>NC_045717.1:24533607-27350985 GCF_009834535.1 Camelus ferus | reverse complement strand
ACCTAACCCTAACCCTAACACTAACCTAACCCCCTAACCCTAACCATACCCTACCCTACCCTCACCCTACCCTAACCCTAAACCCTACCCTAAACCCTTAACCCCCGACCCTACCCATAACCCCTACCCTAAACTACCTAACCCTACCCTACCCTAAACCCTAACCCTAACCCTAAACCCTAACCCTAACCCTTAACCCTACCCAACCCTAACCCTTAACCCCTCACACTAACCCTACCCCTAAACCCCGACCCTAACCTTACCCTCACAGGCTGCCCCTCTCTCTCCCTCTTCAGAAAGGGCCTACACTCTCTCTATGGAGTGTGTACCCACTTTTAATCTTAGCACCCAACCCCCACACCTCATGGCCTTTCTCTTGCCTTTCAATGTGTCTCTCTGAATAAATCTACCTTCACTCAACTGTGGCTTGCTCTTCAATTCTTTCCTGCGAGAACCCAAGGAACCACGCTTTGCAGGGCACATCCCAGGGGCTCATCCGAAGCCTGGGATACAGCCCTTCTCATGCCCCACATCTCTTTTCCTGCATCAGGACCACTGAACTCTAAAAATATGACAATACCTTGCTGGCAGTGAGGAACAACAGGCACTCTCCCTCACTGCTGTTGGAATGCATGCACAGCCCCTTTGTCAGACTATTTGGCAGTTTTCCCCAAAGCTAAACAAGTCTCAGCTTGGGATCCAGCAATCCTGCTTCTGTTGCCAAAAGATCGGCCTCAGTCACTGATGAGACAAGGTCTTAGAGCTTAGAAGAAAAGAGGCAGTTTTATTGCTTTGCCAGGTAAAGGGGACTCACAGCAGGCTGGTGTCTTCAGTGCTGTGAACCCACCTTGGAGTTGGGACTCAGTGATTGTGAGCGAAAAATACTGCAAACCATATTAATAAATAGAGAATGCTGAAGCCATCGAGTCATCAGCGGCTGCTGCCACCCCCCAGTGAAGACAAGCCTGCAGCCCGGCCTCTGCAGCCACACACAATGGTGCCCTCTGAGGGGATTCATAATGAGAAAGGACAGGACACTGGCCCTACAAAGCTAGGTGCTTGTCAAAGGAATGAATTCAATGAGCCCAAATGTTTGCTTCCTCCCTTACATAGAAAAGCACTAAATTCTTTAACCTGAGATGCCCATTTTTCTTTAGATAAGAAGTAATCTTTTATTGTTCCAACTACCTGGTCTTTGTTGTAAAGCTCCTATATATCCTAGCTCCTCTCCTACCTCTTCGGAGCAGTCCCTCAGAGCGATCTGAGAGGCTGTCATCCCGGCTCGAGTCCTCCCACCAAATAAAACATTACTCTAAACTTTTAGACTGCGCATTTATTTCAGTTGACAGATTATATAGACAGACGTGTGGGAACATAAAGGTGATGAGGATCAACAAGGATCTGTAGCGAAAATTTCTCCTCAATCTTGATGAGTCAGTTTTGGCATCATAGGGCCATCTGGTGGTCTGGAAGGTCACTAGCCCGCACCTTCTTTATCTGGTTACACCCATCTGGTGTCACGGAGGAACTCTGAAGGGTCTGGTCATTCTCCTGAGTTTGTTATTCCATGACTCTCTTCCTGAAAAATGACTCAGAAAACATGACTATAAATTTAAGTTTCCAGAGCCAAGAAAAAGGGGGAAAAACAGCAAAATCTACAGTCTTGGCTTTAACAATGGGCCTGGGAGCTGGAAGCAGTGTCTGGTCAGTCAGGTTTGCTGACCGTTCTAAAAGCAAGTAGTAAGCCAAGAATTTGTTAACCTAAGTGTGGCCATTTTATTATTTCTCCTTCATTTCCAGTCTTTAGGCAAGTGCTTTGAAAAACTATATCCAAACACAAACTGGGATGCAGTTACACACAGTAGCTCTGCGCATAATGGCTAAAAACTTGAAATCAGGATGTCCTTCAATAGATGAATGGGTAAGCACGGGGTACATCCAATGGATAAGCGTGGGGTACATCCATGTCAAGGAGAGAATATGCCGCCCAAAATCGGCTTCTTTGGCATAAGAATTACTTCAGTCTGATTTTAAAAAGGAAAGAATTTCAGAAAACTGAGATGAACTTGCTCTTCTGTGAGCAATATTTACATTTATTAGGAAAATCTACATTTGTAAGGGTGTGTCCCGCTTTGCACCAGAAATAGAAGGCTGATTAAACCTCAAGTACCTCTTTTCAGTGGAGAAATCCTGACTTAAATCTGCATAAGAAACACACCCTTGTTTACTGAGCTTTCATGAAAACCTGCCGTAACCAACTTCCTGCCTTCCCCAAGGTCTTGCTTTTGTTTTGAGCTGAAGATGGAAGTTAAGGTGATGCCTGGGCCTCCCAGTCTCCCACTTTCCTTGTGCGGCAGTGACTGTCAGCTCCTCCTCCAGAGCCTCTGGCCTGTCCCCACAGTACCTCCCCTCTACAGCCCTGGCCCAAGCCCAGTCTTGTGCTGGTCTCCTCCATCAGGCCCTGACACAGTGGGCAGGCAAGGCGGAACCTCACACCCCCTGGTGGTGGCTGCAGGTGGTGCAGGGGCCCCAAGATCTCTGATGGGCGGTGAAGCTGTTCCTCCTGCCGCCACCCAGCTGAATGAGGGAAACAGATCGTGTAATGCCATGGATTGAGGAGTTTAACATGAAGCCATGTCATTTCCTAAAATACTGATGGACAGAGGGGATGGTATAGTACAAGGGTACAGTGCGTGCTTAGCATGCACGAGGTCCTGGGTTCAACCCCCAGCACCTCCACTAAACTACAGGATAAATAAATAAACCTAATCCCCGCCCCCCAATTTCTTAAGTAAATAAAGATCTGGACACCTCACCAAAGAAGACAAGAGGGCAAATAAGCACCAAAAAATGATGCTCAACATCCCATTTAACTAGGGAATTGCAAATTACAAGAACGAGATAGCACTGCACACCTATTAGAAATGCTAAACTCTTAAAAGACTAACAGAACCAGTTGGTGAAGGAGGAACCACAGGAACTCTCATTCACTGCTGGTGGAATGTAGACTAGTACAGACAACTTGGAAGGGTTTGGCAGTTTTTACAAATTAAGTTTGACCTTAAAATTTAACAATTGTATCCCTAGGTATTTAGACAGCTGCTTTGAAAATTTATGTCCAAACATAAACTATCATGAAATTAGATACAGCTGCTTTATTCATAATGGACAAAAACGTAAATGAATCTAGATGTCCTCCAAGAGATGAATGAATGTATAACCAAATTGGGGTACATCCATGCAGTGGAATACTACGCAGAAACAAAAACAAATGAAGCTTCATCCCATCCTGAGACATGGATGAATCTTACAAAAGTATTGCTAAGTGAAAGAAGCCAGTGTGGAGAGGCTACATACTATGTGGCCCCATTTATATGACATTCTGGAAAAGGCAAAACTAAGAGCTGGCAAACAGCTCAGTAGTTGCCAAGGGTTCATGTGCGAGAGGGTTTGAAGTACTCTGCGTGATAATGTAATGGTGGACATTTGCCACTGCATTTGTCCAAAACCATAGAGTTTTATAGCCCAAAGACTAAAGCATGATATGTGCAAATTCAAAGACATTACTTAAGATGGGAGAATATCCCTGGAAGGAATGCAGCATGTGACAAAGACTCTCACTGTATCACTGACGTATGAAGAAGTCACTGCGGGTACTGAGGCAAACGGTGTAGTAACCTTTAATTTAAAAAGAGTAGGTACGTATGTGTAACTGAATCAGTAGGCTGTGTACCAGAAAGTAACACACGATTGTAAATCAACCATACTTCAATTTTTTTTAATGGGGAAAAAATACACATGCACAAAAAAAGCTAACCCAAAAGGTCACGCTACAAATGAGTAGCGATTTGTAGATGAAAGGCAAAAGGACTACACGTAAACAGTAAGCACTATTTTTTTCAACTTTGGTAAGAACATGTAACATGAAGTCTACCCTCTTAACAGATTTTTTTAAGTGTAAAATCCAGGATTTTAAGGGTTCAAACAATCTAGTTATCTGTCAGCACAAAGTTGTACATCAGAGCTATTGGCCAATATGACTGTGTACATGCCAGTATCACACTGTTCTAATTATTGTAGGTTTGTAATACACTTGGAAACCAGGAGGCGTAATAACTCCAGCTTTGTTCTTCTTTTTCCACATTGGTTGGCAACTAGAGGTTTTCTGTGGTTCCACATGAATTCTAGAACTGTTATTTCTATTTCTGTAAGAAATACTATTGTGATTTTGGTAGGGATTGCACTAACCTGTAGCTCACTTTGGGTTGTACGTTTTTTGTTTTTGTTTTTGTTTTTTTTTTTTTTTTGGTATGGACATCTTAACAGTAGAGTCTTCCAATTCATGAACAGGATGTTTTTCCACGTGCTTATGTCTTGCTTAATGTCTTTCATGTTTCAGAGTTTTCAATGTCCAAGACTTTCACTTCCTGAGTTAAGTTTATGCCTAAGTATCTGATCATGTTACCATATACTATAGAACAAACTACCTCTCTTCTGATTTCACTGATTTCTGTGTTGATTTTGTATCCTGCAACTGTACTGAACACGTTTATTAGGTCTAGATTTTTGTTTGGTTTTGGTCTTTAGGGTTTTCTATAGATAAGGTCATGTCAACTGCAAACAGGGACAGTTTTTATCCCTTTTATTTCTTTTTCTTGTATAATAACTCTGGTTAGAACTTACAGTACTATGTTGACTAGAAGTCGTGAGAGTGGGCACCCATGCCTTGTTCCTGATCTGAGTGGAAAAGCTTTCAGTTTTTCACCATTATGACGTTAGCTGTAGGCTTCTCACACGTGGCCTTTGTTATGTTGAGGTAATTTCCCTCTATTCCTATTTTGTTGAGTTTTTATCATGAAACGGTGTTGAATTTTGTCAAGTGGGTTTTTTTGCACCTGTTAAAATGATCATGTGATTTTTAGCCTTCATTCTGTTAATGCAGTAGATCACATTACTTGATTTTCATGTGTTGAACCATCCTTGCATTTGAGGGATAAATCCCACTTGATCATATTACCATTTTAACACACTGTTGAATTCAGCTTGCTGGTGTTCTGTTGAGGACTTTTGCATCTATGTTCATCTGGGATACTGACCTGTAGTTCCCTTTTCATGTGCTGTCTTTGTGGTATCGAAGAAATGCTTCCCTCATAAAGATGAGTTTAGACGTGTTCCTTCCTCTCTAACTTTTTTTGGAAGAATTTGAGGATTGGTATTACTTCTTTGAATGTGTGGTAGAATTTGCTAGTGAAAACATCTGGTCCAAGCTTTTCTTTATTGGGAGGTTTTTGATTACTGATTCAATCTCCTTATCAGTCATAGATCTGTTCAGACTTTCTATTTCTTCATGATTCAGTCTTGATAAGTTGCATGTTTCTAGAAATGTATCCATTTCTTCTAGATAATGCATTTTGTTGGCATATGTTTATAGCAATTTCTTTGGTCCTTTTCTATTTCTTTGGCATCAGTTGTACAGTCTCCTCTTTCATTTCTGATTTCTCTCCATTTCATTTCTGACTTTGAATTTTTTTTCCTTAACAATCTTTTATGATTTTTTAAAAAGATTTAATCCTTAAATATTTTTAAAATTCCTTTCCTGTTCTCTATTCCATGTATTTCTGTTCCAATCTTTATTTCATCCTTCTAATTTTAGTTCAGTTTGTTCTTTTTCTAGTTCCTTGAGATACGAGTTCATGGCCTTTATTAGAGACTTTTACTTTTTTAACGCAAGCGTTTGTCACCCTAACCTCCCCTCCTAATGCTGCTTTTGCTGCATCTCACAAGTTTCAGTGTCTTTATTATTTTTGTTTGCCTCAGACCGTTTTAAACTTCACTTTTCACGTCCTCTTTGACCCACTGGTTGCTCAAAAGTGAGCTTTGTAATTTCCCGTGTTGGCGAGTTTTCCGGCTTTCCTGCTGCTATTGACTCCTAGTTCCATCCCGTGTGGTCAGAAAAGCACTTGGTAAGTCAGTCTTCTCAGCGTTGTCAAGCGCTGTTTCGTGACCTAATGTGTGACCTACACCTGCGCTTGTGTCCTGTGCTTTAGAAGCAGGTCTATCCTGCTGCTTTGGGTTGGAAGTTCTGTGTACGTTTGCTAGGTCATTTTACCTAGTTCTCTGTTAGATTTACCCATTATTGAAAGTGGGTTCTGAAGTCTCCACTATAACGGTATGGCTATTTCTCCCTTCAGTTTAGTCTAGTTTATGCAGAATTCCAATTAACTGATGTAGAGGCTCAGCCATCAAGCATGTGGAGCTACCTTCCCACACCTTAATTATGACCTTGACCTTAACCCCACACTGACCCTAATCCTTAACCTAAACTTGAACTCCAAACTTTAACACTAACTGTATGTCCTTACTTCTAAGCCTCTAAACAGAAACATCTCAGTAGAATTCCTTCCCTCTGGCTACTGAGACTGATAACTGGATTTTTATTTTGCTAATTTAAGTTAATTTGAATTTTCAAAAGCCACATGTCATCAGTGGTGTCCGTATTTGGACAAAGCATACATAGTGCCCTGTGACTGGCCTAGGAGATAGTCACGTGTGTGGTTTGGATCCCTAATGCTCTTCCTTTAATGCAGGTGGATATTCAGAAACTATATTAATGTTCGGGTTTTGGGGTTTGCTGCTGAGATCAGCAGGAATACCAGCCTCCTGCCCAGCACATCAGTAGGAGATCATGTCTACATTTCCCACAACAGAGATCAAAGGCTGCTCTCCACGTGGCTATCAGGAGTGGGCCAGAACATCCCCAGTGTCAACAGTGAGAAAGCCACGGTTGTCAGTGCAGAAACCACGTCAGCTTTTTTATTTTTTATTTTTTGCCCAGGGGACACTGCCAGAACTCTACAAATCGGACGAGGTGAGGTGGAGCAGAGCTGAATATATTACGTCTTGTCCACAGACACAATATGTAGTTCTCCTACATCAAAGCGGAAAACCAGAAAGCAGAGAACGCTTGGAGTGGCGTGTTCTTTATTTGAGCTGGCACTGACAGGACAGAGGAGGAAGACTTTAAAGGCTGAAGCTGGTCCTAGAAATAGCTCCTGAGCAACTTTTCCAGGCAGCCCTTGCAGTGGTGCTCAAAACAATGTGGTGTGAAAAAGCCCTTGAGCGGCTCTTACTACTGGAAGTGAGTGAGGTTGTTTAATACCCAGAGCGCTTTCCACGGCAGGTCAAAGGAAGAGATATCATTCACAAATACCACAGAAGCACCTCTTGACTGCTTCCTTCAGGAAGACAGTGACCATGTTTTTCTCTTGCCACTTAGGTCACCCGTGACCCCCTGCTGAGTGTCAAGGGTCGGTGTCCCTGTCTGAACCTGAGGGCTCCTCTGCCCACAGGTGTGGTGGTGTCACTGCTGCATCTTGGCTGGACCTGGGCAGGGCTGTCGGCCTCTGATGCTGTGAGAGGTGAGCGTTTTCTCTAGAGGCCAAGAAAAGACACGGGCGGGAGATTCGTGCATTCCTCGTGGTTCGAGCAGATGCTTATTGCCGAGCAATTCCAGCATTTTTTCAATTGGAAATTCTTACCCAGTGCCCCAGATTCACAAAACTGTGGCTACTAAATGTATAAACTGCGCTGCTCGGATTCCAAACTCACACTGATAAAAATGAGGCTAAGAGAAAAACTCTGGAGCATCTTTATGTCAGATACGGGACCTAGGAACTGTCCAGCTGCTGAAAATGCACTGAAAGAGGCTTAACAAAAATCACAGGTTTTTAAAACTGCAGTACAACTCTCCCCTCCTCAATAAGAAGGGCCAGACAAGCAGGCTTGAAGCTACTCAGCCTCCAGGGAGAATGACCAAACCACATGGCCCCGGGAGTGACCCTCCGAAAGAGCCCAGACACCACTGCGGCCGGGAATTGGTAAGCAGAGAGCACTACAGTAACCAGTTTTCCAGTCAGGGTTCCGTGTTGTTACAACTTAAATAGGGATTCATTTGGTGAATGATTAGTACATATTTTTCAACTTAGGAAGGTTTACTTAGGCAGAGCTTTCCAGTTTTCATTTCATATAAATGTTTCCAAAATACAGTAAAAAGAGTGTCATAATGGGTTCCTATTCACAAATATGCAGGCTTAACAATTACTACATCGTGCAACATTTGCTTCATATTTCTGTATTGTGAAATATTGTAGGTCATAGCTATTACAAAATTTTGCTCCGGTATACTTCAGTATGTACCTGTAAAAAAGCAAGCACGACTCCCTATAAAACCACAGCACATGCTGCACCTACAACCTCAACAGCAGAACTTCCTGCATACCGTTCAATGCTTAGTTAGAGATGCTTTCGAAGCCAGTTAACATGAGAAGGCGGGGACGTTGGGCATCAAGGGAATGTCATCGAGAAATGACATTTACATGGCTAAGAATCTAGGAGTTTCCCATGAGAATCAACTAAGTGCCTGCCATGTGTGAAGAGGAAAGGAGAAAACACACATTTTCCCTAGAACCATAGATTGTGCAAATCTGAGATTATGCATGAGAGCTTCCATGCAGCCTTGCTGGGGTGAACCAATATGTCCTAACCTTTCGACATGAACATGACCACACACTGACGCTCAGATCTGTAGGAATTACTGGATCTGAGACCTTGCATCCCTGCTTTTCCCATCACGGACCAGAGTGTCCAACACTCAAACAGTACCAGAGGACGCTGCCCCCAAAGGCTGTGAGCTTTCGGGCTTCTAGGGGCGGCTCCAGCCAGGTCTGCCCTCTCCTCCTCCGCCTTCACAGCTGTGCTTCTGTGAGTCTTTGTGCAGCACCGGCTCTCCCACGGTCAGCAGTGCCCGGGCTCTCAGTTGCATCCTCCTCTTTCCCCTCCTCCTGCACTTCTTCTGCTCTTGACTCCTCCCTGCCTGTCCCAGCGCAGCCACTGTGTCCCCCAGCAATCCACACTGGGAGTAGTGTTTACAGTGGCCTATTCCACATGTGGGCCAAAACCATCACTGTGGCCTTGGCTTTCAGGGTCACTGCTCCTGGGAGGAGGGTGAGGCACTGGTTGGTGTCAATCTCATCTGCTCCCTGACTCAGCTGACTCTCCGTGGAATCTGCCTGGGGACTCCTTCCCCTTAACTGACACAGCCACACTCCAAGCCTGGACGTGTCCTTCTCACATGCAATGAGGACTCATCACCATCTTCAGCTGTGTCCTGGGACACCGGGCTCTTTGGCTCCAGGGAGCTTCACAGTGGCTTTCCTGGCCAGGAATCTGCCTGATACTTTAAGGAAACCAAGTTCCTGACCTTCCGCGCTCTGCTGCTATGCAGTGTCTGGGTCAACTGCCTCCCCATCTGCTGCGGCCCAGGGGATGTCACAGTGGCCACGGGGGTCTTCTCCATCTTGGCCTCCAGTGCAGGGCTGAGAGGCTGCTTCTTTGCCCCCAGGTGCTGCAGAAACCCACTAAGACCAGACAGGCACACCTGCAAGGGGTATGGAATAAGACAGGTTCTGGGTGCAAATAAAACAGAAACAGACATTAAAAAATAAGTAACCCATTTTGCACAGATACTTGGTGAAAAGTTAAACTTATCACTTAACTCTCTGAGAGAAAAGGTAAGCTCTGTATGTCCTGCAATGGCTTCAGGGACACCAGCCGTCCGCGATCAGCTTCAGAAGCTCCAATGTCACCTTAGACATTTCCGGGCACACAGTGTCTGTCCCACCTCCTGGCCCTCTGCTCTGGCCTGGGCCCCACTTCCCTCCTCTTCACTGTTTTCCCAGTTACAAAAGTCTTCCCCACATTGGGGTTTGAACACATTTTTCCTGTTTAGAAAATATTCCTAGAGGTTGGTGTGAGGCCTTATCTATGTTGCTTCCCTGACATTCACTTCTGTGAGTGGTGAGTGAGGAGTCCCCATTCCAGGCCAGAGGACAGTGGACCCATTTTTGAAGCTCCACCTGCACCAGGGTCCATGGAACCAGAGAAAAGGGGTCAGGATGGGGGAGTTTCAGCTGTGGTGAGTCCTCTGGGAACACAGGAAGTGGACAAACTGGGCACCCTGGAAATCCAGTGTGTGCAGGTGCTGGTGGGCCCTGCTGATACGGAATGATCCAAGGGCAGGGGTCCCGGTCACTTGAGGGGAGGCGATCTGAGGCTTCGGTGTGGGGAGGGGGTATATCCTGAGTAGAAAGGGGACAATGAGCCCGGTTCCAGGCTAAAACCCCATGCGTGATCTTTCCAACTGCAACCACGCAAAGGCTCCACCTGGCAAAGCCCCGGCGAGCTGCCGTCTCCCTGGACTCAGACACAGCCCTGCGTGCATCCTCTGGGGGCGCAGGTGAGGGCTCAGGCTCCTCTGGCCATACGCTTACCCAAATCTGAATTTCCACCCAAGTGCTCACATCCAGGGGCCTGGCGGGGAGGCAGGGGGAGCTACGGGTGGGCACAGGGCCTGTGTGGGTGGGGCCTTGGGGGCAGGTCCTGTAGGGGCCCTCGGGAGAGGGAAACTTCCTGGGAGGACAGAAGAGCTGTAAGACCTCTCCAACTTGGGTCTCAGGACTCTCCTACTCCTGGCCCTCCAGCATCCAAGCAACTGCAGGCATCTCCTGCTCAGGGCTCTCTCCGCAGTGTGACCGCCCCCCTTACCCCTGCTACTTGTGCAGGTCTGCCCGACCCCCAGCCGCAATGCTGGGCCTCCTGAGAGAGCGACGGGCAGTCGGTGCTTCTTTCCGCTGACCTCCTGCCAAATGTGCCCAGAGCAGCGACCACAGGCCTCGCTGACTGACCAGCTACTCCCACAACTGAGCTCAGCAGAGCCCCGACAAAAGAGGGTCCCCGCCTCTGCTGAAGGAAAGTGGTCCTCAGAACGGCCGTACAAAACAGAAGTGCTGATAACATTTGTCAACTGAACGCCCTACTTTACTAAAAATCCACATACATAATCCATTTTACAAAAACAGCACCCACGGGGACTTTCTCAGTCCCTTCCCTAACCCCACAAACGAAGGGGGTCCTGAGAACAGGGTCTTCCTCCAAACTCTAGGGCTGCCCCAGGCACCCCAGGCCCCTGGTCCCATCTCAGGAGGTGGGGTTAGTGGAACCCGCCCCGGGGAGCCAGCCTGGGGCACCTGGAGCCTGCCAGAGCCCTCATCACCATCCCAGGTGAAGGGCCTGCCAGGACCACGGACATGCTGACCACAGCCTGAGCCCCAGCTGGGAACGGCTCCCGGCCTCAGGAGGAGGAGACCGGGTACCCATAGTGGTTGCGGTCAGCCTCGCCCAGAGTCAGTGTCAGCGAGAGGCTGGGCTTCCGCTTCGATGTCCTCCTCCTCTGGGCAGTGCTGTGGGGGCCGGGCTTTGAAGAAGTCAGAGATGTATCGGACCTGGCAGAGGAGAGGAAGGTAAGAAGTGGGCGGGGATGAGGGCAGAACCACACAGGGAGGGGCGGTGGGACCCAGGAGGGGAGGGGCACCGTGGGGCAGGGCAACGAGAAAGACAGAGATGGGTTCTTACAGGGAAGATGGGAAAGGGGAGGCCTGGGGTCCTGGGAAGAGAGAAAGAGGGCAAGGGGGTCCCAGAGTGTGGTCTCGGGTCAGGGCAGGGGGTCAGGACCCAGGAGCTCACAGTGAGGCCGGCCACCAGTGCCCCCTGCAGGAGGCCGACGAGAACATCGCTCCAGTGGTGCTTGTGGTCAGACACGCGGGTGTAGCCCACGTACAGGGCGAAGGCCACCAGGAAGAACTGCACGGTGGGCCGCAGCAGCCGCGCCCACTTCCAGCGGAGCCGAGCCTGCACATAGAGCTGGGGGCCGAGAGCCAAGAGCAGCCGTCAGCATGGGCCCCTGCCAGGCTCAGGTCCCACACAATGCACAGATGGAGCACTGGGGCCAGGAGTGAACCCACAGACCCAGGACCTCCCGTTTTTATGACCGAACCAGTTAGCCCACCCATCACCCCCTCACCCACCCATGGAAGGGGAGTGACTTGGCCACTGCCCCACAACAAGCAGGTCACAGAGACACAGACTCACCGCCAAGAACATCATGCAGTACATTCCGAAGGAGGAGTGCCCAGAGTAGAAAGATAATCTAAAAAGGGGGTGGGGGCCAGCAGGGTCAGGAGGCCGGGCAGAGGGCAGCCCCCAGGGCTCAGAGGCCAGGCAGCTCCCGCAGCATTGCTGCCTTCCAACACCGCCCCCCCCCCGCCCCGCCCCTCCTGCTGGTTTCCCTAAGCCCGGGACTCAGCACAAGGAAGGAGTTCATGTAGAAACACTGCTAGCGTTAGACACCATCAGTTCTTCCCTTTCCACTTTTCTGACGATGCAACAGAAAGTCCCAGTAGGGGTGCGTGGTCCTTAGGGCCTCACCATGAAGATGCTAAGGGCCCGGGACACAGACCCAGGGTAGTCAGCTGTGTCCAGCAAGCTGTTAAAACCACAGCTTCACATTCACTGTGTTTCTATTCAAGGTTATTTTCCATCTGCGGCCCCTGATGCAAGGTTCACATTTTCTTTTTATATAATTTCAAGTTTTAAAATGGCATATTAAGAAACTCCAGAGGTCCACTCCACCCCCCTGATAAAAGCAACAGAAAAACTGACAACAATGATGAGAATCAGATTGGGGGTGGCCATGTGCACCAGACGGAGCAGAACAGACCTCACTTACAAAGAACTGTGACTGTGTGGTCCCAGCTGGGGGCTCCCTGGAGCACTGGTCGGAAACATTCATAGGAAATGTAATCGTCACTGCTGCCTGGGGCAGTGGACAGCAGTGGAGGCAGACAGACTAACCAAAAAGCTTGGGAGGAAAGGCCAGGGAATCAGGTGCTCTGGAGAGTAAGGGTTGGAAGTCTAAAGGCCAGGGCTGCACCCATGCTCAGGAAAGAACTGAGAAGGCCCAAGACTCTCACCTCTGGCCGACCTTCAGGTGCTGCAAGCTAAGACAGAGTTGTCAGTGGACACGCCCCAACACTGCACAGAGCCCACCTGTAAACCGGGAGCTTTTCCCCCAGTTCCAGGTGTTCGCAGCTGACAGCAGAACTTTATGGCCACCCGTGACAAAGAACACAGACTTCACAAAATTAGTTCAGGAAAGTCACTAAGCAAACAACCAGCAACATCTACAACAAACAGCAACAGCAATCCTTGGGGAGAGTAGGATCTGATTTCCAGAGCTGCTACTTTATAATGTTACAGGTGCTCAGTTTTCATAGAAATAAAAGCAAAAATAAACAAGTGGGACCTAATTAAACATATAAGCTTTTGCACAGCAAAGGAACCCATAAAACAAACAAAACAACAACCTACAGAATGGGAGAAAATATTTGCAAAAGATGAGACTGACAAGGGCTTAATCTCCAGAATATGTAAACAGCTCATACAACTTAATAACAAAAAACCAAACAACCCAAACCGAATACGAGCAGAAGATGTAAATAAGCAATTCTCCGATGAAGACACACAAATGGCTAATGGGCACATGAAAACATGCTCAACATCCTAATTATCAGAGAAATGCAAATCAAAACTACAATGAGGTATTACCTCACACCAGTCAGAATGCCCATCATTCAAAAGTCCACAAGTGATAAATGCTGGAGAGGGTGTGGAGAAAAGGGAACCCTCCTACACTGCTGGTGAGAATGCAGTTTAGTGGAGCCATTATGGAAAACAGTATGGAGATTCCTCAAAAAACTAAAAATAGACTTACCATATGATCCAGCAATCCCACTCTTGGGTGTATATCCAGAGGAACTCTAAATTGAAAAGATACCATGCACCCCAGTGTTCACAGCAGCACTATATACAATAGCCAAGACATGGAATCAGCCAAAATGTCCATCGACAGATGACTGGATAAAGAAGCTGTGGTATATTTATGCAATGGAATACTACTCAGCCATAAAAAAGAATAAAATACTGCTATTTGCAGCAACACGGATGGACTCAGTCCATTACTTTAAGTGAAGTAAGCCAGAAAGAAAAAGAAAAATACCATATGGTATCACTGAGATGTGGAATCTAAAAGAAAAAAAAAAAAAAAGGACACCAATGAACTCATCTATAAAACAGAAACAGACTCACAGACATAGCAAACAATCTTATGGTTACCAGAGGAAAGCGAGTGGGAAGAGATAAATTTGGGAGTTTGAGATTTGTAAATGTTAACCACTACATATAAAAACAGATTAAAAAAACAAGTTTCTTCTGTACAGCAGAGGGAACTATATTCAATATCCTGTAATAACCTTCAATGGAAAAGAATATGGAAACGAATATATGTATGTATATGCATGACTGGGACAGTATGCTGTACACCAGTAATTGACACATTATAACTGACTATATACTTCAATTTTTAAAAGCCCACTTTTCAACAAAAAAAATTACAAGGCACACGGGGGGAAAAAAATGTGGGCAATACACAGGGGGGAAAAATCTACTAATAGAAGCTGTCCCTGAGGAACCCCAGACGTTAGACTTACTAGACAAAGACTTTTAACGTGTCATTTGTGTTCAGAGAGCTAAAGGTACTGTGAAAATGTCTCACCTAATATAGAACATCAAGAAGAAACAGACGTTATAAAAATGAACACAACAGAAATTCTGGAATTCAAAACTGTAGTATTTGAAATAAAATAATCACCAGAGGAGCTCAAAATCAGACCTGGGCAGGCAGAAGAGTCTGTGAACATGGAGCCAGGTCAGCTGAGAATTTTGGTCTGAGGCACCAAACATAAAAAGAATGAAGAAAATGAATGCGCCCCAGTCTTGTGGGACACCATCAAATCGTAGCAACATATACACAATAGGTACTCCAAAAGGAGGAGAGAGAAAAGGACAGAAAGAATATTTGAAGAGGTAATCACTGAAAACTTCCCAAATTTGATGAAAAACATTAATCTACACATCTAAAAAACTCACTGAACTCCTAATAGGATAAACTCAGAGACCCACAAAGAGACACATTCTAATCAAGCTACCAAGAGACAAAGTCAAGGAGAAAACATTGAAAGCAGCAAAAGAAGGGACTTATTATGTATGAGGAATCTTCAATAAGATTCGCAGCTAATTTCTTATCAGAAACCATGGGGGCCAGAAGGACGACATATTCAAATTACAGTAAGAGAAACAAAAAAACCTGTCAATCAAGAATTCTCTATCCGGCAAAATCATCCTTTAAAAATAAAGGAGAAATTTAGACATTCCCAGACAAGCAAAAACCGAGAGAATTCATAGCTCATACACCTGCTCCACAAGAAATGCAAAAGGGAGTCTTTCAAGGAGAAATGAAGGCTACTAGACAGTAACTCAAATCCACACAGAGACATAAAAGACAACAGTGAGAGTAACTACAAAATATGAACATCAGTAATAATGTGTTTTGGTTTACAGTTCCTATTTTTCCCTCCATGATTAAGTAAAAACATGCATACATCATGACATGTTGAACAGACTTACAGTGCTCATTCCACATGACATACAAGTATCAAATCATTGTGTTGTACACCTGAAACTAATAATGTCATATGACAACAATACCTCATTTTTTAAAAAAACTGCATAAAACAGTAATTATAAATCTATGTTGATGAGCACACAATGTATAAAGACATAATTTTTGACAATAACCTCGTAGAGGGTAGAGTCATATAGCTGCAAATTTTTTGCATAGTAAATACCTATGTAACAGAAAAGGCCTTGGTGGAGAAACTGAAAAACAAAAAAGATACAAAATATAGAAAACAAATGACAAAATATCGGTAATTACAATGAATGTATTAAACTCCCCGATTAAACGGCAGAGATTGGAGAAAAGATTGAAAAAACATCTGTGTACAAGATGCTGACTTTAGATTCAAAGACACAAATAGGCTGAAAGAACAAGAATGGAAGTAAACAGTAACTGAAAGACAGCGGGAGTGGCTACACTACTCTCAGACAAAATAGATATTAAGTCAAAAACTGCTGGGGGACAAAGGACATTATATAGTGATAAAAGGATCAATCCATCAAGAAGACATAACAATTGCAAAGATATACGCACCTAAAAACAGAGCCTCAAAGCACACAAAGCAAAAACTGACAGAAGTGAGAACATGGATGAACTCTGAAACATTGAAGCAGCCAGACACAAAGGCCACACAATGTGTGATTCCACTGATGTGAAACGTCCAGAACAGGCCAGTCCACAGACACAGAGAGTGGGGGACCTGGTTGCCAGGAGCTGGGGGAGGGGGGCTATAGAGAATGGACATGGAGTTTCTTTTTCCATGATGAAAATATTCTGGAATAACATTAGGAGGATGGATGCACAACATTGTGAATGTGCCAAAAATCAATGAATGGTACACATTAAGACGGTTAAGCTGGTGGATTTTACGCTATGCGAATTTCACTTAATTTTTAAAGAGGTAAAATAAGAACATCAATTAAATGAAAATTCTATCAGTAGAGATGGTGAGAGGACAGAGCAGAAGCATGAGAATGGGGCCTGAAATTTAGGAGGTGGAGCTTGTCTCCTGACACCTACTGTTTCGCTCCTGGGCCTGCCGGCATCCCTGGACCCTCACCTCCCGTCTGTGGGACGCAGGCCAACAAGCACCTCCAGGCCCTGCTCCCGCCTGTTCTCTGCCAATGTCTTGCCTCTTCACCTTCTCTGTCCAGCACCTCATCCCTCAATAACCAGCTCCTGAGGGCCCTTCTCTAGCACCCCTCTGCTCCTGGGGGTGTGTGTCTGTGCCCAGGCCCTCCAGCACTGCCCACCTGGACTCGGTGATGTTAGCAGGGCTTCCTCTGCACACCTCCGCCTGCACGTACACTGAGCAGTTGACACGGCTCCAGTCGGGGTCACACACTGCCAGAAAGTTGGGCCGCAGGCGGCCAGTCATGTATTTGGCCAGATCTGTCAGTGACTGGCTGACAGCAGCCCCGAATAGGAATGTCCCCAGCACCTTGTAGATGGCGGCCAGGTAGTTGTTGAAGTCGGAGCGGGAGTAGAGGCGGTCCGTGTACACCAGGTAGGCCTCCCCGGCTGACACCTGCAGGGGTAGCAGCCGTGGGGTCTCCACCAGGCAGGGGCACTGGGCCTCGCTAGGTCCCACCCACTGAAAGGGGTCAGGACTCCTGGCTGCCCTGACGTCACCGGGACCCAGGCACTCTGAAAGGGGCCCTCTTCCCCACAGACACCACCCTGGGCAGAACTAACACCCACCCGTTCCCTCGGAGGCTCTCTGCCCTTACAAGGATGGCGGTGGCTGAGATGATGACCCCGGCCATGAGCCCGTGGGTGATGGTGTCTGGACGGTAGGGGTACCGGATGGAGTCATCTCCACAGTAGAATCCACGCTTGTACGGGGCATTCACGAGCGTCAGGATGGCAAAGGGCAGGGCGGCTGGAGGGGGCAGGAAGAAAAGGCTGGTACCACGAGGCCCCTGCCCCCGGCTGCAGGCTCCCATGGCTGAGCTCCGGGGCCACATACACAAGCTGGGTTGTCCATCCTGGTTCCCTCACCTCCTGTCCACCCGATAGCTGGGAGGAGCTTTCCTTGAGTCAGATGGGAGGTTGCTGCCCCCATTAAAACCCCCTGTGGTTCCCTGTCATATCAGATAAATAGCACTTCCTCCCCAGGCCCACACTCCCCACCCCCATCTCTACCCTCTCCCCTTCCCCCTGCCCTCCGCACAAAGCTGGCACATGTCACATCATTCTCGCTGCCCAGAACATCTCTGACTGACCTCCACTCACCCTCCTGACTGCTTGCTCCTGGCCCCACTCTCACAGGAGGAAATTCCCATTCTTCATGTTTCTGGCCCCTGTGTGTAACTGTGCAATTGCCGTGTGATACTTGGACCACGGCCCTCAATACACACACCCATCTATGGGCACCTGAGGGGTGGGGAGGGGGGCCACCGTGTTCAAGGCTCAGTCCCCAGAGCTGCTCCAGGCCTGGCCAAGGCCAGTGTGTCACAGGCCTCCCTGCTCATCACTCTAGGGCCAGCCAGAGATCGGGGACACACTGCGGTAAGGGGGCACTGAGATGCCTGCACCCCTGGGCTGTCCCTGAGCCAGGCACACGGTGACTGGCAGACGCAGCCAGGCCCTAGGAGCTCCGTCCAAATGCACACTCAGGAGCCACAAGCCATGACCAGGCTCTGCAAGACAGCACCACAGCACCAGAGCCCTGGGCTCTCTGCTTCCGGGGTGGGTGAAAGGGACAAACCCAGGCAGTGTGCCCTTTGCCCTGGCAGGACAGATGACAGGTATAGAAAGGTGTGGCTTTTCTGGGGCCAGAATCCCAGAGCAGGGGAGGGTAGGGCCAACTCCTTCTTCCAAAGGCCAAATGCAAGGGCCTCCAGGGCCACTCCGTGCTGGGGCTGAGTCTGGGAAAAGACTCAGTGGAGAAAATACAGAGGTCTGCTTCTTGGAGCTTAGAGGGGCTAGGAATAAAAATCATAGGGGAAGCACAGGGAAATATATACAAGGTCTTGTGGTAGCTCACAGCGAAAAATATTTGACAATGAGTATGTGTATGTTCATGTATAACTGAAAGATAGTGCTCTACACTGGAATTTGACACAACATTGTAAAATGACTATAACTCAATAAGAAAATGCTTTAAAAAATTAAATTAAATTAAATTTAAAAAAAAACAAACATAGGGGAGGCGGCTGCTGCTTCAATAGGGTGTCGGGTAGGCACACAGAGAAGGTGGCGTAAAGGAGGAGGCCCAGAGGTGGGCCTGGGCCCCGCTGGGAAGGGCTGGGAGTGAGGTGGGAGGCTGGGTGGCAGGGAGCAGGGGGATGCCGGCACGAGATCTCTGCCTGCTGTGAGTGAGGGCAAGGGTGGAGGCAGACAGGCCTCTGAGAAGACTCCCAAAGTTGGGAGGAGGGGCAGGGGAAGGAGATCAAATCTCAGAAGACTGAGAAATCCAGTCAGGCCCTATCCCTGTGGCCTGAGCCGGGCAGGGGCCCACACGGCGTGCCCAGACCAGCGAGGTCAGCCTCCCAACCCTTCTCCCTCAGCCCCAGCCCTTTCCTCTGGAGAGTCAGCCACCCCCACCCACCCCACCCCCCAGCCCCCCACCATCCGACCTGGGATTCAGGAAGCAGAGCTCAGAGCACTGGAACTGGGGCCGCCCTCTGCCTGGTATGCTCTGGCTCAGATGTCTGTGTCACCCACCCCTTCCCTGCCCCCACCCTGGCAGACACCACCAGAGCTTCCCTGCCCTCCCACCCACCTCCAATGTCCTCAGGAGCCTGTCACCATCGAGAACTGAACTGTTCATGTATTGAAGCTTCCAGAATGGAAGCCAGGTCTGCCTGACCACCAGCACCTAGTACAGCGTCAGCACACCACCCAGTCTCAGCTCCACCTCCCCCGCCGTGTGACCTCCAGCAGGTGGATGAACATCTCTGGGGTGAAACGCAGGGAACTAGGGAACTGAAACTCGGTCTCATTGTCTAGAGAATCCTTTATAAGTTTAAATTTAACCTACGTCTGAGCAGATACTTTTGCTTGAGAAATGGAAAAAGTTATCCGAAGGGAAAAGAGAGCCCTGATAGATCTAATCTTGCCTGACCACACTGCTTGAGGGTCCCGACTGCTTAACCTTGTTTTTGCGAAGTACTCTGCTGCACAGAGCAGAAGGAGTCAGGGGAATGAGCGGAGAAGTGAGGGCGAAAAGGGCAGCCAACGAGAAGAAGCCACAAAGAGGAACAGATAAAAGGACCCAGCTGAGACCCCCAAGGGCGGCAGTTCCTGGTCAAGCCACCCGGGCTTACGGCTCCCCCGCTCCCCGCTCCAGCGCCTTTTCTTCTTCCCCTTAAGCAATAAAGCAGCTTTCACTCTGTCCCTCTGCCTGTGCTGCGAATCCTTTCCAGCCAGCGGGCAAGAACCCACCTTTCTGTGGGACCTCCATTCTAAGGGGGAGTCTCCCATCTGCTAACAACAAGCTCCTCCCTCACCAGCTATTTGGAGGAAAAGGTTTAATCATTTGCATGTTACCTAGTGCCTGGCATACAGTAAGTGCCACACATAAATGTTAAAATAAATAATAATTGCTCAGGAAGTGATGCCCAGTGTTGGCTGACGTCCCCTGGGGGCTTTGTGCTGCCACCTGGCCCACCCCAAAGGGGTCTCTTCCAGGACCTGGGAGTAGAGCCTGACATCTGCCATCGGTCAGAGCGGACCCGCGGGTCCCAACAGAGGAGCAGCACCAGCCAGGGGGTGGGGAGGGCAATTTAGGCTGGAGGGGCCCCTCCCGGTGCCGGGGTCATGGTCCGCACGGCCTGGGAGCAGACAAACACTCAGCCTTTGTTCCCTGGGGGAGGGGCGGGGAGGGGACCTCGGGCTGCCCCCTCCCCCGGCCTGGCCGCCAAACCCGCTGGACAGGTTTGGTCCGCGCCACCCCGAGTCCCCCAGTCCAACAACAGCCGGCGGCCCAGCCTTTCTTCTGCCTCTCCCAGGCCCGAGGGGAGAGGGCGGCTGGGAGCGGGTTCGAATCCCACTACCGGTGCGTCCTGGGCCAGGGCTCAGCCCTCCCTGACCCGACAGGGACTGCCGCCCGAGGGCCAGGGGTTGGAGGGCCTCCAGGCGACCCGCGGTCGCGCCACCCACCCGGCCCTCCCCAACCGGGCCACCGCCCGCGTGAATCACCGCCCTGGCCCGACCGGGCAGGGCGGGAGGGGGAGGCATACTTGGTCCCCCGAACCCCTTCCAGACGGCGACTTCCTGACACCGACCCCCTCCGGAACCTGGGACGCGTAGGGGAAACTGAGGCCCGGGAGGGCGCAGGCAGGCGCTAGGGCACTAGGGGCGGGGGGCGCAGAGGTCGTTTCGCGGCCTGAGTGTCCCCCCAAGTTCTCCCCACCTCCAGAGGGCCTCCGAAGGGTGGAGGCGCCGCGCACCCCACCACCTGTCCTACAAACCTTCGCAGGGAGCGGGGACAGGTACCGCCTGGGAAGGGGTCCCCCCTCAAACACCAGGTCCCAGCGGCTCTTACCGACCAGCACGCACAGCACGTCGAGAAGCACGAAGACCCACCTCCGCTCCATGCCGCCCCCGCCCCGGGCCGCGCCCGCGACCCCCGGTGCCCGTCCCAGCGCGTCCCGTCGCGTCCCGGCCGGGCCCCGGGGTCACATGGTCGCGGAGCCGGGCCCAGCCTGCAAGGGGAGGGCAGGACAGAGCAGGGGAGCGGCGTGCGGGGCGGAGCAGCCCGAGTGGAGGGGGCGGACTCTGCCCCCGCCCCGCCCGCGAGCTCAGGGCGGAGAGCGGGTGGAAAGTGCGCGCGGGGGCGGCCGGGGAACCCGGGTCGGTACCGAGGAGGGGTGGCGGGTCTCCGAGCTGGGAGGAATCGCCTGCGCCCGACAATCACCCCGCCCGCAGACCGGGAGGCTGAGGCTCAGGGACGGAGAGTCCGGGATCACCCCAGAGCGTCCGGGTCCGGGTCCGGCAGCACGCCCCCGTCACACACAGACTGGGCCGGCTGAGTCGGCGAATAAGGGGAGACGGAAGGAACAAAGGAACGGGTGAGTGAGGGGGTGAACGGACAGACCGGCAGAATCGGGGTGTGGAGGAGGATGGAGCACCGGCTCCCACAGACGCGTCCGCCCGGGGCCCTCTCTGAGCCTCGGTCTCCTCCTTGGAGAGTGGCACTAGTGCTGTGTGTGAGCTAGTACCTCGGAATCAGGAAATGCCTAAAAACTGACGGGGTGTCATGGCAAAACTGCGGAGGTTGGTTTTCTTTCCTCCTAAGGCTTAAATCCACTACCCTGGCACTTGAGAAGATCAGGTTCCTCAACACCCACCCTGTTTGTGCCAGGCCCTGTTCCTATGTCGCACACTTACTACCCCGAGAGCAAGCCCCGCCAGGAGGTAGGAACTTGCTCACCCTCTGGACAGGGTCAGCGTTGGGGCTGGTGCCCCACGTTCCCACCAGGTCCCAAGGCAGCTCTGAGTGGGAGGCTCCTGGGGGTCAGAAGCACGGAAGCTGGGGAACCTGAGGCCCCAGGGGCCCATCGCATTCACTCTCGGTGTCCACGCACTCCCACTGGGTCTTCTGGGCTGGAACCATCTGAAAGGGCTTGGTAGTGCCAGCACCTTCTCGAGACTCCCGCTTCGACCCCACAGGACACCAGAGGGGTTCTGTCACTCTCTCAAGGTCACACAGTGAGAAGATGGAACCCTAGCAGCCTGTCCCCAGCCTCACCGCCTCCAAAAATCTTAAAGCAGATGCTTCTCAGCTTCTTTCAGAGATGAAGGGAGTCAGGTCCACGGAGGGGCAGCCCCTGGCCAAGGTCAAGCATCTGGGACTTAGGAACTAAGAGCCCCTGTACCTGCTTCCTGGGAGGGCTAGCGGGAGTGGGGGTGGGGCGGGGGGGTCCAAGGAGAGAGCTAAGTCGTTGGAGTCAGGGACAGTGCACAGCTGATCTGCAGCTCCTCCACCACTGGGGTTGAGGGGCATTTCTCTGGGCCAAAGCCCCTGCACCCCAGAACAACTATCCTTAAGCAAGCCAGCAGGCACCCCCACACACACTCAAAATAACTCAGCCCACCCCCAGGACATGACAAGCTCCTGCATGGAAACTGCAGGACCTGGATTTTCCATCTGTGGTGTGGCAGAGACACGGCGTGGGAGACACGTCCCAGCAACTCCCCTTTTCCAACCACACACCCCAGGAGCTGGGAGGGCACATCCTGAAAATGCAGCTTCCTCCCCCAGACTTCCTACAAGGTGGCCAGAAGAATCAGGTTACTTGCCCAGAAGGTCGCCCCCGCCCCATCTGAGCAGGGGTGGAGCTGTCGCCAGGGGGCCAGTCTCAGACTGGGGAGGCGGGGCATCCAGCACTCCTCCCAGCGAGGCCCTGCCCCAGGCAGGCTCAGGCTCAGCCTACTGCCTTCCCCAGTGCACTCACGGGGAAGGGGCAGGCCCCAGGGAAAGGCAGTTCAGACATCCACTCAGTTCCTCATTCACTCATTCATACCTTGGAATCACCTGACAAAGTACGGGTGAAGGTGTGGGTGTTACATTCTTATTAGCCGGCACCGTTGCACTTTTGTTCACTTTAACAGTGGACTCAACTTTCAGTTAAGGTAGAGGTGTGACCTTATATTGGAGTCAACAAAACGCAGGTTCTTTATGGAGTACCTACTGTGTGCTGGCAGGGGGCGGTCACTGGGAGGGGCTGGCCCAGGTTGCACGGGCAGAGGCTGGGTGGGAAGGCACAGGGCCTGTCCTGATGAGCTCACCAGATGGCTGGAGGGAGGGTGGGCATGAGGCTGGAGCACCAAAGTGGCCATCCTCCCCTCCCTGCTGACCTCAGTCTCACTTGTCCTCAAAATACCTGGGCAGGGTCAGGATTAAAATGTAGTGAGGGCAGCAAGGATTAGGATCAGAGTTAGGATTAGGCCTGGCTCTCCTGCTGGAATCTGCTTAGGCCCCTCGCAGGAGAACCCAGGGCAATGAGGCCAGCCTTGGGGACAGAGTGGGGCTGGGAGCCCGGTGGCTTCTTCCTCACCTGCAAGCTGGAAGGTGCTGATGGTCACTAAGCCCCTAACTGGGTACAAGGCCTTGCCTGTGTCTCCTGGAGACTGGACCAACCCCCTGTGCCTGGTGGTCACTCCTAAGCACTGGCGCTCAGGGCTCAGAGGCTGTGGCTTCCTCTCGCCCGACTGTCTCAGCTCAGCCTGCGGGACTCTGGGCTCGTTCCCAAATGGACTGCTGTGACGATCAGAGAGGGGTGGCTGGGGGTGGGCAGAGAGGGGTCTGCATGCAGTAGAGCCGCCTGAGTGCAGCCTCTCGTCACCTCTCTCTGTACTTCTCCTGGGGCTCAGGCCACGTGGGAGTCGTCTCCCTGACAGAGGCTCCATTCCCTCTGAGGGTCCCAGGGTAGAGGCTGCCCCTCCACTATGCCTGTGATAGGCTGTGACACTTGGGCAGGACTGGCAGAGGGACGGGTGGCCTCAGTGTTTCCTTCTGCACCTGCACAACAAGCACAGGATGACACCCCCAGCAGCCCAGCTGACTGGGACGCACTCCTGCAGTGGTGAGCATAGGTGTCGGGGCCGGCTTCCTTCAGAACCGAGTATCCCTGCTAGCACTGCTCCTAGCACTTGGCGACCTTCGAGTCACAGGCAGAGTGACCCTCCTGGTTTCAGCACTGAGCCGCTGTCCTGTCCTGTCCCGGGAGCCCCCTGGGTCACCCTGACCCACAGTCCCCTCCCTGTCCCCACCCCCCGCCCCGGAGAGTGCTGGCACCACCATCTGTCTGCTCACTCCCAGCCCTGAGCTCCAGGCGCTCGCTCACTCAGTGCTTCTGACCGAAAGTGAACCAGTGAGACAAACTCAGTGCCCAGAGCCCAGGCCTTCGTGGGGTCCTGCCATGTAAGATGAGCCCGTGAGCCATCTTCATGGAGACTTGGTCTCCACCTGCTTCTCTGAAAACGTGAGAGAAAATGGGGGTCACCACACCACCCACTCAGTCAGGCTCCCATTCACACCCCTTCCGTCCCTGCCCCCAAAGCCAGGACGCTGGGCAAGGAGACTCACGCAGAGCTGCTGAGCACGGACCCAGGCCCTCTGGGGCCAGGGTATTATGACTGGTGAGGAAGGTGAGGGAAAGGGTCATGGGCACTACGGGAGGGCCCCTCCTCGCTGACTGGACAGCCCAGCACAGCAGGGGCTGAGTTCGCTTCCCAAGGGCTCCCGGGCGCCCCAATTCTGCGTCCTCCCTGGGCAAGAAGTGCTGGGGCTCAGACTCTGCAGGGGAGGCCTGGGGGCTCTCTGGGTCACTGGGGCACCTGACCCCACAGAAGCCTCCACACGCTGGGGAAGGGGGTTATTCCAGGGGGTGGGGCAGGAGCGGCCTTGGCTGGACCGTGAGGCTAAGCCACGGCTCAGCCTCGACATCTGGACACACACGGGGCACTAAGTGTGCCAGGCAGCACAGTCTCCATGTCCTACAGCCACCCAGAAAGAGGGTTGGCAGATTTAACAAAAACACACACAGGACTTGGTTAAATCTGACTCCTAGATGAGCAACAAACCATTCGATGTTAAGTACGTCCCAAATACTGTCTCGGATATACTTACTCTGAACACTTGTTCCTGTCATTGCAGTCTGTGTGTCCCCTCGTTCACCTGGCAGCCCCACCCACGAACCCGAAACTGGGAAAACAAGCAGGGACAGTGGGGTCCAGTCTGGGCAGGCCCAGGGTCCCCAACACAGCCTGGTTCAGGGAGGCTCATGGCAACCTCCCCCCCGCTTCCTGGCCCCACAGACACAGCCTGTGCGTCAGTCTCCAGGTGTGGCCCTGGCGGATGCCCGGCTCCTTCATCAAAGAGGGGCTGGAGCAGGTTCGCCTCCTGGCTTGGTACCTCCACATGGGGTCAGAATGTAGGAGCTCACAAAAGACCTCCTCTCCCCCTGTGAAGACACTGGATAAACTAAAGCAGGAAGACGACAGCAACACGTCTCCACAGAGGTGGAGGCCTGGGTGTGGTCCTGGTGGGGCTGGGATGGGAATCAGAGAAGCCCTGCAGCAGGAAGGGCCTGGTTCACCTCAAGACCCCTGGACCAGAGGTGAACTGAAACCACACAAGCAGAGACCTGGCAGCCCCGGGATGGACTCTGGAGACGTCACCTTGGCAGCCGAGAAGCCTTCCTGAGGCAAGTGGGACCCACATTCCTCGTCCTAGGCCCTGTTGTTCAATGCCCAGTGACAACTGACAGAAC
This sequence comes from Camelus ferus, assembly GCF_009834535.1. Taxonomy (NCBI): domain Eukaryota; kingdom Metazoa; phylum Chordata; class Mammalia; order Artiodactyla; family Camelidae; genus Camelus; species Camelus ferus. The sequence goes on along the minus strand of NC_045717.1, from coordinate 27,325,293 downwards.
AGGAAGCTCCTGGTCAACAGCGATGCCCCCCAACTCCAGTCTCCCGAGAGCCCCCCTCACTGCGGCCCTGCTCCCTCCCGAGGAAACTGCCAGTACCCTGGCCCGGCACGCACTCTGGCCTCAGGGCTCGCTCCAACCCAGCTGCCACCATTCCTGCCCCCAGACTTGGCTCCTTCTCCCCAGAAGGCCAGCCCCTCTCCGGAATGCCTGTCTGACCCCATGAGGGGAGTGACCCCTCCTGCCCGGCGAGAGCTCCCGGTGCCCGGATGGGCGTCAGGCTCAAGGACAAATCTCACCCAAGGACTTTTCTTGGAGCTACTGGTGAAGAGGCTCTCTGCAGGGACCACAGATTTCAGGTCGCGTCCTGGGGCTTCTGGTGGCGCCTCAGGCACCATGCAGGGCCGAGCGCAAAGCAAGTGAGGAAGAGGGAGCAGAGCGCTGACGTCACGATGACACTGGCCCCGGAGTCTGCTCCTGCGCCCTGGACACTCCCCTGCCGGTGCAAGAGTGACCCCCACCCCAGCACGGCGCTGACCTGCCACCACCACAGGGGCACGACTGGGTCCCGGCTGGTGGGAGGAAGGCACGCAGGCATGGGGAGCTCAGCAGGGCGCTGGTGGGATCCGAGTCAACACGATGGAAGTAACACGTTTACAGACAACCACCAAAAAGGGGGAACTGTGGCCTGTAATTGTGGGGGGAAGAGTAGTAACAGAATCATCTCCAGAAGTGATCCGGATGCTAAAACAGCACACTTATACAGGAACTTTATAAAAAGGATAAAGAACACGCACACAGATGTAAATTGGAGCATTTCAGCAAATAAATGAAAAACCCAAGTGCAGATACTAGAATTAAAATACACAACAAAGGCGCTGACGATGCCGTGGGGCAGACCAAGTGAGACCCCAGAAGAGCAGAGGGCAGGTGGGAGAGAACAGAGGGACGCGTGGTCCGTGCACATCAGGGTTTCCCCGTGTACCTGGGACCAGGGGGACTGAGGGGCAGCAGACATTGGAACAGGTATTGGCCAGGACGGCCCCACGCTGATGGAAGGCATCCACTCTCAGGTTCATGGGGGAAGCTACACCAGGTGCGTCACCACCAAACAAAGAAAATCGGTCAGAAAACGCGTACGTGTATTTGGGAACACATGTAAGAGTGACCAGGTGTTTTTCAGAAACAAGAGAAGCCAGGAATATATGGAACATCTTCAAAATGCTGAAGGAAGTTTTAAAAAAAGTGCTTGAAAAACAAAGGCGTTAGGACTTTCCCACCAAGGAGGGCTCCAAGCATCACAGCCAACTCCCTTCACCGAGACCTCGGAACCCGGGACCCACAGGAAGGGTGAGCGCCCACCTCCGAGTGGCTGGGGAAAACACTGGGCAGAACAGCCAAACCCCAAACCCGAGGGGGTCAGGGAGCAACGGGCAGGAACACAAACGATGCAGCCGCTCCGGACGACAGGTAGGAGGGTCCTCACAAAACTTTACATCACCACCCAGCTCAGCTCCTTGGTCCTCACCCAACTGAGGTGAGACCCTGTATCCAAACAAAAACCCGCCCGCAGCGGCCCACAGGGAAACCACCGGGAGCCCATCAGCAGGTGCACAGGTAAGCACCCTGGTCCGTCCAGACGGGGATGTCGCTCTGCGTGAAGGAATCAGCTGGAAGCCATGAAAAGCCTGGAGGAAACTCAGACGCACATGACCAAGGGCAGGAGGCCAACCTGAAAAGGCCACACCCTGCTCACAGCGGGAGGCGTCACAAGAGAGCTATGGAGATGAGGATGAGGGCAGAGCTCCCCTGAGAGCAGGGGCCAGGACATGGGGCGCAGCTCCTCCAAAGCACCAAAGCAGAAGCTCCAACCGAAGTGAGTCCTTAGTCCCTCATCTGGATGCTGGCACAGCCAGCCCTGCAAGGACCGGCCCTGAAGCCGGTTCCTGATCCGCCTTCCACCCGAGGCCTCCCTTCCCAGCTGGAGTGCAGTCACACGGTGGCTGTGAAGACTCCAGGGCCGCAGACTGGAAACAGAACCTGCCCCCACCGCTGCCCTCAGCCTCCCTGCTGGGACGTGGGCCCCTCCCAGCTCTGCCCCTGCTGTGGCCCCAGCAGCTCCCAAGCCCCAGCGGCCTGATGCACCACGCGCACCCACGGGCTTCAAATCAAGTTTAATAAATAAAACAGCACGGGGTCAAGGCAGTCGTCACTTCACAGTGTGGTCCTTGTGGGAGAGAGGTGTGGTTAAGTCCAGCCTGCAGACAGGCTCGAGCCACGTCCTCTTGTGGTGACACCAGGGCCTGGAGCACTGCCCTGCCCCCGGAGGACCCCACTCCAATTTGTAAACAGAAACATAAATAAAATGAGGGAGGAGGACCAGGACCCCAGGCTGTCTCATGGGAGCCTCAACAGAAACAGGACCTGCGGGGTCAGGGGACCGGGCTGGAGCCGCCCCCTGGTGCTGCAGGCAACAGGGCCCTGGTTGCCAGGGGGTGTGAGTCCCGTCTCCTCAGACCCACGCCTGAGGCTGCCAGGGGCCCCAGGTGGAGAAAGGGAGGATGGGGCATAAAGTGCGGCGTTTCCTGAAGTGGAGAGAGCGGGCAGAGGTGGAGGGCGGGGCAGGCTGACGTCGAGGTATATGGCTCTGTGCCCCACGGGGTTTGGCACCGAGTAGCAGCTGCCCCTGACCCTGGGCTGGGGCATCCCGCAGTCCAGCCAGGTGCAGGGAGTCGGGTGAGCAGAGTGCAACGGGTGCCCCGGCGGAGGCTGCTGGTGGGGGCGGCGTCCTGCCCGCTCTCTGCATCTCCCTGGTGGGCGGGATGGGCAGCCCTCTGTGCCCAGCCATCCAATAGGTCCCTTGGTGGGCACAGCCACCTGGAGCTGAGCAGTGCCATGCGTGTGGGGAGGGAGGGGCCACCGCTCACCCCAGTCCTTGAAGTGTTCTGAGCAGAGGAGGCACTGCTCAAGGCCCACGAGGAGGGGAGGGTTGGGAAGACTGACGGAGGCAGGCCTTGTGGCAGCCCCAAGTCCAGTGTGGGCCACACACGCCCGCCTGTGGCCAGGGATCAACAGGTCATCACGTTACAGCTGCAGGGGGGAGACCGAGAGAGACAGGACAGGCTCAGTCCAGCCCCATGGACCACAGCTCAGGCGCCGGGGCTGGAACGTGGCCCCCGACCCTGCCTCCCCCAGCAGACGGTGCCTGCACGTGCTGACAGGCCTCCCAAGGCAGCACTGTCCTTGGCGCCCGGGGAGGGCTGGTGGCTGGGGTGGGGGTGGGGAGCCTGGCACTGGCCCCATTTGTACCTTTTTGGATTTTGAACCATATGAATGTATTACCTAGTCAAAAAAATAAATAAGCCAAATTAAAAGTAGAGAATAAAAGTAAAGAAACAAACAGCCTGTTCCACGTGGCCAGGCCACCCTGGGGCTCTGCGGGCAACGCCCCCCCCCCCTTCGGCTTGGCCTGTGGCTGGGGCTCGGCAGCCGGGGTGCGGGCAGGGGAAGGGGCCGCACTCACTGTGACAGGGGCTCCGAGTGCAGCCCAGGGGCCGGACATGCTGGGTGGGCAGCCAGGAAGGGATTCACGTCCCCGATGCCGATGAGTCCAAACTCAGTGACCGACAAGGCCACCTGTGCAGGGGCCACGGCCTCCTCGGGCTCTTCGTCCATGTCCACGTGGCTGGAGATGAGGGGCAGCTCCTCGGGGAGGGCCCCAGGCAGGGCCAAGTCCACAGCCAGTCTGGGGCTGGCACCAGGCTCCGGAGTGGCTGTGGCAGTAGGGTAGAAGGCTGGTTCAGCCAGGGCTGGGGGCCGCCGAGGCAAGGGCATAGGCGGGGGTGTATCCAGCTGCTGGATGGAGCAGGGCCCAGGCTCCAAGGACGGAAGGACCTCCCCAGGCTCGCCAGGACTGTCGGAAATGCTGCCCACGCTCGGCGGCCCTGCAGGGAGAGCACGGCTACCGTCAGGCTCCGGCGGCACCCATGCCCAAGGCCTGCTCGCCTAGCGTCCCATGTTCACCGCAGGCTGCCACCCGCATGGGGCTCCAGCCTGTTAGGCCCAGCAATGCCCAGGACCCTTCCTCACAGGATGCTTTCACACGAATGTGTAAAATACACATGGACCCAACAGAAACCCATCAGCTGGAGGAGCACCTGGGCTGAGACAGAACAGAGTACGCAGGCTCAGCAGGGCGGGGGAGCAGGAGCTCTGGGCACACCAGGGAGCCAACCCAGCTCTGCAGCCAGGACGACAGAAACCCCATGTCCACGTCCAGCAGACCCAGAGAGCACAGGCCCCTGTCCCCTCTGTGGTCGCCTTCAGAAGCTGAAGTCGCCACCAGGCCTCGTCTTACTCCATTCCCCAGGACGCAGGAGCGGGCTCCCACCCACCAGGTCTCCCAGGTGAAGGTGGAGGCTCAGCTCCCAACCTGGGCCGAGCGGAGCCCACACTTTGGACCCCAGGCCACACATGGTTCCCTGACATGGAGAGCCAAGGAGCCCTGAGAACAGCTCGTGTGTGACCCCCCACGAGACACCCGTGAGACCGCGGTGGGGGCGCAGGGGCACGGGATCCCAGACGCCACTCTCCGGGGCCCAGCAGCCCCGGCTGGGGTGCCAGTGAGGCGGCGGCCCCAAGAACAGGGGTCCCCTCTCACCTGCGTGCATTCGGGCCAGCGGGTCCTGCTCGGGGCCCAGGCTGTCGGCAGCAGCGGGCAGGGGGGGCGAGGAGCGGGGGCGGCCAGGGCCATCGGGGTCAGCACCGTCCAGATCCTGGTCCACGTCCCTGCAGGGGAGGATGTGTGATGGGCTGCAGGGGGCTGTCTCGGGCAGGAAGTGCCTCCCCCTCCCCGTCCCGGGGCCTCACACGCACGTGGTTCCCGCAGGGCCGTACTTCCTCCGGCCCAGCCGCGTCTGCTGGGAGAAGTAGTCGTAGCGCTCTGACTTCTTCCACAGGTAGTAGTACTCCACACACTCGCCCACGGACCGCGTGCGCACCTGGGGGTGGCGCTGGGCTCAGCTCCCCGGCCCCCACCTGCCCAGGCCCTCCGCCACCCAGGACAGCAGGCGTGGGTGATGGCATCCTCTGCTCTGGGACAAAGCGAGACCCTGCCCCTGGCCTCCGGCCCCTCGGCCTCAGTACAACGTGCCCCCGGGGCCCCACCACTGCTCCTGCTCTTTGCTCCAGGTCCACACAGCCAGTGCTCAGCCCCTTCGCCCCAGACCTAGGGCCCCCAAGGGAGACTGTGTCCACTTGTGCCCGGCTCCTCACAGGCCCACTGGAGTGGGGACGGTGACCCTGTGCAGACCACAGGGACAGAGTCCTGGCCCGGAGAGCACAAGCATCACTGATACTCCAAGGGAGAGCCATCCGGGCGAGGGCACTCAGGGTCCATGAACCCAGGTTGAGGTCACGTACCACGTGGCATGAGAAAGCCAACACCTTGGGAAGACGAGGGTGACACCACCAGCCTGTGTCTGGCATGAGCCCGATGCCACCGCATATCTCCAGCGGCGACTGGGTGTCTCCCCACTCCAGAGGCTCAGCCACAGCACCCACAGTGGCAAATCCACCACAGACAGCAAGAACCCGCCACCTCCCAGGATGGGGGCCCGACACCTGTGCCAGGCACAGGGGCGTATGTAGGCTGTCCGGTCTCCCTGGGGAGACCCCGCATCCACTGATCCTCCTAGGAGGAGGGAGGAAGGCCAGTGCAGCCTCCCGGGGCCAGTTTCGAGGCAGACTAGAGACTTGCCAGGCATGGGAAGCCACCAGGCACTGGCAGGGCGGGAGGGTGTGTGGGATTCAGGGGGTCAAAGAAACAAAGACAGATGCCATGGGCTTCTGCACGGGAGCCACCTGCACCGCGGGGCAGGCGCAGGGGGGCTGCCGGGCACCAGTCTTACCAGAGGACTAAGTGCTGCCTGGACAGCACCAGGTCTGTTCGGGCGAGCTCCGTCCCTGTCCCCACACCAGCCCCAAGCGGCACCTCATCCTCTCCGACCCCCAGGAGGAGAGCTGAGGCTCCAGACAGGAGGCTGGGATTGGCCAGACCTCACTTCCCCACCGCTGTGTCCTGCGAAGAGTGGGAAGGGCCAGGGCTGCTGGGCCCAGAAGGGCAGGACAACAGACTGGGGCGAAGGGCAAGGAGGGACAGCTGCTGGGAGACAAGCCACGAGCAGAACCAGACAGACATCCAGGGCTACAGGCCAGAGAGCCAGAGCCCCACCAAGACGTCAACTTGGGCACTGTTACGCAGGAAACCACAGGCGTCACCGGGACGCAGGAGGTACGACCCTCTCCTGCAGTGGCGGGAAGCTGACAGTGCCATCCCCCAGGCCCCCCACCCGTGGAGCCCCAGCCCCGCCCCACCACGGGGCTCACCTTGTTGGCCTGGATCAGGTGGAAGTTCTTCCCATGCACGCGGAAGCCATGCTCAAAGTTGCGGCTCTCCTCCTCGCTCCAGGCACAGAGCCCGTCTGCAAGGAGGGGGCAGCGGGGTCAGCGGGGTCGGATGGGCAGCGGGGGCACCGGGGCTGCCACACTCACCTCGGGTCACCTTCACGTTGAACCGCAGGCGCCGCAAGGCCTCCTCTGCGTTGAAGTTGCACTTCACCAGCTCGTACAGCGCCTGGGGATGGGGGTCTCACTGACTCTCCCACCTGCTCACCCCGGAGTGACAGCAGGGGCGTCCGCACCCACCGTTTCCCCAGGACAAGTGGCTTTCACTTGAACTCATGACCACATTGGTCCATATTGGGTGGGAGTCTCATGGCAGGCCCCCCACCACTCCACACACTCCAGGCCCTCTGTGCCCGCCCTCCCCTCACCTCTGCCGCGGCCTGGCCCTGGAGGCCTGTGGCCCCTCTGCACGGCCAGGCAGCCCCACCTGCTCACTGTCCTTCACCGTCTCTCCCTCTGGGAGCTGAGACCCGGCAACCTCGTGCCACCGCCGCTTTACCGCCCGGTACAGGAACTCCTCCACCTCCCTCTCGGGAAGGACGTTGGGGTCCCAGAGCAGCTGGTCCTCGTTCTCATAGACTGCAGAAGGGGCCAAGGTCAGGCTACAGGCCCAGGTCTGCACCCGCATCTCAGCTACACACTCCCCTCTGAGGGCAGGTCAACTCAGCCCCTCCAGAGGACAAGTGTCCGCCTGGTAGCCTGGGCCCGCCACCACCCTGCCCTGCAAGGTAATGACAAACAGGAGGCCAGAGGAGTGCTGCGCAGCCAGGACCAGAGCCAACCTCCTGGAGGAGGCAGCCACAGCCTGAGCCGGGGGGGGGTGGGGGGTGGGGGGGGGGGCTTCTGAGCATGGCCTGTGAGGAGGGGCTGGAGGTGACGAGTTCAGGGGAACAGCAAGAAGGTCCAGTCCTGACTGCGGCCCCAGTGACCTCGCTGGGACAAGAGCTCCTCCAGCTGCCATAGTCCCTCGAACCCAGCATCACACAAGCCAGGGAGGGGAGGCAAGGGGGTCCTGCCCTGGGGCAGCAATAGGGCAGGGGCACGAAAGAGGGACAAGAAGGGGCAGCGTCCAGCTGAGGGAAGGCCGAGGCGGGGAAGAGGCAGAAGGGCCAGGCCTGGATCAGCCCCAGTGCCAGCACCTCTCCATCATCCAGGGGAGGGTCACAGGGACCAAAGCTCCAAACAAAACACCCGGTGCAGGGGCCCAAAAGTGGAAAGCAGCCCCATGCCAGCCTCCCTCTCGCGGGGAGTGGACGAGGGACCAGTGGCCTCCCCTTTCTATCTCCCAAGTCCACACCGAGGCCCAGTCTGGACTGAGGGCTCAGACCCAGTCCCTCTGCAGGCCCCTCTGCAGAGAAAGTGTCGCCTTCCACTACAGCCGCATGGAGGGGAGAGGAAGATCATGTGACAACATGGAGCTCCACCGACAGCCAGTCCCAGAGTGAGCAGGCAGGACTCCGAGATAACTGTGACGAATGTGTTGAAACATGACAGGGCTAAGGGCAACGTGACTGGCAAGCTGGAGAACACCAGCAGAGAACTGAGACCCACTCCCACGGACACTCCAGGACTGGAGACTAGCGTGCGGACTCACGAACCCATGCTCACAGCAGCAGAGCACACGGTCAGTGAGAGCAGAAAGAACTTCATTTAAAAAATCAAACTGAAGCTTAAAGAGAACGCAGTCTGGGGCACGTGCAAGAGTCACAGAGCACGAGGACAAAGCGTGGGCCGCCACCAAACCCGAAGAGGTAAGGGCCAGGAGTTCTGCAGGGCTGATGGCACTGGCTCACAGAGCCCAGAGACAGGGTGAGCACACAGAAAACCACGTCGAGGCATGCCAGAGCCGAAATGCCAGAAACAGGAGGAAAAGCACGTGCGGAAAAATTGACCACGATTTCAGAGGAAAGAGGACAGACGGCTGATTTTAACAGAAACAACAGACAGCAAAAGACAACAAAATTATGTAGTTAAGTGTTGAAAGAATAAAGCTTGCAAACCTAGAAATCTACGCCCATGAAAATAGCCTTCAAAACTGAAGCAAAGTTGATACTTTTAGGGCAGACAAAAGCTGGAAGCACTCATCGCCCTGAGCATGGACGGGACACACTGATGAGGCCACCCTGGGCGGTTGGAGCTGTGGCAGAGGACGGCCAGTGCCGGGACCCCGGGACAAGTGCAGGCAGCACCCAGGGCAGGAGAGCTGGGGCCAGGCTGCATCTGCCCGCGAAACCAGGGCAACTGCTGAAACAGTCACACAGAAATGAAAGCTGAAGAGCTCCAAGAGGAGGAGTAACAGTAACACTACCTGATGAACCAAAAAGAAGCCAAGACAACACAAAGGAAGGGAGAACAGGCAGACAAGTCGCAAACACTGAGAGGCCGGCAGACGCCAGCCCTCTGCTCCACGACACGGGACGTGAGCACTGGACCAAAGGTCACACACAGACAACACGTCAGACCCAAGCACACGCTATTCACAAAACCACACTTCAAATCTCACAACACAGAGAGGCAGAGACACTAGACAGACAGACAGCACGGGGCGCGTCCACCACAGCTGACTCCAGAGGCCGAGTCACAGCACGGCCTCTGACCACAGTGGCGTCCAACTAGACCTCGGTAGCAGAAGGGTAAAAAGCAAACCCTAAACGTCCGAGAGTTAGCGGAACACTTCTAAATAACCACGGGGCAGAGGAGGCGTCGCAACAGAAACCAGAGGGGACAAAATGAAATTGAAGAGACAGAAAGAAGTAAGATGAAAGCAAAAATCAGTCAAGTGGAAATCAGACAACAGAGAAATCGACAAGCCAGAGTCAGCTCCTCCTGAAGAGTAGCAGCGCGAACAAACCACTAACGAGACTCATCAAGAGGGAATTAAAAAGCAAAAAACACAAATTGCCAGTATCAGGACTCAAAAAAGGGACAGCACTATAGGTCCCACACACACCAAGAAATAAGAGGGTGTTATCAACTTTCTGCCAATAAAGCCAACAATTTAGGTGAGTGAGATAAACTTCTCAGAAATACAACTCATCACAGCAGGGAGAGAAACTCTAAACGCTGATATTAAATAAACTGAATTCATAATTAAAGCCTTACACAAAAATAAAATAAAACTAAACTAAACGCCAGGCACCTAAAGAAGAGATAGTAACAACCTTACAGGAAGGAACTCTTCCAGATGCCAGAACAAGGCTCTTCCAAACACACGTCATGTGGACCCAGAACCCTGAAACTAAAGCCTAACAAGGACAAAAAAGAAGGAAGACAGGCCAAGGTCGCCATGGATGTACTCGCAAACACCCTAAAGTCCGCAGATCGAAGAACGGATGCAGGGGTGAACAGCACACCTCATCTCCTGTCAGAAAGGCAAGGTGCGCTGCCCTGGGGGGCGGGGGGAGGGGGTGCAGAGCTGGGGCCTGAGAGCCTCTAGGCAGAGCAGTCCCTTGTTTAAGGCGGGTCTGTTTACAGATGCCCTATTTAGCACAGCAGCCCTGAGCTCACAGCCAACAGCCCAGTAACTCTCTTGTGGACAAAGGCCACAGCCTCCTTGAGCTCAGGACACCAGGCCTCAGCCCCACGCTGGGGGCCTTTTCAAACAGCAAATCACAACAAACAGCAAAATGTGAAAGCACAGTGTCAAATACCAGTGGGTGAGCCACGCTGGCAGCTGAGAACTGGAAAGAGCAGGGAGGCATCTCCTGGCTTGACCCTGGCCAGGCACACGTCGCACCCACACCGCAAGCTTTCCACCTTATGCACACGTGTGTTTCCACAATGGACCATGAAAGCACTGCCAGTGCTAACTTTGGCCTTACACATGTTTTAGCCATGCGCAGAGGTGCAAGTACAGAACTGACTATACACACACGCCATAAATGACGCTCCTTCGTGACCTGGCAGCGCTGACTCCAGAATGCACAGTTGGCCTGAATATCAGGATTCTACGTTAACAGAGCAAGAGACAGAAAGGACCATCTCAGGAAACGCAGAAAAATAACCTGACAAAATTCATGGCAAAAATGGGTCGGCTACAAAGAACAGCGAGGAACTCCCTCACCTGATAAACGGTATCTACAAAAATCCTCAGCCAACATCGCACTTAATGGGGACAGACTGAACACGTCCCCCCAGGTCTGGGAAGATGACAAAGGAGCCCCCATCACCACTTCTCACTTCTGTACTGGAGGGAAAATCAGTGCAATAAGGCAAGAAAAAGAAACACCACCTACAGAGGTCACAGAGAAAGAAGTTACAGTATCACAAATGATGCAATGTGTGCATTGAGACGTGCACAAGCATCCACAAAGTACAAAAATTGGTAAGTGAATTTAGCCAAATCACTGTGTCCAAGATCAATTAAAATAATAAAATGCAGTTCTGCCAGCAAGGGTCACAGGACTGTCACACTGAAAACCCTAAAACACTGTCGTAACTGAAGAAGACCCAAACATATTCATGGACTGGAAGGGTCAACACTGTTAATATATCAGTTCTCCCCAAGTTATTCTAAAGATCCAGTGCAACTCTGATCAAAATCCTAGCAGGCATTTTTGAGGCAAACGACAGCTTATTTGAAAGCTTTTGTGCACAACAATGAAAGTTACAAAGGTCTCAGACTTACTTCAAAGCTGCAACAATTCAGGCAGAGTGGCAGGGACCCAGGGTTAGACACAAAGAGAACAATGCAAGAGAAGCATGAAAAAGCAGACGTGTGCCCAGACACCCCATAAAGGCACCACTCCAGCTCAGAGAGGGGGAGGAGGGACTTCTCCATGTGCAGCGCGTGGAGCGGGGACCAACCCTGACCCACACCTCCAACCACCCGTTAGAAGAAATCAGGCTAGACCACAGACTTCAGCGTAAGGGGGAAGTAAAGCAGCATATCTTCAAACACGCAGACGCCTAGGCAGCAAGCAGACACGTCACGGGTGAAAGAGATCAGCTGGGCTTCACTGAAAGCAAAGCTGCCGCCAGTGGGCAGAAAAGCGCTCGCAGCGCACACAGCCAACAAGGCACTGACACGTGGGGCACAGAAAGGACCCCTGCTCCAGGGGAAGGGTGGCCCAGCTTAAAGGGGGAAGGCCTGAGCAGGCCCTGCGTGTGAACGAACGCAAGTTAAAGCACAGCGGGCACCACTCCACACCCACCAGAAGGGCTGAAACCCACCAGACACACACCACCAAGGGCAGGTGAGGGTGCGGAGCAATGGGAATCCCCACGCTGCTGGCGGAGCCGGGGGCAGCGCCCACCGATGACTCACAGTCAGCTCCCCAGGAGGGAGAGCGTGTCCAGCAAAGACACACAGAGACACTCGCAGCCACAACCGCACACCACTGTTAACGCCCAGCAGCCACAGGATGAACCCGCACCCCAGCGCACAAGGTGCACGCTCCGCACGGGTGGTCCGGTCTCATGCCACATGGAGGGAGAGGCCCGCTCCTATCCTCACGGCACAAGGGCGGGCGTGCGGGAGAGGCAAGGGTAGCCCGTGGACTCTAGGGCTCGGGATCCTCCAAGGGAGTGGCTAAGGCGTGTGCACATTTTCTGGGGGAGGGTCCTATGCAGCACCAGATTCACAGAGGTTCATGTCCACTGCCTGGGACCCAGCTTAGCCGCACCTTCCTGGCCCCTGCCCTTTACAGAGCAAGCGTATCCCGCAGACCCCATGCCCCGGCCTCTGGCCCCAGGAGGCCTTGATGATTGTTCTGAGTCCTCGTCTCCCTCTTCTGTCCCACATCCCCCCCCCCATTCCAGATGAACGAACAGGTGCAGCAGCCCTGGGGTGCGGGGAGGGGCAGGGAGAGGACACCCACCCCCAGACTGCCTGGCAGGCCAGGCAGGCCCCTGACCCGGGCTGGGACCGCACATCCCTTCCTGAGGGAGTGCGGTTTGCAGTTCTTCTCCCCTGCACCCCCAGCTTCCAGGCCCACTTACTCTTCTCACCGGGGCGGTTCAAGTGCAGGTTGCTGAGGTCAGCTTGGAACTGAGGCCCAACCATGATCTCCTGCAAAGACAAAGGCCCGGGAGTCAGGGTGGACAGGGGCACTGAGGGGGCTGCTGCCCAGAGCTGGGCCTGGGTCAGTCTGTGCGCCCTGCCTGCGGACCCTAGTCCTGTGGCGTGAGGGCAGGTGTGTGTGGGTGTGACTGACTGTATGTCTGGCACAGCCAGTCATGGGGCAAGGCAGCAGGGCCCCCTCCCCGGCTCCAGGCCCCAACACCGTGGTCGAGGCCACACACCTTCTTACACTTGTTGGCGGGAAGTGGGTCCTCCTCGGTGTCTGATGAGGTGGAGGAGCCAGGCTCCTTGTCCGCATCAGCCAGGAAGCGGGCTTTGGGGAGAGAGAGGAAGTGATGGAGAGTAGATGGGAGAGTTGGGTGGAGACCCCCTGCTCCGGCCAGCAGACCCCTGGGCCTCCACCCAACTCTCCACCGTCCTGAGAGGCGGCTGGACCCCAGCCCTGGCCAGACAATGGGGCGTGAGGGATGTGTGCCCAGACAAGGAGCACAGAAGCAGGACCGTGGACCCCAGGCCAACCCCCCACGCCTCACGCTGCCGGCACAGCCTCTGCTGAGGCACACAGGGGCAGAGTGGAGGGGAGCACGGTCTGAGGACACTGCCCGGGTCTAAGGGACTTCCGGCTACAGGACCCAACAGGTTCCCTGCTCACGTGAACCAGGTCACTCAGCCTCAGTGCACAGTGGGGCAGGAGCAGCTCCCCCAGGGCTGTGCCCCAGCAGCCGGGACCCCCTCCCTCTGCCCACCCAGGGGCACAAGTGGGTGGGACCTACATCCACTCTGATCAGGGAAAAGGTCGGAGGCCTCGTGGGAGGTCACGGATGGGGTGAGGTCATCGGCCGAGGACTGTGTTTCTTCCTCTTCTTCCCCTGAAAGCAAATCCTTCGCTATTTGTTCCTTTTAACAAAAGAGTAAAGAACATTTTTGCAATTTGCTTTAACGATTTCAAATAACATCGACCAGGACAATAGTAATGGTGGCAACACGGACGCACCTCCCTCTAGGGGCACCGAGGGCTTCCACGGGGCTGGGAGGGAGCCAGGGGACCAAGCCCACAGCCCTGCAGCCCCAGAGGGGATGTCACCTCCGCCCAGGACTGAGGACAGTCAGAGCCGTTCCCTGAGGGGCTCTCCCTCCCTCCTGACCCAGCACAACCTGCCCAGGACCTGGGACCAGCACCCGGGCTGCGTCTCTCCAGGTCAGTCTGCACTGTGCTCCTCCTTCAGCCAGGGGTTCTCTCCGGCCTGGCCCCTCCTTGTGGCTGCACCAGCTGGGACGCCGGGCAGAAGAACAGGCCTCACGCGTACTCACCACGTCTACCTCTCAGGGCCTTCCTGTCCGCCCACCCCAAATGCCCCCATGGGGTCCAGGGAGGGACTCCACTCACCTTGTCCAGGGTCATGTCCGGGAGGGGGGCTGTGGCATCGCTGCCCTCGCTCTCGCGCTCCGAGATGGGGTCGGACGCCTCATAGCCATAGAGGGCCAGCAGCTCCTCAAGGGGCATGTCGCCACTCTGGGGGGACAGGGCTCCATCAGGAGGGGCTGCTCTGGGGGCTCTGCTTCCCCACCTCTTAGCACATCTGCCCCACACCAGTCACAGTAACTCACCCCAGCCAGACCTCAAGCCCAGCCACTCATCTAAGGACCCCTTTACAGCCCAGGAGGGGCTCCAACGAGACACCAAGCCCAGAGAAGTCAGCTGTCCGTCCAAGGTCACCCGCCTTCAAGGGTGGAGCCAGTGGTCTCACAGTCTGAAGCCCACACTCCCCCCTCCCTGGGCAACACTGCCCGGCACAGGCCTGTGCAAACTTCGTTCAAGCAACACTTGGACACTCAGAGTCTGGAAATAAACCAGAAGAGGGGGCAAAAACGGCCCTTCAGTGACTGTAAAAAGGTATCTGGTCAAACCAACATCACTTCTGACTTTCTGAAAAACCTCAGTAGACTGAGAGATGGGCGTTGCTGCCCCTCACTGGGCCAACAAGGCAGGGACAAAGCAGCCCCACCACAACCAGATCCAGAAGGGAGGCTGAAGAGCAGCAGGGCTAGCGAAGGCTGCTCTGACACGTGGAGCCAACACAACACCGCAAGAAACAGGAACGAGAAGTCAAGTCTGGGAAGGGAGAGACAAAAACCATCACCACCGCCCACTCCAGTATTGCTTTCAAACCCATTTCTCAGCCCGCATGTAAACCTTGACTCCTCGAGGCAGGGCCGCTACCGTGCTCCATCCTGACCGGGTGGGTCACTGCCGGCCTCCTGGACAGGCCTCCACCCCATCCCTCTACCCTGGGGGACTTCAGGTCCACGTGGAAGGCAACTCCAGGGTAATACCCGTTGGCACCTGCACTGAAGCAGACTAGCAGAGGCTGCCCCAGGCAGCACCAATGAGCATGCCACGGGATGGCGAGTTCACTCGCACTTAAGAACATCCTGTAATTTCCACATAAAACTGTGGACTTTGTTAAATCTCTCCCCAGGCAGACGTCATTTCACTCTTCTGCGGGAGGAAGCAGGAAGCTGGAACACGCAGCCCAGGAAGGTGCAGACTGGGAGGCGCCCCGAGGGCACCGAGCTGCATGCCCAGCGGGAGACCCGGGCGCACGCTGCGTTCTGCCGGGCACGGGGCAGCCAACGTCTCGGACATGAGCCACGGGAGCTAGACTTCTGGAGAAAACACTGACTGTGCTTGCTGCCAGAGTGAAACTCGAGCTTTTGAGCAGAAAGTTCTAGTTTTGGAAAACCTGGATGTGACAACATGAACTCGATAATCCCAATTTCTGCTGGAAGATTATATAAAAAGCAGGTGTTTCTGCTTTTACTTTGGACATTACATTCTTTCTTTTTCTTAATCAATTTTTAAAAGTTATACATGAAAAAAATTCACATGAGGTATTTAGCTAACGAATAGCTAAATTTTTTTTGGTTAGCTTCAAGAAGTTCTGAATTCAAGTTGAATGTTTTTTCCATCGGTTTTTCTTTTTCGAAGAAAAGACATTTGCTTTGGTTATGAGACCAAACAGGCAAAAGTGGCACACAGCACCAAGCTGAATAAAGGCCCCACGGTGATGCCTTAACAAGTCTCAGTACTCAGAAGACCCCTGGTGAGAACAGGGTCGACGTGTTACGGACTGAGCGCTTGTGTCCCCGCAAACTCATGCAATGAAGCCCCAACATGACTGTATCTGGAGACGGAGCCTTTATGGAAATAACCAGAGTGAATGCAGCCTCTCAGACGGAGCCCTGATCCAACGGGACTAGTGTCCTCAGAAGAAGAGACACCGGAGAGCCTGCTCGCTCCCCCACGTGGGGACAAGTGACAAGGCGGCCATCCGCAGGCCGGGAGACAGGCCCCACCAGGGGCGCCCACCAGGCCTCGGTCTGGGACTGCCGGCCTCCCAGACAGCAAAAAAATACAGTCCTGTTGTTTAAGCCCTAGTTTATGGTGTTACCAGACATGAGATCTTAAGCCCCAGTTTGCAGTATTAACAGATGTAGGATTTCTAGCTTTTATACGGGAGCTCTGTCGGCCCATGACAGAGCTACATGTCACTGAGCCAACACCCTGCAAACGACTCATCAATGCAGCAGGTGACAAGACCACAACAGAGGAGAGCCGCCCCTAGTTCAAGGCCACTGGGCCTTAACACCAAGGACAGCAACTGCACCAGGCGTGGCTACTGCATCCACTCCACAAAACAACCACCTGCTTAATTTTGGTGCAGCACCAAAGAATATCCACAGTTATCTGAAAAGATTGTTGAATACTCCTCCCTTTTCCAAGACAAACTCATGAGGCTAGAGTGCAACCAAAAGAACCAATCACAACAGGCTAACATCTGCTTCAAAAGACAGCATTCACAAACATCTACAAAAATGTAAAACTATTCCACTCTTTTCCCTAATTTTTTTTTTGTTTTGGAAAATAGTTATTTTTCACTTTCATAAAAATATGTTATTACTACTAACAATAGCTTTATTGTATCACTTACATAAACAAACTCCTTGAGATCCTCAATAGTTTTTAAGAGCACAAAACGGTTCCCAAGACCAAAAAGTTTGAGAATATTGGGTTTACTGTCCAGCCACCCCTCTGGCCTAGAGCCTTCATGCTCCATGAAGGCGGGACCAGGCCTGGCCCATCCTGACCTCAGCGCCCAGCACAGTGTCTGGCCCTCTGCAAACAGGGGCATGGGCTGCTCTCGTCACCGTGGAGTCCGAGAAGCCTGGAGACTAACTTGGTCGAGTGGTCAGCTGTGAAGCTGCCCAGGGTGCTCCGCCCACCCAGGCGGGGTACAGCCCAGCCCAGTACTCAGAAGAGGAGGCCCTTCCCCGCCCACCCAGGCCGGGGACAGCCCAGCCCAGGACCCGGGAGATGAGGTCCTTCCCTGCCCACCCAGGCAGGGGACAGCCCAGCCCAGTACCTGGGAGACGAGGTCCTTCTCCAGCTCCTCTTCCGGCTTCTCCGGGACCCTCGTGGCCTCCTCACACTCCTCCCGGAGGCTGTAGCTCTGTGAGAGTATCTCTGTGAGGCTGAACTGATGGTCTTCAGAGCCCATGGACACCACTGCAGAGGGGACAGCAGCCTGCATGAGCTCCTTGCCCACTGTCCCAACCACCATGCTGAGGCTGAGGACGACCGAGTGGAGGAAACCCAGGGGCCCAGCCGCCACCAGGGACGAGGCCCACAACGTGTGCACGCAGGTGCCTGTGCAGGTGTGCAGATGTGTGCACACGCGGCGAGGCGTGTCTGTGCCTGCCGTGGTCAGCACGTCAGCCCGCTGCATGGGAACGCCCCACAAAACGACTCCTGGCAGAAGCGCCCGCCTGCTAACCACACACAGATTCTGGGACCTGGGGGTGCGTTCTCCCAGAGGGACTGCTTGGAGACTAGGGAGACAGTCTGGGCCACTCTGCCCGCACACCCCGGTCCTGGACTCTGGGGCTCTGTCAGGCCAAGTGAGATCCCGTCTCTCACAGAGCAGAGGCCCTGGTGCCCTGCGCAGGAGGAAGCAGGGCGAGGAAGGTACCTGCTGTTGTCTGCAAGCCAGGCTCAGTGGGGCACAGACCGCGAGAGAGGCAGGAGGCCACGCGAGGGCCCTGCCTCTCCAGCGAGGAGGCCTGTGAAGAAGAAAAGCAGGTTAGCCACCATCTCGAGGTCAGAGCCCTGCTCCCTGGGGACATCAGGTCCCCAAGGGCTGTGGGGGGGGGGGGGTCCACACATGGGACTGGGTGTGCAGCCTCGAGAAGGGACTCCTGGCTCCTGAGTCAGAGGACGCGTGGCAGCTCCAGAACCTCGGCGCCACCTCCAAGTGGGAAGACAGCACCCAAGGGCCAGGGTGAGCCTGGCGTGGCCGGCACCCAGCTGAGTTCACACTGGCCCCCACCCAGCAGGCAGACACTAAGGCCATGTCAACACAAAAGCCACCTCAAAAGGGTCCCAGCCTCCAGAAACCTGGCCTTCAAAAGGCACATAGTTGCTTTGGAGAAATCTGGCAATTCCTCCAAAGGTAAAAAGTTACCAAGGACCAGTAATTAATTCTACCCCTACGTACGCACCCAGGAGAACCAAAAACATACATCCATGCTAAAACATGTAAACCCACATTCACAGAAACGTGATTCACAACAGTCAAAAGGTGTAAACATCCACATACCCAACAGCAGGTGACAGATAAACACAATGTGGTCCATCGTATGATGAAGTATTACTCAGCCCCAAAAAGGAGAGAAGCCCTGACACCCGCTCCCACGTGGACGGATCCCGAGAGCACGGCGCTCAGTGAGAGAAGCAAACACAGAAGGACACACAGCGTGTGAGTCCACGGATGTGAAACGTCCAGAACAGGCCAGTCCACAGACACAGAGAGGGGGCTCCTGGCTGTCAGGGGCTGAGGGAGATGGTGGGGGAGTGACTATAATGGGGACAGGGCTTCCTTTGGGGATGTGGAATGTTCTAGAACTCGATGAAGGTGAAGGTTTCAAAACTCTGTGAACATACTGAAAACTACTGAATGAAACAATTTAGATGGGTGTATTCTGAGGTATATAAACTATACCTTAGATTTTTCCTAAACGCAAATAAAAGCATTATAACGGGTATCATCATCTCCATGTTCGGAAGTGTACTGAGAATAAGAAAACTAGACCAACACCTGTCACGAAGAGAAACACAAAACCCCTCAACAGAACACCAGCAAAGGGAATTCAGCAACACAGCGCCCTGGAGATGGCGGCGGAGAGGGACTCATCACAGGGACACAGACGTCAGCGCGAGTCACCCACCCCATCACAGACCAGAGCACAGGCCCAGGTGATCACCTCGACGGGGCAGGGCAAGCATTCAGCAAAGTTCAACACCCTTTCACGCTAAAAACACTCAACGGACTAGGACTGAAGGAGCTCCCCGCTGAAGGCATGACAGGACCCCAGCTCCAGCACCTCGGAAGGAAAGGCTGGCGGGGCCTCCCCGGGACCAGGGGCACCTCTCCTGCTTGACGTCATAATGGAGGTTCCATCAGGGCAGGAACACGAAATAAAAGGAACCCAAACTGGAAAGACTTCTTTCTGCAGGCGTCATGAACTTGGACACAGAAGACACTAAAGAAACCTGAACCAATAAACGAGTTCAGCAAGGTTGCAAGACACAAGAGCAGCAAGTGAAAGTCAATTTTATCCCTACATACTAGCAACGAACAATCCAAAAGGGAGGCAAGGAGAACAATTCCATTTACAAAGCAGCAGAAAGAATGAAACACTTCTGAATAAATCTAGCAGAAGAAGTCCAAAACTAATACTCTGGGAAACACAAAACATGTTGAAAGGAATTAAAAGGTCAAAAGAAATGGAAAGACATATTATATTCATAGCTCAAAAGACTGACTGCTGCTAAGATGTCAATATTCTTCAGTTCATCTACAGATTCAAGGGAATGCCTATCAGAATTTCAGTTGGCTTCGATGTAGAAACTGACAGATTGCAAACAACATATGAAAACTCAGGACCCAGAAAAGCCAAAACAATCTTGAAACCGAAGAACAGCTTCTGATCTTAGAAGTACTCCAAAGCTACAGCAATCCAAACAGTGTGGTACTGACAGAAGGCTAGATATTCAGATCAAATTAACAGAATTGAGAATCCAGAAATAAACACATTTACAGTCAAGTGAATTTCGAAAAGGGTGACAGAAAAATTCAATGGGAAATGAAAAGTTTCTCAAACGAATAGTGTAAGGACAACTGGACGTCCAAATGCAAAACACTGAAGTCAACCCTATCTCACACCACACACAAAACTAGCTCAACACGGATCAGAAACCTTACACGTAAGGGCCCAACCTGTAAAACTTTTAGAAGAAAACAGGATAAATCTTCTGTTACCTTGGACTAGGCAATGGTTTCTTAGATAAGACACAAATAGCATAAGCAACAGAAGAAAAAAAAGATAAAACAAACTTCATCAAAATAAAAATTCTGGTGCTTCAAAGGACACTATCATGAAAGGAAAAAGACAAATCACAGAACGACACAAAATATCTGCAAATCATACAGCTGAAAAGGGACTTGTGTCCAGACATACAAAGAACTCTTACAACTCATTAATAAGAAGACAACCCAATTTTTAAATGGGCAAAGGATCTGAATAGACATTTCTCCAAAGAGATACACAAAGGGCCAATAAGCAGGTGAAAAATCAACGCTCAACATCAGGAAAGCAAACCAATACCACCACGAAGACACAATCCAGGACCCGCTGTGGTCAGGTGATCAGGAAGCCAGCTGACAATGCCGGGGCGCTGGGGCGGGACAAGGGGCAGCTGCCAAGGAGCACCCCAGCAGCTCCCCAGAAGTCACAGCCAGAGGCACCACACGACTCAGCAACGCCAGCCGGGGTGCACACCCAGTAGCCCGAGTGTGCACCCCAAACATGCCGCTCTGGCTCAGGGTCACCGCCCGCAGAAGGCAAGTGGGCAGAGAGGAGACGGGAAGAAAGACGGCCTCCCCTACTCCCCCCACGAGGCGCTGCCCTGGGATTCCTCGGCCGGCCCCGTGTCAGGCCTCCGCAGTTACACTTACGATCTGCTGTTAAGATGCCGTGAAGCCCAAGCCCTGACCACCCCTCACCCGAGTTCTCCCGCGTGACATGTGCCGCCTAGTCTCTCTTGTTACATCACAGGGCCGCACTGGGGAGCTGAAGGGCAGAGGGAACACCCAAGAGAAATGAAAACACACAACTCCGCTGAAACCCTCTCACAGATGTTCTCAGCAGTGTGATTCACAGGGGCAAATGGCGGACAGAGCCCTAATGACCATCAGCGGGAACAGCACTCAGCCACGAGGAGGAGAGAGGCACTGATGCTCGCTGCGGCTGGAGAACATGGTGCTCAGTGAGAGAAGCCAGACGCTCCTCCTTCAGGCAAGGGACACTGAGGTGCCTTCAGAGCTGGGCGGGGTTCCGCGCCCCCTCCCGGTGCCCTGCTGGGCCAGCGACTGTGGTGGGAGGGGTTCTACGTGACCTCCAGGACGAGTCTGTGACATGCAGTGCAGTTTCCAACAGCCGCCACACTATGAGGAAGCACGAGCCCCAGGGAAAGGCCACACCAACAGCCACACTTGGATGAGGAAGCTTTCCTCCGCTGGAGTTGGCTCAGCCCCGCCACCAACCAACCACAATTACGTGAGAGACCCAGAGTGAAAACCGCCTGGCTGAGCCCAGTCCACCCTCAAACCATGAAAGGTAATTAAAGCCATCTTTGCTTTGAGAAACAGTTTTGAGGTGATTCACCATGCAGCAGTAGCTAACCAGGACACCCTCCAGCCACCTCACCCTGCAGAGGCGTGTGGCCCTGCTGGACTGCCTAGCGCCTCATCCCTCCTTCTGACCCCTTTGGGCCCAGCGAGTGCACAGTAGCTAATCGACAAACAGGTTCTGCCTGTCCACCCACAAGTCCCAGTCTAGATGAACACAGTTAACAAACAAGTAACAAGTGTACCCGCACAGCACTGCGGGGAGAAAGCAGAGGGAGCTGCACAGCTGGGGATCAGGGCGGGCCTCCATGGCAGAGGCCTGCAGGGCAGCAGACAGCACCACGCAGCGAGTCCCTCTAAGGGCAGAGACTGCACGAGGAAACAGAAGGAGCCAGGGGGTGGAGTAGGGTGAGGGGAGATCAGAGATCCGGGGGGGGGGGGGGGGGACGACACACCACCAGGCTGAGGGTCCAAGAAGGAGACACGCTTTATCTTGGGACAACGAAGACCCAAGACAAAGATGGTGTGCTTGCGTTTTTCAGAGTTGAGCTGGTGCTGTGGGGAAAACAGTACGAAGCGTCTCCTCTCACCCTGCTCATGGCCAATAACCACAGGTACCCACTGCTTGGTTACAAATCGCCATTTTAACAGATTCAAGGCAGCTGGCTCTCAGTGACTGCATAGGGTTCAGCTTCCCTGTGCGAGCTCGGAGCCAAGATCTCCTGAGACCTCCTCACTTCAGTGGGAGTGACCAGCCCAAGGTCACACAGAGTAAGAGGTCCAGAGCCACAACAGGTATCCTGGGCGGAGGCTGGCCACGCTCATCACCACTGGCATGTGCACACCTGTCATCCTTTACAGACCAGCATTCCTCTGACCATGTCTGCTGCCTGCCATGGAGCCACACACACAGGCTTTCTTTTAGGAAACCACCTCAAACTCACTCAACAGGCACCACCCCAAACTGTACACAGAAGTAGTGGGCGCACCCAGACCTGGCTGCCATGGGGGCTCCAGGGCTCCGCCCTGACAAGGCAGAGTCAACAGCCAAACCCAGCAGCTCTCAGGAGAGGCTGGCTGGGGACTCTGCCCCATCCACCTGTAACTCTCAGCTACCTGCCCAGCCAAGAATGCTGGCCCCTGAGCCAGACGCGCACACAGACCACCACGCCCGTGCTGGGCCATCGTGAGACCTAGCTTCTGCCTCCATCCACAAGTCCAGGCACCACCCCCATGAGGCCTGTTTCCCTAAACACCCCAAGGAAGGAGAACTACTCTGGAAGGACCCTTTGGGTCCAGCAACACAGCATAAGGCAGGAGCTGGCTGGGGAAGCCTGGCCTTGCGCTGAGATGCCCACACCCTCTGGCGCAAATGCAGGGCCTGTTGTTGCCCCTGAGAAGGTCACCACCCTCCACAACGTCTACCCAGCTGTGCCGGGGGTGGGGGTGGGGACACCCACGTAGCCCCGTGACCAGGCGGGTCAACCCAGGATCCTGCTGCACCCCGTGGGCGCGTGCCTGCTCCTCCCGGGTCTCGGGTCTCGGGTCTCGGCGGCCCCGCCCACCGGGACGCTCCCGGCTGAGCCCGTGCACCGGCTTACCGTCCCCAGACTGAATGTCGCGCGCTGACTCCCCAGCAAGCGCGTTATCTCACTTCACCCCCACTAGAGCCCTGGAGGGTGAGAGCAGGTCCGCACTGTCTTGTTCAACATTCAGAAAAGCCCCTGAAAGTTTTTCTTCCTGATCTGATCAGACATGAAGCTACACGGTGTCTGTATCCCAGACGGTCCTAGGTGAGTTTGCTCAAGCATCACAGTTCCAAACCCCAAAGATCCCCAAGCCGGAAAAACTCTTAATTACAAAGTCTATCTGGCCCCATGGATTTCGGGGAAGGAAGGGGTCTTGGGCCTGCTTTCCGGACAGGCGAGGCTCGGAGAAGTAACTTCAAGCCGCGGGTAAAGGCAGCGCTACGTCCCCCGCGGGCCGGAGCTCCAATCCCGCCCGGGGTCCGACGGGAGCGCGGGTCCGCGGGGGTCAGCGCCGCGGGGAGTGAGGGCCAGCGCGCTGGGGCCTGGGGTCCGGAAGGAGGGCGCGCTCGGCCAAGTTAGCGCGCGCCGGGGGCGAAGGCGGGGAGCCGGGGCGCGCCTCACCCCCGCCCGCCCCCTCCCCGCGCCGCGCCCCCCGCCCCCGCGCCGCACATGCGCATTACCGCCCGCGATGTGGCAGCCGGAGTTGGGGGGGGGGGCCGGGGCCGGGGCCGGGGGTGGCCGCCGATGGAGCCCCGCACCCCTCGGGCCCCGACGGAAGCGGAGCCGCGGCCCGACTCCCGAACCCCAGGCCGGGGGTCTTGGCGCCCGGGGACCCGACTCGGCTGGGTCCGGGCGGCAGGGCGCGGGCGGGGCGGGCGGGGGCCGGCTCCCCCGGCCCGCTCACTCACCTCCGCCATGGCCGTGTGTGCGCGGGAGGCGGTGGCCGCGCCGGGATCCCCGGATGCGGGGCCGCGAGCTCATTGGCTGCGGCGCCCGGGGGGGGCGGGGGCTCCGGGGCGGGGCCGGGGGCGGGGCGCGGGCGGGCGCGTAGTAGGTGCGCGGACGGGGACGCGCGGGCGGGCGTGGGGTGCGGGGTCCCGCGTGAGCCTGGGCTATCCCTTGGTGGGCGGTGCGGGATGCCGCTAACGAAAGTACTGATTCCCGACAAGCACGCCTTCGCAGGGAGCGCTGGCCCCAGTCCTTCCTCCCACTCGCACGGCCGAATTCCGTCAGTGCCCCTGTTACAGACGAGGACCCCGAGGCCCGGAGCGACCGCCCGGTTCGTGAGCGATGGAGCTGGGACTGAAGGCGGGCAGCGAGTTCTGCAGCTTTCTGCACTTTTGCACCCGTGATGATGGGTCTCCCTGGGGTGCCTGGAGTCCGAGTGCCCAGGGTGGGCAGCAGAGGTGGAGGCCAGCCCGGCCACTGACTCTGGGCCCGTGGTTGTCGTGGGATGTAACCCACTGATTAAACGTTATGAACCTGCGCTGGGCCCCCGGGCAAACGTGAACGAGCCGGTCCTGACATGGGTGCCTCGTGTCCTCACAGACTGAGACGTGCTGTGGGCATCAGGGCAGGAGGTGTAGACGGCGCGAGCGGAAACGGAGAGGGTGGGAAAGGGGGACCCACGGACGCCCCGGCGGAGTGAAGGTGGAGGGAGCAGGAAGGAGGTCCCCGGATTTCCGGACGAACCGGGAAGAACGGAACTGGGGAGATGGGAAACTCAAGAGCCCCATTCTTTGCACGCTGTCGTTGATATCAGTGTGGACGGAATGCCTGGGAGGTGGGAGGCGCCGGGCTCGGTGCATGGTGTGAAAGTGTGGTGCTCCCCTCAGCATCTGCCAGCCGGGGAGGGAGCCTCTGGTGAAAGGTCTGCCCTGCTCTCTGATGAGTCACACGGTCCATGAGTCATGGGTCCCCACTCCTCGCGTTGACATACATCGTTCAGGTTGGGGGTCCAGGCCCTGGTGACCCAGAGTCCCCACTAATACAGGAAACAGCTGGTCATGCAGTCCATCGGTCAGTCCACCAGTGTCCCCTGCAGCCCTCAACTGGGTGCCAGGCAGACAGAGGTCCACTGAAGCAGGGAGATGCACCAGCAGACGCTACGTGCCCACGTGGGGGCTCTGTGTCATAACAAGTGACAGGAACCAGGGGAAGAGGCTTAAGTCAAGACCCAAGGCAGCCAGAGAAGACTCCTTGGAGGGAGCCTGGACAAGAATCATGAAATAGATGTGTAATGCAGGAGAGGTGGGGGTTCAGATGAAGAGAAGGATATGTTTTAGGTCAGAAAGCCTCTTCCCACAGGCTGATTACTAGTTAGACTGGAGAAATAAGGCAACCTCTCAGCCAGATGATAAAGATAAACATCACAAGGAAGGGGCAGGTAGAGGCCCTGGGAAGGACGCTATGTCACTCAATCTGCTGAGGAACGCATAACCTGGGTCTTTATTTGAGGAGACTTCTCACAAACCCCAAATAAGGAACATTCTATTAAATGGCAGGGGGCTCGGGGGAGAAGGACAGTGTTCTCCAGAAATGTTAGTGCCATAAAACACTGATCTGAGGAAATCTTCCAGACATTACAACTAAAGGCAATGCCTGGTCCCAGGCTGGATCCTGTAGAGATCCTGTAGGAAGCTGTTAGATCAGTTGACAAAACTGAAGTCAGGTGAGGGAAGGATAAACATAATGCATCAATGTTAAGTTTACTGAAATCAGTAGCTCTTCTGTGGTCATGTGAGAGAATATTCTTAGAAAATTCACGCTGAAGTATTCAGGGGTTACTATAGACTAAGTGGCTCTGTATCCAAAAAATTCCTGTGTTGAAACATAGTCCTCGGTGTGAAGGTATTTGCAAGTGGGGCCCTTGGGAGGTGATGAGGTCACGAAGGCAGAGCCCCCATGAATGGGATGGGTGCCTCTACAAGAGACCCCAGAGGGCTCCCCCGCCCGTCCTGCCCTGTGAGGGTCCAGTGAAAAGACAGCCTCGTAACCAGGAAGCAGTTCCTTACCAGACCCCTGCTGCCTCCTCGACCTTGGCCTCCAGCCTCCAGACTGTGAGAAACACATCTCTGTTGCTTATAAGGCACCCAGTCCAGGGCCTTTCTGTCAGAGCAGCCCGAGTGGCTGTGACAGGGCTGAGGTGCCAGGATATCTGCAGCTTGCTCTCAAGGACTTCAGAAGAACACCTTTTATGTCTGTGAAACACAGATGGGGAAGGGGCTTGGGGAGAGAAAGAAAGAAGGAAAATGGTAAGGTGAGTAGGGCCAAGTGTTAACAGCTGAATCTGGAAAAGGTATGCAGATTTTTTTTTTTTTTTACTATACTTATTCTTGCAATTATTCTGAAAACCTGAATGATTTTCAAATAAAGAGTAAATAAAATAAAACTAAAAAAATAAAAAGCAATGTCTTTGTATTCTCTCTCACTGTATGTATGTATATGTATGACTGAAACATTGTGCTCTACACCACAAATTGACGCGACATTGTAAACTGACTATACTTCAATTTTTAAAAACGCAGCGTCTTCAGCCTAGAGGCTGGAGAGGGCATTCCCGGCAGTGGGAGCACGCGGTGTCCAGGGCCTCGACTGAGCGCTGGGTCCACTTGCCTGTTCCTCCTGGGCCTGCTCTGCCCGGTTTGGGCAGTTAAGTGGCCTCTGGGCTGGGCCCCCCACCCCTCCAGCTGAGCCTCGGGGCCCAGCAGAGGGGGAGCTGGCCGAGGTGAGGGAGGAGGCATTCACCTGCAGCTCAGGGGCAGCCGTGGGGGCTGAGTTCACCCATTTGTCTTTTTCTTGCAAGTTTTCCCCCAGAAAAATAGTTCTGACAAGATCCTGGAGGAACCATTTCCAGAACACACCACCCTGAGCTGAGCGGGCCAGGGGTGGGCTACAGCAGGAGCCGTGTGCACCATCTGCCCCCGCCCCAACCCTGAACACGAGGAGTCGCTTCCCGGTGGCTGGTGGCTCCTGGCGGCGTCTCCTAGGTCTGGCCTTTGAGGAGTGTCACCTCCGTCACAGGGGCCGCCCACATCCAAGGACTGGTGGGGGCCCAGCACCTGTGACCAACGGGGGACAGCTGTGATGTTCCAGCGCTCCCCTAGGACCTGCTGCCACTGTGTCCCCTCAGCCCGCTTTCCCTTTTCCCTTGTGTCCTGCACCCCCGGGCGGGTGGCGACCCCCAGGGCCAGCACCACGCATTTTCGTCTGTATCTTGGTCTCAGAATCTGCTTCCTGGGGACCTCACCTCTGACACAAAACAGGAATCGTACTTTGAAAATGTAAAAAACAGACGCGGTAACACACGTTGAAAGTGTAGCGTAAATACGGTGAAGAGCTAAGAGCAGATACGCGCGCTGTCAGGAGCTGGGAGCAGGCCAAACTCAGAATGACCCCCAGATGCATCGTAGGGTTGGGAGCCAGTGAGTCACATTGGGTCCCAGTTTACCAGTGTTCCAGAAACATTCCCCGTAGGGACAGAGAGCAGACACTGGAGGCCAGGCCAGGCCGGGAGAGCAGCCCCACTGGGGCTTTGGCGGAGATGAACTTGTGTGTCTTGATCACAGTGGTGGCTCCGCCACTGGGTGCCTGTGTCCTGCTCATAAACTGGTAAGACTTGCTGTCTGTCTGTCCCAGCTCAACAAAGCTGACCACAAGCCACATCTGCAACATGTAGTACACACGCTTCTCTATCAGCGCATCAGATCACAAGATGGGGATTTACGTGTAGGCCAAAGTCAAATAGTATTTCTTAGAGAGATGTCTGCGTGAAGCTTTTTTCTTCTCATCTTGAATAAGAACGTGAAAATGTGAAGAGGTCTTGGACCAGAGAACCAGCACGTCATTCTGGACCCTTGGTTGGTTTATGGTTTTTGTTTTTTGTGTTTTGCAGGGTCCCAAAGGGCGAACACCCCCTTTATTTGTGGAGGGTCACTGCTTACCAGCCACACTGTCACCAAGGTGTGTACACTCTGCCTTGTTGACACTGAACCTCTGTGGTTTCTAACAGGTATCAGTCTCCTCTTGCTGCTGTGACAAACCACCACAGATCCAGTAGCTACAACAAACACACTTTCGTTATCTGGGGCTCAGACATCACGGTGTCAGCAGGCCGTGCTCCCCCCGGAGGCCCTGAGAGGGGCCGTGCTTCCTCTGAGGGCTGCGATCCTCCTCGTGTGGCTTTGGTGTCACAGTTTCCTCTACCTCCCTCTTGCGACATGTGATCACATTGGTCCCACCCGGGGGATCCAGGGTAACCTCCTTCTCTCAAAACCTTTCATCCCACTGCAGAGTCCCTTTTGCCATCTAAAGTGACATGTTCACAGATTTCAGGGATTGGGGCCCAAACATCTTTGGTGTCCACTCGACCAGAATCAGGACACCCTGTTTCCAGGGCGGGAACTCCTGTCCAGTAAACAGGGTGTGAGCCCTGGTCCACGTGCCCCTTGTCTCATCACAGCCGCCCCTGCCGAGGCTATCCAGCTGCCGTGGTCCCCACTCCTGTGATGAGGAGAGAGCCAGCAGTCTTATCACCACTGGACAGGTGTGCGGCCACCATCTCCCTCCAGTAGCAGAAACATTCACTCAGCAGTGGCCACCAGCTTCAAGTCAGTTTGTGTCATTGTATCAATCGGGGGGGGGGGGGGCTTCTTTTTAACCTTTTTCTTCTGAACCTCTGTCCAGGTTTGCGTCTATAAATACTTCAAAAATGTCCTTTAAATCATTGAGTGAATTAATGTCCCCAAAGCCTGGTACTAATTGTGGATCCTCAGACTCATGGCTCAGGACCTGACCTGTGGCAGATGCTGAGAAAATAGTTGTTGAGGGGCTGGCCTACGTCAGTCCACACATCAGTCTCTCAGGACCCAGCAACTGGTCCCCAAGTGGCCCAGCCGGAACCAGAGATACACGAGACTTTGTCTAGGATTTCAGAGACATAAGGAATCTCTCTCCCACTGTGCTCAGCTGAATAACAGCCCCCAGAGACACCCCTGTCCTGGTCCCAGGACCTGAGGATGCGTCACCTCACAGGACAGAGGGGACCCTGAAGGTGGGATTGAGTTAAGGCCCCTGGGATGGGGGTGATCCTGGATTCCCAGGGGGCCCTGTGTCCTCATAGGTTCCTCATTAGAGGGAGGCGGGAGGGTCGGAGTCAGAGAGAGACGGGAGATGCTGCGCTGCTGGCGGTGAGGATGCAGGAAGGGGCCGCGAGCCAGGGATGCAGCGCCTCCAGAAGCTGGAAGAGGCAGGAGCCACTTCTCCCTGGAGCCTCCAGAGGGACCAGCCCCACCCACGCCTGGGTTTAGCGCTGTGAGGCCCGAGTCAGACTCCTGACCTCCAGGACCGTCAGAGAGCAGATCTGTGTTGTTTTAAGCCACCTGTTTGTGGTGACTTGTTCCAGCTGCCCCAGGAAACTCACGTGGGGACTGCGGGTCTGTCACAAACTATCTGACCCTCAGTCACAACCTCAGCAAAACGAGGACACTCCTACTCCCCCTCACCAGGTTGCTGCGAGGATCGATCGGTGAACCATCCACTGGTTTGTTATGGAGGTCACCCTGTGTCCGCGGGGCTCGTGGACACCCAGGATGTGGCTGGAGCAGGAGAATTCGAGGGGAAACTGTGAAGTGAGGGGTGGAGTCGCCGTCAGAGCAGCTGGCGATGGCAGGGGATGGAAATCTGGGGGGAAAAAAGGGCTGCACGAGCTGCAGGTTGAATGCGAATGTAAGTATTATTATCATCATGAGCATCACCTCCTCCTCTGGCCTCTTCCACTGCCTTCCTGCCTCCTGGCCCAAGCGCTCAGACCCACACATGAGGTTAGGATGCGCTCGGGTGTTCACTGGTCATGGCGTGGGCTCGGGGGCCAGGCCGGCTCTCAGTCTCAGACTCTTCCGGTGACACCCTTGGGGGTGGCGAGCTCGTGCAGGCGTGGGGACGCCCGGGCCACCAGGGAGGCGGGGGAGATGCGGCAGGGGTCGTAGCCCTCGTTCAGGCACTTCCGCACCTTGGGCTTGGCCAGCGAGATGACCCGGGGACTGGCCACTGCCTTCTTGGTGATCTCCAGCACCTCCCAGCGTGGATCTCGGTCAGGAACACACTTGTCTGACTGGGCCTTGGGCACTGGAAGGGCGGGAGAGAAGGACAGGTCAGGCCCGGAGCCCTGCGTGTGGGGCCCGCCCCTGCAGAGGTCAGCCTCCTGGGTTAGAGCTCCCAAGTTCAATGGCCTGTCCGACGACAGCTGAGCAGATACACACACGCGTGTCCCTCCACACACAGGAGCATCACTCAGCCGTGAAAAGGAGAGCAGCCCTGACACTTGCCACCACGTGGATGGACCCTGAGAACACGATGCTCAGGGAGAGAAGCAGACACAGGAGGACACACAGTGTGTGACTCCATGGATGTGAAACGTCCAGAACAGGCCAGTCCACAGAGACAGGAGAGGGGATTCCTGGTTGTCAGGGGCTGAGTAGGGGGTGGGGTGGCTGCTCATGGGGACAGTACGTGGAATGTTCTAGAATTAGAGGTGATGAGTGCATAGCTCAGTGAATGTACTGAAAGATGCTGAATTGGGCACTTTAAAAGGGTGAATTGTAAAAAAAAAAAAAAAAAAAAAAAAAAAATGAAATGGTCACAGGTCCCAGACAGAGAGACTCAGAGGGGAGAGATGGAGGTGCCAGGGGCCAGGGGTGAGGAAGGCGTTCAGTCAGCCCTTTCTCCCACTCCTTCCTCCGATGTCTCGGTGGGGAGGGGAGTGTGGGAGGCCTCCTCTCTTCCTGGCTGGTGCTGCTCTCCTGGTAGGGGGTTCCTGCCGGGCACTGGCCACAGGGGTGCGGGACAGGCATGCAGGGCCCCAGAGGGCTGCGTGTGTCTGGGGGTCTCTGTGCACCTCACGTGTACCCCAGAGGGAGACACAGCAAGCTGCCTTCGGTGGTGGGATCCCTTTCTTCTCCACAGTACTCTGCCTCCTCCAAAGTCTCTGCAGTCAGGGCACGCTACTTTTGTTGGGGGGAACCAGGTACTGCCTTTGTTTTACGGGACGGGAAGAAAGTCAGGCCAACGCCACACCAGCCACCCGTGGGCCTCAGCTTAGCCCTCCAGGCCCCGGCCCCACACCCCGACTTCCTCTTCTGCAGCCACTTGCGGTGCCAGGAGACCCTCTGCCCAGGCCCACACACCCGACCCCGGGGGACAGGTCCCCAGCTCCAGGGGGCCCTGTGGGCCACAGTCTGAATTATCCACAGGGGTCTGGACCGTGGCTCTGCAGTTCAAGGGGAAGATGAGGGAAGCACGAATCTGGCAGAAGCAGGTGCAAGTCCACTGACTGCCCGTCTGTGTCTGGTGGGGAAGGACCCCCAACAAGGCACCAAGCCCCAGGGACCTGCTTACTGGCCAAGTGCAGGAGGCGGTTGTAGTCGGACACGTGTGGCTTGGGTTTCGGCATGGGGTCCCACTCTTCCAGCAGGGTGGCTGGAGCCCTGGGCTTGGCCAAGAGGAGGATCCTGGGACTGGGCACGGCCATCCGGGCTGCCCTGGACACCTGGGACACCTGGAAACAGAGTTATTCGTGACTCTCCCTTATGCCCCAGACCAAACAACCCCATGGCAATACTGAAAGACCAAAGACAGACTAGGAGGAGGGTAGTTTGCGGCGTGTTCAGCAAAGGATTAGCAACCATCACAAATAAAGAGCTCCTCTAAATCAATAACACAAAAGAACGACAGGAACCTGAGCCAATCAGGTAGGCAAGCAAGCCAAGGGATCAGCAAGCCTCTCTGTGGACCAGGGAAATGTAATTAAAACAGCAAAACATCGCTCCACGCCAACAAACTTGGCAAAAGTGAAAAAGTCTGACCTTATCAAGTCCTGGCAAGAACACAGAGGGTGGGGAGGGGAGGCTCCAGCACTTGGGAGAGCAACCGTCCATCCCCAGTAGCGGGGGACATGCACCCTGGACACCACTGACACCACGGCGGGAGGGTAAGCGGGGGGACATCTCCGTGGCTGGCAACCGGGGCACCTGGAAACAACCTCGGTGCCTATCAGTCGGGGATGGGTTGGTGAACGGGTATACTCCTGTGCCCGGACACAACCCAGCAGTAAAAACACAGCTTCTACATAAACGAGCCCACAGTGCTCTAGAGAGCAGACATTGAGGGGAAAGCAAGAAAGAAGAGAGTCCACATGTGTATATTAAACACACAACACACTGTGATTATAGTTTATGGATCTATTTGCATAATAAAGTACAAAATGATGGAAACGAGGCAGAGCCGGCCAAAGTGCAGGACGGCAGACGGTTTACTAAGAAACCCACAGAGGCAGCTCAGTGTCTCGCAGGGAATCCACACATGACAAGTGCCTTTGAAACCGGCTGTCACGCGGCGCCATCAGCTGGCGGCAAATCGGTTAATCGTTGTCCCGCTCTCGCCACCCCCCCCCAAAAAAAGTGCAAACCAGATCCGCTCCTCCCAGGCTGCCCCCTCCCCGCCAGCCGGCTCCTTTACACGTGTAAACGTTCTTAAAGAATGGACAAAACCTGAGTGTGTCTGCCCAGTGGAGGTGGGGGCCGTCCTGACTCCTCTGGAGTGGGAGGGCGCAGGGGAAGGGGGGAATGTTTTACTCCTAAAGGGAGGAGGTCAGAATAAACCTGCCCAAACCCTCGGGCATGTCATGTGTTCCGAAAGCTCTCTGCTAGGTGCGCTTTGGGTAGGAGACTGCCTGGAGGCAGAGGACTGGCTGAAACCATCTCCAAGGTTCACTGAAACTTGAGTCCCTGTCTCCTGACATTGTCCTGCTTGGAAACCACAGACACTGCTCTCACTAAAGACATCTTGGTGTTTACAGACTCGTGTCCCTCCTTCTGTCCTTCCCTCCGTCCTTCTTTCCCCTCCCCTCCCCTTCTCCTCCCCCCACCCCTGCCCGTGGCCCCCACAGCTGTCACCAGCTGAGGTGGAGGTGAGTCAGACTGCAGTCCTGCCTTCAAGGAGCCCCAGCCTGGAGGGCAGACCACAGGCAGGTAAACACTGGTTTATTCAGGCACTGGAATAATATTGAGGACCACTCCAATGCCTGCCCAGGACAAGGCAAGGTCTGGACACCAGGATAGACAAGCCCCTTTGTGCAGTGCAGGAATCGACAGTCCAGTCCAAGCCTGTGTGAGAGGCGCTGCGGAGGGAAATTCTGGTGTAGGAGTCTGGAGGTGGGGCTCCCCCTAGGCTGGGCGGAACAGGAGCAGAGCCGGAGTCTAGGTAGGGGGACGACACGTGCAAAGGCCGGGGGCCTTGTAGAGGGAGCAGCATTTAGTCCAACAGAGGGGACACATGCGGGCGGAGTGGTGGAGAAGACCCCGTCCTGCTGACGTTCCCGGGGAGCGTACTGGGGAGCCACGGAGGGCGCTGGGCACAGAGGGCTTGACGGCTGAACCGGCAAAGGAGAGGCAGGGGCCAGGGCAACAGCAGGTGCATCACCAGGCAAGAGGTGGGCAGGTCAGAAGGCCAGTGCCCCCTCCCCCTGGATCCTGATGCAACCAAACAAAACCGACTCTAAAAGCCATTTTTTGAGACAGATGGGGAGACAGCACGTGGACAGGGTATGCTGACACTAAGGTAACGTTGTTCAGTCTTCCAGTGTAACTATTATCGTTACGGTTGTTTTCAAAGTAGCCTCCTCTGTCAGCAATCTACAAGGAAGCACTGATTAGGAAGTGCTGAGATGCCTGGGTTTACTTTTCAAAGGTTTAAAGCAGGGTCTGTCAAATAAGCTCGTGAAAGCACCCGTCCGCACACGACTCAACGCGCGTGGAGCCACCGTGCCACCCGCGGCACGTCTGTCAGCCAGCCAGCTGGGAGGCAACAAGCAGAGCGACCAGCAAAGGCACAGATGGTGCTGGACAGAGTGGCTGCCGTGGACGCAGCTGGCCAGTTTCTGACGTCAGACAGGCCTCCGGACCCAGCAAGCCCACTTCCAGGTGTTCACCCCGGACGCACAGAAACTATCCCCACAGAGACCCGAGCTCAGAGGTTCACGCAGCTGTGTGTGCAGGAGCCTAAACCCACAAACAGCCACACGTCCCTCAGCGGGTGAGCCGTGCCCACACCATGGCCCCTTCCCAGGAGAGCGTGTCTCATCAGGAGTGGCCGGAGGGGGCCTACGGGGCCGAGTCAGGCCCCAGCTGGGGAGGAGAGGTAAGGGCTGGATTCAGAACGCGCTGAGCTTTCTGGTAACCTGAGACTGGGCGGAAGGCTCTGGGCTCCTCTCTGAGCTGAGGGGCAGGGAGGGTGGTCCTGGAGCAGGCTTCCAGGCAGGGCAGGAAAGTAAAGCTTTCTCTGGAACAAATCCTGGAGGATTCACAGGAAGGCAGTGATGTGTCTACTGCTCTGCAGTCTGTTCCCTCCTGTCCTCCTAGGCCCCTGACCGCAGCCTGGGGCCGGGGTTGTGGGGGGCCTGCGGGGAGCAGGGCCAATCCAGGAGAGACAGGTACCTACCTCGGACATGCTGGTGCTCCAGATGTTGCTCCGCATCTTCGGCCTGGCCAGTTCCCTCAGGCGACTGGACGCTTGGTATCCCAAGGTGGACCGGGCAATGGGCCAGACGGAGGTGGTCCTGAGGGACAGCCACATTGGAGGCCCAGGGGGACATGTGTGTGCTTCTATGTGTGGGTGACACCCCCCTCTCAGCTGCTCTCTGATTCTGGGGATCAGGGGAGCCTGGGACCATGGAGAGTTTTGAAAATACCTCCAAGGAGGATTCATAAAAGAGCCCCCAGTGTCCTCAGGGTCAGAGTGACGCTCTCAGGAGATCCTGTGCCGCCCGCCCTTCCCAGGCCTCCCCCATACCCCCCCCCAACCAGGGCAAGTTGGGAACTGGATGCCATGGGTAGAGAGTGTGCTTCCGAGTGCCCACAGGAAGCCAGGAAAGAGCTTCCCCACACCGCAGGCCCCGCGCCTCCTAAAATCAGATCTCAGCTCTGCTTCTGCTCCAGAAACAACCACGTCTGAAGCAGACTCTCATTTTCACATCCCTCAGGCTGGACCACAGGGACACGGCCGCCAGAGGCCCAGGTCGTCCTTGCCTGGATGTGCTGGGATGCGGGCATCACACGGGTCAGCCCAGCCGAGCTCCACGCACCTGGTTCTGCAGGTGCTACGTCACACGCAGAGTAAATTACCTCCAAGTCAGACATCGATCGCTCGTGATCGGCATTAAGGTGAGGGGTTACTGGCACGTGGAAGACGTGGGTGGGGCTGAGCGGAAAGCGACTCAGAACATTTGCACTGGATTCAGCCAGTTCATCTCAGGTGCCCTCCTTTCCATGCCAGCACCAGATAAGACACTGCAGCCTGTGTCCTGTCCCTCCAGACCACACTCCAACCAGCACAGAAGGCACGGTGCCCCGAGGCATCTCACAGCTGCCAGCCTCTGGAGCCCCCGGGGCCCACGCTGCTCACCCTGGGCAAGTGCCTCTGCGTCTCCAGCATCTCCCGCGGGAGCGCAGCCCCGAGGCTCAGTGCCCGAGGCCCTGGAGGGGGCGGCCCCGGCCCTGGCCCTGCCCCCGCCCACCCCAGAGTCGCGGGGGCCCCACCTGTTGTTGCTGTAGCACTCTGAGTAGAACCTCTTGGGTCGAGCCAGCTCCTCCACCCGGCGGGACACCTCTGCGGGAAAAGGGCAACAGCCTGACTCAAACCCGACCCCCTACACCAGACACCCTGCCTGGGAACCGCGGGTCCCGGTCTGGGAGCAGCAGGGCTGGACGGGGGCGCGGCAGGCCCACCAGTGGGAAAGCAGATTTTGGCCAGAAGTCAGGACAGGCCTCCGGTCGGGGCTTCTGAACCCTGAGGGAGAACACACCCTGAGCTTCTCTCCAGAAATGAGCTTTCCTGAAACGTTTAATTTAAAGGGACCTGCTGCACTTAGTGTAGAAGCTACTGTGGAAAGAAGGGAAGGGTCCTCTGTGAAGTTGACACTGGCCCCTCCTTGGCTGCCACGTCCCCTGGACAGTGGGCCCCACAGCCCTCCCCCAAGGCCAGCCTCCTGATGGGGGACAGACTCTGGAGAGGACCCCTGGAAGATTGGGTGGGGGTACTCCTGGGTGACGAGGAACGAGCAGCCCCAGGGGACTCCTGGCAGGGTTGGGGCAGGGGGGGCACGGGTCAGGGTGAGATGGGCCGCCCTGGGAGGAGGGAGGCAGGTGGGCTCCACCCACCCGGCACTGTGATGGTGAGGGTGGTGTCTTTGAGAAATCTCTCCGTCCAGTACACAGATGGCCTGGAACACACCCAGCGGGGCTCAGGGTGAGGGAGGCAGGGCCCAGACATCCTGCGCCCGGCTCAGGAACAGGACTCAGGGCGCCCTGTGAACTCAACCTCGAGGAGAACAGCTGGATAGGGAGGGAGGGAGGAGACAGAGTGGGGGGTTGCAGAAGGGGCAGTCAGAGAGGGGCAGGGGAGAAAGTCTTAGAGCTGTGGGGAGTGAAGATTATTTTGAGCAAAGCAGGTGTTCAGAGGAGGAAGGAGCTGGGGGAAAAAAGAAGTGTAACTGAGAAAGGGGCCCAGCGGTCATCTGGGGAGCCAACCCATCTCAAGCTGGGGCCAGGAGTCCTGGGTGGGGGCCCCCAGCCAAGAGCTCTGCCTTGGACCCATCCCAGGAGAGTAGAGGGACTCGAGAGACGGGCCCCTGGACGTGGAGGGCATGCGGGGGGCCTGGACTCACCAGTAGACACAGAACTGCAGGCTCCTCATGCGGGGGGTGATCCACGCATAGCCCCTGCAGCAGCACCCCATCCTGCGGGAGACAGGGCCCCGCCCACCCTGGCGCTGGGCTCCTGACTTCTCACCCCCCTCAGAACCCACCTGGCATGTGGGGACAGAGGGGGCCTGGGGCCCGGGCTCCCCTCCACGGACCCTCACCTGTCCTTCAGGACGTGCCAGTTGGTCTTGGGCTTGGCCAGCTCGAAGAGCCGCCTCCTCTTCCTCCTCTCCCGGCCCACGGAGGTGCTGGGGAGCCTCTGGGAGATGGACAGCCGGCTTCGGGAGAGTCGGGGGGTGAGGTCGGAGGTGCCCGCTTCCCCCTCTGCAGCCCAGACCCATCCTTCTGCTCTCCCCCACCCCCCACCCCATGGGTCTCCTGGCCTCCTAAAGAGGTCTCTCTGGAGGAGAATTCTGGCATCACAACGACCTGGACCAAGACCCTAAGTTCTCCACCAGTGCGCCCCTCAGTTCCCTCCTCTGTGAACCGAGCAGAGACTCATTCCCGCCTCTCAGGGTCAGAAGACAAATGGCCACCAGAGCCCAAAGGGGCACTAGGTCACAGAGTGCCCTCTACTGAGGCGGGGACCCCCCCCCCCCCAAAGCAGGGCCACTACTCTCCTGCCAGCACCAACCGGTTCCCTGGCCCAGAGGCTCTATTTTCACTTTTTGCCTCTGGAACGGCTTACTTACCCCTAAAATTCTATTGGTTCTCTGAACTCACTTCTGATTGGTTATTTCTCTCCTTCCTGATTGGTCCACTTCCCTCACTCCTGATTGGTTATTTCTCTCCCTCCTGATTGGCCCACTTCCCTCACTCCTGATTGGTTATTTCTCTCCCTCCTGATTGGTCCATTTCTACAAAGCTTGTTCTTAATTAGTCAACATTCCTTATACCTCATTTGCATACGATGTTGCAAAGTGTAAACTGGCAGCCTATAAAAGCCAGTGTAAACCTACAGACAGGGTTCAAAGCTTGGATTGTTAACTTCTTTGGGCCTGCTGGCATAATAAACGTGAGTTCTCCAACTATCCTAGTGCTGCTTGGTCTCTAGCCCGGATCCAGGTTGCTATCACAACTGAACTGTAACACCGAGCTATAATGCTGAGCTGTAACACATTTTTCCGTGACATTTTTGAAGGCCCCAGCGGGATTCCAACCATGCTGTTTCCTTACGCCGCAGCAGCATCGGAGCAACCACCGGGAACTCCAGAAGTGAACAAGGAGGTGCGCCGCCTGACAGTATTGCAGGTCCTCCTTTGCGGAGGTGATTCGGTCCTCTGGGCGGCTGTGCCCCAACTGGACTTGGTGGAGGAATAGACCAACTCACCAAGCAATGTGGCCGAACAAGGTAGGAGCTCTGGGAAGCATCCATATTTAGGTTAGGGTAATCAGGTTGTGTTCTGAGGACAGAAGAGGAGACTGGTCACCTCCTCCAGCTCCCCACCTGACGGTAGGGGAGGGAATGTGCAAATAATCTGTGTTTGGGTGTGTGTGTGGGGTGGGTGGGTGCAGCCTGAAAAGCATGCGGTCAGGTTCGAGTTTGTGGCTCCATGGCATTCTGCTACGGAGTTTGAGTGAGTCCCAACCTGCGGTTCTGTGGTAACATTACATGGCTCATGGCGGTATCGGCCCCTCAGGGAATCGATTGGAGTCAGTGGTTTATACTGACCCGCTGAAGCTAATTAGCGCCTTCATCCCCGTGAGAGGAGTGGCCAGGCAGACGCAGGGAAAACCCTCCCTTTGTCCCGTTTGCGACACCGGCACAGGATGGCTACACAGGGAGGGAAAGGGACGCAGAACAGTCTATGAGTAAATGACCCCTGTGTCCTTAGGGGCAAAGATGAGACGATGTTAAACAGTTTCAGACGCGACCTTGTCACCAGTCCCCCAGAATATCCTGTCGCAATCAATAAACCTAGTCTCAATATACTTACCAGTCTGAAATTAAGACTACAAGACCTGTGCCTAGAGGGAGCCAACCCAGGACTGGCTGGAACTCACTTCTGACGTCCCCCTTATTTTGGTTCACTTATTCTGCCACCAGCCAGCCACTCTGGCCTCATATTTTGTCAATTCAGGCTATAAAAAGACTTATACAGGGCCCCCAGAGCTCATCCAGGCCTGGGGGAGTCTCAGGGTTACCTGCCTAATGTGGAAACCCCAACTCACTGGCAGCACTTGCAGCCAAGCAGGTAGATGTTAGGCCCAGTGAGGCAGCCAGCTTTTTTGAGAACTCCACTGTTTTGAGGAGTGGGAAGAAGATACGGGGGTCACAGTCCTCAGTGCCAGAAGCAGACCCACACCTATGGGCCATGAACTCTGTCAACTAATAGTAAAGGGATCCTCAAAATCAAAGCCGACAGTTCTGGACTGCATGGTTAAAAATTTCAAAAAGGGTTTCTCAGGCAACTATGGAATTAAATTGACACCAAAAAAGTTGCACACATGGTGCGAGTCAGAGTGGCCCACCTTTGGAGTGGGATGGCCCCTGGAAGGCACGCTCGACCTGTCAGCTGTCAGGGACAGTACACTGGATAATCACCACGCCCCCAGGGCACCGCGACCAACTCCTATATATTGATTCTTGGCTAACAATCGCCCAAACCTTGCCTCCATGGGTCCGGGTCTACACAAACGGTCAAGGACAATATAAGATCCTCATGGTTCTGACATTAAAGATGGAAAAAGACACGAGGCCAGTCCTTCAGGTAAACCCTGAAGAACTGCCAGTGCTACCCCTGCCAAATGCTCCTACTGCTACTGCAGCTCCACCACAGCTGCCTCTACCGGACGGTCCACCACTGCTTGTACCGCCACGGTGGCCCCAGGCTCTGAGCTGGGAGCCCAAGGGGTGGAAACTCTGTTCAGCCCCGCAGGACACCCAGCCAGCGGCCATTCTACAGAGGCCTCTCCGGGAGACCCAAGAGCCCCAACAAGCTAACGATGATGGCCCCGTACAGCCCAGCCACTCCATCCCGTACTATCAGGCTTTCAGTACAATGGATCTCCTGAACTGGCGACACCACACTCTGCCATGTTCGGAAAAACCCCAGGCCATGATTGACCTCCTGGAGTCCATCTTCCAGACCCACCGGCCAACTTGGGATGACATTCAACAGCTGCTCCTGACACTCTTCAATACTAAAGAAAGAAAGCAGATCATAACAGAAACGGCTACAAAAATGAAAATGGCTACAAAAGCAGGCCCCAGAGGGAACCATGGATGTGGAAGAATGGGCCCGGAATGCAGCCCCAGAGACAAGACCAGAATGGAACTAACTCCCAAGCTGAACGGAAGGCTCTGCAGACATATTGGAGAGCCCTCCTACATGGGTTGTGAGCTGGGGCAAAGAAACCAACCAACATGTCTACGACCACCATGATCCAAAGGCAGACAAGTTCCCCAGGTACTATGGTGAGAGGCAATTTGGGAGCCCACAGAGATGTCAATCATCCACTATAAAGGACACCATAAAGGGAAATGAACCCTATAAACAAGAAACAACTAGCAGATCAGGGTACACACAAAGCGGCAAGTGAATCAGGCCATGCCAGAGATCTTGGGGCCATCCCAAAGGTTCGACCAGCACCCAAACTGCTGCCAACATCTCCAGCATACAGCCACGAGAAAAACTCATGGGCCAAAACTAGAGAAGGAACCAGCAGAAAAAAAGGACGGTGGGTGATGCCTGACAAACGTGTATATATATACCTGAACGATTAGCCCACCAGGTGGTCCCTCAGCAACATGAGCTCGCCCACCTGGGAAAGACTGCCCCAGAGGCCCTGCTGGGGCGGTACTGTCTGATCCCTCAACTTCCATCCCTCTGTGCCTCAGTCTCAGCGCTGCCTCACATGTGCTCAGAATAATGCACAACAGGGGTCAGCTAGCTAGACCAAGAAGAACCCAGTGCCTTGGCCAGGCTCCTTTTAAAGATATGGAAATGTGTTTTGCAGAAGTGGGGCCCAGCAGAGGATACAACTACTTGCTGGTTTTTATCTGCACCTTTTCAGGATGGGTAGAAGCATACCCAACACGGACTGAGGAAGCAAGAGGAGTAACAAAGGCCTAACTCAGAGAAATCATCCCCAGATTTGGGATGCCATTAACCATAGGGTCAGACAATGGACCCGCATTCGTGGCAGAAATACTAGAAGTGGTAAGAACACTAAACATCTGCTGGAATCTACAAGAAGCCTACAGGCCCTGGCATTCAGGGAGGATAGAGTGCATGGGCCAGACCCTTAAAAAGGAGATGATAAAGCTCAGTTGAGAAACTCAACTACCTTGGACTGACACTCTGCCCATGGCTCTCCAGTGGGTACTCTGCGCCCCTTGGTCCAAGACGGGATTCTCCCCTTTTGAAATCTTATATGGGAAACCCCCTCCCCTGATGTTACTAGGGGAAAATGTTAGAGGTGGGAAGCTTAGAACTTCATAAGTAAATGCAGGGTCTCCAAAAAAACTATGCGGAAAGTCCATAGGTGGGTAACTGATGGGATCCCAGTCTCACTGGGAACAATGTTACACCTATATGAGCCGGGAGATCAAGTCTGGATAAGAGATTGGAAAAAGGAGCCCCTTGAACCCACTTGGAGGGGCCCCTACCCAGTTATACTAAACATCCCAACAGCTCTTAAAGTTGCAGATATCGCCCCATGGATTCATCACACCAGAGTAAAGAGAGAAATACCACCACGAGACGAGGACGTCTGGAGAATCAACCAGGACCTCGAGGAGCCACTCGAAATTGGGGCCAGAGACACCCGCCTCACCTGCCGGAGACCACCAAGCCTTGCTCTAGCCACACTCGGAAGCTAGCTAGTCAACGCACGGCAGAAGCCTGAGGAACCACCAATCAAGACATAAAATGAACTGCCGCCCCGACTTTATTTTATTGAGTATTGTTACTATATTACTAGCTGTAGGACTGATAGCCACTGCACCCCAGGATTGGAACATGGGCCAGAAACTAATAGCAGCTGTACTCTCTCTACAATAGGAAGCCTAATGGTCAGTCGGTATCTGCTGGAGGAACCATACCTCCCTCTTAGAAAAAGTGAAGCCCCAAACCCTTCTGCTTACAAAAGTAGTTGCTGGCATATCTCTTTCCATGACAGGGGTTCCAATGGGACCCATTCACCAAATTGCATTTGGCAGGAACCTGCTCCCCAGAAAAAATCCCCGGCCCACACGCTCAGGGCCCTTCTATACACCTAGCAAGGGTTGGGAAAGAAAAATAGACCTAGGTCCATGCCTTATAACCAGGACCCCCCAATTAAGTCCCTTATTAAGCAAGTCCATCACCTTAATGCTACTAACCCACAACTAGCGAGTGCTTCCTGGCTCTGCCTGCGTCCCAGCCCCCTCCAGCATGCAGCAAGCCCGATAGGTCTCTCAGCTCTAACCAAGTTTAATGGCCACCCTGGGTGGTCCCCAGACTCCACAGATGTAAGCCCCCAGTCAC
The DNA here is from genome assembly GCF_009834535.1 of Camelus ferus. Lineage (NCBI taxonomy): Eukaryota > Metazoa > Chordata > Mammalia > Artiodactyla > Camelidae > Camelus > Camelus ferus. Next base: position 27,283,309 of record NC_045717.1, on the reverse strand, counting down.
TTAATGTACAGCCGGCCCATACAGCTCCCGCCTCCATCTACAACTCGGGGACAAAACATTCTGTAGGAAATCTGGCCACTGCCCAGTGTGCCCAAACCCATAACTGCACCCCTGTTTACAGTTGGACGCCTGCCAAACCCTGGTGCACACCAAGCCCAGGTACCTTTTTTGGTAGGTGGGGCACACGCCTGCCAGCCAGTTGACAGGTAATTGCACACTGGCCTTCCTTACCCCTCAGATACACATAATACCTGATAACCAGAGCCTTCCTGTACCCCTGATGGCCCATACTTGATCAAAAAGGGCCATCCAGTTAATACTACCACTACTTGTTGGGCTGGAATAGCGACTGGAGTGGGCACAGGAATAGGAGGAATAGCCTCATCATCCTACTATGACCAGCAGTTATCTGCTGAGGTCACTGAAGGCTTAAAACAGGTGGCTGAGTCCTTAATGACGCTACAAAACCAGTGGGACTCCCTAGCAGCAGTAGTCCTACACAACAGGAGGGGTTTAGACTTGCTCACCCCCAAAAAGGGGGGACTCTGTCTCTTCCTAAATGAGGAATGTTGTTTCTATGTAAATCGATCAGGAATTGTCAGAAATATGGTCCAACAACTACGAGATCGAGCTGGGCGCAGAAACCAGGAATTAGCAAACTCCTGGGCACAGGGGACTAACCCCTGGGGTTGGGCCTCCTGGCTCCTCCCCCTAGCAGGCCCCCTCCTTATGATCCTTTCAGCACTGCTGTTTGGCCCCTGCATCCTTAATCTCATTACCTGTTTCATTAGCTCACGAGTAGAGTCACTGATACGACAGCTACTAGTCACTCAGTACAGGCCCCTGGACCAGAAGAACCCAATGGTGAATAAGGGGCATCACTCTAAGGTTGATGCTCACTACAGATGTTAAAGAGAGCATCAAAGCGGGGAATGAGGCGGGAAGCCCCATAAAAAGACTGGCAGGACCCTCAAGCAGGGCCACTACTCTGCTGCCAGCACCATCCAGTTCCCCAGCCCAGAGGCTCTATCTTCACTTTTTTGCCTCTGAACCAGCTTACTTACCCTTAAAATTCTATTGGTTCCCTGAGCTCACTTCTGATTGGTTATTTCCTTCACTCCTGATTGGTTATTTCTGTCACTCCTGATTGGCCCACTTCCCTAACTTCTGATTGGCCCATTTGTAGTACTTTATTTGCATGGAGCTCACTCCTGGTTGGTCCATTTCTACAAAGCTTGTTCTTAGTCAACTCTCCTTATACCTCATTTGCATATGATGTTGCAAAGTATAAACTGGCAGCCTATAAAAGCGATGTAAACCTACAGACGGGGTCCAGAGCTTGGAGTGTTAACTCCTCAGGGCCCGCTGGCGTAATAAACCAGAGTTCTCCAACTCTCCGAGTGCTGCTTGGTCTCTCACCGGGATCCAGGTTGCTGTCACAACTGAGCTGTAACACTTTTCCACACCACCACCCAGGAAGCCCACAGACAGGGCAGACCAGGGTGTTCAGTGACTGCACAGGCACACACCCCCTGCCCCGCCGGCCGCATCACATATGGGTCTGTGCTCTTCACGCAAGCTCTGTGGGAACAGGAGTCATTGTACAGGGAGGGTGAATGTCCCTCTGCAGTGCAGGGGCTCAGGGGGTAGCACCTGCTGACCTACTGTCTGGAAGCAGAGGGGGCAGGGGGCAGGGAGCCCAGGGACCCTTGCACACATGTGCACGCGCACACGCACACTAAGGCACTAGATCCCACAGTGAGAGGGAGCACCTGCTTCTCTGCAGGACATGCAGCAGCTCAGCTCACCCGGGATGTGCCCTCCGGCCTGTACTCAGCATTTCTAGCCATTTGTGGCACTTGGAAGGGTTTCAGCTTTGGGAATTGGGAGATTTTTTCCCACTTCTTTTTCTTTCTGACCAAGGGCCACGACTTGTGACCCTCCCGCCGCTCTAAACTTTGTTCAACTCCCAAAGCAGCACTTTTACAGGGCTTCCCACCCTAACTCATAAGCCCCCGGACAGGGGCTCTTTGCCAATGTCCTCCTCAGGGGCAGTGAGGTGCCTGGCCTGCGTCTCAGGCCCCGGGGGAACCCACGTCAGTGCAGCCACACCCAGGGGCCACCCAGCCCACCCCCGCCACCCGCGCAGCCACTCCCCTGGCCCACCTCATCTCTGGCACACCCTCCTCATCTTTCTCCAGAACGCGCTCCAGCTCTGCGATGGCCTCTGCTGGGTGCTGGGAGTCCAGGAGCTCTTCCCCAGTCACCTCAGGGGGAATCTCCTCTTCCTGGCTCTCTGATCCCAGCTCCCTGTCATCCAGATCCTGGTATTTGGCGTCCCTGGACCCCCAGCTCTCATACACGGTGCCCTGGAGGCCCAGCGTGGCATCCTCCTGCACCCGCTCCGACCTGTCTTTGGGCTCCGACGTGTGGTGGCCATACGGTGAACTTTGCTGGTGGTCCCCCATGTGCCGGGCCCTCCCCAGCCCTGCAGCCTTGCTCCCACAACACCCAAGTGTGTCTGTGGTCACCTGGCAACAGGAGAATTGTCCCCACATTCTTGGCGCCCACGTTCCACGACCAGCACAGCCACAGACGGCCACCACCGAGATGACACTGACGCTGCCCTGTGTGGGTTCGCCCACTCCTCCAACCTCGGCCCGCCCCATCCCCTCCTGCCACTCTGCCTTCCTGCTCCAACTTGCTGGCACCCACCTCAGGGCTTCTGCACATGCTGGTTCCCTCTGCCCACACACGTCCTGGGGGCTCCTCTTCAAGACAGCAGCCCCCTGCCTAGGGCTCTGCATCTCAGCGCCTGGCTTGACTTCTCCATGGCGTTTGGCACAGCCTGAAATGACATTGGTCACATATTTGCTTTCTTCTTCAGTGTCTAGCTCTGTCTTGTAGAAAGTTCCTTCCCAGACCAGGAGCCGAGGGAGTCCCACTCACTGTGTGTCCTGGGGCTTGGAAGAGCGCCTGGCCCTCAGAAGGCTGTCTGCGATGGTCTGCTGAGTGAACAGTTGCTCTGGGAGCAGGGCACAGGGCTGGAGTGTACCATCTCCGCCCTCCATTTCTTCTTAGTAAGAGACCCCACTGTGCTGAGATGGAGAAGTCAGCAACAGTGGTGACAGTTCACCGGGGTCCGAGCCCCCAGGACTGGCTTAGGAATGAGGCCTGAGAGGGAGTCTGCAGTTTCCGGGACGATGTTCTCTCTCCTGAAAAGAGACAGGAGGAGAGAACCCATCTTTTCTTCTTGGTTATTCCCGGGACTGTGTGTGATGTCTAGTGCTCAGGCAGCCACCCTGTGACCATGAGACCTGCTAGTCTGAGGACAGTGAACTGAAAGATGGGTTTTTGGTGACAATGTTGAGCCTCTGATCTTGGCAGCCCTGGAGCCTTCTCTGTGCCTGGGCTTCCTGTTACTTGGCACAGTTAATTCCCTTAGTATCAGGGTTTCCTGTTTGCTGCAGACAAAAGCACACTATCTGGTACAGATCCTTCCAGCCCCAACATGTCATGAGAAATAACTTCAGCTACAAATGGTGTTCAAAACAAGCTGTCTCACAAAGCCCAAACAAGGTGATCGTCATGATAGCTGCAGGATCCTCACTGCCTCAACAACCCCCCCACCCCAACCCCGGCTCCAGCCTTTGGGAAACGTCTGCAGGGCATCGCAGGAGCTGCATCTCCCACCGCCTCTGTGAAGAGCCCCCACCCAGCATGCCCTCCCTCCCTTTGCTTGGCTGTTCCCTACATATCCTTTACGACTCTGAGCTGTCATTCCCTTGTGTAGGAGGTGTCCCTGAACGCCCCCAAATCCTGCTCCATACCCTCAGTGCACAGGCAGGGCCAAACCCCTCTCCCTGGACACAACATTGCCCAGCAGAAGCTGGCCACCCAGAGGGCCCGGTGGACCCCTGCTGGGGGAGCAAGATAGCCATTCACAGTCTGTAGAGCCCTTTCCAGCTCCCCACCCTGTCTCCCCAGTGCCAGCTCCTAGGTTTGGTCTGGACATCACCTCTGTGAGGATTCTAGACTGGAAGACCTTTGCAAGCATCTGGTCCAATCCAGGAGACCCTCAGAAAATCCCGTTACTGGCCTGAAGGGTCCTAAACCTTCACTTCGCACTCAATGACTTCTTTCTCCCTCTTAAGTTAAATCTGACCAAGATCAGCAGGTGCCTTTCACAAAAAGATAAGTTCCACATTGCAGCAACAGGAGAGGTTCCACTGCAAACTGCCACGAAAAATCTCTGTTCGACAGCGAGTCCACCTGGCTACGCGAGACAGCTCACGGGACCCACTTCAGACGAGCCACCCTGCACCCAGGAGCCTGGCCGCCCTGAGCCCCTCAGGAAGTGCATTCACTCCCGCGACAACCCCCGAGCCTGGGGTGCAGGCTGGACACTGGGGTCCAGGGAGACCACCCTCCACCCCCGTCACCCAGGAGGAGAAACAGGGTGTGGCCCAGGTCCCCAGCACATCACCATCTACCACAGCCCCCATCCGTCTTCCCAGCCAGGCACCCACACGGGACCTGCGAAGTGGCCAGAGCTCCACCAGCCCTTGAAGGGAAAGCCAGAGGGCCTGTCTCTTGCTGCCCAGACACGCGGAGAAGCACGAACATTACGGCTGAGGGGGTGGGAATCGCCAGGGTATGACGCTCTCTGAGCAGAAAAGCAAGGGGAACGGGTGGGGGAGGCAGGGGAGGGTGTAGCTCAGTGGTAGAGCGTGTGCTTAGCATGCATGAGATGCTGGGTTCAATCCCTCGTACCTCCATTAAATAAAAAAAAAGAAAGAGGAACCAGACAGACCCAGGGAGTTTGGGACTTTGGTGGCAACAGCGTGGGGAAAGCAGCCAGTGGACGTCCCACAGTGGGGCTGGGCCTGGGGTGGGTGGTCAGCAGGAGGTAAAACTCTTGGACAGCTGCAGAGGGACCAGCACAAACTTAGAGGCTCAGGTAGTAGGGATTAATACCTGATGGTTCTGGAGGTCAGACGTGCAAAACGGGCCCCACTGGGCTCAAAGCAAGACCTGGGAGGGGGCTGGTCCCTTCCTGAAGCTACAGAGGAGGCCCAGCCCTGCCCAGTCGAGTGATGGCAGCAGTCAGTCCCTCGCGATGGTGTGACAGGCCCCGAGTCCTCGCTGGCTGTCAGCGAGGGCTCGTCCCGGCTCCGGAGTCCCCACACTGCTTGGCCCGTGGTCCCTTCCCCCCTCTTCCCTCTCCTGTTCCGCCTCCTGCCTTGTTGTCACCTCTCTGAGCACAGCTGGGGGAGGGTCTCAGCTTTGAAGGACCCACAGGACTAAAGTGGGCCCAGCTCCGGGTCTGACTCCCTCCTGCTGCGAGGGGTCAGGCTCCCCGGTCCTGGGGTTAGGGTGCTGACCACTTCGGGGCCGTCATCCTCTATCACACTCACCTCACACCACACACACAGTCAACTCTAAATGAGTTCAGGATGTGAAGGCCAAAACAAAACTTTAAAACTTACAGGGGGAAAAAAATTAGGGTAGCCACCTCTCTGCCCTTGGGGTAGGAAAGGGTTTTTTTAAACAGGACACAAGTGGGACTCATAAGTGATAATTTTAACTTTTAGTTCCTTTGCTCATCAAAAGACAATAAAACGAAAAATCTAGACACATGTGCAAACACAGACACATAGATCAATGGAACAGGACAGAGTCGAGAAATAAACCCACAGACTTACGGTCGATTAATCTTTGACAAAGGAGGCAAGAATATACAATGGAGAAAACACAGTCCCTTCAGTAAGTGATGCTGGGAAAACTGGACAGCAGCATGTAAATCAGTGATGTTAGGATACTCCCTCACACCACACACAAAAATAAACTCAAAACGGCTTGAAGACTTAAACACAAGACAAGACACTGTAAACCTCCTAGAAGAAAATACAGGCAAAACATTCTCTGACATAAATTGTAGCAATGTTTTCCTAGGTCAGTCTACCCAAGCAATCGAAACAAAAGGAAAAATAAAACAAATAGGACCTAATTAAACATAGAAGCTTATGCACAGCAAATGAAACTATAAGTAAAACTAAAAACCTACGGAATGGGAGAATATATTTACAAATAGTATGACTGATAAGGGCTTAATATCCAACATACATAAACAGCTCATACAACTCGACATCAAAAACAAAACCAAAAACAAATGACTCTTAAAAATGAGCAGAAGGCCTGAATATGCACTTCTCCAAAAAAGACATTCAGACAGCCAACAAGCACATGAAAAGATGCTCAACATTGCTAATCATCAAAGAAATGCAAATTAAAACCACCATGAGATACCACCTCGCACCTGTCAACGTTTATCATCACAAAGAACACAAATAACAAATGCTGATGAGAATGTGGAGAAGACGGAACCCTCATACACCTCACTCGACGTGGCATTTTTAACATCTCTGTTGTCTTACGAGCCCATTAGAATATTGGCCCCCCTAGGGCGGGATGGGGCCTGCACGCCAGGCACCTGGAACAGAGCCCCGGCCGCGCGGGGAGGAAACTGCAGTAGCGCGTGGCGGACACGAGGTGTCGCCGCTCTCAAGCGCATGTTGGTCCCTCCGCCGGGGCGTTACATTGGGACCAAGGGCTTCCGGGGCATCACCTCCTTGAAGCGCCCTCAATACGCGCGCGCGCACACACACACGCACGCACACACACACACACACACACACACTCCGTCCTGAGAGGCGGGTTTCATTATCATCACCCCGTTTTGCTTTCACCCAGGAGGAAACAGGCTCAGAGAGGCAAAGTCATAGCCCAAAGTTGAACAGGACTCAAACCCAAGTCAGATCCTGACAGAACCTACAGCCATTCAGTGAGAGGCTGCCTCCAGTGGTGACTTCAGCTGGGGCCGCATTTGCAAAATTCAGTGGTGATGGGAAATGCCCTTGACCAAAGATTACTGGATGAGCAGGGACCTTCCTGGGTCTAAATTAATCTCCCTGGAAAACAGTTGCAGCTATTCCCTCACTCAGCAACCTTCTGTGGTTCCCACCTTCTACAAGAATGTCTCCCAAAGCAGGCACACGGAAGGTGCCTTTAGGTGGGACACAGTCCCAAGTTAAATAACGTCAAATAAGGTGGTAAGAAATTACCCCCCTTTCCCTTTTACAGCCCTTTTGGGAAACTCAAGAGGGAAGTTTCAGTTTGGATCTAACAAAAGTCGAACCTCCTCCAGGTGCATAAGGCCCTTTAGCAAAGGGAGAGCAGGCCCAAGCCTGTGACGGGCCGTAAAAGCTGGAACTTAATAACTTCATTCTGCGTGTCCTCCTCCAGCCGACCTTCCTCTGCTCGCCAGACTGTGGGCTTCCCAGTGGCAGCTCCCAGGCAGGGTGTGGAGGTTTGTGACTCACTCGTAAGGGGACTTAGGGGTCACCGCGGGGACCAGCCTGGCACCTGTCATGTGAGTCTTCCGCAGGGGCTGCAACAAATCATCCTGAGCACAGTGGTTTAAAGCCTCACACTGGTTGCAGTGAGGGCTGGGCAGGGCTGGTCCCTACAGGAGGCTGCAGGGGAGAGTCTATTCCCGTAGGTCTGAGAAGCCAGACAGGGGAGGGGACAACTCAGATTCCCTGCACCAAAAGCCACTACTACCAGGAAGCAGAGGCCACCTGGTAGAAGCTGGAGCCCCAGGGTGATGTCCTGTAAAGCCAGGAGGAAGCAAGAGGGAGAAGCATCCCAGCTTCTATCCCAGGACCCCCAGAGCCTCCCACTGGTGGAAGCCAGGGGGCAGGGGACACTGGGAGCTGTAGTTTTCTGCAGCAGCAAGCAGGGCGGGCGGGGGGCTGAGCACAGACGGGCTGGTGACACCCCCTTAGCAAACCCATTCCCACCCTCTGACCTGTAGACCGGAACCAACTCTGAGCAACACTAAAATCCTCTGTCCTTTTGTGTGCTGTGTGGTTGCATTTGGCTGCGATAGTTGAATTCGTCCACCACCAGGCATCTATTACAGAACTGTATGACCATGGGAAACAGGCGGCACAAAGACCTCAATTCTTCACCCTCTCCTCGACCCACGCCCTTTGTCCCGTGACTTTGGAGACTTCCCTCTAAAGCAAAATATAATTCTCCACCCCGAGATTAGCTTAGACAGACAGGATGAGCTGGAAGAGAGGGGGTGCCTGTGCCCACTCATGTATTTCCTTGGCTGTGGCTGCGAAACCCCGTCCAGAAGGTGAGACTGGGCACCAGGGAGGCACTGACGCCGGCTGGGCTGCCAAGGCTGGGCCCGCTGCTCAGATGACAGGTCCTGGAGTCGAAGGTGCCGGTTCTGAAAGCAGCACCCCAGGGAGAGTGGCTGCCTGGCCCAGTTTTGTGACAGAAGCTGAGGGACCCGCCACCCTTCCTGCCTCTGGGTGGTTGGATCGTGGGCTACCTGTCACCAGGGGAGAGGACGCCACAGAGGAAGCAGAAACTAAGCCTCTCAGTCCCATGCCCTCCACCTCTGAATGTCAAAGCCCTGTCCGGTTCCTGCGGAGACGCAAGCAGTGAAGCCACATGACCAGCAAAGCATCCCCGTGCCCCTGCCCACCGCCCAGACGGAATTAGTTTCTCCCAGATGGGAGGGAAGCCATCTGGGCAGGAGTCCACGTGGGGCTTCAGGAAAGGCAGTCTGTGGGCCCAGCCCACCTACTCCTGCTCAGGGGTCATGCAGATGACCGAGGTCCAGCGAGGCTGCGGGGCCTGAGAGTGGGACAGACAGTGACCTGCTTCCAGAGGAGCCTGAGGGGGTGACGGGGGCCCCTCTATCTGCTGCATGTTTTATTAACACATAGCAGGGTCCCCCTCGGCACTGTGGACTTCTGGATTGTCCTCTGGGGAGCCATCCCCGGCACGGTGGGGCGTGGAGCGGCATGCCTGGTCCCCCCTACTCAGTGCTGGGAGCCCCCCAGTCGTGATGACCACAGATGTCCCCCAGGCACCACCCAGTGTCCTCGGGGGCAGCACTGCCCAAGGGAGAATGACTGGTATGTAGGTGAGGGCCAGTGTGGTGCGTCCAAGTAGCAGGACAGTAGGATGAACCGCACACCATCTGCTCTCATCTAAAATAGAGAAACATCCTTCACTCGTATTTAAGAAACTTCAGCCCTGAAAAGGACACTGCTCTTGGCTTGATTTCTGTTTTTCTCTTGCAGTGGAAGAGCCCAGAAATGAGGTCTGGCTAAGGGTTTAGTCAGAAAGCTCAAACCAGTGCCCACAGACGCCCCTGCACACCAGCTAGTTATGGTTACATTTCCTGCATGTCTGGAAGGGGCCCTGAAGTCAGCAGGGAGAAAGCCAGGCCTCAACAGACAGCCTCTGGACTCTGGTTTCACGGGGGCAGCAAAGACCCAGAAAGAAAGTCTGGTTTATCAAAGTCGAAGCTGACTTCCTCCCGGCGGACATCTGGGTGTGTGCAGCCCATGCCCAGCTCAAGACAGAGTGGGGAGGAGGAGCCATGCCCTTCCTCTTGGTACCTTTCCTACTCTTCAGTGCCGCATAGCATCTCCCCTAAGTGTGGAGCTTGAAGAACGTTCACGGCAGACCGGGCCAAAGGAACAGCCCCAGGACCCCCTCGGACCCCTTCCCACCCTCCGCAGGACTGACTTCAGCAGCACGCACCAGCATTGACCTGCTCTGGACAATACACACGCGGTGAGGCGGGAAGCCCAATAAAAAGACCGGCAGGACCCCCAGGCAAGGCCACTACTCTCCTGCCAGCACCATCCGGTTCCCTGGCCCAGAGCCTCTATCTTCACCTTTTGCCTCTGAAACGGCTTAATTACTCCTAAAATTCTACTGGTTCCCTGAGCTCACTTCTGATTGGTTATTTCCTTCACTCCTGATTGGTTATTAATCCCACTTCTGATTGGTTATTTCCTTCACTCCTGATTGGTTATTAATCCCACTTCTGATTGGTTATTTCTCTCACTCCTGATTGGCCTATTTCTACAAAGCTTGTTCCTAGTTGGTCAACTTCTGTTATACTTTATTTGCATATGATGTTGCAAAGTGTAAAACTGGCAGCCTATAAAAGGCCTGTGTAAACGTAAAGACAGGGTCCAGAGCTTGGAGTGTTAACTTTTCTGGACCTGGTGGCGTAATAACCCTGAGTTCTCCAGCTCTCGGAGTGAAGCTTGGTCTCTCGCCTGGATCCAGGTTGCTGTAACACATTTTTCTGCAATAGCGGGATTTCTGTTCTTCTCAGTCTGGCTCAGAACTGTGCCTGTGAGATTCGTGCGCGTTTGTTCGCATCACCGCGGACCTACCGTGTAGGTGCCCGGCCGCTCCGCTGTGGATGGGAATTTGGGGTGTTTCCAGGGCTCGTGCTCCCGACTTCCAGAGGCCCAAAGACCCCTGCTCATATCCCTTTGATGGAACTTAAGTCACATGGCCACACCTGGCTGCAAGGGCTGCTGGGAAATGTACTCTTTTTTTGAGACAGACACTCCCACCCAGATGAAGGCCGGAGTTCTGTTTTCAGGGCATTCTAGGGGCAGCTAGAATTCTCCTCTGTCCATGCTTTCAGCAGTAAGCAACAGATTTTTCCACTTAAGCAGTGAGGCAACATGTTTGTCCTCCAAAAAGAGGCTTTGGGACTTCTCTCAGGAGGCCTCCCTACTCAGAGCCTCCTGGCTCTGCTGCTCTGGTTCTCTTGGCTCTGCCTGCCTTTGTGGTGTATTCATCCTCAGATGGGCACCAGTATGGCTGCAGCTGCTCCAGACATCTCATCATGAAGATGCAATGGCCGCAGACATAAAGGCACAATTCTCCTGAGCCTCCCTTATAGAGCAAGAAAACTTTCTACAGTCAGCAGAATAACAGCCCCCAATATATCCATATCCAAATCCCCAGAACCTGTGGCTATGTCATGTTGGACAACAAGAAGGAGTGCAGGTTGCAGGTGGAACTAAGCTCTCTAGCCTGCTGGCTTTGAGATGGGGAGAGGATCCTGGATTATCTGGTTGGGCTCAATGTAATCATAAGGCCCCTTAGAAGCTGCCCCACCAACCTCCCTCACATCTCATTCGCCAGAAGGGGATCCCATATCCACACAAGCCAATCCCCAGCAGAGGGGTGGAACACCTATGAGGATTTTTGCCAGCACCCAGGTAGGGTGGGGAGTGGACGCCCAGACAGTAGCCAGGCTTGTCCACAAGGACAGAAAAGGCTGGCAGGCACACGCCCCAGGAGCATGGGGAACTGGCAGGAGGGGAGGAATTGTCATGTGCTGGGAGCAACAGCGGGGGGCCTGCAGGGTGAGGGACAGCTTGGAGATGTCCACCGTGGACTGATTAGAACTGAGAATGAGATGTCCCTGCCTTGCTCCAACAACACCTTGGCTAACACCCAAACCACATGCCCCCAGGAATTGAGGCTCTACTTATACTGGGTTGAATTGTGTTTCTCCCAAAAAAACATGTTCAAGTCCTACCACCACCCCCCACCCCGTGATCTGAGGGGACCAAGAGGAGCTCACCGTGTGTGATCCCCAAGGCTCTATTAACTCTCACCCCACGGCCAGTACCATCCCCAAGCTTGTGGGGGGGCCATCCCCAAGCTTGTGGGGGGGCCCTCCCCTCCCCCAGCCAAGGCTGGCTTCCCCGGAGGCCCAGCCCAGGCTCCTCAGAGCTGTTGCCTGCTGACCTAGCTGCCAGCATCTGTTGCCCCGGCAACCTGCTCAGGTACCAAGGCCCCCCATTAGAGCGTCATTGGAGCAGCTGGTCATATTTGAATATGGAAAGTGGGCTAGATATGAGTATTGTATTGATGTGAAATTTCCCAATCCTGACAACTGCACTGGGTTATAGAAGAGAATTCTGGTTTCTGGAAAGTATACAGTGACATGTTTATGGGTAAAGGAGCATCCCACTTCCAGGGTAGTCTTACATGGTTCACGAAAATGCTTGTAAACATCCGTTTAAGCACGCAGATATTAGACGTAGACACACCTGTAGGTACTTAGGACACAGACTGTGACAAAGCAAGTGGGGCAAAATGCAACCAATTGGTGAATGTGGGCAGAGTCTATAGGAGTTCCTGGCACTAATCTTGAAATTTTCTGTAGTCTGAAAGTATATCAAAGTTCAGTGTTATGAAAACAGTATCTGAAGTGCAGCGTTCTGGACCCCCAAGACTTGACTGCAGATCTAGATGGGCTCAAAATGCAGTTTAACCAGGGGCTAAGGACCAGAAGGGTCGTGGTTGAATTGTGCCCCTCAAACAGACATGTTCACGTCCCAACTTGCCGCTCCTGTGAATGGGACCTTATTTAAAAACAGGGAGTTTGAAACTCAATTAAATTAAGACAAGATCACACTGGAATATGGTGATCCCTAAATCCAGGGTCTGGTGTTCTTATAAGAAGAGACAAATTGGACATAGACATGGAGGAGAAGGTCATGGAGGACACAGGTGGTGGTTGGAGCCCATTGTCTCAAGCCGAGGATCACCTAGGAAGCCAGCACCACCAGAATCCGGGTGAGAGCACAGGACAGATTCTCCCCCAGGACCCCCAAAAGGAACCAGCCCACCGCCACCTTGATTTCGGACATCTGGCCTCCAGAATGTGAGAGAGTATGCTTCTGTTGTTGAAGCCCCCGGGGTTTGGTCACTTGGTCCTGCAACCCAGGAGGCCAGTCCAGAGGGCATCTCAGGCAGGGAGGTGGTGCTGAGGGTCCCTCACCCTCTTGGGGGGCACGGGATCCAGATCCAGACACTTGCAGGAAGAGGGGCCATGGGCCTGGATGTCAGCAGCCCACAAACCCCTGGGGCACACATGGGGCACCTGCTTTGCACACACCTGGATGTGCAGAGTGTTAGGAAGGGAGGACGCCAGCAGGGATGCGAGGTGATGTGGGGGGCAGGTTAAATAAGGTGGCTCCGGGAGCCTTACTATGAAGAGGACTTTGCACAGAGACTGAAGGAGGTCAGGGGCAGTTGCGGGGTGTGGAGGGACAGCCCCGGCAGGGGCACAGTGAGGGTAGGGTATGTTGGAGTGTGGAGGACGCCTGCGATCAGGGAGGCCAGAGAGGTGGTAGGGGCGCGGAGAGGAGGGCAGAGGAGACCCACCTGCACTGGGGCTGTGACTTTGCAGGCCACCCTCCGCCTGCGTGTGGGCAGATCCGTCGCCCGGGCAGCCACCCACCCACCCGCTCCCTGGACTGGCGCCCGGAAGTCTCCCCCTCCCCCGGCAGAGGGCGTGTGCGCGAGGGTGGGCACGTGAAGGACCACGAGAGCCAGGCGGCCCCCACAGATCGGCCGCATGTGCGGTGTAATTTTAGGTTTCCTCACTCATGGCCCGCCCTCATTATCGTGCAATTAAAACACCCGAGTCAGACGATCACGCAGTAAAAAATAGCTCTTCCCGGTCAGCCAGAGAGAGCTTCCCAGTGTGAGTGTGAGCGGGGTTTGCAGCTGCCTCTGAAGGTGGGAGGGGCCTGGCGCCGCCCTGCCCTGCTGGCTTCTCCAAAAATGCAGCATCTTAGCATCTGGATGGTCACTCGCTGGGTCGTGCACTTAGCAGATACTGTGGAGCACCTGTGTGCCCAGCAGGGAGGTAGTCCTGACCCTCCTGGGGGCCTAGGGAGAAAAATAAAGGGTGGAGGGGGCATCTTGGATGGATAGCCTGGGAGGCCCTTTCTGCGGTGAGGGTCCTGTGGCAACCTGGGGAGACTGCACACCTGGCGGGGGGCACCGCCAGTGCAAAGGCCCTGAGTCGGGACTGTCTAGCGAGTGGGAGGAACCGCTGGGAAGCCCGTGTTGGTTGGGGTGGAATAAGTGATGGGGAGAGAGGGAGGAGGTGAAGGCGAGGAGGTGACGGAGTGAGCCAGGCCGTCCAGGGCTTTGGGGCGTGGGAGGGCTTGGACTCACCACCGGCGACGCGAGAGTCCTAGTGGGCGGTGGGCAGAGCTGGGACGCGCCCCATCGGTGCTCACAGGCGCCCTCTGGTGGCTTCAGGGAGAACAAGCCGTGGGCAGCGCCGGGAGACCAGGCGGGGGTTGGGGGTGAGACCGCGGTGGTGGGGAGGGAGGCAGGGGCATGGTGGAAAGGGCTGATGGGGTGGACGTGGGGGCAACGGCTGGGGAGACAATGCAGTGAGGAGGTCTGGGTGATAAGGTCGTGGGAGAGTGGGGGTGGATAGGGGACCCTGACTTGGGCAGGGGCTAGAGGGAGCAAGAAATGGACAGTTTCTGGGAAATTGTTTTTCATATGTTTTCTAATGAAATATAGCTTATGTGCGGTAAATGCACAAAGTGTAAGTGTATCAGGTTGGGTTAAGTTTTTTAAAAAGAAGTCACATAATTCTACTATTACAGAATACTAAAGTGAAAAATTCAGTGTCATTTAGTACAGTCACAATGTGCAACCATCACCTCTAATTCCAGAACATTCTCATCACCCCAAAAAGAAGCCCCATTCCCACCAACAGTCACTTCTTACCCCCCCCCCCAGCCCCTGACAACCAAGAACCCACTCCCTGTGTCTGTGGACTGGCCTGTTCTGCACGTTTCACGTCCGTGGACTCACACACTGTGTGTCCTTACTGTGTCTGCTCTTCTCACTGAGTATCGTGTTCTCAGGGTCCATCCACATGGTAGCAAGTGTCAGGGCTTCTCCCTTTTTCACGGCTGAATCATATTCCTGTGTGTGGGATTACACGGTGCGTTCATCCATTCATCTGTTGATGGGCATTTGGGCTGTTTCCACCTCTTGGCTGTTGTGAATATTAATGTATAAGTTTTTGTTTGAGGAACAGTTTTCAATTCTTTTGAGCTGCAGGGAATTGTCATATGGTAGGCGTCATATGGTAATTCCATCTGTAACTTTTTGAGGAAATGCCTGTCTTTTCCACAGCAGCTGAGCTTTGAGCACTTTCCATCCTCAGAGCCACGCAGCTCTTCTCCTGCCCAAACTGTCCTGTGTCTCCTCCTCCAGGAAGCTCCCCAAGGCCAGGAATTCCAGTTACCCAACCCCAAACCAGCATGTGAAAGACAATTTCTTACAGCTGTGGTGAGGTCAGGGAGGCCAGCTGGAGACTGGAAGCCAAGCACTCACTGGCTTGGCATCTGGAGCTGTCATTGGGACCATCAGCAGGACCCCTGCTCAGGCCTCTCTGTTGGCCCAGACTTCCTCCCAGCATGGCACTGGGTCCCAAGCATGGGCGGCGTGAGAGAGCCAGCCAGGCAGACCCTGTCCCCTCCTCACGGCCTGGTCACAGAAGTCACACGGCATCTTTCCAGCCACGTTCTATTGCTCCGAGCAGACAGAAGCCCACCCAAGTTTGAGGGGAGGACACTCCCACACAGCCTCTTGCTGGAGACAGGCAGGCTCTGGCAGGGCACATGGACTGGAAGTGCCCCCCCCCCAATCCCCCATTAGGAACCATGGTCTCCCACAGCAGGAATCCTGTCTGCAAGGCTCTCTGGGGGACCCATGGCCCAGCTCCGGGCTTGGCAGGGCACAGGACCTTGGTCCCCCACACTAGGCCCTGTGCATGCCTGGTGTCACATCAGCCTCATGTTAGGAAAAATTACCCAGAACTTGGAAAGGGGAAAAGCATCCTTCCACACCCCTTCAGTATTGACCAGGTCTCCCCACCAGCACCAAGCTGACAACACTGCTGACTTTGGGACAGGTCATTCTCACAGAGGGGTCCTGGGCACTGCCCCCACCCACTTGATGCCGGGAGTCCCCCAGTCATGATAACCCCAAATGTCCCCAGATGTGACCCAGTGTCCCCTGAGAGGTGAATCACCCCGGTGAGAACCACCTGCAAGCTTCGTGCAGCCAGAATCACCTAACACCCAGTGAGGCGCCTGGTCTTTACTCCTGACTTGCCGATGCCCCAGCCTGCGGGGTGAGAGGCCAACCTGACAAGCTGTGCGGGGATGAGTCCTGCCCTCAGGGCTGCAGGTGACCTCGCCCTGGAAGGCATGAACTCGTTTCACTGAGCCTTGAACTCAGAATTTGAAGTCCCGCTGTCCCTCCGAACTTAGACCAAACTTGGACACATGCAGCTGCTGGAGGTTTGAATGAGGTGACGTTCTGAAGACTGGACCATGCCACCACCCAGCCCCAGAGAGGAGCCGGAGCTGAGCTTCTCCTCTTACACGTGGGGAAACTGAGGCTGGCGGGGGGGCCTGCCCGGTGGTCTCTGTACGGCGTAATCATTATCCAAGTTGGAGTGGGCTGCAGGGGGCTGGGCACCTCTGGACCACCCAGGCCCCAGGCACAGGGGGCCTTATCCAGGAATCTGGGGACTAGGGAGATGAGAAGGAGGGGAAGACAAGTTGCGGGGGGTGCCTTCTGCATCACCATAGCAACCCAGGCCTGAGCACCGAGGGAGGAAGGGGTCCTAGGGTAGGGTGCCCCCGGTTAGCCAAGGTGAAAAGATCAGAGGGCAGAGTCTCCACTTCTCACACCAACTGCAAGTTCAGGGTCCCCAAAACCACTCTCAGGTTTGAGAATTCTCTGGAAAGGATTCCCAGAGCTCACAGGAGGCACTGGGAGAGGAGACAGGTTCCCAAGAGATGAGCACGTGGGTGAGTCGGGAGAAATTGGCAGGCAGCCTGGCATCTCCACGGTCCACACGTGCCCCTCCCGGCCTCACAAGTCTCACACGGGGTCCCCGCAGGTGTGACACATGCGCTGCCCACCAGCTGGCCTCAGTCTCCAGGTCCACTGACTCCATCACCCAAAGCCCACCCTAAACCCCAAGGCTGGTCTTCCTGGCGTGATCCTGTCAGGATCCTGTCAGGTCACCTCCCAGAGAGCTCTGGGCAAGGCTAACTCCTCTACCAGCCCAAGGGTATAAAGCAGAGCCTCACCTGGCAGCCCTGCCCAGCCCACGGCTCTCCCAGCGCTGTGTCTGGGCCAGGTCTGCCCCTGCAGCCCCCACCAGCCGAGGCAGGAGATAGGGGACTGGGGAGGAAACGGAGTCCCAGAGAAGAGTATTCAAACGCGTGGCCCAGGTGAGGCCCGGAGGGCTCTCAGAGGGAGGCGGAAACTTTGGGCACCTGGGAAGTGGGGCGTGGTTGAGGGCTTGGGGTCTGCACCCCACACTGGTTGGAACTGTGTCCTGTGCCCTGGCAGCTGGGTGACTTTGGGCAGCCACTTTCCCTCCCTGTGCCTTGGTTTCCCCGGGAAGGCGCAGGGCCGGCTGTATGCGGAGGGTGCCAAAGTCTTCCCTTTCACCCAGTGCGGGCTTCACAAACGGGCCCGGCTCCGTGTGTGCGGATCTTACCTGACCCTGGAGGGGCTGCTTCTACCGGCCCCGCTGCACAGGGCGGTAAACGGCTGGAGAGCCGCGCCAGCCTGTGCGCAGTGGAGCCAGGACTCTGGCCTCGGGGAGGCTGCTGCGCAGGGAGGGGTGCGCATCCCAGGTCTGCTCCCGGCTCCGAGGTTCCTTTTTTATTGAAGTCATTTCTCTCCTCCCGTCAGCGGAGCCGGCTGCGAGCAGCCTCTCCTCACCCGCAGAGTTGCTGAGAAGAAAACAAAAGCTTAATTGAATCCCACAGTGGGGAAAGGCGGGGCAGGTGGGACAGGAGAGGCCCCAGGCATAGGGAGGCCGAGGGAGCCCGGGCCTCGGTGGCTGTGGTGGCAGCCTGTCATTACCATCTAATGGGATTATGTTAATACCATCGCCACCTTGCGCCTGCTGCCGGGGACCGCGCCTGGGCGCGAAGCTCTTTCCACACGTGAGCCTGGGCCTCATCGCAGCAGAAGCGTCCGCCTGGGGAGCCCGAGAACCAGACAGGCCGTGTGACAGTCCCTGGGCCACAGCGCGACGGGAAGATCGAAGTCTTGAATTCCACCGTGGAACGCGCCCTGCACATATCAGGCTTCAGATCCAGACCCCCAGAAGTGGAATGCCTGGGAGGTGGGCGTGCTGGGCCGGGGGGGGGGGGGGGGGGGGAGGCAGCAGTGCACAGCCGGAAACGCTGCCGCTGCCGGCTTCCAGAGTGGCGCCGTGGGGGCAGGTCTCCAATGCCAAAGTGTGGGGCCACAGGAACCATGGAGTTTCAGAGCCCAGGCAGCGGGTGAAGGCAGGGGGCAGACTGGGGTGAGGCGTGCAGTCTGGGCTGTGGTGGGGTGGGATGGAGGCCCGGGTGGGCTGGTTTCCAAAGCCCCTTCCCTCTGGCTCTGGAATGTCTCTGCTCCTTCCCTTTTTCAGAGTCTGCTCTCCTCCAAAGCCTTCCTTGATTGATGCCCTGATGGAAGCTCACTCCCTGACTCCAGGGCCACCTTCTCCAGCTCTGTGGGACATACAAATCCCAGGCCTTCCAGATTCTGCCTTCTTTCTCTACTTTCCTTTCCTGTGTCAGACTGGGGCACCCTTCTGTCAGTGCTGTTCCTCCTTCCTTGGACTGGAAACGCTGTATCAGTGTTCTTTGGTTGCAAATTCAAAAAAAGAAAAAGTCAAATTGGCTTAAGCAAAGAAGGGACTTTATTAGCCCTCTGAACTAAAATGGTGCACAGTAATGGACTTCAGGCACAGCTGGATCAAGGCGCTCACTATGTTGCCAGGCATGAGTCCTCATGTTTTGCTCTGCTGTCCCCTTTGTTGGCTCCAGCCTGAGAAAAGGGCACCGCTTTGTGATTTGTACCCAATTGTGGGCCTACTGCTAGTGGTGGCCCTGAAGGTCCACAGCCGTCTGGAGAGTAGGAAGATGCAGGATGGTGGCCAGGCTGGAAGGAGAGAATGCTGACACCTCCTTCATCTGCACCTTGGCCTGAGCACTGGGATGCTACAGGTGCAAACACCAGATCATTCTGATCAGATCAATGACAAGGCCGTGTATGACACTAGCAAGGAACGTAAAAGGGGATCTGACCTCCTTGGGGTGGGGGCTGCCCTGAGGAAGAGGCAGTGCTTCGAGACCTCAAGGCAGAGTGCAAGAACATGGGCGAGGGCGTTCCCAGTGAGGGGCCAGCATGGGGAGGGAGGGGGTCTTCTCAAGTTCCGTTGCGTCCTTTAGGGCATCCCGAGGCACAGAGCGGCCACAGCACGGACACATGCACACATGCACACACAGGTGCACAGCCACACTGGACACAGCAGCACTCACGCACACACATGGTTCCATACATGTACCCAGGTGCACACAGAGAAACACATGCACAGTCCATGTAAACATTCCAGCACACACACACACGCATGCTAACACACATGGCTACACTTTCATGCATACATGCACTCACGTGTTTAGGCTCACACGGTGCTACGTGTGCACACACGACTGCACTCTCGCACGTGACCTCACGCACAGAGTTACACACGTGCACACATACATTACGCACATATGTGTGCACTCCAGCTGCCCATCCATGAGTTGCTGGTGGGGATGAGGTAAGAAGTGCCCGGTTGCCCTGGCAACACATCCTGGAACAGACTAGGCCTCGTTATCGTTAACGCAGCTCATCTGGCAGGTTGTCAGCAGGTGGGGGCTGCTCAGCACCCCAACCCCACACAAAGGCTCCTGGTGGCTTTCCGCTGGCCCTGACAGTCTGGGCCCCGTGGTGGTAGGGGGGAGGAGAGGGAGCCAGGCCTGGGTCAAAGCAGGAGACAGGGCCCTGAACTGGAGGATCTGTGGGGACAGACACACACTGCCCTGGGGTGCATGCGGGGGAGACATCACTCAGTCCTGGGGTCTGTAGGGGATGACAGGCCTGCCTGAGAATCCCAGAGGAACCGGCTCTGGTGTAGGGGTCCGTGGGGGCTCCCTGCTCTGAGGCAGCCGTCGTAGGGGTGCCTAGCCTGAGCCTAGGCCAAGCTCCGGTCCTACCTACATGGGTTCGAAGTCAGCTCCTTGCGGGGACCGCCCTGCACCCTTGTCTCCCTGGCTATGTCGGGGATGCACACAGAGGAACGGTGAGAAAGAAACCAGTGGATAACTGTAGGCACATCCCGGGCAGCAGCTGTGCACAGTGGGGCCACATCCCCACTCTCCTGCCCGGGCTCCTGGTTTCTCCCCCTGCAACAGGGCGGGGGCTTCCTAGCCAGGCTTTTGTGAGGCTCACCAAGGGGTCTTGTTTCCAGTATACAGCAGGAGGTCAATAAATGCCTCTTGGCAGAGGGACTGTGAGCTCAGAAGTGTTTTCTCTTTCTCCCTGCAGCCACAGCAGCTCTACAAGGACGGTGCTGGCAGAGCCGGGCAGGGGCCCAGCTCTGAAGATGACAGGGTGACTGGGACGCTGGGCCTCACCCCTCCTGGAACCAGCTCACTGACTCCTGCAGGTCTCCCGGCCTGTGGCTCAGATGCCCCCTCCTCCCAACTCTGTCCCCCCTCCCCAGAAAGATGAACTGATTCTGTCCTGATTCCCCTAAGCCCCCGAGTGCTCTGTCTTGGAGACCTGGACTCCTCGTTGCCTGGGCACAGCTGAGGCTCCAGCTTTGCCTGATCCACCTCTCACCCCGAGAGCAGCACCAAGCAGGAAGCACACACGCCTGCTGGAAGAGTCAGCGAAGGCACAGCTGGTCTGACTGTGTTTCCCAGGCCTCAGTTTCCCTGCCTGTCGAATGGAGTAAACGCAGTTCCCAGCCACACTGGCTGGAGCTCCCACACTCCTGCCCTCACCACTGCATTTCTGACCCCCAGGCTTCTGGATGGGAGGCCCTGCCCCCGTGGTCCCCAGTTCAAGGACTTCCCCTCATTCCCTCACTCCCTCACCGGGACAGAAGTTCTCTGCATGTCTCGCCAAAGCAGCCCTTCCACTGAGGGAAGACACTAGAAATAGCGGGCGGCTCCACAGGGGAGAGCAAGCCCGCCACTGCCAGCTTCCCAGCTCCCCAGCTCCCCCCAGCTCCCCTGCAGCCCTGCAGGAGCCCAGAGACCAGGTCAGGCGAGGGCTTTCCATGTATTCATGCACGGGTGGAGGGCCTCCCAGGGGCCGGCACAGAGTTGCAGCTGGACTTGCCGGCCCTGGAGTTGGAGACAGACAAGCCCAGACAGCACGTGAGCTGAGGTGGGATGGGGAACACACAGCACAGAGGACTCAGAAGGCTTCCTGGAGGAGGTGCCACCTCAGCTAGAGCCTGAAAGTGGAGGAGCTAGTGGATGGGAAGCATTCCAAGCAGAGGGAACAGCCTGTGCAAAGGCACAGGTGTGAACAGCCTGGAGCCAGCTCCCCTACTGCTCCTGGCCCAGGGGAGCCCCAGATTGTGTGACAGGGGTGGGGCTGGCCTCCTTTGGGTTCCTGTCTGGGGGAGCGGGGACAGTCCATATGAGATGAAGGGCATATCAGTGGGGGCGCTCCTGCTTTGGCAGCTGATGGCATCCTGAGGGCTCCCATCAGTGACGGCCCCAAATGTCCAGTCTCTGTCCCCAAGTGGGTAGAGCCTGGAAGAGGCCACCTCTGGCATCCCTCTCCCTGGTGGCCGCACTGAGGGCAAGGGTTCAACTCTCATTAGCTAGGCTGCCTTGGGTGAGTTACTGAGCCGCTAGGTCCCCATACCTGTGAGATGCAATGCTAGTCCTGGAGGGCCAGAGCCATGCCCCACACAGACCCAGGTCCCCGGAGTGTCACCCTGCTGCATCCCTGCTTCCCTGCCTCCACCCCAAGCAGGAGAGCCCTGGAGGGTCTGAAAGGGTGGGGAGGACATCACTGATCCTGGAGGCTCCCGCCATCCACCCTGGAATTCAAGGCAAAATTCCTTTCCTGCTATTAAACAGCGAAGCAAGCAGATCTCCACCCCCGAATCTCCCGAAACACCTTTATTGCACTAAAAACAGCATTTATAAACAAACACATTTGGGGGAGGATGTCTTAAAGATGTACCCACAGTCAACTTCAAACACAAAGATACCAGTGCAGGAGCATAAAGATGGGGGCCTCCAGAGGGAAACCAGGGGCGGGAGAGTTCAGGGTCAGAGAGGAGGGAGGTATGAGCTCCAAGCATCTAACTCCATGCAGGGCCCTCTGTCTGCCTCCTCCACCCACAGACCCAGCCCAGAGTGGTGCCCCCAGGTTCCGGAGAGAAGGAGGAGGCCCTATGACCCCAAGAGCAGGGTGCGTGAGGGAGCAGGCCCAGGACAGAGGCTGGAGGGGGCACAGCAAGAGACCCCAGCGCCAAGGGCCCCCACTATCAGTCTCAGGCGTGCACTGGTATGTGCAGATGTACAGAAAGGAACACGTTCTTCCCCCCACCCACCCCCACCCCGGCTCCGGGGGGTGAAATCTGCTCTTTAACCTCTCCCCTGGTGCGCTCTGGGAGCCCAGTCAGGAGGGACAATGTCTGGGCTGAGAGGGGCACCCCAGGATCCCCAAAGACTGCCCTGGTCCACCCAGGGGAGGCCAAGGGACAGAGCTGGCCTTGCCTGGCCCCTGCTTCAAACTGTATCATTTCTGTTCTGTTGAGCTGGAAACCTCCACAAAAATCATCCAAGGACCCATGTACTGACATAACAATTAAACCCATGCAGCTGCCTTTAGCAGTATGAAAAGCCACAAGCAGAGTCTCCCCACCCCACCCCTTTGTCCTTCTGTCCGCCCCCACCCTAACCACAACCTATGTACATGCAAGGGAAAAACAGCCAAGGCCACCGGTCACTGAGTATCACTTCCTGGGGTCCGGCTGCCAAGGTCGCCGCTCAGGGAGGCAGGGGCAGCACCTCTAGCCGCAGGGGAGAGGGAGGAGCAGGGGACACAAGCTGGCACTGTGCTCTGGGCACCTTCTGAGCGACCCCTTCCAAGGAAAGGAGGCGGCAGTCACTCCCACATGGCTGCAGGGTCCGGAGCAGAGAAGGTGGTGGAGGAAAACAGCCAACAGGAGGGACAGGAGGAGCCATCGCCCCGTTTTCATATTCTGGCGCTGTCCACTGCTGCCTGTCTGCCAGGAAGTGGCTCTCCACCCTCTGATTGGCTCTTGCCTCTGGAACCTGAGAGGACCGAGGGCTGCCCAGAGCCAGCCTAACCCAGCAGGGGGTCCTCCCGCAGTCCCATGGGGTCCGCTGGTGGAACCTGGGCCTGGCACTTCTCCTGGGGGGAGGAGGACACTCCCACAGCAAGGAGCCGATTCCGCTGGGCCTCAGGACCGGTGGCCTCGGGGTCTGTGAGGTGCCTCAGCTGCTTTCCGGCCCAGGTTCCAGAACTCCTAAAGGTGGGAGGTGGAGGTGGGGGCATGGAACTTGGGGCCCAGGGGGGCGCAGGCTGCAGAGTGGGCTTTCTTTTCCCCAGAGCCCCCTTCTTCTCCCCTGGACAGATGGTCACCCCACCACAGGCTGCAGCACCAGGGCCCCGCCCAGCCTGAGGTGAAGGCCACCTACCCCGCGGCTCCCTTCCGGTCGGGGCGGCGTCTCCCCGCACGTGGGCGTGGGCGCGGCAGCCCTTCACAGGCAGGGGAGCAGAGAGGTGAGCGGCAGCTCCTCCTCCCCGAGCAGCGTGTCCCGCTTGAGGCTGCCGCCTTTGTTCACCACCTTGATCCGGAGGGCCAGCTTGCGCACGCTGGCGGGCCCCAGGCCGTCGAAGAAGAAGTCCTCATTGAAGACGGGGTGGCGGCTGCTCTTGATGATGGTGCTGCGCTGCTTCTGCAACTTGCCGGGCACCAGGCACAGGCCGACGCAGCAGTTGATGCTGCGGGCGTCGCACAGGCGGTCGTAGAGGCCCTCGGCGGCCAGCAGGCGCACGCGCAGGCGGGCCTGGGCCGCCTCGTACTCGGCCAACAGCCGCACGCTGCCCCGCAGCCCCAGGCGCACGGCGTGCTCCGCGCGGGGCGCCGGGCTGGGCTCGGGGCCGGACTCCGGGGTGGCCCGGCGGTGCAGGCGGCGCCGCGCCCCGGGGCTGGTGTCCGGCGTGCTGTCGTCGGCCGACAGGGAGCCATGGCGGCCCACCGACTGCTTGAGCTGGCTCACCTTGGCCTGGCTGTCCTGGGCGAAGCCTTTGAGCAGCGACATGGAGCGGGACAGCAGAGGGGACCCGAATGGGGAGGACTCGGCTGAGGACCCTGTGTCGCTCTCCCCACCACTGACACAGCGGCTGGGGCTCATGAGGGCCCCGCCGGCCTCCCTGGACGCCCCTTCGCCCCCGTTGGCCTTGGTGCCCCACCGACGGCGTCCGGTGCCTGGAGAGCCCACCTGGGCCAGAGCTCCGTGCTCGCTGTGGAACAGAGACTCCTTGCGCCGCGTGTGGGGGCTCTCAGCCAGCGTGGTGAAGCCGTAGGACGTCTGGGCCTTGGGCACTGAGGGCAGCGCCATGGCGCCCTGGGCCTGGGGGTCTGCGTTGGTGGCAGCCTCCTCCGGCGACCAGTCCTCGGCGCTCTCGATCTGGATCACGTGCCGGGAGGCCGCCTTCAGCAGGCTCCTGCTCTCGGCAGCCAGCTTGGCGGGCAGCCGGGGGCTCCGCGGGGCTCTGCGCGGCGCAGCGGAGGCTAGGTTCTGCTCCGAGGTGGAGGGCCCCAGCTCAGCCTGCCCCTCCGGCTCCGCCGGGCCGGCAGGCAGCTTAGGGGGAATGAAGAAGTCGGGGATCTTGTCCGGAGTGAGCACGTTGCTGTACAGGGGCCCCTTGGCAGCCTTGTCCCCACCCTCGCCCCCCGCGGCTCCATTTTCCCCCGACCCCCGAAACCGCTCCAAGAACCACATGTTGGTTTTCTTCATGGGGCCGCGGATAGGAGGCCAGAAAGGGTCCGCAGAGTCTGCAAAGAGAGGCAGGTGTCAGGAGCTGCAGGCCCCCGTGCACTGGGGCTGGAAGAGGGGCTCTCCTGCAGGGGGCCAGCAGGGTCACCCAGGCGCTGCAGCCCAGGACGGTGCGGGAAGGGGGTTCGCCCCTCTTCCCTCCCCAGAGGAATCGCGCCTAACTTCCAAGCTCTGAAGCCGAGCCGAACGAGGTGGGGGCGGCGCTCCACTCTTGGGAAGCTCCCAGGGGACAACCCCGCTCCACTCTCGCACCCCTCCCCCCTATTTTGAGGATCTCAAAGCGCTTTCTAAAGGATTCCGGGCTCAGTCCACAGAGAAGACACCCCAGGATATGAGGTGGACCCTGGGGTGTCCCAGCTCCGCCCTTCCTCAAGCTCTCACCCACCTGTAGCTTCTCCCTGGGCTGAGGGTCTAGGCATTCGGGGGAGGGGGGAGATGAGTCTGGGGGCCGACAGCTCGGCGAACTGCCCCCTCCCCTCCTTCCCTCATACCCACCACCCGCGGGACCCGGCTTGGGGTGGGGGTGGGGTCCTAGCAGCCCCCGCGGAGCGTGGCGGGGCCCTGAACTCACCGGCCCGGGGCTGGTGGCTGAGGCTGGCTGTCCTGCGGACACGCCGGGGTCTCGGCGCGGAGGCTGGCGGGGCGCGAGGGACGCGGGCGCAGCCTGGGTCGGGCGGCGGCGGCGGCGGCGGCGGCAGCAGCGCAGTCGGACTCATTCACCCGCGGCGGCGGCGGGAAACCGCCCAGCCGGCCGCCGCGCCGCCGTATTCCTCCTAGTACGGCCGCCCTCCGCCCCCGCCTCGCTCGCCCCCGGGACCGGAGCGAGCCGTCTGCCGCAGACCCTGCGGGTGGGCGGGTCGCACTGGGGAGCCTCGTCGGGACCCGGGGGACTGAGGGCGGACAGGGAGGGAAGCAAGTGGCCGCGGTTTGCTGACGGATTGGCGGCGTCGTGCACCCCAGGAAACCCCAAGCCCCAGCCTCAGTTCGTCTGTGAGCCATTTCTCTGGTGAGCAGCTTTCCCGACTTACGATGACGAGTTAAATAATAGCAATAACAACCGCAGCCGAATTTATTACTGGGCACTTTCTCAGCGCCAGGCTCTTAACGTCTGTCGTTTCCGCAACTGATTCTCACAGCGACCGGTGGGCAGGTCCTATGGCTACGTCCAGTTTGCAGAGGAGGAAGGTGAAGGTTTCCTTCCAGAAATAAGGAACTAGCAGCTGAGATGCGGTCCCCCTGTAAATGGGGATCCACTCAGTTGTAGCCACCCCAGAAGCCGGCAGGGGGCTACTCCTTTACTTCATGGCGGAATGTGTACTGCGCACTTACTGGACTCTGGACAGTGATCTGGGCGCTGGGGACACAGCTGTGACTGGGGCGGGGTGGGGGGAGGAGGGGATGCAGCTCCCACCTTTGTGATGCATCCCAGTGGGAAGGACTCCAGTGGAGGGAGGCACACAGGTAATGATAACTGTAGGTTCAGTGGCTCCCCTGACAAAATGTAACAGGAAAATAAGAGAGGAGAGAGAGCCCCTTGCAGTGCTCATATGGAGAGACCCAGCAAGGGCAAGACCAGGAGGTCCCAGGCCTGGCAGCTCCAAGACCACGGTGTCCCTCGGGAGTGCACCCTATGCCTTGTGACCTGCCGGCCCCACCCTCCCTGCTCCTTCACTCCTTGCCCTCCCTCCCAGCCTCAGTTTCCTCTTCTGGAACCCAAGCCTGACCAGTCCCGAGTCCAGCAAGACACTGTATTGCCAGGACCAACACAGAGCAGGGGATGCCTGGACTTTACTAAATTATGATTGTTCAGGAGCCTCCTGTTTTCCAGGAATGTCCCCGACATCACCGTGGCTGGAGCTGGGATGGGGGTGGGTCTGGAGTGACTGCAGAGGGCAAGCAGGAGCTGGACAGAGGCCCCTCCAACACTTTCACTTGACCTTGGAGTGAGGTGGGGTTTAGAGTCCCACTGTCCAGGTGGGGAGATCGAGCCCTGTTTCAGCTGCTCACCCAGCAAACACTGAGCCCCGCTTTGTGCTGGGGTCAATACTGGCCTGGCCACACAGTCTGACAAAGGAGGCAGATCCTAATGCATGGATCACTTCACCGCTGCCTCCAGGAAGTCTGCCCTGCCTGCCAGCCTGGTCCGAATCAGACCCCCAGAACCCCAACTTCAGCTCTCATGAAGAATGCCCTAGAGCAATTCCTGGGTTGATGTCTGTTGCCACCGTGGGGCCTGGAGCTGCCAGAAGAAAAGGTCTCTGCAGTGTCCCCAGGTTGCCAGAGTCTCTAATGAGTATCTGCCAGACAAGTGGATCAGTAAGTGCTACATCCTGCGGGGGCCATGAGCCACCTCCCTCCAGGGCCCGGACCAGGACAGTGGGCTGAGGAAGGGGACGTGACCGACTAGCTCAGGTCTCCTGTTGACGGCCTGGGCTGAGTACTTGGGGCTACACACCCCTCATGCCCTTGCCTTGCTGTGGGCAGTGCTCCTCCTCCCAGCTGGGTTGGGGGAGGAGGCAGTGAGTTTATTCTATGCCAGTTTCTGTGCCAAGACCTCAGAACACTAATCTGGGGCCACTTGATTGAGGTTCAAATCCTGGTGCCAGCACTTCCTGCTGTGTGACTTCTGGCAAGCATCCAGATCTCTCTGTGCCTGTGTCCTCAGCAGTCCATGGGCGTAACACCTGACCCTGAATCCCAGTGTCAGAGAGAAGATTCGACAGAGTGAGGTACTATTTGCAAAGTGCTTAGAACAAGGCCTGGAACGTGTAAGTTAGCTACCACCTTTTCAAGCACAGACCTGTTACCGGTGAGAGGGACTTGGCAGGGGAAAGAGCCCCAGAATCCTGGCCCCGCTGCAGCTGAGCTCAGCCAGAAGCCCCGTCATGTTTGGGGGCTGGGGAAGCTGAGGTACAGGGGTGGGGGTGGGGGTGAAGGTACCTGGAGACAGGTCCTGAAAGGCTGCCCCATGGCCCACTGCAGGCCCCACCCACCTGCCAGCTGGTTAGCTCAGCTCTGAACCTGGCTCCGTGTCCCTTTCCATAGGATCAGCAGAACCCCTCTGCTTCCTCTGCAGATCCCCGTGGCTGACGAGTGGGGCAGGCCCCCAAGGGCGCCCCCCAACCAGCTGCAGCCTCTTTGGAATCAGAGATGCAGAGGCTGCAGGCTTCAGGCCCAAGCTGGGGAGGGGCCCCGGCTGTGTGACCAGCCTGTCAGCCGCTCTGTCCTGAGTCCTGCTACCTCGTGCTGGGTGGGTGGGTCTTCAACACCCCCACCTGAGGACACTGTATGGAGAGAGAGAAGTGGAAGGTCTGGGGGGGGGGCAGATGGGGGATGCTGTCCCCTAAGCAGACCTGGCTTGGAGGAAGCTCAGGCAGGTGGCTCCAAGGGCCTGAGCTCTGAGCTCCAACCCTGAGGGCACCGTGTACCCATGTGGCTCTGGACAAGCAGCTGGCCCTGTGAGCTCTGTCTCCTTCCCTGGAAAAGGGGAGCAGAGGCCTGCCTGTGAGCTCCCAGGAGGACCTGGTCCCAACAAGGACCAGGTTAAATGGCCTTCGGGAAGGACCATCAGCCCCAGTTTACAGATTAGGAAACTGGGGCCTGAGGGGGCATCCCAGCTCTGCAGGCACCCAGTTCGGGGAAGGGGAGCATCTGGTCCAAGCCTGCTCCGTGGAGTTTGAACCCGTGTCCCCACTGCCTCCCAACCCAAGGCTCCCTGAGGGCAAGGCTGGGGCAAGGAGTGTTTGTTGACTGAATAACTGGAGGTGGAACAGGGCAGGAGATAGGTGTACAGGACTCAGGCTCCCAGCTCCGTCACCATGAGGGCAGCCCACGCTTGGCTTTTCTGGCTCAGGGAGCAGGGTGGGGGAGGTGATGGGTTTGAACCTGGGCTCTGCCATCTCCCAGTGATGGGGCCACCACTCCCTGGCACCAAGCTTCAGTCAGCGGTGCC
Source organism: Camelus ferus (assembly GCF_009834535.1). NCBI lineage: Eukaryota > Metazoa > Chordata > Mammalia > Artiodactyla > Camelidae > Camelus > Camelus ferus. The sequence continues at coordinate 27,254,713 of NC_045717.1, read as the reverse complement.
CCCCAGTCCACTGCACTCAGATCTCACTCCCAGACACGCTGGCCACCCTTCTGCCCCCAGAATAAGCTGTGTCCACACACCCAGGGCCTTTGCACATGCCATCCCTTCCACCAAGAACGCTGTCCTCCTCCCTCGGGGCCTCCCCTCCAGGACCCGGCCCTGTCTCATTCACACAGAAAAACCCTCCTTGATCCCCTGGGGCCTCTGAGCTCCAGGGCTCCTCCTCCTCACAGGTGTCATGATACGCTTAGCAGTGATTTGCTGACTGTTGAACTCCACCAGTGCAGGTCTGTCTGGGTCACGCTGCATCCCCATTACCCACCAGGGGTCAGGGGTCCTGGCCAGTAAGAGGAGGTCATGAAGGCACATTAAAGGATCCGAGGATAGGGGTGTGGATGGATGGACCACTGGATGGAATGGATGACAAACAGGCAGTTAGATGGATGAGAGAGCAGATGGTCAAATGTGTGATGGGTAGATGGGTGGACTGGTGATGATGGGTGGATAAATGGGTAGGGAACGGATGGACAGATGGATGGATGGGCAGATAGACAGGTGGGTGGGTGGGTAGGTAAGGTAATCAGATGGATGGATGATGGACCAGTGGCTGTCAGTCTTCAGGTCTCTGATGTAAGACATGGCACCAGAGTCCCCTTCTGGCTCTGCCTTTTGATGGCTTCACCCCTAGTTACGGGCAGACCAGAGAGGCTCTTACTCCCCACACCCTTACCAGGTCCCCCTAGGGTGCGGGGCAGGGCCTGCTGACTGCAGAGAAAGCACAGCCCCTCCCCAGAGCCAGACCCTGGGCAGGGAGGTGGCAAGACTTGGGGTGCCCCCTTGGGAGAGATGCCCCCACATTTGGAGGAGGAGGTAAAGGAGGGTCCTGGGGAGAGACAGGCGTCTCTCTGGGAAGGAGAGTCTCAAACCATGTGAGGTGAGGTCTGTGACAGAGAAGTGGGGGTGAGGGAGAAGTAGGGGCTCTCAGGCCAATGGGGGGGGTCTGTCATGGGGTCTGAGAGAACAGGTGGCATCTCAAGAAAACGGGGACGAGGCGCTGGGACACCTGAGCAGTCAGGCCATCCTTATGGATGGGTCAGGAGTGGTTTGCAGAGGCAAACAAGGAGCTTTTTGCCAGATATACTGAAGTATCTTGAAGACAGAGGTTTGTATCATTTGGGAGATACACTGGGGTGTTTCCAAAGAGAATTTGGGGGTACGTTTAACTGAGAAGTTGGTGTGTGCTTTTATCTTGGAATAAAACAGAGCTGTCTGAGAAACACTCGGGGTTCAGGGAGGGTTCGGGGAGAGACAGACTGCCTCCCACACCCTCCCCTAGGAGGGACACACCCAGGGCCTGGCTCTCTCCTCCCCACCTCCCCCAGGGAGATGGACCCTGACCCCTGACCTGAGAGGGCCTCTTAACGTGCAGGAGGGCTCAGACTCCTCAAGGTCATTCCCAGGTTTAATTACAAACAGATTCCAAATGTCCATCCAGGTTGACAGCAGGGAGGGCGGGGCCTCACAGCCACCTCCGCCAGGGGCCACTGTCCAGGATTTGCCAGGATGCCTCCCTCATCCCAGGCGAGCCACAAGGCTGCCCCTTCAACATTCCCCATCAACACATCCACACCAGCACTCGGCCTGGGCTGAGGACCCAAAGCACCTCGATTCCTCCCCAGAAAGACAACTGTGCACGGATTTTTCAGGAGGAAAGACTGAGCCCAGCCAAGCCAGGAATCCCTCTCCATGCCAGGGAGGTGAGCTGATGTCCAGCCCTGTCAGGGACCTTGGCCAGGGCTCCCAGGTACGTGGCTGCTTTTTGATATATTTTCCTTAAAGGCGAGAAAAGGTTCTGTCTTTGGTATATGCACCCTCACTCCAGGTGAAAGGTGCAGGCAGGTGGGGGCTCAGCAGGAGAAAGGGGTCTGGGGCCCCGTCTCCTGGCCCAGTTGACCCAGCTCAGGGCCACCTGGAGAAGGAAGATTCCAGAGACCCACGCAGAGGAAGGAGAGACAGCGGTGGTTCAGGCCCAACCAGGGTCCAGACAAAGGCTGAGGAGCCCCTAAGGCCACGACAGGGGCATCGGGGAGCAGGGCCAGGACCCGCGGGCTGAGAATCACCACCTGGGGGAGACAGTGAAGGAGAGGCCAGGGTCAGCAGAGACAGCATCAGAGCCCTGGGTTCAGGTGTCAGAGTCCTCAGTTACAGGGCAGCAGAGTGACCCAGCGACAAGCCTCAGACTGGGAAGGGCCAGGGCTCAAGTCCCGGCTCCTCCATGTACTTGCTGTGTGACCTAGGAAGGTCCCTTAAGCTCTCTGTGCTGCTGCTGCTTCTGCAAAGTGAGAAGCTATTAACAGTACCTGTCTCAGAGCTGCGTGGGAGTCAGCACGTAAGTATGTGGGGAGGAGCACAGTGCCTGGACATAGCAACTTCTGCATTAGCCGCTATTATTACTGCCATCAGTGTTGTTTCTCGGGTCACAGACAACTTAGGGGGTAGAGGGAAAGCAGGTCGTACCCTAGCGCCTGCACCCACAGCCCCGTGGCATCGCAGATCACTTCCGGTGTTCCCTAGGCCCGCCCCAACCCCTGAAGCCCTTTCCTGGACTGGGAATCCCTTCTCTGCCTGCAGCCGAGGCCTGGCTGAGGGCAGAGAGGAGGCCAGCCCAGTGGGGGAGGAGGCAGGAAGGAGGCTGTTGTCATGGGGACAGGAGAACAGCCCAACCTGGCCCAGAAGCCTCTGGCCTTTGGGGAAATTCCACAGCCCCTTTCCCTGCCGGAGCTGGGTCCCCAGCTCCCAGCTTTCCTCCTCCCCAGAGTTGGCTCGCCCACCCCCTTACCCCCCTGCACCCAGCTCAGCAGCAGCCTCCCTGGCCTAGAGGGCCCCCACCTCATCCCAGACCCTCCCTCTGAGCAGAGAGACCCTGGAATCACCTGGACCTTCCTGTCCTTCCCCGATTCAAAACTTTCAGGGGCTCCCAAAGTGGCAGGCGCAAGGTGCACCTTCTCCCCCATCCACCTCTCATCCCACACCGGCCCCCCTACCCCGGACTCAGCCATCCTGGGCCCTCCTCCGGCGTAGCCAAACGCCGCCTCCTCCTAGAGATTTTTACCACCAGTTCAGTTCAACCCAGAGTTACCACAACAACTCAGGGAGCGACTGCTGATGGGGACGGGGTTTCCTTGTGGAGTGATGGAATTTTCTGGAATTAGATGGGGAAGGCTGCACAGCACTGTGAAGTTACTAAAACCCTCTGCATTATGCCCTCTGAACGGATGACCTGTGTAGTATGTGCATTCGTCTCAGTCTTTAAAATGAGGAAAACCTGGCACACGGGGGCATGCTGGGAGCCCACGTGGACGTGCGCACCTGGCTCAGGGCTCCCGCTTGACCGCGCCGCGCAGGTGCAGCTCGCTCCCCGCGGCCACGATGGGCTGCCCGTGCTGCAGGTGGTAGTCGACCAGGTGGCTGATGCTTTCGAACAGTGCATCCTTGGTCCGCACCTGTGGGGCCGGGGCCTCTGCGTCAGCACCACCAGGAGCTGCGTTTCCCAAGCCCTCCCGGCGACTCTGACGCCTGCTCAAGTCTGAGAGCCTGGGTCAGAGACTTGCCTCATAATCCCAGAGCTACGTGTGCACCCAGGCTCCAAAACCACCAGCACTCCAGGGCCACGCTTCCTATAGCGGGTTGAACAGTAGCCCCGGAAAGACACATCCACATTTAACCCCTGTGAATGGGCTCTTATCTGAAAAAAGCGTCTTTGCAGATGCGGTTAAGTGGAGGGTCTGGAGATGAGGTCATCTTGGATTACTCAGATGGCTCCAATCCAACAAATGGTGTCCTCATCACAGAGACGCAGAGAGAAGCCACCAGAACACGGAGGCAGTGACTGCGGTGATGTGTCAATGAGCCAGGGAACCACAAGAGTTTGTAGCAACCACAGGAAGCAGGGGGAGAGGCCTGACCTGGACCCCACCTCAGAACCTCAGAAGGAACCAGCCGGGCCAACACCTGGGTCTCGGACTTCAAAACAGGGAGAGAACACATCTCTGTGGTGCTAAGCTGCCCAGTTTGCGGTCATTTGGGAGAACAGCCCTAAGAAATGAACACACCCTTGGAACCTTGTAGACATACCTCCGAACACCAGAATCACCAAATACAAAACCACCCTGCATCTCAGAATGGGAAAGTCTGAACATCCCGGGGTGCAGACCTGATGCAACACAGAGACCCTCTGGCCCTCTACTGCCCAACTTTCCTAGGTGGGGCCAGGCTCACAGGACACAGACCACCTGGGAGTGGGCTTCCAACGCACAGGCTGGGCCTACGGCAAACCACCTGTCTCCACGGTACTGGGGTCAGGGCCCTGGAACCTGCATGTTAACCAAGAATGCGAGGGGGTTCTGAAGCCTCTCTCCTCCTGGAGGTCTATTTAACAGAAAGGGCATCATGCCAGGCAGAGATCAAGGCTGTGAGCAGTGCGATCAGACATGGGGGAGGAGGTGGCTCCAGGAACTGAAAGAACCGGCCAGGAACCACGGCCCCACCTGGGCCAGGCCACACACCCCAGCAAAGTTTGCCCTCTGTGGGGACAAGGAGCACAGGTAGCCACCAGGGCGATGCCCAGGATTCAGGTGGACACAGTTGAAGCACATGGTAAACCCTGAGAAGCCCCTGAACACCCTAAGCACCTGTCACCTGGGAAACAACCTCTAAAGCCCGAGGCCCTTGGATACTGGCAAATGCATCAAAACCCTAGAACTCCTTGTAAATTATAAAGTGCTTTGTGGACCCGAAAATGCTTCAGGAGCTGTTGAGTGCCAAACTGCATGGACTCACAGCCACTGTAAGATGCACCCCTATTTTATCTACCACAGGAGAGGATAAAACTTCCACGTAAAATAATGGTAAAAGGTCAAAGATGCAATTTATGGTTAAAAAAAAAATCCAGACTTGAGATGTCAAAATGAGAGAAAGAAAAGTGTATTAGAGGACTGAAGCAATTTGGTAACTTGCACACCCTAAAACTCCTTTGAAAATGAAATGTGCTTTGTGAACCCTAAAATACATTATAAATGGAAACTACCATATTTATCATTCAAAGACATCACATTTGTAAGACGCACTAGTGATGACAGAACGTGGGGGGAGGGTGCATCTTACAATGGGTGAAATTTGTAAGCCCTGAAAGGCCTTGAAATTGGAAAAGCTTTTATAACCCCCCAAATGCTTTATAGACTGGGAAACCCTTTGTAAACCTAAAAGTCTTCTTAAACTGGAAAATACTTTGTAATTCTAAAGTACCTGGTAATGGGGAATAGAATCTGTAAACAAAAAGCGTTCTGTAATGCGGATAGTACTGCATCAAACCTATAGGGAGCTTGGAAGGGGGAGCCCTGGGCCTCCTGCAGAGAGGAGGAGGGGCCCTCCCCCAGCACCACCCTCCCCACACTGGCTCTGGGCCCTTCTTCACCCCTCAAACCCCTCCCCCCACCCTCAACCCCCTTCCCGCCCCTCCCTTGCACCACACCTGCCCCCCCTCCCCCGCCGCACTCCCCCCACACCTGCTCCTGGCCCTTCTTCACCCCTCAGACTCCTTCCCCCACCCTCAGCCCCCCCCCCCCCCCCCCGCGCCCTGGGCCTCCTGCGGAGAGGAGGCGGGGCCCCTCCCCCGCGCCCACCTTACCACGCCCTCAGGGTCCACCAGCAGCAGGTGCTTGGGCTGCCCCGCGTGCATGCCAGTGAGGACGTACTGTCCGGGGTTGGTGACACTGTCGCGCACGAGGAAGTCCCCGTCGGCTCGAAGCAGTTTCTCGGCCGCCCGACGGCTCATCTGGCCGTGGTACCAGGGCTCCTGCCGCAGCTGCTCCTCGGTGGGGGCGATGGGGGCTCGGCGGGTCGGGGGGCTGGGCCACTGGTCCTCCACCGGGAGGGGGGCTGCCGCAGTGCCCGCCGCAACGGAGCACTCATGCAGCCTCAGGGCGTCCTCAAAGGGTCCTGCGGGCGAGGAACGTGCGGGAGGCCAGGCGGGCAGCTGCCTCCTCGGGGAGAGAGGGGCCTGGGCTGGGGGCTCTGCTCCAGGAGTCTGCCCAGGACTCACCCTCTGAACTGGGCAGCACTGACCGAGCACCTAAGGGGCATCAGATCAGACCTTGTCATGTCACTACTGCAGTGCCAAGATATCGAGCTGTCAGATGGTGGGCAAGGGGCTTTGCACTCTTGCTGAAGGAAGAGGTTTCCAGCTGGCCTGGGAGCTCCTCGGGGACCTCCACCTAGGGAGGTGTCCTGGGGGAGGGAGATGACCCTGCCTGGGCCAGCACAGAGCCAACACACCCACGGTGCTTGTGGAAGGGGACGGAATTGGTGTTGTGGGAAAGAAGGAGCGAATTTTGTTGTTGTTTTTTCTTGAATGGAGGTACCAGGGATTGAACCTAGGACCTCATGCATACTAAGCACGCACTCTACCACTGAGCTATACCCGCCCCTCAGAAGGAGCGCATTTTGGACACAAGCCTCCTCCGCTCGGCCTCTGGCTGGGGCATCCCAGAGGGAAGGAGGAGGGGGCTCCACCCTCAGCTGGTCGCGCTTTCAAGACGCGTGTCAGGCCTCCCTCCTCAGGCGGGGGGACCCCCAGAGAGCAAATGGTCCCTCCCCCACGAGACTGCGCTTCATCGGAAGGGGCTGGGGCCTCCTCCCCAGACCATGGAGTCACATGAGCAGGGAGTTTACATTCCCTCATCAGACTGGGAAGACCTAGAGATGGGGGGGTGGGCGACCCCCACCCCTAAGACTGAGGCGTCCCACAGAGAAGAGAAGCCTGAATCGCCCCCGCTACACAGCCGCTCTTTCAAGGTATGAACTGGGCCCCTCCAGTCACACTGGGGACGCCCACAGAGAGGAAGCTGGGTTACCCCCAACCCCCGCCCCCGACTAGAGGGTCCCCCGGAGGAGGAGCCGCCAAGACTTCCCTATCCTACCGGGGAGTCCACCGGAAACAGGCTCCCCCCACCCCCACCCCGCGACCCCATAACTTCTCCCAGGGGAGAGGGCTGGGTGGGCACCGCCCCTCAGGCTGGCTGGCCCCCACGTACGCATGTCGAACAGGTCCCTCTGGGGGCTGTCCTCGGGCTGCAGCGGCTCGGGGCCGTCCAGACCCTGCGTGTTGACGTACAGGTGGTCCTCGTAGTCTCGGGGGCCCCGGGCGTCCGCCTGCACGTAGCCGTCCCCAGGCGAGGCTGGCGCTGAGGAGCGGGAGGCGCTGGGGGTCAGCCGGGGAGCCCAGGGGAGGGGCCCTGGAGGGGAGCCCCGCCCACACCCGGCTCCCCGCCCACCTCCCCGACCGAAGGAAGCCACGCCCTTTCCGCGCGGCGCCCTCAGGGGTGTAAAACCCCATGAAGGCCCAGCCGCTGGCCGTTGGGGCGCGGAGGTCCACACCAAGGGAGGGGGCAGCTGCCCCCCAGCCCTCCACCGTCCCTCTGCCAGGCAGGAAGGTGGCCCTGGGGCCAGAGCTCCCAGTTTGAAGAGAAGCCAGAAACCCGATGTTTACGTTAAATCTCCGCATTTAAAAAATAGTAACAGTAAAACTCTGTTCTCCCTGCAGTTATGTTATCAACATGACACATAGGTCATTGGTTTGCTTGTGCTCTGTTTTAGGGTTTGCTCACTCTTCTTTCTTTCTTTTAACTTTGTTTTTGAACGGATAAAGCATTTTCATGGTTCAAAGGCCAGAACTCCACTACCAGGTGCCCTTGGAGGGTCCCATTAGGATTTTGCTGGGTCAGGACCCCTGTCCAGCCCTGTTCCCAAGGCCTCACCCACGCTGTATTATCCGACTGTTGGACTTCCGCTCACCTGGTGGGTGAGAAATGGCACCCTGGGGGAACTAGATTTCCATTTCTCTTATTTGGGGGAGGGAGGGTTATTAGGTTTCTTCATTTATTTATTTGTAATGGAGGTACTGGGGATTGAACCCAGGGCCTCATGCATGCTAGGCATGCACTTTACCACTGAGATACACCCTCCCCCACCTCCATTTCTCTTATTCTGAGCAAGGTTGAGCATCTTATCCTATTTTTTCCTTAGAACTGTCCATCCATTTCTAAAGGCCTCCATTTTTACTCTTTGCAAGGGAAATAATGATTTTTTAATACACTGCATGGCCAAATCCAGCCCAAGGCCCTGGAGCTGTAATGTCTCTTCATGCCAATTGTATCATTAACCCTCACAGGCATCTGGGCTCACATGCCAACTCCACTCTCTGTGCCCGTCTCCTCCTCTACAAAATAGGGGTAGCATCTTTATAAGTAGGGGTGAAGATTAAAACCTCGGGCAACAGTTATGGTTCAACATGAATGCCAATGCTGTTCAGGCCCTGGGTGGTCAGTGGGGGCAGACGGACCTCAGCCGAGGCTTCCCAGTCTGCACAGAGGAAGCACAAATCCACCCCCCCACACACACCCACCACCCCCGCCTCTTAGAGTCAAGGTAGGGTGAGAGGGAGGAAACCGGGTTGCCTGGAGGGAACTGGAGATCGTCATTCTAAGTGAAGCCAGAAAGAGAAAGAAAAGTACCATATGATAGCACTTATATGTGGAATATAAAAGAAAAAGAATGAACTTATTCACAAAACAGAAACAGACTCACAGACCTAGAAAACAGACTTATGGTCACCAGAGGGGAAAGGAGGTGGGAAACGATAAACTGGGAGTTCAAGATTTGTAGATACTAACTACTATATAAAAAAATAGATAAACAACAAGTTTCTACTGTATAGCACAGAGAACTATATTCAATATTTTGTAGTAATCTATAATAAAAAAGAATATGAAAGGGAATATTCATATGTATATGTATGAAACATTACGCTATAAGCCAGAAATTGACACAACATTGTAAACTGACTATACTTCAGTTTTTAAAAATGGAAAAAAAGCAATCAAGCAAGAAAGAAACCTGGGTTGCAGGAGTCCAGAGAGAGAAAATTCCTGGGCATTGGAGCTGGGGCATTGATGTATCAGTAGGAGTTCTTGGTCAGAGAATTGGGAAAGGCATGACAAGAACTGATGACATCATGTGCTAAGCCTCAGGGGTAGAAAATTATAGTGAGCCCTGGGAGTCAGGGGTGAGCAGCCAGTGTCCCAGAGAAACAGTAGACTAGGGCCACATTAGAGCTGGGCACCTACTGGGTGCCCAATGCCATGAGCGTTCTTTAACCGCAGGCACTGAGAGCCAGTGAGAGTTCTGATGCTCGGCAGTGAAACACCCAGATTATTTGGGAAGACCTAAAAAAAGCTCAACACAGATTTTTGCAAGGCTGAGAGGAAACAGGCAGCCACAGCAGGGCTGGCGGCCAAACAAACCACCCAGCCACATTGGGGAGCAGTTTGGCCGCTTCCCCTACTGTGACTAAGGTGCACACTCTGCTCCACAGCTCAGTGTCCACAGGAGGGACACACAGGGGGCATCAGAGGGTGTCTACCGCCATGTATATGAGTGGAAGCCATAAAAAGGGGGCCACGTAGGAAGCAAACTCCAGGGACCGGGGAGCAGCACACAGCTGTGCAGAGGATGCGCTGATGGAGCCAGAGCCCCAGAGGGGGCCGATGGTGCCTGCAGCCTGCCTCCAGGGGCCTCACTTCTTTGCGTGCCTGTTCCTGCAAAGTCTGAAAGGAGACACAAAAGTGCCTGGAGCAGGTGGCGAACTTGGAGCTGGGGCAAAGGAGAATTTAGCCATCTCTGTCATTTTAAATATTGTAATAGAATAGGCCGAAAACCCAATCATTTTGTTAAAAGCTCAAATTAGCTGGTGGGATGTAAATTGAGAGGGTAGCTGTGTGATTTCTATGAAATGGGGCGCCAGCTGCTCTCCTGGGGATGGACTCTATTAAGACTCGTGAACACGGCTGAAGGGTGGACACCCACGGCCATTCCTCGCACCACTGCCATCACCGCAAACCCATGGAAAATACCCAGATGCCTGTGAGTAAGGGGCAGGCAAAATCAACAACGTCCTTCACATGGTGGAGTACTACACTGTGGTGAAGAAGAATGGTGGTGGCTGCTGTGCAGGGGTGTGGGGAGAATTCCAAGATGGATTGTTACCAGGGGAAAAGCAAGGTGGAAGCAAGGATACACCACCATCTAAAAAACGGAGAAAGCAGACACTACCAAAAAATAAAATTACAGGCTAATATCTTTGATGAATATAGATGCAAAAATTCTCAACAAAATATTGGCAAACCGAATCCAATAACACCTCAAAAAGATCGTACACTACAATCAAGTTGGATTCATCCCAGGGTCACAAGGATGGTTCAACATATGCAAATCAATCAATGTAATACACCACATCCACGAAAGAAAGGAAAAAAATCACATGATCATCTCCATAGATGCAAAAAAGCATTTGATAAAATTCAACACCCATTTATGATAAAAACTCTTACCAAAGTGGGTATAGAAGGGACATATCTCAACATACTAAAACCTGTTTATGACAAACCTACAGCCAACATAATACTCAACGGTGAAAATTTGAAAGCCTTCCCCTTAACATCTGGAACAAGACAAGGACGCCCACTCTCACCACTTCTAGTCAACACAGGGCTGGAAGTCCTGGCCACAGCAACCAGACAAAAGGAAGAAAGAGAAGGGGTCCAAACTGGAAGGGAAGAGGTAAAACTGTCCCTATATGCAGACGACATGATGCTATAGACAGAAAGCCCTGAAGGTGCCACGCAAAAACGACTAGAGCTAATAAAAGAATTCAGCAAGGCAGCAGGACGCAAGATTAACATAAAAAACGGGGAAAGCAGTATCTGCTTGAGTTGGCTTGAATATACATGCAAAATTCTGGAAAAGTAATGGGAACCTCAACAGTGGTCACCTGATTAGGGAGATGGATAAAGCTAATAGGGGCAGGGTGACTGCTTGTCACTGAGTATCTTTTCATACGCTGGTGTTTTGAACCACGTGATGCAGTATCAATGCCCAAAATGCAAGGAAACCAGTGTGCACAGAGAAAAAAAAAGCAGATGCTGTCAAATCTCACAAGAGCTCGGGGAGTAAACACAACTCGTCAGTGAAAGCACAGTGACACGGTGACACAAAGGGGAGAAGCATGTGAAGGGTGGTGGGGACTGGGGGGGGGGGCTGGGCACCCGACAGTCCAGAGAGTGGCCCATAGGTACCTGAGGGGCCCATGTCCCACTGCAGGCCGCGGGTGTCTCTTCGAGCAGGAGATGCTGCCTGAAGAAAAGAGCAAGGGGTTCTCCTGCTGTGATTTTCAAGCACAGCCCCCCAGTCTCCCACCCAACCCTCCCCAATGGCCCGTAGCACCCCTCTTCCCAGCACAGCCCCCCAGTCTCCCACCCAACCCTCCCCAATGGCCCGTAGCACCCCTCTTCCCAGCACAGCCCCCCAGTCTCCCACCCAACCCTCCCCAATGGCCCGTAGCACCCCTCTTCCCAGCACAGCCCCCCAGTCTCCCACCCAATCCTCTTGTAAGTCAGATGTGAAGCCCAGCTCTGAACCCATCCCCCACACCCGGGTCTCAAACTGTCCTCATGGCCACCGCACAGCTCTGCTGCAGCCTCACTGGCCTTCTCCACTCAGAAGGCCTGCCCCTTGGCACAGGCTGCTCCCTGCTCCTGGATGTCTTTCTCTGCACTGCTCTCCCAGGCAACTCCTATTCACCCAGCAGAGCCCAGCCCAAAGTGTGCCCTCAGGACCATGACCATGCCCTCAGGACCTTTGACCATGGCCAAAGTCGGCCTCCTGTCGTACATTCTCCACTTTACTCGTCCATCCCCTGAGGCCCACAGAGGCTGACCTGGCCGAGGGCTCCAGGGGTCCCGAGCGGGCAGGGCTGTGTGAGGGCGAGCCTGGAGTCCACCAGACCGCCCAGGGGCGGCTCCTTCCCCGGGATGCTGTTGTAGTAGTTGTGTTCCAGCTCCTCCTCATCCCCCCAGGCCGAATCCTCCAGCCCGGTCAGCCTGCAGACAGGCAGGGGCCCCAACATGCGATGGGAGTGGGAGAAAGAGTGGGGCTCCCAAGAGGGCACCAAGGCTCCAGGCTGAACTCTGCACGGTGGAGGAGGGGGGCACAAGCCAGGTCCAGGGACCCTGAACCCGGTCCTGCCATCTGAGCCTTGGACCTGGACCTGGGTGACCTCTTCTGTCTGTCAGAGGGGGTACTGCACACGTCTGGGCTAAACTGCCACAGGTCCTCAGAGGACAGGTCCTCAGCGGGGCGAGTCCTCGCACTGTCTGCCTGTGCGGCGCTGCTCAAGTGCACAGTGGGCTTCTGACCAATCCAGGTCTTCACCACTTACACTAACACGCTCCTGTCTGCTCAGATACTCAAATAGCCAACCACAGGCCACCACCTGGGTCTGCCCCCTCCGGAGCTGAGCAGGGCCTCCACACTTCTAAGCCTCAGAATAGTAAATGCTTAAGAAAGCACTCAGAGAACAGTTGATGACATGTCAGAGATGAAATTCAAATTTTGGTGTCTGTAAACAGCAGGCTGTTGGCACACGGCCCTCAGACATGATCACACACCCAGCTGGGCTGCTCGTGGCTGCAGCCAAGTGCCCTCTGCAGAAGTGCTGGCCGCCCAGGAGACTCGTGAAGACCCCAGGACTGCGGCCCACTGGCTCCCGAGCCCTCACCTGGCCAGGAGCGGGATGTTTTCATCCCGATTTTACAGAGGAAGAAATGGGTCCAGGGGCTGAGCCGCGAGCCACGATGGGACTCACAGTGAGGAAGGCACAAGGACCAAGCCCAGGGGGAGGGGAGGGCAGAGGTATGGGAGGATAGGGCAGGCGGGCCATACCTTTCCAGGGGCAAAACCACCTTGGGGGGGCTGTGCAGGTACTGTTTGAAGCGTAGCTCGAAGGCTTGCCCCACGGTGCTGATGACACTCTGGGCCAGGCCCTCGCAGCACTCCAGGATGTGGCAGGCTGGAGGGCCGTGATCTGGCATCAGCGGGCCGCCCCAGCCCCCGGACCCTGACCCCGAGCCCACCCCCACCCCCACCCCCACCCCGCTGCAGCCTCACCTCTCTGGTTGATGGGGTCCTTGGCCACATAGGCCACGTAATCCGCCATGTCCTGGGGAGACAGGGCAGCAGGGGAGGGTTCCCAGCACCCTCCTCCAGCACCGCAGGGCAGGGGTCTCAGGGCTGCAGGGACCAGAGGGGCCAGAGGTCCACCCCTAGTCCCTGGCCTTACCGTGTCGCCACCCGATGCGAAGGAGATGGACTGCATGTGGTGGTTGGCGATGATCTGTCCGGAGAGAGATCACCCGTCACAGGGCTGACGTTTCAAGGTCGTGGTGGGTGGGGAGTGGGGGGTCCCAGCTAGTATGAGACCAAGTCCACAGGGATGGACCAGAAGGACAGGGTTGTGGGGATGGACACGTCCCCTTGACTGGACTCCAGGATGACCAGGAGTCCAGCCGGACATGGAGCCCTGCAGCCAGGACAGGACGCAGAGACCACGTATGTGGGAGGACAAGCCCGCCCCTCCCTGGCAGACACCCTCACATGTGACACAGAAACGCACTCGTGCTAAGATCCTCACACAAACCACACTCTGGCACACATGCACAGACACACCTTGATTTGCAGATACTCAGCGTCCCACACACAGATTCCACACACCAGCGCCAGAGACACAATCACTCACACATACTCAGGCACTCTCAAGCCCACCTTCACCCCTGACACATCAGCACTGGCCCTCACACCCTCCCACACAGACACCCAGGCGTAGCACTGCCAGACACAGTCACACACTCGCCCTCAGACACACGCCCCACGCAGCCATGCAGGCATCGAGGAAACTCAAGCAAGATGCACCAGAGGCGTCTGACTCTGCCCTATCAACCCTGGCAGCGCCACCCGTATGCTCGTTTGCACGCTTATTCTCATGCTCACTTACATCCGTTCACTCATTTGCGCGCTCATTTGCATCCACTTGCTCATTTGCATGGTCATTTGCATTCATTTGCTCACTCACATGCTCATTAGCATCTATTTGCTCATTTGCATGCTTATTTACATTCATTTGCTCATTTGCATGCTCATTAGCATCCATTTGCTGCTGCCCATTGCTGTCCTGCGTGGTTGTGTCCCTCTGAGACCCAGTGAGCAGCACAGATGGCCGAGCAGGGCTGAGCCCATGCACCAGGCACCTCCCCAAGCCGGACACCTGCCCAGGAAGGGCCCCACTGGTGTCCTGGTCTGCAGACAGGCAGAGTCCATGCAGAGGTGGGGGGGGTGCATGAACGTGCTGGCAGCTCCCCTCCGCACCCACACTGCTCTCCTCCCCAGGGCTGGTCCAAGCTCTCCTCCCTGGGGCCCTGGCTCCAGCTCCCCCCACCACCCCAACCTCATGCACCCACTACAGCCCACAGCCGGAGGTTATCGCTCACACCAGACTACAGTCTTCCTGCTCCAGACTTCCCAGGATCGCAGCATTCTCTGGAAGAATCCCAGTTCCTCACCATGACCCTTGCTAACCTGTCCAGCTCCACCTCCCCAGAGGGTGACCTCTGCTCAGATGTCCTCTCCACACCTCCTCACTCAGCACCAGCGTCACCAGCTCGAGAAGCCCTCCAGGACACCCAGGCTGGGTCCCAGTACCTCATGCTCACTGCCCTGGCCTGGCCTCACAATCCCACTTGGAATTTGAGGTTAGTCCCTCATTTCTGCAGTTTTATTGTGGTCATTTTTTTCCACCATAGATTCCAAGCCTCCTTGGCACTGCAGACATTGGGGCCAAGTCCTGGGCACTGTGGGGTGTGCCGTAGCCCCCCGGCCCCTGTCCACTCGATGCCAGGAGCCCCCCCCAGTGTGACACCTGTGGGCCCTGGCCCAGGGTGGGGCCCGGCACGTGTCCAGGTGAGCAGTTCACACCAACACCTGCGTATGAGTCCACAGACCTGGCCCGTGAGGGCTGGCGGAGGCTGAGGCTGGGGCGGGCGGCACTCACCTGGCGCGTGGCCGGCACCGAGAGGTTGAGGCCATCGATGGAGATGCTGACTGCAATGCTCATTCCTGCGAAGCGCAGGTTGCTCTTACCCAGGATGGAGGCCAGCGCCTTGTTGGGGGCCTGAGAATGAGGGCAGAGGGCACGGGGGAGCTGCACGGGGCAGCCTGGGCACCAGGGAGGCTCCCACCTGGGGATCTTGAGCCCCTCGCCCACCTTCTTCTTCCAGGAACCCCTGACGCCAGGCACAGCCTCATGGAGTCGGGTGATGGCTTCCCTGTGGGCGGAGGCAGGAAGGAGGCTTAGAGAGCTTGCAGGGGAGGGGCAGGAGTTCAGACAAGGGTGGGGGTCAGAGGGAGATGGGCTGAGGAAGGGGTGCAGTGGATCCCGGGATGGGGAGGGGCCGAGAGGACGCTGGGTACCTGGAGGCATGGAATGGGGGCTCCCGGGGCTCCCCGCCCCCTGCCCCACATGCACCTGGCCAGTGCCCCTGCCCTCAGCTCTGACCAGCGGATCCCCAAGCCACAGCCTGACCTGAAGTCACAGGGGTCAGATTCAGCTAACACAGCCCTCGAGCCTGAACCCCAAGTTCTGCATGGCCACAGGCTGGTCAAGATTCCCATTCGTGGCATGAGAGGATGACCTCTGCTTTGGGCCCCCAAGACAGTGGCCAGGGAACTGACCCCTCAACAGTAGGGGAGAGACCTCTGCAAAACCACTAATCTCCGAGAAGGGACTGGGACTTGAAGGTCAGATGGACGTACAACAAGCTCTCAACAATGTTGGTGTCTCGAGGAGAAACTAAGCCTTCACACTCTGCAGAGGGGAAGGTAAACGGTGCAGTAGCTCCTCAAAAAGTAATGCACAGGACCGGCACTCGGCCCAGCAACCACTCCCAGTGCACACCCTAGAGACCAGAAAACACGCTCCACCCAGAGCCTGCACACGCACATCCACAGCAGGATGACTCGCCAAAGGGTAGACACCACCCAAATGCCCATCAAGTGAGGATGGATAAACAATGTGTCCCTCCACACACTGAATGTCACTCAGCCGTGAACAGGAGAGCAGCACTGACCCTCGCTGCCACGTGGACAGACCCTGAGAGCACGACGCTCAGTGAGAGAAGCAGACACAGAAGGACACACAGTGTGTGACTCCACGGATGTGAAACGTCCAGAACAGGCCAGTCCCCAGACACAGGGAGGGGGCTCCTGGTTGTCAGGGGCTGGGGGGGGAGGGGTTATGCTAATGGGGACGGGGCTTCCTTTAGGGGAGGTCAGACTGTTCTGGAATTAGGTAGAAGTGATGTTTGCATAGCTCTGCAAAGATAGCAAAAACATCAAATTGTACGCTTTGAATGGTGAATTGTTTGATATGTGAATTTTGTCTCAGTAGAGATTTTTTTCTGTCTATAGTGAAGGGACTAAGTATTTCCGACGTGCAAGAAGATGTGGGTCCCTCCTGCCCAAGCCTGGCTGGACCACAGACTCTTGACTCGGGTCCAGGCAGCTCAGAGCATCAGGAGATCGACGTGCCTTCTCTGCAGTAGACGGGCTCCCAGCCCCTCCCAGCCCCGACCTGAGTCACCACCTGAGTCGGCCAGACCCGGCCAGTCCCACGACGAGCTGGGGTGTCTTCAGCACCCCTCGTGGGACCCACATGCTCTGGGAGGGATGGGCTGTCATCTCCACATTACGGAGAGAATACGGGGTCTGGAGAGCATGGGTGACCAGCGGTCGGTGACAGAGCTGGGACTCAGCCATGCTGGCCCTGCCCAAGACCATTCTAACCCTGCGCAGCTCTGCTCCCTGACTCGGGGAGGGAGCTGCCGCTAAGGCCGCCACCTTCGACTCCAGCACAGACTGCTACCCAGCAAAGCCATACAGCAGTTCTCTCAGCAGGCAGAGTGGAGATGCCCGGCCCCCCAACAGCCCGGTCTCAGAGGCTCACCTGGTGACCTGGGTGCGAGTGCTGAAGTCCAGGGAGCGCATGGAGCGGAGGACTTCGATGCAGCCCATGTACTGAGGGAAGAGAGGACAGGGTCAGCCCAGCAGCACCCTCCTGGGGACTGACTGTTGAACCCATGTCCTCCCTCTGGCGACATCTTCACCCTCCTCTCCAGCCATACACAGCTTGAGCCCTTGTCTCTGTCCTCATAACCCCACCCTTGTGGCCCCAGGGCCTTTGTACCTGCCATCTGCATGCGGTTCCCTTCCCCAACCTATCTGTAGACCGGTTGCCTCCCCATCTCCAGGGTCAGGGTCATCTCCCCTGGAGCCGCCCACCCTGACCCTAAGTAAGCTGCTCCACGGAGGCCAGTGGACTCCGCCAGGCTCAGTCCAGCCTGTCTGTTCATCCTCTTTCTGCTCCACTAGAACCTAAGCCCGGGAGGAGCAGATGGCGGTGGTCCTGCTCACTTCTGCATCCCCAGAGCCTGGTACAGGGCCTACAGGTGGATGGAGGCCGTCCGGCCCATGAAGCCCAAAGCATTGACTGTCTGACCCTTTACAGGACAAGTGTGCCGACTCCTGCCCAGACCACCACTCCACGGACGGTAATTCAGAGACTCCGAGAGAGGATGCGGGGCCGTGGGTGGGGGCAGAAACAGCCAGCAGAGCACCCGGGGCTCACGTGCTGCCAGGGCGAGATGAGGACTGGACAGTGGTCAGCAGTGCCCTCCCACGAGGCACCCTGCTGCAGCGGGGGGGGGGGGGGGCAACCTGGTGTAGCCGGTGCGGAGGGCCCTGTGGCTGTGTCTGTCATGGGAGCCAATGCATGTGAACCACCCAGAACAGGCACACCCACAGAGACAGAGAGTAGGTTCACAGTTGTCACAGGCTGGGGAGGGGGCTTCCTATTGGGGTGACGGAAGGTTCTGGAACCAGAGAGAGGTGATCGTTGCACAACCTCACGTAAGAACTAAATCCCACTAAGCTGTACACTCTGAAATGGTTAGTGGTTAATTTAGTTATGTGAAATTTTACCTCAATGTTTCAAAACCAATAAACGCACAAACGCTTTGACCCTGAAACTCCACTTTTAGGACTTTGTCCCAGATACACCAGCCAGTGGGCTATCGATGTGTGTATAAGCTGCTGTGTGCAGGGCCCACACCCCATCCTTCCCTGCAGGGCTCCACGCCCCTGGCCCCGGGGCACCTGCCACCCGCTCTGGTTCCCTATGCCCTCCCTCGGCCTGCCCGTCCCTTCCTGCTAGGACCTGCAGCACAGAAGGAATTAGCAAGAAATTGACAGCCCAAAACTCAACACATCTAGGGTTGCGAGGTCCAACACAGGATGTCAGTTAGGTTGGAATTTCCAATCAATGATGAATATTTTCTAAGTAAAATAAAGCAGGAGATGGTGCGGGGAGGTACAGCTCAGTCATAGAGCACGTGCTTAGCATGCACGAGGTCCTGGGTTCCATCCCCAGCACCTCCACTGAAAATACATACAAAAATAAATTTGAAAAGACACATGCACCTCAATGTTCACAGCAGCACTATTTACAATAGCCAAGACATGGGAACAAACCAAATGTCCATCGACAGCTGACTGGATAAAGAAGCTGTGGTATATTTATATGGAATGGAACACTACTCAGCCATAAAAAAAAAAGAATAAAACAATGCCATCTGCAGCAACATGGATGGACCTGGAGATTGTCATTCTAAATGAAGTGAGTCAGAAAGAGAAAGAAAAATACCATATGATATCACTTACATGTGGAATCAAAAAAAAAAAAAAAGGACACAAATGAACCTATTTACAAAACAGAAACAGACGCACAGAGAACAAACTTATGGTCACCAGTGGGTAAAGAGGGCGGGAAGGGGTAAATTGGGAACTCAAAAACTGCACCTCTTAAGAAGTGATGGAAGTGTTAGCTATCTTGATATTGGTGGTGGTTTCATGGGTGCGTACATCTTTCAAAATTCATCACATCGGACATCTGAAATACGTGTGGTTTACTGTACAGGAACCACACCACCATAAAGGTGTCTAAATATATATAAAACCTAATTGCCTCCCCCCCCCCAGAAAAACCTGGACACCAAATGATGCAGGAGACATGCTTATACTGAAAATTACTTGTATTCATTGGAGCTTTAAATTTAACTGAGCAGCCTGTATTTTTGCTAAATCTAAACAAATCGTGGTACTTGGAAGAGTTTGCAGCTGTGAAAAGAAACAAATTTAATGTATTTATATGAAATTATCTCCGAAATATAGCATCAAGTGACAAGAGCAAGATGCTGACTGGAGGGCACGGTGTGTGCCTCCTGTGTGGACAAGTGGGCCAGGGAGGAGCACACGTGTGCACAACATGTGTGTACAGTGTGTGTGCACGTGCACGTGTGGGTGAGTAGCTTTAGCAGGACACAGCGGCTGCTTCTGGAGAGGGGAACCAGATGCTGTCTGCAGCCCCTAAACATGGCCACAAGTCACCCCCTCCCCCTCCAGGCCGTGGCTTGGCCATGACACATGCGAGGCCCAAAAGGCACTTGTCGCTGGAGCTGGCTCCCTTGCTGCCCTGGGGACCCGGAACCTGCTGGGCCAGCATGCGGGATGCTGAGACATGCAGCCCACCCCCACCTCCCCAGCTGACATGGAGCCACTCTCCACGTGATCTAGAAGACCATCCAGCCCCAGTCAACCCACAGAATCACAGAAATAATAGGTGTTTGTTCTTTTCATGCCCTAGGTTGTGGGATGGTTTGTTACACAGCAAAAGTTAACCAGACAGTGACTAGGGGAAGAGAGGGAGCAAGCCAAGCAAAGGTACAGGCAAAGGGAACAGCAAGTACAGGCCAGACCTGGGACCGAGCTCTAAGAGGCAGGCTCACTCCAGAATGGCTGGAGCAGAGAGGCAAGGGGTCGCCAGGGAGAAGAGGACGTGGGGCCCTGGTGCTGTGATGAGGGGTTGGGTTTCATTCTGAGCAACTTGGGGGGCCTGCTTGGAGAGTTTTAAGCAGGGGAGGGGGTGAACTGATCTGTCTCACCTTCATTGGAAGGATGATGGATGGATGGATGATGATGGATGGATGATGGTTGGATGATGGACTGATGGATGTTGGATGGATGATGGGTGGATGGATGATTGATGGATGGGTGGTGTATGGATGGATGATAGGTGGATGATGGATGGATGATGGATGGACAGATGGATGACTGATGGATGATGGATGGACAAGGGATGGGTGGACAGATGGACAGATGGATTGGCATGGATTATATGCCAGGTATGTGTTAGACGTGCGGAACCTCAAAGAGAATCAGCTGTGGTCCCTGCCCCCAAAGCAGACTCTCACACTGAGTGGACAGCTTTGGTGGGGTGCTGGCCACTCAACGAGTACCTTCCCTCTAGCCAAGCATGAGTCTAGAGGGGTGTCGGTGCTGCCAGGCCGCAGGGTGAAGGGTTCTAATCCACCCTAATTAGTGTGCAGCCCACTCTAGTGTGGCTGAAATCCTCCTTGTGCCCCCAGCCCCACTCTGGAGGAAGTGGAGGCATGACTCAACAGCACAGGACAGGAGATGCAACCGGGGCCCCCATCCTGGAGGGCAGAGCGCAGGGACTACAACGGCAGGGCAGGGAAGCAGGTGGCTGGGGCGAACACCTGGTAGTGATGACGCTAAGCCACTTGTCACAGGACAGGTTCCAAGCACGCTGCGTACACAACCTCTTTTAACCCACTCCACCCAAACCTCGTGCTACAGCGACAGTACTACCCTCAGGAAACAGAGCCCGAGGACAGCAAGCAACCTGCTGAAAGTCACAGCTGGTAGGCAGCACAGGCAGGCTCTGAACCCGCACCCTGGGCTCCGCAAGTGGTGGGGGCCTCAGCAAACTGCGCCCTCAGGGGCCAGCGGGACCCCGTGTTGCCAGAACACCCAAAATCCAGGGCTGTTTTGGGAAAGCCCCCAATTTGTAAATGATGACAAGAATTTGAATTTTTATTTTTAAATAGAAGGCAGGAAAAAAAAAAAAAAGGCAGAGGTCAAATTCAGCCCAGGCCTACCCATAAGCATGACCTCTGACCTAGAATCCTGAACTCTCCAGAGGCCAGCCCAGAAGGGTCTGTCCACATCGCCACCCCCAGAACCTGTGAACAGGACCAGACACTGGAAGGGAGTCTTTGCAGACAGAATCGGGTCAAGGATGTCAAGATGAGGTCACCCTAGATTTCAGACAGATGACCTTACAGGAGGAAGGCAGACAGGGTCTGAGACACAGAGGCACAAGCAGACAGTGTGTGGAGCTACAAGCTGAGGGCTGTGGCCCCCAGAGGCTGGGAGAGAGCCTGGAACAGACCCTCCCTGGAATTTGGACTTCTAGCCTCCAGAACCAGGACAGAATACATTTCTGTAGGGTTTTTTTTTTTTTTCTCCCAGTATTTCTCCCTTTCTTTTAAAGTATTTTTTTATGGAGGTACTGAGGATGGAACCCTGGACCTTGTGGTGATCAATCCTTAGGCACCGGAAGGTCTAGGGGCCACGTGCTCACGACCATGAAGTAGTTAATTTCTTCCATTTGGTGGTGGGTTTTAGCATCTGAAAAACTCAGGAAATCTGCATGAGACCCTGTTCTCTGGGTCCTTCAGAGAGGGGCTCCACGGAGGATCTGGGGGATGGTCTGTCCGGGGAAGGCCCCACAGGGTCCTGCTCGGTGACAGTTTTACGATATTGAATTACTTCTCAATTTTTTAAATGTGTATGAGGGAGAGAGAAAATTGCATATTGCTACCGTAAACCTCAGGTTCGATGCCTAGCAGTGTTTCCTAATAACCAATAAATAAACATACAATTATCCAACAGAAAGCGTCCATCCGGCAGGAACTGTCCGTGAACGACTGCCGGGCACCAGGCTACCTGCAGAGTCTCAAAGCCCTCCCCCAGGCCATGAAGTTCAGGGACAGGCAGAGCTGACTGTCGGGGGCTGTGGGGGGCCAGCAGGGGGGCCTGGGCAGCCTGGGGCTGGCACTTCACCGCACGATGCTGTCCCTTGGTATCAGAAGTCTCACCAAAAAAGTCCATCCCCACAGACCCATGTTAATTATAAAAGAAACAATGGGGGCCTCTACCAGGGAGAAAGGTCACCTTAACAGAGTGCATTCATCTCCTGGGGTGGTCGTAACAAAGCACCCACCCTGGGCGGATAACTGTCTCCCAGTCCTGGGGCCAGACATCCAGAATCCAGGTGTGGGCAGGGTGGTGCTCCAGCCCAAGGCCCCAGGGGAGGGTCCTTCCAGCTCTTCCGGCTCCGGGGGCGGGAGCTGGCAGGCCTTGGCTTGCAGACACATCACTCTGGTCTCAGCCTCTGTTGTCATGGCTTCTCCCTGGGCATCTGTGTCCAAACTCCCCTCTTCCTATAAGGACACCAGTCATAGGAGGGCCCATCCTGATCTGGGGTGACCTCTTCCTAGATGACTGCACCTGCAAAGGCCCTGCTCCAAATACAGTCACATTCCAAGGTCTGATGGAACAACTGTGGGGACGCCACTCTCCTCAGGACCCCAAGTGATCAGAGTTCCAGCACCAGTGCTGGGACACAGGGCACCCCTGTCTCTGGACCAGACACCCTGAGGAAAGCAGAGCACATCTCCCCGCTCCCCACCAAAAACACACAACCTGGACCCTATGTGTGAACACCGGCAGAGGGCCCGCTCACAAGCTGGCTGGAGTGGACTCCTGCAGACGCCAGTCCTGTCCCCAGGGACGTCAGGACACTCCGCTAGGCATTCGCATATGCAGAGCCCTTTAGGGTCACCACAACCCCAACCTAACCCCTAATTTTACACAGAACTGGAGCATTTAGGGCATTTTTGGTTTCTTTTTCTACTGTGGCAAAATATACCTAACATTAAATTTACCATCTTAACCGTTTTTAACTGCACAGCTCAGTGGCATTAAGCACATTCACGCTGTTGTGCAACCCTCCCCACCACCGTCTCCAGAGCTTCCTCATCTTCCCAAACTGAAACTGTCCCCACGAAACACTGACTCCCAGCCCCTCCCCCAGCCCCAGCCTCACCGTCCACTCTCTGTCTCTGTGGATGTGACTCCTCCAGGGACCTCCTGTGAGTGGACTCAGTGTGTGTCCTCCTGGGTCTGGTTCTCTCCCTGAGCACCACGTCCTCAATGTGGTCCACCCACGTTGGAGCAGGTGCCGGAATCTCCCCCCTTTTTAAGGCTGAGTCATAGTCCACCGTGTGGACGGACCACATTGTGTTTGTCCCTTGTGGACACTTGGGTTGTTTCCATCTTTCGGCTGTTGTGAGTGATGCTGCTGTGAACGTGGGTGTGCAAACATCTAAGTTCCTGCTCAGCTCCCATAAAAGAAAAACACTTTCTACCCTAGATGTGTGCACACACACACACACACTCACCCTTGCCCAACGTTTCAATCGTACATTCTATTCCTCATTCTCTTTTGGGTGTATACAAAGGAATGGTATTTCTGGATCATATCGTAATTCTCAATACACTCAACTTTTTGGTGTGGTTTTAATATACACTGGATTTAATGAAACTATCTCGAATATTGAGAGGTGGCTTTATTTTGTGTCATTCTGACTTTACCGGGAGTTGTCCACTATTTTGGAAAATCACACTGCCTGTAGCAGCTCTAATGGTGGCACTGAAGTTGCCAGAGTAACACCCTAGATCCATGTGCAGCTGCTGTGTGAACGGCAGCCTCTGTCTGTGTCGCTGCACCTCTGAGAGAGGGAAGCCTGCACAGCTGCGCGCTGAAATATCTGCTAAGTTGCTGTGAATCGCTGTCTTTGTGTTTCTCCTTTTTATTGATGTTTTATTACATCACATTGATTTTAGGGGAAATAAATGTGCATATAGGTGTTACATATGTTTGGTGTTCATTTCAAGGTGGAGGGTTCCAAAACACTGGTTATAAATGCGTAGGGGGTTAATCCAACAGGACTGCAAACAATTGGCTTAAGCTGCCAGTTCTCAGACCTGAGTGGATGTTGGAATCACCCGGGAGGCTTGTACTACACTGGTCACTAGGCCTCCCCCCAGGGTTCCTGACTCAGCAGGCCTGAACATGTGCACTTGGGACAAGCTCCCAGATGCCTGGGCACCACACTCTGCTCATCACTGTTCAAGCCAGTTTGGTGGCCCACCTCCCCTGCCATGAATGGAGTTGTACATCTCTGGCCAGTGAGGTGTGGGGAGAATGGAAGGGAAGGTCTTCTCTTCTTCCAGTGGATGTGGTTGGATCTGCATACGACAGCTGGTGCTGCAGCCGCTATTTTGTGACCATGAGGAAAACTAAGCCAGCATGGTGAAGACAGCAGTGCAAAAAGATGGAAAGACCTGGATCTTCAGGAATAATAATTCAATAAGTCATTGAATTAATCCACCCTGGAGCCATCCTACCCCTGGCCACACCCCACCCCTCGCCTTCAAGGAATAAGCTGCATCTGCAGCTAAAAACACCTCAGCCCAGTTAACTTCCCACCATTCCCACCCCCCCAACCCCCCAGCCTTCACACCACCTCGGAGACCTGCCTTCAGGAAAGACAGGGCCCCGAGGGCAGCTCACGGGGTCTCTGTGCCTCAGTCCACATCTCCCTGGGGAGAGGACACAAGTGAGGGAACCTCGACAAATGGAAAGGGCTTGTTTAGTGGAATTTTCATACGGAAGAGCCAGGTGTGGAAGAAAACGGGATGGAGCTGTGGGCTCAGCCCAGCTCACTTGCTGGGTAACAGCCATGCGTCGCTCGGACGCCTGCCCCTTCCGACCTGGTCTGAAGACCCAGGGGACATGTCCACCTAGAGCTGATGGCCCAACAGGGGGCCACGTGCCCAGGCGGACACTTGAAATTAAAGTGAAGCAAAGTTAAAGCTGATTCCTTAGCTGCACCAGCCCCATTCAAGTGCTCGCAGCCGCACGTGTCCACCAACTGGACAGCACGCATCTAGAACATTCCACGTCACAGAGCGTCCCCCGGGCAGCACTGGTCTGGGCTGATCCCCAGGGCAGCTTAAGGAGCATCACAGGACGCAGTGGGGGAACATCCGGGAACAGCGTCCTCATTCACAAAAGATCCCGTGGGAAGAAGGCTCATTCCTGCCAGGCGAGGGGACAAGGGCACTGACGTGACACAGAAGGCTCAGCAAGGACTCCCGAAGCAGCCGTGACCACGTATCACAAACCCAGCGGCTTGAAGCAACAGAAGTCTATTCCTTCCCACTTCTGGAGGCCGGACGGATGTCTGCCACCCAGGCGTGGGCAGGGCGGGTCCTTCTGGAGGCTCCAGGGAGAAGCGGCTCCTGCCTCTTCCAGCTTCTAGAGGCGCCGCATCCCTGGCTCGCGGCCCGCCCTCCATCCTCACCGCCCGCCAGCAGCGCAGCATCTCCCAACTCTCTCTGACTCTGACCCTCACGCCTCCCTCTGATGAGGACCCTGTGATGACATAGAGCCCCTCGGGAATCCAGGGTCACCCCCATCTCAGAGGCTTTAACCCCACCTGCAGAGTCCCACTCCGCCCCATGAGGTGACAAGTTCATAGAACCTGGGACCAGGATGGGGACGTCTCTGGGATCGTTCTTCTGCCAACCACCCTGTATTTGACTGTCGGCAGAGTTTGGGTTCTGTGAGAGGGGCCTCAGCTCTGCCCCTCTCCATGCCTCGGTTTCCCCACCCCACAGAAACATGGACCGCACATCCCCTCTCGGACCCAGGATGGGGCCTTACAGGCCCTGCAGGGAATGTCTGCTCCCGCCCTGACTTCACACTTCTCTGTGAACCAGGAAAGGACTATCTGGCTCTCACAACACCTGGTGGATGTGGGTACAGGGAGGCAGAGGGTCCCAGGGGAAGGGAGCTGGGAACTGAGTCTGGTTCAGGCTCTCTGGGGCCCCGCCTCTCAACCAGCAGGAGTCAGAGCTCCTCACCCATCAGCCAGCAAGTTCCGTGGGCTCGGTCTCCAGCAGGGGCACTGTGGCCCCCTCCCCACGTTGCCTGGGCCCAGGGCTTCCCTCCTCGCTGACCATACCTAGCTTCCCCCAGGGTCTCTCCACCCCACCCCAGCCCCACTTCCACAGGGCTACAGGAAATATCCTTTCAGCATCGACTCTGCCTGGCTCCCCTGCTCAGAGCCATGCCAAGCCAAGCCTCTCGCCACAGTAAGTTCAGTGTCTGTCCTCTCTCCATCAGCTCCACCGCGAGGGTCTCCTGCTGTTCCCAGAACATGCAAGCTCACTGCTGCCAGAGGGCCTCGCACTTGCTGTGAACTCTCTCCCCAGGCGTTTCATGTCCGGGGCCTC
Source organism: Camelus ferus (assembly GCF_009834535.1). Taxonomy (NCBI): domain Eukaryota; kingdom Metazoa; phylum Chordata; class Mammalia; order Artiodactyla; family Camelidae; genus Camelus; species Camelus ferus. The sequence continues at coordinate 27,228,430 of NC_045717.1, read as the reverse complement.
CATGGCTTCAGATCTCAGCTTAAGTGTCATCTCCCAAGAGGCGCCTTCCCCACCAGCCCAGCTAAAGCAGCCACTGGTCTCTTGTTCTGACATCACTTGGCTTTGATTTCTGCAGAGCACCTACCAGTATCTGCCATTTCCCTGTTTGTCTCTTACTTATTTACTGTCAGTCTCTCCCTCTAGAAATCTAAGCCCCCTAAGGGCGGGTATCAGATCTTTCTCATTGCCGACCACACCGCCACTGCCTGGCAGGGATAGCCACACACTAAATCTTTGCTGCACTAATGAAAGCGTCAAGATCGTTGGAATAATCCAGCAGCCTGCACCGCGACAACGCGAGTGTCTGAACTCTGAGCACACCTAATCCCCACATCCATGGCCAATGGGTAGACATGGTTTGCCCCGGAGAGGGTGTGGTGTGAGGCCCAAGGCATCACCCACGAAACATCTTGCTACAGAATCAGTCTTGAAACCAGTGAAGCTGGGATTCAGCAAAAGAAGGGACTGAAGGTCAAGTTAGAAGGCACCAGGAGAGAAGAGATAGGTCCAGGATGCGGTGCTGTAGGCCTGGACCACACTTGTAGGAGTGAGTGTCTGGGACTCACGGAAAGTCAGGGCCACCGGGGGCCCCCATAACAAAGCACCACATACTGGGGGGGGGCGGGTCGAGGGGAGGCCCTTCCCCCTATTCCAGCCTCTAGTGGCGGTGAGCGGCCACCCTGGTGTCCCTTGGCTTGTGGCTGCACCCCTCCATTTCTCCCCTATTGTCACGTGGCCCCTCCCTGTGAGTTTGTGTGCAAACCTCCCTCTACTTACAGTGACACCAGTCACTAGGGTGGCCCTAATTCAATGTGGCCTCATCTTAATCCGATTACACCTACAAAGACTCTATTTCCAAATAAGGCCACATTCACAGGTTCAGAAAGTCGTGAATTTGGGAGGGACACTACTCAACCGAATACTGGGAGTGGGGGGAAAAAAGGTGTTGGGGCCGTTTGTAAAGGAAACAAAAATGTAACAACCAAATGCAAACACATAAACTTCCTGGATCCTGGTCCCTAGAAGCAGACTGCAGGAATGTGACAAAGACCTGTGGGTCTGTAGGGGGTCAGCCATCTGGGAGCCCGAGTGGAGATACGTCTCCGACTGGCCTCCCACGGGCCGCTTATCTCCTGATGGTTCAGCAAAAACGACACACGGGGGCAGATACACTATCCGGAACGTACAACGTTAATGGGCTGCAAGTACGGGCGATCCACTGGTCCTACTCTTCTGTAGGAAAGGTTCATTTAAGCAAAACCGGGACAAACGAAGACCCGTTTCTTTACAGCACATTCCAAGTCCCCAGAGTCTCGTATCTCGAATCCTGGGGCCTGGCGGGGCGATGGCCCTTCCCAGATACCCCTTCCCCGCGCCCCTCAAGGTCTTCGATTCTGCTGAGGGGCGCTTTCGGTGGGGGTCTAGGTCGCAGGACGCCCCCACCCGGGTCCTCACTAGCTAGACTCTCCAGCCAACCGGAATGGGGACTCTGCTTCACCTGCGCATGCGTGCCCCCCTCCCACCTGCCGCCCTCTCCCCGCTCCTCCCCACGTGACGCCGTGGGAACCTGGACCCCACCGCCCCCCTCCGGTGGGGGCTGCCAGCTGAGGGCCGGCTGGCGATGGGGGTCTGGGGCGATGGAGAGAGGAGGCGGGATGGAGAGGAGAGAGCTGGCTCTCAGGGTTCAGAGTGTCCAAGAGAAAGAAGTGGGGGATGGGAGCCCTTGTCCCCAGGCTGGGTCTCCAGCGAGGATGGGATCCCAGGGGTCTCGCCGGCGCACTCACCCGCACGATGTAGGAGACCCCAGGACCCAGGACCCTGGCGTCTGGGTGTAGCCAGCCGTGCGCCGGCTTGTGGATGAAGCTGCCTTTGCGGATCCACTCGTCGGCGGCGGCGTCCGGGGGCCCGGCCGACCCCCGCGCGCCCCGCGGCCCCCGCGCCCCCCGCGCCCCAGCGGCCCGGCAGCGGCTGAGAGCAGGCAGGGGACAGGGCGCCATGCAGCGCGGCTCGCAGGCGCCCAGGACCGCGGCCGCCAGCGCAGGGACGCCGGCCGGACCAGCCGGCTCGGGCTCGGGCTCGGGCTCGGGCTCGGGCTCGGGCTCGGGCTCGAGGTCGGTGGCCCCGGCGCCCCCGGCTGCCCGCGCCGCCGCTGGGCCGCGGCCCAGGAAGCCGGAGGGGGCCGCGAACTTCCACTGCGGCATGCGCGGCAGCAGCGCGCAGAAGGTGGTGGGCGCCTCGGGCTCCGGGGGTGCGGGGGGCGCGGGGGGCGCGCGCCCGCCCGGACCCTGCGTCATGGCCGCGGCCGCCCGACCGAGCCGGACCGGGCGCTGCGCCTGGCGCGGAGGAGGCCCTCCCGCTCCCTCCCGCTCGCTCCCCGCCCCCGGCCCGGTGATGTCATCCGTCCAGCCCAGCGCGCAGCCGCGGGGGGCTGCACCCCTGGGACCCCCGTCCTTAGGCGTCCCGGCGCCCGGTAGGGAGGCTGGGGGAAACTGAGGCCCACCGGGGGCATGGGCGCCAACTCGGATCCGGCAGTCAGGGAAGCAGTGAAGTTTCGAACCCAGGACCCGGGCGGCGACCCCTTACTTCGCCCCCTACCCGTCGCCCAAGTTCCTGGAAGGACACAGGTGGGAGAGGCTTACAAATCACCTCCCTTCTTCCCTTTGTGACTCGGGAAAACTGAAGTCTGGAGAGGGGCGGAGGCGCGGTCAAGGACCTAAGGTCAGCCCCCTCCCTTCCCACTGTTCCAGCCAGGGTACTTGGAAATCACGCCGTGCTTTATTTCCTCCCAGGGAAACTGAGACTCAGAGAGGGGCGGGGGCCTGCCCGAGGGCACACAGCGCGTACTCGGACCTCTCGGTGCCAGGCTGGGCTGTCTGCGACAGCCTCTGCCGCCTTAGCCTGGGCCTCAGTTTCACCGGCTCTAAGCCGGGGCTGGGGCTGGAGGGTTACGGGCTCCTCCTGCATTTCTAGGGAGCCCTGTCCGGCATCAGTCCAACTGAACTCTTGGGCCTCAGCGTCGCAGGCCCGCCGGCTCCTCCATCAGCAGCCTCCTCGTCCCCCGCCAAGGCCTCAAGTGTTGTCGCCTCTGCACCAGGGAATGGACTGTCTCGGTCACCCCAGGACCCAGCCTCCCGGACCCGGGCTGGTCGATCCCCCTCCCCCTCCAGCCCCGCCCCAGGCAGGGCTGGCTGCTGGGAAACAAAGGGAGGGGGCCGGGCCCGGGCAGGTGGGAAAGAGGGGCGAGGCCACCCGGAGCCGGATCGATAAATCAGAGGGTGAGATCACTGCGCTGCCGCCGCCCGCAGACCCCGGGAGGAGGCGGTGATGGGGGCGGGGGGGAGGCGGGGCGCGCGCGGCCGTGATTGGCCCGCGGGCGGGGCGCGGGGCGGTGCTGCTGTCCGACGCCTCGAGCCTCAGGCCTCGGGAGCTATTGTGCCTCGGCGGTCCGGGCTGCAGAGGGCGTGGCCTTGGGGGTCAGCGGTGGGGGGTGACTTTTGTCGGGGTCTGGAGCCCCCATCTGGACTCGTGCGTGTTCTCTGTCTCTGTTGTGGGCTCCAAACATGGGGACTGTGTGTGGGTTGGGTTGTGTGTATATTGTGCGCGGATGAGACCGTGTGTGAAAGAGGAGGGAATTTCGGCTCAGCTGTGTGTGTGTGTGTGTATTTGTAGAGGTCCTGTTGTGTGTCCAGGTGTGTGTGTAGGGGGTCCCGGTGTGTGTCCAGGTGTGTGTGTAGAGGTCCTGGTGCATGTCCAGATGTGTTTGTAGGGGGTCCTGGTGTGTCCAGATGTGTGTATGTAGGGGATCCTGGTGTGTATCCACCTAGTCTGGTGAAGGGGGTGTGTCCACGTTTGGCACCCCCCAGGCTAGGGAAGAGGGCAGTAGGAGGGAGCTGACAGCCACCCAGGACCCTTCTGGGTCCCATGTGCTGTGCTGCCCCTGGGGCCATCTCCTCCAAGGAGCTGTGGCATAGTCTGTCTTTCCCAGGCTCCATGGTTAGGGCCCTTCTGGGCCTTGGGGTTTATAAGGTGTCTTCACACGAAGGGGTCCCTTATGTGACATCCTCCAGTTGTTTCCTTCCTGTCCCTGTGACAGAACAAAGGCCAGGGTTTCCATCCCAGTATCAGAAGGGCACTGGCCTTCATGGCGTGCCCTCGGACAGGCGTCCAGTCTCCCTGAGCCCTCCTTTCCCCCTCCATAGACTTGACTGCCTCTTGAGTTGCTGTGAGGCTTCGACGATCTTTATCAATATCTGGAACACAGCAGGCACCTACTGATGGCAGGCATTAGACTACATCCAATTCCTATACATCCTTCAAAGCCCAGCTTCAGTGGCCCCTCTTCCAGGAAGCCTACCTGGCAGGCTTCCCCACTCAAAGCCCTGGCTCCACCTCTGGTCTCCTCCAGCCCTGGGCCCCTTCTCTGGTCCCATCCAGATCCCTACGGACTGCAGGGTTGGGGGTCTGGATCTTGAGAGCTGCATTCAGGGTTCTCTCCTGTGACGTGAACAGACAAAGCGTGTGTGCTGTGACAGTTCTCGGTGCCGTGGAGATTTATTGGCCAGCAGCTAGAGGATGGGGCTGAGACCAGGGCTGTGCTTCCGTGAGGAGCTGGGATGAGCCCAAGTTTGGCAGAAACCCAAGCTGCGCTGAGGACCCAGGCCCTGGTGAGCGGATGCTGAGTTCTAGGACACAGGAAGCTGCATCTCCAGCCAGCAGCTGGGGAAGGCCAAAGTGTCCCTTCTTCCACCTGGCCTGGCCTGGTGTGACCCAGAGAGGAGAAACTGGGACGCTGGAAGGAGGCTCACCCTGTCGGGGCCAAGGGGTCACATCCCCCGGGGACTGGAGAAGCGGGTGGCCTAGAAGGACCTCAGACAGTTCAGAAAAGAACTGTCCCCAGTCCCCCAGCTGAAGCCAGGCCCAGGAGGGGCTGCCCACACTGCACTTCACAGCATGGAACACTGAGGCTCTCAGCCCAGAAGCAAGCCAGGCATCCTGTCCCCTGAAGGCATCAGGCTGTGGTGTCGGCGGCCATGGTGGTGGCCCGTTTGGAGTGGCGGATGCCCATGGTGAAGGCCGGGGCCCTGGCCTTGGTCACAGTGACCTGCTCGGGGCTGTGGGTGCCCGGGCCGGGCGTCTCCTCCGGGGGGCGCGGGGCTCGGGGCCGCCCCAGCATGGTGAAAGCGGGCCGGCGCTGGCGGTACATGTTGGGGTCTGGGCTGTCGTACTGGCCAGGGCCTGGCATCTCAGCAGGGTCCTGCGGGGGGCGGGCAGCGGGCATGCGGCCCACCACCGTGTAACTGGGGCTGCTGGGCTTGATGGAGATCTGGGAGCCCCAGAGGGAAGGCAGGGTGTAGGTGTTAGGGGCAGGGGTTGAGTTGTCCATGGGCTGTGGGCGGAGGCGGGAGCCCAGGGTGAAAGCTGGGGGGGTCCGCTGGCGCACAGGAGCCACCTTCTCTGGGCTGTAGGCCCCAGGGCCCGGCGTCACCTCCAGACCTGTGAGAGTCGGGCAGGAGAGTTGGCATTGGCAGAGTCCTTACCCCCTCGAAGACCTCGCACGGCTCCCATGGCCATGTGCATCGTGGAGCTCGCAGCAGCCCTGAGGTGTTTCTTCTTCCCCGACCCCTCTCTGTTCTCTTCCAAGCCTCCAGCCTTTGCCCAAGTTCAGCCCCCTGCCAGGCATGCCTCCTGTTTCCCATTCCAACCTCCCAACTTCTGCTTCTCATCCTTTAAGATGGCCCCAAAGTCCCCACCCTCTGCTGCCTTCCCCACACCCTCCTTTTGGCAGAGCCCCACAGTCCTTCCCAGGATCCCCCTGGTGTGGGTCTGTCCCCCTCTCCAGACATAGCCACACTGGGGTGGGATGGTCCCCAGTTGGGTCTAACTCCACCACTGGACTGGGGTGTCACAAAAAGCAATGACATGTCAAATCTACTTCAACTCCCAGCAGTTGGCTTGATACATGTTTGAGTGAATGGGTGAGTAGAAGGATGGGTGGTGAGTGAATGAGTAGATGATGGATTCATGAATATGTAGATGGATTGATAGATGGATCCCGGATGGATGGATGGATGGATGGATAATGGATGGGTGGGTGGATGGATGGGTGGATGGGTGGGTGGATGGATGGATTGATGGGTGGATGGATTAATGGCTGGACTGGGTGTTGAATAGGGTAGTTTGGTAAGGGGATACATGGATGAATGGATGAATGATTGAATTGGTGGGTCCCTGGGTGATAGGTCAAAAGATGAAAGGGTGAGTGGAAATGGGAGGCTTGAATCGGGTAATTAAATCTGGTGCTTTAGGGGAATGGGCACTGCCTGGAGCCTGTGGAGGGGATTGCTGGTTTGCCACAGTCCCCAGTGCTCCCTTTGCCGAGGATGAGCCCCAGCTGCCTTCGTGGTACCATGTGTGGACAGGTCACCATCACCATGGCCCACTTCCCCCATTCAGGTACTCTCAGGGCCCTTGGCCCCTCTGCTGAGGCATTGGATTTTGTCACTCCAAAGACATGGAAGTCCTAAAGACTCGGGGATGGGAGGGGAGGAGAGGACAGAGGCACAAGAGTCGCTAAGACCCCAAAAGGGCAGATCCTGGTGGGGCAGTACAGGTCAGATACTCACCCCGAGACTTGCCCCGGCCCTGCATGGAGTAGGCAGGGGTGCAGCTTCGGCCAAAGCGGGTGACTTTCGGGTCCAGGAAGTAGACTGGCCCCGGGCTGGTCTCCTGCGGAGATACTGGGAGAGAAGCCCAGGGTCCTGAGGGCCCCACTTGGTGCCCCTGGTTAACCCTGAGGCACTTCCACCTCCCCCCCAGACACCCCCCCCCCCGCCGCCCTCTCTGGGAGGGCAGGGACTCAGCTCACTGACCTGGGGGCCCCAGGTCTCTTCTTGACTTTGTCTGGATAAGCGTTGCTCTGTCCTCACAACCCCAGCTATCCTGTGGCTCTGTCCCGCCACCCTCTCCTGTGCCAGTGGCTGGGGAACCAGCTCATGGGCCGTTAGAACTGCGCCTGGAGCTAGAGGAACCAGGCCCTGAGTAAGCGGCCAAGGAGCGCCCTTTCAGTGCTGGGGCCTGTCAGGAGTTGGGCCTCTGTGAGCCGGGTCCTTGGGCGGGCTGCATGGCATAAGCCGCCTCCTCTTCCCCACTGAAGGGGGTGGGCCAGTGGTGAACGTCATAACTGGGACCAATTACCACGACTGTCACTGCTGCTGTTTACACACACTCCAGTGCCAGTGCACACATCTGAGTCTAGGAGGTTTACGTGCTCTGTGTGTGCGTGTGCACACATGACACTGTGCACGTGCGTGAAGCAAGCTCGTGGCAAACGAGCCTACCCCAACTCATGCCACTTCCCATCTCAAGGCCTTTGTGCTGCAAGCTCTGCCTGGAGTCCCCATCTTCTCAGAGGGGCTCCACCGAACTCCTACTCATCCTACAAAGTCCAGACCTCATGACTCTACCTCCAAGAAGGCTTCACTTGGGGTTCTGCAAAGTCTACACTAACAGCCACTAACTACCCCCACCTCCCTAGGCTGTCTGTCCCTCTGTCCCAGAATAAGAAGCTAGGAACCCAGGCCAGCCTCCCCAGTGACAGTGACTGTGGTGCTGATTCCTTCATTTGTCTTCTGGGCCCCTCCCAGCTTCCCCGGTTTTCTCACAGTTTGTTTTGGGATTGTGGCTGATTCTGAAGGCGGGGAAGAGGCTGCACCTCCCAACAAGCTTCTGTCCACACAAGTCAAAGTCCTCAATAGGAAGGGCTCTTCCTGCCCCCACCCGGCCCACGGGGACCCCCGAGCACTCTGCAAAGTGGGGTGAGGAGTGCCTGGGCATCGCAGCCTGTGAGCGCCCCCCTCTTCGGCTGCATACTCCAGGCCCTCTGCTCCTGAGCCCTGACTGGAGACCAGGCACCACTAATCCTGGCTTAATGACTGTCTCTAGGCATCCACCCTGTCTTTAATTCTGACAATTTGGCAAGTATTGTGCCCTCATTGTTGACAGAAAGGGAAACTGAGACACAGCATGCCCCAGTCAAGCATCAAGCAATCTGCTAACGCACCACAAAACCACACACTGCTCTCCTTTCCCTAAGGAAACAGGGCCCAGAGAGGCACAGCCGCTTCCCTGAGGACACACAGCAGGTGTTGCCTCACATCACACATGCTCCTAGGTGGGAGAATGGAGGCTGGGAGGCCCCCTCTCCTGCCCCTCCGATCCCTCACCCACCCTGCCCCAGCCTTACCCTCGCTGGGCCTCCGGGAGAGTGAGTAGGCAGGACCTGCCACCCTGGTGCAGTCGTGGTTGACGAAGCCGATAGTGGACGGTAGGACATACAAGCCCGGCCCAGAGCCTGCGACCAAAGCCTTCAGGTCATGACCAGGGGCCACATACCCTAAGAGTTGGGGGGGATCCTGGGGCCCAGCCCCTAAGACCCCACCCAGGTACCTGGCCACCCTCTATGGCAGAAGTGGGGGAGCAGAGGCTGCCTCCCCAGAGGGGGAAAGTGAGTGGCAGGGGCATTGTGAGTCAAACTGAGTCACAGGAAGGAGCTGCTGGCCAGCAGCCTCCCCCTCCCAGGGCACATGGGGACACGATCACAGGAGGGGTCACTGAGGTTGGACACAGAGATGTGGTCATGGGGGGGCGGGTACTGAGGTCTGGACACAGAGAGGCGGTCAGAGCTATGATGCTTGGTGGCCCCTGTGAGAATGTTAGTGCCACAAGGGCATAAAGCCTGCATCCAGCTGCTTTGCTGCAGACAGAGAGGTGGGCCAGAGCCCTCAGCGAGCCCCACAGTCAGTGTCGGGGGGTGCTCGGCCCCCAGGACCCCAGTCTCCCCCCTCCGCCTGCAGGCTCCCGGCGGCTCAGTGCTTTCTCTCTGAGGTCTCATCGCCACTCAGTGCTGCGAGTGGGTCTTGCCTGTCGGTCTCCCCACAGGGACCCTGCTCCTCTGTCCACTGCTGCCCCTCTGCCCTCGAGGGGCGCCTGGCCGGTGAGACCCTCAGCCCATGCTGGGTAGAGGCATCCTCAGGAGCCCATGGGAGCACCCCGGCCCTGCCCGTGCCACAGGGAGGAAGACTGAGGCTGGGGCTGGGCTCCTGCATGCAGCTGGGCTCCCCTACCTCCCCGGAGCCCAGGCCCCCTCGCCCCCCTACCGTTCTCCCAGGCGGCCAGCCTGCATGACCTCCGCAGGCCGGTGGTCTCTGGAACCTGGCACTCAGGGGCCCGCCGGCCTGCGGGTGCGGCTGTCAGCCGGGGTGTGGGGTCGCAGCTGAGGGTCCCCATGGCAGGCAGCGGCCACACCTGGTGCGGGCTCTGGGCCACAGGTCCCGGCACCGGCCCGGTCCTCATGCATCTGCCGGACTTGGCAGGGCCCTGGGCTCACCACCCCCTCCCTGGGCGTCACAGATGGCCCCTTGTCCCCCAGCCCGGCATCGTGGGGCCCTGGCCCAAGCAGGCTGGTCGGCGGTCACTGGCCTGGAAGTGGGGCCGGGATCGAGTGTCAGCCAGGTGGCTGGACGGTCTGGGAAAGAATACGGTGTCAGCAGAGCAGGTCCCTCAGGAGCCGGCCAAGCTGGGCAGTCTAGGCCAGAGTGCGCCCCAGGGAGCTGGCACTGCCAACACGGCACCCACAGCCTGGCAGCGGGAGGGACTGGGCAGGTCGCGGGCGGCGCAGCCCCATTTCCACAGCTGGGGAAACTGAGGCATAGTACAAGTCCGCCACCCAGGGAGCTGCCACTCTGGGCCAAGAAGCGTTCCTTCCTCCCCTCCTTCCTTCATCCACTAAGGACCTACTGTGTGCTAGTTTCTGTTTGGGATGGTGGGAACATGACAAGAACAGATAGAGGAGGACCTGATGTTCCAGGAGGGGAGGGAGGAAATAAACAATAAACTTCTTGATGGGCACATAGTGTCAGAAGCCCCTAAATGTCCTGCAAACACAGGGCCGGGTGGGGAGTCCAGGACAGTGGTGCAGATTCAGGTGACTGTTGGCAGGACCCCTGCAGGGGGATGGGAAGGGACCCAGGTGCAGGACAAGGGGAGGGCCTGCCAATGCAGGAGTGAGAGCGGTGCTCAGGCAGTGGGGGCCCTCCAGGAGGACCCACTGCCTCCCAGAAGCCAACAGGGATTCGCTCCATCCTCGAGGATACATGGTGGAACAGAATTCGAAGTCCTGCCTCTTCCATGTACCCTTGTTTGTTGCTGTATTATCAGGCCCCTTCCCACAGCTTTTTTTGAGTTATAATTCACACACCATACAACTCACTCCACAATGTAATTTTAATGCACGCTGTTTAAACATTTTCAATTCTTTTTTTTTTTTTTTTTTGGTGGGGGAGGTAATTATTTATCTATCTATATTTGGAGGAGGGGCTGGGGATTGAACCCAGGACCTCGTGCATGCTAAGCTTGCACTCTACCACTTGAGCTATATCCTCCCCTCTATAAACTTTTAAATCAAAATGTTATCATCTGTGTAAAAGGTCATAAAACAAGTCTTAAATACTTCTATTGGAAAAGAAGAAAGATCTTAAAATCAATGACCTAAGGTTTCACCTAAAGAAACTAGAAAAACAACTAAGTGGAAAGAGTTAAAAAAAAAAAAAGTAGAATTGCATGAACTGTAAGACTGTGCAAAGAATTATCAAAGTCCCCCACCCCCAGGTGGTTCTTTAAAATGATCAACAGACTTGATAAGCCCCCAGCTGGACTGGTCAAGAAACCAGTGAGGCCAGTAAATCACAGCAGCAGCAGCGGAGGGAGGTTACCACCGCAGAGCCACATGCGCAAGGGTCGCGTGGGCCACGTGACGCCGCAGGCAGATGAAGGCCTTCTGCTGAGTATTTACTCCGCCCTGATCATTTTCTGTGCCCGCCCCGTCTTGTGTAATTGTCCCAGCGTCTCATCAGAGAGGTGCTGTCGCTAACCTGCCTCTGTGGTTACAGACAGGGAAACTGAGGACCGGGGAGGGGGGTGTTGGCACAGGATCCTCTGACTCGAGTTTTAGGTCAAAGCTGACGATCAAGGGCTTCTCCCAGGTTCCAACTCCAGCTCAGCCTTCTGAGAGTGCTGGAGCTCCTCTGTGAGTTCCCGTTACCCTAGGATAAAACCCAAGCCCTCACTGTGCCTGCCGCAAAACCCTGCCCGGCCTGGTCCCCACTTTCCCTCTGCTCTCCAATCCCCTAACCCTTGTGCATGGCACCGTGTCTTCCTACTCCTTGGGGTGGGAACCTCAGGGCCTTTACCTGCCCTCTCTCCACCTGGGATGCACTTTTCTACAGCCCAGCCCACAGCTGGCTCCATCGTCAGTCACCTGTGGGCCCTGACTCTGGACAAGCCCTTGCTTCCTTCCAGAAGGGCAGGAGGGTATAGCTCAGTGGGTGCACGAGGTCCCAGGTCACTCCCCAATGCCTCCATTAAAGTCGATAAATAACCCTAAGTACCTCCCCCCAAAACCAAAACAAAAACCAAACAAAACAGCAGAAGCAGCTCAACTCCAGATCCACGGACAGAACTGGGCACTGAGGAGCGGGTGAGAGACGGGCACCCCACCTCTGTCCTCCTGCCCGACAGCGCCTCCCAGTGACCAACGCTGCACGCAAGTGCAGGAACCTGTGACCCCAGCCTGAAGTCAACCGAGGAGGGCCCGGGGCCAGCAGAGGAAGGAGGAGGCTCAGGCCCCGACCCCTCCCCAGGCCTGAGCCCCAGCCCAGGCTGCAGCAGCCAGCCACGGAGCGAAGACAGCTGGAGACACAGGTTCCACGGCCTCATTTCCCTGTGATGTTGGAAGGAGCAGCACTAACACGGGTGGCAGTGGGCTGGAGGGACAGACTAGAGGGGCAGCCTGAGAGCTCCTCCCACCCGCCACAGCCCGCCGTTTCCTCCACTGACAGCGCAGCTTCTGCAAATCACTTTCAGGCCAGAGCTCGTCACCTCCACCCAGCGAGCGGTATGTAATGAGATGCTGATTAACTCCAAGACCATGCAAACTAGCCAAGTTTGTGATCCAGCCTGACACACTGACAGCGGAGGGCCAATGAGAGAACTAGGAAAAGGAAGCTCACTGCGGGACATGAGCAGGGGGCTTCTGGCCCAGCCACGTGAGGTCCAGCTGGAGTCCTTGCCTGGGAAGGGGCTTCGAGGCTGAGCCAATCACCCCGTCAATTCTAGCCCTTATCATAATTGTGAATTCAACCAGCATTCTGTTGTGTGCCAGGCACTACCAGGTACAGGGAAAACAAGGGTGAACAAAGCACATAAACCTCCTCCTTCACCTTCTGTTGAGAGAGACAGGCAAGTAAGTTCACAGACTTAAAGGTCAGTAGTGCCTTGGAGATTGCAGGGGAGGAAGGGGCTGGAGGTGTGGGGAGTGCATCTGGGGGACTCACTGTTCCCCTAGAGCAGACACCTGAAGGAGGTGAGGGGAGAACCCATCCCCGGGGACAGGTGGGGAGAGGGCACACCTGGCGGGGGGCACAGCAGGGGCAAAGGCCCTGGGGCAGCACTATGCCCGGTGGGCGGGAGAAACTTCGGGGAGGCCCGTGTTGGTTGGGGTGGAATAAGTGACGGGGAAAGAGGGAGGAGGTGAGGGCGAGGAGGTGACGGTGAGTCAGGCCGTGCAGGGCCCGGGGTGCGGGAGGCCTCAGACTCACCACCAGGAACACGGAAGCCCTGGAGGGCGGTGGGCAGAGCAGGGACGAGCCCCATTGGTGCTCACAGGCGCCCTCTGGTGGCTATAGGGAGAACAGGCCTTGGGCAGCGCCGGGAGTCGGGGCAGAGGGGACTACGCGGCTCAGGGCAGGGGCGAGGGGGGTGGATGGTGGCACAGGAAAGGTGGGAGGGGTGGTGGGGGGCAGATGGCAGGGAGGATGGGGACAATTGGGGGCCGAGGGGTGGTGGGGCCAGTCCAGCAGGGACGGAGGAGGGACAAGAAGCAGGTGGGTTCCGGGTGTATGTTAAAACTAGAACAGGGTTTGCAGGCAGACAACGTGGGGAGGGAGGGAACTGGAGAGTCTCCAGGATTTGGTCTGAGCCCCTGAAAGTATGGAGTTGCCCTTACCTGGGGGGAGCAGGTGCAGGAGGGGCATGCTTTAGAAGATCATGAGTTCAGTTTTGGAATCGTGGCTTTGGGGCCCCGTGGGAGATGCATGGGGACACTGCTGGTCAGCCCGCTGTAGAGGGTGGGTCATCTGTCTGCCACACAACCAACCCCCCCAAAACACGGAGGCTTAAACCACATGTGTTGATTATCGCAGTTTCCCAGGGCCCGTGCAGCTGGGGCCTCCAGCTCAGGCTGCCTCACTGGTGTTGGCCAGGGCTGGGGCTCACGGGGAGGGTCAGCTGGGGAAGGTCTGCTTCCCAGCCCCTCTCGTTGCAGGATTTACTTCCTTGTAGTTGTAGGACTGCGGGGCCACTGGCTCTCAGCTCCTGGCCATGTGGCCTACCCTGGCCTAGCTCTTCACAGTCGGCTGAGGAGGACGTCAGGGTGGCAGTTATGGGGGCAGCTGTCTTCACTGAGAACCTGGCCCTTTCCCCTCTCCCGGCTTCCTCCATTTTTCCCGGATCCATCTGTTCCTTCTTCAGTTGCTGAACGGTATTACTGCTCCCAAAATTCACTGTCTCCCTTCCTGCGCTGAAGCCCATTCCGATACAACAACCAAAGAGCCTCCCAAAATCACAAGTTGCCCCCATCCTGCTCACAAAGCCCTCCCCTGGTTCCGTCTGTGCCACGAGTGAACCCACACTTCTAACTTTGCCTCTGGGTTCTGGCTACGAAGCCAGGGGCTGCACTTCTTGGGCACCTACTGTGTACCAGGCTCTGTGCTGGGGGTTGGGGACTCAGGGGCAACCAAGATGGCCCACAAGAAACAGAATGCAAGCCACGTGTGTAACTCTGAGCTTTCTGGTGGCCATGTCAAAAAAAGAAAACAAGAAAAATTAATTTTAATAATACATTTTATTTAAGCCAAAATATCCAAGATGTCATCATGTCAGCATACAAAGATTAGACACGGGGTATTTTACGTGCTTTTCTTCATGTTAAGTCTTCAAAATCAGGTTGTTCCGCATTCCCAGCACACCTCGGTCTGGACCAGCCACAGTTCAAACACTTGTGGCCGGACGTGGCCAGTGGCCGCTGTACTATACGGCGCAGATCTAGAGTGTTCTAGTCTAGAACCCATCCCCCAGTCCAGTGGTTCTCAACCTGGGCTGACTCTGCCCCCAGGGGACAATGGACAACATCCAGAGACATTTTTGGTTGCCAAGATGGGGGTGGGGAGCAGGGATGCAGTGTGGAGGAGGAATCAGCATTTCTCTTCACGGTGGGCAGAACCCCCGCAGAGCAGTTACACCCATTATGGCCATGTAGCAGCACTGAGACCCCCCCCCCAACGGCTCCCAGCCCCCAGAAGCCCCGCATACCAGCTGTCTCCTTCCCTCCACCCGTAACCACCATTCTGACTTCTAAACCAGGGCTGTTGGCCTCTCCTTTCAAACTGTGCACTGCATTCTTGAGGTCTCTTTCCCCAGCCTCGTGTGAGTCGTCCTGCTGTTGGGTGTGGTCCTAGACCCACAGTGCTGGGTGGGACATTCCATTGTGTGCAGATACCACACTTTATTTGATGAGCTTCTTCGTTTCCATTTGGGGCAACTGCAAAATAATGTTGTTGACAGCATTTTAGGTGGAGCAGGGGCAAAGGCCCTGGGGCAGGGTTGTGCCAGGTGTGTTGGAGAACAGGGAGGAGGCCTGTGTGGCTGGAGCAGAGTGAGCAGGGAGAGAGAGGTGAGGGCAGGGTCCTGTGGGCGCAGGGACACCGTGACTGTTACCCAGAGGGAGGTAGGAACCCCAGAGGGTTTGGAGCAGAGGGGAGTGGTCAGGCAAAGAGAAAGGGAGGAGTCAAGAATGGCTTTGACTTGTATCTCCTGAAGGACGGATTTGACCTCAACCCAGAAGAGGGAGCCCAGTCGTCGTGCTTGTTGGTCTGGGACACGTGCTCTAGGACACCACTGGCCTGGAGCGGCAGGTGCAGATACCCAATAAAGAAGTGGGTTGAGGGAGCTGTCGTCAACATTGCTGCACTGAGCCAAGGCCCCCCACGCTCCTCTAAATCCCCGTGGGGGCTGAAGGTGGGTCTGCACCCCCAGGAAGCTGGGTTATTGGATGGCCTGTTGTTCTCTCCCCGCACCGGGGGTCGGGGGGAGCGGCAGCAGGCCAGGTGTTCTCTGGGATGCCACCCATCCATTGTCAGCTTCCGTCTGCCCTCCCAGCCTGTGATCTGTCACTTCCCACCTCCCCAGGGCCCTCACAATTGTCCTTTGTCCGGCCGCCAGCCCCCTGATTCAGACTCACGCGCCTCCATGGCCGCCTGCCCCTTTGTCCCACGGGGACTCTAACAAGGGAGGCTTGTTCTTCCTGGAACAAGGACACAGCGAACCTGCCAGGCTCCCCTCCTGCCTCCATCCTGGAAAGAGCTGGCTCTCCACGTGGGACCAAGCCAGGCAGGGAAGGACCAGCTCTCGTGTTCTGCTGGGCACCGAGCTGCATGCCTGCCGAGGGCCATTATAATGATGAGGACACTGAGGTTCAGAGAAAGGAAGACCTCGAATTCAGAGGATTTGGGGGCTGGAGAGGGCTGTTCGGGAGCCTAGAGAGTTCTACCCGACCAGGTCCTTTTCTCCCCTCTCCCTGGCTTTATCCATCCCGCTGGTCTTGTTTCCCTGGAACACCCCAGGTAGCTCCAGCCGCAGGGCCTCTGCACCCACTGTACTTTCTACCTGGTATAGACGCTTGCTAACTCTCTCCACTTCCTCCAAGTCTCTGCTCAGACCTCCCCCTCTGAACACATCTCCCCCTGGCCACCCAACTTACTCCTACAACCTGCCCCGCTACTTCCACACTGCCAGGCTCCTTCCATCTCATTTTCTCTTCTCCCCACAGCATTTATCACCCGCAAATAGAGTATACCTTCGACCCCCTGCGCAGTGGCTGGAGCTTAAAGAGCTGACCCTTAAGTCTGCAGGAGTTTTGTAAGCTGGATGACGTCGCGTTGGCAGCTTGAAACTAGCCATGAGGGGAGTACTTACACCCCAGGAGTCAGCATGTGCTACGAAGCACAGCTTTTTGCCCTGGAGAGCCAGCACACTGCTGCCTGTTTACCTAACATTTATGCTCCCCGGTCCCCACTCTCCCCACCCCACCCCTACCCCCACGAGAATGGAAGCTCCCTGGTCTCTGCGGTCACCCGGGCACAGAGAGCAACACTTGACAACTAGTGGGCCCTCAGTAACTATTTCTTAAATTAGGGAATGACCCTCATCAGGGCTCTGGCGACTAAACGACCCTCAGCACGACCATGGCCTCTAGCACCATTACGCCGGCCCCCGGACCCAGCCTCCCACACGAGATAAAGCACTCACGGCCCGGGCACCTCGGCCCTGGGCAGACGACAGGAGCCTGGCCGCCTGGCACGCGACTCCATCCGAGCGCACGACCCCGCCCCCCGCAACTCCAGACGCGCCCGCAGCCCTCACCCAAGCCACGGTCCCCACCTCGCTCCTTCGAGCACCCAGCGGGCGCCTCCTGCGTCGACGGTCGCCGCCTCCCCGGCCTCAGGCGTCCTCGCCCGGCCCCGGCAATGCCCACGCAGCAGAACTGGACCTAAAGAGGCACGACGCCTCCGTCATTCGCCCTAAAATACGCGAAGGCAGGAGCTCCTGCCCCAGAAGCCGAGTGCGCCCCGAAGGTCGGGCGCCCTCGCCAGCGACTCGAGGGTCGGGGCTAGCGAGGCCCTGCGCCGCGCGCGGCCTTGTGGGACACGCGGCCCCGGCGGTCGCCCCGGCTCCCGCGGCATGCCGGGAGGTGCAGTCCGGCAGCGCGGTGGCCGCGGGGGATGCCAATAGTCGTGGGCGGCGGCGGCGGCGGCGGCCTCCGAGTCGGTGTCGCTGATCGCAGCCGGAGCGGGAGCCGGAACGTCCCTGCGTTCGTGGCTGCAGCATGCGGGGCCGAACCAAGCTGGACCTCCGCGTCCTGCTGGCGAGGAAAGTCGTCACCGAGGGCGGCGGTGCGGTGAGCGCACGAGTCCCGGCCGGGCCCTGACCCTGGGTCCCCACCCCCGACCCTCAGCCCGACCCTGACCCTCTCCCTGTTGGGCACCCACAGGTTATCTGGACCAGTTGGGACTCCCAGTCTCAGCCTTGGATGCTGGACCGTGGCCCCATTCCCTACCCAGCACCCCCAAACCCAGCCTGGTCCTCCGGGAGCCCTGCTCCAGATACCTCGACACAGTCCTGCAACCCCAGTTTCCCACCTGCCCAGCAGAACTACCCCCAACTCCACCTTGACTGGGCTCTGAACTTTCGCCACCCCACCCGCCCCCATCACCCAGACCTAGCTGCCAGGCTTCCATCCTCCCCAAGCCCCCTGGTCCCATTCATGTCACAGGTGCAGACCCTACCGTCAGGCCCATCCGGTTCTCCTACATCCACCCGCACAGTTTCCCTACCTCCCAGTTCTCAGCACTGCTGGCACTGGGTCCCTATGTTTCTCCGGCGGCTGTGGGGCTTTGAGCAGCACCCCGGCCCCATCCCCTCGATGCCAGGAGCCCCGAGTGTGATAACCACAGATGCCCCCGGACATTGCCCAGGGTCCCTGCCAGGTAGGAACCACTGTCCTAACCCCTTAGCAGAGCAGGGGTTCCCAGGTCTCAGCCTGGGGTCCGGCGGAGGAGTGGGTGCCATGGTGGAACATTTCTGTTCTGTACTCACCGGCACAAGCCAGTGCAAGGCCAGAGCCTCCCCACAGCTGCAATACAGTTCCAGCCGCACAGTCCGCTCCGTTCCCAGCAGCCATGCAGAAAATGCGAAAAGAAATGGGTGGTGTGAGTAACACAAATCAATTTATGAAATATGCTTTATTTAACCACATAAATCCAAAATACTACACTTTGAACCTGTAATAATAAATAGTAAGATTTTCACCTTCTTACTTCATACTAAAGTCTCGATATCCAGTGTGTATTTTACCTTTACATGTATGTTCTGCTTAATTTTCTTTTTTTAACCTTAAGATTTTTATTTTATTGTGTCTTTAGTATAGAGTTTCACAAGCTTCTGTCTTTCTAGTTAGACAAAAAGAACATTTATTGACCATCTCCTTCAACTGCTTTCCTCAGTAATAAGATGTATTTACCATGGTTGTCATTTACAGAGCACTTACTGCATGCCAGGCCCTGTGCTGTGTTCTGTTCTGCTTAATTTTCACTGGAAGTATTTAATTTCATCTGTATGTAAGATTTCCTAAAATTGTAGGTGAAAAAGTAGATTCATAAACCCAAGTTGTTCCAAACATACTTAAAAGTTTCCCAGTAACTGAGTCTTCCCACCTGCTTTTAGGCTGATACTTGAATTAAAACGTACACTGCAGGCGATGAGTGGCCACTCCTGGCTGGCACTCTGCCCGGCCTGAGTTTGTCCTATACCCCCACGTTGTCCCTTCCCCAGCCCGGCCTTCCCAGGTGGATCAGCTGGCTGGCCTACTGCATGGTTGGAATTTCACACAGCTGGCCCAGCGCTGGCTGGTGACCCACAGCAAATCCTTGGGAACTGTTTGAATTTATTGCCGGCACTTCTGCCCTGGGAAACGGCCTGCCTGCTCCTCAGAGACCCTCCAAACCTCCATCACAACACAGGGTCTGATGGAGCAGAGCTGGGCCTCCCCACTCGGCTCAGCTGGTCCCCACACCGGGGCTGCCACGGTGGGTGTGGTCAGTGCACATGAGGTTTCCAGCTGGGGGCAGATGATGCATGGAGGGATGGACAGATGGACACTGAGTGGCTGGATGAGCGGTGGATGCGTGGACGACTGGTGGCCCGGGGATGGAGGAGTTGTGATGATGGGAAGATGGACAACAGGTGGTGGACAGTGGACGAGCGGGTGGGTGTGGGCTGGGCAGATCTCTGAGGTCCCTGGTCTGCACACACCTGCTAAGGTCAGTTCGGGCCTCTTCTGCCCCTGCCCTGGGGGGAGTCTGGGAGGGGTGGTGACCTCCCTGCTGTCCTGTCCCCCAGGCACAGTGCCGGGCACGAACGTGGCATCCGTGGCCTGTGTGAGGGCTGCACCCCACCCCCTCAGGGCCCTAGTGCACCTGTGCCCCATGGAGCTGAGTGAGACTGCAGCCTGGGGCCCTCTGACAAGGCACTGCCCACATCCCGACCATCCACCTTGGGGGTCAGTTGGCCCCCTGATGCCCGCTCTCTGGGCACTGGACACCATCCCCTTCAGCACCTTCCCCTCGCTCCCGGTGCTCCTGATCACCCTTTGCATCCCCCAGAACCCACGAGAGTCTCCTTGGGGTCCGTGGACCACCCCTCAGCCCTTCGGCCAGAACCCCACTGACCAGGAGCTGCCCCTGGAGGACAGCACAGCCCCGGGGCCTGAGGTCAGGAGTCACCTTTCTAGGTCCCCAGCCTTGTGGGAGTAGAGCCAGCACCCCCAAATCAGCTCTCACTCAGCAAACATGCCTGCCTGCCTGCCTGCCCTCTGGGGCAGGTGAGTGGCCCAAGGACCCTCAGAGCCCCCACCCGCACGTGTTCTGCTTTCTCCAGGTTGGCCCTGCCTGAGCCCTCCATCCAGGTCGGGGACCAGCCGCATTCTCCAGGGAGCGCACCCCCACCAGGGGCTGCTGTCCAGTCCAGTCCGTCTCATCACAGGTCGGAGCTTCCACCCTCTTGACGCTCCTGATGACTCAAACCTCAGTGCCTCAAATGGACCCAAGGGGCTCTAAAGGCCCCAAGATGGCCAGCCAGCCACCACCCAATTTGCCAAACTTGGGTTCAGCTTCAGAGAGAATCTCCAAGTGAGGCTGTCTTCACGGGCATCCCACGGTGGTTGTTTATCTGGGGACCTGGCCTCACCTTGGTGCCCTGGGTGTCAGCCCTCCATGCCCCCTCAGCCCAGCTGACCCAGGGGACTTTAGGGACCACCAGATGGACTGGAACAGCCCCATCCTGCTCTAAAATCTTCTGTGTGGCTATTTAATGAAAGACCACTCATAGCCTCCATCTCCTTCCTCCCCCACTATCCCTGAGATCCCCCCCCAAGGCAGGGGTGATCCAGAGAGGGGTGCCCAGGCTGACATCCTGGGTCTGGGATTCTCCAGGGCCAGAGCTGGGTGGGGCACCTGATGGGGGAGGGGCTCCAAACGATCCAGCCCTGCCCTCCTAACTCCAGCTCACCCCAAAGAAAAAGAGCTGTGAGGTCCCCAACTGACCAGCGGTATAGCAAGAGGAGCTGGCAGGAAGGTGTCCTTGGGGAACAGGCGTGTCCTGGGGCTGGGGCGCTGGCCTCTCTGGACACTGAGCCTCCTTGGCCCCGAGTACCCTGCAGAGCACTGATGCTGTCCTGGGAAGGTGGGCGAGGAGGCCAGGATGTGGGTCTTCGGTGGGGCTGGGACCCTTGATGGGAAGGAGGCTTCCTATGGGGACCACTGAGGGCTTCCTCCAGGCAAGGAAGATGCCGGGAAGGGGTGACCCAGAGCTAGCACTGCAGGAAGCCCAAGCTTGGAGATACAACCGTGACCTCAGCCCCCACCCAGGCTCAGTCCCCCAGGGCAAGACAGGTGGGAGATGAGGTTCAGTCCCTGCTGGAGCTGGCTCTGCCTGTCCTGGGTCCATCCAGACCCCCTCTGGGCCTTCTCCCCCCACACCTCCCTCTGTCTCTTGTCTCTCCACCCGCCTTTTCTTCTCTCCCCTCCCCGCCAGGCTCTGACTCTCCCCACCTCTGCCAGAACCTTCTTCCTGTTCAGCCCACCTGTCCCTTCCTCAGGGTGGCCTCTGCTCTCCTTAGCACTCAGCCTCTTAGAGCTGTGGGTGTCTTGAACCTGATGGTTCCTCACTGCAGCAGCAGAGTCTTAGAGCTGAGGGGCCGGCAGTTGGGGAGACCAGTCCACGCCCCGTGAGGGCGGCAGGAAGCAGGGTCAGGGGCTGGGAAGAGACCCATTCACCAGGCCCGTGGCCCCCCACCCGGGTTAAGGGCCCAGCTTCCCGAGAAGGCCCACACCTCCGGCCTGGGGAGGGCCGCACCTCAGAATGGCCTTCCTGTGCAGCCTTTCCCGGCAGGGGGTGGAGGGGGATGGGACCAAGGAAGCCAGACTTTGGGTTCCCACACCTGGGCCCTCCTCACTAGGGCCTGCTCCCCTCAAAGCCCCCCAACCACAGCTCTCCTCCTCTGCTCCAGGCCCCTCCTCGTGGGCGCCAGTTTCTGCCTCTGACAATTAAGAGGCTGAGTGAGAAGACACAAACAGCAGAGCGGGTCATGCCCAGACCCCATGGCCGGGTTGCCCCCTCTTATGAGGAGGTCGGGGAAACTGAGGCACAAGCCACACCCTGAGGTCATGGGGGCAACCGAGACCCTCCATTCTTTTCTTCCTGCATGCCTGCTGCGCATGGGGTCTGGGGTCACTGCAGGGGGCAGCAGCATTACACGGGGGATGTGACATCAGCTGCAAGACCTTGCTAAGGGCTAGGAGGAAACCGCACCAAAGGAAGTGCGGTGGGGGAGGGGCGCAGGGAGGCTGGATGGGGCGGAGAGCAGGGGAGGCACGTGCTAAGGTCCTGGGGCT
The DNA here is from genome assembly GCF_009834535.1 of Camelus ferus. Classification (NCBI taxonomy): domain Eukaryota; kingdom Metazoa; phylum Chordata; class Mammalia; order Artiodactyla; family Camelidae; genus Camelus; species Camelus ferus. The sequence goes on along the minus strand of NC_045717.1, from coordinate 27,206,771 downwards.
CTGGCAGCCTCCAGGAGTTTGGCTTTTCCTTCTGCCACAGGCAGTCTTGGGGTGTCTACGTGCTCAGAGGGTATTTCTAAATCCACTCTGGGTGCCGGGTGGTGAACGGCCCAGAAGGAGCTGGGGACCAGGCTGAGAGGCCGGGAATGGATGGATTCAGGAGTTGGGAAGATGAGATTCTAGGACTCGCTGATGACCCCCTGGGGGCCCCTCCCAGTCTCCTGTGGACCCCAGACCCAGGCCGCTATGTGGAACAGAGCTGAGGCGGCCTCCATGCCCGGGGCTCCCAGGGTCCCATCAGGCGTGCGTCCCAGGGACCGGAGGGCCTCAGCTCCATCATCCCCCGGAGACCCCAGTGCCTCCACAAGCTCCTCATCCTTGACGGTCCCCTCTTCCAAGCGGTTCCCCCGACGAGCCACCACCCCGGAGACCCCCCCACCCACGAGCTTAGGGGAGGCTGCGCGCCGCCGCCCCCGCGCGGCCGTCGCGGGCAGTGAAGGACGAGATTTCCGCGACGGGGCGAACCTGGCGCCAACCCTGGGCCTGGCTCCGATTTCCATGCAGTTGACCTCGACAGTCACCCCTCTCCCGCCCCCATCTTCCGATCTTCCGTGTCTAAAAGTGAGACCTGGAATCGGCCCAGGCCCTCCGCCCGCCTGTTCTGACCTTGTTCTGCCCCCACCTCAACTCTGGCCCCCAGCCCCTGTCTCTCTGTCGCCTCTGGGGTCGAGGGTCAGGGTGGGAAACCCCCTCGGGAAACCCCCGGGGAGCAGCTGGGGGGAGGGGAAGCGAGGTCTCGGGGCGGCGGGAAGGAGCCCAGGGCGCCACTATTTAAGCCTCCTCCCCGCGGGCCGGGGACAGAGCAGGGGACCGAGCATGGAGCAGGGCGTCTTCCTGCCGCTTCTCCTCCTTCTGGGGCTGCTCCCGCAGGGCCGCGGTGAGTGGGGACCTGGCTCAGGAGAGAAGCGGGGCGCCGCGGAGGTTCAGGGAGGTGATGGGGGATCCTACAGCGGAGGGCCTTGGAGGAGGCACGGCTGGAGGAGGAGGAAGGGGCTGGGGCTGGGGGCGCGGGGCGGGGCTGAGAGCGCCGTCTGCCCGCAGGTGGGCCGCTGGAGGTGGAGCCCCCTGAGCCCGTGGTGGCAATGGCCGTGGGCGAGTCCCGAGAGCTCACCTGCCGCCTGGCCTGCGCAGACGGCAGGGCTGCCTCCGTGCAGTGGCGGAGCCTGGACACCAGCCTGGGCGCCGTACAGTCGGGCGCGGGCATCAGCGTCCTCTCCGTGCGCAACGCCTCGCTGTCAGCTGCGGGGACCCGCGTGTGCGTGGGCTCCTGCGGGAACCTCACCTTCCAGCAGGCCGTGCAGCTCCTGGTGTTCGGTGAGCCCCCGCCCCTCCCGTCGCCTTGGCACCCGGCAGCCCTGCTTTTCCTCTGTCCCTATGCCACCTCTTCCTTGAGGCTTCCCGGATTGCCCACCCTGCCCCAGCTCAAAGCCTGCCCTGCAGGTCCTCCTGAGCCACTCTGCAATCCACTCCCTCCTTCTCGCATTCCCCTTCCTGGCCTCTCAGACTTCACTCCCTTTCCATCCCCAAACCTCCCGCACCCAAACCTCTGCCCTTTCTGCTCTGGACACCTGTCCTGCACCTTATAATTTAGCCACACATGGTGTGGCCACTGGGTTTCCCTGTCCCTGTGCCCCAGCAGTGCCCACTCACCCCCTACCCCACCCCCACACCCCTTCCTCAGGGCCCAGCCCTGACCCTCTGGGCTCAGCCCACCCCCTCCCATCCCTCCCTCCACAGCCTTCCCGAACCAGCTGACTGTGACCCCAGAGGCCCTGGTGGCCGGGCAGGGCCGGGAGGTGGCCTGCACAGCCCACAACATCATGCCTGCTGGCCCGCCTACCAGCCCTGACACCTTCTCCATGTCCCTGCTCCTGGGGGATGGGGAACTGGAGGGGGCAGAGGCCCTGGACTGGGATGTGGAGGAGGAGCCCCAGGAGGGCGAGGACCCGCTGTTCCAAGTGACGACCCGCTGGCTGCTGCCCCCCTGGGGGGCCCCCGCCCTGCACACCCTCCACTGCCAGGCCACCCTGAGGCTGCCAGGCTTGGAGCTGAGCCACCGCCAGCCCATTCCAGGTAAGTCTGCGGGTTCCCGGCTGGGCAGCGCCTCAGTGTCCCCAGGACGCGGGTGAAGTCACAACACCCAGCTCCTAGGAGCCCTGATGGGCAGTGCCCAGCAGCTCTTCTGGAATCTTGGGAGCAACCCACTGCATCCCCATCTGGGCGGGAGCACAGTACCCACCGCAGGGGGAAAAATGCATTCAATTTTTACTCTGTCCCCTGGCGGCAGCCAGAGTGTGGCTTCTTATTCATTCGACAGCTTTCCTGAGCACCTGCCCTGTGCTGGGCCGTAACTTGCTGCCCCTCCTCTGCCCACAGCCTTCTATGGCTCCCACCTCCCTCTGGGTGGAAGCCCAAATTCTCCCTGTGCCCAGGGGCCCCTGCAGAGCTTGCCCTGCCTGTCCCACCGCCTCCCTGCCCTCTCCCCTCCTCCCTTTCCCCCTCACTCACTCTGCTGTTCCCCCAACACCCCAAGTGCGGTCCTGCCCCAGGGCCTTTGCACTGCTGTGTGTTCCACCAGCAATGCTCTTCCCCACACCCACATCTCCCCTGGCTCCCTCTCTCACCTCCCTCGGGTTACCTTCCCAGTGAGGGTTTCTCTGACCTCCCTGTCCAAGGGGTCAACCCCCGCCCCTCACACAGACACACATACGCACAACACACACTCACACACATGAGCTCCTTCTCTCCTGTTGAATGTCTGTTGAGGATCTGTTGACACCTTCTGTCAGCATCTGACATCTCATGTGCTTGCTTTGTTTTTTCCATTATCTGTAGAGACAGACCCTGTTGCCGTGGGTTTTATCCAGATAGGAACGTGTCGCTCCCATTCACAACTGTGTCTCCAGTGGCTAAAACAGTGGCCAGCACATAGTAGGTGTTCAGTACCTACATTTACAGTCTGAATGAATTAATGAATAACCGCTATCACAGTGCCTGGCGCATAGTAGGTGCTCAAGAAATGCTGAACGAACTAACAAAGACATTTAACGTGGGGTCTGGCACACAGTAGGTGCTCAGTTCATTTCATATGTTATTATTAGTTTAACCCACATGTGTCTAATCTGGGACGGGCCCTGCCCGCATCACCAGGCCCCTGGCAGGCTCTCATTAAAAAAGTACAGGTTGATTCTCTGATAGGGCACCTTGAAACTCATGTTAACACGCTGGGGTCATGGGGGCCAGGAAAGATTCTGGATCAAGAAGTAGGAAGGGGCCAGGCAGGGACACAGAGAGAGGGCCTGCAGACAGACCTCCGGGTCTGAGAGATTTCACAGCAGAGCCTACAGATCCCCTCTCGGGGCCTCAGCCTCTTGACTGCACAACAGGGCATCTCCTCATTCCATGGGGGGCACCCTCCCCTCCCGCCTCCCACCCTTTTCCCAATACCCCAAGGCCCTGTGCTCTGGGTACACGGATCGCTCTTCATGCCAGCCCCCCGGGGTAGGTGGCTGTCACCCCACCCCCATTACAGCTGAGGAAAGTGAGACTTGGGGATTTAGACGCTCACTCAGGGTGGAACGGCCACAATGGACCCCGACCCTGCTCCTATCCACCCTGAAATTCACCCAGGATGGGCTTAGAGCAGTTCTGGTCCAACCATGTGGTCCAGATGGAGAGATGCAGGCAGGAGAGGGAGCCTGGGCAGCAGTGAGAACAAATGGCTGCCATTTTCCAGTCCTGCAGGGCCTGACCTCCCCGGAGCCCCCTGCCACGCCCCCCCAAGAGCACTCTGGCACGACCCTCCCGGATCTCCATATCAGGATCCCCCCAGAGCCCCCCACTTCCCCCCGAGAGCACCCCATCACAACCCCTCTGGAGCTCCAAATCACAACCTCCCCTGAGGTCAGCCCCGAGCAGGCCTCCACCCACAGCCCAGGGAGTCCTGGCCTGGCACCTAGAAACAGCTCCACGAGGCCCTGCCACCCGGAGATCCACGAGTCGTCAGCACTGGGGGTTTTGGAGCTATTGTGTGAGGCGGCCTGCGGCCCAGGGGTGGCTGTGCGCTGGACCCAGGCCCCCGGCGGACTGGCAAGTTACGAGACGCGGGAGTCCGGGGCCCAGGCTTGGCTGAGCAGCAGGAGCGCCCTGTGGACCAAGTGCCACCCTGAGGGCTGGTTCCAGTGTCGCCTGGACCCGGGGGGCCAGGTGGCCAACCTGCACCTGGTCCCGGAAACCTGTGAGTCTGGGGTCTGGGGTGGGCACTGGGGGAGCTGGGAGGGAGGGAAATTTGTCAAGGCCTTAGACAAGGAGGCATCCTGCTGGCTTCAGTTTCCCCAGCTGTCCAGTGGGCTCCCCGGACTGCAAGATAACAGCTGCCTAAACGGTGGTGAGAACTATGTTTCCAAGACCGTGTAGATGCCACAGCACTTTGTAAACTCTAAACTACGTGGGCCACGGCAGCCTGTGGAATAGAAACAGAACTAGAACACACCTACTTGGGTAATTTCAGTTTTTCTAGTAGCCACATTCAGGAAAAAAGGAGAAATAAGTTTGATAATATATTTCATCGAACCCAATACATCTCAGGTATTATCACTTCAACATGTCATCTATGAAGAAGCATGAGTGAAATTTTTTTCTTCACATTGGTCTTCAAAATGCAATGTGTTTTACACGGACAGGGCTGTCCATTCAGAGGGGCCATATTTCACAGGCCGTCTGGCCAGTGTCCCCCTCACTGGACAGCCCAGCTCGAACTATAAGATCCTATGTACCTTTCAAAAGACTCACCTTAAAGTCTTTTGGCTATTCCAGGGATTTTTATATGACTCAAAAGATGTTTCAAACCATGAAGTCCTTTGTAAAATTTCAGAGAACTTGGTGAATTGGGGTGCCTTAGGCAGACTGCTGGGCTGCTCCCCCAAAACCTTCAGAAAGGGGTAAGTATTCCGATGTGTCTTTCTCCAGGTTCCTCGCCAACCTCTGCAGCCCTGTGGACCGGCAGCTTGGTTCTGGGGCTGCTTCTCCTGGCGTTCCTCATCTACCACCTGCAGAAACGCTGCCGGCACACCAGCTGATGGCCAAGGCCGCACTCTGGGCCCCCTGCCCTGCCTGGACCACACTGAGGGGGACTTTCCTTCCACTCAGTTGCGACTAGAGGACGTTAGCAGGGTTCTGGGCAGCAGGGGGGCTAACCGTGGGCCCTTTACCCTGATGGCCAACACATCCGGCTTCCCCAGCAGGCTGGGCTTCCCCTCAGTGGAGCCCTGGGGAGCCTCCCCCACCCCAATGGTGCATAGCTAGAGAATAAAGAGCATCTGGTCTGACCTGGGTGGTTCCTGTGATGGTATGAGGAACCTGGAACCCTCTGCTCTAGATGACTCCCCAGAGAGACAAGGAGGGACACACACCCTCACCCTCCTTGGCCAGGGTTGGGCGAGAGGCTTGCCCTCTTCCTGGTGCTTTTCCTGGATGTGGGGACACTGGAACTAAAAGAATAAGTAAGAGTCCTGAAAAGAAGCAGAGAAAAGTATTAGTTGGGAGACAGCAAGGGCAAGGACACAGAAGAGACGTGGCTTGTTAAGGGAAACTGCATCTCTTTTAGGGTAGCTGGGGACTGAGGCGGTAGGAGAGGCGAGGGCGAGGCTGGCTGTAGATTTCAGGGCCTACAGGAACTGGGGAGCTATGGGAGAGTTTACAGCTACGGAGGGTGCAGTGAAAAAGATCCTTCTATTGGTAAGGTAAGGTAACAGCCTGGGACAGGGAACTGGGGACCGTGGGTGGTCCACTCATTCCGCGAACAAGTGCAGTCGGGGGGACTAGTGGCCGCGAGGGCTCAGAGCAGACCCCCTAACCCAGCCTGGAGTGGGGGGAGCCTTTCCCAAAGAGTTGAGCTACAAACTCAGGCGGAGACTGTGTTAAGCTGAAGGCCTGGCTGAGCACAAAGGCTCCGAGGTGAAAGTCAGAAAAGGGCGGGATGGGGGGCGGCGCTTTGTCCCGGAGTATGGGTGGAGCCATCCCGCCCTCGCTCTCCAAGCTTCTTTGGTCACCAAGGATGCTGGTTGCTAGGGGACCATGCTACTAAAGGACTCGCCCACTACCAAGATGGCAACCAGTCCGGCTTCATACCAGAAACCAAGCCCTTCCTAGGGAATCCATCTTGGAGTCGGGCAAAGATTTAGGTTCCGAGCCTAAGCCAGGAAAGCGAACCGACACACGTAAAGAGGAAGCCGGAGAGAGAGTGCCAATTAGAACCAAAGGGAAATGGTGTCCTGAGCTGGTTAGTTCCCAGAGTCTTCCAGGGGGATTCAGGCGCTCTCTGCCCTTAACTAAGATGGCTGCCCCGAGGCGCCAGCGCGCTATGAAATATGGCGACACTTCCGGTCCCGCTGCCCTCAGCGAAGATGGCGACGGTGGAGAAGCGGCGGCTGGCTGTATCCCAGGCGGCCGGTTTCACAGACAGCGGCCGGCCGGGGGCGTCTCGAACGGCGGCGATGACCGAGAGTGAGGAGGACTTCCTGCGGCAGGTCGGGGTGACGGAGATGCTGCGCACGGCCCTGCTGAAAGTGCTGGAGGCGCGACCCGAGGAGCCTATCGCCTTCCTGGCGCACTACTTCGAGAACATGGGCCTGCGCTCGCCTACAAACGGCGGCGCCGGGGAGCCACCGGGCCAGCTCCTGCTGCAGCAGCAGCGACTGGGCCGCGCGCTGTGGCACCTTCGCCTGGCTCACCACTCCCAGAGGTGCGGGGCGGGGCCGGTCCTGGGCGGCTAGGGGCCGCGGCCGGACTTCAACTCCCAGCGTGCTCCGCGCGGCTCCCCCGCCCTTGGCGCCCGAGCGCGAGGCATGCTGGGAACTGTAGTCCGCTGCACATGTGGCGGGATGGGCGCAGACCTTGACGGGCTGGAGGTCCCCAGCGTGGCACCTAGCTGAGTGCTTGCGTCGATAGCTCTGGCCCACTTCGTCTTTTATGATGCCTCTTTGCAGGTGCTGAGTTCCCCCTTGCAGCCCACTCCACTTTTGAAAGTCATGGAGCCCAGAAAGGACTTAGCCCAAGGTTGCAGAGCAATTCTCTGAGCCAGGTCCCTCCTAGCAGCCTCGTTAACAGCATTGTAGCATCCCCGTCCGTTAAGCCAGAAAATGAGTATTTGTAGGTCTGGGCCGTGGAGACACAGAGAAAACCAGTCACCCAAGGCCCCTACCCTAGGAGTAGGCCCCCAGCAGGCACCGAGGAAGGGGCCTGCGCGACACACAGGGAAAGGTGTTTCAGTCACGAGGCAAGCAAGTGCACTGGCCTGGAAGCTGTAGTGCTGCCGTGAAGGACCCACTGGGGGAGGGAAGGCAGTGGATGCTTCCTGTGGCTGAAGCATGGTGGGGTGGAGGGGATGGCTTCCCCCACCCCACCCCGCCCCGCCCCGCCCATCTCTGAGCCCAGGGAAGGGGGCTGAGGAACATGCTTTGAGTGAGTGGTCCGCGTCCAGAGGATGGGAAGAAGTTGACACGCAGCATCAACCAGATAAGGTCACGGCTGGATGTGGCTGGGCTGGGTCTTAGGTTGGGGGTGGGGGTGGATTCCCAGAAGCAGGGTCTGAGGCTAGCATTCACGTGGGGGTAATTTTAAGAGGTCGCTCCCCAGAGAACCCATGGAGGAGGAGGAGGCCAAGCAAGGGAGAGTTTCAGTCTGACCCCCAGCACTCCCTGCCCACAGACCCCCCTCCCAAGAGAGTCAAGGTGCAGACCCCAAGAGAAGGGAAGCACAGAGAGGCTGGGAAGGGAGCCAGGGTGTGGAAGGGGCGTGGAGAGGAGCACCAGATCTCCACCACAAGGGGAGGGGAGAGCAGGGTGTCCAAAGTGACAGCCAGGAAAAGCTGCAGGATGGCCGGGGCCACCCCTGAGATGGGGACCTAGGGAGGGGAGTGGGCTGGTGGGTGTCCATGTGCTCAGCGCAGGCTCTGAAGGTTGAGGTGCTGGGTTTGCTGGGGCCGAGGTGGCAGGGGTTGTGCACGAACAGTCTCAGGTGGTCTGTGAGATGGGAAGTCACTGGTTTGGGGAAATTTCCAGAGTTGCTTGGGGACTATTCATTCAGGGTCTGGGTAAACCTCGCAGCAGGAAGGTGGACAGTCGGGTCTGCAACTGAGACATGTGACTGCTACAGGAGGTTTGTCACCTGGGAGGGCTAAGACCCCAGGCACTGACTTCAAGGAGCCCCAGCTCAGAAAACCCACAGAAAAGCATGAGAAGGCAGACCAGACATGAAGGAGAGAACTAGAAGAGAGTGACATTCCAGGACATCCTCCAAGGAGGAAGAAAGTCAGTGGCAGGACCACCATGTACAGTTGTTCAGGTCGCGCACTGTGCAAGCCACTCACCCCCCCCCCCCATAGACATCACAGACAAGAACATTTATATGAAGGCTTTTTGTAGAGCTTTTTCCCTGATTCACACAGAGACACCTTGTGGGCTGGCAGTGGCCCTGTGTCCGATGGCCCGATAGATGAGGGCTGGGAAGTGTCTGATGGATTTAGAGCCAAGGGGGCTGTTTGAGATTCCTAGAGCTGCTGTAACAAATGACCACAGACTTGGGGACTTGAAACAACAGACGTGTATCCTCCACTGTTCTGGAGGCCAGAGTCTGAAATCAAGGTGTGTCAGGGCTGTGTTCTCTCTGGAGGCTCCAGGGGAGGGTCCTTCCTGCCTCTTCCGGCCCCTGGGGGCTCCAGGTGTCCTGGGCTTGTGACTGCTTCCCTCCCATCTCTGCCTTGTCTTCCCCACGGCTTCTCCGTGTCTCTGTCCTCTCTCTTAATAGGACACTTGGCATTGGATATAGGGCCACCTCATCTCCAGATCCTGAGCTGATCACATCGGCAGAGACCCCATTTCCAAATATGGTCACACTCACAGGTGCTGGATGGACCTACATTCAGGGGATGCTGTGCACAGCACTTCAGGGGTGCTGGAGCCAGGGGCTGGTGACAGTTGGGAGAGGAGGGGCACAGAGGGTGAGTGGCAGGTGCTGGTGGCTGATGTGCCCTGGCACCTGGGCTCACCTGGTCTCCCAAGAGACAGAGCCAGTGGTGAACTCAGAAGGTGGGGTCGCAGCCAGGAGCCCCTTATCCTTGGCCGATGGGCGAGAAGCGGAAGCCAGGCCAGGTGAGTCCTGGATTTCGGAGATAGGTGGTCCCTCCGTCAGGCAGCTTTGTCCTGACGCCAAGGGGTTGGCTGGGGCGTCCTGGGGCTGTTCTTGAGAGCATCACCAGCATGAAAGATTTGGGGAGAACTCAACCAAAATGAGAGATTTGGGGAGAGCACAACCAAAATGAGGCCAGCCTCTGCTGGCATCTCAAGAAATCAAAAGCTCTGGCTGCTAGGACTGGTGATGGCAGCTTTGACATTCTACTGGCCCCCAGAGCACAAGCAGGACTGTCCCAGGACTGGCTGAGGCCACCTGGGCACTGTGGCCTGAAGGCCTCCCTCTGAGCCACTGAGTGCTCAGAGGTTCAGCAAGAGTGCGACCCCTGCAGATCCTGTGGACCCAGAAAACACGCGGAAGCACCAAAGGGTCTATGCCAGTCTCAGCTCAGAGCATCCTCTAGGGAGCATGCCGGGCACTGGGGGGTGTGGAGCCGCATCCCTGACTCCACCCACTCGATGCCAGGAGCCACCCCCAGCCGTGACAACCACAGATGTCCCCAGAGTCCCCTGGGGTCAGAATCTCCCCTGGCCAGACCCCTGGGTTAGGGATTTCACTGGCCCCAAGAGACTGCATTCATGACCCTCTGACCTCTGAGGTCCTCGGGTGCTGCACACATTTAAGTACATACCTGAGTGAGAGGGAGGCGGGGGTGACTCAGAGCTGGGAGTCACCTTGGTTTACAACGTCTGACTCAGTGGGAATTCATGCGGGTGTCTGGTGTGAGCAGGGAGAGAACCGAATTTCTTTCCAAATAGTTAACCAGGGTCTCTCCCCCTGGGCACTGCTGACATGGGGGCTGGGTCACACTCTGGGGGGGGGGGGGGCACCCTGTGGGTGATGGGCAGCATCATCCCGGGCCTCCAGCCATCCAGTGGTGACAACCAAAACTGTCCCCAGATATCACCCAGTGTCCCCTGGGGGCGGAGTCACCCCCATTGAGAGCCCCCAGTCCACAGTGGAAAATCTCCGTGTCTGTTTCTGGACACAATCCATAAATCGGTTCCTTTTAAACAAACGCGCAGATGGTTTGCAAACTGCTGGGTGTGGGGCTGACCCGAGTGGAGCCTCAGTTGTGCCCAGGCCCCACTGCACAGACAGGGAAACTGAGGGCCAGAGCCTAGGCCGCCAGGACGGTTCAGCAGGTGGCATGGGCGCCCCCTCGTGGCTGGGAGCTGCCAGGGGGAACCCCAGGGAGGACGGATGGGAGGCGGGGCCTAGAGGTTGAGTTTGGCCTTCCTCTGGGCTGCCCGCCTGATCCTCCAGTCTCACTGGGTGTCACTGCTCCTCCATGAGTCTCCCTGCCCACGGGGCCAGAAGCCTGTGGTCACCAGCATCCAGGCAGTGGCTGAGCTGCAGCACTGGTTACAGCTAATGACAGGTACACATGGGGCCCCTCCCACATGCCAGGCACAGTCTGAAGCACTTGGCCCAAAACTTACCCTCTGCCCTCCCAAGAATCCTGAGATTCGGGGATTAGGACCCTCTTTTTCCAGATGAAGGAAGCAAAGAGCGCAGGGTCCTCAAGAGGCAGCTGATCCTTGGTGTGTCCCTCGGCCCCCAGCCGTTGCAGCCCCAGGCAGCCCGTCTGGGACTGACATGGCCATATGCCAACAAATCTTTACAGAAACAGGCAGCAGCCAGGTTTGAGCCACATCTGTGGTTCAACTCTTGGCCTGTGCGAGGAGGAAAGGTGGGCACGGTGTCTGGCCCCAGAGAGCCTGTCAGTGCAGGCATCATCAGCGGGAGGGCCGCTGGAGAGTCCGTGGGCAGGTGCCCGTTGGTTGAGTCATCAGACGATCCTCGGCCCCCTGGGCAGCGTTCTGGGCACTGGGGCTGTAACAGTGACCAACAGATAAGCCCCCTGATGTGGACTCCTGGGCAGATGTGGGAGAGAGGAAACTCCTGAGGACCCCAGACAGTGGGTCTAATGTGATGACCGCCAGGAAAAAAAGTAGAGGAAGAGGTCAGGGAGTTGGGGAGGCCCCTCTCCCCCAGAGAGGCAAAGACTGGGAGGAGCCTGGGGAGGTCTGGGGAAGCGCACTCCAGGGAGGGCATAGCTGGTGCACAGGCCCTGAGGTTGTACGGGCCTGGTGTGCTGGAGGAGGAGCTGCGGGGCAGGGGCCGAGGGTGGGGCGGGGCGGGGCGGGGCTCTGCCCGGCTGGCCCAACGTCCCGGTCCGCCCCGCAGGACAGCCTTCAACAACAACGTCGGCGTGGCCTACGAGTGCCTGAGCGCCAGCGGGCGCAAGAAGAAGCCGGGGCTGGACGGGCGCACGTACAGCGAGCTGCTGAAGCGCATCTGCCGGGACGGGGAGGCCCCTGAGGAGGTCGTGGCGCCCCTGCTGCGCAAGATCCAGTGCCGAGACCACGAGGCTGTGCCGCTGGCCGTCTTCCGCTCGGGGATGCTCACCTGCTTTGTGCTGCTGGAGTTCGTGGCGCGCGCCGGCGCCCTCTACCGGCTGCTGGAGGACCCGGGCCTGGCCACGGCCGACCGCCGCGTGGGCCAGGCGGTGCTGGACACCCTCGAGGGGGCCCTGCAGGCCAGCGACGACACCGCGCCCGCGCGCTACCTGGAGGCCGGCTCACGCCTGGGGCCCGACAGCCTGGCACTGGCCATGGACCGCGCCCTGGTGGCCCGGCGGCCCAGCGCCCCCATGACCCGGGAGGAGTTCCTGGAGAAGGCCACCGCCCTCTTCATTGCCAAGGTCAAGCCGGTGGGCTGAGCCCTTCCCTCGACTGCTGCCACCTGCGCCCAGAGCTGGGGCCCTGAAGGTCCGGCTGGCTGCTCCCGGCTGGAACATAGTCCGGGGCCAGGACTGGGATGTCCCTGCATGCCAGCGGGCTAGGGGGAGCCCCCCACCACCACCAGCTTCCTACCTGAAATGATGTCCCAGCCCCCTTCAGGCGGAGGCCAAAGCTCCCTCTCCGGACTCCCGCCAAGGCCCCTCTTATCCACAGAAATAAAGTCTGTTACCGAGGCTGACCTGGTGTGTGTGCGCGCTGCCCCAGCCCCAGCCTTGTCTCACCGCCGCCCGGAAACCCCATGGCATCCCAGGCTTTATGGGGGCCGAGGGCACTGGGCACCCAGCAGCCCAGAGACCCAGGAGGCACGGCCAGCTCCTTACGAGCGCCAAGCAGTTCCTCCCCAGCCTCTGTCCCAGAAGTCAGCTGGGCTGACAGTCACGCCCGCAATGGTGGAAACTACTGAGACACCCTAAGCCCTGCTGTGTCTGGGCTCACGCTGCCCTAGGGGGAAGGCAAACCACTGCCCACAGGTGGGGAGACCGAGGCCCAGAGGAGGGACAGTCCCAGCACCAGCAAGGGTGCCACCCAACGCAGGCCCGCACTCGGCACCCCAGACCCAACGCTGCCTCCGCCTCCACCGCTGCCGTCAGGTCCGTCAGGGGTCCAGGCGCACCTGCGAGGTTCACCAAGCACCCCACAGAGTGGCTTCCTGGAGGCAGGATGCCAAGGGAGCAGAGTCCCAGCCCAGAACAATTCCTGCTGGGTGACTTCACTCTCTTGGCCTAAGCTTCCTCCTCAGTTAAATAGGACTCAGGACAGCCCCTATTTTGATTGAGGGCGATCACATGGGGACAGAATCTAAAGCCCTTCACAAGCTGCTGAAGGCGGGACCACCTTGCCTCCCAGGTCCCAGCACCTGCCCTTGGCCTCTGGCAGGTAATCAGAGAGCCCACGGATTGCAGCTGTGTTCTCCAGTTACAGCTTTCTTTGTGTTCCCACCTGCTCTTCCAGACTCTCCCACCCCCTGCAAGGGGCTGATGAGAGGCGGGATCCGTGTCCCCCTCCTTGAACTTGATGGCTTTTGTGACAGACAGTACACAGCTTCCGCCCCGCGGGTGCTTCCAGGACATGACACCCACATTGTGAGGACGCGCAGGCCACGTGGAGGTGTTCCAACTAGCAGCTCCTGCTTTGCAGGTCTGTGAGCTGAATAAATGGTTGTTACTGTTTTCAGCCATGAAGTTTTGGGGTCATTTGTTACATAACCACAAACAGCGTACCGCTCAGTAAGCATGGTGCTCCGGAAATGCGCCTGAAGCCTCAGCCACCTGGGATGAGCATTTAGGGGCTAGACAGCCTCAGCGAACCAGAGGTGGCAAGGCCCCCGCCAAGAGCTTGCGGCCAGGCGCAGCACCTGCTTTAAGTGCAGGCCAGGAGCAGGCCACATGGCACGGTGGGCTCGCAGGCCCCAGCAGCTGCTGGTCAGTCTGTGGTCCCACTGGGGACCACTGGGGAACCTCTCCCTCCTGGCCGTCGGAAACTGGGCTGCTTAGGGTGAAGCCGGTGTCACTGGTACCACCAGACCTCCTTCCCAGCTGCCGTGGCTCACAGCTGTCCCTCCACAGAGATGGACCCCAGCCCAGGAGGCACCATCCCCCATCTCAGGCAGGAGTGGCCAATGAGTGACCACCAGCCCTAAAGCTGGTCCCCTTGCCTCAGGTGGACCTGACTCTGGGGGCAGCTCACCCTCCAGGGCCCCCAGGTCAGGCTGAGGCCAACTCCAGCAGGGGTCACCCCTTGCCCTGTCCAGTTTCCCTCACTGCCTCCCCTGAGTCGCCATCATACCTGGTCTTGGGTCCAGAAGTCCTGCTATGACCTTTGCCTGGGGAAGCTGAGCTGTCCTGCTTACCTGACCTCACAGCAGGGTGGACCCTCAGTCTCCCTGTCATCCACACCCCCGCCACTGGGGTGGTCTCTCCATAGCCCCCTGGAAGGCTGCCCCTCTTCCCCTGCTTCCCTGTGGAAGGCGCCCTCCTGCTCTCCTGGGGCCTCTCCTCTCCTCATGCTTCCTCCTCATTTGGCATCTCCTGGGCCCACGGCTTCGATTACTGCCTGGTCACCAAGGAGTCTCAAATTCACGCTTCTGGCCCCACCCTGCCCTACTGCAGCCCTGGAGAGCCAACCACCTGCTGGGTGTCTCTTCAAGGACATCCCAGGTCTGCCATGTCCAGCATGGAGCCTCTGGTCGGCCTCCCTGATCCTGGGACTCCTCTGGAGCATGTGGTCTCTGAGGAAGCCCCGGTCCTCCCAGGACAGGGGCTGGGCCTGGGTGCCTCCCCTGCCCCCTTAGCTGGCCCTTCTCTGCATCCTGTTGGTTGCACATCATAGCTTCATTCTGCCTGATCCTCCCCACACTGGTCCAGCCCACAACCTCACCCACCTGGGCAACCCCACCAGCCCCACCAGCCAGTAGGAGTGCGCCAGGCACCTTCACCTCAGTGATTGGCTCAGGAACAGCATGTGACTCCAGCTGGCCAATGAGATGCAGCCCTGGGACTTTTTCTGGGGTGGCTGAGCTCGGAGGACCTGGGCCTAGATTCTGGAGCCACCTGCTCACCACATGGCCTATAAACAAAGTGAGTTCTCAGGAAAGATGAGCCAAGACACTCCCCAGCCTCTTTTCTTGCCTCTGTCCCTCACTCTGCCCCAGGCACACTGGTCTCTAGCTGGTCCAGTGTGTCCCTACCTCAGGCCTTTACACGTGCTGGTCCTTCTCCCTCTAACACTGTTCCTCCTGACTCACTCCGTTCTGGTCTCTGCTCAAATATCACCTCCTCAGCAATGCCTCCCTGGCCTCCTAATCAAAATAACCCTCCTGCCCCCGCCCCTGTTGCTACTGCTTCACTGTGCTTCATTTTCCTCCGCAGCAATTACTGCTACCGGAAGTTGCTTACTTATTTATAGCTTGCTTAAGTCCCTTCTCCCTGCCTCTCCGAGGGCAGGAGTTTTTACTTATTTTATTCACTACTGTACCTCTGGCACCTAGATTTGTCCGTGGAAGGCCATGAACCAATTAATCAATTTTCCAGAGGAAGAACCTGACGCTCACAGAGGTGAGGGTACTCACTTCCTGTGGCTGTTGTAACAAATCACCACAAAGTCAGTGACTTAAAACAATGCAAGTTTGTGACCTTACAATTCCAGAGGTCAGAAGTCCTAAAATCCAGACATGAGAAGGGCTAGTCCCTCTGGAGGCTCCAGAGGAGATTCGGGTCCTGCCTTTTCTAGCTTCTAGAGGCACTGCATCCCCGGCTCACGGCCCCTCCCTCCACCCTCACCACCAGCAGAGCAGCATCTCCCGTCTCTCTCTGACTCTGACCCTCCCACCGCTGCGGGATTGCTCTGGGCCCACCTGGATAACCAGGACATCCCCTTCTCAAGGTTCCTTCTCTCAGGCGAGGTCGCACGTTCCCAGGCTCTGGGGTCAGGATGTGGACGTCTGCTGGGCATTATTCTCTGCCACAGTGCGTAACTGTGTCCCAGATTGCACAGCCTGAAAGAGGCAGAGCTGACCCTGAAGCCTGTTCTGTCATGTCCAGAGTACACCCACATGTAGCCTTTGTCCCCGGCTCCATGGCCCTCTCCCCCATCAGGGGCCACATTCTCTCCCAGGCACCCCTTTTCTTCACCCCTACAGCCCCTCTGTCTCCTGAGATGATGCCTGTCCTAACAGGCACAACTGCAGCAAGATGCTATTGTGCAAGTCTCCATAACATGTTCCAGCTCTATGCTAAGAGCTTTTCAAGTATTCCCTCACGTCACCCATTTTACAAATGAACAGGTCCATTTGAGGCCCACTTCCAAAGTCCTAGCAGAACCTAGATCTGAATTCAGGGCTCTCCTGTGACATGTGATGGAAGACTCAACTCAGACTGCCTTATAAGAAAAGAAGTAATTCATTAACTTGCACCATTGCAAGGGGAATCAGGCATGGCTGGATCCAGGAGCGCAAATAGGGTCATCAGCACTTTCTCACCAGTCAGCTTGGCTTTCCGGAGCCAACTTTGTTCACAGGCCTCATCGTGGTGATAAGGTGGTCCAACAGCTCCAGGCCCAGCTGAGGCACCCCAGCACTGTGTCCCCAGAAAAAGTCCCAGGCTGCAACTCATTGGATGGCTGAATCGCATGCTGTTTCTGAACTAAGCTCTGCAGCCAGGGGACTTGAAGCTCTCTAACTGGATGACCCAATTCCAACCTCAAAGACTAAGAGTGGAAGTCCCCAGGGAAAAACTGAGGTGCTATGTCCAGAGAACAGGCAAAACCCCAGATGTCCATCCCTCCAGGGTGTTTCATAGCCTGAGGTGCAGGCTTTCCTGGGGCAAGGGGGGAGGCCCCACTTGGGACCAGCTAGAGGGCCAGAAACCTGGCACCCTCCTTTACATTTCCAGGACCGCCGCCACCCACCCAATAATTCCTGCAATGTGGGGGTGTATGCAGGGAGATATCTTGGGACACCTCTGGAAGAATCATAATCAGTTCTAATTACTGTTTATCAGCGTGGCGCTGCTTGCCAACGCTACCACACCGGTGATAAGGGCAGTGTGAAGGACAGACTGGGCAAAGTGTGCTCAGCCCACTTCATACATGCAGGGCCGCACCAGGTCTCCCAGGGTGAGGGCAGAGCCCCTTGCACTGATGAGAAAGTCGTGTGAAGCTGCTGCTCGGCCGAGGGCTCTCTCCTGGACTCCTCCTATCTCCCCACCTCCCCACCTGTCTTTTCCTTCCCTAGACCCGTTTACCTGCCTGTCCTTCACTGGTACCAGCGAGGGCCAGGTACTGGCGCGCGCGGGGCAGAGAATCAGCTGAGCCTAGCCCGTGGTGTTGGTGCAGCTGTTGGCTGTCTGGGACAACTGCCAGCAAGGCCACCACAGGCCACGGTTGCCACGCCCACCCTCGTGGGGAGATGTCACCTGCGGAGGCGCAGGGATGGAAGCCAGCGCATCACATCCAACTCTCCCGACCCAGAGGTGTGTAGGAGCCCGGGCCCGGGGCGCAGCCAGGTCAGAGCTCAGGAGGGGTCCGGGTGAAGCCCAGGGTCAGGGCTCGATGGGGTCAAAGGTCAGCCTGAGATAGGGCATGGCGAGGGAGGGTCAGGGCTCTCGTGCTTCGGCCAGGACCTGAGGAGTCGGTGCTGCAGGAGTGCTGAGTGCGGAAGGGGCTGATTTCTCCCCGCTTCTCCGGGAGCGGTGGGACCCTCCCCTTCCCCCTCTCGGCTGGCCCAGGGCGGCCAGGGCCGGGGTCGCGAGTGGGGAAACTGAGGCTCAGGCCGGCCCCGCCCCGGCCCCGCCACGCGCCGGGACGTCACAAAAAGGCCCCAAAAGCGCGGCAGGCCGGGTGGGGCGGCGCAGCGCAGCCCTGGCCGCAGCCCCACGCACAGGCGTACGGGGGAGCTCTTCCGAGCTGGGGCGGCGGCGGCCTCCCAGGGGGGTCGGAAGCGCCAAGGCGCCCGCGCGCACGGACCCCGGCTCTCGGCGGCGCGCTCGGAGGCCGGGGGAGGGATAGTTTCCCGGCGTGCCCCGCGGGCGGGCGGCGCGCAGGCGCAGTCGGCGGGGGCGGGGCACGGCGGCCGAAGCCAGCGCCGGGCGGCGGCGCAGAGCGAGTGGAGCGCCCGGGGTCCCCCGGCGGCGGCGGCGGCGGCGGCGGCGGCGGCGCAGAGGAGGAAGGCGGCCCCGGTCCCGGCCCAGCCTCGCCCCCGGCCCCGGGCCCATCCGCCGCCGCCATGGCCCGGCCGCTGGTGCCCAGCTCGCAGAAGGCGCTGCTGCTGGAGCTCAAGGGGCTGCAGGAGGAGCCGGTGGAGGGCTTCCGGGTGACCCTTGTGGACGAGGGCGACCTGTACAACTGGGAGGTGGCCATCTTCGGGCCCCCCAACACCTACTACGAGGGCGGCTACTTCAAGGTGAGCCAGGGGCAGGCGGGCGCTGGCGACCCCTCCTCCGGCTCCTCGGGGCCCGTCCCCCGGCTCCCCGCCCCCTGTCCCCTGCCCTCGCCCCTCGCGGCGCCCCCTCTCTGTCTGTCCTCGCGGCGCCCCCTCCTTCTGCACGGCTGGGTCCCTCGGTCACCCCCTCTGCCACCCCCTCCTCATTGTCTGGCCCCAGGAGCCCCTCCATGGCCGCTTCTGGCCCCCAAAGGAGAGGCCCGGGACCTTCCCAGTTTCTCTAGGTGCGGGGCTCTGGTGCCCCCAGCCCCTGGTGTCCCCTCCCCTCCGCCCAACCCTGCCCTGCCCCCCACCTTCCCTGCCCGCTGCCCGCAGGAGACAAAGGGGCCTCCCCAGAACAGGCGCGCTGTTCTGGGGAGTGCCGGCCCTAGGGGAGGGAACGAGGCCGGCCGGCCTGCAGACTGGACCCTCCACTTGCTCGGGTTCCAGAAAAGGCCCGGATGGGGCCTTGGCAGCCGGAACCTGCTTGGAAAGCGGCCACCCTCACTGATAGCAGCAGGCCAGGCCCTCTGGGTTGCATCCTGAGCTTTATGTAACCTGTTCTCTCCTGCAGTCACTCCCATCCTCCACCCTGTCCCTGGGATGTGGGAGCCTCGCACAGAACAGACCCCGGCCTGGCCTCAGAATCTTGGGCTCCTCTCTGGCCCAGCTGGCCTTTCTCAGGTTCCACTGAGCGGGTGGCTGCTTGAGCCCAAACATTTGTGGGCCCTACGTGTTGGCTGGATTCTGAGCAGTTCCCACTTTTGTGGGGAGCGGGGAGATGAGTGCCTTCCCCGGGACTGGTCACATTTCTGTCTGGTGTGACGAGGACTCAGGCCAAGACTTGGGCAGCTTCCTTGACCCCCCTGATCTGAGTCTAGACGTGGCCTGGGAAGAACCTCTCCCAGACGGAAGACTGCTTTTCCAGCCTGAGAGACAAGGCAGGGGGTCTCCCTGCAAGAGAGGTGGGGCCTGAGGCCTGGGCTGGGACACCCCGTCACCGCCTGCCAGGAGCCCAACTGGCCTGCCAGGTTCTGCCTGCCTGCAGGCCTGGGGGAGGGGCGGGCTGGTGCTGGGGCAGATGTCTGTGTTTGCACATTTGGCTGACGTTTTAGCCACGCCTGCTCAGTGGCCCTGAGGAGCAGCCTGGTCTGCTGTGGGCCATGCCTGAGTTGAGGTTCCCTCACAGCTTTGGTGGGATGGGGGTATGTGTGTGGACAGCCCTGGGCTGAGTTTTGTGTCTAGAGTCCACCTTCCCCATACAGGGGAACAATTTGGGGCCGATCACCAAATGGTTTAATCAGCCCCCTCCTGCAGCCTCTTCTGTTTGCTTCTGAGAGCAGTTGGCTGTGAGGGTAAGAGCTCTGCTCACAGCTGGGAAAGCGGAGTCCCATCCTGAGGCGAGGCCGGGACTCTGAGCGAGGCTGGAAGGGTGGAGGGACGTGGGTTTCTGCCTGTTGCCGGCTGTTTGCAAGGACCCTTGTTTGGTTAGGACCCTCCAGAACGGCTCTAGTGGGGTGGTCCTGTGTTTCTGGAGAAGGATGGGCTGGGAAGGGGGCGCTGCACATCTGATCACACCTGCTGTAGGGTGTGTCCCCGAAGAGCCCGCACAGGACCCAAGGTGATCCTGCCATCTCCGATCCTCCTATCCCGACTTGGCTGGGTGAGGAGGGCCGGAGGGCCAGCGTCACTTTCCAGCCAATTCCTGCAGCCCTTCCTCCCAGCCGGCTGGCCCCCCCTTCTCCCTGTGAGCAGACAGCCCCAGGTACTCTGAGGGGTGCCACAGAGACCTTGTCAGGAGCCCCTCCAGTGCTGTGTGCCCTCAGGCAAAGTGCTCTCCTTCTCTGAGCCTCAGTTTGCATAGCGGAAAAGGCATCTCTGGAACTTCGTGGGTGCTTGGGGCGGGGCGGAGGGGCCTGTCCCCCTTGCTCCGCTGAGGAGGCCTCAGGTAGTCTTAGGCCGTCACTTAGAAACCCAGCACTGGGCTGGGGGACCACAGGGCAGGGTCTGAGGCCCAAGTTCCAGGCTGGCTCTGGGCCTCAACGTGTTCAGTCCAGGACGAAGGAACTCCCCCCAGTGCCCTCAGCGTCCCCACCCAGGAAAGCAATTCGCCAAAGACGGGCTGACGGGTCTGCAGCAGAGGTGCCCTGCACGGTCCAAGGCACTGCCAGGGTCCCAGGACTGGGCTTAAACAGGCGGAGGACAGGGCACAGCTCTCACCCGGGGGGCCCTCCCCCAGCTACCCCATGACCTCCCTGTCTGCCTTCCTGACCCCTCAGAACTGACACCTGCGGGCAGAGAGCCTGTCAGCCCAGCGCTGACTCATCCCCGCCCACGGCGCCTGCCCAGGGAGGTGTCAGGAGTGGTTGCCCAGTGAACACGGGTCTATTTTAATCCTTCCCACAGGCTGGAAACTGAGGCCGGGAGTCCAGCACAGTGCTTGGGCACCCAGCTCCCAGGACTGAGGCCCGGGCCCCTCTGCTGGCCTTTACCATGAGTACGCTCTTCTCCTTGGGGCCCAGGCTCCAATCCCTCCCACAGGCCAGGGCCGGGCAGGTGCCCATGCCCGCCAGCAGCAGACGGGGACCAGGGTCAGCTCAGATGCACCTGGCCTAGGCCTGTGAGGGGTGTGGGCAGCAGGCAGGGTCCCAGGCTGACGTCCTGCTGGTGTGTTTGTGGGCAGCCTGAGCTGGGGGCCCCTCACCCCCACCCTCTGCCCTCCCTGCCAGGCGCGCCTCAAGTTCCCCATCGACTACCCCTACTCCCCGCCGGCCTTTCGGTTCCTGACCAAGATGTGGCACCCCAACATCTACGAGGTGAGCCTGACCCTCCCGGCCCCTGTGTTGTGGAGGGGTCGCGGACAGGAGCCCCTCGGACGCTGAGCCCTCCTGCACTGCACAGACTGGGGTCTCCTGCGTTTTGGGGGAGGGGGGGTCGCGAACAGGAGCCCTGCAGATGCTGACCCTTCCTGTGCCGCACAGACTGGGGACGTGTGCATCTCCATCCTCCACCCGCCAGTTGATGACCCCCAAAGCGGGGAGCTGCCCTCGGAGCGGTGGAACCCCACACAGAACGTCAGGTGAGGCCAGTTGGGGTCCTGGCTCCCTCTCGCCGGGCTCCCTGGGGCCTGCCCAGCCCTGGGTACACTGACACAGGGAGACCCCGGTGTCATCCTCGGGGCCATGGCTCCCTACAGGGTGGCGTCTTTGGGAACCAGCTCCCTTCTGGAGTCCTACCAGCCTCTCTGCCCATTTCCCAACACTCCCTGCTCCACCCCTCTTCAGGAATGGCCTCTGGGCATCCTGTGTCCACATCTGCTTGTCCCTGGGGTCTCCCCTCCCCGTGGAACACAGCCCCCTCCATCCTCAGGGCCAGACTGCTCACCCTGAGTGGCTTGAGTGCCCTGCATTCTGGCCCATATGTCCCTGGTCCAGCCCCAGCCATAGCAGAAGTGGGTAGCAGGGGACCCACTCTCTGGGCAAGATGCTGAGGGGATGGGTCAGGCCTGCTCCGGTGGGAGGGGGAGGTCCTGGCCTCCGCTGCCCACCTGCGTCCCATCCCAGAGCCAGGCACACGGCAAAGGGTAAGAGGCGGTGGGGAGGGGGCGGGGCAGGCCCAGGGTGTGGGGCTCCCGGGCAGGCAGTACTCCAGGCAGGCTGGGCTGGGCTATGAATGCCCCCGACAACTGGCTCATGCCCCCAGGACCATCCTCCTGAGCGTCATCTCCCTCCTCAACGAACCCAACACCTTCTCTCCGGCCAACGTGGATGCCTCTGTGATGTACAGGAAGTGGAAGGAAAGCAAAGGCAAGGACCGGGAGTACACGGACATCATCCGGTGAGTGGGGCCCGGCTGGCGGGGCAGGGGGCCAGGCTCCGGCCTCAGTCCCCGTCCTGGTCCCTTCTCGTGAGTTCTGGAAAATCCAGTGCTTTTTTCTCTTGGACTCATTGTGACACCACAGTCATGCGAGTGTGTTGTCCGCTGTCTGCTGTCCTGCACAGCGGTGCCGTGCACATGGGCATCGTGGTGCGTGTGTGTGCACCTCCCACTGGGGCATCGTAGCGCAGTGTCCACCAGGTTTCAGCAGGTTTTGCCACAATTCCTTTGCTTTGCGAGTGAAAGGGCGGCAGTCCCACTGGCCTCCCTCTGCGCCCCGGTGGCCCTGTCCTGTGTGCGAGTGCTGGAGGCGGGGGTGAGCACGTGCGAGGTCTGTTTGGGGTGTGCGTGTTCCACACGCTTCTGAGACAGTGCTGCGCGTGCTCTGTCTCCCCCTCAGCGTGAGCAGCTCTTCCACTGGCGGTTGTGGGACTTGGAGTTGTTCTCCAAAGGCAGCAAATCCATCTGGCACTAGCACACGTAGGAGATCCCTTCTTTTATGGAAAATAATTTCATTTTGGTTACAAAAGCTTCAGAATTTGTCAGGTTGAAGCCCCATCTCAGTGTCATTGTCTCTGTTCTCCCATGAACGAGCAGGTGCCAGTCCCCACAGCAGGGTCTGTACAAAATCTTCTTGGGAGCATGGGCCCCGCGGGGACTGGGGTCCCCAGTAATGTCCCCAGGAGCCTGCTCTCCCCTCCCCGTTGTGTTTGTTGTGTCCTGTGAGCTGCTCTGTCACCATTGTCCTTTGTCACTTGTCCTCGTGTGGCTTGTGACTCATTTCATGGCTCTTAACCCTTCACTAAGTCTCTTCCAAATAGCTTTTCAGTTTGTCGTTTACTTCTTAGAAAAGCAAGTGAGTTAGACCTGCAGGCCCAGTGTTTCCCCAAGAAGAAAGGGCACACATCCTCACTCGGCGTCCAAGGCCCCCAGCCCCGGATCCTTCTGCCGCCTGGCTTCCTGTGCAGCCCCCCGCTGGGCTGGAGGCTCCGGTGTCAGCCAGGGGTCCCTCGGGGCTGGGACGCGGGCTGCGGGCTGTCTGCTTTCCGCTGTGACCCCGTGCCGTCCCCACGGCAAGCAGACCCAGCCCCGTGTCTCCCCAGGAAGCAGGTCCTGGGGACCAGGGTGGACGCGGAGCGGGACGGTGTGAAGGTGCCCACCACGCTGGCCGAGTACTGCGTGCAGACCAAGGCCCCAGCGCTGGACGAGGGCCCGGAGCTGCTCTACGATGACTACTACGAGGACGGCGAGGCCGAGGCCGGCAGCTGCTTTGGGGATGACGGGGACGCCGGGGATGCCTCGGGCCCTGAGGAGTCCTGACACCGCGCCCCGCCAATAAACGTACACGTTTCACCTCAGCCGCCCACCTGTGTGGCTCTGGGTGCCTCCAGGGTGCGCAGGCTCCCCCGGCCTGCCCACCGTCCACCCTGGTCCGCTCGGCTCTGGAGGGAGGGCCCCCATGTGCTGGGCGCCGCTCAGGTCCTGGGAGCGGTGGACCCCATCCTGCCCACGGCTCCCGCTGCTGGAGCCAGAGACCTGGGGTCTCGGCTCGCGAGTGGATGGGTTAACTTGGGGTCACTTCTCTCCTTTGGTTTGTTTGGAATCTAAATAAAGTGACTTTATGAGACGCCTAAGGACCCTTCTCTCCTTGGCCCCGAGGACCGTGGGGCCAGGCGGGGGCAACAGCCCGGGTGCCCATGTGCGTGTGACCTGGCTCGGGCAGGCGGCAGCTGCCCCTCCGAGCCTGCAGGGGCGGCGGGAGTCCTGAAAGCTCCTAGGCGCAGGTGCCCACGCCCCCCAGCAGGAGGCCCGTCTGGGCTCGGTGATCTGGGGAGGGGGCCACAGAGATCCAGGGTCTGGGCAGGAGGGAACCGGTTTATTAAACGAAGCCCCAGCAGCCTGGGGGTGTGGCCATAGAGGTCCTGCCCAGCCCGCAGCCCTCAGGCCTCCACACAGCTGCCTGGGGGTGCATCACACCCAGGGGTGGGAGGCAGGTGTCACCCACAGCGTGAGCTGCTCCCAGGGCTGCGTTTCCTGTTAGCCCAGAGCTGGCCAGCGGCCCCAGGGGTGTCTGCACAGGGAGACCCTGGGGTCCTCAGCTCCTAGGCCGCAGCCAGATCTGGTCACTGCCCGTCCTGTAAATAAAGCTTTATTGAAACAGCCACACCCACTTCTTCACCTACCATAGGTGGGTTTTTGAGCCGCAGCTTCAGGGCTGAGTGAGTGTGGTGCAGAGTGTTTGACCCAAAGAGCCAGAAACACTTACTGTCTGGCTGTTTACAGAAGTTTGCCAACCTCTGTCCCAGCCTGCCTGCCTCTACCCTCAGGCCTATCGGTCTGGCCCGTCTGCTCTCCCTCAGACCTGGTTCCTACACTTCTGCTGCTGTGTAACAAAGCACCCCAGACCCATCCACGCTGGGCCACCCCTGTGCACCATAAATCGAGTGCAACTTGTGCGGGTTGGAGGTCCATGGACACGGGGACTCGGCGCAGCTCCACCATCTAGGTGACTGGATCCTCGAGGCCTAGAGGTGTCTGGAGGCGTGGGGTGAGGTGTACTGAGCACCCACAGGCGCCTCCCCACGTCTCACGGGCTTCCTTGCGGCCCCAGGGCCGGGATGAGGGCCCAGGAGCCAGGCCGGTCCCCCTCAGCCTCAGGGTCACACGGCGCCACTACCACTGCGGGTCGGAACAGGAACGAGCCCCCAGACCCAAGGGGACAGGGGCTGAGGTTGGTGGCCAGCTTGTAAAACTCCACTCTGGTCCCCTGTCCCCTTCAGACTGTCCCCACACTCCACCGCAGTTACCCAAATGATACCCAAGGCCTCAGGGATCCTGGACTCCAGGCCAGTTAGGTTGCCCAGTTAGATGCAGACTGCAGGTGAACAGCAGGTGGCCCACCTGAAATCAGATACAAGCAAGCTCCCCTCACCCCACAATAGTGGAACCTACTTCCTGGGATTCTTTGGAAGATTAAACAGTGGGACACGTGGACACAATAAATACTAATTTCTCTTCAACTCGCCGCTTGCCTCCCTGGTGAAGACAGTACCGTCAAAGGGGAGGGGGTGGTAACTGGGCTCCAGGGCCCTGGTACCCGGTGAGCTCATCCACTACGGGACCCACGTTTCAGCAAAGGAGTTACTGCCAATTTTTCAGGTGTGACCATGGTAATGGGGTTTTGTCTTCGGAGAGACCATATCTTTCAGAAACACTTTCTGAAACACTTACGGGTGAGTAGAACCAGTCAGGGGCAGTGTGTGCACTGTGAGGGCAAAGCTGTGAATGTCACCTCCCCCACAGGAAGGGGAGGTGTGGGTGACGGGGCCCAGAGCCGGCACCAGGGCTGCATTCCCAGCGACATGGAGGCCCCCCTGTCCCAGCTGCTGCTGCTGGTCCTGGGAGCTCTGTGGGCAGGTGAGCATGGGGTGGGGGGGGGGGACACTGAGGCCCAGGGTCCGGGCAGGGGAAGGCAGGGCACTGGGCGTCAGAATAGAGTAATGAAACAACCCACTGTACCCAGATGGGGACCCATGGAAGAGACGTCCCCACTCCACAGAGCTGCTGTGAGTTTTTTTAAGTGAAGACCAAGGGTGAGGGTTATGGCCCTGGGGTAGAGATGAGGCCACATCAGGACAGATACTTTGAAGTCTCTGCTTTCTGACTTAATTCTGACCCGACAGAGAAGCCATGAGAACTGTGCAGATGACTCCTACCTTCTCTTCCCTAAATCCCTCAGGTGTGAGCCTTTCCCGCAGTTGCATTGTCACTGCCAGGTGTGGGTGTAAAATACAAACATGTATAGTTGTTACTATTTTTCTGAACCACTTAATGGTGACTTTTGGATGCACTTCCTTTCACCTCTCAATGCTTCAGGGTGTGTTTTCTGCAAACAAGGACATTCTTTTATGGATAGATGATGGATGGATGGATGTTGGATGGGTGATGACGGATAATGGTTGGATGATGGATGGATGGATGGATGATGGATGTTTGGATGGTGGATGGATGGATAATGGATCACCCTTGGGATTCTGAGGACGTTGTGTGCTCCTCACTCCTCACCTTCAAGCTGTATTCACAGAACATGGGGCAGATGTAGGTTGTTTGCCCCCTAGCAGCACCTAGGAGGCAGGGTGTGTTACATACATTTATATGTAACCCGAAGTTTCAGAGTGGGAAACCACAGTTCAGAGAATGAGGCAGCCCACCCAGGATAGCCCGGCTGGGAGGGATGGAGCTGAAATTTGAGCCCCAGCTGACTGCCTCCCCAAACGGTATATGCTTGGCCAGAACCGGCACCTGGGATCATGAGATGGAAGGACAGGGATGGTGGGCATCTCACTATTCTGGCCTGGATGGATGACCATTGTTCTGGGATAAATTAGGGACCCAGCAGGATGGGATCCAACCATTCATCCATCATCCTTTCTCCCTCCCTCTTTCCTTCCTGCTTTCCATCCATCCACTATCCATCCATCCATCATCTTTCTATCCATCCATCCACCCGTCCATCCATCATCCGTCTGTCCATGCATGTTTGCTGAGCACATACTGTCTTAGGCCTGTTGTAAACAAGACAGGCGCAGGGCCTGCCCTCACATCACTCACAGATTAGTGGCGATAGACAGGAAATGAGCAAGTCTGTGGGACATCAGTGTGTGACGAGTGCTCAGCAGAGAACAGAGCAGAGTAGGGGGAGCGGGGTTATACCAGGAGGCAGTCTCTGCGACTTTCGAGCTGATACCCAGTGAGAAAGCCAGACTCGGGAATGAATGCCTGGGAGAAAGGCTCTTTCCGCTGCCAGAACAGTACACCTAAATGCCCTGAGGGGGACACAAGGGCGGTGCCCTGGAGGACTAGCAGGGGCCTGAGTGCTCGAGGGGAGTGAGGGAGAGTGTGACAGAGGCGGGGTCAGCTGATGTGTGTCTTATGGGTCGTGGGGAGTTGGGACATTTAAAGCATGATGGAGAATCATAGGAAGAATTTTAGCTGATTTACACTAAAGCATTTTTTTCAATCCTTTTAAACTCATGATTGGTTTTAGAACAATTTTAATAGCTTTATTGAGATATCATTCACATACTATACAATTTACTCATTTAAAAAGAGTACAATTCAGAGAATTTTAGTACATTCAGAGCTGTGTGACCATCACCACAGTCTAGTTCCAGAACATTGCATCACCCCAAAAAGAAACCCCATCCCCATGAGCAGTCACACCCCCTCCTCCCCCCGCCCCTGGCAGCCAGGACCCCCCTCCCTGTGTCTGTGGACTGGCCTGTTCTGGACGCCTCACATCCATGGGCTCACACGCTGTGTGTCCTTCTGTGTCTGCTCCTCTCGCTGAGCGTCGTGCTCTCAGGGTCCGTCCACGGGGGAGCGGGTGTCAGGGCTGCTCTCCTGGTCACGGCTGAGCAATGTCCCTGTGTGTGGAGGGACGCGTGGTGTTCATCCATTTATCTGTCGATGGACACTTGGGCTGTCCCATTTCTGGCTGCTGTGAGTCCTGCTGCTGTGAACCCATGTGTGCACATCTCGTTTCTGTTGGAGCAAATCCCTGGATGGGGCGGTGCTTTAACCTTTGAGGAGCTGCTGGACTGTCTGCCCAGTGGCTACCTCTCTCACGTCACCACCTGGCAGGTGTGAGGGTCCAGCTTCTCCACTTTGAAAAGCTCTCTGGCTGTTAAGTAGGGGCCCGGGGGCTCAGGGAGGCTGAGAGGTCTGGAAGCAAGGGATGGGGTGCAGGTGTAGGATGGTCACTTGCTGGTGACCGGGATGTGGAGTGAGGGATGGGAGGGGTCCAGGACAGAACTGCCTATCAACCTGAACACCCCAGGTAGCAGAAGGGACTGTGTTAGGGTGATCCATCTGTTACGGGTCCAGGACCCCAGAGCTGGAGTCGCAGGGTTGTGGCTGAGGTGAGGTACCCAGCCCTAACATGACTTTTCATGTCCCCTCCTCAGGAGGCAACACATTCGAGACCCACATCATTGGGGGTCGAGAGGCTGCCCCCAACTCCCACCCATACATGGTCTCCCTGCAGAAAGCCGGCACCCACAGGTGTGGGGGGGTCCTTGTGCACCAGAAGTGGGTGTTGACCGCTGCCCACTGCCTGACCAACCGGTGAGTCACCCTGCCCTGCCCCACCCCCATCACTCTGTCTCCAAATCTATCCTGTGGTTCCTGTTCTCACCAAGAGGTGGGTCCTGAGAGATTTAAGACCCCTGTAGCATTGCAGGGGGTCCCCTTCACCGCTCCAGTGATCCTGAGGCATGCATATTGACATCGACCTCAGGCCTGTGTCTGTGACGTTAGGCTGAGAGGATTCCAGGGGACCGTTTATTTGCTACAACAAATCACCTTCCAACTGGATAGAGTTGAGACTCTTGTGACACCCAGGAATATGTCTCCCACCTGTGGCCACGGGGATAGAGCTGGCCTATGAGTGTGGCAGAGCCAACACAGAGAGGAACCTGGGTCCCTGGTGCCATTCTGAAGCCACCAAATAAACCCATCCTGGAGCTGCCCTACCTCTGGCTTGGCCAGTAATAAAGACCACAGATCAAACTGGGTGAAGTAACCAAAGGCGATCTGTTGGTTCATGTAACTGGAAATGCTAAAACGACACGGCATTCAGGCACAGCTTGATCCAGGTGCTCACTGAGGTGCTCAGAAGCCTGGGCCTGTCTCTCAACTCTGCTGTCTTGCCCCTTGGCCACATTATCAAGAAGGCGCTCCCCTGTGGTGGCAAGGATGAGCCCCCTTAAGTCCTGTAAAAAGAGTTTGTTTCTCTATAGTTTGGGCAAATGGATAAGGATAGGTACTGACAGACCCAGCCTAGGTCTTGTGCCAGCCGGCTGATGTTGAGTCATGACAGATGCCCTGGGTGAGACTGGAGCTCCTGCTGTCTGGAGCCCCTGGCTGTGGGGAGCCGGGGGGCGGTCAGCATTTTTAGACACACACAGCACATGCCTCTGGCCTGGGCTTAGCTGGAGTCAGGGGCCAGGTGGGAGCAGGGAAGGCTTCCTGAAGGACGATGGGAGAAAGCAGGTTAAACGGGAGCAGGAAGAAGCCACAGGGAGGCTGGGTGAGGGTTCCAGGACAGCAAGTGTGTGGGGTGTGTGGAGGGGTCCTGCAAGGCTGCTACTCACACCCTGACCCTGCTGCCACAGGATAGAACAGCTGAGGCTGGTGCTGGGGCTCCACGTGCTGGGAGACCCCAGCCTTACCTACCGCATCAGGAAGGTTGTCAAGCACCCTGAGTACAAGGAGGCCCCCAGTCTGCAGAATGACCTCGCGCTGCTTAAGGTGCTGTCGGTGGGAGAAATGATAGTTCCAGACCTCCCCCTACTGTCTCTCCCAGAGGGCCTCCCTCCCCCACTGCTCCTCCCTCAGTGTGCCCCCCAGGGTCCCCTCCCCCAGGGTCCCCTCCACAATTCACCTGCCACTTCCTGTCCCCATAGCTGGATGGGAAGGTGAAGCCCAGCAGGACCATCCGGCCCCTGGCCTTGCCCCAAAGGCGCCAGGCAGTGGCAGCTGGAGCACGGTGCAGTGTGGCTGGCTGGGGCCTGACCCACCAGGGTGGGCAGCTGGCCAAAGCGCTGCAGGAATTGGATGTGCACGTGCTGGATGCCAGGATGTGCAACAACAGTCGTTTCTGGAACGGGGACATCACCCCCGACATGATCTGCCTGGCAGCCAATGCTAAGAACCAGGCCCCCTGCAAGGTAAGGACACACGGTGGGGTGGGGCAGGCAGCAGCCCTGGTGGGAGGCATGGGTCAGCAGCCAGGCAACTGCACAAACCCTGACTCTCCCTGGGCCCTGGCTCTCTCCATTCGCTGGGGGTCCTAAAGGTTGGTACTAGCACAAGCCCACTTCTCACATGCAGAAACTGAGGCACAGAGAGGTTAAGCAGCTTGCCTGTGGTCACACAGGCAAGAAGCGGCAGAGCTGGGGTTTGAACTCCAGCACCGAGGAAGATCATGGCATATACAGCACACCGCAGCTTGTGCAAAGGCCCTGCGGTGGGACAGGAGCAAAGAGGGTTAAAGGGACAGGAAGGAAGGAGAGAGTGAAAGAGGTGGGGGGAGGGAGGGGCAGGGAGATAAGGGATAAGGCCTAACAGCCATAGGGCAGGGTCTCTGCCCTGGAATCAGCCTCGCGCCCCCAGGGATACTCAGGTCCCCCGGGAGCGGGCGGCGAAGGTGACCTGCGCTCCACCTCCGCAGGGGGACTCAGGTGGGCCCGTGGTATGCCGCAGAGGCCAGGTGGCTGGAATCGTGTCGTTCAGCTCCAACGTCTGCACCGACATCTTCAAGCCCTCCGTGGCCACCGCCGTGGCCCCCTATACTCCCTGGATCAAGAAGACCATCCGCCGCTAGCAGTCCCCGCTCGGGCCTGACCTCCAGAGGGTGACCCGACTCCTGCGCTCCTGCGGGATTAAGGGGGCGAGGGGGCAGGCCGACAGGGGACGCATGTCAGAAGACCAATAAACTGTAGTAAGGAAACCGTATGAGTCTATCCGGATTCCACCCCGCGTCCACCCGCGCTGGCGGTGCTCAGCCTGGGTTCCCCGCCGGTAACACAGCGGCCGCGCTTCTGAGGCTGCGCGGGGCGCTCAGCTCCGCGAGGGCGCCGGGCGACGGCAGGGGGCGGTGTTGGCCATTGCTGGGTTCCGGAGCCAGCCACTCTCTCTCTCTC
The DNA here is from genome assembly GCF_009834535.1 of Camelus ferus. NCBI lineage: Eukaryota > Metazoa > Chordata > Mammalia > Artiodactyla > Camelidae > Camelus > Camelus ferus. The sequence goes on along the minus strand of NC_045717.1, from coordinate 27,176,220 downwards.
TCTCTCCGTTTCTTTTTTTTTTTTTTTTTTTTTTTGGTTTCCTTTTTTACACTTTTCCTTTCTTCTTCTTTTTAATGTTTTTTAATGGGGGAGGAGAGGTAATTCAAGATTTATATATTTGTTTTATTTTTCTTTAAACAGAGGTGCTGGGGATTGAACCCAAGACCTTGCGCATGAGAAGTGTGCCCTCTACCACTGAGCTACACCCTCCCCCACCTGAAGCCAGACTCTGTCCGGCAGGGGGCGGGCCGGGCTGTGCGCCGCCGGGCGTTCGCGCAGGGTGCTGGGTGCTGGGCGGTGGCGACGTAAGGACAACCGAAGGAAGCACCCTAGAGAATCCTAGTTATTTATTTATTTATTTATTTATTTATTTATTTATTTATTTATTTATTTATTTATTTATTTAGGTACTGTGTGTATTGAGATATAATTCACATGCCACCCTTTAAAAAAATCAATTTTTTTTAATGGAGGTACTGGGGACCGAGCCCAGGACCTCCTGCATGCTAACCACGCGCTCTACCGCGGAGCTACACCCTCCCCCCAGAATTATTTTTAATAACTGTTTTTTTTGCTTTATTCTGCATTTCACATAACAGTCCCAAACCCAACACGTGGTTTTTCTTTTCTGACTTTGTTATTCTTTCAACAGACATTCTCCCAACAGCATATGCAATGTGATCTTCACCTGGTGGGTCCACGTTGACCCTCCAAGATCCTGGCTCTCCAGCAAGAGACCATGGTCCTCCCTTTCCACTGCCCCCACGTCTGTCTGTGCTCGGCTCTGCCTTGGTCCCACACCCTTGAGATGTCTTCAGGACAGGAACGCCAAACATTTTATGTGTCACCAATGAGTAAATGCGGCGGGGGGCTCCTGGGAACCTCGGGTGGAGGGTAAGAAGGTGGGCGCGTCTGGGTTCCCTCACAAAGAATGCTGCACTCGATTGGCTACTCCCACTAGATAGACTCTTCAGGAGGGGGGGTGCGGGGAGAAGGGGTCCCACGCTGGCCACGGGTGTGCACTGCATCCTTGCCTTAGGTGGTTCACCTTCGCCGGCTGCGCTGTCTCACGGGCCAGGTGGCCAAGGAGGCAGTCTGAAGGTGCGTAAGCCCCAAGCGAGAGGGAGCTTGGAGGGGCAGCCCCTGTGGGGCGCCGCAGGGGTCCACGTGCTGCAGGCCACGCTGGCATTACCTCCTTGACCTCTGGAGTTGGGCTTGTCCAAAGAGTTGGACGCCACTCAGGAGTAACAACAGCTCTCCACACACAGAAATAACCGTAATCGCTGGATAAACTTTCAAGAATGTCCAGTCCAAACTCAAGAGGTTTATCTTCCATGTGCTACCGAGAAATTAAGATAGAGGTAAAGGACGGTCTGACTTTAATCAAGTTCCAAAGTGAGGGCTCACTGCTTTGACAAGCAGCGTCCTATGGTGGTTGGGGCGGGGATGGGGGGGGGTAGCGTATTGCTTAAGTGGCAGAGCGGACGCTCAGCAGGCACAGGGTCCTGAGTTCAATCCCCAGTGCCGCCTCTAAAACTAAATAAACCTAATTACCTACCCCTCAAAAAACAAACCACTTGAAAGAAAAGAGAGAGAGAAAGGAAGAAAAGCAGCGTCTTGGAAGAAGACGCCAGGGTGTGAGTAAAAGAATGTTTCCAGAAAACACAGAAGGCACCAACATGAACCCACTGCGCCGTCAGCTCTCCTCCACGCCTCTCCACGTCCTGGGAGGGGAGGCTGCGTCGTCCAGCCGGCTCTGCGAGGCCACCGTGCCCCGTGGGCACGTCCAGGTGTCTGTTCCAGTCCTCCACTCTCTCCTTGGGGTTTTGGATGCTCTTCAAGCCCCTTTCCGTTTTGCTGGGTCTTCTCAAGGCTGCCTGAGTCGGGGCTCTCGTCTTCATTCTTTCTGCTCCTTCCTGTTCCGGGAGCTTCACCTCAGCTTTCTCCTTTTCCTTCCTCCACTTCAGCTGAGCTGTGCGATGCCTTTTAACTTTGGGGACCCTTCCGGACCTGCTCGTAGGCGCCCATTTCACAAGTCACCCTTTTAAAAAGTGAACAATTCAGTGGTTTTCAGTACATTCACAGGGCTGTGTAACCATCACCTCTGTCTAGTTCCAGAACCTCCCGTCACCCCTAAAGGAAGCCCCATCCCCATGAGAAGTCACCCCAGCCCCTGACAGCCAGGAACCCCATCTCTGTGTCTGTGCACTGGCCTGTTCTGGACGTTTCACATCCATGGACTCACACACTGCGTGTCCTTCTGTGTCCTCTTCTCTCACTGAGCATCGTGCTCTCAGGGTCCATCCACGTGGTGGCAAGTGTCAGGGCTTCTCTCCTGTTCACGGCTGAGTGATGCTCCTGTGTGTGGAGGGACACGCGTGGATCTGTCCACCTGTCAGTGGACACCTGGGTTACTTCCACTCTGGCTGCTGCAGACCTGCGTGCACAAGCGTGTGTTTTCGGTTCTCCCAAGTGTGAGAGATTGCTGGGCCAGGTGGTGACTCCATGTTTAGCAGTTTTAGGAGCTGCTGTTTTCCAGCAGAATCTCTTGATTTCATTAGGAAAATGCTCAAACGTACAGCCAAGCCGAAATCATGGCACACGGAACAGCCGGGTGCCCACTGTGCAGGCTCTGCTGTGAGCAGCTTCGTCCACATTCAGTCCATCCCTCTGTCCACTGGGCTCCGTTGCTGGTGTATTTCACAGGAGGCCGAAGCCTCCAGGCAGGTCTGCAGAGGCCGCAGTGTAGGGCCAGGGCTGGGACTGCGGCTTTATTTAGAGCCCTGTGTCTCCCACCATCTCACTCACACGGCAAAGTGCAGACATCTAACTCAGGAATGTGCTGTTGCGACAAGCAACAGATGTGTGTAATCCAAGCCCCCAGGATCCACACCAGTGACCCCTCAGCCCCACGCAGTTGGTCTTGTCTTGAACTGAGTTTTTGCATAGTGACTACTGCCCAGGGACTGTAAGTGAAAGGGACAGAAGGCCGCCCAGGGGAAGACAGTGCCCCTGATCCCGCCATCGCCCATGAAAACATTTTCCCTTAGGAGCAACTGTCACCAGTGTCTCTCGTCCTCACCCACGGCTGTTCCGAGCGGGAAAGGCTGCAGGCCCTCCACCCAGGCCTTGGACCAGCTCCTGGCCTCACCTTCACACATCTCCTCTGCGGTCCCACCCGCCACCCGGCCCGCACCCAAGGGCGTATCTGGGCTGCAGGCCCAGAAGTGGAGTTTGCCCATCAAACCCAAGTGCTTTTCCCTGTTTGGCGATGCAGCAGAATTTCTTGTCTGCCGAGCACCGACTGAGTGCCAGGCCTCCCAGGAAGCACTGGGCTGCGTTGGAAAACTCTCCCCTCAGAGCAAGAGCGAGGAGGGGGAGGCAGGGAGACTGCGCAGTCTGCCTCTCTCCTTTTCCTGTTTTTCTAATTGCTAAAGGTGCTTTATCTCTTTAAAATTTTTAACTTTTATTATTTTTTAATTGAAGCATAGTCAGGTTATAATGTTGTATCAATTTCTGCCGTACAGTGTAATGCTTCAGTCATATACGTACATATACGTACATACGTATATTCCTTTTCACTTTCTTTTATCCTTTTTTAAAATAGACTTCATTTTCTTATTTGTCTTTTTTTGCTTGTTCGTTTTTTGACAGAGATACTGGGGATTGAACCCAGGACCTCGTGCATGCTAAGCATGTGCTCTACCACTGAGCTATCCCCTCCCCTCTACCTGCAGTGGAGATTTTTCCCCAGTGTTTCTCTCATGACTGGATAACCCATCCCAAGACTGATGGGGCTGGGACGGGCAGGTGCCTTGTTAACCTTTTAACACTGTTTATTGAGGTGTCACTTGTGTACTGGACACACCCGGGCCACAGCAGCCCTGTGACGTCCCACAAAGCAAACAGGGATCTGAGTCTGTGGTTGGTCTTTGTGCTGTCCTGGCACAGAACTCCCAGACCCTCCCAGCGTCCTCAGTGCTGAGAGAGGCCAGGGATCTGCTGCTCCCCACACGCCCCCTTCAGTCACATGAGTCTGGAGTCTGTCGGTGACAGGGAGGGATGGGGCTGGAGGCCAGTGAGACCCTCTCAGGCCCACCCGCCGGCCTCTGCGAAGGGAGGGGACGGCAGACCCAGAAATTCTGGAACTAAGAGATCTGATGAGCTCAGGTCGTCCACAAGAATCCCCACGCCGGGAGGGTGGCACACCCCACCCCACGAGGACAGGGACTCCGAACCCCGCCCTACAAGTCTCTTCCTCTGTTCCTCGGTCAGGACTCCAATAAACTCACATAACTGCTTCCCTGGATTCTATGAGCTGCTCCCGAAAACTAATGGAACCCGAGGAGGAAGGCTGTGGGAGTCCCGATTTATAGCCGGTTGATCAGAAGCTCCAGTGACCCCTGGACTTGGGACCAGTGTCCGAGGTGGGAGCAGTACTGTGGGGCTGGGACCCTGCGCTGTGGGGTTGGGCCTGAGTTCACTCCTCAGGACACGGCCGGAGAGCCGCCTGTGTTGCTGGTAAACTCCCCCCTCCCAGAGCCTTGTAACCAGCGCCCAGAGGGACAGACAGAACAGGAGTGCCCCGCCCAGTGCCCTCCCCGACACGGTTCCCACCGGCGGTCCCCAGCCCCTGAGCTGGGTCCTGGGGTGCTGTGACCCTCTGCCTCTTCCCCAGCCCTTCGTGGGTGCACCGTGCAGCCGGCAGAAAGGCTGGGGGACCCTGTGGAGAACAAGTGTTCTTCCCACTGCCAGGGCCCACGGTCAGCATGGGTCTGCCCTGCCTGCGCCAGGAACTCGGGGCTGAAGGCGGTGAAGTGAGTTGTGACCCTCACCCTGTGTCACCTGCCCCTCGTCCCAGAATGAGGTCCCCCCTCTCTGTCCCCCAACGAGGACTTCACCACAACCCCCCAGGGTGCCTGGAATTCCGCTCAAATTCTGATTCCCCTGCACTTAAAAAAATCTTTTAAAAGTTGTGGCAAAATTCACTTAACACACTATTTGTCCACGTAAAGTGAGCAACTCAGTGGCATTTAGTACAATCACGATGTGCCACCATCGTCTCTAATTCCAGAACATTCCATCACCCCAAAAGGAGGGCCCGTCCCCACCAGCAGTCACCCCCAATCTTTCCCAGCCCCTGACAGCCAGGAGCCCCCTCCCCGTGTCTGGGGACTGGCCTGTTCTGGACGTCTCACATCCGTGGACTCACACACTGTGTATCCTCCTGGGTCTGCTTCTCTCACTGAGCATCGTCTTCTCGGGGTCGGTCCACGTGGGAGCGGGTGTCAGAGCTGCTCTCCTGTTCACGGATGAGTGACGTTCCCGTGTGTGGAGGGACCACGTGGTGTTCATCCACTTATCCGTCAGTGGATGTTGGGGTGTTTCCACCTTCTGCCTACCCCAGCTGGCCACTGCTCTCCTGCAGCTCAGCTCCAGTTCCACCAGCCCCGTGGCCCCTGCACTCATTCTGCCAGAAGTGGAAGTGGGTTTTTTTGTTTGTTTTTAAAAATTTTTTTTATTTTTTGGTGGGGGGAGGTAACTAGGTTTATTTATTTATTTATTCTTAGCGGAGGTACTGGGGATCTAACCAGGGACCTCATGCATGCTGAACGCACGCTCTGCAACTTGAGCTATACCCTTCCCCCCAGTTTTTATGGACCTTTGACATCCTCCAGTGAGACCCTGATTTGGGGGCCGGCCAGGGCCTGGGTGGCTCCAACTGGATGGAAATCAGTGGAGGCCCGGCTGTGGTTCCCAGGGCTGGAGCCACCCTGGGGAAGGAAGCTTATCTCTCCTCCCAGCTGTTCCTTCCCGGGGCCCCACCCTACCCACAGGGGAGCGGGAGCCTGCGCAGCTTAAAGTGACAGAGGGAGCCAGCAGCGGGAGATGCTGGGGGGCTCGGGGCACCCCAGGTAGGGTCAAAGGGCACAACCAGGTGGCGTGGCTGGGCTGGGCGGGCTGCTCTGGTCTCTGCCGGTTTCAGCAGGATGGCCATGGAGGGGGAAGGGGCTGTGCACTGAAGGAGTCTCCGGAACAGAGCCCCACAGACCTGGCCGCTCGGAACAGCTGGATCCTGTCCCAGAGTGATGGCCGCAGAAGCAGCAGGGCCGCTGAATGCCCCACAGGCCGACTGGCCCTGGGACCTAAGAAAGGCATGCCCGCAAAGGCTGAGGTCGAAGCAGCGGGAGATGTACCGGAGGGTGCAGAACCAAGGTTAATTTACAGAGACACTGGGGTGAGGCCTCAGCTGCCAGCCGTTCTGTCAGATCTTAGGGGAGAAGGTGGGTGCCCCTTCTCACTCCCAAGCAGTTCTGGGAGAAAACTGTGAGCGGGAGAGACAAGGGGAGACACAGAGACAGAGACAGAGACAGAGAGACAGAGACAGGGAGGCAGAGAGGGCGCCCACGTGGCCCACGTGCCCAGCTGGGCATCCAGGCGAAGGGGGTTACTGTCCGCACGACTTCCCTGTAGAGCCGAGGGCTTCTCAAAACAAAAGGTAGAGGAAGAAAGACCCCTCCTGTCCTTCCGCTCAGACAAGACGTCAGCAAACCGGGTGAGGGACCCTTAGCCTCCAGGAAATTGCAGGCGCTCACCACCCAAGATGTCCAGGGAGGGTTTCCGTCTGACAACCCCCCCGGGTGCTGGTGACACTGCATGTAACAGTATAGCTGCGGTGCAGGGGCAGAATCTTCCAGATTCTGCACAGTCAGCACAGCGAACCCACCCCGGACGGGGGAGAGGCTGGGCCATCCTCGTGGGACTCGGGATGGCGGGGGTGCCGGGGTGACCCTCTGCCACTTTCTGGGGAGAACACCAGTGGATTGAGGAGACGCCCGAGGAGGTGAGAGCACGGCTAGGCTGTGAACCCCGCCCTGGGCGTCTCTGCCTGTGAAGCCGGTGCCAGGTGGGCGGGTGGCTCCGGGTCCTCCCCACCCCACCTGCCTAAGCACCTCCAGCTCAAAGAACCGGCCGCCGTGTCCGCTTGTCCCACTCCAGGGCGGCTGCAGCAAAGCACCGGAAACTGGGCTCCTTACACAGAAGAACCATGTCCTTAAGGTGCTGGAGGCTACACATTAGAGACCAGAGTGTGGGCAGGGCCTTGCTCCTTCCGGAGGCTCCAGGGGAGGGTCCCCCTGCCTCTTCCAGCTTCTGGGGGCTCCAGGCATCCCTGGGCTTGTGGCTGCCTCCCTCCCACCTCTGCCTCCGTCTTCACGTGGTTTCTCCTCTGTATTTGTCTCTCCACTTCTGTCTCTTCTAAGAACTCTGTCATTGGATTCGTCTTCATGGACTACGACCACATCTCAAGGTCTGTAAAGCAGTTGCATCTGCAGAGACCTCTTCTCCACGTAAGGTCCCATTCACAGGTCTGATAGCAGCCGGAGAACCCACTGCACCATTCCGTCCCCGCCCAGGTCCACGCTCCTCGCGCCCCAGACCCACAACACACGTCAGACAATGAGGACCCTCCCTCCCTCCCTCGCTCAGATCCCTGCCAGGGCTCCCTAGTGCCCTGAGGGCAAAATCTACACTCTCACTGCCAGTCACCACCAGGGGAGCAGCTGGATTTCAAAACTCCCTCTCAGAAAAATGCACATAAAAAACTAAGCTGGAACATTTTAGCGATGGACAGATGGGTGGGACAGAGCATGAAAACTCCATGCCCTCTCCTCTCCCCTTGCCTGTGAACTTGCAAGGTTTTAGAAGAAAAAGTAGAGAGCAAACAAATCAAAACAGACACCCTGCGACGGGACAGCGGCTGGTGTCCTGAGCGCGAGGCCCCGAGACAGGACGGCTGGGGACTGTGTGGCATGGGGAAAGCACGCCAGGTGCAGCGACAGCCCAGGCAAGGGCTGGGGGCAGGGAACAAGGCCAGCGAGGCTGGAGCCAAACCCCGGGGTAGAGGGAGGGCCCGAGGCCCCAGGGGTCAGCGGGTCCAGGCCTGGGGCTGCAGGAAGAATTCGGCTTTTGCTTTGAGAGCTGCTCCTTCCCTTTCTTGTGGGGCTGCCAAGCTGGAACCATGCCTTCCCTGCCCATCAGTGTGAGGAACTCAGGGCCCCTCCCGGGAGCCTGCAGGCCTCCTCCAGTGGGGCAGGGCGGGGCGGGAAGACCCCGTGAAGCTCTTGACTCACCCACAGCCCCCAGCTGAGGGCAGATGGGAAGCAGCACCCAGCCCAGGCCCTGCTGTCTGTCTCTGCCCGCAGGCCCTGCAGACAGTGAGCCAGCAGGGAGCCTGGGATGCCCGTGAGCTCATGCAGAGTGAGTCGTTGCGGTAAGTGGAGCCGCCGAGGGTGACTGGCCCCGCTGCTCTCCGCAGCCAGGGTCAGAGGTGCCAGGCAGAGTACAGGACTGCAGGCCGGCCAGTGAGATCTGAACTTCTGAGGTACAACAGGCGATTTCAGCAGACGTATATGCCAGATACCACGTGGGACACGCTTACACTAAATCATGACTGATTTTTTAACAACGTGAAATCCGCGTGTAACTGGGTGTCCTGTGTTGTGGTCGGCTATGTCCGGCCACCCTGGAGGGGGTGATCCTGGAAGGCCTCTTCTTGACAGACGGGCACAGGACTCTCCTGCCCCGGAGTGGGGCCATGGAGTGAGCTGGGGCAGCGAAGGCTTTCCAGGGAGGGCACTGGACTACTGGTCTTCAAGGAGGCACAGCGTTGTTTAGTAAACACAGACAAAGGCTTCTTGCAGCCCTAATATTTCCCACGAGATCAGTCCCCAGCCCAGCTCTGGGAGGGCAGGGGGCGTGGAGTTCCGCCCAGGCCGGGAGGTGCTCTAAAGCCAGCTGGCCGGCTGCCTCCCTCATTCCGCACGTAGCCCTCCACCCCGCTGGGTGCAGCCTAGCAGAGCCTCGCCGCCCCAGGCTGGGGCTACGAAGTAGGCTGGGAGACTCCTAGGCCCTGCGAGCAGGTCTCCGAGGGTGGAGCCCTCCCAAAGCTCACAGCCTCCTTGTCAGTGAGTCCTGGCCCGTCTGCCACGTCTTTCCAGCCTTTGCCCACAGCGTCCCCGCAGCTGACAGGCTGCTCTCAGACTTACAGTTCACACCTTCCCTGGCTGCTACTCCCTCCTCATTCATGCGTCACCTCCAATGGCATCACATCCAAGAGGCCACCTGACCCTTGATCTACAGCAGTGCCCCCTGACCCACATCACCTCATTTTTTAAATTGAGATGATTCACTTACCGGACAACCTCCCACGGAAAGCATAAATTCAGTGGATGTTGGGACATTCACAGAGTTGAGCATTCATCACTACGATCAGTTTCAGAATGTCCTCATCACCCTGAAAAGAAGTCCGGCCCCACCAGCAGTCACCCCCACCACCTCCTCCGGCCCCTGATGACCAGGAGCCCCCTCTCTGTGTCTGTGGACTGGTCTGTTCTGGATGTTTCACATCCACGGAGTCACACGCTGTGTGTCCTTCTGTGTCTGCTTCTCTCACTGAGCACCGTGCTCTCAGGGTCCGTCCACGTGGTGGCAGGTGGCAGGGCTTCTCTCCTTTCCAAGGCTGAGTAATACTTTGGTGTGTGGACAGACACATTTTCTTTATTCTTTCAGTCATTGATGAGCATTTGGGCTGTGTCCACTTTTGGGTGTGGTGACTTGTGCTGCTGTGGACATTCCGGTGTAAGTGTCTGCGTGGATGTGAGTTCTCAGTTTTCAGACCTAGGACTGGCACTGATGAGTCAGGTAGTTGCGCAGTTTCACCTTCGCAGGAGTGGCTGCACCATTTCCCATCCTCAACAGCCCTGCACCAGGGTTTCACTTTCTCCAACTTGTGATTTTCTGCCCTTCTGATGACAGCCACCGTGGTGGGTGTGAAGCGGTGTCTTACCTTGGTTTCCGCTTGCACTCCCCTCAGTGCTTATTGTTAACTTGAATGTCTTCTGGAGGCAGGTGTATTCAGATCCTTTGTCCATTTTTCAGTTGGGTTCTTTGTCCTCTTTAAAAATTGTGCTCTACACTGGAATCTGACACAACATTGTAAAATGATTATAAATCAATAAAAAATGTTAAAAAAAATTGGGTTGTCAGAATATGAAAACGAATATATGTAAATTCAGGTATGACTGAAGCATTGTGCTATACACCAGAAATGGACACAACATTGTAAATTGACTATACTTCAAGTTAAAAAAAAATTGGGTTGTGACGGGGGAGGGATAGGTTAGCGGTAGAGTGCGTGCTTGGCATGCACAAGGTCCTGGGTTCAATCCCCAGTACTGCCATTATAAATAATTAAAAACCTAATTACCTCCCCCTACCTGCTGAAAAAGAAAATTGGGTTGTTTGTTCCTTATATATTCTAGATACAAGTCCCTTGTCAGATATGTGATTTCCCAGTATTTTCTCCTATTCTGTGCGTTGTTTTTTTTTTCACTTTCTTCTTGGTGTCCTTTGAAGCGCAAAAGTTTTTAATTCTGATGAAGTCCCGTTTATGTCTTTGTTGTTTTTGTTGCCTGCGCTTTTGCAGACACATGTGAGAAACCACTGCCTAATCCAGGGTCAAGAAGATTACGTACCCTGGTTTTGTTTGAAATTCTTTTGACATTTAAAGAAAGTATTTGTGTAAAAACACAGGGACCTCAGGGTGCGTTTTCCAGCCAAATGCAGGCCGGCCAGTTACATTCGACTTCCATTCAGATAAATGGTGAATACGTTCCTTGCACAACCGTGTCAAACCCCGCACGGGACATTTACACCAAGAACTTACTCATTCTCTACCTGAAAGTCTAACCTAACTGCCATCCAGGTATTTTTATTCGCTAAATCTGGCAGCCTCGCCCCAGGGGACACATCCCACCTGTTCACAGGGATCCCCAGGGCCTCTCTCGATGCTTTAAAAAAAATTTTTGTACGGTGGTAAAGTACACAGAAATTGAGCATTTTAACCACTTTGAGCGTTCAGTTCTGATCTCGCTTCCAACTTCGTGGAAGAAGGAAGAGAGGAGCGAGGCTCCCCGCCCGGCCTCGCAGGCCCCGCCCCCGTTTTCCCGCAACGTGGCCACGCCCCTGGGTCGAGGGCGCGGCCCGCCCCAGTGGTCACGTGGCCCCTACCAATCGGCTTCCGTAGCGCGAGCCCGCCCGGGTCCGCGCCTGCGTTCGTGCTTCCGTGCGCGTGCGCAGGCGGTGGCCGTCGCGCCGTATGTGAGCCCCGCCCCGCGACGCCGCCTGCGTGCGCGCGCCCGCCGCCTGATTCTTATATCGCCGCGGGCGGCGATCGCGCGGGGACAGCGGGACGGTGGGACGGTGGGACGGTGGGACATGGCGGCTGTGCGGCTCATGGTGCTGGGGCTCGCGCTGCTGGGCGCCCAGGGCGGCTCCGGGGAAGGTGAGGGCCCCGCGGCGTGGCCCGCTGGCGGTGGGGGCGAGGAGCCCTCTAGTGGTCCGGCCTGGCGAGGGGCGGCCCTCCGTCCGCTCCACAGGAGACCCCGGCCGTGTGGGTAGGGAGGGAGACCCCGGCTGAACGAGGGAGACTGGCCCGGGGGTCCGGGTGGGAGGCCCCGGGGCGGGAGGGAGACCGCCGGCCTGGAGCCGACCTGGTCGAGGCAGCTTAGGAGGCAACTTCCTGCTCGGTGTGCTGGGGCGGGGGGCGCAGGGGAACCCTAGGGCGCCTGGGCCCTGGCTGACATCCAGGAGGTGGGCTCTTGTCCCCAAGGGGACTCTGTCACCCAGGCATGTGACGGCTCCTGAGGCGGGCCGGAGGGATTGTCATTCTTCTCAGGATTTAGGTCCCGTGTCTTGCTCTGGCTATGCACCTGCCCTTGGGGGTCGCCCGAACGCTGAATTCCTTGTAGGAGGGCAAACGCTTCCTTTCCCTTTTGTCTGGTTTAGGGGTCTAGCAGGAGATGGCGGCTAGTCCACCCGCCTCCTTGTGTAGGGGTGGAAACTGAGGCCCCGACCGGGAGCAGAGGTATTCCAAGGTCACCGTGAGCTACCCGGTTCAGAGCAGAAAGTGCTGCGGGACGGTTTTTACGGACTCTTATTAAACAGTGTTTTCAGAGCTCTGGACGTGAGCGGCAGCCTGTTGGGTGGGCAGACGTGATTTAGAGAATGGTCACGGCAAAATGGATTAAGGTGTGTTTTTCCAGGCGAAAGCAGGATAGCCTCTTTTGCTTGAGAGTTTTTTTTTTTTTTTTCTTGTATCGATGTAGACTTCCCCTTTGGTGCTGGGTTAACGATTTATAGTGACCTGCTTGTAGAGAACAAAGTGCAGATCAGCAGGGTCTCGGGTTCTTCCCAGGGGGGAGGTAGGAGCCAGTGAGCCCTGAGTCCCGGTGGCAGCTGTCCTGAGCCCTGATCAGGGGGCCGCTGGGGCTTGGGCAGAGCCTGGGAGGGGCCTGCTCTTGTGGAAGCTTCACCGACTTACTCCTGACCCACTTTAAGATCTGGGTCTGTCTCTTTCCTCTTCCTTATCATCAAAACAGCCATTTATGGACCACCTCTGGGCGTGGCCCGGGGCAGGCATGCTGCCCCGCTAGAAGCCCCAGCCGGCAGGGAAGGAGGGCCCTCGTCCTCATCAGAGAGCGTGGCCTGTGGGGCTGCTCTGGGGGACTCACCGTGTGGGTGGGCAGTCTTGGATTATTTATATTGTGTCAGATCCGCCTGGGGCTGTGTCTGTGCTTTGTCTTCTTCACTTTCCACCTTTCTAGGGACTCTTGAAAACATCTGAAAGTCTGGGTCACTCGTCTTTTTGGCCTGGGATGAGTGAATTACTGGCAGTGTTTGCCTCTCCTGGCCAGGTCAGTTCTCCAGAAACGCTTCCGGGGACTCTGCCTGGAGCGGGGGTCCTCGGCACCCGTGTCAGCTGCGGCCCCAGGACAACCCTCCTGCTGGGGGACTCCGGCTCTCCAGGATTGTCCAGGGTCCCAGTGTCCTGGCGGGGCTGGTGGGCCGGGCCACGGGCTTGCTAGCTGGGTCCCTCTGAGCCTCAGGTGAGGGGATTGGGAGCCCCCTCCTGGCAGGGTGCAGGGGTGAAGAGCCCTGTGCTGGCATCCTGGAAGGGGGTGTCTCCTCCCTGAGCTGCCTGCGGTGGGTGGGGAGGAGGGCGATCGTCTGCTGCCTCATCCTGGGCGCTCTGGGCTGTTTACCGCCAGGCCTGCTTGGCCCTGCGCCCCGGCCTGCCGCCGAGTGGGCATGGAGGAGGGCGGCTGTTTTTAGATGAAGGTGACTTTACTGGAGAACGTGGGTTCTGGTCACGTGGCCAGAACTGAGCTTGCGCTGTTCCGGGGTGGAGGCTTGAAGGCAGCTGCCTGTGCCCAAGGGTCCCTGTGAGTTTGGGGTGCTCCCTGTGGGGTTTGCTGTGAGTGTACTTTTCACCCTTTTTCTGTCCTCGCTCCCTGAGGAGCATTTTGAGGCATTCTTCCTAGTGGCCTGTCCCGGTGACATTAGTGTCACACATGTTATATTACTTGTGACAAGTCTCTGTGGTGGCCCTGGGAGGGCCACAGACCCCAAACTACCAAGGGGCCCTGTTGAGAATGCACGACTGGGATGTGGCAGCTCCCAAGGGGCCCCTCGGGGGATGGGCTGGCAGGTGGCCAGGTGGGGCCTGGTTCGGTCTCCTGCTGCCCACGTGGCCCCTGGGCCAGGGCAGGGGTGTCGGCCTGTGGGTCCTGGACCAGGCTGGGAACTGCACTGGCCTCTGCAGACCCCCTGTTGGGGGGCAGTTGGGGGCCCACCTTGGGCCCCTCTCTGAGAGCCCAGGCCCCGCCCTGCTCCCACCTGGAGTGGCCCATCTCCCACCACTTCTTCCCCCCCCCCAGCAGGCAGGGTGGGGCCTGGATAAGACCTGACTGGCCTTTCTCGCTGCCCTGGGTGAGGGGACAAGGGCACAGACTGAGGCTCTAGGGTGGAGACAGGCTGGCCGTGCCTGGGAGAAGGGCTGCCTCTGGCCTCACTTCCTGCCCTGACTCACCACTCCCAGCTCTGCGTGGAGCTGCCAGTTTTGCAACCTTGGAAAGTCTTGACTGGAGTGTGTGGGTTCCCAGGAGGCCATCCTTTGGGGAAAGTGGCACAAAGGTGAGCTTCCAGCTTCTCACCCTCGGGCTATAACTGCCTGGCCTGACTCAGCCTGTGGGCTGCCTGTGTAGGCCTGGCCTGGGGCCTCGAGGCCAGCAGCGGTGTGGCTCCACAGCCCGGGGCCCTGGTGCGTGAGGGCACTGCTGCAGTGTGTTCCCCGGGGCAGGCTGAGCAGCAGAGGGGCCTCCTGGCTTTCCTGCCTGACTCACCACCCTCTGGTTTGTGCTGCTTTCTCAGTCTCCTGGAGTTCTGAGACGCCGTGTCTTTTAAAGAAAGAGCCAGCAGATGGCCAGAGGTGGGGCAGTGAGGACTGGCCCCGCCTGGACTTACTCCTGTCCCTTCAAGGTGGGACAGGGTGGGGCCTGACCTCAGACACCTAAGAAGATGGTGAACTCTGCCCTTGGTCATTCCAGAAAGCAGACCAGCTGTGGCATCTGCCCATTCTAATTTACTTAGCGGTAAGAGTCCGCATGTGGATGCGGGTGTGGTCTGTGTGGAGGTCCCCCTCTCCTGCGGTTGGGACTTCTTCCCTCTGGGCTGAGGTACTGGGCATGGCACGGAGGTTTGCTGGTGTCGAGTGTCAGGTGGCCAAGATGACCATCAGACTGGCCTCACGACCTCTGATCGGGTGTTTTGTCTGTGGTGGCCCAGCTCTGCCATCACAGTCACCGTGTGATCCCAGCACGGAAGCAGGTCTGGGGGTGTCAGAGCCCACTGCCCGCCTCTCGTTTGCGTTCCTGTCGCTTCTGCTCTGGCGCTGCCTCCATACTTGGCTGAATTGTCTAGGATTCAGTCTGGTGTTCTGCTCCTTCATCTCCCCTCCCGAAGAAGGCTTCTCCCTGGGCTGGTGCACATATGCCCAAGTCCTGTGGGCATGGGCTTCTGGAAGGGCCGCCTTTGGGGTGCATAAGTGCAGGTGACGGTTCTGGGGAAACACTTTCAGATCAACTAACAATTGCGCTGACACCACTGTGCCTCGGACCTGGCTTTATAAAGTCCCCACCATCCCCATGAAGGCGGGCAGGGGATGGTGTGGGCTGGTTTGACAGGAGTTGTCCCCACAACACCTGCTCCCAGCCCTGGGATGGGGCTCTGATATGCCCAAGTGGCCTTCCTGCTCCACTGATGGTCAGCAGCTGGGGGTTCGGCCCTACCCCCAGCAGCGGGCTTCTCATTCTGGCCTGTTCTCCTGGCCCCCTGCCTGAACGCTTGGAGGTCTGGGGTCTACCACCTGGTCCCTGGAGAGAAGCTCTCCCCAGCTCAAACCCAGTCTCCCGGCTCTCCAGAACCGTCAGTGTGTTCTCAGCGTCTGACTCTCAGTGATTTCACATTTCTGTTCTTAAAGAGAACGCCCTAAGTGAATGGGGGAGGTTTGTCTGGTCGGAATTTGAGTGGAAGGTCCGCTGGCTGTTCCCAGGGCTGCTGGGAGTCCACCCCGGCATCCCGGACAGGCAGACAGAGGGTCATCTGTGTGGAGGCTCTGTGGCCTGTGTGACCTTCTGGTAAACAGGCATCTCCAGGACAGGCCGCCTGGAGCCCCCGTACCACCTCGGGTGGCCTGGCCAAGACCAACAGGAGGAGTGGTGAGGTGGGCGCTGATAGACTGTTTCTATAAGGGCATTCCGGGCCTGTGCGGGGCTGGACCCCGCTGTCTCGGTCCTTGTTCCAGGACCGGGGTGGGCGTTGCTCCTGTTCCCACACCTGAGGCCCAGCCAGTGAAGACTGTTCCCAGCAGAATCCTGCATCAGGCAGGTCCCAGCCGAGGGCCTCAGACCCTGAGGGGAGGTCTGTCCAGGAGCCCTGTGCTGTTCTTGGCTTTGTAAACCAGCCCAAGGCTTCTCTCCCACTGTGGAGCCTGTGGAGTTGGGGCCACTTGGCTGTGCCGTGGGGGCAAGTGGCAGGCCACTTGGGGTATTGGGTTCGGTCCTTTTTTCCCTGACCCTTTTCTGATGTCTTCTTTGGCTGCCCAGGGAGCAGGATCTGGACTTCCATAGACGATGTTGGCTCCAAGACACGCCTCACCTGCGCCTTGAATCAGAGCACCACTGAGATCGTGGGCCACCGCTGGGTGAAGGGGGACAAGGTGCTGAAGGAGGACACGCTGCCTGGCCTGAGGACGGAGTATGAGTGAGTGAGGCCAGAGGCCAGACCTGTCCTGGCTGCAGAGCCTCTAGTCAGCCGGAGTGAAGGCTGTATTCAGGGGGCTGGCTTTGGACAGATGGTAGAAACAGGCTCTGACAGGGGTTTGGAGGCTCAGAGGCCTGGGATCCAGGGAGGGGTCCAGTGGCTGCCAGACTTCAGCACCTCTGAGACCCTTCCGTCCTTTCTGGGGGCGGGAATCCCAGGGCGGGCTGTTCAGGCTTGGATGGTGGCCGGGTGCAGGGCTGGGGATGTGGGGTGAGCCTGCTGGCACCCCCCTCCACGTCCTGGTACCACCTTCACGGGGAGCAGGTGGTGTGCCCTCCGGCCCTGCAGGACCCGGTGGAGCCACCCCCTTCACTGCAGGGGTCTGGATGGACCTGCTTTCTGGCTCACACCTCCCCACTACGTCTGCTTGCAGGGTGGACTTGGATGACCGCTCGGGCCAGTACTCCTGCATCTTCCTCCCGGAGCACGCAGGCCGGACCAACCTAGAAGTGAAAGGTGGGGGCCACGGGGCAAGGCAGGAGGGGCGCATCCGCAGGCCCCGCCGCGGAGGAGGGCGGTGCGCGGTGGGTAGGGCAGGCTCCAATCAGCTCTTCTCCCTCTGGTAGGGCCCCCCAACGTCAAGGCTGTGAAGAAGTCGGAGCATGCCACCGAGGGGGAGACCGTGGTGCTGGGCTGCAAGTCGGACTCCTTCCCGCCCGTCACTGACTGGCTGTGGTACAAGATGAGCGACTCTGGAGACCAGGTGAGGCCTGCACCGGCGGGGGAGGATGCGGGCCCCGCCTCTGTCCCTCACAACGTCTACCTGCCCCCAGGTCATCGCCAACAGCTCCCAGAGCAAGTTCTTCGTGGTCTCCTCGGAGTCCAAGACGGAGCTGCACATCCCGAACCTGGACCTGGAGGCGGACCCCGGCAAGTACGCCTGCAACGGCACCAACACGGAGGGCACCGGCCAGGCAGTCATCATGCTGCGCGTGCGCAACCGCTTCGCCGCCCTCTGGCCCTTCCTGGGCATCGTGGCAGAGGTGCTTGTGCTGGTCACTGTCATCTTCATCTACGAGAAGCGGCGGAAGCCGGACGAGGTCCTGGATGGTGAGCCTCAGCCTCACACACCTTCTGCTCCCCTCCTGGGTGGGGGGACCCCGGGCTGGAGCCGCTTTCCAGGAGTGTGGGCCTCAGGGTCTGCTCGCCTGCACAGACTCCCTCTTCCCCAACTGGGCTGCCAGTGGGCGTCCTCCAGGGTGAGTGCCCCCTCCTGTCTCTGGCTGCTTGGGACCCAAGGCTGTGGCGCTGAGTAAGGCCCAGACCTTGGGTGGTGGGGCAGCCGGGGGCCGAGCGGGGTGCCTGCCTGCCTGCCTGCCTGCCTGCCTGCCTGCCTGCGGGCGGGTCGTGGGCACGGGCAGGGCTCCCAGGTGCCCCTCACACGGCCACCTCTGACCACTCTTTTGAGGGCGCGTGTGCCTGGAGTGTGGCGGGCTCCCCTCGGAGCCCGGCAGGACAGGGGCCGCCCTGCGGGGATCACTGCTGACAGCCCTTTCTCCTCTCTTGCATGCGGCGGTGCATCTGTTCAGATGACGACACCGGCTCTGCTCCACTGTAAGTCCCGGCCTCATCAAGGCAGGCATGCCCCTGGGCAGGGTCTTTGGGGGGTGGGTGGGCGGGCCGCTGTGCATCCTAAGGCCACAGAGCCCCTCCTGTCCGCAGGAAGAGCAGCGGGCACCACGTGAACGACAAAGGCAAGAAAGGCAAGAATGTTCGCCAGAGGAACGGCAGCTGAGGTGAGGGGGAGGAGAGAGGAGGGGAGGGGGCGGGTCCTGTTCCGCCAGCCTGCAGGTCTGAGCGCCCCCTCCCCCACAGGCTGTGAGGACCAGTCTGCACAGGCGCTGAGCCTCCGCCTGGAGGAGCCCCGAGTTTCCCGGTGTTTGCACAGCCCCTGCTCTTTCCTCTTAAGGAAAGCCACCCTGCGAAAGCAAACCAAGTTGTGCATTCAAATCACACGTTTCCTTTCCTTTTTAAAAAAATCCAAGCTGGGGTTTCTACGTGTAGAATTCTGTCCTTTAGGGGTTTGCTTTTCTGTTTTTAGACATTTCACGAGTACCCCAGGGTAGCCATGAGGTTTGTAAGGCCTCTGCTGCCCTCTCAGCCCATCCTCCGCCTCCTGCCTGTGCCCTCACTGGACCCCTGGCCTGTTCCCCCACTGCCCCCACCACCCCTCCCCTCATGTCCCCTGGGCCATTGGTCTCCTAGTCTGTCACTGGGTGGGGTGTGGAGGAAGAACAGGCTTCCCACCCCAGGTCCCTCTCCCGAGGCTGCTGGCCCATGTTGGGGCTGGAGCCAAGTCCCTGCCCTTGGTGGAAGGTCACAGGTCACGCGCAGGCCCAAGCACGCGCTGTAGGAAGCCAGCGCGTCGGTCACCGCAGGTCTGTGCTGTGGCTCTGGACGGCTCTAACGACACGGCCACCCTTGGGGGCATCTTCCTCACTGCTCCCCCTCATCCACCCACGTGGAAAGTGGGTGGTCTGGCTGACCACCTCGGAGACAGAGCTGCTGTGATGGGCCTCCTCCTCAGCTGGGCGTGAACCCCCCACCCCACCTTCCTGCTCACCAATAAATGCTGACCCCTGTCCTCTCCCGTCTCCTGTCTGCACCCGGCCTGGGTCTTACCAAGAACGCTTACGGGAGGTTCAGTGGGAGGGGCCAAGCACTGAAAGGTTCCGAGGCCCAGAGTGAGGTTGAGGTGCACAGGGGCGGGATAGACGGTGAAGGCAGGAAGTGGGCGAGCGCCTGGCAGCAGCTCTGAGAGTCAGGATGTTGAGTCACCAGCTGGTTCTCCAGGCAGTAGCACTTTTCTCTAAACCTGCTTCCAGGCTTCAGAGGACCTGGACAAAGCCAGGGCATGCTTCCCATGGGGCCCCCAGGACGGGACAGGCAGTCCCCACGCACAGCTGCCTGTCACCCACCCGTCCTGGGCAGAATGTTCCCTACGACTTGGGTGATTCAAGGGGCCTCGCTCTGATGGAGACAGGTCTGTCTGGAAGGGTTAGCTGCCACTGGGGCAGCTGTGGGGATGCCCATCTTGGGTCTCTAGCTGAGGAGGGGTGTGGCCGAGGCCCAGAGACCCCAAGAGCAGCTCCACGGTGGAGAAGGCAGCCCCTCCAGTTCCCTGGGGATGGGGGTCACCTGCTTGCCTGGCCTGCATCTCAATATATGGAGCAAAATGGGTGGGGTTTAAGGGCAGGAAGCAGGAGGTTGCAGGAGGCAGGGCCAAGCCTTGGGAGTCCTGTAGGCACCACCTAGGCCTCCCACGTGGTGCATCTGGGGAAACCAAGTTCCAGAGGGGAAAGGGCTTGTCTAGGGCCACTGTCCCCACATCTAGGGGGTGTGGTCACCCCACGTCCCCGCTCTGGACACAGGCCAGGCCTTCAGCAGGTCTGGGTGAGGGTCTCAGGCTGACTGCTGAGCAAGGTGTGGCAGGGGTCTCCAGGAGTGTTGGGCCAGCTCTTCCTAAATCTCCAGAGGAGCCAGAAATCTGGGCTTAGATGTGAAATCAGCATTTGTCAATGTTGACAAAAAAGTCCAACATACAGTGCCAGAAAAACTGAAGACACTCCTTGGCCCACCAGCCACCAGTTTCAGGCTCAGTGGGTTCTGGAATGGAACGGACAAGGCCCCTGCCCTGCAGAGCCCACAGGTCCCAGGGGTGAAACAGGCTGCTCTGTTTGCTGACCGAGTATCTGTGGGGAGAGTAGGGGGTCCTTAAAGGACCCTACTCCCTGTTTATGCTATTCCCTGAGGGGAACTGCCTGCCATTCCCAGGAAGGGGGCGCCGGTCCCAGAAACCCCAGGCCCAGGGCTGGTGGGGGTCGTGGCTGCCCGGCCCTGACCTCCAGCTACCACCAGGGGGCGCCACACGCACACTCCTTAGCGGGACCTGGGGCCCGCGAAGAGTCGGGGGAGCGTGTGTTTACCGAGGGGTGTTGGGACGGGACGCACCTGCCTGCTACTGCGTGCCCCTCGCTGGACACACCCTGGCCTTGGGCCCTTGGCCCCGGGTACCCACCACTTAAACCTCTGCTTCATCCGCATTTGCTCACTGGTCAGCGGAATGGGGCACTGACTGCCTGGGGCTGGGGATTCTGCGTGGACAGCCCAGTACGGGAGAAACCAACCCTGATGAGGTGACAAGGCTGGCCCCTCACTGGGGAGGCTGCCGGGTGCCAGGGTTCGGGTTCCACGTCGGAGGGCACGAGTGGGCGTTCTCGCTTGGGGTCTGTCACCCGCCCAGGCCGAGGCTCCGCCCATCTTGGTTCCTGCTGCGTCCCAGGCGCCCCTGCAGCGCCTGGGGCTCCAGGACAGAAGTGGTTTCCTGGCGTAGACCAGCCGACCGGCCCCTAGAAAGGGACCTTGCTCACACTTAGAGGAATCTGATTAGCAAACATGGGGCCACTTGGCAGCCGGCTCTGTTCTAAGTATTCCCGTTAGTTTTCTCAGCAAGCACTCGACGAGTGCAGGCAGTATGCGCCCTGGGCCGCTGGAGTGGTGACCCCGCTGGAGCCTGCCTCGGTTTCCCCAGGAGTGGGATGGAAAAGTCACAGCAGGGAGTCACAGGATCCAGTGAGATCATCTTTGGCAAATGCTTAGAGGGTCAGGAATGGGGGTCCGTCTTTGGGACCCAGCCCGCTGAGGCAGAGGGCAGGGCTGGAACAAGCCTGCATTCCTGGGACTGCTTGGGAAGGTCCCACCCTCTTCTCTGGGCCCTCAGGCTGGGCTGCCCCACTTCTGTGGCACACTGCCCCCTGGACTGAGAGCCCTGTGAGGGCAGGTCTGTGGTGGGGGCCTCCCTAAGCCTCAGCCTCGTCTTCCCCTACTCTGCTGCCGTGATGCTGATAGCACCTCTGCTGTATGCTGGGGGCACCCCCAAGGTCTCACAGTGGTTGACAGCAAGACAGGGATTTGGGGGGTCTCAGCAGAGGGCAGAGCTGAAAAGGAATGAGCCGGGGGGCACCAGACTCTGGTCCTCCGATGCCCTCCCTGCCCTGAACAGGGGCCCAGGGGGAGAGTGAGCCCCACAGGGAAAGGAAATTCAGGTGAATCCTGGGTCAGCAGAACTGCAGGCCCCGCCAGCGTTTTGCAGATGCCGGGGAGACTGAGGCCGGGAGGAGAGACGCTCTGCCTAAGGTCGCTCGTCAGTGGGGGCTGGACACCAGGACTCTGCCCAGCACAGTAGCATTTGTGTGGGCAGCTCAGCCCTGGACAGTGTCACCCCCATCTCTAAACCAGTGGCATCTGTGGGCCCCCAATCCTGTCACACGAGGCTGACAAGACAGTATTCTTGAGTGATTTGGTGGGTTTTCCAGGCAGCTCTCGAAGCTTAAGCTCTGGGGCCCCCTCTGGTCCGTGGCCTGCCCTGGTCTAGTTTTGTCTTCCTGGTCTTGGACTGTTTCTCACTCAGAGGGTCCCCAAACTGTGGGCTCCAGGGCTTCTGAAGTGGACCTGCCCCAGCTGAGCAGGAAGTGCGGGCTTACAGTTGAGGCTATGGAGGGGTGGATGGGGGCAGGACAGGCTCCTCAGGGCCCGACGAGCTTGGCCTGTTGGAGACTCAGTGGGCTGGAGGCCTGTGTGCCAAGTCATCCAGTGCCGGAGAGAAAGAGTGAGGGGCAAAGGGGGCAAACTGTGTGGGGAGGGACTGGGTTTCCTGCCAAAGGCACCGGGAGTCTGGCAGTCTAGGGCGACAGACCATTGTGCACTGACTTCCAGTTTCATATGTGTCTGCACAGTCTAGTCCCACCCTGCCATCTCCGCGTTCTCATCTCCAAAACCCACCCCCATGTCCTCAGTATCCCTTTTTCTCACACAAGCCAGGCACTGTCCTGCCCCAGGACCTTTGCACAGCCCATGCCGGCTGGCTGCTCTTCCCTCTCACAGATGTCCACGTAGCACAAACCCCCTGCCCAGGCCTGGATGTGGAGGATTCAGACATCACCCTTGGCAACTTCTTATCCCCCTTCCTGGCTCTGAACTGGGTAGCACTCACCACTTTCCAGCAGACAATACGATGCCCAGTAAATGTTATATCTCCTGTGCTGTTTCTTCTGCTTGCCTGTCACCATAACAGGGTTAGGGTGGCCTGTTAGGTTCACGTCTGAATCCCAGCCCCTGATCAGGTGCTCAATAAGTACTGAAAGAATGAATGAGTGAATGAATGCAAAGAAAGCTCTGGCCTGGGCCAAGTGGTGAGAGTGGGTGGAAGAGATAGGGGAGGCTGATAGCGGCCTGGTCCAGGGCAGAACCTGTGGGCTGGGGAGCAGTCTTCAGGAGAGAGGCTGGGACCCCCTAGTACTCTGTGGCTCTTCTGACTCCCCCATGGCCAGGCGTGGTGGGTCCTCAGGCCAGGCTGTGGGCCCGCCTGCTCCCCGCGCTCAGCCGAGAGTCCCAGGGCTCTGGCCATCTGCCCAGACTGACATCTCCCCAGGGCAAGCATAAAAGATTCCCCTTCAGCTGGAACACACATCTGGCTGGGGCAGGCCACAGCCTGGCACTGCCACCTCTGCTGCCCTCCCAGCCTTGGGACAGACAGCGGCCCTGCCTGTCCACCCATCTGGCTGAGTGTCGGGCAGGGTCTGGCCAAGAGCTCGGCAGAGATGGCCCCGGGGAGCTGGACCCTGCTGGTGGGGGGCCCAGAAGTCCCCAGGTCTCAGGACAACCTGGAGGGGGCTCAAGATGGTCCAGCTCAGCCCACCCCTTGTCCACATGGGCCCATTCCTCAATCACTGTTGAGTACTTACTGTCTACAGGGACATCTCTGCCCTCCTGGGCTTGACATCCTGAGACATCAGGCCTGAAAGTGCTAAGAAGGCTGGAGGGTCCCTGGGGGCCGGGGTGTTCCTCCATCCCTCCCCTGTTTCTCTAGGCCCTTCCTTATCTCTCCTCCTGTCTCTCCTTGGTGTAGGTCTCTGTCTCTCCATCACCCTAGCCTTCTCTCATGACACCTCCCCCACCCCCTGGTTGAGCTGGGGTGGAGACTGGAGGCTAAGAACAGAGGCCTAGGTCTGTGCCCCCATGTCACCTGACACCAACCTGGCTCCAGCCCCAGAGGCAGAGCTGGGGGCCTCGGGGCTGGGGGCTGGCTGGGGCCTGAGCCCAAGGGGCAAAGAAATGGGGCAGCAGGAGGGGCTCACATGGGGGCATCAGTAGGAAGGGGTGGCGGACCCTGGGTCTCCCTGTGTTCCCAGGCACTTCCCCACTTTAAAGCCCACCAGCCGTGTGGGAGATCCCAGCCCCTACTGTGCCGTAGGGCACTGTTTGAGGGTGGGGATTACAGTAGTCCTGAGTGTTTCTTCCTATTGGCCTCATCTAGCCCATTGGGCCTCAGTTCCTCATATGCAGGAGGTGGGGGCGAGGGGGCCACTGTGGGACCCGGAGACTCTTGGCCTTGACCCCACTTTGCCCCAGACCACAGGTTCCTAAGGGTCTTTGTACAGGGCCTCTAGGGACAAAGCAAGGGCTCTTGTGGCCTTTGATCATGGAAATTCTCAAACTTATAGAAAGGATAGAGGCTGGCATGGGGGCGGCCCCCCTTCTCTGAGCCCCAGCATCAGCTGTGACCGCCCTGCTGTGCCCTCTGGACAGAGGCAAACCCGAAGCGCCAGAAGAAGGCCCCTTGTCAAGGTCGCGCGCAGAGGCCCCAGCCCCGTGGCTGGGCTCTGTGACCTTGGGAACGTCCTTCTGCCCCGCGGGCCTCAGTTTCCCCTTCTGAGACTAGGCTTCATCGGGTCTCCAAGGCCTGGAGACACGTGACCTTGTGCCGTCCCCGACCCCGCCGCCTTAGTTTCCTGGGGGAAGGACCGGGGCGGGGCGCGACGCGAGTGGGCACGGGCAGAGGATGGGCTCCCGCCCCCGCCCTCCCCCGCAGCTCCGCCCCCCACGGCTCCGCCCCGCCCTACCCCCGTCTCCCCCCCTCCCTCGGGCCTCGGGCCGGCGGCGGTGGCGGCGGCTCCGCTCCGCACTGCCCGGCGCCGCCTCGCCATGGGACGCGCGCGGGGGCGGCGGGCGGCCCGGGGAGAGCCCGGGCGCGACCCCAGTGCCGGGGCCGCCGCCGCCGCCGCGCCGCCGCCGCCGCCGCCGCCGCCGCCGCCCGCGCCCCCCCAGCAGCAGCAGCCGCCGCCGCCGCCCGCGCCCCCTCCGGGCCCGGGCCCGCGCCCCCTCAGCAGCCGCCGCAGACCGAGGCGGCGCCCCCGGAGGCGGCGGACGAGGGCGGCCCGCGGGCCCGACTCCGCAGCCGCGACAGCTCGTGCGGCCGCCCGGGCACCCCGGGCGCGGCGAGCACGGCCAAGGGCAGCCCGAACGGCGAGTGCGGGCGCGGCGAGCCGCAGTGCAGCCCCGCGGGGCCCGAGGGCCCGGCGCGGGGGCCCAAGGTGTCGTTCTCGTGTCGCGGGGCGGCCTCAGGGCCCGCGCCGGGCCCGGGTCCCGGCCCGGGCCCGGGGCCGGCGGACGAGGCTGGCAGCGAGGAGGCTGGCCCGGCAGGGGAGCCGCGGGGGAGCCAGGCCAGCTTCATGCAGCGCCAGTTCGGCGCGCTCCTGCAGCCGGGCGTCAACAAGTTCTCGCTGCGGATGTTCGGCAGCCAGAAGGCCGTGGAGCGGGAGCAGGAGCGCGTCAAGTCGGCGGGGGCCTGGATCATCCACCCGTACAGCGACTTCAGGTACAGCCACGGGGAGCGCCGGCGGGCGGGAGCGGAGGGGCACCGCGCGCGGACGCGCGCGGGGGCCGTCCTTGGAGCGCTTGGGGAGGGCGGGGCGGCGCGCCCCGCGGATGACCTCGGGGCCCCTTGGTGACCTCCGACGCATCCGGGACCCGCCTGGGAATGACCAGGGCGCGGGAGGTTCTGCCCTTGGAAGGGCACTGGGAGGCGCACGCCGACTCCCACCGTGACCCCGGAGCGCCCCCTCCCACGCATCCTGACACTCCTTGCCCTTCGAGGTGGGCGCACGTCACGGGCCGCAGGACCAGGGTCTGAGCGCGAAGGGGCGGAGAGGACGAATAGAGGGGAACGTGGGCGCCGGGAAGGCGGCAGAGCGGAAGGAAGGAGGAAGGAAGGGCGCCCGGGAAGGACGCGCCTGAGAGAGGCTGGCAGAGAAAGGGTTAAGCTGACACGGCGGGTCCCACGGTCTCCACCTGCGCCCCACGCCACAGGGAGGCGCGTCCTGTGTCCCTGGGCCTGGGTATTGCGCGAGGAGGGGGCGCTGAGCATGCTGCGGTCCCCAGACTGTGTCTTCTCTGAGCCGCATCAGCTGAAGCTGCTGGGTGGTATGCCCAGGTGTCAGTGTTTGCGTAGATGTTGATGTGAATTAAGCCGGTTGATGAGTGGATAGGCTCCGAACAAGGCCAAGAGCAGGGTCACACCGTTTGTGTCTGCAGTTCTCTTTCTTGGGCGTGTTCTGTTGGCCTGCGAGTGTGAACGGTGCGTATCATCACTGCAGGCTGCGTCTGTGATCACAAGCATGTGACCACGAGGGGAGCAGGGGTCCTGGGGGCGTGGGCCGAGTCATCTGGGGGGTGTGTCTGCGTGGTGGATCACTGATGTGTACTGGGGAGAGATGGGCGTGTGTGTGTGCATGGTGTGTGTGTAAGGTGATGTGTCCGTGAGTGGGGTGTGTGAGCTAGGGTACAGAAAGTCTATGTGGCTCCCCAGGCCGCCTGGCTGCGGCCCTCAGGGCGGGAACTGTTTCAGCACCACGGACAGCAGTCCGGAGGCGGCCTGATCCTACGACGCCGCGGCACTCCCTTCTCCCGGCCTGAGCCCCGAAGTCGGTGGTCTCTACTTGCTCCTGGACCCCCACAGCTGAGAAAGGGGTCTTTGGAACTCTCCCTCTCCTTGGCCTTTCCTCAGCCCCTGCGCTTGACAACTGGGGAGACGGCACACAAGTCAGGGACAGGCTGGAAGAAAGTCCAGTGCTCCAACTCCTTACCCCTCAGACCTCCTGGGAGGTGCAAACAATCTTGACCAGTGGCTTGGGCTATGGGAGACGCCAGCGGTGGAGGTCCTAGGGGGGTCCAGGTGGGGTGCCTCTGGATGGTCCCTACTGCATGGGGGCTCAGCACTCCTCTGTAGATAGTTCCGGTCTGTGAACCGAATGGACTTGGCTTCTAGGGCTCCCTGGCTTGCCTGACCGGACTGTGAATGGGGAAACTAAAGCTAGCTGGCTGGAAAGGGGCATGGATGTGTGGGCAGGTGCAGGCGGCTGCAGAAATTAGCCATCCCCCATCCCCTCCAGCATGTCTGCGTGCTGCGTACCCCTGGGCTGTAGGTGCCCTGGACTTCCTCTTGGCTGCAGAAAGGGGTAGTGTGCGGCTCAGGGTGAGGGGTACTGGGAGAGGGAGCTGGGCATCCCCATCCTTGTTCCTGCTGAGCACAGTCGCCTGCAGTTCCTGCACAGGCTGAAAACTGAGGGTGAGCAGTGGGGTTGGGGGGGGAGTGACTGTGACCCATAGTTGGGATCAGATGAGCCAAAGTAAGAAACTTAAGATACCAAGCTGGGGGTGCTGCAGGGCCTCCATGACCCCCATGTTTGAAGAACCCTGCTAGACCACTCTGATTCAATGTGGAGACAAGCACAGGATCACAGCAAGGCCTTCAAGCCACCCCCCTGGGCCAGACACTGTCCCAGCACCTTAAGAATATTGATCTAGTCCTCACATCAGCTGTGGGGTGGATCCTGCTACCACAAAATTTTAGGTGGGGAAATCGGGGCACAGAGAGGTAAAGTCACTTGCCCAGAGCCACACAGCTAGTCCTGGGCAGAGCAGGGATTCATACATGGGCAGGCTGGCCCCCAAGTCCACACTTTTGACTGCCAGGCAGCCTGGCCGCTGGCCACGTCCCGTCCAGGCCAAAAAGAAGCTGGAGAGAGAAGGCCTCCTGGGGGTTATTCAGCTAAGGGGGCCTGGCCATGGGTCATCTCTGTGTTTATGTGTGTGTGTTAGTTTTAGAAAACTGTGGAGCAGCGGGGCAGGGCCTTTCTGGGTCTGCTTGTCGACACTTGCCTCCTTTGTCCTCATGACCTGATGGTACAGATATGTCCCTGGAATGAGCCCTGGACATGATTTAAAAGGAAAAGGGGGTGAGGCTCCCCCACGAGTGCCTAGGGCCTCACCCAGATCCCTGCCCAGGGCCACGGTGTCTCCACTTCCTTGAACTAAGGCTTTGTTCAAGTTGGCCCAGTACCCATCTGGCACAGAGGATGGGACAATCAGTGTTTGGTGAACTGGAACCGCCTTGGCCAGGTCTCGCTCTGCTCTGCGTGGCCCGCAAGCTTCCAGGGAGGAGGAGCATTTGCAGAGGCCTGGGGAAGGAGGCTCTGGGCCGGTGGAATCAGCCTGGGCTCGAGCTCAGGCATCCGGCCAGGCCCTGGAGGGTGCTCCAGGCGGGCCTCCTGCCAACAACCCTCAGCTTCCCCAAAGGCAAGGAGGTGGCGGCGAGAGGAAAGGGGGAGTCTGACCTTCACAGCCTGGCTGGCCTCACGTCTCACACCCTTTCTCCTCCTCATCCTTGGGGCCTTGGCACAGTCAGCCCCCACCCCGCCAGGCATGCCCTTGCCCCCATCAGTTCTTCTGACCCTTCAACTTCTGGCTCACACGCCTCCCCTGTTTGGCACATGCACCCTACCCTCCTCCACCTGTTTTGTGTCTGCATTCTGAAGTGGCGCTTTTATTCGCTACCACTTCCTGGAGGTCCGCCCCCCGCGTGGCATTCCAGGGTCTGGCACACCACGGGTGCCCAGGACAACTTTGGGACCTCACCAAGGAGCACATGTGAGGGCCAGGCAGAAGCCGGGCTGAGTGGGAGTCTTGTTTCCCGGGCCACTTTTGACGAGCCCAAACCCGTTCCGAGGGGTTTCTTCAAGGGCCCATGGGTAACACTAGAGCTGGTATGGGACACAGATGTTCCAGGAACTTCCATGGGGGGTAGGGGGTGGAGAAGCAGGATAGAGGGACGGTGGGGGGATTCAGGTTCAGGAGGGCTGATTCTCCTTCTCTGCACCCCAGGGTTCACCCTGAGTCGGAGCAAGTGTGAACAATATCACAGGGCAGAGCAGGGAGAGTGGCTGGGGGGCCGTGTGGAGGGTCACAGCCCGTGCCACTGCCTCCCTGGGGCCCTGGCAGGCTCTTCTGTTCCTTCCCACAAAATCTGTGAAAAATGAACACAGTTAATTCGGGTTCCCTTCACCTGCCCCTGCCCCTGCCCCCCGGACATGGAAACATCTGAGATGCATGAAGGAGATCTTGGAGGAGAGGGTGGTGGAGGGCAGGCATGGGGGCCCAGCTATGACTCCCATCTCCTCAACCTGGACAGACTGTTTTCTCTGCCACTTCCCTCCACTTCCTGGGATGGAGGTCACTTGGGGACCAAGGCAGCCCTGGCCGAGGAGGGGAGGCCTGTGCAGGTCTGGAGGGCAGAGGCCTCATCTCCCTGGAGAGAGAGTGTGGGCAGGTGGCTTCCTGCTGCCTTTTGGTCTATTCCAGAGTCTGTAAGTGCCTCTGAGTTCTGACTCGAGTCTCTCCTGCTGCTGAGAATTTTCAGTTCAGTGTTCCCGAATTGTCTACTGCTGGGAGGATTGGTGTGAGGGGCAAAGATAAGTGGGTCTCTTTCCTGGCCCTCAGAGCCAGGACCAGTGGATGCTGGGGTCCCCAAAGACCCAGGGTGGTGGAGGACCAGACCTAAAAAGCCTGACTGGGCTGGAGGCCTTTCCCCTCCCCAGATGGCACAGTGGATCAGCGAGAGATCAGGCTGCATTAGCTCGTGAGAGTAAAGTAAACCCTGAATCATCTGGAGCTGGGGTGGGGGAGGGGTGGGGTGAGAGTTTCCCTGGTTCCGCCTCCAGCATGAAGGCACTTGGAGTGGGGGGTGGGGGACAAACCCATCTTCCATGTGGGAGGACTGAGGCCCAGGGCCCACCCGGCTGGGAGAAAAGAAGGCCCATGGTCCCTGTGTGGGGACAGGGTCCAGAGGTGGCCGAGAACACCCTCTTTTCTCCAGGAGCTTCCTGCCAGAATTTGGAATTTCTGGCCCCTGAATTCCCTGCTTGAAAAGCTTCATATCCCCAAGACCCCTGTTTCAGCATCCTGGGGCCTGGGCATGACCAAGGGGTTTAAGGGGATACTCTGGGGGTCCCTTCCTCAGCCACTCCAGCCACGCACTTGCTCAGGCCAGACCTGGCTTTATTTCCCCCATCAGCAAGCCACCCCCTCTCCTGCTGTGACGCCACACTCTGCCCCATTCCTGGCCTCCCGGCTGCCAGCAGGGGCATCTCAAGATACCCATTTGTCTTTCTTACTGGAAACCTGCCACGACCATGGCCCCCACGGCCCCGCAGAGCCTGACTCACACTCCCCTGGTCTCTTCTTACCTCTTCACGCCCCAGCTCCAGCCGCAAGAGGGGAAAGCCCATGCAGCCACAGGACCTTTGCGCTTGCTGGTCCTCTGGCTGGGATGCAGTGCCCTGCTCCCCACCTATCGGCTCCTTTTCCATCATCCACCCATATGCTGCTTCCTCTGAGAAGCCCTCCCAGCCCACCCTGGCTGAAGTAGCCCCTCTGAGGCATCCCACTCATTTATCTGTCTGTGTGGAATGCCAGGCTGGAGCCCCGAGGGAGGGGCCCCGAGGGAGGGCTGGGTCTGTGTGTCACCATGCATCCTCCAGGCCTGGCTACACAGTCAGCCAACAAATCACCCAGGAACGGGCAGCCTTCCCTTGCAGGAGTCTCCCTTTCCTGATCCCTGACACCTGCCTGGGATCTGTAACTCACATCCCAGGGCTCAGGCCCCTAATCCCCCACCCCCTGCTTGTCCTTAATCTCCGACCTCCGGCCCCTAATCCCCTTGGATTTGCCAGATATCTATAATTCCCCCACTTCCCGCCTGGGTCTTGGTTCTCAGACCCCGAAGGGAGGGAGCCGCTGCCCTCCTTCATTAAGCAGTGGCTTCAGGGCTTTGACCAAACTCCAGGGACACCCCTGCCCTTGGGTGTCGAGGCTGAGGTTCCCAGATGCTGGAGGATCTCACCCAAGTCTGGCTGCTGTCACCACGATCGTAGACCTTGGGTCCCTTCCAGCCTTTGGCTCTTGCAGACTGAGCTGCTGTGAACATCTTGTTACAAATCACTCTTTAATTTTTTTTTCTTCCTCTTGGACAATTTCCTTGGGATCAGTTCCCTGAAATGGAAGGCCTGGGTCACCCTGCAGGCGTGGTGCTATGGCCCTTACCTCGCAGCACCGCTCAGAACTGAGCCAATTCACAGTGACTCCTGAAATAGGGAGCCACTGAAGCCAAGCCAGCGCCGGGGTTTATGGCTTTCTGTTTATTTGTGCTAATTTGGGAGAGTCCCTCTAGGACACTGGGAACCTCAGTCTCTTGTTCTATCCATCCGGGAGGAGCCCGGCTTTGAGGGTCCCCCCGGCCCTGTCCTGCCCACACGTGCTGGAGCTTCTCCAAGTGGACGCGCAGGCTCTGGCCATGATGGGGAAGGCACTGGGCCTACGGGAGAGTCCTAGAAATCCTACCTTGGGGTGGCTGTCTCCCCCTGCAAAGTGACAGGCAAAAATCAAACAAATGACTCCACTCAAAATTTTAGACCCTCCTTTGTCTGAATCTGGATGGGGAGTGTGGGCTCAGACCCCTGATCTGGGGCAGCTGCTCATCACTGACACCCCCAGGCCATGAGGTTTTCTTATATACATAGGTGTGTGTGTTAACATACATAGAACATAAAATTTGGCATTTAGCCATTTAAAAGTGTACATTGTAAAAGTGTACAAATGTCGCGTGGCATTAAGTACAATTACAATGTTATCCATCTCCAGAACTTTCCCATCTTCCCAAACACATACTCCCCACCCCCTCCCCAGCCCCTGACAAACAGGAGCCCCCTCCCTGTGTCTGTGGACTGGCCTGTTCTGGACGCCTCACATCCATGGAGTCACACGCTGTGTGTCCTCCTGTGTCTGCTTCTCTCGCTGAGCGTCGTGCTCTCAGGGTCCGTCCACGTGGTAGTGAGTGTCAGTGCTTCTCTCCTTTTCGTGGCTGAGTCATGTTCCATGTGTGGGGAGGGACCACGCAATGTTTATCTGTTCATCCACCCATGGGCATTTGGGTTGTTTCCACCTCTGGCCATTGTGAATCGTGCTGCTGTGGATACAGGTATCCAAGCACCAGTTTGAGCCCCTGCTTTCAATCCTGTGGGTGTACACCTCCGAGTGGAATTGCTGGGTCACATGGTGACTACCACTTTCTCGGGAGCCAACGCATGGTTTTCCCTTGGAAGGGTTTTGATTCAAGTTTTCTCGGTTGATGCAGCTCTGGACTTTGCCGCGTCTGTCTGTCCTTCAGACGCTTTACTCAGAACTCTGTGCCTGGCCATCAGTAGATATTCCTCGAATGGATGGGCCTTTTTCTGAGAGTACTTCCCGGGTTGGGTGGGAGTTTTGAAATTGACTTTGCATCGGTCATGGGTCTATTTGGGAGAGGAAGCAACCAGTCATCACTTTTTCAAGCACACTTATCACACTGAACGTCCAGACCGTGCCCAGTCCTGTCACTCAGGTTCCTTGGCCGACCCGGCCTCCGCTCTGCTGGCCAGGCCTTGGTCTTCTTTCTCCGGGGACAGGCACCCCCCGCCTCCTCCTCAGGCGGCTTCCTGAAAGGGACACACAGCCATGCCCCCTCTTAGCCCTCCCGTGGTCCAAGGGGAAGCACAGCCAGGGTCAGGGTCCCGTAGCCCTGCCCTCAAGCTGCGCATGTTTGGCTCCCAGCCTGCACCCGCAGCCCCCGAGACCACTCAGCAGGCAGACACTCCTGGCTCCCACCCCCCCCTCCTGCCCTTCCAGCTTGGGGCGGTGGGGGAGTGGAGATTGTGCCTCCGTCTCCCCACCTGGCCTGAGTGCTTTTTGGACACCAACCTTGTACCAGGCACATGGGACCTTTTGTCATGGGAAACATTTAATCAATTTTTGAGCCTCCTCTTAGGCTCTTCCCAGTCTCCTGCTTCAAGAAGAGGCTAGAGTTGGGCCAGTGGGAGGGACCTGGGCTGGGGGAGCCCAGCAGGCAGTAGGGTGTTGTCTAGGGGTTGGGAGGGCTTTTTGGAGGTGAGGTCCACACTAGCCATGACCTGGGGCCAAAGTCTCAGCTCGGGCTGAGGAGGGGAGCTCTGGGCTGGTCCGCGAAGGTGCGTGTGCGCGTGGGCATGGTGCGGAAGGCATGCTTGGTGGAGGCCCCGCTGGGGCAAAGGCTGGAGGCATGACCCACTGCGCCTCGCCCCCAGGTTCTACTGGGACTTCACCATGCTGCTCTTCATGGTGGGAAACCTGATCATCATCCCCGTGGGCATCACCTTCTTCAAGGATGAGACCACGGCCCCGTGGATTGTGTTCAATGTGGTCTCGGACACATTCTTCCTCATGGACCTGGTGCTGAACTTCCGCACGGGCATTGTGATTGAGGACAACACGGAGATCATCCTGGACCCTGAGAAGATCAAGAAGAAGTACCTGCGCACGTGGTTTGTGGTGGACTTCGTGTCCTCCATCCCTGTGGACTACATCTTCCTCATCGTGGAGAAAGGCATCGACTCTGAGGTCTACAAGACGGCGCGTGCCCTGCGCATCGTGCGCTTCACCAAGATCCTCAGCCTGCTCCGCCTGCTCCGCCTGTCGCGCCTCATCCGCTACATCCACCAGTGGGAGGAGGTGAGCGCCGCTGCGTGTGGACGCAGGGCAGGGTCTTGGGTCTGGGGCGGGGCTTAGGACGCAGAGACGAGTCGTGATGGGAGACTCTGGGCGGGGCTACCAGGGGCCAGGGGCAGGGCCACAGTGAGAAGACAAGCCTGTTACAGGCCTGGGAGTGGGGGCTGGCATTGGGTGGGGACACTGGGCAGGGGAACAGGGGCTGCATGAGGGGCCTAAGAATCTTAGGGGCAGAACCTGGGCATGTAGGGCGTGGTCACAGGGGCCTCTACCTGGTGGTGTAGTGGGGTGGAGTCAAGGAAAGCCCAGCATGGACTCTTGAGATACTCGCACCCCTTCCCTTCCTTCTGCCCTGTGAGAGGAGGACTCCATTGCCCAATGGCAGTGGGGAAACTGAAGCTCAGAGATGCAAAATCACGCCCCTCTCCCCCAAGTCGGGACTCACCTCTGGACTGAGTGTGACCTGATTCTCTCACAGCCCGTGGCCACCACGGGGGCTCAGAGTCGCCACTGTGTCTGGCAGTGTCACCCCCATATTCCAGGGCAGCGACAAGGCTCCAAGGGGGGTAGCAGGAGGGGACAGGGTTGCGGGAAGAGCAGGTGGTCCTGGGAGAGGGCGGCGGGTGGCCAACCAGACATATAGATTTGGATTTCCCGGGGAGTAGGTTGGGCGGAGGGCCATGCGATCTATTGTAGGGCGCTTCATTCTCTCCAAAGGGGACGGGCCTCCCGGGAGCGGGACCGCGGTGAGGTGGGGGCGCATCTCAGAGCTCAAGGGGCAGCGGGCAGAGGCTTCTCCCTCACGCGGTCTGCGGCGCCCGCCCTCACGTGCGCCGCGTCCCGGCCCCCAGATCTTCCACATGACCTACGACCTGGCGAGCGCGGTCATGCGCATCTGCAACCTCATCAGCATGATGCTGCTCCTGTGCCACTGGGATGGCTGCCTGCAGTTCCTGGTGCCGATGCTACAGGACTTCCCGCGCAACTGCTGGGTGTCCATCAATGGCATGGTGGTGAGCCGGCCCCGCCCCACGCTGCCTGCCGTGGCCTGCCGTGGCCCCACAGGCGCTGAGGCCCGAGAGCCAGCGTCAGGGACCAAACCCAGCACCTGTGCTCTGGGCGCATGGCGCCTGATACCCTTGTTAGCACCCCTCTGGGCTGCTGTCCGACTTGGAGCCTTCCAGACCCCAGAACCAGCGAGATCCTTGACCGTTTGAGGGCCCTGTGACAGCTTTTGTCCCCTAAGAGCGTATCATCTGCTTGTTTTCTCCATTGATTCCACTTTTTTATTCGCATGATTTTATTTAAAAGACAGTTTTATATCATACCCCTCAAGTGGAAAAGTGGTATCATGGGCCGTGAGGAATAAAAATTGGAGACTCAAGCACCTATTGCTTCCTGGCTGAAATGCTCACTGTTAAGAGTGAGTCGGGTGCTGGTAGGTGTTGGGAGTCGGCTTAGCACCACACCAAACCTCCCCCCCCGCCAGGCACGTGGGGCGCAGAGCAGGTGGGCGGGGACGGGCGGGAGCAACGGAGGGAAAACCCAGAGTGCCGGCCCGGCGCCTGGCACAGCTGCCGGGCTGAGGCAGCTCATTGTCTGGCCGGACACCCGGACATCATGCTGTCCTGTTTCCTGAACTGGGCCGACTGCCCCCTCCCTTAGCCAGGACAACTGAGGACTGGGAGGGGCGTCCTCCTGGCCCTGCCTGATGCTGCCACCCTTCCTGCCTCTCAGATTGGATTTTTTTGTGTCCCCAGCTCAGTTCCTGAGGTCCTTGGGACTTCTGCATTCTCTTGGCCTCAGAGACACTCCCATCAGAGTCTGCAAATAGTTGGGGGCTAGACTCTAGCCCCTCTGAGCCTCAGTTTCCCTAGGACTGACATGGGGAGGTGACTATATGCCTGCCCCCACTGCTGAATTGCTGTGGCACATGTGCATATCCTGAACCTGCCTGAGCCTGTTTCTCTTGGTTACCTCTGGGCACAGGGAGCTCACCACCCAGATGCCTGGGGGAGGATGGGCAGCTGGGGCCCTTGGGTCAAGGGGTGCCTTGGGGGCTGAGAGTGCCTGCCCACCCACGCCCACCCTCTGTGGCCTTGCAGAACCACTCGTGGAGCGAGCTGTACTCCTTTGCACTCTTCAAGGCTATGAGCCACATGCTCTGCATCGGGTATGGGCGGCAGGCTCCCGAGAGCATGACGGACATCTGGCTGACGATGCTGAGCATGATCGTGGGTGCCACCTGCTACGCCATGTTCATCGGCCACGCCACTGCCCTCATCCAGTCGCTGGACTCCTCACGGCGCCAGTACCAGGAAAAGGTCTGGGGGTCCACCCTGCATCTCTGCAGCTCCATGCAGTGTGCTCAGGACAGGGCCCAGAGGGGATTGTGTGTGTGTTGGGGGGCTGGGGGTCCCAGTGGGGTCTGTGGCTGTAATTAGAAGGAATGGAAGCCCCCTGGGCAGCTCCCGGAAAGACAGTGAGGAAGCTGAGGGACCTTAAGAGGAGGTCTGAAGCTTGGAGGGGGATGAGGCAGGAGAGATGGAGGGGGATATAGGCTGGGGAAGGTGACGAGAGCCGGGGTGGGGGGTCCAAACAGGATAGGGCCAGATCGTGGGGTATCAGGGAGCTCCCGGGACAGAGACTCTGGGCCATCTCAGGGGCGTCTGGGGCGGGAAGGCCGGGAGCAGGGTCCCAGAGGCCTGGGGTTGCCCAAGGACTTAGGGCAGACGTCTGGGGGAGCAAGGATGTGCTAGGACTTGGCCTCAGCGGGGCAACCTCCATGGGGCTGGTCCTAGGGCTGGGGGCTGGGAAGGACCCTTGCTGGAGGTCGGCCCCAGCCCTCACTCTGTGCCTCAGTTTCCTCTCCCTAAGCCGAAGGGTGGCCTGGTTCCCTGGACACTGCCCTGCTTACCCTGCACTGCTACCCGATGGCTGCCTTGGCTGGGCAGAGGCAACCCCCCCTCAGTGCCCAGCAGTCAGGTCGCCTGGGTCAGCTGGGCCTGGTGCCAGGCGCCCCGGCTGTCCGGAAGCCACTGGCCTCACACCCAAACATGAGCTGGTGCCGCCACCCGCCTGCCATCACGGGTTCCGCTGAGCTCAGGGCAGCTGTGGCCAGTGGGGACAGGGGGGCTGGGGCAGAAGTGGGGCAGGGGCACCCCTGGGGTGCCATCCTGGGGACAGCAAGGCCCGGCACCCCCACCTGGGGCCCACACCTGCTGCCCGGCTCAGGAGGGGCTGAGCCCGTGATTTCCAGAAAGATCCTTGGAGAGGGGAGCCAGGGCCACCGGCAGTGTCTGGCATCTCTGGGCCGGGGGCGAGTCCAGCCCTCTGTCAGGGCCTGCGGTCAAGCTGTGCACCCGTCTCTCAGGCAGGGCTGCCAGGTAACATTCAGCATGCAGGAAGAACTAGTCCCGAGTGCTGCTGGGATACCCTTACACCGAGGGATTCACACCTCACCAGGCCTCCTGTATTGTGGTTGTTGAAGCGAGGCCCCCAGGCTGAGGTGGGCCCGGAGCAGCCGCTGACTGCCACCCCCCGGCCCCGCCCCGTTACAGTACAAGCAGGTGGAGCAGTACATGTCCTTCCACAAGCTGCCCGCCGACTTCCGCCAGAAGATCCACGACTACTACGAGCACCGCTACCAGGGCAAGATGTTCGATGAGGACAGCATCCTGGGGGAGCTCAACGGGCCGCTGCGGGAGGTGAGGGGCGGGGCCGCCGGGCCCGCGGGGGCGGGGCGGGGCGGGGCGGGCTGCAGGAGGGAACTCGCCCTCCGCCAGCCTTCTCTCCTGCGTCGGCCGGCCCGGCGGCCACCGACGCCGGCTGCCCGACTGGGGTCTCGCTCAGTGGCGGCGGCAGAGAAACGGCAGATGCGCAGGCGCCCTGCCGAGCCCCAGGGCCGGGCGGGCTCCGCTGACCAGCTGCTTCCAATCCCAGCTCGGCCCCCACAGCTTGTGTGACATCAGGCCAGATCCCTGGGGCTGCCGTCATAAAGTCCCACAAGCCGGGTGGCTTTACTCTTTTTGGAGAAGTAAACAATCGTGGAGGCCAGAAGTCTGAGATCGAGGTGTCTCAGGCCCACGCTCCCTTCAGAGGCTGCAGAGGAGGGCCCGTCCTGCCCCTGCCAGCTTCTGGTGTGGCCAGGGGCCTTGGCATCCTTGGCCTGTAAATGCCCAGCTCTGATCACTGCCTCGTCTCCATGTGGCCCCTCCTTTTACGAGGACGCCTACTGTGCCATCTGGGGCGTCCTACATGATCTCCCATGACCTCATCCATCTGCAAAGACTCTTTCCCAATAAGGCCCTGTCTTCACGTACCAGGGGTCAGGACTTCAGCGTCTCTTTTGAGAAGCACAACACAATCCCCAACACTCACCAAGCAGCTATTGGGCGCCAACTGTGTGCCTTGCCCTCTGTCCTAAGGGAGGAGGGGCTGAGGGACCATGACGGTGAGTGACCAAGCTCCGGGAAGGAAGCGCATCAGGGTGGACGTTGGTGACTCCACTAGAGGCAGGGTGTGGGCACGGCTAGGAGGGAAGGAGGGACAGGACCAGGGTGGGGTGGGGAGGCTGACAAAGCCAGGGATTTCTTCTGAGGCAGGCACCTGGCTCAATCACTATATTTAATAATTTTACTCATTCATTCACTTGTAGAGATACACCTCGAAGACCACAAAATGCATAAAATTCAGGGGTTTTTAGAATATTCGCAGTTCCGCCATCATCCACACGGCCTAATCCCCAGGACACCGGGGCCCTCGCTCCCCATTTCCCTTCCCCCAGCCCCCGGCGACCTGTATTTGAGAATTTACATTTCCTCAATGTCAAATTTACAAAACCATGTATATTCAGAAACGGTCCATGTTCTGTCCAGTGCCTTACCGGTTTCCTTCTGCTCTACCCATCTGCTTTATTCTAACACAGAACAGAGGCATCCAGGTATCAGTGTTCACTGCCCGCCCTCCCTCCCCTGGCCCCCCCTCCTGACTCCCTGCGCCCCACGCTGCAGCTGGGGGCAGGGGCATGGAGGGCCAGGCCCTGTGGTTCCCTGCAGATTCTCTGAAGGCTCGCTGTCAGGGACACCTGTTCCCACTGGGAGCTGGTCCCCACTGTGCAGGTGAGAGGGGCCCCAGGGCTGCTCGCAGAGGCATTTTTCTTGTTTTGAGCAGGTTCAGGGGCCTTTCACGGCATAAGAGGCTGGTTTATTTGCGCTTCTTTTTGTGAACTGTGCATACCTGTCACTTGTTTTTCTATGGAACTTTTGGTCTTTATGCTGTTTTTTGAAGTTCTTTATAGACACACTTCAACTCCGTGATACAGGTTTCCATTCTGATGGCCATTTGTCTTTCCCTCCTCGTGGAATTTTTATGCTGTGCACAGCAGATGTACAAGCTGGCTGTACACATCCAGGTTTTCAAGGAAGCCATCCATTTTCAGCTGATCCTTGTATAGTTTCATCTTTTACATGTAGACCCTGATCCCTTTGGAATTTACCCTGGGTTACAGCATGAGGAAGGGTTCCTGGTTCATCTGCTGTGGGGCTGAAAGGTCTGGCTTGGCCCCGTGACTTTGTGAGAGGCACCTCACCTTAAACTGAAGTTCCTCCCTCTGTGCTTGGGTCTATTTCGGGGCCTTTTAGTCTGTCTCATTGGCCTGTCTACTGTGTTTGACTCAGAGGTCTAGTGTGTTTTAATGCCTTGGGCGGGGGAGGCTAGTCCCATCTCCCTGCTATTTTTGCTCGTTTGCTCCAAATGACCTTGCCTAGCTTGAGTTATGACGAAGCAGGCCGGGCGGCATTTCCACGGGGTGCGTTAAATGCAGACCCGAGCAGGGAGAATGGCTGTTGTTCGTCTTTATGGAGGGTGAGCAGTGCTGTCTGAGGACATGAGGTGTTCACGGCTTCTGTGCCTTCCAGAGGTGTGTTCCCCGTTTCCTCACATAGGTCGGCACAGGCCCCGGACTTCCTGCCACGCTGTCCCCTGAGCTCTCTGTGTGGGTGGAAACGGGGTCTTCCTGCCGTTACGGCTCCTCGGGGTGGCTTTTGTCTGTATGTACAAGAGCTGTTGGTTTTCTTTTTAAGGCAAGCCTTCCTGGGTGCACTTGAGGGATGCCCCATAAGGTGAAATCCCTATGAAACCCCCAGAAGCTTCTCTGCCGAGCGTGCCCGGCGTCCTGACTTCTACCGCCATGCATTCATTCTCAGGTTCCTGGGTTTTATGTTGGTTTTTTAAACAGCTACTTGCTATTTTGACTAACTTCCCTTATTGTTACAGTTTTCCATGGACTCTTGGGTTTTCCAGGCAGTCCTATTAATAGAAACAGTAAAGAGAGTTTTATTTTTCCTTTTTCAATGTTTACGTCTCCAGTTGCTTCTGTGTCCAACTGCATTGGCCAGTACTGCCAACAGGAAGTGAGGTAATAGGGAATCGTTGGCTATCTTCTCTTGATCCTGTCTTTGGTGGCAAAACCTCCACTGTTTGCCTACTAAGATGCTGTCTTTCAGGCAAAAATGTTCAACCCCTTTCACAGAGGAAGATACCAAGGGTCTGAGAAGTGAAACGGTCCCCAAGGTAGGGTGTGATGGAAGCAAGGGCCTGATATGTGCCCTGATGTCACCGCTACAGGAGATTGTCAACTTCAACTGCCGGAAGCTGGTGGCCTCGATGCCACTGTTTGCCAACGCCGACCCCAACTTTGTCACAGCCATGCTGACCAAACTCAAGTTCGAGGTCTTCCAGCCGGGGGACTACATCATCCGCGAGGGCACCGTCGGCAAGAAGATGTACTTCATCCAGCACGGTGTGGTCAGCGTGCTCACCAAGGGCAACAAGGAGATGAAGCTGTCCGACGGCTCCTACTTCGGGGGTGAGCGGCTGCAGGGACAGGGTGCAGGGCAGGGGAGGGGATCACGGGGGAGGGAAGGCCTCGCAGCTAAGGACGCCACCCGTGGCCTCACACAGAGATCTGCCTGCTGACGCGGGGCCGGCGCACTGCGAGCGTGCGGGCGGACACCTACTGCCGCCTCTACTCGCTGAGTGTGGACAACTTCAACGAGGTGCTGGAGGAGTACCCCATGATGCGGCGGGCCTTCGAGACGGTCGCCATCGACCGCCTGGACCGCATTGGTGAGTGGGCGCAGCGGCCAATCGCGGGGTCTGGCTGAAAAGGGGGCGGGCGCAGCGGCCGAAAAGGGGGCGGCATGGCCCTGCTGATCCTCAGGGCCCCTTCCGGTCCCCAGACCAGATTCTCGGACCCACGCTCTCCCTGGGCCAAGCACACCCCACTCCCCGGGGCAGAGAGAGCGGAGGGTGTTTCCCGTTGTGCCGAATGTCTCACTCAGCAAGTACCTGAGCATCTGGTGCCAGGAGATGCAGCTGGTGGATGAGGCTGACAGGGTGGAGGGGCTTCCCTGTGATTCCAAGTGGAAACCCAGGTGAGCAGGTGTTGCCAGCAGAAAGGGAGAGGGCATCTGCTAGGAGTGGATACAGCATGTGCAAGAGCCCTCAGCTGGGAAAGAGGCCTGGAGTCCAGGGAGTCAGGGAAGCTGGGAGGAAGGGCAGAAGAGGCCGACAGGCTTTGGGGGAGGAGTCTGGACTGTACATAAGAAGCAAAAGGGAGTCATGGGTGATTCTAGCAAGGGGGGGCCTGATCAGGTTTGCCTCCCACAAGGGTGGGTAGCATACATGGGGATTCAGTAGCCTGGCCTGTGTGTGGAGGGTTCAGGGAGAGGCGAGGGGGAATCTCATAAACGGTTGTGACGCAGGCCGCAGGACTTGCTGATGACTAGATGGAGGAGTCAGGGAGATGGAGGCCCTTGGTGCCGTTTGTGAGAATAAAGACAGTGAGCAGGAAAGCAAGACTCGGGGTCGGGGGCAGAGAGGAGCGCTGTGGGAAGGAAGCCGTCCCAGAACACAGAAAGCACTCCACACGTTCGTGTACAACGGGCACTTAAGGTGTGCTGCGTATAGCAGGTACTCGGCGTGTCTGTGAGCAGCAAGTGCTCGGATGCACTTGCTGTGTGTGCGTGGCAGGCATGCAGCGTGTGGCTGTGCACAGCTCCAGGTGTGCTCTGTACCCGCGGGTGCTCAGTACCACAAGCTCACTGCGCACAGGAGGTACAGCGCGTGCTTGCTGTACAGAGTGCCTGATACCTGCGTTGTGCACCCAGGAGGCACATAACGTGTGCCGAGTGCATACAGGAAGCGTCCCATGCGTGCTGGTGGTATGCAGGCGTCTCGTGCCAGTTTTGTGTGTGAAGCAGGCACTCTACGTGCTTGTGACACAAAGGCGCTTGATTCAATTCCAGCTTCCTATTCGCCCGTCTGCCACATGCAGGAGGAGCTCTGTGCTCAGCAGGCACTCAGACACTTGCGTCCTGTAGGCAAAGGGGCTGCGCCTGTCACAAAAGCAGAAGCCTGCAGGCAGGCACCTCTGACACCCTGCCCCCTTCCCCAGGCAAGAAGAACTCGATTCTTCTGCACAAGGTGCAGCACGACCTCAACTCGGGCGTGTTCAACAACCAGGAGAACGCCATCATCCAGGAGATCGTCAAGTACGACCGTGAGATGGTGCAGCAGGCCGAGCTGGGCCAGCGCGTCGGCCTCTTCCCGCCGCCACCACCGCCGCAGGTCACCTCGGCCATCGCCACCCTGCAGCAGGCGGTGGCCATGAGCTTCTGCCCGCAGGTGGCGCGCCCGCTCGTGGGGCCTCTGGCGCTTGGCTCGCCGCGCCTCGTGCGCCGCCTGCCCTCCGGGCCCGCGCCTACCGCCAGTCCTCCGGGCGCGCCCGCCAGCCCCCGGGCGCAGCGGACCTCACCCTACGGCGCGCCGGGCTCCCCCGCTGCGCCCCCTGCCGGGCCCGCGCTGCCTGCGCGCCGCCTGAGCCGCGCCTCGCGGCCGCTGTCCGCCTCACAGCCCTCGCTGCCCCACGGTGCGCCTGGCCCCGGGCCTGCGGCCTCAGCACGCCCAGCCAGCAGCTCCACGCCGCGTCTGGGGCCCACGCCCGCTGCCCGGGCCGCAGCGCCCAGCCCGGACCGCAGGGACTCGGCCTCGCCCTCGCCGGGCGCCACCGGCGGACTCGAGCCGCTGGACTCTGCGCACTCACGCCTCTCGTCCAACTTGTGACCCTCGCGCGCCGCCCCGTGGGCCCAGGCGGGCCTGGCGGGGCTGTCATCCAGACCAAAGCCATGCCATTGCGCAGCCCAGGCCGCCCGCCCCCGAAGCCATAGAGGAGACGTAGGTAGTTGTAGTCGGACGGACGGGCGGCCTGGGCCGGCGCACAGCCCCCTCCGCCCCCTCATTGCCCTGCGCCCACCCACATCGCCCCGCCCCCTGCAGCCTGCGGGCCTGCAAGGGGGCTCCCTTCACCTCGGTGCCTCAGTTTCCCTAACTGTGAAACCGGGACCAGGGCCGGCCTGTGGCCGAGGAGATGGCTGTGGAACCCTGCCCACCTCGTCCCCGTAGGTGGCCCGCGTCCGATGAGGATTGTTTTTTAAGTGCAATACTTGGCCCGCCGGCTTCCCGCTGCCCCCGTCACGCTCACGCAATAACCAGCCCGGTCCCTGTCCACACGCGTCCGCGGTGACCTCCCTGGAGCAGCAGGCACACCTGCTCCCTCAGCACCGGAGGACCAGCAGTCCTGGCCGTGCCCGGGCGTGGGGGCGAGGCCGGGGGCCCCGCCGTCGTGATGAATGTACTGGCGAGCCGAGGCAGCAGCACCCCCACTACCCACCACGCCCCACTCACCCCCACACCCCCATTCCGCGCAATAAACAACAGCATTGGCGCCCAGCCTGCCTGCGTCTGATTGCTTGGCGCCCAGGCCCAGCAGGGCGGCAGGCCCTCCCCCGAGGCAGGCAGCAGCTCCCGAGATGGCAGATGGAGCTTTATTTACACTATGGTACAGGTGGCCTGCGAGCCGCTGGGCCCTGGGGACTGAGGTGTCCTGCGTCAGCTGAAGAAGTACGTGGAGCGCTTCACCTGCTCCAGGTCGAAGGCCCCTGCGGAGCAGAGGGTGGCCGTGGGGCGGGCCCTGAGGAAGGCCCCGCCCCCCACCCGCCTGAAGTGCCCCGCCTCCGGCCGCAGCCCTACCTGTCTTGGGCACCGACAGCAGCGTGTCCAGCAGCCGGGAGACCCAGACGCTCTTGGAGACCCTGAAGCCAAGGGCAGGGTCACAGTGAGGCTCCGGTGGGATAGGAGGGGTGGGGCCACCAAGAATGGGCTGGGGTTGGCGGAGGGGGTCATCACCTGGAGTCAGAGCAGAACCGTTTCACCAGGAACCTGGACAGGTCATGGAGGATGGGCTGGCTGTGCAGGCGGACGAACTGCTCCCTGCACACCTAGGGGGAACGGGTGTCAGAAGCCAGGAACCAGGGCCCCAGGGGCAGGGAGAGGCTGGGCTTCCCTGCTCAGGCAGGGTCATCGCCCCAATACCCGGGGTGAGCCTGGCGGCCCAGGGCCCCATGGGGTGAGGGCCACAAGACCAGGGGTGTTCACGACTATGGGGGGCAGGGCTGCACCTGGTTCATGACCGCGACATCAGCCGCGTGGGTCCAGAAGCAGTCGTGGACTGAGACGAAGGTCAGGCCCTTCCTGCAGCAGGAGGGAGGGACTCCGTGAAGATGGCCAAGCCCTGGCCCTGCTCTCACTTCAGTCCCCCTCCCCGCTCAGCTGGGGGGTGCTCACAGTCCCGGGATGCCCACCCTCCTCTTACCCCCCAACTCCTGTGGGCTCCAGCAACTGTGTGCCACATGCCCCTTCAGCAGACAGGTCAGAGGTTCGTATCTTAAGAAGCATCTCTGCTTCCTCACCCACCCCTGCCAGCTGCTGCCCAGATTCTCAGCTCCTTGTAAAGGGATGGCTCTCCCCAGGGGTCCCTGAGCCAGGAAAACTTAGTGAACCCACACCCCCCACATTAGCAACTGTTTCTAACAGAACTGTGACATCTGGCCCCGTCACCCCCTGATCCACCACCCCCAAGAGTC
This sequence comes from Camelus ferus, assembly GCF_009834535.1. NCBI lineage: Eukaryota > Metazoa > Chordata > Mammalia > Artiodactyla > Camelidae > Camelus > Camelus ferus. Next base: position 27,132,322 of record NC_045717.1, on the reverse strand, counting down.
TCAAGAGAAACCCAGACACCTCTGCCTGCCCAGAGCAGAGCCAAACACATCAGGATGATGTTGGAGCCCCCCAGAGCAGGCCATACAGCACACCTGACCCAGTGAACGTCAGCTTCATACTCTGAGCCACGGGCCCTCCCCTACCCAGGCAGCCGCTCCCAGGCCCACCTGGCCTCCCCGGCCTGCAGCCTCTTCTGGGCACCACATCCTACAGGCCCACACGGCTGGGGTCCTCGCCTGCTGGAGGGCACTGGCCTGGCCTGCCAACCCTGTCCCTGGCTGGCAGCACCCACCTGCAGGACCCAGCCTCCCCACTGAGTGCAACCTCGGCACCTAGAACCCTACGGCTCACAGTGGGGGCTCCCCGCCTGTGGGGGCCGGGGCTGGGACTGCGGGGCGCACCTGTAGCAGTGCAGGGCCGTGAGCATCATGTGTGAGGAGTCCAGCGAGTGGATGAAGTTGGGGGGGAAGCCGTTCTTCTGCTTCAGCGTGTTGGGCTTCCTAGAGGTGGGGGCACTGAGTCAGGCATCCCAGCCCAGAGCCCTGCCCGGCCTGGCCCCTGTGCTGCCCCGCGCCGTCCTGCACTCACTGGCTGGTGTCCCCACTGCTGCTGAAGGTAAGGCTCTGGATGCCACCTTTGATCTGCAGGGTGGGGTGGGAGGAGAGGGGGACATGAGCCCTGCCCTGCCAGGGTGGGGCGGGGATGGGAGCAGGGGCTGCACATACCATGACCTTGGAGTCGCGGTGGTAGGGCTGGATGACCGGAATGCCAAGGGGAGTGACCCACTCCACAGCTGAACCCGTGTGGGAGATGAGCCGGGCACTTTCGGTCAGCCAGCGCTGAGGGAACAGGCACTGGGATCAGGGCGGGGCCGGGTCTAGGGAAGCCTGTGGGGGACCCATGTCCGCGGAGGGCACCGAGGACTGACCTGGATGGACCGGGTGCCTGAGAACATCTCCTGGAGGCTGTTGAACACCTGGCGCACCAGGTAGTGCGAGGCCTCCCACAGGAACTCCTGAGAGGGGGGGAGACTGATGGGCGGGGCCCAGGCTCCCTCCATAACCCCTGAAGGCCCTAGGCCAGTGACCTCGCAGGAATGTCCCCACACCCTTGGAGGGGGTTGGCTCGCTCCCACGGGTCCCTCTAGGGGACCCGCCGGTGTGGGGAGAAGAGCCCCTCCCTCGGAGTCGCCTGCGCCCAGAGGCCTAGCCAACTGCAGAGGTGCAGCAAGTGTGCGCCACGCACCTGGGGGAAGTCGTGGAGCTCCCGGAGGCGCTTCTCGATCTGCAGGCGGCCACCGTAGCGGGTGACCCCGTACACCACAGTCATCACCGTCTGCTTGACCACCTTGCGGCTGATGAAGCCCTCCAGCACCTGGGCCACGCGCACACCCTGCTCAGCATCCTGCCTGCGGAACACCTCCACCTGCGTGGGCGGCGGGGGTCAGTGGGCGGGGCCCCGGCCTCACCCAGTGCCCCACCCCGCCCCTCCTCTTCCTGTGGGCCTCACCATTCGCCCCTCTGACACCTCCCCTAGGAAGTCTGGTCATGACAGCTGGAGGCCACGGCTGTCAGCTCTGCAGTGCCCAGATGTTCACAAGACAGGCACCAGTAGGTTTCGGGGATAAGAATGAGTGGGGGAACCATGACACCCACCTGTGCAGCCACTCCGCTGTACACGTCCTGCGGCAGGTCCGAGGGCAGCAGGTTGACGGAGGCGGCCCCAACGCTGTCCCGGCCCAGGGCGGCGTAGTGTTGCAGGCCATTACAGGAACCATCCTGGTGGGGGACAAGGGTGGAGAGTGAGGAGTCCGGGCCAGGCCGGCGGGAGAGTCTGCAGCTCGAGCCGGAGCTCCCATGCTTCCCCAGCTCTGTTCACGGTAAGAGCTCCCTGGACCCCAATGCCAACAGGTGCGTGCGAGCCCACCACAAAGGAGAACCGAGGAGCAGAGGGCTGGGGCTGTGCTTGAACCAGCTGCGTGGCTGGATCCCAGCGGGAACTCCAGCCAGCAGAGTGGGACCTGCAGGAGCTGGACACCCACACAGTCCTGCGGGACCTTGGCCCATGTGGGCTAGGCACACTCCACACCAGGGTCCCACCAGCTCACCTGGTGAACAGGGAAGTGGGAGATGTAGGCGGCAGGGTCGGGGGCACGTGTGGCCCGAGCGATCTCCATGCAGCAGGCCAGAGCTTGCCAGGGCTCGTCCGCCTCCATCCACCACCTCCGGCCCTGTGGAGGGCAGGCGGGCTGGGTGAGGCCTGGGTATCTGGGCCTGGTGGGGTCAGAGCAGGGCATGGATGGGAGCTGGGTGGGCCCAGGGGACTTGAGGGCACAAGGAGGCCAGGATGGAGCCCCCTGGACAGCGAGGGAGGACAGGAGCTACAGACTGGGGTGGGACAGGCGGCAGCAGCCCAGGAGGAGCAGCCCCAGGCCCAGGTTGGTGGACCTGGACTGGGGGGTCCCGAGGAGCAGGAGATGGCAGAGCTGCAGACGGCCTGGGGCAGAGGGAGAGGCCAGGAAAAAGGACACCAGGGGAAGAAGTGGGGGCACAGGTGACAGATTTTGGCCTGAGAGACGCCCTGGAGGGAGTCCAAGGTGGGTGCCGAAGTGGCCAGGAGAGACAGCTGGGGAGCGGGGCGTCGGGGCCCGCCCTACCGTCATGGGCTGGTCAGCTGAGTCCAGGATGTCCTCCATCAGCTGGTCTGCAAAATCCCGGCGCGCCTGCAGCGACTCCCGCTTCTTCAGGCCGGTGAGGTTGACCAGGTGGATCTTGAGCCAGTCGAGGCCATGAGGGCCAAGAGGGCGGCCCTGGGCAAACTCCAGCAGGGCACGGGCCAGGTCGCTGCCCAGGTGGTTGAAGTGCGGTGGGCAGGGGTAGGTCCGGCCGCGGAAGTCCATGTTGTGTGGCAGCCAAAAGACACGGTGCCGCAGGTGCTGAGCCAGCGAGAGGCGGCAGAGCGCGTCAGCGCGCAGGCTCTGCATCTCCCGTGCCACCTTCAGGCGGCGGGCCAGCTCTCGCCGCATCTCCGCCTTGTCTGCCGGCGAGAGGTCGGGCAGCAGGCCACTCTTGGGGGTCTGGCGGCCCTGGGGAGGCCGGGGGGCCTCAGAGGGCGGGGCGGGAACGCCCAGGCGTGGGCAGCCCTTGTCGGTGAAGAGCTCCAGCACCAGGTCCAGCACGCGCCCGTTGACGCGCCAGGCGCAGTTGCCCAGCTGGGTCAGGGCGTCCAGGGCACCATGCAGCTGGGCAGGGGGACAGCGCTCCAGCAGGAGCTGGTGCTGCTGGGTGCCCTCCACCGAGCGCATCATCTTGGTGGGGCTCAGAAGGAAGGCGCCCGAGTGGGGCGACGTCCAGGGCAGCGGGGGGCACAGCATGGGCACCTCGGTCGACTCAAAGGTCAGCGTGCGCTCTGCCGCGGCCTCCAGCAGCTGCGTGAAGGCTGGGTGCGGCTTCAGGATCCCGATCTAGGGGCAGGGCGGGCAGAGACGGTCAGGAGGCCAGTCTCCCCCAAGGCACAAGTGGAGGAGGGCCTCAGGGTCCTGTCAGATGCCCTGACCCTAAGAGGGGCCATGGCCCACCAGGACCCCGGCAGGAGCCCGCCCCACCCCGAGCCCACAGCCGCATCCCAGGCCCCTCCACCTCGCCCACCTGGCGGAAGCTGCGGAACGAGTACACGTGGTAGAGCACCGGGATGAGTGAGCCAGGGCCCCGGGGTGCCGCCAGGCTGCCGGGCATCTGCACCGCCTGCACCAGCACCTCTGCCAGCTGCTTGCCCAGCTGCACCAGCACAGACACGGGCCAGGGCTGCTCATGCGGGGCCTCAGGCATCCCCAGCGCCTCCCACCACTGCCGTGGCAGGCAGCGTTCTGCCACCTGTGGGCAGGAGGGTGGGTCAGGGGCTGAGAGCCCAGCACAGACTGGACACCCGCCACCCCCAGGTGAGACAACTGCTCTTCCGATGTTAGATGAGGAGACTGAGGCAGAGTCTGGGGCACGCTAGGCTGCCCGAGGGAGGGGAGTGGGGACAGCAGCTCTGCTCAAGTCCTCAGGTTCTCCAGCCGAGCTCCCCAGCCACCCCCTCCCGGCCTCACCTGAGTGTCAGAGGCCAGCAGGTGCAGGTACTTGATGTAGTGCTGCTCCAGCACCTGCACCTGCTTGCTGAGCTGCTTCCTCTGCACGATGTGCCGGTTGAAGACGCGCAGACCCAGCTCATGAGCCAGGAAGAGAAGCGACTCTCCCTGCGCAGGCAGCGCCTGCAGGGTCTAGAAAGCAAGGCTGTAAGCCCCACGCACACTCTGTCCTAAGCCCCGCGCACACAGCCCCCCGTGCGCACACCTGCAGCAACAGCCCCACGAACTCCCTCTCGCTCAGCAGGCACAGGTATGGGAAGAGCGAGGGGCGGCCTTCACGGGCAGCACGGGCCTCGCTGGCCTTGGTCTCCTGTAGCTCCTGGTACAGCGCTGTCTCCCACGTGGCGCGCAGATCTGCTAAGGTCTTCCGCTGCAGGGGGTGGGGGTGGGGAGAACACACGCGGAGTCACCACAGCACCCACCCAGCCTGGCAGACAGTGAGATCCTGCCCAGGAGGTGCCCAGTTCAGCCTGGTGCGGACCACACCCCCAGCCCCTTACCGCATGCAGGACCTCCTCGGTAGGCGGCTGGGCCTTCTCCACGGATTGCACGGTGACAGTGGTGGCCAACTCCACACGGAGCTGCTGCTGGAAGAGGTCCTGCAGCTTCTTTAGGGGCAGGTGCAGCCTCGGGTAGGACACAGGGCAGCCCTGCTGGTGCCCAAGGCTCATGGTGAGGCCCATGTGTCTGACCTCTCAGCCAGGGACCCCTGGGGCAAAAGTTGTCCACACCAGAGGTCCCGAAGAGCAGCTGCCCACCCTCTGCGTCCTAGTACCACCCCCCAGCGGGCTCATCCATTTTTCCCAGTTGGGTGGTGGGGGGAGCAGGGTGCAGAACAGCATTTCAGAGACTAGGCTGGTTTAAAGGCATTTGCGTGGCCTCGCTGGGCGGGCAGGACAGCCCAGGGAGACAGTTCAGGTCCCTGGATGCTACTGTTTTTTTTTTTTTTTTTTTTAAATTTGGAACTGTGTGTGAGACCCATCCAAAAACAGGTAAATTAAAAATAGCAAAACCCAATACACTGAGAACCGAAAGTACACATTCACACAAAGACCTGCACACAGATGTCTAGAGCAGCAGGATTCACAACGTCAAAAAACAGAAACTGAGGTGTCTGGCAACAGGTGATGGATAAACAAAGTGTCCATCCACACACGGGAGCATCGCTCAGCTGTGAACAGAAGTCCTGACGCCCGCTCCCACGTGGACATAGCCCGAGAGCACGGTGCTCAGTGAGAGGAGCAGACACAGAAGGACACACAGCGTGTGACTCCTTGGATGTGAAACGTCCAGAACAGGCCACTCCACAGGGGCAGAGAGGGGGTTCCTGGTTGTCAGGGGCTGGGGTGACTGCTGATGGGGACAAGGCTTCTTTTGGGGTGATGGAATGTTCTGAGATTACAGAGATCAATGTACTAAAAAAAGAGACTGAATTATACTTTAAATGGTGAACATAGAAGACTTATATTCCAACAAGGAACATCCGGGCGTCACTCTTCTCTGCCCTGGGAAGTGGGTGAGGGTCTCCCCAGTCCTCTGCTTCTGTCCAGTCCTAGGGCGGGGACACCAGCTCAGCCACACCCCTGAGCACTGCCTGCAGCCAAGTCTCCATGTGGAAACCCAGAACAACACAGGGCAGCCTCCCCCGTGCCTGCACCTGCCAGCCTCAAGGCCCTGCTGAGGGCCGGGCTGGCCACATCTGGCTTGCTCAGTATCTGAAGGTGGGGGGCATCCCCCCGAGGAGAGACAAGGAGAGACCTCACCACAGGCCCGGGTCTCACCTTAGCGTAGACCTCCCTAAGCAGCGGCGAGGTGTTGAGCTGGGGTGCAGGCGGCGGCGGCGGCGGCGGCGGGGGTCTGAAGGTGGGCTCAGCCTTGCGCACGGCCCGCAAGAGCTCGGCCCGCTCCCCCTCACCCAGCGGCACGGCTGTGAAGAGCCCCTGCAGCTGCAGCCCGTCCTGGGCCATCTGCTTCAGACACCTGCGGGGACATTGGGGTGGCCCTGGGCTCAGCGCGAGGCAGCCACTGGAGCCTCCAGGGGTCCCAGCCCCACTCACCTGCGGACGGTGCTGGCATCCTGGTCCAGACGCCCCATGCACTGCAGGGCGGCCGCGTAGGACAGCAGGTCCGGGGCGAGGCCAGCATCTTTTACCATGAAGAACACATAAACCAGCTCTTTGAAGGAGCCCTGGTGGGACAGAGAGGGGTGAGGACCTGGGGGTGGCCTGGTGGGAGTGGAGGGTTGCTGGGGTGGGGGGGGGGGGGCTCTGCCTGCCGTCAGCCTGCTCCTCTCCTGCATTTCCTGAGGTGGGGCCGAGCCTCCCTCCTCAGCGCAGGCGTCCAGCTACCAATTTCCTTGGGTGCTGCGCTGTTTTCTCCTCCACCCACCTCCTTCCCTGGCAACCTCTCCTCTGCCCTGAGAGGTTCAGGAGTGATGCTACAGACCCCCAGAAAACCCCCGAGGTCCTCCCACACCCTCGTCTGAGAGGCACTGCCACACAGGGTCCCCAGGTGCTCGACTGCATGACCTGCGGTGGGGGGCTGCCCTGTCCAGCCGTCACCAGCCACGCACCGTCATTTAGTTAAACACTCAGTTCTTCAAGCACTCAGCAGCTCCAGGAGGCTGGTGCAGAGGAAGGACATATCCAAAGTCACAGAAAGTTCTACTGGACGCCGCTGGCCTGGAATGAGCCCAGCTACCCTATCTTTAAAACATCTGTAGTGATGTCACCACCACCACGAAGACACACATTGAACACTGTCAGGGACTCTCTGTCCCTCTCCTGAACACACACGTGGGGCTGGACACCCAAGACTCCGGGCCTCACTCCTCCGGAGCACTGAGCAGGGCTCCCACCCCCACGTCACAAATGCCGAAGCCAAGCTCAGAGGGAAGTGAGTGGTATGGCGAGGGTGAGGCAGAAGCTCAGATCCGGAGGCAGCCCAGCAACAGCCACTCAAGAAGCCAGGCAGGCCCCCCAGCTCACGTCCACCTGGGCCCTCAGAGGGTGCCCTCGTTGGGAAAGCGGGTCTTTGCAGACGTAGTTCAGACGATGCCAAGCCAGAGCAGGGCTGTGAGGCTGAGGCACGATCGGGGGCTGCGGCCACTGGAGCCCCGGGAGCTGGGGAGGCAGGAAGGCCCCTCCCCTGCAGCCTCCGAGGGAAACGGGACCCTTCCAACCCTGACCTCGGACATCTGCCCTCCGGGACTAAGAGAAAACCAACTTCTGCTGTTCTCAGCCTCCCAGGCTGTGGTCAGCAGCCCCGACCGCCCAGGAAGCTTGTCTCGTCACCTGACTGCGCACCAGGACTGCGCATCCGTTGCAGGCCTGGCTGCGGGGGAAGCTGGAGGGCCGGGCTCCTGGCAAGGGAGACTGACTCCTGGCACTGAGCACGCCTCCCGCACAACTGTCCGGCCACCTGGCTGCTCCGGGCAGCACTGCGTGTGCGAGTCAGCACAGCAGGGGCCCTGCCGCACACCCGGCCATGTGCCTCCCGTCTGTTTCACACAGCCATCGCCCCTGCTCACCTGGCACTGAGCTGCCCCTGCTGCCCCTCAGATGAGGCTGCAGCCCCTCAGCAGGCAGGGTGGGCGGGGTTTCCCTGCAGGGGCCCACGAGCAACCTCCCTGGGCAGCCCTGGTGCTCCACAGGGAACAGAGAGCCGCGTCCAGAGGGACATTCGCTGCTGAGCACAGGCATTAAAAGACTCCCACCTCTGGACCCAGATAGGATTTGCCAGACGCGACCGCGAGGCCGCAGCCCTGAGGCAGGTCTGCAGTGCCCACGTACCGGAGCCCAGACGAGCCACCAGAAGGAACTGCTCTGAAAAGCGGCACCACACCTTCCTCTGGGCCCAGTTCATGCTTTCCCATGCAACCCATGGGGGATCAGTGTGTGACGAGTCTGAAGATGTATGAAAACGGCGCAGGGCACAGCCCCCCAGCCCAGCCCCTCACCTCGCGAGCCCAGCCGCGCATGACCATGTTGTACATGGCAAGCGTGAGCAGCCGCTGCTGCCGGGACCGGCTGTGGTGGGTGACCAGCACATGGTGGGCGAGGGGCAGGTGGCCCGTCAGCAGGCAGCACTCGAAGAAGGACAGGAGCCTTTGCCGCTGGCCCTCCAGCCGCACGTCGGAGCCCCTGACCGCCGAGGCCTTGGCCGCGTCGCCGCTCAGCCTCTGCGGGGCCTCCTGCAGCAGCTGGGCCAGCTGCTCCTCCCAGGGGCTCCGGGCTGCCCCCTGCTCCCAGCGCTGCAGCTGGTTGGCCAGCCTCCCACTCAGCAGCCGGGGCTCCACACGCAGCTGCCTCTGCCAGGCCAGCGTCCGCTCACGCTTCTGCAGCCTCCCCTCCAGCCGCTGCTTCCGCTTCTGCATCAGCCGCTGCTCCTTGTCCAGCTTCTGCGCCCAGCGGCCACTGAGCTTGGGGGCAGCCCCCTCTGCCCCGGCCCGGGCCTTCCCAGGGGACTGGGCGCTGCTGGCCTCCGGGGCCAGAGCCACGTCCACCCTCTTCACAGTCACCTCGGACACGCCCTCAGCCTGCAGCTGCCGCACCCTGGCCTGGAGCACTGTGGGGAAGGGAGGGATGTCAGGGAACCTGCTGTCTGGAGAGCCGAGCCTTCAGTCCTGCGTGTCTGCCAGCACCTTTGAACATCCTGGCATGCACACATCGCCCACCCACTCGGCACCTGAGCCTCCAAACTCAATGCCCCAAACAAGCTCCTGGTGATCCCTAAAACTGCTCCTCTGTGTCTTCCTGCCACTGGCAGCTCTGTCCCTCCAGGGTTTAACCAGGAATCCTGTCTACAACTCTCTCCCCAACACCCAGCTGGTCAGCACACCCTCCAGGCTCTGCGTTCAGAATTTACCCAGGTACCCCACTGCCCAACTGTCCTCACCACTGCCCCTCCCCCTTGCGCAGTCTGCTCTAGTTGTGATGGCCTCAGGGCCTTTGCACCTGCTGTTCCGCTGCCTAGAAGGCATTCGCCGGCCAATCCACGGCCCACCCCGCTCTGTGCCCCTTCACAGTCAGCTCCCGTTAGCTGCAGCAGCTCTGTTCTATGAAGTTGCAAGACACGGAGCCGGTGAACAGTGGATCAATGATCCTGGGAAAACACTGGGCTCCTGAGAGCCTCTGGTCACATTTCCACCAACAGATCAACATACAACCTCTTTCTCTGAGTAACACCTCATTTTGTGTGTACTGTTGATTCATTCACCTCCGACTTGGGGCCAACACTGCTAGACCTCTCCCGAACAAAGCAGGGCTAACACATGTATTTTCTCCAAAGGTTGCTACAGCCTCCTTGAGCTCAGGACACTAGACAGCACACTGCACCATGCCTGGGGGCCACTTCAAACAGCAAAACCACCAACAAACATGCACAGATATGCAAAAACGTGGCACTACATATGCCCTGAGAAGGACACCCGTTTTCAGTGTCGCCCGACTGCCTCAGCTTGGAACGTGGGTGCCGGGCAGCTCCAGCTTCTGCTGCTCCACACACATCTACACACGACCGTGAAAGTGCCTCAGTAAACTTCAGCTGGGAGGAGACTACAAACACAGAATATGGGAACATGAGGGCCAAGAGTACCCATCTTCTGCCCGTGCCTCTCTCAATGAACATCCGTCCCAAGCAGAGACCAAGTGAAAAGTCAGCGTGGCCCCGGGCCCCAGGGTGCGCCCAAACTCAGAAGAGCTTTCAGAACACACACGGGGGACTGTCCGGCTGGAAAGGGCTGGGCAGGAACCGAGGCAGAAGAGGGACACGGGCACAGGTTTCCTCCCTTGGGCAGAGACACCCCAGCGACCTGGGAGGTGCCCAGGACAAGCAGGTGCAAAGCCCCTGCCAGCAGAGCCCCAGGAGGCAGGCCAAGGCCCAGAGGGGTCTGTGGCCCTCAGTGGGAGTTTAGAGTTCATTCTGCGAGAGAAGAGACAGTTGGAGGGTTTTAGGCTGGAGAATGACATGAAGTAATTCAGTTTCCAGAAACTTTCTCCAGTTGAGCAAAATGATACCAGGGCTTTGCTTTACAGTAATTAGGTGGGTAAGAAATGAAAGAAGGCTCCTCTTGAAGCTGGTGGTTCTTGTGTCTTTACTTCTGTATGCTTGGCATTTCCTGAAATCAGGTCTTTCTTTTTAAAGGTCCCCCACCCTACTCCTGGCTGCCGGACACACATGGGACGTTGGGCAGGAGGGAAGCAGGAGACAGTGGACATCTGGGAGGAAGAGGATAGTGAGGTGGTGAGAAAGAACAGATGCCCCCAGCTCCCTCTGGAGGCCGCCAGGACTTGGGCCACAATTTTGGGCCTTGACTACCTCATCTGAAAAGTGTGAGCACCTGGCGGGTTCTGGGGAGGAGGGATCCAAGAACCCACTGCGCACAGCACACGCTTCACGCCATCAGCACAGCGGGCCCTCGGACCACCAGAGAGGTGGGACCATGTTAGTTACCCCACCTCACTGGGTTTACTGTGAGGAAGTAGGGGGGGTGGCTCCCAGCAGCATGGCCGGCGGGGGGACAGTGAGGAAGGGGCTCAGGCCCCGAGCCTTGGAGGTCAGACTCACCCTCCAGCAGCTCCGCATGGCCCCAGTCCTTCCGGCGGTCCTGTTCACAAGGGCTGGCAGAGGAGCTCCTTCTATGGCCCCTGACGCCACCAAAGGCCTCTGCAGGAGAGACCAGGGAGGCTGAAGGGTAGGCTGGGCGGGGGCGGGGTGGGGGGGTTGTTGTGGGGGTCCTCATATGGACAGGAATCCGGGATCCAAAAGCAAAAGAACCCTAAAGTCAGTGGAAACTGTCAGTGGTCACGGGTCTCACGCTGGAAAGACAACAACAGGTCAAAAGTGAAAGAGACATCACACGCTAAGAAAAAAGGAAACTGGGGCTTTGGATCTAGGAAAAAGAGTTTCTCCAACTAAAGGTACAGAGAGTTCAAACGTTAAAATCCCTAAATCGTAAATAGTGGGTTGGGGGTTCCAAAAGAAACCAAGAGTCAAAGGTCAAGATGCCCTGCCGACCTCGTTAGGACAGTGGGCCAAGGGCGAGTGAAAGTAGGGTCGAGTCACTGGGTTCCCCAGAACACCCAAGGCAAAGGGCAAAGGACGGGGGTAGCTGGATCCCGGGGGCCGAAAAGCCAAAGGTCACGGCCGCAGGGGTTGGGAGGACGGGGCAGCTGTCGCGGAGTCGCATCCGGGTCTCCCCTGCGTTACCTTCCTCGGCCAGGAGGCGGGGGCGGCCGGCGGGCCACAGGGCCCGGCCGAGCCCCGCCGCGCGGCGGCCCCAACCAAGCGCCGACATGCTGCCCGCACGCGGGACCCCCGCACAGCCCCAGCACGCCTGCGCCGCCCGCGCCTGACGGGAGTTGTAGTTCTACGGCCTACGGCGGCCGCGAAGGGACAGCGCGCGTGGAGTTTATCGCCAGAACCACAACTCCCAGGGGCCAACGGGCCCCGGCGGCGCGAGAGCATGCACCGATGGAGCCCTCTGATTGGCTGTTCCCTATCGAGGAGGGGCGGGATAGGGCCGTTGCTTGGGCAACGCAGGAGGACGCTAAGCCATCTCTGGGAAGACTCGAAACCCGGATTTTGTTGTTGTTGTTGTTTGAGGAATAGTTGCCAAGTAAGTAGGCCAGCGTTCTGCAATTTAAAGACTCCAGTCAGCGATCTTCGCTGGGGAAGGAACTATTACTATCTCCATTTTATTGTGGTGAAAGCTGGGATTCAGAGAGGTCAGTCAAGTTGTCCAAAGACCCACAGCCTGGGTCCAGTATCAAAGAGACTGGAATGAAGGCACAGATCCGTCTGAGTCCAAGCCCTAAGGCCAAAGGTCAGCTAGGTCATCGTGTTCTCTGGACATTTCCCTCATCCGCTCCCTCTGGCCTCAGTTTACCCACTAGTTTCCAAGTTTCCAAGGCCAGGGGCAGAGCGGGGCAGGAAGAGCGGGCTAACCTATTAAACTGAGCTGCCGACAAGCGGAGTGAAATAACCCCTGGAGCCTGGAGTCTCCCAGGACCAGAGCTTTAGAATCAGACCTGGAAGCCACGGCCACCTTACCGTTCAGATGGTCAGGCTGAGGTCAGGGTGTTAAAACAGAGAGAGCTAGATAAGAGCAAAGAAAGGGGGACACAGGCAAAATGGAAGGAATTGGGCAGAAAGGAGAGGCACAGGCCAAATACAGGAAACCCTATACCATGTAAGCACCAGGGGTCCCTGGGCAGAGAAAGAAAAGCAGGAATCTCTGGGCCGAAAAGTGGTCACACTTTTTGGGTGATGAGCAGCCTGGAGGCTGACAAAGAAAGGTGGGGAAAGGCAGGAATCTCCCATGTCCGAATGTAAACTTTTGCTCATTATGCCATCATTTCAATAAAATTAGCCTTGCAGATTAAAAGTACCCATCATGCACCAACACCATGACACTTTCGAACCAGACTAAATACAGATAAAAATCCCCCCTCCCTTAGGGAAGGTGGTTTTGGGGTGAAAATCAGGCAATACGACCCCAAACCCCTCCCTCCCCAATGAATATTCTGCCCATTCACTTCTCTACACTCTGTATAACCAGCTTGCCAAAAAAACTCAGGGCAGCCACTCACCTGAGCCTGCCCGCTCCCCTTGAGAGTGTAATATCCATCCTTCAATAAATCCTCACTTTACTTTCTTAACCTCCACATGTTGTCTCTGGATCCTTTCTGTGACAAGGCAAGAACAAGGACACGGGCTGCACCTACCTGCACCAGGGGGGAGCATCTACTCTGGGGTCAGCTGCACGTGAAAGGGGAGAACAAGAACATGTAACACAACTGTGCTGCAAGCAGCAGTCACAACAAGTGCAAAGGCCCTGAGGCAGGAACAGGAGTGGATACTTGGAGTGATTTCAGCAGCCTTTTTGGGAGAAGAGGCAGAGACAAAGCTGGAAGGGGGCTCAGAGGCCTTGGCTCAGACTTCAGTGTCCCCATGACCCAGGGTGGAGGCCAGACGTGTGCTCTGGAAGGGCCAGACTCCCGAGTCTGGACGCCTCCTGACAGCACATTCCAGACACAGCTGCCCACACGGGCCTGTGCACTGTGATGCCACCGGCTGAGAATGTTTTCAGCAGACGGCAGCGTCTGTCCTCCCAAACCCGCCCCAACCCACCCCAAGATGCCCTGGGGGGCCATGACCGCAGACCTGACTCATACCTAGGGTTGCCCTCCTTCATGGCCCCAAGGGTGCTGAATCAGCTGGGCCTGGGCCCCCAAGACCTAGACACAGCCCCTCGTACCCCCGCAGTCTGGCAGAGCCTGGAACCTAGGCTGGGAGCCAGGACTTCTGAATTCTTTTGCCTGACCTCATGCCTCAGTTTCCTCTTCTCTTCGATAGGACATCAGATGCCCTAAACCTGCACTTCCCCAAGCACCGGATCCTGGCTCTGAGCGGTGAGTAGGCCATTCTCCTTTGAGTTCCTGCCCAAGCAGGGAGGTCTCCCTGGTGTGTAACTCCTGCCTCAGCTCCTGGGCTGGGATTCTACTAGTCAGAGAGTTTGTCTCATGGTCTCTTCTTTTTGTATTTCTTCCTGCAGTTTACTGGCAATGTGTTAACAGATGGCACTGGTTGGTGACACTTCTGATAGTGACATCAAGTTTCCTTGTAAAACTTAAGCAAGAAAATATGAGTAACACACCTGGCAGGTGGAGACCGATGTTAACTGGAGGGACACGGCGTCAGGATGCAGGGGGTTGGCCAGCACCTTGTCTCAGAAGCTGTTCAGATATGTCAGGTTCTCACCCAGAACGTTCCATCCAAATCAAACCATGAGACACTCAGATGAGCTGAGGTTGTGGGACATGGGGTGAGATTTCAGACATGTGGAGAAAGGCAGGGATCTGTAGATGGAAGGACGTGGGACCTGATTCCTGGAGCTGCTGTAACAAGTTGCCAGAAACTTGGTGCCTCAAACAACAGCAATTGATTGTCTCACATTTCTGGGGATGAGATATCCAGAATCAGTTACCCTGGGCTGAAATCAGGGTGTGGTCGGGGCCATGCTCCCTCCGGGGGCTCCTGGAGGCTCCTTTCTGCCTCTTCAAGCTCCTGGGGGCTCCGGGTATCCCTTGGTTCATGGCCCCGTCCCTCCAGGCTCTGCTTCCATTGTCAGTGGCATCTCCTTCTGTGTCTGTGTCAAACCTCCTTCTACGTCTCTCATAAGGATACTTGTGACTGCATTTAGGGCCCCCTATGACGATCTCCTCGCCTGAAAATCTTAACTTAATTGCAGCTGTCAAGATTTGTTTTCCAAATAAGGTGAAATTCACAGGTTCCAGGGACCAGAATGTGGACCTTTGAGGGCCTTTATTCAACCAATCACAGCGACAAAGGGAGAACAGAGTGCGTTGCGTGAGCCCTACCCAGGCTTGGGATGAGAAAGATACTCAAGGACGTCATGGTGACAAAAGGGGACATTTGAGCACCGATGGAGGATTTGATTGCAGCTTGGCTGTAACAGAGCGCCTTGCCTTCAGAAGACTCGTCCGATGTGCTTAGGGGTGCAACAGTACCGTCTCGGAGCCTGACTCTCAAATATCCACTTACATAAAGACTGCACGTGTGTATTTTTTTTTTTTTGAGGTATAACATGAACAATGCACACATCAAGAATACAGTTCCAGGAGGGAGGGTGTAGCTCAGTGGCAGAGTGCATGCTTAGCATGCACAGGGTCCTGAGTTCAATCTCCAGTATCTCCATTCAATAAATGAATGAATGAATAAATAAATAACCCTAATTACCCACAAACAAACGAAGAATACAGTTCCAAAAAAATACAGTTCAGGGTCTCTCTCCTGCCTCCTGAGACAGCCCTCACTCTCTCTATGGAGTGTGTGTCTACCTCTACTTTAACCAGTACCCCCGTGTACATCTATCTAAATAAACCTACTTTTACTCAAAAAACAAAAACACAGTTCAATCAATTTTCACAGACTGAACACTACAGTGTTCCAAAGAACACCTGGTCCCCAAAAGTCCCCCTTGCCCCCCATCACTGCCCCTGAGGGTGACATCCATCTGACAGTTCACACCATGGTTTGGTTTCCCAGAATGTCACCTAGACAGACCTCTGTGGTATCCGACTGCTTCTCCTCATTGTGTCTGAGACTCATCCCTTTTGTGTGTTTCAGGATTGTTCTTTCTCATGGCTGCATAGCATTCCATTGTGTGACTGCTGCAGTGTGCGTATGCCTTCTCTGGTAGGAAGAAGTCAAAAATAATATGTAGAACCGGGGGCTCCAGGGACAGGGTGTTCATTGTGCTCTCCTTACAACCTCTCTGTGGGTTTGAAGACACCGCTTCACCTCATTAGGATGGCTGTAATCAAAACGACAGACAGTCACAACTGCTGGTGAAGAGGTGGAGGAACTGGAGACCTCATGCATGGCTGCTGGGATGTAAAATGGCTCAGCTGCTGTGGGAAACGGTCTGGCAGCTCCTCAAAAACCTAACCATAGACTAACCATATGAGCCAGCAGTTCCACTCCTAGATGTACACATGAGAGAAATAAAAACACAGGTTTACACAAAAAACCGCACACGCATGTCCACAGCAGCACGACCCACAACAGCCAAAAGGTAGGAACAACCATGTGTCCATCGATGGATGATGGATAAATGCACATGTCCCTCCACACACCAGAGCATCACTCAGCCATGAACAGGAGAGAAGCCCTGATGCTCGCTACCACGTTGGACGGACCCTGAGAACACAATGCTCAGTGAGAGAAGCAGACACAGAAGGACACACAGTGTGTGATTCCATGGATGTGAAATGTCCAGAACAGATCAGTCTCCAGAGACAGAGAATGGGTTCCAGTTTGTCAGGGGCTGGGGGAGGAGGATGGGCTGTGACTACTGATGGGGACAGGGTTTCTCTGGGGTGATGGAATGTTCTGGAACTAGGGAGAGGTAAGAGTTGACAGTTCTGGATGTACTGAAAGCACTGACTGCACACTTTCATGGGTGAATTGTGTGGCATGTGAATTATATCTCAATGCAATTGTTGTTAAAAGTACCAGGCCCAGCTGGCTTCCCAGGCGTGGATCCCCTTCCGTCTCCCTCTCTTCCGTCACACAGGGCCCTGGGACTTATCCTCCTGGGGAATGGGGTAGGGATAATCTAGGAAGGGAAGAGGAAGTTTCTAGCTGGCAGGAAGTGGAGATGCTATTCTGAGTGCCCACGGAGGTCGTGGATTATCTCATTCCATTCTCCCAGCCTTCCCTCTCTCCTGGACCATTTTCCAGAAGAGAAACCAAGGCTTGGGAGGTGATGCATGCAAGTCCCCCAGGTGCCGGCCTCAGGGCTCGGAGTGTGGGAAGATAGGTTGGGCTGGGCTTGGGCTGGGCTAGGAGCCCTCTCCCAGCTCAGTCCTGGGGTCTGGGAGCTTGGGTGTCCGCCACAGCCCCTGTGTGACCCTCCTGGGAACAGGAAGAGGGATGGGGGAATCCCCAGAGCCACAGGAAGGCATCCTGGCGGTGGCATCCGGCTGGACCAGTTACGCCCCCGGCAGTCCATCAGGACAGACTTGTCACCTGGTCTTCACCCTACTATTTAAAGTTGCCGCCTGCAGCCGTGGCTGTAGGACTGAGCCGCCAGGAGCCCTGGGATCTGAGCCCTGGGATGTGTCCTGTGTGGGGCCTTAGGGAAGTCACTGCCACTCTTGGGTCTTGGTTTCCTCACCTGTTAATGAGGCCTCTTGGCTCTGAGTCTGTGGAGGCTCGCTGCCTTCACCTCCCTGGGCCCAGGGCACAAGGTGTGTCTGCAAATGATGAGCAGGTGTGGGTGTTAACAAGGTGGCCTCATTCCTACCATCTCAGACGTGCAGAGCTGGGTGCTGGGGACGGGGTGCTGGCCTTGGTCATCGTCCCTGTCCCCCTCAGCTGGCCACAGACGGGCCCACGTGTCCATCCTCCCATCAGCCACCTTTCTGCCCAATGCGCCCTATCCACCCACTTGCCCAGACACCTGTGCACACACTGTCCCCCCAACAGGTCACCTGTTCCTCCACCCACACTTTTCCCCAAGCCACCGCCCGCTGGGAAGCTCCAGTTTGAAGGGTAGACCAGTCCCCACCTGGCATGCCCAGTCCAGTGGCCTGGCTGGCCCAGACAGACACTTGGGCAAGGACTTCCAATCCCAAACCCTGACCCCCAGGCAGCTCCATTTCTCCCTGTCCCTCGGTTTGACCTCTCTCTCTCTGTCTCTCTCTGTCTCTATCTCGGCCTTGCCCGTCCTTGCCTGCGTCTCTCCATCTTTGTCTCTCCATGTCGCTTTATCTCTGTCTCTCTCAGACAGAGGTCTCAGAGTCTCCCTCTCTCTGTTTCTGTCTTTCTCTGTATCTCTTTTTCTGTCTCCATCTCTGTCTCTGTGGCCCACCTCTCTCACACTCACACCCACGCAGCCCCTGCAGCCCAATCTGATGACTCACGGAGAAGCACCGCGCTCCCCGCCCCGCCAGACAAACAAACACGCGCGGAAGCCGGAGAGTTTTTCCCGGATGGGCCCCGCTCCGCGAACTGGCCCCGCCCCGTTGCGTAGTTGCCCCGCCTCTGCGGCTCTGGCCCCACCCCCGAGGAGCCGCCTTGGCCTGTTCTGGACTCTGCATTGGTAGGCTCCCTGACCGTGGCCTCTCCCATCAACCTGGCTCGCCCCCTGTGGCGATGGCCCCGCCCCCGAGTCTCCCTATTGGCCCGCGCGGGGCAACCCCGTCGGGCGCTCCGCCCCCTGATCGCGCAATGGCAGAGTCGCGGACGCGCGCGGGGAGGCAAGAGCTGTCGGAGAGCCGAGCGCGGGGCCATGCGCGGCCGCCTGTGGCTGGGCCTGGTGTGGCTACTGCTGGCTCGGGCGCCCGGCGCCGCGGGGACCCCGAGCGGTCCGCGAAGACCACGCAGCTACCCTCACCTGGAGGGCGACGTGCGCTGGCGGCGCTTGTTCTCCTCCACCCGCTTCTTCCTGCGCGTGGACCCCAGCGGCCGAGTGCAGGGCACCCGCTGGCGCCACAGCCCTGACAGTGAGTAGCCGGGGGCGCTGCCAGGGGAGTGGGGCGAGGGTACAAGGCAGACAGGCGGACAAGAACCAGGCACCAGTAATGATAGCTATGGGCGGGGCTTCTGTCTGTCTCTCACTCGAGGGAGGGTGGGGAGGCTCCTCTGGCTGCTCGGCGTTGGCCAAGTCACTGCCCACAAGGGACCTCAGTTTCCTCAGCTGTAAAATGGGCCCAACCCACCTGGATGGAGGGTTGGACAGCTGAGGTGAAGGTCACAGAGAAAGCTCCCAGCTCTGGGCCTGGGTCAGCAGCAGAAGTGTCTTTGCGGGATAGTTGAAGCTGGGGTCACAGGGCCCATTTACAGAGGGGAAACCGGTTCCAGGAAGGGCACCTGTGGGCCCAGTACATAATGAGGTGTGGGTATAGCTGGGGTCTGAACTCTGAACTCCCCACCCAGGAAAACCAAACTCAGGACCTGCCTGAGTTGGGGACCCCTCTATTTCTTCCTAGACCTACCCGTTTGGCAGATGAGAATCTGAGGCACAGAAAGGGGCAGTAACCTACCTGGGGTGGGGTGGGTTGGATCTGGGCTCCACGGTGACCAGAACCTCACCAAGCTGGAGTTACGTCCCTGCTGCCCTGCCCAGCAAACAGCAGGCACTCAGTGAGTGTTTCTGGACTGTATGGGGCAGGAGGAGACAAAGAGGCAATGAAAGAGAGGAGGAGGCTGGGGATAAGTCAATGACCCACAGGCCTGCCTCTATGTCCCCATAGGTCTGAAGCCCGGGAGGGGACCTGGGGAGCTGGGCCCAGTGCTGGCCATGGCCTGAATCACCACCATTAGGGCAGATAATCACCCCTGCCCATCCCAGCTGCTTTCATCTGGGGCTCTCAAGGCCCTCATTAGGCTAACCAGGTGAGGGCAAGGACAAGGGGACTGGCTGGGCCGGTCGCCTGGCCGTGGGCACGGCCAGGCAGGGTGGCCTCAGGCTGGGGACGAGGCCTGGCTCTGCTGGGTGACCTGGGACTGCTGCTGCTTCTCTGTAAGACTTGGTTTCCCCATCTGGGCAGCTGTAGGGGTGATGATGCTTGATGGTTCATTGTTAATTGGCCACCTCCTGTATGCTGTGCTGGGCACGGGGGACACGCAGCGACCAAGGCAGCCCACCTTCATGGAGCTCCCAGAGCAGAGGGGAAAGGTTAACAGCGGAACAGTGAGCAAGTAATATGATCACTTCCGAGGCGGCCGTGTCAGGGCTGCGAATAAAATGAAAAACTGGGGGGCTGCTTTATCTGAGAGGTCCGGGGGCTGTTCTGAGGAGGTGGGCTTGAGTGGAGCCTCATGTAGAGAGAGGAGCTGGCCGTGCACAGGAGGAGCTGAGTGCCTGGCTGAGGAAGTAGCAGGTGCAAAGGTCCTTTGGGGCAGGGGTGAGCTCCCCATCGTCTCAGGCATCCAGGTCCAGGCTGAACACCAGAGAGCAGGGCCCGGACTCCAGAGTAGGCCCTAGTGCCTGGGTGGGGCTCAGAGTGTGTGCTGTGGCTTCTCCCTTAGCCCCGCCTCACTGGACCAGAAACATCCATTCAGATCAGGCAAGGCTTGCCCGGGGTCACCCATGAAATAGACAGGCCCCGAAACTGGCTCTGTCACTTCCCAGGCCTCATGTCCCACCCTGGGAAGTGGGCATAGTCAGTGCATCCCACCTGGGGCAGCTGTGTGCGTTTGATGGGGTCCAATGCTTGACATACAGTCAGCGCACAAGCAGTGTTAGCCTGTGTCATTGATCTAAATATAGTGTGCTAGAAACACTCTATGTCCCACCCCTAGGCTGCTGCCTGGGCTGTGCCTCCGTTTGGAGTTGTCTGCCCCAGAACTGGCCATGGCTGGGCTGGCGGAGCTGCCAGGGAGGGCTGGACGTGGAAACAGCAGTAGCAGCAGTGGGGACTGTGCTCATGCTAGGGTGTCTACGTCTCTCACTCACTACGTGTCCTTACTGATAGCTGCAGATCACCTGGCAGGCACTCACCTCTTCTGGCTTGGCTTTCTTGCCCTTGACCTACAGAGCCCACCCCTGCTCCAAAGCTTGCTGTGGCTCCCCAGTGCCTTCCAGAGAAAGGCCTGACCCCTCCCCTTATCCCCCCCCCAACACCACCCTCTATCAGGCCAAGTCTTGCCTCAGGCCTTCGCACCCTCCCCAGTGTCTCTCCTGCAGCCTCAGGGCAGATGCTGGCAGGAGTCTTGCAGTCCCTGGTGCGTCCTCACACCCAGCACAGGGTCAGACATACAGTAGGTCCTGGGGGAACGTTACCCTGATGAATGAAGGGTGAGGGCGCGAGGGCGTGGCTGGTGGGCGGGCCCTGACCAAGCCCCTCCCCGCAGGCGTACTTGAGATCCGCTCCATCCGCGTGGGCGTAGTGGCGCTCAGAGCCCTGCACACCGGCTTCTACGTGGCCATGAGCCGCCGTGGCCGCCTCTACGGCTCGGTGAGTGTGCGTGGTGGGCTGGGGTGCGGGTGTGCGCGTGTCCGGTGGGAGGTGTGTCCAGTGGCCTCACGGCCCGGCCCCGCAGCGGGTCTACACTGTGCACTGCAGGTTCCAGGAGCGCATCGAGGAGAACGGCTACAACACCTACGCTTCTGTGCGCTGGCACCACCGCGGCCGGCCCATGTTCCTGGCGCTGGACGGGCGGGGGGCCCCGAGGCGCGGTGGCCGGACACAGCGACACCAGCTGTCCACCCACTTCCTGCCTGTCCTGGTCTCCTGAGGCCTCAGGGTCGGTGAGGAACCGACGGACAGAGATTCCGAGGACGTGTCGGCTGGGTGGCCGGAGGCGGGAGGCTGGGGAAGGCCTAGGCCGCCACCTGGCATCTTTTCGGTCCCTCATTCGTTTCCCGTGCGTTGAGCGCCAGCGGTGTGCGAGCACTGGGGACGCCGCAGGGCCCCCCAGATGTGCCTGGCCCTCAGGGAGCTCCTGGCTCCAAGGAGAGGTGGACACAGCTGAGCAGGGGCCGTGCGTGTCAAACCACAAGGTTAGGGGATGAGGGGACCTCAGCAGGGCACCTGCCGGGCTAGAGACAAGGATGCAGCCACGTGGTGGCCAGATCTGGGACACAGCCTAGGCCGAGGCTCGGAGGTGGGAACCCATTGGGGTGTTCGAGGCAGCAAGGAGGTGGGGAGGCTGGGGCAGAGTGAGGGGGGGGCTGGGGGAGAGGGGGACACCAGCACACCATGGAGTGGCAGGTCCTAGCCCCAGGACCTGCAGACCTGTCACCTCACAGGGCAGAGGGGACTCTGCAGGTGGGGTTAAGTCCCCTGGGATGCAAGTGACCCTGGACTCCCGGAGGGTTCCATGTCATCACAAGGTCCCTATCAGAGGGAGGCGGGAGGGTCAGAGTCAGAGAGAGATGGGGGGGGGGGATGCTGCGCTGCTGGCGGTGAGGATGGAGGGAGGGGCCGTGAGCCAGGGATGCGGCGCCTCTAGAAGCTGGGAGAGGCACGACCCAATTCTCCCTGGAGCCTCTGGAGGGACCAGCCCCGCCCAGGCCTGGGTTTAGCCCCATAAGGCCTGATTGGAATTGTGAGCCCAGGATTGTGAGGTGATAAACGTGTGTTGTTTTAAGCCACCAAGTTTTAGTGATTTGTTGCCAAATCAGCTGCCCTTTGAGACCCACACATGGTGTCAAACTGAAGTCAGTCCTCAGAGCCCCTCAGGTCTCGTGGGGTGAGAAAGGCTAGAGATGGGATGGGGTGAGCAGACCGGTCACTCACTGCGGCCGAGAGAGCCAAGTGACTCTGCCGGTCCACCTCCGGGCTGGGGTCTGGGGGCTGCGGCCAGCTCTCTGCGCGCGCACAAGGAACACGCCAACCACCTGCTTCTCTTTCTAAGTAGGTGTATTTTTAAATAGCTTTCAAGATACACATATTTTCTCCTTTAAAAAACGTCTGTCAGAGCAGTTCTGTCCTCGTGGTGCTGGTCATCCTGGTGGTCCCGAGCCACTGCACTCAGGGTGGGGAGTGGCAGCCTGTCCATGCAGTGCCGGGACCCCAGCCGAGTGGCTCCACCCTATGTCTCCACAGATCATGCAGGGCCGCACGTGAGCTAAAACGTCCGTTTATTTCAAAGCGGTAGTAACTGCAAGTTATAAAAACCTTTCCGCCGTTGAACACCTAGAGGGTGAGGTCAGAGACAGACGGGAGGGGAGGCAGGGCGCCCGGGCGGCTGTGCCGTGTGCAGGCCCGGCCGTGGGACGTCCTTCTGGAAGGTCGAGCTTCCTCCGCAGCTGGAGGGAAGGGTCCTCCAGGCCTCTGCCCACGCGGGCAGGCCAGCAGTGCAGTCCATGGGGCACAGTGGTGTGGGGGCCGCAGCATCCAGCCTGCCCCGCCAGCCCGGCGCTCACCCTGGGACCGGCCGGGGCACTCAGGAGCTGCCTGCTGGGTTCTCGTTGCTGGGCGAGCTGGAGGAGGAGGACGAGGAGGAGGAGAAGCTCACCCCGGCCAGGCCCGGGGGGTCGGTGGCTGTGTTCTGTCCGGTGAGGCTTTTTCGGCAGACGGGGCAGCTGTCGTGCTTTGTGGGGACAGAGGGGAGAGGGTGGGCGGTTCAGAGGCGGGCAGGGCCAGGGGTGGGGGCCGGGGCCGGCCCGCCTGCTCACCTGCTCCAGCCAGGGCACGATGCAGCCGTCGTGGAAGAGGTGGTTGCAGGGCAGCTGCCGCACACGCTCACCCAGCCCGAAGTCATCCTTGCACACGGGGCACTCCAGCCCCGAGCCTGCAGAGCGGAGGGGAGCATGACCCTGGGGCCCTGGGGGAGCCCGCCGGTCCAAGGTGCAGGGAGAGTCGGGAGGGTCTGGGCGTGTGCGCGTACCTACGTGCTCCTCGGTCACGGGGACAGTGGGGAGGGCCTGGATTTTCTCTTTGTCTGCGGGTGGGGGACCTGTGTTTTCAAACTGATTGAGGAGCTGAAAGACAAGAGGCCAGAGTGCAGGAAGCTCGGTCGGTGGGCGGGCCCCTCACCCCGTGGGTCTCTGAAACACAAGGTTGGGTTACCTACAAAAGCACCGTGGCCCCGTTTGTCCTGGGCCCGGGCCCCCTCAGGGGTCAGAGGTCAGCCGCCCCCTTGAGGCCCAGCCACAGCCTTCTGCCCATGCTCCTGCTCAGTCAGTGTCCCCTCATGGCCAGGGCATGGCCAAGGGCCAAGGCTCTGCCTCACAGGGGGCCAGCCGCCAGCAACAAAATGTTCCAGTGGGTCACCACCGAGGTCATAGGAAACACCCCATCCCTGGACAGGCTCTGGAGGTCCCACAGACCCACATGGCCCAAGGCGCAGGTCTCCTGACCCACAGTACTGGGAGGAAGCCGTCTGGCTGGCTGGCACACCCCGGCTCAGGGTGGGGAGTTACAGAGGGCAAGGAGTGGCGCCCATGTCCCCCATCCTCCAGGGAGCAGGGGCCTGTCACAGTCCTCATCCCCAGTGCCAACCTGAGGGAAGCCCCATACCTGCGTGATGATGGCATCCAGGCCGTTGGCCCCCCAGGCATAGTCCATCGGGTTTGAGTGCAGGACTCCCCTGGGCAGAGAGGTCTGGGGTTCAAGTGGCAGAGGGGCTGGGCAGGGCACAGGGGGCCCCCCCACCTACTCACCAGGGGCCCAGGCCCAGGTTGGGGATGGTGGCTGGAGTGATGATGCCGTTGACCAGCTGCTGGATGATCCTGGAACAGAGCAAGGCCAGGCTGTGGTCAGTGCCCTCCCAGGGGAGGGGGCAGAGCAAATGAGTGTCCAGTGTTTAGAGGCTGGGCTGTCAACTAGTAAGAAAAAAGAACCAAACACGACAGATGCCCAGGGCAGGGTCTCCTCGAGGCCTGGATGGCGTCTGTGGACATACAACTGTGTCCAGTCCCCGTTTCACAACCTGGGGGGGGGGGGCGCACCACACTGCATCCCAGAGGTCCTGGGAGTCATAGGGTCAGCCCTGCTGTCCCATTCACAGCAGCCCTGTAACATGCCAGCCAAGGCCATGGTGAGCCCAGAGTATGCTGGCACCACCAGGCACAGGCTGTGTCCTATGCTGGAAAGACCTCAACTCACAGGGAGGGAAGCAGCTCTGCATGGGTTAAAACGCCGTTTCGGTGAGGCAGGAACTAGCCTGCCGACAGTCATGACAGTCATGACAGTCATGTTCTATCTACAAAGATGCACGGGAAGCTCAGGCCTGTCTCCCCTGGGGATGAGACAGGGCCTACAGAGGCTGCTGTGGGGTGCTGGCCTGCACCCTGGGACGGCACCGGGATGTGGATCAGTGCCCTGAGCAAATGAAGACACCGACACGATGAAGGCCCCTCTCGGGACCACACTTCAGCCTCCGCCACCCCCCCACCCCTGCCCTGCTCCCAGCCCGGACCCACCAAGGACCCAGAGGCGGCCCCCGTCAGCATCCAAACCTCCTCGCCCACAGAACCTCCTTCCTGGAAGGACAGATGGCTGGAAGCCTCAGAGTGACCCACCCGACCCGACAGCCACCCCAGGCCCCCTCACCCTTCCAGCGTGGGGACGCCTTCATGCCGGCCGGTGGCCCGCCGTGCAGTGAGGCGGGCGCGGGGCTGCCGGGCGCCATACCGGTGCCGGGAGTGCTGCTCTCTCTCCCGCCGGCTCTCGGGGTCCCTGCCATCATCGGCCTGAGCCCCTGGGGGGGACGTGGGGATCTCGAAGCTGTCATCAAAGATGCCGAAAGCAAAGTGCCCGGAGCCCTGTGGCAGCGTGAACAGGGGCTGGTCCACGTTCTGTGGAGAGGACGGCTGTGACCGCCATGGGCAAGGGCGCCGGATGGAGGGCAGGTGGCACCCAGAAGGCCCTGAGGCTTGGGGGAAAGAAATGCCCCACATGGAGAGGGTCTCGGGGAGGGCAGGGCTGCTCACCTCGAAAGGCTGCCTGCTCTGGTCCGTGGAGGGGGCGGAGCCGTTCTCTGTACTCCTGGGAGGGCACAGCGCCATCAGCAGCGGGGGCGTCCCGCTGGAAAAGGGCAGGACCCCGCCACCCCCACGGGCCTCCAGGTGCTCTCCGCCACCCCTGCGCACGTCCCGAGGCAGGAAGGCCAGAACCCTAACAACCTCGTGCCATCCTCAGATCACCCAGCCCCTGCCACCAAGGCCCCCCCAACACCGCCCCTGGCCCGAGGCCTCTGACCAGGGGCAGCCTTACCCGATCACTTCTGGAAACGCCTCAACAAAACCAGACTCACATCTCGGGCAGATGTAATCCTGCAGGAGGAGAGCAGGGGAGCGTGATCTTGGGGCCACAGCGGGTCCCAGGACAGGTGGCACCTCGAGGCCACCCATGTGAAACCACCAGATCCAAGGCTGGGTCCAGCGGAGGCCTGGGCAGGACTACGGGGTGACGCCCTCACCCACAGTTATAGCCTCGACTGCACCTCTCGCCACTGGGGCCTGAGCTCCCAGGTGATCTCCTTGCCTCCCACGCCCCCGAGCCCGAGCCCGAGCCTGTGTACCCCATGGTGACAGAAGTCAGAGTTTCAGGGCCTCCACCCAGCCACATCAGCTGACGAAGGCTCTGACAAGGCCTGCAGCAACAAGCCAGCTGACTCGAGTCCAGAGAACTTTCCTGACTTAGGGGACACGAGAACATTCTGTGAGTGACACCCCCGGCCCTGTGCACACATAAGGAGACAAACGTGGCCCCAGGCAGGCTGCAAGAAGAACCAGTGGGGCTCCAGAGCAGGTCAGCTCCCAGGAAGGGGAGCCACCGACAGTGGGAGGAACCGCCCAGGCAGAAGGACTGGCCTGTCACCCCAGACTGGAGCTGAGCTCTGTCTGCACTGGCCGTGTCCCCTCCCAGCCCTCACTTGGCCCAGGCCCGCCAGCCAGCGGGCTGAAACCGTGATGTGTGTGTTGGGGGGTGGTTACGGCAAGGCATGCGAACACCAAAACCATCCTGTGGTCCCAGAACAGGCCCAGGCCCAGGGCTCACACGTGTTCCCAAAGCCATACAGAGGCGAGACGAGCTTGAGGTGCTCCTGCCCAAGACACAGCCCGTATCCTGAGTGGGAGAGGCAGGGACGCGCACTCTGGGGGTCACAGTCTCAGGGAGCCCAGGGGGCGGCGGGACCACCACAGTGCATGCCCTGTCCCTTTACCTGCCATGCTGCCAAAAGCAGAAGGGGAGCTCAGAGGTCAAAGGACACCATCCGAGCCGAGGATGCAGAGGGACCTGTACCCAGAATTCTAGAGGAACTCTGACAACTCCGTGACAAAAAGACAAACAACCCATTAAAAAGCGGCCTAAGGAGCAGAACAGACACTTCTCCAAAAATGCATGAGAGGCAACAAGGTGAGAGAGGAGGTGGCCAGCCAGACAGCAGGGAAGCGGGCCCGGGCCCAGGACCAGCAGGGCACGCCTCACAGCCACCCGATGGCCGGGCCCACGAAGCTGGAAGTGACCAGCGTGGCAAGAAGGAGGAGACATCGGAATCCCCGACACGGCCGGCAGGAGTGTGACACAGGGCAGGGCCCCCAACAGTTACAGTCACATGAGCCCACAAGTCCACATGGAACACCCCCACGCACGTCCGCAGTGGCCAAAAGGAGGACACAAGCCAAGTGTCCATCCATGGTCACACGTGTCCCTCCACACACCGGACCATCACTCAGTCGTGAACAGGAGAGAAGCACAGACACTCGCTGCCCCAGGGGAGGGGAGGGACACAGGCAGACGTTGTTGCGCATGAGTCTGTAGTGACTGAGGTCAGGAAGCAGGGAGTCAGCAGGCCCCGAACACTCAGTGCACAGACAGACCGGCGCTGCAGCCCGCCCACAACACCCGGCCGGCCCTGGGTCGGTAGGAAGGTCTGGAACCCCACTGGATCCTGGTGGAGCCTCGTCTCTCTCTCCCCTGAGCACCCGGCCTGCCCTGGGTCCGCGCCACACAGCCAGGCCTACCCTGACCTCGCCTGCCCCGCTGGAAACCAGTGTCCCCTCATCCACTACTGAGGCTTGCTGACGTTCCCGGGTGCCCTGAGCCTGTCACCCTGCTGTCCTCAGGGGTCCCTGTGCCTCCCCAAGCCCAGCTGCTCCACATGTCACCTGGCAGCCCAAAACAACCCAACCTGGCCACTCCCACTGCCCCGTCCCCCCTGTCCCAGCAGACATCTACCTGGGTTGCCCCCTCTCAGAAGCTGGTCTGCTCAAACATCACCTCCCGGCTGCAAACCTCGGTCTCCCCACCTGCAAACGAAGGACGGCCTCAACCCCAGGCTCTGAAATCTGGCAGCCACCACTGACCTGCAGCTCAAGTGCTGGCCATGATCAGGGCCCTGCTTCTGTGTCCCCTGTCCTCACGCAAGCCCTGCGCCCTGGAGTGCACAGCAGCCCGAGCTGTGTTCGCAGGATGCCCAGGATTTCAGGCAAGGCCCCAGTCTCTGCCCGCAGATGGCGGGGAAGGGTCAGATCTGGGATCTCCCAAGGCCCTCCTCCTCCGAGGTCATGTCCCTAAGATGTCTATTCAGTTGGTGCAGTGGACGGTAGAAACCCCGAGACAGAATGTCTGCCTCCGCAGGGCTGGGCCCATCTCCCTTGACAGGCCCCGGCTTGTGGGCACCTACCCCCAGCTGCCGGCTCCTTGCTTGTCTGAGGTGGGCGGTAGGGGCCATCCCACCACCACAGCAAGAGCGGCACCAGAGCTGCAGGGACAAGACAGGCGCACGCTATGTTCACGGAGCATTCCCCTGTACGCTCAGCCTCCAGGATGTGCCCAAGTCACTTGGAGTCAGCTGGGGCGGCCCTCCGGGACGGGCACCACCCTTCACGTGCTCCTTCCCACAGGAGGCTGACCCAGGGCCTCCCGCCAGCTGAGCGAGGTGAAGTCGGGGAAACTGAGGTGGGAGCTGGAGAGACAGCAGCCTTGGCAGGCCAAGCTCCGGGTGCGGCGCAGATCCCAGGGAGGTTTGGGGCACAGAGCTGCACTAGGGGTATGAACTCAGGCCCAACACAGACGAGAACCCACGCCCCGGCAGCCCGTCAAGTGCCTAGGCCGGGCCCTCCAGCCCAAGGACACCAAGGGCACCCTCCGATGTCTCTGGGCCCAGGGAACTACCCAGACCCTGTGGGAAGCTGACTGGGCCCCATGGCTGTCCCCCATCCCACAGCACTTTCTTCTGAGTCTTAGCAGCTACTCCCCATCCCACACTCACATCCAGTCTGTCCCTGCAGGCATCCATGACCTCCATGCACACTGCTGGGCACCGGGCTGTCACCCAGGGCCCTCTGTGTGCCTGCGACGTGGCCACCACAGGGACCCCGTCTCCCACCAACGTGATACCTGTGCCCCCCATGCTGGGGGCTACACCTCACTCAGCCTCCAACAGCACCACAAGGTTCAAGGGTGCAGCCTCCACCTAGCATCCCCTATCCAGCCACCTCTCTGGGGCTCAGCACACTTCCATCCCCACCAGATTCCGCCCCTGGGTGGCACCAGCCAGCTCTGGAGCAGCCGCAGGGCACCGAGTTCTAAGGCATGGGGTCCAGGGCCCCCTGGGTGTCCCTGATGCCCCGTCTCAACTCCACGCTCTGGGCATCCAGTGCACTGCTGAAGCCAGTTCCACACCTAACCTCCCCTGGCCTTGGCAGCTGCAGATGGGGAGGGGACGTCCAATGAAGGGCCAGGACTCACACATGTGCACAGAATGGGCAGGTGGCCGGAGGGCCCAGCTCGAGGCGAGGCCATGTGGTGCCTGGGGAAGGAGCCTGGGCCTGGGTTCCATGGAGAGGATGAGGCATGGGGAGGGCAGGGGCTGGAGGCCCTCCCGGGCCTCCCCTCTTCACCCCTACAGCCCTCGGAGGCAGCTGCCAGACCCTGACTCCATCCCCACTCACCCACCCTCAGGGACACTTCTGACGACGGTGGGCTGTACCACCACCAGGAGCAAAAGGCCTAAACAAGGCCACCAGAGGAGGCCACTGAACTGCGACAGCCCCCTGGGCAGCCCCCAAGGGACCCTGGCTGGCCAGCACAGGGACGCTCCGCGTCCACGTCCCCCACAGCCCCCGCGCTTCCGCTTCCTAGGAAGCATCGAGTCTGGGCCTGTGCCCCACTGTAGAGGCCTCGAGTCAGCTGGCCTGTCTGGTTCCTGCTCCCACATGCCCGCCCTTCCCCAGCGTCCTGGGAGTCAGGCCGGGCTCCTCGACGTGCACGGTCACCTTGTCAACCCATCTGACCGGCAAGGAGACTGAGGCCCAGGCAGGCTGAGTGCCTCACTGGGGCCACAAAGCCGAGACGTGTCACAGCTGCAGCCTGAGCCCAGAGTCCAGCCCCCAGCTGCGTAGACATGCCAGCGAGCAGGCAGGGCCGGTGGCAACAGCCAGTTCCGTTCTGTCGGGAGCAGCAGCTGCATCAAAACCAGCCCAGACTCCTTAGAGCAGACTGGCCTCGCAGAGAGTCTCCCACAAACAGAAGCCTCTGTTTCTGGGCTGCAAGTGCTGGCTGGGACTTCCACTGCCCCATCCCCAGGAACACCAGGTGTGCCCCTCACTAATCACTGTCACCCTGTCTACTGGGCCTCTTCAAATCCCACCAAAAACTCACAAGCAGATCCCATCACTGCCATTACTTGCTTTTACAGAATTTACCAACATTCCCAACAAGATATTTGCCAATTGCTTGCTCAGCATTGGCTGGTTCCCTATAAACTCTGAGGGCAAAGATCACGGCTACCTTGTCACCACTGGATCCTGTGACTAGGAAGATCTTCATCCGCCCAGCGACAGTGGGAAGAGTTGAGGATCCTTCTGGTGCAAGACCACATGGCCAGAACTAGGCCCTGTGCTGGCCGTGGGAAGGGAGGCCCGAAGGGATACCTACACGGACTGCTCAGCCCCAGACTTTCTCATAGCTCTGGACAGACCACTTTGGGGTGAGCCTGAGACCCAGGGCCTGTCCTGGGGCTCACACGCAACTAATCCAGGCTTGGGGGCTGTCCCGTAGCCAGCCCCTTCCTGCCACAGTCGAGAAGCCAGACACAGAACTGGGGCACACAGGAAGCCGGAAGAGGCAGAAGCAGGACTTCCGGGAGCCTGGAGTAGGGGCAGTGGGGCAAGTCTCGACTCCCCAGGTCGGCTCATGCACCGGGTATTTCGGTTTATTTTTCCCCGCAAGCTCCTTACATCTGGAAGCCACACCACCCCTACCCTTTCTCTCCTCTTGGGCCCAGGCACCCCTCAATGCTCCAAACCCGGATTTTTCTACCTCACTTTCCTTCTCTGTGGCTGGGATAATGCCCGACCGACCCCTTCTCCTGGCTCCGCGGGAAAACCCACAGCTGGAATGGCAGGACTAAGTGTCCGGCTCCGAAAACAGCCAAGTGACCACGGAGAGCGGATGCTCAATAAAGCCTCGCCACCAGCAGCCCCTTCCCCCGGCCCCCTACACCCACACCTCCCTCTTCCCGCTCCCTGTGAGCTGGCCGAGGGGTAAACGTCAGGAGCCGGGCTGGCCTGGGCCGCCGCGCCTTCATTTTTCCACTCATAAAGCGGGGGAGGGTCGGCCGGGGCGGGGGGACACTGATCCCATCCCGGACCTCCTGATTCGGAACTTCAGGCAGAGGGGCCTGGAATCTGAGCCTTTAACAAGCAGCTCTTCCCCGGCATCCACCTGGGTCCAGGCCTCCGCCCCCGGGAGGCCCAAGAACACAGGCTCGGGCCGCTGTCAGGCCCAGGAAAGCGACGGCTCCCACGAGGAGCCCGCAGCGCCGCCGACCGCACTTGGAGCCGGCGCCCCGCCTCCTCCCGGCCCCGGCCCCTGGCCGCCGGCTCCGCTGCGCCACCAGGACAGGCCCGCTTCCGGGCCCTCGGCGGAGACCTCGGTTTCCCCGTCAGGCCGAGGCAGAGGGCCCCGCCCGCCTGGCCTGGGCCTCACCGGCAGGCGCGGCACGATCTCGAACGAGCAGCAGTGGCAGAAATACCGTCTGCAATGAGACCACGCCTCGGCCATGGCCACCACCGCCTCCTCCGCGTCCTCGGCCGTTTGCTGCTCCCTCGCCGGCCGACGCGCCCGCGCCCGCTCACGCACGGCACGCACGGCGTGAGGCTAGGCGGGGCAGCGGAAGAGGGGCTGGCGGCGCGCACGGCAGGCTATGGCCCGGGCGACGGTGGCTGCCGAGGGACAGACTACATACGGCGCCGGGCAGGGGAGGGGCCAGGCTGCGGGGGAGACCGAGGGGCGGGGCCGAGTCTCCTTGGCAACCTGGACCGTGGTGCAAGGGTGGGGCTGGGGGCGGGGCCAGGCCCGGAGGCTGCAGGGAAGTTCGGGGGCAGGGCCTGAGCGGGGCGGGGCCGAGCCCCTCATCTTATATACAAACCTGCGGAGGCTCCCGCTTCTTTTATTATTGCTTCTTCGTCAAGTCCCACGGTCCTTTCACCTATCTGTCCTCACTGCTCCTTGGACACTCCAGCGCGCTCTCACCTCCGGGCCTTTGCACTGCCTGTGCCGCTGCCTGGTGTACCGTTCCTCAGACACCCGAATGGCTTTCTTCCCCATGCCTTTCAAGTCTTTGCACTAATGTCTCATCTACTGAGACGCCCTCTTCAATAACATTTATTTCCACCTGACAAACTGTAGCGTCAGCTCCACAACAGAAGGGATTTTTGTATCCTGCTCTCAGCTGGACTCAGAGCCTGGCACGCAGGCATTCCATAAACATTCGTTGAACGCACGCAGACGGAAGACCCATTCCTGGACCAAGGAGGCCTGCCCTCCCATGCCTCAGTGTGACGCATGGGCTAAGAGAGTCTGAGGCCTGCCAGGTGTAGCCTTGTTTCTGTGATGTTCTGGGGTGAGGAGAGGGCAGATAAAGCTAAATCCCACCCACCCCCCAAAATTAATCAGCAGGCCAGGATCATTTCTGAAGTTAGTTCCAGGCCAATCATGCATTTATTTCTTTATCCACTCAACAAATATTTATTGAGCACCTGTTGTATGCTAGACCCTTTGCTGAGTGCAAGGACACAGCAGGGGAAATGACAGACACAAAGGCAATGAAAATGGTTTTCTGAAATACTCCATGGCTGGAGGAGACCAGCCCCATGAGGTTGAGTCAGTGGATAAGCCCTGAGGATGGCCCTGGCTCTGCCTGGGGAGATAGACAAGGCTTCCTAGGGGAGGGGAAATTGGAGACAGGGCTTTAAGGACTGAATAGGACTTGGTTGGATATGAAGGGAGCATTGGAGCCAGGATGCCAAGGAATTAAAAATTGGAGCCTGTGTATACAGGATCTTGAATATCAGGAGGCTAGGAACAGGGACTTGTCTGCCAATCACCATCTTGTCCCTTCAAGTCTTGAGGTAATTCCAGGCCTTTCCTGCTCTGACCACCAGAGAACACCCCAGCCCCATTTCTGGGAATCCAGGCAAGCCCAGGTCCAGGGAGGGGCTGTTTGCCTCAGGTCTCTCTTGAGCTCAGCCCCTGGCCTGTTTCACACCAGCATTCACTCATTTATTCTGCATAAGTGTATGAGGTACCGCCCAAGAGGCCTTGGAGCCAGAAGGCGCAGGTGACACTGGCTGTGTGACCCTTGGCAACTTACTTAACCTCTCTGGGTGGGTGACAGAAACTGTCTCCCAGAGTTTTGAGATTGGATTAGACGTAGGGCACCCATGGGTACCCAAAGCACCTCCTCGGTCCTCAGTGGGCCCTGCTGCCCATCCTGAGTTCATCTGCCCCTTTCCCACCCTCCCCAGGCAAGCCTCAAGCCTCAGTGGCCCCCATGGGTGGATCCCATCTCAGGGCCTTTGCCTGCCTGGTCCTACCCTGTGCTGGGAGTACCATTCCTACTGTCCTTTCTCTTTCCCTGGTTCTCAGGGGGCTGCCCTTCCTGGGGGAGCCCCCATCCCCGACTGCACCCAAATGCCCAGGGCCCTCTACCCTTCCTTCCCCCACAGCCATCCCCAGATCCACATGTTATCAGTGGGATCTCCCAATATGTGAAGCCAATACCCAGCACCTAGTAGGACCCTTTACTCCCACTGCCACCACGCTGAACCAGAGGGCTCATGGGCAGAGGGGAAGCTGTTTCTGACACCCCACACCCATCTGAGTGTCCACCTGGAGCCCACCTCAGTTTCTTGGGCTGCCACAGGGCAGGAGACAACTCTATCCTCCAAGCAGAGTGGGCAAGAGACTGAGAAGCACTGAGCAGGAAGGACACTGCCTCACTGGGCAATATTCCGACAGGTGTCAATACAGTGCCAGCTGCTTACACATTTTTTGGTTTCCTTTTTAATCTTTCATTTCAGGATTTTGACGTATGTCCTTTTTTCTTTTTATTTATATTTGTTGGTTTATGTTTTTGATTTCTAGTTTCTCATTTGCATTTTTTTGTTGTTTTTGATTTTTTATTGATACTTTTTAACTGGTGTTTTTTTCCTTTATTTTTCCCATTTTGATTCATATATTTTGGTTTTTGTTTGTTTGGTTGGTTGGTTGTTTTTTGGCAGGGGGTAATTAGGTTTATTTATTTATTTTTAGAGGAGGTACTGGGGATTGAACCCAGGACCTTGTGCATTGTAAGCATGCACTCTACCACTTGAGCTATACCCTCCCCCCGATTCATATATTTTGGTTTGTGGAATTGGTTTGGTTTTTAAACTTTGTTGTTGATGTTTGTTGGTTTGGAAGTAAAAACACACAGAGTCACTCCTGAGAGTTCTGTTCAAGTGGCCTGTTCTTTTATGTTCTGGGACTCCTGAGTCACCCACACCCAGACCAAGACCCAGGACACTGCAGCCCCATAATCTCCAATGTCCCCCAAGCCATTCCCCCAGAGGGGGCAGTCACGATCCCATTAGAGCAAACTTCCTTCATTTCTACCTGCTCAAGGAATCTGTCAGGAATAAGATGTCAGGACCAGGACCCCAGAAGCCGGTAGGGGAGTCGGACACCTCCACCCTCTCTCCCCTGATTGATGCCTTTTCAGTGCTGCTAACTTCATCTTAAACAGTTTCTAAATTTCAAGAATACAAAAGGGCTCCATGTGTCCTTGACCCAGATGCACCAGTGGTTAAAGTTTTTTGCTCTCTGTGTGTGTCTGTGTGGAGTTTCTGGCAGAGTTTCTGCCCCCGCACCCCTTTATCCCAAACACACCCACGTGTATTTCCAAAGCCAGGCCACTCCCTTTCCTGAACCAGCAGCAGGTTTACCAAATCAAGTAATCAGCACGGGGGGACACAATGCCACATACCGGTCCACATTCATCTCTCATCCCCGTGGTGGCGTCTTGGTAGAGGCCCTCCACCTGGGACATGCCTCCCGGTGACCTTGACACAGGGATGGGCTGGGAGAAGGTCCGTGGATTCCTTCTGCCTCCTCTTTCCATTCACAATCCTATCCCCAGCCCTGGAGACTTGAGTAGGCACAGAAGATGTGCTGCGAAGATAAATGAACTGAGCAAAGAATGAATATGGGTCAGAACAGCCCTCGCCCACCAGCCGCAGGCCCGCCCTGTGTGTCATGGATGGGGGGGGGGGAAGAGGGGTCCGGTGGCCGCTGGTTCTCACATCCAAGGGGAGACCTGCCCTCTTGGGGCCTCGCAGTGCTGAACGGAGGCTGCCACGCGTCACCAGACACATTCACCTGCCCAGCCACCCCTGGTGGAAATGATCACGATTCTCTCCATTTCACAGACGGGGAAACTGAGGCCCAGGGAAGTGGCACAAGGTGGTGGCAGCTTTGAGGGCTTGACCAGGGCTGCACCCCCACCCCCGGGAAAAGGGGTGGGATCTCTCCACCTCTCCTCCTGGCGGGGACGGAGACCGCCAATTACTCCATCACGGGTTCTGATGCAGCATCGACTGTATGCCAGGGGCAAGGACACAGCCAGGCAGGACGCGGCCACAAATGTCTGCAAAGCCCGCCAGGCACTCGACAGCATCGAGTACTGTGATCTGCCGACTAAAGGCCCCCAAACACGTTTGATTTTGGCCCAGATCATCTGAAAGGTACGGTAATAAATGCGCTGTTCTAGCCGCTAAATTTGTGGCAGTTTGTTAGAGCAGCTAACGGCAGACCGATACACCGAGTTATCCTGGGTCACCTGCAGACAGTCCGCCTCCGCATTTGTGACTTTCCTCCAAGCCCCACCTCCTCAGAGTACCCCTCCTGTCATTGGCCGGAGCTGGATCACATGCTCATGCCTGACGTCACTTCGGCTCTGTTCCGCCAATCAGGATTCACCTCTGGACTGAGGGCGGGGCCCAGAGCCTTCCCAGAGCCTGGAGAGTTTTAGGTACGAGTCCAAGGACTGTAGGTAGTAAGTTGACACGGAGTCTGTCACAAGCATCCTTCTGGCTTGAGGAATGTGGGGTCAGGTGAGCCTGAGCATTCTGGACCGGGTCATGACCCGTATCCTGGGGGCAGTGCTTGGCATATATCACGGTGTGCATGATTCCTGCAGCCCCTGCAGCACCCCTGCTCTGGGTCCTAAAGTCTTTGCTTGAATAAAATGTAAACAGAGTTATTGTAAGCTGGTTTTGTCCACTGCAAGTGACAGAAATGCCACTTAAACCAGCTTTATCTTATTGAGAAGGAGTTCAGGCAGCACAGGGAATTGCTGCTGCCTCTCTTGGCTCAGTGTCCCACTGGGCTGGCCCCTCCCCGGCCATTGGCAGGAGCCACCTGCAGCTCCAGACTCACACCCCTCCAGCTCAAGCAGGAAGTGGATGTCCCTTTCCCAGCAAAAGTCTCAGAGCTGACTCTTCCTGGTGTGCTGAATGTCAGATGATTCTGACTGGCTGGGCCTGTGTAGGCTCCTGCTCTGGGGGACATTTGAGCTGGGAGTGCAGGAGGCAATTCCCCAAAGGAAAATTTGGTGCTGGGACCAGGAAGGGTGCTGCCAGCCACAACCTGAGGGCTCCCTCTGATTGTCCCATTCAGAGAGGGGGCATCCCTGCCCCAGGGTTCAGCACATGGGTCCTGGAATCTTGTTTACCTGGTGTGGACTCCATTCCCGACCCTGTGGGGCTTTGCGACCCTCAGAAAGCCATTTTCGTCCCCTCAGCCTCAGCTGCCCCCTCAGTAAAGTGGATGCCTGCTCACAGCATCGTGGTGTGGTGAGTGGCAAATTACCTACCCATTCCTTCATTAATAAGACTCTCTGCACCCATGTCAGGCCCCCCTGTGCACCAAGCACTGTCACTAGCATCCTGACTGGAATCGGCATGTCTGGGAACTGTGCCCATTTTACAGACGAGAGAGTGGAGGCACAGAAAGGTCACATGTGACACGGCTGAGCTGGCACCGCCTGGACTGGGCCTCCCCTAGATGCTTCCTTCTCCCTCCAGGCCTCCGAGGCCCCGCAACCTTCCTGCTCCCAGGGTCTCTGTCCTGCCACTGTCTTCATATTTGTGTTCACTCCCCTGTTTGTCTGCAGCCAGGCAGGGACCACAGCACTACGACACTGAACCCCGCGCACAGAGCCCCTTTGTACTTGCTGCTGTAACAGATCAACACCAATTTGGTGGCTTAAAACAACACACATTTTTCTCTTCCAGTTTTGGGGGTCAGGAGTCCAACGTGGGTCTCCCTGAGCTAAAATCAAGGTATTGGCGGAGCTGTGTTCCTTCCTGGAGGCTCCAGGGGAGAATCTGTTCCTGGCCTTTTCCAGCTTCGAGAGGCCGCCCACATTCCTTGGCTGGAGGCCTCTTCCTCCATCTTCAAAGCCAAAAACGGCAGGTCAAGTCCTCCTGTTACATCTCGCCGACCATAGAGGGAAAGGTTTCCACTTTCAAGGATCCTGTGATG
Organism: Camelus ferus; assembly: GCF_009834535.1. Lineage (NCBI taxonomy): Eukaryota > Metazoa > Chordata > Mammalia > Artiodactyla > Camelidae > Camelus > Camelus ferus. The sequence continues at coordinate 27,095,394 of NC_045717.1, read as the reverse complement.
ACACTGGGCCCACCCAGGGAACCCATGATCCTTTTCCCACCCAACTGTCCTCAGCGTAATCCTAGCTGCCAAGTCCTTCTGCCTTGAACGGTAGTGACATATTCACAGGGTCCTGGGACTAGGACACAAACGTCTCAGGGGGTCTGTATTCAGGCTTTCTCTTACTTGTGGCACAAACAGCCCATTACTTCCTTTCCCATGTCCCCTCACCACACAGTTCAGTCTACGTCAATCTAAATGTCCTCTTCTGAGGGCGGAGGGTATAGCTCAGTGGCAGAGCACATGCCTAGCATGCACAAGGTCTTGGGTTCAATCCTTAGTACCTCCATTAAAAATAAATAAATAGAAACCTAATTACCTCCTCCCTTCCCCCCCCCCAAATTAATAAATATATAAAATTTTTAAAAAACCAAACTTTAAAAAAAAGTCCTTTTCTGAGAAGTCTGCCTTGATCTTCCCAGGCTGGGTCAGGTCCAGCATCCTCCATCACAGCTCTGATTACTTTGGACTGTCACTGTCTATCCACCAGGGGTGGTGAACAGGGGCCACAGGGAGTCGTGGTGGGGGTCTGAGCTACAGAGGAGCCTTACAGCAGGCACCTGGGGTGGGAATCGGGTTGCAAGGCTGGGTCAGGATGAAATGGGGAAAACAAATGGGAGATATTAACAAGAAGACCCCCCAAGAGGGCCAGCGACTTGCTGAGGTCACCCAGTGCACAGCCTCTGGGTTGGGGGGACATATCAGGAAGGGGAGCAGGAGTCTGCTGGCTGCTGGCCACCGTTTCGAACCCACACCAGGCTGACAATGGCCCTTTTATTTGCACAGCCCAGGACGGGGTGGCCGAGCCATGGTGTAGTCAGGTCCTGGCCAAGGTCAAGCTGTCCAGCCCCGGCACACCCTTGGTGAGAACACAGGGTCTCATTCCTGCTTCATTTCCCAACCAGGGGAGAATCCCCTTGGACTGTCAGAGGCCAAGGCCAGGTCAAGACAGTTGGGAGCCCTTCCTCAGCGTGGCTAGGAAGTAATGTGGCCCTTGGCCACAGGACTGGGGGACACGGGCCAGGCTGGGCAGCTAAGGTAGAGGAACGGGTCTGGCCGTGGTGTCTGCCAACAGCAGAGGGTAGGCTGTGCCTTCAGCGACCCTCTGTTTCTACACTTGGGGAGGGGGCAGAGGCAGGAATGGGCAGATGATGAGGCATCAGTGGCCCTGGGAGATAACCAATTGCTCTCAATCATTTTTATTTTCCTAAAAGCATTTACCACTCTTTGAAGTTATATATTAATTTGTTTGTCTATGTATTTTGCTGTCTATGGCCTCTTCAAACCATGGGCTCAGTGAGGACAAGACTGGATCTGCCTTGGTCAATCTGATACCCCAGCAGCCCCCAACAGTCCCTGTCACCAGGAGATGGTCATTAATTATTTCTTAGAAACACAAACATGGAGGGGCTGCCCAGGAGCCATGAGTAGGTTAAGATGCTCTCACGGTTTGGGAGGCCCCCAAGATGGAAGGGATCACTCCAAAATAGGAAAAGCATCCTGCTGCACTGAGGCCCCAGTGGACTCCATGCTCCCCAGGCCCATCCCGATGTCACCATCGTAAATTGTGGGAAACCCAGGATTCCAGGGTGGCTGAGAACAGGGAGCACTGAACCTTCGAGAAGAGGAGCCAGGAGGCTCTTGTTGATGTGGCCTGGGGAGTTTGGTACAGTCTCCGGGGTGTGAGGGGCAGAGGCCAGGCACACGCTGGGCACTTTGGAAGTCTGGTGGTGTGATCACTGCCGTCTGAAATGTTGTGGGGACCACTTGCGTCTCTGGGGCTCTCTGCCACGCGCCTCCGCTGCTGTCTGCCCTGCAGCATCTCCCCCTCAACCTGTTCACACCCAGCTGTGCCCGCAGGCTCCAGAGGCCAGGTGGCCAGCTGGGTGGCCTGAGCAGGGAACAGCTGGGCCCGAGGTCCCCGAGTGTGTGGGTGTGTAGGGACGGGGAGGACGGGCCAGGAGCCCAGACCACAGTTGGGTCACACAAATGACCACATGTAAACCACGACGTGGTGTACAGGCTTGCAGACGTGCTCCCCGTGGTCACCAGTTTGCTCAGCCCTACAGCAGAAGTCCCCTCAAACGCAGGGCGACACCTCGAACTCACACCCCCAGGGCCGGCTCCGAGGTCTGACCCCCCGCCCTACACCAGCTGGCGCCCACATCGCGCGCGACACTGCCCCGGGCCCCGCCGTTCACGCGCCCCGCCCCGGCCCGCCGGCCCCGCCCCGCCCGCAGCCAGCGGGACCTTTATAGGGAGTGCCGGCCGCGCGCTGGAAGTCGGTGCCGCCGCCCTCCCTGCCGCCCGCCCGCCGCCCGTCACCCGTCACCCGCCGCCCGCAAGTCAAACGCGGGGGCCGCTGCCGCCGCCGCCGCCGCCGCCGCCGCCGCCACCGCCTCCGCGTCTGCGTTCGCCATGCGTCCCGGGGCGCCGGGGCCACTGTGGCCACTGCCCTGGGGGGCCCTGGCATGGGCCGTGGGCTTCGTGGGCTCCGTGGGCTCGGGGGACCCCGCGCCCGGTGAGTGGGGCGGCCGGAAGGGGCGGGCGGGGCGGGCCACCCACGTGGGCCTGCCTGGAATGCGGGTCCCGGGAGGCGAGGTCGAGGGGGACAGCGGCGGTGGCAGCTGGGGGCCGAGAGAGGATCCCTGGCCACTGCAGGTTCAATCAGGGAGGGCTTGGGGCTCCCCTCTCCTGGGCCCCAAAAGGCCTTAAGGAGGGTCAGCAGGAGGTTAGATGTGACTCCTTCACAATTTATTGGCAAGAATCTGGTCACAATGACTGGTGACATTTATTGAGCGCTTAGTGTCTACCTCTTCCCTCTTGGAATTTGTGCAACAGCTGGATAGTGTGGGTCCTTTTATGCCTGTTTTCCAGAGGGGAAAACTGAGGCACAGAGTCATACAGCTTGTAACCTTGTAACGAGCAAAGCTGGGATCTGAACTGGGATCATCTGGGTCCCGACGCCCCAGAGGCTGGGCGGGGCAGCTGGACTCGGGACCTCTAGCTGGGGTCTCCGATCTTCCCTGGGTCTGGCTTAGGCCGACAGGTGATTGGAATCCCATACCTGCCACTTGTTGTGGGGACGCCAGGGAAGTCACATCTCCACTCCTGGCCTCAGTTTCCCCTTTTATAAGGTGGTACCAAGGTGCTGGGTCCCCAGAACTGGTCCCTGGGAGGTACTCAGACAGCGCCTGGGAGCCCGTGAGCTCCCTAGAATGGGGGCTGTGGCAACTCCTTACCCCCACTTAACAGCGCAGAAACGGAGAGCCATCTGCCCCCCACCCGACCCTGCAGCCCCACCCCAGCCTCACACTGAGGGGAGAGCCAAGCCCCCTCCCCGAAGGCCGCATCCCCGGGGAGACGGTGAGCTCATGCAAAGGGAATGTTCCCAAGTTGGAGTGAGTAAGAGGCGGGCCAGGCGAGGGGGGGCTGCCGGTTGAGGGGGCTCCGCGTGCCCTCGGGCGCTGTCTAGACAGAGGGCAGAGGCGGGAGAGGCGGCCCCAGGGCCCACTGACCCTGACAGTCCAGCTCTGGGCATTTGACTGGTTGGGCATGATGCCAGGCCCGGGCTGGGGGCCTGGAGCCAGGGGGGAGAGCTTCCTGGGATGGGTGGGGGTTGGTGGTGGAGCAGTGTAGGGTCCGGAGTGCAGAGAGGAGGAAGGATCCCTAAAGAATCTGGACCCAGGTGGGGACACCTGTGCATTCTCTGCCCCTCCTTCCCAGGTTGGGGGCAGATCATCCACTCTGTGATGACTGAGCACCGACTGTGTGCATCCCTGCAACCCAGGAGCCTGTGGGAGGGCAAGGCCTGGGTGTGGGGAGGGGCACAGGAGGGCCCCCCTGGCCAGGTAGGAACTGCCTTCCATGTCCACAGGTGGTGTCTGCTGGCTCCAGCAGGGCCGAGAGGCCACCTGCAGCCTGGTGCTGAAAACCGACGTGAGCCGAGCTGAGTGCTGTGCCTCTGGCAACATTGACACTGCCTGGTCCAACTTCACCCACCCGGAGAACAAGATCAGCCTCCTGGGTTTCCTGGGGCTCGTCCACTGCCTGCCCTGCAAAGGTGAGACCCTGGGTGTCAGCCACAGGCCAGAGTCACTGCGGCCAAAGGCGGGACTGCTGAGAGTGAGCTCTCCGTCTTGGGGGGATGAGGAGCTAGAGACTGCCGGCCAGAGCACCATGGAGGGGATCACAGGCTCAGAGAGGGGTGGGGGCCTTCAGGTTTCCAGGCCTCAGACTCCCTCAGCTGAGGATTCAGGAAGCTCTGAGGACTCCCCAGTCTGGTTTCCTGCCTCTAGGCCCTTGCTCACAAGAAGTTCTCTGCTTGGGTGGCCTTTCCCACCTGCACTCCACCTGGGGGAAGTGCACTCACCCCTAACTCTGAGGAAGGTGGATTTTCCCCCAACTGGCCGTTTGGGTTTGTGACCCCACATGTAGTGTTCCCAAACACTTACTGCCCTTCATGCCTCAGATTCTGGGGTCCGCAAGGTAGGGCCGCAGCTGCAGTTTAGCAAACATGTGCCTTCTGTGAAATGCTGCGTCCTCCATCAGACTAGGAGCTCTCTGAAGGCAGAATGAATAAATGACTAAGTCAAGACATATTCTCCACCCCGGAGAAGGGATGGGAACTCTCCTAGCCTCCTGTGCAAGGCTGAACCTGCAAGGACCCACCGGGAACATGTGGGAATGACTTGAAGGAGGTGGGCTTTAGAGCCGGGGTGTTGGGGTACAATTAGGAGTTTGCCAGCTGGGGATAGTATGGGGGAGAGCATCAGCAGAGATCATGGCCTGGGACTGGACCCTGGTGGGTGGGGTCAGGAAAGGGGAACAGGAAGGAGGCTAGAGCTGAGGGCTTTGTGATTAATCCCAGATCAGCCTGGCTGGGTGGTCCTGAACTCAACTGCCATGTGCCTTGGCTCCCTCCAGAAGCTGTTATGGCTTCTGGGAGGACAGACTTCAGAAAATGCCTGGACTGGGCATAAGATGGCCCAGGACACCCTCCCCCCCACCTCATCTGGCCTTGGGGACAGGAACTTAGCCCTGCCACTTCCGTTCCCGCTTGCGTGAAGCCGCCCGGGGGAGCGTTTCCAGATGTGCGTGTGGGCGGGCAGCGTGGGAGGCGCCCAGGTGCGGCCCACATGCCCTGGCAGAGGGACATGAGGGGCGTGGGCTAGTCTCTTAGGAGCATCTGTCATCTTATGCTCGCCCTGTAAGGTGGGTTTCCCCCACCAGCCCCACTTTACACACCCAGAAACTGAGGCCGAAATGTGAACTCGAGCTCAGGGTAGGCCCTCCAGATCCACCAGCCACAGAACTGGGGGTGCACAGGGTCTGGACTGGAGTTCTCACGCTGAGGTGCCCTGGCTCGCTCTCCTCTACTTAGCTGTGACGAGGCCTCAGTTTCCCCCGTCTGCAAAATGACAACAAAACGGTACCACTTTGTGGGGGCAGTAGGGAGGCTGAACTGAACCTGAGAGGCGAGAAGCAGCCATTAGTGGGGCTTGAGTGGGGGCGGGGACCCCGGGGAGAGAGACTTAACCCTAGCCAGACCTGTTTCCCTACCTGAGAAATGGGACTGCGGGGGGTGGTAATCCCTGGTTCGGAAGGCTCGGGCTGTGGAAGGCCCCCTCTCCAGGAAATGAGCCTCAGACCAGGCCGATGCCGCGCCCTCCCCGACGCCTCCTCCGGGGAGGTCCTGGCAGGCACCGGGAACAGACGCTGCCCGTCCTCCCCGGACCCGCGCCTGGACGGGGTGGAGCCCCCCGGGCTGACGCAGCTGGCCCCCCACCGGCCTTCCCAGAAACGCGCGTAAATCAGGAAACAGACGTCAGCCCGAGCGGGTTGCCCAGCTGCGGAGCGAGAACCGGACCGGGGGTGGAAGCCTTTTTCTGGACCTCCAGATATCGGGCAGAGACCCTCTCCCCGCCCACACTGAGCCCCACCTCTCGACAGAGGCCCCAGCCCCAGAAGCAGTAGCGAGCCCTGGTCCACTCGGGCTATGGCTGAATCTCACCCCTAACGGATCCTGACCCTATACCACAAACCAGTCCCCTGCCCCTTGCGCCTGGGCTCCGGACCGCCCCCCTCTCCGGCCCGGCCTCTATCCCTCATAACAGGAGGCGGGGGCGCGAGGGCTTCGAGGACCTCGGGCCTCCGCCGCGCGCTGCAGCCCACGCGTGCGTCCTTGTGTCCACAGATTCGTGCGAAGGCGTGGAGTGCGGCCCCGGCAAGACCTGCCGCATGCTGGGGGGCCGTCCACGCTGCGAGTGCGCGCCCGACTGCGCGGGGCTCCCGGCGCGCCTGCAGGTCTGCGGCTCGGACGGCGCCACCTACCGCGACGAGTGCGAGCTGCGCGCCGCGCGCTGCCGCGGCCACCCGGACCTGCGCGTCATGTACCCGGGCCGCTGCCGCAGTACGTTGGAGCCGGGCCTGCGGGAGGGGTGGGGCCCCCGGGCCTGAGTGTCCTGTGAGAGGCAGCCGCTACAGCACGTCGGGGCGGGGCCCGAAGGGCGGGGCGCGAAGCAGGGCCGCCCAGACCTGCGTGTGCTCTACCGGCGATGCTGCCGCAGTGCGCGGGGGCGGGGCCTTGGCAGGAAGGGGGCGGGGTCTAAAGCCCAGGGGCCTATGATAGGTCTCGCTTATTTGGGCGGGGCTTATGGTAGGCGGGGCCTAGATGCCGAGCGCGTGGGCGGAGCCTAGCAAAGGGAGTCTGTACTTCCAAGACAGTGTCACTGGCTTAGGTCTTTTTTTTTTAAATTGACGTATAGTCAGTTTACAATGTTGTATCAACTTCTGGTGTACAGCTGCATTAGGTCTTTTGTGGGGTCGGGAATGAGGAAGAGTTGGGTTCAGGTTTGGAAAGGGGGGTTCTGGGCCTCATGGGGCGAGAGATATAGGTGTCTCGAAGGGGCTTGTTGGTGCAGTCAGAGGGAGCGGAGGACTGATGGTGGATCTTGAAGGTGTAGGCGTGGCTCGCGCAGGGGCTCTGGTGCAACCAGGGGGGCGGGTCTGAGAGGGGGACCGGGTGTGGGCGGGGTCGCAGCGGGGGCGGTGCCTGGGGCCGAGCCTGGACCCTGACTCGCCCCGGCGCCCCCACCTCCGCAGAATCGTGCGCGCACGTGGTGTGCCTGCGGCCACAGTCATGTGTGGTAGACCAGACGGGCAGCGCACACTGCGTGGTGTGTCGCGCGGCGCCCTGCCCCGCGCCCTCCAGCCCTGGCCAGGAGCTCTGTGGCAACAACAACGTCACCTATATGTCCTCGTGCCACCTCCGCCAAGCCACCTGCTTCCTGGGCCGCTCCATTGGCGTGCGCCACCCGGGCAGCTGTGCAGGTGCGGCGCGGGGCGGGGTGCAATGGCGGAGTCCTGTCCCCAGCGCCTCTCCGCGCCCCCGTTTCACTTTTCATCCCTCCCGTTCTGCAGGCACCCCTGAGCAGTTAGATGCCGAGTCGGAGGAGGAGGAGGAGAACTTTGTGTGAGCCCGTGGGGCCGGCCTGGGCCTGGCGTTCAAGGCCTTCCCGTTTTATTTATTGCCACAGCAGAGTCTAATTTATGTCCCACGGACACTTCCCAGAGCCTGGACCGCGACCATTTCGGGAGCCCTAGTGCCCGCCCTCCCCACTTGACGACACTTGGAAGAATTGAGGGAAAGAGGCCTGGGAGCAGGGCTGGTGGGAGGGGCCTCACCCCAGGCCCCCGGATACCACGCTTCTACTCCCTTGGGGGTAACTCTGTTAATTATCACTGCCACCAAGAGGGCTGGGGATTCCCTGCCAGCAGTTAATGAAGCAGCACCCTGGCCTTCTAGAACAGGGACCAGGGGGTGAGGAGGTGATTCGCAGCCTGGGTGTGTGTAGCTGAGCATGCCCAGATACCCCAGACAGGCCAAGGAAGCAACCACTGTCCCCCACCAGCCCAAGGGTACCCAAGGGGCTTACCTTCCCCCTGCCTCCAATTCCCCCATATGTCCTGTGAAGTCCCCTGAGAGAAATCTAGCTTGATCCCAGGGCCAGGGGCACTGTCTGCCTCCTGACACAGGCCTTGGTCGTGAAGCAGCCAGCATCCGCCCAGAGCAGGGCACCATGTCCAGCGGTGCCCAGTTCTCTTGGCGTGGGACCTGGTGGGGCCTACAAGCCCCTGCTCACCCACTGGCCCAGGGTAGGGTGTAGATAACAAGATCTACCGCACACCCGGCACCCTGGAGCAGTGTGTCCAAGGGGCATCCCCAGTGCCCGCTGCCCTGTCCACAGATGAGGTCCAGACCTAGGACCCCTCAGTCCCTCGTGTTCTGCCCTGGCCCGGCCTCTAGGCCCAGTTCCCAGGACCCTCCCTGCCTGCCAGCTGGATGCTGGCCTTGGGCCGATTTACTCCATCCAGTTCGCTCCATCCGATAACCTGGGCTCTTGCTGCATCCCCTGCCTGTGCCTGTGTGTAGACTAGGTGCTCAGACAGGAGGGGGGTGCCAAGCTCCTCAAGTTTGGAGCGAGGGCAGGGGGGCAGCGGTGCTCATCCTCCCAGCTTCCAGGAAGTGCCTTACCTGTGACACCCAGAAAAGTGCCCTTGAGTAGCGGGTTCACCCGAGCCGCCCAACAAGGCAACCTCCCCTGCCCTGGGGTCCTGCCTCGCCTGCCAAAGAAATAAACACTGAAAAAGTCACTTTGGGTGTCCAGGCCTTGGTTTGCCCCTCTCTCTGAGCCTCTGTGTGCCCCACTTTGGTAGGGGGTTACCAGCCAGGGGCCTGGGGTGCCATTAGGGTGTTGCATGGGGTTTCTGGAAACATCCAGAGGAGTGACGTGGGCATATGTCCTTGGACAGCTGCTACCGGTCCCTGGGCCTCAGTGCCTGCCCTCAGGCAGTGGGCAGAGCTGGGGGAGGGGGAGACAAGTAGTGGAGAGGGTCTTCACCTCATGGGGCAGGGGAGGGAAAGGGTGGTCAAGATGACTGAGGGCAGCCCAGGAAGCCACCTGGCTTAGGGTCCAGAAACAGAGGCATGGGAGGATGGAGGGGCCCCAGGTCCTGTGACTCAAGGTCCCTCAGGGAGGGAGTGGCAGAATGGCCACATGGAGGCCAAGGAGAGGCTTGGAGGAATATGGGTGGGCCCTGGAGGAAGACCATGATGTCTGGTTAGTTAGTTAACATTTTATTTGGTTATCTTGCCCTTTTTGTTTGGAACTAATGCCCCCCAAACTCGCCCCCCCACCACCAGGCTTCTCAGGGTTTGCGGACCCCATGGACCCTCTGCCCCAGCCATGGAATTTTCCAGGCCAGAGCTATTTGCATCATTAGCCCTCTCATTTGTGTACTCAGTGCTGCTGTGGTTCAGGCCACTCCTGCAGGGAGCCAGGTGGTCCTGGGTCGGGGCTGGGCTAGCGGCCATGCGAGCCCTGTTGAACCACATCCCAGATCCAGGTCACGAAGGCCGACACTTGCGTGTACACGTCGGGGGTCTTGGGGTCACCGCACCAGAGGCCAGAGAAGGAGACAAGTCCGTGAGCCCGATTTCTGCACACCAGGGGTCCCCCAGAGTCCGCCTGGAAGAGGAGGCCAAGGTGAGGTCAGGGTCCCTCTCTAGGCTTCACTTTCCTTGAAGGAGCTGATACGTGTAAGTCTGATCAGGATCCTCCTTGCCTCAAACCCTTCCGTGACTCCCTAGTGCTCTTACAGCAAAGACTAAACTCCTCACTGCAGCCCTCAAGGCCTTGAAGATCCAGCCCCTACACACCTGTCTGCCTTCCTCTCCCCCTCTCTCACTTGGTTCCAGCCGTGCCAGCCTGCCTTGCTGTACCTGCAGCAAACCAAGCTCACTCCTATCTCTAGGCTTTTGCATATCCTTGAGGCCTGTTACTGCCCCCTCCTGGACACCACTGGTATAGGTACATAAGGCTGCAGCACCCTGTGCAGTGCACGACCTGCACAGCTGTCCATGGCAGCCCTGTGACTGGTCTCTCTGCCTGGCATGCCTTCCCTCAGATCTTCTCAAGGCTCCTCCAAGTCTCAGCTCAAAGGAGCCCTCCTCAGAGAGGCCTCCCTGAATACTCACCCTGAAATCCCTGCTTTCTTCTCTCCCTTCACTTTCCCAGACCTATTTTCCTAATTGTCATCTGGAATCAGCTCTGAACCTGTGAAGTAGGTACTATTAGTGTTGCAGTTTTAAAGATGGAGAAAGTGAGGTCCTGAGAAGTGAGGTGACTTTTCCTAGACCGCACATCTAGGAAGTGGCTCAGTCTGAATTTAGACCCAGGAAGCTGGGCTCCAGAATCTGAACCACTGTACTCTCTTGGCTGGAACAGAAGACCCCCCCCCCACCGCCCCCAGCTGAGTTTCTCTGTCCACACCAGGGCCAAATTTGCCATTAATACATACAAGGTCTTAGAAGCAGGAGTTTCTTCCTTGAGATCTGTTATTGCCTCCTACTGAACACTGCTTTTAAATACACAAATCGATAGCAATTTGTGCAATGCGCAACCTGCACAGCCATACATGGCAGCCTTATGAACCTGGGCAACTCCCTGGCCTTCCATGGCCTCGGGCAAGGCCCACATGGTCACAAGTGAGCTGGGACTTAGCCCCCAAGGCTCTGCCCAGCTCTGATCCTCTCTGTGGACCTCATTTTCCCCAGACAGGAGTCAGGCAGGCAGAGAGTATCTTACCGAGCAGAAGCCACGCCGCTGGCGGTCCTCACTGCGGGTGCAGAGCATGGCAGGGCTCAGCTGCCCCCTCCAGGAGCTGTTGCAGACGTCCAGGCCCAGCACGCAGACCTCGGCCTCCATCAGCCCAGGTGGTGGCTCCTCAAAGTCGGACACGGAGCCCCAGCCGGCCACCTTGCACCGTGTCCCGGCCCTGAGAGGCCTGGCACCCCTCCGCGGCAGCCTCAGCAGCCCCACTGCGGGACCCAAGACGGCGGAGCGGTTCAGCTGCAGGGAGAGGGCTGGGTTTAGGACTTCGCCCAGCCACCCACCACTCCTACCTGTTTACCTTTCTGGGACACCTGGTCTCTTCTTGGCCTCATGGAGAGAAATCAGTGGTGGCCATCACTGGGCTGTTAGAGGGCCCTGCTGCTTTTGCCACCATGGGCCCCCACCCATCAGGCCTCATCTCCCTCAGACCAGGACTCCGGCCTCCCCCAGCCTCCAGGCCTCCAGGCTCACCCCCTCAGCTGCCCAAAGGGTCTTTCTAGCAAGCATCTTCCCCGATCTAAGCCCTCCCTCCTCCAGCTCCTCGTTGCCCTCAAGGTAAAGCCTCTCGGCCCTCCCCTCCAGCCAGTAAATTGACCGCCATCCCCCTAGCCCACCGCCACACGTGCTCACACTTGCTCACAGTGCAAGACTGTAATCTCTTGGCTAGAACAGAAGACCCCTTCAGGCTGAATCTCTCGGCAGTGCCTTCCCTATTCAGCTTTCAGCTTAGACACCACCTCCTCCAGGAAGCCTTCCCAGACTGCCAGGCTAGGACAGACACCTCCTCTGGGCTCCCACGTGCCCCTGTCAAGGCTGGTTTACCCAGCTGCCACCCTGTAGGACTGGGGGTTCCCATGGGGCAGCCTGGGGGCTGTTTGTTCATGGCTGTGTCCCTGCTGCCTAGCACACAGCTGGTGCTCAGTCAACAGTTATGGAAGGATGATTCAGGCCCCTGGTGTGGGTACTCCCTGACCTTAGGCACATCCCTGATCATCCCAGCCTCGGTCTCACCTCTGCAGCACGGGATGGGTGAACCAGAGCAGGGGGCCCAGCCTTTGGGATTTCACAGATGAGTCAAATTCACATGCGAGCTTTGGCCGCCTACACTCGCTGCCCTCTTTGTATTTTGCTGCGAGAGCACCGCACCCCAGACCCTCCTGTTCCCAGGGGCCCGTGTCTGTCCTATGGATCATCTCTCCTGTTTGATTTTTCACCACATTTTGACAGCATTTTGGGGATGTTCTCTCTTTCAAGTAGAAGCCTCAGAGTGCCTGGAATTGAATTTGGGGCTCCTGGATGGGAGCTGCGGGAGGGGTGGTCCCCTGAGAAGGAGGGGCCACGTGGGGTCCAAATAGATGCACAGCTGTGGGCAGGGAGCAAAGCCACACAGAGGCCTGGGGAGGGGGAAGGGGGTGGGGTCTTTGGTGGCCCTAGAGTCCCATTTGTCAACTTTTTCAGCATGAACATTGAGCACCTGCGGTGTACCATTTCTGGCCTTAAGAGAGAGCAAAATCCCTGCCCTTGAGGCTGGGAGGAGGCAGTGAACAACAGTGATGGAGCCAGTGGTGCAGGTGCTGCTAACAGGAGTGGGCAGTGCTGACACCGGAGAGGTGGGGTTAGGTGAAGAGATGGGAGATGCGGCAGAGCAGATGGTGACAACTGAGCAAAGACTTGGAAGCCACGCAGAGTCTAGGGATGGGTGCACCAGGAGGGGCATGGCCAGTGAAAAGACCCAGGGGTGGGAGCCTATTGGGAATGCTGGTAGCTCAACGAGGAAGGTGTCTGGGGGCCGAGGGGGAAAGCGTGGGAGGCGTGGAGGGCAGAGGGATGTGACCCGACTGTTTCCAGGTGTCTTTAAAACAGGTCAGGCCATTGCAGGGTGGTAGGGACAGGCTTCCCGCCCCCAGGAAGCTCACCTGTAGCAGACAGATGTCACTGGCATGAGTCGTGGGCTGGTAGTCGGGATGTGTGACAGCAGCCGAGATGCTGAACACCTGCTGTGTGGCCTCTGATGTGTTCAGGGCGTGGGCCCCCAGCACCACCAGGCCCATGTGGGGGTCTCTGCAGGTGGGGAGGGAGCACTGTGAGCGAGACTGGGGTGAGGGCTGCCCAGCATGGGCCTTGGTGTCCCTCCATCTGTGAAACCGGATTGGGGGGAGCAGGGGGGAGCAAATCCGTTTAATCCTCCTGCCAGCCGAGATGATAAGCATTGTGTTTATTACCATTCCCACCTTGATGATGGAATTAACTCCAATCACTGCTATGCTAATTACAATGCTGATAAAAATACACTGAGAGTATCACACTCACTATATTTATATTTATTATAATCCCCACCTTAATTGTAGTCTTGCCTCCAATGATTGCAGCATTAATGTTGGTGACAGTTAGAACAGCGGACTCACGATGACCGTGCCAGTTGTAGCGCTGTGGGCACAGCGGCTGCTCCTCCTGTATTTCTCCTGCTGCCCCCCCCCCACCATTGTCTGGTAAACTGGGCCCAGCTCAGAGTTCCTTCTGCACAAGCCCCTGTCCCACCCAGAGCTGGTGGGAGGAGGACCTGGGCCGGGGCTCACCGGTGGCTGAAGCAGTGGGCAGCTGAGATGACCCAGCGCGGCCGCAGCAGGAAGCCCCCACAGTGGTGCTGGCCCTCGAAGTTCACGGACGCCATGTAGGGTCGGGAATGGGGGGTCACCTCGTGGCCCCCGATGATCCGTGCCCCCCAGGAGCTCGCAGGCAGGGGTGGGCCGGGGAGAAGGGCTGATGGAGACCGCTTAGGTGCTGGCTGGGCTGGGGGAGAAAGGGGCAGAGATGGAGAGATGCAGAGCAGGGCCTGGAGTTTGCTCGGAGTGGGTCCCGACCTCACGAAACTGGGCCTGGGCCTGACCAAGACTCCAGCTGGTCCTCCTGCCCCACTCCCAGTGGAGACATTAGAGAACAGCCTTCTGGGGGATTGAGTAGCTGCATCAGGCAGGGGCCCGCATGGGTGTACCTGGGGTTTCCCGGGCTTGGGCGGGGCAACAGGGGCGCCTCACCTGGGGGCCTCATGGGCAGCACCAGGGCAGTTGTCACAGCCAGCAGCAGGCAGTCCCGGCCTCCCACCCTGGGCCCCATGGCTGTCACAGGCTGGCGTCTCCCTTGAGAGCTCCGCAGGCCACAGCCCCCACCCTCTCTAACGGCCCAGAAAGGGGGAACTGGGCTGTGGCCTGTGGTCAGAGGCCCTGGCCCCGCCAGCAACGCCCAGTTCTGAACTGGTCCTGCCTTGGGGCTGTGGGTGGTAACCACACTGCATGGAGGCCAAGAGCCAGGGCAGTGGGGGGCGGCAAGGGGGCTCTGGCTGCCTGGCCGTGTGACCCCAGAGGTCCCTCTGCTCTCCGTGCCTCAGTTTACCCAGCACGTCCCTGCTGAGAGTGTGCGGACCTTCCCACAGCACCTGGTACACAGTTGGCTGCTGCCTCTCAGGGTTGGGAGCCAGCTCTCCGGTTGAAGGAGGTAGGGTTCCAGCCCTGCCTGTCACTGCCTGCTTCCCCACGTGCAACCCCAGTCCCTGGAAAGCCTTGTGGCCACTGCTGTGTTTGTTGCATGTACTGAGTGTCTGCTGTATGCCGGCCTCCAGTAGGTGCTGGAGGTGGCTCACAGTGGTGTCAAGGCCCCCGCCCTCGCGGTGCTGACGGTTTTCAGGGTTGGGGGCACAGAGGCGGTGATCTGGGTCCAAGGCTGAAGTGGGCACTGGTGACTCGAGAACACCAGGATTGTGGGGGTCAGTCCAGGGCCTTGAAGGAGGGGCTCAGGGGCTTCTCCTGTGGGGCCTGGGAAGCTGTGGAGGCTTTGGAGCAGGGAGGGAGTGGCAAGGCCTCGGGACAGGCGGGTCGGAGGCTGCGTGCCGCTTGGGAGAGGCTTTGCTGAGGCCTTGCGCCGCCTCGCCTGTCTGTCACGAAGAAGGAGGCACAGCAGAATGTCCAGGAAGCAGGCGTCCCCGCACCACATCTGGGAGAAGGACCGGGGGCTGGGGCTCACCCTGCAGAGAGAGGGTGGCCAGGGTCACGGTTAGGGGCAGAGAGAGGGTGGGCCGGTGATGCCCACCATGGGACAGAGGCTGCAGGGCGCTGGGCTGCACACATCTTGGAGCCTCGGAATGTCTCGCATGAGGCCCCTCGCCAGGCCTGGGGGACCACAGCGGCCCCCGTCAGAGCATCACCCAGCAGCATGACCGCAGGTGCAGAGCGGGTCCCTCCTGGGCAGGGCGTGGGGTTGACAGAGAAGGAGGGTGGAGCTGGAGGTGGGGAGAGATCCAGGGACAGAGACAGAGAGAGAGACAGAGAGGCAGAGATAAAGTAAGAGAGAGAGAGGCAGAGGGAGAGACAGAGGAGTAACAGGAATTACAGTAAGGATGATCATGGCTGGAGGCCTCCCCAGCTCCAGGCTTTGTCCTGAGCCCGTTCACCAGCCTGGATCCTTCCCTTTCCTCTGAGGTGGGGTTGCCCTGCCTGGCCCAGCCAGCCAGGCCACCCCGAGGAGCTGGGGGTCTTGGGGTCTGGCTGGGCATCACAGAGCAGGCAGGGCACAGTCGCATACGTTGTGTGGAAGAAAGCCAGTGGACTCAGCGTGGGCCAGCTTGGGCCCCAGGACCACCCTGAAGGTGCTGAGGCTCCTGCTGCCAGAGGTGCAGGCATGGGCCGCTGAGGCTGGAGCCCTCCAGACCTGCAGCCCACCCCTCAGGCAGCCACTTGCCAGGCCACCTCATGGTGCTCAGCACCCCGGCAGCCGCAGGAGACGTCACACAGACGTGTTTCTCCCTGGCTGTAGGGGCACAATCCCACCTTTCAGGGTCCCTGTGGGGCAAGGTGGGTGAGCAAGGGCCTTCCACTGAACCCCCGAATATCGCCAGGCTCTCACACATGCCTGGCACTTGTGAGTGACTGTGAGTCTCCTGCCACTGCTGTAACGACCACCACAAACTTCGTGGCCTCAAACCACACAGATTGATTCTCCGATAGTCCTCGGGTCAGGAGTCCTGCTTGGGCCTCATGGGGCTCAATCCAGGCATGTGCAGGGGGTGTCTGTCCGGAGGCTCCAGGGAGAACCGGCTCCTGCCTCTTCCAGCTTCTAGAGGCGCCGCATCCCTGGCTCGCGGCCCCCCTCCATCCTCACCGCCAGCAGCACAGCATCTCCGTCTCTCTCTGACTCTGACCGCCCACCTCCCACTGATGAGGACCCTGTGATGACACCAGGTCCCCTAGGAATCCAGGGTCACCTCCGTCCCAGGGACCTTAACTTAATCCCCCCCTGCAGAGTCCCTTCTGCCGTGAGAGGGGTCCGGGGACTAGAACGGGACATCGTGGGGCAGTATTTAGCCAACCTCTGTTCCCTGTGTTTCAGGGGTGTTATCATCATCCCTGCTTTACAGACAAGGAAACTGAGGCACAGCCTTGGAAACGGCAGGGAGAGGGCGAAACCCGCTGGTCTGGGAACCAGCCCTGCTGGCCTGAAGACACCTGGGTTCTAGCCCAGCGAGGCCCACTGACCAGGCCATCGCGTGTCATTCTGAGCCACTGGGTCTGCAGCGATGGTCACAGCAGCTGCAGGAATGCAGCACGGCCTGGGGCCAGGAGGAAAACAGAAACCACGAGGGCGGAGGGAGTTGTTTCTGGGGCTCGGCTAGAGCCAGGCCCCGCGTTTCCCTCTGAAGTCAATGCCTCGGTAGTGGAGGGTTCCTTGGGAGACTTTGGTAGCTCCTGTCCACTCTGGACCCAGGCCTGGGGCTGTCCTGTCACTGCTCCCCCAACCCCAGGCCTCGGTCACTTCCCCAGCCACACCCCCCTGGGGGCAGATAGGTACGAGTATTACCTGAAGCTGCAGGTGTGTGGAATACGTTCAGTCCTACAGCAACCCAAGGCTGTCAGTATTGTTTCTGTCCCCATGTTACTGACGGGGAAACAGAGGCACAGAGACGTTAAGCTCTTGACGAGGGCTGCACAGCAAGGGAGCAGTGCGGCCAGGGTTGCAGCCTCAGGCCAGCCCCTGTTGGCTCTGCCAGGGGTCGAGCCTCCCCACAGCCTGGCCTATTTCCTTCTTGTCTGCTGAGCAGTTGTGAAACCAGCAACCGTCCTTCACGTTCCAGACAACCAAGCCCCTTGAAGCCCTGAGGAGTGGCCTGGGTGGGACTCAGTATCTCCAGTTCCTAAACAGAGGCCCAGAAAGAGGAGCCCAGCTGGTCCGTACAGGGTCTTGAACCCAGAACTCCAAGACTGTCATCCCTGAAGAGTCTTTCCATGGAGGATTTGGGTGGCTTTCCAAGTCAGAGCCGACTCAACAACAATAATGGTGACAGTGACAATGACAATAATAATAATAATAGCTCCTTTTACTGAATGCTTACACTTGTTATTGATTTGTTGGGGCTCTTTATATACTGAGGAGATTAGCTCATAGTCAGTTCCTGAGCAACTGAGTGGGGCATGCATGCAGAAGGTGCTCATCACCTAGCCCTGAGTGGGGCATGCAGCTGGTGCTCAGTAGGTGCACAGCCCCTTCCCACAGCCCAAAACAGCTGCAGAAGCATGGAGGGTGGTCAAGAACCCCTGAGAATTTGAGAAAAGCTCAAAATCGTCCCAGGAACCCCCAAGACTTGGTGTCGGAGCTCAGGGACCCCATCCCACCCCCAGCTGGCTCCTGTGTGCCTGAGTTTCCTCGTCTGTGAGTGGGGCTGGTGCTTGGAACAGGGCACAGGCCAGACGTCAGTCAGTGACACTTTTCCTTAAATCCCACACTTCACTTTTTAACCCCATTAACTCACATTCCAAGGAAATTGCTTCTTCTTTCTTGAAGTGGACGACAAGGCCTCAAGAATAAACAGCCCTCCCAACAGCCCTTCCAACTGCAGCCAGACCCACTCTGGATGGCAGCCAGGATCAGTGTGGGGTCGTGATGGACACCATTACCCCTTGCAGACCTTCTCCTGGACCTGGAGAAAGGGTCGTGTAGGTGTGAGCACCTGGCACGTGGGGGCCCTGACAAGCCCATTCCATGGATGGGTGAACCAAGGCCGGCGGGCAGAGCCTCACCTCCTCTACCTTGTCTGCCCTCAGAGCCTCCAGGATTTCTGCTGGGAGGGGCAGTGGGGGAAGCGGCTTGGCTACCGTTGGGGTCCCCAAGCTGCCCCCACAGCTGTCTGAGCCTCTGTCCCCTCCTCTGGGGAATGGGTGAGCTAGGTGCCTCTCTGAGGCCGCTGGCGAGAGCTCAGCCAGGGGCTGGGTGCTCTGGACGCCCTCATCTGTGAACTGGACACCAGCGCCATCCTTCCCTCGGGAAAGTCAGAGGAGACAGTGGGAGACTGGCAGTCATTCATACCACGAGCGTTTACTGAGCGCCTGCTGTGTGCTGGCTCTACTGGCTGAGCGCCTGCTGTGTGCTGGCTCGGCTGGCATGCCGGGGACACATCTCTGCCTGGTGGAGCCAGGAAACAACAGCAAGACATCATCCACAGCAGAATTAAGTGGGAAAAGAGTGACCAGAGTGGGTGAGGAGCACAAGGAAGGGGCAGGGTTTTAGTGCCACTGGGAAGGTGGGGAGGGTGCTCATGGAGGAGGGTGCGTGTCTAGGGCGGGGGAAGGAAAGGCACCTTCAAGGGCTCAGCTGGGCCCCAGGAGCCAGGCTGCAGGGCCCTGGGGAGCTATAGAAGTGTCTGAGTGGGGCAGGTGAGGGCGAGGGGAGGAGGGGAGAGGGGCAGGGAGACCCTGGGGGCTGTGGGCTGAGCTGGGGTCAGGGCTGGGAAAGGAAGGGGTCTCTGACCCAGGAACAGGGAGGAGTGGGGTCTTGGGGCCCACACAGAGCCCAGTGTGAGACCCCCTGGAGTCCAAGGCCCAGAGGACGTTGAGGGTGGGCATGCCCATTTTGTAAATAAAGTTTTATTGGCACACAGCCACACGACATGGCCCATACGGCCTCTGGCCACTATAGCATTGCAATGGCGGAGCTGAGTCCTTGCGACAGAGACCCACTGGCCCGCAATGCCGAAAAGATTTACTGTCTGGCCCTTTACAGAAAAAGTTTGTCAACCCCTGAGTGAGCATGTGCTAGGCCCTGTTCCAAGTCCTTCGCCTATATTCACTCCGTAAACCCTCCCAGCAGTCCTAGGAGGTGGGGAAGTGAGGCTCAGAGAGGTTAAGAAGCAGACCCAAGGTTACACAGCACACTTAGAGAAAAGCTGGCCCCCAGAGCCCTGATGGTTCCCGGAGTCTTCGTGTTGGTTCCACCTTGGCTCATTTATCTCACTGTTTTCATGCTAAATGGATGCACGGTCATTGTAAACGGTGGGCAAAGGCCTGTGAGGGGGAAGGCAGCCCCCCCCGCCCCCCCCCGAGGCTGGGGCATGTCCTGCCCCATCTTTCTCCAGCACTCATCCAAGGCTGTTTCCCGTTACACCCCTGGTGACTGAGCACCTGCTGGGCAGGTTTGTAAGACAGCAAAACCTAAGAGGTTTGGAAGAATCTCTCTCTCTGCCCCCCACCCCCGCCCCACTGAGTAAGTGGGTTTGGGGCCTGAGGGCGCGTGTTCTTCTCAGAACATGTTGGTGGAAACAGGTCCTGCCTCAGTCCTGGTTGGTAGGGTCCACATGGTGACACATGTAGTGTGAAGAACTCTGTCTACCCTAGGAACCGAGGGGGTGGCAGGGGACGGAGTTGGCGGTAACCTCTGTAACCCTGGGGAGCTCCACCTCTAGCCCTGTTCAGGACTCACCCTGAACCCCAACCTAGGCATCCAGCTGCCCACCCAGCATTCCCCACTGTCACCTCCTGGGCACCGTTCACGTCCGCGTGCCCTTCCAGGGGCTCAGCTTGCAGACGGGGACCCTGATGCCTGTCATCCCACATCCTGTCCAGTGGCAATCCTGTCATCTCCTCTTCAAGATCCATCCAAGAATCCACCCGGTTCTCAACCTGGTCGAGCCTCCGCCATGTCCCTGGGGGTCCTAGGTCAGTTCAGCCTCTTCTGGACTCCAAGCCCTCCCCCTCCCCTGCCATTGGCCTCCTTCATCCGTTCCCCACCTGGCAGCCCCAGTGGCCCTCACACACATAAACTGAGGTGACTCCTCTCCTGCTCTAAACTCCGCTGTGGCTCCCCAGTGCCCTTTGTTCTCCCTACTCCCTCCATTATCCCCCTCTCACTCAGGCCTGTTGGTGCGGCAGAGCTGTGGGTCAGATGAAATTCCTTAAGCCTCGTCCACCCGGCTCGGAAGACCAGCAGCTTCTCTCATTATGATTCCTCCTCATACAGGCCTGCCTCAGTCCCACCGCCGGCCTTTGGAGCTTGCAGGGCCGGCCACCTGGCCGCTCTTTGCAGATACTCCCGCAGATGGTCTCAGGACCCTCCTCCGGCTGCCGGCTGCAGGCTGCAGAGACGTCAGCCCCTCGGAGCGGCCCCCCCGACCTCCCCCGGTCAGTTGTCCCCGTCCGCGCCCCCTTTGGCCCGGGAGCTGGGAGGGGCGGGATTGGTGGCGGCCTCGGCGGGGTCCCAGGCCGGCGCCCAGACCGCCTGGGCCTGAGAGTCGGCCCGGCACGGAGACGGAATGAATGAGTCTGGGAGGCCCTGGGACACGGCGCCGGCCGGGCCGGAGGTTCCGGCGGGACCGGCGGGCCGGCGCGCGGTGACCGCGGCGCTGCGGCGGCGGCGGCGGCGGCGGCGGCGGCGGCCGGCAGGAGGCGCAGCGCGGGAGCCGGCGGGAGGCGGGGAGCCGGCGGGAGGGGGCGAGAGCGAAGCGCGGCGGCGGCGGCGGCGGCGGCGGCGGCGGCGGCGCGCGCGCCCAGCCCACCCCCCCGCGCCCGCCGCCGCGCGGACAATAAACAGCCGCGCGCGGGGCGATGCCCGCGCCGGTGCCGCCGCCCCCGCGCCGCGCAGCCCCGGCCGCCAGGCCTTAGCCCGCCCGCCGCCGGCCCTCCCCGCGCGCCCCCGCGCGCCCCGCGCCCGCCCCCGCCCGGCCTCGCGGACCCACGGACCTCGGCGGGGAAATGGAGTGAGTAGGCGCGCTCCGGCCGGGGGCGCCCCGGAGGGAGCCTGAGACCCCCACCCCCCCACCCACGGCCCACCCCCGGGCCGTCGCGGTCCTCGCGTGGGGAGGTGGGTGGCGAGGGGCTTCCGGGACCCCTACTCGGCTGGGGAGGGACACGGGCTGCGCAGTGCCCGCTCGGAGGCCACCCCCTACCCCGCCCTGGCGGCCCACGGGCTAATGGGGACTCGGGAGGCAGCGGCTGGGGGCAGCCCGGGACGCGCGCAGGGTGGGGGTGGGTGCTGTGTCTCTGCCCGCGCCCCAGGGCGGGCCGCGGCCTTCGTCCACCTGTGGGCCCCCAAGCGGGCTCCCTGGGGCCAGGGGGCGACCCCTCCCCATGGCACCGCTGGCTTTGAGCTCACTCCCCCACCCCCAACATGAGCTCGCTGCTCCCTGCTGCCTGGACGCGGGCACCGGCCAGTCCTGCCTTGCCTGACTGCCCTCACCCTGGGCCTCAAGTGCTGTTTGGGGCCCCTGCTAAGGCCGGAGGTCCAGACACCCCAGGTGCCGAGTTCTGTGGAGCCAGGGAGCTTTTCTCCAGGCTTCGGGGTCTGGGTTGGGTGTGAGACCAGAGGTCCTGTACTTTCTGATAGGGGAGCTTGGGTCTCATCCCCTCCTAGGAAAAGTGTCCCCAAGGTGGGGCCCCAAATGGTGTAGCCAAGAGCTGGCTGGCCTGGGTGTGAGCTGGGTGGGCGGCCTGGGTCTAGGGGTCTGGTGAGGAGCTGCTGGGTGGCAGCAGATTCCTGCAGGAGCAGGTGCCCAGTGAGTGTGAGTGGTCATTTCAGACAGAAGTCCTCTGTTCCTGGCATCAGGGAGTCCTCCATGCCCCCACTCCCACAGGTGGGCGCTGGGGGGTTGTGGGGTGTGTTTTTGTACACAGGGGTGGAGAAGGGGTGTCTGGTGTCCCAGCAGCCCGCCTGCCCTGTCCCGGGGCCAGCGGCTGCCCCACTCTGGGCTAGGTCCCCACCCAGCCCGAGGCCCAGACACGGAGGTCCAGCCAGCCCACCCTGCCTGGCTGCCCTGCTCACCCCGCTGGATGTGTTGTCTGAGCCCTCAACTTTCCTCCAGGGATTCACCCGTGACCGCCACACCCGCAGCAGGGTGGGAGCTACCGCCTCCTGCCCTCGCCGGGAAGGAGACACCCATGTCCTCTGCTTCTGAAAGCCAGACAAAGGCCCAGCCCGCTTTCCCCACCCAGCCCGGGAGCCCAGCCAGGGGCTCAGGGGAGCCAGGGCCCAGACCTGTCTGCAACATTCCCCCCACTTGTTTATCTGCTCTGCTCCCCGGGCCCAAGGGGAGCCTCTGGGCCTCCTGACAGCAGGCCCTGGGCAGGGTGTGGCTGTGGGGAGGGGGGCTGCCTCCAGGGAGGAGGGGTGAAGAGGGAGGAAACACCCACCCAGAGCAGAGGAATGAGATGTTCTGGATGGGCCCCATTGTTTCCTTTCCCGCCGTCCCTTTCATTTTCAGTAGGGCTACAGAAGCCCAGAGAGGGGCCACCGCTGCCCCCAGGTCCCAAAGCACAGGGAGGGCCCACGGAGCTTGCCGCCCTATCGCAGGCCTTCTTGGCCTCGGGTCAGATACAGCGCCATGCGCCCCCCACTAGGTGGATCACTGGCTTTTCTGGGTGCAGACGTGCAGCAGGACTTGGTGTTAACCACCCGAACAGTCCTGCGAGGGAGCCGTCCCCTTGGGTTGGCGAAGGGTGGGGTGGCTCCATCTGGTGCCTCCCTGCGTGAGCACCTGCCCCTGGCTCCTCGTCCTCTTCCACGAAGGCAGAGCCAGCTCCAGGCACGGAGGCAATGGCTCCTGGAACGTAATCATTCACCTCCTTCCGTTTCCATGGATTCTGCTGTCAGAGTCACGGGAGATGGTGGCGGTTTGTGGTGGTGCTGGAAAGTTTCTTTTAAAGATAAATTGAAGAATTTGACAACATTTCATTGATTTCAGGATTAAACTAATTTTCGTGAATTTAAGAATGTAAGGAGTTAGCAAAAACTAGCCAAGAACTAAGCAGTGGGGTGGTGGGAGGTGGGTGGTGATGTAAAGCTGGGACAAGGATGGGGCAGGGCGAAGGATGAGACACTGGGCGGGGGTCCGGAGCCAGATGCACATCCGACTGAGGGGGTCGCTGTGCGGCCCCAGGTGAGGGGTGCGGTGCTGCTCCTCTGGGAGCCTCAGGCTTTGGCTAGTAGAGATACTTAAGCTGGGAGCAGCTGTTCTCAGGTGCCAAGGTCCTCATCTGGGGTGAGGGCAAGTCTCGGATGCTGGGACGGGAGCAGGGGAGCAGAGTTGGGTCAGGACCCTCCCAGATTCCTTCTCGCCCTGAGGTCTGGACCTTTTCAAGGAGAAAGTCTCCTCTGAGTGCTAACGAGGTCCCACTTGCTAATCTCCCTTTTTAATGAGGAGCAGAACCGGTTAAAAGGCGACTGTATCCAGTGATAATTGAATTTAATAAGTTTTTACTTTCATTGTGTCTTTTTTTTTTTTTTTAATGTTTTCCCTCTGATGTTTGTGGCAGTGGCTTCTGGTCTTCATAGTCTTGGTAACAATGTAACATTTCCTAGTACAAAGGAGTTTGATTCAAACAGAGTGAATCTGAAGAGCAGGGACACGCAGGGAGCGCTGGAGATGGTGGCAGGAAAACAGGAAGTTGGTTTGAGAAGTGCAAGCATCGTTGATTTCCCAGTCATTGAGTGAGCACTTGCTGTATACTAGGCTCTGTTCTGAGGGCTCAGTCCATATGACCGTGATTGTTTCTTACAGCAGCCCTGTGAGGGGGGGAAACTGAGGCACAGAGTGGTGATAGAACGTTCCTGGGGCCACGCAGCAGGAAAGTAGTGGTGCTGGGGTTTTCTCCTGGGGTATCCTTTTAGCTGCCAGGGGAGGGGAGCTTTGTACCTTCCCAGGTCCCTGGGGCTGTGAGCTGGAGGGTGCTCCTGGGTGTCCTGACATTGGCTTTTCAGCCTGGGTGGTCTGCTGGGCCACACAGCAGGTGGCCTTTGTTGCAGTCTGGGTTCCTGGGGGCACCTGCCCGTGCTTCCCCTCCCAGGGACCCCTTCTGTGACTGCTGATTTGGAAGTGGGGCATGGAGAGGGGGTGTCCTGACTCCCCTTCTCTGGGCCTCACTTTTCTTGTCTGGTGAATGGAGACAGAGGCCACCCAGCCCCCTCCTAGACAGGGTGCCACGAGGGGCAGGGCAGGTGCCTTACAATTGGACCCTGTGAGTACCACCTGCAAAGATCTGCTCCAGCCCCGTGGTGAGGCCCATCCTCAAGGGCCTCGTATTTTGATGCAGGGAAACAGGCTGATTTTCTTACAAAACATCACATCACCTTTCTGGAGTCTGCAACCCTATTCCTTCCATCCTTTCTCTATCTGGGAAGCCTGTTGTCTGTTCATTTAAGAAATACTCCCTGCTGACCATTTCGGCCCTGTGCAGGATCAGAGGGGCCTGAAGGAGCCCGTTGGAGGGGTCTTCTTTGAGATGTGAGGAAGGTTTCCTGGTCCATTCTGCCATGGACCTTTTCTGCAAAAGATATTTCAGGGTTTACTCAGGCAGGCAGAAGGGCATACCTGGTGGAGAGTCAGGCCCATGCAAAGGCCTAGAGGTGGGAAGTGTTGAGAGAGGGGTGCATTCTTTGATCTGTGCTCTGGGGATTGGGTCCTCCCGGGCCTGTGGTGCCCAGCTGGGGATTCACAGGGAGCCATGGGTGGTGTCTGAGCAAGAGGGGAGTGAGGTTCCAACTCAGGCACCAGAAAGAGGGGCAGCTGAGGGCCCAGAGTAGGGAGAAGCAAGTCAGGGCTCAGCCTGGATGGGGCAGTGGGGGTAGTTTGGGGAGAAGTGTGGGAGCTGGGAGGACCACCCCCCACCAGCTGGGGTACACACAGGACCCACCCCCACCGGACAACCACCCCCACCCCACATCTGGGTGGGTGCAGATCAGACTTCAGAACTTGGCAGTGGTTGGAGCTGCCTGCAAGGATGATGGCCTGGTCAAGGAGAGATAGCCCAGTCCCTAGATGTGCTGGGAGGCCCAGTGGCCCTGCTCCAGAAGGGTCTTGGGGCAGAATGAGATGGCTGAGTAGTGGTCTTGGTGCCTGAGCATGCAGGCTTGGGCTGGGGTGCCTGTCTCCAAGGGTTTCAAGCAGGAACCCAGGGCAAGTCAGAGCCCATTGCTGGGACAGCCTAGGCTGGGCTAGGAATTGGGAAGGGTTGCCCAGGCCAGGCCCTGTGGTGGGCAAGACAGGTGAGGACCACCGTGAGAGCAACCTGGACAGAAGGGTCATGGTGGGACAGAGACAGGCCTGGGGGCCCAGCTGGGAGAGCAGGGTGGGAGTGGGGACAGCAGACTTGGAAGGCCCTTCCAGTGACACCTGTCAGGGAGCAGCCAGGTGATGCCCTGGTCAGTCTGTGTTCAAATCCTTCTGACCTGGAGAGTCTCAGGGCAGGGCCAGCAGGACCTTACGATGCCCCACAGGGTGGGCAGGACCCCAGCTCTGACTCCAGCATGGCCCTTGGTGAGAGAGTCAGTATTTCTGCTATATATATGTATGTATTTATTTATTCTTAACCAGCTTTTTTGAGATATTCACACACCACACAATCCTCCTGTTTAAAGTATACAATTCAGTAGTTTTCAGTACATTCACAGAGTTGTATAACCATCACTTCTATCCAGTTCAAGAACATTCCATCACCCCCTGAAAAAAACCCATCCCCATCAGCAGTCACTCCCCACTCACTTCCCCCAGCCCCTGACAACCAGGAACCCCCTCCCTGTGTCTGGGGACTGGCCTGTTCTGGACGCCTCACATCCATGGACTCACACACTGTCCTTCTGTGTCTGCTTCTCTCCCTGAGCACCATGCTCTCAGGGTTGGTCCACGTGGGAGCAGGTGTCATTGTGCCTGATGTTCCCCTTTGTGGATGGATACATTGTGTTTGTCCATCCCTCACCTGATGGGCATTCTGGTTGCTTTATGTATTTATTTATAAGTCACTTTCAGGGTGGTTGAGGCTTGTCTCTTGTCCTCTACTGGATGTGGGGAGCCCAGGTCCTGTTTTAGATAAATTTAACATTTTCTTTAAAGAGAAAAAAAAAAAAAAAGGAAGCAATTACAGGATAAATGGTCCATGGAGGGTGGCAGGAGTGTGATAAGGATTGGGGAACCTTTGAGGGGCCCTCTTGAGAAATGGAAGGACCCTAATTGACTCGCTGGTCTATTGAACATTTATTGAGTACCTCCTGTGTACCTAGTGTCGGGGACATGGCAGGAACAAAAAGAGACCGTTACTGTCCTCAAGGGGAAATAAACAAAATAAGTAACATGATCAGGTGTTTCCTGGTGGTGAGGGCTGGCAGGGGTGGGGATGGAGGGCATGGAGGTGCTGAGGCTAATTGGGGGGGGGGTGTCAGAGGAGGCCTGAGTGAAGAGGTGATATCTGAAGACAGGCCTGAGGGAGTTAGTGAGCCCGTGGAGACCTGGAAGAGAGTGCACCAGGCAGGGAACACAGTCAGTGCAAAGGCTCCGAGGTGGCATGGCATGGCGCTGGGATGTTTGAGGTGGCTGGAGCAGAGTGAGGGGTGGGGAAGGACAGTGGGTGTCTTGGGCTGGTCTCTGCAGCTAAAGCCAGAGAAGGCCCAGGGCAGGGCCAGCTCCTCCCCTCCCCATCCCAGGTTAATGGACAACAGTTTTGCTCTCTTGGGTCTGTGGCCTGCTCTCTCGGTCTCCACCATGGGGGTGACATCTCTCAGCTTTGAACCTTCTAGAAAGTCCATGTCTCATGGGCTGCTTACCTCACCAGTAACAGTAGTAATCCTAGAGGCTCACCTGTGCTGAGTGCTGAGGGGCTTTGAGAAAGAGTAATTCCTTCCTGATGAGGAGAGGAGACCCAGGAAGGCTTCCTGGAAGAGGCAGCTGTGTTTGAGCTGAGCCTGGAGGTGGAGGAAAGAAAGGGGAAGGCAAGAAACTGATGAAGGGTGAGGGGCAAGCCCCTGGGGCTTCTGTGGTGGGCTGAGAGGTGGAGGAAGTGTCTGGAGGGGGAAGGTGCTGGTGGGTCAGGAGGGACAAAGTCCCCACAGGGAGCTGGAAAGCAGCCTCCCCTAACTCCAGCCTCCATCCAGTGAGGGAAGGGGCCCCTGGGCTCCCTCTCACCTCCCCCTCCCCGCGCCCCGTGTGACTCTGCCTCCCCCCACACACAGCCATGGCCAAGGTCGTTGTCAGCTGTTTCCTTTCAATTAGTGCAGGAATGTTCCAGCTCTGGGCTCTGCGCCTGCCTGGGCCGGGACCCCCTCATTCCGGCTGGAGCTGCCCCAGCGGGGCGTGGACTCTGGAAAGACAAGCGCGACACCCCCACCCGCCTCCCACCTCCGGCTCCGGCCCCTCCTGCCCGCTGGGTGACCTTGGGCCAGTTGCATAACCTCTCTGGGCCTTTAAAACATAAACGCCCGCAAAGCTAAGGCCTCGCTGGGTTTGGGTCTCATTAGCTCATCTCCTGGAGCCGGATTATCTCACGCGCTTGAAGCCGACGCCCTCGAGCCGCCCACAAGGCTGCTCGAGCCCAGAATTTGCTCCATGTGCCGTAAAAAATAACCGCGCAAGAACCAGACGCCTGCGCGCAGAAGGTGGGCGTCCTGGCGGAGGGCAAGTCTCTCCACCAGCAGCTGCGAGCTGTGGCCCATCGCGCAGCGGAGCCAAGGGAGGGCTCAGAGACGCAAGTGACTTGCCCGGGTCACACAGCCAGCGGGGAAAACTGACCCGCTGCTCTAACCCCTCCCCAGTGCGTTTTAGCCAAAACTCAGCTTCTCTGCCCAGCTTCTAAGATTTTTTGTAATCTGGCCCTGCTTCCCTGAGCGGAAGTGAGAGTCTCCACCATCCTGTTGACCATCCTGCACCCTCCAACCCCTGCTGCGCTCTGCCCCCCGCCAGACCTCCGGGAGACCCTGCACTCAGTGCGCTCCGGAGCCTGCCTGGGTCCAGGTCCTCGCTCCACCGTTCTGATGCTTCAGTTCATTCATTGATAAAACGGCCATAATGATCCCACGTGCCTCACAGGACCTTCAGGAGGTTGGAGGCTTAGCAAATATTTACAGGCCTCGCTCCTCCCCTGACTCAGTTTCCCCTTCTGTAAAGTGAGGGTGAGCCCCGCCCGCAGAAGATGGTGAGCTCTGGAGAGGATGTTCCTATTGTATCACTGTTTTATTAGGGCTCCATCGTCCTATTTTGTTCTATTTTTCGGATTTATGATGTTGAGCTTTATCTTGGCTTGACCTTGGCTGCCTGGCGCCAAGGGTGGGTCCAGACCCTTCCTGGATAGAAGCCCCTCCTTGGGCGCAGCCCTGAAACCAGAAAGGGGATCCCCCTCCCCCCGCAGTGGGGGGGGGTGGGGTAGACCCCATTACCCAACCAAATCCCACCCTATTTAGGCAGCCCCTGAGGCCTGGGGCAGGAATCCCCTCAGCCCCTCAGCCCCCCAGCGCTGGGCCGGGGGCGGGAGATGCTCCGCGCCAGCCCCACCCCCGCGAGCCCGCTGGGCCTCGGCGTTGCCGTGGAGATGGCGCGGTTACCAGGGCAACCGCCTCCCGCGGGCCCCGCCATCCATCACCCGAGGCTGCTGCGGCCGCCCGGGGCGGGGCCGGGTGCGACGGCTTTGGCGCCCCCAGGCCTGAGCCCCTTAGGCTGTGACAGCATCACCGGTGGAAAGGGATGGATGTTCTCTTCCTGAGCCGGCCCTCACCTCTCTGTGCCCGCCTGACCTTCCTCTGCCCTGGCTTGGCCCAGCAGGGACTGGCGAGCCCCGCGAGGACACTGCCCTCCTTGTCTCCAAGCCTGCCGAGCTGACCTCACCGCCATCCCTATGTCCCCGTGTCTAGCCTGAACCGCCACCTGGCCGCCAGAATGGGGACCCAACATTAGGTGGCTTGGTCCCTCTGCCTGCCATGGCCCTGTTTGCCTTGGGGTCTCAGCTGTTCTGCCCCCTCCCCCAACTCTGCCTCCTTCCTGGGTGGGTCCCTGGAGGCCACACTAGAGCTGGGAGAAGGGAAGCCCTATGGTGTGGCCTGGAGCTGGGCAGAAATCCCAGCTCTGCTACTTTCTAGCTGTGTGACTTAAGGCAAGTGACTCACCCTCTCTGGGCCTTGGTTTCCAGCTATGGGAAGAGCATATCAGGCCGAGGGAACAAGTGCAAAGGCCCTGAGGTAGGAGTAGGTTTGGTGCAGTTTGGGCACATCCCGGAGGTCCTGGTGGCTGGAACAGAGTGAACAAGAGGAAGAGCCGAGGGCACCAGGGCAGAGAAGTGGATGGAGGCTGGGCAACCCTGGCCTTGTGGCTTCTTTCAAGGGGTGATGGGGGCCAGGGGGGCTTGAGAGCCAGAGAGTGACTGGTTCAGATTCTTGTTTTGAGAAGCTGCCTCTGGTCGTGGGCTGTCAGGGGACAGGGTGGTGGTGAGTAATGGTAGAGGCCTAGGGTGAGGTGAGACAGGTGGGGTTTTCAAGAAGAGAGGGGGTGGGCTGATGTGGGGAACACAGGGGGTGGCCCCCTGCCCAAGTCACCCAGGGTGACTGGGCAGACCTAGAAATCCAGCAGATCTGGCCCTTTAGGAAGGGCAGCTGAGCCATCTAGCTGGATCAAGCCTTTCTTGAACTCCACCCAGCTGAACCTAGCTTCCCTGAGGAAGGAGAGGGGGAAGCTGCAGAGGGTGTGGCTGATACTGCTGGGCCCCTGGGAGGCACAGAGGGGCAGGTGCCTCCTGACAGGAAAGGAGGTGCTGGGTGGGGTCACCTCGCTGGGGCATGGGAGCCAGATGACTTCACAGGCCTCAGCGAGGCCAGGAAACTGAACCTGAGTGGGGCGGACGGATGGGGCACTGCAGCCACAGGATAGATGTCCACTGAGTAGCTGCCTGGCAGGGCAGGGGCTTGGGTTGGGGTAGACACAGTATGTGACTTTGGGCCTACTTCCCTTCTGACCCACAGCAGGAGGAGGGCATAACAGGGAGGGTTTAGATGGGGTGTGCAGGTGGGGTGTGCAGATGGGGAACCGAGGCCAAGGAGGGCAGAGGGTCTTTGGAGGCCCCGGGGTGGCTCCAGACCCTGAGACGAGGCCGAGGGGTGGGCGGGGTCTGAAGGACAGTCTGTGATTTCAGTCCCTGTGAAGATAAGGGGCTTGGGGCAGATGGGAGGGTCTAGCTCCCCCCGTGAGACTAGGCCTCCCATCAGCGCCTCCCAGAGTGGCCCTGTGATCACTGGGATTTGAGGCAGGCAATCTGGAAGCCCCCCACTTGGGCTCAAGAACCCTGCCCTCCCCCCATTTTTGCATTGTCACAGAGGCCCTGGAACCATGAGGTGACTATTAAGCCCATTGCAAAGACTGTTCCAGGCTTGATTGGCGGGAGCATTTCACTCTACACCTACTGTGTGCAGCTCCAGGGACCCACCAGCGACCAGGAAGGGAGGGCCCAGGTGGAGAGGGGGTGCAGGAGAGGGGGGAGGGGCCTAGATGACTCATCCTCCAGGTCCTGGACCCCCTGCTGGCCCCTGTGCCCCACTGGAAGGCCCCAGATCCTCACAGCATGAAGCCCTGTCCCTTTAAGCGCACCTGGCAATACTGACATTTATCCAGCTCCTACTGCATACCAGCTTAAGGCTGAACTGCCTTACATGGGCTCTCAAAAGACATTGACTGGGTGAGAAAGGGAGTTTGGGTTTGAATTTCAAGGGTTGGGAGGTGGGGCTGGCGGGTCCTTCCTCCTCCAAGTGTCCTTCCCAGGGCTGGAGAATGCTTGGTGGGAGGCTGAGGAGGGGTCTGTCTTGATCGGTCTCTCCATCTGGGCAGAAAGGTGATGCAGCTCTTCCTGAGACACTCTTCTCCAGGCTTTGATTCCTGGGGAACTCCTATGCATCCTTCAGAGCCCAGCCTCCAGTGCTCTTTCTTCCCCAAACACTTCTCGGGTCTCTAGATGGAGCCTCACCTCTCCTGTCTCTTGCCCTCTCCCGGATTTATTGGGAAGATTTATCAGGAGAATTAATGAGATTGGATGGATGGAGAGACTGGTGCTGCCTCTGAGGTGGTGGGGAAGGGTCCCACCTGACAGAAGGGAAACTGAGGAGTTCACCCAGCTCAAAGACAAGGGTGGAGATTCAAACCAGATCTGCCGAAAGCAGGGGTAGGTTGGATCCTCGGCCTGACCTTCTCTGTCCCCGCAGGGTCCTGGTGGCAGAGACAACATCCCAGCAGGAGCGGCTTCAGGCCATTGCAGTGAGTTCTCCCCAGTCCCTGAGACAGTGTGGCCAGTGCGGGGAGGCTGGGGAAACCTGGGGTCTCAGGGGCTCCCCACACCCAACCTGGGGCCCCAGGTACTCAGAACCAGGGCGTGGCGAGGGAAACTTGAGTGCCTGAAGGCCTTTCCCACAAAACGGAAATGCAGAGACCCCTTAGTCCTCAGTGTGGATGCTTAGCCCAAAAGTCCTCTTTGACCCCCAGCACAGCCCACCTGCAGTGGGGAAACTGAGGCTGGAGAGCAGGTGGGGGCCCTGGGGGTCACGTGGCTGCCACTGACAGAAAAAGCGAAGTCCTCCTGGGCACAGGCCTGGGTAGTGGAGGCGGGGCGGGGGCTCCACGGCCCACGCCGCCCTGAGCGCCCATGCCGCCCGGTCAGGAGAAGCGGAGGAGGCAAGCAGAGATTGAGAGCAGGCGCCGGCAGCTGGAGGACGACCGGCGGCAGCTGCAGCACCTGAAGGTACGGGGCAGGCGTGCCCCTCGCAAAGCCAGTCTGGGCTTGGGGGGGACAGCAGTGCCCAGGGACCCCGGGCCTCGGCTGGATACAGGGGTTTGGGGGAGCAGGAAAGCTGGGGTGACCCTGACCCCGGGCCCCAACCTTACTCTGACCCCGACTGTGCCCCTGACTTTCACCTTGACTCCTGCTGCCCCAGTCCAAGGCGCTGCGGGAACGCTGGCTGCTGGAGGGGACGCCATCCTCCGCCTCTGAGGGGGACGAGGACATGAGGAGGCAGATGCAGGAGGATGAGCAGAAGGCACGGATCCTTGAGGGCTCCATCTCCAGGTGGGCGGGGCTGCGGGACCTGCCCCCTGCCGGGTGCTGGGGCTGGGCCGAGGTGGGAGACCCTCAGTGCTCGGGGAACGCGTGGTGGGGGCAGGCCCCCTACCCGGGCCCCAGGGGCTGTGTGCGTCCCCTCCTCCCCTCGCCACCCGGCAGAGCAGGTGTGAGAGGGATGCACAGTCCAGGCGGGTCTCCCGTCTCTCGCGTCTCTGAGGATGGGAGCTGCCTGCCTCCCTGGGGGCTTCCTGGCGCCAGCCCAGCTGGCTCTTCCTGGCTCTAATGGAGGCCATGGAGGCCACGGAGGCCCAGGCAGCTGGGCCTGCAGGAAGCCGGGGGAGGGGGCAGGCTGGGGAAAGTGACCATCCCGTCTCCCTGGGCTGGGACAAAAGGCCCAGAGCAGTTTCCAGGCACGCAGGTGGGCAGACGGGAGGCCCAGGCTCAGTCCTGGGGCCGCGGGGTCAGGCGGAGGGAAGTGACAGCCAAAATTCCAAATGTCTGCTGGGCCAGGGAGGCCCAGAGATATGTGCCAGCCCTAGGCCCCACCATAGGCACCTCCAGATCCCATCCAGATGTGTCTGGTTTGGGAAAAAGTTGGGGACTGGCAGCTGGGGTCCCCACCTTGGCCTCAGCTTCCCCATGGGTAACCTGTGCGCCTGGAAGGAGATGGGGCTGCGCTGCATCTGGGAAAGACAGCAGGGACTGACCAGGCAGAGGGGCACTGGCAGGTGGGATGGAAGGTCGGTGGGAGTGACCAGCCACCGGGGCTGGGACAAGGTGGGCTCCTGGCCATCCCACCTGCTGGGTGCCTCCCTGGGCAGGGGGAGGGTCTCCCATATGCCCTACTGCATGGCTGGCTTCTGGGGGCCTTGGCTTTCTTCCTTTTGGGGCAACCCATTCCTCAGGTGATTCCATTACCTGCATTTTGCCCGCTCAGTGTTCCGGCCTGGATGCCTCCTCCAGGAAGCCCACCAGGCTGACCCTGCTGTATCCATCTTGCTGATCTGGGCTCACTGTGTTAGGGGCGGCAGACTCACTCCCCTCAGTCTGTCCTGAGCCTCCAGAGAGAATGCCCCCCTCACCCCCAGGCTGAGTGCCTTTAACACCTGCAGCCCAAAGCCTCAGGCCGGTGACACCTCGGTGGGAGTGAATATGCCAGTTTTGTTTTCACTGGGTGTACGGGCACCGTTATCTTCCAATACTTGGAAAGTGAAGTGATCTTTCCAGTTTCCCTGGAGAGAGAAAACCTCCTGTAAAGATAAATGTATCTGAGTGGAAAAAAAGGAGAATCTCTTGGTAGCAGACAGAGGGGTGAACCCCAGCCCCAGGGAAGGGACCCATGGACCCGCCAGCCCAGGTTCAGGCCCCGCCTCTGGCCCTTGCTGGCTGCCCACATTCTCTGTCATGCCTGTTTCCCTACATGTGAGCAGGAGTGAGGCAGCCCCCGGGGCTTTTAGCGAACATCCAAGGCCAGGGGGCCTTACCTCCTGCACCCTTCCCAGGTTGGAGAAGGAGATTGAGGAGCTGGAGAACCCCGATGCGCTGCCTGCCACCAAGGAGGGCACAGCAGCCCCGAGCCCAGCCCGCGCCCCGGCCCCAGCCCCGCCCCCGGCCCAGGAGGACCAGAAGGCAGAGGTGGTGCTGAATTCTCAGCAGGTAAGAGGTGATGGTTCCAGGGGTGCCACCCTGCTGGCCCCGCCCCAAAGATGTTCCAGCGCCTCCCCGTGGCTGTGGCCGGTGGCTCGAGCAGATGTTAAAGCCTTTGAATCCCAGCCTGGCCACCTCCCTGCCGTGTGCCCTGTGCACGGTGCTTTGCCTCCCTGGGCCTGTTTCCCCGCCCTCTGGGGGGTGTCACGGAAGTAAGTCAGTCAGTAGATGGCAGCGCTTCACTGGTAGAGAGTTTTCCCCAAATACCACCTGCTTCTTGTCATCCTTATGTTCCTCGAGCACAACAGGTGTCACCTGTCTAATCCTCAGGATGGCCTGCTCAGGTGGGAGCAGTGTTCCCATTTGGTGGAAGACAAAAACTGAGGCCCAGAGAGGTTGAGAGACTGTCTTAAGGCCACACAGCTGAAGAACGGTCTTTCTTGGGCTCAGCCATGGATTCTGGGGTCTGGCGTCTGTACCAGGCTCTGTTGAAACCGGACCCTAGAACTCTAGACCCAGAGCACATGTCCGCCACAGCATGTTAACACAAATTCTGGAGGCTCCCAACCCCCTTTGTTGTCTTTGGGACTCAGAGGGCCTGGGGGACCCACTTCCTCTCCCCTCACCCATCCTCGCTGTCCCAACCCCGGAGGGGCTTCAGCCAGGAGATGCCACCCCATCTCAGGGCAGGGCCACGGAAGCCAGCGTCCCTGTTTCTGTCCTGGTCCATCACCAACTGCTGTTTGAGGGCCTCGTTCTGGAGCCTGCAGACTGGCCCTCATTTCTTGTGTCGGCTTGGTTGTGGCAGACCAGGAGGACACAGACCCGGGCCCTGGCCTTCTTGGGCTGTGGTTGTGCAGGCAGATGCAGATGTATCAGGCCACGCCAACACAGGAAGGCAGTTGGACCTATTGTGGGGGAGCACAGGGCACTGTAGAGTTCCCAGTGAGGTGTCTGATTCATGGGAGGACTGGGCGCCCTTCCCAGAGAAGGTTTTGAAGGCTGAGCAGGAGTTTTCTAGTCAGGGACTCGAGGTGAGAGGGGGTTTCCAGTGAGGGTGATTGAGCACAGACTGGCTGGCATGGTCTTTTCCTTCGTGATGCGTGCCTCCTGTGAGGAGACAGATACTGACAGGGCGAGTACCATGGTCACCTGGGGGACAGCCACGGGATGGGGGGCGGGGAGCCACCTTTTGATTGGGATTGGGTGGTCAGGGAGCTGAGCAAGGAGCTGGCCAAGCAGAAATCCAGGAAGGGCCTTCCAAGTGGAAGGACATTGCACACAAAGGCCCTGGGACAGCAAGGAGGCCAGAGAGGCCAGAGGTGGGAGGCAGAGGGAGAGGCCAGTGGGCAGGGCTCTGCTGACCCAGGGCCTGGGGGTCACCAGGAAGGGTTGGACTTTGTTTCTGGAAATACTGGGAGCCGCAGGGACTTTTCTGGCTGTCACAGGCTAGAGCAGGGTTGAGGGTAGGTCCAGGAGGAGACGGCACCTGTGATGGGGTCACCGCTGAGCCAGGCCCTCCCCAGGCTCCTGCCCCCCGTGGAGGGGACCCTGGTGAGCGGGAGGGGGCCCTCCGCCACTCCTGACCCCTCTGCCTTCTTTCTTGCAGACACCGGTGGGCACGCCCAAAGGTATGTCGTCTGGAAGGGGCGGCCGGGCCCTAGCGCCCTCTGGTGGCCAGGGAAGGGGTGGCAGGCCAGGGGGTGCCTTCAAGGTGTTACTGTTGCTGATTAAGTAAAACAGTAGCACAGTGGTTCTGGCTGTCCTTGTCCTCAGCAGCTTTGAGCCTGGCCCAGTGCCCAACATGGTCATTTAACGTAATTTTCATAACATCCCTGGGCTGGAGTTTCTGCAGCACCCGTTACAGATGAGGGCTCAGCCCCGACCTGAGGCTCTGGGTCCAGGTGGGGTGCCCCCACCCCCGCCCCAGGGAGCCACACCCACCTGCTCTGAGCTCCTGGGCAGGTGGGTGGGCCTCGGTTTTCACATCTGTAAGATGGGGCCTGTGGGGGGTGAGAAATCACAGTCCTGGCTGTCCGGGAGACCCTGCCCCATTTAAAAGGACAAAGGTCTCACACACACAGACGTGGAAGACCACCATCCAGGAAACAAAGAAAAAAGCTCAAAGTTTGAACTCTGGGATCCATTTTATGCCCCTCATAAGTTTATTGCAGGTATATAAATATACACATTTGCAAGTATTTCCCATGGATACATGACATTTAAATATATACATTTAGTCATAAGTTTATTAAATGTAATACTAAGTTATTAAGTATGTAAAATTCTACAGCATAAGCTATATATTAAAATATATACTAAACATGTCTATTTCTGTGTCTAAAGCATGGAAGGGGAGCCACCAGCCAGGATTGGAGGTGGCAGCCAGAGCGCCTTGGGCCTGATTTGTCATGTGTTAATTATTCACAAGAAGAGAGTGTCTGCTTGTCTTACTGTGGAATTAAAAATTAATAATTAAGAAAAAATCCATGCAGGCCTCTCAGGGATCTTGTGAAAACTATTTGGACCAAGAGATGTACAATGAATGGGCTGTGGGGCTGGAGTGTGTTTTCTTTTTAGGGAGGGAGTCTGTGTGTGTCTGGGGGTTCTGGGCATGCGCACCTGTGTGGAGGGTCTGGGTGTATGCATGTTTAGGGGGAGGGGCCAGGTATCTGGGCAGGTGTGTGGGAGGGTTATCTGGGTGCCTGGGAGTCATTTACACATGTCTGGGAGTGTCCAGGAGTCTGGGGGTAGGGGAGACTGTGTGATCTCTCCTCTGACCTCTGTCTTTCCATCCTTTGCCCCCGAGCAGAGAAGAGAATCTCCAACACCCCCATGAGGATGGTCGAAGGCTCCACCATGATGAAGGCAGGTGGGTTGGCCCTGGGGCTCAGACCTGTGTCCAGCCACCATCCTAGGCCGAGTGGCAGCCCTGGGGGGCCTGGCAGGCCAGGGTGAGGTCGGGTGCAGCAGCACTTGGTGAGCGCTGTGGTTATGGGGGCTGCGGCTAGACCAAGGCCACAGCTCTGAGCCTGGGCAGGGCCTGGGTGCCCCCTCAGCTTTGGCACCTCCGTCACAAGCTGGCCCAGCTTCCCCGAGAAGATGGGCCCCCTCGCATGGCGGCTCTGACCTGACACCCCTCATGGCTTCCATCCCCTTAACCTCGTCGCTCGCTCCTGGGCTCGGTGGGAGCGGCACACGCTCACACACGCCTGCACTCGCTCCCTGCAAACCCCTCCTTCACCACCCTCAGGCTGCCTTTGGGGAGGGAGGGAGTGCCCGTCCCTGGGGGTTACCAAGCAGGGAAGAGTTAGGGTTAGCACTCAGAGTTCTACAAGGTCAGGGTTCAAATCCCTGCTTGATCACATAATCTGGAGGGGTGGGATTGCAGAGCCGTCTTGCCCAGGGCCCAGCACAGACCCCAGTCTGAGTGACAAGTCACAACAAACAGCAGAGCCTTGTTGCTGCCGCCGTTCTTACTAGACTAAGTTTGGAGGCATGAAACCCGGGAGGGGAGTGAAGACCAGGATGTGACCGCATGTGGGGAGGGAGAGGAAGCCCAGGGTGAGGAAGAGGGTGCAGGGGTGTTGCCCCAAGAGGAGGGAGGTGGAGGGTAGCATTTCCCAGAGAAGGAGGGGCACCTGCAGGGCGTCAGTGCCTGTTTGAGTAGCCCTGGCCAGCACTGAGTCAGATGCCCTCACCTGTCCCTTCAGCCAGGGACCTCGTGCAGTACACAGCCTGCCTAACTGTACGTCTGACAGTGGGGTCTTAGGCTGTGTAGAGACGTGGTTTTAAATAACAGTCACTCGCTCATTCACTTAGCAGATGCTTGTTGAGCACCTGCTGTGTGCCCAGCATGAGGGGTGCAGCCTGAGCAAACCCATGTTCTGATGGGACGACAACCTGTACGGTTTCCTTATGGAGAAGAGAAGGGAGAGCACGGTGGAGGGGTGGGGAACCTAACTTAGGAGGTGACATTTGAGCAAGGACCCAAAGGAAGTGAGGGAGCAAGGCATGCAGACATCTGGGGCGAGGGCACACCAGGCGGGGGGTACCACCAGTGCCAAGGCGGAGTCGGGACTGTCTGTCAGGTGGGAGGAACCGCGGGGAAGCCCGTGTTGTTTGGGGGGGAATAAGTGATGGGGAGAGAGGAAGGCAGTGAGGACGAGGAGGTGACCGGGTGGGTCAGGCCACGCAGGGCCCGGAGGTGCGGGAGACTCGGACAGGGTCGCGGGAGCCCTGGAGGCCGGTGGGCCGAGCAAGGACGCGCCCCGTCGGTGCTCACCGGCGCCCTCTGGTGGCGATAGGGAGAACAGGCTGTGGGCAGGGCTGGGAGACCGGGTCAGAGGGGACCGCCTGTCCCGGAGGGGCGGGGTGGGGGGAAGGGATGGTGAGAAGGTGGGGAGGAATAGTGCGGGCAAGCGCTTCCCCCCACCAGCAGGGACTGCAGAGGGACGAGCGGTGAGTGGTCGGGTCTGGGTGTCGTGAAGGCAGCGCCCACAGGGTTTGCAGATGGACAGCGGAGGGGCTGGGGGTGGGGGCGGTGAGACAGGAGGGAGAACGGACACGTCTGTGAGAATGCGCCGGTCAGGGGGGCTCTTGGGCGTGGTGGTGGAGGGGGAGGGGTGGGAGCTGGGGGCCAGGGGCTCACTGCTAGGCCCCGTGTGGTGTTCGTGGTGACGATTTCTGCAGAGCGAGGGCAGATGCTGGAGGTTGATCTCTGGCCCTAGCTGATAAGGACCTCATTCAGTTCAGGAGGGAATCATCCCGTCTTCCCCGTGGAGTGGTCGACTTAGACGTGCAGCGCAGAGCGCGAGCGGGCGGGCAGGCCTGGATGCTGGGCGCACAGGCTTGAGACTCGTGTTCAAATCATGGCTGGAGTGGGCAAGGCATGCCTCTCCAACTGACTGGACTCTAAGGCTTTGCAGACCGAGTGGGGCTGCCAGGGGGCCTTGGAGGCCGAGCAGAGCGATTCAGACCCCACGCCCGCGGCACTCGGGAGCCATGGACGGGCGCTGAGCTGGGGAGGGCCGCATTGAGGGCACCCGCTGCTTGGCTCTGCGCTGCCGGCTCCCCTCCCTGGCTTGGCTGCACCCCGGTGGGGGGCACGTGGGCAGGTGGGCCGCAGCGTAACCGGTGCCTCTCGTGCCAGCCATGTACTCGGTGGAGATCACGGTGGAGAAGGACAAGGTGACCGGGGAGACGCGGGTGCTGTCCAGCGCCACCGTGCTCCCCCGGGAGCGCCTCCCTCAGGGCGTCAAGGTCTACGAGGACGAGACCAAAGGTACGCGCCCCTCTCCCGCCTGGCCAGCGCGGACCCACGCTGGTTTGATGGGGCACCGTCCAGGGCCGGGTCTCATCCCACAGCCCACGGACCTGCGGCCCAGCCTCCCTCCATCTGGGAAACTACCTAGGGGCCTGGCCAGCGCCAGCTGGGCTGCAGGGGCAAATCCTGAGCCAGAGGCACTCAGTCCTGGGAACTTCCCAGCCAGCCAGCCCTTCAATCCCAACCTCACAGATTACTCATTTAAATAATTACTGTTGTGATAAAGACTCCAAAAAAAAAAAAAACGAAAACACCCAGAGATGCAGAGAGGGCCAAGACAGGATCCAGCAGGGCAGGGAGGGGACAGGGAAGGCTCCACAGAGGAGGTGAACAGATACACAGTGGGTGTGGGTACCAGCAAACCTGGGTGAGGACAGCACATGCAAAGGCCCTGAGGTGGGATAGAGTTTGCTGGGCTTCGGGAGGGGGTGGCGAGAAGAGCCCTTGGGGCTGATGCAGAGTGGTGGGGTGGGGACAGAGGCCTTGACAAGGGTGGCAAGGGCCTTGGTGCTGAGGTCTAATCTGGTTTTTAGAGTCCCCTCTTCCAGTGAGGAGACACATGCACAAGGAAGGTGGAGACGGGAGGAGAGGGCAGCCCTGGGGAGAAGTTCCAAAGTGCCTGCCTCTCTCCCCGCTTCCTCTCTCTGTCTCTCTCAATGTAATTCACGTAAGGTAAAATCCACTTTTTTAAACTAAGGAAAACTTTCCTTTAAACCGTGCAGTCCATCAGTATTTAGATGGTCTCATAAACATTGTGGCATTTAAACTTTTGTTTATTTCTGGCATGGCCTGTAGGTTAGTATTCTGTCTATTCTGGGCAATATTCACAGTGATGCTAGAAAAAGGAATGAACCCACCTTAGTAAAGACAGTGTGTTAAGAAGACATTAAAAGGACATTTGGAATCAAGGCAAGTATTGGCCTTCTTCAAGACATGGGGTCCCCAGCACTGATCCCCTGAGTCAGGTGTAAAATTAACACAGCTCAGCTTTAGGGTCCATTAGTGAGTCCAGGAGTGCCACCCTCATGAGAAGATGGAAGACGAAGGGAGAAGATGCAGGACCCCCACCCAATTCAGTGGGTTTTGAAATATTCACCATGTTGTACACCCTCACTATCTGGTTCCAGAATATTTTTCTTCCCCAAGTAGAAACTGCATCCTTTCCCGTCCCCATCATGGTAACCTTGAACCCACACTCCATCTCTGTGGACTGGCCTGTTCTGGACGTCTCACATCACTGGACTCACACACTGTGTGCCTTGTGTGTCTGGTTCTCACTGAGCATCGGTCCTCCAGGTCCATCCACATGGTAGCCAGTGCCAGTGCTTCTCTCTTTTTCACGGCTGAGTGAAATTCCCGTGTGAGGATGGACCACATTTTGTTTATCCAGGCATCAGCTGATAGACATTTAGGATGTTTCTACTTTTCGGTTTTGTGCTATACAGGTTTTTGTGTGGGCGTATGTTTTCATTTCTCTTGGTTAATACCTAGGAGTCGAATTGCTGAGTCATGGTGACTCTATGTTTAACCATTTGAGGAACTTCTGGGGTGTTTCTGCAGCGGCTGTACCATTTTCCTTTCCCACCAGCCATGCATGAGGGTTTCGATTTCTCCACATCCTCAACAACCCTTGTTATTGAACATTTAAAAGTTATTATTATTATTATTATTGTCGTCCTGGTGGGGTTGAAGTGATACCTCGTTGTGGTTTTGATTTCCAAAGAGGTTGTTCAGGCCTCTGGGATGTCCAGAATGCTACTAGAGGGGTCCTGTCACAGCCCAGCCCTGTTGTGGTTTGGGGCTGTTGACCCAGGTGGAATCCTGGCTCCAGCTCTCACCAGCTATGTGGTTCTGGGCAAGTCCCAACTGCCCCAATGACAGCACAGGGCCAAGGGGCAGAGGATCCCTGTGCTCACAGAATGTCCTCACCTTGGCCACTGAGCCCAGCCTGGCCTAACCCCTAGGGATTCAGGACCTGACCAGACTGGCCTCTGGTTGCTTAGCAGTGGGAAAGTGATCCGTTTCCATGGCAGCCAAGGGCTCAGATTCCTACGCTGGGGCAGTGGCCAGTGGGAAATACCTAGCTTGATTCTTTGTGACCCAGGCACAACCACACCTGGGCCTCCAGTTCAAAGTCACCACAAGGCCTTGAAGCGTGGGCACCCCTCTCCAGGGATATGGAAACTGAGAGTGGAAAGCACTTTCTTTCTGGGCAGAAGCCAGAAGCCGGAGCCCTGACCCTTGGCCCGGGAGGAGATGAGTCCCTGGGGCACCTGGTGTGTCTCTCCCTCCCTCCCTCCCTCCCTAAGCAACTGGGAAGCAGTGTTTCTAGAAGGAGTTAGCCAGGCTGTGATCTGGGGCTGGCGTTGGACTGTGGCCGGGACTCCTCCCAGGTGCTGAAGTCCAGTCCTTAGAGACTGCAGTTCAGCTTAGAAAATGACAACTCAGAGAGACACAGATGACAAAAGCTGGAGAGATTTGGAAAATACTGCTTAACAAGTTTGATTGCATGTATAAAACTCTGCCCAATCGAGAATGCACATTATTTTCGTAAACACAATGAGAGCATTTTCAGAAAGTGACTATGTCCTGTTATGAAGTTTATATCTTACGTCTGTGTTCCTGGACCACAGAGCCCCACTCTCCTCAAGTTAGAAACACTCTTCTAAATAAATCTTGACTTAAAGAAGCAATCAATCAAAATATCAAAATGGAAATTATAAACTACACTTGAAAGACAATGACATACAGTAATCCATGAGCTGCAGCCAAAGCAGAATTCAGAGGAAAAGGTATAGCCTTCAGGATGCTTACTAGAAAACAAAGACTGGGTGGATGAACCAAAGTTTAACTGAAGGTTATCTACATGAACTCAATGGGGGGAGGGGGTCAGAACCCCTGCAACTCCTTGTCTACATGAACTCAATGGGGGGGGGTCAGAACCCCTGCAACTCCTTGTCTATATGAACTCAATGGGGGGGGTCAGAACCCCTGCAACTCCTTGTCTATATGAACTCAATGGGGGGGGGTCAGAACCCCTGCAACTCCTTGTCTACATGAACTCAATGGGGGGGGTCAGAACCCCTGCAACTCCTCACGCAGGGAAATGTGTGTAGACTGGGAGAAAGAGCAGGGCCCAGCCCAGGCCAGCTGTGTGACCTTGGGCTAGTTACTTCCCTTCTGTGAACTCCATTGTCACCATCTTTGCAACAGCAAAAAAACAGACCTACTTTGCAGGGCGATCAGGTGGGTGCCAGTTGGCTGGGGAATATGAAGACGCTTCAAGATGCAAGACAATGAAAAATGAGCTCATTTTTTCCTTCTTGGTTCCTATAAATTCTCCTCTGTGCATCAGTTTGTCTGCATCCGCAGATCCCAATAGGAGTTCTAATTGTCGATCAGTTCTAAAGGTGCAATTTAGTTTATGATTTTCCTTTTGCCGAGGGATGGCTCTCAGCCCTACCAGCCTTTCCCTTCTGTCTGGGAACCAACTCATTCTCTCTCTCTCTCTCTCTCTCTCTCTCTCTCTCTCTCTCTCTCTCTCTCTCTCTCTCTTCCTCTTCCCCACCCCGCCTCC
This sequence comes from Camelus ferus, assembly GCF_009834535.1. NCBI lineage: Eukaryota > Metazoa > Chordata > Mammalia > Artiodactyla > Camelidae > Camelus > Camelus ferus. The sequence goes on along the minus strand of NC_045717.1, from coordinate 27,053,028 downwards.
CCCTGCCAGTGGTCCATGCTGTGGATGGCACTGCGGAGAATGGGATCCACCCCCTGAGCTCCTCTGAGGTGGACGAACTCATCCACAAGGCAGACGAGGTCACGCTGAGCGAAGCGGGGTCCGCGGCAGGGCCAGTGGAGCCCCGGGGACCACCGTCGGAGGAGGCCATCCGGACCACGCCCTCCAGGCGGGAGATCACGGGAGTTCAGGCCCAGCCGGGAGAGGCCATGCCGGGCATCCAGCCCGGCCAGGAGCCCCCAGTCACCATGATCTTCATGGGTTACCAGAGCGTGGAGGATGAGGCCTGAGACCCAGAAGGTGCTGGGCTTGCAGGACACCGTCACCGCGGAGCTGGTGGTCATCGAAGACGCAGCCGAGCCCAAGGAGCCTGCCCCGCCCAACGGCAGTGCGGCCGAGCCCCCCGCCACTGAGGGCTCCAGAGAGGAGAACCAGGTCGGGCCTGAGGCCCCCGCCAGTGACGCCCAGGACCTCGACATGAAGAAGCAGCGCTGTAAATGCTGCTCCATCATGTGAACCGCCCGGCCCCCCAGACCCCGGCCCTGCCTCTGCACCGGACACCCACAGCCTGGCCCTCACAGCGCCCGCCCGCCCTCCACCCGCAGTCATGGGCCCAGGACGCGCTGTGTCGTCACGTGTTCCTCCTGAGTTGTCTTTCACTGGAAAGAGAGGGTCAGGGGTCCCCCGTCCCGTCACCACACCCCACACCCCTAAACCACTGAGCCGTGCACCCATGCCTGGTAGGAGAAACACGGACGTTCCCGCTTCTCCCTGCACGAGGGCGCCTCACGTGGCGGCAGCTCCACAAGGTGGCTCTAACCCACAGCGGTCCTGGCCGATGTGACCCGCGGCCTCCACACAGCCCCAGGCCAAGCTGCCACCTCTGGGCCTCCTGCCTGTGCCTTCCTGCCACCTCCAATGAGGTCCCTGAGGGGACACCCTGCCAGAGAGGGACCTGGGGAGCCAGGGGTTCCGGGGGACTGCTCTGTCCCCACTCAGCCTCTGAAAGTGGAGGCCGAGGCACTGGGTCTGGATCTTGGGCAGTCGGGGTGAGGCTGTGCCTCTCTAGGGAGACCAGGCTCGAAGTCTTAGAATGGAGCACGGGCCCCTCGGGACACCCCCAGCCTCATGTGCCCCTCCCCCCACACACTCTTTGGCGCAGCCAGCAGATGATGGAACCTGGGAAGGGGAGCCCTGGGGATACGCCTCCCATTCGGGAAGGGTGTGACCCCTGTGTCGTCTTCTGGCCAGGCCAGGCCAGGGGTCTTTGAGCTGCCTCCTGTACAAGGCAGGGCCACGTGAGCCCTTTCTTGTCCTGAGCTCCCATCCCCACTGGGCCCTCCTTCCTCCTGGTGCTAATTTGGGGACCTTGGGGGGGCTGCCCCCGGCCCCTTCTCCAGCCTGCCTGGACCAGGATCCTGGGTCTCCCCAACCATAGCCCAGAGATCAGGCCCACCGCCAGCTCTGCTGGGCTTGGCGCATTCTGGGCAGTGGAGGGGGACTTAGCCCAGGGCAGGGAGCATCCCCTGGTTTGCAGCTGGAGACCGCCATTTGCTGCCCAGCCTGATGTGCGCCTGCCCCCCTCACTGGAAGGGGTGAGGGGCAAGGGGCTCCCCTCCTGGGAGCAGCTGACACCCAGAGATGTACACACATCTCCCTGGTTGCAGCCACACTCGTCCCCAGAGGCACATTCATGCACGTGCTCACAGCCCCTCTCGTGTGGGCTGTGGACAAACAGGCCCCATCACAGCCCCTCCCCCAGGAGACTGCAGCCCGGTGCCCAGGGCACAGGCTGCTCCTGCCTCAGGAGGGTGGGTGCAGGGGCTGCCCTGGACCACAGCCTGGGTCCCCATCTCAGCTCTGCCCCTGGTGGCTGAGAGGAGAGACCCTCTCTGAGGCGACCCTGGGCAGTGGCCGTGGAATACCCCCCCTACTCGAGTCCACCCGAGTCCTCGAGCTGTGAGCCTCCGCTGAAGTGCCCTTGCCACCCCTCTGCTTTCGATGTGTGATGAGGCCCTGATGTTCTTGACTTTCCCAGAGAAGCAAATAAACAGTGTGAACAGCCCCAGGACCTGGAGTTCTTGGGTTTCACCTGGGTGGGGAGGGCGTGGCCAGGCCGGGGGTGGGGCCCTGCCAGGGCGGTCTAGCCTTAAAAGGAGGCTCACGGAACCCAGGGGAGCTGGTTTCTCTTCTGCAGCCTGTACATCCCTAAGGCTCACCCCAGGGCGGTGTGTGGGGTGTTGGCGGAGTCCCCACCTGCACCTGTGCGCATCCAAGCAGCACCTGGGCAGGTAAGGCCTGGAGGTATGGGGGCAGCTGCCTGTGGCAGGACTTCCTTTCTGTTTCTCGTGGAGCCCTTGGGTCCTGCACCTGGCCCACCCCATCCTGTGGCTGGGGCTGCCCCTTGCTGAGCTCACATTCCCCTGGGGGGAACGGAAGAGGCCCCACATACACCCTCAAGCTCTGCAGAGAAACTAGTCCCTGGGAAACAGGTGGGGACATGGGGAGGAAGCATTTCTGGGGGCTGTGTCTGTCTCACTGTGTGATCTGGGAGGAGTCGCTGCCCTCTGAATCTCAGTTTGCCCATTTGTATGGTGGGCTGTATGAACCCTGGGGGGGAAGCCACCCCAGTCTGGGAGCAGGAGATTGAATCCTCACCTCCACAGGGCCCCCAGCATGCTGGGTGACCCAGTCTCTGCCCTTTGGGGTCTCCCCGATCTCCATATGTGCAGGAAGGTGGTGAGTGGGGTGCAGGTCCAAATACCAACCCCGCTGCTGACACTCTGTCCTTTGGTGAGACTTGGAGATTTCTGTCCCTCAGTTTCCTTATCTGCAAAACAAGGATATGGGGGCCTTGGGGGTGCTGGGATGGAAAGTGCAGCAGTGTGCCCCAGGTTTTCACAGACTCGGCACATACCATACACAAGTTGGAATTCTGGATTAGGCCCTTTCTCCAAACCTGTCCTAAAATCACCCCACCTTGGGCAGCCCTGCCAGATTGGGAGCTGGGGGCCCATTTGATGGAAGAAGAGACTGAGGTTCGCAGTGGCCTCAGAGTCAGCCAAGGGGCAGGTTGGGACAGAGCCCCAGCCAGAGGGACAGACTATATCCCCTTCCCCATAGACTGACTGCTATGCCTAGTGGCCCAACTCCCCCAGAGACATTGGGCTCCCAGGGGTCCGGCAGGTCCTCTGCGCTGTGACCGAGACTCAGACAGGACAGCTGAGTGCCTGGGAGGACTGACCTAGCATCTTGAGCCTCAGTGCCTCCATCTGCCATTGGGGCCTCAGCCTCACCCATCCCAGATTTTGGTGTCCTCATCTGATCCTGTATGTGGAAGTGGGCTGACGTCCCCATTTCACTGAGGAGGAAACAGAGGCTCAGAGCGGTTAAGTGAGACTTGAACCTGGGACCAGCTGAACCCCTCAGAGGCTAGGAAGCCAGGCTTGTCCCAAAAAGGGGCTCTCTGGGGAAGTGGCCCCAAAGGGTGGGCTGCGCCAGGTGGTGGTTTGGTACTTAAACCCCCTCTGAGAAACAGCCTCTGGATCGTGGACCTGCTGTGTGTGACCCTGGGCAACGGACAGCCCCTCTCTGAGCAGTGCTGAGAGGTAGCTGGAGGGCCAGACGGCAGCTGGAGGGTTTCAGTGGGGGTTGCAGCTCCAGCTGTGTGGGCTGGGGGCCTGGGGACTGAGGGGCAGTGCCCAGTGGGCGTGGTGTCCGCCCTCCGCTCTACTGGTGTCACCTTTCTCCTCCTCTGGACTTTGTTTCTCGAGCCTGGGTGGGGCCCCAAGGAGGGGGTGCACCTGCTTCCCGGTACAGGGCCCTGTCCCCTGGCAACCTGGGGCTGGGCGGGGCCAGGAGGCCCCTGTGCCAGCCACGGAGCCAGAGCCAAGCTTGGAGGCTGCTGCGGGCTGAGAGCCGGTGGGTAAGGCTGGGGGGCCTGCGGGCAGGCTGGACTCAAAGGTTGGAAGGGCAGGGGTCCTGCAGAGGGGTGGGGTTGGCTTTGGGCAGGGGGTGGTGTGCTTGTGGCACCATCTGCTCACCTGTGGGGCCTTCAGGGTACGGGGAGGGAGCCTCAGTCCCCACCCCACCCCTCTCTGGGCACAGGGGGAGCCCAGGGGCTGGTGGAGGCCCCCTCTTGCTCTGCATCCCCAGGCTGGCTCTGTGCCCAGGGCTGTGTCCTTCCCACTCTGTTCCCAACCCTGAACCTTGCCAGGGCCCCAGTTTCCACCCCAGATATCAGGTCCCCAAATCCAAGAACCCTGAGCCCAGACCCTGTAAGGAAGGGGCCTGATTGGTGCCCCCCCAGGGCCAGAGGCACAGAGGCCTCACATTGGTTTCGGGAATTCTAAAGGGTTCTGGGGAGAAATCTTTCCAGCACCAGCCAGATCCTTGCTTGGGGGACCCTTGAGCGGCATATAACCCTTCCGCCCCGCCACCATCAGGGTCTGGCTGGGGCTCACAGGAGGGGGCGTCCAGCCTCAGGAGGGCAGAGACTCAGTCCAGTGCTCAGGTGTGTCAGGGGTTGGGGGCTCTGCCCGGTCAGGGTCCCGGGAATGATAGCCCCAAGTGATGGAAGGAGACCCCCCAGGAGCCCCTCCCTGCTGTGTAACCAGCCCTGTCTGAGCCCCAGGCCCCTGTAATAGGCTTTTGCCCCGAGGGCAGGAGGTCAGTTGCAGGGATGAGGAAGTAGGTGTGTAGCACCCAAGGCCATAAACCCAGTTTCAGTTTGGTATCAACACAGTGCACAGTGGGCTGGGGAGGAGCAATCCAGGGGGCTTCCTGGAAGAGGAGGTGACTGACCAGGAGTGAGGGCTCAGGCTTCAGAAACTGTTGTCTTGTCACTCACTATGTGACCTCTCTCTGTGCCTCAGTTTCCTCTGCTGTAAACTGGGGACAAGAAAGGCTCCCTTGTCACAGGCTCTTAAGAGAAGCAAACAGGGTGCTGGTGCGAGGTGCCCAATTACGAGGAGCCACGGGAGAGTGCTGGAGGCCCTGTGACCACTATTACCACTCATTTGCACAGAGCGTCCTGGGCCTCCAAGAAGGCATCTCCCCGTGGGGTGCCTCTGTGCTCTGCGTCTTGGGCTCCTTGTTACCCGCCCCTCTCCCCAGCCCTGTGGTGAGGGCAGCAGTGTCTCATTTTACAGATGGGGAGACTGAGGCTTTGCAAAAGAGAATGCCTGCCCCAGGGTCACTCTGAGATCAGTGTGGATCCAGGGTTTAAATAATAATACGAGCCACCACTGTGAAAGCGTTTATCTAGTGCTTGCTGTATACAAGGCACAGAGCACCAAATCTAGATGGCAGCCTTTTGGGGTGGTGGCCACGTGCTCTGGACTCTACCTCCCGTCCAGATGTGGACACTGAGGCCAGAGGGGAGCTGAGACTCGCTCAGGGACACAGAGGAGTGCATCCCTGAGGACTTCAACCCCACCCTGCTGGCCTCAGTGAATCACCCGGGAGGAATGAGCTGCCCCACCCACAAGGAGACTTGACACCCTCTGGGAGTGAGGTTTTTTTCCTGGAGTTAATGTCCCATGTGTCTTATAAATCCTGCTGCACGAGCTTCCGGCCACTTATTAGGCAAACACGCATTCCTGCCACGCCTGCCCTCCTTGGGGAGCCCCAGGGCATGGGGACAGAGTGGGAGGCAGACCTGCCCAGTCCTCAGTGTCAGAGCTCGGAGCCTGATGGGAGGGGCAGCCAGATCTGTGGCTGGAATGAACCCAGGCCCTGGGCCCTGAGACCACGCCTTGCTCAGCCCGCCTTTATGGAGTGCCTGCTGTGTACCAGACCCTGGGCTGCAGGAGGAGATTCTCACCAGGGGCCCCTGGGAGGGAGAGAGGGTCCTGGCTGATGGCTTCAGGTGCGAGAAGACAGATCTTAAATGACCGTATTCTCCTTTCAAAGACACATGCACCCCCAGTGACTTTCAAGGAAAAAGTCTCCACAGGGGACTGGGGGGTCAGTGGACAGAGGCTCAGCCCACTCGGCTGGGACTAATCGCTCAAGCCTGCTTGTCTTTAAAATCATTTTCCTAATGACGGTTTCAATATTTGATGCGCTGGAAAGACCATGAGGCACTAGTGTGAGGATTGTAACGTTGTTCCCCACGATTGATTTTATGTTGCTTGATGCCACTTCTCCAGGTGAGGGAGGGTCTGCATTTTCCTTTACAAAACTACATTCAGCTTTTACAAGCAAGTTGGTGTAAAAAGGCAGCGATGTGTCCAACAGCTCTGGTGGTACCGGGGTCCAAGGGCTGCTTGAGGAGTTGAGGGTGGTCCGCCTTCCTTTCCTTGGCTGTAAAAAGGCAATGCCTAATACTGTGCTAGGCTGGGTACACAGGAGAGGGCCAGGCAACAGGCTCTAAGGGCAGGGCAATCTGGAGGCTCCCTGGAGGAGCTGTCTTATGGGCTGTAGCTAACAAGACCGTGCAGGGGCAGAAATGAGGGTCCTCCAGGCAGAAGGAAGAGGGAGAAGTTTGGGTTTGAGGTCTGGTGCCTGCAGAGTTTGAGGGTTTGGGCTGAGGCCAGATGGTAGCCTTGAGAGCCCTGGGCAGAGTTTGAGAACTGCATCCCGGAGACGCCAGGAATCAGGGAGGCATGAGAGCAGGTGTATGACCTTCACAAAGGTTCCTTGAGCTGTGCTCAGTGGGAACCCAGATGGTTGGGAGGGGGATTGGGCCAAGATGTCCCTTGGCCCAGCGAGACAAGGTCCAAGGCATTCCTTAGCTCATCCTGGCTTTATGGCACTAAGACAGGGGCTTGTCTGGGATGGGACAAGGTGTCCCACTGGGCTGGTGCAAGGGAGAGAACCAGGTTGTGGAGGTCTTTGCCAGTCATTACCTCTCTCTGGGCCCCAACTTCCCCACTTGACATCACCCAGCAAGGAGTGGTCCCACTGGGGCCATCTGCAAATGTTACATGACAAAAACCACATAAGGAACCTCAGGGTGTACATGCCCTGGGAGGGAGGCTGCCCTGGTGTGGCGCTGGGTCTAGACATGGCTAGCTGGGTGGGAGAAAGGAGGAGTGGAAGGAGAGGGGCAGAAGAGGCTGACTGCGAAAGGGTGTGCAGTGTCCAGGGGATGAGGTGGGAAAACGTTAAACACACAGGGAACAAGGTGTTGGGTCAGCACAGTGGTGCACAGGGATTCAGGTGTGTCTGGATCTAGGAGCTCAAATAATGTTTTCAGGATCCTGTGTTGGGGTTATGGATGCTCCTGAGCAAGCTCTGTCCATAGCGGACACATACGCCCCCCCCCCCCCCAGTGGTTCTCGGTCTCATCTCACCAGCCTAACAAGCCCAGCAGGAAGAGGATCCAATTCTCCACATTAACTGCAAAGTCCCAGGGTTTTATGTCATTGGCCAGGTTGGGTCACATGTCCATCCCTGAAGCAATTACAGAGGCCAGAGGGCGGAACGCCCTGATTGGCAGGGCTGGGTCACTTACTCATCCCTGAACCAACAGTAGAGGCCACTGGGACAGGACTCTGCCCTTTAAGGGACCGGGAACTGTGCCTCTCCCCAAGTGCTCTGAGCTGGTGACCATCACGCCCTTCTTTGCCCTCAGTGAGCGCAGATTGTCTCCATCCTGGGAGCCGGTTGTGGGCAGAGACCCCCAGAACATGGACCGAGTGACCAGATACCCCATCCTCAGCATCCCCCGCTCATCCCGTGTGACCAGTGTGGCCCTCGATGGGGACACCAGCTACACTATTGAGCTGGTGGGCGTGGGGTCCATGGCCAGTGGCTGGGGCCAGGATGAGCCACAGGCATGGCCCACTGACCATGAGGCCCGGCTGGAAATGGTGCAGACAGGGACGTCTCGCAGCCTGCATGCCTTCCCTGGCCAGCTGTCCCCATGGCCACCCTGCCCGGAGGACGATGAGGATGAGGAGGTGAAGGCCTACCACCTGGAGACCAGGGGCACCCAGCCCAGGCGGCCACAGGACCTGGAGCGAGAGCGCCGGGTGGTCATCCAGGGCCAGGCGGTCAGAAAGAGTGGCATGGTGGCCACACTCCATGGCACCCCTGACCACGGGGAACCCAGGACCCCCGGCCGACTGCAGGCCACGCCCCCAGAGGAGAACATGATCGACAGAGAGCAGATCGACTTCCTGGCAGCGAGGCAGCAGTTTCTGAGCCTGGAGCAGGCAAACCCCCCTGCCAGGCCAGCCTATGCGAATGCGGGGGCCCCTCGGAACCGCCCATCCGGGCCCAGCCAGGCCTCCAAGTCCCTGAACGGGCCACCCCTGCCCAATGGGTGTGTCACCCCAGTCAAGTCCCAGGTGAAGGAGGTGGTCGTGGAGGAGAAGAGGGTCCCTGGTTCGTCTGCCAGGTCTGGTGTCCCAGCCATGGACGACCCTGCTTCCCAGTCCCGCGCAGAGTCACCAGAGCCCCCCAAGGAGACGCCCATTGAGCGGGAGATCCGGCTGGCACAGGAGCGGGAGGCAGACCTCCGAGAGCGGCGGGGGCTGCAGCGGGTGTTCAGCCAGCAGGAGCTGGTGGAGATCCCCGCCAGGCCGCTGCTGACCAGGGTGAGCCTGGCTGCAGCCCCACAGCGGGGCAGGGGGCGCCCGTCTCTCTACGTGCAGCGGGACCTTGCGCAGGAGACGCAGCGCGAGGAGGACCACCGGCGGGAGGGCCTGCAGGTGGGCCGGTCGGCCACGCCTGACTGCTTCTCTGAGGGCCCGCCACCTGGACTCAGGAGAGCCCACAGCTCAGACTCCATCCTGGGCCCAGCCCCCGACGCCAGGGCGGCCAGCCCTGCTCCCGAGGTGAGGAAGGTGAACCGCATCCCACTTGATGCCTACCAGCCGTACCTGAGCCCCAGAACGCCCCCAGTAGAGTTCCCAGCCTTCCGTGCGAATCTCAAGCCCAGCAGCCTCCCTGCAGATAAGGCCAGGGCCGGGAGCGCTCCACAGGCCGCAGTGGCGCAGAGCCTTCTCTCGGAATCCTCTGGAGAACCCTCGGGCACAAGGCAGGTGCCCCCCAGGGGCCCCCTGCACCCCAGAGGGCTTGTGCGCCATGAGTACTTCCTCCTGCGCCCCCTGAGGTTTGCGGTCCCGGGTGTGCCTGAGAAAGCTGAGGCCCCCCGAGTTTGGGGCTGGGAGGTGGCCGGGGCCCCGGCACTGAAGCTGCAGAGGTCCCAGTCATCTGAGCTGCTGGAGAGGGAGGTGGAGAGTGTCCTGCAGCGGGAGCGGGAGGTGGCTGAAGAGCGGCGGAGTGCTCTGTTCCCGGAGGTCTTCTCCCCACCCCTGCCGGATGAGTGCTACGACCAAGACTCCAGGAACTCCTCCCAGGCATCTGGTAAGGAGGGATCCCAGGCGTGGCGGGTTTGCTCGGGGCCTCAGATGCGGAAGTGGAGGGGTGGGGGGATGTCAGGAGAGGCTTTGGCTGGGGGGACATTCGCGGGGGGGCAGTTGTCCCCTACCCCAGTTGGCTGGTCTGTCTGCCTGTCTGTCTGCTTCAGCAGTAGATTTTGGAGAAAGTAGTTGACTTGCCTTGGGGTTTTTCGTTTTATGGGTTTTGACACTTTGTTATTAGGCGCATAAAGGTTTACACGTGTTCTATCCTCTTGGTCAATTTTCGTCAAGACGAAATACCCCCCATGCCACTTTCAATGTTTTTCTCCTTGTATGATCAGCCCATCTATCTGTCCAAGCTGTTAGTTTTCCCAACCAGCTGTCTGCTCCGTCTGTCTGTCTGTCTGTCCACTTACCCATCTCGTTAACTGGCCCAGCCTCTCCTCCGCCAGAGACTCTATGCCTCTCCGGCTGGAGTCTGGCTCTGGGGCCGCCCCCGATGTTCCTTCCTTCCCCTCACCCCCAGGCATCAAGGGCAGCTGCGCAGTGTCTGAGTCACACTTCTTCACCCCAATTCACCTGCACTCGGGCCTGGCGTGGACAGTGGTAGAGGCCCCGGCTGAGGCTGCCCCTCCACAGAGAAAGAAGAGGGAGCAGTGGGTGAGTCTCAAGCCCTGCCGTCCCCCTGCATGCCTGGCCAAGATCGGACACCCCTCATTAGGGCAAGGGAGGCTCCAGTGTGAGCTGGGTTTGAGTCCTGCCTTCTTCATGGCCCACCCCCAAGTGACTGCGCCTCCGTGTCCCCCACACGTGAGGAGCAGAAGGGGTAAACGGGGCATCCCTTCCCATCTGGACCATGTACATACGCAGGGTCCCCACGGTGAGCCGAAGGCTGAGGTGAGCTCTGCTTGGAGGAGGAGTCAGAGCAATCTATCAAATCATCCTCATTATTTCAATGTGTTTATTACCAACATCATTTGGGGGGGCAGGGAAGGTAATTAGGTTTATTTATTGTGTGTTTGTTTGTTTATTGGAGGCACCGGGGACTGAACCCAGGACATCGTGCATGCTGAGCACGCGCTCCACCACTGAGCTACACTCTCCTCTCCTTGTTATTTTTGATTATTACCTGCACCTCACGTGGGACGTGCTCAGGGGTCTGCACGTGCTGTGGCTTTAACACCCTGGAGAGATGTTTCGTCCCCTGTTTTTTTAGAGAAAGCCAAAGTCACGCACGCGCAGGGTCACATGGCCAGGTCCCCAAGCCAGGACTTGAGCCCAGGCCTGGCTCTGAACCCCACATTTGCAGCCACGAGGCTGCCTCCTCCCTGGGTGGGTATTGTTGGCACCAGGGAGAAAAACACTGCCCCCAGGCTCGCCCACCTGGCGGTCACAGCCTGGCCTGGTAGTTTGGGGCAGAGTGGAGCCCAGGGACCTGGGTTCAAGTCCCAGCCCTGCCACTGGCTGGCTGTATGATGTTGGGCCCCTCTCTGATCCTCAGTCTCCTCCTCTGCAAAATGAGCATGGTAATGAGAACAGACTCCTTCAAACCTTCGAGGGCCTGGTGGCAGCAAGAGCTCCATAAATGTCAATTGTCTTTATTACAAGGAAGTTTACAAAGAGAAAACAGTTGCAAATGATGGCCCAAGGCATCCCCAAGGGGACTAGTGTGAGGGAACAGCCTGGTGGATGGCTCTGAGTTTGGGGTGACCAAGTGGCACTGGGGGGACCACTGTGGCCGGGGATCGCTTCCCTTCTGCCCTAAGTAGTGACTGAGTGGGCTCTGGGGTGGGACAGGGTGGAAGACCCCAGGGGATGACGTCTGTTCCTCCCTGCAGTATGCTGGCATCAGCCCCTTGGACCACATTAACTCGGAGGTGAGTGTGCTCCCAGGGGCAAGGACCCCTCTGCCCAGGAGCGAGGAGGGCTGTATGGCTGGAGCGGTTCCCTCCCGCATCTGTGCTCCCTGCTCAGGTGCACTGGGGCCACCAGAAGCTTTTCTTCTGGATGGTGGGGGTCGGGGGGCTTCCCTGGATGGCTTCTCGATGTAGTGTCTGCCTGCGGTGCATTTTGCTGTGATCCACTTTTGATGAAAGGCAGACCATGGGCTGCCTGTTTACCAGATGGTTTGGGGGCAGACGTGGCACAGGACAAGGGCATTTCCTTTGAGAGACGGGCTCTCCTGGGAGTGTAGGAGGCCAGGCACCTCCGTGGATTTGTGGGATCCGGCGTGGCCCTCTTTGACTCGGGCATGTCCCCTGCTGTGGAGCTGGGCAGGAGTGAGCACAGTCCTGGGCGCTATTACGAGGAGCAGAGGGTCTGACAAGAGGAGGGGATGGTCCTGCTTTACCCTGTTCTAGGCCTCTCCTGTGAGTCAGCTGTTGGGGGAGATGTCTTGGGAGGTTAGGACCTGATGGGGACCCCGTGCCTCCTCTGGCAGGTCCTGGAAGCCACGCGGGTGACCCGCCACAAGAACGCCATGGCTGAGCGCTGGGAAGCCCGCGTCTACACCAGTGAAGACGAGGGCTGAGCCTGGGGCCGGACCCGCGCCCGCCCTGCCTGCCTTGTGGGAGCGGCCAGCACCCGGCCTTGGGACACGGGTTCCTGTTCAAACCCACAGATCCCCTGCCCACAGCCCCGAGGGCAGATACACTTGGGGCTGGGGAGTTCTCTTTTCCATTTTTCTTTTCCTGGAGAAATTGTTGTGCTTTCTGGGTCTCGAGTTGGGGATGACACTCTGCTTCTACGATTTTGCCAAATGCTTCTGGGGCCAAGAAGGAAGGAGACCAGCCACCTCACGTCCAGATGTAATAGTTTCTGCTAGTCTGAGAGGGGAGATGCTCAGCCCCTCCCCTGGGGAGCCTCTAGTCTGAGGGCAGAGGCCTGAGCGCCCCACCTGAGGGTCTCTGTGCTGCTTTCAAGCCCCCTCCGAGGCACAGCATGGCTCTGACATTACAGGATCCTGTGGGGAAGACCCCTCCCTCCCTGGCTGAGGAAAGGGCTGGATTTGGGGGCTGAGGCAGGTCCTTCCGCTCCACCTTGAAATAAAGCAAGTTTCTGGCCCCTGGACCCCACCTGGAGTGGGTGGCTGTGCTGAGCCTCCCCTCCGTCTGTGTCATTTCTCTTGGTGACGCTCACTGCTTCCAGGCGGCTGTGTCCTGTCCCCGCCCCACCACAGGCTGTCCCAGTCACCTCCCAGCGTGTGGCCTGCAGAAGGTGCTCAATCCGCACTTGTCCAGCGAGCGAGTGAATGTCTTCGGTAACACCAGGCCCGTTCTTCTCCCTGTGGCTGAGTCTGTGTCCCGCCCGGCTTCAGGGGAGGTTGGAGGGGTCGTTAGTTGGCCCTGCCTGGCAGACAAGATGGTTCTGGGCAAGGCTGTGGTGTTGGACCTAAACCCGGCCCTGCTGTCACCCGCGGTGTGGCCGTGGGGGTCCTCCCACCACCCTGCCTTGGTTTCCCTGCCACACGCAAGGATGGGGTTGGGACCAGCCCCTGGGCAACCTGGACCTCAGGTTGACCCCGACAGCAGCCCCACACCACTGCCCCGATGTCCTCAAGCAGCTGGTGACAACCCACCCTGGCAGGGCCCATCCCCTCCTGCTGCCCCTGGCCCCGCAGCCTCCTTCCTGTGCCTTCCTCTGCAGCCCCCCTGGGGAAAACCACTTACAGCTATTTTAAGAGCTCCAGCTTGAAAACAGTCCGCACTGGGCTCAGGAGGCAGCTTGGCTTGCAATAGGTGAGGTGGGGCAGGGCTCTGCGAGCCCCAGGGCACCCAGGGCAAGGGGGTAGGTGAGGTCGAGGGGGGGCTGCAACAGACAGAAGAGAGAGAGCCTCAGGGAGGGGGCGGAGTCTCTGTCCGGGGGACCCCAGTCTGAGGGAGGGGCATCTGCTGTCAGGGAGACCCCAGTCTGGGAAGGAGGCAGGGTCTGTGTCCGGGGAGAGCTTGCAGCATGCCCCTCGGTGGCCAAGATCAGCCTCTTCTCTGGGGTTCGGGCAGTTCTTCCCCACCCGCCCTTCAGGAAGGCAATTTTGAAGCCCCAAATACAACCTGTCAGAGTCTCACCAGGTCCTCCACAATCTCCTACCACGTCCTCTCCCTGGTGCCGATGGGCCTGTCCCCTGGTCGCACTGCTCTGAGGATGTGCATCTCCTGGGGCGGATGGAACAAGTCACCACAAGCAGGTGCAGGCAGATTTGCTCTCTGACGGTCCTGGAGGTCCGGAGTCCGACTCGGGTCTCACAGGGCTAAACCCAGGCCTGGGCGGGGCTGGTCCCTCCGGAGGCTCCAGGGAGAATCGGCTCCTGCCTCTTCCAGCTTCTAGAGGCGCCGCATCCCTGGCTCGCGGCCCCTCCCTCCATCCTCACCGCCAGCAGCGCAGCATCTCCCGTCTCCTTCTGATGAGGACCCTGTGATGGCACGGGGTCCCTCAGGATCCAGGGTCACCCCCATCCCGGGGAACTTAACCCCACCTGCAGAGTCCCCTCTGCTGTGCGAGATGACACGTCCTCAGTTCCCAGGTGCAGGACAGGGACATCTTTGGAGCTGTTATTCTGCTGACCAGACAAAGGAAGACAAATACTGTCTGAGTCCCCTCACAGGAGGTCTCTGGAGGAGTCAGATCCACGGAGACAGGAAGTAGAGGGTGGGGCCGGAGCTGGGGGAGGGGAGGGGGACTGTTTCATGAAAACTGAATGTTTTCAGTTTGGGAAGATGAGAAAGTTCTGGAGATAATGGTGGGGAGGGTCACACGACAATGTGTTTGTGCTTAATGCCACCAAGATGTGCACTTTTATGTGTGTAATTTACCATAATTAAAAAGAGAGAGAGAGGAAAGGGTTCTCCCTCCTGAAGCCTCAGAAGGGTCTTGGGAAGGATCCAGGGACTCTACCGTTTAATGCCTTAAGGACATGAGGGATGTCCCAAAAATCGCGTCCTTGACGTTCTTCATTCATCCTGGCCCGCAAGCTGGATGCGGCCGGTGGAAATGTCTTGTTCTGAGGACTCACTTTTCACCGAATTCTTCTCCTGGGCAGCGCCCTTAGAGGACACAGAGAGGATTCTATCCACCTGCCGGGCTGGCGTCCCAGGAGGTGCTCCGAGAGGTTGCGATGAATTCTTAGCAGATTCCCAGAGGAGGGCAGGTCCGTCTGGCCAGCGGTGGGCACTTCTGAGCCGGCTCCGGAACGGAATGGGGACAGAGCTGCGCGTTCTTTCCTGGTCTCCTCCCAGCTAGCTGTGCTAGGATCCGGGGACGGGGGGCACTCTCCCCAAGGCCGTCAGAAAGGCTGAAATATAAACCAAGTTTCTAACTGAAAAGCCAGAGCCCTTCCTTGCTCTCAGCACTTTCCCATCTCCTGTCTCCTCGGCGCTGCTCTTACTTGATGAACTCCGGCAAGACTGCCGCAGGCGGGGGTCAGGGTCCAGGAGCAGGGCTCCAAGCTCGCCCCACCGCCCCCGCCCCGTGCAAGCCCGCCAGCTTCCCCGTGGGACCCCGTCCCAGCCCTTAGTGCTCCCTCCGCAGCCGCTGTGACCTCAGGACTCTGCGGTGGCCTGTGGGGGTGCTGCCTGGCCTAGCGATCCCCCTCCCACATCTGGAGTCAGGCTGTTTCCCGATGAGGTTCACACGTGTCAGCACAGCAGGGAGCCTGGATGGGGGGGCTCTTTGGCCATAGCCGGGAAGTTAATTTTCAACTACTAGGATGTGTTAGTGGGTGGCTTAAGGACTGGGCATTGATTACTTCAGAAAAGGACCTTTTGGCAGATTGGCGGTATCAGCTGCAAAACAAACGAGCCCACTCAGCGGCTTTAAAGCACCCATTTGTTTTCCAACAGCTTCTGAGGGTCAGAAGCCCAGCGCAGTGCGGTTGGGTCCTCTGCTCAGGGTCGCACTCAGGGGTCGTCGGCTGGGCTGCGTTCTCGTGTGCAGGCATTCACTTCCAGGTGCCTTCGGCTGTAGGACGGAATTGTCTTCTTACATTGGGGTTAAGGTCCCAGTGTTCCTGCTGGCCGCCCCCGGCCCTGGCCGCAGCCTGTGTGCTGCTCCCCGCCCTCGCCCAATTAGGTCAGGCCCACCCAGAGTAATCTCTCTTTCAATTGACTCAAAGTCCACTGATTTGGGGACATTAACTGCATCTGGAAAAACATTTCGCCTTTACCCGATGGCGTTCCCACACACACACTCAAGGGGGTTACACAGGGTGTGTACTTGGGGGTCAGATTCTTGGGGCCAAATTAGAATTCTGGCCATTTTGGGGGGACCTAGGGCAGAGTTTAGGGTCCTGATGGGAGAGGTTGGGGCCAAACCATGAGTTAACCTGCCTCCGGTTCCCTTCCAGGAAAGGCGAGGTAACAGGTAAAGTCCAGCAACAGGACTCGGGGCTGATAAAACGAGGGGTCTGACAATTCTTCACCCTCAAAGTCTCAAACTGGTGGCAGGGGACTGAGTTCAGAACACAGTCTTCTCTTGGCCGTCAATGTTGAAAATTTTGTTTTCTCTTTTAAAGAGTTTGCCAACATTTAAAAATCAGGAAATTTGTACAAAAATCTGAATTTCTGGCTTCTCTTGAGCATGCTGGGCTGGGTTGTGGATGGCAGCCGCAGGCACATCCTTCAGGGAGAACCCCTCCCACCGCGTTTCGCCGCATTCCCCTTCCACAAGAAAAGTGAGGAAACTACAATTGGATGAAAATTAGTGACGGTCTTGCCAAGAGAAGTTTTTGTAAAAATAAATCCTCCTTTACATCTTTTTAATATCCTCGTTCCTACCACTCCCGCTCCGTGCATCTGCCTCTCAGTCTGCATGGGGCCTTGCCTGGACCTGGCCACAAATTTCCAGGCAGCGCCTTCCAGAGGGACCAAATTTCCGGGTGAAAACAGGGCCTGAGCTCTGAGGGTTTGCAGGGCTCCTGTCCCCCACGATCAGAGGCGGCTACTGTTCTGGGTTAAATAACGCCCCTCCCCCAACACTCACATCTACCCGGAAGCTCAGAATGTGACCTCACCTGTAAGTCGAGTCTCCGCAGGTGCAATTCGTTATGCCAGACTCAGTCATTCCGAGTGCGCAGCTGCGGCGGGTTCCATGGCTCCGGGCTCACCTGTGACAGGGTGAACCCGCGGGGGCTCGTCTGGCAGGAAGCGTGAGCCCCGCGGAAGAGTTTGTCAACGTTCATAAAATTATCTAAGCGACAAGAAAGCATTGCATCTCAAGAGCTTAAAATGTCGGTGGTCTTATAATTGAGACTATCTTGGCTGTGGTGAAGTTCATGGGGCCACGAGATATCAGAGCGGTTCAATAACCTCACAGGGTCAATGCCGGTCAGCGGGGGGCTGGGGTTAGGACTGAATATGGACTTGGCAGTGGCCAAGAGTCTTTGGATTGCGAGGGGAAAAGGCCAAAGCAACTCAGCTCAACTCAAGTTGGCTTTGGCAAAACTGGGAGGTTCTGGCTTGCGTGACTGAACAAAGGAGGACAGCTTCAGGCTCAGCTGGTGCCAGCCCCTAAACAGGGCATTCGGGTCCCTCTTCACTGTGGAGAGCCCTGGGTTCAAGCCCCAGCTCTGCCAGCTTCAGTTTCCTCGTCTGTAAGGGGAAGTGATCTCATTGACCCCTCCCAAGGTGGGTGGTTATGAGGGTGACCAGAATCCAGCAGACAATCAGTGCCACCTAAATGCTGCTTCTTGTTGCTGTTGACTAAGTAAACAAACAAATCCTCACCAGGCAGTCAGGGACTCAGATGCAACTTCCTGGTTCCAAGCCGAGGGGAGCAAACACACGCTGCCACCAGAGGGCGGAGAGACACCAGCAACACAGCTCCAGCTCTCGGCAGCCGGGAGAAACCCACCTGCCCCCTACCCTAACTGGCTGGCGTTTTCCCAGAGCCCTCAGAGGACCCAGACCCGGGTCAACCCAGCCCCCGCCCCACAAAACGCGCGCGCCTAGGCTGATGGAGGCCATGATGAGGGAGGTGCTGTGGACAGAGTTATTAGAGAAAAACACTTGCCTCCCATAACGTGTTTTTCCGTATTTCAAAATACTCTCGTGGGTTTTCCCCCTAGAACGCTGAAGTAGCTGAAAACAACTGAAAACGTGAAAAGTAGGTATGGTAATACGCAGCGTTACTTTAGGTTTCAATATGGTATATTTTATTTATACCACAAACAGGATTTATACTTTTGCCCGCAGTCCAGGGCCCTGCAAACTGCTTCTCCTGCCTTGATTTCCTGCTTTGGGACCTGCTGACCGTCTGGAGAGGAAGCACTTCTGGCGAGGAGCCTCTGGCACCTCCAGACAGTTCCTGAGGCGGCCAGGTAACATGGGGGGTCAGAGCAGGGCTCGTTGGACAGGGCACCACGGTGGGATTCCGAGGGAGGCAGAGGGGGCGGGGCCGGGGAGTTTCTGAGAGAGACCCGTGCGCGCCTCTCTCCCTCCACAACCTTCTGGGGCTCCTCACGGCGGGAGGCCAAAGTCCACAAGGAGCACGGCCGGCAAGCCATCCATTCATTCACTTAAGTACCCCTGCTTGGTGCCCACCAGTCCCCCACGTGCTCCCTACCGTCGTCCCCACCATTTCCCCATTCATCCCTTCCCTTCATCCCGCCACCACCCTCCCCACCATCCCCGCCACCACCGCGTCCCCCTCCCCGAGCCGCGCAGTCCCCACCGCCGGGTCTCCCGGCGCTGCCCACGGCCTGTTCTCCCCGAAGTCACCAGAGGGCGCCCGTGAGCACCAACGGGGCGCGTCCCTGCTCGGCCCGCCGCCCGCCGGGGCTCCCGCATCCCTGGTGGTGCGTCCGAGTCCTGCGCCCCGGGCCCTGCCCCGCGCCGCGGGGTGGGTAGTGGGGGAATCAGCGGCGCCTGCCCCCTTGGGCGGGTCCTGACATGAAGGTGTCCAGGTGACATGTCCCGGGGACTGACAGAGGAGGCCTGGAAGCTGCTGGGTTCCAGCCCAGACTCTCCTGCTGAGTTGGTGGCTCTGGGCGCCTTGCTCTCCACCCTGGGCCTCAGTCTCTTCACCTGGAAAGTGGGCACGTGGTCCTGATGCAACAGTGTGACAAACTTCCCTGTGGGGGTCCTCCCTGCTCTCCCTCAGGCCTTCAGTGTCGAAAATAACATGCACAATGCTGGCAGACACCAGCCGGCCCTCGAGAAGCGCTCGCGGGACCTGGGCACTGCTCCTCCCGTCTGCGAGCCCGGCTCCTGTTGTCCCCACAGCTACCAGTAGTGTGCCGTTACCATCCCCATTTTTAAAAACTGAGGCAAAATTCAAGTAACATAAAACTAACCACGGACCATCTAAAATATACAATTTAGTGTTTTCACTGCATTCACAGGTTGTGTAATCATCATCTTTAATTCCAGAACATTCTGTCACCCCCAAGAGACCCTGTCCCCATCAGCAGTCATCCCCCCTGGCCCCTCCCCAGCCCCTGACAGCCAGGAGCCCCCTCCCTGTGTCTGGGGACTGGCCTGTTCCGGACGCCTCACATCCGCGGACTCACACGCTGTGTGTCCTCCTGTGTCTGCTTCTCTCCCTGAGCAGCGTGCTCTCAGGGTCCGTCCATGTGGGAGCGGGTGTCAGGGCTGCTCTCCTGTTCATGGACAAGTAATGTTCCCATGTGTGGAGGGACCACATTTGTGTGTCCATTCATCCACTGATGGACATTTGATTTGTTTCCACTCTGGCTGTTACGAATCTTGCTTCTGTGAACATGCGTGTAGTTGTGTGTGTGTGTGTTTCATCTCCCTCAGGCGTGTGTCTAGGAGCAGAATTGCTGGATCACAAAGTAACCCTATGTTTACTTTTTTGAAGAACCATTGGCTCTTTTTCACAGCAGCCACACATTTTTCATCCCACCCGGCACGCACAAGGGTATGCTTTCTCCTCTGGGAGCTTCTTACAAAACAAAGCGCCGGCTGGAGAGGGGAGTGGCCGGGGAGGTGGCAGGAGCTGATGAAGAGTCTCCCTGCGCCGCGGGCTGACCAAGGGGCCCCCGGGCCTGCTCTTCTCTCCCTCTCTGGGCCTCTGGGCCACGCCATCAGCCCACCCAGCACCTACTACAGTGGACGAGGCAGGAATGAACACGATGGGCAGGTGGGGGGACTGGGGTCCCAGGGTTGGTCCCAGCTGTGCGACTTGTAGCTTCTCTGAGCTGCAGTTTCCTCATCTGTAAAACGGAACGGATTTTACAGCTTTTCCATGTAAAATGGAACAATAGGAAGCCTGTCCTGAGGGCCTTCAAAAAGTTATGTTATCATGTGAGCCAGTGCTTTGACTCCTAAGTATGTGCCCCAAAGTACTAGACCAGACAGACAAACCCTGGTACCCACGTGTCCACAGCGGCCCGAGTAGACCCGACCTGTGTTCCTCAGCGGGTGGATAAATAAACACCATGTGGGCCAAACACACAGTGGAGTATGAGTCAGGCAGAAAAAAGAGTGAAACGCTGATTCTTGCTACAGTGTGGGTGAACTTTCAAAACAAAATATTGAGTGAAGGAAGCCAGACACAGAAGGACAGATGTTGTGAGAGTCCATTTACATGAAGTCCCTGGACTGGCAGGTTCAGAGAGGGGCTGGGAGGGGGCTGGGAGGCTGCTAGGGGCATGGGGCTTCCTTTCACGTGACGGAAGTGCTCTGGAGTCAGATGGTGCCGATGGCTGCACAGCTCTGAACACACTAAACACCCCTGGATGGTCCACTTTCAAATCATGAATTTTATGGTATGAGATTACATCTCATTTAAGAGAAGACGCTTCCAGAACCCTTCCGAAAGTGGCCACACTTCACATTCCCGTCGGTGAGGTCAGGAAGGTCCTGTGGCTCCGGGTTCTGGCCCGCCCTCACGTTGCCTGCATGTTTGGTTTCAGTGGTTCTCAGGGGTGAGGCGGCCCTCGCTGGGGATTTCGTCTGCAGACTGGCCACATGGAGTTCAGTCTCATTGGTCATTCGTGTGTCCTTGCAGGACCTGCCCATTGAAGTCATTGCCCCATTTTCTCCAATTGGGCTTTTTGGCTTTTGTCATTGATTTGTGAGAGTTCTTTGTGTATTACAGACCCCAGCCCTTTGCTGGGTCATACACTGCAAATACCTGTTCCCACTCTGTGCTTTACCTTTTGACTCTCCTAATGGTGTATGTGGACAAACTAACTTGTTTAAAATAAGAAAACTAAATGTTTTAATTAGAAATAAATTTTACAGGCAGACGGCTCAGCGCGTGAGTCACCGGGGAGAGAGTCTGCCGACAGCAGCATCAGCCTCTCCACGCAGAGGGCAGAGGGGACGAGGTTGGCTCCACTCACAGACAGAGACTGAGGTTCCCAAAAGCACCCTGGGTGCCTGATTCAAGCACAGCCTGGAAGGGGTGTTTCCAGAAGGTGCACCTCCTGGCCCACAGAATGCTCTCTCTGAGCAGATCTTCAGGTCTGACGTGAAACCCTCAACCTGAATTTACAAAACCTCATTTCCTGCCAAGTCAGATGGAGAAGGCTGGGGACGGGGAGGCCACTGTTTACGTCTTGTCCATTCTGGCCGGCTTCTTGATAGGTCGGTTGTTTATGTAACCGTGTGGTGTGGGAGGAGAACACGGCCACCCACCAGGGCCTTGGGAGGACCCGGGTCCCTGCTGCTCGCCCCCACCCCCGCCACGGGCCCCTACGTCCACTTCTACGTCCTCTGAGCTCTCCCCCGGGGCAGTGGGTGCTGGGAGCAGTGTGTCCACTTAGTGATCTGTGCCCCGCCTTTCTGGGCATTAAATTTCGGGGTCTCACAAGTCTGTTCCCGGGTATACACCCAAAATAATTGAAAATAGGTATTCAAACAAAAAACTTGTACATGCATGTTCACAGCAGCACAATTCGCAGCAGCCAAAATGTCGAAACAACACAAATATCCAAACACCCTCAGCCCCGAAAAGGAGAACAGCCCTGACACCTGCCACCACGGGGCCGGACCCTGAGAGCACGGTGCTCAGGGAGAGAAGCAGACACAGGAGGACACACAGCGTGTGAGTCCACGGATGTGAGACGTCCAGAACAGGCCAGTCCGCAGACCCAGGGAGGGGCTCCTGGATTCCAGGGGCTGAGGGGGTTGGGGGGTGACTGCAGATGGGGACAAGGTTTCTTTTTGGGGTGATGGAATGTTCTGGAATTAGATGTGTGGTTGTCGCACAACACTGAATGCACTAAATCCCACTGTAATGTTCATTTTATTTTTATTTTTTATAAACAAACCTTTAAAACAAAAAATTGTACTTTTTTGTGGGGGGTGATTAGATTGATTGATTGATTGATTATAAAGGCGGTCCTGGGGATGGAACACAGGACCTCGTGCATGCTAAGTACAAACTCTACCACTGAGCTGTACCCTCCCCCCATTTTTATTTATTTTTTATGGCAGTACAGTTCACAATGTGTCAGTTTCTGGTGTACATCATGTTTCAGTCATATATATACATACATATATACTCTTTTTCATATTCTCTTTCATTAGAGGTGACTACAAGACACTGAATATAGTTCCCTGCGCCATACAGTAGGAATTTGTTTGTGGGGGGAAGGTATAGCTTAACGGCAGAGCGTGCGCTTAGCACGCGTGAGGTCCTGGGTTCAATCCCCAGCACCTCCATTAAAAATAAATGAATAAATAAACCTAATTACCCCCCCAAAAAAATGATTAAAAAAGAAGAAATGTGTTTTTTCTATTTTATATATAGTAGTTAGTATCTGCAAATCTCAAATTCCCAGTTTGTCCCTTCCCACTCCCTTTCCCCTCTGGTAACCGTGAGATTGTTCTCTATGTCTGTGAGCCTGTCTTCTGTTTTGTAAATAAGTTTATTTGAGTCTTCTTTTTAGATTCCACATGTAAGTGATATCATATGGTATTTTTCTTTCTCTTTCTGGCTTCACTTAGAATGAGAATCTCCAGGTCCATCCTTGTTGCTGCAAATGGCGTTATTTTATTCTTTTTAATGGCTGAGGAGTGTTCCATTGCATATACACCACAGCTTCTTTACCCAGTCATCTGTCCATGGACATTTAGGTTGTTTCCATGTCTTGGCTATTGTAAATAGTGCAGCTTTGAACATTGGGGTGCATGTGTCTTTTTAAATTAGAGTTCTTCCTGGTATATGCCCAGGAGTGGGACTGCTGGGTCATATGGTAAGTCTATTCCTAGTCTTTTGAGGAATCTCCACACTGTTTTCCACAGTGGCTGCACCAAACTGCATTCCCACCAGCAGTGTGGGAGGGTTCCCTTTTCTCGACAGCCTCTCCAGCATTTGTCATTTGTGGACCTTTGAGTGATGGCCATTCTGGCTGGTGTGAGGTGATACCTCATTGTAGTTTTGATTTGCATTTCTCTCGTAATTAGCAATATTGTGCATTTTTTCATGTGCCTATTGGCCACCTGTATGTCTTCATTGGAGTAATGTTTGTTTAGGTCTTCTGCCCACTTTTTGGATTATGCTGTTTGTTTGTTTTTGTTATTGAGTTGTATGAGCTGTTTGTATATTCTGGAAATTAAGCCTTTGTCAGTCGCATTGTTTACAAATATTTTCTCCCATTCCATAGGTTGTCTTTTTCGTTTTGTTCATAATTTCCTTTGCTGAGCAAAAACTTATGTTTAATCAGGTCCCATTTGTTTATTTTTGCTTTTATTTCTATTCCCGGGTAGACTGCCTTAGGAGAACATTGCTAAGATTTATTTCAGGGAATGTTTTACCTATGTTTTCTTCTAGGAGATTTACAGTGTCTTGTCTTATGTGTAAGTCTTTAAGCCATTTTGAGTTTATTTTTGTGTGTGTGGTGTGAGGGAGTGTCCTAACCTCATTGGTTTACATCCAGCTGTCAAGTTTCCCCAGCATCACTTACTGAAGGGACTGTGTTTTCTCCATTGTATATTCTTGCCTCCTTTGTCAAAGATTGACCATAGGTGTGTGGGTTTATTTCTGGGCTCGCTATTCTGTTCCATTGGTCCATATGTCTGTTTTTGTGCTAATACAACAGTTTTGATGACTGTAGCTCTGTAGTATTGTGTGAAGTCTGGGAGGGTTATTCCTCCAGCTTCATTCTTTTTCTTCAGTATGGCTTTGACAATTCTGGGTCTCTTGTGATTCCATATAAATTTTGGAATTATTTGTTCCAGTTCTGTGAAAACAGTCCTGGGTAACTTGATAACAGATTGCATTAAACCTATAACTGGCTTTCAGTACTCTGACTGTTTTAACAATATTAATTCTTCCAATCCAAGAGCATGGGATAGCTTTCCACTCCTTTACATCATCTTTGATTTCCTTAATCATCGTTTTATAGTTCTCTGCATATGGCTTTCACCTCCTCGGTGAGGTTTATTCCTAGGTATTTTTTGATGTGATTTTAACTTTCCTTTTCTGATGTTTCATTGTTAGTGCAGGGAAATGAAACTGATTTTTGGATGTTGCGTCCTGCTGCCTTGCTGAATTCTTTCAGCGGCTCTAGTCGTTCTTGCGCGGCACCTTCAGGGCTTTCTGTCTATAGCATCATGTCGTCTGCGTCTAGGGACAGTTCTACCTCTTCCCTTCCAGTTTGGACCCCTTCTCTTTCTTCCTCTCGCCTGGTTGCTGTGGCCAGGACTTCCAGCCCTGTGTTGACTAGAAGCGGTGAGAGTGGGCGTCCTTGTCCTGTTCCAGATGTTAGCGGGAAGGCTTTCAGATTCTCACCGCTGAGCACTATGCTGGCTGCGGGTTTGTCATAAATGGCCTTTGTTATGCTGAGATATGTTCCCTCTCTACCCACTTTGGTGAGAGTTTTCGTCATAAATGGGTGTTGAATTATATCCAATACTTTTTCTACATCTGTTGAGGTGATCATGTGGTTTTTGTCCTTTCTTTCGTGGATGTGGTGTATCACATTGATTGGTTTGCGTATGTTGAACCATCCTTGTGTCCCTGGGAGGAGTCCAACTTGATCACAGCATATGATTTTTTTTTTAATGTGCTGTTGGATTTGGTTTGCTGATAGTTTTTTTTTTCTTTTTTAGGGGGAGTAACTAGGTTTATTTATTTATTTATTTTCAATGGAGGCGCTGGGGATTGAACCCATGACCTCGTGCGTGCTAAGCACGTGCTCTACCACTGAGCTGCACCCTCCCTCCATTCGCTGATATCTTGTTGAGGAGTTTTGCATCTGTGTTCATCAGCGATACTGGCCTATAGCTTTCTTTTCTGGTAGTGTCTTTGGTTTTGGTGTCAGGGTGATGGTGGCTTCATAGAATGAGTTTGGGAGTGCTCCCTCCTCTTCAGTCTTTCGGAGGAGTTTGACAGGGATCAGTATGACTTCTTCTCTGTGTATTTTGTGGAACTCCCCAGTGAAGCCGTCTGGTCCTGGACTTCTGTTTGCAGGGAGGTTTTTTATTGCTGATTCTACTTCCCGTCTAGTGCTCGGTCTGTTCAAATGATCTGTTTCTTCTTGACTCAGTCCTGGTGGACTGTATGTTGCTAGAAACGTATCCATATCTCCTGGGTTGTCCAATTTATTGCTATGTAGTTGTTCATCGTTGAATTGTTCGCTTTATTTTTTTTTTTAATTTTGTTGGGGTAATTAGATTTGTTTGTTTGTTTGTTTGTTTATTTAATGGATGAACTGGGGGTTAAACCCAGTACCTTGTGCATGCTGGGCACCCACTCTACCACCAAGGCAGACCCTCCCCGCCCCCAGATTATTTTCCGTTATAGGTTATTGCAAGATACTGAATACACTTCTCTGTGCTCAGAACTGGGATTTTGAAATGTGTAGCAGGATAAACCGTGGCTCAAGCGAAGCTCAGAAAGGCAAACTGCCGTGCCCGCCCCTCCTCACCCCACGGCTCTCTTTCCAGAACCGACAGATGACCTCACTCCCGATCACTGATTCTTCCAGAAGAAATTACGCATCATACACACAGGACGATGTTGATGGATTTAACATACCTCCAGCTCCAGCCTGGTGCAGTTCTCTGATGACTGTCTCTGGACTCAGCCCTGCTGGAACCTGCCACCATCTGCCCTTCCCCAGGGATGTACCACAGGAAACCGAGGCTAGGGGCTGCGAGGGAGGAGGGTTGGGAGCGGGAACAGGCACTTTAGGGCCCTCACAAGACTGTGTGGGGTGGTGGGTGACAGTCTGACCCCTTTGACAGACAGGGAAACCATGGCTGGGAGAGGCACAGTCGGGCGTCTGGAGTCACCCTGTCGGTAAGCATTGCTGGCAGGGCCTCCGTCTGCCAGGCCAGCAGGTGCCAAGTGGACGATCGGCTCCTGCAGACATCCCCAGCTGCGTGGCATCAATGCCACCCACCCCCGTGCCACTCCATGTCCCCCTGTGCCGGCTCCCCCGAGGGCTGCACATTTGTCCAAATGACCGTGTGGCTGCTGCCCACTGGTGTTAAGGAAAAGCAAGTCTCTCAGGGAGGGGTCCCCCAATCTGCCTGACCCCTCCCCCCTCAGACACAGCCCCTCCAGGGAAAGCCTTGAATCCGGACGGCAGGGGAGTCCCCGCCCCTGGCAGCCTCAGTGTGTCTGCTGGCGAAATAGGTGGGGTGGACCTGAGCTGGGGGCCAGGAGGGAAGGGCCCAGGTGGGCACAGGGGAGACAGGGTCCCGCCCTGCTCCAGCCAACAGAGGCAGTCTGACCCGAGAGGATGGAGGCTCTGACGATGGTGACCACACGGCTTTGTTGGGGCAGGTCTCGCTGTGGGCTCGCATCTTTGTAAACCTCTCTGGAAGGCAGACAGGACAGGTCCCCTAGGCCGGGGGGGAGAACCAGCAGGGCCCGATGCCTCCAGCCCCCGGGGGTCAGGACTAGAGGTGGCAGGGGGCCAGGGCTCTGCTGGGGACTCTGGTCGGTGCCACGCTCCGGGAAGGGACGCCTCGCCAGGGCCAGGGGACCCATGATGCAGGGAAAGGAGCCGGGATCTAAGCAAGACACCCGGTCCTGGGCCTGGGGAGACATGGCGGCCAGCACGCGGCTCCTGTTTATGACGGGGACCCATGGAACATTCTCCTGGTTCCACTGAGCTGCTCTCATCAATAAGTCATTGGCAGATGAGGTATTCCACCCCAGGGGCAGCTGAGAGGCACTGCCTCACCCACTCCATGCCCTGGACCGGCCTTGCCGGGACAAAAATGCCGGTCTGGCTGCTCCGTGGAAAGTCAAACATGGAATTTCCATGGGACCCGGCAGTTTCCCTCCTGGGTGGAAATAAAGAGTGACAACATGTGTCCACACAAACCTGTCCACCCCTGTACGCAGCAGCATCATGTACCACGGGAAGAGGCGACGTGCCCAGGGGCCCAGCCGCGGTTGGGGAATGAGCACACACGTCCCGCCACACACAGGGGCGTCACTTGGCCGTGACCAGGAGAGCAGCCCTGACACCCGCCACCAAGGGGCCGGACCCTGAGAGCACGGTGCTCAGGGAGAGAAGCAGACACAGAAGGACAGACAGCATGTGACTCCTTGGATGTGAGACGTCCAGAACAGGCCAGTCCACAGACATGGGGAGGGGGCTCCTGGTTGTCAGGGGCTGGGGAGGGGGGTGGGGGTCACTAAAAATGGGGACGGCTTCTCTTTGGGGTAACAGAACGTTCTGGAACTAGAGGTGATGGTTGTTCAACCCTAAGTAGACAAGAAAACATCGAATTGTATAATTTATTTTTCTCTACATAATTCAAAAATATACCCTTACTAGTTTTTTTGCACAAATTAATTTATGTAATACAGAAGTGTGTAATTTTTCAAAAGCCTGTTCCAACTCATAATTTCACATAATTCCACCAAGGCAGCGCTCTAGGAGCAAACACTTGTGTTTTTCCACAACCCCCCAGCTTTACTGAGGTATGACTGACCACTGAAGGTTACACAGGTTTAAGGAGCAGGATGCACATTGTGACAGGATTCCATCAGCCAAGGTACTCAGCACAGCGTCACCACTCACGGGCACCTTGGCTTTTGTGGTAAGAGTATTTACGATCAGCTCTCTTTAACAGCTTTCAAGCACGTGATGCAACGGTATCAGCTCTAGTCACCATGCTGTGCTCCAGACCCAAAGGGCCCAGTCACCTTCTGACTGTGAGCCTGTGCCTCGGACCAGTGGCGCCCTCTCCCAGCCCCTGGGAACCAGCGTTCTACTCTCTGCTTTTATGAGCGTGACTTTTTAAGGTTCCACATGTAAGGGAGCTCCTGCAGTATGTCTTTCTCTGTCTGAGTTCTCCCCCTTAGAATAGTGTCCTCGTGTCCATCCATGTTGTCACAAATGGCAGGATATTCTTTTTCAAGGCCGAATAATATTCCACTGCATCTCCCTGCCACAGTTTTATCCATTCAGCCAGCGGACACGTCCCTGCCCCTGTATCCTGGCACCTGTGAACAGCACTGCTGTGGATGCTGAGGTGTTGCTATCGATTTGAACTCATGTTTTCATTTTCTTCAGATGAATTCCCAGGAGTGGGATTACTGGG
This sequence comes from Camelus ferus, assembly GCF_009834535.1. Taxonomy (NCBI): domain Eukaryota; kingdom Metazoa; phylum Chordata; class Mammalia; order Artiodactyla; family Camelidae; genus Camelus; species Camelus ferus. The sequence continues at coordinate 27,025,226 of NC_045717.1, read as the reverse complement.
TCATATAGTAGTTCTGCTTTTAGTTTTATGAGGAACCTCCCAGCCATTTTCTATAGTGACTGCACCCATTTAAGTTCCCATCAATGGTGTACGAGGGTTACCTTTTCTCCACATCCTCGCCAACATTTGTTGTTTTTTTTTTTAATTTAAAAACATTTTTTATTATGGTTTTGCAGTGGGAGGTAATTAAGTTTGTTTGTTTGTTTAATGGAGGGACGGGGATTGGAACCAGGATCTGGTGCAGCTGAGCACACGCTCCACCCCTGAACCAGCCCCTCCCCCAATTTGTCATCTTTTTGACAATGGCCATTATGACAAGTGTGAGGAGATACCTCATTGTGGCTTTTTTTTTATTGTGGCTTTGACTTGCATTTCCCTGATGATTAGGGATCTTGAGCATCTTTTCATGTGCCTGTTGGCGAACTGTGTGTCTTCTTTGGAGAAACGTCTGCCCAAGTTCTCTGCCCGTTTTTTTAATGAGTTGTTCTGTAGTCACCTCTGGACCTCCCTTGCCCTGCCCTTATTAACATATCTTCCTTTTCACAGAGACTTCAGTTTCTGAGCAGTTTCAGATTTACAGAAAAGCTGAGTAGAAACTGTGGAGACCCCCTCACCCCAGTTTCCCTGCTGTTTCCCCCTCAGTGTGCACACCTAGCACCGGTGTACTGCAGTGTCACAGGCGGTGAGCGATCGTGGTACTTACTGTTAACTGAAGTCCGTAGCGACACTCCGGTTCGCCCTTGCTGCTGTACCTTCCGTGGGTTTGGACAAACAGATAGTGACGCGTACCCACTGCTGCAGCACCACACAGAGTCGTCTCACTGCCCTAAAAATCCCCTGTGCTCCGCCTCTTCATCCCTCCCCCCGCCCCACGACCACGGATCCGTCCACACCTCCAGAGAGCTGCCCTTCCAGAGCTGGGCTCACAGTGTGCAGCCTCCTCAGACCACCTTCTCTCACTTAGTCGTGTGTACTCGGGGTTCCTCCGTGTCTTCTCTTGGCTCGATGGCCCCCTTCTCGGCACAGAGCACATTCCATCGTCGGCCGTCTGTCTGTCCGCCCACCTACTGGAGGGCGTCTTGGTTGCCTCCATTCTGAGCAGTTTCAGTTGAAGCTGCTGTAAAAGCCCATGTGCAGATTTCTGTGTGGACCACACCATCTCCTTTTACCTCTTCAGAGCTCAGGCCACTCACAGCCAGGGTCTCCCTCAATTCTGGACCCTGGGAAGGGATGTCCACCTCCACCAGTGACCCCGGGGGGCAAGGATGGTGGCCTCCCGGCTTGCCAGGGCCCAGAGCTGAGCGAGGGGGCAGCCGTAGGGTGGGGCTGGCAGACCTGCCCCAAGTCCCACCAAGCCGAGTGACCTCAGGGACCAATCCTGAGCCTGCTTCCCCACCTTCATGAGTCCTGGAGAGAAGGGTGTTGGCCTACCCTTCCAGCTTGTCCACTTCCCCTTCTTCATCTGCCCTGCTCCTGGCAGAAAATGCTGCAGAGAAGCCAGCAGGTGGCCACGCTGGACAGGCATCGCCCCCTGGAGTTCTCACTCCTCGGGCCTGGAGCTTCTGGGTTCCGAAGGTGGGCGCCAAACGCCCGGAGCAGGTTTCCCGGCCCCTGGAGTCCAAGGCGGTAACTCAGTTTGCTGCCCGAGCTTGTCTGCATTTCCCAACCTCCCTCCTGTGCACACAGCTCTCCAGTCAGGAAACTCACGTTGGTCAGACACATACCCTCCCCCGTCCAGACCCCAGCACAGCGCAGCCCAGGGCCACCGAGAAAGGCCAGCAGCCCTGGGCTTGAGCCCAGGGCTCTGTGTCTTGTCCACACAGGGAAGAATCCTGCTCACTGGTGGGAATGGAGTAAAACAGGGCAGCCGCTGTGGGAAAGAGCAGTTCCTCAAAAAGTCAGACAGAGCAGGGAGGGTATGGCTCAGGGGCAGAGTGCATGCTTGGCACGCTAGTTCCTGGGTTCAATCTCCAGTACCTCCATTAAAAAAAAAGTCAGTCACCATCCGTCCTGTCCCAGAAACTCCAGTCCTAAGCATATATCACAAATAATTGAAAACAGATACTTAAACAAAGATGAGTTAACAACTGTTCATAGCAGTGGGATTCACAACAGCCCCCAAGTGGGAAAACCCAAGTGTCCACTGATGGGTGAAGGGATACACACAGTGTGGTCCCTCCACACAGGAGGGTATTACTCAGCTGTGAACAGGACAGAAGCCCTGACACCCGCTCCCACGTGGACGGACCCTGAGAGCACGACGCTCAGGGAGAGAAGCAGACACAGAAGGACACACAGTGTGTGAGTCCACGGATGTGAAACGTCCAGAACAGGCCAATCTAGAGACAGAGAGGGGGTTCCTGGCTGTCAGGGGCTGGGGGATGGGGTGAGGGTGACTGCTGATGAGGACGGGGGATGTCAACTGCTGATGGGGACGGGGCTTCTTTTTGGGGTGATGGTCTGTTCTGGAACTAGACAGAGGTGATGGTGCACAGCACTGCAAATGTACTAAATGCCACTGAATTGTACACTTAAAGATGGAAAACTATGTGAAGTTCATCTCAATTTTTAAAAAGGCGGGGAGGGTATAGCTCAGTGGTAGAGCAGGGGCTTAGCATGCACGAGATCCTGGGTTCAATCCCCAGTCCCTCTGTTAAACAAGTAAGTAACTAGACCTACCTCCCTCCCCCACCAGAAAAAGAAAAAAAGCAATCGTTCAAAACAACTGTATCTCGATGATAGTAACGTCGACCTTAAAAGTAAAACAGCCAGTTATTTTGCAAAGAACACAGGGTTACTCGGGAGCGGCGGAGTTGCATTTCGGCTCGCACAGACCACCCGAGAACGCGGCAGGGAGAGGGGGCAGTGGGAGGGGCTGTGCTAAACCCAGAGCCCATTGGAGGAACCTGGGAAGTGTGGTGGCCTTTCATTGGCTGGTGGGGGAGGGCCGCCCGCTGGCGGGGGCGTGGCCGGGCGCGGGGACAGCCCTCTTCCCGGGCAGGTGAGGAGCGCCGGCCTCCCCCAGCTGCCCAGGTGCCATCTCTTCGTGTTTGGCGTCTGGGGGCGCCAGCGAGCGAGTGGTAGGGGGAGGGCTCCCGCTCGGCCTCCCGCCTCCGTTTTAAACGAGATTTCCTTTATTCAGGTTCACGCTCTGTCGGGTGACAGCCCGCGTGTGTGTCCCCGCCGTCCGGCCGAGCTGTGGGTCCCGGGCAGTGAGTGCTCCAGGCCCCGGGCCTGAGCACCTGCTGCGCGCCTGGACCTGACGCACTTCTCCCGTTTCAACAGGAGCCGTCGCTGACTTTGCAGATGTCCCACCTGCGTGTCCGGTGCCACCTGAGGCCTGACCGGACCTTTCCTTCCTCGGGGCGGTCAGGACCGCACGGGCGGGGTTGCACCCACTGCCAGGCAGAGGGCAGCACCTCCCAAGGTCCAGGGCTCTGTTCCGCGGACCAGGCGCCTCCACCCGCCCGCCCGCCCCACCCCCACCCCCGCGCACCGGTTTGGAGAGGACGCCACCCAGGCCCAGGGCAGTGAAGCAGCTCCCCAGACTCCGGCCGCCCCCAGGCCCCCATCCCGGTCAGTCTCTCTGCTGTGCCTGCTGCCTGCCGTGTGCTGGGGACAGAAACCTGGCCTCTGGGTTACAGCAGGCAGGGGGCTGCGGGGGCCCCTGGGCCAGGGTGAACCTCCGCTACCTGGGTTTCCTCACTGGGAAGCAGTGTCAGCTGTCTAACCGGCCTCCGACATTCTCTCCCCTTCCCCAGGTCCAGGCCTTGGGGTCCACCACAGTCCAGCCTGGCCTGCAAGTGGCAGAAACCTCCTGGCCACCTTCCTCCCCGCAAGCAGGGGGAGGCCCAGCCGGCCAGGCTGGAGAGGGCCGGTTCTGATGAGGGCGGTCAGGGTGGGCGGCTGAGTCAGGCCACTGGGATGTGGGCCTGGGGTCTTGCAGGCCCTGCACACACAGAAATGCAAAATAGCCCAGAGTGCGGGTGTTTCCTGCGGGGGAGCTGGGTGGGCCTGGAGGGTGCTGGAAAATTCTGTGGCTCGGCCAGGCCTAGACTCCTGGACTCTCTAACAGTCCCAGCAGACTCCAAAAGAGAAAAAGAATTCCTGGAGGCGGCTGATTTAAAACAAACAAACAAACAATGTGGGACGGAGAGGAGGAATGCTAGGAATGCGGCTGGTCCCCCACCCCCACCCCACCCCGGGCGGGGCCCTGGCCGGCAGCCTCGAAGACCCGCTGAGGGATGGAGGCCGCCCCACCCGGGCTCCCTCAGCCCCTCTGCTCCACATCAGAACAAAGACAATGATTAACAAGCCCACTTGGAAAAGCCATTAAAACTGCCCCAACCCTCCCTCTGGTTTTCTTACATTCTTTGGTTTAATACCTCATTCCTTGGCCGGAAGTAAAAAGGGAGAAAATATTAAAGACAGTCCTGGGGACCCAAGGGATTTTCCTTCTTTGTTGGGGTCAGGATCACTGTCGTCCTCCCTGGAAGGGGAGCTGGGGATCTGGGCCAGGAGCCCCCGCTGGTTTGAATTCTTCAAGGTCCGGGAGAAGTAACCCTGAACTTTGCAGGTTGTTGGAGGCATGTGGGGACTTGGAAGCTGTGTTTCTAAAGCCTTGGCCTGGTGTGTCCCCGCAGCTCTGCCGGAACCCTATACAATATCTGGAAATGACACAAGAACATTCCGGAGCCCAGAGGTTGTGCTTGGGAGAGGAATACAAGCCTCTCTGGGTTCTTTTGAATATTGGGACCTATTTTCAGCGGAAAGGAAGTAGCCAAGAAAACAGGGCTGATGAAGGCTAGTAGGGCCTTCGTTTGCCCAACTGATTCTCGAATTTTCCTCCAGGATAACGCCCAGGAATTTAAACCCTGTTGGCTCAACAGAGAAGCTTGGGGTGAGGGTAGGGGTGCAAAATGTGTGTGTGTGTGTTTTAAAGGATGTTGGAATTATAGGGAAGGAAAGATCCCTTGCTTTCTGGGTTTTTCTTGTTGTTTGTTCATCTCTGATTTTCTGATACAAAGGCCCAGGGGCAGTGGGCTGGCCAGGGGGTCCTGGTGTGAGGACAGGGGAGGCAGTAGGTCCCAGGTCAGCTGGGCTGGGGAGGGGGCTCCCGCACATTGGACCGGAAGACTGGGGGCCAGGGAGCCAGCGTGCGCCGACCTGGGCCCCCAGCACGTCCTGAGTGAGTGCAGATGGAACCAGGTGGGGCTGCCCTCCCTGGGGCTGATAGCAGGGGTTCCGATGTCCACACTGGCCAAGGACGCGCACTGTCAAAATGGTGACCCAGCTCTTGTTTCTGGAGACGATGCTTCTGGAGTTTCCGTCTGGAAGATGGAAAATCCTATGGACGGAGGGTGCAGATGGCTGCAAGTCACGAATGTGGTTAGCCCACTGAGCTGTGCACCTAAAAATGGTGAAGACTGTGACTTTTATGTTATGTCCACTTGACCACCGTTAAAACAACAACAAAAACCCGTGTTTCAGGAAAAAACCCATGTTAGAATCATCTGGAAAGTTTCAGGATATAACAGAGGTGGGAAAGAAAGCCAAAGGGGAACCCTGTTAACAAGGAAACTATCTGAACAGAATAAAGCTACAGAGTTTAAAACCCTGCTCAACATAGCAACATTCAGGAGGCTCACAGTTTTCTCTCTGCTCGCTGCCTGTGTTTCCCTCTCTGCCGCAACTCTATTTTTAAATGTTTTCATACATAAGCTTGGGAGATACCCCAGCTGGTTAGTAAATGTATCAAGGAAACATGGATACAGAGGCTTAAGGCCCTCTTAAAAGCGCAGAAGGGAGGCTGTTACAGCTGGGAGCCCGGTTTCCCATACAAAACACAAATATGACTGTTTGACCCCCCAGGTTCCGGGACTTGGGAAATGGCTGGAGGCAAACAGCACAGACCTGGAGCGGCAAGAATCTCCGTGGACCAGAGGAGACCTTCCCACGTGTCTTTTATATTCTTCCACAGTTGTGTGAATTTGTCACCGGGACACAGTAATTTTTAGGCAAGGTTTAGAAGCTATTGGCATGATCCCAATTATGTATATATGGATAGAAAAATTTATATATCATATAGAAGTGAAATTATATATTGTATGCAAACATATATAGTATATATGTGCGTATAAGTATGTGTATGGTGTGTGTGTTATACACACACATGCGCAGATGTGCTTACATATGCACACATTTCCCACTTAAGCAGATGCAGGAAGTGTCATGGAGGAAGACCTCCGACGTTATAGGGAGTTACTGCGACCTGGTGTGGGGGGGCAGTGTTACAAATGACTTTCAGTTTTCTTCTATTTGCCTGGTTAATTGTGTAGAATGAGTGTTTACCATATATATTTTTTAAAGCCAGTAAGAAAAAATTTGTACAAAAGGAAATCCTGTCCCCATGAGCAGTCACCCCCACCTTCCCCTGACGACCAGGAGCCCGCTCCCTGTGTCTGAGGACTGGCCTGTTCCGGACGCCTCACATCCGTGGACTCACACACTGTGTGTCCTTCTGTGTCTGCTTCTCTCCCTGAGCATCGTGCTCTCAGGGGCCGTCCACGTGGGAGCGGGTGTCAGGGCTGCTCTCCTGTTCGTGGCTGAGTGATGCTCCTGTGTGTGGAGGGACCATGTGTGTCTCCATTGTCAGCTGGTGGGCTTTTGGCTTGTTTCCACCTTTCGTGTGCTGTGACTCACGCTGCCATGAATATTTGTGTACCAGTATTTCTGCGGACACAGCTTTCATTTTCCTAGAGTAGAATTCCTAGGGTAGAATTGCTGGACATACAGTGACTCTTTTTCATGCTTTGGAGGAAGAGCCACTGTCTTCCACAGCGCCTGCACCATTCCACCTCCCACCAGCCGTGGACGACGGTGCCTGCCTCCCCCCTCCCCCGTCCACACTGTAAGTGCCACGTGGACAGTGGCTGTCCTCGAGGGTGGGTGGCGCCGTCTCTCAGTGGTCTGACTTTCATTTCTCTCATGATGTTGAGTAGCTTTTCATGTGCTTGTGGGTTGGTTGTCCACCTTCTTTGCAGAAATGCAAAGGAATTTGGAGCCAGTGGCCTCGGCCCCTTTCCCTCTCCAGCTGGTGCCTTCACCCAGAGCCCCTAGGCTGAGCACCCAAGCAGCCCCCACCCCCCGGCCCATCGAAACGAGAACGGATTGGTGACATGGTGTCTCCACTGCAGGAAGGGGAGGCTTCTGTGCGAACCGTAGCCCAGAATGCCAGCTGGTGTGTTCAGACCAAGAAGGGGACGGGCCAGTCCTGTCCCCAGGGTGGGCCATCAGGAGCCCTGAGGCCACCTGAGCCAGCTGCCCCGAGACACGCCATCAGGTGTCTGTTTCCCGCTATGAACTATTGATGCCGGTGACGTCACCACCTCCATCTCACGTGTCACCTACTGCAAAACCAGAGGGCTGCTCCCCCGCCCCGCCCCCACGTCCTGGGGTCCCTCGGCCTGCCTCCTTCTGCCCTTGGATCCTTCTAGCATTGGCTTCTTCCCAAGATCTCCACGCCTGTCAGTGGGGGCCTGACCTCCAGGAAGCATGGCTGCAGAGGCCCGAGCTTTCAGTTTAACTGAGCTCACACGGTGCTGGGTCACCCTGTGGGGAGCCATCCCCCTGCAGGTCCCGGGGCCCCAGAGAACGTGAAAAGCACCAGTGGGTCTCGGCCGGGCCCCTCAGCTCAGAGCATCCTCTGTGGGGCTGTCCCCAGCTCTTGGGGTGTAGAGCAGCCTCCCTGGGCCCACCCATTCAAAGCCAGGAGCCCCCACATCGCGACAAGCGCAGATGTCCCCAGATGTGGCCCCATGACCCTGGAGCAGAATCCCCTCAGGTCAGAATGGCTGCTTCATTAGAGTCAGCACTGGGCTTCCACTTGGTTTGGCTGTTTTAGGGCAGGTCTTCCACCTGCCCAGGATAAGAAGCCAAGGTCTGGACAGGCGGGGGACAGAGACTTCCCAGAGGGTCGCCAGCTGGGTCTGGGGGCTCTGTTCCTCAGTGAGGGAGGAGGTGGGTCTGCGGTCCCCTTGGTGCCCACGGCCCCATGACCGCGCGGATAGGCGGGCAGCAGGTGACCAGATGGCCTCGGGATCGCGTCCAGCCCAGCTCATGTTCCCTCCACATTGAGACATTGTCCTTTTCATAAATTTTTCAGGACCAGCTGCCCTCCTGTGGCTCCACGCTGGCTCCCAGTTCTCGGAGGCAGTGAGCTACCTGTGGCCGTGGTGACTGTGACCAGGAACCACAAGCGACACCAGTCTCTGCTCCTGTAGGCCGGGGCCAGAAGGCTCAGGTTGGGGTGTCAGTGGTCCGGCTCCTCCTGGAGGCTCTGGGGCCGTCTCTCAGGGGCAGCCGGCCACCCTGGTGGTCACGTCACCCATCTCTTCCCCCAGTCACATGGCTCTCCCTGTGGGACCGCTTCTCCTCTTCTCAGAAGGACGTTGGCCACTGTAGTAGGGCTGCCCCACTCCCGGGTGACTCATCACAGCCAATGACATCGGCACACACCCTGTTTCCAAATGAGGTCGTGTCCATGGGTGCTGGTGGGCAGGACACAGGTGTCTTTGGGGGACCATGATTCAACCCATGGCAGGGTCTGGCGGTTCCCTCCTCCGAGTGCTGCTGTCCCCGCAGATGAGATGCGACCTCCAGGCGAGGCCCCAGCCCCTTCCTGCCTTTCGCACCCCGGCTCCCTGCTGCGGCCCCGCTCACGGGTTTATCGCCCACCTTCCTGAGGCCTGGGCCCCACACACCCAGTGATACGGACCTGTGTCTCTGCCCCAGCCACCTGGTAGGAAGACCCCTGGCCCCCTCTGCTAGGGTGGTGCTGAGAACTTTTCCAAGGATGACAGTGTTGGGGGGGTCGACCCCACCGTGGAGGAGCCAGCAGCTGGGACCCCTGGTGTGACGAGTGAGGAGGGCACGTTTCCTCTGAGGCCATCCCTGAACATATCGCCCCAGGGCGATCGCAAGGAGACTGTAGACAAAACCAGACTGGAGGCGCCCCACAGGACACCCAGCCCTGGTTTCTCACGACTGTCCGGGCACCCACGTGAGGAGGAATGGAGAAACCACACAGCCCAGGGGCCTGAATGTCATGGGCCCAGGGCAGAGAGGACACAGGGGAAGACAGGGTGAGAATGTGGGGAGACGGGAGCCCTGGACACGTGGGTGGAGCAGTTGCTGTGGACAACGGACTGGTGGTCCCTGTAAAGGCTGAACCGGGAACCACCTGCCACTAGGCAATGCCACTCCTGGGGTCAGTTCCTCGATGATTGTGTCATTCCCTCCACACTCACCCCCAAAAAAGATACTCTGCAGTCCTGACCTCCAGTGCCTGTGAGTGAGCCCTTATCAGCAATAAATAGGGTCTTTACTGAGGTGATCAAGTTAAAATGAGGCCCTCATCCAACATGACTGATGTCCTCATAACAAGGAGAGATCAGGACACAGACCACAGGACACACACAGAGGGACAGCCACGTGAGGACATGGGGAGAAGACAGCTGTTTACAGCCTGAGCAGAGGAGCCTTCAAGGGAACCAGCCCTTGACCATGGACTTCTGGCTTCCAGAACTGCAGGAGAATAAACTTCTGTGGCTTCAGCCACCCCCTTGTTTGTGAAGTTTGCTACAGAGGCCACTAGAAACTACTACAGATTCATTGGAAAGAAATGAAAATGTACATGCAAGTAAAAACCTGTTCACACGTGTTCACAACAGCTGAAGAGTGGGAAGAAAACACAAGTGTCCATCAACATATGAATGGTAAGTCCAATGTGATAAATACATATGTATGTATGTATGTATGTATATGTATGCATGCATGCATGCACGCACGCACACTGTGGAACACCATGCAGCCAGGAAAAGGAGAGCAGCCCTGACACCTGCTCCCACGTGGACGGACCCTGAGAGCACGACGCTCAGGGAGAGAAGCAGACACAGAAGGACACACAGTGTGTGACTCCATGGATGTGAAACGTCCAGAACAGGCCAGTCCACAGACACAGGGAGGGGGTTCCTGGTTGTCAGAGGCTGGGGGGCAGGGGGTCGGGTGATTGCCAATGGGGACAGGCTCCCCTTTTGGGGAGATAAGAACGTCCCCAAGTTAATTTTGGTGATGGCTGCACAACTTGTGAATAGACTAAAACCCACTGAACTGTACAGTAGAAGTTGGTGAACTGTCCCATGCAGGAATTCTATCTCACTGAAACTGTTTAAGGAAAACAACATTCCTTTGCTGTTCAAATGTTTCGGACCCAGAGCACCCGGAGCAGCACTGAGCAGACCGCCCCAACTCAGTGCCCCATCCTCCCTCAGGAGGGCAGAGTCTCCTGAATCCGGGATGTATTCCCACTCACCCTACAAATGCCACATCCTCACGACGCCCACCCTGGACAGGGGCTCCTATGCTTGGTCTCCTGCCTTGCGGGCTGTAGCAGCAGCACCGTCACCTGTTCTGACTCTGGGGTGTCTTCAGTGCCCTGCAACCGGCTGGGACACTGCCTCTGCCAGGGGCATGCTGTGGGGACACAGGGTGGCCCCAGAGTTTTGCTGGACATCGCCAAGTTGTGAGTTCGTGTCTGAGTGCTTCCTTCGCCCATCCCGAAACCGTGTGTGCAGCCCAGCCTGCCCCACCGCACCACTAGGACCCTCTGCCCTTAGTGCTGTTCCCTCCACTCACCGCTTTGGGATCACATTTGCTACACCTCCGCCAGGAAGCCCTCCTTAATCCCACAGGGTCCCTGCAGGGCCCTGCCCCATCCTCCATCCTCCAGCACCTCTCCCGACACACAGATACAGCATCCGTGAGAGGACCCACAGTGTGGCTGGATCTCAGTTTTGTGTGCCCAGTGCCAGCCGCAGCCCCCGGCAAGCATGAGGGCTCGAGAGGCTGCGCGGGGCATTTGGGAAGCAGCGGCTCTGGTCCCGCAAAGGGGTACAGCAGAGAAATGCACAGACGCAGCTGCCCCCTAGCCTTGCCCACTGGGCCTGCCGTGACCACAGCGCTGCCCCCGGCTTGTCAGAAGGCAGCCGCCCTGGCCTGTGGCTGCTGAGTGCTCGAAACCTGGGGTCTGAACGGTTCATTCCATTTTGCTGCAATTAACGTGGATTTAAATAGCCACCCAGGGCCAGTGACGCTTCCCTGGGTGGTCCAGATTCAAAGTATAGCAGAGTCTTACTACTCCCAGCTTCAGTGTTTGTGAATTCAGCTACTCCCTGAAGCTTATTTGTATTTATTCGTGAAAAAATTTTTAAATTGTCCATCGAGGCTCCCAGCACTTGTGTGGTCATTCCGGGACACGCCATGGCATCCATGCCCAGGCGAGGGGAGCCCAGGCGGCTCTGCCCTCTGGATGCTGCTCAGGTTGGAAACCAGGGTCCTCTTCTTGCTGATTTAGTGCCCTGTTTTCCTCAGTTAGTGCTTTTTGTGGGAGAGTTTGCCCTTGCAGTAGGTCCCCAAGTGTCCCTGCGCACAAGAAGGCTGTGGAGTGCCTTTGGGGGGTCTGGCAGACACCATTCTGCAGCGTTGACACTGCTGAACCGACAACATGTGCTCAGTAAGGTGCCTTTAAGCAGAAAATGGGTTGGTGACATTGTGACCAGAGACTCTTGGGACCCTGATCCTGCACTTACCCCAGGAGCTGTGGTTCCCTTTTTACTAGCCCGATGCTTGCTGTGGGCGTTATGGACCCTGACTGTGCAAATAATGAGAATCAACAGTATTTTCTAAGTAGAACTTTTACTGAGCTGCACCTTCCACGTCAGCTAAACACCCCAATCACAAAGCACTTCACACATGGGGTTCCTGAGTCCCCAGATCCAGAGAACGTCCCAGGGCCCCTGGCAGCCTCCGACCTGCCCTTCTCAGCCCCTGACCCCGGCAGTGACCTGCCCCCAGCCCCAATCTGTGGCATCGTTTGGTGAGTTTTGCTTGGTCTTGAACTTCGTGCGTGTATGTGGAACAGAGGTCTCCCTGGCTGGTGCCCACGATTCGTCACAGCTGCGTGGTAACCCACTGTCCGGACCCTCCACACAGGGTGTCTCCATCCTCTGGGCACCGGTCTCCTACTCAGAGGATCAGAGTTGAAACAGGAAAGCATGCAGGGAGGGCCCTGCTAAGCTCCCAGGGTGGGGATTGGGCTGGGGCTGGGGTTAGGGTGAGGGGTGGTGCTCAGGATGGAGAGACAGCTCCAGCCCCAGGCAGGACCTGGGGACACAGTGGGGGAGGGGGGAGGCTGGCCTGCTGGTTTGAGCAGATAAGGTTTGTACGTTGGCATGAGAGCCTGGGGCTGGGGGAGGGGAGGGGTTGCACCCTGATGGGGTCGCGACGGGAAAAGCCTTGACCAGGAGAATTCAGGGGAAGGATATTGGGGAACACCCCACCTTGCAGGACAGCGGTCCCTCTGGGAACTGAAGGCTGGGCTGAGCAGAACCTGGCTGGGGTCATGGAGGAGGGGCTCCCACCCTAATGAGGGGTAGGGGAGTCAGCTGCTCCTGGATGGATCCCATCAGGCGGTAGAAGACAGACTCAGAGGTGAAGATTCTCAGAGTAGAGTAAACCCTTTCAGTTCTGCCCGAGCTGGGCGAGGAGGGCAGGGCTCCACTTGGAGGGGCTGCGGGAGCCTCTCTGATGCTGAGACGCCCAGATCAGTCCAACAGAAATCTGGACAATGGGTCAGAGAGACTGGGAGGCCTAGAGGGGTTGGAGACATACAGCCCACACCCACCTGCCCTGGCCCCTGGCCCCATCTCTCACGCCTGTAATCAAGGCAATGAATAAACAAACACAGGAACAAACATTCTGAAACTATTCAGCCATTTCCATTCGAAACAGGAGGGGAAGCCCATGGGGAGGAAGACGACACAGGCTTAGCGCAGCTCCTTATTTTGACAAAGGGGGAGAAACAGAGGCACCTCCATCGGATCAGAAAAGAGAAACAAGACCCAGCCTCCAACCCCTGGGGACGCTGGATGCTGGCCCTCCACCCTCATTTGGCCCCCCCCAACCTCCTTGCTCCTGCCACAGAGAAGTATCCTTTTCAAAATTCTTTAACAATTGCAAGATGATCACACGCCCTCGTTCTCCATCAATCATTGATGAGAGGCAGCTGGCTGGCAAAGCTGGGGCGAGCAGGGTGCAGACAGAGGAGCTGCTCCCCCACCCCTGCAATCGTGGAGGGCCTGCCAGCAGCTCTGTGAGGCTGGTCCCGGTCCCAGGGGGGTCGTGGTTCGACAGGCGGCTCTTGAAACCATGTGTCCACTTCCTGACCCCCGAACCTGGAAGCGTGATGTCCTTTGGGAAAAGGGGGTTTGCAGGTGTAAGGGCCTGGATTATCCCCGTGACCTCTAAGTCCACGTGAGAACAGAGGCAGGGACTGGAAGGGCGGGTCCACAGGCCAAGGATACCAGGGCCTAGGACTGGAAGCCACAGGAAGGTCCCGCCCCCAGAGCCTCTGGAGGGACAGGGCCTGGATGACACCTCAGTTTCGGACTTCTGGCCTCCAGAAGTAAGCGAGAATAAACCTGGCTTGTGGCACCTGCAACGTGGATTCTGGTGAGGGTGGGGGCTGTGTCCCCCCTCCTGTCCCAGCGCTTTCTAGCTGATCAGCTTATAGTGAGGAGCTCTGTGAGCAAGAAGGAAATCCTCAACCCTTCCAGGGAGGCTGTTCTGAGGAATGGACCCGGGGGCAGAGGCCCCAAGTTAGGGAATGAGAGAGCGAATCCTGCAGGTTTAGGGAAGAAGCTTCCAAAAGGGTGCAGCCTTGCAAAGGAGGCCTGTGTACCTGAGGCCAGCAACCAGCAAAATGGCTGGAGACGTGGGGTCTGTGGGGCCACAAGGTCAGCTTGAGGGTTCACACTGAGCAAGACAGGAGCCCTGGCAGGGCCGTGATACCGTCCGACCAACCGTTTACATCCACTCTGGGAACCAGGCGGAGGGTCAGCTGCCCCTTCCTCTCCCTCTGGGCGTCTCCAACCATCCTCCCCGCTGTCAAGGGGCCCATCCCTGGCACCAGTCACCAAGGCAACCGAGATGAGCAGCTGGCCCTGGTGGTACCCAGAGAGAAGGCCGATGGGAGTCCTGGAAGGAGCAAATCCACAGGAATGTGAAAGGGATTCTCCTAAATCCGCCGGGACATTCCTGATTAGCCATTCTGGGGCAGCAGACGGCCTCAGGCGAAAGCGAGGGCCAAGGGCCGCAGGGCGGGAGGCGCCCCTAATCCGAGAAAGCCCTCTGGCTCGGGAGCGGCAGACTCCTAGGCTCCCGGGCTCCGTCCAGGCCCGCGGGCCCGGACCGGCGCGGTTGCCACGACTCCGCTCCCGCTAAAACCGACCTGAGGGGCAGGCGCACTGGCCTCACCTCGATTTAGGGACACGGGAAGTGTCACAGGCTGGGGCAATTAAAAACCCCCTTCAGCCCGAGATGTACAGCAAACAGTGTTCACTCCCGTTTCCTCTATTGAACGTCTACTCCACGCTGGGAACCGCGCCAGCCCGAGATGCCTGTCACCTCTTGGGTGCTTCCAAAAGCGCTGGGGGTCCACATGGCCACTCGGCCTCCCAGGCTCTGGCCTGACTCTCCCCACCCAGCCTGCCCCGAATTCCCGGCCCCTCTGCCGAGGGCACCCCTGTCACCACAACCCTGTAGCTCTTCTGGGAAGCAGCGTTCTCCAGGATATGTTCGGGGAGTTCTGCCGCTGCGACAGAGACCAGACCCGACGCTGGGCGTCCCGTCAACCTGCTCAGTTCGCGCCGGGCCCTGTGCGGGCATCTGCGCCCCAGGCCTCAGTTTCCCCATCCCTGCAGTCAGGGGAAGGGACCGTGCTCAGGCTTCACTAAGCTGGGGCGAACGAAGAACAGTATGGAGCGGCCACTGACACATCGTGCTGCCGGCTTGGTGCCCAGCAGGGGAAACAGCCCCGGTACCCCTGAGCCGCCGACACTTTTCCGCGTGCTAACCTAGGAGTAACATCTGAATTCGAATCAGACTTCTGCCAGATGCCCACAAGCAACATGGAGGCCTGTAGGTTTCCTGCCCAACCCCAAGATGGCGGCGCACCTCCCTTTGCCCTCACGGCCGAGGTGGAGGTGGACACTGCCCGTTTCCAAGATGGCGGCAGCCTGGGGGAAACACGCTTCCCGCCGCCCGACCCGCCACGTACCCACTCTCAAAATGGCTTCTCCCACGCAGGAGGGTAACTCGCCCACTGGCTCGGGCGTCGTCACGTGGTTTCACCGTGTCTCTCCTCCCCAGACTTCCCGGGTCGTTTCCACCTTGAGCCCTGACTGACGGCCGTATTCTCCAATGGTCGCCTGCCATTCTTCTTGATCCCACCCCCTCGAGGGGACTCCCACCCATTGGGAGGCGCTGGCGAGGTCCGGCGGTTCTCGCCCCGCCCACCTTCACGGCGGGAGCCAATGGGCAGAGCGCGCGGGGGACGTGTTCGGGCGTCTCCGCCATTTTGTGAGTCTATAACTCGGAGCCGTTGGGTCGGTTCCTGCTATTCCGGCGCCTCCACTCCGTCCTCCGCGGGTTCCCTGTGTGTGCAATGGACGGGTGAGTAGTGTTTGTTCGCGGTCCCCGCCGCCGTTCTCGAGCTCCAGCCTTCCCCTCGACCTCGTCCCGATCTCCTCGGGGCGACGGTCCCGGCGCGCCGCTCCCTCCGCCTCCACCTCGGCCCCCGGGCGCCTCCGGTGTTCTTCCCGTCCCGGCTTTGGGCCCGGGCGCTGCCCGGGGAGAGGTTCCCAGCGCAGTGAGGCGGCGGGGGTCGGTGGGGGGGGTCGACAGGGCCGAGCCCTGCCCGCTTCCGGTGTCCACGCGGCCCGTCCCGAACGCACGCGGCGGCCGCGCGCCCTTCCCACTTCCTGTCCGGGCCCCGCGCGCACGCGTCGCCCTTGGCGCTCTGTGTGGCACCTCCGGCCCCCTGCACGGCCTTGGCGCACTGCGTGTGGCCCTTCCCGCGCCCGGTAGCCCCTTCGCGCGCCCCGCCGGGACCCCCGCGCGCGTGCGCGGCCTTTCGAGGTCCCGTATGCTCTGGTGCGCGTGCGCGGCCTTTCCCGCCGCGCGGACTCTGCCCTGGGCCTCCCCCGCCCGCCGCCGGCCCGGGCGCGGCCGGAGACGCCGCCCTCCTGCCCGGAAGGGCGCGGGCCCTCCGCAGCCCCGGCCCGCCCGCCCGCCCGCTTTGTTTCTGCCCGGCCGTCCGGTGTGGCGCCCCCGGGCGCGGTGCCCCGGGCGCGCTGGGGGCGGGGCGGCCCCGGAGCAGAATCCGCTCCCTGGTGCGGAGGTGCCGCGGGAGCTCCGCCGACCTGGAGTTGGGAAGGGCCAGGCCGCGCGGGGCTAGGTCTCTGCCCGGGGAGGGTTGCACTTTCCGCGTTGCACTCAGTGAAGGTTTTGAGGCCTTAGTGGGATCATTTCTGATCGGGAGCTTTTAACAAGCTCTTCCTTCCTCTGCTTTTCTGGGCGCGGGCGGACGGTTAAAAAGTGCCCGGAGGGTCACGTGCTTTCGGTGCCTCGGGTTTGAAATGATAGGTTTCAGGATGAATTAAGGCCAGCCTTTTAGAAAAATTGCTGCAGCAAGAGGAACTTGATCTCCTCGTGGTCTGCTTTCCGCTTCGGCTTGGATGGACTCACCGGAGAACCCCTTCCGGAGCCAGCGAGCGGGGGGCGCTCAGGAGCCCTGTGGGGGATCTCGACGGGGGTGGTGTGTCCTTGGCAGTCCGGTGCAGTTCTCGGGTTTTTTCTCCTTGAACTGTTTTGAGGGACGTCGTCTCCCCAAGACGCAGTTTGGGGCGCCGGGTCCCCTCTGCAGCCTCTGTAGGTGGTGTGGTTACGTAGGCAGCCAGGCCTGGCCATGCGGGAGCAGGTTCTGTTCGGCTGCCTTCTCTTTGGAAAGTTTGAAAACGTTTTCCGAAAAGGCCATTTTACGTAGAGCACTTCCTGTGTTTGAGGCCCTCCCTGGGAGTTTGAGGCTGCGAGTCGGCCTGGGTTAACAGTTGGGAAACTGCATGCTTTTCATTCTTTGTTTTTCTGAGGTTTTTTTTGGGGGGGGGGCTCAGTAGGGTTTTTAAAGTCCATTGACACTAGCCTATGAGGTTTTTGTAGGGGAGGGGTGGAGGTCCTTCAGCGGAGGCAGTTGGCGAGGATGGTGCAGAGCGGGCTAGGGCTCAGTGCCCCACGGAGGAGCCGAGGGTCCTGGTGCCGCAGGCTTGCTTCCCTGAGGGCTGGAGGGGGAATCCCGCAGGCAGAGGCCCCAGGATTGGCTTGGCTGGGTGAGGGGGCATCGTGTGACATCGTGGGAGGCTCTGGTCATGGGTGGCCAGGCCTTGGTGACCAGGTGATTTGATGAGGGGTGTTGCTGGGTAAGTTCTCTTTCTGGACGTTTTCTGAGCCATTAGGACATCGCCAGTTTGTTTGCCACATAGAAGCCCTCGGAGGGCTCTTCTGCTGGGTGCTAGGCGCCCCGCCTCCTGCAGCGCGGCCCTCAGCGGGAGAAAGTCCAGTCACGCGGAACCAGGTTGATGAGTAACTCACGTTAATCGTATCTGGTCGTTTCCATCGTGCCGCCCCTCTCGTCCCCCTACCAGCCTGTCTTCCCTTCAGTAAACATTCCCTAAGCACTTCCCGTTTCTAGAAAGCAAGCAGAAGCACTTGAAGCTTAATAAGCATCAAGTGTCTCTCCTCGGGGTTTTGAAGGGGGGGGTGGCTTTGTGGTGGGACAGGTCGGGGGGTGGGGCCGGGGGCCTGCCGGGGGAGGGGAGCTGGAGGACAATGATGGCGCCTTTTCAAGCTGAGACGAAGTGGACGGCAGCTCACTTTCCTGCCCAAAGCTCTCCAGTTAGAGGAGGCCTCCGATGGAGGGACTGGAGGAACCCACACTGGGCTCTGGGGATCCAGGCGGGGCCGGCCCTCCCGCCGGCTGAGGTGCTGTGGGCTCCCCTACCTAACGTTGTTCTTTTCTCTTCTCTGCAGCATCGTCCCAGATATAGCAGTTGGTACAAAGGTAGGCACTCACGACTGACTTCCTCTTGATTGTGATGACCCTGAGGCCCATCAGCTCCTGCTGCAGAGCTCGGTGCGGTGCCTCGTCCGCCAGCGGTCCTCCGATGGCATCCAGTTTGCATTTGGGCGAGGGGAGTCGAGGCCGGGTGGGTTGGGTGGCCCCTCGGCAGTGAAGGTGCTTCGGGCTTTAGCTCATGACCCCTCTGCCCTGCTCTGGAATCGAGAGCTGACCAGTCCCGCCTGGACCACACAACTCACGGTTTGTGGGGTGTGCAGGGGGGCTGTCTTTGGTTTGATGTGGAGAAAGTCAAAATCTGTGTGCACCTCAAGCTGCTTGTGGGGTGAGCAGTGGGCTTGGAGAATACGTGGGCGCTCCGGGGTAAGTGGAGTGCACTTCTAATGACGCCCTTGTCCGGGTAATTTTTGTTCTGAAAAGTGGTACGTTTTTTGAGGTAGAGAAAGTCAGGCACTCTTCCCTCAACGCACAGGTCCTCAAGTGTCCTAGACGATGAGGGCGGGGGCGGCAGGAGTGCGAGGGGAGGCAGGAGCTAGGCTCGCTGCCTGGGGATGGGACAGCCGTGCTGTGGGAAACACTGCTGCTCAGCTGGTTGACTCGGCACTGTCCTGGCTGTGGTGGGGGTCCCCTTGGGCCCTGTTCCCTGAGCTTGCTGCAGGTGGCTCGGGTGTCCTGAGCAGGCAGCCAGCTGGTTTCTGGTCCATTGGCTGTGGGGCCGCTGTGGGGTTTCAGTTTTCCCAGGTGGAGTCTTGTCTTCTTGCAGTGTCCACCCTGATCTTCCTGCAGATAAAACCTGCTGGGAGGCGGGAGAGGGACTTTAATCTAGAGTGCTTGTAGAGTCACAGAGATTCTGCTCCCTGCTTTTGTGGGAGCCAGTTTCCCCGGGCTGTGGGTCCATCACGCTCCCTGGGGACCTTTGCTCCCAGGATCAGACCTGCACAGGATGGAGACCCTGAGGCTCCCTGTGCCCTGCCCCCCAGCAAGGCAGCCTGGGTCCCACCCCCCGCCTCCAGTTCAGAACCAGCTGTGCTGTGAGAGAGGTTCCCGAGTGCTGGCCTGCAGTGGGCACGTGCAGGGCTTGTCCTGTCTGCTGGAGTAGGGAGAGCCCGCCCCTGTGGCCTGCCCTCCAGCCGGTGGTCCTGGTTCTGGTGGGGTCCTCACAAGGCCCGGCGAGGTCTCAGTGCATGACCTGCCCACACCCCTCGGGGTTCTGCCCTCCCTGCCGTGTGTCTGGGCCCCAGTGGGCCGTCCATTTGAGCTGCTGGTTTGGCCTCCACCTGGGGTCCCTGTGCTCAGGGCTGGGAGAGGTGGGGGCAGCCAGGCCAGGATGTGTGTTAGAACATTCCTGTCAACTGGTTGAAGATTGGTGCCAAGGTGCCTTTCTGAGGTTGTGCATCTGTGTATGGGAGTCACGTGGGTGCGTTGTCCGTCATAAGGGGTCCGCGTCCCTGAGGGGGATGGGGAGGGGACAGTCAGGGCTCTCGGTCTCTGAGCACGGAAGGCACGGTCCTGCCCCTCAGACCTGGGGTTTGGCTCTATTCTGCCTGGTTTCCTGTGTGGCCCTCTGTCCAGTCAGGGGCCGGCCTGGTGCCCTGAGGCAGGTTGGCAGGCTGGACTGGTTGGTGGTTTTTAACACTTTGCTTCATTTGTATCAAAGTCCCCCTCTCAGGCAATCCTAGATTGTGTCCCAGTCGTGTTCTCTCCTGGTCTGAGTGGCCCCAAGTCTGAGCCCTGCAGCTCCTTCCGTGCTCGGGCGGGGACCTTGCTGCAGGTCAGGGCTGGTGGCTCTCCGTGCGTAAGTCTGAGCCGGGGGCCCATGAACTGCAGGGATGCTGAGGGTGGGAAGCTGGGGGTAAGGAGATGCTCACTCGGCCTGGGTCTGGGTTCAGAGTCATATTCGGCAGGTAACCTGGTAGTCGGGGAATCCTGTGACTCCCAGCGTTGTGAGGCCATGCCTGGTCTGGGTGCTGATGATCGGAAGGGCTGCAGGAGGTTCTGGGCCTGGATCGCGGGGAGGTGGGCTCCCGCCCAGATGGAACATTGCTGCTGGCCGTCTGGGGGAGGGCAGAGAGGAGGTGTCCTTGAGAAGGGACAAGTTGGAGGAAGAAGGGGGCAGGCAGGGAGGTGGTTCTCCTCTGAGAGCTGGAGGCCCAGGCTGGGCCGGTCTTTCCAGGTCTTCGTGTTCTGGCCGGGTTGGGAGTGGGAAGCCCTACCTGCACCACGGACCCTGTTTGAGGAATGGTTCCCAGTTCCCTGCTGGGGAGCCCCTGCCCCATGGGCTCTAGCCCTGCTGTTCCTGGGGGCAGGGCCCCACCTGGGTCTGGGCTCTGTCCTCCCTGGCGGGAGGGACGCCTGCCTGTTCTAAGCCCAGGCTCCAGCTAATGATTCAATTAGATTGAGGCTAATGAGAAAACACGTTGTTTCTGGAAAGAAGACTAGTGGCTGGCGTCGCAGGGAGTCCTCACCCTGCCGCCGGAGAGGCAGTGTTACTGGTTGTCAGGCTCTGGTTTCCTCCGATGGCTGGAAAGTAGGACAGGCTCCTGCAGCCGAGCCGGTGGCTGCAGTGTGACAAGGGGGCTTTGTCCTGTGGGCTGGGACAGTCTCGTCGCGGGTGAAGCACAGCCCGGGAGTGGCGAGCTTGAGCCCTGTGTCCAGACAGGGAAGGTGGAGATGGGGCCACGTGCCAGTCCACCCCCCCCCCCCCGCCCTGCTTCTGGAAAGCCCCCAGGCTACGCAGGTAGGGGAGGGGCTGTGTTGGGGCCTGGGAAGGACCAGAGGACCTCGGGGACGGGGAGGACAAGTTGGGCATGGGGTGGCTGCAGCCCAGGGCCCTGGAGTCCCACTTAGCCCTCCCCTCTCTTGCAGCGGGGATCTGACGAGCTCTTCTCTGCCTGCGTCACTAACGGCCCGTTTATCATGAGTAGCAATTCGGCCTCCACAGGTAACCACCTCTCTGCCTCTGACCTCAAGCCCTGCTTTCCTGAGAGCTGGGCAGGGGGAAGCTGATGCCAAGGGGGGGTTACCTCGCTTCCCGGGAAGGCTTCGGTACCACTTGAACCCTGTTCCCCGCAGCAAATGGAAACGACAGCAAGAAGTTCAAGGGGGACAGCAGGAGTGCAGGCGTGCCCTCCAGGGTGATCCACGTCCGCAAGCTCCCCAGCGACGTCACCGAGGGGGAGGTCATCTCCCTCGGGCTGCCTTTCGGGAAGGTCACCAACCTCCTGATGCTGAAAGGGAAAAACCAGGTACAAGGCTGGTATGAGACCCACCCCTGGGGCAGCGGGGCTCCATGGTCTCGACCTGGCTGACCCCACCCTGTGTACACTAGGCCTTCATTGAGATGAACACGGAGGAGGCAGCCAACACTATGGTGAACTACTACACATCAGTGACGCCGGTGCTGCGGGGCCAGCCCATCTACATCCAGTTCTCCAACCACAAGGAGCTCAAGACCGACAGCTCTCCTAATCAGGCGGTGCGGTGCCCCTCGGGTGCGGGTGGGGGACAGCGAGCCTGGGGGCAGCGGGACTCAAAGCTGTTCCCCCCACAGCGGGCCCAGGCAGCCCTGCAGGCTGTAAACTCGGTCCAGTCAGGGAACCTGGCCTTGGCTGCCTCTGCTGCAGCGGTGGACGCTGGGATGGCTATGGCTGGACAGAGCCCGGTGCTCAGGATCATCGTGGAGAACCTCTTCTACCCGGTGACCCTGGATGTGCTGCACCAGGTGAGTGGGTGGGTTTCCCTCAGGTGGGGCTGGGGCTGCAGGGCCCACTGCCTTGGCGGGACCCACCACATGTGCTCTTCCCTCAGATCTTCTCCAAGTTTGGCACTGTCCTGAAGATCATCACCTTCACCAAGAACAACCAGTTCCAGGCGCTGCTGCAGTACGCCGACCCCATGAGTGCACAGCACGCCAAGCTGTCGCTGGACGGGCAGAACATCTACAACGCCTGCTGCACGCTGCGCATCGACTTCTCCAAGCTCACCAGCCTGAACGTCAAGTACAACAACGATAAGAGCCGTGACTACACGCGCCCGGACCTGCCCTCTGGCGACAGCCAGCCAGCGCTGGATCAGACCGTGGCCGCCGCCTTTGGTAAGGCCGCGCGCCCAGGAGGCGGGCCCGGGAGATGTGCCGTGGAGGCCTGGGCGCCACCCTCAGGTCTGGTGTGTTTCCAGGTGCGCCAGGTATCATGTCCGCCTCTCCGTATGCAGGAGCTGGTTTCCCTCCCACCTTTGCCATCCCTCAGGCTGCAGGTACTCAAACCCCCTACTCCACACTGGCTCCGCACGTCCGCTCTTGCGGGAGCCCCCCCTTTCTGGGCACGGGCCTCTGGGTCCCCATGGAGCCTGGACAGGGCAGCTGTAGGCCAGGCCGGGCGGAGCCCCAACTAACCCAGCAGTCTCTGGTCTGGTTCCCTTCAAGCCACGAGTGAGGACCAGCGCACGCGCTTGGAGGGATGTGTCCCTAGTGGGTGCGGTTCAGTGGCCCGGTAAGCGGAGTGGCGTGAGCCGGGCGGGCACACCCAGGAGTCCCTCCTGGGGCCTGGGGGCCAGGCGCTCTCCCACCCACCCGCGTGACAGTCCTAGCCTGCTGCGTCCTGCCCTGCGTGCCGTCTGCATGGTGAGGGCCCCCGCATGTGCGCCTGGCTGAGGCGCCCGCGGGGCCGGAGCTTCCTGTGCTGTTTGGCGCATGTGGACGGGTCCAAACCCAGCACAACCTGTGCTGTGAGGACAGGCGCTGCGGGCCACGGGCGGGCATGGGATCGAGAGCGACACCACCTCCAGCGTGTCCTCGTGCATGAGGGCGGCCTGGCCTCGTGTCTGCCCTGTGGGAGAGGGGCGGGTTGCTCACTTGGCCGCCTCTCCCTCCCCAGGTCTCTCTGTTCCTAATGTGCATGGGGCCCTGGCGCCTCTGGCCATCCCGTCGGCGGCAGCGGCAGCGGCAGCAGCAGGCCGGATCGCCATCCCTGGCTTGGCGGGGGCAGGGAACTCTGTCCTGCTGGTCAGCAACCTCAACCCCGAGGTACGTGGCTCCTCCCTCCAGGCCGTTCCTCCTGGAAAGGCAGGGAGCAGGGAGTTGTGCTCCCAGGTTCTAGTGCAGGCTGAGCCCCCCCACCTGCCTCCTGGGCGCTGGGGGCCTAGCGGTGGTGTCACTGTCCTCTCTGCGCTGGCATCACTCCCTGCAGCCTCCTTTCCCGCAGTGCTTGGAGTTGTCCTGTTTGCCTCAGCACCTCAGTGTACGTTTCTAACTCCACAGCAGTGAGAGCTGGATTACTTGGTGCAGGGAAGCCACCTTGGCATTTGGAGCCCAACAAGCCTCAGTCTGCAGAGGCCTGCAGGCGCCTCTGGGGAGGGGCGCCAGCCACAGTCCCTGAGGTGGCAGGAGGGCCCCTGCTTGTCTTGGGGGACAGGTTCAGCTTGGGGTACGGGGGTGAAGTGATCAAGTCTGAGAGCAGTTCGCTCCTGGAGGACCGGGTGTCCTCTGAAAGGAGCTGCTCACGCCTGCTGACCGGCACCAGGACTCAGCCTCTGAGCCCTGTCCCAGCTCCTGGCAACACTGTCCACCGACAGCCAGTCCACATGCGCCTGGCCGGGAGGCCCCAGGAGGCTGGCAGCAGCCCCAGGAGATAGGTTCTGGAGGGCCTGGTTACGGGGAAGCGAGCAGGGCGGCAAGGGGGCGCCCTCTTGCCGTCCGCCCGCCCAGCGCGTGGCTCGTAATGTGTGTGGTCTTGACTGATGGGACAGCGTGTTTTCTTATGTATTTACTGACCTGTGTTTTTGCTACTTTTTTTCTTTTCTCCCCTTCCCCTTTCCCAATTTTTTTTCTTGCCCTGATCCGGAATTTCTTTGCCAACTGACTGCACGGTACTTCTGCTTCCTGTTGTTGCTTGAAACAAAACAAAACCATAAATAAATAAAAAAAAAATTCCCCCTCAAACCCTGCTCTCCGGAAACCAACCTGCCCTTGAATATTAACATCCTGACAACTTCATCATCCATCAACCTGCACGCCTGCGGGGCTGCCTCCTCGTGGTGGACGATTGGCAACTCGCCCCCTGACCTCTCCCTTTCCCTGTCCCTCCGCTGCCTTGCTCTGCTGTCCTCTAAAGAGAGTCACACCCCAAAGCCTCTTTATTCTTTTCGGTATGTTATCGTTCACACTTTTATTACCTTGTTTTCATGTAATTGAGGTTGTTGTCCTGCCCTGAGGTGTGCTCGTGAGGTCTGGGCTGCGGTTTGCGCACGTCCTGGACCTGAGCATGCACTGCCCCGCATGCCGTGGGCAGTAAGTGTGTGGGTAGCATGCAGAGGATGGTCGTTTGGCACTTGGCCTTTTCCTGGAGTTTACGGCTTCTTTGCTGAAGGCAGCCTTCCTGGTAACTCCCTGTGACTAGACGCAGGTGCCCAGAGGCAGAATAAGCAAACCTTCGGGAAGAGCCGGCCCTGTGCGGGGTGTGTGGGTCGTGGGGGCTGGCGGGAGGCAGCCGTGGGGTCCGGGGGCTCAGTGCCCTGTCCCCGTGCTTTTGAAGGCGTGTACGGTGACGTGCAGCGGGTGAAGATCCTGTTCAACAAGAAGGAGAACGCCCTGGTGCAGATGGCCGATGGCAGCCAGGCCCAGCTGGGTAAGGGCGGCTGCGGGTGGGGGCTCGGGGGGCGGGGCAAGGCGAGCACTGGGGGCCTAGGGTCACGTGTGTCCCCTCGTCAGCCTTGAGCCACCTCAACGGGCACAAACTGCACGGGAAGCCAGTGCGCATCACGCTCTCCAAGCACCAGAATGTGCAGCTGCCCCGCGAGGGCCAGGAAGACCAGGGCCTCACCAAGGACTACGGCAACTCGCCCCTGCACCGCTTCAAGAAGCCCGGCTCCAAGAACTTCCAGAACATCTTCCCGCCCTCCGCCACCCTGCACCTCTCCAACATCCCGTGAGTGCTGCTGCGGGGCTGTCCCTCTGCTGTGCTCCAGGAGGGTCTCAGAGCCCCACTCGGCCCCCGCTGGAGGGACGGGCCTTGCCCTTTCCGGGCAGGACCTGGGACTCACTCCTCCTTCCCACAGGCCCTCCGTGTCTGAGGACGACCTCAAGATGCTCTTCTCCAGTAATGGCGGGGTCGTCAAGGGGTTCAAGTTCTTCCAGTGAGTAGAGCCCCCCCCCCCCCCAGGGTCTCCAACCTGCGTCCCCATCCGCCTCCCCGCCCCTCACTGCACACATTCCATCTGCAGGAAGGACCGCAAGATGGCCCTGATCCAGATGGGCTCGGTGGAGGAGGCCATCCAGGCACTCATTGACCTGCACAACCACGATCTGGGCGAGAACCACCACCTGCGGGTGTCCTTCTCCAAGTCCACCATCTAGGCCCCCAGGACCAGCCTGCCAGGTGCCTGGCCACAACTTCCGTCATTCCAGAAAAAAGCCACTTTAAAAAGCAGCTGAAGTGACCTTAAAAGACCAGAGATTTTATTTTTTTAAGAGAAATCAGTTTACCTGTTTTTAAAAAATTAAATCTAATTCACTTGCTCACCTAGGGGAGATGGGGTGCAGTCCTTGCCTGCACCCCCTGCTCCCCGCCCCTCGCCCGTGCCTTCTGCAGCTGCGGGGTGCGTGCTCCCAAACCTCCACGCGGCTCTCTCGTGCCTTAAACCCGCTGCTCTGGCAGGGCCTTCTTGGGGTAGCAGGCGTGGAGGGCTTTTGGGGCCCAAGGGGCCAGCCTCCGCTGGGATCGTGTGCCTGGTGTGGCAGGAGGCTGAGTGGCCAGTCTGGCCGACACCCCGGATCCTTTAATCAAGTGTGTGATTCTCCCCCCAAGTCCCAGGGCGAGACCCCAGGGCATGCCCCTGGCGCTTCGGCTTTGTTTTCACCGGAACCTTTGTATTTCGCTTTGATGCAGCTGCAGACTCTGTGCCTAGCAATATTTCCAGTTGACCAAATATCCTAATCTTTCTCATTTATATGCAAAAGAAATAGTTTTAGGTAACTTTTTATATAGCAAGATAAAAATGGTATGAGTGTAATCTAAAGTTTCTCCAGCAAGTATGACCTTGTATACTGTTATTTTATTCCTTGTAACGAAGTCGCAGGGCAGGATCCAGCCTCGGGGCAGACGCCGTGGCCGGCTGGGCGGCCCCCGCATGCCTTACACCCGACGGTCCTCGGTCAGGGAGGACGAGCGCTCTTCAACTTTCAGGGTTTCTTTTTTCCTGCAAATTTTGGACCAAAGTTTTTTTTTTGTTTTTTTTTTTTTTCTTTTTCTTTTTTGTCTGCCTCTAACGCTGGGACCCCAGGAGCTGGGGCAGCCGCCCTCCGGTCTTAACTGCCTCGTCCTGCACTCATGGGTCCAAGGGGCTCCCGCGCACAGGCCCCATGCTAGCCGGCCCTCCCTCGGGGTCTGGGCCCCGAGTTTCCATGTCGGGTGGAACAAGGGTGTAAATATTTATAATTTTTTATACCTGTTGTAAGTCACAAGGGGCAGCACACGCGGTTTTTTATGGTGACAGATGTATATTTTGATAACAGCGGTTACAGGCTCAGTGTTGTAAGGGGAGCAGGCAGAGTCCACTGCCCGCCGCCAGCTTGTAATGTGGAGAGAACTGAATTAAAGCAATTTTATAACAACTCCTACCTTTTCCGTAGGCTCTTTTTTCCTGGCACATTGTAGAAGGCAGCTGGGCCAGTCTGTACTGGACTTTGAATAAACTCTCTGTACCTGCACCTGATCTCCCTCATTGGGCTTGTTTCACTGCTGTCTCTCCTGTGAATTCAGCTGCTTTGTCTCCACTTCTACCTTGGGGGCTGGGGGCGGGGGCTTGCTGGGGATGTGGGTGGTGAAGAACAGACATGGGGCCTCTGCCAGCCTTGGGGCCCCTCCCACTGAGCAGCCCCAGCCCCCAGGCAAGGGGGCCCCTCCCCAGAGCCACCTCCCAGCCACAAGTGGTGGGGCTGCTGGGAGGCTGAGCTTGCTTGCTGGGCCCACAGGACTCAGAGCCACACTCCAGGGCCATCTTTTATTGTCTGGACTTGGGGAACAGCCCCCGTGTGCTCCCCACCCCCGCCCACCCTGCGCCCAGCCCTCAGTCCTTGAACCTGCGGGCCGCCTGCATCTTGCGGTAGTAGGCTTCTGCCTCCGCCCCAGCCGAGGCCTCCCGCTCGCCCAGCACCAGACCGCCTGCTTTGCGCCGCAGCGTGGACTCCCGGCTGGCCGGCCCCAGGGCCCCGTCGGCCGTTCCCAGGGTGGGCAGCCCCTCACCTGTGGCCAGGTTGACGGTGGCCACGGCCCCAAACCGTGGCTCCTCCTGGTCCACGTCACTGACAGACGAGCCTGGGGACACGCCTGGTGGCTTGGGCCCCCCGCGGAAGCCGTGAGCCAGGTCCCCCAGCTCATAGCCGCCCTGGCCCTCCGGCCCCTTGGCCCCACCACCAGCTGCCTTCCACTCCCAGGGCCCGTTACCCGCAGACAGGTGGACCACGGGGTGGTGAGGTGCATGCGCATCGATGGTGACAATGCTGGCTGAGTCACGGTCTGACGGTGACCTGTACTGTGAGGAGTCGGAACTGGCGCTAGAGGACGAGGCCGTCTCGGCTGCCTTGGGGCCAGGCCCGCCCGGTGCCTTGGACATGGCAATGACCTGCAGCAGCCGGGGCGGGTTGGCTACACGGGGCTGGGCAGAGGCCGTGGCCACAGTGGACCCGCTCTTCTCAGCCATCATGAGCCACTTGGCCCTCACGGCCGCGCTGCTCTTAGGGGATAGGCCAGCCACCGCCTGGGCCCCCTCCTCAGGGATGTGCACCAGTGGCTGTGGCCCGGCCCTCGGCGGGAGAATGACCCGCGGCCCGAGCCCTGGCCGGGCCTGGACGGTGGGGTAGAGTGAAGGCGGGGCTGGACCCCCTTCCTCCCCTTCCTCCTCCTCCTCCTCCTCCTCCTCCTCCTCTTCCTCCTCCTCCTCCTCCTCTTCCTCCTCTGCCATGGGCTCCGCGGGCGCGTGCAGGTGCCCCTCATCCGGCAGCCCCAGGCCACGGCCCTCCAGCGACTTCTGCTTCCACTCACTGATGAGCTGCTTGGAGCGTGAGGCATCGAGGGGCACGTGGATGGTCATGTGGCGGCGGGCGGGGTCGTCCAGCGAGGGTGTGCTGACGCGGGGCAGCGTGTGGCTGAAGGTCACCATGTTCTCCTTACCCATGGGACTGCGAGGGGCCAGCAGGTCCACGTCCACACTGGCCCGCTTCAGGCTGCCCAGTGAGGTCTTGTCGCGGGCCACGGGTCGGGGCACGCCCTCCAGCCGCCCAGGTGGGCCCAGCTCGTCCGTGCTCACGGACTTGTTCTGCTGGTATACCGAGTCGTGGCCCCGCTGGGTCAGCGCCCGCAGCGCGTCCTTGGCAGGCGCTGGGGCCACAGATTTCTCTGCAGGCGGGGCCTGGAAGTTGCCCACCGCGTGGCAGGCCTGGGGGTGAGACGCAGGCTGTGGTGAGGCCAGCGGCTGGTGACCAGCGGCCAGGGTCCCCACTGGGCAGCAGACTTGACAGGCGGGTCAGAGGAGGGCAGTCCACGTGTTTCCCTGTGGGGCCTCAGGTCATCCTCTGCACATCTGGCAAGTCTGAGCCCATGAAGTTCTGACCCAGCTTCCAAGGGACAGCTTCCAAGACTCAGCAGAGTCCTCCAGGGTAAGGGCCGGCCTCCTCCCTCCCTCAGACCTGCCTCTCCAGCCAGCCTCCCCCATCAGACCTCCCCCGGGATGCCTGTGCCTCCCTGCTCAGCCCCTCACCAGGTAGGCAGCGATGCCGGCACCGATGAGGAAGCCCGCGTAGACGTCCACGGGGTGGCTGCGGTACTGCGTGATCTGGGTGAGGCCGCAGACGCCTGCCGCGATGGCAAAGGAGAACACCAGGATGGGCTTCAGCAGCTTGGTGGTGTCCGAGATGACAGAGTTGAAGTACATCTGTGGTGGGGCAGGCGGGCAGTCAGGGTGCGGGCCGGGCGGGCGGGCGGGCCGGGGAGGGGTGGGCTGGGACTCACCGACACGTAGACAGCAGCAAAGGCGGACAGGGTGGCGTGCTGGGATGGGAAGGTCTTCCTGCAAGAGGCGTGCAGTGCAGGTGAGTCCCAGCGGCTCTGGGTCCCCACTGGGCCTCAGCTTCCCCGAACGCTCACCAGGCCGGGGGCTGGACACGCTCACCGTGCGGACAGGATGGCGTGGGTGTCGTGGCCGGAGCAGATGTCTTGCGTGATGTAGGGGTTGGCCTCACACGACGTGCCCAGCAGGGTGTAGTTGGGTTTGCAGACCGTCAGGAAGAAGGGCGCGTGGTAGCCTGTGGCCAGCTGGATGACGTCGGTCACCAGGGCTGTAGCACACAGGCCGAACACGTGGACGCCTGCAGGGGCAGAGGGGGAGGGTCAGGGCCCGGCACGGGAGCTGGGGCGGAGCCGCCAACCTCAGTGCGTGGACAGGGACGGGGACAGGAGCCGCAGGCGACTCACCCACGAACCGCACTGTCCTCCGAAGAAAGGAGTTAAAGTTGCAGCCGCCGGCGTGGATGCTGCCCTCGGCCCCACCGGGGCCCCCACTGCGGCCCCACAGCCGGGACTGCAAGCAGTACAGCGTGCCCTCGCCGACCATGATCTGCCGGACAGGGAGATGCTCAGCCAGGCTCCCGGCCGGCGCCCCCCCCTCCCCCGCCGCAGGCTGACCCGGCCCCGCACGAGGACTCACCGAGGCTGCAGGCGCAGCAAAGGCCAAGCTGAGGAGCATGAGCAGGGGGATGAGCTCCTCGCTGGTCTCCACGTAGGGCATGGAGAGTGTGCGGTCGTAGCACTGGAAACCCACCTTGGCCGGCTTGAAGAGGTCGGTCAGCTCCAAGAAGTAGAGGGACACGATGGAGGACGCCACTATGGGCAGCTGCAGAAGGACGACAGGCCAGGGTCACCCCGCGCTCATTCACTGAGTCCTGTGCTCATGGATTCAGTCCAGCTCTGATTCGCCCACCTGTGCACCTGTCCCTGCTGCAGTTCACCCACTTGTCATCTCATTCATCCATCCAGTGACCCACCCACCAGAGACATTCTGCACCCGTAATCAACCCATGGACTAGCCCACCTGTCAATATTCCTTCCTTCCACCCACCCATTCATCTACCAACCACCCACTTATCTATCATCCATTCATCCACTTAACCATCCATCAACCTCCAATATCCATCCATCCGCCCACCCACCCACCCACCCGTCCATCTACCTACACTTCCTTCCTTCCCTTCGTCCTTCCACCCACACACCCATCCAGTCATCCACCATCCATCCATCCATCCATCCATCCATCATCCTTTCATTCACCCATCCACTTATCCTTCCATCATCCATTCATCCAAACACCATCCGTCCATCCATTTATTCATTATCCATCTGACCCCCCACCCATCCATCCACCCACCCGTCCATTGCTCTAGCCATCATCCATCATCTTCCATTACCCACCCATCAATCCACCATTCTTCCATCCACTCATCATCCTTCCTTCCTTCCATCCACCCACCCACCCATCCATCCACCAGCCCTCCCATCCACTCATCCATCATCCACTCAACCAAACACCCAACCATCCATCCATCCATCAACTTCCAACATACATCTATCCATTTATTTGTTATCCATCCATCAGACCACAGATCCACACATTCACCCACCCAACATCCATCCATCCATCAGCCCACCCATCCATTCATCCAAACACCCACCCATCCATCAACTTCCAATATCCATCCATCAATTTATTATCTAGCCAACTGACTAGTCAGCCAGCCATCTACCCACCTACCCACTCATCCTCCCATCCATCATCCATCCATCGATCCACCAGCCAATCATCCATCTATTCATGCTTGCTTGCTTGCTTGCTTGCTTGCTTCCTTCCTTCCTTCCTTCCACCCGCTTACTCATCCATCCACCCACCATCACTTCTTTCATTTCTCCCCTCCAGCCACTCCTGCTATCTTGAACAACCTAGAAACAACAGACAGGTTTCCACCTTTGGGCCTTTCCTCTCAGGGATGGATGGATGCACTCAGACATCCCTCTGGAGTCCTGGCCCTCTTTGGAGGGGCCCTTCCTGGCAGCAGTCTCCCTATCCCCCTTGCACTGCTTTATTTCCTCCGGAACCCAGACCCCTACGTGCCAACTTCACAGTCAGTTCCAAGACGGTGGGCATCTGGCCCATGGCAGGTGCTGAATAAATGAATAAATGAATGAATTCACTGAGTCCCTCATTCATGCAACTGTCCTTCCCCACACCCTGGTCATGTGCCCCCTGGAACCGGGCAAACAGCACACACAATGTTCCTCCTGCTCCCACCAGCAGTAAGGAATTGATGGGAGATTGAGGGTCAGGATGCTGAGCTGCGCTTCACCAAGTCACAGACATGGCGCGGAGGAAGGCAGGAGGGCAGGATCTACACCTCACTCACGCACTCACTCACTCACACACACACTTGCCCACCCACTCTTCCACTCACTCACACGTGCACTCACACACTAACTCAGTCTGCAAACAACCACTGGGCAGATTCCAGTGGAATCTTCTGAGGGGAGCAAACCCTCCCAGCATCCTATTCCTCTCCCTCTGGTTCAAGGGTCTCAAATTTAAACATCCCAGGAGCCAGGTGGGGTGGCACTGTAGGACCAGAGAGTGTGTGGGCCTCTCGGGGCCCAGATGCCTTAGGAAGCCCCCACCTCCACTCCTGCTTTGTATGGCACCTCGAGAGGGGCCTCGACCCTGAATCGGGGGCTCCCAGAGGGCACACACCAAAGTTGGGTTTGCAGGAGCTGGGCTGGAGTCCCAGAAGCATTTATTGAGCATCTGCTGCATGCAGGCATGAGGCCCAAGGCAGTTGAGTGAAGTGGTTCAGAGCCACCGACCTGGGTGCTGATCCTGGCTCCACCGCCTCCCCATGCCTCAGTTTCCCCAGCTGGAAACGGGAACCATCAAGTGGCCACCCCCCAGGGGTTCAACGAGAGGACTGGATGAGTAAAGACACAGAAAGTGCTTAGGACCTGGCCCATGTGGAGCTGTCAGTCATACTAGCTGTCGTTAGATGCTCTCTCTACATGACTTGGCTGGCTGGGGAGACAACGTCAGGCCGCAGAGAGGGTGCAGGTGGGGCCTGGCTACAGCCTTAAAATCCTCAAATCCTTCAGCCAGAGGGTGCTGCTGAAGACCCACCCCCGCCAGTGACTTCCCAAGCCGAGGCCCACCTCCAGCCCTCTGCCCACATCTCCTCCGCGCTAGGCCAGGCTGTAGGCAGAACAGGTGGCACCTGGGGGCAGCATGGGTGACGGGGGCCCCATGTCTGGGCCCACCATCCCCCGAGGGTCTGTATGCCCCTCCTGAACCCCACCTCCCACTTCTCACTGCTTTCAGAGACCCTCAGCTGAAAACCTGGAACTCCTCAGAGCCTACGTGCCCTAGAGGAAAACCATCCACACACACTCACTGTGTTGTGCCAACAGGCTTGATTTGGGGGCGTGTGTTTAAAAAAAAAAAAATGAATGTCATACTGGCGGTAAAGGACATGCAGACCAGAGCTGGCATACGGTTTTCACTAACACGGGAGCAGGCATGATCATGGGGAAACAGTCACACGTCCGGGGGCAGAAGGCTGCAGGCTCCAGGGGAGGAATCTGGGGTCTTTCCCCACTGACCACACGCTGCTCCCCAGGGATGTGTCCCGCACAGAAGCTCCCTCTTCTGCAGGGTGACACAGGCCAAAGGGTTTAAAGAGTTTCCTTACAGGAATGTGTGTCAAACAAAAGGCCAAGCGGCACCCAAGCACCCAACTAGCTGAGGGCAGTGCCTGAGTGCTGGAGCACTATGCAGCAGTGAGAAAGGATGGGCGCCCTTTTGTGGGAGGATGGTAAGCAAAGATCGCTGCTAAAAAACGGCAAGAGCATTTTTAAAACTTGTGTTTTAAAAGGTGACGATAGGCGGGGGAAGGGTAGAGCTCAGAGGTAGAGCTCATGCTTAGCATGCAGGGGTTGTGGGTTCAAACCCCAGCACCATCATTAAAATAAATACTTAAGACTAATTGCCTCCCCCCACCAAAAGAATACCAAATAAACAAAAGGTGGCAGGGGAAGGGCCACACAGCTGGTGGACTCAAATGCGTGCGAAATGCCTTCCGGAAGGACACGGGGAAGGGGGCGGGGACTGCCTGCAAGGTGCTCCTGTGCCACGCCCTTGTGACACTGAGAAAGTCTAACCTATTGTGATGGAAATGCAAATTTGAAAAGTAATCAGATTTTCTGCACCAGGTTGGGTGGGGGTGGTGTTTGCTCACCTCCACCCTGCCGGGGCCCCTCACAGCAGCTGGGCTTCCTGGCCTGTCAGGTAGGGGGCGTCATAGCTAAACTAGGTGCTTAACACCCAAGTGTGGATGCACGCCACCAGCAGGATCATTAGCACTCATTCAGTGCCAGGTGGCAGGAGCTTTTCTTCTGTAAACGCTCACAAGGCCCTCACTACGTGCCCGCCCGCCGGTTGGATCAGTTTGGAGAAATGCACTGACCTCCACCCTGAGCAGAGGAGAGCTCTGACTTCAGCTCCTACGCGGGAGGAGGACCCTGCGCCCACACCCAGCGCCCTCCACCCGTGGTCTCCAGCACCCTGCTCCAGCCCCTCCAGGGAGCTACTGGCCTGTACCCGAGAATAAAGGCCCCGCCTCCCCAGCATTCGCCCAGGCTCTTTTAAAGCCCCGAACACCCCTTTGCGCCTCCGAACTCCTACACGGCCTGCAGAGCCCAAGTGTTCCGACCCCTCCAACCCCCAGGCACCCGGGCTGTGCCCCGACCCTAGGCTGAGGCGGGCCATGCCCGCCCCCGTTTTTCAGCGAGGGAGCCCCCGGGGCGAGGGCAGGCGAAACCGAGGCCTCTGCACTCTGTCACCAGCGCGACACTCCCCCACCCCGCCGCTCACCTCCACAAAGTAGAAGCAAGGCAGAAGCGTCATGCTGTCCTTCGGGGTTTTATTCTTCTCCTTGGTCGAGATCATGGTGCCGCGGGCGCCACAGGCCGCGGCTGGAGGGGACAAAGCCGCGCTGGAGGAGGGGAGGCGCAGTCTGAGCCCTGAGGGGACCCGGTGCCCGGCGCCTGCAGGGGAGGGGCGGGCCGGGATGCGCAGGAACCGCTCGGGGAAACTGAGGCCCGGGAGAAGGAGGGACCGCGACCCAGCAACCCGCACACTGCGGCCCTCCCCAGCACCCGCTGCCACCCGGGTGGGGGGTCGCCAGGGACTCGACAAGGAGGGCGGGGCCGGCCTGGCTGAGGGGGTCCCCCGGCCGGGGTCCGTCCTGCGCGTCAGGCGAGGGCCTGCGGGACGACGGAGGGCCGGGGCAGAGGAGGGGTGGGGTCCGGGCCCTCCACCCGCAGGCCCCTCACCTGGAGCGCGCGCGCTCGGAGGGCGGAGCCGGCGGCCGCGGGGGCTGCGGCGCGGGCTGCGGCGCGGCGGGCACAAAGCCGGCCCCTCCCCCGCGGGGGCGGAGGGGAGGCGGGAGGCGGGAGGCGGGAGGCGGGAGGCGGGGCTGGAGGGACCCCGCCCGGCCCGAGACCCCGCGCCCGGCGGCCTAGATGCGGCGCGGGGTAGCGGGGGCAGCTCTTTGTCTCCGCGCGTCGGGGTAGCGGCGCGCGTCCGTGGCCGGGCCCGTCTCCGGGCGCGCCGTCCCCGCCTCTGGCTCCCGCGCCCTCAGCCTCGGGGTCTCGGGGGTCTCAGTCTCCCGTAGGGGCGGCCGTGGGCCGGGGTCTGCGAGCTCCTCCCCTACCGGGCCTCTCGGATGGGCCTGGGGAGCCCCATCATGGCGGGGCGCGGGCGGGGTGTCTGGGTCCCTATGTCTCCCGCGTCTGTGCCCCCCTCCCTGGCGCCCGTCGCTCGCCGGCGCGCGTTTCCATGGCGAGCTCCCCGGGCGCCCCGGCAATCGGAGACAAAAGAAGCTGGGGGAGCCGCCCTCGTTCCCGGGCTTCCTCCCGGCGCCGCGCCCACCTCGTCCCCCGGGGTCTGCTCGGCGGGTCCCGGCCCCTCCCCAGGCCCGCAGCGATCAGGGTGCACGGCCCGGGCTGCGGGGGCGGCGGAGAGGCCCTCGCGGTGAATTCGAGCGAGGCGCGCTCAGGCGGCGCTTGCTGTTGGCAGGTGTTTCCTGCTGTCCACGCGCAGCCCTGGGAGGACGGGACCAGCTAACCCTCATTTTCTGAGAGGGTCAACTGAGGGCCCCGGGGGACTTAAATCACTGTGCAAAATCGCCAGGGCCCAAACAGCAGGACTTTACTGGGTTCATTTGTTCACCGTCTCCTGAGCACCTACTGTATACCTGGCCCTGTACAGTCACGGGGGAGCCTCTGAGAACTGAGGCAGACCCCCCAGATCAAGCCCGCGGATGTGTCCAGCTAGGTTTGGGGGTGAGGGCTGTGCTAATTAAGAGCCCAGTGTTTTCAGCCACTGATCTTTATTTCCCTTTGGCGGTTCACACCCAGCCGCCTTCTGGCTGCGACCCTTTTGGTTGTAAGAGACTCGGCTCCACGTGTTCTCTAAGACGACTGGGTGTTAAGGGTCCAGAGGGTTTGAATCCCACCAGGGCCTCAGTTTCCTCATCTGTAAGGGGGGCTTGGGCTACACCTGGGCTGCCTGTCCTGACTCCCCTGAGCCCGATGCTGCCAGGCCTCGGTTTCCCCGCCAGCCAGAGGGGAGCCTGGCCTGGGCAGCCGTTGGGAATCCGGGTGTTGAAAGGTGACCACAAACAGCCCCCGGGGGACGGGAAGAGGGGAAAATGGGGCAATCACTCTTGGGTGCCTCCTGGGGGGTAGGAGCAGGAAGGGGTATCCTGGGAGACCCTCCTGACAGCGCCGGGGACCAGCAGAGCGTCGGGGGAAGTATCAGGATCAGGGTGGGGTCATTCTTTGCAAAGATCCCCTGTGGTGGAGATGGTGCGAGGCCAGCTATGATGGCACGTTGCCCAGCAGGGGGCCTGGACTTGGTCCTGGGCCACTAGGGAGCCATGGGAGAGTTTAGAGCAGGCAAGAGGGACTGAGCACACCAGGTGTGGCTCAAAACCTCTTGCACATATTAACCCACTGGATGCTCACCACAGCTCTCTGGGGAGGGCTGTTCATGTCCTCGGGCATGGAGAGGGAAGCTGAGGCCAGAGAGGGGACCCTGGAGTCACCCCACTGGGAAGGGATGGACCTATGGGCCCAGGAGTCAACTGAATCTCCCACTGTGCTCTGGGCAGGCTGGCTGGCTGGCCCGGTGCAGGGCAAGGAAAGGGTAGGTGGCAAGCTGGGGCCTCAGGAGGGGCAACGCACAGGCAGGGTCCGTGGAGGGTGGGCAGGGGAAGCAGGCTGGGGGGACACTGGACTGAGGCAGAGGCCTGGGGGCCGTGCCAGGGACACAGCTAGACAGAGGCAGGGCCGTGAGACTCGACAGGGCCCAGGCCTGAGTCCCAGGACCCCGGCATTTAAGCTGGGCAGGGGACCTGAAGTCCACCCTGACCCCCACTCCCTACACCCTCCACAGCCCTGGCCTGGAAGAGCCCCCCGAAGCCCGGCACGGACTGGCGTCCCGAGACGTGAGGGACGATGACCGTTCGCGACCTCTTGGTTTCACCTTGGAAACAGATCCTCTTCTTAAGAATGAAGGTGAAACTCACAGAACATAAAATCATCCGTCTTAGAGCATCCCCTCCACTGGTTTCGGGAACATTCACAGAGCTGTGCAACCATCCCCACAGTCTAATTCTAGAACATTCTGTCTCCCCTAATGAAACCCCATGTCCTTCCACTGTTATCCCCCTAGGCCCCTGTCCCCACAGCCCCTCACAGGACATGATGCACAATGAATACTTTTCACCTACAGGATTTTTATCCGTGGGCACCTGTCTGGGTCACCCTCCCGCCCTCAGTCTGTACGTCTGTACGTTGGGCAGGCACGGCTGTGGGGGGCCCCCAGAGCCACATGGTGCTTGAGAGTTTGTGGCCCCTTCCCATTTTGAAGCAGGGTCTTTAGAGATTTCAGGCACCCAGGACCTGAGCAAGAGATGAGGCCAAAGGGAGAGAAAAACAAGGCTGAGTATCCACCATACATAAAAAATTCTTATAACTTAACAACAAAAAGACAAACAACCCAATTAAAAATGGGCAAAGGACGTGAGTGGCTACTTCTCCAAGAAAAATACACAAGTGGCCAACATGCTGTGAAAAGACTCTCAAAATTATTAGTTATCAGGAAATGCAAATCAAAACCACACTGAGACACCACCTCATACCCACGAGGATGGCTAGAATGAAAAAGGGAAAAAAACACAGTGCTGGCGAGGAGGTGGAGAAATTGGAATCTCAGACACCGCTTGCGGGGAGGTGAGATGGTGCGGCTGCAGGGGAGTCTGGGAGCGCCTGAAGACGTTCGGCGCCAAATTATCACATCACTCTGCAGTTCCACCCCGAGGCCTGCGCCCAAAAAACAGAAGACCGGGGCCCAGACAACCGTGGGTGCGTGTTCCCAGCAACATGGTTCACGGCAGCCAAAGGTGGGGCCCAACCCAAACGTCCTTCAGTGAAGGAAAGTGCCCCTCCCCACATGAGAATATTACTGAACAGGAGAGAAGCCCTGACACTTGCCACCACGTGGACGGACCCTGATGACACGGTGCTCAGAGAGAGAAGCAGACACAGAAGGACACACAGCGTGTGACTCCATGGATGTGAGGCGTCCGGAACAGGCCAGTCCACAGACACAGGGAGGGGGCTCCTGGTTGTCAGGGGCTCGGGAGGGTGGGGGGTGACTGTTGGTGGGGACGGGGCTTCCACTGGGGTGATGGAATGGTCTCAAATTGTGATTATGGTTGCATAACTGTGAAGATACTAAAAAACCATTGAATCACACGCTTTAAATGGGTGAATTGTGTGATGTGTGAATTATATCTCAATAAAGCTGTTTGTAAAAGATTCAAAACAGTGAAGCAGACACATGCCACAGCCAGCTGGACTCAGCCCAGCCTGCCGCCTCCAGCAGGCCCCGTGGGCAGCGGACTGGCATTCCGGATTCTGCTGGAGAGCAGGTGACTGCCCTCTCTCCTGGGGGACGGCCCACAGTGCTGAGGGGAGGACGGGGCCCAGGGCAGGCGGTTGGCCTGGGCCAGGCAAGCCCCAGGAGCAGTTGGCTCTGGAGACCTTGGGCAACTTCCTCTTTTCCCGCCAGGAGGGGCTGGCCTGGGGGTGGGAGGTGGTTGCCACGGGCCTGGGTATAAGGGCACCACCTTCACCGCCACCCTGCAGCCTCATCATGCCAGCACTCAGGCTCCTGGGCCTGCTGGCCGGCCTGCTGGCGACCTCTGCAGCCGGTGAGTGCCCACTCCATGCCCGGCATCCCGTGTCTCTGCTGGGGTCCAGTTTCAGGGGAGAGGCCCAGCAGGGAGGGACCAGCTGGGCCTCAGGGCCTGCTTCCCCAGACTCAAGGCTCAGAGAGGGAGAGCAAGCCAGCCCAGGCCACACAGCCAGAAGCTCCCTGAAGGACATGCATCAGTCCTTTTAGGGAGCAGGGTGGTGGGGGGAGTCTGGGCTCTCCCTAAGGACAGGGTTGAGGCTGAGTGGCTGCACCCTTCCCTCCCCAGGCGCAGCCCCCCTGGTGGACATCGTGGGTGGCAGAAGGGCCCAGCCACAGCAGTTCCCCTTCCTGGCCTCCATCCAGAACCAAGGGAAGCACTTCTGCATGGGCTCCCTGCTCCACCCCCGCTTCATCCTGACAGCAGCCAGCTGCTTCCGCAGCAGGTGAGGAGGGGCCCTGGGGTGGAGACTGGGCTCAGAGAGGGAGACATTGTGGGAGATTCCTAGGGGTCGCCTGGTAGGGGAGGAGGGGCAGGGCTTGGCCAAGGGGAGGGTTCTCCGGAATGGGTGAGGGGCTCAGAAAGGGACATGGGAGCCTGGGACTGACTCAATCTGGATGCCGAGGGGAGACGGGCTGTGGAAGGAAGGGGGCCCGACCATCATCGCTGTCCTTCCCTGGGCTCCGGAGCTGCGGGCTGGTGATTCCCTGCCTTATTTGCAAGCCTGCAGGGCCCAGGGCCCAGGGTGGGTGTAGAAGGTTGGGGGCTTCCCCGCCAGCCCCCAGGGCTGCCTCAGCTTGGTGTCTTCCCCCTCTGCCCCCACCTGCTCTTAGGAACTCTGGGATTGCCACTGTGGTGCTGGGGGCCTATGACCTGAGGCGGCATGAGAGGACCCGGCAGACCTTCTCCATCAGGGGCGTCAGCGAGAATGGCTATGACCCCCAGCAGAATCTCAACGACATGCTGCTGCTGCAGGTGTGAGGGGGACGGGCGGGGGCGGTGGGTCGACCTGAGGGGCCAAGGAGGGAGGGACCATGGGTCTAAGCCTGGCGTTCTGTTTCCTCTGGCGGCTTAAACCACAGAGCAAAACGCACAATGCATTCGTCTGTCCTCCAGTTGGTGGACACGTTAAGTTATTTCCAGATGTTTCCGTTAGGACAGAATCACAGTGAACCTCTCTGTACATATTTCTTTGCAAAACTTTCTGCAGAGCAGCCACAGAAGCTGGGGTAACTTACCCTCCTGCGAGCAGAATTTGAAACTCCCCATTTCTCCACATCTTAACTGACACTGGGTATTTGATTTAAAAAAAATTTTTTTTTCTGCCAGTTCTGATGGGGCGGAGGAGAGGGGTGTGGTGCCTTGTTCTACCTGCATTTCTTTGGCAAGCTTTTCACCTTCAGGCTCTCTCAAGGGTCTTTGTGGTAAGAATGATTGATTCTTCTTTTTCTGCAGTGGAGAAACTAGAGGTCCAGAGAGGTAAAGTCACTTGGCCAGGATCCCACAGCAGGTTACTGCCTCAGCTGGGATTTGAACCCAAACCACTTTACAGACCAAAATGCATGTTGCCGCTATTCTGGCTCCCAGCTGGGCCCCACGAGGCTCTGGTCTCCAGTTCCGCCCTCTCCTGACCACGTCTCCCTCCCCAGCTGGACCGTGAGGCTAACCTCACCAGCAGTGTGGCGCTGGTGCCGCTGCCCTCCCAGGACGCCATGGTGGAAGCCGGCACCAACTGCCAGGTCGCAGGCTGGGGGAGCCAACGGCCTAGAGGGAGGCTCTCCCGCTTCCCAAGGGTCCTCAATGTCACTGTGACCCCCTCAAGCCAGTGTCGCCCCAACAACGTGTGTACTGGCGTCCTCACCCGCCGAGGTGGCATCTGCCAGGTACGGGCTCCTCATGGTGGGAGGAGGGGTCTTGAGAGGCGGTGAGCTCTCCGAGGTGGGAGAAAGCAAGTCTAGGACAAGGGCCCTAGGATTATGTGTGGAGTCAGAATGGGATGTTTCAAACACTGGAGCATCTTACCAGCATGAGAAACAGTATTCCTTAAACACTGCACGCCAAGCCCTGTGCTGGGGGCTGGAGACACGGCCGGCAGCAGGACGGGCAGGGTCTGAGCTTTTGAAGCAGGAGCCCCAGACCTTGTCAG
Organism: Camelus ferus; assembly: GCF_009834535.1. Lineage (NCBI taxonomy): Eukaryota > Metazoa > Chordata > Mammalia > Artiodactyla > Camelidae > Camelus > Camelus ferus. Next base: position 26,984,714 of record NC_045717.1, on the reverse strand, counting down.
GACAGGGGCATGCCCAGGGCACATCCAGCCGGGGTGTCAGGAAGTTCCCAGAGGCAAGCGGGACCTGAACTTCAAGCAGGAATTGAAGCAGCACTGGCGAGGGACAAGCCCGCAGGGAGTGGGGGCAGCACGTGCAGAGGACCACGGGCAGGAGCAGGCAAGGGCTCCAGGCGTCAGAGCGGTGGCTCTGGGCAGCGCGAAGCAGGGGAGCTGGGCCTGGGGCGCCCTGACTCGCCTGCCTGTCCCCCACCCAGGGAGACGGGGGCACCCCCCTCGTCTGTAACGGCCTGGCGCACGGCGTGGCCTCCTTCTCCCGTGGGCCCTGCGCCGGGGGCCCTGACTTCTTCACCCCCGTGGCGCTCTTCAGAGGCTGGATTGATTCAGTTCTAAACAACCCGCTGGATCAGCACCGTCCTGACAACAGACCCCCAGCCGAGCCAGTGGGGGGCCTGTGACCTCCTGTTGAGCAGCCCCCATGCCACGCCCCAACGGTGCGGGTCAAACCCCGGGGCCCCATCGCCGGCCGAACGGTTGTGACTCTAATAAAGAAACTCCGCATTGTCTACGTGGCAGCTGGTTTCTGCTCTGCCAGGGTGGGCAGGGGCTCGGGGCCAGAGCGCTCAAACACCCACCAGCTTTAGGCGCATCCACCTTGAGGGGCCGCCACTCCCTGAATTCGCTCACAGCCCTGAGAGCCAGGGGCTCGTGTTATCCCCACCTGACAGAGGAGGAACCGAGGCTCAGGGAGGTTGAGTGAGATCACACAGCCAAGGCGGGCTTTGAACCCAAATCTGTGAAATTCCAGGCCCCTTTAACCGTCTCTCATTTTGGTGGAGAATACAGTCACCCCTTAGCATCTGCAGGGGCTCGGCTCCAGGACCCCGGGGATACCGAAATCTGCGGACACTGAAATCCCTTATATCAAGGGGCGTAATATTTGCGTGTAACCTACCTACATCTGCCGTACATTTTAAATTATCTCTAGATGACTTATAATAACCTCATACAATCTAAATGCTGTGGAAATAGTTGCCTGGGTACAGCAAATTCAAGTTTTGTTTTTTGGAACTTTCTGGGGAAATTCTTTTCCAAATATTCTTGATCTGCGGTTGATTGAATCTGCAGTCGTAGAACCAGCTGATACCGAGGACCAGCTGCGTATCGTGCAGCAGCGTCAGAAGACAGGAGAGAAGGGGTGGGGGTACAGCTCAGTGGTGGAGCACGTGCTTAGCATGCACGAGGTCCTGGGTTCAATCCCAGTGCCTCCAATTTGAAAAAGAAATCAAATAAAAAAAAAAAAAAAAGACACCCAGGAAACTGACTTTAAACTATTTGCCACTTGAATCACAGGGTTAATGAGCCTACTATGAAAAGAGCTAAAATATAAATATAAAATAATAAATATAATGATATAAATGATACATAAAACACAATAATTGTACAAATATAATTACGTAAGTAATATATAAAACAATAAATATAATTGTATAAGTAGCATACAAAATAGAACAAATATAGTAGTTTACTAAACTAAATAAAATTATCTTATTAAAATAAAAATTAAACCATAAAAAAAGTTTAAAAATTAAATCATACTAAATATTGGTAGTATTATACATTATACATGTATTTTTAAAATATTTACTTAATAACATATAATAAATTATAATAAATCCATTGTATAAATATTGTTTATATTTAATGTATATATTTATAATATAATAAATATAATATGCACCTAAAAGTCAATAAGAAAAAACCCAAGAGCTCACTAGTAAAAAAGTGGGTAAAGGGTGTGAACCTTTGGCCGCAGAGAAACACAGAAGGCTCTGGACGATGTGGAGACCTCCCCGCCTCACCCGGGACGGGAGAAATGCCAGCTGGCCTCCCGGAGGCAGTTTTCTGTGTCTGCCTCTCTCACTGAGCATCGTGTTCTCGGGGTCCGTCCACCTGGGAGCGGGGGTCAGGGCTTCTCTCCTTCTCACAGCTGAGTGATGCTCCCGTGTGTGTTTCCTTTCATCAGCTGAGGGTTAACTGAGTTCTTACCTGTATCAGGTAAGTTAACCCCACGTTCACATCATCCCATCATTAACAGATGGGGAAACTGAGGCCCAGGGAAGTGGCGTCCCCAGAATCATCAAGCACAGCAGAATGTGCACCCAGGCAAGGGGTGTGTGACCGCCACGCGCTACTCCCAGAAGAGCCTGGCTCTGAGGAAGGCGCGTGCTCATCTGTCTCGACCAGGCAGAGGAGTGACAGGGCGGCAGTGATGGCACCGAGGGCTGCCACCTGCCCTCACTGTGCGCCCAGCACGCTCCAAAAATCTAATTGGTCCACTCCTTCCGCTGCTGCCCCGGGGGAGGTACTGTTACCATTTTTGGCCCACTGTACAGGTGGGGAAATTGAGGCATCCAGCGTGGGAGGCAGCCTGCCTGGCTGGGAGTGTCAGATCCCATCAGCAGAGACGTTCTTGCTGAACAAGAAAAACCAGTTCTGAAGCCCAAGGGCCCAGCAGCCCCGGTTTCTGCAGGTACGTGGTAGGGCCACACCCAGAGGACCCACGTCCACAGTGGATGCCCCGCAGGGGGTGGACATGGGGACCATTCCCAAGGGACCAGGGTGATGTGGCTTAAACATGCATCGGCACAGGCGGGGGTGGATGCCTGTGGGAGGAGGGAGGGAGAGGCAGCCAGCCAGGCAGGCTGGCCAGAGTCCCCAAGGGCCGAGACCCAGATCCAGCTGTTTCTGTCTCCGAACATCCCCTGCGAGAGGCTCCTTCCTTCCGAAGGGGAAAGTGTCACATGGTGGGGGATGGATCCAGCATCTGTGGGACTCCTGCTGAGGACGCGGACCCCATCTCCGCGCGGAGGCCCTGCACAAGCCCACGGGGAAGGCCAGTCCACAGAATGCCTGGCCAGTTCGGGCTCCGGCTGGGACAAGAGTCCAGAGACAAGAGAGGCTGGGGGGCTGCCCAGAGCCGAGGAGACCCCCGGGGAGCCCTGGCCCAGAGAAAGGCGGCTGTCAGACCCGGGTCCATCAGGGAGGCAGCCTTCGTGCAGGACAGTGGCACCGGGGCACCTAAGGCAGCAAACCCGGGGATCCTGGGGTTGTCTGTAAGTGTGAAGTGATGGTTTCAAAATGAAAAGTTAAAAACCTCAAATTCAGTGAGCTCTTCTATTCCTGCTTCTGTAAGTTTAAATTTTTCATAATGAGTCATTTATAAATAAATACATAAATAGGTAACTGTCTCCTCTGCACTGGGGTCTCCCCTCCCTCCGCCCTCAACCCGAGCTGCACAGCTGACGCTGGGGTGGGTCATCTTCTGCTGGGGGGGGGGGTGTCCTGAGCACTATGGGGTGTGGAGCAGCCTCCCTGGCCCCACCCACTCGATGCCAGGAACACCCCCAGTCATGACAAACCCAGATGTCCCCCACGGGACAGAGGAATCATCCCAGGTAAGAACCCTGCCTTAGGGGGAAAAGTGAGCCCCTGAGACAGTCAGGGTGGAGAGATGTTCCCGTGGGTCTCAAGAGGGGCACGGCTCTGAGACCCTCACCCCCGTTTCTGTCCTGCTGTGTGGGGCACACCCCAGCCCCTGCACATGCTGGCCACATCCTGCCTTGCTGGGGCCACAGGGACCCTGTGGGGGAGTAGTGTTCCCTTGGAGATGTGGCAGGTGGGGCATGTGTCACTCTGAGGGCCATGTGGCCACACTGCCCCCTTGTCCAGCGGACCCCAGCATGTGGTGAGTGGGAGACAGTTTCCTACACCTCTGGGGGGGCAGGACCCAGAGCCTGACCCTGAAGCCCCTGCCTCCTTCTGGGGTGCAGCTTTGACCCACTAGCTCCCCATGGCCCCAAAGTTGGAAGGAAGAAGCAGGGACGCACAGCCCGGGTGTGGGGCAACCACAGTGGCCTCCCTGAATTGGGGCTATGAAAGTGGGGTGGGCAGGCAGGGAGGACCGCCGGACCACAAGCCGAAGCTGCAGACACTCCAGCTCTGCCCTCGCCCCCATCCTGCTAGCCATGCTGCTGGGCTGTTAGTGGGGCACGTGTCAGTCTGTCCATCTGTCTGCCAGGGCCCATCTGATTCTGGGGGGACTCCAGCACCCTCAGGGCTCCAATGGGGAGCTGAGGCGGGACCAGAGCAGGGTGGGCGAGGGGAATGAGAGAAAGGGGTGAGAAAGGGGGAGGATGTTGGCTCCGTTTCCCTCTCTGTCTAACGGCCAAGACCTAGTCCTCCGGGGGGGCTTCCACAGAACCAGAGCTCCCCGATAGCGCCTGGCCCACAACGCACGCACGTTCAGCCAGCGCGCGGGCACAGGTGACGGTGTCAGCGGGTGACCACGCAAGGGTTAGAGGAGGAACGGGGCTGAGGGCCCCTGCCCCGCCCTCATCCCGCCCAGGCTTCTCCACGGCTCAGTTTGCCCATCTACAAAGCGGGTCCCCTTGTCAGCTCCTCCCGCCCACCTCTAAAACTCCCGACCTCCGGGCCTGGGCGCCGCCGCCTCCCGGGAGCCTTCAGAGACACCAGTGACGCCGGCCGCCGGCTCTCCCGCCGCAGGCTCGGCCCCCTTCCCACCAGCAGACGCCAGCCCCTCTCTGCTGCCAGGGGACCCCAGTTTGCAGATGGGGAGACGGAGGCGCGAGGGCTCCCGGAGCTGGTGGGGGTCGCACAGCGGCTCTGCCCTCCCCTGTCCGGGCTCCCCGGGCGGGGAGAGGCGACGGCCGCTGACCCCCGCGTCCCCACGTGCAGCCCGGGCGGCGGGGATCGTGGGCGGGAGGGCAGCCGAGCCCCACTGGCGCCCCTCCATGGTGTCGCTGCGGCTCCTCCCGCCCCCCCAAGAGCCACTTCTGCGGGGCCACCTGATCCATCCGCACTTCCGCGGACCGCCGCCCACTGCCCGAACAACATGTGAGTGCGCCTGCGCGGGGCGGCCCCGCCTGCGCCCGCGGCGGGGGGGCGGCCCTTCCCCTGGTCTCACCGCCTCCTCCGTCGGGCCCACCCTCTCATTCCAAACCAGGCGGGCACCTCCCCGCCCCTCAGCCCGACGGGGACCCCTGATGCCCCCCGGAGGGTTAGGTTCAAGCCAGGGGTCTGCCCCTCGGGGGCAAGATGCAGACGCAGTGTGGGGTTCTCCTTGGGCGGCGGGGGGAGTCACTGAGGGGCTGCACCCTGACCCTCGGGACGGAGCTGGGGTCACAGGTGGGGGTCGGGAGCCAATCCTGTTCTGACCCTCAGGAACCCCGTGCGGAGCCCACCCAGCAGAGGTTCAGCCCCACTCGCGTGTTTGAGAACAAATGTCACCCGCAGGAGAATCTCACTGACATCCTCCTCCTGAAGGCGGATGAGCGGGGCCCATGGGGCCGGCAGACCACCACCTACTGTATACCAGCCTCGGAGCCGGGGTGGACACGGCCTGGTGTAGGCCTAATAGGGAGAGAGCCATGTCCCCCACCTGGCAGACTGTTCCCAGATACCCTCCCCCCAGCCTTAGCACCAACCTCACCTTCTCAAGGAGGTCTCCCCTCACCCTGCTTGAGTGACAGACATCCCCTCCCTTGATCTACTGTTCACCACTGGTCTGTATTTCCCTTGATTATATAACTTACCATCCTCTTCTTGGCCCCTCCCACCCTAAAAGATCAGCTCCTGGAGGTCAGAGGTAGGAACCCCAGTGCTTAGCACAGATCCAAGGATACAGCTGGTGCTCAGTTTGTGTTTTGTAAGTGAATGAAAGCAACAGAGACCCATGCTGCAAAGGGGAGGCTCACAGTCTTAGGGAATGTAAAACAGGCCTGGCGGACTTGGAGGGTGATCAGGGCTGACTCCCTGGAGGAGGTGACCTTGAAGTAGAGCCTGAGGGTGAGTGGGAGGGGCCAGGTGGAGGGAACAGCATGTGCAAAGGCCCAGAGGAGGCACATCGAGATTATCGTCAGTGGATGGATTTGGGTTGGAGATGGGGACTCTCTGCTCCAGCTGGACTGCCCAGCCATCCTCAACACCTGGGCTTCAGTGGCCCCACTCCCCCAGCAGCACTAGATGCTGCCCCATGGCACACAGTGCCTGGTCATGGGCTGGAGCCGCCTGGGTACCTGCCAGCTGCTACCCCAGGCCCTGTAGGAGCTCAGTGTCACGGTGGTCACCTTTCTGTGTCGGACGCAGGATGTGCGCACCTTTGTTTCCCAACGCAGACCCGGCAAATGCTTTGTACCAATGTGCAGCTCCCCGGCCCCGCACCCAGTGGCTGCAGGGACCCCCATGGGAGGGGGACCGCGGGGGCCCAACCCCACCTTCCCACCTTCTCCTCGCTGAGCCACTTCAGGCTCTGCTCCCGTCTCTCCCCTGGGAAGGTGGGCACACCCATTGTGAGGGTCCACAGGGGGCTGCGTGGACCGGCCTCGGCCCCCCAGGCACAGAATGGACACTCCTGTGGTACCTGGTGGTCTTTTTGTGGGTCTGGGGGCTTTTCCTCCTGGCCCCCTCTCGGACCCCAGGGAGGTGTGGATGGCCAGCCCAGCCTCACTCCAGGGGCCACACCCTGAACCTGGGGTCCAGGTATACAGCAGGGGGCCAATAAATGCCCACTATCCTCCAGAGGAGCCTTATCTCCCTGTCTCACCCACGTGCCTGTGAGAAAATTCCAGACTGGACACATTTCACCCCCAAATGGCCCCTTCCCCTGAGGTAGCCTGGTTCGGCTGCTCGGCCTGGCCTGGGTGACTGACCAACCTGCCCCCTCCCCAGGGGGCCTCAGGTGGTCCCTCCAGGCCGTGGACTCCTTCGTGATCCGGGAGTGTGCCACCGGCCAGTTCCCAGACTTCTCTGTGTCTCCTTCTTTGTAGACTGGATCCGCTCCATGCTGAGCAGCATGGGAAGTGAGGACCCCTGAGCCACCCCCTCCCACTGGACCTCTGCAAGCACTGAGGCCCAGCTGTGGACAGAGGTGGCAGGTCTGTTCCCATGCCTGCGCCCCCAAGTCCCCCAGCCCGACTGTCGGGACCCAGGCAGCCCAGCCCCATGGTGCCGAGAATAAAAGGTGAAACACGCCCCCTGCCTCCTGTGTGTCCTTCCCACAGGGAGATGCAGGAGAGAATGGCCCAGGGGCCTCAGCATCCCAGTCCCCAAACCCTAAACTGGGATGGGGGTTGGAGCAGAGGCCTGGAGTCGGGAGGAGGGCCCAGATCACAGTGGATCCCACCCTCCCAGAAGCCCACAGACATGAGTTCTAATCCAGCCCTGCCAGTGTGACCCTGGGCAAGTTGCTATCCATCTCTGTGTCTCAGTTTCCCCATCTGGAGATTTGAGTCACCAGACATTTCCCAGAACTGTCCAAAGAGCCCCACCCTGGCCCTGGAGGCAGGGGCCGCTCGAGGTCCAGGCGGTCATAAGGTGGGGTGTCCAGGGCCTGTGGGACTCCTGATCCAGCCGGGGCAGGCAGAAGGACTACTAGCAAGGCTTCCTGGAGGAGGCGGCGATGCCTGAGCTGGCTCCCAAGGCTTGAACGGGAACAAAAGAAGGGCCGCCAGGCGCGGCGCAGCACATGCGAAGGTCCTGCGTCAGGACCAGGTTGTGGGCGTGAAGGGCAGCAAGGCACGTGGTGTGGGGAAGGGGCAGGGCCGGCGTGTGCTGGGCCACGGGATGGACCGGTGTCTGGAGGAGAGGCAGGGGTCACTGGCAAGCCAGTCGTGGAGAGGGCAAGTGGCCATGGGAATGAGGCAGCCGAGGCTCAGGGAGAGGGGCCCAGAGGCTGGCGGACTGACTCACCAGAAGTGGAAGGCAGCTCTTTCGTTATTGATTTACTCTGCTGCCACCTGGTGGCAGCATACAAATCCCAACGAGAGCGCGGATTCCCGGGCCGGCCCCCTCTAGTTAACCCTTTGACACCTCCGCTGGCCACCCGCGGGAGGGGCTGAGACCGGTTTACAGCCACACCAGGAGCAAGCGTGTGCTGAGACTGGCCGGCTGGGTTCCTGGGAAGTGTGTGCTCATCAGTGTCAGGGGGACGCTGGGAAGTCCCTGAGGCCCAAGGCAGGGAAGTGGGTTCTATAAAAAGCCGAGGGCCTTTTCACGCCCAGCACTGGGGGTAAATGAGGTTTGCTGGAGGGAGTGCTGGATTGAGCCCACTGATGGGAAAAGGAGGACCCAGAAGAAAGCCGCCCTGGGTGTTTTCTGTTTTCTGTGAGTGAGTGTGTGTGTGCGTGTTTGAGAAAGATGAGTCAGAGGGAAGTTCTGCCCAGCAAAGGTCAGACCCCGGATGGGGAGCTAAGGGTGGGGGTCCTGAGGGACCCTGGGTGAGTCTGCTGGAGGTTGGCTGGGTTGTTGAGATTCAGGGAGCAACACACCTACAGGAACAACAAGCAGGATGTTCCTCAGACCTGGGAGGCCTTGTGGAGAGCAGGGGTCCCCCAGCCTCAGGCAGTGGGGGAAGACACTCAGGGCAACACTGCTCCGATCCTGAACCAGAATGCTCCCTCCAGAGATGCCTGGCTCCACCCCACAAGGTAGTTTCCACCACACCCTCCGGCCCTCCAGGAGGTGGTTAATGGATAACAAACCCTCAAGGTCTCGCTTTCTTATCTAAGAACTTGACAAAGCTTCATTCCTGTAATCCTCGGGACGGTCCAGAGAGATGGAGACTATTGTTGTAACTCCCATTTTACAGAGAAGGAAACTGAGGCACAGAGGGCCCAAGTCTGTGGCCTGAAATCCTGCAGTGGGCAAGTGGCCACTCCAGGATACAAGCCCAGGGTCCACATGCTTAACCCCTGTGACATGCGAGAATGTAGCACACAGCTGGTGCTCAATACATACAGCTCTGTTTAAATCTGTTCTCTTGGGAGGCACATCCCTCAAAGACACGGCCTCCTCCATTCTTCCCCACCCCTGGATTGGAGATGGTTGTGTATACAGCGGGTGCTTACTAAGTGCTCTATGGCAACTTTAACTCAACAGGGTGGGGACCCCGCTAAGAGGGGAGGGAGGCAGGGCTGGCTGATGTCCCCAAACCCAGGGAGGGGTGAAGGGCCGACATTGAGTGCCTGCTGTGTGCTAGGCTCCGGGAGGGCCCAAGAGAGATGGGGGTTTGCTTGCCTGTAGCCACACATTGAGGGGGGTTACCCAGGAACATGCTGGACTCCAGCCCCAGCCCCACCCCCACCCCGGGTGTCCCTGGGTGCCCCTGCTCTCCAGTTCCTGCAGATGGATCCGTTGGTTCCCTCCCCTGAACCTTGCTCCCAGCCAGGAGAACGTTGCTTCTTGCGACAGAACTGGCTATGGTTGCAGCTGGAGCTCCCTGGGGGAGGCAGGAAGCGGACAGGGGCCACAGGGCTGGGGGCTGGGGGCTGGCGGCTGGGGGCTGGCCCGGGGGACCCCGTCTTCATTGTTCGGCAGGAATTCCTCCAAGGTCCAGGCTGAAGCTCTCAAGCTGGGGTGGAGTTCCATGGTCCAGCCTCCAGGCCTGGGCAGGAGTTCTTACCAGGCTGGAAGGGGGTTCAGTGAAGCTCAAGGGGTGGGGTGGGGTGGGAGGGGTCCTTTCCCAGAACCTCTGAGGGCCGCCAGAGTCTGAGTTCCCGTTGTAAGCAACAACCAAAGAGTGCTTGGAGGTGGGGAGGGTAGAGCTCGGTGGTAGAGCATGTGCTTAGCATGCATGAGGTCCTGGGTTCAAACCCCAGGACTTCCATTTAAAAAAGAGAGAGAGAGGTTGGAAATCAAGACCAGGAGGGAGACTCGAGGCTCAGAGAAGAAGATTCAAGTCCCCACCATGACCCTGGGTAGGTGACTCACGGGGAGGCCCCCTGGGTACACGTGGGGGCTGCTATTACAGGGCTCCAAGTGAACTGAGGCACGTGGGGGGACCCAGCCAATGTCCTTTGGGCCTAGGGTGGCCAGATTTAGGAAAAATACAGGGCACCCAGTTAACTCTGCGTGTCAGATGAAGACTCACTCTGCAGATAAGCACACCCTGTGTGATGTTGGGGATGTGCTTACCCTGAAAACTAAGGTTTATCTGACAGCCCAGTTTAGTTGTGCGTCCCGGATCTTGTCTGGTGACCCTACCGAGCCAGCCCCCGCCTGGCACTGGTCCTGCCCCCACCGTTCTTCCCAGCACCCACCTCGTCCCCTGCATCCCCAGGATGGGGAGAGGAAGTGGGGGCGCCTGGCCCCACCGTGGGGCAACTGCAACGGCCTCTGGGCATGGGGGCTATAAGAGGGAAGGGTGGGCAAAGGGGGCAGAGTCACCAAAGCCCCCGCCCAACCATGACCCAGAGCTGCAGACCCTCCAGCCCTGCCCTCGCCTCCGTCCTGCTGGCCATGCTGCTGGGCGGTGAGTGGGGCCCGTGCCTGTCCCTGGGCATCCATTCCTGCCTCCCCACTTGCCCTGGACCCTTCTTGGCCCCCTCATCCTCCTGGGGAGTGACAGCTGGGAGAGGAGGAGACTGAGGGTCTGAGTGGTGAGGTCTGAACAGGGGCAGTCACTGGGCACTCTTCAGGGCCTCCAAGAGAGTGAAGTCCAGATCCAGCTGCACCCTGGCAGCGGGACCGCTCAGGCCCCCTCTCCACCCAGTGGGTTCCCAGTGGGGGTTCAGGGCCAGCTGGCCCAGGGCAGGGTTTCCCTGCGCCACTCACTGCCCGCACGGCACTTGTCCTCAGGCCCCGCGCTGGCCTCAGAGATAGTGGGGGGCCAGCCCGCCCGGCCGCATGCGTGGCCATTCATGGTGTCCCTGCAGCGGCGTGGAGGCCACTTCTGTGGTGCCACTCTGATCTCACGGAACTTCGTCCTGTCAGCGGCACACTGCCTGAACGGCCTGTGAGTGTCCCCCGCGTCCCCACCCTGTTTCCAGCCCGCCCACCATGCGTGGGGCCAGGATGGCACTGCCACCTCCCTCCTGAGCCCGGGGTTGGGGGATCTTCCGGCACAGGCATGAGGGTCTGCAGGTCCTGCTGCTCCCGGTGGGGGGGGGGGGTCTCTCTACCGATTCCCACCCCAGGGTGCCCCAATCACCTCCTGTCCCCCCTATCAGAAACTTCCGGTTGGTGCGCGTGGTGTTGGGGGCCCATAACCTGGGGCGGCGTGAGCTCACCCGGCAGACGTTCAGGGTCCGGCGGGTCTTTGAAAACGGCTTTGACCCCCTGAGCCTGCAGAACGACATCGTGGTTCTCCAGGTGCGCGGCAGCTGGGGGCAGCCATGGCAGGTGCAAAGGCGCAGGGGGAGGCTTGCGGAGGGCAGGGAAGGGGCAGGGGGCTGGGGGACATGTTGGGGGCAGACCTGGTGTCTCCCCGCCGTCTCTCTGTGCCTCAGTCTCTCCCTCCGTAAAACCAGGAAGTAACCCCCGCCCCTCTGCAGGGCTGTTGAGAGATCAGAGATGACAGCAGGGAAGCTCGGAGCAGCTGTCGATCAACACACCACTGTGATTTTGTGTGCCCGCTGGCCAAGGGCAGGGACAGTCTCCGTCTCTGTGAAATGCGGCAAAATCCCCCACATTTGGTGGGCGGGAGACTGGAGGGAGCGACCTGCCCTCCCGCCGCTGCACCTGCTGTTTACTGCACCCGAGACACGTCCAGGGCCACCCAGAGACATAGTGGCCGCTCCCACCTTACAGATGGGGAAACCGAGGCCCAGGGTGGGGAGCATCTTGCAGGGTGGGCGCCCCTCTCTGCAGTATCTCAGGACGATGATGGAACTTCAGGCAGGGAAACCGGGGCCTAGAGAGGCAAGGGCTGCCGCTCACCGCCCCCCCCGTGACGTGCCACTGCCGTCTCCCCCACTGCAGCTCAATGGGGCGGCCACCCTCAACGCCAACGTGCAGGTGGCCCAGCTGCCTGCCCAGGACCAAGGCGTGGGCGACGGGGTGCAGTGCCTGGCCATGGGATGGGGCCAGCTAGGCACGGACCAGCCGGCAGCTCGAGTCCTGCAGCAGCTCAACGTGACCGTGGTGACGGCCCTCTGCCGCCCTGCCAATGTGTGCACCCTGGTGCCACGCCGGCGAGCTGGCATCTGCTTTGTAGGTACCCTGTGTCCCCCCAACCCCTACCCCATCCCCACCCAGGCTGCAGAAACCAGGACTGCAGCCAGACCCCTGGAAAGACATCCCCATCCTGAAGGGCAGTGTGTGGGGCTGTGAGGGCAGGGCTTCCCAAACTTGTCTGACTCCGCAGGGGGACTCCGGCGGGCCCCTGGTCTGCAACGGGCTGGTCCAGGGGATCGACTCCTTCATTCGGGGGGGCTGCGCCTCTGGGCTCTTCCCAGACTCCTTTGCCTCCGTCGCCACGTTCGCAGACTGGATCAACTCCATCATCCGCCGCTATGGGGGCAGTGACCACCCCCCTCTCCACCCCAGGAACCCCGTGGGCAGAACCCCCTAGAAAGGGCTGCCCCGTTACCCACCTAACCTGCCCCTGGCTGAGCCCTTCCCACATGGCATCACGCAGCATCTGTCACAATAAAAGCTCTCTGTTTTGTAGAATATCTGGGTGTGTGTTGGTTGAACACCTGGAAGTCACAAGTCCTCCAGAGAATGTTTTGGGCATGGCACGAGTACGCTGCCACCAGGTGGAGGCAAATTCAGGGCACTGGGGTAAGAAGTCCTTTTCCTGCCCTCCACAAAAGGATGCTAGTGGTGGTTTCTGGTTCCCCCTCCTGTAAAGCATAATTAAACCAGCTTTGCAGGTGGCGGGAACACAAAGCGCTGCAGCAGGAGTCTGCCGAGTGCTGACGAGGCACAGAAACCACTGCGTCCCCGCAAGTGCACACGCATCCCTTCCTGTCTCCAGCCCTCGCGGCCCCGTTTTACAGATGAGGAGGTGCAGAGAAGTGTGACGTCGCATTCAGGAGCCTGGGTTCCAGCCCCAGCTTTGTGACTTTGGGCAACTTGCTCCCTGTCTCTGAGCCTCAGTTTCCCCATGGGGAAGAGTGAGGTGCTGTCTAGGAAGGATCCGGACAGGAGCTGGGGTCCCAGGCCAGCCTCGACCTCACTGGGTGGGGAGACGATCTCTCCTCCACCTCCCCAGCCTTCGCCTTGGTGGGGTCGGGGGCGGAGGGCGGCAAAGCAGAGCAGGTATTTTGCAAGGAGTCACCTAGCCCCAAGGGAGGCACAGCCTGGGGAGGCGACCAGCCAGTACCCTCTTCTGTTTCCTTGAGCCTGGGGAGGAACCCCTGGGGGCCACAGGCGGGGACCGCGGCACACACACGGCCTCTCTCATCAGGCAGCTCACAGTCTAGTGGTGGGGGAACAGCCGCCCAAGCGAGCAAGTGAGAGAAGGGACGCCACCTCCCTCACCCTGCCGCCACAGCGCAAGGTGGGAACAAACCCCTCCCACCCTGTCCCCCCACCGCTCTCCTCCCAGTGGGCCCCACCAGCCTGGGCCCCACGCCAGGGTCTTTACTTTGGCTGTTCCCTCTGCCCGCCTGCTCTCCCCACCGGGTGCCCCCTGGGCACACCGCACACACACATGCACACTGCTCAGAAAGGTGACCCGCTGCCCTGCAATTGCTTTTTCCACTTAATACTACACCCTGTCCGTCTTTCCGCGTCAACAAAGCATCCGGGGACAAGCAGGGTTATTTATTGAACCGTCCTGTCTTGTTGGGTCATTTCCAAACTTTGTTGCAATTTCCAATACTCTTACATAATCTGGACTCCACATCCCAATGGGCTTTTGGTCAGAGTTTCTGATTTTAGCCAGGAAGCATGTTAGGATCTGACCAGTCACATTTGTGACGTTGTTTCCTATTTTTCTCTGTACAAATGAAATAGTCCACTGTGAAAGAAAAAGAAGTAAAAGTAAAAATACTGCACACTGTCCCCACTGGGTATGTTCGAGGTCCCCTCCCACTTCTGGTTGCAGGAAGCACCTCTCTTAGTAGGTTCAGGAGATGCTGACCCACCACCCCCAACTTACAGAGGCCACGTGACCCAGGTTCCGCTCATTGGAACCTATCAGCTCCTGCCCACAATGAGTGTTTAGGAGCATGAGATCCAAGCTCGGCCAATCAGAGACAGCCTTGAGATGTTGCCTAGAGGGATGGGGAATTTGCGGAGGGGCTCCTGAGGTCACAGTGAGGGCGCCTGGTGAGGAAAAAGCCATCAAAGAGGAAAGGGGGGAACCAGAGGCACAGACCTAACATTGTTCAGGTGCCTGGAACAAGCTACACCTGAAGGTAGACCGGGAACTTTCCATTTAAATTTCCTTGTTGAAGGCTCCTCCACTCAGTTCGACTAGATTTTTCCATCACTTGTATCCAACAGGTTTTCCAGCTGCCCTACACGCTACCTTTCCAATATTCTACTTGTTGGGGTATCAAGTCCCAGAGCCACAGCAGACCTTCCCCCTCCCCCACCTGACCTCTTCTCCAAGTGTCCAGAGGAAGAGAAAGAAGGGAGGGGCAGAAAATGAGGAAATGAGTTGTTTACAAACTGTGGTCTCCAGCTGCTGTTGCGAAACTCTGGGGCTGGAAGGGCACTCTGGGGTTACTGGGCTGGGGGGCAGTTCCATCCCTCTGCTCTGCCTGCTGCCCATCCTGAGGGTCTGCTCTCCACACCTGGGCTGGGCCGGGCTGGGCCTGGGCCGGGCCTGGGCCAGGCTCAGAGGCAGCCGGCACGCCCAGCAGCCTGTCTACTCTTGGTACAAAATTCCAGCAGGAGATACCCCCCACCCCACCCCAGGGGGGATGGACAGGAGGCTCCTCTTTGCCCAGCTGGGTCTCTGCCCACTTGGCAGACAGGGCCTGTGGGAGTGCCCGCCCTCTTCCAGCCTCATAAAAGCAGCCCCAGCATCCCGCCTGGGTCAGTGTCGAGGCCCCGGCAGCACCCCAGCATCCCGCCTGGGTCAGTGTCAAGGCCCCGGCAGCACCATGGCGGGCCGCTCGCTGCACCTGGCGGCTCTGATCCTCCTGGGAGTGGCTGTATGCGGTGAGTGGACCTGGGCCTGGTGTGACAGCTGTGGGGGCCACTGGCCTGCAGGGCAGTCAGCCAGAGGGACCCCTTCCATCGAACACAACTGTCCTCCAGCCCCACTGAGTAGGCAGAGAGGTGGCGGTGTCCACGTGAACACAAGGCTCTGAAAACCAAGGAATTCTCAAAATTTTGACCCTAGCTTTTTGCGCACAGTGAGACTAACTCTACAGTGGAAAACCTGCAGCCCAAGGGGCAGCTGTCTGGTGGGGCTGTGAGTTTGGTCAGTCCCGTTTTTCTTATATTTCAGTTGGAGCCGTTAGGCCGGACGTGTAGGTATGGAATTTGCCCCAGACTCTGTCCCTCACTGCCACCTGTCTTCTTGGGCATTCCTCCCTGGGCCCCTGGAGTTTGCAACTCTGGGAGGATTCCAAGGCTGGCATTTCAGTTCTGAGGGGTGCTGGAGCTGCCCGGGGGTATAGGGGGAATCTGAGGGCTGGGCTGCCATCACCCCTGGAGGCCTCACGCAGACCTGCCTGCCTCCAGCAGCACAGCCCCAAGGCCGGATCCTGGGCGGCAGAGAGGCCAAGTCCCACGCGCGGCCCTACATGGCCTCGGTGCAGGTGAACGGCAAGCACGTGTGCGGAGGCTTCCTCGCCGCCCAGCAGTGGGTGCTGAGCGCCGCGCACTGCCTGGAGGACGTGTGAGTGGCCTGGGGCAAAGTTCCCGAAGGGGGTTTTGGTGGGGCCAGGACGTGGCTCTGATGCGGGCCCACCGCACTCCCAGGGCCGACGGGAAGCTGCAGGTGCTCCTGGGCGCGCACTCCCTGTCGCAGCCGGAGCCCACCAAGCGCCTGTACGACGTGCTCCGCGCAGTGCCCCACCCGGACAGCCGACCTGACACCATCGACCACGACCTCCTCTTGCTGCAGGTCTGCTAAGTCTCTCCGCAGTCCCCACTCCTGCACTCGGGCCCCCGCCCCCGCCCCCGCCCCCGCCCCCGCCCCACCCTAATGCCGGCTTCCGCCCCGTCCCCCAGCTCTCTGAGAAGGCCGTGCTGGGCCCCGCCGTGCAGCCCCTGCCCTGGCAGCGCGAGGACCGAGACGTGGCGGCCGGCACACTCTGCGATGTGGCCGGCTGGGGCGTGGTCAGCTACACGGGCCGCCGGCCCGACCGCCTGCAGCACTTGCTCCTGCCGGTGATGGACCGCGCCACCTGCAACCTGCGCACGTACCATGACGGCACCATCACCCAGCGCATGATGTGCGCGGAGAGCAACCGCCGGGACACCTGCAAGGTGTGCGGCGGGGCGGGGCCGAGCGGGGGAGGGGCGTGATGGAGCGTGTGGCCAGGCGAAGGGATGGGGGACAGAAGGGGCTGGCCCGCGGATGGGCGGGGACGACAGAAAGGCAGGGCGGGAGGCGGGGCTTAGCGCGTGGGCGGAGTTTGCACTGACCAGGATGGATCCAGGAGTGGGCGTGGCCCGAGACAGGTGTCGGGGCCCCAGATGGGAGGGTCAATCACGGGACAGGCTGGGTGAGCGTGTCTGGCCCGACGTCAAGATAGGGCTGGGAGGAGAGGTGGGATCTGGAAGAGGGTATGTACGAGGCGGGGCCTGGGCTTGGAGAGGGCGGGGAGTGGGGGCAGGGTCGGAGGAGGAGGCGGATGGCTGAGCCTGGGACAGGTCCGGGACAGAGAGGGGCGGAGCCAAAATTCGGGGAGACGGGGCCTTAGTGGGTAGAGCCCGCAGCAGTGAGCAAGGCCCTGGGAGACTGAAGCAACTCCTGGCAGCTCCAGCTGGGAGCAGGTTGCGGCCAGAGGGACAAGCGGGAATGCAGCGGGCGCCGGTGGAGCTCACCCGACACGGGAGGGCGGGCCGGACGCCTGCGGCCGGGCCTGCACCAGACCTCACGACCCCACCCCACCCCACGCAGGGCGACTCGGGAGGCCCGCTGGTGTGCGGGGGCGTGGCCGAAGGTGTGGTCACCTCAGGCTCCCGAGTCTGCGGCAACCGCAAGAAGCCCGGCATCTACACGCGTTTGGCTAGCTATGCAGCCTGGATCGACGGCGTGATGGCTGAGGGAGCAGCCGCCTAAGGAGGGCCTGCGGGGCGGCGGTCGCGGGGGTGGGGCCGAGCAATAAAGTCAACCCTTCCTG
Source organism: Camelus ferus (assembly GCF_009834535.1). Taxonomy (NCBI): domain Eukaryota; kingdom Metazoa; phylum Chordata; class Mammalia; order Artiodactyla; family Camelidae; genus Camelus; species Camelus ferus. The sequence continues at coordinate 26,967,663 of NC_045717.1, read as the reverse complement.
CATCCAGCCTGTCTGTATTGACTGCGAGCTGCGCGCGCGAGCAGACGGAGGCGAGCCAAGGGGGTGGCCGCAATCAGCAAACAAAAGCGTTTGCCCTGGTAATGCAGTGCCAGGAGGTGAGGTGACCGAAAGGCTGAGACGGCGTGTCCGGCGGAGGGACCTTCGGAGGCAAAAGTCCAGGGAACTGACGCCTTTCAAGCCTGGCTGGAGCTGCCAGGAGTTGCTTCACACCTCTGCCACACGGTGGCGCTCTTACTCTTCCCTGGAAATTGGAGGAGCCCCGAACCCAGGGAGGTGCCCCCCTGGGCGTGGGTGTCCACTGGGTCCGGGGAACGTCCAGCTTTCCCTCTGCTCCCCAAGCAGAACGTGAAGGCCTTCCGTGTGCAAGATCCCGCTCTAGGCTGAGATTGAGGTACACAGAGAAGTTGTGTTCTTATGACCCAAGTCCCAAATCGGGAAGCAGGCTCAGAGAGACCGTGTGACTCTCCTGAGGTCACACAGACGCCCCTGAGCAAAGCCTGCAATTGAACCCGGAGCTATGGCGCCTGTGCTCATAGGCACCCCTAGGTGCTGCCAGGTTCACTGGCTGAGGAAAGCGGGAAGGAGTCCCAGAGCAGCCACACTGACTGGGGGGTCCAGGTGACTCACTGCCCTCCCGGGTCTCACTTCACACTTCTGGGAGGTGACAGAGGGCCCTTCTCCCACTTGGATGAGGGGCCACTGAAGCCCAGCACCTAGTAGGCCCCAGGTGTTAAGCCTGGTCCACTAAGGGAGTCCCTTTGGTTGAAAAAGACAGAGGGTCTGAGAGGTGAAGCCCTGTGCCCCACCAGGGACTAGAATCGGAACCTGTGGCCAGGTTTCATTTTCCTGTACGGAGGGTTCAACTGGGAGCCATTCATTCATATGTAAACACTTGTCAAACGCCCACTGTGTACCTGGCCCTGGGCTGAGTACTGGAGACACAGCTAAGACCCAGCCCTGCTCATAGGACCTTAGCCAAATACTCCACTGGACAGGACGGCACTCATCTAGTCATTCTGATGACAAGTCTGAGTCTTTCCTCAGCCTAGCTGCAAATTTCATAATTTAAGTTGTACACATTTGAAAAAGAGGGGAGAGGGAAACACAGCTGCGGGTCAGCCACGACAGACTCATTCATCCAACAGGTATTTCCTGAATGAAACATGACGCCACGGAGTGCCTTTGAAATGATCCAGTTTGGTGGTGGTGGGTGGGGTGCAGGAGGATTACTGGATTTAGCAAATAAAAATACAGGACATCCAGTTAAATGGGAATTTCAGAAAAACAGCAAATACTGTGTGTAACGTAAGTATATCCCATGTAATATTTGGGACAGATTTATGCTAAGACAGTATGCATCGTCCACCTGAAATTCAAATTGAACTGCATCCTGCGTGTTATTTGGCAACACCACTGGGGGTACAGATGAAAGCAGACTGTCCCCGTCGGTGAGCTGGGGGCCCAGACTCTCCGGGCCTGGAGGGTCAGAGCAGGACCAGATGGAGTGGGAGATGCAGCCTGGGGAGGGGTCTGTGTGTTTCCAGGCAGGAGACCTAGGCTTAATACCTTCTACCCTATGGGGGGTGCTCTGCAGTCACAATGGAAACCCAGGCGTGACAGAGCCATCTGAGAGCCTTGTGACCCTGCAGGCCGCTTCTAGCAACACCCCCTGGACACTTGTGGGGGAGGCGGTGAGGGGACGCCCCAAGCCACGGGGGAGGGCAGGACGGACAGGGAGCGCAGGGAGGGCCACGTGGCTGTGCCCCACTGGCCAGAGGGAGTCCAGGGCTGCTTCCCACTTCTCTTCTGGAGAACGGCGGCCTCAGCTCCCTGATCTGTAAGGAGGGGCATGGGGACACGCGGACTGAACCGCCCTTTCACGCCCTGATACCATGTGCTGCTGCTGCCCTAAGAGGTGGGACCACAACCCCCTCTCAACCAGGAAGGACATTCCAGAAGGACCCACAGCAGGCAGCACCCCATGGCCCCGGATGAGCCAAAGATTCTGGACAGCCCGGCACGCTGAAGCCCACTGGGCTTGTCACAGCAGTCCCGAAATGTTCTGGTTATCTGCTGCCGCGTAACAAACCGCCCCAGACTTGGCAATGCTGAACCCCTGCCTCTCCATATTCACTGTCCACTGAGCGCAGCTTACAAGGGTTGGGGGTCCTATGGGCACGGGGGCTCGTCCCGGCTCCACCATCTAGGTGACTGGAGCCTCGGGGCCTGGAGGTGTCCGGAGGCGTGGGGTGAGGTGTACTGAGCGCCCACACGCACCTCCCCACGTCGCATGGGCTTCCTTGCGGCCCCGGGGCCCAGATGAGGGCCCAGGAGCCAGGCCGGTCCCCTCCAGCCTCAGGGCCACACGGCGCCACTCCCACTGCGCAGGGCAGGTGGGAACAGGCACGAGCCCCCAGACCCAAGGGGAGGGGCCAGGGGCCCGCCCTCCACAGAGCCGTCCGAGGACAGTGGCCAGGTTGTAAAACCCCCACAATTCAATGCTAGGCCAGTGACATGTAAGTGCAAGAAAACAGACTCATTTTTCTAAGACAATTAACTAGTTTAAAGACTTTAGAATGACTTAAGAATGGCAAATTGCTTAAAAACATATGGTCAAATGAGGTATGGGAGACATAACTGATCATAAGAGGCCGAGAAAAAATGTGCAGGAACCAGTAAGGACAGCCTTTTATGGCCCCCACCCGACAGTGTGGGCGCGGTTTGGGTGGGAAGGTCCCGGAGGAGAGGCCCTCCTCCTGCACCTCCAGTTAGAGCAAATGGTTTACAGACACCTCCCTCCTCCGGGCAGCGAGCGCACATCCAGGTGCCGGACCCGGGCTTACCACCCCCTCCCAGCAGACGCAACCTCGGCCGCAGGCTGTGCTGGCCCTGGATGCTGTCACCCTCCCTCTGGTGCGGTGGCTGCCGCAGGTGGAAGGGAGACAGGCCCCCAGCCCAGATAATGGGGCTCCCGGAGCTTGGCCACCCCCGGAAAGCCTGACATAGCAGCGTGAGTTGACCTCCCGCCACTTGGCCTACCCTCCCTCTGATCTCCAGAAGGAAAACAAGAGAACCAATTACCACTTAACAGGCAGCCACTGTGCCTGGAGGCCACGGGGAGCCAGACAGATTCTGAAAGTGGCTGCTGACAGACACAGGGCCCCTGGGGAATGAGGCCTGAGCTCCCAGAACCCGGGGGCGGGGCCAGGTAGGGGGGACAAGAGACAGAGGTGCTCATATCAGCAGAAACTGGGGGCAGGGAGCACCCCCAGCCACATCTAGCCTACTGCTCCCCACGGGGACCCTGTGCCTGGCGTACACTAGTGCTCAATAACGCTGGCACAGCAAGACAGCAACACACGAGGGGCAGAACCACACAGCCAGGGAAGGGAGCAGGAACTGGACGAGGCTTGGGGAGGGGCCGTGCCCGGGACACCGACGAGACGGCCTGTGGGGGCTTTCCTGGGCCCGCCCCGCTCACAGACCTCTGGACACGAGGGCTTGGTATCTATCAACAGGCACAGGTGAGTGAACCGGGGCAGGCGGCCTGATGGGTGCAGGTGAAAAGTTCCAAAGGGCAGAGGCCTGGGCCATCCTGGACCCGTGGCACTCAGAGGTCCCAGACGCGGCACACGGGCCCTGGCTCTGCCCGGGGCGGTCTCAGTCACCAGCTGGCAGGGTGGCCACGCGGCCGGGCCCTCCTCCCGGGGCTCACCGCCAGGCCCGCGGGGGGGAAAGAGCAGCGCCTGGGGCTGCGGGCGCCAACTCGACGCTTCAGGCCGTGTCCTCTCCTGCCCTGTCGGGCACCGGGGTGCTGGCTGCGGCTGACAAGGCCCCAAAAGCATAGTTCAAGGTGGCGCTGTCTAACGCACCCGATGAAGGTCTGGAGTACACAGCTGCTCTGTCTCCGGCAAGGGGACAGTATGGCCTTCCTTGAAATCCATCAGGAATCCACTTACATTTTGCAAAGGAAACCATAAACCATAAAGAGACAATCTACAAATGGGAGAAAATATTTGCAAATGATGCCACTGACAAGGCATTAATTTCCAAAATATACAAGCAGCTCGTACAACTGAAAAACAAAAAAACAAACAATCTCATCAAAAGATGGGCAGAAAACCTAGACAGACATTTCTCCAGAGACAGCCAGCCAGCCAGCCAATAAGCACATGAAAAGATGCTCAGTATTGCTAATTATCAGAGAAACGCAAATCAGAACCACGGTGAGGTGTCAAGTCACACCTGTCAGAAAAGCCATCATCAAGAAGTCCACAAATAATAAGTACTGGAGAGGGTGTGGAGAAAGGGGAACCCTCTGACACTGCTGGCGGGAATGCAGTTTGGTGCAGCCACTAAGGAAAACAGTATGGAGATTCCTTAGAAAACTAAAAGCAGACGCACCATGTGGCCCAGCAGTCCCACTCCTGGGTGTACAACTGGAGAGCACTCTAACGCGAAACGACACCTGCACCCCGAGGTCCACAGCAGCACTATCTACAGCAGCCAAGGCATGGAAGCAGCCTAAATGTCCATCGACGACAGATGACTGGGTAAAGAAAATGTGGTCTGCATACACAGTGGAATACTACTCAGCCATAAGGAATGAAATACTACCATTTGCAGCAACGTGGATGGACCTGGAGATCGTCACAATAAGTGAAGTCACACGGAGAAAGACAAGAATCACAGGGTATCACTCACATACAGAATCTGAAATACGACACAAATAAACTTATTGACAAAACAGAGAAACGGACTCACAGACAGAGAAGGCAAACTTAGGGTTACCAAAGGGGAAAAGAGTGGGGAGAGGCAAATTAGGAGTCTGGGGTTAGCAGATACAAACGACTGCATATAAAATAGATAAACAAGGACCCACTGTACAGCACAGGGAACTAGACTCATTAACTTGTAATAAACTATAACAAAAGAGAACCTGGAAAAGTATACGCAGAGCTGACTCACTTTGCTGTGCACCAGAGACAACGCTGTAAATCAACTACACTTCAATAAAATGAAAATAAAAAGGAAGTCATCCAACTAATAATTAAAGGCCGTCTGGAGCCTCCACTTACAGGGCTGGGTGCGCTCAGGGACAGCTGAGGGGCACTCGCCGCCACAGCCCCCCACACAGGCAGTTCTTGATCCAGCGCTGCTCCCACTGTTTGACAGCCGTCGTCTTGTTGGGTGACTTGAGCATGGTGACGCAGCCACACCTGCAGGCAGAGCCGGCGGTGGGGTGCTGGGCGGGGCTGGGCCCCCACCTGCGCAGGGCCTTTTTTGCCCATGCTCTGCTGGCCCAGGAACGCCGTTCCCTGCACGCCCCCAGCCTATGACGAGCGGACTCCTCTGCGTCCTTCCGTCCCAGCTCAGACATCGATCCCCACCTTCCTGAGTGGTGGAGGAGGGCCGGCGGTCTCAGCCAGCCCCTAGTGGTGCGACCCGGGGTGGTCTGCAGCAACACAGGCAGTGTCTGAGAAGCGCAGCACTGCTGCGGTCACTCCTTCATTTCTGTCCTGGTCAGGTGACTGGGAGCGCCACCGGGGCAGGCTCGGACGAAGCACTCACAATCAGCGCCCTGGGACAGGACACTCGGGGAGGCTGCCGGAGACCCCTGCTCGCAGGTTCCACTTGGAACCCGAGGCCCCAAGTGGCCAGGGGCAGCACAGAGGGCGGGGCCGGCGGGCGCTCACCTGGTGCACGCCTTGCACTCCTCCGTGGGATGGGCGCCCAGGTGCAGCCTCCGCAGGTGGTCCGTCTTGGGGTGGCCCGGCGCCCTGGCAGGGACAGCAGCGCGTGAGGGGCTGCTGCACCCATGTGCATGCACCCACACCACGTGCACCCGCCCGCCAGTGCAGATCCGCAGCCTAGAAGCAAAGCGGGCGTGACGTGCACACTTGGGGAAGGAGTGGGGGACGTCCACCAGTGGGGCTCCCACACACAGACGCCCCCACTGGAGGGCCCGCACCCCCACAACAGCTGAGAACCTGGGCCGAGACCCGTCAGAGGGAACGCGGGGCTGGGGCGGGCCCGCTTGTTTTACCGGTGCGGAACGTTTGAAAACCTCTGAAAGAGTGTGAAACCCCTTGAGTGACCAGCCACCTCTTCTTGTAAGGTTTTCCTAAAGCCCAGACGCAAACCACAGCGTGTGATTCCTCAGGCCATTCCTCCCACCACGAGACAAGAAAGAAAATGTGGAGGTCTCGTGGAACAAGGCCCAGAGCGGCTTCCAGGAGCAGGGGCTGCAAGGTGCTAAGGCCCCGCCCCTAGTGACACTGCCTGGGGAATTCATCGCTTGAGCATTGGAAACAGGAGGCAGTCTGCAGGGTCCTGGGATCGTGGCCGGCTTCCTGACTGCAGCCCTCAGGTTCAGTTTACTTGCCTATAAAAAGGGGACAAACACCCACCCCACAGCATGGCTGGGCAGTAAAGGGTTAACTTGGCAGGCGTGGCATGGCCTGTCCAGGACCCACACATTCCAAAGAAAGGTTCCTCTAAAACCTGGGAAGGTCCTGCCTAGGGACTGTTCTGCCTCCCCGGGGCCTTGGGCCCTGCCAGGCAGTCTGTGCTGCAGTGTAATTTCTGGTGGAGGGCTTGGGGTATCAGCTTGAACTCTGGAGGGGTTGGAGCCTGAGCAGCCAAGGTCAGCCACATGGCTCCTGCGTATATGTGGGGACAGACCAGAGGAAGGATGACAACACCCAGAGAGACGAGGGCGTAAGTCAGTGTAGGCTGAGGTAACTGGATGAGGGAAGTGACAGGCAGGGAAGAGGGACTCGGAGGTAGCGGAATTCTCCGGAACAGCATTTAGGTCAGGCTGGAAGGATGCAGACAGCACAGCACGTGCAAAGGCCCTGAGACAGAGGTGTGAAGGAGATCAGGCTGGTTTTGGGAAGACTCTGCCAGAAGGAAGGGCCGTGCCAAGGGCCAGAGGCAGAAACGGGTACGCACCTGATGAGGCCGTCCAGCTGCAAGGTGGTCGCGCTGCCAGGCAGAGCAGGAGTCTTGCCGAAGTGCAGACGCAGGGGCTGCTTGGGCTGCAGGCGGCTGACCAGGCCGTCGCTGACTGGCAGCCAGTCCAGGGTGGGGATGAGCAGCTGGCTGGGCAGCAGGCAGCACTCATCAACGAGCGCCTCGTCCGGCTCGCTCGTTGGGCCCTCGTCACGGCCTGCAGGGAGGGGACCACGGGCGTGTCACTCTCCACAGCCCTGCCGGGAGCACTGCCCACCCAGGAGGCACCCTGGCCTCCTCAGCTCACAAAACACCAAGTGCAGGCCCCAGCCCTTCCCTGATTTCCTGGGTGGCCCTGGAAGGCTCCTTCCCCCTTTGGCCTCAGCCTTCTCCTCTGTAAAATGGGGACCCACTTACTCATTTAAAAAATACGCAGCGAAGTAGGGGAGGCTATAGCTCAGTGGTAGAGCGCCTGCTTAGCATGCACGAGGTCCTGGGTTCAACCCCTGGCACCTCCATCAGAATAAATAAGTAATTACATAAAACCTAATTACCTCCCCCCAAAACAAAACAAAACGAAACTGAAAAAAGACAAAAAAATACGCAGTGAGCACTGGGTGCCCTTTCTGGCATCAGAGATGCGACAGCAACAGAGTCTGGCTCCAGAAACACACACCTGGTGACCCAAGACACGTGTGCGTTAAGAATGGCTGAGTTTCATGAGCACTCACACTGTGCCTGGACCTGTGCTGGGGAAACAGTGGAGGCCAAGACAACAATTTGACCTGTGGGAGCTTATATTCTGGTGGAGGGACTCAGTCAGGGCTTGTATTTCGATGGAGGAATGAGAGCAGAAGGCCGTGTGTCTTACAGCAGATCCAGAGCTTGGTGAGCAGGCGGAAGAGCAGGGACATGCTGTCCTGGGTGTCTGAGGTGGCCGTGTACACAGGCAGGCAGCTGGGCTTCAGCAGGCCCCAGATGCGGATGACGACCATCAGCTCACGCAGCATGCCCAGCGAGGTGCCGTCCCGCAGGAAGCTGTGGCCTGGCCGCAGTGGGGAGCCCTACGGGGAGAGGTGCCCTGGTTGTGCACTTCAGTGTGCGCGGCGTCCTTGGAACTCAGGTCCTGAGGGGTGGGTGTTTCGGGGGAGGCGGGGCCGGAGGAGGTGGGGCTTCGGGAGGGGCGGGAGCGGCGGGTGGGGCTTCGGGGGGCGGGGCCCGGGAGGTGGGGCGTCCGAGCCGCAGCAGGCACACCTGATTGGGCAGACTAGCCAGCAGGTAGAGCACGAAGTCGCCCACCCACTGCAGGAGCTGCTGCAGTGCCTGCAGTGTGTTCATGTCCAGGACAAACTCTTCCGTCTTGAGGTTGATCATGACCTTGTCAATGTCTAGCCGGGGACAGAAAGTCAGGACCTCACATGTTCATCATGAGCACCCACTATGAGCTGAGCCCCGGAAAGCCGACCCCGACGTTGTGAACAAGCAAATGAGGGGTCAGCAAGGCTGAGTCCAGGACCCTGGAGGGAAGGGCTGGCTGGAGGAGCTCCAAGTGTCCACTGCTGGCCTTCGGAACTCCCTGCCCGCCCCTCGGACTCCCTGTACCGGGCACCCTGCAGCTCCCGCCGGCCCCCAGGCCTCCCTCTGCATGGGCAGCACCTCTGTGGACACCAACCCCTAGGCTGGGTCATCTGTTCCCCTGTTGCTGCCTGCCGCGAGAGTCCCCGCCCCTGGCACGCATGAGATGCCCAAGGGGCCCTCCTCAGTGGTTTGGGAGGGTCCTCCACTGTGGCATGGACGCTACAGCACTCCATCACCACGGCAGCCCATGAGGGCGGGGCGGGCAGGACCCACCAACGTCCGTGATCTTGGCGCAGATCTCGGTCAACCGGTCTCCCGGGCTCTTATCCGGTGTGTTGAGGACGTGTGGACGCAGCAGCGACTTGAGTGTGGAGCTGATGGCAATGAGGAAGAGCTTCGCATGGTAATCGCATACACGGGTCACTGTGCAGGGCGACAGCTTGCAGAGCGAGGCCTTCATGGCCAGGATCCGGGTGGAGAGGACCTGGGGGGTGGGGGGCGTGAGTGGGCAGATAAAGAGACCTTCCTCACAGGACAGCAGGGTCTCAATCTAGGACCAGGCCTGCCCCAGGGCCACAGGGCCACAACTGGGGCTCCCGGCATGAAGTGGGTGGGGCCAGGGATGCCCCACTGTTCGGGGACGGCCCCCAGAGGATGACCCAGCCCTGACGTCTCAGGGGTAACTGATGGACTTAAAATATAAAATGCTCGCAAGCAGTTCAGCCCGATAAGCCAGGGATTTTAGCCTTCTGGCATTATGGGCTCCGAGCCCAGCCCAGCCCCGTCCCACGCCACTGCCCGGGGCCTCACAGCAGTCCACGTAACCTGTCAGGCTGGCACTGGGGGCGGGGCCTTTCTCTCCCGTCTCTCTCCTGGTTGGTCACTGCTGGCACACAGGACCACTTCGGGTTCTGAAAAGCGCTGAGCGGCACAGCTGCCATCCTCAGCTGGGAGGCTCCGCGAGTTACAGGTGCACTAGCGGGCCTCGGATCCTTCTCTGCCTCTCCCACCTTTAGAGCTATGGTCTACGCTCTTACCTTAGGGGCAAGGGCCTCCAGGGCCACCCAGAGTCAGGTGGGGTCAAGCCCGCAGCCGAGCGCTGGTGGCTGAGGCAGCACCCGGCAACCAGGCAGGGAGGGGAGGCCTGCAGGTCACCGGAGGAGGGAGGCGCGCACACCTGCTGCAGCTCGGCCTTCTGGCGCGTGTACTCCTCGTGCAGCTTCTCCACCAGGCTCTGCACCATGCCAGGCTGCACGTGCAGAAGGATGTCCCACCAGTCATAGCCGGTCACCATGCAGTACTCCAGCAGGAAGAGCAGGTGCCGGAGGGCCAGCCCCACGTCCAGCGAGTGGCCCATGGACGGCGAGATGCGTAACATGCTCAGCTGCCAGGAGAGGGTGGGCCATGAGGGGCGGGGTGGCGAGAGGCAGGAAGGCTGCACCACCCCAGGTCCAGGCCTGCAGTCCTGTCCTGTCGGACCCGAGGGCTGCAGAGACACCGGCAGGGCCACACGGTGTGAAATGAGGTCACGAGTCCTTGGTTTCTGTGGCGGTGGCACTTCCCCGGAGGGACTTGGGAGGCCTCCCACCCAGCAGAGCATGTGTGCAGTGACAGGACCGGCAGGGGTCGTGCGGTCCCTGAAGACACAGACCCAGTGCTCCGGAGAATCCGAACCCACCACCCAGAGATGCCGAGGACAGGCCGGAGCAGATGCGGGCAGAGCCAGAACAGAAATCACAGGGCACACCCGACAGCGACCCAGGAGCCCACTGCCTCTGGGGGGATGGGGGTGCATGCACATGAGTGTGAGTGTGCGAACGCATGCATGTGTCTGTGAATCCGTGCCGTGTGTGAACACGTGGGCTGTGAACGTGGGAGAGTGGAAACACCTGTCTGCGTGTGTGTAAGCAAGAGTGTGAGTGTGAGGGCTGCCTGCGTGTCCCGGCCAGGCCGTGGGCAGGTTCCTCTGGGAACAAGCACTTACTCCTCACAGTTGGGGTGGTGTTAGGGGTGTTAATCCCAGGACCCCTTACCCTGCAGAGCAACCGTCCTCGGGGCTCCCACTTCTGAAGCGCTGGCTGTGAGCCGCACACCCCACCCTGTGACAGAGACCCCGCCCAGACCCCCCCCAGAGGGCACGGCCAACCTCAGCCCCCACGCAGCAGGGGCCTAAGACGCTTCAGGACAGCGCATACCCGGCCGTGGCTGTCGATGCCCACGAGGGCCAGGGAGGTCCAGGAGAGCTGCATGGCCTTGAAGTGGATGGCAGGGCCCGTGGTCCGAGGGCGTTTGATGGCCGGCTCGTCCACGGAGCGTGGGGCCGCAGAGCTGTAGAAGACGGCCATGGTCTGCAGCGAGAGCCGGTGCACGATGTGGACGCTGCCGTCGTGGAAGGCCAGGGCCAGCCCTGGGGGGCACACGCGGCGTCAGGCAGAGGCTGCGCCGGGGGTGCCGAGCCTGGGCCACTAAGCCCGCCCCACCCGGGTATTTGGCAGCCGCCCTCCCCTCTCCCTTGCTAACAGCCCCCGAATCGCTGGAGCCGCTTGTTGCGGGGTCTCCCCCCCTGCCCACCCCCCGCAGCTGGCCCTGAGCTTTGGCCGATGCGAGCCAACACTGATGTCCAGGGGGACAAGTGGGTAGGACACACAGCAGACGCAAGGGCCTAGGGCCAGAGCACACAAAGGGCCTGGGGGCAGCGGAGGTCAGTGAGGTTGGGGGCTGCGGTGTGGCTGTGTGCCCCCGGGGGCTGTGCCCAGGACCCACATCGCAGTACTGCAGAGCGGGGGCGAGGTAAGGGGATGATGCCGCCTATGGACAGGTTGCCGCAAGTTCCCAGCTTCTCCCCTACTGATTCCCAACAGCTCTCTCCATGTTAAAGAGCAAAGCTCGTTGGCCAGCCTCCCAGCCCTCCGAGCCCACACAACCCCGAAAGCAGCGCCCACATCCTCGTGGACATGAGGCTGGGAGGCAGGCTCCCACAACCCTGAGACTCAGCTCGGAGCCCACCTCCCCCAGGGAGCTCGGGAGACAGCTGTACCGAGGCCGGGGTAGAACTGGGTGTCGCTGGCCACCTTCAGGTCAGTGTTGGTGAGCGAGATGGGCAGTTTGGGCAGCGCCACGGCAGACACACGGTCCAGGTCGTTGGTGGCTGACAGGATCCGCCATTTGAGAATCATGGGCTGTTTGTCGCCAACTGAAAGCAGGGGTGGGGACGGGGTTGAGGGGACAGACAGCAACAAAGTGAAGACAAAGAGGATGATCTGCCCCAGCGCCCTGCCCTTCCCGGGGCCCCGAGCGCATGATGCCTGGTGGGGCGGCACCACCATGTTCCCTTGAAGGAGCCAACGTGCTAGGGAGTGACCCCAACCCAGACCTCACCACCACAAAACCCCAAAATTCCCCTCGCATCTCGGCCGGCTGGCGCTGGGTTCTCTGTCCCTATGGTCTGAGAGGTCCTGGGTGGAACCCCAACTTTCCCCAGGAGGCCTCAGCTGGACGGACCAGGGGCCAAGATGGACCCCCTGCGCCCCCCAGCCCCAGAGTGATGAGGAAGCCCCTCAACCAGAGGTGGGCTGGTTCCCGTCAATCTGAACTCGGCCCGTGGGCCCGGTAGGCATGATGCCAGCTAAGGCTCAGTACTGCTCACACACCTAGGTGAGGCTGGGCTAGGTGAACAGGCGCCCAGCCGATGGTTAGCTGCCCCGGCTGCCCCGGGGCTGACGGCAGACCTGGAACCAGGACTGAGCGGCAGAGGCAGCCTAGCCCAGCACCTTCCGGACTGTGGTTCTGAGCCAGAGTTCGAGGCTGGTGTGTTACACGGCAAAGCTGGCTGAGACACAGCTCCTCTCGGCCCATCTGTCCTGAGCGCTCGGCCCTGAACAGCCCACATAAGGGGACTCTTGGCAAAAGTCATCCCCCAGGGAGACTGAGGCCCAGAGAGGGGCGACTCGGCCTGAGACCAGCGTGGACTATAGCACCTGATGCAGCGACACCAAACAGCGCTGTGAGAGTGACAACCCGGGCAGCAGCATACAGTGATCCACACCCGCCGTGACAGCTCGGGCCCTGCTAGGTCCACGGAGGAGCGTGTCAGTTGGAGGCTGAGGCAGAGCTGGACCTGAACCCACCTGTCCACCCACGCCAGGCCACTGACTCGACCATGGTGTGGAGCATGGTTGGTAGAACGGGGGCCTGAGGTCTGCCTAGGGGTGGCCACCCTCCAGAAGGGCCTGAGGTGGACACTCAGGGAGGACAGGCTACCAGACAGGGGAGGGGAGACTGGAAGGGGCAGGCCTGAGAGCCCAAAAGGCCTGTGAGGCTGGACTGAGGGGTGGGGTGGGGTTGGGCGTGTGAGCTCAGAGACCACCTCCAGCATCCCGACACATGCGTAAGGACAAGACTCTACCCAGCAAGGGGAGGTCCTTCTGCTTGAGATGTGGTCCCACCTGTGACTAGGTCCCAGGGCTGGGGATGGCAGGGGTGGGAGACAAGGTGCAGGACAAGCCCGGCCATGGGCGTGGGGGGCAAGAAGTTGGGAAGACAGGGCCCTGCGCTGCCTGGAGGAAGGAGGAAGACCTGGGAAGGGCCGAGGCCCCATGTTGCCCGACCCGCCCGCAGGGTCACTCAGGAAAGGCAGCGTGACCCTCTGGGCACTTAATTTCTCCCCAGCCACAATAGGCAGCTTATGTAACCCCTGCGGGTGAGCAGGGCTGTGAGGGGCCTCTTGACCCAGTTCCACAGCTACTCCAGGGCCCATCAGTGCTGATCAGCAAAGAGCCAAAGCTTCTGTCTGCAGGAAAACACCCTGTGTACAGGGCAGAGGTGGCCGGAGACCTGGGCCACGGGGTCACCCCAGCTTCTGGGAAGCTGGCTTTTCTGGCTTCCGCGCCTCGCCAGGTGTCAGGAGAGGGGACAGCCTTGGTGAGGGGCTTGGGGCTCCAAGTGGTGTGGGGAGGGGAGGCGAGGGGAGCTGGAGGGCGTGTTCTCGGCCAACTCCATTCACCCCCACGCTCACTCTAATCGGGGTTTCAGAGGGTCCTGGGACTCAGGGGCCTGTGTAACTGGCCTGCCCAGGGTCCCTGCGCTGGGACACCCTCACCACGCCCAGTGCCAGGACAGCGGGACGCAAGGCCAGGCGGAAAGGGAGGCTCACCGGCAGGCGAGAGCTGCTGGAAGATGTTGTTCACGGGGAGCCCCTCCTTGCGCAGGGACCAGCACTCCACCACGCTGCTCGTCTGGCTGGACGCGCACAGGAGCACCTGGGGGTTGGCAGCGGCTTGGGAAGCGGGCCTGGACTTGGCCCCCTGGCCTCTCTGGGCCTCCGGCTCCTACACAGGGCCCATGCCAGCACCAACCTCATGGCCGTTGTGGACTCAAACCCAGGTCTGCCCACCCCAAGTCCACACCTGCCCACCCCCGACAGCACCTCGCCTGGGGAGGGCAGTCACCCGCTGGTGCCCCTGGCAGAAAGCAAAGGGGACCAGGGGAACACGTCAGGGCTTCCTGAAGGTGGGGGCTTATCACTACGAGGTTACAATGAGACCCCGTCTAACCTGGTTCCTGCCCTGGTCCTGGGACCTGAGGACACGTCACCTCACAGGGCAGAGGGGACCCTGAAGGTGGGACTGAGTTAAGGCCCCTGGGATGGGGGTGACCCTGGATTCCCAGGGGGCCCTGTGTCCTCACAGAGTCCTCATCAGAGGCAGGCGGGAGGGTCAGAGTCAGAGAGAGACGGGGGATGCTGCGCTGCTGGCGGTGAGGATGGGGGGGGCCGGGGGCCAGGGATGCGGCGCCTCTAGAAGCTGGAAGAGGCAGGAGCCACTTCTCCCTGGAGCCTCTGGGGGACCAGCCCCGCCCACACCTGGTTTAGTCCCTTGGAGGTCCGGCCATGGGGCCAGGAGCTGAGCCACAGCAGGGGGCTCACCTGCTCCGACATGTCCCGCGCCAGGAACTTGAGGTGGGTGATGGCGGGCAGGCGGTCCCTGCGGTTGAGGTCGGTGGTGCAGCGCATGAAGAGGGAGGGCAGGATCTCGGTGTCGATGCGGCACTTCTCGCTGACCACGCTCACGCACACCTTGTAGAACTGTACGGGGGACGCGCTGCTGCCATCCGCCGTGGCCACCACGATGTTGCCGCCGCCCGTGAAGGCGATGTCGGCCAGGGCCGCGCGCCCACGCAGCCGGCACAGGCTCTCCGTCGAGGTCAGCACCTGGCCGCTGGGCTTGAGCAGGGACACGGTGACCAGGCCGCTGACCGTCACCGCAATCCAGCCCTCCATGGGCTTGCCCCCAAACAGCGTGAGGGACGGTGAGAACTTGACGCGGGAGAACTTCTCCCCGAAGCTGGAGGCGCCTGACTGCGGGCAGAGGGAGGGTCAGCCTGGTGTGGCCCCTTCCCCAGGCACCCGCTCAGCCTCAGGGATCGGCCTTGGGAGACCGAGGACCCTCTTCTGGAAGCCGCACTCTTGGGAACACAGAAGAACCATGTGGCAGAAGCCAGGAGACCATGAACCTGAGTCCAGGTTTGGCCTCAGCCACTTGACCACACGAGCGTCCTGTGATGTGGGCCTCTCTGACCCCCCGTCAGAGAGAAAGAAGCCAAGGCCCTGAATGACCCCCAGGGAGAGACATGGGCAGCAACCCCAAGATGCCCGCAGTGGGATTTCTCTAGAACCCGGAGAGGGTGGGCGGGGCCTGAGCTGCTGGGGCTTTAAAAGGCTTCTTCTCAGCGGCCAGAATTCTGCTCAAGGACCATCAGATCTGTCACTTGAGTTGATAAAAGACACAAAAAGGCGGGAGCTCATGGGTGGTGATGCAGAGAAAGGTCCCTACTACAATGAAGGAGCGCATGTAGTGCACGACTTCACTGCAGAGCAGACGTTTGAAAAAGACACTTCCCACGGGGGAAGGATCCAGAAGGCCAGGCAGCCAGACAAGCGGTGAGAGTGCCTACCTGGGAGACGGGAGCCAAATGCCTGACCTCAATGCCACAGGCTTCAAAAGTCCCATGTCTGAGCGTTTTAAACCAGCACATACGTCTTTTATAATTTAAAGACAAATGTATTTGGTAACAAGGAAGTCAAGCACTGACACCCTGCTCCCACATGGACAGACCCTCAGAACACGACGGTCAGAGAGAGAAGCAGGCACAGAAGGACACAGTGTGCGACTCCATGGACGTGAAACGTCCAGAACAGGCCAGTCCACGGGTACAGAGAATGGGTTCCCGGTGGTCAGGGGCTGGAGCGGGTGGGGGGTGAGGCTAATGGGGACACAGCTTTCTTCGAGGTGATGAAAATGGTCTGAAACTGCCTGTGGTGACGGTTGCACTAGTCTGTGAAGATACTGAAAACCCACTGAATTGTGTACTTTAGGTAAGTGAGTTACTCGGTATGTGAACCATATCTCAACAAAATTTGTTAAAAAAAAAAAAGAAAGAAAGAAAGAAAGAAACAAAGGAAGAAAAAGAAAACACACAAAAGGAGGGCTGCAGGGGCCTATCCTGGGGCAGGCGGCTGGCGCCCAGGCTCTGCTCCCATGCATGGACAGTAAGAGCCCCCAGGCCTAGCTGAGCTCAGGGCAGGCAGATGTGGGGAAGGGACAGGAGAAAAAGTCACTTTCCATGGCATCAATCCAGGAGGGCCTCCTGGTTCTGGAGGCCGCTCAGCTGAGGAGCCGTCTGAACACCTGTGGCGGCCCTGGGCCCTCACCCTGTGCCAGACGGCGGCTTCACAGTGAACCCTGACAGTGACGACCATCAGCACCACGTGACCCCCAGGAAAGTGACGTGTGGAGGTGTGAGGTTAGGACATGGACGCAGGGTCCCTGACCTGGGTGGCACCCACTCTCAGTAGAGACACTGGGCTGAATCGGGGTCCAGGGAAGAATTCTGGGATATTACTAAATCAAAGGGTGGGCTGGATTCCGAGAACAGCAGCCACTAGTTAAATGGATGGCCAGCTGGAAACAGGTGTTCACGGCCTGGTGGCCACCGTGACTGGGCCCCGGCTGGAGAGACCAAGGTGCTGGCAATGCGGGGAGGAGCCAGCCCGGAGGCTGGCAGGTAGGCAGGAAGGGTGAGGGCCCCCGTCCACCACCCCCACTCACGCAGGGGGGACACCCACCTTTTCCACGTGCAGGGCCAGCTTCACACCGTTGTGCAGCCAGGACAAGGCCACGATGGGGTCCCCCTCCACCAGGCTGCCCACGTGGCTCTCCCAGCTGTTGGCCAGGTGGTCTGCCATGCTCCAGCACTTGATCTGCCCGTCAGCATCGGCCGACAGGAGCCGTGAGCCTGCGTCACAAAGCCCACCGCTAGGCACATCAAGGCTCTGGGGAGGTGGAGCAGGGGAGTGGCACAGGTATATTCTGGAAAGGACTCTGGACATGGGGAGTGGGAAGTGCGGGGGCCGCAAAGACACAGGTCAATGGTTTGAGTCCCAGCTCTGGACCCTGGGGACTGACCAGGAAACAGAGCAGACAGCCCAGGGATTGGAGATCAGGGATGAGCACTGCCCCCTCCCTCGGCCCCGCCTGGACCCCCAGCCCCACCCTCACCTGACTGGTCCCACTCGAGGCAGGTGATGGCTTCACTGTGCTCAGAGTTGATGGAGTGCACGTCCCAGGGGTGCTCCGTGTCCAGGATGTGGATCATGCGGGTCAGGTCTGCGAGGGATTGGGTGGTCAACAGGGCAACCACAGCACAGCCGGCAGTGACCCCAGGGGTGACGAGGGAGAAGCCCAGCAAAGCCCCAGCTCCAGTGAGTGCGGAGCTGCTGCTGACACGCCCACGGCCCAGGGCTTTCCAGGAACAGGCTGGGTCTCCTCCCTGAGCAGGCCCAAGACTCTGCCACCTGTGTGCCTACACCTGTGATTGAAAGGACGAGAAAACCCGAAACACTAATGTCGGGCATCTCTCCGTGGGAGGGAACCTCTGGTTCGTTTTCCTCATCCTAAACTTCTCTGTTTTTCCAATTTCCTCTAACAAGCGCAGGCCTGGTGCACCTCAAAGGCTTTCAAAAGCCTGGAAAACTCAGGCATGAGCCTCAGGCCAAGCTGTAGGGAACCACCCACCCATCACCCCGTCACATTCTGCAGGGGTGACCCAAGGGTCCCCTGGCTCCAGGCATGGGAGAGCACACTCGGCCCTTCACCCCTCATCACCCCTGCCACCGATGAGGAGATGCTGGAAACCTGTAGGAGCTGGGGCCTGATGACATGGGATGGGGGCCGGGCGAGGGGCGCACCCTGGTCGTCGCTGCGGAGGTCTGTGGTGAAGGCGATGAGGTTGCGGCAGGACCAGGCGCAGGCCAGGGGCACCGACGGGCAGTGGGTGCTCTTGGGCCATTTCTCCCACTCGCAGACATAAGCCAGGTCCATTGTGCCCACCCGCCAAGCTCACACACGGAGGGCGACCACCAGTTCCTGAAGGAGGGAAGGCTGGCTTGTCATGGACGTTCAGGCAGGGTGTGCAGGACCCCGAGTACAGTGCTGGGCGCTGGGTCGCCAAAGGGAAACAAGTGGACTCAATCCCTGCCCTCGTGTGTGGCGGGGGAGCTGCATTTTACACACTCATGGCCAAGGAGGCCTCCGCAGTGTAGGTGCGAGGGATAGAGGTGTGCAGCCTGGAGGAAGAGCATTCCAGGCGGAGGGAACTGCCAGTGCTAAAGGCCCAGAGGCTGGACGGAGCCTGGGGTGCTGAAGGAGTGGTCAGGCTGTGTAGCTGAACAGAGTGAGTGTAGGAGAGGAGTAAAGTGAGGGTGGGGAGGGGAGGAGGAGGCAGATCGTGCAGGGCCTGGGGGGTTCACCCAGAAGGGCTGAGACCTGTTTCTGTTTCAGCAGACCCCTCTGGCTGTCTGGAGGGCGAGGCTGGGAGACAAGTGGTCTAGGTGAACAACGATGGGGCAGAGGAAGCGGTGAGAAGAGGCACAACCCAAGGTCCGTCCTTAAAGAGGAGCCCACGGATACCCAAGAGCACCAGTGGGGCTGCCTTTGGCAGAGGCAGGGCGGCAGGGAGGCAGGGCGGGGGCAGGCAGAAGCTTGGTGCGGGACTTCCAAAGGTAACAGTGATAGCGGAAACACTGGCCTTTCCTCGGCGCTATGTGCCCGGCATCGATTAAGGCTATTCCCTTTCACCGTTACCAAAGCTCAGGGAGGCCGAAAAGTACCATCAACCCATTTTTCTCAATCACCGACCCCGGGTGCCACGCTTCTTCAAGACCCGACCACAAGGTCCCTTCCACAGTCTTTAAGCTCTGCCCCTAAGCCTCCCGGGCCCCTACCCCTACTATATCTGCTTTCCAGACTCCACTCCCAGTTTGCCCCCTGTGTCCCCGGTCCCAGCCTAAACTCCCGTTTCCACCTCAGGATCTCCCCAACAATCCCAAGGCCCTGCCCCCATACGGCTGGTCCTCCAGGCGCTGCCTCCAATTCGCCCTGTGAGACCCCCCAGGCTCCATCCCAGGGACCCCTCACCTAATACCTAGTTCCTGGCCCCCAGTTCCGGTCCCCAAGCCCCCCCCCCGTAGTTCTCAAGCCCCAACCCCAGCACAACGCCCAGGCCCCTCCCCAGGGAGGTACGTCAGGCCCCGCCCCCGTTCGCGTTCCAGGCCCCGCCCCGACTCCCCCTGCTCCAGGTCCCCCGGACCCTCGGGGCGCCTCAGGCTTCACCCCGAGGTTCCTCCTCGACCCACCCCCACAGACCCCACCCAGAGCGCTCAGGCCGCGTACCCAGCTCCCCTTGCTCTCCAGGCCCGCCCTCTGACCCCACAGGCCCCGCCCCGGGCCCGCGAGTCGCCGCCTTTCCCGCTGCGCGCTCCCCGTGGCACCAGGTGCCGTCCGGAGGCCGGCAGGCCGCCCGAGCCCCAGCCCAGCGCCCACCGAACTGGCCGGTGCGCCCAGACGAGCGGGCGGGGGCCTGCACGCGCCCTAACGCTCCGGCTCGGGCGCCGCCATCTTCCCCGCACCAACGAGTCGCCCGCGCAGCGCGGCCGCTTCCCGGAGACTTCTGGGATGGCAGCGGCTCCGGTCCCGCCCCGCTTCCGGGGTAATTTGCATACATTGATGGCGTTCCAGCAGACATCTGAGGTATACTTGGTGAAAAACAAAGACTTTCTCAATTTCAGTGAATGACCCGCACTTGGTTAAGCTATTATTGCACTAATGTCATAAAGTAAGAGGTAAGTTGTTGAACTTTTTTTTTTTTTTTTTAACCGAGGTCGCCCTTTGTGAAAAGCAGTCCATTTTGTGCGCTCTAAATAGCCCTCGGACCACACGTCAGAGTCCGTGCTCGCTTCGGCAGCACATATACTAAAATTGGAACGATACAGAGAAGATTAGCATGGCCCCTGCGCAAGGATGACACGCAAATTCGTGAAGCGTTCCATATTTTGCTTTTCCCCCTCACATCCGTGGATGGAGAAACTGGGCTTGGTAAGCGAGAACCAATCCAGGGCCCGTGTGGATGCCACCCCGTCCCGTCTGCAAACCCCGATGGCCTGGGAGCCCGGCTGCGGGTCCGCGTAGGGGAGCACAGGCAGCCTGTGGGCGCTCCGGGCACCAGAAGTTGGGTCCTCGTTACCCGTGGGAGCCTCCAAGCTGGGGCATTTGGATTTCCCTCATTCGGCATCTGTGTTGAAAACTACAATGTCTGTTAAGGAGGGGAGGATGCAGCACAGCGGGGGAGCGCGGCTTCTCATGTTAGGTCCGGGGTTCAATCCCCAGCTCCTCCGTTAAACTAAAGATGGATAAATCTAAATTCCACTACCCCGCCCCCCGCCAAAAATAACACAATGTCTGTTAAAATGGAACAGCACCCAGATAGATCTTGGTTTCTAAACGGTGCCCGGGTGAAAGGAAGCAGGCTCCTTGGCTGGTTCTCGGTCACTCGGAGCAGGTATAGAGGTAAATCTCTCCTGCAGAATTTTCAACCTTCAGGGACAAGGTCAGCCTTGTGAAGAGCCCTGTGGACAGCAGAGACCCCTGCTGTGGCCGGGGGAGGGCAGTTCCCTCGGTGCCATCACGAGAGAAACAGCAGATGACCCAGGCTGCGGAGTCCTGCAGGACACACAGCCAGGCCCAGACGCACAGGGAAGAGGCCACATGAAGATGTTGGCTGGAGGGAGGCGGCCACAAGCCAACAAGGCCGGAGCCTCCAGGAGCTGGAAGAGGCAGGAGGGACCCTCCCTTGATACCTTGACCTCAGACCTCTGGCCTCCAGAACTGCGCGACAATAAATTCCTGTGGTTTTAAGCCGCAGTGTGGTGCACTTTGTTCCAGCGACCCAGAAAGCTCACACGAATGAACTTGCTGGAGGTCACACAGCTGAGAAGTGGTGGAGTTGGGGTTTGAGCCTCTGCACTCCGGAGGGGACAAGCCAGGCGGCGGAGCCAAGGGCCGGGATGCTCCCAGCAGAGTCCCCACACACCTGCCTCCATGTGGGGTGTCATCCCTCAACGACCAGGACCCAAGGGCATCGTGAATGCCCCTCACGCCTCCAGCCCTGCCCCAAAGGAAAACTCCAGAGCTGGGGATTAGAGCACCAGAAGTTTATTGAACTCTCCACTTTCCCAAAGCACAACAAGCCACACACGCGGGGGCAGGGTGGGTCAGGGGGACAGTCTCCCAGCCCCACTCTCATGTGCCACGCCAGGGTGACCAGCACAGGGACACCCCAGAGCCAGGCTGGGGAGCAGGGGACACAGAGAGGGGAACAGGACAGTCTGAGGGTGGAGGCTTCTGGCTGGAAGTCCCAAACCCCTAGTAGGAAGGAGGGGGTGTGTAGAGCAGATGGGGCCCCAAGAGCCACCAAAGGGCACCAGGGGCGGACAACACACAGTCCACAAAGAGGGTAAAACCAGCCTTCAAGACACAGCCTCTGTCCTGGGTTGCAGGGCACACACATGCACACGCACACACGCGCAAAACGTAATGTTCCTGGGGTGAGGGTCAGGGCCCCAGAGACCCCCACGCAGGGACTGGAATGAAGCCCCCCAATTTATCACTTGGGGCAAGTTTTTGGCTTTTCTTCTGAAAAGGGAAATTTAAAAATCTACAACAAATCACATCAAATTCATTAAAAATGATAAAAACCCAGCCTTTGCCTCCTCCCCTCAGCATCTGACACTGACCGAGGAAGGGACACGGGAGCGACCAGGCCAGGGGTCCCTGCCCCAGACAGCGTCCCAGAGTGGGCAGTCTGGCCAGAGGGCACGAAGCAGCCCCCACCGCCAGCCTTTGTCTGGGCAGGGAGGGGCCGCCCCAAGGGGAAGAGCATGTTTCCAAGGGAGGAGTCTAAAACGATCAAGCTGCGTCAGGGGAGGGCAGCAGAGGGCGTGGTGAGGGGGGCGGCGGGCGGGCACCGCGGGGCCGCCATCAGCTGCGCTGCTCCAGGTAAGCAGACAGCAGCAGCCCCGGTGGGAGGAAGTCCAGGTGCCGGTTGCTGACCTTCATCTGCCGCCTGCCCTCCAGGTCAGCACCTGTGGGAGGGGTCCGGATGCCGGGATCACTAGGGTCGTGGCACAGAAGAGCTGGGCCCCCAGCCTGCCCCACCGGAGGTCCCCGCAAGCTGGCCACCCTGACCCCCGCGATCCAGGGCCTGGCGCCCAGAACAGCTCATGCTGCCTGAATGCCTTCCCTCTGCAAGCTGGTCCGTCCTTTCCCGGGATTTATCCCATGTCCCACGGGCACACTAGACACACAGCTGAGATGCGCAGGCCTGAGGCCAAGGGGACTGAACGAAGGTCCTGCCTCCAGCTTCGTCTCCACCCCCAACCCCACCCTCAGAGGGGATTCTGAAGCACCAAGGCCCCAGGTGGCCTGCCCCCCCCCCCCCCGGCAACCTCCCTTCCCCCCAACCTCCTGTCACTCCAAAACCCGAACCCTGCAGCCATGCCTAGCCCCGCTGGTCCCACCTCCAGGCCTCTTCCCTGGGCTGTCTCCCGCCCCTGCTCCCCATCTTCCTAGGGCCCCACCCCCTGCTCTGTGTTCAGGCCATGGCTCACTCCCGAAGAGGAGCACCCCTAGCCCTGCCCCTCCACCCTGAGTCCGTGGGAACAAAAGCAAACGTGGAGGCTGCATCTTCCTCTGAGGGAAAGTGAGAGCAACTATCCTGGGGTTGCCATGGAAACTGTCTCCTCAGCGACTCCAGGCAGGAGGCAGAGAGACAGGCACGAGGAGTGAGGACCCGACGGGACGCCGAGGGCCAGCCAGGACCTGTGAGGACCCTCCCTAGGGGGTCTGTGTCTGAGACCACCCTGTTGTAAAACAGGCCCTGGGTGGGGGGACTTACCGGAAGTCCCATGTGTGGCCCAGTGGAAGGGCTATGGCTAGATGAGAACTCTGCTGACACTAGGGTCCCCTCACCTCATCTCAAGGGCCCCCGGAGGCCCAGTCTCCTCGGCCACACACAGGCCACCCCCTCCCTCAGCCCTAAAGATGCAGAATGAGGGGCATCTGTGTCCACAGCGTCGCCCGGCCTGGGCCAGAGGCACGGGCGCTTCTGACAGGTTAACGCGGTGTCCCACGCGGCCTCTGTGCACCTGCTGCCCCTCCCTCCTCTCCCAGAAGCTCGCACTGGCAAAGCAGACCCCGGGTAAGCCCAGTCTTGCCTTCCCCAGGCTCAACCTGCCAACTGGGGTCCCCTGGGCCCCCAGGCACTTACTGGCTGAGATGAGGTCCATGTACTGGCAGACAGCGTGAAGCAGGAGCCTCTCAAAGCTGCAGAGGAACGGGTGGTGAGCGGCCAGAGCCCGGCAGCGCGGGAGTGTGCTGCACCCACCCCTACCCAGTCACCTGTTGTCCAGCATGGCCGTGTACACGGCCTGGGGGGACACAGAGAAGAACCTCAGCAGCCGCTCCTCCCAGGTCTCCAGCGTTTCCTGCAGGAGAGACGGGCCCAAGGGTCAGGATGATTGTGGGACACCAGCCAAGCTGTCCAGGCCCCACACACGGGGTAGCCTCTGGAGCCCAGAGCCCTGGGTTCAAATGTGGCCTCTAACTTGCTACCTGAGGCTGCTTACCTGTATCCAAGGATACCAGGCACTTCGACACGTTCACACCTTTGAGTATCTCAGCCTTCTGCCTGGTGAACTCCTACACATCCCCTAGTACCTACCTTTATTGCCCCCGCCTCTTGCACCCTCAAGGCAAGCCCTTGCCCAGCCTCAGGTCCTGCACTCTGATTACACTGGCCTGTATCGCGCCCTGTCTCCACCACACCATGTTTGCTGGGTAACTGGTCTCCCCTCACCCCGCCCCTAATTGAGAGCTGATTAAAAAGGCCCTCAAAAAAGACCAGGCAAGTGGAAAGAGATGAGGTTCAGCCTGGTACTCACCATGGGGATGCGGCTCCGCTTGAGGACAGCTCGCAGACGCCTGCTGATGCGCTGGAAGCACTCGCGGGGTGTGTAGGCCGGGTCCTCTGCAAGAGTCCCTGGCGTGGGGCAGATGCTGGAGCCAGCCAAAGGCCCTGCCCACGCCGGGCTCCTCCCCCACCTGGCCCTGACCACCACCCCAGGCACACACACCAGGCCAGGCCCCCGTCACGCCTCTGGTCCCCCCGCCTGCACCCAGGCACGCACCTCTCCGCCGGTCCTCGCCGCGGCCAGGCCCTCTCCTGCGTGCCTTGGTCTTGCCCTCATCCTCCAGGTAGCGGAGAACCCTCTCCTGCTCCTCCCCAGAGCGGTTCATGAAGTCGTTCCAGACCTGGAAGAGAGGCAGGCGTGCCCCTGAGCCTCAGTCTCCCCATCCGGGCAGCACATGTTGGTGGGGGGCACAGACTGCATGGGAGTACTCCTTGTGGATACGTTTGGCCACTGGGCTGGCCAAGAGTTCCTGGAGCCCCTGCGGCTCCTCTGTGTGGGGTTGGGGATCAATATGGACCCAATACACACCCACCACACCTGAGCTACAGGTGTGAGAAGGTTCTGGGCTGGGGGGCGGTTCTGGCCTCTGGAGGGAGACCCAGGGGTGTCCAGTGTAGGCAGCGCCTGGTGGTGGGAGCAGGAGCCCAGGTGAGGACATGTGGCCCCACCTCGACATAGGTCTCATTGCTGCAAGCCTCCGCGAAGATGCCAGGTGCTGCGGGGGGTGCCAGGTCCCCATCGTCCGGGCCAGGTGTGCCTCCGTCTGCCTCCAGCAGGGTCAGGAGGTACTGGGCTAGAGGGAAACAGATGGTCTCTGGGCTGGGAGTTGGCATTCGGGGCTCCCTAGGCAGAGGACCATATTTCTTCCCCCTCCTCCATATTTAGGGCCTTTACTTTCTGGCTCACACGAGCCTCCCCTCCTCCATGCTCCAGCTGTCTTTCCCAGAAGGCAGAGAAGCCATCCAGCCTCCAGAACTCCTCCTATCTTGCCCTGGCTTGTTGAGCTCCTACGCAGCCTTTACAGCCCCAGCTCCAACGCCCTCTCATCGTCCAGGTCAGGGCCAGGTTCACAGTTAAGGGTGGCCGATAAAGCCAACATGCACACCATTCTTGTCCGAGGCCTAGGAGCCCCCGGGAGGTGCCCCTGGACCCTTGCTCACTGTTCTCCAGGCGCTGGAGGCTCTTCCGCCCCTTGGCCTTGGGCACGAGGTCTGAGTTCCGCACAGCCTGGTTGATGAAGTGCTGCTTCCGCTTGGAGGCCGAGAGCCTCTTCACGTGGGAGCTGGCTAGAGCGGGCAGGCAGCCCGGAAGGGGCCTGTGGGCCGGGGTGGGGTGGGGGGCAGTCCTCAGGGCCGAGACAGGCCAGGACCCCCAGGCAGAACCCTGCCATAGCCCCTCTCTCACAGCCATCACCTGCCTGGTTTCCCTCAGCAATGGGACCTCACCCTCATCACGTATGGAGCCCTGGGTCCTTAAAATCTCATTTTGTCTCATTGTGACGTCACTCGGGAGGCAGGTAGAGTTGAGGACAGACTTGTAAACCGAGGCTCGGAGAAGGGCAGTCCCATGGAGGATGGGGGCTCAGGAGAGCTGCCCCCCAGGCTTCCAGGTTTTAGCTGTGAGCCGGTGAGGTCCACAGCCTCCCTCCTCTGGAGATTTCTCAAAAAGCTTGACTTGACAAAGCATCTCCCACCCCTGGCAGCAGATAAACCAGCAAACTAAGGCAACGCCCGGGCCCCCAGGGCCCCCAGGGCCTCCCTGCTATATGCTCAGGGATCTGGGTGGGGGAGACGGCTGGAGCGGCCCCCTCTGAGCACAGGGCACTAATCCCTAAACGGATTAGCAGTCCTCCCGCTGGGGACCCCAGGGCCAGGAGGCTCGAGGGAGGGGGGATACTGACTGGGCACATCCTGACACGGGGAAGCTGTGCAGCCCTCCTGGCCCGCCCGGGGCTGCCGACGGACCACTGGCCGAGAGGATGGTCCCACAGGCTCAGCCACCCTCACGCTGAGAGGCGGACGGCAGGCTCTGCGCCCAGGAGGGTCTGAGATGCCAGGGTCCCCCCCTCAGGTCCTGACTCCCTCGCCCTCTGCCACTCTGCTCCAGCCTGCCCCTTCGGCGACGGGGCCCCTGCCCCCAGGCCTTTGTACCGCCGCACACCCTGGCTGGAGCCCGCGCCCCTGGGCTCCCAAGGGCTCACGCTCACCCTGCTTTGGCTTCTGCTCACACTTCCCAGTGAGACCCGAGCCCTGGCTGCGTTGTCCTCCTGACCGCCCGGTGTGCCTCACTGTCCCCCCACCGCACACGCAGCCATGGCCGGTACACAGCAGGTGCTCAAAAAGATAACTGCCACCTCAGTTCTCCAACAAAATCCCACAATTCCAAGAATGAGTAGAACCCAGAGTCCAAAATTCCACCCAGACCTTCCCAGTGTTCAAAGTTCCCAAGGCACAAATTCACAACAGAAGTGTGACCCCTCCCCCACAAACAGGCTCCAGAAAACGCCACGACACCCTAGGTCTAGGGGACAAGACGCCTCGGAGGTCAGGAGTGAAGCCTCCTCAAGGTCTACACATATGGGAAGAGTCCCCAGCCTCAAGTTTTTGCCCCTTACAGAAAGGCTGTGATGTCTTGATCAAAAAGCAGACAGGCAGATGAGACCCAGACCTGCCTGAGGGCTCCTTGGATGGCGCTGCAGGCAAAACCTATGGAAAATGATCTGATGGACAAACTTGTTCAAGCACAGGTACCCATCGGTAAAAGACAGGCGGGCAGGGGCGCAGGTCGGGCCTGGACTCAGCCCAGAGTCTGAATCCCAGCTACGACGCTTCCCTGGGTGACCTGGGCCTCGCGTGGTTTTCTGCAACTTGAGGAAAAGAAAGGCCCACTGCCAGGTCCCATGAGGCTGGGTGGGGACACTCAAAGCCAAAAGGAACCGGGACACACATCTTTCCCCAAGCTGCCACCTCCTTGGTTTCCTCCTGTGATGGGGAGATCAACCCCTGAGGCACACCACTGATCACAGCAATGTCCCTGGGTTCAGTGATCACCTTCAACACCCCCCCCAGGAGGCAGGTACTACAGTCCTGACACCCATTATACACGTTTGCAAACTGAGGAGCAAAGTCATCCGAACAAGACCCCACCACTGCAAAGAGGGCAGCTGGAGCAGGGCGGGGCCAATCAGGTCAGCGCAGAGCCAATGACTCTGAGGCTGAATGTGACTCTCCTGAGGCCTGGGCATCCCCATCCCAAACCCCAGATCCAGCCGCGGCCTCCTTGGGGCACCAGCGCCCGTGTCTCCACCCCGGCAGCTGGCCAGAGTCCAGAACAGTGGCCTGGCAGGGCTGATAACACAACCACATCCGGGGGGAGCCATCAGAGGGCCCTGGGGCAGGCTGGGACTCCAAGAGGAAGCTCAGACCCTCAGGGCACCAGACTCCCGTCACCTTGGCATCGGGCAGAACCTGGACTTGAACCTGGTCTGAACAGGAACTGCTCAGTCTCCTGCCTCCCTCCTGGGGCCACAGTGGTCTGAGGGCCTGAAACTCAGGTCTGTGGTGGGCCCCTCAGACCCCAGCTCACAGGCGAGGAACCAGCTGGTCCCTGCCCTGCTCTACCACCACCCGTGGCACCACAGCGCCCTCCCTGCAAGGCCCAGCCCCTCCTTGGGCTGGCATCTGACGGAGGCCGCATACTAGGACCACCTGGGTCTGTGCCTGGTCCCACAGGCCTCCGGGGGCCTCGACGCCCTCTCGTGAGTCCCCGGTGCTGAGCGGAGCAATGGAAAGTGAGTCCTACCACCAGCTCAAGCTGACAGACCTCAACCAGATTCCAGCAGGAGCCTTGGGGCCAACTGCCGGGCCTGGAGCCTCCATTCAAAAAACAAAGGGCAGGGCAGAGGGGGCCGGGTGGGGGAGAACAGGAACCCAGCCAGTCAGATCTGTCCCGCATGCTGGGGAGAAAGGGCGGACACGAGCATAAACTTTCTATAAAACACACCCACATCGGGTATCAGTGCCTGACCCCTCCCCCTCACGCTCTCTGCTCCCCCCACAGGGCCTTTTCCCTGCAACTCAAACTGGTCAGGAACAGCCGGCCTCAGGGCCTTTGTACACGCTCAGCCTCCTGCCTGAAGCACCTTTTCACCGGCTCATTCTCCCTCAAAACTCACTGCCCAGGAGAAACCGCCCTGCCCCTCAACTACCCCAATCAGCCCTGTTTCCGGGGTTACCCGCTGGCAGCAGAGATCAGCTGGTCTTTGTACTTGTTTGCTCCTGATGCTCACACCTCCCTCACTAGTCTGATAAGGACAGGGTCCTCCTGGCCCCTTCTATGTCTCTCCAGCCTGGACCACAGCGGCACCCAGCAGCTGTTTGTTGAGTGAATACTCGAACTTCTGCTTACACGCTCACCCAAGGCCCGGTACCTCTGTTCCCCTGCCACCCATAGAGAGCACTTTACGGTCTCTGGGGAACTGAAGCCCTTAAGTGAGGGTGGGTTTGGGGAGAACAGGCTCCTTGGCTCCCCCAAGTCTGCTCCCTGCAGGTTTTTAAACGGGTCCTTTGACACCCACTCCCCCTGGCAAAAATACACCTTCTCTGACACCAGCCCCTCCCCCAGGCGCAGGCCAGAGAGGAACCTACTTCCTGGAGCAGGAAATCAAGGAGGGCTCAGAGCGGAGGTGACTCAGGCTGGGGTGGGGCCGACCTGCAGAGGGGCGGCCAAGCCACCCTCCCCCCAGACTCAGAGGGGAGGGGGGCAGGGGGGCGGGGCAAAGGGACCCACCTGGAAGGTAAATACCCACTTCGGGTGGTTAAGGCCCCTTAAAAGGGGGGGTAAATACCCACATCTGTAGAGACCTAAGTGACTTCTAGATAAATACCCAGGTGGAGACAGTAACAACAAAGTAACAATAAATATAAAAATAATAAAGCAATCATAAAATAACAAAGAGATACACTTATTTTAAAATAGTGACATAACATCTTAGACAATAAGATATATGAGATAATTATTGAAGAATGGATGCTCCCCGCTGCTGGGCACCTGGGGCTGCCGGCTCACTGACCCTAGCCACTCTGAGAAGGGGCCACTGTTACTTCATTTTACAGATGGGGAAAGTGAGGCATGGAAGGGGGTAATAACCTCACCCCCACCAGAGCACGAAAGAGGCAGGAGTGGAATCCAAGCAGCCGCCTGCCTCCTGCACCACAGGGTGGGCCACGCGGGCTTCTGCATAAACACCCAGGTTAGAAAGAAATCTGTGACCCACGGGGACTTCCCCATATGGGCCCGCCCCAGCTGCTCTCAGTCGGCCTCTCAGGACGGCCAGGCTCGCGCTGGCCCGGGTTTTTGAGCCTCCCTTTAATGTGGGTCTTCCCCGAGAGAAAAACAAAGAGCCCGTCCACCGGGCGGTGGGGGCCTGACAACCCTGGGGACACAGGACTGGCTGCGGGGTGAATTCCCGGCTTGGGGACAGGAAGAGCCCGATATGGGTAAATACCCAGAACACCACCAGCTCGCGTTCCGGGTCCACAGCGCGCACCACCCCACCCCAGCCGATGACGCGCCGCACGGGACCCCCGAGGCACCGGGACTGCGGCGCCGGGGGTCTGGAAACACAGGGACCGGTGTGCCTCCCCGAAAGCCCGGGCGTGACGGGCATGGGGCTTCGTCGGGAAACACCCACTAACGATGAAGCCCCCCGCCACCGCCCCCACCCCCGGGTGGGGTGTCCCCGAGGAAAAGGGGCGGGGCGGGCCGGGGGCCGCCGCCGAGGAGAGGGTGCCGGGGAGGGGGGCCCGGATCCGGGGAGCGCGCCCCTCCGCCCTCCCGCCGCGCTCACAGCGTCCGCCGCCCGCCCGGGGAGACCCCTGCCGCCGCCGCCGCCGCCTCCGGGCCGCCCTCCGGGTTCTCCAGCGCGACCATAGCTCGGACGCCGCCGCCGCCCCCGCCGCTCCCGCCGCTGTCCAGGCCGCCCGGCGGGGCCTTCTCGGGGCCGGGCAGGAAGTGACGGGCGCCCGGGGGCGGGCCGGGGCGGGGCCTGGAGGCTGAACGGGCGGGGCGGGGCGGGGCGGGGCGGGGGCCGCGGCCAAGTCCCGGCCAGACCCCGGGCGGCGGGCGGGAGACACCCGGCCCCGGGGCATGGACTGGGGACACTGAGGCGGGGGAAGGGGACCACTACCCTATCCTCGCCTGAACCCGGACTGTAGCCCCGGGGAAACGGAGACCGAAGGTCGCGAGTGTCTCTGCGCCCAGGCGGGGCTGTGGGCTGGGCACCCAGCCCTGGCGGGACAGATGGGGAAACTGAGGCCTGGGGAGGGAGAAAGGAGGGGCACGTCCTTTTTCAAAGGCATGGACGGACGAAAGGACCCACGCTGTCCCCACTGAGCACTAACAGGGCTTTCCTTCCACCAGCCCCGACCCGGTCCTCGGTAAAAGTGCCAACCCTGGAGCCCCGCTGGACGCCTCAATTTACTCATCTCTCAAAACCGGACAAAGTCAGCCCCAAACCCCCTTAGCCTTTTAGAGTTCATTCATTTCACAAATGCCCTCTGTACTCGGGGCCGGGGCTGTGTTCTCCAGACCCAGCAGTGACTAAATAGACCTTCCCCCCAGGGGGCAGGAAGAGGAGACCTCTGGAAAAGGGACTGTCAGGCTGCAAAAGTGGGAAGGGTGTGCCGGGCAGAAGGAACAATGAGTGCAAAAGCCCCGGGGCATCCAGAGTGGTCGGAGCAGGGTGACGGGAGAGCGTGGCGGGGGGGGGGGGGGGAGAGGACAGGCCCATGAGACTGACGGCCCTTTGGTGACAGGTTGCCAGGCTTGGTTTTTGACCCAAGAGCAATGGGAAGCCAGGGGAGGGTTCAGAATAGAGAATTAAACCTGCTCTAGAATCTAGAATCCACCCTTCATTTTGCAAGAAAAGTAGGGAACCTGGATCACGTTAAGAGACCCCACAGGGATGCAGCCCAGATGCAGCCTGGTGGAAATTGTACAGGACAGACGACTCAGCTACTTTAACAAATAAAGAGCAAGGGGGAAAAAGGAGAGGGGAAGGAGGAGGAACTACGACAAAATTCAAGAGGGCACACACCGTGTGACTTCATGCCGACAAACGTGAAAGAGGCAAGAGAAATCAACGGCCATACCACTGAGGAGAGATGGTACCTCTGGGGAGAGTGCTTGGGTGAGGCTCCTGGGACCCGGGATGCCCGGTCTCAGGGTCCTGGCCCACAATGGCCAGCCATTCAGTAGGAGTGCTGACTCTCCAGGGCGCAGCCTGGGCTGTGCCCCTGTTCTTGGGAACTTCCAGGGAACCTGTCCTCACCTTCTTAACACCCTCCAGGACCCTCTGTCCGTCCCTGAGTGTTGCTGCTCCCCAGAGCCCCCACCTCCAAGGTCCAGCCACCTGCCGGACTGAGCGCTCTTCCAGGCCCATTCAACTTGGCAGCCTCCCCAAACAGTTCCTCTCTCCCCACCAAGTAAACTTGGGTCCCCTCAGCCTCACCTGGCCATCATTACCACCCCAAAAGGATTTTCCCTTTCTTTTCCGAGTTTTTAGGCAGTTGTCAAGAATACTGGTGAAGGCATGAAAAGGGTGGACAGGGAACTGTCTCCCCCTGCAGGTCCTTTGTTCTTCCTTCTTGACGTATTTGCTGCACTTTGATGTCCATGAGTATTTTTCATGTCTTTCCCTCTCTAGTCCTTTTTACCCAGACACAGAGTCTTTTCTTCTGCTGCCCAGCAGCTCACATGGCCTGCTGCACGCCTCACGGGACAGTGTCTGGGGCACATTTCTGGGTGTGGGTTTAGGGGATCAGCATTGTCCTTTCTTGAGGGGAGGGATAAATTAGGAGTTTGAGATGAACAGGTACACGCTACTTTTTTATGAAGTAGATAAACAACAAGGACCTCCTGTGCCTCACAGGGGACTATGTTCAGTACCTTTTTTTGCAGGGGGGTCATTAGGTTTAGTTATTTATTTGGTTTTTCAGTGGAGGTACCGGGGATTGAACCCAGGATCTCACGCATGCATGTGCTCTACCACTTGAGCTATACCCTCCCCCCCTACATTCAGTGTCCTTTAATAACCTATAATAGAAAAGAATATATGTATGTATAACTGAATCACTTTGCTGTACACCTGAAACTAACACAACATTGTAAATCAACTATCCTTCAATTTTTAAAAAATTAAAGGAAACTGTCCTTTATAAACTGCCCTCCACCTGGTTCCTGCCACCAGTAGCACAAGTGACCATGTCCCCATTGTAGGTATCGCTGCCATGCTGTGAGGTGGGAGGTGGACACTCCCTAGGGGTCTGATTTACAGCAAAGTCCCGGGGAGGTTGAGTTATTTAAAGAACAGCCATCTTCCAACCACCAGATTCCGGGCATCCCTCCCTTGCCCTGAACCTTCCTGGCTCCCCAGTGTCCTGGAACAAACTCGGGCAACATATTCAGGGTCTCTGAGGGCAGGCCTCACCACTGGCCTGGGCCCACCCACCTGGAGCCCCAGCCCCGTGAAGGTCAAAGTCATGACCTTAACAAGCCTCATTCCCTTGTCCTGTAGCTTTGTCCCCCTGCTTTTCTTGCGAGTGAGTCTCCACGCCCCCTCCCACGCCCGCTTCCCCCGCCCCGCGCTCCCCCAGCTTAAGATCTGTCCTTCTCGGGTCCACAGCGGCCTCTATGAAGCCTACCCCCCCCCTCTTCGTCTGCCCCTCACTCCAGCCGCCCCGTCTCCTCCGTGCTCTCACCCTGACGGCGCGGGAGGAGGAGGGAATGGGGGAGAAGGGTGCTGCGCGGGTGAATGGAGGGCGCTCACGCAGTGGAGGGAGTGGCCAGCGGCTGCTGGAGAACCGGGAAGGCGGGGACAAGGTGGGATGAGGGTATAAATGCGCGGCCGCTGCAGCGCCAGCGTTGGAGCCACCAAATCCAGAGGAGGTACGCTCCAGACCCGGGTGCAATCCTGGCGGGCGGCCGGGAGGAAGCAATGCGCGCCGGAGTCACACCTGAGCCCAACGCGTCCTGGTGGGCGCTGGCCAATGCATCCGGCTGCCCGGGCTGTGGCGCCAACGCCTCGGACAGCCCGGCCCCTGCGGCGTGGCCAGTGGACGCCTGGCTCGTGCCGCTGTTCTTCGGCGCGTTGCTGCTGCTGGGCCTTGTAGGGAACTCGCTTGTCATCTTCGTCATCTGCCGCCACAAGCAGATGCGGACGGTGACCAACTTCTACATCGGTGAGAGCCTGGGCGCTGCTCGGTGCCTGCTGGCCAGTCCGGGGGTCGCCGCGAGGGCGGAGTGGCCGGGAGCGCCCCCTAGCGGTGCGTCGGGGCCTCCCAGCCAGGGGTCTCTCCCCGGCAGGGTTCCTCGTCCTTTCCCCGTTGTCCCCGTCCCTTAGGCTAGAGGTCGGAAACCCTGGCGCTGGAGGGTTCCCTGCGGGCCGGAATAGCTAAAAGGAAGATTGAAGAGTGTGGGGCGTGGAGAGCTCGCCCCCGCCACAAAAGGAAGATGTCCGATTGAGATGTGATTCTTATAACATGGTGTCCGATGAATAAAAGGAGTGAGAGAAAGACAGCTTGGCCCTCGGCTTCTGCCGCAGAGGTTCAGCTTGCACGTCTGGGCGATGGCGGCGCCCCAGCAGGCTGAGTGCTCAGTGTTCTCCATTCTGTGTTGGCTGTTGGGCAACACCATTCTACCCAATATGCAGATAAGAATACTGAGGCTCAGAGGGGCAAGGGCCCACTCAGGTTCTCCCAGCCCGGACAGGGGTGAGCAGGGCTGTTGCTGATGGAATGGCTATGAAGCCCGTACTGGGGGTGTTTGAAATATAAAAGGGCGAGACTGGAGGGTGCCCCAACTTCTCTGCCCAAGGATGTCGGGGCCTCCCTGGGGGCCTCCTGAGCCGTCCTGCTGGTCGCTTGGACGAAGGTGAGGCCCAGGTGGCTGGGCAGGGGCACTGGGTATCTGAGGCCCATCACCCCACATCAAGCACCCGGCGCGTCCCCCCGTCCCCCTACCTGCAGCCAACCTGGCGGCTACGGACTTGACGTTCCTACTGTGCTGCGTGCCCTTCACGGCTCTGCTCTACCCACTGCCTGCCTGGGTGCTGGGCGACTTCATGTGCAAGTTCCTCAACTACATCCAGCAGGTGCGCGGGCTGGGGGAGGGATTCTGGAGCCAGGGACGGAGTCTGGGTGCAGGCGGGGCTGGACCTCCTGCGGGCAGCGCAGAGCTGTGGGCCTGGCGTGGAGGTGGGCTCCGGCTGGAGCTGGGACTAGTGGTGTCCGGACAGGGTGGGAGGGAGGACTAGGGCAATGGGGGGGGGGATACATTTGGGGGTGGGGTGGCGAGCACTGGGGTCCTGAGGCTTCTTGCCCGCCTATCCCGGGGTCCTAGGATTGCTCTGCCTCTCCTTGTCTCAGTCTTGGAGTCTCAGCTGACCCCCAGTGGCCCCCTCGCTCCTCTCTGGTATCCCCCCTCCCCTGCCCTTTTAACTAGTGGGCCCCGGAGACCCTCCCAGGACACGTCCTGCCTGTGCCCATCCAGTGGCTAGATAGTGGGGTGCCGCAGGGTGGGCGCGGGCAGGGGGCCACCCGCCGGGTCCCTGGCCCCCCCAGGTCTCGGTGCAGGCCACGTGCGCCACCCTGACCGCCATGAGCGTGGACCGCTGGTATGTGACGGTGTTCCCGCTGCGTGCCCTGCACCGCCGCACGCCCCGCTTAGCGCTGGCCGTCAGCCTCGGCATCTGGGTGGGTGAGTGCTGTGCGGGGGCCGCGCGGGGTGGGAGGGACAAGTCTTTGCCCTGCGTTCACTGCCCCACCCCCATTCCATGCCTCTCTCCGAGCCTGGGTCGTGCTCCTGGGAAACTGGGGCAATAGCGCTCCCGGCGAGGGCCACTCAATGCACGCTGCCCAGGGAGGCACGGGAGAGGCCTGGGTCCCGGCCCGCTCGCGCCCCTAGACCCCAAGGGCAAGGTCTTCAGCCGGGCCTGTGGTGCAGGCTCGGCGGCAGTGTCCGCGCCGGTGCTCGCCCTGCACCGCCTCTCGCCCGGGCCACGCACCTACTGCAGCGAAGCCTTTCCCAGCCGCGCCCTCGAGCGCGCCTTCGCGCTCTACAACCTGCTGGCGCTCTACCTACTGCCGCTGGCCGCCACCTGTGCCTGCTACGGGGCCATGCTGCGCCACTTGGGCCGGGCGGCCGTGAGACCCGCGGCCGCCGACAGCGCCCTGCAGGTGCGGGCCTGGGCGGGTGCGGGGCACAGCGGGGCTGGAGGTGGGGGTAGGCACGGTGCCGGAGAGTGAGGCGCATCCGAAGGGCGTTGTTCAGGGCGGGAACTGGAGAGGGTCAAGAAGAGGAGCGCAAGCGTGTTGCCCCAGCCAACTCTCCGCCCTCCCGGGTACCAATTCTCCCCATCCCCAGGGGCAGCTGCTGGCTGAGCGAGCGGGCGCTGTGCGGGCCAAGGTCTCGCGGCTGGTGGCAGCCGTGGTCCTGCTCTTCGCGGCCTGCTGGGGCCCCATTCAGCTGTTCCTGGTGCTACAGGCGCTGGGCCCAGCGGGCGCCTGGCATCCGCGCAGCTACGCGGCTTACGCGCTCAAGATCTGGGCGCACTGCATGTCCTACAGCAATTCGGCGCTGAACCCTTTGCTCTACGCGTTCTTGGGCTCCCATTTCCGGCAGGCCTTCCGCAGCGTCTGCCCCTGCGCTCCCCAACGGCGCCCCTGTCGACCCCGCGGGTCTGGACCGTCAGATCCCGCCGCCCCCCAAGCCGAGCGGCACCGACTGGCTGCCCACCAGGCCCCCTCCAAGACCCCAAAGCCAGGCAGCGGCGAGCCAGGGCTGCGCAGGCTGTGTGTCCTGGGGGAAGGCACTGCCCGTCTCTGAGCCCTCTCTGGGGGAATCAAGGTAGGCCCCTCCAGAACAGGCGCTGCTATTATTATTTTATTAATGTCCTTATTTTTGTCCAGGATAATCCTAATGAACATGTTGTCTCCTCCTGGAACGTTGGTTACAAATCTGCTTTGATGTTTGCTTCTATTAATATTGCAGTTACTATTTCTGTGTTTCCTGAAATCAAAGATGTATTGATGTTGGCACTTTCTGGAACTTTCAAGGAAGCAAAGTAGAAGTTTTCACACACAGTGTTGCAGCTGACTGTACAATTGTAATGTAAGATCCAGCCTATTTTCAGAGACATTAAAAAGTGAACACAATGTGACTCTTAAAACTGATGAAACAGGGTACCCTTCTGACTCCCTGGTGAGTGTCCAGAGCCCAGGGTTGCTCGGGCTTCCTCCCAACATGGCTGTCGGGGAAAGTCGGACCTACTCCTGGGCGCACACGCTTCATGCTTCCACAGCGAGCTGCTGGGAGTTGTCAGAGCCCCACCCAGATTCAAGGCTGGGGGAACAGACCCGCCACTGGGCTGCATGTGCCAGCCCGGGGGGGTCGGGTGGGGAGGCCTCACCAGCCTAGGGCTTGGTCACCCTGAAGGGCAGCTGCCCCTCTCTTGGGGGGCCCCTGTCCTCCCAAGTTATTTGGGGACATTACAGGCGTCCAAAGAGCCCACATTTGCAGGGATTATTTATGTGAGAAGGACAGGCCATTCTGAGACTGGTCTGAAGCTTGCTTGCTCTGGTCTCCCAGCCATGGCCTGGGTGGGACTGAACATGAGGTAAAGTTCCCTTTGCCCACAGGCCCCGCCCCTCCCTCCCTCTCCTCTTCCCATCCCCCACACTCAGTCTCCCTGTGGCTTCCTGAACTGCTACCACCCTTTCTACTTCTTGGCCTTTGCACGTGCAGGTCCCTCTGTTGTACCAAGCACACCCTCGCTCATCCATCAAGTCTCAGCTCAGCTGCCTCCTTCTCTGGGAAGCCCTCCTGGACCCCTCCAGGCTGTGTCAGGCGCCTCATCGGGGCCCAGTGCTGTTCTATCTCAGCTCTGATACCCTTGTGCTGTATCTGCTGGGTGTGTATCTGAAGTGGTCTCCAGGGTTCAGCACAGAGTGGGACCGATCAAAAGAGACCGTGTGTGCAGAGTGAGGAGTAGGATTTCTCTGTGATAAACAGAATTTTAAAAAAAAGTTAAAGAGGGACGCTCGGGCTCATGTCT
Organism: Camelus ferus; assembly: GCF_009834535.1. Lineage (NCBI taxonomy): Eukaryota > Metazoa > Chordata > Mammalia > Artiodactyla > Camelidae > Camelus > Camelus ferus. The sequence continues at coordinate 26,930,638 of NC_045717.1, read as the reverse complement.
CAGAGACAGGAAGACTTCAGTTCACACAGAAATTTGTACACATGGGATCGCAGCAGCTTTGTTTGTGATAACCCCAACTGGAAACGACCAGGACAGGTGAATAGTCAGTAAACCGTGGTCCATCCACACCCACTAGGCAGCACTCAGCTGTGGGCACACTGCCAGCCCATGCAGGCCCCAGGGTGGGGCTCCACGGGTCTTGCTGAGCCTAGGAGGAAATTCCTAAAGGCGTGATGTGTGGTTCCAGCCACGTAACATCCTCAAGGGGGCAAAAATATGGGAATGGAGGGCAGAGGTGATGGCCTGGGTAGGGACTGACTGGGAGGGGACAGCAGGACAGACCCTCGTGATGGAGCCGCTCTGCTCCTGGACTGCAGTGGGAACGTGAGCCCATGCAGGTGGTGGAGTTGCGGAGGACTGAACTCACACACGCGAGTGCAAGCGAACTGGGGGAATCTGGATACATGGTTGGGTGGCATCCATTCAGAAACCCAGGTTTCAGTGTTGTACTGCAGCTTTGCAAAATGTCACTGTTGGGAGAAGCCTGGTGAAGGGCAGGAGGGAGATATCTCCGCATGAGAATGTACAATCATCTTGCAAGGAAAAGGTTTTTAAAAGGGAAATGAATGGGTTGAAGGGGACATCCAGGAAGAGGAATCGTTTCCAAACTGCAGAGCTAGTGCATCCCCTTCGTTTGTCCTCAAGTCCATTCCTGTGCATTATTTTTAGAGCCCCTTCTGTCTGGAAGGCAGCCGCCCAGCCCCCTTCCGGTACAGAGCCCCTGTCTGTGAAGGCGCCAGTAAGTGGCAAACCCCCTAGAGGGATGCAAAGGCAAAGTGACAGCAGTAAAAAAGGGTTACAAGGGAAATATGTATTACCTTTGTAACTGGGAGGCTGACCTTGGTGGGGGTAATTCCAGGAAGGCTTCCTGGAGGAGGTGAGTCCAGGAAATGTGAATTGAACTCAGAGGTGGGAAGAGCACACCAGATAGAGGGTACAGCCAGCGCAAAGGCCCTGAGGTAGGATTTGTCAGCTGGATTTAAGGAATAGCTAGGAGGCAGGTGGGGCTGGAGCAGGGTGAGGAGGGAAGATGAGAGGTGAGAACAGAGGTGGTGGGGCCATGCAAGCATCGGGGTGAGCTGGGTCTTTCCTGAGACGGGGTAGGAGCCATGGGAGGCCTCTAAGCAAGGAGTGACAGGGTCCAAGGTATGTGAAAATTTGTTTCCATTTATTATCTCACTCCTATGACTATTCTAACATTTTGGCGGCGCCAGGACCAAGCATACGCCGGTATAGCCGACCTGGGAGGGGGTGCGGTGAGGGTGGGACCCGAAGCCACAGCGTGGGGATCAGTCCCCTCTCCCGGGGGGGCGTGTCTGGGTGGGTCGGAGAGGGGTTAATTTCAACCTCAGAAAAGCAATGAAACAAATTTTAGTATAATTCTGTCCTGTGCAGAATTTAGGCTATACTTAAAGTGATTCGTTGTTGATGTGAAATTCTAACGTAAGTGTAAGTTCTCTATTTCGTCTAGAAACTCTCCCGGGGATTCAAAAGAGCTGCAGAAAAGGCTCGGCGGGCCTCTGCTTTCTGACCCGGGACAGTCGGTTTCAGGGACACGGCGCCCCCTCACGGGCCTCGGCGGAAGCCACCGCAGTGACGGGGCCGCCCCGCCCCCGGCTGCAACCTGCAGGTGCCCGGCAGGTGGCGCGCGCACCCCGCGGAGGGCGCTCGCTCCCCTGGGTCGACCCCACAAAGGAACCCTAGCGCCTAAGGGGGAGCCACTCATGGGTTCCCCAACCTGGACCCCTGGGCTCAAAGGTTTCTCGCTGTGAAGTGGGCCAAGCAGAGCCGCATTATGAATGTCTCCTGGGCCTCTTCTATGAAAAAATATTTAAAACTGTATTTTTGCAGCTGCGTTGGTATAAAGACGAATTAATTTAGGCTAAAATGATTAATATATATTTCTTATAGTCAGACTCGCTTTCTTCTTTTTTTAAATAATATTTTATTTGTTTATTTGTGTTTGTTTTTTTAGTTTGTTTTTGATTTGGGGGCACTTAGGTTAATTTACTTACTTACTTATTTTCATAGAGGTACTCGGGATTGAACCCAGGACCTCATGCTTGCTGAGCAGATGCTGCTCTACCACTGAGCTATCGCCCCCCTACTCTTCTCATTTTAAAAGAAGTTAAAATTACATTTTCATAGACCCTGGCTTACCCAGGGGCCAGGTGTGGGTGATAGGAGAAGGGGCGTCGATGGTTTCAGGGTGGGCCCAGCAACCCCTCCAGGCTTTTTTTGCCCTTTGAGATTGAGATGCTGACTAGTTCAAGTTGTCCTCCACCTCTGTGTAGACAGACACCAGAAATCCTGTGGGATGAGGAGAGAAGAGACACATGAATTCATTCCCTGACCCAGTGTGACTGGCACACCTACTGTGTGTCAGACCCTGCCTCAGGACTGGAGGCGCAGGCAGCCCAGATCAAGGCTGAGTAGGTAAATAAACACAGCTGTGGTGTCATGGGAGCGCCCTGATGAACATACAACAGGGTGATGTGATGGGGGCTCCCCTAACACTGAGCTGAGGCTCCTGTTTGAATGGGAAAACCTGAGGAAGGGCACTCCAGGCAGCAGGAATGGCCAGTGCAAAGGCCCCGAGATGGGAATATGCTTGAGGAGGAATCTATGTGGGAAGGTGGGCAGTTTGGGATCTGGGTGAACTTTTAAGTAGATGCCCCTCAGCTCTGAGTGGCGGGGGAGGATGAATGACTGACTGTGGGGCTCAGTGAGGATAGGGTTGGTTTTTACAGGGGCCCCGCAAGCCATACTGGACAGGAAACATAAGGCTGGGGTTGCTGCACCCATTTCCCAGCTTGGGAAACAGAGACCAGAGAGGGGTCTACTACCCTAACCTAACATCACCCAGCCAGGGCCAGGTGGAACCTGGGCCTGCTGCCCATGCCTGGTTGAGCCAGCAAGTCTGGTATCAATTCCCAGCTCCCTCTCTGAGCTAAAAATAGGATCCCCCCCTCACCAGAGTCAGCTGGGAATCCAGCAGCCCCTCACCCTCCTGGGCCAGGCACCTCTGGGGAAGTTGCACCCAACTGCTCAGAGACAACCACTGCCCTCTGGGAAATGGGGGCAGGGGCAGCACCCCTCCTGCCCTTCAGGAGATCCTCCCTCCCTGTCCCCTGCCCTGAGAACAGGGGGGAATGTAATCCTCAAAACTACTGTAGAAGAAGTAAATTAATATTGACCCACTTTACACAGGGAGGCCCATGAACCTGCCCAGGATGGGGAAGGGGTTGTATTCTGATCTGTCTCTTTGGTGGGGAGGGGGCTTTCTTGCACTTTGTAACTGATCTGGGGCCTGGCCCTTCAGGGGTGGCTTCCCTCCTCCAGCTCCACACCTTGGGGCAGATGTCTGGGCCCCTCTGGTGGTGTTGGGCGTTTAATAGCCTCATGGTGGAGGTTGCCCTGCCATCTGCTGCCATTAGGCTCCACACAGCCCAGGGGCTGGGATGCTGGGTTTCTTAAAAGGGCAGGCAGAGCTCTGGCCCTGGCTCAGGGGACAGCACCCCCACCCTCCGCCCTGTCCCTTGGGCTTGTGAATCTCCCAGAGAGCTAGCCTGCAATTGAGGGGGATGATGTGGGGTGGGGAGGGAGGAGCCCCAGAAAATAGCAGCGCTGTGCTCTGTGTGTGTGTGTGGGGGGCTGTACACAACCCCCCCAACTCAAGTTCAGGGACTCCAGTCCTTCCAGAAAGTTGGGGCCCTCTGGGTGGCCTCTGCCTGCCCTCCAAGCTCCCACTTGACTCTTATCTGGGCTGGAGCCTGGGCCCTTGCGATTAGCTCCCAGCAGTGGCCTGAGGGGCTGAGACCTCCTACTTGAGTTCACATGCCCACCCCCACATTCCCCTTAACCTTAACCTATGCCAGGCCTCAGTTTCCCACTCTCAGAAATGGAGAGTCTCTGCTACACCAAGAGGTGAGCCTCATGCGTTGGGCATATGGTGGGGCAACCAAGGGCTCAGAATATGGAAATTACTGTTGAACTATTATTACCAAGGTGATAACCTCGTTTCTCCTCTTAGACGGTGTGGGTTATCAGGTTCCCAAGAGGTGGTGACTGTCGGGGGGTAGGGGTCATCACGATTTCGCGACGTGCCCTCTGGGGGGATCCAGGACGCACTCGCCCACCCCTACGACTTTGCCAAGGCCGTGCCCCTCTCCTGGCAGCCGCGCTCCGCCACCCCCCCCCCATCGTGCAGCGCCCCCATCGCGGGACCTCAGTTCCCTCTCTCCGACCCCGCCCCGCTCTCTTTTCCCATCACCGCAAATCCTTACTTTACCAGGTCTCTAATCCCCATTTTACAGACTTGGAAACAGAGGCACTGCTCTAGGGGGTAAAGTCACTCCGGCGGGTTCTTCAGCCTAAGGGGCAGGGGTGAAACTCCGAGCCCAGGAGGTCCATACTAGGTGCTCAGTAAGATGGCGAAGGGGTCTCCGACCAGGCTCGGATCCCCTAAGACCTTCCACGCGGAGGCCCAATCTCTTCCCCTCCCCCAGCCCAGGGCGCTCCCAACCCCGCCCGCACCCTAGGCGCCCTGTGCGCTCCCGGCCACGGCGCGCACTTTGCCCACCGTCCCTAGATAGGGGGCGGGGCATTCCGCGTCCCGGTTCCCCTTCCCTTTTATTATTTATTATCCTTTAAAGGGGCCGCGACCTGAAAATTTCCGTCCACTCTCTCCCCCTCCCCAACACCCCTGAGCTAGTCGTGCATCGTCGGACAGAACTCCGGGGGCGAGGGGGCGTCCGGGAAGGGGGAGGGGGCCTCGCGAGACCCCTCCCCGCATCCTGGGCCGCGGTGCTGAATCACCGGCGAGGTATTTGCATCTGAGAGCGATTTGTCACCCGGTGATTTGTCTGCGGGGCGGTGAGCGCGCCGGTCGGGGGGGGGGGAGGGGAGGGGCGGGGGAGGCCGCGCGCGGGGAGACTTTTACCAATCGGGTCCGTGGGGGGTGTAGACGCGGACTCGGCCGGCGTCTTGGTGAGTCGGCGCGCGGCACAAACCCGGCGGTGGCCGGGAGCCAGTAGCGCGCAGCTTGCGGCCCGGGCCGGAGGCCAGGCGCGGCCGGGGCAGGGCCGGACGCCAGGCGTGGGGCATGCGCCCCACGAGCGGGCCCTGCGCCCCCCGAGCGGGCCCTGCGCGGTGAGGCTGGGGCGAGGGGTGGGCCGGCCTTTCAAATCGCGGGTTCTGTCCCGGGTGGGTGCCGTGCGCCCTGGAAGCCAATGAGGGGGGGTCCCCAAAGTTGGTCAGGGACGTGGGTGGGGGTCCAGGGCCGGGAAGGCGGTCCCAGTGGGTCAGAGTTGGGGTGTTTTTCTCTGCGTCCCCCTTGAAGACCTCACCCCCTACCAGATTGCACCCAGGCGGGTCCGGGGGTGATCGGGGGTCGCGAGTGCGCGCCCCCACCCTCCAGCGGAAGGAAATGGTCTCTATGCGCGCGCGGGGGGCTAAGCTCTGGGTTATTTCATTTTTTTCCTCCCTGAAATTAGGATGTTTCATTTGGGATCCCCAAGGGGAGTGGGAGCGCCGGGTGGGGAGGGCAGTTCCGTGGCGACCCTCCCCAGCTTGGATGGTTTATTTATAAAGTGTCGGTTCTGGGGCAGAAAGGGGCCCCTGGAGGGAACACCATCGTGACTCCGTCCCGGGGTGGGCTCGGCCTGAGCCCTGGCTCTCTGGTGAGGATCCTCGGGAAAAGGCCCCCCTGTCCCGTTCAGTGCCCCCCAGACACAAAAGCGGGCGCAGGAAGCGCGGGGAGCGCGCGTTGGTCAATTCCAACGTTCGGCGGACCTGGGCGGCCGGTTTGTCAATAATCTTCCGTTTTTAGTGGCCCGGCCTGGAGGGTTTGCCCCCCCACCATGCAAATCTGCCGCTTTCCAAGAAGCCTTTGAAATCGGACTGGGGTTTCTGTCTTCTTATTTCTTCTCTTCTTAAGTGTTTCTTTTCTCACTTCCTCCAGACCGCCCCCGCTGGACTCTGCTAGCCCCCTCCCCAGGTTTCTGCCCCGCCCTCCCCCTTCTCTTCCTTTGGTGGAGTGAGGGCCCCCTTTCGCCACCCGCGGGCCCCAGCCTTGCACAACTCTTTAAATAACCGTGTTTTGCAAGCCCTGGGCTGAGCGGGTGACCTCTCTCTCCCCGGGAGGCATTGGGGGGGAGGGTGTGGCCCCAGATTCCTCCCCGCCCCTCCAGCCAGGTCCCAACGACCACCCAGCACCCCCATCCCCCCTAGTCCCTGCCAGGGGTTGCCTCTCCCCTGGGGTTGTCATAAAGTGGGGGTAGGGCCGAGGACAAAGGGCTCCTGGGGGGAGGGGTCTGGAGGGGGGCGGGCGTCACCCGCTTAGGGTTAATGGCGGCCATGGGGGGTCCTGCCCGGGCCCAGGGGGCTCTAGGGTTCCCACCTGCCCCCTCCACCAGCCCCAGCGTGGAGGCCTGCCCTGCTCCCCTCCCCCACCGTGGACCCGGAAGGGTCATTAAACCCAGCAGGCCTGGGGAGGGGGATGGCGTGGGGGGAGTGGCTTCCTCTGGCCTCTTCCTTCTGCCCCCCAAAGAGGGGGGCGTTGCCCAGAGCGTTTCCGTGGGGAGGGGGGACTCATCTTGAAGTTGTCAAAGGTGGGGGAGGGGCGGCAGACCAGACTAGACACTGGGTGAGAAATGTCCCCTCAGCACTTCTTGGGGCTGGGGCTGGTGCTGGGGGTGACCGCCTGCCCCTGGGGGGTGGGGGCTGGGTGCTATTCTGCTGCTTCTAAGGACAGGCTAGCCTGGTCACTCTCCAGCGCTGTGGCCTCGGAGAGGGCCTTTGTGCCCTGGGACCCCTGCCCCTGTTGGATCCTGAGGCCCTCCCAGGACAGGTCCCTGCCCACTTTCCCACAGGGGCCGCTCACCTGCATCCCCCACCGTCCTTTCACCCATCCTGCTGGAAGCCCCAAGGACTGGGGAAAGGGCCCCTCCTGTGACTGGGAAGGCTGGAAGGGTCTCCCCAGGGTGGGGTCAGGCTTCTTTCTCTTAGCAGGTCAGGGGAGGGGTTGGGAGGGTGGCCAGGCTGGTCAGTGTCAGCCAGCTACCAGGAGCCTCTAGCAGCCAGCACCCACTGTGTCAGCCCCTTCCTGTGTGTGGGCCCCCTGTGCTCCAGGAGCTGTTCAAGATCCTTAGGGGATTCATTTGCTGGGTTAGGGGTGGCTTCTGGACTCCCCTGCTGCCCCCACTGTCCCAGTGATGTACCATCTGGGGTGTCACTGCCAGACCTGTTGGGTTCTGCCTGGTCTGTTTTATTGGCGGCCTGGGCGGCTGGAGGTGTGGCCTGGGCTTGGGTGGGGGGCCGGGACAGGACCTGCGTCATCCTCCTGTCCTTTGTTGTGCCCCGCTGTGCCAGGCTCTGGGATGTCCATGCCCAGAGCCCACCCGAGGCCTTGGCAGCAAGGGTTGGCTGGGGTCCAAGGGGACCCTAGGCTAGGGGCAGAGTGCGTTGCATTCTGGGACATCGGCCTCACCTGGGGTCCCAAAGGGCAGGGGAACTCCCTGCAGAGAGCACGTGGGGGCTGTGTGGGAGGCTCTGATGTCACCCAGCCCTGGGTTCGAATCCCAGCCCTGCCCGGAACCTGCTGTGTGTCCTCCAGGGGGTCCCCTCCCAGCCTGCTTTCCTCGTCGTCGGTGAACCGGGGGCCATCTGTCCCTCCTTCCTCAACACCAGTGTGGTGCTTGCTGTGCCCGCCCCTCCCCCCGTCTGTGCCATCATAGACTCGCTTCATCCTGCTTGGGCACAGGGAGGTGGGCGCGCCTTTTAGGGCACCACTGTGCCGATGGGGAAACTGAGGTCTAGCGAAGTTGAGGTTTAGGGATGGGATGAGAGCCTGAGTGGGGGCTGCAGCTCAGAGCCCATAAACAGCAAGTGCGTCTCGGGCAGCCAGCGTGCCTGTGAGAAAGGAAGGTGCCTGGCACTCCCCGGACCGGGCTGCATCCAGCACGGCCACGAGCAGCACCCAGAACTCAGAACCAGAACCCAGAATGCACCTGGACTCTGGTCCCTGGTAGCCAATCAGAGGCCAGAAACGCCCTGTTCCCCTGCTCTGTTTATGAAACCATAATCCAAGTATTCCTCCACGACTGTGTGTTTCTGTGTGGCCCAGACTCGTGGGGTCCCTCTCAAGACCCTCAGGAGCCCAGAGTGGGGTGACCCCACTTCCCAGGCCACTGGAGGGTGGACAGAGAGGGGGCGGATGGGGAGAGCATGCTCCTCCACCTCCAGGGGAGGCCTCCGGGTTTGCACCCTGGTGGACATGGATGGAAGGGATTTTCCAAGAGGCTTTGGGGGTCTGACTTCAGTGGGGAGGATGGGGCTGAGGAGCCCAGGGGTGGTCTGACGGTCTCTCTTGTCCCCCCAGGTTTCTGCAAACACGTGAATGAGCCACACACCAGCCGCTGCCCCTGGGTGCCCTGTGTGAGGAGGCAGTGCCCGCCTGCCGCTGGCATGCCCCGCCACCCCTCAGCCTGAGTCCGGCGGCCCTCGCCCCTGCCCCCCGCCACCCTGCACTGCCCCGGCTCCCCCGCGGCCCCCACACTGCAGTGCGGCCGGGCCCCCTCCCCACAGGGGCCGCCCCCGCCGCCCACCCCTGGTGCCCGGGGCGGCCCGGCCCGCAGGGCCATGAAGCTGCAGGCCGTGATGGAGACGCTCCTGCAGCGGCAGCAGCGGGCACGCCAGGAGCTGGAGGCCCGGCAGCCACAGCCACCGCCGCCTGAGCCCCCGGCTGGCCCCCCGGCCCGCACCCGGGCCGCCCCGGACGAGGACAGAGAGCCCGACAACGCACGAATGCAGCGGGCACAGATGGCCGCACTGGCCGCCATGCGGGCTGCGGCTGCCGGCCTCGGACACGCGCCCAGCCCCAGCGGCTCCGAGGATGGGCCCGCCGGCTCGGAGGACGAGGATGCTGCCCAGGAGGGGGCACCCGGCTCACCCGGCCCGCCTGGCCGAGGCAGGGAGGCGGTGGGACTTCCTGAAGACGATGGACACTTCGAGGACACAGGCTCCGACGATGACCTGTGAGTTGGGGTTTCTGGGGTTCACCCTGAATGAGCGTTTAATGAGCACTTGCTGGGTGCCAGGCCGCTCTGACCCCTGGGGATGCAGCGACAGAGGAGGGACAAAACCCCTGTCCTGCTGACCACCAAGAGCGTCCATCCTTTAGAGCTTTCTGGGTGACTAGGGACCTTTCTCCATCTGCACCACCCGGGGTGGGAGCCACCTGTGTTCCATGGCTGACAAGCATTTGAAATGTGGCCGGTGTGGCCAGGGATCTGCCTTTGTAGCTTTATTTCAACTTAAACGGAACTAGCTGCGTGTGGCCAGCGGCCCCTGTCGCCTGCCTGGGACAGATTAGGAACCTTCACAGAGTGGGCATTGATTGGCTCACGGATGCATCCCACCAGGTCTGATGCACGCCCCGAGCTGGTGCTACTGAGACCCTGGTGGGGTCCTTCTCGGCAGACACTTAATGCGCAAGGAAGCAGGCTGAGGCTGAGGCCAGCAAGAATATAAAGCAGGGGTCTTGGAGGGGGTGGCTAGGGGTAGGCTCAGCTTTCAGGAATGGTGAGGGGAGGTCTCCCTGCCCCAGTGACAGCCCCCAGGGAGGGCAAGGGGGGAGCAGGGAACCGCATGCCTGGTGGAGGGAACAGCCTGAGCAAAGGCCCCGAGGCAGGAACTGGGTCAACATTTTGGAGACCCAGTGAGGAAGCCTCTGCAGTGTGGTCAGGGAAGGGGATTTGGGCTTAGCAGTTGGGCCGGGGGGCTGGGGTATCTGCCAAAGGGTCACCTCTAGTTGTTCTGGGCTAACTGGGAACAAGAACAATGTGTCTCAGGCCCTAAACAGGTCATGCTCACAGGCCTTCTCGGCCGCCAGAGCAGGTGGGGGCTGCTCTCCCATGCCCAGAGAGGGAAACAGGCTGGAGGGGTGAGCTGGGGCCTCCTCCCCTAACCCCCTAACCCTGTGTCCGCCCCAGGAAGCCAAAATGGGAAGACGAGGAGGAGGAGCTGGAGGAAGATCTCGGGGACGAGGAGGAGGACGAGGAGGACGAGGACTACGGGGAGGAGGAGGGGCTTGGGCCCCCTGGCTCTGCTGGCCTCGGCCCCACAGCCCTGTTCCCCCGCAAGGCCCAGCCGCTCCAGGCCTTCCGCGGCGATGGCGGGCCGAGAGCACTGGGCAGCCAGGAGCGCCCGGGGGCTGGCCCGGCCCACCCCGGAGGGGCTGCCCACATAGCGCCCCAGCTGCAGCCGCCTGACCATGGGGACTGGACGTACGAGGAGCAGTTCAAGCAGGTGGGCTGTGCGTCAAAATGGGGGCACGAGGTTGCTGCTGGGGTCCTTCTAACTGGCCCAGGACAGCAGGGCATTTGCTGGCTGCGGGCTGGGCTCTGGGGATCCTGTAGGAGCCACAAGGGAGATTGTATCCTGTGGGTGGGCGGGGCCGGCCGTTAGGTGCGCGGATGTGTGGATACGTGAGGACACAAGGTGGGCGGTGGAGTTTGGGTGTCTGCGCCAGCACCCGATGGGGAAATGGCCTCTCCTCAGGCCGTGTGACTGGCCGGGGCCCCTTGTGGGTCGTGGTGAGGCCCGCGGCAGCGGCCGGGGCTCAGGGACGCGGGGCCAGAGGCCTTGTCATTGTGTGGAGGCTGGTCTCTCCGGGCTGCGGCTGTGGAGGTTGGGCTGAGACAAGGGTGGCCATGTCAGTGCGGACAGCCCCGCGGATGGTGGCTCCCTGGGGCTCTGGAGGGGTGGGGAGGAAGCGGGCGCCCGGGTGCCTTCCCCGCGGGCGGCCAGGGCAGAGGAAGTGGCCAGGCAGCCGATCCTTTGAAGTTGGGCCGGGCAGATGGAAACCAGATGGCGGCCAGGGCGGCCGGCTGGGCTTGTGTTCCAGCCTGAGGCCAGCTGGGCCCTGCCCCGACCTCTGAGAGTGGACGGTGGGGACCTGGCCTCCCCGGCCTGGCGCCTGAGCCTCATCTGGGGTGCATGGGAGCCGGGAGGTGACCGTGTGCAGCCTTGGGTCACCCCCCTCCCCGTGCTGGTGTCCAGAATGGGCAGTGGGACCCTCCGGAGGGCGCAGGAGGCCGGGCCACCGTGTGGGGCCTCTGCTGTCAGCCTCACTTGGGGAAAGGGCACCGGGACCCCAGCGGAACTCAGGTAAAGTGCAGGACTGGAAAGTGGACGCACGGCGTGAAGGGGACCGCCCAGAGGCTGACGGGGGCAATAGGAGATATCTAGGCAGGAGGAGATGGTGCCCTGGGGTGGGCATGGCCAGGACAGAGGCCTGGGGGCAGGAGGTCAGCTTCAAGGAATGGGAAGGAGGGTTAATCCCCTGCCCAGGCATCTCGGGCTAGGTGGGGCCCCAGCTTCCCGCTGGGTCCTGGCACCGTGGTGGTGCCGGAGGTGGAGTGACACACAGCAGACGTCACCTCCTTAGGGCGTGGCCAGCCGCACCCTTCAGCCTGGGAGGCTCTGCCCCTGTGGGTGGACACCAGCCTGAGCTGGTACCCTGGATTAAGGGCTGCCCAGCTCCCTGCCTCAGTTTCCCTCCCCTTCCCAAGGAGCCCCTCGTGGCTGGGCTGTTGTCATCTGGACTGTAGATGAGAAAACACTGGCAAGGCAAGGGGGGGCGGGTTTCCCAGAACTGGGCTTCTTGACGTTCTTCAGGGTCAAAATGACGCAGACCGGAACCTTACGGGCGAATTATGTTTATGGGTTCACTGGATTTTTGCCATCTGCCCTGAATCTCTCTCTTGGGCAGCCCCAGGCTGGGGGGCCAGAGCTGGATAGACACCCGCCACCTCATAGGGTCGTGGCCAGACCAGAGCCCTTGTGGGGTTGGAGGTTGACCAGCAGCCCTGGCCCCACCCAGCAGCCCCAGCCACGGGGCCCAGTGCTGGTGGGAGGCGGATTTCAGGTGGCCAGCGGGGCAGAGTCCAGGGGTCAGGTGCCCTGACTTCACAACCCCCTCAGCGTGTCCAGAACAAGGGGCCTCCGGGAGCCATCGTCCTTCTTGTCTGGGACGTGATGATCACGCCCTGCTGATGCCCAGGGTCGATTTGTGGATGGGGAAATTGAGGCCAGAGGAAGTCAGGGGACCCGTGTCACACAGTCAGACTCGTGCCTATGGAGTCCCCGCTAGCTGCCCGGCTCCCCTGCTGTGGGGCAGGGACAGTTGGTAAGCAAATGGATAGGAAGGTCAAGGTGGTCGTGGTGGGGTGGGGGGTCGAGATGTGGCTGGGCACCCAGCTGGGGAGGCGGGTAAGGCCCCTCAGGATATGGCGTTTGGGCCTAGTCTCGTAGGAGGTGCCAGGCACTACACGGAGGAATGATGGTGTAGCTGGCAGAGGAAATGGCCCGTGCAAAGGCCCTGAGGTAGGACGCAGCTTGGCTTGTGTGTGGAGGCCAGACGCCGCCAGGCTGGGTCCCAAAGGGAATGGTCCTGGATTCCAAGACGGTGAGGGCTGAGGGAGGTTATGGTCAGGTGAGGGGCTGCCTTGCGGTGCTGGGATCTTCTTCCTGTCCATTTGTGACAGGTCCAGCAGCCAGCGCTGCCCTCCAGCCCAGCTGGCCAGGCACCTGTGCAGCCAGTGTCAACAGTGGCCCGGGCCCAGCCGGCCCAGCAGATGTCGGGGCCATGTTGACTCTGGCGCCTGCCCCACCCCCTTCCTGGCACGTGGCAGCCAGGCCAGCCAGCCTCCTGCTTGGCACCACCTCTGCCTCTTCCTCCCTGGTCTTGGCAGGGCCTGGGGCTGACTTCCGCCCAAAAAACCCTCGACAGCCGTGAAATTACGCCATCGGCGACGGGGTCTGGGGGGCAGCCAGGCTGGGGAGGGGCCAGGAGCTTCAGGCTCATGGCCATGGAATCTTCCCTTGAAAGCTGGGAGCAGCACTGCTGTGGGGCCCCAGGGGCGTGTGCGGAGTTGGCCGCTGCTGTCCTGGGTCCGTGTGTCGCGCATGGTGATCAGGATCTCAGCCTGCTGCGGTCACATGTGGCATTTGGTGATATCCCGGTGGCTTCGGGTCACTAGCAGGGCTGCGCCTGGGCTCTTGAGAGTACCACCGAGGAATTTTAAGCCGGCAGACGCTGAATAACAGCTTGTCAGCCACTTTTAAGGGTTTGAATCCTCAGTCTCCACAACGCACGTGAACGCTGGGACTTCCGTTGACAGTTTCATCGACATAAAAGTCACAGAGCACGATTCCCCCACTGAAGATGCAAGTCAGTGGTTTTAGTACATTCACAGGGCTGTAGGGCATCACCACGGGCAACCTTAGGATGTTTCCATCTCTTCAAAGATAAACCTTCCAAAATGCCCCCTTTAGCTGCTACCCTCGTCCCCTCCCCAGCCCAGCAGCCAGGAACCCACTGTTCACCCCTGTGGACTGGCCTGTTCTGGACGTTTCACATCCATGGACTCACACGCTGTGGGGAGTCCTTCTGTGTCTGCTTCTCTCACTGAGCACCGTGTTCTCAGGGTATGTCCACGTGGGAACGGGTGTCAGGGCTGCTCTCCTTTTCGTGGCTGAGTAATATTCCGTTCGGGTTTTGTTTTGTTTTGTTTTTTTCTTTTTTGGTGGGAAAGGGAGGTAATTAGGTTTACTTATTTTTAGAGGAGGTACTGGGGATTGAACCCAGGACCTTGTGCATGCTGAGCACATGCTCCCACTGAGCTGTACCCTCCCCCATATTCCATTAGATGTGCGTATACCACGTTGTATTTATCCACTCGTCCACCAATGGACACTTGGGTTGTTTCTTCCTTTGGCTGCCATGAACACGTGTGTACGAGTTTTACACAAATGTGTGTACCCAGGAGGGGGGCTGCTGCGTCACACGGGAACTCTGCATTTAACCCACTGGGAGCTGCGGTCGTTCACGGCGGCAGCTGCATTTTGTATCCCCAGCAGCCGCACAAGGGTTCCAGTTTCTCCACGTCGCCACTGGCACTTGTGGTTATGACTCTGACTCCAGCCGTCCGGTGGGGGTGGTGCGCTATCTCACTGTGGTTTTGATTTGCATTAAATGTTGGGATATTCCCCCCCACTCCCCACTTTCCAAGGTCATGTCTGCTCAGCACAACTTGTAAATGAGCTCAAGAGGTGTAGGGATGACAAACCTAGCTGTTGTTTGTCGCCTAAATGTGCACAGGCAGCGGGTTGAGCTTCTTCTGAGTCTCACGTACCCTTACTTGGTCCCACGGCGGGGGGGAGGGCACTCCTACTGCCCCCACTGTGCGGATGAGGAAACCAAAGCGCAGAGTGGGCAAGCCACTCGCTCACAGTCACACAGGGCAGGTGTCAGAGTTGGGATTTGACCCCCGGGTACACTGGGGGCATAGCAGGCTGCACGTCCAGGGGCCCACTGGCTATGGGTCTGGGGGGACCTGGATGGCGCTCTGAGCCTCAGTTTCCTCAACTGAAATGGAGACATTTGGTCCAGGGACCCACATCAGGGCCTCGGGACCTGGGGCCTAGACATACACAGGCCTTCAGGCAGGAAGGGCCACCAGTGAGCCCTGAGAGGCTGCCCCGCCCTCGCCGTGGACCCCACCCAGGCCCCTCCCCTCCTCCTGGGGCCCAGTGAATTCCCATGGGTGTCCTTCTGTACCCCAGAGACAGGCTCCAGCAACTTGGACTGAAACCAGGGGCCTCAGATGTGTCCTCAGCACGAGGCTGGGGTCACATTTTTTTTCTGGTCCTTTCAGCTCACTTAGAATTTTACTGACTACGGAAAACACACTATGTCCTTTTTTTTTTTTTCCTTTTGGCGATTACCTCTAAGTCTGGTCTTCGGAGCCTGGAGTATCGCAGCAACATTTCCACCAGGAACATTTTTAAAGTCCTTTTTTGATTCCAGAAGAACACTTGGCACCATTCTTGTGGGGGTTCCAGGGAGGCCTGAGGCCCAAAGGCCCCCACCCCGCCCCGGCCGGCATCGGCCGTGGTGTCTCCGGGCCTTTCTCTGCCCGTTTACACAGAAGTGGGGCTGACGGCTGTCCAGGTGTGACCGCTCGGGGGCTGCGGGCTCCGAGCTGGACCCTGCTGTCCTGCCACTTTTCCACGTGACTTTCGCCCTGTGTCCGTCTGTTTTATCTGAGTTCTGAGTTGCCTTTTTAGTGCTGCAGTTTCCTTGTGGGGCCCAAACCAGCACATTGTTCTGTTTTCCTGTTCCCCTGTTGTAAACTTGAGCACCACAGTGAACATCTCCGGGCTCATGAGGGCTGCTTGGGGTTGTGTGGTGTGGGGGTTGGGAGCTGGCCTTGCCAGGGCTTGGGGAGGAGGTGGCAGGTGTTTTCTTCATCCTGCGTGGGAGCCCCCGGAGGCTGGGGAGCCAGGAGTGGACCCAGGCACTCCAGCCCTGTCAGGGCTGGCTTAGGGGAAAGGCTGCCCTGAGGAGTGGAATTTGGAGCTGGGGCTTTGCAGGATATCTGAGAGTTGGCCAGATGGACAGAGAAGGGTTAGGGTCCGTGCCTTGGAACAGTGTGGCTGGGACGTAAAGTGGGAGGGGGAGGGGTGAGCAGAACATCTGGGCAAACCAAAGGTGGGCTCATGGGGGGCCTTAGCAGGGCTTTTAGAGTGGGCGAGGGAGAGAGATGCTGGGGGAGCCCTTCCAGGGCCCATGCTCCAGGCAGGAGCGGAAGAGGCCAGTGCTGCAGCCGGGCCTGCCGGGCCGGGGGGAAGGTGAGAGCTTCTCGGCGGAGGAGCATGTTCAGGGCAGAAGGCACACCCTGGGCACAGGCTGGAGGTCAGGTGAGCCCAGCACCGTTATCCGGTGTGTTGGGGACAGGGTGGGCCTGGGGCCAGGCCCTGGGTCCCTCGGGTGCCGGGTGTCATCCTGGGGCGGCGGGATCCCTGGGCCCCGAGCTTGGGGGCGGGACGAGTGCTGGGAAGCCCCTCGGGAGGCCGGCCCAGCCGCCTGGGGCAGCGCCCGCCTCATCAAAGCGGCTGCGGCTGCTGGCATGGAGCCAGCTGGGCCATGGCGGGCGCGGGGAAGGTGCCCGCCTGCCAGCCCCTGGCACCGTGCCCCTGCCCGTGCCAGCCCAGGGAGCCACACTGACTCAGCCGGAAGAACCTTATCTGGCCCCGGCGCCGCCGCCCAGCCGCCCGGTCACCGCCATGGGGTCACCACCACTGCGGCCTGGCCCCACGCCCACCGCTGCTCCCCACCCTGGTGGCCGCTGCCAAGCGCCCGGCCCCTCCCCACGCTTTCTAATAACACACGCAGCTGCCAGAGAGAGGGAGTGGTGCCCAACATTCTCTGCCAGGCGGGGATGGGTGCGGGTGAGCACGTGGGGTCCAGCCTGCCGACCAGGGCGTCCGGGCACATGTGGGGACCTGGTGGTTACGTGGGGTCCCTGTGGGCTGGGGGGGCCCTGTCTCGGGAGGGGGCTCTGTGTGTGGCAGGGTCTGAGTTTGCAGGGCGGGGGGTCTGGGGGTCGCGACTGTCCCGTGTGTGCACATGTACATTCCATGGCCACGTGGCCCATCTGCGGCATCTTTATGGGCAGCTGTCAGCTCCAGCGCCATGTGTGTCCCTGTGTCTGGAGTGTTGGGTCTGTCCGCGTGCACACCCTGTTCCGTGGCCCCAATCTGCATGGACGTGTCCTGGGCTCGTGTACCCCAGATGTGTTGGCCCAGCGCCAGGCATGTCCCATGTGCCTGTATGTGACAGGTGGTGGGCCACCGTCTCCCATGGCTGTTTAGTTTGCGTGCAGCTGTGTGCGTGGTGGGGTCTGTGAGCACACGTGTATGAGCGCACGTGTGTGGCCGGGCTCCCAGTGCTCCGCCGTGTGAGCCTTGCGTGCGCACCGCTGGCCCCACTGACCCCGTGTCCCAGGAAGCGTGAGGTGGCAGTGGGGCCCATTAGCCATCAGCCACGTTCCCCCCCAAGTCAGTGGTTTGAGTCGGCCAGCCCAGGCACAAGTCAGCCGCCTGCACCTGCCCATGTAGGCTCCAAGCTGCCTTGCTGACGTAGCCCCAGGAGCTGCAGGGTGTGACCAGAGCCCCAGGGGCTGCAGGGGTGCCCCCACTGAGTCCCATCCCCTCCTTCCCTCACGTGCTGTGTGGTTTTAGGCAGGGGCACACCCTCTCTGATCCAGGGATGCCGCCAAGGTATGGCAGGCAGGGCTCGCCCACTCTGTGCCTCAGTTTCCCTGCTGGATGCAAAGACCCCTCAACCTGCTGAGTCTTCTGATCCTGAGCCAGCACCTCCCGCGGTGACTTGGAGGGGCTTCCCAGGCCCTCTGGAAGGCCCAGCGCCCCCGTTTGCAAAGGCTGTCCGCTGCTGGGGAGCAGCTGGGGGCGCGGGCCTTGGGTGGGCATGTGCGGGGGCTGGGTGGACCGCCCTTCTCTGCTCACCCGGCTGCGCTCTGCCAGAGGACAGTTGGGGGTCACAGGGTTAAACGGTAACCAGTCTGCCTACTGAAGGCCCCAGCGCGGGCCGCAGCTCTGCCCCTCGGTCAGGGCTGGTGGGGGTCCCGTGGGGCCGAGCGGTGGGGGTGGGGAGGGCACAGAGCCAACACCGACTGCTAGCCCTGCAGGCTGGCGGCCGCAGGGACCCCTGCCTTCCCGACGATGAGGAAGAGGCAAATGAAACCGCCCGTTCCAGGAAGAAGTCTGTCGGGGCAAATGGTGTCCCCCAGACTCACGTCCGCGCAGGTCCTTAGAATGGAACCTTATTTGGAAATGGAGTCCTTGCAGGTGTGACGCAGTGAAGGCCAGGTCACAGTGGAAGGAGGTGGCCCTGAATCTAGTGACTGGTGTCCTTAGGAAAAGGCAAGGGACACACAGAGACAGGGAGAGAACCATGTGACAGTGGAGGCAAACTGGGCTGATGGGGCCACAAGCCCAGGGATGCCTGGGGCCCCAGAAGCTGGAAGAGGCAGGAAGGACCCTCCCCTGGAGCCTCCGGAGGGAGTGTGGCCCGGCGACCCCTGGGTTCCGGACGTCTGGGCTCCAGAACTGGGAGGGAATGAACCCCTGCTCAGTGGGCACGGGATGTAGGAAACCTCAAGTGTGTGTGTGTGTGTGTGTGTGTGTGTGTGTGTGTGTGTGTGTGTGTGTTCCTCCCACAGCGAGTACGGAGCGCCTGCTCCTTACTAGCCCCGGCCGGCCGTCTGGGCGGGGCGGCCGAGGCTGTCTGGAGCTATTATCTGCGAGCCAGCGGGTGAGGGTGTGTCTGTCTGTGTGTCTGTGTCTGGCTGGACGGGCGTGTCCATCTGTGCCAGGAGACCATGCCAGGTGGCAGGGCCGTGGGCACATCGAGAGGGACTGTGAGGGGGGGGGCGTCCAGACGGGTGGGAGGGTCTGTGCGCCGGCCACGTAGGTGTGCATGTGGGGCCGTGGAGTAGGTGGGGGGCCGTGGGGCGCCATCTGAGTGGGGCTTGGGTTTCCCTCAGGGTGGGGGTGAGTCCTGCTAGTGTCCATGGGGGGTCCAGCATCTCTGTCCAGGCTGGAGTGACCAGGAGTGGCTGTGGGCCTTGGTGCTCCGTAACCTTCCCTTTCTGCCCCGTGAGGGGTCTCTGGGGGTCCCCGTGACCGCCCCGGCCTCTGCCCTGCAACAGCACTCCCTCAAACCCCCGCCTTCGGTAGGGGTGTTGAACTAGTATCTTCCAATGTGGATATTCTGGGCTTGTGAGACCCCCCTGCCCTGGGGGCACCCCGAGCCCGAGGGGCTGCCAGCTGCAGACCAGAGCCTCCTGTTCTCTCCCCTCTTTTCTGACGAGCCCGCTAAGTTCTCCCCCACCGGGGACTCAGGCTGGGCCTGGGTCCTCTGCTGGAGGCTGGAACCAGCGTGAACCTCCAGGCCACCCCGCCTCGCCCTTGGGGAGCCAGGCCCGGAACCCGGACGCGTCCCTCTGTCCCTGGGTCTCTGGTTTCTCTCTCCCTCATGTGTCTCTGTCTCTGTCTTTCTCCTTCCCCGTTTTTCTTCACCCTCCATCCTCCCATCAGCCCGTAATCACTCCTCAGCTGCTCTTCTCCCAGGAGTGGCCCCAGCGAGTGCCCAGTGGACGGCGAGCGTGGGCACCGCTGCTGCCCTCCCGCAGCCTGGCGGCTGGCCCTGCCACAGCTGGCACCCTGCCCGGCCCCTCCCTGTCCCCCCCCCCCCGGCTGGTCCACGCCCTCGCTGACCGAGAGCCTGGTTCTTGGACAGGACAGGCAGTGGGGTCTGTGGGCACCTCTGGGGTTATTCTTTCTCGGTGCCGTCGCCGTGGGCGGGACAGCCACGCTGGGGTGCAGATGTTGGCCTTCTGGGCCCGGCTTCTTGTCTGTAAGATGGGGTCAGCATTTGAGCTGGTGTTTGGCTGCCACCAGGGTCCTGGTGGAGCAGGGTGGGCGTGTGGGGCCCCGGCTCTGCCTGCCCAGGATGGGGGGGCCGCCCAGCTTGGATCTCAGCCCCACTCTGTTCACTGGAGCAGTTGCCCCTGGGGAGCGGAGTCCCTGTCCTGCAGTCGAGGCTAGGCTTGAGGGCCCTGTGAGCCTGCTGGCCACCGCGGGGTGGACTCTGTTCTCCTGCCCTTGGCCTGGGGTCTCACCAAGGCTCCTCCCTGAACCCTTCGAGGCCCCTTCCTCTTGACTCCTGGGCGGGAGGCAGCCCCCTTCCTTCCCGCACTCTCAGCGGGGACCACTTGGCCTCCTGCTCCCTAATGCTGTTGCATTTCCCTTCGGAGAACCTGGGCTGGGACCTCACTCCCTGACCAGGTAGACCTTTCAGAACAGCCTCACCGCTAGGAAAGTCCCTCCCAGCGTTTTCGGGGCTGCCCGCAGCTCTTCTGCAGGGAAACAGGGTTGCTTCCCTTCAGAGGAAACCCCACGGCGGGATTTTTAATTCCCGGTGCTGAGCCCTGGGTGCAGGGCTCGGACCCCTCGCCACTCCAAGCCAGCGGCTGAGTGGTAGTGAGGCTGTCATGTTCGGCTTGCAGGGGCCTGGGACCCTCGTAGGAAATGCCCTGAGAGCAGCGTGGAGCTCTGGGCTCATAACTGGGGTGGGGGCAGGGAGGGAGAAGATTCTGGGTCTTCGGCTCTCTGGCCCCAAAGCATTTGCCTGGGGCCCTCAGCGGCAGGCGCTCTTGAACAGGACCCCTCTTCCTGCAGCCCTGCAAGGCCCTGAGTCGTCCCAGAGGCTCCGAGGGGCTGGCCCTGGGCTCCAGGCTGGCTGCGCAGCCTTCTCTCAGCACCTCTGTGAAATGGGCTCCCGTGCAGACAGCGGTCTGCTCAGAGCCAGGCCGATGGGTCGGGGGCTCCCAGGCGGACTGGAGGCCACCCACCCCGGTTTGCATGTCATTTGCGTGCCACCACGGGGCAACTGCCTTCCTAGAAGTTTCTCTCCCTTGCTCTGCATCCTGGATGTGTCCTCCAGGCCTGAGCTGCTGGTGTCCCCAGCTGTGACATGGGGCTGCCACCAAGGTGGCTCCTTCTGCTGCCCTGCTCGGTGCCCCCGCATCTTCTCGGAGCCGGACTCTCCTCCCTGCACAGTCTGCTCCACGTGATCCCTCATCCCCATCCTGGACGCTTCAGGTGCATCCCTGTCCCCTTCACAGATGGGAAGACTGAGGCCCCGGGGGCCCTGGTCACACGACCTGGAGAGAAGGGCACTTCCCTGGAACCACTAACCCGGAAATCCAGGAAGCAGCGCCTTTCATCGTCAGCTTCGTGGTCAGGCTCCGTGACTCGTTTCTGGAACTTTTATTAATATCTGGGGCGTGGGTGGAGGTGCTGTGTCTTTTCAGAGAGGGGACACGTGTGGGTTGGTGGCCCGGGAGGGCGGGCGGTGGGTTGGTGGCCACGCGGGCAGATGTTTCTGCCCTGCCCAGAATCACTTCCCCAATTTCCTGCGGGCCCAGTGGGGCCCCCGCGGCCCTGGAGCGCTGACGGGAAATGAAAGGGCCGCGTGGCCCTGCGCCCGGCGGGGGTGGCCCAGCCAGCAGGTGCGCCAGGAGACCTCACAGACATTGATTAAGCCCCTGCTGTGTGCAGCGGCCAGCGAGCCTGCCCTGACCCGTCCTGCAGCGGAGAGGCCTGCTCCTCCCCACCTCCCCTCCTGTGTGTGACTTCTCCTGTCCCCCTTGCTGGCCTGGGGCTCCCAAGGGGCTTCTGGGGCTCTCAGGCACACTGCGGTGTCCCCAGCACCCAGCGTAGGCTTTAACATGCAGAAGGTGCTCAGGCGTGGCTGCAGAATGGATTGACGTGGCCGAAATCCCAAGGCCAAACTCTCAGTTGGCCCTGACCTCCCCATGCTGTGCTGTGGGGGGTCTGAGTCCCAGGAGCCCCCGTTGCCCCCCACAGCTGGTGACCAGATCACATGGCCCCAGCCCCACCCCCCTGCTGGGAGTGGAGACACGCAGGGTTCCCGACTCCTGGTCCTCCACCCCACGTCACCTCCTCCTGCAGCCCCACTGTCACTCCGACTTCATCCATCTGTCTGTCCCGCCTGGTCCTTGCCCCCTGGGTCTCTAGCCAGGCGCTGAGCCTGGGCCTCAGGCTCCCTGCTGGCAGCTGTGGGCCTCTCGGTGGAGGTGGAAGAGGACGGTTACTGAAGTCTGCCCCGGGCGAGACTGAGACCTGGTCCTCAGGTGCACGGTGCCTCCTCCCAGCTCAGGTTCCCCAGTGCAGAGTGGGCGTGAGGAGAGGGGCTGGGGAGGCGTGGGCTGCCGCCCCGGTGCATCCCCCACCCCACCTCCCCCTGTGGCCACGGGCGGTTCTGTGAGTGGGGCCAGCGGGCCCCAGGGACGAGCTCTGGCCCACCTGGGCAGCAGCCGCCCCTGCTGAGTCATCCTGGGCTTGCCTCCCAGCGCCTGATGATGTGAGGAGGGGTTCACCAGCGGGGCCGGGGGCCGCGGGGCCAGCTTGGTGGAGGATGCACCTGGGGGCGACTGCCCAAGTGTGCCCCCTCCCCCCTCCCTTCCTTCGTGAGTGGGCGCCTGCTGTGCGCCGGCTGACCCGTAATCGCCAGCCTGCCCCCGAGGGCTCTCGTGGGGGTGGGGAGAAAGAGCGGAAGGAACCCATCCGAAGGAGCTCGAGTAGGTGAGCCCCGACCTGCTGGGGGCGCTGCTGGGGGCGCCGCCCAGCTCGAGCCGTGGGTGGGGGAGGGGGCCCAGGTGGGGGCCAGCAGCGCAGAGGCCCTGGGCCCGGCCAGGTTGTGAGCAGGGAGCACTGTGCACAAGGCGGGCCCGCAGGCAGGAGGTCTGGCCTCCGAAGCAGGGGCGACACGGCCTGGTCTTCTTTTTTTTTTTTTAATTAGACTTTGTTTTTTGGGGGGTAATTAGGTGTTTACTTACTTGTTTCAACAGAAGTGCTGGGGATTGAACCCAGGACCTTGTGCAAGCTAAGCACGCTCTCTGCCACCGAGCTGTTCCCTCCACCCTGCAGCCTGATCTTGATGTAAAGACGGAAAGCTCCCCGATCCTGGGGGCGATCCTGGGGGCCGGCCGCACGCTGCCCTTGGTGTTGGTGGGGAGGGGATGTTGGGAGATTAAAAAACAGCAGTGCAGACTTCCCTGCAGTGTCATTCTGTTCATAGGAGTTACAGTGAATCAACTTTTGTCCAAAACATGGTGGGAATAGAAATAAGTGAGATTATTACACAGCAGGTTCTTAGCAGCATGATTCACAGTAATAGTCAAAAGGGGGAAATAACCCAAACGCCCGTCAGCGGTGAACAGAGAAACAAAGGTGTCCCTCCACACGCGGGAGCGTCGCTCGGCCGTGACCAGGAGAGCAGCCCTGACACCCGTTACCCCGTGGACGGACCCTGAGAGCACGACGCTCAGGGAGAGAAGCAGACACAGGAGGACACGCAGCGTGTGACTCCACGGATGTGAGGCGTCCAGAACAGGCCAGTCCCCAGACACGGGGAGGGGGCTCCTGGCTGTCAGGGCTGGGGGGGTGGGGGGGTGGCTGCTGGTGGGGACGGGGCTTCCACTGGGTGACGGGACGTTCCGGAGCTAGACAGAGGTGAAGTTTGCACTGCAGTGTGAATGCACTAGAGGCCCCTGCATCGTTTACTTGAAGATGGTGAAGTGTATGTTGTGTGACTCTTGCCTCCGTGAATATTTTCTAAAGGCCCAGGACGGCAGGTGGGATGAGGGCGTGAAGCCTCCCGGGCTGCGCCCAGCCTGCCCGTGGCCTCACTCCTCCCTTCATCCCTGGTCCCTTCCCGGACCCCATCTGAGGGCGGGGGTTCTAGCAGGGCCCCCAAGGTCCCCACGTGCGACGGCGCCTGTCTGTTCCCGCCGTTCTGGCCGTCAGGGAAGATGTCTGTTTCTCGTTCCCCACAAGCCCGTGAAAAACGTGCCTCTTTAAACCTGTCTGCCACCTCTGTGTCTGCCACAGAGAAGTTGTCCTTCTGCGGGGCTGGGGGCTGGCCGGTCCCCCGAACCCTCCCGGTTCCTCCGGAGTTTGGTCCCTGTCTCTGCCGTCCAAGGACAGAGGCCTCACTCCTGGAGTCCCCCTGCCAGTCTGGTGGCCTCGTCTGTCCAAGGTGGGGCCCCGCGGACTTTGGAGCCGCCAGGGCGCCGGGAGGGGGCCTGAGCAGACACCGTTAAGGGGGCAAAGGTCCTCCCCGGGGGCCCTGGGGCGGGTGATTGCTTTACAGCCAGGGCCCCTCTGCCTTGGGCTGGACGCTACCCTGGGCCCCATGCAGGCTGGGGACAGGCTGGGGATGGCCGGATGCCACTGCCCAGGAGGGGCCACTGCCCAGGAGGGGTCTCCCGCGTGCAGCCCAGGTGGCACCCCTCCCCCCTGCAAACCTGGGCCCTGCCCTGGCCTCCAGGCTGGCAGGTGGGGCCCTGAGGGGCCACTGTCCCTGCAGGGTGGCTGCAGCCCCCCACCCCGCCCAGGGTTATCTTGGCCTGGTCAGCAGCACAACCCCACTTTCTCGCAGCCTTGGTGGTAAAATAATGCTCACCATTCGCCACAAACAAGAATTTCCTGTTTGCCCCTCAAGCACTTGGGGGAGGGGCTGGTCACCCGACGGTTTCCTCCCGCCCCTCCCCCGCCCACTGCCTGAACCCAGCAGCCCCCTTCATCTCTTCCTCCTGGACGACTTGGCCCTCCGCCCTCTGTTGGGGGTGTCCCACCGGGGTCCCCCCTCCTTCACCCTCCGGCCTCCCCCTCCAGCCAGCACTGGGCCCAGAGCAAGGCGCGTGTGGGGACGCGGACTTTAGTGTTCATTGTCCACCATGTGTTCTCGCGTGTCTGCTGAGAAATCGGTGTGTGGAGTGAGGCTGGCTGGTGCCTTAGCTGCGAAGGAAACTGAGGCAGAGGAGGGATCAGGGGGCAAGGAGGAGAGGTGGGAGGTGGCGGGGAGGGAGCCATGCGGGCTCTGGGAAACTGCATTCCAGAGGAAGGAGCAGCTGGTGCAAAGGCCCTGAGGTGAGGTCCTGTGTGATGTGCTCAGAAAGCATGACAGGGCCCAAGGGGAGCCATGGGAGACTGGAGGGCAGGGGAAGGTCTTGCTCAGGCTGCCCGGGAGGGCCCCTCTGGCTGCTGAGGGCCAGATGGGGCCTTCGCCGTGCCTGGCCTGTGCCTGAGTTTCCCTTCGGTGGCCTGGGCGGTGCGGGCGGTAGGACAGACACGATTGGCCCAGCCTCGGTCGTTGTTCGAAGGTCACCCTCCTTCACGGGGTGGGAGCCCCACCAACCCTAAGATGGGTGGGGGGGCCACAGGGTGCCGGCCTGGCATGTCCCGGCGACCCCGCCCTGCAGGTGGAAACTCTTGGGAGCACCTGCGGGGGCCTGCACACCCACATCCCACATTTTCGAGGTTCTGTCCTCACTTGATAGGCAAGGCTTGGGAAGGGTGGGGTGGGCCCAGGGTCGCAGGGCAGACTCCAGCCCCCCCACCCCACACCGATGCCAGGACGCAGCTGACCCAAAGCATGGGTCCCGCATGGACACATCTCAGAGTTGGGAAAGGATGAGGGTCCCATCCCTGCGTGGCACTGCACGGTCAAGGTCCACCTGACGAGCATTTAGCAAGCATTTGCCGTGTGCCAATTCTAGACACTGGGAGCCCAACCGACCAAATCCCGGAGGCTCTCGGGGGGATAGCGGGGTGCGTGTCGCCCATCATTGGTGAATGTGCTCCAACTGAGAACACAGTGCCCGCTGGTTGGGTGGGGGCCTCCCTAGAGGGCGACGTTTGAGTAGAGACCTGTGGGCAGAGCCAGGAGCGGCATTCCAGGCACAAGGAGCTGGCGGGTCAAAGGCCTGGAGGTGCTACCGTCGCCCCTGGCGGGTTTGAGAAGCAGCGAGAAGGCCGGTGAGAGGTCAGAGGGAAGCGGACCGGGCAGGTCCCGCCGGACCTGGAGGCTGCGGGGAGGAGGGTCTTGAGAACAGGCGGGAGCAGAGCGTGACCCATGCTCACAGTGCCCAGGGGCCCCAGGGAGATCAGGCTGTGGGGAGGGAGCTGGTGGGGCAGTTTATCTCAGGCCTCAGCCCCAGGGAGGGGTTTCCTGAAGTCCTGCCCAGTCTCCAGCCTGGCTTTGCAGCACCGATGTTAGTGCCTCCTGGTCCATCTTGAAAGGGGCAGGGTTTCAGCCAGAGCACCCAGGTGGGACCCAGGCCTGGGCGTGGCCCGGGACGTGTTGTGGCCCAGCTGTGTGGCTCCAGAGCCTTGTGAGGACAGGCAGCCAGGCCTAGTGGCTCACATGGAACTGGACACCACCATGGGGGGCCTGGGCACCGTCCCCTATTCCCTCATCCCTGGGGCCTGGTGGGCCGCCCTGGCCGGCTGGTCAGGGCAGGACACACCCCACAGGGGTGCGGAACTTTGAGGCCAGAGCCCCATAAAGCTGGGGCGGCCTTTACTGCCTGGCTTTGTTGTAGGCTGCCCACAGCAACGGCCATTAAAGCTGCCTCCTCCACCAGCAGCTGGGGGCCGGCCCACCCCCTTTATGGCCCCGCACAATGCTCCAGCCCCATGGGGGACTGGCCATGCCACCGCAGCCCTCCCACCATTTGGTCTGGGGGTTGATGGCCCCACTAGCCAGCCTGCCTCTGCCCCAGCGGCCGTTCTCTGCCCTGAGCCTTGGTTTCCCCGCTGGGAACATGGGGGTCCTGATGGTCGTGGGAGCTCAGGGGAAGCTATTGTGTTTGTCGCCCACCGTTCTTGAAGGATGGGGAAACTGAGGCAGGAGGGCCACCACGATCTCTTGTGGCAGCCTGGCCAGGGAAAAGGGTGCCGGCAGGGTAGACCCCCTCCACATGGGTCACTCCCTTGTCAGGAAGGGCCCGAGGGTCACTGCCGCTCATGAGAGCTTCCTGGAGTGGCTGTAACAAGTGACCACAAACTTAGCGGCTTAGAACAGCAGAGATTTACTCTCCCGGTTCTGGCGACGGTTCTGGAGACGTGTGAGCTCAGGATGTGGCAGGGCCACGCTCCCTTACCAGGCTCCAGTAGAGGGCCCTTCCAGCCTCTTCCAGCTCCTGGGGGCTCCGAGCATCCCCCGGCCTGTGGCCGCCTCCCTCCCGTCTCTGCCTCCGTTTCCCCATGTGTCTGTGTCCCCTCTCAGAAGGACACCTGTCCCTGGATTCAGGGCCCACCCTACTCTGGGACCTCATCTCAAGTAACAGCATCTGTCCAGACCCCATTTCCAGAGGAGGTCCCTTTCTGAGGTTCTGGACGGCTGTGAATTTGGGGCACTTTCCTGACAAGTCTGAGCTCTCCTCTGCGCTTCTCGGCCCACGTTGGGGTCCAGAGAATCAGGGTTCATTTAACGAACATTTATTAAGTGACTACAATGTGCTTGGCCCTGTTTTTGCCCCTGGGAAGAAGACAGACAGAATCTCCGACATTCTACCCAGGCACAGGACAGGAGCCCTAAGCGGTGTGTAAATCGTGTGGCTCTGCCAAAGGGGCCGGGGGTAGGGGGAGTGGGTTGAGGGGCGCACACAGTGCTGGGGGGCCCTGGGGGGCAGGGAGAGCTCGGGACGGGGCAGGGGTGGTGGAGGAGACCCAGTGGGTGCCCGCCCATGGGAACGTCCACCTGCAGGCCCCACACCCCTCAGGCAGGGGGAAATATGGGGCCTCCCTGGCCACCATAAATCACTGCAGGAATGCAGCTGGCCAGCCTGGCTTGGGCAGGGCGGAGACAAAGGCCCAGTCTCGACCACCCAAGTCAGGGCTTCTGGCTCCCTGAGCCCATGCCCTGCAGGCCCTGCTTTGCCTCCATTACACAGATGGGGAAACTGAGACCCAGAGAGGGGAAGGATGGCTGAGGGGTAGCGGCCCCGAGGACCCTGCCTCCCCGGGCCTGAGTGTGTCCTGTGCAGCAGGGGGTCGGTGTGTTCTTGGGCCTTGATGATGGAGTCTCCCGGCCGGGGCAAACTGGTGGTTTCAAGGCTCCTCGTGGCCCTGCCGTCTGTACGCAGGCGGCCACTGGGGCCTCATTCCCCAGAGCTTAATTTGAAGCCTGCTATTTGCACTGCCCCTCCTGGGCAAATTCCCCTACCACCTCAGATTTGCTCTCTAATTATCCTTGCTGGCTTCCCCTGCCCGCCAGCACCTGCGCGCTTATGGCCAGTGAGACTGGACCCCCTGTCCCCCTGAGACTCCCAAGCCTAGACTGAGAGTCCCTGACAGTCCCAGCTCTGGTCTCAGGCCTGCCTTTCTTCCTCTTCTGCAAAATGGGCCGCCTCTCAGAGGCACATGCATGTGACCCAGCGGACGGTCCTGGGACATCCACTGTCCTCTCGATGCCACTGTATTGGGGGGGATGCATTGTGTCCCCTCAAAGTTGTATGTTTAAGGCTGAGCTCTGGGTACCTGTGAACAGGACATAACTTGGGAGCAGGGTCTTTGCAGATGGCTTTAGTTGAGGATGGAGCTGAGGGAGCCCGAGAGCCAGCGAGTGGTGTCCCAGAAGGAGAGGGAGATTTGGACACAGGCACACAGGGTGAAGCTCTGGGAAGACAGGCAGAGACTGGGGTGACGCAGCCGTGAGCCCAGGACACCCGGGCCCCCAGAAGCTAGAGGCAGGGAGGACCCTCCTCTAGAGCCTCCAGAGGGAGCACAGCTCTGGGAAACCTTGATCTCGGACGTCTGGTCACCAGACCATGAGAGAAGAAATCTGAGCATGCGGTCAGCTGTTATGGCTGCCCCTGGACAGGTGTCCTCAACTGAAGGCGGGGGCAGGCTCACTGTCTGCTCAGTGGGGGTTCGGGGGATGTTTGGACTCTGGCAGTGGCCAGGGGCACTGGGGCCGGGACTGCCCCTGCCCTGTCGGTTGACTCTGCTTGAGATGTGGATGTGGTGCCCACCCCCAAACTCGCACCAACTAACCCATCCCCTCCCTGCCCTTGCAGCTCTACGAACTGGATGGGGACCCCAAGAGGAAGGAGTTCCTGGATGACTTGTTCAGCTTCATGCAGAAGCGAGGTGAGGCCTGCCCGCCCACCAGGAGTGAACACGCGGGAGGGGGTCCTGCTGGCCACAGCCCCGGGCAGGTGTGTCCGCGGGGCAGTGAGTGAGTTCCTTATGGCTGGAGGCATCCAAGAGATATATGAGGCGGGCAGACACGGCCCTGCCGTGAGTATCTGACAGAGGAGACACAGCTCAGCCCTGCGGGTCTGATGGGTGAGACACGGCCCAGTCCTGCGGGTCTGATGGGGGAGGCATAGCTGTGAGACTCTAAGGGGTAAATCCTTGGGTAGTGGTGGGGTCCCAGGGTCCCAACCCAGAGCTGACAGTCCAGGCTCCCTCCCTCGCTGCTGAGACAGGGGTGAGATGGAGTTCCGCCTCCCAGGATCCCCCAGGGCCAGGACACTGGGACACCTGTGTCTGGGGAACAGGGTTGGATTCCCAGGCCAGCAGGTGGGCATCGGGGCAGCAGGGCGGAAGCTTCCCGCGGGCCAGAGACTGGCGTTTCTGCAGCTGCTGGGGGGAGGTTCGGGCCCCGGCGCCTCCCCTGCTCCCAGTCCCGGCCTCAGTTCCCACGTCGGTAAGATGCACCACAGACAGTCCCCACTGTGGCAGTGCCCTGGACGTGCTGGGGCCACAGTTGTTTGTTTTTATTGAAGTACGGCTGGTTTACAACATTGTGTTAGTTTCTGGTGCACAGCATAGGGATTCAGCCATACGTATGTAGATACATACGCCTTTTCATGTTCTTTTCCACTATAGGTCATTACAAGGTATTACAGCACATTTCCTGTGCTGTACAGTGGGACCTTGTTGTCTGGGGCCACAGTTATTAAGCACCAACAGTGTACTAGGCCCGAGCCACCTCTGTCCCCAACCCCCTACCCCGCAGGGTCCAGGGTGAGGCAGATGTCAGATGTGGCCTTGAGGACAGTGAGGAGACCAGGGACAGAGGCCAGGCATGAGGAGCAGGGACTGGTCTGGGTGGGTGTCCAGGGGCATTCGGTGCAAGCCAGGCCCAGAGAGGACAGCGGGACAGTCCTCGGGTCTGTCATCGCCAGCCACTCAGCTCAGGGGTCCTAGGCACACACACTGCAGGGTGAGGCTCATTTCCCTGACGCCTCCACACTCGTCGTCATTACAGTCCCAGCTGTTGAGGGAAGGAAACTGAGGCCCGGAGAAGGGACAGGGGACCCGGCCTCAGAGCCACAGAGGCAGGAAGGGGTGGGGTTTGGGGGCTGCAGGGTCTACTGGCTGTTGCAGGGGGGTTGCAGGGGCCAGGCTGGCGGCTTCTTTGTCCAGGGCCTCTGCCTGCCCCTCCCTGCTAGCAGCTTCTGTAAACACAGGCCCAGCCAGGCCCAGGCCGGAAGGGAAGGAGATGAAAGGGGAGGGGGCTTCAGCCTCCACGTTAACCCCTCCTGTGCTGGGGGTGGAGGAGGCCAGACCAGTCCTAGGGGGGCCTCCTGTTATCGCCCAGCCCAGCCCAACTCGGCCAGACGTGCCACCCCCACCCCCCACCGCCGTGTGGTCAGATCCCCCACGGCCCTTTATCATCCCGCTCACACCTGCTGAGCCCCCTGCTCCCCGACCCCCCACCATGGGGCCCCCTTGGCCACACAGGGCTTCATGGGTCTGTGTCCAGCAATGTCTCCCTTACCAAGCCACTGTGCTCCTGGAGGGCAGCTATAACAAACTCCTATGCATCCCTCAAAACCCAGCTCCAAGGCCCTCTCTTCTCTGCCGTCCTTTCGAACTCCCCCTTCTGTAACTGGGATGGGGGCACTGGGGCCGAGAGTCTGGACACTGTGTCATGCACTCCACAAGCCCCTTCCCCTGTCCTCCAAAGGGAAAGTAGTTTTCTCCCCACACGACAGAGCAGAAAGCCTCCAACTGGGCATCTCTCAGAGTTCCCTGGGGGCTGGGAGTGGAGGAGGGGTCCTGCCTGCGCCTGCCCTCCTACGTCTCTGTGACGCCCTCCCTGGGGGCTGGAAGTGGAGGAGGGGTCCTGCCTGCACCCCACCCTCCTACGTCTCCGAGACGCCCTCTCCACCCTTCCTCTATCAGTGCCTCTCTGTGCTCTCCCAGCCCCTGCTCCTTCTATAAACATCCGCCCAGGCCCTGCCTGCTGCAGAGCCAGGGCAGGGTCCCAGGAGGACCTTTGGTGTGATTCCTTCTATTCTTTTTCCCAGCGCAGAGCCTGAACCCATGTCCTGGGTGGGCTGGCTGGGCGGGCACTGTGGGTGCTTCTGGGGCCGAGTGTGCCGCTGACACTCGGTGATGCCTTTTGCTCTCCCTTCCTGGGCTGAAAAATGAAGTGGGTAAGGTAGGGGTCAGGCCCATCTTCCTCCATCCTCTCCAAGCTATCTTCGTTCATTGGCAATTTTGCAACCTGGGAAGGGCCCAGAAGCAGCCAAGGTGGCAGGAGGTGGTTCCGGGATGTCCGGCTTCGGGGGGGGACCAGGAACCAGGGGCCCAGGTACAGGGCATCGTCCAGGCCAGGGGCAGGGAGCCGGCCCCTCACACGAGCTGGTCATTTCTCCAGCAGACCCCGTGCTGGGGTCTCCTTTTTGCCATCTCTGCAGGAGCGGCAGGCGTGCCCCTCAGGCTGGGATATGGGCCCATCAGCCTCCCTTGTTGTTTACTGAGCGCCTGCTGTTTGCCAGGCTGGGCACCGGGGACCCCATGTTGGCAGGACAGTGGGCTGGGGCACAGACAGTAAACCTGGAGTTTCACTGCCAGGGAGGGAGGTTTAAACGGGGGCTTCTCCATGCACAGCCAGGCAGGTGGCTGGCAGGCTGAGCTGAGAGCTGAGGCTAGGAGCGTCTGTGTAGAGGCTTGGAGCATCAGGGTGGGTGGGAGAGGGGGCAGGCCTGTCTGCTGGGAGGAGCCTCCCTCCCTGGGCTGGCCCACCTCCCCACTCTCTCAGCTGGGAAGTGGATTAACCAAGCCCTCCCTCCCCCACTGCAAAGCCCTCGGGGACCTGGAGGGAGCAGGCCTCTGGGAACACAGCAGAGTTGTTTGGCAGCTGTCCTGGTTTTGCAGGAATAACAAACGCTGTGTTTCTCCTGCTTGGTGGGGGGGGCCAGGTTGGCACAAAGCACCTTCCCCCTCCCCCAGGGTGAGATCAGCGTGAGCCCAGCTCACTGATGGGGAAACTGAGGCAGAGCTGCCTCCTCAGGGCTCTCCCAAGCAGGGGTCTCACCTGGTTGACCCTGAGCCCAGGGGACAGGGGCATCATCTGGGACATCGGTGGTTGTCATGACCAGCGGCTGCTGGTGTCCAGTGGGTGGGGCCGGGAGGCTGCTCCACCCCCCACGCTGCCCAGGATGGCCCCCAGAGAGGGACCCGCCCCACCTTGGCAGTACCGAGGGGCCACAGGCAACGGCACCCGACCTGACCCGCACCCGCGCCCCTCCCCGCAGGGACGCCCGTGAACCGCATCCCCATCATGGCCAAGCAGGTACTCGACCTGTTCATGCTGTACGTGCTGGTGACGGAGAAGGGCGGCCTGGTGGAGGTCATCAACAAGAAGCTATGGCGCGAGATCACCAAGGGCCTCAACCTGCCCACGTCCATCACCAGCGCTGCCTTCACCCTGCGGACCCAGTGAGTGCCCAGCAGCGGCTGGCTCGGGCAGCTGCCAAGTGCTTCCCGGGTGGGGATGTGTGGTGGGGAAGGGAGCTTTGCGGATCCCAGCAGCATCCCCGGTGCCATCTTGCCCCCGCCCCTGCCCGCAGGTACATGAAGTACCTGTATCCCTACGAGTGTGAGAAGCGTGGCCTCAGCAGCCCCAACGAGCTGCAGGCGGCCATCGACAGCAACCGACGGGAGGGCCGGCGCCAGAGCTTCGGGGGCTCCCTGTTCGCCTACTCGCCAGGCGGGGCCCACAGCATGCTCTCCTCGCCCAAGCTGCCCGTGCCCTCCCTGGGCCTGGCCGCCAGCACCAACGGCAGCTCCATCACCCCAGCCCCCAAGATCAAGAAAGGTGAGGGCAGCACGGGTCCTGGGGCCTGGCCTCGACTCAGCTTCAGCCTGGCGGTTTGGCCCCAGGGCGAAGGAGCCGCCTTTCTCCTCTCTGGGTAACCGGAATGATAACCCTCAGAGTTGGTGTGGAAGAGGGCGGCCAAATTTTCAGTGCTATGCCTCTGGCAGACATCACTAATCAATGGCCATCTTCCCAGCCCCAGGCCCACAGCAGGCTGACATCACTAACCAATTTATTTTCCCTAAATGTGTGCCTTTGGCAGACATCACGAATCAATAGGTTTTCCCCCCCAGTTTGATGCCAAAGCAAACATTGCAGATCAAGCAGTTTTCCCTTCCTGTGTCCATGGCAGACATTACTGGTTGATTGCTGTTTTCCCAGTCTACACTGAAGCAGACATTATTAGTTTAGCACTGCATCTATTTCAGATCCCCCAGCAGGCATTGCTAATCGTTCGTTGTAGCAGTGGCCCAGTCTTCTGTCTGTGGATGCTGCTTTTAGTTGCTATTATGTGTTCTAGCCCCTTGCACATGACAGACGTTACTAGTTGATCACTGTATTTTTTTCCCCTGTGAGCTGTAGAATCCTTAATGCACTGTTTCAGCAGATACCAAGAGGGTAGCATGGGTCTGTCAATCAGACTGACCCTTTAACCGTCTCTGGAGCTATTGCTCAGTGCCCCTGGGCAGCTGACTGCCCCTTTCTGAGCCCAGCTTTCCTTACAGGTAAAGTCTAGGAAATTACACCTTCTCTGTAGAGTGGTTGGGGAGACTTCAGTGTGTAAAATGCCTAGCCGACATAAGGCCTGGGTTTACAGCTACCTGACAGAGAGCCCCACCAACCCTAGTCCGCATCCATGGCAGACATCACCAGTCGATCACAGTCTTTTCTCCTGCCAAGCCTCTGAACCTTTCCTAACACAGAAGCACCAGCAGCACATGTTGGGGCACAGCCTCAAGCAGGCTGTCGCACCTATCCCGAGTTCCTGTTTCTCATCTACGTGGGCTGTGACCCCCTAATTCCCAGCCTTGGTCTGGGGATCCGAGATGATCCTCACAGGACCCTGAAAATTTGGGGCTGGCCAGATCGGAGGTGAATGGGTCTATTGTCAGCTCTTTCGCTCCTCTGTGGGCCTCAGTCTACCGCCCAGCCTTGGGGGGGTTCCAGCGATACCTGGGAATGTTATTAGGCACCACCATACGCAAGGCCCTGTGGTGGAGCTGGGGAAAACTGGGGGATGGGAGAGAGGGTTCTGACCTGCGGGAGCGAGTCCCAGCGGGCTCCTGAGGAGGTGGCCTTTCAGCTGAGACCAGCAGGGAGAGCTGCGGACACTACAGGAGGAGTGCAGCTGCAAAAGTCGGCGTGGGGACCCAGCATGGAGAGGCAGCACCGGGCAATGGGACAGACACAGGTGGAAGAGGCGGGAGAAGAAGAGACAGCCGGTCTCAGTGGGATCGGTGGTTGGGAGCAGTGGGGACATTTGTTTCAGCTGCGTGACAGGGGAATGGTTAGGGGCTGGTTCTGGAGCTGGGCCGCATGAGTTCTAGTGCCGGCTCAGCCTCTCTCCAGCTCCCTGACCTTAAGGAAGTTGCCCACGCTCTCTGAGCCTCAGTTTTCTTTAGCAGTGAGATGGAGGTACTGGTGTCTAAGTAGTGCCGTGGTACCGTTATACTAGCGTTGTCATGACCTGTATCACTGTTACGACGGTGTCTGATACCAGCCCGACATTAGAAAAGGTCTGGCACCTGTGTCTGCTGAGAAGTGCATCCCCTTGCCTGGAGAGGGGGTGAGCGCCCCATCCGTGGAGGTGTTCTTACCTTGGGTAGAAGGCAGGGACTGGGCCACCTCTGTTCCCTTCTGGCCACCAACCCCTCCTCTCTCCTGTCTAGAGGAGGACGCAGCTGTCCCCATCGCGGTTGCCAGCCGCCTGCCGGTCCCCCTGGCGGGCCACCCCGTGGTGGCAGCCCAGGCGGTAGCAGCCCAGGCGGCTGTGGCGGCGCAGGCAGCTGCCCTGGAGCAGCTCCGGGAGAAGCTGGAGTCCGGGGAGCCTCCTGAGAAGAAGATGGCCCTGGTGGCGGAGGAGCAGCAGCGGCTAGTGCAGCGTGCGCTGCAGCAGAACCTGCTGGCCATGACGGCCCAGCTGCCCATGAGCATCCGGATCAGCAGCCAAGGTAGCGCCGCAGCTCACAGCCCCTGTGCTTCCTGCGTGTGGAACAGGATAAGGGCCTCACAGCCAACACGTGCAAAGTGCGTCTACAGAGCAATAAGAAGGAAAGGCAGGCAGGCCAGGGAAGACATGGGCAGCAATGACCAGCAGATTCTTAGGAAAAGGTGTTCGGGTCCCCTCCATCTGGCTGGGGATCTGCAAGTGAACGAGCGGATACTGGCTCCTACCCATCAGAGTCTGATAATACCAAGAGTTGGTCAGGATGGGGGCGTCCTGCTGGTGGGTGTGTAAGGAGGTGACAAACTGGCAATCTCTTTCAAGACAGAACACCTCGAGGGAGGGTGCAGCTCAGGGGTAGCTTGCAAGCTCAGTGTGCACGAGGTCCTGGTTCAATCCCAGTGCCGCCATTAAAATAAATCAATGAATAAAACCTAATAACATCCCCCCAAAATTGTTTTAAAATGTTTTTTAAAAAGTAAGTTTTAGACAACTACATTCATATTAAGCAAGCGTTTATTGAGTGTCTGTGCGCTGGGGATAGAGCCAGCCTGTAGCTTTGTGATGTGTCACATCTGGCGGGGTTGACCTGCGTGATGCAGATCGTTGCACCGCTGGCTTCATGACTGCAAACGGAGGTTTTGCTTCTTCCCGCAGCCTCCGAGAGTCGCCCGGACTCGGCTGCAAGCCTGGCCAGCACCAACGGCAGCAGCAGTATTAGCATGTCAGTAGAGATTAACGGAGTCATGTACACAGGTGAGACCGCCCAGCCCCCGTGCCCACCTTACCAGTCTCCCCAGAGTCCTGGTTGCCCCTGGACGTGGTCTGCTTGGCTCTCGTGAGACCCGAGTCTGCGTCCTGTACTGGGCCCGGTGCTCAGAAATATGTATCATGTGTTGTGTCCTATTGCAAGTGATGTCTCCATAGTCCTTCTGAAAAAAAAAAAAAGTAATCGGACACCAGATGGCGCTGTCGACACAGAGCAGCTCGGTTGCTCTGATGACCGCAGGAGGTCCGGGGGGGACTTTGCAGGGGTACAGTGCTCCGGAATCCTGTCACACGATCTTTTCAATTCTCTGTGACTTGTCTCTCCTCCTGTCCTTACACCAGGAGTGCTGTTCGCACAGCCGCCGGCCTCCACACCACCCTCAGCTCCTAGCAAAGGCGGAAGTGGCTGCAGCCGGGGAGGAAACAGTGGGACCGGCGGCGGCGGCGGCGGCGGCGGCGGCGGCGGCAGCGGCAGCGCAGGCGGCCAGGCCGGGCCAGCGGGGCTGTCTTCAACACCCACGACTTCTACCTCAAATAACTCATTGCCTTAACCGCAACACTCCCCACCCTGGGAGCCCGCCAGACCGGGCAGGGGGTCGAGGTGGGCCGAGCAGGGGCCGGGATGGCGGGAGATACGGGTGGGGAGGGGAGCTCTCCACAGAGGAGCCACAGCTAACGCCAAAAAGGAAAGAAATATATATATCCATATATATATATATAAAGAAAATTTAATAAAGCAGGGGAAAACCAAGGAACACTTGAATTACTCAGGTTTTGGACATGCAGAGAGATGAATTGTGAAAACAGCAAGAGAAATTGGAAAAGAGAAAGACAGATGTTTCCCAGGGCTTTCATGCAGCCCTGGTGGACCCACATGGGCTGGTGTGTGGTTTCTGATTTGGACCAGTTGCAGCATAAGGCAGATCCTGTTTACCTCATACGTCCCTGCACTGTGTTTTTTCATTTTTGTCTGGTTTTTTTTTTTTTTTTTTTTCTTTCTGTTCATCACACAGTCACCACAGCCAGCTCCTTGTGTTGAATGAAACCCCTGAGCCAAGATCAGCTGAAATTTTTTTCTTGTTGCTTTCGGGAACTTTGTTGTTGTTGGTTTTTTTTTTTTTTTTTTAAGAAATAGCAGGAATTCAAACTCTATAGGGTTTTTAAGAGGTTGGGGGTTTTGTTTTGTAAATATTCTATTTTATTCTTGGGGGAGGAATCAAACCTAGAAAAAGGATATATATATCTATATATTTGTGTTCATTCAGGGAAACTGGACTTGAAAAAGCAAAAAAAAAAAAAAAAAAAAGTAACACCCTTTTTATTTTTCCCATGACTGATTTGGGTTCGTTTTTGCGTTTCCTGTGGTGCAGTGGGCAGCTGGTGGGCGCAGGACACTGGATCCCTGGGCTAGAGCCAGCAGAACCAATGAACTCAGGTGCTGTGGGCCAGGCCAGGGTGGGGGTGCATGCCGGGGGTCAGCGGGAATGGGGTAGGAATGCTGAGCGGTAGATGGTGCATCACCATACTTGTCTCTGGCAAGCAAGTCTTAACTCAGAAGAGAACGTGCTGGGAGGGCCTCCGCCTGTCAGCCCCAGGCTCCTGTCTCAGGGATGAATCGGCTTGGGGGCTCTGGCCTGAAAGGGCTGCTTTCGGAGACTGTCGATCCTGGGGGACAGGGGTGAGCCGGCCTCAGCTCAGGGCGAGGTTTTTGGGGCCATGGCACCCCGAACACCCCCCCATTCTTGTCTCCTTAACTTTGCAGCTGCTGGGAGCCACAGCGCCCTGCAGTAACTAAAGGAACTAGATAGAGGCGGAGAAAGGGCGGTGCCCCTCCCTCCAGGACCCCCAGGTCAGACGGTGGGCAGAGGGTGGAGGGTGGATGCAGCTGTACAGCCGGGCAGGGCATTTAGTTCAGGGCCAGTGATGGTGCCCCCACCAGCGGAGCTGCACGTCTGTCCCAAGCCTAGGTGACGTCTGGAGGCTTTCTGGCTGACCTGCCCTCCGGGTCGCCAGGGACCTGGAGGCGTTGGGGGAGGGGGGGTTAACTCAGGTTCCCAGGGTGAGCCTGGCATCTCTAATTGGGCCCAGGGAGCCCAGCCTAACGAGGCCGGGAGGAGCAGGGCCCCTTCTGGGCAGCCTCCCGCCTCCCCGCCCCGGCATCATCCGGGCGCCTCGGAGACCCCGGGGTTGGTCCTCGGCCCGTGGGCCTCGCACGGGCTTGCCTTCCTGTGGGGCTGGAGTGTGTCTTCGGGAGGGAGCCCCTAGCCCCTTGCGCCTTTCTCGTGTGTCTCATGGTCGCTGGTGCCCGGCCTTCGGCGGGGCTGCGCGGGGCTTTCCTCTTGCTTTTTCTTCTGGAAGGTTCTCCCCTCCCAATCTTCCGCTGCAGCGGCACAATCGTTGTGGGAGGGGGTCCTTCTGTCCCCAGACACAATCTGGCCACCCGCATCCCCTCTTCTCCCTCTCCTGTCCCCCGACCTGACGGATGGAGGGAGTGTGGGCGCTGCCCCCCGCATGGCGCTGGGGGTGTCTGCTGTGAGCTTCTTTCTACCTCAGGTCTGACTCTTGATGCCAAAACCCACGCTCGGCTACCCCTACCCCTCCCGGCAGCAGGGCTTCAGCAGGTACCCGTGCTGGGTCGCAGCCCCAGGCTGCGTGGGCGCCTCCGCCCCAGAGCCTGGGGGCCCGCCTGCCTCGCCGTGTGTGTGTGTGTGCGCGCGCGCGTGTGTGCGTGTGTGTGTGTGTGTATTGTGTGTGTGTGTGTTGCATGTCCATGGGCGTCGGGGGACCGGGTGTCATGTTGTGTCCTGTGGGCACTGGACCTCCTGGATCGAACTCTCAGGGTGTGCCTGCTGTGCGGTGCTGATGATTGTAAGGGGGCGGGTGGGGGCGTGGGCCCTCGAGGGGCGCCTGAACGGGTGGCAACGCTGGGGGCTCTGGGGCCAGGTGGGAGCTTGGCCTCCAGGCGGCCTTGCCTCAGGCGGGGCTCCCCCGTCAGCGCCCCTGCCCCTGCAATCCCAACTCCACCGCCACCTCCTGTTGGTGGGGGTTTCTGGGGTGCAGTTCAGCCCCCCCTTATGCAAATTGGGGTGGGGCTGGGGGCTGAGCACTGTTCTTTGCGGAAGGGGTGGGGCTTAGCAAAAAGG
Source organism: Camelus ferus (assembly GCF_009834535.1). Lineage (NCBI taxonomy): Eukaryota > Metazoa > Chordata > Mammalia > Artiodactyla > Camelidae > Camelus > Camelus ferus. Next base: position 26,892,144 of record NC_045717.1, on the reverse strand, counting down.
CGAGGGTGGGGACCCCCAGACTCAGGATGGAGCAGGGCTCCCCAGGGGCTCCCCTGCTCTGGGGATGCTCCTGGACGGGCTGCCTCTAGAGCCTTCCTCGTGACCTCTAAACCTGCGCAGGGCTGTAGCGGTCTGGCTAGGGGGGGTGGGACGGGGCACGGGGTGGCGGGTTGGTTTGTAATAGTTGTGCGTTTGTACAGTCACTTTTCACACTGTTAGCTATTTTGCCCACTACCATCCTTTTTTTTTTTTTCTTTTCCTTAATTTTGCTTTTGCATTTTTTTCTTGGCAAACACGAATTTCAGCCTTTCATTTCTGACATGTGAAATTTCAGTTTCTCTGGGGTTTGTCAGCCGGCGTGGGGACCACGCCTGAACTCAGGTTAAAGGGAAAAAAAAAAAAACCTTCCAATAAAAAGATGTAAAACTACTCTCTACCTCTGGCTGGGCCCAGCCTGTCCCGCCCTGGTCGCGGCCAGGCAGCCTGTGACAATTTATTTCAGTTTTTGCAGAACATTCAGGTATTAAAAGGGAGAAAAAAAAAAAAAGACCAAAAAAAAAAAAAAAAAAGTGTGATTTTGAAATTTAAAAGAACACTGAAAGTTTACATTTTATAACATTATTATGCAGATTGTATTTAAACTTCAGAAATATTTAAGACAATTGTAACCCTGTAAAGCTGATGAAATATTAAAACAAGACAAAACACTTCTGACTTTTAACAGAAAATGTCTCCTGTGTTGCTTTCTTTGAGTGTCACCCTACCGCAACCCTGGGTTCTGGTGGCAGAAGGCCCAGGGCCTGACCCAGAGGTCCTCCAGTGGGGACTGTGTCCCTCAGGGGACACTGGGCCATGTCCAGGGACATCTGTGGTTGTCACGAGGAAGTGGGGGACACCTGGCTGGCACCAAGGGGGTAGGGCCAGGGAGGCTGCTCCACACCCCATAGTGCCCAGGACGGCCCCCACAGAGGACAAGCACCCAGATGTCAGCAGTGCTGGAAGACCCAAGCTAAGTGGTGTCTGAGACGCCCCTCCCTCCCCCTCAACGTCACCCTCTTTAAAGTGGGCAGGTGTAGCCTTTAGTGCCTCGGTGCGGGTCTGATGCATGGTCCTTCTAGGGGTTTGGGGAGGACCCAGGTGTGGCAGGGCCAGGGTCCCCCAGCCTGTCCCCTGGTCCCCTAGTCTAGGCCTCCCATCCTCAGGGTTCTGATGCCAGGGTGGCTCCAGGGTTGTCTGACCAAGTCCTAGGGCATGTTGCCTGCCCCTGCCCCTCATTGCTGGCTTCATTTTGGTTCTTCAAGGAGGCCACCCCCGGGCCTGCCTCTTGGCCTTTACACATGCTCTGGGGAATCACACCCACGTCTCAGCCGCCGGTTAACGGATGCTGCGGGACACTGGCCTTCTTTGGGTGAACCCATAGAGCTCCTCCACGGCCACTGGGAGCAGCTCCTGCAGTCTGTGCCCCGATGGGGGTCTACCCTGTCCCCTGAACCTTCCCCCTGTGATTCAGTCCCATTTTCACACTTGACATGTGGCCCCAAAGAAACCAGAACAAGGGGCAGTTAGCGACCCCTGGGCTCAGCACACATGGAACGGAAACCCCATGCTCTCAGCCTCCAACAGCAGCACCAGCACCACAGGATTTCGACTGGAAAAGATTTCATGGGTTCCAATCCACATCCGTCCACCTCTTACCAACCCCCACCCCGCGGACGTGACGGGCTCAAGGTCAGCGTGGCCGATGGGACAGTGGGCAGGCCCAGCTTCCTGCCACCTAGCTCCCCTGCTACCTGCTCTGGCCACGGCTGGCCTGGGCCGGTCCCTCCTGCCTGGCTCGGTCCCCAGGTCTGCACTGAGAGAGGAGAAAAAAACTCACTCTCCTGGGGAACATGCCTCCCCGCGGCCCATCCACGTGGGCCCAGCCTCTGTGGGCCTGGGGGGCCGGGGAGGTCAGAGGACAGAAGTCAACCCACCTGCCTCTCAGCCCCCTGCCCCTCACCTCCAGGGAAGTAAAGTCATGTTTTTTTAATAAAAAGGTCTTTTGGCAAACTGGATTGGCCAGTCCAGCGTCTTCATTCCTCTGCTGAAGAGGCCCTCAGGTCACACAGCCTCTGGGAGGAGGAGGGAGGGCTCAGGCCCCACCTCCTCCCCAGCCTCCCAGAGCCCCGCAGAGTCTCCCACCGCCTGGGCCTCCTCCTCTGCTTGTTCGGAGGCCCGGGGAACATCCCAGGAGGTGGCATTCCAAACACGATCCACAGAGCTGCAGGAGCCAGGCAGAGCCGCAGGTCTGGATGAGAGGACCCCGGGAGAGAAGAGGGCTTTCACTGGAGTCACCTACTGACTCCCCAGCTTACCGGGGACCCCACGGAGGCTGAGGCTGCTGGGTTTGTTGGTGGGGCCCCTTGCGCACAGGGTGTGAGATGGGGCAGTGTGCACCCTGTGCCAGCAAACAGGAGGTGCTCAATAAATGTGGAAGGGATGAAGAAAGTGGGGCATGGACACAGAGGCGGTGGGGCCCTCTGTGCCTCGGTCTCCCCTTCTGCTCCTGCCGCCCTCCTGGCCTTGGATTTACTGGGTCTGGGACCAGGCAGGCGCCACACAGGCACCAAGGAGGTCTGGCAACTGGGTGGTCCGAGAGGCCCCCAAAGCGTGGCTTTCGCCCTGCCCTTCTGACACAACTGGTCTGTCCTCATTCCGGAACCAGGCTGGGGGTGGGGTGACCTCTGACCTCACACAGCAGCCTGGCTGAGCTGGGTCCCTGGGGAGGGGAGAAGGGGGAGGGGAGGAGAGGAGGGAGAAGCCCGGAGGAACCTAGGCTGCAGTCCAGCTGGCCTGCCCCCAGAGCCCAGCCTACCCCTGTCCCCGCCCGAGTGGCCACCAGCAGCACCCCGTTCCACTCTTGGGGCTGCACCTCCATTTGCACAACTGGTCCTCCTGTAACCCGCACCTGCTGGGCCCACCCCATGTCCTGGAACCTGGCTGTTTGGGAACTTCCAGCCAGACCTCCCCAGACAAGTACACAGACCCAGGGCTCGAATCCCAGTCAGTTTGCACATGGGGAAACTGAGGCACAGTGACTCTGCCCCAGTGCTCAGAAGTGCCAGGTTCGAGCCCTGAGTTGGTGGTTAGGAGAAGGCTGCCTCAGTCCACCCATAGGAGCCACAATGTGCCTGTTCTCAAATGGGGTTCCACAGAAGGCAGGAGGATTCAGGATTCAAAGAAAGGTGTGGCTTGGGTGGGGGGGAAATGGTATCTGAAAAATGTAAATTATCATTCAAAGTGTTTCATTTTTCTTTTCACATTTAAAAAAACAACTGAGGAACTGGGGAGAGCGCATGAGCCAATTCTGGGGGTGGAAATCAGGAACAGTTGGTTCTAGCTCCAATCTGTTTTTGGACTCAATGGTCCCTGCCTCAGTTTCCACTTTTGGCAGCTGCTGGAGGCTTAGGCACCTAGCTCTCCCCAGTTTATAAACATTTTTCCGTGTCATGTGCCTCCCCCAACCCTGGGATAAAATAAAATCCAGGTCTCCTTGTCCAGCTCCCCGTCCATGATCTGCCTGCGCACGCACCTCTGCCCCTCTTCCTCTTCAAGGGTTAGTTCCCGCTGGAGCCACACCTGCTCTGGAAAGCCCCTCTTCCCGACGCCCAGGTCAGGCAGATCCCCCGTAGCCCCCCTCCCTCCCGGTAGCTGCTGCTTGCTGAGGCCCCAGAGCTGGGAGCAAACCGGCCTGGCCTCCAGGTCGGTGGCTCGAGCCTGCCACCTGGCGGCCGGGGCTGGAGCTGCGGACCCCCAGGCTCTGGGCGCCGTTCGCTGCTCATGCTGTTCCCTTCTCTCCACCATCCTCTCCTGGATCGCGCAGCGGGATTAGGGGACCCATCATCCCCGTCCCACTCTGGGAGGTTCTGAGCGCTCTCCGTATTCAGTGCCCCTAGAATTGCTTGTGGGGACGCCTCCTAGGACGGCTATGAGATCTGGACCTTTAAGCGAATTCTCCCTTTTCAAAGGTTGACAACTAATTCTACATTTTAAAATGCACTGTTTTTAGACGCGGCCTGCGGCCGGCAGCTGTAACACGAGGTTAGGAGCTCCTCAGACAGAGCTTGCGACTTGTTTGACCTGCACCAAGTTGCTGAAATAAAAATGTGGATTTGCGGCCCCCAGAAAAGAGGGGTCCAAGGGGAGGCCGACGGTGAACCCATGAGTAAGCATCTAATTGCACCTAATTACTGCTGAACGCCAGCTAGATGTGTTGTTAGGTGCGTGGTCGTGTTTAAAGTGCAGTGTCTCATTTGGGCCTGTAAGGTCGGTACTTAGTATCTGCACGTTAATAATGATGACGATGACTGATGATTGATAATGATGATGATGATGATAATTTGAGAGGTTAAGTACTTGGCCAAAAGCGCCCAACGGAAATGGCCAAGCCAGACCTCCAGGCTTTGAAGCTAACTGCTCTCAGGGGACCCTGGGCCTTGGTTTCTCCACCTTTTTTTGAAAGAGGTCTCCTCCCTAGGTCTCTAACCAGCCGCTGCGCTCTTCGAGTCTCCGCGGAGCAGGGGTGAAAGAAACCCAAAACCCAGCCTAATTTACAGGGAGGCCCCCTTCCCTGAGGCATGCGCGCACGCGCGGCTCGGCCGGCCGCCAAGAGCGATGTAACGTGGGCGCCGCTCTAGCCTGCAGAGCGGAGTCGCCCGCGTCTCGCTGGTGATGACGCACGTCCGGCGAGGTGGAGAAGGCAAGATGGCGGCGCCCATGGAGGTGGCCGTGTGTACGGACTCCACGGCCCAGCTGTGGAGCTGCGTCGTGTGGGAGCTGCACTCGGGCGCCAACCTGCTCACGTACCGCGGCGGCCAGGCCGGGCCTCGCGGCCTTGCGCTGCTCAATGGCGAGTACCTGCTGGCGGCGCAGCTGGGCAAGAACTACATTAGCGCCTGGGAGCTGCAGAGAAAGGTGCAGCGGCACTCAACCCGGCGCCGTTGGCTGCGTGTGCCGGGCGCCCGAGACTGGGGTCGGAGGAAGGGGCGGTGGGGGCTGCACGGGCCCTGAACTGGGGTGGGGATGGGGCATCTCAGGGTGCTCTGCGCACGCGCGGGTCTGGGGGCTTTTTTTTGCAGGAGGGAGGCGCACGCGCGCAGCTGAGGGTGGGCTGCGACTAGGGGGAGTGGGGGGTGGGCCTCTGGGCTGCCAGCCTTGCGCACGCGCACAATGAGGGCGGGAGGTGTGTCCTTTGGGGGCCTTGCACTGGAGCTGGTCCGTTGCGCGGGAAATTTAATTGGAAAGAGTTTACAGTTGGGATCCCGTGGGTATCGTGGGCTTAGACGGTGAAGGTCCAAGGCCTGGGGGAGCCCGTTCAATGGTAGCCCGGGAGACTTAATGCATTTATCCCCTCCAAAAAGACGCTACCTTTTGCCACCAGGGTGCATGGTTTCTCCTCTTACGGAAACGCAGAAGTGCAGCCCCTTTGGCTGCTCGCCACCTGTTTTTGGCAGCAGACATCTCTTGGGGCAGGCTCTGTGTTCTGGCTCTGGCTGGTGTGGTCCACACACAAACCTGAGTTGTTCCATGTTAGAGATTTGGAAACTGAGGCTCAAGGTCCAAGGCCAGACTTTGGAAGAGACAGGACTGGGGCAAAAGCCGAGGGGGCCAGTGGGCCCTACTGGGCCCTCAGTGCCTTGCCCACCCTCACACTCAGAGGGCTCCTCTGGCCCCCAGGCAGACAGGCACCGTCCTGCTTTTAATGAGACTCCGCAGGCCGCCTCCTCCACTTCCGCCCTGCAGAGCCTGAGCTGGAGCAAATCCCTCCTTGCTGAACTGTGGATTTGCTCAAACCACTCCGCCCCCACTCCTCTTTCTAGTTGTCCTGGAGGTACAGCTGCCTGGGCACCCCTCCCGCTCTCCTCGCTGCCCTCTGGCTCCCTCGTTCAGCGTAAAACTCAGGCTTCTTATGCCTCTAGGACCAGCTTCAGCAAAAGATCATGTGCCCCGGACCTGTGACCTGTCTGACCACATCGCCCAGCGGCCTCTACGTCCTGGCAGGGATCTCAGAGAGTATATACCTGTGGGAGGTGAGCATAAGAGCACAGGGCTGGGGGTTGGGGGGTCCAGCCTGTGGGCAAGCCACTGGGTTAGACCACTAACCGGGTTGTCACTGATAGCCTGTTATGCCTGGTTGGAGCTCACATCTCCGCCTGCTGGGACAGTGCAGGATCTGAGGCCAGAGAATGAAGCCGTGACCACATTCTGCCTTTCCCAACCTCAGCCGTCCCTGCAAAATGGCCTTCTTGGCTCCCCTAGAGGTTGGCAAAGAGAACTAAGTGTTCTCTGTGGATTGTCAGAGGCCTGCAGACACGTGGGGAGCTTTGTGATCTCACTCCGGGTCTCTCAAACCTCAGTGTGTCATTCTCAAACTAGGGAGCTTTTGCCCCAGCGCAGGGAGAGAAAGTCTCAGGAGAGACTCTTCTCAGGTGCCCATCGTGGTAGAGATCCTCTCTTGCTTGCTGTCCGGCTGGTGCTGGGGGTGTGGGCAGAAATCAGTCTTCCACTGTCAGTAGACACCTTAGGGAGTTGCCCCTCCCTGGTGGAGGACAGTCTGTGTCTGTCTCCTCCCGTGGAGGCTGCGCCCCGCTGCCCTGGCTCTAGGAAAATTCCTGGCCAGCATGAGCTGTGACCACGAGGGGGCGCCCTACACGGCCGACCGGAGACAGTTGCTCAGGCAGAGGGCTTTCAGCCCAGCCCGCCTGGCTCCTGTATCTGCCTCTGTTGGCTTTCTGCCCTTCTCTCTGCCGAGTGAGCAAGTGTGAGTCTGTGTTCAGATTTCCTTCCTATAAAGACACTGCTCATTTCGTCTGAGTTGATTACATTTCCAAAGACTGTGTTCAAGTGAGGTCACAGGTCCTGGGGGTCGGGACGTGGACAGGGGTATCTAGGGGACACGATTCAACCCACAGCAGCATCGTGCCCCCATCACCACCACCACCACCACCACCACCACCACAGCCCTTCCCCAGTGTCCCTGCCGCAGGTGCCTTCTCTGCTGCAGACCCAGCTCCCAGGGTTTCGCAGCATGAGGCACCCCTCCCCCTCCCTCCTGCTAGCCCTGAAGATGGTTGTCACAAGGAGCTGCCTGCGGTCCCGGGCCAGCCCATCCTGAAGGGACCTGCTCCATCCCCTGCTGCCCCCTTGGCCTCGTCACCCTCGCCCACACCTTCCCTGGGGACCGCAGTTACACTACCACCAGCATCACCTCGCTGGGGGCAAGGTGGGAGCAGGTGCGGGCAGGACCGGAGGGGCTCAGCCCAGCCGGCCTCCCTGCCCATCTCAGGCGCCTGTCGGCCACACACGCAGCGCCCTGGCCAGGTGGGGGTGGGGCGCTCTCCTCACAGGGCTCCCCGTGACCTGCAGCTGGGGGCCAGGGGCTGTACCCCTTTCCTGCTCTGACCCGGGCGCCCCTCCCCCAGGTCTCCACGGGGAACCTTCTGGTTATCCTGAGCCGCCACTACCAGGATGTCTCGTGCCTGCAGTTCACGGGGGACAGCAGCCACTTCCTCTCGGGGGGCAAGGACTGCCTGGTGCTGGTGTGGAGCCTCTGCAGGTAGAGTCCTGGCCGGCCGAGGCCTCCGACCAGGGGGCCAGGAGCCTGCTCCGCAGAAAGGCCGTGCCAGGGCCCGGGGGAAGGGGCTCCAGGTCAGGCTGGCTGTTTTAAGGAGGGCAGGGCCTGCTTGGAGCCGGGTGGAATGTAGAGATGTGGGCCGCCCTCCCTGCTGAGGTCCACCCCCCTGCCCCCGGAAGTGTGCTGCAGGCAGACCCCTCCAGGACCCCCGCCCCCCGGCACGTCTGGTCTCGCCATACCCTCCCCATCACAGACCTGCACTGCGGTTTTGGGGGACCCCTGGCCCGGGTGGCCACTGCATCGCTGGACCAGACAGTGAAGGTAGGACTCTGCCCCTGCCTCCAGTGGGCCTGTGAGCCAAGCCTGGCGGCTGGCGGGTTCCTGGCCTGCGGGAGCCAGAACATTGCCTCCTCCCCAAGGCTGGCTGCTCCAGACAGCTCTTAATCCCCCTGATGCTTCTGGCCTCAAGGACATCCAGAGGGTGGACAGTCCAGCCCTGTGTCAGCTTGGAAATTCCCACTTGGCCACTGTGCCCGACGGGCAGCTCCCAGCCAAACCTCAGGGGATTTGAGGGTGGCCGAGTCCTCAGGTCTTTGTCCATGGCTGGGGGTGGTCCAGGGCTGACCAGATGGTGGCCTAGGGGCTGACAGTGGCTAAAGCAGGAGGCCTTAAGGGGTCCCAGCCTGGGAACCGGCGCCCTTAGCCCCTGAGACTCCCTTGGTGACAGCTCCCAACTGAGGCCCTCACGGGGTCCAGAGCCCCCCAGCCAGGCTGCCCAGCTCTTAGACCAGCACTCCCGCCCCACCCACCCCCAGCTGTGGGAAGTCTCATCAGGTGAGCTGCTGCTGTCCGTGCTCTTCGACGTGGGCATCATGGCCGTGACCATGGACCTGGCCGAGCATCATATGTTCTGTGGTGGCAGCGATGGCTCCATCTTCCAGGTCGACCTCTGCACCTGGGTGAGTGTCCGAGGGCAGCTGGTTGGAGGGAGGCCCAGGCTTGGGCTGAGGAGCCGCCCTGCCTTTGGCTCACCGGCTCTCCTGGCCTCTGCAGCCCGGGCAGAGAGAGAAGAGCTTCCAGCCGGAGCAGGAGAGCGGGAAGGTGTTCAGAGGGCACAGGTGCGGGGACTGGGTCGACGGGAGGGATGGGGGCCCCATTCTCCCACTTCTGGGTTGGAGTCCCTGGGGCTGCCCTCCCAGGGCCTGTGTGTCCCCAGGAATCAGGTGACCTGCCTGTCGGTGTCCACGGATGGCAGCCTGCTGCTCTCAGGCTCCCACGATGAAACCGTGCGCCTCTGGGATGTGCAGAGCCAGCAGTGCCTCAGGACAGTGACCCTCAAAGGTGGGCGTGGGCAGCCCCTCCGGTACCCCCAGCTCCCCCAAGAGGTCCTGAGCCCATGAGGCTTTACCTGTCTGGGCCCTGGGGGCTGACGTGGGTGGGGAGTCAGGGCCCCAGGCCTGGTGGGCACTTGAGGAGTTGGGGGCTGGTGAGCCTGGGTACAGGTGGGGCTGAGGGTGGGTCCCAACCGACACCTGCCCGCCCCAGGCCCTGTGACCAACGCCTCCATCATGCTGGCGCCGGTCAGCATGCTCAGCTCCGACTTCAGGCCCGGCCTGCCCCTGCCCCGCTTCAGCAAGCACCTGCTGGGCGCCGAGCATGGGGACGAGCTGCACCGCGGGGGCTTCGCGCTGCGCCTGGGCCTCCACCAGCAGGTATGGCCCCCTTATCCCCCAGCAGGTGGCCAACCCTCAGGGACTCAGGGCCCCACCCTGGCTGGGCCTCCACCGTGTTGCTGTGGTCCCTCGGGGTCGGGGTCCTGACTGGGACCTCCCATGAACACCCTCAGTGAGCAGGCTCCTCTGATCTTGTAGTTGAGGTCAACCTGGTGGCCAGCCCTGACCTCAGGAAACACCAGAACCTTACGGAGAGGGGGCGGGCCGCACCCAGGAGCTGTCACAGGAGCGCGCCAGGGCCTGGAGGTTGTACGTGTCCAGCTGGGCAGCAGGCTGCACGCGCAGCCCTCCTGCCCCTCCTGGTCTGGGTCCTCTCCCCAGCCTCTGCGGGGCTGGCCTTGCCCACTAAAGCCATGCTCTGTCCACTGTTCCTGAGCCATGGGGTTGTCTAGGCCCCTCCGTACGGCGTGAAATTTGGCTCTGCGCGCGCCAATCTGCTGGCCGAGGGCAGTGCCCAGCAGGAGGCCAACAGCCTCTCCGCTGCAGCCACCTCGCTGGGTGGGCAGGCCCTCCCTACAGGCTGGAGGCACGACCTGACCACCCGGTCATCTGTCCTTGAGGATGTTTCTGCACATCCCTTGAGGCGGCTTGTCTCCAAGCCCCTGCATATGGTCTTGAGCCTCCCCGGCCCGTGGGCCTTGGGCAGTATGCTGGAGAGGGAAGCAGGTTTGAGGAGACTGGGCACGTGGCTTCCGGCCAGGCGTGGTGATGAAGCCATGGGCCTGGATAGTGTCACACCAGCCAGGCACCTGGTGACCCGTCTCGGAGCCTCATCTCCCATCAGTCAGCGGGCGGCAGGACTACGGCCCGCACTAACTGGGAGGATGCGCGTGGCCGCTGATGCCGCCTCTTGTGTTTCAGGGGTCGGAGCCCAGCTACGTGGAGCGGGCGGAGCAGCTGCACGCTGTGATGTGCAGCACGATGGAGAAGGTGGGAGGGGCGAAGCGGGAGGGGAGGGGCCCCAAGGTGGAGGGGTGGGGCCGGCGCCGGCAGGGGCGGGGCTGTTCACTGAGAGAAGATGCCGGCGCCCCGCCCTCCGTCCTGGGCGGTGGGGACCGTGGCCCTGACGCAAGCCTCCGCTCTGAGCCCACGCCCCTCCCCTAGAGCGTGCTGGGCGGCCAAGACCAGCTGCGGGTTCGCGTCACCGAGCTGGAGGATGAGGTGCGCAACCTGCGCAAGATCAACCGCGACCTGTTCGACTTCTCCACGCGCATCATCACGCGTCCCGCCAAGTGAGCGCGCCGCACCCCGCCGCACCCCGCCGCACCGTAGGGGATTCCAGCTGGGCATCCCCGCGAGACCAGCAGAGCCCCAGGCCGGAGCCGTCTTCTGCCACGTTCCTGTCTTTGGGGATTTTCATCTCCCCCCCGGGGTCGTGGTTCTCGTTGACCTACTGCCCTGTCGTGACCTCTCCTGTCTGTCGCGCTGGTGCTGTTCTGTTTGTAACAAGAGACCTGAAATCCTCTCCTCGGCCCCTGTGTGCCCGGGACCCTCGTGGAGGGACCTGCCTCCACGAATTTTACCGGAGCCGTCACAGCCCGAGTTTTAAATCTGGTGTGAGAATCCTGCTTCTCACGTTTTCACTCACCTGCCGCCTGGGTGCCTTTGCACAACTGAGAGGCGGGGGCGGTCCTTGGGGCGGGCCAGGGGCAGCCCGCCAGCTGCAGGCCGAGGTCACCAGGCACAGGAGTGATACACAGAGAGCAGTGTAGTCATACTGGTTCCAGCCCTCTGGGGCCACCTTAGGGTCCCCCCCCAACGTGGGTCAGGGCAGCCATCTCTGGGGTGGCAGCTGGTTCTGGGCCGGGGTTCCCCCAGAGAAGCACGTGCCCCCTCAACTTGAACAGGACATTCTTGGTGTCAGGGGCCCAAGGGGGTCAGGTATTCTAACTGCCTAAGGGAGACAGGGACACCACGAGCTGCCAGCCAGCACCTGGAGCCCAGCCCAGACATGTGACTCCCAAGGCTGCCAGTGGAACCTTCCAGAAAGCTGCCCTCAAGTGACAGCCTGCTTAATGGCCCAGAAAAATCCGTGTGACTTAGCGGGTCCCATACTCAGCTGGGGGCCAGCACTGAGTTCGTGTTTTTAGGCTAGTGGGCGTCCCCTCCTGGGACTCTGCGCCCTCCCCAGTGGCCTGGCTGTGCTGCAGCAGGGTGGCTGGAGTGGCACCAGGTCCCAGGGGTGTCCCTCTGCACCCACCCCCAGCCCACTGTGCTCAGGAAGCTAGACGGGGGTTACCTATAGATGCCAGGTAATGGGTTCTGCTGGCTCACGGAGTCCCCGTTACAGGCACCCGCCAAACACAGAGTGAGGTGGCTGTAGGCCTGGGGCTCCTGGGGGCTCCTGGCAGCCAGTGGGGGATGGTCTTGTGGCAGCTCGTCACCACAGAGCTGGGTCTTGGAGCTACGTCCTCTTCCCCAGAGCACCGTCTGTGGTCTGGGCCGGCTCAGTCCAGAGCGTCCAGAAGGTGGGGAGGGCAGCTGGGTTAGCTGAGGCTCCCCAGGGACCAAGGGCCACCTCACCTACCCAGGCCCCTCGCCCCCAGGCCCTGACCCTGGTGAGGGTCCCTCCCTGCCCCTGGTGCTGTGCCTCTGGCTGGTGGCCCTCCACCTGGCCACACCACCCCGACCCCTGCGCCCTCAGCTGTCTGCTCTCATCCGTGGTTAAGTGACTTGGAAGGAGGTGCAGGTTCCAGAGGTCCTGGGATTGCTCTTGGCATCTGCTTCCACTCCCAGCCAGGAGCCTGCAGAGGAGGGGTGGGGGGTGAGCTGGGCTGTTGGCCTCCTCTGGGCCTGGATTCTTCCCTGGAGTGGGGACAGGGCTGCTGTTCCCACTGCCCCTGAACCCCCACCCCCACCCCTCAAGGAGTCCCAGTGTCAGACCCCCAGCGTGGCTCTGGGCCCTCAGCTGCCCACTCAGCTCCTGGGGGTGCTTCCTGGTGTGTCCACCCTGCCCTGTGGATGGGGCAGGGGGCCGGTGCTCATGGTTCCTGTGGGCCCGAGGCGCGGCCCTGCCCAGCAGGGAGAGCCTCCTACTGACATGCGTCTGGCCTCCACACCCCCTGCCCCTGCCGCCTGGCCATGTGGGCCTGGAAGGGTGCCCGTTTCCCGGCCACAGACACAGGCCTTGCAGCCTCAGCCACTTGCTGGTTGCAGAGGATGGGGGTGGGCGGTGAGGGGCAGAGCCTGCAGACTTTCCCATTTCTGAAACCCCAGGTGGCCGCAGACAAGCCCCACCTGCTCTGGACACCTGGTATCCTTACCTGTAATGGGGCACACACCTGGGCCTGCGAGGAGCCTTCAGGTACTGGCATGCAGCAGAGCGAGTGTGTGACAGGGCATGCCCCGCGGCACGTGGTGCCCTTACCGTCCCGTCTGCACAAGTCTCTGTGCATGTTCCCTGGAAGCACAGTCCGAGTCCCGAGGCATCAATGGCAGAGGGGCAGATGTGCCCACAGATGACACCCATGTGCTGCTTGAACGTGTAGACCATAGTGAGCCGCACCTCAAACCCACCAGGACAGCTGTTACCTCAAAAGACGGAACAAGTGTCGGGAGTAGGTAGAGAGAGGTGTTCAGCCCTCTCGCACGGCTGGCGGGAGCAGGAAAAGGTGCTGCTTCCGTGACAAGTAGTCTGCAGGGTCTTCAAGAAATTACAGGTGGAATCACTATGTGCTCCAGCAGTCCCGCCCCTCGGTGCACACCCCAAAGAAGGAAAAGCAAGAGATGTTTGTATGCCTGTTGCCTCAGCAACCGATTCACAACAGCCAAAAGGCAGAAGCAACACAAGTATCCATCGACAGGTGATGGGTAAACACGACGTGGTCTGTCCTCAACAGCAGGTTTTATGCAGCCGCGAAAAAGAAAGGCGCTGACACTCGCTACCACGTGGACAGACTTCAAGAACACAGTGCTCGGTGAGAGAACCAGACACAGAGGATAAATACTGTCTGATTTTACAGGAGGACCATGGAGAAGTCAGTGTCATAGAGACAGGAAGGAGGCGGTGGGGCCAGTGCTGGGGGAGCGGGGGGGGGGGGAGGGGCGGAGTCGGTGTTTCGTGGAGACAGAGTTTCAGTTTGGGAAGATGAGAAAGTCCTGGAGATGATGGTGAGGAGGGTCACACAACAAGAAGAAAGTGCTTAATGCCATTGAGGTGCACTTACAAATGGTTAAACTGGTGAATCTTACGTTATGTGTATTTTACCATAATTAAGAAAAAAGCCTTTCCTGTGACTCCTTGTTTAATCTGCATGGTAGCTGGGAGGTTAAAAGCTACTACCCTTGCCCTTGTAAAGATGGAGAACCAAGGAGCAGTGGCCAGGAATCCACCCCAATCACGCAAGTGCAGCCAGTTCTAGATTCCAGCCGGGGCCTTCATCACTGGTCCTGATAGGGAAATACTGGTTAAGGGGGGGTACCAGCAGGGCCGGAGGGCTGGCAGGTTCAGGGGGGCTCCGTGTGAGTCCTGGGAGGGGCGAAGCCCTGTCTGCTTCTCAGCTGCCTCCCAGAACCAGTGCATGACAGTGTTGACCGTCTGCTGAGGGCCATATTAGGGTGAGGAAGTGTCCCCACCCCAGGATGGGTCCCTATTTCTGAGGACTCATGCTGGCATGGGGACCTTACCCCAGGGTGAGATGAGGCCCTGGGGCCCCCGAGAACACTTTGTAACCTGCTGCCTCACCCAGGACAGTGGGGGCGGGGAGGGAAGGAGGCATGTCCCTGGTGTAACACTGGCTTCAGGCAGGGCGGGGACTGGAATCCAGTTCCTTCCTGCTCCCTGTCTTGGGATGCCTGGCCAGATGGCTGGATGAGGTGGCCTTGTCACCTGGAACCCAGCCACTTGGCCCTCGTTAGTCATCTCGAAATTCAGTCTATACTGCTGGCTGCCTCTTGGCATTTTTATCCATGTAATGGGTTTTTTTTTTCCCAGCCTCTCTCAACACTGGCTCCAAAAGGAGACGGGTTTGTGTGTGAAAAAAATCACCCGAGTATAGACTCATTGATTCGAGCTGGAATGCTCCCCGTGGAGCTGTGGCCCCGCACCCTGAGGGGTCGTGAGGGAAGCCTGGTCCTCCACCCCTGCTCCAGGGAGGAGAGCTCCCTGCAGGACACCGCAGGCCCCTTACCTGGCCAGTGTTCAGTGAGCGCCTGCGGCAGGCCAGGGCACGAGAAGAACCCCAGTTCATTTGACGTGGAGAAGCCCAGAGAACAAGGGGAGGCTGGGAGGTTGGCAGGTAGTGGGGAGTCGCAGAAGATTCAGAAGCAGTGGAAGGTGATGTAGCTAAGTGTCCTTGTCTGAGCCATTATAGAGTGCCTGCCATGTGCAAGAGACGGTGGTGAATAAGCCAGACCCACCCCTGCTTCCCAGAGATGGGGGGTGGGGGGTGGGCAGGGGAGAGCCACTAAATACTAAAGCAAATAAAGGAGCAAAAGGATGATAGCATGCGATGGAGTTAATGTAGGCAGGGGAAACTTAAATGGAGTAGGGGGACGTTCTGCCTCCTGGGTGACAAGCCAGGAATATTTTTCAAGCAGGGGCATTTGGAACTGGGTCTTGTAGGGTAAAGAGGAGTTCTCTGGCTTAAGTTGCCTGCCCACAGCTGGATGGCAGGAGACCTGCCCTAGAGGTTTCCATCAGACGTGTCTGCTTCAGTTTCCCCAAGGGTGTGAGCGATGTTGGAGCACACTCATGGGTCGGTCTGGGTCGATGCTGCTTTCTGGAGGGAGGTGCTGTTCTGTGACTGTGGAGGCAAACTAACCCCTTCTGGGCCTTAGTTTCCCTGATTGAGCAATGGGAAATATTCCCAGGCTTGGGGGCAGGGGGATGAAATGCAATCCTGGGGTGGAATACGGGTGATAGCGGGGACTGATTCTGATGCAAAATCCCTCCCTGGTGCTAACCTCTGTTTCCTCATCTGCAGAATGGGGAGAAGCTCCCATGGCACCGAACCAGGAAGGGCAGTGGTTAGATCCCACCCTCCCCGCCCCCACATGGTGTAGCCATCCGAGCCTGGGTTTCCTGCCCTGAGTGGTGGCTGTGACTCCTCTTTAGTGGGTTGCTAGGTACTAGGGGACCGGGATGGGGTTAAGGACGGGCGCTGGTCGGCAGGCGGGGGCAGGAAGGATGGGCGCCGGCCTGGCGGGGGCGGGGCAGGGAGAGGCTGGGGCGGGCTGAGGTCCCGCCTCCCGCGGTGCCACCCTCCGCTCCGCCCCGCGGCTCCCGCCGGCAACTTTGGGATGGAGTTTGTGCGGGCGCTGTGGCTCGTCCTGGCGCTGGCTCTGGGACCCGGGCCCGCCGGGAGCCACCCGCAGCCGTGCGGCGTCCTGGCGCGCCTGGGGGGCTCGGTGCGCCTGGGCGCCCTGCTGCCCCGCGCACCCGCAGCCCGCGCCCGCGCCCGCGCCGCCCTGGCCCGGGCCGCCCTGGCGCCGCGGCTGCCGCACAACCTGAGCCTGGAGCTGGTGGCCGCCGTGCCCCCCGCCCGCGACCCTGCCTCGCTGGCCCGCGGCCTGTGCCAGGCGCTGGCGGCGCCGGGCGTGGCAGCCGTGCTCGCCTTCCCCGAGGCGCGGCCCGAGCTGCTGCAGCTGCATTTCCTGGCGGCTGCCACCGAGACCCCGGTGCTTAGCGTGCTGCGGCGGGAGGCGCGCTCGCCCCTCGGCGCCCCGGTACGCGCGGACACCGGGACAAGACCCGCGGGTTCCCCGGGTCCGGATGGGGGGGGGTGTCCTGGGACGCTCCTGGGGCGCGGGTCCCAGGGGTCCGGATAGCGGAGTCCTTGGGACGCACAGGACTCAGATTCCTGGACCCTAGATGCAGGAGCCCCCGGGGATGCCCAGGAGTCCGGATGCATGGAGACTAGGAGTCCGGATGACAGAGGCCTGGGGGCCCTGGGATCGCGAGACCTGGACCCCTGGATCCCGGATGCCCCTGGAGCTCGGAGACCCAGGATGGGAGGCGGGAACCCCGTGGGACGGCCCTGGACCCCTAATGGCGAATCCCACAAGACACTCCTCTAGGCCCTGAATTTGGAGCTCCCCTCGTTACACGCCATTCTCAGGTCCGAGGGCACCTCCCGGTTCCCAAGGCGCAGGGCCGGGGGGGCGGGGGTGCTGGGACCAGGAAGTGGGTCTCCCTCCTGGAACTCCAGCGCGTGCTAGTTTCAAGGGCTGCGGCACCAGATCGTCCTTCTTCCAGGATCCTCCCAGAGACCCCACCTGGGGGGAGCCGAGGCTTGCCCCGCCCTACAGCCTCCCTGATGGCCCTCTCAGGTCCCCAGGGCTACCCTGTCATTCCAAACCCCTCTCCTCCTCCACCCCCTCCTCGTCCTTGGAGCTTATTGTTTTCTAAATTCCACCCCCAGGCACAGATTTGGGTCCGAAAAAGTAGAGAATGGGATAAGGAGGAGGAAAGGGTAACTGGCAGAACTCTGGGGACCCTGTTGTGCCCCAGGGAAAGAACCCCCTCCCAGGGCCAGCAGGGAGAGACCCAAAGTCAGGACATGGGGACTGAGAGGGGCTTCCCTCCTCCAAACTAACCCTTTAGGACTTCCTTTTCTTGAGGTCTTTTTCTTGAAGTTTTTGGGTCTCTTTCATCCTCCTTGTCACTGACCCCTCCCTGTGGGAGAGATGCAGGACCCAAATCCAGGCCTATGCCACCCTCTGCAGCCAATTCTAGGAACTGCACCCCTGTAGTTGGAACTGTCAGCCTTTTGGGGGGGGGGGTGCTGGCGTGCGCCCCGCCCAGGACTGAGCAGCAGCCCCCAGCTTGTCCTCCAACACTCGGCACCCTGACCCCACCCGGACAACACTGCCTGCCTTAGGTGTCCTGCCTTAGGTGTCTGGCAAAGCTCTCTTATCCTTCTCACACTCAAAACATTTCCAGGAGAACTTTCTGGGTGCCATGGGGTACAGAAGGAGCCCCTCAGTCCCTGGCTTGACTGGGAAGTCTGAATAGAGGAGAGGTAGGAGAGCTGGGTTTTCAAGGATGTGTAGGAGTTGGCTGGCAATAAATGGCAAAAGGTATTCCAGCTGGAGAATTCAGAAAGCCTCAGGGTGACTGGAACCAAGGGAACAGGCCCTGACCGTCAGGCCAGGGCTGGGCTTTGTGCTGCTGGCAATGGGGAGCCACAAGATGGTGTAGAGCAGGGGTGAGACTGGGAAGAAGCAGGCATGAGGTCCAATCACCAAGGTGACATGTATTTATTGAGCATCTGCTGATGGGGCTGGGAAGAGTATGATGGGACATTGAGGTTGCCAGCCCTAACTGTGACCACCTCTCTGCCAGAATCCGTTTCACCTGCAGCTGGACTGGGCCAGCCCCCTGGAGACGCTGCTTGACGTGCTGGTGTCTGTGCTGCGGGCGCACACCTGGGAGGACGTTGGCCTGGTGCTCTGCCGCATGCGGAACCCCAGCAGCCTGGTGGCCCTCTGGACAAGCCGGGCAGGCCGGGACCCGACGTTGGTGCTGGACCTAAGCCGGCCGGACCCGGGCGATAGTGGAGGGCTGCAGGCACGCCTGGCCCCACTGGGTGTGTCGGCGCGGGGCACAGCCCCGGTACCCATCGCAGTACTCCTGGGCTGTGACGCCGCCCGGGCCCGTCAGGTGCTGCAGGTCGCGCCCCCCGGGCCCCGCTGGCTGCTGGGCACGCCACTGCCCGCCAAGGCCCTGCCCACCGAGGGCCTGCCGCCTGGGCTGCTGGCACTGGGCGAGGTGGCTCGGCCCCCACTGGAGGCTGCCATCCACGACGCGGTGGAACTAGTGGCCCGGGCGCTGGGCAATGCAGCCCGTGTGCGGCCGGAGCGTGCCCTCCTCCCCACCATGGTCAACTGCAATGACCTGCAGCCGGCCGAGCCTGAGTCCTCAGGTCGCTTCTTGGCACGGTGAGCGTGGACGCCGCTGCAGGAAGGCACCTCTGACTGTGGGTGGCAAAAGGCAACGTTATTGGCACTTGCTGTATGCCAGGCGTTGTGCCCTCAGAAGCCAGGCGGTTTGTCCATCGTGGGGGAAAGCAGAGCCCAAGAAGGGAATTTTGGGGGCGGGGGGCTCTGGGAGAAGCAGGCAGGGCAGGGGAGGGAATGGGCGAGGCCTGCGGAAGCGAGCCTCCACTTGATCCTGGGGAGTTCTGGCGGGTGGACAGCACCCCGGGGGCAGACAGCCCCACCTGGGCGTTTGAACTGGGCAGTCAGCCCTCGGCTTGGCTTCGGGCGGGGCCGTTGTCACAACCTCCGGGGCATGGGTGCTCCAGCTGGGAAGGGGGTCTGGAGTGGGGCACAGCAGCATCCCTGAGACCCAGGGCCAGGTGTGTCTCAGGGAGGCGAGGCGGAGGGATCTGACCTTGGCCCACGGACCCCTCCACCGCCCTGATGCACCCCCACCCCACCCCAGCTTCGGGCGGGGGCCGTTGTCACAACCTCCGGGGCATGGGTGCTCCAGCTGGGAAGGGGGTCTGGAGTGGGGCACAGCAGCATCCCTGAGACCCAGGGCCAGGTGTGTCTCAGGGAGGCGAGGCGGAGGGATCTGACCTTGGCCCACGGACCCCTCCACCGCCCTGATGCACCCCCACCCCACCCCAGGTTCCTAGCCAACACGTCCTTCTGGGGCCGCACGGGGCCAGTGTGGGTGACCAGCTTCTCACAGGTGCACGTCTCCCGGCACTTCCGGGTGTGGAGCCTTCACCAGGATCCGCTGGGCGCCCCGGCCTGGGCCACAGTGGGCAGCTGGCGGGATGGGCGGCTGGAGCTGGAGCCAAGGGGCGCAGCTGCGTGGCCCCCACCCCTGCCCGGCTCCCGGGCGCGGCCCAAGCTGCGCGTGGTGACGCTGGTGGAGCACCCGTTCGTGTTCACCCGTGAGACGGACGAGGACGGGCAGTGCCCGGTGGGGCAGCTGTGCTTGGCCCCTGGCACCAACGACTCGGCCGCCCTGGATGCGCTGTTCACCGCGCTGGCCAATGGCTCGGTGCCCCGCGCCCTGCGCAGGTGCTGCTATGGCTACTGCATTGACCTGCTGGAGCGCCTGGCGGAGGACACGCCCTTCGACTTCCAGCTGTACATCGTGGGCGACGGCAAGTACGGGGCGCTGCGGGACGGCCGCTGGACCGGCCTGGTGGGCGACCTGCTGGCCGGCCGGGCCCACATGGCGGTCACCAGCTTCAGCATCAACTCGGCGCGCTCGCAGGTGGTGGACTTCAGCAGCCCCTTCTTCTCCACCAGCCTGGGCATCGTGGTGCGCGCGCGGGACACGGCCGCGCCCATTGGCGCCTTCATGTGGCCGCTGCACTGGTCCATGTGGCTGGGCGTCTTCGCTGCCCTGCACCTCACCGCGCTCTTCCTCACTCTCTATGAGTGGCGCAGCCCCTACGGCCTCACACCCCGAGGCCGGAACTGGGGCACCGTGTTCTCCTACTCCTCCGCCCTCAGCCTCTGCTACGCCATCCTTTTTGGACGCACGGCATTCAGCAAGACGCCCAAGTGCCCCACGGGCCGCCTCCTCATGAACCTGTGGGCCATCTTCTGTCTGCTTGTGCTGTCCAGCTACACCGCCAACCTGGCTGCCGTCATAGTCGGGGACAAGACGTTCGAGGAGCTGTCAGGCATCCACGACCCCAAGGTGGGCAGCTGCGGGGGCTCAGGGCTCAGAGCCAGGAGGTCACCCACCCACTCACCCCAGTCCCCACCCAAGACCCAGTCAAGTGCGGGCATCCACTCCTGCGAACATGTATTGTGTGTTCCAGGCGCTGGGGACTCAGCTGGGACAAAACAGGTGGGATTGCTAACAAGAACCGAGAGAGAGAAGCAAAATGGGTGATGTGTGAGATGGTGATCAAGTTCCAGGGAGGAAAATAAGGCCCGGTGGGGACAAGGGGAGTAGTGGGGAGGGACAATTTCTCAAATGGGGATCAGGAATTCCTCAGGGCAGGGTGACTTTCATGGAGATATCAGGGAGGAATGTGGTAGAGGATGCAGCTTCTGCAAAGGCCCTGAGGCAGGACTGTGCCTAGTGTGTTGGAGGAACATTGAGGAGGCCTGTGTGGCTGGGGCAACTAGAGGGAGGAAGGGAGAGTAGGGAAGAGAGGGTAGGGAGGGGACAGAGCAGACCGTGCAGGGCCTGTGGGTGTGTGAGGACCTAGGCCTCAAAAGCAGCTCTGTCTGAGATGGAGCTTCCACCAGGAGACCTGGACATCTGTGGGCAGAGCAGGGCATGCCCCAGCCTACATATTCTTCTAATTAAAACCTTGTCATATTCTCGAGTAGGGAGCAAGGACCACCATGCATCAACCCATTGCCTGGTTCTAAAATCAATTCCTGGCTAGTTTCATCTACGCACCAGGCCTCCTGTCATTTCATCATGAACATTCCGGGAACTTAAACATCGGGGACCCATTTTCTCAGTTGTCTTTTTTCCCACCATGGTTTGTTTGAATCAGGATCCTAATCACACATGCACAGACATGGCAGACGGTAGAAACCTCTTTGTAACTGAACCAAACGCAGGTCCGCTCACCCGCGCACAGTAAAGCCAGTCTACTGACCCTGGGTTGTGGTCAAGGAAAGTGCAGCGTTTATTGTAGGTACCCAGCAAGGAGTCCAGGAAGCTAGTGCTTAAAAGATCTGAAGTCCCAGACGAGCTTCAGGGAGAGGTTTTTAAAGACAGGATGATGGAGGGGGTTTGTGAGGCATGTGATCAGCTCATGGATTGGTTGGTGGTGAAGTCATTAGGAGTCAACATCGTCACCCTGGTTCCAATTGTTTTGGGGTCCACGTGCTGGTGGGCAGCATGCAGTTTACTTCTTCCGCCTGGTGGTGGTTTCAGCCTCTGCAAAACAGCTCAAAGGACGTGGCTCAGAATATTCCCTCTAGCCACCAGGGAGGAACTAAAGGTCTTTGACTTTGTTAAATGGCTAAACCAGCATTATTTTGTCCCGTTCGACTGTTTTTCTCATGTCTCTGATTAGATTCATGCTCTGGAAATTGGGTAAGGACTAGGAGGAAACGTTTCTATAAACAAGAGGCAGGTGGAGTATAGGGAGTGTCTGTCCCAGGAACGTGCATCTTGATACTCGACTCTAGTTTCCTTGTCCATCTTTTTTTTACACTAGAGATTTGTTTGTTGGACAAATAGTCTTGTTGTGTTTCCCGTAGCATCTCCCAGTGTTTGCATCTAGCCGATCACATCCCCAAATGGACTTTAGCCTCTTCTGCTGCCCCCGCCCCACCAGTGTCCTCTCTAAACCAGTAATAAAACCTAGATGCCTGCTGTCCGATGTGCTGGTCACTCGCCACGTGTGCTTCTTTTTAAATTGATTTAATTGTAAGCGCTTAACAGTCACTGGAGAATAGCACAGGTGCAGAGTGTTTCCCTTCCCAGAACGTTCTAGACGGCCCTGCTCTACAGGCTTCAGACTTAGGTCTGGCTTTTTGGAGGAGCTGTAGCCCCATCAGGAGGCCCTGGTCAGTGTGGCCTCAGCAGCCACTCACTTACGCGTTAGGAGTTTGCACCATCAGTGGGTGACCCCAAGAGACCAGGGATGAGGGAACACCGCTGGTCCAGGAGGGATGGGGTGGGGGGGCCTGGGTCAGGGCTGCAGAGGTGCCAGCCGTGGGCAGGTTCAGGGTGTTCTGAAGGCATTGCCCACAGGATCTGCAGATGGACGGGTGGTGGTGAGAGAGCCAGGGAGGAACAGAGGAGGGAGAATCGAGCTGCCCTGACTGCAGTGGGAAGGTGTGTGTGTGGGGGGGGCAATTCAGGAGGGGGTCTTGGACGTGGTGAACTTGGGTTTCCTGGAGGACCCTAAGGAGAGACGTTGAGAGGGCAGTGGGAGTTGTGGCATTCAGGGCCAGGTCTGCCTGGAGATGGATGTGGGGGTTTTACAACAGCGGTTTTCAACTGGGCAGTACTGCCCCCGGGGGACACTGGGCCAGGTCTGGGGATGTCTGTGCTTGTCATGACTGGGGATGCTCTTGGCGTGGGCGGGGGCAGCCAGGGGTGCTGCTCCACCCCCTGCCATGCCCAGGGGACCCCCACCCCCACCCGCTTCAGCCAGGCTAGGGGAGAGGCTGGTTGAGAGCCATCAGCCTGGGCGGTCCGGGCTGGGGGACGGAGCTGGGCTGGGGGAGCTGGGCAGCGGTTGGGGCGGCCCCGCGCTGACCCGGCGCTGGCCCGCAGCTGCACCACCCGGCCCAGGGCTTCCGCTTCGGCACCGTGTGGGAGAGCAGCGCCGAGGCCTACATCAAGAAGAGCTTCCCAGAGATGCACGCGCACATGCGGCGCCACAGCGCGCCCACCACGCCGCAGGGCGTCGCCATGCTCAAGTGAGGCGGCCGCGGGTGGGCGCGCCCAGGCGGGGCGGGGCGACGCGGGCCCGCTCACCCCGCCCCTGCCCCTGCAGGAGCGACCCCCCCAGGCTCAACGCCTTCATCATGGACAAGGCGCTCCTGGATTACGAGGTGTCCATCGACGCCGACTGTAGGCTGCTGACCGTGGGCAAGCCTTTCGCCATCGAGGGTGAGAGGCCCCTGGGATCAGTGAACTAGGGCAGTGGGGAGCCACTGCCGGCTTCAGGCGGGCACAGCCCCTCTGGGGCCGTGTCTAGCTTGGTCCCGACCCAACGCCCGATTTCCCCAAGGCTATGGCATTGGACTCCCCCAGAATTCGCCGCTCACCTCCAACCTGTCAGAGTTCATCAGCCGCTACAAGTCCTCGGGCTTCATTGACCTGCTGCATGACAAGTGGTACAAGATGGTGCCTTGTGGGAAGCGGGTCTTCGCCGTTACAGAGGTGGGGCAGGGCCTGGGACGCGGCGGGGTGGGTAGGCGTTGGGGTTCCTGGGCCTGCCTGCTCCCCCATTGAGGTGGCCAACCCCTGCTCGTGCATATTGGCCTGCTTTTGTGGACTCCTATTTATCCCATGAAACCCCAGCTCCAGTGCCCGGCCTCTCTTCCATGAAACCCGAGTTCTGAACATGGAGCCCTAGCCTTCCAGTGCAGCTCCACAGCCCCAGGTCCTTCTCTCTTGCCCAACCTCTGACCTCCACCCCACCCAAGGCCAGGACTCCCCAAGTGTCTGCCACGACCATGAAGGGTTGTGTGCCTGTGTCCTGCCTGTAGACCCTCCAGATGGGCATCCACCACTTCTCAGGGCTCTTTGTGCTGCTTTGCCTGGGCCTGGGCAGTGCTCTGCTCAGCTCGCTAGGCGAGCACGTCTTCTACCACCTGGCGCTGCCCCGCATCCGCAGGGGCAACAGGCTGCAGTACTGGCTGCACACCAGCCAGGTGAGAGAGCGACCACACAGGTGGGTGGGCACTGGCAGCCTCCCGCGGACCCGACCTCGATGCA
The DNA here is from genome assembly GCF_009834535.1 of Camelus ferus. Lineage (NCBI taxonomy): Eukaryota > Metazoa > Chordata > Mammalia > Artiodactyla > Camelidae > Camelus > Camelus ferus. The sequence continues at coordinate 26,868,467 of NC_045717.1, read as the reverse complement.
ACCTCTGTCTTGGCTCCTAGAGAATCCATCGCGCCCTCAACGCTGAGCCGCCCAAGGAACAGGAGCCAGAGCCCGAGCCAAGGTAAGCATCCCTGGGGGGTCACTCCCCACCCCACCAGCTCTGGCACTTGCCCCCAAGCCAGCCACTGGGTCCACACCACCCGTGGCCTCTTGAGACACCCTAAGCCTAGAGGGCAGAGGAGGGCCGTGGGTAGGATGCGGCTGCTCAGCCCCACCCATCTCCAGGGACCCTGAGGAGACTCGGCGGGACATGCTGGCTGCCCCCGCGGGCCCGGGAAGCTGGACACGGGTGCACCAGGTTGTGGCAAGGGAGCGTCACGTGCGCTTCCTGCTGGAGCCAGTCGTGGCTGCTGACCCACCAGACGTGGATGTGGATGAGGCCAGGCCGCCTGGGGACCCCATCCGGCTCTGCCCCAACGGCCGCCTGCCCACTGAGCTGACCTCGGAAGGCCCGCATCCTGGGGAGCTGGAGGAGCTGGAGGAGCTGGAGCGACACATCGAGGGTGCACGCGAGCGGCTCCGCCAAGCACTGGTGCGGCACAGAGAGCTCCTTGCCCAGCTCGGGGTCAGCGCCGGCGAGCAGCCCTGCCACCCGCTCCAGGCCTGTGTAGAATCAAGTGGGGCTGCCCAGTGAGGGTGAGGAGGGACCCGGAGCTCAGTTCCAGTGGCTCCACCTGCTCCGAGGGGCCCCCACCCACTGGAAGGTGGGCCCCCTCCCCGCAGCCTCGCCACACAGACGCTGGCCTAGACACTGTCAACAGACAGTTTATTCTATATACAAACACCATTTTGTACACTGCAATTAAATAGAGTGGAATGGGCGCTCTTCTGCATTCCTCACCGAGTGGGTTGGGCTGCCTGCCAGCTACCACCCCGAGAAGGGTGAGGTGACGCCTGTGGCTGCCTTCCATGTTGGTGACCGGCCTGTCCCTGTGGCTGAGGTGTGAGCCGGACCTTCCTGGGACCCCAGCCCGGGGCGAGGGCGGTCGTGGAAAGGCACTGCGCACGACGGAGCACCAGCTGAGCCATCTCCACCCAAGTTCACCTTGCTCAGAGACCTGCCCGCTCTGCCCCTGGGACAGCTCGCTCCCGACCTTTCACCAGCCCCTTCCAGAATCTTCTGCAAAGCCCCCGCCCCCTCTCCCACCAGGCTCATTGGCCTGTCTTGATTTGCTGGCGAAGGAAGCCCACCATAAACAGGGACAGGCTGCAGACAGGCCCCACGGCCTGGGGGAGAGAAGCCCGCCTCCAAGCAAACCTGGTGGACCCTCTCACCACCCAAGGCAGGCTGGGCAGTCCCAGAACCACCAGGGACAGCCCCCCTGATCCCGGGAGGCTCCAGCCAGGTCATACCCAGCTGGCCTGCACAGCCAGGGAGAGAGGCAGTCAGCCGCCCAGGGCTCAGGAGCCGACTTCCGAGGGTGCATCCACCAGGGCCATGGATGCAAGGCTAGGCCCACTCACCCTGGCAGCCTGAGGGGTTGTGTCAGGCCCCGGGGAGTCGCTTTGGGGGGTACTGTCCTGGGCAGCCCGGGGGATTGCCGGCCGCCGGTCCAGGAGGGAGGCGCTCAGGCCAGATAGGAAGGAGGCATCTGTGATGATGGCGGCCGTCTCTGCCATCCAACCCAGGTCACCACTGGCTGCAGCAGCCACCGAGGCTGCCGCGGCCACCAAGGAACTGGGTGCCTCAGCCACAGGCCCGGGGCCCCCGCCGGCACCCTGCAAGCTAGGGCCCAGGGCAGGGGGCTGGCCGGCAGAGTCGGGGGTGGCGGCCGGGGCGCCTCCATTGTTGTTGAGGTCATCCGGCAGCGCCGTGGGGGTGCCGGGGCCCAGCGGCGGGGCCTGCAGCAGCATCTCCTGGATGCGGATCTGCTGCAGGATGGCAGGCAGCTCATAGTGGTGGAAGAAGTAGATCATGGAATGCTGCGGGGGGAGGCATCAGGTCAGGCAAGAGCCCAGAGCCAGAGCCCCCTCCTCCGTGGCATCCCCAGTGGGCCGGGCCCCGGGGCCAGGCAGTCGCAGGGACAGCCACCTCACCTGGATGAAGAGCCAGGAGGCGACAAGGGCCAGGCTGCTGTACTGGCCGTTGAAGCGGTAGTGGTAGGCGTAGAAGGCGAAGTGGTACAGGTAGAAGAACCTGTGAGGGGAACGGTGAGGCGCTGCCACTTGGCTAAGCCCGCCCCGGACCCCAGGGACCCCGGTGCCCACCGAAGCCAGTGCCGCTTGCTGGTGTTGGTGTGACAGCAGATGGCGTCATACTGGTCAGCCAGCCACACAATGAGGATGATGTAGAAGGCCGTGGTGGTGTCGTTGAAGAACTCGGACATGATGGCTTCCATCCCTGCAGGAGACGGGCAGCAAGCTGGTTGCGGCGGGTGGGCAACAGGCCAGGCAGGGCCAGGGCATCAGGTGTGGGAGTGGGGTCCTCACCCACAAGGGCCAGGATGACGGTCAGCAGCGGCGCCGCGGGGAAGGCGATGGCCATGTTCATCTCCAGCATCTGCAGCAGGTCCACTGCAGGACAGGGCGGTGGGCGGGCAGACCGGGTGAGGCACCCGGCGGGGGGAGGGGGGAGGGGGCTGACCAGCAGGGACACTCACCAATGAAGACAAAGATCTGGTGGTGGGAGTAGCGCAGCAGCATGGACACGCTCAGGGTCTGCAAGCGGGGCAGTGTGACGCCTGCTGGAGGGGCTGCCCTGCCCCTCATCCTCCAGCCCCGGGCTGGTGCCCTCCTTGGACCCACCCCTGCCCCGCCCCGCCCCAGAGCACTCACGAAGATGACCATGATGACGAAGGCGGCCAAATACGACGTGCGGGCCATCCACATGCTCACGAAGCGGTAATGCTCCCCGGACACCACGTTGCGCAGGAAGCCTGCGCCGGAGACACTGAGCAGGCGCCCCGGGCCGCGCCTCGGGTCCCCATCCCTGGGCCCCCACATACCCTTGTTCTCCTCGTTCTCGGCCAGGCCCTTCACACTGGACATGAGGAATGTCGTCGTAGCCCAGGAACTCGGCCAGCAGCAGGCGGCTGAAGCGATCCCCGAAGCACTGGTCCCGCGTGGGGTCTGTGGGCGGGACCGTGACAGGGACGTGGACCCGGCCAGGCCCCCACCAGCCCCAGGCCTGTCTGAGGCCCCAGGAAGGCCAGACCTTCATTTCTGGGAGTGGGGTAGCCCCTGCCCAGCCTCACCCCAAGCAGGCTGTAACTGGCAGGCCTGGACGAATGGTCCAGGGATAGCCCGCAGACCTCGGACTCAATGCTTCGGGGTTACCCCCCACCCAGTCCCTCTCCCAGGAGGAGACCCTGAGATCCGGGAGAAAGGGGCCCAAACTTGGTCCAGGACTGACACTCACCCAGGGTGACCACCATGACGGGGATGCTCAACCGCTGCCGCGTGGCCTGTGACAGCCTCAGGAAGCCGTATTCCAGCGAGTACTCCACGATGTACTCGTCCTGTGGCCACACTGTGGGCGGGGACAGGCCAGGTCAGCCTGCAGGGCCTCTCTGCCCGGGGAGGGCGAGGGACAGCAGGCCTGCCTGGGGCCCTGGGCTTTTAGCCCCAGTGAGTGAGCCTACCTTTTGCGGGTGTCTCAGGGAAGGGGAAGTCCTGGCTGTCGTTCAGGGCCTTGGGGCCACCCGGTGGCTTGAGCACCTTGGGCTCGATGTCCAGCTCAAACTGCAGAGTAGGGGCAGGGGTCAGTGGGCCATGGGACCCTGGGCTCTGGCTGCCCAAGCACCTCCCTCCCTCCAGTGACAGGGCCCCTACCATCCCTGCAGCAGCTCCGTCATCTGGGAAGGCCAGGGCCCGCCCAGAGTTCTGGGCCTGGAGCCTCTGGGGGTCTCCTCGGCTATCTCTGCCCTTGGCACCCCAGAAGTAGGCCAGTCCCTTTCAGGTGACAGCTGGGACACAGCCTTTTGTTCTGCCTTGAGGCCACCAGAGCAAGAGTAGCAAGAGTAGCCATATGGCCAAGTGCCAGGGCCTGCAGGTCAGGCACATTTCCAGCAGCCGGGGAGGGCCTCAGGCCTCGGGTCTGTGCAGCCCTCCCAGCCAGCTCACCTTGATGGAGCTGTTCCCAAACATCTCCATGGTCAGCTCCTCCTCTTCCTCCTCCTCTTCCAGCTCCAGGCCGGCCGGCTCCACGGCCAGGCCAGGGAAGCTGCCGCGGCTGCCGCCATCACAGAACTGCAGGAAGACGGGCGCGCGGCTCGAGTTGTGCTGCACCTCGACGCGCAGGATGCCTTCTCGCGGCCACTTGTCCCGCACGTGCTCCAGACAGTTGATGGGCGAGCGGGAAAAGACAATGTGGATGTAGGCCAGGACGAAGAGCACGAACAAGGCCTGGGGGGGCGGGGGGCGGGCAGCAGGTAAGCTGCCCACGTCCCTGCCTCCCACCTGCTGGACCCTACCCAGCACACCAGACCCCAAGCAGCCTGGGCCCCGGGGGCTCGGGCACGTCCTGAGTGTATCTTGGGCACCCGCTGGACCCTCACCCAGGGATGGCCCAAGCTGGGCTTGGGCCCTCCTGACAGGGACCTACAGAGCACAGGGGGCCGCCAACCAGCTGCTCCCTCATCCTCAGAGCCCAGACCTCACCAGCTAAATACAGCCTCCCTTGAGGCTGGGGCGCCCGCTGCACCCACACCCTCCAGGACTGGCAGCTGCTGAACACAGCCGGCCTTCTCAGCCAGGCCATCGGCACTTGTAGCAGGGCCTGCTGGATCTGTCTCTTTGAGGGGCAGTTTTCTCATCTGTGAACAGGCCCCAGGAGCCACAGGGCCACATCTTGGGGCATCAGTGGTTGTCATACCTGAGGGGCTCCTGGCATTAAGTAAGTGGGTCCAAGGTGGCTCCTCCACACCCCTCCAGTGCCTAGGATGCCCCAGTCCTGATGTCCACGGTGCCCAGGAGAGAGCTTCACAGCGCTGTGCCTCTCATGGGGCCCCAGGAGACGCATGTCAGCATCCCAACCTGGACATACCACTCCTGTGTGTTCCACCCACTCACCCACCTCTTGGGGAAAGGGCCCGAGGGCCTGGCTAACCCAGTGGGGTGCTTGCCTGCTGCCCTGGCAAAGATGGGAGTTGGGGGTGGCACAGCCTTTGACACGCCCCGACCACGCACTTGGACCCACACTAGTCCCCCACCGTGTGGGATGAAACCACAGCCAGAAACACCCGGATAATAGACCAGAGCCCAAGGTCCTTCCTTGTCCTCTGGCGGGATGCTGACACTCAGGGGTGTGGTTAACTGCCCGTGGCCGCACAGCCACCAGCACCTCATCCTTTCCACACCCTGCCACGAGCCCCATAGGTGGCCCATGGACTGCCTGGCCTCCCCAGTGGAGCTCGCCCTGCAGGCTGGACAAAGGCTGGGCCAGCACAGCACCCTCTCCAGTCCCAGCCCGGCCCCTGTGGCTGTGACTTGAAGGGATGAAGAGTGGAGAGACGCCCCACATACCGCTGAGGTCCTGGATCCAGCTGTTCCTGAAACTGAAGGGGCACCCCCCCCCCACACTCCAACTTCTCAGCTGTGTGAGTTCCAATACCTTCTCTTGGCCAACGTGAACTGCCTGCAAGCCAAGAGCACTGGGGAGGGGGGAGGGGGGTGCGGATGGGATTAGAGCATTGCTAAGATGTAAGCAGACACACCCCAAGCCCCAGGCCTTGGGCTCAGGGCAGAGACTAAGAGTATGGCGGGGACTCTGCCTGGGGGGCAGGCAGTGTGGGAAGCCAGCTGAGGCCCCACAGGTCTGCAGAGCCTCCCACGGGCCAGTCTGCAAGAGGGCCCTGAGATGTGGCCACAGGCTAAGCGTACCTGGGACCCCCAGCCCCTCTCCCCAACACCATGTCTGAGGACCGCTGAGCTGGCGGCAGGGGTCACGATGGTGTGGGACCCACCACGGCAGCCAGATGTGATCAGAGAGCTGACCCACAGCCCTGGCCGTGCTCTCCAGGCCCAGGTGTCCAGCAGAAGCACTTGTGTCAGGGCACCATCCCCTCTGAGCCAAAAGGACAACACTGTACAACGTGCCGAGACACCATGAGAAGCACTGACACACAGTGTGGCCTGATGCCAGTGGCTGCCCAGGCGTGTCCCCGGGCGACACATGCACCTGCCATCACCCCTAGGTGGCAGAAGAGGAAACTGAGGCACAAAGGCCACAGCCATGAGGGATGGAAGCAGGAGTTAAACCTGGAAGATGCACCAAGCAGGGGCAGCTGGGTCCCGAGAGGAGGGGCACATTGGTGGCACCAACGCCCATGACCTCGCTGACTGGCCCCCAAGACCCCACTGTCACCCTGGTGCCCTCTCCAGCACCCCTCACAGGGGTCTGCCTCATCACATCACTGTCCTCCCTTGACCCAAGACCCCAGGTAGGGTCCACTGCCCTTGAGCATGCAGGTGGGTCCCTAGAGGTGGGCCCGGAGCCTCTCGCCCCACTTGACGAGGCTGCCCAGACCTGGTCCTGTTTCCCCTTCATGGAACACGCTGGTAGACGGGGCTTTGGCTCCCTAAGACATATCGCTGGACACACAGGACAGGCCCATCCACGCGGGCCCACCCAGGCACCCAGCAGCCCTGCCTATTTTTCCTGTCCCAGATTTCAGGAGTTCTGTCCAGGCCCTTCCTGCCCTCCACCTGGCCTCTGTGCTGCCTTCCTGCTCCACCAGCTCCAAGGCCTTTGCACACACCACTCCCCACAGCCTCAGGCTGCCTGATGTAACACAGACCCTGCCCTGCCCACTGCCCGCTGCCCTGGGGCCCAGACTGGTTGCAGAGGCGACACAGAGAACACCTTCACTCAGAGCAGGGGCCCTGGGCTGCTCCACGCACGTCCTCTCTGTAACCCCCAAGGGGACTGCTCAAGGGGCACCCCGTTACCCCCGTTCTCCAGAGGGAGTGAATGGCAAAGGCGCATGTTCAGAGCCCCTCACCCCGCGGGTGTCTGCTCAGCGGCTGCAAGGCTAGGCTGCCCAGGGTCCCGAGTCCACTCGGCCGGGCCTGGGTACCTCAAACCCACTGCTCCAGGACTCAGTGGTCTTGGCTGGCCTCAATGCCAGGAAAACCAACAAAAGTGGAAGATGGGCTGGCGGGGGGTCTCCCGAGAGGTCCCGGCCACCACTTCTTGCTTCCCAGGAGCTGGCACTGGACACTAGTCCCCAAAATAACCCAAGACCCAGCAGAGGGACGAGCGGCCCGGCTGGCTCACGCCCGGCAGTGAACTTAGTGCACAGGCGCCCCAGGAAGAGGCAAGTGTGAGGAAGTCCAGGAGGGGAACGTGATCTTGGCAGCATGAAGGCAGGAAGCCGGCAGGCAGCAAGCAGCGGGGCAGAGCTTTCTGGAACCTGAGGCAGCCTCAGCAAAACCCAAGGCACCAGAGGCCAGGTGGGCTTGCAGGGAAAAAGGGTCCTCCTGAGCTGCAGCTCAGTCTAGGCAGCAGAGCTTGGGGGCTGAGAGCGGCCTGGCCGATCTGACCACCTGCACCAGGGACACTGCCTAAACCGAGAGGCCAGCTGCCCGGCCTCCCAGTCACCTGGTCCCCTGGTAAAGCGGGAAGTGGGGGGACAAAGCTGAGGCTCCGGGACCTGCTCTTGAGGAGGCTGAGGACGGGGTTCCACCTCACACAGGGAACACCCTCAAATGACAAAGGCTCGACCGCCAGACACAGTGACGCCTTCTGAGTGTGTGGCGTGGACACCCGAGGAGATCACACCCACAGAGGCTTCTGTCCACATTCCAGGCGTCCGTAGGTCCAGGATAAAGGAATCCTGATTCAGTCATCCTCCAGGACCCAAGCCACGTGCCTCAGGAGACACCTGCCATCCTGGGGGCTGTGGGAAAGCCAGCTCCACTCAGCATCGGGAGGCCAGGAGCATCAGTCATTATCGCAGACTTGAGACTGGGGGATTAGGGGCTTCCCCGAGACTGTGGGAGGGCCAGGACCCACACCCAGGCCTGTAGGACGGCCAAGCTTGCGCTTTTTCCACTGAACCCGAAAGGGCTGCAGGCTCCTGACCAACCTGGCCCAGGCGCATCTCGTGTGCCTAAACCAGCAGGGTCAGCCCCCTTCTGCACCATCCCCCGGCCCTGCACGGCAGCGCTCCAAGGGGAGATGAAACCAAACAGCCACTTCTCTACTCCCCCAGACTCAGCAGGCCAACAGGGGCCACTCTTCTGCTCAGGATCCCAGAACCTTGGCACCCAGTGGGCTCCTTCTCTGAAGGGCCTCAGCTGTCACCTGAGTGAGACCCCTTCTTGGAGGGACCCAAAGCAATGCCTGTCCTCCCTGAGCTGCCCTCACAGCTGAAAGTTCTACCAACCCAGGGAGGTTGACGGGCGGCCCCTTATTAAGCCATAAGCAGCACCACCCGCTGGGACTCTGCCACTAACGCTGGTGAATGTGACCTCATCTAGGTCACATTCCCCAAAGAGGTTCAGAGAAGGGAGAATCCGGGTGGGGGCAAGCAGAAGGTCCCGAGCCGGGAAGAGACAGAAGAGGGGACAGCTTCCGGTGAAGGTGGGTCTGGGGGTGTGTCCTGGGAGGGGGGCAGTGGCGGTGGGGCCTGGAATCCCTCCAGTCTGAGGTTCTGGCCCAGGCCAGGATGGGAGGGTGGGGTGGGGGTCATCCCGGGCTGAGGATCCCAGGCGCAGGGCCAGGGGTCACGTTGCTAGGAGGAAGTCCCTGGCAGGTCAGGGCCGGGCTCCCCGGCTGTAGGCCTCGGGAGGTAGGGGACGCGGGGAAGGGCGAGGCCAGGAGTGGCGTGCGCCTGGAGAGGGCTTGGAATGAGTTTGGGATCGGGGCCACTAATGGGGTAAGACTCGAGCCTTCCCGGGTGGAAGTCTCTGGGCAGAGGGGCAAGGGTGGAAGCCTGAAAGGAAGGAGCCCAACGGGGCGGTCCGGGTCTACGCCTCTGGGTGGGAGGGGCTCGATGTCCCGAGCCGGGTCAGAGGTCACGGGTCCGGGGGGAGGGTTTAGTCGCCGGGGTGAAGGGTCGGGGCGGCGATCACCTTGAGCAACACGAAGAACTCGAAGAGACGGCGGAAGGCAGGAGGGAAGAGGCGCGAGTAGGTGACAGCCATCTTGAAGAAGAGCGCGTGGAAGAGCCGGTCGCGCACGTTGATGAGAGGGTTGGGGTTGAGGTTGGGAGTGCGAGGCCCGCGCGCGGGGGCCGGGCCGGCGCCGGCGCCGCCGCCGTTGGGCCCGGGCCCCGGGGCCCCGGGCGCCGCCTGCTCCGACATGCCGCCCCGCGTCGCCCCCTATCGGCCCGTGGGTCCCCGAGGGCGCCTTCCGGCCGCCATCGGCCGTCCCCAAAGCCGCAGCCGCCGCCGCGCTACTCACGGCCGCCGGGCCGCCGCCGCCATCTTCCGCCTCCGCGCCCCAGCTGACGCCAGCGAGTCGCCGTGCCGGCAAGAGTGGCCAACCTGCGCCCGCGGGGAACGCTGGGATGCCGGCGGCTGGCCCGCGGCGGCCCCGCCCACAGGCCTGGCGCCCGGCTAGGGAGCATCGAGGGGCGGGGCTGCGTCTGGCCTGGGTTTCTTTTGCATATTGCGCCCACGAGCCTCTGCGGCTTCAAGGAGGCTCTTGGGCGGTAAAGTTGGTCAACATATGAGGATTTTAGAGGTGATAAAATACATTCAAAGTAGATGTGACTTTTGGAGGTTTTTTTTTACGTGGCTGTCTAGAAAGTTATGTCAAAAGTAAGTTTACGGGGTGGGGGGGGGCCGGGTATCCTAACTGTAAAGTGTTTTAATTTATGGCCTTTAAATAAGCTCTCCAGCAGCGTTATGCCGGGAGCTGCTACCCTTCCGTGCGGACCCGCGCGGTGCCTCCTGACGTCCCAGGGCCTATGCTAGGCTCCGCTTTCCCGCTCCCCGCGGAGGTTGGCGATTCGATGACCCCTCTCCCCCCTTCACGTCCTTTGGCGCTGGCTCCGGTGTTTGCAGAGCGCCAGCTGCTCGCAGGAGAGGCCGAGAGGCCTGCTTTTGCTCTCTCCTAGCTGTGTCTTCCCAGCAACAACCTTCGCTTTTCTTCTGTGAACCCGGCCTTCAGGTAGATCACCTCCCTTCTGTCTCCTGCTTGTGACCGCCAGACCCCTGTCCTTGCCGGGCAGCAACCTTCGCCCATTCGGGGACGACAGAGTGGACAGGCCTCTGCCAGCCACAGCGGGGCCACAAACGGTGTGTGCCCGGTGCGTAAAAAGGACTCTGAACTAGGGTATGAGTTCTTAGAGCCTCAGCCATGCCTTCCTCTTGACTGCCACCAGGCACCTGCCAGTGTCCCAGGCCAGGGTGGGTGATCTGGACGACATACTCCCTCACTCATTCAGTAATAGGACGCAGCGTTCATTGAGCACCTACTGTATGCCAGGTACTGCCACCCTATGCTTCAAAGCAAGGCCCAGTAGGCTGCATCAGCATAGCAGGGCAGGAGGAGGGGGAGCCGGGAGGCACGGGAGAGGATGCTGGGGCATCCATCCTGGGAAAGGACACCGCAGCAGGCGGTCTTGGGGAATGGCTGACAATGCCCCAGGGCCTGTGCCGGGTGTTGGGAACACAGTGTGGCCACTGCAGGCCCATCTGTGCTCTCACAGAGCTCAGGGACCAGCAGGAGACAGGCAGGCACCAGGTAGATGTCTCGTCTGGTTCCCGATGGTAAGCATCCCACCGTGAAGGGCACAGTCAGGGCCTCTGGAAAAGATCGTGGCACTGGGGGCCAGGCAGGGCGTCTGTCTGCATTGCACTGGGTAGTCAGGGAAGGAGGAGACTTCAGCTGTGACCTGGAGAGACCCTTCCAGACCTACCTGCTGGGGTTCATAATCCTGGGAACCCCACTCCCTGGAGGTGGATGGGCCTATCGCAACCAAAAGGCCAAAGCCATTCTCTTCCTGCTACATAGAGAGTGTCCTGCATGGGTCCTACATACAATAGGTGCTAAATCCATGCGCACTGAACGTTATTAGGGATCACCCGTAGATCACTTGTTAGTGGCAAAGGGAAAACACAAAATCATCTTTCCCAATGGACAAGGCAGGCGATGTCCCCATGACCTGAAGAGTAAACCCAGCCTTGCCGTGGGGGAAGCTGTGGGTCTCTGATACGTCCACTGAGGTCCAGGGTGTTAGCCACATGCAGCTCCTGAGCTCTGGAAGTGTGGCCAGTGCAGCTGAGGAGTGGAATTTTAAAACTTATTTTTACTGATGTAATTTACGTTGAAATAGGCTTGTGTGTGGAGCAGCTGCTGTACTGGGCAGCTCGGGCTAGAGCTCGCTTCCACGCAAGGGAGACACATGGCCCAAGATAGCAAGTGAAAGTCATCGTCATAAAAAAAGGAAGGTGGTAGGGGACAGTTCTAACTCTAAACCAAAGACACTGAGAAGGACCAGACCCCAGGCCCACCCTTCTGGGAACTGTCTGGGAACTTAGAAGACAGGTTGGGTTTCTGGCGTTCATGTTACCTGTCTGGCACGTGTGGGTGGCGGTGGAGTGGGGAGAAAATGCTGGAAAGACTGTGAACAAGCCAGGTGGAAATTGTAGGCAGAGGGCACCACCAGGGCAAAGGCCCAGATGCGGGACTGAGGCTGGTAATTTGGAGGCAGAGCAAGGAGGAGGCCCACGTGTCCGGAGCAGAGCAAAAAAGGACAGCATGGGGCCTAGAGGGCACCTCTGTTGAAGGGGCAGTGGGGAGCCATGGCAGATTGTGAGCAATGGAGGGTCCTCACCTGCGTTAACAGGCTTGAGATTTTTGTCCTTACTGTGAACTGTTTTGTAGTTGCTGCATCCTGAGACCCACAGGACCCTTGGGGTCCCACTCAGAGACCTGACACTGCAGGGACAGTAGGGACTACCCAGAAGGTGGCTGCTGGGAAGGGGCCCAGGGCCCTTCCCGCGCCTGCAGCCCCTGTGCCCAGACCCCCAGACCCCATGCCCTCAACCCAAGGCTGAGGCTCCAGGGTTTCCTGCCACCCAGGTCCTCCCGCCGCGGCCCCCATCCCTCCAGCATCGTGGAGCTCCCGTCCCATGGCCCCTGCAGGCCCAGGGGTCAGTCCTGGAGAAAGAGGTGCGTCGAGGGCAGAGGGCAGCTGCAGAGACACCAGACCTCCCTGCCGGCTTCCGCGGAGGAGCCCAGATTCCTAAGATTTGGACACCTTTTGAGTCACCGCGCCCTGTGCCCTGTGCCCTGTGCCGGCCCTTTCAGCGCTGCAGGGGGATTGGAGCCCAGGCCCAGGCCTTCGGATTATACAGAAACACAGAGCTCTTGTAAGTCTTAGGTCCTGGGGGAAGTTTCTCCAATTTTAACATTCCAAGCCTTTGGAACCCCAGGATTTCAAAATTCTGGAATGTCTCATCTGCATCTCTTGAGTTCCAGAAGGCCAAGAGTCTAGACCCTGGGTCAATAGACTATTTTCTTTTTTTTTTTTCTTGTTATGGTTAGTATCCACTTTTTTTTTTTAAGGAGTCATTTTGCTTATTTTAATTTTTTGGTGGGGGGAGGTAATTAGGTTTACTTACTTATTATTAAAGCTTATTACTATAATTTTTTTTAACGGAGGTGCTGGGGAATTGAGCCCAGGACCTCCTGCATGCTACGTTAAGTGCGCACTCTGCCACTGAGCTACACCCTCCCCTCTCCTAGACTAGTTTCTATACAAGGCCACAGAGCTAAAATTTTCAGTTTTGCAGCCCAGAGACCACTCAACTTGTACACGGATGGCCAGGTGCCAATAAAACTATCCAAACATGGAACTTTGAATATTATATGATTTCCATGTGTTGTGGAATAGTATTAAACCCACTGAAAAATGTAAAAACCATTCTTAGCTCAGGGGCCAAACTGGTTAAAAAAAAAAAAGTGTCTGAATTTGGCCCACAGTCTAGGACAGAGCTAGCCAATAGAAAAAATAAGACAAACCAAGCACATAATTTAAAATTTTAGGCCATGTTAGAGAATTGTTTTGATAATATATTTCACTTACCTCGACATCTCGGAAGTCTGATCACTGCAACACATCACTGATGTGAAAATGATGTACGAAGTGTTCCACACCTGTTTCTGTGCCAAGTCTTTGAAATCTGGCTTTTCCAACTCAGGGCACGTCTCAGTGCCAACACGGACGTTTCCCCAGAGAGACTCTTCTATCTGTAGGTGGATTGCCTACAGCGGACACTGAAAAGGAAAATGCACACACACCCAAGTTGTTTCAGACATACTTGGACACTTGCCAAAATCTGGATCCAGTGTTGGTTTGTAATTTTAAATCAGAATTAATTAAAACCAAGTAAATGGAAGCCTTCCCTTCCTTGGCCTCGCCAGCCACCTTCCAGGATGCAGCAGCCCCGTTCCTGATAGGAAGGTCCTTGGTGGGACATTACTGTCATCTTGGTCCCATTGGTCAGCACGGGTCTGAATGTCAAGATTCAAGTCACCCAGCACTTACGTGGCGCTTGCATCTGGGCTCCTGGTGACTATCAACACCTGGAAGCTAAGCCCATTTCACAAGTGGGACACTGAGGCTTGGCTGCGTTGAGGGGCATGGCCAGTTCACCAGTGGGAAGGTGGGCAGGTGATTCTAAGGTCTGGAAACATCTGGGCTCCATCTTCTGTAGTTTAGCTCATGTCCAGCCCTGTGGAGCCCCCCATGCAGTCCTTCCTGCTCCCTGTCCTCCCAACCCTCCCAACACCCAGACATCGGCCAGCCACTGCCCTCAAGTGCCTGCCTGGGTGGGCACTGGCGGGTGTCATGTGCCACTTCTCTGTCGCAAAGGCCCCCAGGTCAGGATGGTGTCCTGAGACCTGCTGGTGGCCCCACTGGATGAGACGTGCTGCCCACAACCTCTGACCACTGCTGGCTGGAGCCGGGAGGCTGGGGGAAACTGGACTGAGCCTCCTTTCCAATGCCCTACTGCTGTTCTCCACAGTGCCCCGGGTCCCACCCATCCCCATGCCTCAGCAGGGCTTGCAAGGGGACCACCCAAACCACCCCCTGCAGCTGCTCCTGCACTCACGGCTCCCCACCTAGATACTGACACACCACGCCATTCCCACACTTACTGTTGACCCTCTGCTTGTTCACTGGGCCCCATTTCACACAGGATGAAACAGATCCAGAAAGGAAGGGACTCACCCAAGACCACCTGGCTAGGATTTGAACCCTGAAGAAAGGAGCCCTCAAAGGGTTGGAATGGAAGAATGACAGGTGGGGAAAGAGTAAATAGACATCCAGGAGTGGGGTGCCAGGGCAGAGTGCTCCCAGGGAAGGGCAGGGTGAGTCATCTCTAAGCCCTCATAGAGCCCAACCAGCCACTTGTCAAATGTGTCAAACTCCTACTCATGCTTCAAAACCCCACCTCACACATCCCTTCGTACATGTAGCTTTTCTTGACCCCTCCTGTGGAGCATCCACTCCCTCCCCAGGTTCCTCCATACCAGATCCCTCTTTCTGTCCTCTGCCTGCTCACATCAGGTGGGGGGTGTCTGTACCTGGCTCTGTTCTTCCCAGGGATGAGCAGGCCAGAGCCAAGGTCTCCTGGGAGCCAGTATTGCCATGCAGAGGCCATACCAGGGAGCTTTTGATGAATAGGTGTGTGAATGAATGAGTTACTGAAGAAGTGAATTGATTTATTCCTTTATTAATTTATTGATTTATCTGTTCAAGCAGGTAGCACCTACTGAATGCCTGGCCTGGCTCCCTTGGCAGCCTCAGACCTACCCCAAGGCATCTCCTGACTTAAACTCTCTGCTGTTCACCAACCACCCCCCCCCCTAATTTCCCATCATCCCTCAGCCCAGAATTGAAGGACCCTTCTCATCCCCTCTTCCCCAAAGTATCTAATTGATTGCTACCGGCTTTCAACCGCTGCCCCTCCAGGTCTTTGCGCTTTTTCTTCTGGCAAGAACACTAATCCCTTTTGGGCTGACAAACTCCTGCGCATCCACCAAAGCCCCAGCACCAACGGCCCCCTCCTCTGAGGAGCCTGCCCTAGTTCCCTTGTTTACCACCCAGCTGTGGGAGTTCCCAGAAGGGGACCTAGACTGGGAAGCACCTCTAAGTGGCAGAGGAGGGGGCCTCATTGGTGTCCCAAAGGAATTAGGGTCCCACTCAGCCATTCCTCCTCTCTGGTCATCCTGCAAAAGGGTAAAGTGGGACCCAGAGAGGGTGATACAGCCGCTTAGGGGCTCCCAGCAGGGAGAGGGCAGGAGTGCCAGGTATCAGTGGTGCAGGCCCCATCCCTCCTTGCCTCAGTTCCCCGCGGGTTCAGAGGGGGCGAGGGGCCCTCCGGGCCCCTGGTGTTGGGATGCTGCGCCAGGGCGGGGGTCGGAGCGGTTGGGGGGCTCAGGAAGCCGGCGGCCGCTGGAATCCGGCGCGTCGCGGCCTTATAAGGACATGTGCGCTGGGCGCCAATCAGCGGCGGGGGGCGGGGCGCCCGGCCCGCGCGTCCACCGCCGGCGCGCCCGTCCGCCCCGTCCCGTCCCGTCCCGTCCCGTCCCGTCCCGCGCCCGCCGCGCCCGCCAGGCATGAGCTCCACGCAGTTCAATAAGGGACCCTCGTACGGGCTCTCGGCCGAGGTCAAGAACCGGGTGAGTGAGGGGCGCGCCCCGCCCCGCCAGCCCAAGTCGTCGGACCCTCCACTTCTGCAGGGCGGGCGCCCCGCCAGGCTCCCCACCAACTGGGGCGGCCCTCCGCCTCCCTAATATCTGGGGGTGCCTCCCGAGGCTCCCTCAACCCTGGGGGAGCGGTGATGTCTGTGCTCTAGCATAGCCTAACATCTAGGAGTGGTTGAGTCTAACCCCTTCCACAAGCCCTGCTCCCCCAACCCCACCTCGTCTGAAGCCCCCCAGCCCTGGGCCCCTCAGCGCTGCAAGGCCTGAGAATGCCCTGAGGGTCTTAGGAGACCCCAGCAGCCCCTCTCCTCATCACCCTACCCCACTTCTGCTTTTGGGGCCACTTAAGTTTCAGGAAGGGTAGGGGCCGGCCGCTGGGTTTTGAGAAGCCTGTGCCCTCCCCCCACCCCCGGAATTTCCCGACCTCTTATACCTGGGAGGTGGGGCACCAAGGGGGAAGTTGGAGTTGAGGGGCCATGGCCCGGCTGTTCCTTCTACATTCTCTTTCTCCCCAGCTGACAAACTTAAAGGGATAGCAAAAGGGCCCACAGGACCTGTGGGGTCCCCTGAACGTGACCCTGGGAAGTGGGTTTTGTAACTTGCAAACTCAGGGTGGGGCTGGGGAGACACCTCTTAAGAAAACACTTGTGGTTCAGGCTCAGAGAGAGCCAGGCATTTCTGGAGGGTCACACAGCAGGGTCGGCCCATCTAGGGATAGAGGAGCAGGGGGTGATCCCAGACCCAGGGGGAGGTCCTAGGCTTGACAGATAAGGGCCATCTAGCTGGAGGAGGTCTGTCACCCCTGTCCACCCCACACACACTTCCACAAGGCTCCTGGGAATGTGGTCCCACAGTGACAGCCTCTGGGAGCCTGCCTGGGCACAGCGGGGATGAAGCCCTGCCGGCCCCCAGGCCACTGCCCCATTGGCACGCCGGGACCACAGACAGGAGGGTCTCTGCATCACCTCTGGGAGCTCCGAGGAGCCTCCCTCCAGCTGTTCTGGGGAGCCAGGGGAGCCGAGGGACCGCACGGGTCTGCCAGGGGACAGAGCCAGCTGGGGGGGGGGGATGCTTTTATGTGCCCTACCCAGGACCGAGATGGTTTAAGACCCCTGGTCTGCACACAGGGCTCAGAGACGCCTTTCAGACTGCCCAGAACCATACAGCTTGCCAGTGGCAGAGTCAGGACTCGAACCCAGACCTGCCACAGGCAGTGCCTTACAGCCCTGGATCCTCCAGGGCAGCGCTGGCTTCTCCCCTGAGGCAGCAGGAAGTGGGTGAGGGCGCAGCCCCAGCAGGGGTGGGAGCAGCTTCCTGAGAGGCAGTAGGGATGGGGGCAGGTTGATACCTGCTCTGTCAGGGAGGAGGTCAGTCAGAAGGCTTCCTGTGACCAACTCTCAGTTTGCAGGTCTGGAGGTTGGGCGGGGCCCCCACCAGCTTGCCAGGGTCACTCAGAGGCCAATTCCACACCAGAACTGGAAGCCAGGTTCCTGTGGCTTCCAGCCCACGCGCCACCCACTTTCCCAGCTGCTTGAGTGGGGAGACCCGGCGCCCCCTCTGCCCAGCCTGTGCCTCACTTCCCACTCCTGCCACCTGGCTGGATGGCACAGAGGCAGGCTGATGTCCAGTGTGTCCCTCTTGAGCTCTCTGGCGGGCTGGGGGGGTCGGGCCGCCGGGAACAGCTGGTCCCGATTTAGCAGGGAGGCAGCGGCTGCATTCCTGGCAGTTTGCGGTGGGGAGGAATGCGCTGAAGGCCGACTGGGCAGCAGGGGAGGAAGGCAGCCCCTGTGGGGCGGGGCGGCCAGGCGCCTCTGCCCCGGGACCCTGCTCCCCCAACCTCCCCTGACCCCCCGAGAGCCGTCAGGGACGGGCCCCAGCTGGGCAGGCAGGCCAGGCCTCCAGACCAGCTTTTGTGCTTCGAGCTCAGCTCTCAAGATGACCCTGCAAGCTTCGTTTGGGCGGGGCTGCTCGCCAGGGGTGGGGGTGTGGGAACCAGAGACCAAGGCCTGAGGGAGGGGGTGGGCCTGGCGGATCGGGTTAGCAGGCCAGCCTCCCCGCCTTTGTCTGTCTTGCGCTCTGGGCAGCTCGGCACTGATCTGGTGTGTGGAGGTTTCTAGGCAGGAAGCTGGAATCAGGGCCCCAGGTCTGGTGAGCCTTATGAAAATGATTTAGACATAGATGGGGAAACTGAGGCACGGGGTGAAAACTGTCCATGATCATCAGGGAGTTGGGGGCAGAGCTGGGAAGAAGACTTGGGTTTGCAAGGGCCACTGGGGTCCCAGTCCCCTGGGGGCTGTGGAGGAGAGGAAGGGAGAGGGGTGGGGTCGGCGTGAGTAAACTTGACCAGGGGTCTGGGACAGAAAGCCCACCCGCCTCGGCAGCCAGATCCTCAGTTTCCTACCACCCCTCCAAGGAGCCGCCCTTTGCTGCCTACACACCATCCTGGGTCTCCCTGGGGGCTGTGAGATGCTGCCTTGGGGAACAGGAAGTGTTGAGTCTGTGAGCAGCAGTGTGTGCTGATCCGGGACCACGAGCATCTTTATCCAGGGACAGCCTGAGCTGAACGCACAATCTGTAGGCCTGTAAGTAGGGATGGACCATAAGCAAGGAGATAGATCAGCTCGTAGAAGGTGGAGGAAGGTTAGACGGAGACAAAGAAGGGTGGGGCGGGACCGGGAGTGGGATGAGGAGGGCCTTCACAGCCAGGTTGGGATGAGGAGGGCCTTCACAGCCAGGTGGTCAGGGAAGTCCTCTCCAAGGAGGTAACCTTCAAGCTACAAATGGATCAAAGGAAGGGACCCAGCTATGCAAACGTCTGAGTCCACAGTGACAGCATGTGCAAATGCCCTGTGGCAGTAACTGGTATGGCCAGTTCAAGGAGCAGAGAAAGGTTTGGTGTTTCCTTAGTAAGTTAAACATAGAATGACCACTTGGCTCAGCAATCCTACTCCCAGGTATAGACCCAAAAGAATTGGAAACAGGTGATCAAACAAAACTTGTAAATGGATGTTCACAGCAGCGTGATTCACAACAGCCAAAAGGTGGAACCAACCAAAATACCCATCACTGGGTGAAGGGATAAACACAGTGTGTCCCTCCACACACAAAACATCACTCGGCCGTGAACAGGAGAGACGTACTGACACTCGCTCCCACGTGGACGGACCCTGAGAGCACGATGCTCAGTGCGAGAAGCAGACAGAAGGACACACAGTGTCTGACTCCGTGGATGTGAAACGTCCAGAACAAGCCAGTCCACAGACACAGTGGATTCCTGGTTGTCAGGGGCTGGGGAGGAGGAGCAGTGGGAGGTGACAGCTAATGGGGATGGGCTTCCTTTTGGATTGACAGAATGTTCTGGAACTAGATAGAGGTGATGGTTGCACAACACTGTGAATGTACTAAATGCCATTGAATTATGAACCTTGAAGTGGTGCGTGTTGTGTATATCTTACCACAGTTTAAAGACCAGAACAGAGAAGGGCCAGTGTCTCTAGTGCCTGGAGATTAGGGAGATGGCGGAAGGGGAGTGCAAATCCTTTACGGTTCGTGTTGGCTGCTGTGTGGGGTTTGGCACCACTGGAACTGGATTATCCCCGATGTTGATCAGTGGGACATACGGAGCGGTTTATCTGTGCTGATGGGAAAGGGGAGTTGTGTGCTCGGGTGGTATGGGGACCTCCAGGCCCCACTGTCTCTTCTTCCCCTGGAGCCATGGGCACCACCCCATCTGAAGCTTCATGAGGCTACAGCTGGGTGTGTGTTTACTCCAACCCTGTGCCCTCTGCTCCTCCAGCTCCTGTCCAAGTATGACCCTCAGAAGGAGGCGGAACTCCGCAGCTGGATTGAGGGACTCACCGGCCTCTCCATAGGCCCCGACTTCCAAAAGGGTTTGAAGGACGGACTTATCTTATGCACGTGAGTGCGTGTGTCTGCATGTGCTCATCACCCTGACTGCTGTGCACAGTGAGGTCATGCTCCACGTGCTGTGTGACACCTTCTTGCTTTTCCTTCAAGAGTCTCCGGTCTTTCTCACCCTTCCTTTTTCTTGTGTTACTGCTTTGTCCAGGATCACTAATGGGGAGCATCCTTACCCCTGTCCTTTCTCAAGAGAGCCTCTAACATGACTGGAGGCCTTTCTCTGCTGCATCCTGGGTGGTTGTCACTCTTTGGCATCTTTGTTTCTTTGGTGGTGAAGACTAGATTGCAGCGGGGGGAAACTGAGACCCAGAGAGAGGCAGTGAGATTGGCCAGGAAGGCATGAATTAGTCTCTTGGGTCTCTGTGGTTCCCCAACCCTGATGGAAGTTCCCGTGTCCCCCCACCCATGTGTCCCCCACAGACTCATGAATAAGCTGCAACCAGGCTCAGTCCCCAAGATCAACCGCTCCATGCAGAACTGGCACCAGGTGAGGGACTGGCGGGTGGAGCAAGGACAGGGCTGGGGGGCCCCACCTGACAGGTGGGCAGACTGAGGCCCCTCACCGCCCTCTTCTCCTGCCTCCTCCCAGCTAGAAAACCTCTCCAACTTCATCAAGGCCATGGTCAGCTACGGCATGAACCCCGTGGATCTGTTCGAGGCCAACGACCTGTTTGAGAGTGGCAACCTGACACAGGTGCAGGTGTCTCTTCTTGCCCTGGCTGGGAAGGTGAGGCCCAGAGAGGGGTAGCCACCTGCCCAAAGTCACACAGCAAGCCAGGCGGAGATCCACAGATGCTCTTAATTCCTTACTTTGGAAAGATTTTTGGGCACCCACAAGGCACCAGACACTTTGGATTCGAGGGTGACTAAGGTAGACACAGTCCACCCCTTTCTGGGCAGGTCATGAACAAAATTTTTTTTTTTTGGTGGGGGGAGGTAATTAGGTTTATTTATTTATTTAATGGAAATAACTGGGGATTGAACCCAGGACCTCGTGCATGCTAAGCGTGCGCTCTACCGCTGAGCTATTCCCTCCCCCTACAATTTTTTTTTATTAAAAAAACCCTCATATGTTAGAGCATTTTTAGGTTCACAACAAAACCGACTGGAAGGTCCAGAGACTTCCCAGCTGCCCCCACCCCCGCCCCGCTCAGGCATGGCCTCCCCACCTTGGTTACAGTCCATGAGCCTCCTTGGACACCTCATTATTTCCCAGAGTCCACATGACGGTTTGGGCTTCAAATAACTATTTTTACAGATTATACATTATGAGAAGCAAGTGTTACGCTTGCACCAGGGTCTGGTGACCCTGAAAGCTAGACCAGGGTGGGTTAGAGCAGTGCTTCAGGAGGAGGGAACTGCCAGTTCTGCCACGGGCTTGAGGAGGAGGTTTGCACATCAGGGAACTGGGTTCCAAATAGTGTTTCTGGGAACCTCTGGTAGCTGCCCCGTGGGCGGTGGAGACACAGAGACCGGGGTGGAGCCAGGGCAGGCCTCCGGCGAGACGGTGCCCGAGGCCAGGACGGGTGGCCAGGGAAGGGCAGAAGAAAGGTAAGAGACACGGGCGGCGAGGACGACCCCAAATTCTTAGCCTGAGCAATTGGAAGGCTGGGGCCGCTATGGCCGTGGGAGGGGAGGTGGGAGCCACAGGACCTGCTGAGTCTGATGTGCCCAAAGGGTTGGGCGGCAGGTGCAGGGGGCAGGTTGCAGCCCAGCACCTAGGCCTCCCCTGGGCTCATACACCATGCACCTGGCTTGAGGGACCGGGCTGCCCCACCCTGATACTCCTGTCCCCCTCCCCTGCAGGCTAAGACGAAGGGGCTGCAGAGTGGTGTGGACATTGGTGTCAAATACTCGGAGAAACAGGAACGGAACTTCGACGATGCCACCATGAAGGCGGGCCAGTGCGTCATCGGGCTGCAGGTAGGCGCTGGGCTGCTCCACCCCGGGGTCCCTGGTGGGCAGGCTTCTGGTGCGACCCAGGCCCCGTGCAGCCCGGCAGCCCCTCAAGCTCGGGGCAGGGTCTAGTGGCCTGGCGGGGACCATCTGACCTCTCCCACCTGCCTCCCTGCAGATGGGCACCAACAAATGTGCCAGCCAGTCGGGCATGACGGCTTACGGCACCAGGAGGCATCTGTACGACCCCAAGAACCATATCCTGCCACCCATGGACCACTCAACCATCAGCCTCCAGATGGGCACGAACAAGTGTGCCAGCCAGGTGGGCTGCGCCCAGTCCCGCCAGACCTCCACCTGCCTCCCCTCCTCGCCAGACTCCAAGGGCTCATCCCTGTTGTGAAAAACCCCACTCTGGGTTTCCCTCCTACCCGCTGTGGCCTTGCCTGCTCTGTCTCTGCCTCAGCTTGCTGTGTGTCCCTGGGGATGTTACTACCCAGCTCCGTGCCTCAGGTTCCCTGAAAGTTTTGCCTGAAAGCCCATCCAACTCTGATATGTTTAGATCCTGCGAGTGTCACTTTTCCTCCTGTGTATCACTGAGTATCACTGATGGTCTCCGGAAGACCTGAGCCCCAGCCTGAGCAGCTTCCTAGCTGGCAGGGACAGCTGGGCCCAAACACTGTGGTCCTTAGGGAGGGGGGTCACTGGTAATTGAGATCAACTCAGCACAGAGTCAGAAAAGAGAGGGTTCTGACCAGGGTTTGGGAGGGTCTGTAGTAGTCTGCACCGTGAATGCAAAGACGGGGAGGTGGGAAATGATGTGGGAATTTGGGGGAAGTTCTCCTTCGGGGCCTCTGTTTCCCCCTCTTCTTCCTTCCTTAATGCCTCTCCTCCCTCTCCAGGTGGGCATGACGGCTCCAGGGACCCGGCGGCACATCTATGACACCAAGCTGGGGACAGACAAATGTGATAATTCCTCCATGTCCCTGCAGATGGGCTACACACAGGGCGCCAACCAGAGCGGCCAGGTGTTCGGCCTGGGCCGACAGATATACGACCCCAAGTACTGCCCGCAAGGCCCAGCAGCCGATGGAGCTCCAGGGGCTGCCGGTGACTGCCCCAGCCCAGGGGAGGCCCCAGAGTACCCCTCCTACTACCAGGAGGAGGCAGGCTACTGAGGTGCCCAGGCGGGCTATCTCCCCACATCTGTTGCCCCATCTGGGTTTTCGGGTTTTTCTGTGTTTTTGTCTTGTTTTCCTACATGTCTGAGTGCTCCGGGCAGCAGTTTCCCAGCAGCCTTTGGGCCAGGCAGCTGCCGAGGGGAAGAAGAAACCCCGGCTCCGAGGGGTTCAGGCCCCAAATGGTTTCCGGTTGCTTCTTCCCCTCTTCTTTTTTCTCTGCTGATCAGTTTGTGGTTTCTGTACCCACAAAAGTTTCAGGCGGTTTTGAAAGTACTTTTTTTTTTCCAGGGGAACAGTGTGGGGGATGGTGGAGGGTGCTGAAGGAAGTAGGTTCCCTAGGAGAAGGCCAGGCCACAGTCCCCAAATATTTTAAGCCTCATAAAGTACTGAATTTCCCTAGGGCCCTCAGGCCAGCAACGCTGGCCCTTCCCAGGGGCCTGTGGGGACACCGAGGCCCAGACAGGACAGTGAGCTCTGAAAGTTTGAGGCAAAGCCAGATGCCGCCCCAACTCGTCCTTACTCCCCTACCAAGTGCTGCACAGGTACCTCCACCCGGAGGCCCTCCTAGGGACCAGCCCCTGCCCAGGAGCCCTGGGACCAAGAAATAATGTGAAATACCGACTGTGGACCAAAGGAAATAAAGCCTCTTTTTAGGAAATGAAGGTGCTGGAGTCGGTGTCCAAGACAGCCTGGGGATGGGGCGGGCCGAGCTGGCCTCTGATCCCTTCCGGAGCCATGGGGGCCTGGGGGTGGAGTGAAAGGCAAACCTCTGTGGAGGTCCTCAGGACCGCCTCCCTGGGAGGGGTAGCAGCTGAGGCCCGGGGTACAGGAGAGTCTGGGATTTGGGGATTTGAGGATCAAGGCCTGGGGCAGAGGGGGAGAAGTTTGGAGCCTCGCCCCTATCCCCCAGCCCCACGTAGACAGCTGGGCTTCATCCAGCCTGGTATAGTCTCCACCTGGAGTGCCCTCCCTGGCAAACTCATCCTCAAAGCCCCAGCACCAAAACCACCTCCTTCCACGGAGCCCTTCCTACACCTCTCACCCTTCCCAGCGCCTTCAGACCTGTCGATCCACACACTTGTTTCAACTTCATCATGATCTTGTGAAATATACCCAATATTACAGAGGGAGAAACTGATCTGGAGGTCTTCTTCAAAATCAGGGTGACCATTATGACTCAACTCTAATCTTAGAATGTTGGCGGCCCCTCCCTCTTCTGCCGTCGCCTGGTCCACTGTAGGGTCCGAGGAATGTTTGTGGAATGAATGAATGAATGAGTGAAAGAATGAAGACTCTCCGAACCCCCGTTTCCTGGATGCGCAAATGGAGCCCCAGGGTATTAGAGCGAGTCTGGTTAGGACTGGGGTCCCCCAGGGGAAAGTGGGGAGAAAGGGACCTCCTGTGACCAGGGGCTGCGGTATTGCAGGTAGCTGTGAAACGTGGGAAGACAGCCGGGCCCGTGTGTCCGGAGCCCAGGCGGAAGGGGTTGAGCCGAGCGCCCCGCCTCCTCGCGGTGCTGGAGCAAGAGGAGTGCCTTCCCAGCCCTTTAAGAAACCCGGCTCAGCGTGGCTCCGCTGTGACCCCGCCTCCACCCTCAGCGCGCGCGGCCCTGGCTGGCCCGGCCTCTGAGTGGCGGGTAGGGCAGCCAATGGAGGTGGAATGGGCGGGCCGGGCCGGGCGCGGCAGCGCGCGAGGGTCCACAGGTACAGCTCGCTGCAGGGACCCCTCGCCCTCTGGAGTAGGGGGGAGGTGGGGCTGCTCTTAAAGGAGCCGCGCTCCCAGGCCGCTGTCAGGTGAAGGGAAGGCGGCAAGAGCTGGGGGCTGGAACGGTGAGAGCTTCCCAGAGAAAGAGGATGGCCCTGAGACTCTCAAGGAAGGATGCGGGGGTACGGATGGTTGGGAAAAAGGTAGATTCCCTGGGAATTAAGGGATGCGGGCCGAGTCCAGACTCTCACTTTCACTCCTTGCCAGGGAGTGTCGGGGACCGCAGAACTGACCACTCATTCTCGAGGGGAAGGTTGGGCATTAGACTCCCCTGAGAGGCGCTTTGCCAACATACGTTAGCGGATGGGAGACTCCCCTTTAGAATGGGGGTCCCACAGAAAGGTGGGTTCTTGCCCGCTGGCTGGAAAGGATTCGCAGCACAGGCAGAGGGACAGAGTGAAAGCTGCTTTATTGCTTAAGGGGAAGAAGAAAAGGCGCTGGAGCGGGGAGCGGGGGAGCCGTAAGCCCGGGTGGCTTGACCAGGAACTGCCGCCCTTGGGGGTCTCAGCTGGGTCCTTTTATCTGTTCCTCTTTGTGGCTTCTTCTCGTTGGCTGCCCTTTTCGCCCTCATTCCTCCGCTCATTCCCCTGGCTCCTTCTGCTCTGTGCAGCAGAGCACTTTGCAAAAACAAGATTAAGCAGGCGGGACCCTCAAACATTGTGGTCAGATAAGATTAGATCAGTCGGGGCTCTCTGTTCCCTTAGGATAACTTTAACATTACTCAAGCAAAAGTATCTCCTAAGTTAAATTTAAACTTTTAAAGACTTCTCTAGGCAACGAATGAGTGCCATTTCAGGTCCCTAGTCCCCCGCCTCCCTCACATACACCTGCAGTCCCTCTTCCCTAAACTCTATGCCTCATTTTACAAGTAGAGTAACTGAGGCCTCTCCCCCAGGTCCCATTTGTAAAGGAGAGTCCTGGAGTGGGGGCCGAGGGTCCTGGGTCCACTCTGTGCCCTACTGGCGGCCTCAGCTTCGCCATCTGTACGGTGATGAAGTAGGCCGGGCTGGACAGTTCCAACTAAGAGACAGTGTCAGGAATCGCTGGTTCCAGGAGTCTTCATTCGCTGCTCCTTCCACTCACTCATTTTCAGGATCTTGTGATTTTTCTGAACAATGAATAATACATGAGGGTGGGCAGAGCTGGGGTCCGGCCTCTAGCTGAGTGTCTCGGCCTGACTCTCTAGGGGCCTGGGGTGGCCCCTCTTCCAGTCAGTAGTGTAAAATGTCCAGCACAGTGTATACTGGTTGCTAGTATCATTGGGGAAGAGCCGGGGTAAAGGGAACTTCCCCGCGGGTTAGGGACATGGCTGGGGGACAGGACCTGGAGACCTCCAAGTGGGGCTTCAGGGGGAACCTGGTGATGAAAGAGTTAAGCTGAGGCTCCGCCCCCCTGCAGGATTAATTGAGCGCCTTTCGGACGCCTCCGGTAGCCCTGGAAGGAGCGACAGCCCCGAAAACCAATGAGATCCGAGGACGGCTTCGGGCAGGGCTCCCATTGGCTTACTACACCGGGAGAGGCGAGCCGCTTTAATAAGTGCCTACTGTTTTCTTGGCTCTAAGCAGAGCTTCCAGGAACCCTGCACAATGGAATAGATGATGAGGTTCAGAGAGGGACAGGGAGTTGCTCGCAGCCACACAGCAGGTCCTAAGCCTGACCCCTGCGTCCTGTCTCCCGTCCATTTCCACCATGGCCTTCTGGACGCAGCTGATGCTGCTGCTTTGGAAGAATTTACTGTATCGCAGGAGACAGCCGGTAAAGCCCCGTCGGGTGAACCAGGGCGGGGCGGCCAGGGCGCCCCCCACAGCCCCCCACTCCTCCCGCCTGTTCTGCCTCCGCAGATCCAGCTCTTGGTGGAGTTGATGTGGCCTCTCTTTCTCTTCTTCATCCTGGTGGCCGTACGCCATTCCCACCCCCCACTCGAGCAGCATGAATGTAAGCCCCCCGCAGCGTCCAGCACTTTGGGAGGCAGAGGGCAATGGTCACCCTATCCACAGGGCCCCCAGTGAGCGTTAGGAGCACAGATCAGGCACTCAAATAATGGCCGAGAGTGAGCGCTCTGTCGCTGGGGGGCGTGATCACGATGAGGACTCGGACAAGAGCCCCAACATCCGGTGTCCCCGCAGGCCACTTCCCCAACAAGCCGCTGCCTTCAGCGGGCACCATTCCTTGGCTCCAGGGCCTCATCTGCAATGTGAACAACACCTGCTTCCCGTGGCCAACGCCTGGAGAGGAGCCTGGAGTCGTCAGCAACTTCAAGGATTCCCTGTAAGTAAGAGGCTGTGGGAGCGGCGGGGTGAGGGGGTGCCCATTGGCCACCACCTCCCGCTCTCTCTCTCTGTCCCCAGGGTCTCCCGCTTCCTGGCAGATGCCCATAGTGTCCTGGGGGGCCCCAGTGCCCAAAGGATGCTGGCCAGCCTGAGGAAGCTCATGCCCATGCTGAGGGCAGCTCACCGAGCTAGGGCAGGTGAGAAGGCAGGAGCCTGGGGGCAGGCAGGGCTGAGCACTGAGCCTCTGCCTGATTGTGAAACAGGCAGCAGGTTGGGGGTGGGTCTCAGGTTAAGCTTCCCTAACCCTCTGCTTCTGTGCCTTACTCCCTCAGCCTGGCCTCAGCCGAGTGACCAGCCCAAGGAGGGACCACCCCTGGCCACTGAGCTGCTGAGGACACTGCTGCGAGGGGTGAGGTGGGGTGGGACGCTGCTCTCATGGGGCCTCGGCGCTGCCCATCCTGGGCCAGGCACCTCCTTCTGGGACCTCTGATTCCAGCCTTCAGGCCTTGGCCTGGACTGTCCCTGGTGCCCAGTGTGATGTTCCTTGTCCGATCCGTGCCCAGACAAGCCACGTCTGGCATGCTGGTGAAGACTCCAGCCCTGAGACCTTGAACAGATCATGTGCCTCTTAGAGCCTCAGTTTCCCTGTTTGTAAAATGGGGTCTCTGAAAGTACTGACCCCGTGGAAACTTGGCTAAGCCTCTCCTTGTGAGATGTCACTGAATGTCGTTGACTCCTTGTCACCTTTCTCTCCAGGAATCCCTGGGGTCTGTGCTGGGCCAAGCCCCAGAGTCCATGGGCAGCTTTGTGGAGGCAGCAGAGGACCTGGCCCAGGAGGTAAGAGGCCTATGCATCCTCGACCCCAGCCAGGAAACTGGAACTGTGGCCGCCCGGATGGTGGGGTGACAGGGCAGCCCCACGCACCCTACCCTCTGTAGGTTTGGGGAAACACAAGCAGAAAGAGAGGGAGAGGGTTCTTCCGGCAGAGTCCCTTGCCCTGGTGAAGGCGTGGTGGGGGGGCCACGTGGAAGCGAAGACAGCCAGGACCCTCTGGTGACCCACCTCCAGGTCCTGGAGCTGCCCAGCCTGGTGGAGCTGCGGGTGCTGCTGCAGAGACCCCAGAGGACCACTGGCCCCCTGGAAGTGGTGTCAGAGGCCCTCTGCAGTGCCAGGGGACCTAGCAAACCGGGGGGGCCCTCCCTCAACTGGTATGAGGCCAGTGACCTGAAGGAGCTCATGGGACAGGAGCCGGCAAGGGCCCTACCTGTTGACAGCCTGAGTGAGTGACCACCTTGGTTTCCCAGTCTGGGAAGTGTGTGTGTGTGTGTGTGTGTGTGTGTGTGTGTGTGTGAGAGAGAGAGAGCAGGACCTCATGGTGTCCCGCCCCAGGCTCCAAGTGCAATGAGCTGATGGGGGCCCTGGACACCCACCCCATGTCCCACCTGCTCTGGAGGCGCCTGAAGCCACTGGTCCTGGGGAAAGTACTGTTTGCTCCTGATACGCCCTTCACCCGGCAGCTCATGGCCCAGGTGAGGGTGGGAGGGGTCCCTGGTCTCTGCCTCAGCCCAGGGTAGAGAGCCCCAGACCCTGGGTGGAGAGGGAATGGGCGTGGGCTACGGCTCAGAGGCACGGGATGGAGCAGAGTGGAGGGAGCGGGAGAGGTGGGCAGGGGTCCTCAGAGGAGGGAAGTGTCAATGAACAGGCGAGGCTGGCATGGACCTCAGCGCCCACCTCCTACAGGTGAACCGAACCTTCCAGGAACTGGCTGTGTTGAAGGACGTCCAGGAGGTGTGGGAGCTGCTGGGACCCCAGCTCTTCAACTTCATGAATGACAGTGCAAATGTAGCCGTGCTGCAGGTGGGGCCGGGATGGAGGGTGGCAGATTCACCCCCACCTCTCCATACCCATCACCCCCTGCGGAGGACTTGGGCAAAGGGCAGGGCCTTCTGGGCAAGAGTGTGGAGGTGGGATGTGGTGTCCATGGTGAGCTCAGGCCCCAGGGATGGGAAGAGGTGCAATGGCCCTGAATGCCCAGTGCAGACCCCCACGTTCCACGACACCCCCCAGAAGCTCCTGCAAATCCGGGACAAAAGAAGGAAGCAGCTAGGACCTGGAGGCTGGGACCAGGTGGAGACCCTCCGTGCCTTTCTGAACCCACACAGAGGTGGCTACAGCTGGCAGGAGGCCCATGCTGACATGGGACATCTGGTGGGCATGCTGGGCCGCGTGTTGGAGGTGAGGGGCCGTCTAGTAGGGGAAATCTCTTAAGCGGAGAGGCAGCCCCTCTGTGGGGGTCCGATGGAGGGGTCGGCCCCACTCTGGGGCTCTGAGCAGGAAGCACGGCTTGGCCCCAAGGTCCAGGGGAGGACCCTGGGACTTCGGACCCACACCCAGGCCCCTCTGCAGTGCGTGACCCTGGACAAGCTGGAGGCTGTGCCCTCAGAGGCCGCCCTGGTGGAGCGGGCCCTGGAACTGCTCTCCCAGCACCGTTTCTGGGCCGGCATTGTCTTCCTGGGGCCGGAGGACTCCCCGGACCGCACGCAGTTCCCAGGCCCTGGTCCCTTGCGCATCAAGATCCGTATGGACATCGATGACGTAACCAGAACCAATAAGATAAGGGACAGGTGGGGGCCTTGTGGGGCAGGGCCAAGAGGACGGGGTCTCCATTGTCTAGAGATGCCAGAGAGCTTCTCGCCTATCAGAGGTTCCTTAGACCAACTGGGGTCCGTGGTGGGAGGGGCCTATGATGCGTGAGGGGCGTGGCTAAGGGCGTGGCAGGCGGGGTCAACACTGGCTTCTGGGATAAGATGGGAGCCGCTAGCAGCTGGGGCTAGGTGCTTAATTGAGCGCGCATATGAGAGTGGAGCTAAAAGTGTGATGGGCAGGGCCCAGCCACTCCCTCCAGCCCACCGCCGTGCTCCCCTCAGGTTTTGGGACCCTGGCCCCGCCGCTGACCCCCTGATAGACCTGCGCTATGTGTGGGGCGGCTTCGTGTACCTGCAGGACATGGTGGAGCGCGCTGCCGTGCACGTGCTCAGCGGTGCCCCGCCCCGCGCCGGCCTCTACCTGCAGCAGATGCCCTACCCTTGCTATGTGGATGATGCGTGAGCACCCTGTCCTCACTCATTCACCCAGATGCCAGATTCCCGGGTCTTAGGGTGGGGCCTCTGTTCCCTTTGGAATATCCATGCAGTCAAGGCTGAGAACTACTGGTTTAGAGGGACCACTTCCTGTGACCTGTAATGGGAGGAGCAGGGATCCCTGAGGGTCTGGGGTCTCTGGACACAGGGAGAAGGTGGCTTGGCAGCTGGAGCCCTGAGGGGCCATTAGGGGTCCGAGGATAAGGGAGGGCAAATGTTTGCTGGCTGCACCTTGGGACCCCGGGGCGGGAACCATTGTGCTTGATGGGGGCAGCACGGGGTCTTCGGCCTCCACCCCAGCTGCCCCACTGCCTCAGGTTCCTGCGAGTGCTGAGCCGCTCACTGCCGCTCTTCCTGACGCTGGCCTGGATCTACTCGGTGGCGCTGACCGTGAAGGCTGTGGTGCGCGAGAAGGAGACACGGCTGCGCCACACGATGCGCGCCATGGGGCTCAGCAGCGCTGTGCTGTGGCTGGGCTGGTTTCTCAGCTGCCTCGGGCCCTTCCTTCTCAGCACCGCGTTGCTCGTGGCCGTGCTCAAGGTGGGCGCACCCTGGCCTGCCTGGCTCCAGAATGTGTGTGCTGCACGTGGGAGGATAACAGGCAGAGGGCGCCTCGCGCTGTCGCGTGTCACTGGGCCAATCCCAGCACCCCCTCAAGCTCCCTTTGACTCCCGCAGCTTGGGGACATCCTTCCCTACAGCCACCCTGTTGTGCTCTTCCTGTTCTTGGCGGCTTTCGCCGTGGCCACGGTGGTCCAGAGTTTCTTGCTGAGCGCCTTCTTCTCCCGCGCCAACCTGGCGGCCGCCTGCGGGGGCCTCACCTACTTCGTGCTCTATCTGCCCTACGTGCTGTGCGTGGCCTGGCGGGACCAGCTGCCGGTGGGCGGCCGCGTCGCCGCGGTAAGAGCCGATCCGGGTGGGTGCCAGGGTGCTGAACACCCTCAGTTGCCCTTGCTCGCTGACCCACCTACCTCCCTACCCCAACCCGCAGAGCCTTCTGTCACCTGTGGCCTTTGGCTTCGGCTGCGAGAGCCTCGCGCTGCTGGAGGAGCAGGGCGAGGGCGCGCAGTGGCACAACATGGGCACTGCGCCTACGGACGACGTCTTCAGCCTGGCCCAGGTTTTGGGCCTTCTGCTGCTCGATGCCACTCTCTACGGCCTCGCCACTTGGTACCTGGAGGCCGTGTGCCCAGGTGGGCTGTAGGAGGGACACCAGCCCAGGGGAGGCTGGCTGAGGGGCGGGACCCTGGGTGGGGCGGGGCTGAAAGGCCTTTGGTACCTGGAGGCGGGTCTAGCTGAGTGGGTGGGGCTTCCTTGCCCCTATGCACATGCACACTGGTGGCTGCGTGGAGGGACAGCCTGGGGCAGGCGGATGGGACTTCCTGGTTACCTCCTACCCGGATGGCCTAATCCCAGGTGTGTGGCCAGAAGCTGGCACACTCCAGGAGGATGGGCTCAAGGGGTGACTGAGCACCATTTCCCACAGGCCAGTACGGGATTCCCGAACCATGGAACTTTCCCTTTCAGAGGAGCTACTGGATTAGGCCTCAGACCCCCAAGGGTCCCGCCCCGCCCCCTGCCCCGCAGGACCCACAGGGTGAGGCCTGACAAACATTAGCAGCCACTTCCCTGGCCCCCCCCAAAACCGTGGTTCCCACAGATCCCGATCCTCTGGACACCCCCTAGTTCCCCAGGTCCCCTGGGGCTACCCTGACTCCTACAGACCCCAGACCGAGAAGTCCCCGACTCCGCAGACCAGTTTTAAGGGTCCCCAGACCCCCAAGAGCTCCCATGGCTGACTGTACCTTCCCTCCGCAGTGCTGGTGGAGGAGGCACCACATGGCCTGGTTCCCGGGGTCTCCATACGGGGCCTAGAAAAGTGCTTTCCTGGCAACCCGCAGCCAGCCCTGCGGGGGCTCAGCCTGGACTTCTACCAGGGCCACATCACCACCTTCCTGGGCCACAACGGTGCGGGCAAGACCACTACTCTGTGAGCAGCCTGCACTCCCCTCCCTTCCCAGGGGTCATCTGGGGTCGGAAGTTTCCTTTCTGTACAGTGAGGGTGGGACCCCAGTTCACTTTGGATACGCAATTGGCAGTGCTTTCTTTGAGCCTCATTTTCCGTCTCCTGTAAAATGGGGATGTAACACCCCTTTGGTATGGGCATACAGTTGGCATCCTGTAAGTGCTGGTCTCTCTTCTCTGGGAGCCTCGGTTTTCCCCTCTGAAGGAGCAGCTGTTCTGAGACCTGTGCACCCCTAGGTCCATCCTGAGCGGCCTTTTCCCACCCACTGCTGGCTCTGCCTGTGTCCTGGGCCATGACGTCCGGTCCAGCATGGCAGCCATCCGGCCCCACCTGGGCGTTTGCCCACAGTACAACGTGCTGTTTGACATGTGCGTCACAGTGGGCCCCGGGGGCGGCAGTGGGAGGGGCTGGGTGTTCTCTGGGGCCCTGCCAGCCATGGTGGCCACCCTGTCTTCCGCCCGTGGCCTCAGGCTGACTGTGGATGAGCATGTCTGGTTCTACGGGCGGTTGAAGGGTCTGAGCGCAGCTGCCGTGGGCCCTGAGCAGGACCGTCTGCTTCAGGACGTGGGGCTCGTCCCCAAGCGGCACACACAGACGCGCCACCTCTCTGGTGAGCCCAGCCTGGTGGGGAGCCTCTGGGTCTGCGGAGGTGAGGCTGGGGGGAGGGGCTGGGACTTTATCCCCAGGGTGGTGGGAAGCCGGAAGGAGACGGGTATCTGGGGGCCCAGGCGGAGCTGGACACTGAGGCCCAGATGGGTAGGGAAAGGGGCAGGGAGGAGGGAGGCAGCCCTGCCCGAGGCTGGGGGGGCAGGGTCATGCAAGACCCCACCCCTGTCCCAACCCAGGTGGGACGCAGCGGAAGCTTTCAGTGGCCATTGCCTTTGTGGGTGGCTCCCAAGTCGTTATCCTGGACGAGCCCACGGCTGGTGTGGACCCTGCTTCCCGTCGCAGCATTTGGGAGCTGCTGCTCAAATACCGTGAAGGTAAGAGTTGGGGGGTGGCCTGAGGTTCCCCTGGATTCTGCTTGAGGAGCCAGAAGATGTTTCTGATGAGAAGGTGCTGGGGATGGGGTTTTGAGGGGTGAGGAGGAGTTTACCACATGGGGCAGGCAATTCCTGGCAGAGGCCTTGCAGCCGGGTGGTACGTGCGGATTGGGTCCCATGCCCAGGTCGCACACTGATCCTCTCCACCCACCACCTGGATGAGGCTGAGCTGTTGGGAGACCGTGTGGCAATAGTGGCGGCCGGCCGCCTGTGCTGCTGCGGCTCCCCACTCTTCTTGCGGCGTCACTTGGGCTCCGGATACTACCTGACGCTGGTGAAGGGTCCCCCACCTCTGGCTGCCAGCAAAAAGGTGAGGGCTGACCTCTGACCACTGACCCTCAAGGCTCTGTCCAGACCTGATGGCCATGGCAGTTGGTGCTCCTCTGTCCACAGGGTGCCACTGACTTGAAGGACAGCATGGATGCCAGGCGGGAAGGGGAGCTGGGCAGCCATGGCAGCACTGCCGGTGAGGGAGGAGCCAGAGGGAGCGGCTGGTGGTGGCGGTGACTTGGTTCAGGGCAACAGGGTTTTGACCCCAGGCTGGACCCCTGACCCCTGACCCCCGACTATGGGCTGAGTCCACACACAAACCTACCCCTGCCCCTGGGTGGACTCTGGCTCTGAGTCCAGGTCAGGACCTGCCCTCAGGTGCTTAATCCTGACCTCCTCTGCCTTTCAGGGACAGGTTCCTCACGGGGCACCCAAGCCCCTTCCCCAGGGAGGCTAGGGTGGGGGAGGGGCAGGAGCAGGGACTACTTCACTCCTCCGGGGCCCCTCATGTGCCCCACTGCCCGCCCAGGTGTGCCTCAGCTGCTGGCCCTGGTGCAGCGCCTGGTGCCCGGGGCACGGCTGGTCGAGGAGCTGCCACACCAGCTGGTGCTGGCACTGCCCTACAAGGGCGCCCTGGACGGCAGCTTCGCCGAGCTCTTCCATGAGCTGGACCTGCAGCTGGGGAAGCTGGGGCTGGCCGGCTACGGGATCTCCGACACCAGCCTCGAGGAGGTGCGGCTGCTGGGGGAGGTTTGGCAGCGTGGGAGGCGAGCTGCTTGGAGTGGGTGGCGCTTGGCAGGATGAGAAGGAGTCCGCTTGTTGACAGCTGGGCATCCATGGGAGGAGGCAGGGCACACGCAGGGGCCTGGAGGCCCAGAGTCCCTTGGGGAGGCCTGGGGACCCACACCAATGAGGGCTGGGTGGCTCTTGAGTCCCCCTCCCTCCTGTGTGTCTCCAGGCTCTGAGCCCCCTGCTTTGTCTCCCCAGATCTTCCTGAAGGTGGTAGAGGACTGTGCTACAGACACAGGCCCAGAGGATGCAGCCACAGGTCCCTGTCCCAGGCCCCTGACCCTGGTCCAGAGTTGGACCTGACTTTAGACCAAGTCCCCATCCCTGGCTGAGCGTGGCCCAAGGCATACCCCCAACCTACATCCTTCGCTCCTGACCCCTCCATCTGTGAGCCTTGATCTAAACCCAGACCCCAGGCTGAACGCTGACCCTGACCCCTGCTCCACAGATGGTCAGCACAGGCAGCTCCAGTGCTTGAGGAGGAATTACCCGGAAGTGACCACGCGGCTCAAGATTCTGCCCGAGGGGTCCGCCCTGGAGAATGGGGAGCTGGGTGAGTTGTCCCCACCCAACCCTGTAGCCCTGTGGCCCCTCCTGATCCCCTCCTGATCAGGGCATGGGCATTGACCTCCCACCCCCACCCCCCGCACAGCTGGATCTGCCCCAGAGATGCAGGCCCTGCAGAGCTCAGGGCCAGATGCCACAGGCCGGGTCCAGGGCTGGGCACTGACCCTCCAACAGCTCCGGGCCTTGCTTCTCAAACGCTTCCTGCTGGCCCACCGCAGCCGCCGGGGCCTGTTCGCACAGGTGAGTGGGGCCGGGCACCAGGGAGGCAGCGTGGGGGACCCTGGGGGCCTGTAATCCACTCTGTGACCTAATTCAGCCCCCTGATCCCAGGCATATCCCTCACTCTGAACACTTTTACTGAGAGCACTGGGGCGCCATGGATGGTTCTAGAGCGGGATCTGGGGAGGCTGGCTGCAGGCAAGCTTGGAGGGTAGACGGCGAGGACAGCTGATGGGCTGGTCCTTCAGATCGTGCTGCCTGCCCTCTTTGTGGGCCTTGCGCTGGCGTTCAGCCTCGTCGTGCCTCCTTTTGGATACTACCCGCCTCTGCAGCTCAGTCCCAGCATGTACGGTGCCCAAGTGTCCTTCTTCAGGTGGGCGCAGAGGAGAGAGGGCTGGTGGCGGGAGGGCCAGGGGCCTATGGGTGCAGCCCTGACCCAGCACCCCCACTCCATGCAGCGAGGATGCCCCAGGCGACCCTGAACGTGCCCATCTGCTCGAGGCACTGCTGGAGGAGGCCGGATTGGAGGGAAATAACTCCGCCAGGTGAGGGCCTGCCAAGCCTGAACCCTGCTCCTCTCTGGCCTCGGTTTCACTATCTGGACTCTGGCCACTGGGCCCCCGCGGGTGCGGGTGCCGGGGGCACCCCCGTGCCTGCTTGGGAGCTGGGCACTTCCACATTCGAGGAGCCCAGGAAGCCGGATACCCCAGCCCAGCCCCACCCCTCCCCTCCCCTGCCCCTGTAGGGCGCCCAAGTGCACCCCGCCCGCTGTCGGCCAGTTCTCGGTGCCCGAGGTTCCTGCAGATGTGGCTGAAGTCTTGGCCAGGGGCAACTGGACGCCAGAGTCTCCGTCCCCAGCCTGCCAGTGTAGCCGGCCTGGTGCCCGCCGCCTGCTGCCCGACTGTCCCTCAGGGGCTGGTGGTCCCCCGCCACCCCAGGCGCCAAGCAGCTCGGGCGAAGTGGTCCAGAACCTAACCGGCCGGAATCTGTCTGACTTCCTGGTCAAGACCTACCCGGGCCTGGTGCGCCAGGGGTGAGCCGCCACCCTGGACTCAGCGTGCCCGGCTATAGCATGGGTCCTTGGGTGGAGGAGACGGTCTGGTCTGGGGGGTTCAGAGGTGGATGCCCGGCTTGGGGCTCTGGGCTGGGGCCTCCCGAGTACCCTCCACTCCTCACCCTTTTCATCTATCTCACTGACTCCCCCACATCTCTGTCTCTTCATCTCAGTCACCTCTCTGTCTGTCTCTCCCAACAGCCTGAAAACTAAGAAGTGGGTGAATGAGGTCAGGTGAGGAGGGTCCCCGCCTGGGTTCCTTCCTGTGCCCTCTGCCTTCCCGCTGGGAGACTCTGCTGCCCCATCTGCCCAGGCCCTCAGCCTCCCCTCCTGCCTCCACTGCTCCACAGGTATGGGGGCTTCTCCCTGGGGGGCCGAGACCCCGGCCTACCCTCAGGGCTTGAGGTGGGTCGCTCTGTGGAGGAGCTGCGGGCCCTGCTGAGTCCCCAACCTGGTGGGGCCCTCGACCGCATCCTGAACAACCTCACAGCATGGGCTCTCAGTCTGGACACCCCGGACAGCCTCAAGGTGGGAACAGAGCGGGTAGCAGGCAGATGCTGTTGGGGACAGGTCTGACCCCCACACTGACTCCTCCACACCCCACCCTAGATATGGTTCAACAACAAGGGCTGGCACGCAATGGTGGCCTTTGTCAACCGAGCCAACAATGCTCTCCTACATGCCCGTCAGCCACCAGGCCCCACCCGTCAAGCCCACAGCATTATCACCATCAACCATCCACTGAACCTCACCAAGGAGCAGCTGTCCGAGGCTGCGCTGTGAGTCCCTCTGCCCTGTGTGTCCCCCCGCCTCCGTTTTTCTGGTGTTTTGGGCAGTAGGAGTTGGATTTATGCTCTGCCACACTCCTGCTGTGTAAATGGGGGTCAGGAACGGCCCCTCTGCACTCCCTAGGCCAGGGTAATGGGACAGCATGAGGCTCCAGTCTCCTCCAACAGCCTGCACATCCTTGTCACATCAACCTCTATCCGACGAGAGACCTGCACAACCTCTCCCTGACAAACGACCTGAAATGGCTCAGGCCCCGTCCCCCACCCATGCCCAGCCGTGGGGACCTCTGTCCCATTTGTGGCATGCCCAGTTCCGCTCTGAGCTGCTCATTTACCCTCGCCCCCAGGATGGCCTCCTCAGTGGACGTGCTCGTCTCCATCTGCGTGGTCTTTGCTATGTCCTTCGTCCCAGCCAGCTTCACCCTTGTCCTCATCGATGAGCGTGTCACCCGAGCCAAACACCTGCAGTGCATGGGTGGCCTGCCCCCAACCCTCTACTGGCTCAGCAACTTTGTCTGGGACATGGTGCGGTGTCTGCCTGGAGGGATGGGGCCCCAGTCACCACTTGTCATTGCCCCTTCTGGGCAGATCATGTCTAGGATGGCCCAAGTGAAATCTTGGGGATTGTGGGAGACCTCATATCCTGCTACCCAAAGCACAAGGAGGTCAGAGGGTGGGGGGATTACAGTGCTGAGGATGCCAGTTTCTGCCCCTGCACACTGAGGGGTGTAACTGCCATCTCCAATGCAGTGTAACTACTTGGTGCCAGCGTGCATTGTGGTCCTCATTTTTCTGGCCTTCCAGCAGAGGGCGTATGTGGCCCCTGCCAACCTGCCTGCCCTCCTGCTCTTGCTACTACTGTATGGGTGAGGCCCCCAGCCCCTCAGGGCTTGTTCTTATTGATACCCCCTACCACCTAATACTGTTGAGGGAGATGGGACTCTGTAGCAACTCCTAAGGAGAGGATCTGGAGGTCTGAGTTGACCCCAAGTGTGATCTAGTTCAGCAGTGTGCTGAGGTGGCCTTAAAAGCTCATCTTGTCCTGGCCCACATCACAGGAGTCTACAACACAGAATTTGGGAGGGGAGATCTGTATTCCTCTCAGGGCTGCTCAGCACCCTGTCTGGGCAGTAAGAGCAACTCCTGTTACCCTTCAGCTGGTCGATCACACCGCTCATGTACCCAGCCTCCTTCTTCTTCTCCGTGCCCAGCACGGCCTACGTGGTGCTCACCTGCATCAACCTCTTTATTGGCACCAATGGCAGCATGGCCACTTTTGTGCTTGAGCTCTTCTCTGATCAGGTAAGGGCACCACAAGCCTGGGCCTTGGGCTGGAGTTGGATGGGGGCATCAGCCTCAGCCCCTGACTTATCTCCTTCTTCCTGCCCTTGAGCAGAAATTGCAGGAGGTGAGCCAGATCCTGAAACGGGTCTTCCTTATCTTTCCCCACTTCTGCCTGGGTCGGGGACTCATTGACATGGTGCGGAACCAGGCCATGGCTGACGCCTTTGAGCGCTTGGGTGAGAACTTCCCTCTAGCCATCAATTCTACAGGCAAGGACAAATGACAGCCCCCAGGAAGAGAACTGAAGGTCTTAGGTGGCCCCAAGAACTGGTGGACCAAGTTAGAAGTGCAGCAAAGCAGCCGTAAAAGTCAATTCCATCTTGGTCACATCACAAGAGGTCTGAGGCCCTAAATAAGGGAGATGGTAATGCCACTATTTTCTATGCCAATTAGACCCCAGTTGAGTGGCCTATTCAGTTATTGGTCCTTTCCCTTAAGAACCCAAGGTTGAGGGGAGGATACAGCTCAGTGGTAGAGTGCTTGCCTAGCATGCATGAGGTCCAGGGTTCAATTCCCAGTACCTCCACCAAATAAATAAACCTAATTATCTCCTCCACACACAGAAGCATTAAAAACAAACAAACAAAAAGAACCCAAAATAACCCAAATAGAGAGGGACCCAGATCCCAAGCCCCCCAAAATGACCCAATCCCTCCTTCCTGTCCCCACAGGAGATGGGCAGTTCCAGTCACCCCTGCGCTGG
The DNA here is from genome assembly GCF_009834535.1 of Camelus ferus. Classification (NCBI taxonomy): domain Eukaryota; kingdom Metazoa; phylum Chordata; class Mammalia; order Artiodactyla; family Camelidae; genus Camelus; species Camelus ferus. The sequence continues at coordinate 26,829,865 of NC_045717.1, read as the reverse complement.
GAGGTGGTTGGCAAGAACCTCTTGGCCATGGTGGTACAGGGGCCCATCTTCCTCCTCTTCACGCTCCTGCTGCAGCATCGCAATCGCCTCCTGCCACAGTCAGTGTGGACCAGGGAGGGTGGTGCGGACTGGGGTCTGGCTTTGGGCTCACTCATGTCTCTCTGTTCTCAGACCCAAGCTGAAGCCTCTGCCCCCCCTTGGAGAGGAGGATGAAGATGTGGCCCGTGAGCGGGAACGGGTCATGCTAGGGGATACCCAGGGGGATGTGTTGGTGCTGAGGGACCTGACCAAGGTGGGTGCAGAGTGCGGGCTTGGGGGGCTCCCTCTGGCCCACTCCCCATTCTCATGGACCTGTGCCCTTCCCAGGTGTACCGTGGGCAGAGGACACTGGCTGTCAACCGCCTGTGCCTGGGGATCCCCCCTGGCGAGGTAGGTCCAGGGTGGAGGTTCTGGTCCAGGGCTGAGAGGCTGCCCTACTGTGCACCCCCGCCCCTTACCATGTTTGTGCTTATCTCCCTCTACTGAACACCTACTGTGCACCTGCTGCTCTTTATTGAGCACTTACTGGCTGTCGACATTTGAGCTTCAATTTTGAGCCAACAAATTCTCATTAAGCACCTACTGCATGCTTACATTTATTGACCCCTACTGTGTGCTATCAGGTGTTAGAACAAGCCTACTGAGGACAAATTAATGGTTGAGCACTTGTTGGGCTCCCACATACGTGCCGGTTATATTAATCAAGCACCTACTGTGTACCAGCATTTACTGACTATGAACTGTATACATTAAAGCATTGTTGAGCCCCCTTGTGTGCACCCAAAGTGTATTGAATGTCACCTTTGTGATGGTCAACTTTTTATCAAGCACCAACAGTATTTACTGAGCTCCTACTGTATATGTCTGAGCACTTGCTGACAGCCAGTATCTAGTAGTCACCTGCTTTGTACTGATTCACCTTCAAGCAATTACTTTGTGCAGACTTACCTGCTGTGGGCCATTTACTGGCCACCTTCTGGGGGCTGGCACACACCCATGGACACATGTGACGTGTTAGTGTCAGTTGTAGTCACTGTGTCGAGTGCCTACTGTGTGTAGCCAACCTCTCCACCTCAGGCTGACTTGCGCCCAGCCTGAATTCTCTCTGGGTACCATTGCTATCAGGTACCCCATGCGTGGCAGGAAACATTCAGAAATCTCCTGCCCAAATACGTACGGAGCACTGGCTGTGTGCCCGGATGGATTCAACACGGGCTGTGTGCCAACCACCATTCCTGCTAAGTGGCAGCTTTACGTCTACCTGCACACCCCAGTATCTGCCCCAGGGGTCCCCTTGCCCACAGCCGTCCCTGTGGAACTGAGAAAGCTACCCCAGAAATCAGAGGTGCTGGGACAAGGGTCTGAGGCCTCACTGAGTGCCACCTGTGGGTGTACCTGCAGTGTTTTGGGCTGCTGGGTGTGAATGGAGCCGGGAAGACGTCCACCTTCCGCATGGTGACAGGGGACATGCTCCCCAGCGGGGGTGAGGCCATGCTGGTGGGCCACAGGTGAGCAGCCCCAGCCCGGAGCCCTTGTTCCTCCCCACCACCCTTTCCCGCGCATGGCCACTACCTCCCCAGCATGGTCCTCTCGGGCTGGCCTGAGTGCCTGACCCCCACGCCCCTGCCCATGGACTCGGCCCTGAGACACCCCGTCCTTTACCAGGGTGGGTGGGCCCTGAGACCCTTGTTTGCCCCGGCATGGCCGAGGCCTAGCCAGTTCCCTGAGCTACCTGTGCCCCGTCCCCAGCGTGACCCAGGAACCGGCTGCAGCTAACCGCGGCATGGGCTACTGCCCTCAGTCTGATGCCATCTTCGAGCTGCTGACAGGCCGCGAGCACCTGGAGCTGTTTGCACGCCTGCGCGGGGTCCCTGAGGCCCAGGTTGCCCAGGTGACCACCCCCCAACAAGCTCTCCAGCCCCCACCCAACCATCTGTCCCCTGCCCCCGCCCCGGATCACAACTTATCAAGCCTTCTCCTTGACCACACCCAGAGCCCAGGTCCACCCACGCCTGGTCCTCTGCCCCTGCCTTTCCCCCAGCTCTTCCCCTTGCTCCTCCCCCAGCTCCTACACAGTCGTTTCGGTTCACCTCCCCTTCCCACAGTCTTCCAGGCTGCATCTGACCCCCCTCTCCGCTTAGGGACCCGCCCCTTTCCTCCTTGACCCTCCTGGCTCCAGCCCGTCCACTCGTCCACTCTCACGGGACTCCCGTCCAGCTTGCGCTTCCTAGCGGTGGTGCCTTCTGCCCCTGGGCCAAGTCCTGCCTCTCCCGTACTCCGGCCCCACGCCCACGTGGCATTCCCGCTCTGTACTCGCACCGTATGCGCTCTGGCCCCACCCCCTTTATTTACCTTCCACACCCCCATCCTCTCCCTGGCCCCTTCCGCTCACTCGGGACCCCTGGGCTCACTCCGCCCTCACTCTGTGCCCACTTGCTCTCACTACCTTCCTGCCCAGCCCTCGCTGTGGCCCCCACCAGGCTCATCGTGGCCTCCCCCAAGCACACTCTGGCCCCTCTCACCCTGGCCCCCAACTCTCACTCTGGCCCACCACAGACAGCAAGCTTGGGCCTGGAGCGCCTGGGGCTCCTTCAGTATGCGGACCGTCCCGCGGGCACCTATAGCAGTGGCAACAAGCGGAAGCTGGCGACAGCCCTGGCTCTGGTGGGGGACCCGGCTGTGGTCTTTCTGGTGCGTGTGGGCGGGGCCCAGGCAGAGGCGGAGTCGGGGCGGGTGGGGCGGGGCTTAAACATCTCTCCCCTCCCAGGATGAGCCGACCACCGGCATGGACCCCAGTGCCCGGCGCTTCCTCTGGAACAGCGTCCTGGCTGTGGTGCAGGAGGGCCGCTCCGTGGTGCTCACCTCGCACAGGTGGGCCCCAGACTGGATGCCCAGGCCTGCGGGTCCAGGTGCCCCGGCCTGGGAAGAAAGGTGGACCAGGCCCCAGGCGAGAGGGTGTCAGAGCACGGGGTCACAAGGGATGGGGTGGTCCTGCCCTTGGGGGAGGGTGCCCAGCCTGATTCGGAGGACACAAGGGGTTGGTACCCGGCCCCGGAAACACAGCAGTCTGGGCCCAACAGGAACTATCCGCGAGCACAGGGTGGTCTAGAGGTGGCGGGTGAGGATCCCGGCAGGGGCAGCACAGCACCGGGCGTGGCTGGTCCAGGCCAGGCTGGAGCTCACGGCGCTGGGCTCCTGCAGCATGGAGGAGTGTGAGGCCCTCTGCACGCGCCTCGCCGTCATGGTGAACGGGCGGTTCCGCTGCCTGGGCAGCACGCAGCACCTCAAGGGCAGGTGAGCGGGGGCAGCCCTCCAGGACCGGGGTTGGGGCAGGTAAGCGTGGGGCTGTAGGAGGGGCCGGAGGAGAGACCACGCGGGGCCATCTTGGCTCTCTGGGGAAGAGGCAAAAATCATGGGCTGTCCGGGAGAGATGGCTTGAGAGGGCGAGACTGGACCAAGATGGGGATGAGGTCTGATGGGTGAGGGTGCAAGAGGCCAGGGCAGAGGCCAAAGAGGGTCTGGCGAGTGGGCGAGGCCTGGAGATTGGGCGGGGCGCGGCCTCATGTGGGCGGGGCCTAGGGGAAACCAAAACTAGACAAGAAACGAGCATGCGGGTGGGGCGAGGACGAGCAGGGGTTGGGGTCACGTGTGTTGGATAGGGATCTAGAGGAGCTGGGGATAGGGATGGGGCCAGAGGAAAGCTGGAGGGTGCTGTGGGCTGGTTGTAGGGAAGAGTGGGCTGTGGGCGGGCCTTGTAGCTCTGGCCCCGCCCACCCCACCCCAGATTCGGGGCTGGCCACACGCTGACCCTGCGGGTGCCCTTGTCGCGGTCTGAGTCAGCGGCAGCCTTCGTGGCAGCGGCGTTCCCGGAGGCCGAGCTGCGGGAGGCACACGGCGGCCGCCTGCGCTTCCAGCTGCCCCCGGGAGGGCGCTGTGCCCTGGCGCGCGTCTTTGGAGAGCTGGCGGCACACGGGGCGGAGCATGGCGTGGAGGACTTCTCTGTAAGCCAGACCACGCTAGAGGAGGTGACTGCAGCGCCAGGACTGGGCTGGGGGTAAGGGTGGGGCTGGGGGCCCTCAAGCTGACTTCCGCTCCTGTTTTCTTGGGCCACCTACCACTAGGTATTCCTGTACTTCTCCAAGGATCAGGGGAAGGAGGAGGAGGAGGAACAGGAGGCAGAAGCGGACCCTGTGCCAGGCTGGCAGCGCCCCAAGCTCATCACCCAGTCCCTCGATGACCCCAGCATGGCCGTGACGGTGCTCTGAGCCTATCTCCTCTGTGGAGCTGGCGGGAGGCCCTGGAAGTGACAGAGGCAGGGCAGAGGGCCTGGAGCATGGACCCAGACTCCCAGAGGGGTCGCTGCCCAGGAGGAAATAAAGAGAAGTCGCGGTGTAAAGCAGTGAGCACACGTGTCCGTGCGCCAGGCTGCGCGCTTCTCCAAAGCTAGCTGCGTGCGCTTGTCTGGATCCCAGGCCTGGCACCCACGTGTGTGCGGGCGTGGGCTTGTGAACGCAGATGCCGCTTGTGGGATGCAGGGGAGGGCCCAGCTACAGCCAACTGGACTCCCAGCTGTAAAGGCCTCTGTGCTGGGCTGGGGAACAGGGGAGTCTCACGTGCACGGGTGGCCTTCCTAAGAGCCTGGACGCTGGTCCCGGGGCCCCTACATGCCCACGTGGTTCTGGCACCTGAGGGCGGGAACTGTGAGCCGCTGGTCATAAAGTGGGCATGAGGTCAGGGCTCAGGAATGTCTCGGGCAGCTGGAGGAGCCCAGCAGCAGTGGCTCGGACCTCGGGCCTCCTGACCAGATCAGAAGCCCACCAGCTAGCCCTCATCCCCTGATCCTGGTCTCCAGAGAAATGAGTGGTGGGCAAAGGATCTTTAAGGGACTTTTGCACTGGGTTTGTGGATGGATCTGGGCCTGGAGGGCTGGATTTGGCGTGAGGGGCTGTGGCCTGCACGCCCTGTGCCCCGGAGATCCTCCTCTGCCCACTGAGGTCAGTGTGGGCCAGTGCTGGGGAGGTTGGACTGGCTGGGGTTTGGAGATGGGGGTTAGACTCCGGAAGGGGCAGGGAGGAAGACGTGGGGAGAGGAGATGGCTCAGATTAGGGGCGTTGAAGAGAAGAGATGGTCATGGGCGGGGAGGGGGTGCGTGGAGGACAGAAGGAGGTGGAGAGCTGGACACACTGCAGATTGCCCCAGCTCTGGGGGCCCTGCCAGGGAGGGGAGGAGGTGGCGGGGTGGCCTCAGGTGTGTTATCCGCCCGGCTGCTGGCTAGCTGTCCAGTGGTCATGGTCGATGTGTGTCCCTGGAATATGGAATTGGGGAGGTGTGGGGGGGGGGTGGGCTAAGACCAGCGCAGGTGTGAGGCGGAGGGGAGGTGACCCGCTGTGCCCCTTGCTGCCCAGGCCCTGAGGTCTGCAGGGGGCGTCACCAGAGGAGGGCGGGCACACCCAGGAAAGGACGGGGCCTAGAGGGATAGACGTCTATGTGTGGGGCATCCATTTCCTCCACGGAGCTCGGGGGCTTCTGAGCACGTGTCTGAGCCTGTCTCTGGAAGTCTGTGTCCTTCTGGTTGCATCTGGGTTGTCCAAGTGCGGGTCAGCGTCTCTGCAGTCGGCCGCAGTGCTGCGCGGTGCCTGCCTGGGGGCGCCAGTGCCAGGCTGGGGCACCTTGTCCAGCTCGCGCACGCGCAGAGCTCCTGAAACCGGAAGCGAGGGGGCGGGGCCTGGGACCCCACCTTCGAGCCCACTCTGCAGAGGGGCAGGCTGAGGCCGATGCTGGGGAGGGTCAGGGGCGGGTCTGCGTCACCGCCTCCGGAGGCCTTTTCCTGTTAGGGGGAAGCACCGCCAATGAGGGCTGGGCCTGTCACGTGGGCCTGACAGCTGGGGAGGGGGTGGCTCGCGGCAATGTGGTCCAGTGGCCACCTACACCAGGAGCTGCAGCGCTGAGACCCCCTAGCCCGGCCCACCTCGGGCCACTAGGGCCACTTGGCCCGGCCCCACCATGTTCTCCAGGAAGAAGCGGGAGCTCATGAAAACCCCTTCCATCTCGAAAAAGAACCGGGCGGGAAGCCCCTGCCCGCAGCCTTCGGGGGTGAGTGAGACTCTGCTCGGAGCGGGTGGGGACCTTGGAGCCACACCCGGGCAGCAGGGAGACAGAGGGGTACCCTGTGCTCGGGGCCTGGCCGGGCAGGGGCTGGGCAGGGCCATGCTGGGGCAGCGGCGGAGGGCTCAAACCAGCTACAGCCCCTGCCGGGCCAGACTTCAGGGGCCACGCAGGACAGGCTGGGCCCCCAGCGTTCAGCTCATGGTCAGAGCCCTTCGGGATGGCCGCTGCACCCTCCGATCCCTTCCAGGGCCAGCTGTGGGGTCCAGGGAGTGGGTGGGGCGGGTGCCAGGGTGTGGGCGCCCTGGGTCTGAGACTCTGTATGGTGGGGGCTCAGGGAATCTGGGGCCTCCAGGCACTGTGAGATGTGAGGACCACTAGGTGGATGGTTTAGTGGGAGCAGAGTGAAGAAGAAGATCTCTGGGTGTAAGGCCTGGGGGTGTCTCCACAGGCTGGGGGCATCTGCAAGGCCTGGGGGGAGTCCACGGGACTCAGGGGCCTCGGGAATCGAGGCGGTGTCTTTACCAGCGAGTAGGGTTGCCTGCAGTGGCCTAGCCTGAGAGGAGCCAGAGGTTGAGGACCCTCTCCTGGCCCTCCCTACCCCCCAGGAAGTGAGGTGCCCCTCCCCCGCACCCTTGCAGGCCCCGCCCCTGGCTGTGGTTTGGGCAGACCGTTGTTTGTGAAAGCTCTGGGGAAGAGGATGTTGGGTAACAGGTGTGGGAGGGGCACGACCCCAAATCTCAGCCCACTAACCTGTGGCCTTTGACCCCTGCAGGGTCAGGCTGAAGACCTTCCCGAGCCCCACTTCACTTCTGGGGAAGCTAAGGCAGGGCTAGGTGGCAAACCTACTCTACCAGCGCCCCCTCCCCTCTCCTCCCCGACCAGGAGCTGCCCAGGAGAGATGGGGCTGACGCAGTGTCCCTCGGACCCAGCCTGGAACCACCAACTGTGGCCTCAAATGCCAAGGCCACTGGCACACTCAAGAGGCCCACCAGCCTGAGCCGCCACGCCAGTGCTGCTGGCTTCCCGCTGTCTGGAGCCAGCACCTGGACGCTAGGCCGCAGCCACCGCAGCCCACTGGCAGCAGCCAGCCCGGCTGAGGTACCCATCCAGGGGCCTGGTCCCGACTCCGTGGAGGACATCTCCCACCTGCTGGCTGACGTGGCCCGCTTTGCCGAGGGCCTCGAGAAGCTGAAGGAGTGTGTTCTGCATGATGGTGAGAACCGGCCAGGACACCGAGGCCTGGGTGGAAGGCAGGGCCAGACACAGATGCCCCAAACCCTGTGGGGTCAAGACAGGATAGAGGGAGGGACTTGGGGAGGCTAGAAGGAGGTTGTAGGGAGGGCTTCTTGGAAAAACCCATTGCAGAAGGGTTCTGAGGGATATATAGGAGTTTGGTGGCAACTAGGAAGGAATGGCATTGAGGCAGAGTGAATGTCATATACACAGACTCAGAAACATGAAACAGATATGAATTTGTGGGAACAAGGTTGGGGTGTATGAATTGTGTGAGGCTGAAGGCATTGAGACTGGCAAGCAGAAGGACCCTGGACATTAACCTGAGGGCGGTGAGGAGACATAGAAGGTGTTAGAGCAGAGGTGGAACGAGGTGAGATCTGTGTGTTGGACTGAAACGGACTGGAGGTGGGCTTAAGTCTCAATGGAGAGAGATTCAAGAGGGACAAGGGGCAGGGCTGGCACGTAAACTGTGGGAGTGAGTGGCCTGTGGGATGGCAGTTCCGTTTTTTCCTTGCACGCGTCCGCTGACAGCCCAGCTTCCTGCCGAGTTATTTTCATCTGCTTCCTGTTTGTCCCTGGCAGCCAGAGAGGGCACTGTGATCTCTCCTCCCGGAAACCGCAGTGCCAGGGCCATGGTAAACACTTTGACTTGCTCCTCCAGGTGCCCATTTTACAGATGAGGAAACTAAGGCCCAGAGTGGGCCCCTGACTTCTAGCTCACCCAGCCAAGGAGGGGCCGGAGCCGAAATTAGACCTCAGCCTGGAGAGAGACCTCAGCTCTGCAGGCGTTAGTGGGGTGCTCTACTGGTGCTACGCCTGCTGGGTGGGGAGTGGCAGCCCCTGGGCTGGAAGGAGGTGGGCGCCATAGTTGTTTCCCGGGGAAACTCTAATCTCGGTTCCTTTCCTATCCTGGAGGTTCCTTGGAGGCCAGGCCTGGGTGGAGTTGAGCTCTTGGGCATCCTGCAGGAGGCTGGGCCAGGGCCAGGTACCCTGCTTTGCATCTAGGGGCAGCCCTGGGCTGAGGGGCTGAGAGGATGTGGGTTCGAGTTCCAGTGCTGCCCCTGCTGGGCTGAGGCTCTAGACCAGCGGTCCCCTCTCTAAGCCTCAGGTGTCTTCAATGTGAAATAGGGTAATGATACGCCAGGCAGGGTTGCTGACTGTAACCAGATGCCCTCTGCATATAGTGCCTATTGTGGGGTTAGTGAGACCCATACAGCGACTTGGTGACCCCTGTGCTGTCAGCGGAGGAAGCGGCGGCAGAGGTGGGGGGAGTGCGCCAGGATCCACGTGGGCGGGGCGGGGTGTCCCCGCGCCTCCTGACGTCCTGAGCCTCGGCCGGCCTGTTTCCCTGCCTACCCTTGGCCCGCCCCACCCTGAATCGAATTAAGGCTCCTTGAGTCTCGGACTCCTGCTCCCCAGTCCTGGGAGCTGAAAACCCCAGCCAGGGCTAGTGGGACGCCGGGGCGGAGCCTTTCCCGGCGGGGGCGGGGTCTTCGGACCGGCCAGAGCCGGTTTGGCTGCGGAGGACCGAGCACCAAAGACCCTGGACCTGTAGGTCGTCTAGTCCGTCCTGCGCGTTCACGGAGGTCCCCGCGCGCTCACGGTCGAGCCATGTGTATCTGCGGGACGGTGCACCTGGCTCTGCACCAGGGCCCCGTCTGCTGCCAGACGGGGCCCCGAGGTGAGGGGACTGTGCGGGGTGCAGGGGTCTGGCTGCGAGCACGTGGAGCTTGGGGCATTTACCACCAGTCCATGGGGGGACACAGGGCTGCCAGGCACTTGCCTTGGCCGTGCCAAGCTGGGCATATCTGAGCTTAGCCAGAATCCCACCTGCCGTTGGCTTCCCAGGTTGGGATGCTGCGCGACAGGAGTGGCTGAGGCCCAGGCAAGAGGGGCCGGTGCTTGGAAGGAGTGTCCTGGGAAGGGGCGTGTCCTGGCCTTTCCTCTCCTGGCTTCCCTGGTTTTCTGACGCTCCTTCCCGCCTCCTTGAGTTGGCCTTGGATTCAGGCAGCAAATTGCACCCAGGTCTGAGGCACCGGGCTGTATCTGGAGCAGGCATTCCGTGGAGGGGGTCTCCCTGTGGGTGGCATTCAGCCAGGGGCCTCAGTGCTGCAAAGGGATCAGGCACCTCTTTTTAGGTTCCACTCTTTTGGTTTTGGTTTGGTTTTGAGCATCACCTACCAGGCACAGAGTTAGGGTCCACAGGTGTGAAAGTTATCCTCCCAACTGGTGGCCAGGCTCCTCCTGGGTCTCAGAGTCTGGTCATTCCTTCCCTATCCACGCATTCCTGTGGCTTGGTTTCCACTAGATGGTGCATGTTTTGCACACACTGTTCTGCTTGTGCACACTGCTTTTTTTCAATTAAGAACATTTGAGGAGGGCATTTAAAGCTACTTTCCAAGATGCAGATATGACCTCAACCCTCCTTTGCTCTAACACCTTCTGTGGCTCCCCATTGCCCTTGAGATAAAGTCAGGCAGGATCTATCTGGCTGGCATTCTCATGCCTTCAGAGCTAGTGTAGATTTGAAAGCTGTTTGATCCTTGAGAACTGACTTCTCCATTCTGTGCCTCTTTCCTCATTTGCCAAATGGGGGTGATGACAGTGTCTGCACCATGGGGTGGCTGTCTGGGGAGAGTGAGATAACGAGGTGTTTAAGCCCCAGTGTCCAGGCATGCAGGGCTGGGAGAGAGCTGGACAGAGCCTTGAGGGTTTGGGGCAGGGAAGGGGCCAGGTGGGCTGCATGGAGGAGGAAGGACCAGGACTACAAATTTGAAGGGAAGCAGGAGTTTGTTTTCTGGAGGGACGAGGAAAGAATGTTCTGTGCAGGACTACATAAGCCAACGTCTATGCCTTGGTTGAGCTGGCCAGCAGTTCAGAGAGGAACATTGCTCCCACTGAGGTCACAGGCCGAGCCTCAGACAGCTGCCCTCCCATCTCTGCCTGTCTCCCCACTTGGGGACAGGGGCTCTGAGGAGGAGGTGGGCCCCTCTCTCCCTGCTCACACCCACTCTGCCCAGCAGACCTCCTGGAGGCCCGCCGGCCACTGGCCCATGAGTGCCTGGGTGAGGCCCTACGTGTGATGTACCAGGTCATGTCCAAGTACCCGCTGCTGAACACAGTGGAGACGCTTACAGCTGCTGGCACCCTTATTGCCAAGACCAAAGGTCAGTTGGCTAGGGTGGGGCAGAAATGGCTTTCTGCCTGGGAGGGCTCCCTGAAGGAGGGGATGTTTGAAGTGGGTTTTGAAGGATGCATAGGAGTCTGATAGACCCAACAGCTCCAATGTTACCCCTTCAGTTAGTTGCACAGGTGGTTACCTCCCAGACTAGGCCAAACCCTCTTTTCCTCGTCTCTGCACTTCAGCCTTCCATTATGAGTGCAACAACGAGTCTGACAAGCGGGAGTTTGAGAAGGCCTTGGAGACCATTGCCGTGTCCTTCAGTAGCACGTGAGCATGGGGCCAGCGACGCCGGGGTGGGGAATCGTGGGGACCTGTGTGCCTCTTGACATCTGCACCCCCCTGCCCTGCAGTGTGTCTGAGTTCCTCATGGGTGAAGTGGACAGTAGCATCCTCCTGTCAGTGCCCCTTGGGGACCTGGGCCAGGTGAGTCGGGGTAGCCTGGAGGCTGCATGGGGTCAGGCTGGCAGGGTGGGTGAGTCACCCCAGCTCCCTCTGTGGACTGTGGTCCCCTGCTCTGTCCAGGGTTGTGGTGACTGTCTCCTGCAGGGTGGGAATCAAACAGGCCCCAGCCCTGGCTGGACTCACCTGTTTTCCCCCTGTGCAGTCCGTGGAGAATCTGTATGGACAGGGGAGTGAGGGCGCCCCACCCAGCACCGACGACTGTGATGTGGGTGAGTCTCGGAACCACAGAGCGGGTGGCACGTGCTCAAGTGGTGGGCCGAGCGGCGGAGGACTCGGGCAAAGGCTGGAAGGAAAGGTGGGCTGAGGGGGAGCCCGGGCTGAGCAGACCCCCCACAGGCTGCCTGGCCCCGGAGGAGGTGGACATGCTGCTGCAGCGCTGTGAGGGCGGCGTGGATGCAGCGCTGCAGTACGCCAAGAACATGGCCAAATACATGAAGGACCTCATTGGCTACCTGGAGAAGCGGATGGCCCTGGGTGCGAGCCGGACAGGGTTAGGGCGGGGGTCTGGCTGGGGGGCCCTGCCCCGCCCCGCCCCGCCCCTCCCCGCCCCTCCCATCCCCCCTGCACTCACACCTCTCCCTGCCTGCAGAGATGGACTTTGCCAAAGGCCTGCAGAAGATCGTGCACAACTGCAGACAGAACGTCATGCAGGAGGTGGGGGCCCCTGGGGTACTGGGCAGGGTCCCTCAGGCCTGGGTGTGAGTCTAGGCCCCTCCGAGAAGGGCTGAAGGAAAGGGGCTTCCTGTCTACACTACAGTAGCTGAGATGGCAGGGCTTCCACGAGGGCGTGGGGTGCTGGGGCCCCCTCCTGTCCCACCCCTGTGACTGCCGCCCCCCGCCCCCCGCCCCCCGCAGCCCCACATGCCCCTCCTGTCCATCTACTCGCTGGCACTGGAGCAGGACCTGGAGTTTGGCCACGGCATGGTGCAGGCAGCGGGCACGCTGCAGACCCAGACCTTCATGCAGGTGGGCTGCACCCAGGGTAGGGTGGGTGGGAAGGAGGGCGCTGCAGGCCCCACTCATGCCCGTCTTCCCCCCCAGCCTCTGAACCTGAGGCGGCTCGAGCACGAGAAGCGCAGAAAGGAGATCAAGGAGGCTTGGCACCGCGCCCAGAGGAAGCTGGTACCGCGGGGCTGTGGGGGTGGGATGGGGCAGGACGGGCTGGCCTGCGCATGCTCAGGCCCCCTAGCAGAGACTGGAGGGGATCCTTTCCAGAGTTTCGTGGATACCCGGGACCATGGCCTTCTGTGCCCATGTGGGGCTGGCTGCGGTGTCACAGGCTGGAGCGGGTCCTGACTACAAGGTGTTCCAGCCCCATCAGCCCCAGCTATGTCAGGAGTGACCTTGGCCCCTATCACTGTCCCCGTTCAGTCATGGGGAGAAACGGTGTCCCCTGAGGCCACCAGGAACAGGCCTGGGTTGGAGGGAAACTGAGGCTCTCTCAGGTCTGGTGGATACTCCAGGTTCCTGCATGTTATTCTTTTCTCACCTCTCCTTTGGGCTGTTCCAAAGGCACTGGTATCTTTTGGGTTTCTTTTTAGGTCTGTTAACAGGGTCTGTGGTGCAGTGTCCACACGGCGCCAGCTGCAGCTAGTGGCGTCCTGTGGCCTCCCCAGCACATCTGGCAAGTGTGCCTCCCCGTCTTCTGTACACTGGCTGACAGCTTGCCGAGGCCCCGGTCTGCCTCCGGCCTTTCACCCTCACCTCCACATCCAGGGACTTGCCCCGTTTCAGTCCCTATGAAGCTCCTTGTCCCTTCTCCTCTGCTACAGGTGTTCAGCTGCAGCACTGTGTGGCTTATTCCACTAAATTCCTATTCGTGAGCACTTCAGTTGTTGTTGAGCTGTTGCTGTTTCAAACACCACTGCTGTGACGTGCTTGTGCCCTTGTCTCAGACAGGTGACCTAGCATTTATCTCTGATCAGTGTCCAAAAGGTAGTGGCTGAATCATGGGGTGAGTGTATGAGCTGCCCTTCTGAGCCGCAGCCTTTCTTCTCCTTTTCCGTGAGCTCTAAGTTGCTCACCTTGGATTGGATGGTACTCTGTTTCTTATTGATTTGCCAGAACTCTTTACATATTAGAGACCCCAGCCCTTGATGATAGGTGTTACAGACTCCCCTACCCCCAATTTAGCGTTTTGACTTTTGATTTAACCTGTGGCCGGTTTTGCCAGTTGAAACCCACGACTGTTAGTAGTAGTCTTTTCATTTATGGCTTCTGGGTTCTGTGTCATGCATGGAAAGGCCTTCCCCACACTGTGTTTATTTTTAAAAATTCTTCTGTGGTTTCTTCTAGTACTTGTATGAGTTCTCTTCTTTATGCTTAAACCTCTGATGGTGTAGGCTGCAAGCTGTGGCCCCCAGAAGGCGCACTCGGTTTTGACTAAGTGCTCTTCCTGCCAACCCTGAGGGTGCCTGACTTCCTGTCTGGGTGGCCTCACTGTTTTCATCTGTAAGAAGGGAAGTGAGAGAGACAAGCACAAGTGGCTGGTAGCAGGGGTGGGTGTAGGTGTAAGAAGACGATGCCATCCATGCCTTCTTCAGAGCTTAGGTGTGTTCAGCCTCCCCAGCTGTGAAATGGGCACCCCGGATGCTGGCTCCTTCTGGGGCCTTGGAGATGCCACTTCCTATTCTTCCACCATCAGTTCTTGGGCGGGGACCTCTGTTTGCTCAACTGGCTGTAGGATCTTGGGACAAGAGATGTGGGTGGTGGAGGTCCCTAACTCGGTGTCTGGCTGATGGGGGCGCTGTCTGCTCACTCCCACGCCTGCAGCAAGAGGCGGAGTCCAACCTGCGTAAGGCCAAGCAGGGCTACGTTCAGCGCTGCGAGGACCACGACAAGGCCCGCTTCCTGGTGGCCAAGGCGGAGGAAGAGCAGGCAGGCACCGGGCCTGGGGCAGGGGGCGTGGCCTCCAAGACTCTGGACAAGCGGCGGCGCCTGGAGGAGGAGGCCAAGAACAAGGTGCGGGCTGGTGAGGTGCAGGCTGGAGAGGGGCCGAGGAGGCCATGCCTGTGGCGGCAGGCCCTGACCCTGGTGCAGAACTGCCTGCTTCTGTCCAGGCTGCATCTCCTGCCAGGAACGCCTGCCTTCCCCTCCTTCTCTGCCTGGCTGATTTCCGTGTGGGGTCTGACGATGCCTTGAGGGCAGAACCTCGGGCTGAGGTCTCTCTGGGTATGCCCTTGTCCCCACCCCAGGCGGAGGAAGCCATGGCCACATACCGCACATGTGTGGCGGATGCTAAGACACAGAAGCAGGAGCTGGAGGACACCAAGGTGACCGCACTCCGGCAGATCCAGGAGGTCATCCGGCAGAGCGACCAGACCATCAAGTCTGTGCGTGCGGTGCCCCCGCGCTCACCGCAGTGGGGTGGGCGGGGCAGCTGCGGGGCCCGCCTCCTGACTCACGCTGTCTGCGCCCTGCCCTGCCCGCAGGCCACCATCTCCTACTACCAGATGATGCACATGCAGACGGCCCCGCTGCCTGTGCTCTTCCAGATGCTGTGCGAGAGCAGCAAGCTGTACGACCCGGGCCAGCAGTATGCTTCCCACGTGCGCCAGCTGCAGCGCGGCGAGGAGCCCGATGTGCACTATGACTTTGAGCCCCACGTCTCCGCCAACGCCTGGTACGCCGTCTGCGCATGCTCGGGGAAGCCCTGCGATCACGGTGGGTGCGGCGAGCCTCTTTGACCCCCGTCGTGGCCCCCCCTTTTGGCTGTTGGCCCCACCAGGTCCCCGGTCATGCGCGCCCGGAAGGGCAGCTTCAATGTGGGCGATGCCACGGGGACGGAGGCCGCGGGCAGCCCCCTGGAGGAAGGTGGGCCCAGCGATGGGACTCTTGTCAAGGAGCGCAGGGGTAAGTGTCTGGTGCGCTTGGATATGCCTCCCTGCAGCCCACCTCAGCCCTTCACTAGGGATGCCTCCTTCCACACGCAGGTGGGCGCGGACACCAGGTGCACAAATCCTGGCCGATCTCCATCTCAGACTCCGATGCCAGTCTGGACCCCAGCCCTGGCTCAGGTGAGGGGCCTCCCTGGCTGGCGGGGCGTGGAAAGCTGCTGCCCCTCCCAGACTTCAGTGGGCCCACCGTGCAGCTGGAGTGATGGGGAGTGCCAGCTGAGGGCCTTCTGGGGAGTGTCCTGCCTGGAGCCTCCTGGCTCAGGGTGTCTAATGCCCTGTTTCCTCCTCAGGGGACTTTAAGAAGTTCGAGCGGATGTCGTCCAGTGGCACCATGTCGTCCAGCGAGGAACTGGCAGACCAGGAAGGCAGTGCAGGGACGTCAGCCTTTGAGCAGGGTGAGGGGGCCCCTGGGCTGGGAGAGGTGGGGGGGTATTTGGACCCCCATCTGTGGGCCTGGCCCTGACTGACCTTGGTGACACTGACCACCCGCCCCCTCCCCACCAGCTGACCTCAACGGCATGGCCCCGGAGCTGCCAGTGGCCATGCCCAGCGGGCCCTTCCGTCATGTGGGGCTGTCTAAGGCAGCCCGTACCCACCGGCTCCGGAAGCTCCGCACACCGGCCAAGTGCCGGGAGTGCAACAGCTATGTCTATTTCCAGGGGGCCGAGTGCGAGGAGGTGAGTGGCCGGCCCGGGGAAGGCTGGGCGCAGGGGCAGCAGCCGGGCGCCAGCACTTTGCATGCAGAGCGCTGGCGGGAAGTGAAGCTAGAAGCGGGTGGTGGCTCCTGTCAGGAGGGCGCCCCAGGCACAGGCACAGTCAGCGCAGGGGCTAGCGGCCGGGCGTCAGGGGAGTCTGCGCTGCGCTGGGGTGGGGAAGGCCTGCTCACTCCGTGCTCGGCTCTCCCCCAGTGTTGCCTGGCCTGCCACAAGAAGTGCCTGGAGACCCTGGCCATCCAGTGCGGCCACAAGAAGCTGCAAGGCCGCCTGCAGCTCTTCGGCCAGGACTTCAGCCAGGCTGCCCGCAGCGCCCCCGACAGCGTGCCCTTCATCGTCAAGAAGTGCGTCTTCGAGATTGAGCAGCGGGCACTGCGCACGAAGGTGACCACCGGGGCCACAGCGCTGGGGGTTCCGTCCTAGGGGCTGTACAGGGAGGGGAGCTGGGCGTGGGCTGAGGTTGACTGCGGGCTTCCACAGGGCATCTACCGGGTCAATGGGGTGAAGACACGTGTGGAGAAGCTGTGCCAGGCCTTCGAAAACGGCAAGGAGCTGGTGGAACTGTCGCAGGCTTCGCCACACGACATCAGCAACGTCCTCAAACTCTACTTGCGTCAGGTGAGACAGATGGGGACAGGGCAGAGCAGATCCTGGGCGGGACCTTAGCTTGACGGGAGGCGTGGCCTGAGCGCGATGGGCGTGGCCAGTGCCTGGCCTGGGGCAGTGGTACCTCAGAGGCATAGTCAGTATAGGGTGGGTGGAACCAGCACCTGGCCGGGGGGGGGGGGGGGGGGGGGGGCCTTCTAGGTCAGGGGCGTGGCCAAGGCAGGCCAGGCCCACTGACTCCCCATACCTGACCCATCGCTCCGCAGCTGCCCGAGCCGCTCATCTCCTTCCGCCTCTACCATGAGCTTGTGGGGTTGGCCAAGGACAGCCTGAAGGCAGAAGCCGAGGCCAAGGCAGTGTCCCGAGGACAACTGGATGCCACTGAGAGGGAGGCTGCAGCCGTGGCCATGGCTGGCCGGCTGCGGGAACTCCTGCGGGACCTGCCAGCGGAGAACCGGGCAACACTGCGGTACCTGATGCGGCACCTGCGCAGGTGAGGGCTGCCCAGGCAGGAGTCGAGGGTGGCAGGGTCCCAGGAGCCGCTCACACCTACTCCTATGCCTTCCACCCCCCAGGATCGTGGAGGTGGAGCAGGACAACAAGATGACCTCGGGGAACCTGGGAATCGTGTTTGGGCCCACGCTGCTGCGGCCCCGGCCCACGGAGGCCACTGTGTCCCTCTCCTCCCTGGTCGACTACCCCCACCAGGCCTGCATCGTGGAGACCCTCATCACCCACTACAGCCTGGTCTTCGAGGAGCCTGAGGAGGCGCCCGGGGGCCAGGTGAGGGCTGTCTGCTCTAAGCGAGGGGCACAGGGCTCCATGAATGTGGCTGGGGGCCTGGAGTCTGGCTTGCGGGGTACCAGGATGGGGAGAACGTCAGGCAGACATCTGGCTAGGATAGGGCTGTCGGGGTGGCCTCCAAGGTATCTTTTAAGCAAAGAACTGGACAAGTGTGGGTTCAACTCTGTGGGCTCAGCTCCAGATGGTGCAAAGGTCCTCCAGCCTTCCCTCTGCCCTTGCCTGAGCTCCTGTCAAGCCTGCATGGGACCAGCTGCCCCAGCCCCTCCCATTCCCCACCTCTTGGCACCAGCAGCTCGTCCCTGTGCTCTGGCTTTTGAGCACTCAGCAGGGTCCCCCGCCGCTGGGCCTCACTTCCTGCCACCAGCTCTTGTTTCTGCTAGTCCAAGTAGTGTTGGAGCAGCACCTTGCTCCTGTGCTCAGAGTCCCCGGGCGTCTTTAATCCTTCTCCTGGCATCTTGGTGTTGAGGGGAGGCTCCTGTGCCGGTGTCCATGTGGGGATTCAGCCTTTCTGGCCTGAGCCTTCTGCCCTCTTTGCACAAGCTCAGCCTGCTCACGACATGAGAATAGGGGTCCTCATGTGTTCAGCTGCTGTGGGTGTTGTTAATTTACAAGACATAAAATGGGACTTGGAATGGTACCGTGGTACCTCCCTGACCTCCGTCCCACCCCTGCAGGATGGGATGTCCAACCAGCGGGCCGAGGTGGTGGTCCAGGTGCCCTACCTGGAGACGAGTGGGGGCGTGGCCTTCCCCCTGGAGGAGGAGGCTGAGGACGGGGCCCTCGGTGAGTGGGGCAGCCCTAGGGGTGCTGGGCAGGTGGCGGGTGAGGCACTGGGCCTGGAAGCTGCACTCTGATTTGCTTCCCAGAGACCACGTGGGTCACCTGTTTGTTCACTGTCTTACCTTGTTACAAACTCTCGCAGAGATACCCTTTCAGGTGTTTTGCTGACGCTGAGAAATGGGCATCTAAGACGAGAACTACCCCAAAGTTTGAGACTTTGTGCACCCCTGCTTCCCCTGGGGTTCCGAGCGGGAAGTGGCCTGCTGAGGGGCTGCCTCAGCATCATGGGAGGTGGAGGCCCAGTCGCCCTCCTGCTCACAGGACCACGGTCTCTCTCTCTCTGCCCCGGACCTCCCAGAATCCCACATCACCTCCAACGACTCTGACTCAGAGCTGGAGGAGGCCGTGGACCTGCAGTCCCCGGCGGCCATCCTCGTGCAGCACCAGCTGAACTTCCTGGAGAAGCAGGGGAGCCAGGCCGGCGCCGAGGGCGGCCAGGGCAGCCGCAGTGGCAGTGAGGAGCAGCTGGACCCCGGGGAGGACGGAGACACACCCTGGAAGGGCCTTGGGGAGGACCCGGCCCAGCGGCTCTCTGAGTACAACACCAACCAGTGCAACAACGCGGCTGCGGCCCGGCTGCCGGCCATGAGGCTCCGCGGCGGGCGGGTCGCGACAGGCACCGGCCCGGAGAGGCAGCCGGAGTTTGTCTAGCTGGGGTGCTGGGCCCGTCCCGCTCCTGTCCCGCACATAGCCCTGGGCTCAGCCAAGCCATCGCCTCACCAGAGGCCTCTTCTTCTGGCCCACAGTGGTGAGGGCAACACTGGATAGCTTTCCCAGAAGCTTCTGCCCTGCAGCCCTCTGCACGCCCAGCAGGCCTGGCTCCCCAAGGGAGAGGATTTGCTTTCAGGAGTTGCCCAGGGGCTGTGGTAGAGGGACCCCCTGAGCAGCCTCTGCCTGCCCTGGGCTGTGGAGGCCCGCAGTAGCCGGGAGGAGGACTGGAAACTTCTGCAGACAGCAGGCCTCAGTGGGCCCCGGACGTCCTGGCTTTTATGGAAAACCACGTAGACACCTGGAGTTCAGGAACATGTTGAGATGACACACAGAAAACCGGGTTGGACACCTGGGCTTTGGGAACACGATGTGCTTTGACGTCAACGTTTACTTTGCTTACAATAAAGTCTTTAACCTGATTCCGTCTCCTCTGGCGGCAGCACCCTAGGGACCAGGACACAGAGGGCCCTTAGCACCCCTGGCGTTCCCCGCTGGGGTTGAGGTGAAGGGAAATCCCCGCCCCGCGAGGTGCGTGAGCCCAGGCGGCCACGCGGCCCCAGCCGCGATTGTGGCCAGTGCATGCGAGGAGCTGCAGCTGAAATCCCTTTGGACGGAAGAGCCTGGGGAAGGCCGCAGCCACCGTCCGGGCCAGCACAGCGAGGACCCTCCCAGTGCCTGCTCCCGACCCCTCACCCAGCTGAGAGACCCCACAGTCCGCTCAGAACTATCCACCTGATATAAAATGAAGACGAATTTCACACCCGGTCATGGTACGAGCAGCTGGGGAGAGCAGGGGCATCCGTTCCTGGCACAGAACAGCCCCAGACGGCAGCCCCTAGCAGGCCTAGGTAAGGCTGGGCCGCGGCGGTCAGAGGCTCTGCCTCCGCAGACGCCTCCCAGAGCCAGCGAACTACAACCCAGTGCGTTCCGCAAACGGGGCCGGGGCCGGGGCCACGTGTGAAACGCTGGCAGCAGAGCTGAGCACTGCAGCAGGGGGAAACGGGCAAAACCCCAGAATATCTCACCGTCAGATCCTTCACAGAAAGCTTCCTGACCCCTGACCTACATTTTTTTTAGAGGAGGACGGAATTAGGTTTTTATGTTAACAGAGGTACTTGGGGGTGAACCCAGGACCCTGTGTGTGCTAGGAACATGCTCCACCATTTAGCTGTATCCTCGCTCCCATCAACATCTTTAAAACAGGATTGTGGAGACAGAACCACCGCCAGCGTCGTGCTCGGCTGGACAGCAGCTTCACACTTCTCAGCGTCAGCCCAAAGGCTGAAAGCATGGGAGCCACTTCGAAGGAGCCTGACGGACGGCTAACGCCTCGCGTGAGGTGCCTGGTAGTGCGGCAATCCACAGGCCTTCACAGGCTGCTCTGGCTCCAGGCATGGCCTGACCCAGGCTCACAGCGCATCCCAGGGGCCAGGGGGCTGCTTGAAAGCCAGGCCCCCTCCTCACCTCACCCCCGACCCCCAAGAGGGAGCACCGCTGAGGCAGATGTCAAAACCAATCTCAGGGACTTGGAACAGGCCATGCTTGGTGGCACAAGCAGGCAGAACTGGTCCCACTGGAAGAAGGGGGCTGGGGGGTAATCTCTACTACACCCTCTAAAGCCAGAGACTTGACCGACAGCATCCAAGGCCACGCATCCAGGGACAGGTTTGTCCCCAACCTGGGGACCAAGCAAACCCAACCAAAAGCAAGAGGAATTTTCAAGGAGTTGATGAGTGTAGAACTCATTTCTACACTCATTTCTACACAAGAATAACCAAGGTGCTTTTTTTTAATTGCAAGTTACACATATTTACTGTTTTTGCCATTTTTAAGTGCACAGTTCCCAGACACTAAGCACACAGTCACTCACAGTCATGCAAGCATCCCCACCCTGTGTCTCCAGAACTTTCTCACCTCCCCAAACTGAAACTGTCTCCATTAAACAGACTCCCCTTCCCCTCCCCCAGCCCCACCCCCCATCTATTTCCTGTCTCTCTGGATGTGACTCCTCCAGGTCCTCCTGTGAGTGGGATCAGACAGTAGTTGTCCTTTGATCTGGCTCATTTTGGCCAAGACAGTTTTGGGAGAAGGAGGGACCTGTTCCACCATCAAATGCTATATAAAACCATGACTTCTAAGATCTTCATTTACCAATAGAGAAAAGGCGGACCTCAAAACAGACCCTGTGCACCTGCGCATTTACTGTGAGAGCGGTGATTCACGGCAGTGAGGAAAGAACCTCTGGCTACTCGATAAATGGTGTCAAGACCACTTTCTGGGGTGAGGTTACAGCCCTGGGTCGTATGACACCCAGGCGCCAGGAAGGTGAGTCTGAACCACGGGGACATCACCCAGCCCCCAAGGAAAGAACAAACCAGTGCTGGTGAGGACGCAGAGACACCGAGTCCTTGTACAGGGCTGGTGGGAACAGGAAATGGGGCAGCTGCTGTGGGAAACAGTCTCTTGAAAGGGTAACCAGAGCTTCCATATGACCCAGCAATTCTATTCCGAGGTACACACCCAGAAAAACAAACCAACCCACGTCCACACTAACTTTCACCTGGAAGTTCACAGCAACATTACTCACAATCCCCGAGAAACGGAAACAACTCCAGCGTCCATCAACCGGAGAACAGACAAACACGCGTCCCTCCCTCACGGGAGCATCGCTCAGCCGTGACCAGGAGAGCAGCCCTGACACCCGCTCCCACGGGGACGGACCCCGAGAGCATGACGCTCAGGGAGAGAAGCAGACACAGAAGGACACAGTGTGTGAGTCCGCGGATGTGAGGCGTCCAGAACAGGCCAGTCCCCAGACACAGGGAGAGGGCTCCTGGCTGTCAGGGGCCAGGACTTCTTTTTAGGGTGAAGAAAGTGGTCCAAAGTTGATTGTGGTGATGGGTGCATGACAGTGTGTGCATGGAACTTTGCCCTTCTGACAGGTGAATTGTATGGTATGTGAATTCTACCTCAATAAAGCCATCAAATGGAGAATAGAAACAACTGTGCTTAGGCTTGGCAGGAAGGCCTCTCAGCTTGGCGACAGGGCAAAAGCGGGCAGTCTGCTCCCAAGCTCGCACGCGGGAGAAGCACCGAACAGCGGAGCTGGAAGTGGCACGGGACCCCTCCCGGAACCTCACTCCCGCAGCTCCCAGCAGGACACGGGGAGGGGGTGGGGGCCCTGAGGTGGGGGAGCAGGCACTGGGGATGGAGGGGAGGCTGAGACTGCGTGGAGGGGCTGGGAGCGGGAGCAGGAGCAGGAGCAAGGCTGCCCCTGCACCGTGAGGCTACCCTTTCTCAGTCTCTCAGACGAGCAAACTTACTCAAAATAGCTTTAATTTTTAAAAATGCCCAGCATATAACAGCAATCAAAATCCAGACCAGTTTTCATCTCCCTCCCTGCTGCCCTCAGAGCACCCACAGACGGGCAGCATCAGGACCGCTGATGGGGAAAAGGACCGGGAAGGCCAGGAGGAAAGGGGCCGACCAGAGACGCACACCCAGGCCCTCAAGGGGGAATCCTGTCCCCTCCTGAGGCACTATCAGGTGGGATGCACAGTGGGGCTCAGCGTCCAGGCGACCAGGAGAGGCAAACCCGAGGCAGGCAGCCTTGGTGCCTGGAGGAGCAGACTCCCCCAGGGCAGCCAGCCACTAGGCTCACAACTTTCCGTCCCCCAGGGACAGGCCAGGGGAGAAGGGGCAGTCACGCGCCCCACCTGTCACGTGAGCTGGGCACACCCAGGCTGGATGCGGGGCTGCCTCCGGGCCGGGTAACAGGTGGGGCTCACTCACGGGACTGAGACAAACCCCGCAGCCCTCTCTGCCCAGCCGCACTGTGCACTTCTGGGCTGTCAGGCGGCTACTGCACCAGCCGGTAGGTGATGTACCTGCCCGCAGTCTCACTGGGCCGGATGATCTTCACCACCTGCAGGAGTGGGAGAGCAGCGGCTGGGGCAGGGCTCCCCTCAGTCACACGGCCAGCGGAGCAGGTGGCTCCCCGCCATCTGGGGCTGCCTCTTCCCCTGGCCCAGAACGCCGGGCCCCCAGCGCTCCCCGTCCTGAGAAGGGCTTCCTACCTGGCCCCGCTTTATCCCGAAGTAACGCGCCACGGGGTCTCCCGCCTGGATCCTGGGCAGCTGGTTCTCTCGGAGTTTGCTGGGAAACAGGTCAGGGAAAAAGCCAGGCTGGGCTGGCCGGGGGTGCGCGTGGAGGGGAGAGGTGGGGCGAGGGGGCGCCAGGCCCACTGGGGCCAGGAAGGATACTACCGGGCCAGCAGCTCCGTTACCTCCTCCTTAGTCATGACCACATGCTCTGGCACCAACTGCCAAGAAGAGAAGCTGGTAGCCATGGGGCTGTGACAGACACCCCCCTACCGTGCCCCCATACAAGAGAGGGCTGCGGCGTGGGCTCAGGAAGTCTTGGCCCAAATCCCACCCTCCTGACCCCACCCTAGGACGGGGCCCCGGTGCCCACAGCACCATGGTCATGGAGACGGGCCACAGGGCACCTCAGGCCCCCCGCTGCTTCTAGGGAAAGACAGACTCCACCCCATCCGGAGTTCCTAACTGCATGCGGGCTGGGCCTGGGAACCTGCACTCCAAGCTGTTGCTGGCCCAGGGCCCACACTCTGAGACCCCTGCTCCACCTCCTCTCCACTCGGGAAGGGGCCCCCAGACCCTGTGTCTCCGCTGAGGGGCAGGAGCAGGGTTTCCAGTCTTGCCTTGCCCCTGCCCCACCCCCACGGGGTCCCACCCACCCACACCCCTGGTGACCCCCGCCCACCTCGTGCTCTGTGATGTTGATGAGCAGCTCCTGCTGCAGAAACTGCTCCAGGACGTACTTGGGGGCCATGTCGACCAGGGACTGGGAGAAACGTCAACTCTCAGGCAGAGCCTCAGGGGCCACCCTCCCGCCCCACGTTGGTGCCCTAGTGCCCGGGAAACCCCAGCCAGCTCCTTCCTCACAGGCAGCTGGCAGGGGGAAGCCGGATGGGGTTTGCTCTCGTGCCTCGGAGAAGCCCACCTGCCCCGCCCACGAAAAGTGAGGGCCCTTCTGTCAACAGGGGTGTCCAGGGTCTGGTGTGCTGCCCCTCCCTGCAGAGGCGTGACCACAAGGACCCCAGAGCCCCCAGAGGCACAAGACCAAGGTGCTCACCCGTGCCCCCGCCCTCAACCGGGGAGCGCTGGGCCTGCTCTGAGGATACCCCAAGCCGCCCACCCGGGACAGCAGCTCCTTCTCAGACCCTGAGCTCCCGAAGCCTCGGTGGACACGCTGCCCCGGGGCTGGCCCTGGCGGCGGGGCAGAGAGGGGCCGCACCTGCTTGGCGGAGGGCGTCATGCCCTGCTGCACCACGACGAGGGCCCGCGTGATGCTCTCCTCCTGCATGCGCTGGCAGTACACCTTGATGGTCTTGATCCCCACCTTGGGCTCCTCTGCAGACACAGCGCCGCTCAGCACCGCGCTGCCCGCCCGCAGCCCCTGCCTGGCGCCCAGGCGCTAGCCCCACTTGGCCAACCTGCTGCGGCGCCGCTCCCCCTCTGGGGCTTTGGCTTCCCCCTTTGCGGAGCGAGAGCTGGGCTGCTGGCTCCCAGAACAGGGGGCGGGCTGCCTCCTGGTCACATGGGGAGCAGGAAGGTGCCAGGGCCCCCTGGCCACAAGGGACCTCTTTCTGGAAGTGGGGCCTGGGGGTCTGGGTTTGGGCCAGCGCCGCCACAGTGGTTTTCAGGTATGGGAAGCCTATCTGGGCACCCGTGAGACCAGTGCTGGGTGTTCAGAGGCAAGCAGGGGTGAGACGACCTGGAGAGCACAGTCCCCCAGTGGAGCTGGACCGCCCAGCCCCGCGCTGCCAGCACAGCCCTCACAGGGCCCGGCCGATCACAGGAGAACTGCCTGGCATGAGCCCAGCGGCTCAGCGCCTGGGCCGGGGCCTGTGGGGCGTCTCAGCACAGTCTGCCCTCTGCTGGAGTCCTAAGCCCCAGAGCCACAGAATGAGACTGCTTGGAAATGGGGTCTTTAAGAAAATAGTTAGGATGCTTTTCCATTATAGCTTTTTACAAGAAATCGCATATAGTTCCCTGTGCTGTACAGTAGACCCTTTCATCTCCATACAATAATGTGTATCTATTAATCCCTCAAACAGCAATGTGGAAAAGTGGATGCTTGTACGCACACACGTAACTGAGTCACTTTGCTGTGCTACTGAATCTAACACTGTAAGCTGGCTTCAATAAGAAGAATTGAAATAAAAAGTAATTAAGGTAACACAAGGCCTTCAGAGTGGGCCCCGATCCAATGTGGCTCAGGTTGTTATGAAAATGAATCAGGACAGACACACAGGGAGGGATGGCCAGGCGAGGATGCAGGGAGAAGACCGCCGTCTACACACCAAGGAGGCTCCAGCACTGGGAGAGATAACCTGTGTCTGTTTAAGCCCCTGTCTGTGGGGTTTTGTTATAGCAACCAGTGCAAATGAACACAGGCAGGAACCTCGACCCTGTCCCGTGACACACCTGAGAGCAGTGACACTCCCATCGTCACTAAAGAAAGACCAGGAAGTGAAGTGAGACCCCCAAACCTAGGGAGGCTCTGACCCCCAGGCAGATTCTCTCGAGGCCGAGCTGGCTGTCCAGGAGGCATGTGATTAGGCACCAAAGGCTCCAACAAGTGTGTTTCATGCATGGGGACGCTTTTCTTAAAAGTGCCACCTGGGTCTGCTCAGCAACCCTTGATTCAAGGCACTGGGGGGTCATGACACACCACAGCCCCTGAACCTTCGGGGCTTTAGAGCCGCGCTGCCTCAGTGGAGGAAGCGTTAAGACAGAGAGAACAGGAGTCCTGGGACACCCCTGGGGGCTCCTCACTCAACTCACGGCTCAGAGGGGGTCTGAGGTGGGGGGCACTTGAGCGCAGTCACCAGGGATGCGCAGGACAAGGAGGGAAGGGAGCAGCAAGGGGGGCTGCAGCAGGGAGGACGGGCCAGGAGTCTACAGCAGTGCAGGAAGAGCTGCCGGGAACAGCAAGTTCTGGGAACAAGAGCCAGGCCAATGGGCACAGAGCAGAGAGGACTTGGGGGCTCAGTGGGGAGGCCTGTGATGATCCCGCTTGGAGAAAATGGTTAAAGAGAGGATGGGGAGAGCAACTGAAGGGAAGGAAGCTGGAAAAGGCGTCCCCACAACAAAAAGGGCAAGAGGGGCAGAAGAATAAGGCCGGGGACAGACTCTGGGTCACGTGGCAGGGGGCTGCTACAGGCTAGCCCTGAGCAGGCCCTCGGATGGCTGCACCAGAACTGGGGCCCCTGAGGCCCTCACCTGGGAAGAAGACGAACATCTGGTCAGTGGGGTCATCGTTGTGAGCTACCAGCACCGTGAGGTCTGTGCGCCGAGGCCGCCCTTCACTGGGCTTGTCCCCAAACTGGGCCTTGAACTCCTCTAGCGTCTGGTCCAGCTCGTCCTGGGTCACCAGGTAGCCACGGTCGTGGCACAGCTGCAGAGAGAAGGAGCCAGGTGGCCCCAGGGTGGAGGGGGGATAGCAGCAGGAGCTCAGGCTGGGCCAGGCCACTGCAGAGGAGACCGGGACAGAGTTGGGACGCGGGGGGCTGTTGAGTCCATAGCCAGGCCCCAGGGTTCTGGGGCAGACAGGGACAGCAGGCTGGAAGAGGTGTGGCTGGGCTGGCCAGGGTAGACACTGGTTGGAAAACCAGGCAAATGCCCATGGCCCAGCAGTTTTAGGTCTTGCCTCAGAAACTGGGCTCTTTGAGTGGGTGGGCTAGAAGAGGACCCAGACGAAGAAAGGAAGGCTGGAGCCTTGACCCTTTCCTCGGTGAAGTCCTCCACAGCCCAACCCTTCCTCCTGAGCCCTCAGTCTTCTCTTCAGGCCCCTGACACTGCCAGCCTCAAGCACAGCTGCTCCGGCCCTGTCTTTGGGGTGACTTTGCAAGGCAGTGGGAAAGCTGGGTGCCGCTGCCTGGGCTTAGTCCCGGCAGGATTCCTGGGAGGGGGCTCCTGGTCAAGGGCCCAAGCCTCTGTGGGATCACCCTGGTCCCCTCCCATGGGGTGGCTTAGAAGCACGTGGCACATAGAATGCTCGGCCAGGGGACTGATATGACTCTGAGCCGACCGGCCCGAGTAACCGAGTAAGCTGGTGGCTCCTGGGTCGTCGAAGTAGCCACCAGACATCTGTGAGTCCAGCTGACCAGGGTTCCTTCAAACCCACGGTTCCGGGATTCTGTGTTCCGCGCTTGACGTGGACCCGGGACCTCCACCTCCAGTGAGACCCTGACCCCCTCCCCGGGGCGTCTCGGCCGCTGGTCCGTGGGGAACCTCCATCCCCGCAGACCCCCGCCTTGATGAGGGCCCCGGGGACCCAGTCTTGACAGCACCCTCCAGCTCCGGCCGCGCCGCCGGCGTGGGGAGGCGCGTTCCCAACCCTCGGCCACGCACTCGCCGTCCGCGCCCCGGCTGCTGCGTGCCCGGCTCGCCTGGCGCAGCGAGGCCCGCCCTCGCCGCGTTCGCTAAGCAGAGCCACCCCCGCGGGGCTCACCTGCATGATGGTTTTGCGAATCTTCCACAGACGGTACGTCTCCTCCTCGTCGTCCATGGCCGCCACCGCCGCTGCCGCCCGCACTCACTGCGCCTGCGCCCGCCAAGACCCGTGCCCACTGCGCCTGCGCCGAGTCTCGGTGAGGCCCCTCCCCCCCCAACCCGCCCCGTGTAGGGCTGTCGCCAGCGAACGCCTGAATGCAGCGACCTTCAGGAGCGGTAGCGCCAAGGGCAGCCCTAGCCTTACTAAGGCGGCGGTTGGCTGCGCGAGAAACGTGCCAACAGCACCGCCCTCCGGCCCCGGAAGTTTTCGCGTGGCTTTGACTGCAAGGCCTCTCGGGAGTTGTAGTTCCCACCCAACGCCCGCCTCGGGGCGGCAGTTTAGAATCAAAGCAGCAAAGTCGAGGTGTGGGCGGGGAAACTGAGGTCGCGATGGGGTCTGGGGTCTGCTCGGCTCCCAGGGACTCTTGGGCAGCCACTCCATAAGTATTTGTGCGTCCAACTGTAGGGGGTTCTCTCAGCTGGCTCTGGGCCGCGTCCAACTATGCACTTCGGCCTCAGTTTTCTGTCTGTACAATGGAAATGAAAAAGTGACCTCATATTAGAGGGTTAGCTGAGAATCTAAAGGGATGGTCGTACTTCAGATGAGCTTGGCATAGCACCTGGTTATGAAATGCTCCCATCTCTGTCTTCCCCCTTTTCTGTCCCCTGAGCCCCAATCCAGCCCCTACCCACATATTCCACAGCCCCCCAAGACCGTGCATTTTTTACAACCTCCCCATCTGCCCTTTCCCCGCCGAGTCCATATAGGAGGTTTGTCCAGCCCAGCCCAGCCCCCCAGTAACTTCTCATTCAGTAATACATTCATTCACTGATTCAGTATTTAAGAAGCAACAACAGGGACAGTGAACCAAAGAGATCTGAGAGAGACGGGCCGTGAACAGTGCACATAATAAGTAAATGATGAAGTGTTTTAGAAGGTGACAATGCTGTGGAAGGAGAAATAGAGGAAGCTGAGGGAGGTGCATCAGGCAGAGGGTGCAATCTGTTCAAAGGCCCTGAGGCTGGACCTTGGTGTGTTGGCAGCAAGGAGGCCTGTGATGGGGAGAGGTAGGAGAGGAAGTTAGGGGGTCAGGTGGGACAGATCCTGGGAGGCCTTGTGGATTGGGTAGGGGTTTGGCCAAGGGCATGTGGTGTGTGACCATGAACAGGGCAGATTCAAGGAGCAGGCCTGGCTGTGTGTGTTGGCTGGGTGTTTGCTGGAGGAAAGGAATTGGAGATGTGAATGCAGTGGGAGGAGGGCTGAAGGTGGAGACGAAGCAGGTCAGGAGTGAATTTTAAGTGAATTTTAAGAAAGGGTGTCTGTCTGGGTTGCTGGAGTGATGGACAGATCTGGGCAGGGGGCAGGGGCAGAACTGCTGGAGCCCAAGTCGGGGGCCTGGACGGTAACTGAGGTGACTCCAGGTGCAGACGGGCGCAGGGGGATGTGAGGTCATCTTGCTGTTCCTTGGGGCATGGAAGAGAGGAGAAAGGGCTCACAAGAGTTGGGGGGACTCGGGATCCCAAGAGGCTGGCAGGGCTCAACCCCAACACCCAAGACTCAGAGTCCTGCCTGTGATTGCAAGGCCTCAGCAACAGGACATGGAGTGGCAACCTTCTCCACGAACCCCCTGACCACTTAGTGCCTAGAAATCAGGTCACCACCCACAGGCTCCTGGGTGCAGATGTAAAACAGGGCAGTGGCTGTGGGAAAGTCCAGCAGCTCCTCAAACAGTTAAAGAGAGTCACCCTGTGATCCAGCACTTCCACCCTAGGGGCATATCTGTTACTGAGTCCAAGTTTGTACTGCTCGCCACCTGAGAGGCTGATAAATGTGGAGTTGACCTGTTGAGGCAAGGAAGAGTAACTTTATTTGGAAAGTCAGTGGACCAAGAAGGTGGGGGGCTAGCGTCCCGGAGAACCATCTTCCTCAAGTCAGAATTCAGGCTCCTTTGATACTAAAAAGGGGAGGGGGTGTGATTGGTTGTTGAAAACTTCTTGATGTCGGAATCCTTTGTTCTTGCAGCTGTCCATGTGGGTCAGGTCAGGATGTCCCTGTAAACCTCCAACAAGACAAATAATGTTCTCTGTTCTACAACTTTCTATTTCTGTATGAATGGAAAAGTGTTGTACCCTTAAGAGTCAGAGCCTTGAGAATGGGCTCTCCTGTCTGTTTCAGTCTACAGGCAATTCTTTTACAAAAGGTGCAGAATCAGCATGACTGAGCCCAGGAAACAGAGCACTGTGTTAGAGCCAGAGGAACAGATACAATATGGAGTCAGATTTGTTTTCCCTATTACACACCCAGGAGAAATGACACTATACTCCCACGCAAACACTTGTACAGCATTACAAAGTCAAAAGGTGAAAAAAACTCAAAAGCCCGTCAGTAGATAAAGGGATAAACACAACGTAGCCCATTTATATGATGGAATATTATCCACCCATCAAAAGGGTGAAGCCCTGACACATGCTACAAGCTGGATAAACCTATCATGAAAACATGATACTCATCAAGAGAAGCCAGACACAAAAGGCCCCATTGTGAGTGACTCCATTTGTGTGAAACGTCCAGAACAGGCAAATCCAGAGACAGGTTGCCAGGGACTTGAGAAGTGGATGGAGAGGAGTGACTGGTAGTGGAGCTGAGGGTTTCTTTTTGGGGTGCTGAATGAAATGAGCAAGAAACAGAAAGCCAAATAGTGTCTGATCTACTCATATGAGGTCCCTGGAAGAGTCAAATCCATAGCAACGAAGTAGGATGGTGGGTGTTGGGCTGGGGGAGGTGGGTGGGAGTGACTGCAGATGGGGATAGGGTTTCTTTTTGAGACGATAAAAATGTTCTGGAATTAGATGGTGTTGATGGTCACACAACATTATAAATATTCTAAACATCACTTAATTGTACACCTTGGTTAAAATGGTGAATTTTATCTCAAAAAAAATTTTTTTTTCTCAAGAAGAAATCAGGCCCCAGGCAGCTCTGTCCAGGCGCCTCCTCTTGGATCTGAAAGATGTTCTGGAGAGTCTTCTGGCTGGTGGGCAAGTCAGCTCCCTCTCTGGGGGACCCAGGCACCCTGGCCACCACAGAGGAGCCTCCCTGGAGGCTTGAGACTTCCCCAAGATTCCCTTGCCTCACCTCAGTGTGGGGAAAGTGGGGGAAAAGCTGTGAAACCGCAGGCACAAATCCCTACCAGAGCCAGTGGGACCAGCAAGGGCAGCTCCAGGCCCACGGGCTTGGCCTCCCCACCTCTGCTCTGCTGTAACTGGCAGGCAGTCAGGAACCTGGTGAGGCCTTGCCCCATTAACCCCACGTCCTCCCACCACCCTGCCCCTTGTGCTCCACGGGGGCGTCATCCTGAGCTGTTTTTCTGGAAATCCTGAAGTAAACAACCAGTTGGTGGCCATCTTTCCAACAAAGCTCCAGATCCCAGCTGAAGGGAACAGCTGGGTCTTCCCAAGGGCCACTCAGACTCCCTAGCGTGGCCTGACACCCAGTGTCGCCAGGGGGCGGAAATGAGGGGGGGTTTCCTGAGAAGGGAGGAGGCCCAGCTGGGAAAATGGAGGCTCCTGGCCAGAACTCAGCAGCCTCTGGTGACCACTGAGGCTTGAAGCCTGGTTGTGCAAGATAGGAATATAGCAACCTGGCGGGGGACCCTGTCCTCTGCCCCCAAACTCCCCTGGGGCTGGGTCTTGGGGGCTCATCAGTTCCCCCAAATGAGTCCAGCCCGGAAAGTCCTGCCCCCAAGGCCTCTGTAGAAACGTTCATGGGAGGGTCCAAGAAAAGAACGAGAAGTTGACGGGCAGCACACAAAGCTGAAACCACCCTCTGTCCAGCCTGCAGGTCAACCTCCGGCCATGGTTAGGGCCGGCGGTGGCATTCCATGACTCAGTTCCCGAGAATGGGGTGGGTCTTCTCTCTGGGCTGTGGCCAAATGCCTGAGCCTTGAGTGGAAATGAGTCTGGAGCCAAGGCAGCCGGGAGCTCCATCCTCAACTGCGTGCACACGCAGTGGGAAGTGACAACAGATACCACTGCGCTTGCGTTTTCCTTTCTAAGCACACACCTGCGAGCCCTCGCGCGTCTTCTCTCGGGGGCGGGACCACAGAAGCCGAAGTGCGGGTTAATCCGTAACTGGGTAACAGCTAACAGCCCCGCCAGGGCTCGCGTGTCACTTATATAAGCAGCTAAGACGGCGGAGTCCAAGGGAAGTGACACTCGGCCCTGTGCTGATGGCTCACCCTGCGGCAGGCATGCCGCTGTCCGGGGCTGTCGCCGTAAGTGACCCCCAAGCCCTCGCAACGACACCGCAGCCCAAGTGGAGAGACACCGACACCTACCGTGGTTTTATTTACATTAAAAAGAAAACTTCCAGTTCTCAATGAGCTGGGGTGAGATTTTTGAGAATTCCAGCTCGCCCCACAAGTTTCCAGTACTGTTTCAAGTTGTCTGGCATCCCATAGCACCGCAGTCAACCACCCGGATAACTGTCCGCAACCCAGAGCCTGCATGGACGCGGTCACCCGCCTGCCGACGGGCATGCGCAGTCACCGATAGGGACAAAACCGCAGGCCGGCCCCAACCCCGCCCCCGTCAGTCCTTCATCCTGACCTCCCATTGGCTAGCGCTGGCACGAGTCTGCAGCGCCTGCGTAGCCGACCAATGGGATAGCCGATGGGCGTGGCCAAGGGCGGGGAGGCGAGGCTCGCCGGCGTGCGTCCATTGGTCGGCTCGGCGAGGGGAGGAGCGCCGCCTTCCGGGAGCCCCTGCAGCCGCGATGAGCTTCAGCCAACTGTGCCGCCTCCTGAAGCCAGCGCTGCTCTGCGGGGCTCTGGCCGCGCCTGGCTTGGCCAGCACCATGGTGAGCGGGGCGCCGCCGGCTGGCTGGCAGGCCGTTGGGCGGGCGCGCGGAGCTGCGGGGACCTTGGGCTGGCGGCGCTGGCTGGGGGCGCGCGAGCAGTACTCGGCCGCCCCCTCCGCGGCGGTCGGAGCGGTGGCTAGCGCGCGGGCCTGGGTTACTGAGTCTAGATCGGGGACTGGGGGCGGCTCCCGGGAGGCCGGGTTAGGGCTAGGCGGTCGGAACCCCCGGGTGGGCGCCCCTGACGCGCAGACGCTGCTGCTTCAGGGCAGCTGAGGGTGGCGTCGTCGGCCACTAGCGACCCGCCTGCTACCGGGGGAGCGAGGGCGCCGGATGGCCGGAAAATCCGGGATCACGCGCCTCGGGGTGTCACTGCCCCTCCCCCACCCTGCGCCTCCCGGGGCCCCGCTCGTTGGCGTCACAGAGCAGCGGCACGGCGCCCTTGGCTACTGGCTCTTTGTCCTCCGGGCGCGGCCCTCGGTGGGCACAGGAGCGGCCAGAAACGGGCGGGCATGGGCCGCGCAGCCGTCGGCTCCCCGGGTCGTCGCGGGCAGCGGCGCCGGTTGCCAGCCGGGCGGCGGCGCCGAGCCCCCCAGAGGCGGAGGGCTCGAGTGTGCCGTCGTCGCAGGAGGGCGCGCCGCAGGCGGGAGAGGCCCGCGCCTGAGAACTCTGGGCAGGGGGGCCCTGTGGCCGGGGAGAGCTCCTGCGGGGCCGAGTCCCGGGACCCGGTGCGCGCGGGGCCTCCACACCCGCCTAGCAGGGTCCCAAGCCCTTCCCGGGTCTCAGTTATGTCTTGGGTCAAATGCGCCCTGTCCTGCCCCAGCTTTGAGGAGGAGCCGCCTCACTCTTTCCTTGCCCCGGTGCCCCAGTTGTCCTCCCTTTGGCACCCCTGGCTGGGCGGGCTGAGCGAGTGGGCCAAGGGGACGCGGACCAGGGCCTGGCACCCCGAGGCCCGCAGTCCGCTCAGCATGCCCTTCCGTTGCAGTGCGCGTCTCGCGACGATTGGCGCTGTGCTCACTCCATGCACGAATTCTCAGCCAAGGACATCGACGGTCACATGGTTAACCTGGACAAGTACCGGTGGGTACTAGTCTACCTGATGGGGGGAGGCAGGGCAAAGGCCTTGGCCCTGACCTGATTCCTTCATCCCACCTCCAGGGGCTACGTGTGCATCGTCACCAACGTGGCCTCGCAATGAGGCAAGACAGACGTAAACTACACTCAGCTGGTCGATCTGCACGCGCGATATGCCGAGTGTGGTTTACGGATCCTCGCCTTCCCTTGCAACCAGTTCGGGAGGCAGGTGTGTGGCTGGATCTGGATGTACCCGTATGTCCTGTGTGCGGAGGTCGAAGCCAGGGTGGATGGCATGGGGAGAGGGCCTGTCTTCTGAAGCAGGGACCAAAGGGGTACAGGCTCCTCCCCACTCACCCCCAGCACCCCTGCCCTGCCACAGGAGCCAGGGAGTAATGCTGAGATCAAAGAGTTCGCCGCCGGCTATAACGTCAAATTCGATTTGTTCAGCAAGATCTGTGTTAATGGGGATGATGCCCACCCACTGTGGAAGTGGATGAAAGTTCAGCCCAAGGGGAAGGGCATCCTGGGAAAGTAAGTTAGGGGCAAGGGAAGAAGGGAGGGCAGGGTGGCTCCCCAGGGGCAGTGGGGGTCTGCAGTTGCCATGGGATTCCTCACGACATCACACTTACTTTGTAGTGCCATCAAATGGAACTTCACCAAGGTAAGGGGGACTGGAGGCCTAGGGGGACGACCCAGCCCCCAGCCACAACTGGGCCACTTCAAGGGTCCCCAGCTGTGACCTAAGTGGGGTGGCGGGTGGGGGCTGCTTGCTCGCCCCAGCCCCACGGGCCTCCCGGTACTGACACCGCCTCTCTGGCAGTTCCTCATTGACAAGAACGGCTGTGTGGTGAAGCGGTACGGTCCCATGGAGGAGCCCCTGGTAGGTGCCTTTCGAGGGAGCCTGCTGCGGGGGGTGGGGAGGGGGCACGGGAAGAGGTGCCCTGACCCCTCCTTCCCTGCAGGTAATTGAGAAGGACCTGCCGTGCTACCTCTAGTTCCACAAGGTGCGCCCCTACCCGAGCCTGCTGCCCGTGCCCCTTGGAGCCTTCCACCCGGCACCCGTGACGGTCTGCCCGAAAACCAGCCCTGGTGGGGCAGACCTGAGAACCCGGCGTGCACCCCTGCCGGAGGAAGGCCCCTCGGCCCGGCTCGCAGCTCGGCAACCCCCCACCCCTGGCTGCCTTGTCAGAATAAAACATAGAAACTGGCCTGCTGGGTGCTCCTGCTTATGGTGGGGGTCTTTTGTCCCAGGCCCCTCCTGGCGCAGTGGCAGGTGTTGCCAGCTCCCCAGGCTGCGGGGCGGGGGAGGAGGGATGTGGACGGCGGACTTCCCTCAGGGTTCAGAGGGCTGCACCCTGGGCTGCTAATCGCCTCAGCCCAGCCCAGAGGGCAGGCAGAGCTGATCCTGGGGAAGATAATAACGACTCCTGACCGGCTGCTGCCCCCTCCACCAGGTCTCCTCCCATGTGCTGAGGCGGGAGGGTCAGGGGACCTAGGCGGTGAGGCCTTGCCTGCTGGAGGCCCGCTGCACCTGGGCTGGGCACCAAGCCAGCCTCACAGAATAGATGCGGAGTCAGGGCACCAGCCTTCTCACGCGCCTCATCAGGCACAAGCCGTCCCCCAGGAGGGGCTGTGGGCACAGCCTCCTTGCCTGCCTGCAGCTCGAGGGAGCCATCCTGGAGAGTGTGGAAGGTGGCCCAGCCTGCTGCTGTCTTCCAGACGGGGCCCAGCTCCTGGGCTCTCCTGCCCCTGGGCTGCACAACCAACACCCTCGAGGAAGACCTGGGAGGGCGCCAAGGCAGAGGCTGCAGCCGTGAACATGGGGGTCTGAGGGACCGAACTCAACACCACCAAGAGGGTCCCAGGCAGGGTCCTGTCTCCAACTAGTGTCTGGGCCCAGACACCTCGGGCCTGGCACTGCCAGTTCAGAGGCAGCTGGCTGGCTGTTCCAGTGCCAGGACCACACAGTGGACAAACTGCCTCACGGGGTGGGGTGTCTCCCCTGGCCTGGCCCCAATCATCTGTCAGGCCACGCAGCCTTCAGGGGATGAGCCAGCAGGGAGAGGCCAGCAGCCACTCCTGACCTCAGTCCCTGGGTCCCCCTAATCACCACACCTGGGAGGAACATGCAGTGGTACCTGCAGTCTGGGTCCCTATCCTTGCAGGCCACAGGAACAGACAGCCTGGGAAGTAGTGAAAATGCACATATATTTAAAAAAGATCTCTTTACATATATACACTTGAATTCATTATAAATACACATAGAAACCAGGGGGCCACCCACCAGCTCCGCAGGAGTCCGGAACCTGGGAGAGGTGGCTGGGTAATAATTTAGGGAACAGAGAGCAGGGAGGAGGAGTTGCATATATTAATGGGGGGGATCTGCCCCATGGAGCCCCCCTGGAGACAGTGGGGCCCTGAGCACCTGGGGTTTCCTGAGTTTCCAGCTCTTGGGGCCACCCAGTTTTGTGGATTACAGGGGTTCAGGCCTGACCAGGCCCTGTAAGGTGGGTGGGGCAGGAGCCCCAACCCAGGCCTGGAGGGGGGCAGTAGAGGACCGAGGCACAGAGAGGGAGGAGGGCCCCCCACCCCCAGGCCCTTCCTGGGCCTCTAGACCCGGA
Source organism: Camelus ferus (assembly GCF_009834535.1). NCBI lineage: Eukaryota > Metazoa > Chordata > Mammalia > Artiodactyla > Camelidae > Camelus > Camelus ferus. Next base: position 26,794,134 of record NC_045717.1, on the reverse strand, counting down.
ATCTCCTGAGTGGGACCTGCTTTCAGCCACTGCCCCACCAGGCAGGGCCTCAGAGGGGCCCCCAGGGCTGGCAGCATCTTGGGGGTCTGCCCAGGCATCAGCGGGAAGGCACTGCAGTGGGGGCCTCGGTGGGCTGGATGAGGGCACCCTGGCCCCCAATCCTCTCAGTAGTCGGCAGGGGAACCCAGCCTGATGGCCACCCGCTTCCTTGGTGTAGGCATGGCATGTTCTTACAGTCCTGTCTGGGAAGGATGCCTGGCGGGACCTAGGAGTTTGGGAATGGGGGGCTGAACTGGATGACGCTCTGCCGCTCAGGGCCCCCACCGCCCCCAGGAGCGCCCGGGGCCCCGCCGCCAGCCCCCAGCGGGCCCGGGGGTTCGGCGGGTGGCACAGCGTTGAGGGATCGCAGCATGTCCTCCAGAACCTCCTTGAAGTTGATGTCACAGCCCTGGTGCAGGAGGGCCGCGGGGTCAGTCGGGGCCTCGGGGGCATCCGGAGCGCCCAGCAGCAGGCCACCGGGGCCGGGGACCGGCGGCGGTGGGAAGGTGAACGGCGAGGGCAGAGGGAAGGCCTGGGCGGGCGGGCTGTAGGTGAGGTCCAGGACCTCGCTGGGGCCGCAGGGCAGTGCAAGCGGGCGCAGGGCGGCCGGTGGAGGGGGAAGCCCTCGGCTGCGCGCCTGCTTGTGCTTCACGTCGGCGTCCATGAGCTGCAGCTCCTGCAGCACCCGGTGCACGCAGCCCTCAGGGATCTTGATGCCTGAGGGGCGCCAGGAGGTCAGGGCCTGCAGGGGGCCGACCTCCCCCACCTCGCCCATGCCCACCGCTCACCAACTTGCTTCTTCTTGTCCTTGGTCTTGAGACGTACTATCTGCAGGTAGCTGCTGCTGGTGACGTCAGCCATGACGGCGGCGATGCGGCCCCACACGCGCAGCAGGGCCCCGCACAGCATGTAGTGGTGGCGCAGCCGCAGGCCCTGCGCACAATCCTTACCCTGCTGCGCCAGCCGGCAGTGCCGGTTCCTGCACGGGACAGACTCGCTGCTGCGCCTGCCTTCCCAGCCCCGGCCACCCTGCTCCCACCCCTTGCCCCTCATCCGCAGGCCTCCGGGACCGCCCTTCCCTCCGCACTGGCTCCTTCCACAGCAGCGCACACGCCTCCCCCTCTCTAGTCCAGCCTGGGCCTCACCACGTGGTGTGGCTGCAGTGCGTCAGCGAGAAGGTGTAGCTGCTCTCCCAGTGCTCCCTGGCCTCCTCCGCTGTCACCTGCAGAGATAGGCAGTTGGGCCCCTGGACGGGTGTTCCCGGGCTCCACAGTGCCCCAGGCCTGCTCATCTTGCACCTGGTAGCCAGGGCAGCGGAGCATGGAAGCCGAAGGCGGCCTGGGAACAGCAGGAGGCCCGCCAGGGAGGAGCCACGGGGGAGGCTGGAACTACAGGGCCTCGGTGGGGGCACGGCTAGGCCTACCCGGTGGAACTTCCGGCACAGGCTGTCGAACGTCTCCAGCTGGCTCTGCCGCCCGATGTTGGGCTTATACACGGTGAAGAGCTTGCCGCGGTTCTGCTGGGCCAGCAGGCAGCTGGGCTTGTTGTCACGGACCTGGGCAGGGGTGGGAGTCAGGGTGGGGGCACTACCCCACATGCTGGGTGTTGGTCCCCAAGGTATGCGTGCCCAAGAGGGCCTGAGGCTGACTGCTGCCCTCGCCCCGCAGCCCACCGGCTGCTGGGGTCCTGCCCCTGGGGTACTGGGGGCCGCTGGGGGTGCCCACCTTGTAGGAGAGGTAGAAGCCGTCGTGGGTGCCTGTCAGCTCCAGAGACCTGGCATACGCCTCCTCCCACTTCAGGCCGCGGTCCACGCTGATCTGCAGGGCCCGTGGGCATTAGGGGGATGTGGGGGGTGGGGACGATGGGTGGGACGAGGGGGTGGGGATGTGGGAGCTGGGACGAGGAGTGGGATGTGGGGGCGGGGATGAGGGAGTGGGGACGATGGGTGGGACGAGGGAGTGGGGACGATGGGTGGGACGAGGGAGTGGGGACGATGGGTGGGACGAGGGGCGGGGCGATGGGTAGGGATGTGTGGGACGGGGTGATGGGTGGGACAAGGGGCGGGGTGAGGGGCGGGACGGTGGGCGGGACGAGGGGTGGGGATGTGCGGGTCGGGGATGATGGGTTGGGACATGGGGGGCGGGGACGACGGGCAGGACGAAGGGCCGGGGCGGTGTCTGATCACCTTGTAGAAGACCACCTGCCCGTCCTGTGGGTGCCCGGGGGCCAGGAACACCTGCTGGCTCTCCTCGTAGATCTCGTCGATGCCGGGAGCCAGGTCTGGAAGAGGGCGAGCTGGATGAGTGGGGCCCAGGCTCCGGCCTTGGGGAGGGGGGTCTAGCAGGGCGGGCCTGGCCCGGCCGCGGCGCTCACCCAGGATGCCCATGTCGTATTTGCCCTCCTTCTTGTCCACCGCGATGAGGTGGTCGAAGGTGTCAGAGAAGTACTGGAACAGCGCGTTCTGCTTGTGCACTTCCAGCCCCAGGATACGGTTCAGGAACTTGGTGATGGAGCAGTCTGGTGGCGGGACGGAGCCTCAGGCTGGGGCTGAGCCCAGCCTCTCCCTGTCCACTGGATACAGAAGTCTGGGGGCGCCGCCCGCCCCAGGCTCTACTGGGGGCTCACCCTTCTCCACATCCAGGCAGCCGGACCTGGACTCGCGCCCTCCGATGCCAACCGACAGCAGCCCCTGCTTCATGTCTGTGGGGAGGGAGGGGGGCCTCACACCTGCTTCCCTCCCGGCCCTCGCCCCAGCCCACCAGGGATCCCCCTCACCACCAATGTCCCCTTGGTATGTGTGGGGGAGGACCTTTTGACACAAATCCCACCTACCAATCCCAGTGGCCCAGATGGCACCCCTTGGGGAGACTGCAGGCACCCCAACTCACCGCGGAAGAAGGCGGCATCCCCTCCCGGGTAGCCCTGGGGCAGCGGCACCTTGCTCTCTGTCTGGCTAAGGATGGTGGTGAGGACGCAGCTGAGGGCCCGGGCGCCGTACTGCGTGGAGGGGCGAGGGTTGTGTCAGAGGCTGGGCTGGGCACCCCGGGACCCTCCTCTCTTGGGCCCTACCTCCTTGGGTACCTTGTTCTCAAAGTTGTACTTGCTCAAGTCCCGGGACTCGGTGGCTCGGCGGTCCCCGTGGGTCAATGCCCCCTGCGCAGGATGGGAGAGGCTGTCACAGGTGGCCCACACTCCTCCCTGATCTGCCCTCCTCAGGGAGCCTCCCCCAGCCCCCGGCCCACACACTCACGAGGCTCTCCAGCCGCTTGGCCACAATGGAGGCAAACCTGCGCTCCCCAGCCAGCTCTGAGATGAGGAAGATGTACTCAGGTGCAGAGACCTGGTTGGACCGGTGGGTCCTGCCTGGAGGCAGAGGGGACTTTCAGAGACCTTGGCAGGCCTGCAAGGTTGGGTGACCTGGGGCAGGGGTGGGGACAGGGCTAACCGAACTGCTGGATGGCGCGGTCAGCACTCCAGGGCAGCTCGAGCGTCATGTGGACCCGGCGCCGCTGGTTCTGGACCCGGCGGTCAGCTTGGAGGGAGACACCGGAGCTGGAGGCCTCTGAGATGATGGCCACGAGCTGGGGAGGCGTGGACATGGCCAGGTCATCAGGGCAGACAGCCTGCTCCTCCGGCCCTGGGCCCGGGTCACTTGGATGCATTCAGAATGACCCACACAGGAAGTTCAGATACGTGTATCCGTAGAGGTGCCCATGTGGGCTTAGAACAGAGTCTTGACCACCCCTGGAGGGTCTGCCTGCCTTGTGGACATCAGCTCCCATGGGGCAGCTCAGAGAAGCTGCGGGCATGGGCGACTTGGACAGAAGGTGGGGCGGGCCAGGGAGGGCTTTGGTCCTCGAGCCAGCCCTCCAGGACCCCTGCACCTCCCCTGCCCACAGGGCCCTTGTGGGCTCCCTGCTCCTGGCTCCTGGTCCAGGGGGTGTCCTGCAGACACAGCCCCACAGTTACCTCCCCCAGGGCCCCACCTTCTCGCCATTCATGAACCGTTCCTTCTCCCTGAGGTTCACATGGTCGATGGAGAGGCCCTGCTCTGCCCGTGACTCGAAGGCCACTGTCCCATCAGGCCTGGACACCACGCGGCCCTTCCTGCCGGTCATCTGTAGCCAGGGTGGGGCCAGGGACAGACTGTCAGCTGGTGTGGCTGCCAGGGGCTGGTCCCCGCGTGTCTCGGTTTCCCCACCTGTGACCCTGGGGCACCTGGGTGTGCGTGGCGAGGGGGCGGTAGACCCTGGGCCAGGACTCGCCTCTCCCCGGGCTTGGGGCCCACGGAGCAACTGGCAGGGTTTTCACTTGTCTTCCTAAGTCTTTTCCCAGAACCCAGCTGCCTTGGGCCACAACAAACTTAAGGTGGTACCAGAAGGACGTCCTGAGAAACAGCAGAGTAGCTCAGGTAGAAGGGAGCACAGGGGTGTTCTGGGGTCGGGGGACAGGCCTGGGCCCAAGAGTGCACCCAGAACACAGAGGATGTGTGGGGCAGGGGGACGAGGAGCTGGGCCAGAGGGCGGGGGGTGGGGGGGAGGCAGTGGCTGAGAGAAGAGAGCCCTCCAGCAGCAGCCCTGGCCAGTGAGCAGGACACTTGGACGCTGGGCCCTGTGGCCACTCTCACCTCTCCAAGACAGCCACCAGGGGGCACCAAAGCTCACCTCTGCCACCCTCTCTGGGCCCCCCAGCTGGTCAATGAGCTCGTCCAGGGTGTTGACAGGCAGCTCCCGACCCAGTGCCCGCACCTTGGCCAGCAGGTCCTGCTTCAGCCGCTCAACCCGCTCCAGGATGCCAGGGCCATGCAGGTCTCGCTGTGGGAGGCACAGCGGGCCTGTGGGGCCAGAGGGTCACAAATGACCAGCCAGGCCACTTGCTCACAGCCATACTTGCAGGGAGACGCAGCCCTGGGCCGTGGAGGATGAGGGGGCCCCTCGGGAGTTGGGGTAAGCCAGGTACCCAGGAGGTGTGGGGGTCCAGAACCTCCTTAACCCCAGGCTGTCAGCATGAACCCGGCTTTGCCCCTGCCCAGCCATGCGCCCTGACTTCCCTGAGACTCAGTACCCCGACTTGAGAAACGGGGAAATGAAGGGAGGGCAGCCACAGGCCTCACCGCGGTCATCGGCTGGAAGCCCGACGGTGTCCACGATGACCACGTCGTCATCCATCAGGGACTCGGGGGAGGAGTGGAAGTCGCTGTCCAGGCCGCCGTCCGACTCCGTGCTGCTGTCATCACTGATCCGGATCACGCCTGCCACCTCGCATGCCAGCCTGGGTGCCTTGGCTCCACGGCCCCGCGGCCGCCCTGCAGGGAAGCAGGCAGGGGTCACTGTGGTCCAGCCCTGCGCCTCTGTCCAGCGGACCTGGCCTGGAGGGACTCCCAGCAGTCTGGGGACAGGCCTGTGTGTGGGGGATGGTAAGGGCTCAGGGCCCAAGCCCCTAGCTCCATCCAGCTTTGGCAGGTCTGGGTCCTGCTGTTGGCTAGGGCGCAGGGTAAAGGGGCAGTTTTAACATCCCCGACAGACTTCCTGACACACTGGTGTGTCCTCGGGCCGCACCTAGGGAAGGCACATGCCCAAACTCATGAGGCGGCCCTGGGCGGGTCAGCCCGAGGACGTGCTCAGGTCCTGAGGGGATGGTGGTCCAGGGGCCTAGGAATTTGGCTGCTGACCGGGAGCCCGGAAGGCCAGTCCTGGGAAGTGGAAGGAGCCAGATTGGTCCCCCAGGCCTGGCTGTGTGCCCTCAGGTGAGTTGCTTGGCCTCTCTGAGCCTCACTTCCCACCCTGAGCTGCTGCTGGGCATTTGCCTAGAAGGACAGCAGGCACTGCATGCCAGCAGGTGCTGTGAAGTCACTTCCCCATCCAGGATGCTTTTTAAAGGCTCCGTCCTGGTCCACTGGACTAGTGCGGTTTCAGCCTTGCACCCAGGCCCTGGCCTTTTGGAGGTGAGGACAGATACTGCATGGGGTGCAGGGATGAGCTAGCCATACTCCCATCCTGCAGCGCTGGGTTTGTTTTATTTGCTGACTTGGCAGCTGCCTCGGAGGGTTGGGGTGGGGATCAGGGGTCAGGCCATGTGTCTGTGCAGCCAGCAGCAGAGGGGGCGGCGGGAATGACCCCCACCCAGCGCTCAGAAGGGAGGGAGGCTGGAGGGAGGTGGTGGGCAGTGCTTACGTCTTCTCTTACTGCCTGCTCCTCTCTCCCGCTTTCTCTTGGTTGAGGGAAAGTGCTTCTGAATTAGTGACAGGAAGACGCCCCTGAAAGTGAGAAGCAAGGTTTACTTTCTCCAGAAGAACAGGCCAAGCTGTCAGGCCAGGAGACCTGCAGGGGATGGGTCCCACGTGTGGGTTTGCTCTGTGGGGGGCTGCCTGGTGCCAGGGGACCCTGCGGGTGGGTCTGGGCGCAGGGACTCGCATCAGGGGCTCAGAGAAGGTGGGCAGGAGGGAAAGGAGCTGCAAGGACAGTGGGGCTGGGGCCCCTCTGCACTTGGTGGGCCCATGGCTACAGGGGGCACAGCTGTGCTGTGATGGGGGTACTCCTGTTGTCACAGGGCCCACAGCAGGGGTAAGGGGCAGCTCCCAGGAATGGGGAGTGAGGAGGGGCTGGGGGCTTCCCAGAGAAGAGACGTGATGCTGGGGTGTGGTGGACAGGATGAGGCAGAGCTGGGCAAGGGGCCTTGTGCTGGGACCTATGCTCAGGGTGGGCGCGGGTGGCCTCTCTGGCTCTGGGGTGAGGGGCCCGGGTCTTCAGGGACCACCTGGGCCAGTCTCTATAATCCAAGCAGTCCTTGAAATAGCACCATAACCACATGGGGGGTGGGCACCTGGGAGCCTCATTCTAAGGTCCTGGGACCCTCCGCAGCACCCTCCCCGTTCTGGGGTCTCCACAGTTCCCCCTTCAGGCCTTACAACTACAGCTGGGCCTAAGGTCTCTGAAGGTCGAGGGGCTGGCCGGCTCCCGCAGCTGGGGTCACATGCAGGGCCAGACCACAGGTTGGCCCCAGGGCAGGGACACCTACTCAGTCACACAGGGAGGGGTCCCCAGGGGCCCCAGGCACCACTCACTCAGCGGCGGAGACGAAGCCATCAAGTTGCCCCTCTTTCTCATCCAGCACCTCCCGAGTCCGCGCCTCACCCGTAGACTGCAGCCCGATGACCACGCACTGTGGGGTGCAGTGGGGGTGAGCGGCTGGGGCCCCCGCCCACCAGTCCAGGAGCGGGACCCCAGAGGGGCCCACAAGGAAGCCCCAGGCCGCTACACCCAGCCCAACAGCAGGAGCGCTGGGGTTGGCCTCAGTTTCTGCCTCCTTCCCCAGTGCCCCCTGCGTCCTGAGGGCTGCCAGACCCCCAAGCAAGCCCAGATCCCCACCTGGCCGCCAGGAGCCAGCCTCAGCTCCTGCATCCCTGCTCTTCTCACGTGGCCCCTGCCCTGTTCTTTCTGGAGACACGGGGAGCTAGGCAAGACCCTGTCTGCCACTTGCCGCAGGGAGCTTGGACTGAGCGGGACCAGAACCTTCTGGGCCTCAGCACGGCTGTTCCCAACCCTGCCCTCATGGGTCCAGCCGTCACGCGCAGCCTCCTTTGCGACTGTGGGACTGACACCGGGTGCCTGGTTCTGCCCAGTGGCCCTTCACACGGGGAGGCAGGGTCCCAACACAGCCCCGCCACCACCTCCATCAGCGCACCTTGTCCCGGGCCAGCTCCTCCCGGGCCAGCTCCACCAGCCGGCACACCTTGGCGGCAACACACAGGTACTTGAAGAATCGCTGGTGGGCTGACCAGAACTGACCCCACAGGGACTTGCGAGACTCCAAGCCGATCCAGTCGGCTGCCTGCTGGAACACGCCCAGGGCCTCGGCCCACTGCAATGACACGGTGGGCTGAGCACACAACTGCCAGCCCCGCCCGGGACCTGGGCTGCCTGCCCACCAGCCACATTCCACGAAAGTGTGGGGCCAGGGGTGGGGGGTCACCACTAGAGCAACACAGAGGCACTGATGATACCTCAACCATCAGAAACATTCAGAAACCAAGAAGCATGGCACTGGCATGGCCGGGTGAAAACGACACGCAGCACAAGTGGGAAGTGAACCATGCCTGCAGGTGGAGGGGCACCTGCGGTGAGCGCCTTCTGCCAGCAGCCACTGGGCTCTGGACACTTTAGATCAGGGGTCTCCCTAGGGTGGTCCTGTCCCCAGGGGACACTGGACCATGTCTGGTGCATCTATGGCTGTCACACTGCGGGGCTCCTGCCATCAAGTGGGTCGGAAGCAGGGATGGCCCCAGGGACAGACTGAAAAAGGCCACCAGCTCTGGGTCATGCCCTGGGAGCAACATGCTCTTGAAACCGTGGGGAGGTGAGGCAGGGGCCAGTTCTACAGTCCGTGTGGAATTCTCGACAAGAACAGAATCTAGACGCTGAGCTCCTGCCAAAGACCGAGGCGGGCAGGCCAGCTGCTCCCCGTCCGATAATTTGACAAATCCCTGTGGCATCTTTATGGACTGATGCTGAAGGCGACAGGGGGGTAAATGCCAAGGGGAGATGCAGGCGCCCACTTGGTCAGAGACTCACCAGCAGAGCCGCCCGGTTGTAGATGCGCTCAAAGGCCGGGGCGAGCGGGATCTCCTCGATGCGGAAGGTGACGCCAGAGAAGCTGAGCTGGCGTGCGATGTACATGCCGCTGACCTTCATGTCCATGGCCACAATCTCCATGGCGCCCACACCCCTGCAGATGAACACAGGCTGCCTGGGCACTGGCCGGGGACCTGCTGGACTCCATACTGGGCCCCACCCAGGGATGGAGCGCCCCAGAGCTGAGCCCTAGGAGAGGGAGGAAGGGCCAGGTACGCTGGTGGGGCTGGAGACAGTGTGTGTGAAGACCCTGTGGCCGCCACCCGTGGGCCTTGGAAACGGACAAAAGGCGGTCTGCTTGGGCCAAGGAAGGGCCCTAGCCCCGAGCCTGAGAGAAGCACCAAGCAGAGAAAGGACGGGACTTGCATTTTAAGACCCCTCTGGTTGCCAGAGGGGCGGGGCGGTGGCACCTGACACTGTGCCTCCATGTGCAACAAGCAGGGCCCTCTGCTGCTCCTCTCCCGGCATAGGTGGGGTGGGGGTGGGGCACACCTCTTCTCGATGGCATGCAGAAACTCCTCGAAGGTCCGGAAGGGCGTCCCCTCGCCCCAGATGCCCAGGCGGCTCATGTAGATCATGTTCCTGGGCTCAGAGGCACCTGGGGGAGGGGGACATTCTGTCAGGGCCTCTAGCCCAGCAAGGCCGGGCGCCTGAGGCTCCTGTTGACAGAGGAGAGGCCCCTGATGGGGCTTGATGTCTATGTGAGGACAGGGGGCTGTATCCAGGTGCCTCCTAGGGCCTGGCAGGAGCCGGGGTACATACCAGGGGGCCAGGGCAGGCATCATCAATCGATGACCAATGGGGCCCTGGTAGCTCCCCGCCCTTCCCCCAAGCCTCCCCCACACCCTAACCTGTGGCGCTGGCGTAGACCACCCTGGCCAGGGGCAGCTTGTTCTGCAAGTCCAGCACGGCCTTGCCCATCTTGGTGGAGCTGGCGTTCTTGGCCTTGTGACACTCATCAAACACGATCTGGGGCAGGTGTGGGTTAAGGACTGTATTGGAAGGCAGGCCGCTCTACAGACCCAGCATGGGGCCCGAGGCGGTCCCTTCCTGGTCTGAGGAACTCTGGAAGGTACCTGGGGGGTATCTGGCCATGGGGTGGGTTACCTGGGTGTGTGAGGCCGCCAGGGCCAGTAGGAAACAGCCTCTTGGGCCCCACATGATGTTGACAAAAATTGGAAGACAGAAAGTTCTTAATGTTTTAAGGGGAAAAAAGAGCAAGTTACAGCAAGTAAGTCTGTCATGAAGCCATCTGAGAGGCAAGGTGAGAGCCCCCCCCACGCGCGCGCGCACACACGCAGAGGGAAGGCGGGGCTCTGAGGTGGGCTGGGGGCCAGTGGGCAGCCCTGCGCCTCAGGTTCATGCTGCTGCTTTTCTGGCTGGGGCTGCAGGGGTGTCACCTGGCACCCAGACGCACCGTGACTTTGCTGCTGCTTCTGGCTTGTGGGAGCTTTGAACAGACCAAGGACCCGCAGGGGACCCTCCTCATCTGAAGGAGTGAGGGGGAATTTTCGAGGCTGCAGTCACCCCACTTCTGGGACTGGCTAGAGGAGACAGTGAGAAGGATAACAGGGCGCCCTGGGTCATGTAATGCTCACTTGGGGCAGACAGGCTGGAAACCACTAGAATGTCTCCTTGACAGGGAAATGGCTGAGGGGCAACAGGGCAGCGTGACATGCGGGGACAGGATGGACATGAAATGGTATGCAGGGGACCCTGGGAGAACGATGCAGAGGAGGAGGGACGTGCCACAGGGGGCCTGCAGCACCCATCAGTGTGACCAGGCTGGCCGGGCTCCACTGTGGGAACAAGGGCGGATCCCAGAGGGATAGAGCCCGAAGGTCCCCTGTAGGCCCCTTGTCAGGTGCCCGGCTGCGGGAGCGGCTGTGGGGAGATGGGAGGGGGTGGTTGCTTGAAGGCTGTTACTGGTAAGATGTGTGAGACAAGAAAAGGGTAACACCAGAGAATTACCACTCTTGCTTGTACTTTCTGATACTTTGCTCCCCTACAGTTTGGTGGCAGGGAAAAGAGTGATCTCATGCGTAGGAGACGAGGAGGGGGAGGGAGGGGGAGGCCTGGGGCTTCCTCTGCAGTCGGAAAGGTCCTGGAATAGCAGAGCCCCTGGCCAAGCTCTGGTCTGGCTCGCCTGGCCTGGCCACCCCAGGGAGCAGGGATCAACTTGCGGGGGCGGGGCCAGGAGGAGGGAGGAAGTGCTCTGCACCCCAGAACTTCAGCCCCCCACCCTGCGGTGTCACAGCAACCACCACCCCGACCCTGCGGGTCGGTCGGTCGGGGTCCATCCAGCTGGAGCCAGGAGGCCCAGCCAGACCGCCAGGGGAGGGTAACAGCGGTCACTGAGGGTGAGCCTCCACCACCCACAGCTGGCTGCCGGGAATTCCTCCCGGACTCCGGCCCCCTTCCGCGCCAGGCCTGGATAAGACTCCTCGTCAAGGCCTCCCCGCCCCCCCCCACCCCTGAGCCCGCCCACTCCGGCAGGATACCACGCCATCGAAGGCCTCCCCGCACCACTCCAGGATCTGCCGGATGCGCGTGCGGTGCTGCCCGCCTGCCTGGCTCTCCCCGATCAGGGCGGAGTAGGTGGCGAAGAGGACGCCCTCTGAGGTAGTGTTGTCGCCGTACTTGATCTGGGGAGAGGGGCGAGCAATCGGCTCCGCGGGGGCTCCGACCTCCTGGGACCCCCGCCGGGCGAGGGGCTGTGGGCCTCCCACCCTGCTCAGCACGTGCACCGGGATGCCGCGGTAGGGGGCACGGGCTTGCTCCGCTAGGGGAGGGGGCACCCACCTTGCTCAGCGCGTGCACTGCAATGCCCGAGGCCGCGATGTCTCGCAGGTCGCGCTCCGCGTCGTACTTGAGATCGTTGGAGACGCTGAACCTGGGGGGGCGGGCCAGCAGGCGTTAGGAGCCCCCTCCCCACCTCGCAGCCCGGCCCCCCCGCTCAGGGGGGACACTCACCACAAGGCCTTCTTCCGGCCCCGCAGATAGTTCTCCAGAATGATGCCGGCCACCGTGCGGCCCTTGCCCACGCCAGCGCCATCGCCAATGAGGAAGCCCGCACGCTGCCCGCCGGGGAGCAGGACCTCGTGTTGCTGCGGGGGTGGGGGAGGAGAGGGGCGGTCAGCGCGCGGCAGGCTCGGGGTGGGGCACTGAGATGCCCCCAACGCCGGACGTGGACCAGGTGGGAGACCCCGGAATCACCTGGCAGGCGTATGTGATGGCCTCCAGCTGCAGGGCGGAAAGGGCCCCGCTGTCCGAGGTGGGCAGGGCGAGGGTGTAGGTGATGTCCGGCGGCGGGACGCTAGACAGTGTACTGGTTTCCACCACGCGGTCCGGGTGCTGCTTCCCGATCTTGGCTGGAGGAGCGGGCAGGTCAGGGGCGTGGCCGGGACAGGGTTGGGGGAGTGGTCAGGGTCTTAGGTCGGCCTGGGGCCGGCATGGGCGGGGCCCGCCCCGGGAGGGGGAGGGGCAGCGCAGGGCAAAGGGCGGAGCCTACCAGCGCTCTGCGGGAACGCGGTGGACCCACAAAACCCTCCTGCGTAGGAAGGCGCGGGAAGGCGGCCTGCCTCTCAGCTACAGCCTCCGCCTGTCTCCGGTTTTGTGGGAAGCAAGGATTACAACCCCGGTTACAGAACCACTGCAGTTCCCACACCTGTCTTTGCGGTTTAAGATACCCTGGAAGGGAACCTTCAGGGACCCCAGGAACCCGGCACCCCTGGCCGGACAACGCAGGTTCCCTGAGGCTGTGCTGTCCAGAAGTCGCCTGCTGGGGCTTTCCTCTCGCAGGACACTCACACTTGGACGGCACGTAGTCAGCGTAGGTCTCTGCATGGCCCAGCTCCTCTGCCTCATCCTCCTCGGCCTCGTCCTCCTCCTCAGGCTGACTCTGAGACTGCCGGCCAGGTGCTGTCACTTGGGGGATGGTCCTGTCCCCCGGCAGCACACCAGCCTCCCCACCAGGTGGTGGAGAGAGGGTCCCCCAGCCCCCAGTACAGCATGGTGCCTTCCTGGAACCTCAGTTTTCCCCTCTATAAAGTGGATAGACCATACTTCTCAGCCAGCCCAGGGCCCAGCACACAGCAGGTGTGTGAATGGGAGTGGCCCTCCCTCGTCCCCAGGAGGGGTGGGCAGCTGTCGGAAGGGGCCTGGCTCACCTGATAGCTGACAAGAAGTGGCGTGCTGGGGAGGGAGGACACAGGGTCCTCAAGGCCTGTAAAAGGCCCACTGGGCAGGAACAGCTGCAGGGGAGATGGAGGGAAGAGTGGCTGTGAGCCTGCAGGCCAGATGGGAGGAAGTGCCCCACAGGCCCTGGGCCCGGCCTCCAGGGCACCACCCCTGTCCTCCAGCCCCTCTGCTGGCCACTGGCCTCCTGCCTCCTGCCTGCCCACCTAGATCTGGTAGAGAAGTAAGTACCAGAAATACACAGGGTGTCAGCTACGTAAGCACTAGGAAGGCAGCGGACAACATGATAAATGTAATTAATACTGCTGTACATTATATGTGAAGGTTGTTAAGAGAGTAAATCCTACCACTTCTCATCACAAGGAAAAAATATGTTTTTCTACTTCTTTGATTTTGTATCTGTGAGATAATGGGCGTTCACTAACTTACTGTGCCAGTCATTTCTCAGTGCATGTAAGTCAGATCACTGCACCGTACACCTTAAACTTACACAATGCTGCACATCAACTGTATCTTAGTAAAACTGGAAGGAAGAAAGATACACGGCCAAAGGTCTTTAAAACGAAAGTAAAATGAAAGTGAGATACAGGGAGATCAGAAACCTATTCTCAATTCCCTCTCCCTTTTTCTTTTTTGAATTAACAAAAACAAACAAACAGCTGCGGGCCCAGGTTCCTGGAAGGCTGAGTCAGGTTCCTGAGGGCCGCCTGGCCGCAGGGGAGTGGCCACTGGGCTCAGCTGCCTTCCCGCCAGCCGCTGCGGCCACCGGGCCCCACGCTGCCCCGCGGGTGCTTGCACCTGGGGGCAGGGCTGGGCCTGGGTCGCCGTGGAGGCTGCTCTGGGCATGTCGCACCCTCCTGCCAGCCCCAGGCTGGGCCTCTCAGGACCGTCTGTTCCAATGTGTGGTCACAGACCCTTCCTGTGGGTCCCTGGGGCCCAGGGGCCCTGAACCCATTGGAGCAGCTGGGCATACAGCCACCAGCGTCCACGAGTGTGTGCTGGTCTCCGTGGGCTCGGCCCAGCCAGATGGAAGGAAGGCTCCCCATCTGGAGGCACTGGCGCTCCAGCCACATTTCCAACAACCGCCTCTCAAAGCCTCCCAAAGGCTAGGAACTGTGCTCCTGGTGGAGGGCCCTGGATGGAGGCGTCCCCTGGACACCCCTACTGCCCAGCCCTGGGAAGGTGCTAGAGTCTAGGCCTGATGCACCTGGACACCCTGCTCCTCCCTGACCTCTCCAGGCTGACCTCACCTCGTCCTGGGCCTCGCCACCTCCTGTGTCCCTCCTCCTCCCCGTCCATGTCCTGCACAAGGAGCTGCAGAGGCTACCTACCTCCAGCACAGAAAGCTGGCCAGGAGCTGCTCGCCATGGTGACAAATAGGTCCATGCCCCTACCATGCCCGCCAGGCCCATGCAGGAGCCCATCAGGCTTGTTCCTGCCACAGGACCTTTGCACAACGGCTATCCCCTCCATCTGGCCTGGCTGATGCCTCCTCCCCCAACTCAGCCCTGCCTGCCTGCTCTCTATTTCACGTCACTTTATGTTTCTCTAGCCCAGGGTCTCCCCCCAACCCCAGCACTGTGGACATTCAGGGTCAGATCACTCTCTGTGGGGGCCATCATGGGCACTGTGGGTGCTAAGCAGTCCCAGAGGGGCAGAATCACCAGAGTGAGAACCAGTACTGGAAATCACTTTCCACTGCAGCAGAACCCCCTGGTGAGCCCCCACCTCCCCAGAGCGAGGCCAGCACAGAGTGGTGTGTGGAGCACAGGGGTGGGGGTGGCAGGCAGCAGTGATGGGACCCAGGGCTGAAGTCCCCTCCAGCCTGTGGTGCCCAACGTTTTCTGGCCACGAAAACACAGGCACCCTCCAACAACGGCCTCATCCGTGTCTGAATGGCCTAAGACAGGGCCCTGGGATGGCTGCCGCCTTGAAGGCTGGGGGTGCACTGACCTTGTCATGCGTGGAGGGGCCAGTGCTCACATCCCAGATGGTAGGCACCTGGTTGAGGCTGTCAGCGGGCAGGAAGTCAGGTGTGTCTGCGATGTCCGAGAGGGAGTCCACGGACGAGGAGAAGATGGAGGCATTGGAGAGGTCATCGAGGTACGAGGTGTCCTGGAAGACAGGTCAGGTGAGAGGCAGCTGGGGCAGCCATGCGGACGGTGCCACAGGGGCCCGAGCCACACAAAGGAGAGCAGCACTGACACCTGCTACCTGGTGGATGGACCCTGAGAGCACAAGCTCAGGGAGAGCAGCAGACACAGAAGGACACACAGTGTGTGAGTCCATGGATGTGAAACGTCCAGAAGAGGCCAGTCCACAGAGATGGACAGTGGGTTTGTGGTTGTCAGGGGCTGGGGGAGGGGGTCAGGGAGGTGACTGCTCATGGGGATGGGCTTCTTTTGAGGGTGATGAGAATGTTCTAGAACTAAACAAAGGTGACGGTTTCACAACTCTATGAATATACTAAAAACACTAAGTTATGCATTTCAAGTGGGTTAACTGTACAACATGTGAATTGCATCAATAAAGCTGTCTTTGAAAAAAAAAAAAAGGAAAGAACCCAAGCAGAGGTGAGAGAATCAGACTCCACAGGCTACAAGCTGGACATCACTTAAGTGACAGTGGGAGAAGGTGCCAGACACCTGGTGCCTTCCCTGGCCCATCCGCATGGAGCTGGTGCCAGGACAGGGACGTTGGGGCCCAGAGGCCCCCACACCCGAGGGAGAAGTCTGCTCTGAAGGTCACACGGTTTGTAAACCTAAATCTAAAGGAAATCAGGTGCAGTGCCGGGAGGGGCTCCTGTGCTCCCTCCCTCCTTCCCACCCCGGTCACGGACAAGGAGCACCTGTGTGCCTGGCCTGTGCTAGACATGGGGACACGTGGAGCCAGCCCCCCGGGGCTCTGTGACCGGTGCAGAGTGAGCCCCCACCACACCCCACCGGGACGAGGTGCCCACAGCACCCGCCCCCTGGGGAGGCAGCAAGTGCTGTTCTGCTGCAGGGGCCCCAGCGCCGGAGGGAGGGAGCCCCCAGCCTGCCTGCTACGGGGGAGCCAGGCCACTGTGGCCGTGGAGGGCCTATCACGCTGACATCTGGCCCCAGCACATTCACGATCTGTCAGCGGGAGGTTTCCTGAGCAGGGCAGGAGCCGAGGAGGAGGGAGCGCAGCCCTCAGGGAGCCCCCAGTCCCAAGCACCGTTCTTACATCTCTGCCTCCCAGGGCTGCTGGAGGGTGGTGGCCGCCGGGCTGGGACAGACAGGGCGCACGCCCCACTAATCAGAGGGGGAAGGCGAGGAGGATGGGGGGCAGCGTCCCCACAGCCCCAGGTCCCTGAGAACAGGCCGCTGCTCTTGGCCAGCGCTGGGCCCTGCCCCCATGCCTCCTCAAGGGCTGTGTTTCTGGGGCTTCCCTCCTGCTGATCTGCACTGGATCAGACCCTGACTCCTGGGGGCGAGGGACCTCCAGGACTTGTCCAGCTTTGCCAGGACTCCGTGCTTGGATGCTGGTGTGGGCACAGCCCCACGACAGGCTGGCTTGAGCCCCCAGTGCCCAAAGGACAGCAGCCAAGGCATGAAAGGGTGGAGCAGGGGTTGGGACAGGTCCACCCAGTGGCCTCCCTGGGGACGGCTCGACATGGGAGCCTCAGCCTGTCCATCTACTGGACGGAGTTGCTCCTGGTGCAGGCAGGAGGTCAGGGGCCTTGCCAAGTCAGCTGGTATGAGGCTGGGGCCCTATCTGGACACCTCCCACTGCCCAGGTGCCCTGGCCCTGGTGGCAGGAAAGGCAAGGGCTCTGCCCGCCAGGTTCCCCCTCGCCCTGGCCCCACCCGCACCCACCAGCAGCAGGACTTGGGACACGGGAAGTCCGGATGAGGAGGTGGGGCCGTGGCTGCCTGACCCGGAGGCAGACAGTGTCCAGCAGGACCGGCTTGGGCTTGGGCGGCAGCCTGGGGAGGTTTATAAAAACCCCGAGCTCCAGGACAGAAGCAGGAGGGGAATGCCAAGCCCAGAAGCAGGAAGTGGTACTCCTGGGGCGCCCGGCACCCTCATGTGAGAGCCAGCGACTCAACAAGCCAGAGCATCCATCTTGGGGGAAACTGAGGCAGCGGTGGTTGGTCTGGCCCTGCTGAGCCTGAAGCCTGATCTCTGCTGCATCCAGGAGTCAGAAGTGGCCCATCCAAGTCTGGTGGACGATGCTGGGGGAGGCTGGGCTGCAGAAGCCGGCCGCCCAGTCCCCAAGAAGCGACAGTGGGCAGAGACCCCCAGAGACCCCGCAGGCTGGTTGGAGTAGGGTCTGAGCACAGGCAGGGGTAGCCACGTGTCTTTGCAAAAATCCCTCTGGGACCACAACTGAGTGTGGCCTCTCCGCCAGGTCAGAGTGACGATGGCCCCGGCCCATCAACCAATGACCCTGGTGCCTGGAGAGATGGCCCTGCTTCCCGAAGGCAGAGCAATCACTGACCAGCGGGCAGGGAGGCTGGGCGGGACCTCTGCCAGCCCAAATGAGGGCAGAGGCATCAGGTAAGGAGGGGCTCAGGGGACCCCCCCCATCTGTGAGGGCTGCGCATGGAGACCCTTTCCCAGGAGAACAGTGTGGAGAGGAGGGAACCTGCCATGGAGGAGCCAGAAGCAGGGACCCTAGTGCGACAGGCGAGTAGGACACGTCCCCTCTGAGGTTATCCCCAAACCCATCACCCCAGCATGATCACAAGGAAACTCCAGACAAACCCAGACGCCCGGGCACCCACATGAGGAGGGATAGAGAAACCACACAGCCCGGGGGGCCTGAATGTCACGGCACGGGGCAGAGAGGACACAGGGAAGCGTGGACTCGGGGTAACAGTGACGTAGCAACACTGGCTCACCAGCTGGGATGCGTCCGGCACTCAGGTGAGGTGTGACCCACGGGGACTGGTCGTGGAGCATGCGGGAACCCCCTGAACTATCTTCACTGCCTTTCTGTAAATCTAAAACTGTTCTAAACCATATAGTTTAAAGTGGGCACTCTCTTCCCGCTCTGTGGACACCACCTCCACCAGGTGCTCCAACAGGCAGTCGAGCAGCCGGCACTGTCTAGGGGCCCCTGGATCCTTGGGGCAAAGGAAGTGGGGCCTCACTCGGGTCACCAGGGGTTGGGGTCTTTCCCAGCTCCCCACCCCCCATGCAGGGAGGGTGACTGGATGGGAGTGAGAATGGACCCTCCCTGGTGGGCTGCACGCCTGTGTTGGGACCTAACAGCCAGCAGCCACCAGCAGACCTCCAAGATGACCCAAACCCAGAATCGCCCTCCTCGCTCCTCCCTGGCCAGGGCCGCGGCTCCCTGGCCTGTGTCCACTGCTCCTCCTGGCTCACCCCGGCATCTGTGTCCGCACCTGGAGCTCCTCCCAGACCCCAGGCTCCACCCTGCTCCTTCTACTGCAGCCCGGGGGGGGGGGGGCTCACTGATTACCCCGACAGTTCTGGGGGACCAGGGCAGGTGCCTGCTGTGACTACTGTCTCTCAGCGATCTGGGGACCCTGGACCAGTAAGGAGCTGCCCATGCAGTGACACCCCCACCTCACCTCCCTGTAGCCCAGCGGGATAGGGCAGGACAGGACAGCCCCCATGCTGGACCTGGCTCTGAGCCTGCTCCCTGGGGGTCTGCTCAGCACCCCTCCTAGCCGGGCAAGCTGACCCCAGAAATGCCCTTCAGAGGGACAGAGGGACAGGGACCGTTCCTACCTGTCCAATCAGAGCCCGCCTCAAACCATGCCCCACCCCGGCCCTCAGTGACGGCCAGCCGGCCCAGGACACCCGAGAGCCCACAAGACTCCTGCCAGGTGGGAAGGCTCCCAGCTCCCCCAGAGCAGCCCCTCCCGCCTACCCCACAGGGTCCTTCTGAGGCCACCCTCGCCGGCTGCCCCAGGAGCCGCGATTCCCCATATCCCACGTGGCTCTGCCCAGAAAACTCCCTTGGATTCACTCTCGCTGCCAAATCCCAGGACAGAGCAGGCTGGGGGGAGGGGGCCTCCTGGGAGCCTGGCATTCCAGGCAGTTCCCACGGTGGGGTGACCTGCCTGCCGCGGGGAGGGGCCAGGGTCCTGCCAGGGGGTTACCTTGTTGAGAGCTGCGAACTGCAGCCAGAAGCGCAGCTGGGACATGGTGGCCGGGTCCCTGGATGGTGGCGGGAGCGGCTCCCTCATGACCGCGGGCGCTCGCCCCGGCCCCAGCCCGGCTCTCAGCCCGGCTGCATTTGCATGTTGGTTTAGTCACTGCCGGCGCCTACTTCCCCTCAGGCCGGCTGACTTTCAGGAAATGATGCCTGCCTGGTAAGTCAGGACTATTACTGGCAGAGCATGGAGAATTACTGAACGGGGCGTAATCTAGCCACAGCCGGCTGTCAACAAGCCTGCCCGCTGGTCCTGCCGGTCGCACCCTGCTGCCCTGGGCGCCCTCGGCTGTGGCCCAACCCTCAGCAGGCACTGGGGTCCAGATAGAATGCCAGGGGGCTCAGCTGGGCAGCCCAGGCAGGCCCCTCCCGGGCATGTCCTCAGTTTCCCCAGACCCCTGGTGCACTGGGCACCATTCCACCCACACCCCTGCCCAGCAGGCCCCCACGCCACAGGGAGGAAGCTGAGGCCTGGCCGGCCCCTCTGGGCCCCCACGCCCTCCCAGGTCTGCCCTCAGCCCCTCAGCCTGGGCCCAGGCTTTCACCGCCACTCAGCTGCCCTGGAGCCTCCAGTGCCCCCGCCAGCTCACCCCAGGGCCTTTGCCCATGCTGAGGCCCCACCTGGAGGGCCTGTGGGGACTCGGACCCATCCTGCTCCTTCCCCTCCAGCCTTGGCAAGGGGTCCAGTGTCCCTGAAACCCAATCGCTCCTGCAACCTGCAGCCCAGCACTGAGGGCCAGATGCAGACGGGGCTCGCAGCAGGGGGCACACAGCCCTCAGATGAGGGTGCCCTGTCCTGGATTGTTTCTTCAGAGTACCTACTTCACAGGACAGTTCTGAGCCGACATTCAGCCGAGGAGGGTGCTGGCCCATGGGTCTCCCTGCACCTGCACGGCGCCCAGGGACGCTGGCTGTGGAGGGACCCCGCTGGCAGGGAGATCTTGGCTCAACACTGCAGACCTGACCCATTTCCAGCCCACAGTCAGTGTGGGGGCGGGAGGGCGGGGGCACATAGCCCTGAGGCCACCGCTGCAGGGGAGGGAACTTGCATAAGAGGCCATAAGAAAGGAGCCCTAACACGGCCAGACAGCAGGGAAATGCAAATCAAAACCAGTGGGGTCAAGCTCACAGCCACCCAGGTGGCTGGGCCCAGCAAGCCGGCAGTGACCAGTGTGGGAAGAAGCTGGAGACACTGGGACCCCAACACAGCTGGTGTGGGTGGCACACGGGGCGGGGTCCTTGGAGAACAGTCCTGCAGCCCCTCAGCAGCTGCAGTCACCGCACGAGCCCGCAAGTCCACTGCCGGGCGTCCACCAGCACACACAGAGGCACATGTCCACGTGGAACCCACACACGCACGTCCACAGCGCCCAAAAGGCGGACACAATCTGAATGCTCATCCACAGACACAGGTGTCCCTCCACACACCAGAGCATCACTCGGCCGTGAACAGGAGAGCAGCCCTGACACCCGCTCCCACGTGGACGGACCCTGAGAGCACGAGCTCAGGGAGAGAAGACGACACAGAAGGACACACAGTGTGTGAGTCCACGGATGTGAAACGTCCAGAACAGGCCAGTCCTCAGACACAGGGAGGGGGCTCCTGGCTGTCAGGGGCTGGGGGAGAGTCTGGGGATGGTGACTGCTGATGGGGACGGGGTTTCTTTTTGGGGTGATGGAAGTTCTGGAATTATGTAAAGGTGGTGGTTGCACAACTTTGTCAATATACTTCAGAAGAATAAATTTTAAGGTATGTGAATTTTGCCTCAATTTAAAAAAGCAGGGGGAGGGGATAGCTCAGTGGTAGAGGGCATGCGTAGCATACACAAGGTCCTGGGTTCAATCCCCAGGACTGCCTCTAAAAATAAGTGAATAAATAAATAAAGAAGCCTAATTCCCCTCCACCAAATAAAATAAATAAGTAAGTAAGAAGGGAAAAAAAAAAAGAATTACTAGGAAACTGAAGTGAAAAGAAGACCGAATACAAACACAAACTTTATTATTAGATGCGACCGGTCTGAAACTGGTCAGGTTGCCAGCAGTTTCTAAACTCGGACTCTGTCCCTGTAACTCATCAGCAGACAGTTTGGTCGTCCCTGTCTGGCTGGACACATCTGGGCCGTGGGGCTGCTCTGGGCTGAGTGTGGAGGGGCGGGCGCAGCCCAGCTGCTTGGGTCCCGGAGAGGCCCTGGGTCTGCTCTCAGGTGGGCACCCCCCTGCTTCCCCACCTGCCCCGGCTAGCTTTTCTGCATCTGGTGACCCACTCACTCAAGGGCATGGTGCCCGCTGATGGGGCCCAGGTTACAGGGGAGAGTGAGATGGGGGTGGGTGGTGCTCAGGCACATGGCCAGGAGGGAACTGAAGGTCCCCCTCGGGCACTGAGGGCTGGCTTATATCCTCCAGATGCCATGCTCACATCCTGACCCCTGTGCCCGTGAGGTCCGCCGCAGACATAGTTAACTCAGACTAGGCCACACTGGAGCAGGTGGGCCCCACGCGATGGCTGGTGCTGACAACAAGAGGGGATCTGGACACAGACAGAGAGGAACAGAGTGTGTGAAGACAGAGGTAGAGGCCGCAATGACGCGGCCGGGGGCCCGGGACGCCTGGGGCCCAGGGGCAGGGATGGGCTGGATAGGCCCTTCCCTGGAGCAGGGTGTCGGGTGTCCGGCCCCAGAACCACGAGGGAGGAGTCTGTGGTTTTAGGCCTGTCATGGTGCTCTGCGGGGGTGGCCCCAGGGCTTTCTGCAGGTCCCCTCTCTAGGCCCCTCCCTCACCTCTCTGTCCCCCAACTCCCACATGGAGACCTCCCTCAGACGCCCACGCTCCTGCCCCCACCGGGCCGTGGTCCCTGTGAACTGAGGGGCTTCCTAGGAAAAGCGGCCTCGGGCTCGCTGCCCGCCAGCGCTGGGGCGGCCAGGAGGTGCCCCGGGGCAGCGTGGGCTGGGCCCTCTGATATTGCTGAAATGCGCTCGCAGAGCAGTGGGCGCGCCCACCCCTCTCCGTGTGGGGAGCTGCTGAGAGTTTGCAAAGCACTTTGCTGAGCTGTGACCTCATCCTGCTTCCCAGAAGCCTGGGCTGGCAGACGGAAAGTGTCCTCAGCGGGTGGACGTGGGGTCCACCTGAGACGCCTGGAGGGACCCTCAGGGCAGACGCCTGCCCGGCTGACTGCATGGGGGGCGCTCGGCGCACAGACAAGGGCCCTCCTGGGGGCTGGCCAGGACGCTGGTGGCCTGGGGAGGAGGGGTCAGGGCAGCACTTGCTTCTGGAGGCTGCGGTGGGGGGGGGGCGGGGGTTGGGCACAAGGGGGCAGTGGAGGAGGTGGGGCGTGCAGCCAGGACACCAGAGAAACCAGGGTAGGGTGAAGCCAGAGGAGGACCAGTAGGGACAGCGAGAGCTGGAGGCACAAGGTCTTGGGGGTTGGGGTGTCTGGACGCTGAGCACCTCACCCCAACCCTGACCCCAACAAGCCCCCAGCATCCCTCACAGTGAGATTCAGCCACGCCTGCAACACACATCCACACCGCTCTGTCCCCACAAGTTTACACCGCAGTTCACAGCGGCCGAAAGGCAGAAACAACCCGAATGTCCATCGATAGATGAACATAAACACACATGGTCCCTCCACACACGGGAGCATCACTCAGTCATGAAAAAGAGAGCAGCCCTGACACCCACTCCCACGGGGCCGGACCCTGAGAGCACAGAGCTCAGTGAGAAGCAGACACAGAAGGACACACAGTTGTGTGACTCCATGGATGTGAGGCGTCCGGAACAGGCCAGTCCGCAGACACAGGGAGGGGGCTCCTGGCTGTCAGGGGCTGGGGGCGCAGGTGAGAGCTAATGGGGACTGACTGCTCTTCAGGGTGATACAACGTTCTTCAATTAGACAGAGGTGATGGTTGCACAACACCGTGAATGCACTGAAACTGCTGAATCATAGGATATGCAAATCACACTTCAATTAAAAATTACAAAGTGAAAGAAAAGCCACACGTCCACACCCCCCAGCACAGTAACCCTCGGGGAGGGAGGCCCAACCGGGCCTGTGGGCCTGTTTCGGGTGGGGAGCCTGAGTGGCTCTGTGCCACCCTAAAGGCAGAAAGGACAGGAGGACCGTGGACGGTGGAGAGACAAAGTGGACGCTGCCCTCCCAGGGGTCAAGGTCCACACATCAATGCCAAGACACACTGACACGGGGCCTGGCAGACACCATGCCCTGCCCGGGGGGGCTCCCATCAAGGACGCAGACCCCATCTCAGCACGGCCCCAGGCAAACCCCCAAGGGGAAAACCTATGAACAGCTGTGGGGCCTCCCTGCACCCACGGGAGCCCCCGAGTGCGGTCATCGTGGTGCAGCGGGGCTACTTCCTCACTGCTATGGACGACACTGTATGTGACGTGCAGGGCACCTGGATGAGGAAGGGCAATCGGGAATTCGCAGTATTGTCTTTGCCCCTTTTCTGTAAATATAAAATTTTAAAGTCCATTTTGTCATGAAAACCTTCAAACACAGAAAAGAGCAACAGAGCCGAACTTTTCAGATGAGCCCCCAGTGCGCCTGCCCTCCTGCACCGGAACCTGGGCACAGGTTCTGGGTGGGCTCAGGAGGTGCATGTTCTGACAGCCAGTTCCATCTGGCGAGGCAGAGCTGCCACTGAGCGGGGACTGGACTTGCCTCCTGCTGTCCCAGGAGCAGAGTCCCTCAGGCTGGAGACCCTGCCCAGGTGCCTGTGAATCAGGGACCCCATAAGGAGGCCTGCTCAACCCACACCGCCGGTCTTGGGCTTGGGCCAGCTGGGGCATGGACCCCAGGTACTGCTCCAGGCCCCAAAGGGAAATCAGAGAGAAGCCTTCTCCTTGTAGGCAACAGGAGTCATGTAAGTCATCTCCTTTCTCTTTTTGCTTTGGCTGCTAGGAAACTCAGGGTTCAAGTTTAGTTACCAGGAGGTACGTGAAGGCTGCTGGGTTGACGTTCACTCCCTGCTCCCAGCTCAGCTCTGAAGTCTCCACTCCAACTCCTGATGCATGGAGCAGGAGCGTGCCACAGGCCACATGAAGGCTTTGCACAGTGGGTGTTTTCTCTCCCTGCTGTGATAAACCACCCCAAAATTCATGGCTTAAAACAACACACGTTTATTACTTTATGGTTCCGGAGGTCAGAAGTCCAAAATGGGTTGACAGAGCTGGTCCCTCAGGAGGCTCCAGGGAGAATCGCTTCCTGCCTCTTCCAGCTTCTAGAGGCGCCGCATCCCTGGCTCGCGGCCCCTCCCTCCATCCTCACCGCCAGCAGCGCAGCGTCCCCTGTCTCTCTCTGACTCTGACCCTCCCGCCTCCCACTGATGAGGACCCTGTGATGACATGGGATCCCCCGGGAATCCAGGGTCACCCCCATCTCACAGGTCTTAACTTAATCCCACCTGCAGAATCTCCTCTGCCCTGTGAGGTGACAGGTCCGCAGGTCCCGGGACCAGAACAAGGATGTCTTCAGGGCTGTCCCTGTGCCGGCCACCATGCAATGTCACTTAATCTGAAACAGGAGCAGAGGGCATCTGTGGCCGATCTGCTGGGCTGGGCTGGGCTGGGCTGGAAGAGCCTCGGATGCCAGGCTGCTCTGGACTCCTTCCCGGCTTGGTCCCCGAGGGCAGGTAGATGAAGGCTGATAACGGGGCCTCGGGACCCCTCACCCTTGGCTGAACTGTGGTCTCACGTCCGTCTGACTGCACAGTTGGCACTGGGGTGAGATTTCGTTTGGAGATGTCACTGATTTGAAGAGAGACTGGGGTTCAAGTCACCCTCAGCAAGGTTGGCTGGAGGGTAGGGTGGGCTATGGTCACATTCAGCTGACACTCGTTTGTGGGCTGGATGCGGCGACCTCCAACGATGGACAGTGCTGGGCACAGTTCCCCTACTTGCTGCAAGAAGCAGACGTGGTGCCCAAGGGATTCTCAGCTTGGAAATCGCAAGGGTTCCTGGCAGAGCCAGGAGGTGGTGGGTGCAGATGGATGGTGGGGAGCAAGGCCAGATGGGTGCTGCAGGGCCCCAAAGGCCCCTGCTGGCCCTGGACTCAGCAGGGCCCATGTCTCGGTTTCTTCATCTGTCCAGCAGGGGCCGCGCCAGTGGCGGAGCTCATCTGGACACGGAGTTGTGTCCGGGACACAGTGGACAGAACCCTGATCAGCATCCAGCCTATGGACGAGCCGATGCCTGGGGATGAGAGGCTGCCTCGGGCAGGAAGAAGGTCCCAGGCCGTCGGCCAGGTGCCCTTGGAGGCTCAACCCCACAGGGCTTTCCTCTGCTGGAGGCCAAGGGTGTCCTCTCAGACCGGCGTGGGCAGAGGAAACCACGTATGCTTCTGTAGAGTCTGGCGGGCGGCGTCCACAGGACTCCTGTCCAGCCCTCCACCCTCGTCTGGGGGACTCGGGGCTCCCAAGGGGCAGGTGAGACCCTCTGCTCCCATCGCCACGAGGCCCAGCCGTGGCGCTTCCTGGGCGGCCAAGAAGGGTCACTGACGGGGCAGCTCCAACAAGATACGTGCAGCCATCAGGGCAGACGTCCAGGTCACGCTGTGGCCTTCGGGGCTGCACGCCCCAGGCACCGGGGCCTGCCTTGCCTCTCGTGGCCCCTACGACCTTGGCCATGTCTGCAGCGCCCGGGCTCAGCCTTCATCGTCACATGCCTCCCCGCGTCAGTCCCTCCTCCCCCATCCCACAAAGACCCTCACTGGGTTTAGGGCCACCCTGTCCCAGGGTGGTCTCAGTGCCACTGTTGACGACGCACACCTGCAAAGACCCTATCTCCACAGACGGTGAGGTCCCGGGTAGATCTGGATTTGTGGGGACACTGTCACCACAGAATACACCCCTCAGTCCATGTCTCAGCCTGATCCTGCTGGGCCCCAGTGTGGAGAACGGGCCAGGCTGAGTGCGTGTGGGCCAGTCTGAGGGGCCCTGGTCTTCGTCCAAGCAAGTCCAGCGGGTTTGCAAGGCCCATGTGCACGGTGTCCCCCAGAGCCTGTCACCTGGGGGCCAACGAGCCCCCACTTTATAGGAAGAAACCAAGGCTCAGAGGATCTGAGCACGTGACACCCCCACCCCACACTGGTGCCCCTGGAATGGCTCCTAAATTGTAGAGGCTCTGCCACCAGACCACTGGGCTCCTGCCCACAGACCACCCCCGTGGCCCTGGAGGCAGGGATGCGGGCACCACTCATGAGCCCCGTGGACAAGGCTGCGAAGGGAGGTCCCCTGACTCCCGGGGTGCTGAGCCACCTGAGATCCAGGTCCAGTGGTACCCCTTCCTTCCACTCAAGTGGGTTACGTTTTTCAATCAGCTGCTAGGTTTTGGGGACACAAACACTCATTTCAGTGTTTCCACCCAACGGGGCATTGCTCTGGCCCGGGCCCAGCCCCCGCCCAGGTGTCAGGGCGCCAGGACGAGCCAGTGCAGGTCTGGGTAAAGCTAACAGGTACTCGAGACGCGGCCCGGTAATCTGCACACGGACACGAGTGACAGCACGATGTGAGCGGGCCTCCAGCCTTGGCGACGGGACCTCTGACTCAGCGTTTCCACTCCAGGGAAGTCACCTCTGACAGGTTGGGAAAGGCCTTATTCCCCGAAACAAGCCACGTCCACCCGGCACTGACAGACCCACGTGGTGCCAGGCCCAGCCAAGCTCACAGGCGCTGCCCTGGGACACAGCAGGGGTCCCGAGGGCTGGTGCCAGGGCCTGCAGGACATGAGGTCTCCTACCTGAGGAAAGTCGCTGCTCTTTGGCGGGAAGCTGGGGCTGGCGGCGGCAGGGCCATAGCTGGTGTCTGCGCAGGGCTGGCCCACGATGAAGGAGGAGGAGTTCATGAACTGACTGGAAGCAGAGAAGGAAAGTGAGCTGGTGGGCGTGGCTGGACCACTGCCCTCCCCACCCCACAGGCAGGACAGGTGTGGGGGTCACCCGCCTTCAAGAACAACTCTGGAGTCTCAGAAACTCAGTTGAGGGGAGCCACTGCCCACATCCCAGGATATGGCGCCACGAAAAAACCTCTAGGCTCCAACTACATGTGCTTGTGTGCTTTTTGCACAGGCCATTCCTTGGCCTGGTTCTAGGCCTGGTCTCCCTGGCAAACTCCTATTTACCCTTCAAAACCCAGCTCACCAATGCCCTCCACAGGGAAGCTTGTCCTCCAGGTTCCTTTTACCCCTAAGGTTTCGCACTGCCCACCTGATGTCAACCCTGCAGAGGAGCCCTCCCTGATCCCCTCATCCCCACTACCTCTGCCATTTTCCCTGGGGAGTTCTTGCTAAGACAGGTCCCAGCAAGTCAGTCTCAGCTGCGTCCCCCTTGGCAGAACGTTGAAGCCCCCAACCTCAAGCTCTATTTTTGTTTAACCCATAACTGCAGGATGGGAAGGCAGTGAAGCCCTTGCAGGTGGGGTGGCCTCCAGTGGGACCAGGGTGGGGGTGGCCGGTCACTTACTGGCTTTCGCTGGAAAAGGCTGGATATGCCGCAGGCGAGAAGGGGCTCCACCACGAGCAGTGCAGCATGGCGTTCTGCAACAGAGCGCCTGGCATCAGGGGAGAGGAAGGAGGGCGGGACCCCCACACCCCCTGCAGTGGGGCAGCGTGGAGAGAGCACTGAGCCCACCGGCTGGCGTCCCAGCAGGGTCTACACAGGAAAGCCCACCCAGAGGGCTGTGTGAAGACGAGGCTTTGACCAGTACACGGGCAGCACTGAGGACAGGGTGGGGAGGAGACGGTGGCCATGGCCTCAAGTCTGGACTGGTGGTGCCCACAGAATCCCTGCAGGCCCGGGGAGCCCAGGCTGTGGGCCCACCCAAGGCTCTGACACCCAGGCCTGGGGCCTGGGACCCCACGTGGAGGCCTACATTCTAGAAAGTGGAGGATGAGATCCTATGTAAAGGAAGAGGGCACGAGTCCCTCCTGGGGCAGGCTCCCACGAGGGGCACATGCACCCTGCCTGGGAGACAGTGGCTTCTCAGAGGGGCAGGGGCCGAGGCCAGGGTGAGGGGTTCCCACCAGCACTGGGGGCAGGCACTGCCCCAGCCAGACACCTGCAACCCCACTCCTCCCAGGTGGCTCTGGAGCCTGGCCTTCTCAGAGCTCACAGGAGCCGAGGAGGATCCAGGCATCGGGCAAGTCTGTGTGGCCCAAGAGCAAAGCACAGGCCCGGGCTCCCGAGAACCTGCTTCAGGAAACGCCGGTGGGTGACCGGAAAGGGGAGCCTGAGGTCAGCGGGAGCGTGAGGGACCCTGCGCCGGCACTGGCAGGACCGGCCTGGAGTGTGGGACTGTGGTATCAGGGTGGTGTGTCCCACCCTGACACATGGGCCTGCAAAGCAGGTGTCCCTGTCCCTAAATGAGCTGCAGGCCATGTGGGACTCTGACAGGGAGGCTGCTGGCTGTCGCTGGGGAAAGGCCCACTGGCTGCGATCACCATACCCACCTGTCCCCTCGGCCAACTCACACAAGGCTTGCGCCTCAATCCTCAGGGAGGCTGCAAGATGCAACTCTCCAAGACTCACTGAGCACCAGCCCAGAACCAGCGCAGATGGCCGAAGCCACCCCTGCAACCCCACACCCCACTTCCCATCACTGCGCCCCTGCCCACATCCGAGGTCCAGCCTAGAGAACCAGCCCAAAGGGGAAAGACGCAGTGAGACAGGAGGCCCGCAGGGATGGTTCTTTCAGTTTCCGCACAGGTTGCAAAATAAAAGTATCAAGATAAAAGGGGGGGAGACACCGTGGCATCTTCCCAGCGGGTGGCATGAACACTCTCCAGGGAAGAGGAATCGCTGTGGGGGCCTCCAGGAGGAAGCAAGGCCGCCGGCCCAGGCCCGAGGTCGCTGCCCCCACCCAGCCCCTCTGAGAGGAGGCGTCCAGCTCCCAAGGGACAAGAATATCCTAAGGCCACAGGGCACTTCTGGAGCATTCCAGAGCAGAACTCCTTAGCCTCCTTAGAGGAACTAAAGTCAATCTGCTTGAGACGCGGCAGATCCTGCCCAGGCCCGTCCAGGGGGAATTGAGCAGACTCGGAAAAGAGGACCGAGGAGCTCCCGCTCACCAAACTTCCCCGCCTACACCCAGACGAGGCCTAGGGCGGGCCCTGCGGAGCTCCCAGGCCAGCGGACCCCAGGTCCTTGAGAAGCTTGAGGTTTCAGGCTGGGGGGCCCTTGTGCCTTTGTCTGCCCAGCACCCCAACTCCTCCCCAGCATGTGGTTCCGGTGAGCCTGCCAATCAAGGACATCCTGCCCTGCCCCACAGGGGTGGTAGAGCATGGCCAGCCAATCAGAACCTTCCTCAGGATTTCCCACTTGCAGTCAGAGGAGGTGGCTCTGCCTTCAGAGGGCGTGCCCATGGGATGCGATTGCCCCAGGCAGTGGCACCTGAGCCTGGCCAACCAATCAGAGCCTTCTTTGGGATTTTACACTTGTCGCCAGAAGGGGGTGACTCCACCTTAAGAGGGCAGGCCTGTGAGACCTGACTGGTCCAGAGACAGGCACCTACCCCAGCCAGCCAATCAGAGCCTGCCTGGGGATTTTTCCACCTGGAGACAGAGGCTGGTCCTCTCATGGGGAAGAAGCAGGTCCTGGGACATTAGCCAGAAGCTTCCCAGGTCACGTGTAAACTTGTGAAGAAAACGACACTCCTGCTAGGGCGGCAGATAAAATACAGGACATCTAGTGAAACTGGAATTGCTGATAAACAAAAAATAATTCTCAGTGTAAGTATTGCATGGACCACATATACTAAAAATTAACTTGTGTTCCTGAGAAATTTAAATTTCACTGGTCGTCTGTACTTTTATTTGCTAAATCTGGCCACCTTAGCAACACTGACCATCCTGGGGGCAGGTCCCTGGACCGGGCTGCCTGGGGGCTAGCTCCACTCCCCACCACTCCACCCTGGGCCCCTCCTCTCAAGCTTGGTTGAGCCCAGCCAGGACGCAGCAAAGAAGTAAGGAGCAGGGTGACTTCTCTGAGCCCCGCACACACCAGAGCCTAGACAGGATGCACAGTGTGCCAGTCAATCAAGGAGACCAAGTGTGGTCCAAGGGGGGGACACCCATCGTCAGGGACCTGGCCCTTGGAGAGCACCAGGGAGCCCACTCTGCACTGCTGACTGCCTGGAGCAGGGCTCGTAGCCAAGGTCGGGCTCACACGGTCCCTCCCGTGTACCAGGGTCCCTATCTCAGCCCAAATGTCCCTCTCCCGATTCCAGTGTCTGAGCCCCTCCGGTCCCCATGGGCTGTCCAGGCAGCACTCGCATCCTGGCCCTCAGCCAGCTTCCTGGGTCACCATAACGGGACGAGGCAGGAGCCGATCCCCTGCGGAACAGCTCTGTCCTCTGCAAACCCGCCTGTGCCGGCGCCTGCTCTAACCCAGGAATTCTGTTCCAGAAACACACCCCCAGGGACCAATCCATGACGGGGGAGGAAAACACAGCATCCCTATTTATAGCGGCAGAAAACTGGAATTGCCCCAAAGGCCCAACAATAGGGAAATCATTAAGCAAACGATGGCATGCTGGGAAGAAGGAATCCCGCAGCGTCGTGAAGAACAGCGTGCAGGCTCAGAGCCTCCAAAACTGCTCCCCGAGGAGTGGCACCGGGGCACCTGTGAGGACCTGAGGGGATGGGTGGGTGGACAGAGGCTCAGGGGGAGGTGGGGGATGTGGAGTGTCAGGGACATGTGGGCACGGCTGCCACAGGAAGGGAAGGAGAGGGAGGAGGCTGGGCTGGCACAGCGGGCCCTGGGACCCTGGCTGGAGGTGCTGGACGTCAGCCAAGGCTCTGGAGTTGCGAGCAGTGTCCTCAGTTGGCACCATTTTCACTCCCTCCCCGATGACTTGCAAGGCCCCTCCGTGCAACTCTGCACCCAGCACCCGGGCTCCATTAGGTCATGACCCCGCGTGGGCACAGCCAGGCCGGGGGTGGACTCCGGGCTCGCGCACCTCTCCGCCCCCTGCTGATGCAACAGTCCTGGGCTTGGGGCGCCTCCTGACGGTCCTGGGTATTCGACCTGGAGTTCCACTCGGCCCTGGAGGCCCATGACCAGCTTCCCCAAAACCCAAGCTGCGTTCTCGCCCCGCCCCCCTCACCCACCCTATCCCCGCAGGACCGAGGGGACAGAGCAGCTGATGCTTTACTGGACAACGGCCTGGGCGTCACTGCTGCTCCCCGCGCTGCCCTCGGTGCCCACACCCCACCTCCTCTCCCGGCCGCCAGGCAGCTTGGGTCTCTCCACCCAGAAACTCGGGCTGTCTTCTCTTCTACGGAGAAAGAACCCTAACTCTGAACGCTCCAGGCCTGACTTGCTGGAGGGTTCTGGACCTTTCCTTCACGTGGCCTCTGGTGCCCAGTGCATAAGAGGAGCCCCCCAACCCTGGTCGTTTTATCGCTGATGGGACTCTACTACAGCCGGCAACACTCAGAAGCAAGCACGCTGCCCCTCAGTAGGAGCACAGATAAACAAACCGCAGGGCGTCCAGACGCTGGACTGTTACTCGGTGAGGAGAAGAAGGGGGCCGTCGAGCCACGAGAAGACACGGAGGAACCCAAAGTGCACACGACTAAGTGAGAGAAGCCGGTCTGAGGAGGCTGCACACTGTGAGCCCACTCTGGGGCGTTCTGGAAAGGCAGCGCTCTGGAGGTGTGGACAGATCTGTGGTCGCGGGGCGGGGGAGGGATGAACAGGGGACTTTCAGGGCAGTGAGACCCCCTGTGAGGTGCTGCTGCGGTGGGTATTTGACATCTAGTAAAACCCACGGTTCACTCAACATCGCAGGTGAACCCGAGTGTCACTGTGGACTTCAGTCAGTGACACTGGACCAGTACAGCCTTATCAGCTACAACATCGTGCGCTCATCAGGGCAAGACGTCAGTGACGGGGGATCTGGGGGCAGAGGGGGATGGGAACTTTGTGCGCTTTCCTTATAAACCTGAAACTGCTTAAGAAATAAAGTCTAATAAACTAGGAAGAAAGACACATGTTAGCAGAACGGAAGAGCGGGCCCAGCTGCAGGGCCCCAGCCCTCCCGTCTGGAAGGCGCAGGCAGCGGCCCAGGCTGGGGGTCCCCGGGGGCGGGGGGTGCTGAGGCCGCCGCAGAAGAAGCTTAACCTGGGGGGAGCTCGGCGGTGCCGGGAGCCCTGGGGGCCCGCCCCGCGCTACTGGGGTGGGGGGCTCACCTGGACGCTGGACCCGCACAGCGGGGCCTGCAGGGGCGGCGGGCTGTACAGGACGCTGCCGGCTGGTGGGGGCTCGTGCTGAGGGAACTCCCCGTCCATAGCGGGCCGCGCCGCCAGCATCGGGCGGCTCCGCGACCCGGGCCGCAGGGGCATCTATCTGGGCTTCTTGCTCCGCGGCGGCGGCATCACGACCTGGGGAAGGACACGAGCATTTTGAGGCTGCTCTCTGACCCTCCTCGGGACAAGGGACAGAGGGCAGGCTCGCACAGGGAGCGGGGTTGGGGCGGAGGGGCTCCCAAGCTCTGCCTCCGTTGAGCTGAACCACACAGACCTGCACGCGCCCGCCCGGCCGCCCCACCCACGCAGAGCAGAGATGCCCCAACTCCAATGCTGCCAGGGTGCCCCCTCAGCTCCCCGGCCTCCTGGGAGCTGTGCTGGGGAGAGGGAGTTCCCTTGGCGGCCATGGTGGGACTCCTGGTCCACGCTCATAGCCACGGGAGGCCCCACCCACCCACTGCCCCTCCTGGGAACACTGGGACTGGACCTCTGGAAAGGGGCCACCTTGCCACTCCCACCCTTGTTCTCAGGTTGCCTGAATCACGTGGCCACGGGGGCAGCTCCCACCACCCACGAAGAGGGCCTGGACCCCCGGGGACCCCAGTGTGAGCAGCTGAGCTGCACCCCCGGCACCTCTGAGCTGGGGCACCTGCCTGGCCCACGGCCAGCCCTGTCCCTCTGCCTCAGGTCAGGCGCACTGAGGGTCTCTGGGCAGTGGGGGCCAAGCTGAGGCCCCAGAACCCGGCTGAGGCTAAGGATGCACGGGGTCCCCACCGAGAACGCGGCAGACCCTAAGCCAGCGCGCACAATTCCCAGCTCTACCCACCAGGCCCCACTGCCCGCGACAAGAGAGCAGGGTCCCTGGGCAGCCAAGTACCCCTCAGGGAGCAGCTCCAGGACGTTAATCACCCAGGGAGGCAGGAAAGGGAGGCGGCTGCCACTCCCAGCCCAGCCCTGAATGAAGAAATCCTCAGGACTTCCAGTAATCACTGCTGCACTCAGGCAGCTTGTGCAATCCCGTGGGGGCGGGGCGGGCAGCCTTCTCCCAGGCCCTGGCCCCTGCCACACTCCTCACCCCGAGGCCCAGAGGGAAAGGGGCCCAGAGGCCAGGCTGCAGCCCATGGAAGCATTCAGACCTTCAAGGAGGCTGCTCAGGACTCCGGCTGGCGCTGCTGGCAGGACACCACTCCCACGGCCCCCAGTCTCCCACAGGCTGACCCGGAGGGACTCAGGACACCGTGTGAGGGTGGAAGGACAGGGGTCACCCGCAGTGAACGCACGGCTGCTCTGTGACCCGTGGTCTTGGTCAGGCAAACGGCCAAAGCCCAGCTCAGCCGTCAAGGCGGGGAAAACTGACAACCAGGACGCTGAGCTCCCCTCAGCCTCAGTGCGCTTGTCTGAGGCTGGGGGTTTGGCATGTGTACTCAAGGCTCAGCAGGACTCGGCAGAGCCCAAGCCCCCAGTTAAGTGACTGCTGCCTTCGTGGAGGACCCAGGAAGCTCCTTGACTTGGGGGACCCCACGCCGTGAAGGGTCTGCCCCAGCACCTGGGAAAGAGCTGGGCGAAAAGCTCACAAGCCTGAACGTGGCACAGGCGACTTGCTCTGTCCCTGGAGTCACCCACTGTCCCCTCTTGGCAGCAAGCACCCCCCCAGGACCTCCCACTGAGCCCTACCAGCACCCCTGCTGCCACGGCGTCCCACTCTTGGCTTCCAGGAGCCTTCAAAGCCGACCCCCTCCCATTAGCGGGCACTCCACAGAGACGGCTGCTCCACCCAAAGCCCCGTCCAGAGCCCACGACTGAGCAGTATGGTGGGGGTCATGGGCAGCTCCCCAGGGACCCATGGGGGACCCCCACCAGCAGCAGGCCCAGCCAGCACGGCGTCCCATGCACCCCGTTCTGAGTGGCAGCCCCAGAGAGCTCGGGCAACATATGGTCACCAGGCGTCCAGGGCAACACAACCTTTCAGAGGTCTGTCCCTGTAGTAAGGGTTCCAGACCTGTGGGGAGGCATGACTGGGGAGGGTTCTGTGTCAGGGCAGGGACGTCCTGTATTTTCAAAGACAAGATGGGGCATGCCTTGGGGACCCCAAGAGGCTTCTCTGACCAAGCAGGGGTTGAGAATTGGACCTGGAGGGGCTGTGCAGAGGGGAGGGGCGTGGCTGAGAGTCAACGTGGCTGCTGGGTACCAGGGACACAGACCAGGGCCAAGGAGACACGGTGGGCGGGGTGGCAAGTGGTGGAGCTGGGCGTCAGCAGCACCTCGGACGGCGAGGCGGCCACCAAAGACCCAGCAATTCTGTCCCCAGGCGCCCACCCGGGACAGACAGAGGCACGCGTCTACAGAGAGGCCCACACACGCACGTCCACGGCAGCGGGGCCCACAGCCGCCGAAAGGCGGGAGCAATACAAGCGTCCATCGATGGAGGATGGACACAGACCGCATCCCTCCACACGCGGAAGCATCGCTCAGCCGTGACCAGGAGAGCAGCCCTGACACCCGCTCCCCCGTGGACGGACCCTGAGAGCACGACGCTCAGGGAGAGAAGCAGACACAGAAGGACACACAGTGTGTGAGTCCACAGATGTGAGACGTCCAGAACAGGCCAGTCCACAGACACAAAGTGGATTCCTGATTGTCAGGGGCTGGGGAGGAGGGACACTGTGCCCACCACCCCCACCCCGTGCCCCCAGGGCCCATCCCTTGGTGCCCCTCCCCATCATTTCCCCACCCCACCTCCACAGTCTTGGGCTTCCTGCTCACACTTTCCCCCCACCCACCCAGTACTGGGGCAGCCCCCAAACACAGCCCTCCTTCATGTCCCCACCTTCCTCCATCCTGCAGTCCTGGGAACAGGACCCTGCCCCCAGCTCCGGAGCTCCAGGGGGTGAACTGCCACACCCCCGGGGGGCCTTCCGGCCACACGTTGGGGTCTCAGGGCCTGAGGAAGTAACTAAGGCCTGGTCTGGTGGTGGGGAGTGTGACCGGTGGGGGGCACCCAGCATGGATTTTCAGGCGTGAGTCCCACAGCATGTGGGGCGGGGTGCTCGCAAGGTGCTCTCGGGGAGGGGCCTGCCCTTCAGCCTGCTTTGTGCTGCAGGATTTCCTTCTGAGTTCAGGTTTGAATGAGTCGTTGTAAAAGAGAAAGATCAAGGAATTAGGGGCTGAGGCTGGACAACGGGGGAGGAGGGGGAGCAGAACGTGGGAAGGGCAACGTCTGGGAGAGCCTGGCCCCTCGGGCGTGCCTGGCTGGCCACTGACCGCGGCCACCCCTGCCCCTCTGCTGAGCCCGCCTGGCCCTGCCACCCTGGCCAGACCTCAGGTGCCCCCAGGGCTAGTGGCTGGGCCTGTTGGACTCTATTTCCTCAGGCCCCCCAGGCACCCCCCAGACCCTCTACCTGGCGGTGCCCAGGCCCTGCTGGCCACTTGATACCTCATCTGTGTCCCCCAGGAACCCCGTCTTCAGGCATCAGGGACCCGCTGGTCTCCCACATGGCACAGGACGGCAGACTCCTGGCCACCTTCCGCTGGGCTCTGAGCCATGGCCCTGGGGTCCTAGGATGGGAGCAAAGGCCCTGATGGAACCTGGAGGCCTGGCTGGGCCCCGACTTAGCCGACCGAGATGTCTGGGGACCAATCCCTCTTCACCCAACTGGTCAGAGCCAGCCTGGGGTCAGTCCCCTGTAGGCATGCCCAGGTGGGGACACCCTGGAGAGACTCCTCTGCTCCCAGATGGAGATGCCCAGCCGAGAAAGTGTGTGCTGAAATCAGAGGGACGAAGGGACAGGGGACTGAGCCAACCTCCTGGGGGCACTGGCCCCACACGGAGGTCCAGGCTGGGCTTGTTGGCACAGCTCAGCCCTCAGGATCCCCAAGGGCATGTGCCCCTGGACACCGGGTCCGCCAGTGGGCCGCAAAGGAAGGGGGAGGGGAGGCAAGGGAGAGGGTTCCGAGGGAGGGTCCCTCAGGAGCCCTTCTTCACCAACTGACCACTGAGGCCAGGTGCTCGGGTGGGACACACCAGGTTGGGGCAGCTGGTGAACGGTGGGAGGTGGGGGTTTGGAGCAGGGCCCAGGGTGCAGGGGGAGCCTGGTGGGACAGAGGAAGCATACTGGAGAGACTGGTTTCCTCCAAGATCACGTCCACCGGGAATCCGGGAACAGGTCCTCATTTAGAAACAGGGTCTTTGCAAGTGAAATATGTTAAAAAATTAGGTACTGCAGTGCAGAGGCCCTGACACAAAGTCTGGTATCTGCGTAAGACAGAATCCTGGACTCACACACACAGAGGAGACGGACGCAGAGACCGGGGTGATATGACCACAGGCCGAGAGACGCCCGGAGCCCCCAGAAGCTGGAATAGGCAGGAAGGACACCTCCCAGCCTGAGACACCTTGCTCTCAGACATCTGGCCTCCAGGACTGTGAGAAAGTAAATCTCTGTGGTTTAAGCCACCCAGTGCGTGATCAACCATAGTGGCCGTCCGGGGACACTCGGAGAGAAGGAGGAGGCAAACCTCAGCCAGAGCCATCAGAACCCTCAGCTCAAACCCCTGTGACCCCCACCCCAGGGCCAGGAGCACCACTGCCTGGGCGTGGCTGGTGCCAAGCAGCAACCTGTGGCCTCTACAGGGTTCCCGGGGGCAGGTGGGACGCTGCAGGTCCAGGGTGCCAAGACAGCAGGGGCCAGCCCCTGTGCACGCACCAGCTGGGTGGGAGGGGAGCCCTTCTGTCTGGGAAAAAGGACGGGGTGGGTCCCGCTCAGATGCCCCGTTTAAGAGCGTACAAGGCCAAGGGCTGAATTTCCAGTTCTGCTGTCAATGGGGTGACAGGCCCTGCTGGGGGCCAGGCTCCCAGCTCTGTTGGGAGCAGGTTTCTGAAGTGACAAGCCATCTCTTGTAGAACCTCCTGGCCTGCTGGGACACGAAGCCGTCTCCCCCCACGTTGGGGGGCCACAGCATCAGAGGCGGCTCGTTCAATGCCTCAGCCCTGGCCTGGGCTGCTCAGCACAAGGCCAAACGGAGGAAGCCACGGTGGGAGTGCAAGTCCACCACCCGTCATCCCCCTACCCCAAGCCTGAGTGGAAGCAGCAGGGCCAGATCACATGGGCCCCGGCCCCTGGGGAGCACACAGGTGTCCCCGAATGCCGGCCTCCGTCCGGGACCCGGGGTCGGGGGCAGCCATACACCTGACGACAGAGCCAGGCAGGCAAAGCAGGCAGCAGGCATCAGGGCTCCCCCCACGCACCCCAGACCAGCCAGCGGTCACGAGGGCAAGGCTGGCTGCGAGCAGAGACTGCAGAACCAGCCCCAGACCCACGTGCTGTGGCCTAGACGAGCGTTTACAGCATTTACGCAGAAGCGGAGACCCTGGAGTGGAGTCCTGGAGGCACAGACGCGGGCCGCCTGTGCCGGCTGCGTCGGAGACCGCGGGCCTGTCCGCCGAGGGCACGGAACACCGCTGCAGGGTGCTGCACGGCAGGGAGGGCGCTTCCAAAAGCGGCTTGCACGCCCAGAGCAGCCGGGCCGCACCTGTAAGGACCTGTTACAGTCCCACAGCTCTTGTGGGGCACAGCTTGGGGCACCAGGGAGGAATGGGGACCAGGCCAGGGAGTCTCCTCAGTTTCAGCTGGGGACCCTGAGCCTGGGTCTTCCAGGCACAGAGAGCCCGCTGGCGAGGACAGAGTTCCAGCTGTGTGTGTGCCCGTGGCCCACCCTTGCTGCGGGCGGACCTGTGAACCTCTGTCCGCATGGACAGGGGTGGCGAGGCTGCCCATGGCAGCAGGGCCTCTTCCACGTGGGTTCTTCTGGGAAGAGCGTGCTCAGGGCTTGTGATAACTCATGCTCTTTAAAAGGCTTTACATACACTGAGCTTGTGGTCTTCTCTGACCCCCAAGTCTTCTTCCCCCAGTGGATGTTAAGCCAATCCCCAGTGGGCTGGACTTCCTAGTCCTTTGACGCTGATTTGCCCCAGTCTGTCCAGAGTCTGTGAGGAGGGTGGTCTGTGCCTTCTGGAGCTTGCTGCCATCCCTGCTTGATGTCAGGAGAGCCTCTGGCCAGCCAGCATGCCAGGTCTCTCTATCCAGCGCCTCGGAGAGCACTGAGCCACACAGCGGCTGGTGCTGCCCAAGGCCGGGTCGCACTAGTCCTGGGTGAGCAATCCGACCCATCAGCACCCTCCTTGAGCTCCTTCAGTCCAGCCTGGTGCCAAGAACATCACAAGAAACCTTCGCCCAAGCCAAAGGGCACCGGTGTTCTGCAGGAGGAAGGTTCTGCGTGTCCCTGTGCCCACCTCTAAGAAGAGGGCAGATGCCCCCAGTCACAGTAACGGGAACCCCAAGATCCGCTGGCAGAGCCTGGATCTGCTTCTTCTTCACCTGAGATGAGTGCCCACAAACTCAGAAGCCCAGGCCAGCTCGCCGGCCCGCAGCGCCAGGTCTCATATGAGGCCCCAGGCTCAGCTCTCATCCTGTCGGCAGGGCCGAGGGCAACTCCGTGCCGGTGGTGGGCCGGGCCACCCCACCTCTCCAGCTAGCAGCAGCACATGGGGCCCCAGAGCTTTGCCTCTCAAGCTCCTTTCAGCCTCCAGTGGAGAAAGTCCTCTGCGTCTACAGACACTTGTGAGGACACGGGGTCCCCCGGGAATCCAGGGTCACCCCCATCTCAGGGGCCTTAACTTAACCCCACCTGCGGAGTCCCTTTGTGTGTGAGGTGACATGTCTGCAGGTCCCAGGACCAGGATAGGGTGTCTCTGGGGCCATTACGAAGACAACCCCAGAATCCAGCGAGGACAGCTTGCAAGTGGACAGGCAGGCAGCAGGGTAACAGGTTCTGGGGACACGGGCCAGCTCCCCGTGGGTGCCTGGAGGCGGTAAGACCCTGCTGGCCCCTCCTGCAGGAGCCTCCTCAGGACCACAGAAGAGCTGCTGGGCTGGTGGGCGGCCCAGCTGGCAGCTGGTGCAGCACAATCTCCACCACGCAGGAATGCAGCCCAGGGCTTCCAGATGGGCTGGTTTTGCAAGAGCAGTGGCAGGCCTGGATTTGGGGGTGGCAGACCCTGATTTCTCAAAGCTGCACTCCACCTCTATCCCAGTGTGGGGCGCCCTCCCCCAGGTTCCCACGGTGCCAGGGACAGAGCTGCCCAGCCCTCGGGTTTCCAACCAGGAC
Organism: Camelus ferus; assembly: GCF_009834535.1. NCBI lineage: Eukaryota > Metazoa > Chordata > Mammalia > Artiodactyla > Camelidae > Camelus > Camelus ferus. Next base: position 26,754,697 of record NC_045717.1, on the reverse strand, counting down.
TCCCTAACCAGGGCTGTCCCCAGCAGCCCCCGATACCTACCTGGGGGCTCACCCACCCTGAGCCGCGACCCCCCCTAAACAGTCAGCTGAGCTCCTGGAGGGCCAGAATCTGATGAAATCCCCCAAAATGCCCCAGGCGACACCAGGAGAGGTCCCCCTACCCTGGGCCGAGACTGCCAAGCTCAGAAGCAGCCTGGGCCAGCAGCTGGGCATGCTCAGGGGTCCCACGTCCCCACTGTGCAGCTCCCAGAGCAAAGCCCTCTCCTCCCAACACCGCTGAGCTCCGACGACCCTATGCACCCCCAGACCCAGTGCACACCCACAGGGCACGGCCGAAAGAGGGAGGGCCCCATGCCCACACCACTGCAGGTCCCAGGCTGGTGTTCCTCAGTTCACCTCATGGGTAGAGGACCCACCATCCACCCAGGCTGCTCCCAGCACCTCTGGGCCATCAGTGAGCGGGACACTCACACCATCCCGGTGGTGAGTCAGGGCCATAAACGTTTACTGCAGGTCCGCGGCCCTCCCTCCTCCATCCCTGCTTCCTGTGTCAGCCTCTGACCCCCGGCCCGACGCCTTCCGGAATGTGGCACGCAGCCCTCCACACCAGCTGCAGGCCTCAGAGGCAGGCCCTCTGGGCCTCTTTCAGTTTCACTTGGGGATCGGCTCCTATAAGGACCGAGGCCCAGCCTGGGGCACCTGCCCTGGCCAGGCCCTACCCCTTGGGGCCCAGGAAGGCTGGGCAGGCTCCTGGCTTGGAAGGGGAACCTGAGAACTAAGGGAGGTGCTAGGTGACCACTCCCCTGCGCCGGCACACAGCCAGGGTCAAGTTCACTGCCTTCCCTAGGACTGTGTTCCCGCTGGCTATGCTGTGGACACCCCCTTCCTGCCCCATGGGCACAGGGGGAGTCACTGCAATGGATGGATTTGGGGGGCCTCCTCTCCCCACCGTCATCTGGCCTCACGGGGCTGGGGAGGGTAGCCCGCCCAAGCAGGGGAACCGACAGGGGGGCCAGGACACAGCCAGCCCCATCTGCCACCTCCTGCAGGGCCCAGGCTTCCAGGAGGGGCTTAGCAGGCCTCCCACTGCCCACACACGGTCCAAGGCACCCCTGTACCTCGAGCCCACGTCCCTCCAAGACCACTTCCTGCAGGAACAGTTGGGACAAAGGTAGGGCCTGGGCACTCCCACGGGAGCCTTTTACCCTCCTTAAAACGTGGACACCACATATCCTCTCTCCCGCCTTGTGGGGCCCCAGAAAACGCCTGACTGACCGACGCCCACTCACCCCAGGCCACAGCCCATGGCATCTGAGGGCTGACCAGACCCTGCTTTCTCTCTCTCTTTCTCTAACACTTTTTTGTTTTTGGAGATGCAATTCACATGCCACACACTTCACCCATTTAAAGTGTACCATTCAGTGGCATTTGATACATCCACAGGGTTGTGCAAGAACAACCTCTATCGAATCCAGAACATTCCATCACGCCAAAAAGAAACCGCGTCCCTATCAGTAGTCACCCCTGCCCCCTCCTCCAGCCCCTGATGACCAGGAACCCCCTCCCTGTGTCTGGGGACTGGCCTGCTCTGGACGTTTCACATCCATGGAATCGCACACTGTGTGTTTTTCTGTGTCTGCTTCTCTCACTGAGCATCGTGTTCTCAAGGTCTGTCCACGTCGCTATATGTAAATGACAAGTCTTAGCTCTGCCTCCCCAGGGGGCCTGGCAAGCCCAGAGCAGCAGAAATCCACAGTCCAGGCCCTCACCTGAGTTACCCACTCAAGGGCAGGGCGGCCACACCTCCCAGCATGGGATGATGAAGGAAGTTTGCTTCCATTTCAGCCCCATTAAGGTCCCGCCTGTGGACTGACCTGCCAGCAGCAGGTACCCAGGGACAGGGACTGGGTTTCCGGTCAGGGGAGAGGGGACCCATAGGCATCAGAACTCGAGGCTGCACCGGCCTGGGCAGATGGGGGAGATGGCAGGCGAGCAGGGCAGGGCAGGCCAGGCCTGGACAGGTCTGAGTGACCTCGCTCTCAGCAACACCAGGCAGCCGGCCACACCTGGCCCTCCCTGCGCCTGACCACAAGGCCCTGGGCTGCAGAAAAAGTGGCTGGAGAGGCTACAACCTGCCCAGGCCAGATCGCACATGCACAAAACACACACACACACTCTCACATGTACACACACTTGACCATGCATGCACAAAAGTGCACATAGCACACACGAGACACACACACACACACTCTCCAGGTATGCGCACTGCTGCGCACACCACACTTGTGTCCTCGCAGGCGCATGCGTGCCCAGGAACTGCGCTGGTGGGGGTGGGGGAGGTCTCCCCGGCCTGTGTGTCAGCCCTGCAGTGTCTTCACTTTTCGATGACGTGACCCCACCCAGGGGACAAGCAGATCCCCGCCCCCGCCAGCGGCTGTAAAAGCATCGTTAGGCAGAGGCCGTCCCGGGAGGGAGGCAGCCTCTGGGGCCTGGACACAGCGGCCTCTTTATTCCCGGCCCAGCTCGCTCACGCGGCCAGAGCCTCGTGCTGGGTCAGCGTTTCCACCCGGCCCCTGCTGGAGGGGCATCTGAGACTTTGCTCGAATCAAGCTGAGCCAGCCTGGGCTGGTCTCGTCCCCAGTGAGAACCAAACCCACGGGCCAGGAAGGTCCAGCCTCAGTTTCCCCCAAGTGGGGCTGGTGGCTGGCCCAAGGTCAGGCAGCTGGAGAGAGCTGGCCACGGGCTGCACACCTGTGGCCCAGCCTGCCCTACCCAACTCCAACTTCAAATCCAAGTGCCCCTGCCTCTTCTGTGCTCTGCCCCACAGGCTACCCTGGAAATCAGACCCCTCGTCTGGGCCCCTGGGGCTCCCTCCACCCCCTGCCAAGCAGATTCCCCCCAATACACACACACACACACACACATAGTGCGGGTCCGGCTCCAGGCAGGTGTGAGCAGAAGTCTGCACAGAAGCTCAAAGTTAAACAAAGGGCCTTCATGCCCTCTGAAATCCCAGAGCGCCTTCCCCTGGATCCCCAAGTTCGCTGTCCCTGGGGACGGTGTCTTGCACTCGCCAGGCTCCCCAGGGTCTGTAAGGCACATACCTGCCTCTCCCCGGCCATGGGGGGGGGGGGTCCTAGCACCACCCGCTGGTCCTGCCCTTCTCCAGCCCACCCACCCAGTCGCCCCAAGTAGACAGCCCTGAGCAGCCATCCCCCACCTCTGCAGCCTCCCTGGGGAAAGCCCATGGTTTGCAAGAAAAGGTGCAGACGGGCCGGCAGTGGCTTCTCCAGGCTGTCCAACGGGCTCAGGTCTCAGCACCAAGGACGGGGCACTAGGCCTCCCCTGCTCATAAGGGTCCCTGACAGCATAGATGCCCCTGCAGCCGGGCACGCAGGGCCCAGTGCAGTGAACAAGAAGTGCAAGGTCAGGTCAGGCTCGGCTATCTGGACTTGGGGACGGGCAGGGCCTCACATCTACTGGCCGATGCTGGTCCTGGACTTCTCTGGAGTCTCATGCCTCGGACAGGTGGCCTTTTTCCCCTCCAGGGTCTGTGGCCCCCAGGGCCCAGCCCCATTTTCCTTGAACCTTCCCAAAGTGCCTGCAGGGACAGACCCACCAGGCTGGGCTCAGGGCAGGATCACCTGGCCTGACAGCAGGTAACCAGGTTCCCAACTAAAGTCCAACAGCAGCCCCCATGCCACCATGTGAACACTCACCACCCCACAGCCTGCCAGCAAGCTTCATCCCAGGCTGCCTCCAGGCTGGGCACCCTCCGATATGGGGTGCAAACAGGTGGCACGAAAGCTGGCCAGGTCGGGCAGTGGGCAGGGAGAAAGGGCATTCGGGGCAGGAGGGACCAAGGAGCACCCCAAGAAGCAAGGTTGTGGGGGGCTAGTGCAGACACAGTTGACACAGTCTCTTTTTCCCTTTGCAGAACATCGATAAGGCAATGCTACAAGACCACTCAAGCCTCCCAGGCACTCCTGCCGGGATGTCCATCCAGGTCTCTGCTCCCAACCCAGGCCCGTCCCAGACACTGCTCTGGATGCTGGGAAGATGCACTGTGCGTGGCTGCACCTTTCCCGTCCACCCACACCGTCTGCTCCTCAACCCACTCCAGCTCTAGGCACCTCTGGGGCGGGGGCCACCTCTGCCCACCACCTCCCTCCAGCTTATCCTTGAGGAGGTTCCCAGTGCCAGTCCCGGGGGGCATTCCACCCCACATGCTCTGCCAGGTCAGCTAAAGCCAGTAAAGCATCCATCCCAAAGATGCGGAATCCCACCTATGCAAACACAGGGATCAGGAGCCCCAGGGCGGAGAAGCCATGACAGGTGGAGAAGCCTTGGGAGAGAGGACACTGAGGAGGAAGGGCAGGAACTGAGGTCAGGGACCATCCAGAAAGGGAGGGGCTAAGGTCATGGAGGTTGAGAGTCTCAAGAAGAGAGGGTTCGGGCACTGGCGGAGGGGCAGTTAGGAGGGGGTCAGGAAGTGCTGGAGACACACAGAGAAGTGCAGGGTCAAGGGTCACGGGAGAAGTAAAGCCAGGGATCACCGGGGAGCGCGGGATAGGGGGTCACCAAGAAGGGAGGGGGTCACAGAATCAGAGGAGAGCGAGAAGGAAACGCTGGGGAGTCGCCGTGGCCCAAGGTTCACGCGAAGGTGGGTCGGGGGTGGGTCACAAGAGCCAAGGGTCGGAGGTCGCCGAGGAGGGCAGGGTCAGAGTTCACGGTGGAGGATGGGGTCGGAGGGTCGCGGTGAAAGGCGGGGCTGGGGAGGTTGCGGCGGAGGGCGGGGTCGGGGGGTCGCGGCGGAGGGCGGGGCCACGCCGCCGCGCTCCCCACGCCCAGGGCCCGGGAACCCCGGAACTCCAGAACCCCCGGCCCGGGGCGCGGGCTGCCGCGGGGAGCCAGGACCCTCGCGGGCCGGGGAGTGCGGCTCGGCCGGGCGGGGACGGCGGGGGCGGGCCGGGGCTGGGGCCGGGCGCGCCTCACCTCGGACCCGGGTCCGGTCGGGCGCGGAGCCCGCGGCGCCTCCGTTTCTCCGAGCTTCACCGCGGTCGCGCTCACTTCCGGGTTTCGGGCGCCATCTTGGGGGCCCCGCGCACTTCCGGTCATGCCGCGGGGCGGGGCCTGTGGTAGGCGTGGTGTGGGCGGTGCTATGCCGCCGGCTGTGTTCCCTGAGTCCGCAGTGGCCCTTCTGCCTTCTGGCGGGGCTCGGACTCCAGCGATCCCGGGTTCGAACCCCGAACCCCCAGCTCCTGTTGAGGCCCTGTCACGTGGCTTCTCCTCGTGAGCCTCAGTTTCCTCCTCTGCAGCATGAGGGTTAATGGAGCCATTCCCACCAGCAGGCCTTTGCACGGCCGTGCCCTCCCCTGGTGCATTCTGACCCTGACCTCTCAGCCGCGGGGGTTCTTGTATAACCCAGATCTTGGCTCGGAAGCCTCTCAACAGAGACTCACTCGCAGCCACGTGAGAGGGCGCTGGGCCCCCAGTCGCGCTCCCTCCGGTTATCGCCTCCCTGCCGATCATCGATCATTGTTGTCTGCTCATTGGTGTCTCCGCGGCGGGGTGGGAGCTCTGAGACCACCCCGCCACACAGAGAACGGCGCACAGGGTCTGGTGAGCTCCAGGGGCCAGGCGGAGAGGAAGCAGGGCCCTCTCAGGCGGGGCCGCGGGGGTCTAGGGGGCTCCCCGACGGCTCCCTCCCCAGTGGGGCTTCCAGGGGCCTGATGCGACCGAAGCAGGGATGTGCCTCACTGCTGGGAAGAGTGTGGACTCAGCCCTGGCACAACAGTGTTCCTGTGACCTGAGCTCGTTGGCCCTACCGCGGGGTGGCCGGCGGCTCAGACACATCCAGGGCAGGAGGCACCACCTGCTCCCCAGCAGTGCGGGCACTGCTACCATTTTCCTGGGCCCACTCACCACACCAGCCAGAGACCTCTTGTACCCATTCCAACCCCCTGAATTTAAAGGTCACCTCTGCTTGTTTATTCAGTGAACTCTTGCGGAGGCTGCTGTGTGCCTGACCTTGAGCTGGACAAATCTGGGGCCTCAGAGAGGACTTAGTTCTCATTCCTGCCTTCAGGAAGTCCCCAGTCTGGGGGGAACAGAGCCAGGACTAGATGCTCCCAACTGCAAGATTAGGCCTGGGGCCCAAGGAGTGGTGAAGTCTGTGCCTAGGACATCGTGAAGAGTGGGGTGCTGAAGGTGGGGCTTTGAAATTCCAGTAGCAGTTTGCCAGACAGCTAAGCTTAGGAAGGGCGGTTCGGGCAAATTAAAAGCTGTTTAAAGGCCTGGTCTGGTAAGGGAGATGAGTGTGTTTAAAATCTGTTTGCCCTAAAAATTCAGGCTAAGGACTCCCTGTACCCATACCTACAAGCCCAAGGGAGCAGATGGGGAAACCGAGACCCTGAGAGAAGTGATTTATCCAGAGTGAGCTTCACTTTGGCATGCGTGGTCTTTAGCAATTGGGTTGTAACCTTGCCTTTGAAACTACCTGTTATACAACTAATGAGAAGAAGTCAAATTGAGCAATAGGCACTTAGGATTCAAAAGGCAAATAAGCTGATTGGGGAGGAGTGTCTGGTGACACTTCCACGGTTCCTCTCACACAGGACCAGCCACACAACTGGAGGACCCAATGAGAGGTGAAAATGCAGTGCCCTGGTTCAACGAGTATTAAGAACGTCAAGACAGCGAGCACTGACTCAGTACAGGCCCCTGAGTGCAGGGCCAGGATGAGGTCCTAAGTCACGTCCCCAGAACTGGCCCTTTTCCCACAGTGACCCTCTGAGGTCAGGGCTGGTGTTACCTCCATTTCACTGCTGGGGAAACCGAGGCGCCGAACTGTCCCGCAGCCGGCCCGAGGTCACAGAGTAGTCCAGGGAGGCATGGCCTTGACCTCTGCCACGTCCACCTCGGGAAACCACGAGGCCCCTACGGGTGACTCTGCCTGAAATGGGGGCTGTTTGCCCAGGCCGGGGTGGGTCCAGCCATCTCAGCGTGGAGGAATCTGCCAACTCTGGGGATGTCTAGGGAATTAGTCAGATTTGGGGATTTCCAGGGAATCGCAAGAGGCGGCCTGGGATTGCAGAAGGGACAGAGCTCGAAAGCTGGGTGCCGTGTGACCCCCGGAAAGTGCTTTTGCCCCTCTGTGCCTCCATTTCCCCACCTGTGGTAATAATAGTAGCTACCTGCAAGATGGTTCAGATAGCTGAATGGACAACGTCTAGTACTCAGCCATTATGACCATTTCCAGGTGTAGTCCAGGCTCGTGGGGTCGCCACCCGAGTGAACATTCAGTGGGCAAAATGCCCAAGGCTCCTCCTCCCACGGGGACAGAAGGCCTGTGGCGAGGGGCCTGTTTAATGTCCAAGAGCCTCCTCTTCAAGCCCTCCCTCAACCCCGCCCCACGCAGGGCCTGTCCCCCAGGCACTTCGACCAGGCTCCAGCAAGGGTCTCCAGATCAAATACAGGATGCCCAGTTAGACTGGAATTCCAGGTACATGAGGGATCATTTTCCAGTGCCACTGTGTCCCAGGCAATATTTGGGATATACCTGTACTGAAGAAGTAGCCTCTGTGGATCTGAAATCCACGTCTAACTGGGAGTCCTGTATTTTTACTGATGCAATTAAGGGACCCAACGCGGAAGGACCATCAGCAGAAACGGGGTCCCAGAGCTGAACCTGCCCAGTGCGCACAGCGCTAGAACCAGGAACACTGGTGAGCTCAGAGCGGGGTCCTCCCCTGTCGTTTTCGTTATTTGAAACAGCAGAAAACTTCAGGTGGACGGACAGATGGAAAGTCAGGTCCCTGGGGGCTTCCCTGTGCATCAAGGAGATTCTTGGGCTAACTCTCAGTTTCCCTCCTGGGAAGGATGCCAGGGCTAGGCCCGGCTTGCAGTCTGGGAGACTGAGGCCGGCGGGGGAGGAGCCTGGGGTGGCCGGGCAGGTGAGGCCGGGCAGGTGGGCCCAGCCTGGCCCAGCCGGCGGGGGCAGGGCCTTGCCACTTCCTGTTTCTCCACATTCTGGAAAGCCCCAGTGTTCCCAGCCTCCTCCCTCCCGCCTCGGGACCTGGGTCCCCCACCACTTCTACTTTCCATGGCCACTTCCCCCCTGCCACTCGGTTCCCTCTCCCCTCCTCGCCTCTTTTCTCTCTTCCTGGGGCCCCATCAGACCCTTCTGTGGTGCCGCAGGGGAAACTGAGGCAGAAACAGCAAGGCCTGCCCAGGCCCCAGAGTTGTGTCTGTGCCCCTGGCATCTCTCTCCCATCACTTACCTTCTCCTCTCTCTGCCTCTGTCCCTGTCCCCACATACCCCGTCTGTCCCTCCCTCCATCTCTGCTCCCACCAGCAGCCCTCAGAGGACAGCTGACTCTGCCCAGTCCAGCCACCTCGCCCTCCCTGTCCCCGGGCCCACCTGCCGCTTGCCCGGAGGTGTCCTCAGGCAATGCTGGCCTGGTTCCCGGATCCTGCAGCTCCCTCCTGCCCGGCCTGAGCCCAGAGCTGGACCCTGCCAGGCCAGGCCAGGGCTGCCTCTGAGCCAGGGCAACTTCAGGGAACCACAAACCCGTCCGACAGGTTTGAGATCCACCCCAGACAGGCCTTCCCGCCTCTGCGCTGAAGCTGGGATGCCAGGGCTGTAGGGGTTACATGTGACACCTGACTAAAGCACCCCCCAACACAAGGCTGAGACGAGGCTGGGCCCTGACACTGGGGAGCAGGTCGGAAGGGAAGAAAGAGCAGCAGCCCACCCATCAAGCCCAGAGGGGAAGACCCAGCAGGGAGAAGGCCTGGCATGTGCAAAGGCCTGGAGCAGCATGTGCAGGGCCCAGGCAGCCAGGGCAGTGAGGCTGCAAAGTGGAAGGTGTAGTAGTAGGGGGCCCAGAAACCTCGAGAGAGGCCTTTATCCTGGGGGCACTAGGGAGCCACTGAATGTTATGGAGCAAGGCAATGGGGTGGGGTCAGAGGTCACCTGATCTGCCCATACATGCTGGATGCGTGGTGGGGGATGGTGGAGGAGCCATATCTTTGAAGCTTACCTGGTGGCAGGACCAAGGCTGGAAGAGGCCAAGCTGCTACCCCAAAGCCAGAGGAGCCCGACTCTGAATTTCTTGTCATCAAGGGCTGATAGTGAGCCAGACTTGGGCTGGGGAAGAGTTGGGGGAGGAGGTGAGAACCCTCAGGATGCCCCTCAGCCCCAACCCTGCATCAGAGGGGGACTCAGCTTGGCTTTGTCCCCAGGGCCGCAGGGATCCAGGGAGGATTTAGAGCACCAGCAGAGAGGCAGCTAGGGCAGGGGCAAGGAGGGGAGGGCACGAGGAGGGGTGCAGGTAAGCTCAGGAGGGGTGGGTGGGCTTCAGGGTGGGGGAGGGGGAGGGAGAGAGGCTGACCGCAGGCTTGGGGCCATGCACTCATCCGGCCATGCACTCATCCGCTAAACATTCATCATCCGGGTGCCAGGCGCCAGGGCCACAAGGGACATTGTTATGCTCCCAGGTCACAGGGGAGTGGGATACCGCTGCAGTGCAGGGCTCTGACTGCAGTGCTGGCCCTTCCTGGGCAGGTTCCTGCTACATGAGTGCCAGGTGAGGGTCCAAGCAGGTGGATAGTGCCCCATCTTCCCCCAGCATGTCCTCCCGGGGGTAGACCATGGCCAGCCCTGAGCACTGATGTCACCTGTGCTGGGACTTCCTGAACCTTCACCTTGGATCAGTCCGGCCCTACGGGGAAATTCCAAGCCAGCCAGGGCCCAGCTGACTCATGTTCAGACCCCGGTGGCACGCAAGTAACCAGGCTCCTGAGGGGCATTGGGAGCATTTGGAGAACTTTGTGGGATCCCCACCACCACCAGTCTCCATCCCCCAGGCTTAGGAAGAAGACAGACTACCCGGGTCAGGTGTCCCCATCACAATCTTCAGGGCAATGGCAGGAATCTGAGTTCCAACAGGTTAGAATCTGGGGATGGGTATTGAAGCCAGTTCCTCCCCTGCTGGTCATCTCATGTCCCCTGGGCTTCCAGAATGACCAGCAGAGTGGAGCTCCAGCAGCAGAACATAAGGCTAACTCTTCCTGGGTTCAAATCCCAGCCCTGCTACCCAGTGGCTGTGTGAGCACAGGCAAGTTACTTAACCTCTACCTGCCTCAGTGTCCCCATCTACAAAATAGGGAAAATTGTACTTACTTCCCTCGGAGGGTTTTTGTGAGAATTTGTCAAGGACCCATATAAGCTTGGGGATTTTATGGTAAAAACGTTAAAAGGAAAAAAATTTTCATAGCACGATTCACAACAGCCAAGAAGTGGAAACAACCCTGGTGTCCATCAGTGGATGATGGACACACAATGTGGTCCAGCCACACACGAGAATAGCACTCATCCATGAACAGGAGAGCGGCACTGACACCCGCTCCCACGTGGACAGACCCTGAGAGCATGATGCTCGGGGAGAGAAGCAGACACAGAAGGACACACAGTGTGTGAGTCCATGGATGTGAGGTGTCCAGAACAGGCCAGTCCCCAGACACAGGGAGGGGGCTCCTGGTCGTCAGGGGCTGGGGAGGAGGAAGAGTGACTGCTAACGGGGACCTGATGTTTTTAGGGGCTGACGACAATGTTTGAAAGAAGTGGTCGTTGCACAAGGTGAATCGTGAAAGGCCACTGATTTGTACACCTTAAAATGGTTAATTACACATTATGTGAATTTCATCAAGATAAAAAAGAAGAAGGCAATCAACTGTGGGAATCAGACGAGTGCTAGGTGTCGCAGCCGGGTCATCATCGAAGCCTGAAGTTGCAAAGGCACTTCAGAGCCTCTTTGCCTTTTGTCTGTGATCGGCCATGTGGATAGCAGGGACCCTTGATGTGATGGGGGAAGAAGGCATTTCATCTCTGTGGTCTTCCTCTCCAAGCCCAGCCTGCTGGTCCAGCCTTGAGAAAAACACCCAAGAAACCCCAAACAAGGCACCGTCTACAAAATACCCAGCCAGTCCTCCCCAAAGGATCCAGTCATCAGAAACAAGGAAAGTCTGAGACACTGTCACAGCCCAGAAGGGCTTGAGATGTGACAACGAAAGGTCATGTGAGATCCCGATGGAGTCTCGGGGCAGAAAAGGGACATTAGGGAAAAACTATAGCTAAATCTGAAAAAAAAAATGAGGACTTTAAATGATAATATTGTATCGAGGACAAACATCCTATACTCACGTAAGATGTTAGTACAGGGCAAAGCGGGCACCGGGATACAGGAACTCCTCGTACCATCGTTGCAACTTTTCTCTAAATCTAAAATTAAGGCTCTTCAAAAAATTATCATAGTATGAGGCCTGACCGTGTCCTCCCATCCCACTCTGTGGGGTGAAGCCCACCCAGGCCAGCCACCTACAGCTTCTACTTCCAAAACCCCCTGCTTGAGTCTTAATGCCTAGATTGGTTACAATATTTTGGGTGCGAGTGACAGAAACTGCAACTGAAACTGGTGTTTTTGTTTTTTTGTTTTTTTCTTTTAAATGGGAATTTTTTACTAATGGAACTGAAAGGTCCAGGGGTAGAATTAACTCAGGGTTCTCCCCCTCAGCACTGCTGACATTTGGGACCAGATGGTGCTCTGTGTGGAGCCGCATTCCTGCCCCCTGCCCACTCAATGCCAGGAGCCCCCCAGTCTTGGCAACCACAGATGTCCCCAGATGTTGCCCAATGTCTCCTGGGGGCAGGACCACCCCTGACTGAGATCCATTGGTCCAGCTGGTTTCAGATTCACCTAGACCCAGGACCCTCAAACAGTCACGAGGATTTGTCCAATTCTCTGATGCTCAGCTCTGCCATCCTCCTTCTTCGCTTTTTGCCTCAAGAATCTCCCCAGATGGGAAAAAAAAAAAAAAAGAATCTCCCCAGATGGGGACATCTCCCTCTCTTTGTCCATCTGGGACAAAGATGGTGCCAGCAGCTCCAGACCAAATCCCCCCCATCAGCTTATCAGCCCTGGCAGAAGATCAGCACCTCTTCCCCAAGAGAAGCATCTAAAGTCCCAGGGAAGATTCTGATTGGCCCAGCCTTGGTCACATGTCCTTGTTGAAACAATCTCTGTGGCCAGGAAATGGAATGCCCTGATTGGCCGAGCTGGGATCACATGGTTTTATGCAGTCAGCCAATAGGATCAGAACCCCACGATGTTAGCCAATGGGGTGTATGGGGTCAGCCAATGCGGTGAGGACCCTCTGGACTGGATCAGAAGCAGGGGGCATAGCCTTGGCAGTAGAGTACCCCCACCCCAGGTAAGGCTGGTTAGCCACCCCACTTGGGCTGGGGAGGTTGCACATCAAGAAATGAACACATGGTATACAGTAGTGCTCAATAAATGCATGCTGAATGTAAAATGATCAATGGTTGAATGATGGCAGAGGCTGGGGTGGTCCCACATCCAGCCTGTGCTGGTTAGCTATGGCTGCATAACAAATTTCCCTGAACACAGAGGCTTAAAGCAACATTTTTAAGTGGTTAGCTCACAGCTTCTGAAAGCCAAGTCCTTGCTCAGACTCCATCACTGGTGTTTGCTGAGGGTTGAAAGCTCAGGGGGAGGCTTGACCAGGGAGGGGTCTAGATTGACTACTTCCTTGCTGTTGTAAGACAAGGGACCCTGTATTTTCCTGACTGTTGGTTTGAGGCTGCCTCCTGCCTCCACATGGGCTTCTCCAAACCCACAGGGAGGGTATGCAGGTCTGGTGTGTGTGATTTCTCCTGACAGAGAAATGACATCCAGACACCTACCCCCTCAAGGAGAGTGAACGCCACCAAGGAGGTGGACCTCGGGCCACTTTAGAGTCTGTCCTCCACACAGCCTCCAGAGAAGTACAGCCTTTCACAGCTCAGCGCTGGAGTGCAGAGTGACACTGCCTCGAGGGCCCTGCAGACTGGCCCACAAGCTCGCCTGCATGAGGACAGCATCCGGCCAAGAATGACGTTTCCATTTTAAGTGAGTGACGAAACGATCAGAAAACAACTTATTTTGTGACACATGAAAATGATATGAAATTCACATTTTGGTGTCCATTCAAGTTTTGTTAGCACAGCCACACACATTCCTTTAAGCACCATCTGTGGCTACTTTGGAGACACAGCAGGCAGAGCTGAGCAGTTGGGAGAGTCCATACAGCCACAAAGCTGAACGTGTTTGTTCCCTGGCCTGTGACAGAGTGGGTGGCTGACCCTGTTCTCCATGGCCACACGTCTGTGGGCCAGGATGCAGAAACCTCTCTGAGCCCAGCATCTGCGCTGGCAAATGGAGGATGGTGAGAAGGAGAAAGGACATTAGCCTCCAGGCCAGCAAGAGATGAACCTCTGACCAGCATATGCCAACTATGATTGTCACCGTCGCTCTGAGGGTGGCCTGTGGCAGGGGGCCTCCAGCTTCCCCAAGGAGAAGGTGGAGAAGGCAGTCATGTAAATACTCCACACCCCCTCATGCTGATGCGTTAGAACCACAGCGTGCAGACCCTTGCGGGATCCTGCAGCCTGGGTTGATAGGGTCAGTGGGGGGGGGCACACGCGTGTGTGTGTGTGCGCGCACGCATGCACATGCGTCGGGGGTGGGGGCTTAGCCACAAGGGTCAGGGAGGAGCTTCTAAGGAGGTGACCTGAAGCCACAACCTGAATGAGTGAAGGAGGGAGTTACATGGCCACTCAGGGAAGAGCAGGTGCAAAGGCCCTGGGTGAGATGGAAGCCTTTCTGGGGACGGAAGACGAGAGGACGGCAGGGCTGCAGCAAAGTGACCACCAGCCCAGGCCACATGCTCCAGGCTGCCATGCACAGATGGGTAGCACTGGGTGGTGGGCCTTTCATGCCCCCTGATCCAGCGTTCCCCTGAGCCTCGGTTTCCCCAACAGTAGCATGGGGACTCATGCCCAGCGATGTCCCAGAATTTCAGTCCTGTGCCATCCTAGCTGCATGGCAAGCTTGCCCCCACGTCTCTGGTTCCCAAGGCCCAGCTGAGCAACGAGCCAACGTTCCTGGGGCGGGGGCTGCTGACCGGTGCGCTCCCTCCCAGGCATTCGATTCTGGTAAGTGCTGCCCAAAGCCTCCACCAACCCCGCCACTCAGGCCAGGAGGGAGAAGCGCGAGAGCACCAGGGAGGAGGGGGCGGCGGCCCCTGGGGCCAGGGCCCCTGCCTCCGCTGGGCTGGCTGTCTGCCCTTCCCCTCCTGAGAGGGTTTCCCCAGCCCCCCAGGTTCCCTGAGTTGGAGTGAGTGGCCCATCTCACAGGTGGGCCCCTGAGGCCTAAGGTAGGTCCAGGACCCCGGCGCTGGAGGTGGGAACCCAGGGTCCTGAGGGGTCCGGAGCAGACACACACGGCACTGGGAAGCTTTCTCCCCTTCGTCGCCGCACGCACTCACTCACTCGAGGGTTTCCGGTGCCCACGGTGTCCCAGCCGCTGCTGACCCTCATCACCCAGCCCAGCCTGGGGGCCCACGGGCCCCGTGATGGATGGATGAGTTGAGAAAGTGTAACTGATGTCACTTGTGTCTTCATTTTCAGCTTCAAGTCTCTCTCTCTCTCTCTAATTTTTTTTCCTGTGGTTTGGTGGGGATTTTTGTTCTTTGCTTTTTTTTTTTTTTCATTTTTCATGAAACCTGGTCGTTTTTCCTGTTAAGTTTCCCACGGTCTAAAACTTGCTGATTTGTTTCTCTGTGATGACTTAAGTTTAGTTCCTTCCCTTCTTTAAAACTAAAAAGTCAAAAGTACAGCCAGAGGGCGGCTGCCACGGAAGGGCCTGGAAGCTCCTACAAAAGTTAAACAGAATCCCCACCTGTCCCAGCAGCTCGACTCCCAGGTGTGCACACAAGACCTGGAAGCCAAGACCTGATCGAGTACCTGCCTCCCCATGCGTGGACATTCACAGTATCATATTCACAGTAGCCAACGGTGGAAATGACCCACATGTCCATCGACAGACGGTGGATAAACAGATGTGGTCCATCCAAACGGTGGAATGTTACTCAGCCTGAAGAAGGAGATTCTGGCACCTGCTCCAACGTGGGTGGACCATGTCGGGGACATGATGCTCAGGGAGAGAACCAGACCCAGAAGGACACACACTGTCTGATTCCACTCACACTAGGTCCCTGGAGGAGTCACATCCATAGAGACTGAGAGTAGATGGTGGGGCTGGGGCTGGGGCTGGGGAGTCAGTGTTTCATGGAGACAGAGTTTCAGTTTGGGAAGATGAGAAAGTCCTGGAGACGGTGGTGGGGATGGCGGCACAACAGTGTGAGTGTGCTTAACGCCGCTGAGCTGTGCTCTCACAAACGGTTAAGACAGTCAATTTTATGTCTATGTGCCCAGAGTAACATCTCCCTCCCACAGTTCCCCGGGACATCCTTCCAGAGGAATCTCTGTCGGCCGACCCCCACTCCCATCCTGCTTGCCACCCAGGCTGCAGCATGTGAACCTCCTGCCTTTGCACCTCACATCTGCCCGAGTTCACGGCACATGAGCTCATATGGGGCACCTGTTCTTTTGCGGGACTGCACGGTACTCCGTGGCTGGGATGTGCTGCGGTTGGCTTACTCCCTTCTCTAGGGCACTCCCAGGGTGTTTCCGCCTGGCTTCCTGTGCCAGGGGCAGCCACGTGGTCCCCCACATGAGCAAGTAGTCGCGGAGCAACCCCTGGCAGCGATCCAGCCCTTCGTCATTTCAGAAGACGCGGCCACACTGTCCGTGGGGGGACTGACCGTTTGATCCTACCAAGACCCCAGCCTGTTTCCTGGACTTCCTCATTGTTAGAAAAATTCCAGGGTAACGTAACATTAAAGGACATAACACATAACAAAATTCACCATTCTAACCGTAGGGACCTCCTGTGAGTGGAGTCACACACTGTGTGTCCTTCTGTGTCTGCTTCTCTCCCTGAGCACCGTGCTCTCAGGGTCCAGCCCCGTGGGAGCGGGTGTCAGGGCTGCTCTCCTGTTCACAGCTGAGTGATGCTCCCACGTGTGGAGGGACACATGTGTCCGTGGATGGACACTAGGTTTGTGTCCACCTTTTGGCCGCTGTGGACGTGTGTGTGGGTCTCCGTGTAGACGTGTATCCCCATGTCTCCTGGTGGCTGCCTGAAGGCGGGCCTCCGGGCTCGTGCAGCGACTGTGACTGCTGGGGGAGCAGCGTGACTGTTTTCTGACTCTTTATCACGGAGTATCTCCAACACATGGAACAGAAGAAAGTGGAACAGCCTCTCCAAGCCCTGCCACCTTTTCCCCAAGCCTCAACCAGTACCAGCCCCACGCTGGTCTTGTTTTATCTCTAGTCCACCCTTGGATTATTTTTTCCAACCTTTTATTATAATATATTCAAATGCATTGAAGAGCTGGAAGGATTTGGTGGTTAAAGACCCAATACCGAGTTCCCGTGATTAACATTTTACTCTTTGTTTAGCGCGTATCTGAACATCCGCCTTTTCTCCAGGGGGCCGCATTTTAGCGCAAGTGTGTGCATGTGAGCACGCGTGTGTTTTGCTGCATCTAAATATAATGTGCCACCTATCTGAATGGCAAAACTAGAACCAAAAGCAATGGACAAATCCAAGTGCTGGCAAGCGCACAGAGCACCGGGAATCCTCAGATGTTGCTGGTGGGGATGTGGCCACTTTGGAAGACAGCTTGGCGGGTCCTCAAAATACTCACCATGGGGTTGCCGGGTGATGGAGCTGCTCCACTGCTGGGTATTAACCCAAAAGGAATTAAGTCTTCTGTCCACACAAGAGGCTGCACACACGTGTCCACGGCAGCATGATTCCTAGTCATCCCAAACTGGAGACAACCAGATGCTCTTCAGCTGGTGAATGGGTGGAAACACTATGGAATGTCTGGGAAGGGACATCACTCAGACCCAACAAGGAGACACAGTGCTCGCAGAACACTGAGGAAGCGCAGATGAATCACAGTGGGAAAAAGAAGCCAGGCTCCTGCTGTGTGATTTCACTGCGTGTTCCCTGGTGGGGGGGCCAAGCTGTGGGGTCAAACCTCCATCCATGCTTGGGAAAGGCTGGGGGTGGGGGGATGGGACCACAGAGGGGCACCAGGGGCCTCCTGGGGTGGTGGAAATATTTTACTTCCTTTTTAGGGGAAGCAATTAGGCTGTTTATTTACTTTAATGGAGGCACTGAGGGTGAAACCCAGGACCTCACGCGGGCTACGCCCGCCCGGTGCCACTGAGCTATTTCACCTCTCGATTACGGTGGTGATGACACGGCTACGTCTTCTCACCCCAATTCATAGACCTGTATACTACAAAAGGTGAGTTTTTCTGTAGTAAATAATTCTAAGAGCCTTACGTGTGGGTCTCTTGGGGCGGGTGTAACAAATGGCCACAAATTGGGTGGCTTAAAACCACAGAAGTGTCTTCCCTCCCATTCTGGAGGCCGGAAATCAGATGAAGGTATTGTCAAGGATGGAGACTCCAGGGAAGGGTCCCCCTGCCTCTTCCAGTTTCTGGGGACCCCAGGCATCCCTTGGCTTGTGGCCACACCACTCTTGTCTCTGCCTCTGCTTTCACGTGGCCTTTTTCCTGGCTGTCAAATTTCCTGTGTGTCAAATTTCCTGTCTTTTACAAGGACAGTTGTCATTGGATGCAGGGCCCACCTGTCACCCAGGGTGCTCTCGCCTCTAGCTCCTTACCTTGCTTACAGCTGCAAGACTCTATTTCCAACTGAGGCCACATTCAGAGATTCTGGGGACATGGATGTGAACATCTCTTTGGGGAGCCATCATTCGACCTGCCACCCGTTCCTTACAAATAAAAACAAGAGTGGCTACATCAGGACATTTTCTCCCAAATACTTCGGCCTGCACGTTACACCCAGGAATGTTCTAAAGCAAAATCCTGGACACCACATCCTTTCATCCATAAATACATGAATGTTTATCTGTAAAGCAAAAATTCTCAACCAGGGGTGGTCCTGCCCCCCAGGGGACACTAGGACACCTCTAGGGACATCTGCCGCTGTCACCACAGCGGGTACTCTTGGGCTTCGAGTGGACGTTGGTGCGTGCGCGTGCACTCACACACACGTAAGCTCATACTTGAGCCTTGGTCACGATCCCCGCTCGCCCCCTGGTGGCCACACTGGCCCACACGGACCCAGCCCCTAAGCTACCTATGACTGGATTGCTGGCAGGGGTGAACTCGGGTCTGGAAGGACCCCTCTGGCTTCTGGGGGCCTCACTCAACAGGTGGGAGGCTGAGGTGGGCCCCTGGAGAGGGGTGGTCTTAGGGGCCAAGAAGAAACCCACCAAGTGGAAGTTGATCCAGGACGGTGCAAACGGCCAGGAGAGGGGCCAGGAGAAACTCTGGCCTCCTTGATGCTCAGGGAGAGGGTGTAGGGGGTCTTGGCCTCAGAGCTGAGGGAAGCGAGGGGGCTGTGAGGGAGTGAGTAGATTTGGGGGCCAGCTGGGTATGAGTGTCCATAAGAGTGAGGGTCGTGGGTGGGCAGGAGAAATGCCAGGTGTGAGGGATAGGGTATACAGGAGGAGACGGGGCAGATGCAAAGCCTGGGCCCTAGAAGACTCCATGGATGACCTGGGCCCCCACCCGAAGGCTGGGCCCCTGCTGTTACCTGGTCTTCCTATTTATAACTGGGGGCTCTGACCTCAAACCCAGGGCCCCACCTATAACCTTGGGTCCTCCACTATAATCTGGGACCCTACCTATAACCTGAGGACTCCCACCTGTATCGCGGTGCCTCTTAGCTGTAATCTGGGGCTCCCCTAAGTAATCTTGGGCCTGTAACCTGGGGCCCCTTGCTATAACCTTGGTCCCCTACCTACAACCTAGAGCCTCCATGTATAACCTGGGTTCACCACCTATAAACTGGGACCCCTCCGTGGTAACCTGGGGCCCCACACCTATGTAACCTGGGGCCCCCGTAACCTGGGGGTCCCACCTGGGAGTCCATCACAGAAGCTGCAGGATAGTGAGGACAACATGGGAAAGCATTTTCCCCGGGGGCCACTGTAAATATGCAGGACCATCGCCCATGCCTGGTAGCACTCCCACTTGTCATGGTTTACAGCCTCAGAGGTCATCTTGCCTCTCCATCCAGAGTTTCACCCCAGGCTGCTAAGTCTTTTCTCTTTGTGGTGATTCATAAGGTAGCAGGACCTCTTAGTTCCAATGGCCTCTTATATTTGATGACATACGGTATGGTTACTACCCTCCCCCAGAAGGAGGATATGAGAGGCCAAGACCCGCCCAACTGAGGCTCTCTGCTGCTGCGCAAAGGGCTGGGGCCAGGGAGAGGGTCTCTGGAGAGGCTTAAAGCAGCCCTCAGGTCTCAGGCCCCATCATGCTGGGAAGGGCCCCCAAATCCGGTTCTGTGCTGTCTCGTTTTGGGTTTGATGCTCGCTATGAACCTAACATAAGCAGGCCAGCTGGGCTGCCCCAAGGCCTGCATCACCCTGAGGAGACAGCGCTAGCATCCTTCCCAGGCTTCTGGGGGCTCCCAGTCTGGGCACTCAGGTGTACCAGGCATCTGGGCAGGTGGCATCCCCTCTGCAAGCTTCAGTCACCTGTAAGGAGGGTAGAGGGAGGATTTTGGAACGTTTCATCACCTGAAAAGAAACCCTGATCCCATTAGCAATCACCTCTCATTGCTCCCCCCTCCCCAGCACCTGACAACCAGGAGCCCCCTCTCTGTGTCTGTGGATTGTCCTGTTCTGGACGTTTCACATCCATGGAATCACACACTGTGTGTCCTTCTGTGTCTGCTTCTCTCATTGAGCATCGTGTTCTCAAGTTCATCCATGTGTGTCAATGCCTTATTCTTTTTCATGGCTGAGTAACATTCCAGCATGTGGATACCCCATATTCTGTTTATCTCCACATCTGTTGATGGACATTTGGGTTGTTTCCACTTTTTAACCATCAAGTGACTCAGGCTGCTGGGAACATCTATGTAGAAGTTTTTGTGCAGACGTATGTTTCCAGTTCTCTTGGGCACATACCTAGGAGCGGAATTACTGGGCCATGTGGTAGCTCAACGGTAACCTTTCAACTTTTTTCTCAAAGTGACTGCACCATCTGCATGGATGTTCCAGTTTCTCCACAAGTCTGCCAATATTTGTTATTCTTTTTTTTTTTTTATCACAGCCATCCTAGTGGGTATAAAGTGGTTAATTTTAATAACGTATTTCTTTTAACCTAACATATCCAAAATTACTTAATTTCAACATGTAGTCAATGTAAATTATTGAAAGTTTTTGCATCACAGTTATTAGTAAGATACACATATATACATACCTTTTTTTCATGTTAAGCCTTCAAAATCCAGTGTGTATTTGTAGTCAGCACATCTCAATTCAGGAAGCCATATTACAGGAGCTCAACAGACACATGTGGCCAGGGGCTGCTGCTGCAGTGGCCACAACAGACTCCTCCTCGACCCCAGAGAGCTCCCAAGTCTAGTTTCAGAGAATGAAAAAAAATGGGTAAAGAAATATATAAATGAGTCAATTTCTGATGGTGACACGTATTAAGAAGAAAATGAAACTGAAAAGGGGCTACATGCAAGGGAATGACCAGGAGGACTTCTCGGAGAAGGTGGCATCTCAGCCGAAATTTCACCTTCACGGACTCTTTCTGCAATGGTCACCAAACATTTCCTGAGTCCCTTCCATCAGGAGAAAGGGTGGAGGCTTTGTGAAGGAGAGTGGAGCCTACAGATGCCAGGGTTATCAAGTGCCCCCCGACTCCAAAAAGTCTGGACATAAGCCAGCAGTCAAAAACATGGAAAATATCAGAAGGAATTTGAGTCGGGAGTGTTCCTTGCTCCTCTGTTTTCTGGAAGAGATTTAAAACTGATGTTATTTCTCCATGAAACACTTGGTGGAAATTCACAGATGAAACCACCTGGGTCGTTGCTGGAAGGTTTTCACTAGACTTAATCTCTTACTAGATATGACTTATGCAGATCATCTATTTTTTTCTGGGGGGAGCTTTCATTTTAGTGTCTTTTCAGCTGTTGGCCTACTTCACTTAAGGGCACAGACTTGTTCCTACAGCTAATTTTTAACATCCTTATGTCTGTAGTGATATCCCTTCTTTAACTTCTACTATTGGTCATCTTTTTTTCTTATCTGGTTAGAGTTTTATCAACTTTTTTTTTATTTTTTCTAGGAAAAATCTTTCGGTTTCATTGATTTTTCCATTCTTCTTTTTAAAAAAATCTTTTTGTTGTTGCTGCTGTTACTGGAGGTACCAGGGGATTGAACCCAGGACCTCCTTCATGATAAGCATGTGCTCTACCACTGAGCAATACCCGCCCCCCCCCCCCATTCTTTTTCTATTCTATTTCATCAGTTTCTGCTCTGATCTTTGTGATTTAGGAATCTGGGGCTAATCCACATGTTCTCATTAGAACCTGCTGGTACGCTGGTGTGACTAGTGGTCCCTACCCCACAAAGCACACCAACCCCTCTTCTGTGGTTCATTTGATAATCTGATGAAACTCATGGCTGTCCCCAAAAACATGTACACGGGACACTCAATTTTGCACGTAGTTTTAGGTAGTTCACACGTGTCAGGCTCAGAACCCCAGCCTGGAGCCCAAATCTGGTGTCAGCTCCCAACGCTTCCACACAAGACAAGCAGTCTGTTCTGGAAAAATAATAATCTAGTGCTAATAAGCAGAAAGGTAAAACACACAGGCCTGGAGGTATTTTCAACTTCACCAAACCATATTTTGCCAACTCTGCTTTTCATTCAGAGCACTTTGCTGGCACCACCCCAGCTGGGTTCTGGGTTTTACCCCGGGAGTTCCCTTGGGGCACAGACCGCCCGGCGCGTCTCTCTCTCCACCTGGCCCGAGGGAGGCTTAATAAAAAACTTTTTGCCTCGAGTCGGCCGCTTTCGACTACTTTTTGACCTCTGACCTCGCCTCAAGGAGGGTATCGGGGGAAGGGCCCTGGCAGGCGCCCACCAGGTCCCCGAGCCGCGTCCCGGTCCACCAAGGCTGCGCTTGGCCGCCACCGGTTCCGAGGAAGCCGTTCGCGCTCGAGATCTCCGACCCTAACACCCAACCCCTCCCAGGTCAACGCCGCGGCCTCACCTCAGGGCACCCGCTTTCCACCCCCTCCCCGTGATGGGCGCCGCCGCGGTCCAATGAGCGATCCGAGCCCACCCCCGGGGCGGGATCGGGCGCGAACCAATCCCCGCTCGGGCGCCCACTCGGGTCCAAACGGCCCAATGGGCGGTGGCAGTGGGGCGGGCTGCGGGGGCGGGGCGGGCCGGCTCGGCCAACGGGCGTGCACGTCGGATCCGCGAGGGGCGGACCCGCGGAGGGCGTGCGGCGGCGCGGCGGCGCAGGGCGGGGGAGGAGGTAAACAAGATGGCGGCGGCGTGTCGGGCGCGGAAGGGGGAGGCGGCCGGGGGCGCCCGCGAGTGAGGCGGGGGCGCGGCGGCAGCGGCAGCGGGTGCCGGCCGGCAGCGCGGCCGCCTTGCATGGGCTGGGCCCCCGCGCCGCCCCGCCTGCTCCACGCGCGCGGCGGCCGCGGCGGGGGACGCGCCGGCCGGGCCCCGGCGTCCTCGGAGACACCGGCCCGGGGCCTGTGGCCTGCGCCTCCTCGGCCGCCCGGAGCCCCGCGCGCCTCGAGGCCCGCGGCCGACGGCGTTCGGGTGGAGAGCGAGCGCGGGCTGCCGTTTGGAGCGGGGCGCCCGCCGGGCCCGCGCGGCCGCTCGGGAGCCCAGGCCGGTGTGCGGGCGCCCGGGCGGCGGCCGGCTCCGACGGGGTTTGCTCATTGCGGCCGGCGGGTCCCGGGCAGCCCCGGCCCCCGACGCGCGCCTGGCGCTGGCGGGATCCGGCCCCGCCGTACGGAGGTGCCCCGCACGCTCTGGACACGCACCTGCCGGCGTCTTGGGCACCCGGGACGGCGGGGCTCGCGGGAGACGCCCCCGAGCGGAGCGCCAAGCCCCCAGCGAAGCTCGCCTGCCCAGCTCTGGGGGCCCCGAGGCCGGCCTGCGCGGGGCCCTGGGCGCGCGCCACGGCCCGCTGGTAATGGACGGCGTGGAGAAGACTCGGCCCGGCCGCGTCCGTGTTGGTTCGAGGGTCTGAAGTCCCTGGAGGATGACCTAGCACTTCCCAGACCCACCGGCCTCCCGAGGGCCCCCGTGGACGCGCCGGCCCGCCCCGAAGCTGCGAGGCCCGGTGGCCGCCAAACTTGGGACGCTGCGCACGCTCGGGTGCCCGGGCTCTGGACCAGGCGCGGCTCTTGAACTTACCTTCAGTACAATCATTTCTTTTCCAAGAAGGGCTTTCTTTCTTTCTTTTTTCTTTTTTTGCGATTTTGTTGACTTTTTTGGGGGGGGGAGGGAATTTTTTTGGAGGGGGCGCAAAAGGAAGAACTGCTCACCGGGGGAATACACAAAGGGCATAAGGGACCGCCGGCAGGAGTCGGAAGCCTGGGGTCCAGGATGGATGTGGCGGACCCGCAGCAGCTGGGCATGTTTACAGAGGGCGAGCTGATGTCGGTGGGGATGGACACGTTTATTCACCGCATCGACTCTACCGAGGTCATCTACCAGCCCCGCCGCAAGCGGGCCAAACTCATCGGCAAGTACCTGATGGGGGACCTGCTGGGGGAGGGTTCGTACGGCAAGGTGAAGGAGGTGCTGGACTCGGAGACCCTGTGCAGGAGGGCTGTCAAAATCCTCAAGAAGAAGAAGTTGCGGAGGATCCCCAACGGGGAAGCCAATGTGAAAAAGTAAGTGTGGCTTCTTCCTGGGTTGGGGTGCGGCCAGCGGGTCGGCCCCCTCCTTCCTTCCCTTCCTCCCTCCTCCCTCCTCTTCTCCAGGCTTCCCTGGGGTCCTCCCTTTCCTTAAGAACCTGAGCTGACTTGCCCGGGAGTCCAGGGCCACCCACTTCGGTACTTTGGTGAAGTTAGGCTGGCTTGTTGCAGCCAGTGTCCTGTACCTTTTGGCTCTTGGACACCCAGCAGAGCCCTCCTCACCCTACCAGCTGTCTGTATAGAAGCCCCGCAAAACCCGCCAGCCTTTACTTGGCTCTGGGCACTGGGTTCAGAAACGGTCCTGCCTGCCGCCAGCGGGTTTCTGAGCAGTGTCCGGCTGTTACTAGGACCCGAGAAATGCGATTTGTTTATCCTGTTGAAGGGGAACTCTGTGGCTGCCAAAAATAATTGTTTGCAGCGGCTTATCAGTCAGCAGGGAGGAACTTCGCCCTTTCTCACTCGCCAGGGATGTGACACCAGACACGTCCGTGACTCGCAGGTCCGGTGACTCCTCCAGAAGTGTACCGGCTTGTGTCCTGGCAAACTGTTTACACGGGTTTCTTCTGGCACCTGTCTGCCCGTAGGCGTCGCAGGGGTGTTGGGGTCTGCCTGCTGGAGCCTCCTGAGGATGGTGGGGGCCTGCCTCCTTCCTTCTGCTGCTCTCGGGGTAGGGGGCCTCCTCCTTATCGCTGCTGGCCAGGAGGACCCGCCCTGCCCGGGCCCGCACTTCTCTCCCCACCACCAGCTTCCAGAAGGGGTTTATCTGACGAGCTAGGCAGCAGGACTGGCCGGTGACCTCGGACGATTGTGGAAGTTCTGCTCCCAGGTCCACTTTCACCTCCTGCTTTCCTGGCCTGGCCTGCTTGCTCGCGTTTTGACAGCGTGCGGCTGAGCTGAGTTTCCTTGCTCAGGATGCGTGGGGTGCTGGGCTCTAGGAGCAGAGTGCTGCTGCCTGACTGGCTCCTGTTGGTGCCCGGCCCATGAGCACCTGGTGAAGGGCGAGGGTGGGGCCAGGCCAGTGGCCAGTTCTCCGTGTCTCTCACCTGTCAGGTGGGGGTGGGTCTGGGCCACCAGCCTCCTGGGGAGAGTGAGCGAGGTCATGCCTCTGAGTCAGATCCCCACTCATGGCTTCTAAGTCCCATTTTCTCTTTAAGCCAGAAGCATGTGGGGGTGATGTGACCTCGGCGGCTGCCGGTTTGCCACGGCTCTGGTTTGGGGGGTGGTGCGCTCCTGTGTCCTGGACGCTGCCCCCAAGGAGGGGCCTGTCCTCCTGGCTGTGCTTAGGCCTTGTCCCCAGGTCTGTCCAGAGAACGGGGTGATAGTATCTTACCGCTTGGCCCAGCCCTCCCGCCTGGAGCCAGCACAGGTCCACCTTGGCGCTGTGTGGCAGCCTGGACCCCAGCCTCTTGGGAGTAGCAGCCAGAGGGAAGTAGGGGTTCCCAGAGCCCCTCCAAGGGACCAGGCTGGGTTCCAGCACCCGTTGATCTGTCCGACTAGAGTCACCCAAGCCACCCTACTGGCCCTCCCGGCCTTCAGGGAGTAGAAGCGGGATGGAGAGGCCTCAGGTGGGCGAGTGCCCCCCCCCCCCCCCCGCATCCTGTATATGTGATAGAGTGCCCTGTATGCGCACGTGCGTACGAAGGTCAAGTTAGAGGACGCTTACCGCCCAAAGGGTTTGCTTGAGCTCTGAGACCTGAGTGGAGGGTCATACAGTGCTGGCCCCCAGTCCTGCTTTCCTGGAGGGTCAGCTGCGGCCCTGGCACCGTGGGGACACAGTGTCCGTCGGAAGAACCAGAGGGGAAGCAGGCCAGGGACGCAGTGTGGCTGGCGGTCCCCAGCCGGCCTGACAAGTAGTGTCAGGTGTCACAGCGGCCGTGCCAGTGCCAGTGCCAGTCCACTCGCTCAGCCCTGGGTGGGTGTGCGGGACTCCGCCTCTCGGAGGCCCCCTCGGCTGTGCTGCCTGCCCGGCTTTGGTGTCTGTCATGAGAACCTGCAGGCAGGCAGCTCTGGACTAGAACCGACTACGCCTTCTTCCCTGGGTGCTGTGAGGGCCGTGCCCTGCCCTGAGGGGGCCTGTTCCCTGGTCCTGAGTCCCAGCGCAGAGCTCTGGATAGAAGGCCTTGGAGGGCGGTGGGTCTGCCCCATGGTGGGCTCTCCTGCCAGGGCCGGGTGTCCACTCCCAGGCCTGAGACCCAGGCTTCAGGGCCAGCCTTGCTGCCAGGCGGCTATGGGAAAAAAGGCTCCTTTGTCCTGGAGAGACTTAATAAACTGAACTCCAGACTCGTTTCTTGTGAAGCATCTGGAACCTTGCAGAGAAGCCTCGCGAGTCCTCCAGCTCTAGCCGGGACGGGAAACTTCTTAAAGAATGGAGTTAGCGCAGAAGGAGCCCCCCCCCCCCCGCCGTGGCTCCCCCAAGACAGTGGTTGTGGGTCTGTGCTCGTCCCTGACCTGCTGGCAGAAGCTAAGTCATACTTACTGTGACAGGAAAGTTCCAAAAAGCGCCCAGAAGTGAAAAAAGGGGCTGCTCACCGCCTTAGTACCGACCGTGTGCTGCGTTCCTTTTGAGCTCCTCTTAGGTGTGTCCTCTCTTCCTCTCCGGCCACTTTCATGCAGGACAAACCCACCCCGAGGGTCGTCGTAAAGGAGAAGTCGGATTTGCTTGTGCTTCCCGAGACGGCGGGAGCAGGTGTCGGAGCAGGTCTTGGGCCGCACCCCTTGTGACACCGCTGCCCGGGAGGACAGGTGGCAGAGGGGCTTCAGCTCTTTGAAGGGGTCTTCGTCAGCTGCTGAGGGGTCCGTTTGCCCCAAGGCTGTGCTGCTTGGACCCCCGCCCCCAGCCTACAGCTGCCTTTCTGTTGAGGGCAGGTGGGGTCTTGGTGATGGTCCTGTGGCTTTGGGATGGGTGTGTACAGAGCCCCAGGGTGTGTGTGCGTCAGGGGAGCGATGGGCCCTGTGGGGCAGCTCAGGCCTCGCGGCCTGCTTTCCCCATCCGTGACCCTGGTGCACCTGGGCCAGTCCCTTCCCTTTGCGTCCCTGCCCCTGTGGCCGAGCTGGGCCTCCCGTGGCGAGGCCGGACCACTCTGCAGTGACTGGTGGGCAGTGAGCAGTTGGGAAGCGGTTGGGATTTTAGCACATCGAGCAGCAGAACTCTGGACTGGGCTGCCTACCCAGTATTGGGAAGGATTCTGCTGTGGGGCCGGTCAGCTGCCCGCCAGAGGGGAGGGATGTGGAAATGCAGCGGGAGCTTGGGGTTGGGGGCGTTGGAACACACAGCAGGCCAGGTCCCTGGCAGTGCCGGGTGGGCGAGCGGGTGACGTGCCGCCCTGAGCAGCTGTGCACACCGGGGAATGCTGGCTCCTCACCCGAGAGTGTCAAGAACCACAACCGAAGCTGCCTGGGTCCACCACGCATTGAATGGTGATTTGTCCTCATAAGTGTTACGGAGATAGAATTTACACGATGTAAGATTCACACTAGTAGTGGGTAATTCAGTATCATTTAGTGCTTTCATAGAGTGTGCAACCATCACCTCTATTTAGCTCCAGAACATTCCATCACCCCAAAAAGAAACCCCATCCCCATCAGCAGTCTCCTCTATCCCCCCCCAGCCCCTGACAGCCAGGAGCCCCCTCCCCGTGTCTGGGGACTGGCCTGTTCTGGACGTTTCACATCCGTGGACTCACACACTGTGTGTCCTTCTGTGTCTGCTGCTCTCCCTGAGCTCGTGCTCTCAGGGTCCGGCCCCGTGGGAGCGGGTGCCAGGGCTGCTCTCCTGGTCACGGCTGAGCGATGTCCCGCGTGTGGAGGGACGTGTGTGCATCTGTCCCCTGTCAGTGGACATGGGGGGTCGTCCTGCCTGACGCCTGTTAGGAGCTGTGCTGCCGGGAGCTTGCGTGAACGAGTGCTTGTGCTGAGCTGCACTTGGAGCAAATCTCCCCTTGTTTAATTCCCTCTCCGGGCCTGCCAAGGGCCCCTCGCCACATGATTAGAAGCACTGGCAGACGGCTGAGGGGGTCTTGCCCTGTGTGTCCCTCTGCCAGGGGCGCCCGCTCTCTGTGGCCCCAGCCGTGACCCGGGCTGGCCCCGGGACAGGTGGCTGGCCCCATGTGCTGTGTTTTGGGCTGACGCTGGGGGCAGCTTCTCTCCATCCTCTAAGCTCCGACGGTCTGGGGACCCTCACTCTTCCATTTGTCTTCTGGTTAATCAAGGTGTCAGCCAAACAGTTGGCTCTGCTGGGGGAGCACCCACAGGCAGGTCCCTGGCAGCGCCGGGTGGGTGGGAGGGTGACGTACCACCCTGAGCAGCTGTGCACACCGGACGGAAGGCGCTGCTTCCTCTTGTTCACTTCCTGCATCCTGGCCGAGCGCCTGGCTTTTCCTCTTTCTTTAAATACTGGTTTTCTTTTTTTTTTTTTTTTCCGGCCAGTGGTGTGGCTTGTAAGAGACAGAAAACTTTGCGGAGGAGGTGATGGCAGCCCCCGTCCCCCCAGGGCACTGCAGTGAACGTTTCTGGGGCTCCGTAACCGGCTCCCAATGTGCATCTCCATGCCATCCGCTCGCGCGCGTGTGGTTCCCACAGCCCTGTGTCAAGTTTGACATCGAAGCCACTTTCCGGGTACCAGTCATGGGACTTAGCATGTTTACCCAGGAAGCTCTGATCAGTTAGTTGACCAAACAGATGGGCGACCAGACGCACCCACAGCAGGTCAGCCTGGTTCGGCTGCAGTGCGGGGCCCTCTCTTTTGGAGCTCACCTTGCCGGCATCAGGGTGGAAAGGCGGCTGCATCTGCCTGGGACTTGGCTCTGACCTCTCCCGCAGAATTCACGTGGTGGTTTTGCCCTAGAGACAGTTGGGCAGGAAGAGGCTTGGCCCAGCCAGCCCAGAAGGTAGTTCCAGGCCTGGAGTAAATCAGAACACAGAGAGCAGAGCAGTCGGGAAGGACTGGGTGAGCTCCCAGGGCCTGTCAGCATGCAGCGGGGTCCCTGGTCCAGGAGCTGCCCCACAGCGTTGTTGGCAGCCTGCATCGGAGTTCAGGGCCTTATTTCCACACTCACGTGTCAGGCTGCTGCCCCATCCCCAAGGTGGCCACATGTCGGCTCAAGGTCTGAGCGCTCCTTGTCTCAACACTTGCGTCTTAGCTGCGATGAGAGAAGCTGTCGTGGTCTGTCTGGATGCAGAGAAGGGGGACTGGAGGAAGGTTCCAGGGCTTAGAGGCTGGCTCGGACGGGTGATCTGAGTTGTCCTGAGCTGGGGTCTGTGCTAACTGTTCCTCACCCCATGTGCAGTTTCGGAAACTAGAGTTGGGGAGACATGGGGTCTGCGTGTGGGCAATCCTTCATCCCTGTGATGTCCTTCCCCTCTTGGGGCTGTACACCTGCCCCCCTGCCCCCAGGCGCCCACACAGCCGCCTCCCAGTCCTGGCCGCTGGCCCCTTGCTGGCCAGGTGGCTCCACAGGTAAGTTGGCTGGCTGGGTGGGTGGCAGGTGCTGAGCAGTGGTCTCTGAGAGGAGCCGGCTCTGCACACACAGCAGGCAGCAGGTGGCAGGGACCTCATGGCCACTGGCGTATGCACTGCTGGCTGAGTATGGCCTCCGTCGGGGGCAGCTGGGGTCTCATAGTGCGTCCCATTGCTGTCTCCTACTGCCACATGTCTGTTGGATAAAAGTGGGGTGGGACTCGCCGGTGGGTAGAGGGCCCCCAAGTCGGGGCTGAGCTCCGGCCAGGGGAGATGGCAGCCAGTGGGGCCAGGAGTCAGAGCTCTGGGGTGATCCAGGTGGTGGGATGCAGGGAGGAGGAAGGAGGACTGCGGCACAGGGCTGCTCCCAGACAGTGGTGGGGAGGCCCTGGGCGTCTGGTTGCCCGAGCCCCACAGATGGGCCTGGTGAGGTCCATCGCGGAGCAGGTGGGATCTGGAGGCCAGCGCCTGGACCGTTCTGGGAGGACCTGCCAGAGGTCGGGAGGGGGCTCACAGGCAAGAGGAGCAGCTGGACGGGTGCTCCCCAGCCAGGACCGTCCCGATCCTTTACAGCGGGACGCATCCTGCGATCTGGCCCCAGGGACACCTGGCAACGTCTGAGGACATTGGTGGTCAAATAGTCCCGTGTCACAGGGCTGAGGTGGGGTTACCATGTGTTAATTATTCACAGGAGAATTGAGTGTGGGTCCTGCTCATGCTAGATACCAGGCTAAACCCCCAGCCTCAGAGGCTCCTGGCTTTGCAGCCCCTGGAGGACTGACACTTACAAGGGTGCGAGGTGTTATGGCATGGGATCCACGCCCGGCCACCGTCAGGAAGGGCTTCCTGGAGTAGGTGATCTTTTCGTGGAACCTGGACAGTGGGAGGGAGGGACCCAAGTTTCTGACATGATTGGGGGCCCCTTACCTTCCTGGCTGTTCTGATGTCTCATGCTTCCTGGTGAGGACTTTTGAAGTCTTTACTGAGATACTATTCAGATGTCATGCAATTTGGTGCCGTTTAGAATCTTCATAGAGTTGTGCCACCATTACCTCTAGTTCCAGAACACTCTGTCACCCCAAGAAGAAACCTTGTCCCCGTTAGCAGTCACCCCCTCATCCACCACACCCCCTCCCAGCCCCTGACAGCCAGGAGCCCCCTCCCTGTGTCTGCGGACTGGCCTGTTCTGGACGTTTCACATCCATGGAGTCACAACACACACTGTGTCCTTCTGTGTCTGCTTCTCCCACTAAGCATCGTGCTCTCAGGGTCCGTCAACATGGGAGCAGGTGTCAGGGCTGCTCTCCTTCTTGTGGCCGAGTGATAATTCCTGCATGTGGAGGGACAGTTGCGTTGTTTCCACTTTGGGGCTTTGGTGGATCGTGCTGCCATGAGCACGCATGTGCAGGGCTCTGTAAGCAGTTGTCCTGGGTGAGCACCTTGAGTGGAATTGCTGGGTCAGTTGGTGGACCATTCAACCTTCTGAGGCACTGCCGAGCATTCCCCACATCTGGGCTGTCAGGGCCCATCCTGCTCAGGCCCCATGGGGAGAGAGGCAGCGTCAGGAGGCCATCTGCAGAGCGGGCAGTGCTGGGCCCTGCCCTGATCCGCTCTGGCAGGGTGCGGGGAGAGGAAGGAGGTCCTGTCCTCATGGAGACACCCTAGCAGTGGCGTGGGGCTGGGGCTTCAGTCCCAGAGGGAGACCCTGAGGGGATGCCAAGGGCGGGCTGGGCCGTCCCTGGGCTATGGTCACGCCAGCTCCCACGCACGGGGGTGCCGATGCCCTGCCATCCCGCTGTCCCTGAGCCGCCGTCGCCATGTCTTCAGAAAGCAGGACTGTTGGTCTTCAGTTCAAAAGCTGGAAGGCGCCCTGCTGGGTGGCTGTGCCTGGGTGTCTGTGGGAGCCTGGTCTGCTTGGAGCCCTGCCCACTGCTGCCTCGAGTGGGCGTCCTCCCCTCGCCCAGCAGAGGGGGCCGGTGGGCTGGCTGATGCCTCTGTCCTCTCTCTTCAGGGAGATCCAGCTCCTGCGGAGGCTGCGGCACAAGAACGTCATCCAACTGGTGGATGTGTTGTACAACGAAGAGAAGCAGAAGATATATCCTTCCTGCTTGGGGCCGGGGCTCGGAGCTGGGCTCAGGACAGGCTAGGGTGGTGTGGGGCCGGGGCTGTCCCCCGGCTGCAGACCGGAGTCCTGGCTTCATCTGGATGCGCACAGGCCCCGTGCCCCGCCTGTGTTTAGGGGCCTCCTGGTGGGAGCTTTCCCTGCCTCTGGCCCTGGGGCCTCGCCTTGCCCAGTGGCTGCCCTGGAAGGCACAGTGGGTGACATGGGAAGTGTGTCACTATAGAAGTGTCACACCCCAAGTGTCCTGGGCATGGCTCTGGCCAGGGGGCCGATGTTTTTCCACAAATGTGCCTGTCACTGGCTCGCTGCGCAGAGTGAGGGGTTCCCAGCACATGGCTCCTCTCCATCTGCATCTCAAGGCTGCCCCCCTAGGGTGGAGATACCACCTGGGGCTGTGGCCTGACCCAGGGCTCCCTGTGCCCGCCTCCTTCTCTCTCACTGGCCTGGGACAGGCGGCCGCTCCCAGTCTGGCCTGGCCTGGCCACACTTGGCCTCCACGCCCCTTCCCGGGCCTTCTTCCTAACGTCCCCATGTGCCCCTTGCTCCCTTAGGAGCTGGGGTGGGGCTTGAGCGCCTTCTTGGGGTGCTGAACCACCAGAGGGGGCTTCCTGCAGGGCTGGTATGCTGGGGCCTGAGCCCAGGGGATGCAGCCACAGACGCCACGGATGGGCCCTGCAGGGTCCTTGGAGGGACAGGGGCCCCAGTGGTCCCTCAGGGTGCTCGGCTCACCCTCATTAGTGCGGTCTCTGTCTCCCCCGGCGCCTGTCAGTTCCCTGGGGATGGGCCCTGTCTGGGGCAGGTCTTGGCCAGGCTGCGTTTTCCTTAGCGACACACGTATATGGTGATGGAGTACTGCGTGTGTGGCATGCAAGAGATGCTGGACAGCGTGCCTGAGAAGCGCTTCCCCGTGAGCCAGGCCCACGGGTGAGTGCACGGCTCGCTCCCGGGCCCAGGGCTTTAAGGGGTGGTCCCTTGTTCAGACAGCTTATTCTGATTGTCAGTGAAGTGAAAGTTCAGATTTGTTTAGAACTCAAGGCTTTGGAGACCTGGTCTGTGGGACCGCAGCCCGACAGCTGGTTCCTGGGCACCTTCCTGCTCCGGTGTGCCCACTGCCTAAGGCTCTTCTGGGGCCTCCTGGTCCTTAGGTAGCTCCTCATGGTGGTCTGCTCTGTCCCCAGCTGGCAGGTCCTCTGGGGAGTTGCCCCCCAACCTCCAGCTGCTGCAAGGCCAGGCAGCCTGCAGCGTGAAGGGAAGGGGGTTGGTGCACTGACCTGGGTCCCTAGCCCCAGCGGAGAGTCCAGGGCAGCTGGGGGCCGGGGAGCCTGCCTCTGCTTCCCTGATAGGCTGCCTCTCTGTCGTCTGTCTGTTTGCCCGGCCTCGGCGGTTCCTGGGCTGTGGCCTCCCATCTTTGGTCCCGCAGGGTCACTCCATGCGGTTGCTGAGGGGTCCTGAGGGGAGGGGCCGGCCCGGTGGCGGGCGGTCACGGAGGCCTCCCTGCAGGTACTTCTGCCAGCTGGTGGACGGCCTGGAGTACCTGCACAGCCAGGGCATCGTGCACAAGGACATTAAGCCCGGCAACCTGCTGCTCACCACTGGCGGCACTCTCAAGATCTCCGACCTGGGCGTGGCTGAGGTAGGTGCCCCCTGGGACCTGGGGCTGGGGCGCGGCCCCGGAGCCCCTCCCTGAGGCCCACCTGGCCCTGCCGCAGGCCCTGCACCCGTTTGCCGAGGATGACACGTGCCGGACAAGCCAGGGCTCCCCCGCGTTCCAGCCGCCTGAGATTGCCAATGGCTTGGACACCTTCTCGGGCTTCAAGGTGGACATCTGGTCGGCTGGGGTCACGCTGTAAGTGCCCCTGGCCCCGGCCCCAAGCACCCTGTTGGAGCTCCAGGCTTTCATCGCCTGCCCCTCCCGGTGGGTCCCTCAGATGTCGCTGCTCCCCACCTACTCTCAGGGGTGCACACGGGGCCCGGCCTCCCGCCCTCGGGCTCCTGTGGGTCTTCATCCTCGCTTGTTCACACACTGGCCACACTTGTTGGGGGGAGCGTTTCTGTGCTGAGAATTCTCCAACGTGTCACGAGCGATTCTTGGTCCACCACTGTGTACCCCCACCCAGACCTCCATGTGGTCCGGCTGTCCCTCCATCGGGGCACATCCAGGTAGCCAGCACTGAGTGGGCCTTTGTTCTCGGGAACCTCCTTCGTGCCTGAGGTGAGCTGGGCTGCAGCCCGGTGCAGGCCAGCACAGGAGCGGGTGCTTGCGCTCCTGAAACATGACTGGCGCACGTGCGAGCCACGCTGTTCTAGTGTACGAGCCAGCGGTTTTCCATATCTTCCGAGTTGTGAGCCACTGCCATCCAGTCCAGAACATTCCCGCCACCGAGCATGGGTCCCTGTAGGGGAGGCTGGCTCCTGGCCAGGGCTGCGAGAGGAGTCCTCCTGACTGGCTCTGTCCTGCCGGGGCACAGCTACAACATCACGACAGGCCTGTACCCGTTCGAGGGGGACAACATCTACAAGCTGTTTGAGAACATCGGGAAGGGGGACTACACGATCCCTGGCGACTGCGGCCCCCCACTCTCGGACCTGCTGAAAGGTGAGGCGCTCGAAATGGGGGGCAGGCTGTTGGGGCGCCAGTGGGCTGGGGGGGGCCCTGGGGGTTTTCTCCGGACCACCCACCTCCTGAGAGCGGGGCCTCCTCTGTGTAGACACCACACCCCATGCTACGGATGTGGGTGCAGGGCCGAGTCGGGCATGGAGTGGAGTGGAGTGGGGACTCTGGGAGGGGCTCGCTGGCTCCTTTGGACTCTATCGCCTGCTTTGGGTCTTTGTTCCACCCTGTTCTGATCCCTCTGCACCTGCGAGGAAATGGCCGTGACCCCAGTCAGTGGGGGTCTCCTGCAGGACCTCCTCCTGCTGCGTTTCCCAGGCTGCACAGCAGGTGGCGCTGTGTGTGCAGCCCAGAGGCCATGGCCAGGTGTGCTGGGTGGGAGGCACATGGACCCCCTGGGGTCGGGCAGCTGTTAGGTGGTACAGGTTATGGTGACACTGCACACCCGGGGTATTGCCCTGGCCTGTGACTGGCGTCAGCACCCTATCGCCCCAGGTCCTTCTGTCCACGGTCACCACGCTGTTAACTGGCCTCACGCTCAGCTTTGCCGGACGCTTGGTCAGTACCTAGACTCCGTGTGGCTTACTGCTTGAGGGAGTAGGTTCACAGTCCTGAGTCCCGCTGGCTCTTAGGTTTGTTGATTAGGGTGCATTGAAGCTGAAGGTGGACAGCCGTGTTTCAAGTGCTCTCCGGCTCGTGCAGCCCAGCCCCTCCTGCCCTGTCTGGGCCTCACTGGCAACTGCCCGGGTGCTGGGCACGCCGCCCGGGTGGGTATTCTTGGAGCGTGGGAAGGGCCAGCAGGCGGGAAGCATCGCGGCACCGACTTCTCTGAGCTGTGTGCAGCCCAGCCTCCTCCCTACCTCGAGACCTCCTGGAACGCTCTGGGGCTGCCCGTCCTCAGGTGTGCCTAGGCTGTGGCCCCAGCCTCCTCCTTCAAGGGCTTTCCGTGCCCTGCGGTCTCAGCTCTACTGAGAGCTGTTGTAGATGGTGAGCCATGGTTTGGACTCGCCTTCCCTCGACAGGTGCTGGTGGGTGGGTATTTTCTCTAAACGAAGCTTTCCTTGCTTGAGTGATGACGGTCTGTTGCCTCCCTTACTCCCGCCAGTGCTGGAAACAGCACCAAGTCAGGTGGTGAGGCTGCAGGAGGTCTGTGTCCTATCCCCTCCTCCTTCCTTTGCCGGGGCCCCAGGGCTGCCTCCCCTCGAGTCTCTAGAACACCGCCCTGGCCCTGAGTCCCACGAGTCAGAGTTGGCGGGGCCCCGCACACCCCACCCCTGCAGTGAGGCCACAACTCGCGACCCTGCTCCTCTCCCACACTGAGGCTCTCGGCCCTCTGAGCCCCAGCTCCCGAGGCCGCTGCACATTTCCTGAGAACAGGGCCGCCCCTAGCGGGGCGCCATTCAAGGCCTGGCCCCCCACCCCTCCTCTGAGTCATGCTGTGTTCTCTCGCAGAAGAGGGGCTGAAGCTGCAAGGAGCCCGGCCTTGAGGAGCGGGAGCTGTGGGCTCTGGGGTCCTGCTCCCTGAGGGTGGTGTTGCCGCCCTTAATGGGGTCACCGCCTGGGGCCAGCCCAGTGCAACCCGCGGGTCGGTCCTGCCCCTCCTGAGGGTCCTGGTGGGGGACCTGCCCCCAGGTGCTGAGCAAAAGTCCCATGCACAAATATCCACGGTGTGTCACCCTCGGGGCCTCCAGTTCTCCCCCTGCCGTCACCAGGGCTTTGGGGTCCTGGCTAGAGCTGGGTGGGTCCCAGTGCTTTGTCTGCCTGGGGAATGTGGGCCAGCGGCAGGTTCAGGGTCCCACATCCCAGCCTGCTCTGGGGTTGGGGTGAGAAGCAGTCTCAGTCTTTGCAGGTTCTGCCGGGGAGTCTGGTGCGTCGAGATGGGGGCCCCGGCTGCATCTGCCCCGCTCAGTGAGGCTCGGCGTCTTTGTGCCCATGCCGGCTGCCCATCTGGCGGAGGGCAGGCCAGGGAGGTGGGCCGCCTCAGTGCTGCGCTCCGTCACTGCCCACACACGGCGTCCCCTCCCCTGTCCAGGCACCCTTGCATGTCCCCACTCCCCCAGGCTGAGCTGGGGCAGGGCTGGGCCTCTGCCTGGGGCTGACCCCCACAGCCACTGCTGGTCTCCCTGGCAGGGATGCTGGAATACGAGCCGGCCAAGAGGTTTTCCATACAGCAGATCAGACAGCACAGGTGAGCGCCCTGCAGGGCCGGCTTGTTGCTGGTGCCACTGCCACTTGGGGTCTGCCTGTGGGAACAACTAGGGCCAGGGAGGGGCAGGTCTTTGCCTGCTCGGTTTCTCCAGCCTGCCTGCCCCCTCCCGTGTGGTTTTCTGCGCTGGGAGTGGGGGGTGGGCCTGCATGGGCAGCTAGGTGAGGCCCAGGCCATCCTGACACGCTGGCCTCTGCAGCTGGTTCCGGAAGAAGCACCCACCGGCCGAGGAGCTGGTGCCCATCCCGCCGAGCGCAGACTGCAAGGACCGGTGGCGTGGCATGACGGTGGTGCCATACCTGGAGGACCTGCACGGCTGTGCCGACGACGTGGACGAGGAGCTCCTCGACATTGAGGACGACATCATCTACACTCAGGACTTCACGGTGCCCGGTGAGTTGGGCGGTGCTGCGGCTTCGAGGCCTGGCCTTGTGTCCACCCAGCCACGCCAGCGCCGAACTGACGTTTCCCTGACCTTGACCCTTTCCCTGAAGGGGCTGCTGAGGGCGCATCGAAGCCAAGGGGCAGAGACCGCCGCCTGGGTGCCCTTCCACAGCTTGGGCGTGTGCCCTGTGTCCAGCGCGCAATGAGAGTTGGGGGAGGCCCCTCCCATGGCCCTGAGGGTCCAGTGGCCCTCCTGGCGCAGGGCCACCCTCCTGATGCGCCGCCTTCTTCCCCAGGTGGCGAGGCGGTGTCTGAGGCAGGGCTTAGAGAGAGAGGCCCGCGGAAGAGCCAGTGCTCAGAACTTTCTGGAGAGGAGGCGGAGGCCAGGGCCACTGCGGAGCTCCTGGCAGGGCCGGGGACTTAGCGTGGCACTGCCGCGCCCCTGCGGGCCCTCGCTGACCTTGTCTGGGTCTGAGGGAGGCTGGGCCACTGCCCACCCCACAGCATCCCGGTTCTGTGCTGGCCTGGGGCTGGATCCGCAGGCTCCTGGCATAAAGGTCTGCCCCGCTGAGTGTGTGCGGCTCGTGCTTGCCTCTTGCGGCTCACCAGCCAGATCCTAAGGCTTCTACTGTAGCAAGTGTCTGTGAGCAGGGCCGCTGCAGGGCCCAGGGCTTCCAGGGAGCGGGCCCTGGGCGGGTCTGGTGTCCTGCTCTCCTGGTGTCAGGCTCGTGTCTCTGGTGCCTGTGGCAGCCAGCGGCGGGGTCAGCCTGGAGCTTGTGCCTCTCTGGCTTGGGCTCAGCCATATCCCTATTGGGGTCCTAGGGTCTGGAGCTCTTGGATGTGGTGTGTGTGGTGCCCCTGGCCCTGGGACCCTGGCCACAGTTGAGTCCTGGGTCTGAGGCCTCCTGGAGCCTCAGTCCACTCCGCAGAACAGGAACCAGGTGTCATGCCTCTCAGAGACACGTGGGCCCACCGCGGGTGCCTGGGTGTGGCCCACCGGGCCCCCAGAGTCTTGCCGGGCATTGACTGTCCCTCCAGGCCTATGCCGGAGGCCAGGTGCTGCTTTTCCCGGTGGGGGGGGGAAGCTCATCCAAGAGTGCTTCTCTGGGCCCAATTGGGTCCCTGGCCCAGGGGTGTCCCCCATGCCAGACATGGGACATCTGGCCCCGAGGTCAGGCCGCTGCCTCTCTCTGACCTACTCGCCGGTCAGCAGCCGGCTGTCCACGGCTCAGACCTCTCTCACTCCCGCCCTGGCCCTACTCAGACTTCCCGCTGCTTGCGTTGACCTCCTGGGCTGTCCCTGGTCCTGCCGCCCACCTCAGAGCTGGGTGTGGGCCTGCTGCTGGTGTTGGTTGGTCTGGGCCAGTGAGGGGATCACATGCCCACCAGCCGCCCTCTACCCAGAGTCACTGCACTGGGGGCTGGGCTCTGGGTGATCTGTGCACGGCCCCTCCCTGCTGGAGCAGGTGCCTGACACCCCTGGTGCTCAGAGTTCTGACTTGAGATGCTTCTCGTGCATAGGCGGGTGGGCTCTTGGCAAGTCTGGCGGCTACCGAGTAGGGAGTAGGCAGTGGACGCTGTTGGAGATGGGGCTTGCATGGGGAGGAGAGGGGCTCGAGGCAGCGGAGGGCGGTTTCTTGCCGATGTCCGCAGGAGGAGGGTGGCTGAGTGCACAGCACCCTCCATCCCCCACGCCTCGGCGGGAGCTCAAAACGCGGGGCAAAATGTGGGGTGTGCAGCCCAGGCCAATAGCCCTGCAGGATGCCTGTGAGGGCTGGCGGCCTGCAGAGAGGATGGGTGGAGTGCATGGGCCCCATGCCAATCCCTCTGTTGGTGCCCGGCATGGAGAGCCGAGGTGGGCCTTTGTGGGAGAGACATAGGGTCTCCCCACAGGCTGGCGAGGTCTGACTGTCACACAGGTGAGAACCCAGGCTTGGGCCCCGGGCCCCTGGTCCTTCACTGTGCTCCCACAGCAGAGGGCGAGCAGGGCAGCCCAGGCCCACCTGAGTGCAGACGCCCCAGCTCACATCTGAACAAGCAGGTGAGCGTGGGCTGGGCCCCCACCCCGGCTGACCAGCTCCCCTCTCCCTGGATTAGGGCTCCAGGCAGACCCTGGGCAGGTCAGGTAGGCCAGGTGGTAGAGGAGCCCGGGCCCCACTGGCTGGAGGTAATGACCCGGGCCTGGGCAGGTGGGGGCCCTAGAGGTGTGTTGGTCTTGAACCCCCAACCAGCACACACTTGCTCTCTCCCTCCTAGGACAGGTCCCAGACGAGGAGACCAGTCAGAGCGGACAGAAGCAGGGGCTTGCCCAAGGCCTTGTGTGTGAATGGCACAGAATCAGCCCAGCTGAGCACCAAATCCAGGGTGGAGCGCCGGGCCAGTGCCACCTCCAACCCCGCCCGCAAGGCCTGCTCGGCCAGCAGCAAGATCCGCCGGCTCTCGGCCTGCAAGCAGCAGTGAGGATGCTGCCCACAGGTGGGACACGGTGGGGACCAGCAGAAGTGGGTGGGGGGAAGGTTGTGGGCACTGCCAGTGCCTGACCACAGCCAGCCCTGCCCTTCGCAGCCGTCACTCTGTGCTTACTGCCACTGGGGTCTGGGTTGGAGGTGGAGGAGGGCACTTTCAGCAGGACACTGGCCGCTCACTTGGGGGTGAGGGCCCCTCAACCCAAGGGGCTCATCCCTTCTCCAGCCCAGGCTGCTCCTGGTGTTTGAGGAGGCAGTGAGGGAGGGTGGGAGGCTGGGAGGGCTGGGAGGGGCTGTGGTCCGGTTGAGGCTGTCGTCTTGGTTGCTGCCTGGTCTCTTCTCTGCTTCCTCCTCCCACCCCTGACTGCCCCCGAGGCAGTGGGAGTTTCAGGTCATAGACCTTGCCCAGCCACATCCCCTCTTCCGGGAGCTGCCCCTGAAAGGGCCCCCAAAGAACTTATCTGCCAGCATCAGGACCAGCCAGGCGGAGTAGAAACTGCTTTGGAGGGAGCGGTGTCAGGGCAGTGCTTGCTCCTGCCAGGCAGGGAGGGCCCTCAAGGCAGCACAGACCTCCCTGTTCTCCTGAGGCGTCTGACAGCACCGTGTGACCCAGCCTCAGTCTCCCCACCCTACATAGGGCCCCAGGGGCAGGCCTGTCTCCTGGGGTGCAGAGCGTGTGTGTTGGCTCAGAAGTGACCCACCTTCTGTCCTGGTCTCAGCTCATCTCCGGGAGCCCCTGCCAGGTCCTCAGTCTTCCTGCCGAGTGCTGGCCTGCTGCCCACCACCCAGGAAGGCCACCACCGGGCCCTTCACGCTGACCACCCCTCCGGAAGCCCGGGGGGCCTGGAGGGATGTGGCTGGGGGACAGCAGGGACTGGGGTCTGGCCTTCCCGTGATGGCCAGTGGACATGACCTCCTGCTGACTGCAGTCCTGTGCTGAGCCCCTTCCCCCGGCCAGGGGAGGAGGGAGAGGGCCCGATGTGGCCCCGTGCCAGCCTTCACCATGCACTTTACGTTGAGACTACTGGTTCTCGCCTGCCCCAACTCCTTTTTACTCTGCCACTCGTTAGCGCCTCCCACACCTGGTGACGCGTTCAAACCAACCAGAGCCGCAGCGGGACGGGCATCACGAGCAGGCCTCTCCACCCAGGTGCATGCCCAGCGCCCAAGGAAGCTAGGCGGCTGCCTTGTTTTTGTTGTTTGGTTGGTTTCTTTCTTTTTTAAAAAAAAAGAAAAAATAAAACAGGTGGATTTGAGCTGTGGTTGTGAGGGGTGTTTGGGAATTGTGGGAGGCAGGACGTGCTATAAGATGGGGAATCTGAGTCTGAGCCTGGGGCCGTTTTGGGACCCCAGCATGTGGGGCTGGCTGGTGTCTGCTGATCTTGCTGGTGGCGCCTCGTGGGGATCTAGGTCTCCCAGGCGTGTCTGCCGTTTGCCATCTGGATCTCTGCTCTCAGTGGTGACTCGGCCTCCCCAAATCACAACAGGCCGGCCTTTGCTCAGCCCAGGGCCCATGGCTCCACAGTGCAGTGTTCAGGGGTGCCCTGACCCCCTTCCCTCCGAGGCCTCTGTGCTCCTGGGTCCCCGGAGAAAACCCAGAGCAAGCGAGAGTATGCAGTAAATATTTATAATCAACCAGAAAACAAAACACAAGAAACTCCATCACTGGATAGTACACGGCACGAAGCTTCCAAGGGAGGGGCGGGGCGGGGCGGGGCGGGGCAACTCGGCCGGCCGCTGGCGAGGGCTGCCCCAACTTTTGGCAATAAATAAAGCTTGGGAAACTTGAAACCTTGACCGTTTGGGTTTTATGTCTCAAACACTGGTGAGTCCTGGCAGCTCTGTGGACGGTGCGGTTACTGGGCGTGCAGCCCGCTCAACATGCAGAGGTGAGCGTAGGGGCGCAGACACTGGGAGGAGGGCTGCGGGAGGTGTTCAGGGCTGGCAGCGGCAGCGGCAGGTGCAGTTATTGCTCAAAGGGGACACGGACTGCCGCGAGCACACGCCGCGGTGAGGTAAACGGCTTCCGCTTTGGGAGGTCGGCGGCCGCGGCCTCGGCCAGCCTCCCGGTCCTGCTGGCGCACTCTACATGGATCCTCAGCGCCCCGCGGTCCCAGCCCCGGCATCCTCAGCGCAGGTGCCCTGGCGCGGAGCCCTCGGCGCGTGCAGACCCGACGCATCTCGAGGCTCAACTGGGC
Organism: Camelus ferus; assembly: GCF_009834535.1. Classification (NCBI taxonomy): domain Eukaryota; kingdom Metazoa; phylum Chordata; class Mammalia; order Artiodactyla; family Camelidae; genus Camelus; species Camelus ferus. The sequence continues at coordinate 26,713,487 of NC_045717.1, read as the reverse complement.
CTGTGAGGGGCACTCTGTGCATGCGTCTCGCGCAGTCGGAACTCGTCGCCCCTCCAGGATGCAGCCCCTGTGCCTGCGCTTCCCGCCGCTGTGTGCCCCAGACACGATGCGGTGCGCCCGATTTTTCCGGTCACCACCCCGCTGCTGTCTGCGCCGGCGGAAGCTGGACGTCGTCCTCAGGAGCCCGAAGATGAGAATCCACCACACTCCCTCTAGTCGAGTCAGGGTCCTCTTGGCCTTGCGATTCTGCGGGGACCCAGCGAAGTGCCTGGAAGGGATCGTGTGCGTGCGCACTTTGGGGCGGTGCGGGGCGCCTGGGGCACTTAGCGTGCGCTCGAGGCCCTCTGTCCCGGGGCATGCGCGCCGGGGCGTCCGGCGCCGAGGCGTGGAGGCCCCCGCCGGCGACGAACAAGGTGAAGTGGGCGTGGGGCGCAGGCTTAGACCGGGCTGTGGTCGGGGGACGTGGGCACAGCTGCAGCCAGCGCGGGAGCCACGGCAACGGGCTCGGCCAGGCGGGGAGGGAAGAGTCTGTCGTCGAGGCTGGCCGCCAGCTTGTCCAGTAGTGCCCCTGGGGGTCCGGCACACAGGCCGGAGCCCGGGCAGCCACCGCCGGGCTCCTCCTCGATGACGGGGATGGCGGGGACAGCGGGGACCGCCGGGTCATCACCCGCGCGGCCGTCGGGCGGGCAGTCGACGCTGTCTCCCCGGCGCAGGGGCGCACGCACGGGTCGGGCGTTGCCGGGTGGGGCCGTGGGTGGGGCGGAGGGCGCAGCCCGCGCGCCAGGGTCGCTGTGCTGCCGGCCACGCTGCTGCCACTGCTTGCGTGCGTGGGGGTGCGGGTGCGCGCGTGCACGGTGGCGAGTGGCGGCGGACGGGGCATCGTCGAAGTACGGGTCGTGGCGCAGGAACTCGTGGAACAGCGCGTCCGTCTTCTCGTCAATGCTGTAGTCGCGGCGCGGGGCGCGGCGGGGCCAGGCACGGGGGCTGCGGGGCCGGGAGGGCTCCTCGGCCGCGGGCTCGATGGGCCCCTCGAAGCTGCTGCTCACCGTAAACTCACGGCCCATGCTCGTGAAGGAGGAGAGCTTCTCAGGCCCGCTGGGCAGCCCGTCCTCGCCCGCGCCGCGGCCCTCAATGCTGGCGTAGCCGCTGTCCATCTGCAGCAGCTTGCGTGGCCCACCCACCTCGCTGTCGGCCGTACGCGGTGTGGGCGGCGGCGAGGGCGGCGGGAAGGCGGGTGCAGTGCCTCCAGAGCCTGAACCCGAGCTGTCGCCGCTGCGCACCGAGTCGCGGTCGTTGCCGCTGCTGCTGTGGTCGGAGGCGTTGGCAGCATGCAGCTCGAGCGAGGCGCGCAGGCTCCAGATGTCACGGTAGATGGTCTGGGCCTGCTCTGGCCCTGCATCCCGCTCGCTGTCTGACTCTTGATGCTGCTGCTCCTGCTCAGGCCCCTTGCTGCCGCTGCGCTCCGGGGGGGAATCAGGGCTCGATCCTCCCAAGGCGCCCACCTCGTCGGCTGCTTCTAGCCTGCAAACCAGGAAGCAGCTGTCAGAAGGCTGTGAAGGCCCCCCCGACCCCTCCCCGGCCACCCTGCCTCTGGGTCTGAGAGGATGGGCATGGGTAGGAACCCTACAGGCTTGGCCAGGCCCTGTGGAAGATGAACTTTTTAAATGCTGCCTGCCTGTCTACTTTGCAGGGACTGCCTTTTGGGTAAACCCAGAGCCTTCCTGGCAGCTGCTGAATGGGGGCTTCTCTTGGAATATCTGACCCAGGCATCTGCTGGCACTGCTGGTGGTTGGCCCCTTGACCAGAAAGAGCTTAAGCCTCGCCTTGGGAGATGCCTTCTTCCTGACAACTTACTGTAGCAAGGGGCGGCTAGGGATGGATGGGAGGAGTAGAGTCCAGCTCAGCCCCTCCCCCTGGGTGAGTCTGGGTATGCAGCCTCGCCTCCCAAGGTAGATTTGTTAAGGAACAAGGAGAATAAACAAAAAGTGTTAACTCCCGGGACAGGGAAGTGCCCTGCTCCCTGGATCCTGTTGCCTATCCCACTGCCATGGGCCCAGAGCTTCAGGACAGTTGCCCTTGGGCAGGGGGAGGGAGATTGCTGGCAGAAGTGGTCACAAGTTTCTGAGTAGGGGCCATCTAGTCCTCAGGAGCACGGGCAGGCGGGCAGGGCCCTTCAGGCCGTGGGCACCAGCAGGAAGTGGCAATACCTGTGCAGACATCCACCCACAGCATCCCTGATTGAGCAGGCATCCTGTCTTGGGAACCTGGGGCCCTGCCCGCCCCTCTACCCTTACCCAGTCTCCCCCTGCTTCCCTCTGGTCGGTGCTGGAGAGGTGGCCCCAGCCAGGCAGCCTCCGGGAGGGACGGTGGAGCCAGAGGGACACGACCGCCTGTCCGAAGGGGTGGGGCAGGGGCCCACAGGTCCACCCCTGGCACCTCTATCTACTGAAAAATACCTGCCGAGAGGGGGGGGCGGGCTGGTGGGGCTGGCCAGAAAGGGGCGGGGCTGCGGGAAGGCCACTGCGTCGCCAGCGCTGGCAATGTACTGGATGTAGTCCACCTGGGGGGCATCCCCCTCCTCCTGTTCCATGCTCTCGCTGGCTGCCCGCTGCCGCTGGAAGTGGTGCCTCTTTGGGGAGCCTGTGCAGAGGAAGGCACGGCAGCCTGCCTGGGCCCCTCCCAGCCCTGGGCCCACTCTCACCCCCAAGCCAGCAGACCCCAGCCTAGGCCAGGTGAGTGTGCACCCTGGGGAATCAAGGCACAGAGGGCAGAAGGGCCAGGCTAGGTGTGGGTTGAGCTGCCAAGGTGGCAGCATTGCCCCAAGTGGTCCCAGCAGATGGGTGTGGCCAGAGCAAGGACTTGTACCGGACACATACCCAGCAGCAGACACAGCCCAGCTGGAGTGCAGAAGGCCGAAGGCTTGGGTGAGTGAGGGACAGCTGAGGGGAGAGAGGTAAAGCCCTTTCCTGCCAGCTCCAGCCCCAGCCTGGCCGGTGGGCCCCCTGGCCAGGTGCCAGGATCCTCCCATGACAAGAGGCCTCGCTGGGAAGGCCTCGGGGTAGGGATGAGACTCACCCAGCAAACAGGTTCTGGGTGCTTTTACATTTGACTGTAATCACCATCAGGAATCACAGGCTCCATCTGGGCTCCCAGCAGGGCAGTGGGATAGGCCCTCCCCTCCCAGGCCAGCGGCACCTCTGCCAGAACTCACCCCTCCTGCCCCTGTGCCAGCTGGAGCCAGGCCCTGACAAGGGGGCTCACTGTCACTGGCCATGCACCTTCCCTCATCTCCAACACTGCCTGTCCCCTCTCTCTGCCTCTCCTGGCACCGGGACCTGCCACCTCCTCCACTGGGCAGCAGGTGTCCCAGTGGCCTGGCCCCACTGAGCTCCCTTTAGCAGAGTTGGTTCCCACTGTCAGTGCCCACTCCCCACGCAGGGTCCTTGGGTGGAGAGTTTAGAAGCCCTGTATCCAGTGCCCCATGTGACCAGGGGTCTGCAGGATTGGAGACCCACCACCTGTTATAAATAAAGTTTTATTGGCACAAACCATCCTCATTTACACGTTATCCAGGGCTGCTTTCGTGCAACAGCAGACGGACTGACTCCAAAGCCAAAACCAACCATCTGGTGCCTCATGGGAAAAGTTCACCAATCCGTGTTCTGGACCGAAAAGCCTTTCGTTTTACTGGGGAACAGCATGCAGCCCTGGGTCCTCCTCCTGACCAGCTCCAAGACCTTGGGCAAAATGCCTGGTGGCAAGTGGGTGAGGCCGGCCAGCGGGGTGGGGCATGGGGACCCTGCCCTGGGCGCAGAGTCTCCTGCTCCACGGCAGCCTCTGGGCCTTGCTCCCTGCCAGGGGCCACAGCTCACCTCTCGTGTCCAGACTGGACGCCCGCTGGCTGGGCTCCAGCTTCCACTTCTTGACCTTGAAGTAGGGGCTGGCCCCATCCAGGCTGGCGTGGCGCCTCAGGCGGGTGAAGAACTGCAGGACAGGGCCCGCCCCAGAGCCGGGGCCCGCCTCCCCCGGTCCTGCTGCCACCCCGGGGCCCCCAGGCTTGGCACTCCTGACAGCCGCGTCCAACTGTGAGGAAAGAGAGATTCTTTCAGACACGCAGACTCCTGGCCTGGTCCACAGCCCTGCATTTGTGCTGAGGAAGAGCCGGGGACTCTCGGGGAGTAGGAGCCATGCTAAGCCCAGGGGCTGGGGCCTCCTTCCCACTGAGACCCTGCCTGAGAGGCTCCCCAGGGGCTCAGCCAGTCACTGGCCAGCTCTGTTCTCCCAGCCCTGAACAGAGGGGGTCGGAGGGTGAGCATCTGGGGTTCCTGGCCCACTGCCCGAGATGGGGCCTGAACCCCGCCACCCCCACCTGCAGCTGCCACCCTGCCCCAGGCATGCGTGCACCAGCAGCCTCTCTCCCTCCTGAGTGCAGGGGCCAGGAGGGCCATGGTGGGTGGGGGGCCACAGAATAACTCTTCCCGGGATGGGGCAGGGGTGCCTACACAGGGGCCTCACCGAGGTGCCTTCCCCAGAGTCACTGGATGCCGAGGGGCTGATCTCGAAGTCGGCAGGGCCCACGGCCGAATTGTAAGGGTCACCTGGCAGGGCGGAGCTGGGGCCCACGGAGCGGCCAGTGAGGGCCTTCCCCGGGGGCTGTGGGACAGAGCCGGGATGGGGGAGGAAGCAGTGACAGGTCAAAGAGCACAGGTGGCTGAGAGGGTGTGCTGGGCCTGCCACCCACAGTGTACCCAGCCGGCCCGCTCCCCATCCTGAGATGAGGGGCCCAGCTGGAGGGCGGGGAAGGCAGTGAGGGTGGGGTCCTGCCTGGAGTCCTGGGCCAGCCGCCACCCCCCCCTCACCTGGAATATGGCAAAGCTGGCCTTGGGGGCTGCAGTGGGGTGCGGTGTGGTGGTGGCACTGGCCTCGCCTGAGTCACACTCATGGATGGTGACAATCTTGAGGGGCGGCAGGTGCAGGTGTGTGAGGCGGGCGTTCTTCAAGTGATGAAAGTCCCCCTCCGTCAGGGTGTACCTGCGCCCAGCATGCCTGCCTGTCACCAGCGGGCTGCCCCCTCAACGTGCAGCTCCACTTAGGGGGAGCCAGGTCCCCAGCCCACACCCTGCCATCCTCTCTGGGACCGCTGTCACCCTGCCAGGTGTAGGGGAGAGCAGGGCAACAAGGGAGGCCAGCCCGCTCCCCCGCTGCCCAGCCTCCATACCTGCGGCCCTTGTCCCTCGCCTTCCGGCTCTGCTCAAATAGGGCTGCCTCGTTGAAGGACACCCGGCGGCCAGTGGAGCCGGTGGACAGGAAGCGCTCGGTCTCAGCATCCTGGCCCTCAGGGTCCTCCCCCCTGAAGTCGGGGTCTGCGAGGAGAGCCAAGAGAGGGTGGGCCCCAAGTGGGCCGTGCTGGGTGCCAGGCGGGCCACTGGGTGGGGCGGGTCCGGAAGGGAGCGCGGAGGGCCCGACTGACCGCCCGGGACAGGGCGGGGGTGGACGGGCACTCGCTCAGCCGCTCACACACTCACTCACTCAGCATGCGCCTGCGGGCACCTACGCGTGGGCTTAAGGAAACAGAGATGAGTCGGAAGCGAGCTGCGCCCAGTCTGGTGGGGGAGACAGACAGACACAGATGGTCAGGCGGCCCGAGGGGGGCAGCCGGGGGGCAGACGGGAGGGTGGGCAGATGGGTGGGGCTCGGGACCTGGCCGGCCCCTCACCTGGGGCTGGGTGTGTGCCGCTGTCCAGATAGGTGGTAGTGGTCTTCTCTGCTTCTTCTGGGGCTCTGGGGAGGGACAGTTGGGGAGCACAGTGGGCTGGAGGGCCCAGACAGTACTGCCCACAGGTCCCTGCAGGGCTTATGCCCAAGGGCAGTGTCCCAGGCTCACAGGAGCCTGGATCTTTGGACTGCCGTGTTCCATGGGCCCTGTGTGAGCACACGCTGGGGAAACGACACTAAAAGCAGGCCCAGGACTCTGGCTGGTGGACACAACCTGCACCCCAGACAGGCTCTCGTGCTGACCTGTCCCTGCTCCCTGGTGGGGGCGGTTGGGGCTGCGCACCTGTGGAGGCGCCGGTGGACCTCCCAGCAGCGCCTGCAGAGCAGCAGCACGCCTGACAGCACCACGAGCGTGCCCCCAACGAAAAGTGCCATCACCACCACCAGCAGCACAGAGTTGTCCAGTATGGGGTCCGGCTCAGTCTGCAGGAGGGTCAGCAGTTGGGGGGAGCTGTGTCAGGGCCGGTGGGTGTGGACTGGTGGCCCCGCCCCACCAGTCCTCCCCAACCTCCCCACCTCACTCACCGTGGGGCGGCCCGTGACGTTGTCCCACGTTGTGGTCAGGGCGACAGTGGCAGGGGTGGTGACGGCTGTGGCCATGGTGGCTGTAGGCTGCATTTTGAGGCTAGGAGGAGGGGCCTAGGGGGGTAGGGCCTGCTCAGCTGGAGCTCCTTGGTCCCCCTTCCCACCTCCCTGGGAGTAGGAGCAGGGGTCCACACAGGGCAGTGACCCACAGAGAGGTGAGGGGGGGAGCCCCGAGGCAGCCAGCACCTGGCTCAGATCAGTGCCCGGGACCTCTCTGTCCCCATCTCCGAAAAGGGGAGGCGTGTGCATATCGACAGCTTCCCCAGCCGGTGGGGCCGGCCAGGCAAGGTGGCGCTGGGCAGGGAGCCCTGCCCAGGAAAGGGGGAGCACCTCTGCCAGGAATGGGGAAACTGAGGCTATCAGCCCACTCCCGCCAGGCTCCAGGGGCCCTGCCTGCCCCATCAGGGGCGCGGGAGGGGCTGCCTGGGTCCTAGGGGACTGGTTGCAATAATAACGGGGACTCGGGTCATCCCTTGGGCTATCCAGCCCCGGGGAGGGGGGAGAAGAGCTGACCACGGGGACTCCTAGGTCACGACACTCAGAGGTAAAAGTTCCCCTCTGCAGAGTGGTGGGGGGGAATGAAAAGGCCAAAGAAGGCGCATCTGTTCCCAGCCCTCAAGAATCTGGTTCCCATGGCGACTGAGCGAGCAGGCCGAGCTGGTGGAGGGGAGCGGGTTGCCAGGGAGCACGAGGAGGGGAGGGGGCGCGGGGGAGGGAGGCCTCCTGCAGGGGAGGCTGAAGCCAGCCCCGGGCGGCAAGATGGCTGCTGCCGCCGCCCGCCGGTGCCCAGCCCGACCACGCGCCCCCGCCGCACCCCTCCCAGCCCCAGCTGGCCAGTCTCCACGTCTGCCTGGCGTGGAGGCACCGAGGCTGGGAGGGTCTCCGTGCTCGGGAAGGGGACTGCCTGGACATTGCACCTGACCGCCCTCCCCAGCACACAGCTCCTTCCTGCGGGAAGGACCGGTGGCTGCACTATGGAATCTCAGGGAACCGAGTCTGGGGCCGGGATGACCGGCAGCCCTGAGCGGACACGGCGAGTGGCCCTTCCCCGCAGGAAAGGGAAAGCCCGTACACAGGTTCCGGCGTCCCCAACCTTTTGGGGCTTTACCCCCACTTGACAGCGGAGGGGAAACTGAGGCCCAGAGGAGGGGAGGGTACCGGCGAAAGCCAGGTGTCCTCAGCACTCTGGGTCAGAGGCTGGCCGCGACTCCCCTGCATCCTTGGGGGAGGGGGCACCTATATGTAGGTCGGGAAATGAGTTCACGCTGGAGGGGGAGGGGGCAGAGGCACAGGGACGATGACAGGAGATCAGGAAAGATGGCAGGAGGCCGAGGGGGAAGCGGGGGTAGGCGGGGACGGCAGCCTAGGGCGGAGGGTCCAGCCCCTAAAGTCCCGCCGGGCCTTGGCTCCCGATCGGGCTTGCCTCCGCTCCCACCCCCGCGCCCTCAACCGGCCCTAGGGACGGGGATGGCAAGCGGCGAGATGCAGGGAACCGACTCCAGGCACTTCTCAATCTCGTGTTAAGCCAAGAAGCGCAAACGCCATGGCCCTTGGCAAATCTCACAGCGGGAAACTGAGGCTGGGGAAGGCGTGGGCAAGGGTCCCTCTCCGGGCTGCCGAAGGGAGGGTGCAGAGCCCCGTCGACTGACCCCTCACCCTGGCCCCGGCTCCTCCGCTCCCTGCCTCTGGCCTCGCCGCCTCGCGGGAAGGGACCGGTGGTCTCGAGCCAGGGCGGGCCGCGCGGCCTCAGCCTGTCCCCCGCCCGCCCCGGTGCAGCCCCAGGCCCGCGCGCCTACCTCAGCGCCGGGGCGCGCGGCCCATGGGCGGCGGGCGGGCGGCTGCGCGGCGCTCCCGGCTGGCTCCGGCGCCCGGTAGCCGCGGAGCAGGCGGAGAATTTATGAATGAAGAGCGCGGCGCACGGGGGAGGCAGGCGCCAGAGGAGGGGCCGCACACGTGATCGCGTTGGCCGCAAGCCCGCTCCGACCCGCTCGGTGTCGCCCGGTGCCGCCCGGTCCCCGGCCGGCCGCCCCCACCGCTTTCGCCGCCGCGTCTGACTAGCTCCGCGCCAGCCACCGCCTCCCCTTCCCTTCCGGCGGGGGCGGGGGGCGGAGCCTGCGCTCCCGGGCGCCCCCTCCCCACGCGGAGCCGCCCTCTCCCGAGGCAGCTGAATCTCCGCCTCCGGTCCCCCCTTCACGACTCCCCGACCCTTCCCAGGATCCCCAAGGAAAGAAAACCAAAGTGGTGTTGGTCCTGGGGCTCACGACTCCCCGCAGCCCGGAATCCTGGGGTGCATAAACTCCCCTTCCATCACTTCCCCCAACTTGGGAGTCTGCAGGATGCACAGCCCAGGGGCTCCGGCACTGTCAGGGATCACCAGGAGCCCTTGTTAGGATGAGCAAAGATAATGAACGCAACCTATGCTCAGTGCCACCAGGGCCTGCCCAGCGCCGGGTGACCTCAGATCTACCCCTTCAGAAACCCCATGCCTGGTCAATTCCAAAGCTGCTCCTTCTCGGGCAATCGTGCCAAATCCTTCTAGACGTGAAGGCCACCAAGCTGCCACCAACCTTGTCTGGGTCCCAGCCCAGCCTGTCTAGTCCTGTGCTCAACATAGCAAAATGGCACCCCTTTCTCCTCCAGTGAAAGCGGAAAGCCCAGTCCAACCTCAGGGCCTTTGCACTTGGAGGGGCTGGGCCTGCAGGGCTTTCCTCACTCAGTGGCAAGAGTCCCTCCCTCGCTTCCGTCACCTCTTTCCCAGTGGCAAATTCTTCATCTCCTCTTGGCCCCACAAAGCAGCTCCCATCCCACACTTCCTCCATCCCCCTGTTGTACTTTGCTTTTCTCCAAGACCCCGTGTTGTGTCCTTACTCACGCCTCTCCCCACTCCATGGTGACAGGGCAGGAGTTCTCTTACAGCTCGGTCCCTGGTCATAGCACAGGGCCGGCACACTGGAGGGATCGTGCGTGTCCAGTGGATGAAAGGATGACCCTGCTGAAGGAGGGCAAGGGGCAGTCAAACGGACAGGCACTCAGGATGGCCAGTGGAAAATGCATGTGCAAAGTCCGAGGTCCGAAACTGTGTTGGAGGGAATGGGGAAGCCATCTTGTGGTTCCCAGCAGCGGAATGACACGGTCCCTCTCGCTGTGTGTGGAGAAAGCATCAAGGGAGGAGCCTGGGGCCATCCAAGCCAGGAAGAGTCGCTGCAGTGGCTGAACTGGGTGGACGAGCCTTGTGGATGGATCCACTGTAGAATTCCAGTATAACCCCATGTTTGGGACCTGAGAAACGGGTGGGTAGCGCCCCTACCCCTGGGCCACCATGGAGTGAGGATTAGAGATGAGCCGAGTGGATTGGTTTGAGGAGTCTTTTGGAATAGGCCTCCATATATAGGCTCTGGCGCTCCGTGAGAGGTCGTGGCCGTGCACAGGGCGCACCCCTACAAATGTGAGAGGCGCTTTCCTCTGCACACACTCGCCTACAGCCAGGATGCCCACGGAACTGGGACTGACGCCCCGAGTGCCCCTGAGCGCTGGCCCGGAGAGGGGGCGGGGGTCTGGGCGCGAGGCTTCCCTGTAGGAGCCTCTTTCGGCCACAGCACCTGCAGAGCCAAACGCCCAGGTGTGACACCCTTCCCCGTACCGTCCTCAGCCAAGTCCCTTCCTGGTGTGGGCCCTACGTGGGTTGAGCCGGACTCTGCGTTGTCCCAGAATCCAGGCTGGGGGCTGGGGCCCGGCCCGGGGCGCAGACCTGCAGAAACGCGGGGGCGGGGCGGTGACGTCAGCGCCGCGAGAGAGGCTGCGCGGGCTGCGGTGACGTCCGCTGAGCCCCAGGCCGCCCGCGCAAGCGCCCCTACGTCAGCAGCGCGCGGAAGCGGTGGCCGGTCGGGAGGGGCCAGGCGGAGAGCATCTCCGGGAGCGGTTCGCCCCCTGCCGACGTCAACGGGAGTTGCAGCCAAGCGTTTCCCACACGGCTGAACGCTTGCCCGCGCTAGACCCTCCGCCTGGGATGCTGTTGCCGGGACGCCTGCACTTCCTACAGCCGGCGCACTCCGGAACCCCTACTGTTTTCTTGTTTGTGTTTGTTACTTCCTGACATACTATAAGACATATTCATTATTTTGAGTGTCTGTTAAACGCCCCCACCACCCCAAGCTGTATCAGGAATCTTGATATTTCCCTGGTATCTCTCCAGCGCCTGACATCCAATGAGCGTCCCCAAAACCTTGTATTCAACTCAAGTGTCTCTTCACGCAGACTTCTGGTCCTCTCCATGCAGTACCGTATAACTGACCATCGGGCTGGGAGCTCGGGTCGGAAGGAAACTACAACCCCCAGGATGCCGCGCGCCCTGGCGGTGCGTCGTCATCAACATCGCGCGCAGCCCGCCGGGAGTCGTAGTTCGCGCGTGCGCCCTACTTGAATTCTTATCCCAGAAGTCCTCGCGCGTCGTCCTCCTCGCCCTCCAGGCCGTTTGCGTCCAGCCGGAGTCCGCTAGCCTCCACCCCGCCGTCCGCCGTCCGCCGACCGCGGTACGCCTGCCGCCATGCTGCCTGCCGCGCTGCTCCGCCGCCCAGGCTTGGCCCGCCTCGTGCGCCAGGCCCGCGCTTACGCCGAGGCTGCCACCGCCCCGGCCCCCGTCGCTGGCCCGGGACAGATGTCCTTCACCTTCGCCTCACCCACGCAGGTTCGGACGTCCGCGGGCTCGGGCCCCGCACCCGCGCCCCTGTCCCGTGTGGTCCGGGATCCGAGCCCCCAGTCTCCAGGTCGGCGACCTGCATTCCAGTCCCGCGCCCCTATCCCGTCTGGTCCGGGATCCGAGCCCCCAACTCCCGTGGTCGCCGTCCCTCAGCCCCTCATTCCGATCTGCGCCCAGCATGCGCCCTAACGCCACGTGATTCAGACCGGAGTCCCCGGTACCCCTTCCGAGTTATGCGCCTCCTGCATGCTCCCTCCTGCAGTGGCTGTGCCATAACGGCGTTTCCTTACGGGAGGAATGGTGGCTTGATTTCGTTCTCTTGTAGACGAAGGCACTGCAGCCTTGCTCGAGGACCCCACCGAAGCATTGGTCCCAGTGCAGCTGCCTCTGGGTCCCTCATCAGCTTTCAGCTCTGACGTAGATGTTTAATGGCAGGGGAGACTAAATGCTGGTTCCGTGGTACTGGCCTGAAGCAACCCGTTCATCACGCTTTCTCTAGGTGTTCTTCAACGGTGCCAACGTCCGGCAGGTGGACGTGCCCACGCAGACGGGAGCCTTCGGCATTCTGGCAGCCCATGTGCCCACCCTGCAGGTCCTGCGGCCGGGGCTGGTTGTGGTCCATGCTGAAGACGGTACCACTTCCAAATACTTTGGTGAGTTGAGTGGAGGGCAGAGGAAAGAGGCTGGGCAGAGGACACCGGTCCCAGCAGACAAGTCCCCATTTCAGTTGACTGAGTAAGAAAGGGCATAGTGCTTCCCAGCTTTGGACTGGCTGTGGTTAGGGGTCGAACTGGTCAGGGGAGGGGGACCCATGCTGACAGGTGCTGGGAAGAGAAGTGAAAATGTGGCCTGGAGGGGGCCCTTTGGAGGAGGAAGGATCCTCCATTCTAAGAAAGTCATCCAGCAGCGTGGTTCTTTCCCAGCACCACAACTGAGACTTGAACTCAGTTCTGCTTTTCCCCGACCTTGGTTCAGCCCATGGGCTGGTGGGCAGAGGGAGGGGTCTTTGCCCCCATGTCCAGCCTCCAGGGGGTGCACCTGGTGGTCACCTATCTACTTGTGTGCTTGAGCCTTTGGACCTTGGAGCCAGGCTGTGGGCTCACCCTCCCAACCCAGTAGGGGCTCGGGCTGCCTGTGTCCCCCATGCCTGGACATAGAGCTCTCACTCCCCCTTCCCCTCCGCAGTGAGCAGCGGTTCTGTCACAGTGAATGCTGATTCCTCGGTGCAGTTACTGGCTGAAGAAGCTGTGACACTGGACATGCTGGACCTGGGGGTGAGTGCCCCAGGGGATGTCGAGGCACAGAGCTGGTCGAAGCTGGTGGAGAACTCCCTGGCTGCAGGGAGGGAACTAGCATGTGGGGCCGGTGTCGGGCTGGGGCCCAGGCTTAGTCCTCACCCGCCACCCACCCCCTGCAGGCGGCCAAGGCGAACCTGGAGAAGGCGCAGTCGGAGCTGTTGGGGGCGGCAGATGAGGCCACGAGGGCCGAGATCCAGATCCGCATCGAGGCCAGCGAGGCCCTGGTGAAGGCCCTGGAGTAGGCGGGGCCTGCCCCGTGTTGGCTGTGGCGGAGGCCCAGGCAGCGGAGGCAGCTCCCGTGGTCCAGGCTGACTTGGGGGGCAGGAGGCTGAGTGAAGCGGGCCAGACAGCCCCTAGAGCACTACTTCCCTAGGGGAAGCGGTCCTTGCTGGGAAGCCGCCAGGTGGCAGCATAGGGCCAGCTTCTGTCCAGGGCATCCTGCAGGGCTTTGTCCCCTCCTGCTAAATAAACCTCAGGAACAAGCCCTCAGCAACTCTGGCCAACTTGGTGGGGCGGGGCGAGTTCAGACACTCGCCCTGTCCGTGGTGGGTATTGTCACTCTGGGGGCTCTTGTCCCACCTCCCAAGATCCCCTGGACCTGATGTGCTGCCCACCACTCCCCTGCCGAGCCTGCTGCAGAGAGCTCTGCTCCCAGCCTTCTCGCCCAGACAGCCTGCCCCCTCCCAAGGCCCTCATTAAAGATCTGGGAGCCAACTTGTGTATACTGGCTTTGTCCTGCTTGGGGCAGCAGGCTCGGGACCCAGCCTGGTCTCTGCCCCAGCTCTCTGTGTCTACCGAGTGAGGTGGGGCAGTAAATGCCAGCCATTGCCTTTCTTGGGTCAGGAGGCTGTGACCTGAGACATCCTGGCTGTCTGCAGTAAGCTGGAGTGTTGAGGGGTGCAGGGGACAGAGCTCATGAAGCCAGGCTGGGTTGTGGGCTGGGTGCTGGCCCTCACCCCAGGAGGGTGGGGACGGGCAAAGGTCATTAGCCAGGGCTGGGGACAGCAGGCAGGGGTGTGGCCGCTGCTTCTGGACTGGGCTCGGGCTGCTGGACAGACAGGGCTCTGCTGGGCTCCAGTTCTGGGCTGTGATGTCTGCCCCGCCAGCTCCTCAGCCCTGCCCCAGCTGCGCTGGGAAGAGGTGGGTCCTGCCTGCTCCCACGGAGGCACTGCCCTGTGCTTGCCTGGCCTGTGGGTGGCCCCAGCTGGCTGGGCGCCCAGTCCCTGGTGGTGTTGGCACCTCCATGGCACCCAGGCCCATGGGCCTGCCCCAGATGGGTGGAGTGACCAGGCAGGGGCCAGCCTGGTACCTTGAAGCTTCAGGGCTGCCCCATCTTTTTCAACCAGTAACTCCCTCTTCTGACCTGGGTGGGGTGGCCTAGGCGCTAGCTCCGGGTGGCAGGCAGGGGTCTCCTCACCCTGCTCCCTGGTCCTGGGCTGAGCAGAGCTGGCAGGGGATTCCAGCGGGGTGAGTGTAGGTGAGCTTGGGCCTCCCTGTGTGTCACTGGCAGCCAGAAGGTGATGGGGAGGCCACTCCAGGGCTTGTCATCAGCACAGACAGGCTGGTTGTGTGTCACAGTCCCGTGCAAGTGACTGTTCCCAGGTTGTCTCTAAGGCTCGACATGGGGGAGATGTGAACATGGGAGGCTCTAGGCAAGCTTGCAGCATGGGGGACATCCATCCAAGTCTTGTTACTTTTTGGGCAGGTGAGGCTGGAGTAGCCAGCTCCCTCTATCCCAGAAACCCCCAGCTCAGACAGGTGTGACAGCTGTGACAGCTTTGGGGGTCACAAGTGCAACCCCACCCCTCTCCGTCTCCTGGCTTTAGAGCCCAGGTCCTGGAGTTCCTGGCCTGTCTCCTTATCTGGTCTATAAATAAGACCAGAGACATGGCTGGGGGTTGGTGGGGGCCTGTGGGAGGAGACCTTCACTAATCCACCGGACCGGCGGCCCCACACCAGGGACCCTGCTAGCACCCCCACCCCCTGAGGCCTCAGCCCCTGGCTGTGCGACACAACCAGATGCAGCTAGGACCCCCCAGCATGGCGCAGGCCCCTGGGGAATGTGGCAGCCTTGGAGCCCAGCCTGGGGACACTTGCACCTGCTGGGCTGCAGGAACAGCTTGTGCTGGCTGGGCTGCATCCTGGGGTGGGACAGGTCACAGGGCCAGGGCCAGGAACCAGAGGGTCATGACCCCTTCCAAGAGGGGAGGCCTCGGGCCTTGTGGCGCCCAAGGGTTCATGTCCCTCCCAGGAGGGGGTGCGCTCACATCCTGGGACCTGCCACCGTGGCACAAGGATGCTAAGTGGGAAAGGCAGGGAGGCAGGCTGATCTGAGGTTGGCCCTCCATGTGTGTGACCGTCAGCGGCTACATTCCAGGAGGACAGCCCAGTTTTTAGTCCCCAGAGGAACCAGGTCCAATGAGATCTTAAACCCACTCCCCGGAATCAAAGCCCCCACCCAGCACTACCTGCCCATCTGTGGGTCCCACCTGGTCTGCCACCTGGCCACTCTCCTGAGCCCTCCAACGTTGAGATACTCCGGCTTCAGAGCCCGTGTCTCCCTGCACGACCTCTGTGTGCTCTTTGCAAGCCAAGCCAACCTGGCCCGCAGCCCTTCAGCTCAGCCCCACATGCACTCTGGGGGCACTCACTCCAGCCGCCAGTGCTTTGTGCTGATTGTTGCTCTTCCTTGGAGCACTGTTATCTTCCTCTGGCCAGCTGCTGTCCACCCCTCAACCCCATGACCCCCTCCCAAGGGTTCTGACAGCCCCTCCCTTGGGCCCAGCCCTGACGTTGTGGGGCTGGGAGTGTCTGGGTGTGCCTGTGACCAGGTTGGGGGACCAGAGACTGCAGGAGCATTGGGTGGGAGCATGATGGAGACCTGGAAAGCAACACAGCCCTGGGAGGGGCACCCAGGGTGAGGGTGGGGGTGGAGGTGGTCAGGTCAGATAAAGGGAGACACCAGATAAGTGGACAGGAGTGGCCTGGGGTCCCGTCCTGGACAGAGTGGGAAGGAGGACCAAGAGAGGCCTACCCTCATCCAGGGTCATCCTTTTAGAAAGCCCCCTACACAAGGCCACCTGAGGACCTGCCAGGCTTCTGCTTGTTACTGGCTGTGTGTCCTCAGTTTCCTCACCTGTAAAATGGGTTGAGTGATTACACCTATCCCGAGGGTTGGGTACCAGCATGTGAGTCCACTTGTTGGGGTGATGGCAATGTTACAGGGTCTAGGTGAGGGCCCCATGTCCCTAGGCTCCAGAGTGAGACCTGCTATATTCTCATTTCGTTCCACTGCCACCCTGGAGAAACTGAGGCTCACAAAAGCCAGTGTCCCCCAGGGGTCGCAAGAGCCCAGCTGGTGGTGACTGGACGCACAAGGCAGGCCTGGCGCTGGTGAATCGCTCCATAAATGCCCTCTGAGGTCACTGCTAAGGGATGCGAGAAGCCGGGCTCCCGGCAGCCGGCTGGACACCCCCACTACAGGCAGGTGACTCGGGCCTGTTTTCCTGGACCGTGGCCGCTGACTCAGGCCCCCCTTCCCGCTCTCCTACTCTGGAGCCCCCAGGCGGAAGCACTGGTCTGGGGCGGCAGGAAAGGGGGCAGGGCAAGGAATCCAGCTGTGCACCCTGAAACCCCTTCCAGTGGGCTGGAGTGCGGATGCGCCTGAGTCGTCTGCAGGGCCCGACTGCGACCCCGGTTGGTAGCATTCAAGGAGCGCCCCTCCCCCTCGCTTCCAGGGCGGGAGGCTTAGGGGGCGGGTGGCACAGGACGGTCGGCGCCCTAGGGCCCTGGCCAGCAGGCAGGGGCGGGGGCCGGCCTGCGTCACCGCCCGGCTGGTCCCCCGCCTCCTGGCCACCCAAACTCCACCCCGAGGGAAGGCGGCGCGGATAAAGGCTCAGGGGCCGCCTGCTCGGCCCCAGACCGGCTCTGCCACCGCGTATTCATCCCGTACGTGGGTACACTCTGGACTAATGGGACCTCGGGCTGGCCGCTCCTGGTGAGTGTGGGGGCGGGACCTCGCGGGCCGAGGATGTGGGGTTCCAACTCTAGTCCCTTAAGGGTGCCCCACTTTTCTTGGTTCTTCGGGCAGGCAGAGTTCAGGGTGTCTCCAGTTCTGGGAAGCCCCTTGGGATGTGTAATGGAATGGACTCGGTGCAGCCAGCACGGCCCGGGCGGGACCTCTGCCCCCGCCCCGCCCCCCCGGCACTCCCCCCTCCCCTCGAGTGACCTTGAGCTAGTTGCCGTTCCCACATCAGTTTTCCGGGCTCTGCGGCCTTACTCTCCTGACTGGGAACCTTCCGCTCCTAGGTAGGCTCCCCCAACGCCCCCCCCAGTCCCGTTGGCCTGCCGCCTGCCCCGCGGGCCTCGGCGCCCCCTCCTCGGGTCTCCGAGCAGCGATCCCGGGCGGGGCCGGCAGAGGGCGCGCCAGTGCTGCTGACTCACCGCAGCCCCGAGCGCCAAGCGCGGGCGCAGCCGGGGACGCCACCTCACGTCACGGCTCGGGCGGGCGCGACTCGGGAAGCGGGCCCGGCCCGCGGAACGGGGGTGGGACGCGAGGTGGCACCGGCGCGGGAGGGGCCCTCCGGCACCAGCCACGTCACCGTGGTGCAGGCCCCGCCCGCAACCCCACCCCTCGCCGGTGCTTCTCGCCTCACGGGTGGGGGGCGCCCCCAGCCGACCCTCCCGCGAGCTACCCGGCCACGAGGCGCAGGAATCGCCTCCTGCGTCCACTCGCGGCGGCTTCCCAGACGGGCGCGGGGGAAAGCCCCGGCTTCCTGTTCCTCCGACCTGGGCTGCCGGCTTCCCCTACGACGCGTCGCCCCAAGAGGGGTCCTCACGCCCCTCGGGCCTGGCCGCCCGCCCTTTGTTGCAGCTCCGGCCTTATGAATGGTTGCAGGCGGGTTGGGGGGCGCGGGGGCGGGCCGGAGCGGCGCCAGCCCCGCCCCCGCCGTGCTTCGCTTGGCCACCGGGCCGGGGGTGGGGCGAGAGGTGGGCCCGCGCGGCCACGTGGGGCGGCACCGCGGCGGCTCTCATTGGCCGGCCCGCGTGGCCGACCGGGCGTTCAGCAAGCGTTGATTGGCCTGCGCGGGCCGCCGGAGTAAGTAGTGAATGGGAGGGGGCGGAAGCCCCGCCCCTCGGAACGTTGATACATTATAACTTTTTTTTCTTGTTACTTTCACCCCCAGATCCTCCGGCGGCGGCGGCGGCTGTTGCTAAGGGAGGGGACGCGCGGTGAAGCGCGGCCCGAGCGGCAGACGGCCTCGAGAGCGGCCGCCCCAGCGGCGCACCCTCCTCCGGGAACCTTCCCTGAGCCCGCCGGCCTTGAAACGAGCCGCGAGTGCAGTACCCACCCAGGAAGGCGCCCCAACGGACCGACGCGACCTCGGAGCGCCACTTGGATTTTTGATTCCTGATTTGCTTTCCGCTCCTAGGACTATCTCCAAGGGGACACACGCCCCAGCCCCCAGGGACCTCGAGGACCCTGGTGTGGGGAGCCCCCCACCCTGCCCGGAGGCGCGGCGAGAATTGGCGGCGCCCCGCGGACCCCAGCCCCCCAGCGCGGGCCGGGGATGGAGCCGCAGCCCGGCGGCGCCCGGAGCTGCCGGCGCGCGGCCCCCGGCGGCGCCTGCGAGCTGGGCCCGGCAGCCGAGACGGCGCCCATGAGCCTGGCCATCCACAGTACGACGGGCACCCGCTATGAGCTGTCGGTACCCCACGACGAGACAGTGGAGGGACTGCGCAAGCGGCTGTCCCAGCGCCTCAAAGTGCCCAAAGAGCGTCTGGCGCTGCTCCACAAAGACACGTAGGTACCGCGCGCCCCCAGCCCCCGCGACCCCCTTGGCCCACCGCCCCCTCGGGCCCCGGCCCCGGGGCGGGAACAAAGAGCGCGCCGCTCGGGGAAGGAAGGGGGCGGCCAGACGGGGGGCGGGGGCGCGCCGCGCGCTCTCGGGCGCCCTCTGCTCGGCCCCGCCTGCCTCGGCCCCCTCCCCCGCCCGGGGTCGTTGCACAAAGGCGGCTGCGAGGGCGCCTCGGGCCGGGCTTAGGCGGCGTCCCCCACAGAAAGGCAGAAATCCAGGGCGGCGCGGGGGTCCCAGCTGCGGGGGTGGGGGACGCGGCCGCCGCCTCCTCTGCCTGCGTTCCCGCCGCCTTCCGCATCTGCCCGGCGGCCCCCTCTGCGTCTGGCTGTTTCTCCCCCCCTCTTGCGTCTCTCTGCCCCGCTTTGTTCTCTCCACCGACCGCTCCCCGCATTCCCCCCTCCCCCTGCCATTTAAATCGCCTCCAGGCCTGGGAGCCCTCCCTCCGCGGGCCTCCGGGGACACGCAGTGTCCATCCCCAGCGGAGGGGCCCCGGTGGGGGAGGGGCGAGAGGGGGAGGGTCTCCTTTGTTTGAGCGGCGGCAGCGGCGGCGGCCTGCGCCAAGGAGGAAGGGAGGAGGGGAGCTCGCCCCGCAAAGTCTCCGAAGGCTAAGAGCTTGGCCAACAGGGACAGCCCAGGCCCGGGTGGTTGAATTACAGGGGGGCAGTCCTTGGGTAGAGGGAGGGTGCCAAGGGGCGCTCTGGGCCTGGATGGTGATAAAGTGGCTGAGGTGCACAGGGAGTGCCTCAGTCCAGAGTCGGGGTTCCTTGGGAGAAGGTGTCTGAACTAACAGGATGGGGCTCCTGGGATCTCACCTCAACCCCCCACCACACAGACATGGCCTTGGATCTGGAGGCCAGGAAGGGGTGGGGGTGCGAGGGACTCCTGCCTTGTCCCCTACAATCACAACCCTCCCAGCGGCCTCAGCTTCCGAGTTCCTGCCTCGTCTCTGTGTGGCCTCACCCTCTTCCTTCCTCCCTCTTTAGCCGGCTCAGTTCGGGGAAGCTGCAGGAGTTTGGCGTGGGGGACGGCAGCAGGCTGACACTCGTGCCCACCGTGGAGGCGGGCCTCATGGTAAATGCTGGGGCGCCGTGCCCTGAGGTCCCATACTGACAGTCAGTCCCCCCTCTCCTGTGAGAACAGTCCCCATCACACCCTGGACCCCTTCACCTCAGGGCAGCCCACCCCACCCAGCAAGCTTGGCCCTCCCAGCCTCGGTGCTGGGCCCACCCTCAGGGTCTCCTTTTCCTCTCTTTGTAGTCCCAGGCCTCCAGGCCGGAACAGTCTGTGATGCAGGCCTTGGAAAGCTTGACAGAGACACAGGTAAGATCCGTGCCAGCCCTTTCTAGCCTGTGGGGGCAGCAGGCCCAGTGGCCGGCCACCTCGGAGAGCCTGAGGCTTGTTTGTGCTCCCAGGAGGCCTGTGGGGAGGGGAGGGGACTCGCCGCCCCGCCTTCATGCCAGCTTGGCCTGGTCACCCAGCTTCCTCTTCCTCCTCCCCCCTAGCACTCACCACCTGACCTTGAGAGCCTTCTCTCCCACGGCGGCTGCCATGGGGGAGGGGGCCGAGCTTTCACAAGCCTGCCTGCAGGGTGACCTTGGCCCACGCTCCCACTCTATTCCCACACCCAGGCCTGTGTCCCCAGACCCACTAGTCCCGCCAAGAAGTCCCCCCACCCGCCCAGCCACTGTGGTTTCCCCAGAGCAACCTTTTTAACCTGGGGAGGAGGTACCAGCCTGGGTGACACTCCTTCCGTGACCCCGTTGTGAGGGGTGGAGAGTCACCCCTCCCCCTCCTTCTCTTGGCCTTTGTTCTCTGCCCCAAAAGGGGGGGGCAGGGGCGCCCAGCCGGAGGCGGGGTGGGGGGGAACCAGCACTGCTCAGACAGGATGTTAGGAAAATATTTAGTAAGCGTCCGGGAGGGAGATGAGGAAGGCTGGGGCTGGACCCACACTTGGTTCCCGGTTTTGTTGCAGCCTTTTTTTTTCCCCTTTCCTTCTCCTTTCCTCATTTTTCTGGCAGCGGAGTCCTCCTCCCAGGAGGGTGACACAGGCCTCAGCCATCCGCCTGCTGCCAGGGTGGGGGTGGCATGTCCCTGGCCTCCTCGGCTGGGCTGGGCTGGGCTGGGCTGGCCCCCGGCCGCAGGAACCTGCTCAGCCGCTTCCCTTCCTCCTGCTCCGGGGCCCTCGCCCCCTCCCCGACCTGTAGCATCCTGCCCTCACCAACTGGCTAGCCGCGGAGGAGGAGGGGCCAGGAGCTGGGTGGTCTGCCATCAGGAAGGGCTGTAGGGTAGGGGGAAGAGCCAGGGTTCCAGGACCCGGTGGGGGCTGCCTGTGATTTCCTAGGGCAGATGTGAACTGGGCTCCTGTTGTGGGGGGGGCTGTGGTTGGCAGGGGGCCCCTGGGGCGTGTTTGGTTCACATCCGCCCAGGGTGCCTGCGTCAGGAGGGTGATGGGGAGGCGCTGGCGGAGTGACTGGGCTCCCAGAACTGCTTCCCCGCCTGGCACCGAGTCACACTGCCCATTCGCCTCCCCGGGGGAGGAAGTTGCAGGGTGGAGCGGGGGAGACACCCCAGCTGCTCTTGGGAAGCCACCCCAGGCCCTTCCTGTGAAGTATGTTTCTGGGGCTGGGGGGGGGGCTCAGGCAGACAGGGATGCACACTACCCGCCTCCTTGCCTCCTCCCCACGGCCCCCGAGCAGAGAAGGTTACGCCAGCCGCTGCCAGCAGAGAGCAGGGAGGAGGTGGTTCTGAGTCATCCCGGCCTGTGTCACTTCTCAGAAACCACCCCCCCCAACATCCCGGCCCCTGGGGGAGAGCACGGCCCTGGCCAGGCCCCAGAGGGTGGGTCCAGTGGGGATGGGGGTCAGATGCACCACTCCCTCGCTGTGGAGGGGGTGCCAGATTTGAGGTTCATGTTTGTGTGGGTGGTGTTGAGGCCCTGGGGGACTCAGGCCCCAGGGAACCGGTCATGGCCCCCGCCTGCAGCAGTGACGCCTCCCCTTCAGCCTCTGCCCCGCCCAGGACAGATAAATATTTATCTTGAGAAAGCAAAGGTTAGGACAAGAATTTGTCCAGGAATTCCACCCACTCGCACTCGATGCCTCAGTGGCTTAGCTGGGAAGGGGCCTGAGGTAGATCTCCAGTATTCAATCCTGAACCAATTGGAGAACCTAAGGGTGGGGAAAAGGTGCGAAGTGAGGGCTATGTGACAGTACTGACCTCGGGCTGGGCCCCGCCTCCTCTGGCCTCAGTTTCCCCTTGAAAGAACCAAGCTGGCCAGGGTGGGCCAGGCCCCCCTCTGATCCGCCTCTGTCCCCCCACAGCCCCCAGCGGCGCCCGGGCCGGGCCGGGCTGGCGGAGGCGGCTTCCGGAAATACCGATTCATTTTATTTAAGCATCCGTGGCACCGACAGGGACCCCAGAGCCCAGAGAGGGGCGGCGAGAGGCCCCAGGTCACGCGGCGTGGGGGGCTGGGCTGGGCCGGGCTGGGAGCACCGCAGGCCAGGGCCCTGGGGCTGACGGGCCGCTCTCTGCAGGTCAGTGACTTCTTGTCGGGCCGCTCGCCGCTGACCCTGGCTCTGCGCGTGGGTGACCACATGATGTTCGTCCAGCTGCAGCTCGCAGCCCAGCACGCCCCACTGCAGCACCGCCACGTGCTGGCCGCCGCTGCCGCCGCTGCTGCTGCTGCCCGGGGGGACCCCAGCATGACCACCGCCCCTGTGTCTTCTCCCTGCCGGCCAGTGTCCAGCTGCCGCCCGTGTCCCCCCAGTGCCCACCAGCCCTGCCCCCACCTCGTCCTCACCTGTCACAGCTGGCTCTTTCCGCTCCCACTCAGCCTCCACCACCTGCCCGGAGGTAAGTCTAGGGAAGGCGGGCTCTCCCTGGATGGTGGGAGGGTAGGTGCTCAGAGCCCTAGAGGTGTCTTTTGTATCAAGGGTCCTCCTTGTACCCTCGGTTGGTGCTGTAGTGGTGGGTGATCCCCTGACCCTGAACCCTAGGGCTCTCCTTGCACCCCAAGCTGACAGCTCCCCTTCTGCCATCAGCAGATGGACTGTTCCCCCCCTGCCAGCGCTGGTGCCAGCCCCTCATCCGCCCCTGGGAGCAGCCCCACCTCCCGCTCCCGAAAACCTGGCGCAGTCATCGAGAGCTTCGTAAACCACGCCCCAGGGGTCTTCTCAGGGACCTTCTCTGGTAGGTGTCATGGAACAGTCACATGCACACACGCTGGGGATGGGACACACTCTCAAAAGTCCTCTTGGGATTTCCTCACACATGCATGGCCATCCAGCGGGCCACATGTCCGCACATGTGGGTGCAAGTACCCATGTCACCCAGGGTCTCAGCCTGGGAACCGGGCACTTCAGGCCAGATGTTCAGCCCTTGGGTACTCATCCACACCCCTCTGCAGGCACGCTGCACCCCAACTGCCAGGACAGCAGTGGGCGGCCGAGACGTGACATCGGAACCATCCTGCAGATCCTCAATGACCTCCTGAGTGCCACACGCCACTACCAGGGCATGCCCCCGTCACTGACCCAGCTGCGCTGCCATGCCCAGTGCACACCCGCCTCGCCCGCCCCGGACCTCGCCCCCAAAACTACCTCCTGCGAGAAGCTGGCGGCCTCGGCCCCAGCCTCCCTGAACCAGGCGCGCCTGTGCAAGCCCCCTGGTAAGTGTCCGCCCTGCCTCCCCCATACTTTGGTAGCTCAAGGCCCCTCTGTGCGCAGCTGAGCCCCCTGGGGCCCATGGCGGGGCGGGGGGCGGGGGAGGATGCGCCAGCTGCCTCTGGCCCTGCTCCTCCCGCTTTGCAGGAGCGCATGGAGAAGGGAGTGTGTGTGTTGGGGGCACACAGTGTCTTTGTGCCCTTCCCGGGGGTGTCCATCCTCACTTCCTCCTCACCCCCCTTGGGCACCTTTTCCAGATGGCGAGTGGAGCTTCTGTGAATGGCCCAGTCAGGCCGAGGAGGGGGTTGGCTTCCCAGCCTGTGTCCCCCAACCCCCACAACCTGGTTATTCCGGATGCATCTAGAGTTGTGGGCCCCCTGCCCAGGTCCCAAAGGGGGACACAAACCTAAGTCCCCCCCTCCCACACAGATACCCGCAGGGCTCCAGCTAACTTCTATAACAGCTGCCTTCCAAGTGCCCATCCTCACCCAGCCCTGCCCTCAGGGAGCTCACAGCGGGGGGCAGTAGAGGCGGAATTAATTAACTACTACCCCAGAATTAGTGAACTCTCCCAACCCCCATTCACTGAAGATTCAGTAGCCAATCCTGACCCCGTCGCTGGAGGGAGTGCCCAGGAAGGGGGTGCAGAGCCTGCTGCCCAGGGGACAGCTGCAGGCGCTCCTGGTGTTTGGGGAGGCCTGGCCTCCAGTGGGGCACTCTGGGTCATTCATGGTCACTGTCTCCTCCACAGGGGACCGACTGCGGCAGACGGAAAACCGCGCCACGCGCTGTAAGGTGGAGCGCCTGCAGCTCCTGCTCCAGCAGAAACGGCTCCGCAGAAAGGCCCGGCGAGACGCCCGGGGCCCCTACCACTGGCCGCCCAGCCGCAAGGCCGGCCGCAGCGACAGCAGCGGCGGTGGGGGAGGCGGCGGCCCCACTGAAGCGGCCGGCTTGGGCCTCGACTTCGAGGACTCGGTCTGGAAGCCAGAAGTGAACCCTGACATCAAATCAGAGTTTGTGGTGGCCTAGGAACCCTGCCCCTCGCCCCAGCCCAGGGTGGCGTGAGCGTGGCCCCGCGCAGGAGGATCAGGCCTCCCAGTCCAGCATCCTTCTGGTGGTTTTTTTGTTGTTTTTAAAATTTCAATTCCTACCATGGTTTTCTGAGCTCTCTGAACGAACTCTCTGCGGACTTGGGTTCCTGCCTCACACTTGGTTCGGCTCACACTCCCCGCCCCTTCCTCCCTCTCCCAACCTCATCTGTGACCCGCGCGGGTTCCTCCCGCCCACCTTCCCTTCCCGAGCTCCAAATATGTAGCAGTCTTTCCAGATGGTTGAGAGTGGAGACGAGGAAGCCGCCCCCCCTTCCGTTCTGCCGCCCTCCCCACCCTTTTCAGGTTTAAGTCAAAAATGTAGATGCCTCATTATGCACTTTACAGACAGGGGAGGGGGCCACAGAGAGGAGGGCCCCCCCCTGCAAACTCTGGCTCAAAAAACAACACAGCAGGGAGCCGTGGGAGGTCAGGTGCGCCCCAACCAGCTGGGACTGCTCCTTCAACACCTGTACCTCTCTTCTCTTCCTGGTCTCCTTTTCCATTTTCCTTTTCCTGGAAAAGAAAAGCTGTTTCAGGGGAGAGGCTGGCCGTAGCCTGCCTTGGGGTGCTGGCTGGGGTGGGGTACCCTTTCCTGCTGGGAAAGGAAAGGGAAGGAGGGAGGGGAAGTGACCCGCCCCAGCCTTTGCCATCCACGCACTGTGTGATTTCCTCCAACGCCACCCTCCCACCCCACCCCGTTTTTCTGAGCTTGGGGTATTTATAGACGATTAATTTTCTGACTGAGCCAATAGTAGTTGGGAATCTCTTGAAAAAGTAGAGAGAGAAATGGCTGAGGAGGGTGGGCAGGGTAGATGCCCCCAGCCCTCCTTCCCCACCCAACCTGAGGGATCTGGGCCTGTGGACTGTGTGTGGGGGGGGCCCTCCTGCAGCTGGGAGGGGAGGGGGTGCTGAGCTGTGAATCCCCCAGTAGGGGCAACGCTGTGTAGCATTAACCCCCTTGGGGGGGGTTCGCTGCTGGTCTAATTTGGACCCTCCCCACTTATGCCCATGCCCCGGGGGACCCCCCAAGGGCAGAGGGATAGACACCCCCCTACTGGGGCCATTTCAATGGGGGTGGGTTTTTTCATTCACTTTTATTTTTTACTGATAATGGAGATGTTTGGGCCTTGCCCCCCACCTGTCTGTCTTGTCCTGGCCCCACCCAACTGTGCTGCGCAACACCCCTCACCCTGTGCCTGCCCCCCCTTCCCCCTAGGTGACCCCTAGGTCCTCACCCCACCCCGTTACGTGTTTAAAGTTAATGGTTTCAGATGTGAACATCATGTGTTAACTGTAGCTCTGTACATTTTTTGTGGGGGGGAGGGTTGGCAGGGAGGGGTCAGAGGGTAGGGGTCAATGATTCGTTTGTTTGTTTTCATTTTCCAAAAAAAAAGAAAAGAAAAAAAGGGCAGGTTTGTTTTTGAAGCGCACTGTCTTGAATATCTATTTAATGTGTGTTCTGATGGTTTGTTTTTTTTTTTTTTAAGATTTTTAAGTAACATCTGTGCCTCCGCTGGTCTGAGGGTGGAGGCCCCAGGCAGGAACCGCCCACCCCCCTCTGCCCTCGCCAGGGCCCCCAACAAGAAAGCATTACATGCCCTTGGGGGGTCGGGCAGTGGGGCGTCCCAGCACCTTGAGGGAGTTTCCTGTATGAAAACATTAAATTGGAAAAGAAAAAACCTACACAAACACCAATATTTGAAGGAATAAACAAAATGAAACAAGTGAACATCCTGCCTACTCGCCTGGGGGACGGGGTGGTCTTGGGGGTCACTGAGGGGTCTCTTGAGTGTGGTAAGGGGTGGTCTTGCCCAGGAGGACCAGGTGGGGTGCTGGGGTGGCTCACCCCCATCCCAGGGAGTGGGAGGTGGAAAGTCCGTCCCTGGGTCCCTGGGTCCCTGGGCCCCCAGCCCGTGGTGGGGTGCAGAGGGAGGGTTGTGTCCCGGAACAGTTCCCACGCCCCCTCCGCGCCCTAGGGTGAGGGTGGGCAGGAAGCCGCCCGCCAGGGGAGGGAGGGGCCGGCCACTTCCCGGTACCCAAGGCCGGAAGTCCTGCAGGGTGTGGGCACGGGGCTGCCCGCCTGGTTCGTCCTCTCGGTTCTAGGCTCTAAAGTGGGCTGAAGAGGAGCCCACGGACTCTGTCTCCAGGGAGACCTGGCCGCAGGCTCTGGGCCACCGTTTCCCCAGCCACAGAAAGGAGGAAGCAGTTCCATCCGCCTGCCCACGTGCAGGGGCCAGCCTGGGGACCCCTGACTTGAGCTCCACCCCTGGGGGATGCCGGTAGGCCTCCAGAGCCGCCCGCCCAGAATCAAGCCAAGGCCTGGGGCTGGCGCCCAGGGCCTCCAGGTTTGGCTCCACTCCTGTCCTGGGTGGACTCTCTCCAGCCTGTCCAGCCTTGCATTCCAGCGCTCCCCAGACCTGACCATTACAGTCAGGCCCTCCAGGCCTGTGACAGGCCAGGCCCTACCCAGGAACACCCCTAGCCAGCGCGCCTGCTCTGCCTGGGAACTTTCCTGGTCTGCATCTCCCACCCTTTCCCGCCCAGGGCTCCCTGAGGCCCCGCCAGATGTGAGTCCTCTCTGGAGTCCTACCTTCCACTGTGGGGCTGGGCAGAGACACACAATCATAACAATACTTAAGGTCATTTTACTTGTATTTCCTCACAGCCACCTAACAGAACTAATTATTCTCCCACTTGGTAGATGAGAAAACCGTGGCCCAAAGAGAAATACTCCTTGCTCCAGAGGATTGAGGTGTTTGTTAAATTAGTTGCCACCATCCCGTCTGCTGATTTCTAGTGGTCCAAGCCCCAGCTCCAG
The DNA here is from genome assembly GCF_009834535.1 of Camelus ferus. Taxonomy (NCBI): domain Eukaryota; kingdom Metazoa; phylum Chordata; class Mammalia; order Artiodactyla; family Camelidae; genus Camelus; species Camelus ferus. The sequence continues at coordinate 26,686,705 of NC_045717.1, read as the reverse complement.
GGATACTAGGGGGGAAGAAAACAGGTGCCATCCCGGGAATTTCCTGGGCACATCTTGCTAAGGCTCTCCTGCCCCTCCCGCCGCCCAGTCACCCCCAAATCATTGCACGCCCAAGCCAGGAAGGTAGACTGCACAGGTCAGGCTGATCCCTTCAGATCTTAAGCTCAAAGGCGCAAACGTCCCTGCGGGTCTGGAGGGCCACAGGGTGTAGGCATGGGTGAGACATCTCAGGTCGAAGCCCCTGCCCACGCAGCCGGGCCCCCGGAAGTCAGGGCTGTGACCCAGGTGGCCGCAGGAGGGCTGGGTGGGGGATGCAGAAGGAGGGTGTAGACCGAGGCGCCCGCTGAATCACAGGGGCTGTGTCTGCACGCTGCAGGGCGGGGGGCGCTTGTCCTGCTCCTGGGGAACTCACCCCTCAAGGCGATGCCTGGCGCCCAGTCTGGTGGTCCGAGGGTCATAGCCCTGCCCCTGAGTTCTAGGAGTACCCCACCCCGGGTGGGGGTTGCGGTCATCGGCCTCCTCCCCTTCTGCGGGACTGTAGTGCGCACACCTGCCCTGAGGGCAGGGTTGCGGGGAGGTGACCAGCCGAGGGGGTTCAGGCGGCCGGAGAGGTAGCAGGCCAGACCACGTGGGGGTGGGCAGCACGGAAAGATAAACTGAGTCCCTGAGAGGACGGGGGCTGCGGAACGACAGGGGGCGGGGACGGCCCTGCACCGCCCCCTCCCCCATTAAGGAAAAAACTGAATGGGAGGGGGCGGCCCCCGGAAGCCCGCAGGGATGGAAACGCGGTTTGCATGGCAACGCGCCGCGAAACGGGCCTGACGTCACCATGGGGAGGGCGCCCCGCCTGCCCCCGTACTGCGTCGAACGGCCCAGGGAGGGGAAACCTGATTGGTGGCCAGGTCGTTCGCTCCTCTGTACGCACCAATAGCCTCACGGGGCTGCCGCCCGCAGGAGGGACTCGGGCGTGGACCAGCTGAGTGCGCAGGCGCGGCGCGGAGGCGTGCGGCTCCTTCCCTCTGGCCGCACGTCCGCAATTTGGGGGCGGGAGGCGCGCCAAGCGGTCTGACGGCCGGCTGCTCCCGGACGGAAGAGGGGGTGTACTCGGGGGCGCCGCACGTGGATCCTGGCACGGGCACGATCGCGTGCGCCCCTCTTCTACGCTCAGCCATTGCCTGCTGCCCCCTCACCACGACCGCGTGTGCGGGACCCCCGGGCTAGGGGAGCGCAGGGGGAGGAGCGGGAGGAAGTCACTTGGGCTAAGGCTCTGCCAAAGGAATAGGAGTTTGCCAAGTATAGGAAGAGGAAAATGGTGCCCCAGGTGGGGGGCACGGCGTGTGCAAAAGCGCCTGAAGACGTGAAAGCGGGTGCATTTGGGGAACAGCTGCGAAATCAGGTTGGAGGACATAAAGCAAAAGGCAAAGACCCGAAAGGGGTGATTCCAAAGTCTGGCTTGGGGAGGAGGAGCAGATGTTGGGAGCAGAGGCCAGAACATCCCAGGAGGGGTCTGAGAACTCCAATGGGGCTTCGGAGAGGACTGGGGAGGGACAGATGGGACGTTGTCTGAAGGTCTCTGGTTCACAGTGAGATGGTTGGCAAGGGGGCTGCAGGGAGCCCGGAGGTTTGGAGGGGGGGGGAGTCTGAGATACCCCTAAGGGCACCTGTCACCGGGAAGTTTCTGGGCCAGGAGCTGGGAGAGTCGCAGACCCAGGGGCGATTATGGCAGCAGGAAGTCCTCGTGGCTGCCTGACTGGCTCAGTTTTGTTGTGGCCAGGAGTCCACTCAGAAGACAGCCATCAGAGTGAACAGGGTGGCCTTTGCCAGGTGGGGAGGATGTGAGCCAAAACCTTTGGTCCTAGGTTAGCCGCTAGGCCTTACCCTAGCAGACAGCTGCAAGACTGGGGCAGAAGGGCGCCCGCTGGCAGTGTGGACAGGCGCGGCTGCCAATACGTGGAGTCGACTGAAGGCCTGGATTCAGATGGTGGCTCACAGGTGGGCCGTGCTCCCGGGGTGATGAGGCAGCTGTGGGCGGGCAAGAGAAGGTCACCGGGGTCATGTCTTTCAGCTCCAGGCCAGAATCCCCTGGTGGCGGCCAAGTGGGTAGTTGGGGCTAGCTGCGGGGTTTTGAAAAGCCGAAGTACACAGTGAGGGGTGGCTTGGGAGGAGCCAGGCCCCTGGCCAGGAGCCGTCTAGGGAGATGCGAGTGAGTGGTGCCCCACTGGGGCCAGCTCCTGCACCGCCCAGCACCTGTACGGAGCCTCAGCACAGCCACTCCCGCCAGGCCTGGCGGACCCGCCCTCTTCTGCAGGCACCCTGGGAACCGGAGTTACCGAGCTACAGCCAGGAGTGCTGGGGCCCCACCCAGGAGTCTCCGCTCCAGCCCTACCCACGGCCGCCCAGACTAGGGAGGGCAGAGGACGGGCAGCCTCTGGTGTCACTGGGGGCAGGTGAGCAGCCCAGCCTGCAGGTGGGGGTGGGGCAGGTGAGCAGCCCAGCCTGCAGGTGGGGGTGGAGCTGCTGTCACCTGGGGCCCTTCCCCGGAAGGGAGACTGCCCTTTCAAAAGTGGGCCTCTGTCCTCGGCTAGGGGCCTCTCTTCCCCCCTACCCATGTCTGCCCCTCTGTCTCCATCCTTCTCTGCCCCTATCTCTCTTCCCTCTGAATTCTCTTTTCCTCGTTCAGTTTCTCCTTTTTGCTTTCCTGTCTACATTTCTGTCTGGGTCTCCATCTCTCGCTAGCGGTCTCCCTCTATTTTTGTCCTGATTGTGTCCCACCATCTCCTCCTCCCGGCCCCTCCCCCACTTCCGCCCCCTCTCTGGGGCCTCCTCCCTCACCGCCCCGCCCGCACACATTCCAGCCTCCACCTCCGCCTCGCCGCCCCTCTCAGGAGCCAGCTGCTGCTGCCTTGGGTGCCCAGGATGCAGGGAATGGGATTGAGCCGGAGTCAGAGGTCAGGAGTGTGCGGGGGGGGGGGGGCAGGGAGGGCACCCCCTAACTACTCTGGAATGTGGGCGGGGCCTTCCCCACAGGGTTGCGGGAGGCGGTCGCCGGCAGGCAGAGCAGGCAGGCGGAGTTGGGGGCCTGAGACAGCTGTCTGCAACTGCACCGCACACACCCCACAGCCCAGACGCTACCCACAGACCTCCCAGAGAATCGGCACAACCCAGACGCGCACACAGGGCCCCTTGCGGCCACCAGATCCAGACCAGTCCCCTCGGCCGCCCCACACTCAAACGCATAGCACACCCTCGCCAGCCACCGGGTACATGCTGGTCTCGCCTGAGTGACAGGCCCCGGCTCTGCAACGCAGGGGCCCCCGCCCGCAACAGCCCACACCCCCCCAAGCCCGTCCCAACCCACACTTTGGTACCACAACCGCAATCAACCGTGTGACCCTCAGAAGGAACAGTCACCCGCTCTCACCCTGGGCCAAGACCTCCCTTAGGAAAACCACAAAATTGAAGGTTACACCAGGCAGCCAGAACTCAGACCCTCGGCGACGGGCTCGGCCGAGGCAGCAGCGGCCCCCCAGCACGCAGGCGCTCCAGCTGCGGACGCTGCCCACACACCCTCCAGCCTGCGGGCCCCCGAGCAGCGCCAGACCAGGCAGGACAGGTGCTGGGGTGTGGGCGCCCTCAGAAGAAGTGAGGCTTCCTCATGCATAAGAGACAGTTTTCTGCGTGTCCTGAGCCCCTGAGAAAGAAGCGAAAGGCCAAGGCCCAGGAGCCCCTCTGTGCTGTGCTCTGGTCACTGGCTGCCCTCTGGTCACCCTCGCTGAACCCAGGAAGTGCTGCTGCTCTGCCCACTTCTCAGAGGACGCACCTGAGGCCTAGAGAGGAGCCTGGACACCCCCTACCTGCCCAGCTGGGCACCTGGGCCATCGCTGACCCTCCGGGGAGGGATGGTGATTTGTGGGCACCTGTGTCTGCCTGCTTGGGTTCCAGGGGCTAGGCTGTGCCCACGTGTGAGTTGTGGGCTACTGCTGTGTGTGGTGCCCGGACCCCCCCCCCCCCACTTCGCGCAGAGGTCTTTCCCTGGAACCCCTAGCAGCTGCCCCAAGAGAGGATCCTCTCCATGACTGCCACTCCAGTGTTGCCACAGAGATGTCACAGCCCCAGTCAGGGGTACTTCTGCTCCTCTTTGTGCCTGTAGGGAGCCTGGGTGCAGGGCCAAGGTCACTTGAGTGGACAGGGCATCAGTGGGGATCAGCTCCTCCTGCCCCTGGGGGGTGGGGCTGTGGACCTCAGCCCTTCCCCAGTCTCAGAAACCCAGTGGGTTTCATCTCCAGTCCCCACCGAGGCAAGCCTTGGGGTTTCAGTGAGCATGCAGGGGTCTCTGTTCCTGCACAAGCTCTGGCATTTCACCAATACCCGAAAGGTGTTCTATGCCTGAATTTGGTTCTTGGTGTGTGATTGCTTGGCTGTGCAATTGTAACCCGGCTGGTGCCCCAGTTTTCCCCAGTAGGGGGGGTCACCATCCAGGTATCCTTGAAATATGGAAAAAGAAAATGGGACAGGCCTGTGGCTCCCACAGGCCGCCTTCCCAGGCACAGGTGGGCTGCAGGTACACAATGCATATGCCTCCTGGGTGTTTCCAGGAGTCCCACTCCACACCTGTGGTTGGTGGGGACTGCGGTCACCAGCCTGGCCTTTGCACCCCTGGGATGGAGACCCGGACAGGAGCAGAAGAGGCAGTCTCCACACACCTGGGTCAGGAGTCACAGACAGCTCCATCCAGGTGCCCCCCCATGCTCCACCAAAAAGACCACCTTCTAGGAACAGGGGAGAAACTGAGGTCAGGGTGCAGGCAGCTGACTCTGGGGTGCTCACAGTTGGCAGCCACCTGGGGCCTCTTAGGGATCTCAGATGGTGGACTCACGCATGTGGACAATGTGGAAGTATTTTAACTCTTCCTCTTGGCTTCTGGCCTGCTGTATCTCCCCTCTGCCCTAGGAGGCCCATGACACAGCACATGGCATGTGCCCACCCCAGGGACATGAGTCATGCTGCCAGCCATGGGCACATATGATCTGTGAGTCCTGGTCCCAGGAGTCATGCACACCCAGCCCTGTTCCCAGCTATCCCACATCTCAGTTATGCACACACCTTGGGGTCTACACACAGCCTCCTGTGTTCTTGCACATAAGGCACTGTGCAAAAGTGTTTCCATGTGTACACACACACGCACATCTCCACACCAGCTTGCGCACGCACATACATGTGTGTTCCGTGTACACACTTCCCCACCCTTGTGCACGTGCACACAGCCCCACTTTCATGTCCACACAAGCATGGTCCCCGGAATCCTTGTTTCTGCGCGTCTGTACCTACGAGTCCCTGCCCACGGGCACACATGCGCACCACACCTGGCAACGTGCACACACATCCAGTCCCCGCTTCCCCCTTTCTGGCTCTGGGCCCCGGGATCTGGGCCAGGCAGGCGGGCTGGAGTCTCTGCCAGGAAGGTCCCACTTCCGCGCCCCCAGCCGGGCGGCCGCCAGGTGCACGGTCCCGGCCCCCGCCTGGCTGGCCGGGAGGGGGCGGTAATTACGCGGCCCCGGGGTGCCCCCCACGCGCCTTTCATCCCGGCCACGCCCGTCCCGGGCCCAGACGCTCATTACCGCCTCCCCGCCCGGTCATTAGCTAGGGTCGGGGGAGGATCCGGCGTCCGGCGGGCCGGACCCTGCGGGGAGGACGGAGGGGGCGGTGCGGGAGCCAGACGGCCCCACTCCCGTCTCCCGGGCAACGCCGGCGAGCGAAAGGGCGGGGCGCCCAGCCCGGGGATCTTCAGCGGGTTCCTGGGGAAGGGCGTCTTGTGAGGGCGCAGACGGGGACCTCCAGCCTAATCCCCGTCCCGCCGGGCAGGCGGCGTGCCCCGCGCGTCCGGGCTTCGAATAGCAGCCTCGCCCCCGCCCTCGGCTATTTTGAGTCCCCTCCTCCCACAGCCACCCCAGTGGCACAGGGGCGGGCCTGGGGGCGGAACGGGGACTCCCTCCCACTCTGGTGCGCTCGACCCCGCCGGCTGCTGGACCGCGGGGCGGAACCGGGAGACCCCGGCCAGGTTGACAGCGGGGCTGCAGCGCTCTCTTGTGTCCGTCGGGAGAGTGTGTGGCCCTGCGGCAGCGCCAGGGAAAGAAGTGGTCCCAGGCTCCTGAGAGCCCACACCCCCCACCCCGCGGACACAATGTCCTGGTTACACACTGAGTCACCGGGACACCCAGACGTAGGTAACTACAGAAACACAGATACGGATACAGGAAACACACCTGAGATGCAAGTACACAGTTCCCACAGAATGCCTGGTCCAGGAGTACGTGGGGACAGGTATCCACAGGTATAGATCCACACCATGATGGGAACCCAGACAGTCCTGGGTTCCCGTGGAGGCTGGTACCCAGCAACAGGCTTATAGTAAGTAAACGCCTAGTTACGGTGTACTGGTGGAATGAGTGAATGAACCAGGGCGCTGCACAAAACCAGGAGAAGACAGACTACGAACCACAGAATAGTGAGGGTGGGGGGCAAAGAGTGATGGTGGGACCCCGTGACTGCAGGGAACGCCAGGCCTGAACCAGCGTCAGGAGCCGCCGACCTGACTCTGCTGGAAGAGCAGAACAGAAGGTGGCGGCGGGGCTACTCCCTGGGCCGGGCGTGCCTCGTCCCAGGCCGCGCCGTGGGTGCCAGCGGGAAGGGGAGCTGCGTGCTGGTTCTCTCTGCTCCTTTTAATAAGCGCCCTGCGTGAGTGGCTGATGCAGCAGCAGGCTGCTGCTGACGGGAGCTGTACGGGGGTGGGGGCTATGGCGTAGAGGGACAAGGTGCAGTGAGTCATGAGCTCCTGCCTAGGGGAGGGGGTCCTGAGCCGAAGGTGGGGGTCCCAGGGACCTTGTCGCAGGAGACAGTGTCCATGCCCACACCCCGACTGCATCAGTCAGCTAGACCCACCCGAGTGTGGCAGCAAGTCTGAGGCCTGGAACTTTTCTGGAGTGAGCAGCAAAGTGGGGTCTCTGTTCTCAAATCTCCCTAAATTATGCAGAGGGTCTGCCCTTTGAAGACTTTCTAGGGCAGGGCTTTCTTGGGTCTGAGCTAGCTTATTCCACCCCACGGAAGGGTCCAGGGCCACAGAAGGTAACATGAGCCAAGGCCTGGGCAAGTAGGAAAGTAGTGGCCACAAGAGGGGCACCCATAAGGTGGCCTTGGGGATCCGCAGCAGCAGCCTTGGCGGTGAGGATGTCTGAAAAGCTGGTTCTCCTGATAGCAGAGGTCTCCAGAACCCCCAAAAGCAAAAACATGCAGGGAGAGGAGCTGAGTGGTACTGATACCCCATGGGCAGTGGGTGGGTTCTGGGTGAGCAGAACAGTGTGCTGCTCGGGGCACTGGAGGATGTGGTAAAGGGAAGGGGGGCTGGGGCGGAGAGGAGAGGCTGAGCTGAATGTTAGGATAAGAGGGCTGAGCCCAATGGTGGGTCTGAGAGCCCAGGTCAAGGTCAGCCTGTGGTCTAGTGCTGGGATGCACAAGTGTCTGGCTAGGTGAGTGTTGGGATGTGGGCATGGCACCAGGCAAGCAAAGTCAAGGTTGGGATGGGAGTTAGGTGTGGATGCAGGCTGGAATTTGTAGGCAAACTGGGTTGGGTGAAGTTGGGGTGCCCCAAAGTTGTTAAGTAGGAAGAATTGGGATCATGGTGAATGTTGAGGTCCACAGAAATGGAGCTGTCTCAGTGTTAGGGTCTGGGTGGGCTTTGGGGCAGACCGCGTGAGGTGTATTCAGAAGCGTTGGGGTTCTGGGAGTTCTGGGGTGTCGGTTATGTTGGCAAGTATATAAGGACTGATGTCAGGGTTCAGATAATTTGGGGTGTCTGAAAACTGGGTCTTAGGTGGTATGGGGACCTGAGTGAGGTCGGTATATATCGGCAACTGTTGGCGCACAGCGAAGGTCGGGGCTCCCAGTGACCCCTGGAGGGTTCCCAAAAGGCTCTGGCCCCTGGCAACAGCTGCGTGAGCCCTTTGTTCCCCGCCACTGGCCCGGGGCCGGCACATAGAAGTGGGTCAGCCCCGCCCCCGCCGCGCTGCGGCCCCGTTCCCGCTCGCAATCGGGAGATTGCGGATTCCGCGAGTCTCCGCCAGTCACTGCGCCCGGCGCCCTCGCGCCGGAGGGGGCGGGGCCAGTGTAGGCCCAGCCTCCCAGCTTATGAATATGAGGCACAACCATGAACTCCAGGGCCGCGGATTGGCTGGCGCAGAGAGAGAGGCGGGCACGGAGGCGGAGCCCGGCGGTGGCGTACATAAGGCTGGGCGCGGGGCACCCCCCCCATCACTCGCGCGTTAGGAAGCTCGGCTCGTTGTGCTGCGCCGTCTTCCCGCCTGCGCCAGGGACCTGCCCAACTCAGTGGTGAGGGCCCTGGCGGCACCGGCTCCACGGGCCCGGGGCGGCGGGCGGCCTGCGACCGGCCGGACGAGGCGGGGCGGCGGCGGCACGCCCCTGGGCGGGGGCGGCGCCGGGGCGGGCCCGGGGTGGTGTCTGCCCCGCCGGTGGTGAGGGGTAGCAGAGGCCCGGCCGAGCCGCGGCCGGAGGGCGTCTCGGGGGCCAGGCCCGCCATGAGCGGGGCGCTGCCGCAAAATGGCGGCCCGGAGCGTGAGGCTGCGCCCAGCGAAATGGCGGGAGCGCCGGGTCCCCGGATGGCGGGGCGCGGAGCGCATGCGCGGGGCGGGACCGGGGCTCCTCCCCGCTTTCCCGTTGAAGTCGTGCGAGGGCAGCACAGTCCTGGTGCCACCCACCCCCCGCGCCCCAAGTGTGGGTCCGATTTGCGCGGCTGCAGGTCGTCTTTTGGCCTGTGTTTCGGAGCCATTAGGCGGAGGCCTCCTAGCCCGTCAGGGGTCAGTCTAAGCACCCTCCCCACATGCCCGCCCCGCATTGACATCCCAGCGTCCAGTCCTCGGCCACCCTGCACAGCGCCCTACAGTGGACCAAGCACTTAGCCACCCCGCGCCCCCGTGGCCAGGTTAGGGGTTTGCCCCTTGTTTGCAAAGGACAGAAACCAAGGTTCGCTCAGCCCGTGGCGTTGGTAGCCAATGACTTCCTTCAGGGTCCAACCCTAAACGTCCCATGAGGGCGCATCCTGGCTGGAGTTTTGGGGCTCCACAGCCAGGGCAGCACTGAGGAACCGCGCTCAGAACCGCGGTGTGGCCCCACCCCTCAGGGAGCCCCCAGTCTTAGGGGGACAGAGTTGGCCCAAGCACAGAAAAAGGGCAAGGGCCTGAGATGATAAAGGAATTAAGGGCTTATTTGAATTAAGTTCTGGGTGTAGGCTGGGGATGGTTAAGGAGCAGAAAAGTACTTTTCCATTGTGTCCCCCAGGAGCATATATCGTTTAGAGTGAAGTAGAGAGGGGTGAGTCTTGAGCCCCAGCAGGACCTCAGGATTTCAATGGTGTTTGCCACAGGCCACCATGGCATCATCAGACGAAGGCAAGCTTTTCATCGGAGGGCTGAGTTTTGACACCAACGAGCAGTCGCTGGAGCAGGTCTTCTCAAAATATGGACAGATCTCAGAAGGTGAGGCTTGCACCAGACTGTGGCCAGGCGGGGCTGCTCCCGGGAGGGCTGGGTGCTGACTGCAGACCTCTCCCCTGCACAGTGGTGGTCGTGAAAGACAGGGAGACCCAGCGGTCCAGGGGCTTTGGGTTTGTTACCTTTGAGAACATCGACGATGCCAAGGACGCCATGATGGCCATGAATGGGAAGGTGAGGGGCAGCCGGGGGTCCAGAGGTGGGGGTTGCAGGTGGAGGGTGGGAGGTGCAGAGGCTGATGGTGTCAACTTCTGGCCTGCAGTCTGTGGATGGGCGGCAGATCCGGGTTGACCAGGCCGGCAAGTCATCTGATAGCCGCTCCCGTGGGTACCGAGGTGGCTCTGCTGGGGCCCGGGGCTTCTTCCGTGGGAGCCGAGGCCGGGGCCGTGGGTTCTCCAGAGGTGAGTGTCGCTGGCAGGGTTGGGGTTGGGGTTGGGCACTGCTGTGGAAGCTGACACTCACTGCTCCTTCCCGCCCCTGTCCATAGGGGGAGGGGACCGAGGCTATGGCGGGGGCCGGTTCGAGGCCAGGAGTGGTGGCTACGGAGGCTCCAGAGACTACTACAGCAGGTGAGGGCGCGGGCCTGCTCCGGGCGCGGGCGGGCTCCTGTGCAGACGCTGGCACCGGCCCACATGTGTCCTTCCTGCAGCCGGAGTCAGGGTGGTGGCTACGGTGACCGGAGCGCAGGGGGCTCCTACAGAGACAGCTACGACAGTTACGGTAGGTGGCGCTCCAAGGGCCTGCGGTGGGGGCTCGGTGAGCCTGGTGCCCTCTGCGAGCAGCGGTCAGACCTTGTCGCTGTGCTTGCCCGCAAGGCACGAGACTGCCCTCTTGGGTCTGTGTTAGCAGCCGTTTCTATCACAAAACGTAAAGACAACACCAGACTGACCAAGAAGGAAAGGGAGAGCGAGGGCCCACAGAGCAGGCCGCACACGTGCATGTGGGCCCGCCGCCCGCCGCCCTTGGCTGTGGGGGGGGTGGTCGCTCCCGAGGCCGCAGGGCCAAGCCCCCAGGTCTGGGCCCGGGCATGGAATGCTGGTCTGGTTGCGTGCTTCAGTGCCTTTACACTGTGCCTGCTTCTTGTTCTCAGCTACACACAACGAGTAAAAATCCTTCCTGCTCAAGATCGTCCTTCCAATGGCTGTATATTTAAAGATTGTGGGAGCTGCGCTGAATCGTTAATGGTGTAGTGAACACACCTCCTTGTCCCCACTTCTGTAGTCTTAATCAGTTCCGATCTTGTCGAACACAGCCTGACTGCTTCTGACCCCCCCATGGCCTCATCACTACACTTTTCTTTTTAAGGAGGCGTTGTCTGTTTTTAAAAGTTTGCAAAACGTTTTGAAAAGCACTCCAGATCTCACTTTCACCTTTTTACCACGAGCCGTGAGTTTTAGAAAGTCATCAGGGGTTGTGTGGGTTTTGCTTTGTTTTTGATTCGTTGCCTTGTTTCTCTTTTTGGTTGGTCGGCCCCATGAAGTGGGTGCCCCAAGTCACTTCTCTTTGAGAGAGATCCGATTGTGAATCCGCTCTGTCAGAAGCTGAGCACGCTGTGGCTTTTTTCCAACTCCGTGTCACGTTTCTGAGTGTGGGTGGTAGGACCGTCCCGGTGGCAGTGGCAGAGCTGGGCAGCTCGGCCCGGCCCGTGTGCCCACCTGTGCTGTGTGACCCACGGTAGACTTGCAGACGTCTCCGAGAGGTTCTTGAAAACGTTTATTTATACCGTCCTTTTTACTGGAAGACGTATGCATATCCCATCCATGTTGTATTTGAAGTGGTTGAGGAATTCTTGTATGCAATTCTCTTTGGCTTCACGAAGCCGATTAAAAGACCATCTGAATGAACCTCGCTCTGACCATCGCCCTTTGATTACACAACACGCTCCCTGCTGCGGGCTCAAGGCAGGCAGGCCTGAACAGAGAGGGCAGCTTGAGGACTAGGCCTGCCGGTCCCGCCCAAGGCTGCCAAGAGCTAGACAGGGAAGGCAGAGTCAGTGCCCCTGGCCGGGCCCCCGTGACAGCAGACTGCCACCCGCTCCAGTTAGGTGAGCAGGTGGGTAACGGGAGCGGGCTGCTCGGACGCCAGGGCAGCCCCGGGAGGCTTCTGGCAGTGGCAGCTGGAGGGCTCGATGGGGTGGGCAGCTTAGCAGGGATGGTGGACATGGGGGCGCCTGACGCTGACCCAGAGCACCTTAGTCTAGAAGCAGGCCGGAGAGCAGATGCAGGCAGTGTCCCTGGGTGACTACGGACTGACCGACTGGCTCATTAGCTAGCTTTACTGTTGCTTTACAAGTTCCAAGCGTTCTCTGCTAGCCTATGGAAGCTGCAGCCCCTCGGAGGACAGAAGTGTTGTGCGCCCAACAGAAACCTCTGAGATGCAAGCTGCTCCCTGGGCTAGCTCATTTGTGGAGATAGTCCTGTAACTCGAGGTAACTCCTTTTGCTCGTCCGCATCCCTCCTGTCAAGAGCTCATTTGAAAGTCACGTACCTGGGGAATGTTCCTTTGACTGTTTTTTGCTTTTCCATTTTCCTTTTTTTCTTTTTTTTTTTTAATCAAGCTAGAGTTAAAGGCATTCCCAGCCGTTCGCCCTCCCCCACCTGTGGCCAGGCGAACGGCCCGGGAAGTTGTGCCTCTCCAGTAGGTTCGATCTGTAAGCAGGGTTGCAGACCACCTAATGAACACCTTGTCTTTTGAATTTTTTTGTTCGTCAATTGTCAATTGACCGTCTTTTCCAGACCTCTTTAAGTCCCATTCCTGACTAGCTCTCTCATGTCTGTTGCCTCCATGAGTTTTCCCTCAGTGCCCACACCAGTTCTGAGCAGCTCCATCTTGAGTGGTAGCTGGCCCTGCTTAAGAGTGGAAGGTGGCTGGCCCATCTGAAAGGCACAGGCCCATGCTGGCCTGTGGCAGGGGCTCTCGGGTTGGCTCCAGTGACTAGCTTGAGACCCTCCTAGGAGCTGTGGCCGGTGTTGGGGGAGATGGGGAGGGGCAGCTGTGAGCTCAGCAAGGGTGTCGGGGTTAACACTCCTCTGTTTTGGCAGGTTGAACAGAAGCTGGTGCAACTCGGAAGGGTGGCCCAAGAGCAGCAATGACCTGGGGTCACTGTCCCAGGAGGGATGTCACCTGGGAGAGAGAGCTGGAGGCTCAGCTGCCTGCCCTTGCGGCCTGACCCCTGTAAGTGCTCGTGTGGCCCTTGGGCCCTGGCGGTACCTGGCCCTTGTGGTGGGTTCTCTCCTGGCTGCCTGCCCTGCTGTGCCCCTGGTGGGGGCAGGTGTGTGCCTCCCGCTGGAGCCAGCCCTTTTCTCCCTTCACCTCTCCTCTTTCCAGCAGGTGCTTCACCGGCAAGGTTGGGGTGCGGGGCTTCAAGGTGCTCCAGGAAGACGGGTGTATGGTGCTCGCATGGTGGCCAGTCTTCGCCCACCCTTGAGTGTGACAAGACAAATGTGGAAGTCGCATTTAAATAAAGGGATGGTGTGTCCACCCAGTATTCTTGAGTCTGGTGTAGGGTGAGGCTGTGGAGGCGGGGGGAGGGGGGCAGGGGGAAGAATCCCTGGAGAAAGGCTCTTCAGGGCTTGAGCTGGATCCAAACCAGGAAGACCACGTGGTCACTTCATTGTCCCCTTGGGGGGTCTGAGGGACATGGTCAGCCTGAGCTGAGGAAGAGGTGGTCCCCAGAACCCCCCCCCATCCGAGTTGAGCACATGTCTCTCCCAGGGTCCAGGTCGAGCTCTTGGCCGAGTGATCCCCCGGCACCTTCCTCTTTGCCGCCTACGGAGCCGACCTTGCTTCCCAGGTTCGTCGCCTCCTGTCCTGGTCTTGGGGTGCACAGCGTGGGGCTGAGCTCTGGGCCCATTACCTCCAGTCCTAGCAGGGCCATGAGATGGCCCTCAGGGAGGGGCAGAGGCAGCGGGCCACCGTGCTGGTGTCCCCGCAGCCCAGGGCGAGTGGGGGCGGGACCACAAGAGTTCCCAGGGCCCAGAGAGGAGGGCGGTTGCAGGGCACGGTCGTGCCCGCTCCTCCCTCGCGGCCTCCGCCACCTTTGGGCGTTCCCGTGGGGCGGGGGCATTCAACGGGAAGCGCCGGCTGCTTGCAGCCCGTCGGCCGTCTGTAGCCTGGAGCCCGGCTCTTGTGACCTGCCCGCGGCTGGGCGCGCGGGGGGCGGGGCACTGGGGGGCGCTCCTGGGCCGGGCGGGGGCGGGGCCGGGCGGACGTTTCCGGGCGCCCGGCCCCGCCCCCGCGGGCCATTGGCTGGCACCATCTCCGCGGAAGTGAGTGACAGCCGGTCGCTTGGGCGGGGCGCAGCCACCGCTTCCGCCGGGCCATGGGGCCGCGCGTGCTGCCGCCGCGGCTCCTGCTGCTGCCGGCGCTGCTGCTGCCGACGCTGCTGCGCGGAACCGAGGAGGCCACGCCCCCGTTGCTGAGCACCGCGCAGGCCACGCTGTTGCCGCTGCGCGCCGCGACGAACTGGAGCCACCCCGGCGCGCCGCACAACAGCACACACCCACGGCCGCCGGGCTCGCCGGGCTCGCCGCTTCTGCGCTCCTTGTTCGTGGTCACGGGCCTCATCGGCCTGGCCTTGCTCTACTTCCTCATCCGGGCGTTCAGGTGCGTGAGGCGCACGCCGCGCTGCGCGGCCAATCAGCGCACGCCTCGCGCCGCACGTGGTGGGGCGCGAGAACCCCGCCTCCGGCGCGGTGCATCGTCGTCACGTGGCCGGCGGGTGAGGTCGGGCAGTGACGTGAGGGCCGCCGTTTCATAACCCGTGGATGCTGTTGCCGGTTTCCAGGACGCAGCGCTGGGGGCTGTGGGGGGCTGTGGGGGCCTGCGGGCCCCGAGGATTCCCGGGACCCTCTGAGGTTTACTCAGCCCCACCAGCACAAGTTGGGTCTGTGACCCCGGCCTACCCAGACTGCATCCTTCCCACAGCCCAGCTAGAGGAGGCCAGGGCCAGACCGGAGCCCGCCCCCGCTCCTTGCTTCTCCTGCTTTTTCAGCCCATAGTTGGCTGTGATCATCAGTTTTTAGGTCCGCCTGTGCTCTCCCCAAGAGCTGAGGACCCTCTTGCCTTCCCCGCGGTACACGTCCGGCCTGGTGCAGGCCCGTGGCCCCCACTTAAGGCCCCTAACCTTCCTGTTTGGCGTCCTCTCCGGGGCTGACCTCCAGAGGGCCTTTGTCACACACAGCTGACCATGTCCAGACCTCATGCTCTAAAGGGGCCCTCTGTATCCTACGTTGACTCTGCTGTGGGTGTACAGTGCTCTCTCTCCTCCGAGCACTTGCTGCGTCTCCCAGAGAGTCCCCGCTGCTTTCCCTGGTTGGGGTTGGGAACCAGGGCTTCTGCCTGAGACAGTTCTCAGTTCCATGTCTCTGGCAAACCCTCTGTCCGAGAATCTGCCTTCTAGTCAATGAAACGGGGTAATAACACCTCCCTGGAGGGGTCCTAGCCCAGGGGCTTCTGCCCACCCCCGACCCAGGGCCCTGCCCCTGGAGGTGTCCACCACCTGCTGTTGCTGTAGAGCAACTGATAATGATTGTGAGCTTTATGAGAAGTGCAGTTAGACCAAGGTGGTTCACAGCCAGGCTTTGAGGGGTGGAGCAAAGAAGGCTGAGAGCTGGACGACTGGACAACGAGAGGGCCATGGGAGAAGGCGGAGTGCAGGGCAGGGTGTCAGCAGCTCCCAGGAGGAACCTCGAGAGGGCCACTGAGCAATCCTGAACCTACTTCCAGGTTGAGAAAACCGCAGCGGAGGAGGTATGGGCTCCTGGCCAACACGGAGGATCCCACCGATGTGGCCTCGCTGGACAGTGATGAGGAGACGGTCTTTGAAACAAGGAACCTGAGATGGTAGAGCAGCCCTCTTCCCCACACCTTTAGGGGCTCCTGGGGGGCAGGGGCGCAGGCCAGAGAATCAGGAAGGTGACTGAGGTCCTCAACATAACCAGCACCCAGCGGTGGCCAGGCCTGGAGTGAGTGCCGGCTCTGCAGTCGCAGGCTGAGTGGCCGCATCTGGCTTCAGCTTCCCACTTCCTTAAGATGGGCCTGGCCCTGAAGTCCACGATCAGTGTCAGACGGAGGATTGACTGCAGGGTGCTACCAAGTGGGGTTGTCTCTCTCCATGGCCCCTGCCCTGGGAAGAGCATCCCAGGCAGAGGAAGAAGCAGAGAAAAAGGGCTGACCGCTGAGGTGAAACAGGAGCCACTGGGCACAGGGCCAGCAATGGGGCCTGAGCAGAGAGTGATGGCCTGTTTAACCCCAACATGTTGGACACAGAAGCCAGGAGATCAGGGGACAATTCTAACTTCCCAAGCCCCCTGCCAAGGGAGGCGTGAGTATTGTCTGGGAACCACTCTGGTCTCCATCTCTCCTGGCTAGAGGACCCTTTTTCTCCCAAGGTGGGCAGTCAGGCTGGGGGTGGGGGCCGAACAGGTCAGAGGTCTGCTCACCACCTGCATCTCAGGCACAGCGAGGTAGGGGCGGAGCAGGGGAGCTCTCCACTCCCTCCTTCTTACCTACCCCTCTCTTTCAGATACTCAGGTCAGGAAGCGGCATTTCCAGTGGCCCCGGGGGAAGGATAAGAGACAGGGCCTGCTCGCAGTGCTGGGAACACCCCACCGCTTCTGCCGGCCCAGAGAGCTTGTGTGGGACCTGCCCGGCCCTCCCGAAGCTGCTTTGGCCCTCCAACAAGATGAGACCGCCCAGGATCCCGGGTGGAAGCCAGAGGGGCCCTGGCAGCCCCACCCTGGACTCTTGAGATCGCCGGGCCAGATTGTGACTGTTGCCGATTGCCCTTTCCACTGGGGACCTGGCAGCCCCAAGCTGAGGCCTGGTAGCCCTGGGAGCACCTCACCCCCGGCTGGGGACAATAAAGGCGGCAGTGCTTCTGTAGCTGGTACCCCACTCCGCAGTGGGCCAGATCCAGTGTCCTGACTCCCAGGCGAGGGGTGGGCAACAGACATGGGCTCTCTGTGGGCCTCATTTGTCTCACCTGTGACCACCTGGCCCCATGCCCAGATGTCCAGAGGGTCCGGTGAGGAATCCCGGGAAGTGGATGGAGAGATGGGGGAGACCTACACCCACTTACCTGGAAAAAGGCCTTGCCAGTCATTGCCTCTGGGCCTAGAGAGAACAACTCTTCATCCATCAAAGCCCCTGCTCAAGGGCCACCCACTCCATGCTTCCTGCAGCCTGGGGGCTGTCAGGGGCCGTGCCCTCTGGGATCCCTGCCTTACCACGCACACTACAGCTGAGGGGGCGTTTCCCAAGGAGCCTCAGGCTGTAGTGCACACATCTGGAGCTGCCTGCAGACTGAGAGCCCCTGTGCTGACCCTGTCTCTCCCCTTTCAGCCTCCTGTGGAATCACTGATGAACCTGATCCCCCATCCAGGGCACCTGAGACCTGTACTGGTGCTCAGGTCTCCGTCCTGGCCACCTGAAATCCATCCCAAGCACTTGAACCCCATTCAGGCACCTGAATCCCATTGGGGCAACCCAACACTCATCGCAGGCACCCAGTCCCCATCCTGAGCACCTGAGCTCCATCCCTGGCACCTGACCCTCATTAGGGTACCTGACTCCCCATCCCGGGTCCCTGAGTCTCATCAGGATACCTCAGCTTCCATCCAGGCCACCTCGTCCCCATCCCTCTTAAGGGGTTTGCTTGATGAGTTCTGCAGGCCTTGTCTCTCAGGCAGAGTCCAGCTCTGGCCTTTTCCTCTCCACTCCCACCCGCTGTAAGTTTGATCCTGGAAAATAGGAGAGGAGGGGCTGGCACTGGCTGCCCACAGCTTGAGGTCTACACCAGGCCACTGGCTGGAGCCACCAAGAGCCTGTAAGTAGGAGGAGCTGTTACTAGGAGCTGCCACCAGGTGGCAGCCTTGTGCCACCTGGCCTCTATCCTGCTGGCCTGTGGTCCCAGGTGTGGCCTGAGCTAAATCATTGCACAGGTGAGGAAATAGGTCCAGCTGGAACCCCATTTTTAAGAAGTTCTGAGCCCCACCTTGTCCTCATGACCACCGTGGATGATCCCAGCCTGCCGCCCACTCAAGGTCTATCAGCCCTCCGGGGCCGTCTACCTTGGAGTCCTGCTGACCCTCCCTGCACAGCCCAGTCCTCAATCCCTCCCTGCCACCAGGGTGCAGAGGAGCTGTCTCCATCACGGTCAGCTGGTCACCCCTCTCTCCAGCCGGGGTCCTCTGCGCTGGTCTCTGGTCAGCTTCCTTGGGCATCTCTATTGGCAACCCCAGCACCATCCCGCTCCAAGTCTGCATGTACTTCCTCCCCCCTTACTGGTGCCCAGCTGCCACCTCTAAGAAGTCCTCCCTGATGCTCCTTCCCTGACCCTGGTTCTTTGGGAGGGTCCTGCACTGAAAGGCCAGCCAGCAGGTCCTCGGAAGTTTGAGGAAGTAAGGCCAGAGCCCCTGAGAGGCCCCAAGACTTCATCCCCCCGCCCTTCAGGCTCTGGTGCTCTCTCCCCATCTGTTCCTCTGTGGGTCTCTCTCAGCGTGTCTCTGTCTTTATCTGACTCTGAAGCCCTCCTTGCCTCTGTGTCTCTCTCCATCTGCACTGCCTCTTTCAGTCTCCTGTTTCTGTCTGTCCCTCTCTGTCACTTCGTCTCTCCGCGTCTGCCCCACTGGGACACGCTTTTCAACAGGCGTGCAGACACTGTCCACCGTCCCCCCACCCTGTGATCTGCGCCCCTTTCCCACAGCTCTGAGCGATTTCTCGAGCTTCAAAAGGCACATTAATTACTCTAATGAGGTCAGGAGAGACCCTGCGCTCTGCCATCCGGAGCCAGGAACGCACTGCGTGCCCCTGCAGCCTGGCGCCTCCTGCCCGCCCCCCGCGGGTGGGGAGGGGCGCCCCGCCCGCTTCCCGGCCCCTGCGCCTGTCAGCGGCCGTCAGCGCGCTCACCCGCACCCCCGGCATTAGTGTCGGGTAATTGGCAGCCCCCGCCAAGGTTAATGCACTATTAGCAGGAAGTTCTCCGCGGCTAAAAGCCGGGAGAGGGGCCTGTCAGCACGAGATGAAAGGCCCCGGGTCCCGACTGGCTCGAGGGCCACGTGTTCGTGTACGTGTGCGTGTGCTTGCGAGCCCGGCAGGGGTTACCAGCACCTTCCTCCACCTCACGCGCTCACATATGGGCACAGGCACAAGACCCGGTAGCAAGGACGCGACACAAGCCATCACAGGCGGGATGGACAGAGGACACACAGGCTGACGCAAACATGCCTGCCGCGGGTCCCAAGCCTGTGCAGGGTAGGGGTGCGCGGACCCACAGCCCTGGGCCCTCAAGGCGCTTCCCACCACCTCTGTTCCCCGCCCCACCCGGGAAAGCCCACGGGGTGCTCAGCAAACCAGACCGGGGTGGGGGGATGGTGACAGGCTGGCTCCTGGGTGGCTTGCTGTGTGGTTCAGACAGGATCCCGTCCCCAACCTCAGTTCTTCTGGGGAATGGGGCCAGGTGGGGACGGATGAGCTGGACTCCTTGGGCTCCCTAAGGGGGCAACTCGTGGGGGGCTACTTCGGGCTGGTGGCAGTGGCCAAGGTGAAGTGTCTTCTGTGGAGCTGCCAGGCTCCGTCTGCCGGCTCTAATGTAGTCTCAGATGTGGCCCCAGCACCCAGCAGGACCACCTCCTCCTCACCTGGTATCAGCAAGCTAGGGAGCTGTGCCCTCCCTGGGGTCCCCAGGATCCGCCCCCTGACTCCCCCGTCCCTGCTGAGGACTCAGTCCCCCGGCACCCCATCTCATCCTCTCTGAGCAGTCTGAGTCACCACCTCCTTCCACATAGCCCTCAACATCTTGGTCCTAGACCAGCGTGGCTGTCCAGCAGCACCCCCAGACGTGGCTCCAAGTAGCTCCCAGAACTGTGTTGCCCAGTGCAGTGACCGTGACCAGTGCCACCCAGCATGGTGACCGTGACTAGCTATTTACCTTTACATTAACTAAAGATAAGTGAAATCTAAACCCAGTTCCTGGTTGCACTGGCCCCGTTTTACATGCTCAGTAGCCACGTGGAGCTGGTGCTGGTGCCCGTGTGGGACAGTGTGGATGGGGAATGTTTCCATCCTCTCAGGAAGCTCTTTTGGACAGTAGTGGTCTAGATCCTAGGCTGGCAGGTCGCCATGGGAGGAGGGGTCCGTGTCCAGGCCCTGGGGCTGGGAGCTTGGAAAGTGAGGATGGAGGAGGGAGGGTGGGAAGGAAGAAGGGAGGAGGCTGGGGAGGAGGAAGAATGCAGGAGATGTGGAGAAGGACTGGGAGGAGGGAAGGGAAATTTCAGGGACGGCACCTGGTTGGCCTAGCGCCGGCCTGGCAGTGGAAGTAGCAGGAATCTTAGGTCCGGGCTGAGGTTACAGGGCCTGACTGGACACTGGACCCTGAATACAAGAGTGAGAATTTTAATTTATCATTAAGAGAGGGACCCATTTGTTTATTCTCAGTGACGGCCTGGGTGTCTCTCCTTGAGATCCCCCCCAGGTGCCAGCCAGGCTACTGCAGATGCTCCCCACTCCTGGTGGGGACTCGCCCCAGGCCGCACTCTGACCGGGCTCCGTGCAGCCCCAGACCCGCCAAGGCCCCGTGCCTGCCCTGGCGACCCCTGCCTGCCTCCTGAGGAAGGCTGGAGCCACAGCAGACTGTGGGTTTGGTCCAGTTTTTTCTGTCATATGAGAAATTTCTCCCAGCATATTTTTAGCTTCCTCCAAGGTGCTATGGCCTTTGAAGGTTGAGGGGTGCTAGACGATTATTCCCAGCCCTGGGGGTTCACTTTGTGGGCTGGTGCGGCCGGCAGCGGGTGATTGGTGATGGGGGTTGGCGGGCATGGGGTTCTGGGTGCTGGGTCAGCAGTCAGTGGGCAGGAGGCCGTAGGTACTAGGCCAGGGGTGCTGGGCAGGTCCTCAAGTCTGGGGCAGACCCTTGAGCCCAGGAATGCAGACCATGGTGGACGAGGACAGACCCCCACCAGAGACCCTGTCCTGGGTCTGGGCCTGGGACTGACAGTTGACCCTGAGTGAACCTTGAAACCAAGACTGACCCCTGTCCCCAAAGTAAACCTGACCTTTGACCCCTGACTCCAGTAGAAGCTTATGCCAGAAAGACCCCTGACCTCAGCTGACCCTTTGCTGGCCGAGCCTGGAAGCCGGGACAGCCAGTTCTGCGAAGGGACAGAGACTCTAGGGCTCCCCAGCCGCCCCACCGGGAGGGGGTCCCCAAGGGCAGCTGGGCAGCTGGTCCTACATCCCCACTCCCGCCATGCCCTGGGCCAGGCCGCGTTGCCAACCTGCCCTCCCCTCCCAGGGACCCCTCCTCTGGGAGCGGCCGGCGGGCGCAGGGAGGTTGAATGGGGGACGTGTGCCTTTGTTCCTGTCCCTGCTCCGGCTCTGACCTTGAGAGAGAGACAAGAACAGAAGGAAAACGGAGCTTCTGCTCAAATCCGCGCAGCGGCAGCGGCTCTCGCCTCGGTGGCCCCTGCATGCAAATGAGCCGACCCATCCAGGCCTTTGCTGGGGCCTCCACTTGCCCCATATGCCCTTCTGGCTCCCTACCTGCCCAAGTCTCAGTCCTGCCAGGTGTGGCAGAGGAGGCCCCCACCCACCTGTGAGGTCCCATGACGTGGGAGGGTGTCTGAGGGCAGAGAGATAGCAGGAGACCCCCTTTGTGGGTCAGGACACCAGGCTGGGCCAGGCCTGGCTCCTGGGGCTCTCAGCCCCTCTTCCCACGCTTGAATCCCACGCCTCTGCTTGGAGGACACCAGTCCAGGAGTAGCCTCCCCATCTCTCCCCAAAGAGCCAGCCAGCCAGCCGGGGCCGAGCCTGGCCTGTGTTGCTGGACCCCGAGCCTTCACTTCAGCAGCTTTCTGTTAGAAGGCCTGGGTGACCCTGGGCCAGTTTTGGCCCTCTGTGGGCCTCCTGGGACAGCCCTGGGACTTCAAATTTGGGCGCCTGAGGTCAGAGGACAAGACCCAGAAGCCAGGCACCCAAAGCAGATGTGCTGAGTCCCTTGGAGGGCAGAGGACAGCAAGCCTTGGGAGGGGTGGCAGAGGCACAGGGAGGCCATGCCTTGAAGGAGGAGAACTTGACTGGGAAGAGAAGGGGAAGGGCTCCCAGGCAGGGTGCAGCCCAAGCAAAGGCGGGGAAGTGTGGGGAGGAAGAAGCTCGGAACAGGCGACACACGCTCACAGCGGAGGTAGCGGCGCTATGTGGCTGGGATGGGTCCGTCTGCCATCCCTGCCTGGCTGGGGCAAAGCTTGATTTGTCAGTCTCTGGCCTCTCTAGGTTCCTGCAAGGAGTTCTGGTGATCCCTCACCCTGGGACCTTCCAGCTCTTGGCCCCCAGACCCTGCGCCAGGCCTGGGAGAGGGACACAAACCCAGAGAGGTGGAGTCTGGCTGGCACTACTGCCCTTTTGCAGCCAGCACTTGGTGACAGCGTACCTCCACCAACTCAGAGTCTGGTCGGGGAGACTAGGGCGTGAATAAAGACAGGAATGAAGGACAGGCTCCAGGTCCTTGCCCACAGGCCGCGCCACCCCTGCCCCAGGAGTGACCGCTCTGAGTCCCCTCAACCAGTCAGGGGCTCTGGCCCTTGGGTGGACCTGGGCCCTCCCCTCAGCATCCTTCCTGTCCTCTGCCCCCGTCAGGCTCCCTGCGCTCCCATGTGCTGCGGGCCTGGACACCCCTCTGGGCTGCCAGGAGTACAGGAGCCTGCTCACTGCCAGGCACCCTTAGGGACCAGAGGAGGAATCAGAGGCTCAGAGAGGCCAGTGCCCTGAGGTCCTCACTGGAGGCAGCAGGTTTTGGACTTGGGTCGACTGGACTGCAAAGTCTCCATCAGGCTGGATAGGGTGGCACGGAGTTGGCGCCGCCTGGCCTAGGATTTGGGGGTCTGGGTTTGAATAAGCGAGGCAAGCTAGGGGTGAGCTATCTCTATGCCTGCTGCTCCTCCCGTGGGGCCAGGCTCTGCAGATTGGCTTGGTGGCTAGAATGAAGGTGACTGAGAGGAACTCAGCGACCCTGGGCCGAGCCCGTGTGATGGCGGGGGTGGACGCGGGGCTCTGCAGAGTTGGGGTGCCTGGGGCAGGACCCTGGGGACACGGGCACCCTGACCCCCGGGATGCGTCCGTGACTCTTGGGCAGGGGCGGGGGTGGGGCGGTGGAAACGCGGCTGGGGCTGGAGCCCCCCGCCCAGCCCCCGCGTGGCCGGGGCACGGCAGGAGGGGGCGCCCGCGGCCCTCCCGGCGCTCGGGCGGGACAAAGGCCGGAGCCCCGGCTCCTCCCCGGCCGGTGCGGCGGCGACGGCCCGCGCTCTCAGAGTCTGCGCCGCCGGGCCGGCGCCCGGGGCCACCCCGGCGCCCAGCCCGCCGCCGCCTGACTTCTCGGCGCCCGAGGTCGCGCGCGCCCAGGCGGGGGCGGCCGGGGATCTCCAAGCGCCGGCGCGCCCTCCTCCCGCCCGCCCTGCGCCCGCCCGCTCGGCGGCGGCAGAGGAGGCGGAGACGGCTGGCAGGCGGCGGCCAGGCGAGCGCGGCGGCCGGACCGGGGCCATGGCGCCCGCGCAGCGCCCGCTGCTGCCGCTGCTGCTGCTGCTGCTGCTGCTGCTGCCGCCGCCGCCGCCGCCGCCGCCCTTCGCGCGCGCCGAGGACGCCGCCCGCGCCAACTCGGACCGCTACGCCGTCTACTGGAACCGTAGCAACCCCAGGTGAGCGTGGCCACGGGTGGGGACTGGGCGTCGGGAGACCCCGGACGCCCCCACCCCAGCCTGGCCTCCCGCCCCGAGCTCCAGGCGCTCCTACGCGCAGCCCCCGGACTGGGGGCGCCCGCTGCCCACGGGAGCCCCCAGGGAGTTCCGGCCCCCGGAGTTTGGGAGAGTCGCGCTCCGCGCGTATCTCCCCCCAGGGCACCCCGCTGCCTGCGATTTGGGAGACTCTGCGCCCTGCACGCCCCAGAGCTCTGCCGGCCCCAGAGTTTGGGGATCCCATCTGGCACCCTCAGAAGTCGTGCAGCCTGGAATTGGGGGACCCCATCCTCGAGCCTCTCCAGGGATCCCTGCTGGCTTTAGAGTTGGTAGGGATTTCCCAGAACCTTATTACTGAGCTGCGCCTGGAGGTGGGGGACCGTGGTACTGCCAGGCAGGGGTCCACGGGAGCGTTCTCCCCGTAGGTCCCCAGATGAACTTGGGGAAGTTGGAATGTCCCTCCCTACAGACTGGCCTCCACGTTCACTCCAGGGGGTCCCTGGTTCCTGCTTTGTAGTGAAGGGGAGACTGAGGTACCGAGGAGGCTGGGGGTCAGTCCCGGGAGTCTTGATCAGGTGGTACCCTCTCTTGCCCTCCTGGCGCAGATGAGGAAACTGAGGCTCAGAGGGGCTGAGCAGCTGGCTCAAGGTCATGGCGAGGGGAGGAGAGCTGGGGCAGGGACCCAGGTGGCCTTGTGCCCAGCCTGCCACGCCCGGCCGAGGTGCCCCACCCGCCTGCCTGCAGGCCTCCTCAGTGTCAGGCATGGAGTGTGATCTGGGGAGCAGCAGATGCCCCCATTAGTCGAGCGAGAAAAGTTTGCTGGTGACTGACCACGTCCTGGACATCAGCGGAAGCTCTGGGCCATCTGGGGTCTGGAAGGCTGGAGTGGGCTGGGGGTCCCATGGGAGATAGGGCTCCAGGGTCCTGTGGCTCCTGGTCAGCCCCGCAGTCAGGGTCAGGGTCTCATCGAGGCCGGCAGGGCTGCACATGAGGGGTAGAGACACCGGCCTCCCTGTTCCCTGCCCCTCTGCCACCGGTCACTTTCTCTCCGTTTTCAAGCGCCAGCTGAATCGCCCTCCAGAGCCCTCTGTTCTCCGCCGTCCCCTCACTGTCCCCTGCAGTCCTCGATCCTCCGGTGGAAAGTTGCATAAAGGGCCGTCTTTGAGGCAGGCTCTGGGACAAGGGCACTCAGTGTCCCTAGTGGGGGCAGGGAGTGTGCACCAAGACATCCCTCTCCGTTGCGGGGCTGTGGGGTCGGGTCCTGGAGCCCAGGGCAGAGACCCCGGGGCGAAGGAAGGGCGACTGGCCACCACGGAGCGGGTCCCCCGCGCCGTCCGCCCTGCTGGTCACATGTGGGTTTGATTAAGGCTCTTCCCTGCGGCCGAGCAGGGCGCCCAGCGGGCAGTGCTTCCCCGGCCCAAGTTTTTGGTTTCAGCTCCGGAATCTCCGTCCCAGCCTATGGCCTGTCCTTTGTTCTACCAAACGCCAAACATGAGAGAAGCCTTGAATGGGGACGGAAGGGGGTCACTGGGGCTGCCCGCTGCCCCACCTGCCACTCGGCTGCAGGCATGATGCTGGCCAGGGAAGGAGGCAGCCCCCAGTGCCCGGCCCTGGCTGGCTGCTTGGCCGCCTCCTGTTGCTGACCCGACAGCCCCGCTCTGACCAGCTGCCCTAGGGGATGGCCTTGCTGGTCCAGCGCAGACCCTGGGAGTCAGGGCTTCCTTCTCCCCTGCCTCCTGCCTGAGGCATCCTAGGTGGGAGGTGACCTCCCCGACTTCTTGTGATGCGGCCTGAGACCCAGGGGAGGACCTCACCCCAGGGAGCCGGGTTGGGTCCAGAATCGGGGCTTCATTCACCACTGAAGTTATGGGGCTCTGCCAAAGGGGGTGGCCTCGGTGGCCCAGGGATCCATCAGGAGGTTTGGTATCCAGAGGTGTCTAGACCAGAACCTGCGTCCGGTGACAGAGTGTGCGTCGGGCGTGGGAGAAGAGGTGGTGTCTGGGCTCAGAGTCCGAGGGCACCCGGAGTGGAGATTTGCTAAGGGCGCCTGGTCCCTGGCTGCTGCTGGGGAGAGAGGAGCAGAAGCGACACGCAGGCCTGAGGTGTGAGGCAGTCCCACAGGCTGAGACAAGAGAGATGGACGGGCCCGTCTGGGGAGAGACAGAGGAGAGGCGGAGGAGACGGAGGAGAACATGGAAAATGCAGGGACAGGGCCGAGCCTGAGCAAGGAGCGCACACAAAGGGCACAGTTGGGAAGGGGCCGGCGCCGGGGCTGGGCCGGCCAGGGTCGGGACCGCCTGGGCAGTGCAGGAGCTGGAGGGCTGTGTGTGCTCAGGTGGGGGGCCCCCAGGCACAGGCGGTGCTGTGGTGGGCCACCCTCACCCGGCCAGGCTTGGTACCTGCGCCGAGGTAATAAGTATGTGGCTGTGTTTCCCAAATTGCATTCTCCTGCTGTGCAGTGCTTCTCCTGCGCACACGCGGCTGGCCGACGTCGCGAGGGAGCCCCGCACCCACTCCGCCACCCCCGAAGGGTGGAGCCTGGTCCAGCCACCCAGCCTGGCACCCACACTGCCCGGCTGTCCAGCTGTCTGTCCTTGCCTGGGCGGGCACTCCTGGGCTGGCTGCCGGGCATCTCTGGGCCTGGCTGCAGCTAGGCTGGACTGGGCTGGGGGTCCTGGCCGGCCGAGTGCGGGGCTGTGTGTACTTCTGTGTATGTGGGGGGTACGGGGGTGTCTGCCCCGTCACTGTGCATTGCTGTGCACTCTCGCCCATGATTTGCAGGGGTCCTGGGGCACACGCATCACCCGGCCACACCGATGTTCACTCGCCTGCGCGTGCCTGGCAGCCCTGGCCCTGGGCGTCTGCACACGTGTCTGCATGATTGTGTCTGGAGTCCACGCGTGTGCAGAGTGCGTGCACGTCTGCAGGAGTTCTGTGTGTGGCGTGTGCGTGGTGTCTGGGGAGTACGTGTGTGTCTGCGTGTGCAGATTTGCACCTGGGGAGAACGTATGTCCATATGTGGGATACACATGTCTTTAGAGTGTCTGCATGGCGCGCACACGTGTGTCTGTGTGTGCAGCCCGGCTCTGGCCCTCCCAGGGCCTCCAGGGACACAGCTTGCCCCGCTGCCGGCCTGGCCACTCCTCCCCCACCCCCTTCTTGGGCCCAGGTGGGTCCCTGCTGCCTGTGGTGCAGAGGGGCCATCGAGGTCCAGAGCTGGCACTGCACACGCAGGGCGCCTGCCGCCCGGGAGGCCAGCGGTGCCCGCCGGGCTGGGGCTCTGCCTGACTGGGCCTCTTGGGCTTTGGCTAGACCTCTACAGGCCAGATCGCCCGCAGGTGTTGGCAGTGGCCAAGTTCCCCTCACAAATGGCCTGGTGGGAAAATGGCGGCTGGAGCAGCATCTTCCCTGGGGTGGGGGTGTCGGGCCCCCCGGTCCCTGCCGGTCTCACCCAGGCCTCTGGGACACCGACTTTGAAGGGGGCGACGCCATGATTTACTGCATGAGGCTTTTTTGTTTTGTTAGAAAAAGGCTCGTCCGCTGGCTTGGGGGCTTGGAGGATGAGGACCTGGGGGCCTGGGGGCCCTGGGGCCAGAGGGTGTGTTCTGGGGGGCTGTGGGGAGCCCCAGTTCAGGGATCCGGGAAGCCTGGGTGTGCCCTTGGGTGGATGGCTTGGCTGCTCGGAGCCCTGTGTCTCCTGTGTGAAGTGGGGCGGTGGTCGTGCCTCTCAGCGGCAGGGCCAGGGGTGCACAGGCAAGGCAGGAGCATGTCCCAGGGCAAGGAGGACCCCGATGAGGAGGGGAAACTGAGGCAGCTCCTGCGGGCCAGAGGGGGAGCCTCCAGGACCAGGCGCCTAGATCTGCAGCAATAGGGAGATTCTAGCCCGGCATGCCGGGGGCGAACCGCAGTGCGGGGGGCTGGCTGGCAGTTCTGAGATGCCCCCCACCTTCCCAGGGGCTGGGCTCTGGAGCTGGGGTTCACGGCTCCGTGGGGCCCAGTGGTCAGGTGGGCTGACCTACCTCTCCCCGGCCTTGGTCCCTCCCCATAGTGGACCCCAGGTGGCCTCGGCGGGCAAACCAAGAAACTGAGGCTTCAGGCAAGCGGTGGACTCGGCAGGATCTGGCCTCCATCTGGCTGGGGAGCCGGGCTGGGGAGGGTGCTGGCCATCTCTGACCTCTGGGCGCTCCAGCAGACATCTCCTGAGGTTCCTGGGTCCCTGGGGATCGTGGGTGGAGTGGTGGTCATCTCGGGATGGCAGGTGCATGAATAGGGGTCTGGGAGGCAGTGTTTTTGCAGAGCCCACGATTTCCTTCCATCAGCTGGTTCCACAGCCCCTGAGTCAGGCCATGTTTTCTCCATGACACACCCATCCCATGCCCCCCTCCTCAGGACGAAGGGCTTGGCCATCCTTGCCCTGCCCTGTTGCTCTGGGGGAACTGTCTCTTTTGGAGGTGGGTCCAGAGGGAAGGCTTGGCTGTGTCCCTCAGAGGGTGGGCATCCCAGATGCATGGCTGAAAGCTTGGCTCTGAGTTCTGTGGCCAGTCAGCCCAGGCCGGAAGCTCACCCCCACGCCCACTCTTGGGCCAAGCCTCCGTCTCGTCGTGGGCCTGGGGACCTTGGCTTTGGGAGGCTCCATTCACTGCAAGGGCCATGCTGCCCTTACCCGCCCCCCAACCCAGCCACAAACCCCCTAATCTGCCCACTCCTGGAGGCAGCCTCCCATTTATGCCTCCGTTTTGCGGACCCAGGGCAACTCACCTACAGCCATGAGGAAGTTGGGTCCAACTGGGGTGATCCCCCTCAAGAGGCGGCCACATCTGGGGCTGGCCAAGGAGTGTCAGGGACACTGCACACATTGTAGGGGCGGGGGAGGGTGGGGTGACCAAGGCAGGTGCTCCCTGTGGACTGTGCACCCAGGCTTCCTCCCACCTGAGACAGAGGCCTATGGGTGGGGCTGACCCTGCGGCCTTCCCCCACCTCTCCTGCCCACTCTGCCCCATTATTTTACCTCTTCAGCTCTGGGGCTTTTGCCTCAGTTTACCCCTGTACCCGCAAGGCCATAATCGTCCTTTCTCAGCTGACCCTGCACTCCCTTGAGGCCCTAATTTTCCATGAGGTCCCGCCCAGAGTCCACCCCCAGCCCCCGCCCCCAGCAGGAGGAAGCTGGCCAGACTTCAAATGGGGCCAGCATCTTCTTGGCTAGGGGAGGGCACTGAGGTCTCGGGGCCTCGCTGGGGGTGGTGGGGAGGGGTGGGCGGGCTCTGTCCATCCTGAGCCCCAGGACCCTGCTCCCTACAGGCCGGCCTGGGTGTGCTCCTTGCTGGGATCTTTGCTGGTATCTCTGAGCCCCCCTTTTTTGAGGGTTTGTCTGTTTTGGGGGGAGAGGTAATTAGGTTTATTTATTTATTTATTTATTTATTTATTTATTACTGGAGGTGCTGGAGATTGAACCCAGGACCTCACGCATGCTAAGCATGCGCCCTACCACTGAGCTGTACCGTCCCCCAACGCCTCTTTAATAGGAGCTGTGAACGGGCTCAGACCTGGGAGACAGAGGCAGAGGAGCAGGGATTGGTGGGGACACAGACTCCCCTGGGTGCAGGATGAGGGCCTGGCTGCTGCCTGTCCCACCTGTGCCTCAGTTTCCAGTCTGGGAAGGTGGCACAGTACCCCCACCCCCCATTGGGGTGAGACTCCTAATTAGTTGCTTTGCGATTAGCATCTAATGACTTGACAGTCTCCCGATTGGAGCTAATTAGCTGCGTGCCGGATGGTTGCCAGGGAGGGGGTGGTGGGTGGGGTTGGGATGGCCGGTGAGGGTCACTGGGGGCTGGGAGGGCTGCCTGGAGGAACCGACACTGGCAGGCAGCTGGCAGGATGAACTGAGGGTGAAGGTGTGGCTGGGTGGGGGCAGGGAGGTCTGAAAGCCTCAGGGAGCCCTCTGTCTGGGAAGGGATCCCAAGTTAGTCATTAACCCCTTAGTGAGAATTTCGATCTCTATCTGCCTCTCCCACAGAGCATTTGCATATCAGGCTTCGGCACTGATGGAGGGAATGAAGGCTTGTCTTGCTCTTACCAGGCTTGGTTTAGGATTGGGGCCCCCTCCCCTGCACAGGCGCCACCCTGAGCAGGGGCGAGGCGCCAGCTTGGAACCGGGATTGCCAATGCAGCAAGGCCGGCGCGGTTTTAGGGTGGGGAAGGGAAAAAAGTGGCCCATGTAGGAGGCCAGAGCTCAGGTGGTGGTGGAGGGGGCAGTGCTTCTCCTGGGACCCCCCTGCTTGGGGTCCTCACTCCTGAGCCTGGGGACAGCTTTCTGCTCTTCATGTCTCTTGCACCTTAAAGACCTTGCACCCTTGGCCTTTGTTCAATGAACAAACATGCACTGAGTGCCACTGTGTACAGGGCCTGTGCTGGCCACAGAGGAAGGGCCAGTGAAGGAGGCCAACCCTGTGATTCGGGAAAGGCAGGCAGTGAGCTGTGTGAAGGCACATACATACAATGATGCCTGAGTGAGATGAGGTGGGAAAAGCAGGGAAAGGCGTTCAGGCAGAGGGAGCCGCTTGTGCAAAGGCCCTGGGGTGCAAACAGCTCGGCCTGGAGGGTGAGCTGCGGGAGGCAGAGGGCGATGAGGTTGAGGGTGGGAGCCACACGGGGCCTGGTGGGCCTGAGAGGCCTGTGGGTTTTGTTCTGAGTGGTGGGGAACCAGTGGAGGGCTTTGAGCCAACAGATCACAGGGTCTGATTTACATTCAGAAAAGCGAGCCCTGGATTTTGGGAGGAACCTGGCCACCCTGCTGGGGCCTGGACTTCCAGCCTCTGAGCCAGTAAAGCAGCTTTTGGTCTTTTCAGAAGGTGAGCTGAGGGGAACGTGATGGTGGTGGTGACACCGTGGGAGGAAGGCAGGGATCACGGGGGAAACACAGGCAGAGGCGGAGGGAGAGGCAGGGGAGACGCTGCAGCCCCACCTCTCGAGTCCGTTCTCTCTGGGAAGACCCTGCATAGAGTCAGGTTCTCTTTCAGGCTGAGTGTGTCTCCTCCGGCATCATGCCAGGGACGAGAGGGGAAACTGAGGCCCAGAGCTGGGTGGGGGACCAGGACCCCCCCACTGCCTGCGGTTACCCATCACAGCCTCTGCCGCAGGGCCCGCCTGGTGAGGGTGGGTCCCCGGGCGGCTGCTGGGCCATGGCTGTCATCGATCAGCTGATCAATGGGGCCGGGAAGGAGCGAAAATGACTTTTCAAAAAGCCTGGAGCAGCTTCTGCATCGATCGCGCCCAAGGGGCCGGAGAACAAGGCTGGTCAATGAGATGCCTGTGCCCGGCCAGCCGTGGGGCGGCCCAAGGGAGCAGCAGGGTCCCAGCCTGACCCAGGGTCGCCCCATATCTGTGTACACCGCTGGAGTTCTCCCAGTATCAGCCTCAAGGACCATCCCCACTGCACAGAGTTGGAAACTGAGGCTTTGAGAAGAGGAACTGAGAGACCCAGCTGGACTCCATCCTGCCACTGAACCAGGATTAGGTGGATACTTGGCCCTCGACTGACCCCCGCTGCCAGACACGTTTATTCTGTAAATGCTTTCCCACCTCTGTGGGACGTGGGTGGGCTCCCTGTCCCTGGAGAAACCCAGCAGAGGGGGGAAGCGGCTGGGGGTGCATCCACCCCACCCCCCACCCCCCGCCAGCTTCCTGACCAGAAATTCTGCGAGCCTTACCTCAGCGACAGACTTGAAGTCATCACACTGGCTCTCTAGTGACCGATGGGGAAACAGAGGCACAGGAGCCGGGTCTTCTGCCTGCCTCCTTCCCACCTCTGGGGTTCCAGGAGCCCTTGCCCCTGCCTGGTGCAGTCTCAGGGGTGGCAGGGGGCAGGCCAATGCCATCTGATAACCCAGCCGCCCCCTCAGGTGCTGACTGTGCCAGTTACCACAGCCGGCATGGGGGCCCTGCCTTGTTCCCTCCCGCGGGCTGGGGCAGCTGCTGGAGCAGGCACGGAGGGGCTGGGATCCTAGCAGCCTGTGCCCTCCCTGCCCCCGAGCCTCACTGGGCCTCAGTTTCCCCGCCAGTGCAGGGAGGGAGGAGGCAGGGACAGCCTGGGGGAGCCTGCCCCCCAGCCTTCCGCTGCTTGGGCCTTTTATGTGCTAATGAGCCCCTCTCAGGAGGCCCCCTTGTCCCCCCTCGGTCCAGGCCGCGTTTACATGACAGGGGCCCGGGGGACCGCGTCCATGAGATCTAAGGGCTCCTGGCGCTGTAGCCCGAGGCGATGATGGAGGGGGAGCTGCCGGTCCCTCGCTCAGCTGACCTCCATCCTCATCAGATGAGGCTGGGTCTGGGGGGGTGTCCCCTGGGGAAAGGGGTGCATGCTGCATGTCAGTATGTTAAGACCCCCAGGGCAAAGGCTGGGGGCAGAGGTGTCAGGGGTGGGGAACCTGGCGGGGTGGCCCAGAGCTTGAGGGGTAGCTGCCAGGTTTTAATGGCTCTGAAGAGAGAGCACAGGATGCCACACCGTATGGAAGGGGCGGTGCTGGGGGCAGTCGAATCCAGGGCATCCCTGAGTTGGACTGAGGGGGTGAGGCCCGAACAGCCTTCCCAGGAAGCCTCTCCCCTTTCAGGGAAACTGAGACTAGGGGAGGGGTAGAGCCTGTCCCAGAGAGGCCCATGTCTCCCCCTGCCCTTGGCCTGCCTTCTTGCCGGGCAGATCTGCAGAAGGAAAGCTAAGGAGGCTGCATCTTGGGGTAGCATGGGGGGCCTGCCTGGAGGAGGGGGCAGAGAAGTCAAGCAGTTACAGTTTTGGAGATGGACTTCCTGGGAGGGGAAGCATCTTGGGCCAGGCCTGTTGTGGCTGAGGGGCACAGATGTCGATTCTGCACGGGGTGAGGGGCTTGGGGGGGCTCCCAGTCACAGGGAGCCTGCTCGGTTGCATCTGGTTACCCAGAATGCTCGGCGGCAGCCCCTCCTCCCCAGCGCCCACATCATTGTGGGCCGGTGGGTGGCTCAGGACTCCACCGCCTCAAGGCACCTGCTGTGGCCTAGTTGGGTGGTGGGTTGTTCCAGGCAAGGGACCATGGGCTCACACCTTGGCACCTCTCTGTGGGCAGGGCGTTTGCCCAGCGGTCCCCTAACCACCCCCCTGCCCCATCTCCCACCTACCCCTTTGTCCCTGAACTAACCCATCTCCCCCGCTCCTCCCCCGCCTGCCCTGGTGCTCCAGAGCCGCCCCCGGCCTCTGTTCCCACGCTGACCACTGACCCCTACCCATCTTCCCCATCCCTCCCTTCCCCACTTCCGTTCCGCTGTGCTCCCCATCCCCCATCCCCGCCCCTCCCGGGCGGTGACCACTGGCCGCTCCGGCAGGTTCCACGCGGGCGCTGAGGACGACGGCGGCGGCTACGCGGTGGCGGTGAGCATCAACGACTACCTGGACATCTACTGCCCGCACTACGGGGCGCCGCTGCCGCCGGCCGAGCGCATGGAGCGCTACGTGCTGTACATGGTCAACGGCGAGGGCCACGCCTCCTGCGACCACCGGCAGCGCGGCTTCAAGCGCTGGGAGTGCAACCGGCCCGCGGCGCCCGGGGGGCCACTCAAGTTCTCCGAGAAGTTCCAGCTCTTCACGCCCTTCTCGCTGGGCTTCGAGTTCCGTCCGGGCCACGAGTACTACTACATCTGTGAGTGCGGGCGGGCAGGCCGGGCTGCCCCTGCGCCCACACTGCCTCCGGCTCGGCTCCCAGCCCTGCGCCCGGTCTCCCTGTCCTGCCCTCGAGCCCTCCTGCGACCTCTGTCCCTGGATCGGCCCCTGGGCCTCGGGGCTGGGGGAGCAGTGGCCCCACCATCAGCCTGTCCCATGCTGAGACCAGGGGTGCTCCCCAACCCGGCACTGAGCTGGGGAACAGGCCTGCGGAGTCTGGCGAGGGAGGGGTGAAGGCCGGCCAACCCTGGACTGCTGGGATCTCCCCACCTCCCCACAGCCCGCCCACTGGCCCCCAGATTCCCTGTGGACTGTCAAGGCTACTTTTTCAGGTTGGCTGGTGACGGCTCAGGACACTAGGCCTGCATGCCCAGCTGGGGTCCTGGGGCTGGGTAGGCTGCCCCCAACCCCTGCTGGGCCCCAAAGGGCCCCTTTCCTCTCCTGATCAAGTGCCAAGGACAGGGTCTGGGGAGGCAGCTGAGTCAGGCCTGGGTTTGGGTTCCTGCTCTGCAGGGCCTCTGCAGGGCCTCTGCAGAGACAGGCTATCCACTGTCTCTGGAAACCTGAGTCAGGAATATGGGGTCCCAGAATTGCCCCTGCCGAGATGGGGGTATCAGGGCGCCCACCTTGGCATCGGACTCATGCTGCCCCTGAGGCCCTGAGACTCAGATGGACTGGGGGAGTCCCTGCTTCTCAGCCTCCTGGGGGCTGATGGGGAGCAGGTGGGGAGTGAGGGTCTGTGCCCCGGGACTTCAGGATGGGGCCGGCACCTTGCCATCCCGGCTCCCACTGAGTCAAATTGAACTCCACAAGGCTCCATTTCCTCCTTTCTCTGCTCTATTTGGATTTTTTCTTTTTAATTCAAGGAAGGAGGGGTTGGGGGAGGGGAAGAAGGTGTTTAAGTCCCCGTAATATAAGAAAAATTACATTTTTCTTTCTGAGACGAGAGTTTCATAAAGATAATTATTGTAATTATTCGTCCTATCTCTGTGACGAATGTTATTTTTATTACGTGCTTTTTAATCTTCATCTCCCAGCATGAGGGGCTTCTAGGGGTCGGGCAGAGGTGATGGCCACAGAGAGGACGGGCAGGGACAGGCCCAGCCGCATCCTTGTGGGGGCCCACGCCTGTTGAGCGCATGAACCCCACCGCCCGCTGGGCCTCAGGCTTCCCTCCCTGGCCAGTCCTGGTCCCCAAACCCCTGCCTCCTGAGTCCTCAGTGATGCTCTGGTACCACTGCCATGCCCCTCCGGGTGCTTGCCAAGTGGGTTAGGGAGCAGGGAGCCGACGGTGGAATTTTTAGGCGTGAGGACCCAATGTGCTTCAGCCTCCACGTGACCCTGGGCGGTGTGGGTCACGGTTGGGGTGAGGTAGGAATGCTGCCTCCTTCCCCAGGGTAACTGGGCTCCCATCACCCCCCAGATGGAAATATTCATTTCCAAAACACCTCCTGTGGGCCAGTTGAGGCCCGGATAGGGGATTACTTGCTAACAAGCAGCCTGAGAGCAGGGATTTATCCTGAGTCAGTCATTTGGTTACACTGATTCTTTGCTGATTGAAAACAAACCTATTTTTATTCATCACCTTTGAACCGTGCCTTAAGCTGCCCTGGGGTGAGCTAGAGCCAGACACAGACACCCACCTGCCACCTCCCCATCTCTGGGGTTAGCATTCAGCAAAGGGAGTGTGCAAGAGGACTTCTGAGAAGTCATGGGCATTGTGTCTGGGGCTGTGATGTATGATTAGGAGTTTTATGGGTAGATTCCCTGATCTGGGGTCAGGGTTGGTTCATGGGCATGGGAAAGGGGATGCAGCCCCAGGAGGTCTCAGATACTGACAGCCCCCTGCCCCACTAACCCCCAACCCCTCTCTTCCAGCTGCCACGCCACCCAATGCAGTGGACCGGCCCTGCCTGCGGCTGAAGGTTTATGTTCGGCCAACCAGTAAGTATCTGGGGGGGGTCATGTAGGTTCCAGGCCCCCACTCTTGTTTTCTCAACTCAATGAATCCACTGAGCGGTCAGCAGAGTCAGAGGGTGGTCACAGCCTAGGCTGGGGAGTCCCACAACCTCCACAGTGGGCAGAGCAGGCCCTGCCCAAGCCTCTGTTTTCCCATCTGCAAATGGGAGTGTTTCAGACCTCCAAGAGTGAAGGTTGAAGGCCATGGCTGGGCTTCACTGAGGCTGCAGCCCCTTCCCCCAGAGAGTGGGCATCAGGGGGCCATTCTCTGAGGTGGACCAGAGGGCCCGTGGTCTGAGCTCTTCAAACATCTCAGCCAGTCTCTGAGAGAAGAGGGGACTCCCGCAGCCTTGACACCTCACCCCGCACCAGGCTCACATTTACTAGGTGCCTGCTGTTTGCCAGGCTCTGTGCTGGGGGCACAGCTCCAGCCCAGGTGGACAGAAATCTCTGCGCCCCGAGGTGTGGAGGGGCGAGACGCTTTACGAGGCCAGGTCCCAAGAAGGCCTGGGGAGCAGGGGGGCGGGGCTGCCCAACGCCCTGTCTCCTGTCCCCCCCCAGACGAGACGCTGTACGAGGCCCCAGAGCCCATCTTCACCAGCAACAACTCGTGCAGTGGCCTGCACAGCTGCCGGCTGTTTCTCAGCACCGTCCCCATGCTGTGGGCCCTCCTGGGCTCCTAGTCCCCGACCCACCAACCGGCCGGGACGCCGGCCCCAGCTGGACGGCTCACCTCCGAGACCAAATAGAGACGCCGCTTCTCCCCCGGCCGGTGCTGCTCCACGGGGCAGGGGCCGCCCGCCCCAGGGCTGGCCAGGGCGGTGGCAGCCCCGGCCCCCCCGCGCGCCTGGGGCCGGCTGGCCTCTCAGCCCCTGGCCTGGCCACCGTGTCTGAGGGCCCTAGAGAGCCCGGGAGCCTCTTGGCGATGCTGGGTGGTTTGTTTTCGCGTTTGTTGGTTTGGTTTATTTTTCAGTGTATTTTTCATGGTTGGATCAGAAACTTGAGTTTTTTATTTAATTTATTCCTTGCTGTCACCCGTGACTTCGGGAAGAAAACAGAATGGATGGGGCAGGGGCTCCTGGACCCCTGGGGGAGGGGGATCGGGAAACCCCAAATCTGGTCAATCCATCTGTTGAGTTCTGGCTGACGTGGACCCCCAGGTGCCGCGGGACAGGCTGGCCTGAGGCAGAAGGGGTGGCGGTGAGTGCCCCCTCCCCACCGATTCGGGCCCAGGGGCTCCCAGCCCGCCCTCCTCCCGCCGGCACTGGCTCTCAGAGTGCAAAACCATGAGGCTTCACCAGAGGCCCTGTGGAGCCTCGGCCCCCTCGGAACCACAGGCCCCACCCGTCCCCCAGCCTCGCTCGATGGCCCCCGAGGCCGAGAAGACATTACATTTATGTAAATAGAGCCAGCAAGTATATACTGTGATTTATTTTTACTGTATTCCTGAGGATGGACTGGAATGTTTCTTTTTTCCTCACCCCTTTATGGGGAGAGGGGCTTTTATTTTGGCGGGGGGGTGGGGTGGACTTTTTAGAGTAGAAGCTGCACTTCGCAATAAGCTCCTTTGTCTGTCAGACCCCCTTGCCTCGACTCTATGACTAATAATGTTTGTAAGAAAAGGGAAAACAGGACAGAACAAAACGGGGAGGGGGGACATCACCACCAAAAAAAACACCCCTCCCAAAGACACTTCAATGAAGTAAACAGTGCATTTATACAGATTTCATATTTCTACCCGCCTTTCCTGACCTGTGTTTTATATATATTATATATAAATATATATCGTGCGCGGCCGCCGGGAGACGGCTCAGGCACGCCGGTGGGGGGCTTTTGTAGGGGGTGGGCAGGCAGCGTGGCCACGCCTGGAGCTGGCGACGAGTCCTCCCCCTCTCCGTCACAATCAACTTTGGATTCTGTATTTTTTTATAATAAAATGAGTGTAAACGTCAAGGCTGCGTGTGTTTGGGGCTGCCGGTCGTGCTGGAAGGATGCTTTGTGCTAATCGTCTGGAGTCGGGTCTGGACTCTGCTGGGAGGGGTGTCTTTGGTTCTGTGCACCTTTGGGAGCTGGACACCGGAATGAGCATTTTAGGGGGGGGTTGTACCCTTCATCGCCACCCTGGGGGATGGGACCAAGCCCCTGCGCCCTAGGGCAAAAGGGAGGATGGAGGGAAGAGGGAGACTGGCTGTGAGCACGCAGCAGGGCTTACTAAGCATTATTCACCCAGCGCACCTGAGCACGTCGGAATCCCTGGACCCCAGGGCCGGTCAAGGCCTCCTGTACCCTTGGCCATGCTCGGTGGTGGTGGTGGGGGATCTGAGGGGGTGGTCTTCAGGTCCTAGGATGACTCTTACGGTCCAAATTCTGTGACTTCTTGGTCGCCAAGCTCTGCTGTAGTGTGACTCAGTTTCCCCAGATGCTCCAGGCCAGTGTAGGGGTCTGTCGTCTCTAATCCTCTCCTGGCTTTACCTAAAAGCCATGTGTCACAGGGTTCTGAGGTTCCAGGGGCCTTCACCCCAGCCTAGCCCCAGAGGGGGCTGAGGGACTGGGGCCTGGGGGCTGGTCCTCGCCTTGGTGCCACCTGCCAGGACCGCAGTGTCCCCGCCACGATGAGCCGAGAGGGAAGGCTCTCCGCTAATCAATCCGGCCGTGCTGGGTCCGGAGACGGGGGCTGCCTCTTAATGAGGCCAGCAAGCGGCACAAAGACCCCTGTGTGTGCCCCGCCTGCCCTGCCCAGCGGCTGGGGACGGAGGCGGGGCGCCGTTCTGATCACCACGGACAGGGAGACGAGGGATGCCCCCTCCACGGCAAGGGCCCCGAGGCTCAGAGAGGCAGGAGGCCTCCCAGTGCCTGCTCTTCCTGAGACCCCTCACCCCAACACTCCAACCTGCCCATGGGGACGGAGGGAACTGGAGGGAGAGGATGAAATGCAGGGGTCATGGGGCAGAATCTTAGCAGCTAACTTTGATTTTTGTTACTTAAAAAAAATACTTACTGAGATATAATTCACCTACTACACAATCTATCCATTTAAAATACAATTCCACATTTTTTATATATTCACAGGGTTGTACAACCATCACCACTATCTAATTCCAGAACATTCTCATCACCCCAGAAAGAAGCCTGGGCCCCATTAGCTGTCACCCCAGCCCCCACCCCCAGCCCCTGACGACCAGGAGCCCCCTCCCTGTGTCTGGGGACTGGCCTGTTCTGGACATTTCACATCCATGGAGTCACACACTGTGTGTCCTTCTGTGTCTGCGTCTCTCACTGAGCATCGTGCTCTCAGAGTCCGTCCATGGGGTAGTGGGTGTCAGTACTGCTCTCCTGTTCACGGCTGAATAATATTCCAATATGTGGATTGATAACATTTTGTTTATCCATCACCAGTTTATGGACATTTGGGTTGTTTCCTTTTAAGTATTTTGAGGACTGTATTATTTTTGAGACAATGCTTTAACAGAAAGGTGACCTTGAGGGGAGGGTATAGCTCATTTGGTAGACCACAGGCTTAGCATGGATGAGGTTCTGGGTTCAATCCCCAGTACCTCCAAAAAATAAACAAATAAGTAAACCTAATTACCCCCCACAAATAAACCAAAAAAAAAAAAAAAAAAAAAAAGAAAGGTGACCTTGGATGGGTAAGTACCAAAAAACTCTGTTCCCACCTTGGAGCCTTTGCACGTGCTGTGCCCCTTGCCTGCTCTGCTCTTTCTATAGATCACTGCTTGGCTCTCTCTCTCTGCCCCTTCAGATTGGTCAGTTGTCCCCTCTCCACCTCCCTGGCAAAGTGCCCTCCCCACGCCTCTTGCTGTCAGATTCTTTACTTGTCCATCTTCACAGGCTGGGAGTCCCCAGAGGGCAGGGGGACTGGCCCACAGTCAGGAGTCTCTCCGCAGACTTGTCACCTGCCACATGCACAGACACACGTGCACACGTGCAGAGGAGCCACCCAGCCGCGCCCAGCTCTGCACACCCCTGTACTGACGGATGCCTGTGTTTGGGGCCTGGGTCTCTCAGGAACTACCCTGTCCAGCGCCAGCCACCGGTCCCAGCCGTGGGGGCCACCGCCAATGTGCAGAGTGGCCACTCACTCCCGGGGCTGCAGTGTGCGTGGCGGGGTCCCCCAGGGCGACCATCAGTATGCGGGTCCCACGCGTACCTGGAGGCTCTGGAGTGAAGTGATTTCCCTTCCACAGCCCTGCTACTGGCCAGGGGTTGGGGTTCGGGGGAGTCCTGAGGGTCCCCCACCCCCAAATCCTGACAGTTGCTCTCAGGTGGAGCCAGGCTTCCCCAGTCGGGAACTCTTCAGATTCATGGCTGTCTTGGTCTGGTGCATTCAATGCCCATGGTCACTGGAGGGCATCCCACAGCCCTTCCCCTCTGGGCCCTGGGTCCCCCGTCCGTGTCTCTGGGGAAAAGCCCCCGGCCCTGCACTTGGGTCCTGCCCTGTGACCACGACGGAGGGGCTGATGCCTCGCCCTCTGGACTGATGCGTCAAGTCCCTTGGCCACGGCCAGAGAGCAGGTCAGGTCAGGGCCCCCACAGCTCCCCCAGGTCGCTCGGAGGAAAGGCCACAGTCCCAGGACTGCAGGGCTCACGTCGCTTCTCCAGCGTCTCCACCTGGTCCTCCCTCCTGACACCTGCTCCCTCGGGGACAGTCCGACTCTCTGGGGCGCTCCTGTCCACAACTCCCATGTCTCCCGTGTCAGTGTCAGCTCCCCCAGCAAGCACTGAGTGAGCACCTACTCTGTGCAGTCCCTGCTGGGCCCTCCCCTGGTCTGTGGTGTTGGAGAGAGGACGGTGGGGCCTGCTCCCGTGGCTCCAGGGCCCCATATTTGAGGGGCTTATGGGTCATGGGAGGAGGCTGTGGTGTTGGGGACCCTGGTCCAGGTTGCAGGTGGCTCGGTGGCCACTGATGGACAAATAAAAAGTGAGTTCACAGCCAGAGAGCCCTTGATGAGCCATAAATCACCACAAGATGACACACAAGCCGGAAATTAAGTGGCTGTAGCCGGGCTGGTGTGGCCGGTGGGGCTGAGATGGCCAGGGTGAGGCCAAGAGCCCTCCCACCCTCAGTTTTCCCTCTGGAGCTGCTGGCAGTGGTCATGATTGGAACAATACTGGTGGTGATCAGGGCTGGTGCTGGTGTGGACAGGGAGTGGGGCTCAAACCCTGGGCACAGAGCAGGTGGCAGCGGAGACCAGACTGATGGGCGATTCAGGCATTTCCTTACCCCGTCTTCATGGAGGTGGGAAGGGAGAGGACAGGGGCAAAGGAGGTGGGCAGGGGGAGCCAGGGGTGGCTTTGGGGCAGGACTGGAGGCCAGGGAGGAGGAGGGGACTCTGGGGGGGGGCACTGCTGAGCCTGAGGACCCCGGATTCCCCCTGGGGAGGTGTCCAGGAGGCCGCTGACCCTTCAGTGCCTCTCCTCTCTGCACTGTTGCCTGATGGAGCAGAAACCCCACCCCATCCATCCTCTCCACACTTACAGGCTTACTTATGGGAGCGAGGAATCTGGGGGTTGCCCACTCCATGGTTGAGGCAGGGATGTCCTGGGCGAGACCCCTCCCTCTCAGGCCAGAGAGAGAGGCTCTCCCAGGGGGCTCCCACCCTAAAGCCCTTGACCCGCCCCATTGATCCGGAAATGGAGGCTGAGGCCCAGAGGCAATCGATGAACCCTAATGGACAGTGCAGTCCCAGGGGAACGGTGGGCACTGAATGGTGGAGAAGACCTATCGTGTGCAGATGGGGAAACTGAAGCCCCACAGGTCGACGGGAGTGAATCCAGAGTGAGCCCCTGGCCTCCGTGGCATCAGGAGTTTGATCTGAACTGGATCTAGGAAGCAGGGCATGGAGGAGACCTGGGTTTCTCCACAGCAGCCCAGGGTGGGAGCCTGGGTGGAGGGCTGGTCCCTCATGCCCACCCTCCAGGAAACACCAGTTCACCCACCAGGCTATGGTAGGGCCACAGAGGGGTGTCCTCTCCACAGCTCTGATGCACCGGCTTACTTGGGGGAGGAGCTCCGCTGTGGGCCGGCGTTCAGGTGCTTCCACCAGGCTGTGCGCCTCCCTCCGTGGGCCTTGGGGTGGGAGGGTCCCGTCAGGATCCCATCCCCTGCCCCTCCGCTCCTGCAGCAAGGTTGCTTGGATGGCTGGCAGAGAGGCTGTGGGAGGTGGCGGGGGGTTATTGTCTATGGAGCCCCGGGAGCCCCTCACCTGCGGAGCCCAACTCCCCGCTGCTTCCATGATTTATTTGCATTATCTGCTGATCCCTTCCAAGGTTGCCACTGTTAATGAGAGGGAAACTGAGGCAGGCGTCAGTTTTCCCAGCCCAGGCGGGGTCCTGGGGGAGGAAGAGGAGACGAGAGGTGGTGGTTGGACCCCGAGGACCCTCGGGCGGGGGCGGGGGCGGGCTAGAGAGCCAGCCGCCTACCTCAAACCCGTTTGCAGTTTTAAGTGCTTAAAAGCCTCTTGCGGCCGCTGGGACCCGCCAGTGGGCGGGCGGGGGAAGGGCAGCAAAAGCTCTAGGGGCGCCCACACCTGAAAAGGCTTTGACCCAGAGATAGGCAAGGCGTCCGGGACACATCTGCGACCCCCCACCCCACGCCAAGGTCCCGGATCCCGCACCCTTTCCCTCGCTCAAGCCCCTGCGTGGCTCCCCAGCGCCCACCCCCTGCGAGGCCCCGCCCACAGCGCCGTCACCACCCAACCCCCCACCCCCTTCCCGCCCCAGCTCGAGCATGAGCGCGGGGCCCAGGCCGGTCCCCCAGCCCGCGATGCGGGTCCCTGCGCTCCTTCTCTCGTGAAAGGGTGTATTCTCACCCTTGAAGGTCCGGCCCCGCTCTGGGCCTCAGTTTCCCCGTTTACAAAGTGGGGGCTTGAGCTCTGGCTTCTGGGGGGCTGGAGGGCAGGCCCAGTTTGACAGCTTTGGCTAAGCTGCCTTCTTCTCTGGGAATTCCGTTTCCCCAATGGTAGGATGTGATGCCAGGTCTGGGTCTCAGCCTCCGCGCAGTCTCTGTCTCCACTGGGACCCCCAGGGGAGGGGGCGTTTTCCTTTCTGGGCCTCGGTTTAGCCCTCTGCGAGCAGGTGAGACCCAGCTGAGACCCATTTTACAGATAATACGCTGAGGCCAGAGGAGAGGCGGGCCAGCCCCAGGCCCCACAGCTGGGACCCCACGGTCATGCCGGAGCTGCCCAGGTCCACTGGGGATGGATGGAGACGGGGGCGGCCTGACCACTCCCACTCCGGCCGGTCGGGAGGAGCCAGGCCTCAGGCCCCAGCAGCCAGGCCAGTGGCGCAGGCCAGTCCCAAGTCTTTATTCTGGGCCATAGCGTCCGCAGCAGTTTCGGAGGAGCGGGCACTCTTGGTGGGGGCTCCTGAGCAGGCGGGGTGCGGTGGCTCGACCGTCCTTGCAGGTTCTTCTTAAGCAGCAAGAATTAGAGCCTGCTATTACCTTGCCATGAGGGGCACCCCGAAAGGGCCCTCCCTCCGCAGGACCCGCTCAGCGCCAGCTGGCCCTGACAGGGGACAGGTTCCAGCCCGCCCTGTGCCTGTGCCTGTGCCTCCCCACCACCCGCTGGGCCCGCCAGAGTTATGGTTTGCAATATCCCGCTCCCCTGTGGGCCACAGTGTTAATGACGCAGCACGGCCCCAGTCCCGGCACACCCCTGGGCTTTTATTAGCATCATTCGCCATGCCTGCAGTCCGGACTGTGGTTCTAGCCGCCCTGTGGCTAGGAGGGGAAACTGAGGCACAGAGAAGTTAGTTGCCCCGTTGGGCTGAAGGCACAGCTGCAGGCGTGGAACAGACCTGGGTTCAGCACTGCCTCCACCACTCACCTTGGAGGAGTCCCCGCTGTTCTCAGAGCCTCGGTTTGCTCATCCAGAAAATGGAGCTATAGTGTCACACGGTGGAGGCTCAGCCTGAGGGTTCTTTTTTAATTTATTTTTAAATTTACTTTTTCACTTTTTACTTTTATTTATTTATTCTTTAAGCAGTCTTTTTTTGGGGGGGAAGGTAATTAGGTTTTTATTTAATTTATTTTTAATGGAGGTCCTGAGGATGGAACCCAGGGCCCCCTGCATGCTAAGCATGCGCTCTACCGCTGAGCTACACCCTCTCCCAAGCCTGGGGGCTCTTGATGACCTGAATTGTGGGCCCCACGAGGGCAGGGCCTTTGGTTCTCCCCCTGCCCCCATGGCCCCAGTGTCCAGCACATTATCAGCCAATCCTCAGAGATGTTTGCTGAGTGACTAAATAAATGTTTTGTGTATGGACTCCAGACAAAGTGTTCCTGCTCACCAACAGGGTGAGGCTGGAGGTGTTGGCCTCCCTCTCAGCGTCCACTCCTCAGGAAGAGCTGGGTGTGGGGAGGTGGTGGGGGCCTCTCTTGGGTGGGGTTGCTGCGGGGGCACTGCAGGAGTCAGCCGTGCTGGCTGGCAGATCTTTAAATTAAAATACATATATACACCAGATAAATAAACCCAGCCCACATCTTGGTGACAGGCTAGTTGTTGCCATGTTGGGGACCCAGCAGCAGTGGCTGGGGGCTGGGGGGTGGGGGGAAGCATCACTGGCTGTCACCCCTCCACTGCACCCCATTCTATTGGCAAACATTCCTGCACCCCTGGAGCCTGCCAGGGACCCTGGGGGCGTCCAGGGGACTTTAGGGGGTCAGAGGGTGAGATCTGGGTCCAAGAAGTGAATCCTGAGCCCCAGGATGGGAGCCCAGGACTTAGTCCTACAGGCGCAAATTTGCAACACCCGCTTCTTGGCTGGGTGCCCCCGGTGAGTCATGTAACCCCGTCCAAAACGGGGAGACCCCCCCCACCAGCTGTGGTAGCACTGGGTGTGGGGCTGGGACAGACCATGATTCAGTCCTGGCTCAGCCCCTCACTGGTGGGGGTGGTAGCAGACCTTCCTTGTGAGGTCCTGGAAGCCCCTGTCAAGTTGGATGCCGGGGTGACCCCGTTTGAAACACACAGGGAGGTACCCCTGGGGCCCACACAGCTGTGGGGTGCTCCCTGGCCCTGTTCCGCTGCCTGAGCTCGGCCCAGAGGGGCAGAGGGGGCGGGAGGGGAGTTTTCAATTAAAGAGCAGCTAATCACCCAGTGAGGGCCGTTCTGGGGCCCAGTAAATCTATTATGAAAAGCCTCTAAATGTATGTAAAACCGGCCTCCGACAATC
The DNA here is from genome assembly GCF_009834535.1 of Camelus ferus. Lineage (NCBI taxonomy): Eukaryota > Metazoa > Chordata > Mammalia > Artiodactyla > Camelidae > Camelus > Camelus ferus. The sequence goes on along the minus strand of NC_045717.1, from coordinate 26,642,585 downwards.
CCCAGATTAGGCTGCTGGGAGGGGAAACCAAGGCGCAGGCTGGCTGGTGGATTATTAGAGTGAGGCCCCTGGAGGCCTGGGCGGGAGTGGTCCCGGGGGGCGGGCAGAGGCAGCGAGCAGAAGCAGAAGCCAGCCCCCAATCTCAGCGAGGGAAACTGAGGCCCTGATAGGCCCGGACCCTGAGTGAAGGGAGCCCTCTCAGTTACCCACCGGAGGGTGCGCCCCAGGGGACTCAGCACAAGCACAGTCCCTGCTGGGAATGGGAGGTGCGGTCTTTGTCCTGACCCAGCTGCCCGGGGTGGGGTGGGGGGGCGCAGGGTCCCAGGCTGCGCCTTCAAGGGCCCTGGAACCCGGGCCTCTTTAAGAGGCCCCTATTCCATTGTGCTTTCTGAATGTCTTTATTGAGCACCTACTGTTTGCCAAGCCCAGCGCTGAGGCCAAAGACTGAACAGGAGGGAGGGCCCGTGCAGGTGGGAGATAAAAGCCGGCAGGGACGGGGGTGGGGGGAGGCGCTCCAGGTGGAAGGAGTGAAGGCTGGGGTTGGAACCTGGAGGGGCGGGGCCCAAGGCTGGGCAGGGAGGAGAGGTGCCAGAAAGGGATGTCACCTGTCCTCCTGAGGGTGACAGGGAGCCCCATGAGGGTTTTCAGCCCAACTGAAACCCAGCATCTGCTGCAGGAACTCTGACCCCCAAAGGCCACCTCCCTCTGGGGCTCAGGCTCCCCACTTGGCCTCCACAGTCCCACAGACCCCATCCCACCCTTCTGGCCTATGAGGCTGCTAATTATCACACCGCTGGGCCTTTGCTCCAGCTGTTTCCTCCTCCCAGGATCCGTCCCCTCCTGCAGAAACCCTCCCAGGCACCCAGGTGAAGGCAGAGAAGAGAGGAGGCATGCCCTGCAGAGCGGCCCTGAGCAAGGAGACTGAGGCACAGGGCAGGAAACCATTTCTGTGGGCCTCACAGCAGCTAGTGGGGCCTTCCCGGGGTTCTGGCCTGGCTCCGGTCCAGCCACCTGTGTGTACCTGCTGCCCAGGCACTGTGGAATGAACAGGAGGTGAGTGATTCCCGTGACTCAGCTGGGACTGGGCCCCCACATGCCTCCAGGTCACAGGTGAGGCTGCTTGGCCACTTGGGGCTGGGAAGCTCCTGGTGTGGCCAGCCCCCAGGGTCTGGGCCCCGTGGGCTGTGGGCCCCGCGGGCTGTGGGCCCCACTGTGTGGTGTGAGAGGCTGCGAGTGCCTCCCCGTGACTCAGTTTCCCCATGTCGTCATCAGCGATGGCTGGAGGCTTTTCCCAGCTCCGGGGGGTGCTGGGGGGCTCCAGGCAGCCCCCCACTGGTCCGGCTGTCAGTCAGGCCCGCGGGGCCCCTTCAAGGCGTCACCGCCCAGCAGCGGTCGCGGGAGGGATTATACCGGCCTGTCCAGGATGGACTCAAGTGGAACCGACGCTGACGAGCGGAACGCGCCCCCGCAGGCCCAGCCCGCCCGCCTTTGTCCACCACCGGCCCCCTGCCCGCTTGCCGTCACGGACACCGCCTCCACTGCCGTACCGCGCAGCCCCCACCCAGGCCCTCAGCCAGGGCCCCTGCCAGGCTGAGGCCGGCACAGAACACCAGGGCACCCTAAGCAGAGTGGCTTCCTGGCCCAGCAGTAGTTCCTCTCCCGGCCTCAGCTTCCCCATCTGCAGCATGGGTGCGCCCGCCGGGGCTGCCCGTGGGTTATCTGAGGGTTGAGTGGGGGCCACGTGGGCAGAGGTGGCTGGGGGACAGGCACCCTCCCCGAGCCGCCACCGTTTTCCCAGGGATGCTCGGCCCGGCCCTCTGCCGGGTCCCACCACCGAGCCTTTGTCCAGGAAATTCGAGGTGGCAGGGAGAACGGATCTGCTTGTGGCCTGAAAGGAACCGACGCAAATGCTGTTGACCCCTGACCCCAGCCCCCTAATCCCAGGGTTGAGGCCCTTGCTGGGAGGGGCCCTGAGAGCTGGGTCGGGGGTGACCCCCGCCCCAGGCACCAAGGGGAATTTCCGGGTCAGGGTCACAGGGGCTTTGGGGAACACAGCTGCTCCACTGGCCACGTGTCTGGTCACCACCCTGCGGAGGCTCACAGGAGAAACTGAGGGCAGGCAGAGCCATCAGAAAACCCCAGGCCCTGGGTGGGGAGTTGGATCCTGCCATCTCCAGGCTGGTGACTGGAGGCTAGCAGCTGCTCTCTCTGAGCCTGGAAATGGGAAGCTCACTGGAAGCCTGGCCAGTCTTGGAAGGCAGCCCACAGCCATGCTGGACATCTGGCTCCTAATGGGCTGTGTGCCTCAGTTTACCCCTCTGGGGTGGAGGGTGGCTAAGAGGGTGCATGGCCCTGGTGTCCCCTCTGGGAAGGCCCCAGGAGACCCTTACCTGGAACATGGAATGGAGCTTTCTGACCTGACTGCCTTCTCTTGCTCTAGACTCCCCCATAGTCTCCACTGTCTTCAAGACAGCTCTTCCTGCCCGGGCAAGGGCCGCAGAAACAGCAGCCAAAGCTCTGGCTGCCGAGCTCCCCCTTCCTGGGTATGAGTCTGTGGGCGTGGGCGAGCTATCTTGCTCTCCAGGCACCCCCACCCCAGCAGTCAAGGGGGATATTAACACCAGGACTGCTGTGAGGACAGGAGGAACCACATTAATCAGGCTGAACCCAGGGTGAGGCATACAGCAGGCACTCAATAGATGCAACTCAGGATGGTGCTGGACTTCAGCCCTGGCTCTGGTCCTGACCCTGGGCCACTGCAGAGGAGAGTTTCACCTCTTTCTGCTTCTACGGACCCGGCAGGGCTGGCTAAGGAGGCACTGAGACAATTAATAACCAGATGCCTGTTAAATGCTCAAGGAAGAAAGGGGTGAAGGGATGAAGAGGAGGGTGTCCCTGCCTCTGGCAGCTGCGGCAACTCAGCCTTCTGGCTCCTTGGAGGCCACCACTAGAAGCCTTCACTGAAGATTAAATGATTCTCCAGTTGCTGGCTGGGATGCATTCGCACGCTCGGGCGCCCCTGTGCTCCCTGGTGGCCGTGTGTCTGTTCCACCCTGCCGAGCTGTTCCCCACGATCAATTTCAATTTGGTCTGGTCTCTGCCTCTGCAGCCTGACCCTCCTTGGGGGCTAGGGTTGGGGAGGGGGAGGAGGTGGCTTCCTCAGCCACCCCCACTAGGTCCTGGGCACCTGCATCTGTTGCTGCCCCTTTCTGGGCCTCAGTTTCCCCAGAGGAATGGAGCAAGAGGTAGGGAAGGGCAGTCTGGGTCCAGCCCTGTTTCATCCAACCTGATGCATTTCTTGAGTGCCACCTGTGTACCTGATCCCATGCTGAGCATTGGGAACATAGTGGGAACAAAAGTAGACAAAACTGCATTGGAGTTAATCAGGATAAGGGGACTTTGGGTATTCAGAGTGGAGGCAGCACGTGCAAAGGCCCTGAGGCAGCAGGAACAGTGTCCTGGAGGAACACAGGGGGGCTCGAGAATGGGGGGCAGGGTAAGGAGAGGGGAGCAGAGGGAGCATGGCCAGACTGGTGACAATATTATTCAGTGTTAATCAACAGACAACAAATATTTAGTGCCTGTTATATACCAACCACCTGCTTATTGGCTTTGCCTACGGCATCTCTCTGGACCCTCACGACTACCCTATAATTATAACCATTTCACACATGAAGAAACTGAGGTCACAGAGAGGGAAGTTGCTGACTAAGGTTACTGGGGGGGCAGTGGCAGAGCTGGGGTTTGGTCCCAGCTCAGCTCTGTCCTAGAGTCCCAGCCAGGACGGTGGTGGGGACCATCCTTTCTTCTGCCGTGGACCCTTGCCACCCCTCCCATCCCATGATCCTTGGGGACTCCAGGCCTCCCCTCAATTTCTGCAGTGAGGTGGAAGGACACAGATGGGATTCAGAGTGCCTGGAGTTTAGGTTGAACGCGCCTGCAATTCTGGGTGACCTTGGGGGCACTCCTGTCCCTTTCATGCCTCACTTTCCCCACCTTGGAACAAGAGACTGGGAGATGCTTCTCTCTCAAACAAAGGTGACTGTGTAAGGGAGGAAGCCCCACCAGTCCTGGCTGTGAAGCCCCCTCCCCAGCCCTGCTCAGGCCTGGCCCCAGCTGTGCACCTGGCTTGGGGGGCGATCCCTGCTGTGTGCTCCGCCACCTCGCCCTCCCCCTGGGCCCGTACCCGGCTCTGCATCCGGACCCCGCGCCCCCTCTGGGCCCCGCGCGGCTCCGGGCTCCGGCCGCCGCTAGGTGGAGCGAGGAGGCCGGTGGAGACGCGGCGTGGGCGGACCCGCGCTCGGGAGCTGCGGGTGGCGCCCGCGACCCCTCCGCGCTCAACAACCCCCGCCCCGCAGTCAGCGGCCCTGAGAGGGAAGCAGCACCGGCGGGCCGGGTGCGCGGGGAGCACGAGGGGCGGGGGCCAGAGCGCTCGGTGAGGTCCACAACCGCCGGACCTTGACCTCTGACCCCTGACCTGGCCGGCCACTCGGATACCGGTGTAGGAGCGCAAGTGGAGTTCAGCCGGTCGACTCCTGGTGCCGCGCGCTCAGCCTGGCAGCCGGGGACCCTGAGGCTGGATGCCGGTCCGTGTACGGGGGCTGTGGGGGTCCTTTTGAGTTAGGGCTCAGCTGAGACGGGATGGGTCTCTCAGGATCCCCTCCCCACCCACAGGCAACGACCTAGTGACGTGGTGGACAGGTGGGCTTCTCTGAGGAGGTGACATTTCAGCTGAAACCTAGAGGGTGAGGAATACTGGGCAGGCTGAGCATTCCGCACACAGGGGACAGCTTCTCCACTGCCCCAAAGACTGTAGGCCAGGTGACAGAGGCGGAGTAGGGCCAGCCCCCAGCCCACCAGGCCTCTGGAGGCCATGGGGGAACTTGAGTTCTATTGAGGGCACTGGGGAGCCATGGTGGGTGAGAGCAGGAGAATGAGCTGACCTGGGTTACTTTCTTTCACAGCTCCCTGAGGCTGCCTGGGGCCAGGCAGGAGTGGAGGCCCAGGAGGCCCAGGGAGGAGGCTGGTTGGGGTCTAGGGTGAGGGGGATCTGGGCAGGGACAGAGCAGGAGGCTCAAGACACGCACGGCCTGAGCGGGCTCAGGTTGGAGCCTGCCTCCCAGAGCCTAGGGCTTGGATCCCACCCCTGACTGGAACCTCAAACTGGCTCCAGTGCCCCCCGCCCCCACCTCTGCCAGCTCTACCTGCCACCTGAGGAGTGGCTTCCAGTTTAATCCTCTTGAGAGACCCATATCCCAGAAAGGGAAACTGAGGCACCAAGTGTTTGGTCACTAACAGTACATCTGGAGCCCCATTTTGTGGAATGAGCACGTCTGGCTCCCCCCTTGGGGATGACTAGCCCACCTGTGTCCTGGGCCATTGAAAGGCCACATTGCCCCAGAACCCATGCTGTCTGCTGTGAAGATGGCTTGAGGGCTCCAGCACCTTTGAGCTGTCTTGCCCTGCCCCCGAACCATACCCCTAGCCACACTGAGAGTCAGGAATCTGACCCATCCTCAACCCCAGACCAGGACACCCGGCCCACCCCTCCTGCTTGCTCCCTCGGCTGGGTTATCTGATTCTTCCTTTGAACAAATGAATCTTGTCCCTGCCTCAGGGCCTTTGCACAGGCCACTCCTTTCCCATGTGTGCCAACCCTTGGCCGGCCAGGCAAAGAGCTGCCCCACAAACTGCCCCCTTAACTGGGCATGCCCCCCCCCCACGTGCCTACCCCATTCTCACTTTCAGTTCCACAGTACTTATGACAAATGGGTTGGGCGTGGGCCCCACTCCCTCCAGAAGGTCACAGTTGAGTATAGGAGACGCGTGTGTTTGAAAATGGACTGCCCTGTACCCTGATGGAGTAACGGCACGTTCTTACCCGGAAGGGCTGGTGATTCTCTTATTTTAAATTGAGGTATAATCCACGTACCACGCAGTCCCCTGTTCAAAGTGCACAGTTCAGTTTTTCAGTACGTTCACAGAGGTGTGCAGCCATCACCTCTCTCCAATTTCAGAACATTCCATTACCCCAAAAGGTAACCCTGTCCTCATCAGCAGTCACCCCCCAGCCCCTGACAGCCAGGAGCCCCCTCCCTGTCTCTGGGGACTGGCCTGTTCTGGACGTCTCACATCCGTGGACTCACACACTGTGTCCTTCTGTGTCTGCTTCTCTCCCTGAGCTCGTGCTCTCAGGGGCCGTCCACGTGAGAGCGGGTGTCAGGGCTGCTCTCCTGTTCGTGGCTGAGTGATGCTCCCGTGTGTGGAGGGATACATGGTTTGGTCCTGTCCTTTTCTCCACACTGTCAGGGTCCTGGTGAGATTCATGCACAGCACAGCGCGTCGGCAGCCTGATCCGGCCCTCCTCAGGGCGGGCTGGGCCTCCCTGGCTGGGGTTTGCCACCCCTCATCTAGGACTCTGCTCTGGGCCTGGCCGGTCAGCTGCCCCACACGCCTTCCTTCCTGGGGCAACCAGGGCACTTTTCAAAACCCCAAATCAAGGCGTGACCCTGTACCCTGCACTGCCCTCAGGGTTAATCCAAATTCCGGACCGGTGGTCGAAACCCCCCGCCACCAGGTGATTCTCAGGAAGCCCTGGCCCTGCGAGGAAGGGGGTGGCTCCTTCCACTGGAGGGAGGGGGAGCTGGGGACGTGGGAGCAGCCCCATTTTCTGGGTCAAGAGCAGACTCTGGGGACACGGAGTGAGGCGGGGCCCCAGAAAGCGAGGTCATAGCTATGTGAAGTGGTATCAGCTGGACCCTGAGATGTCCAGACCCTGAGGCCCTCCCGCCCTGGCTGCCCGGAAGGACAGGCCCTCGTGGGCAGCTTGGCGTCCCTCTGCTGCTTCCGACAGCGGTGAGGTGGTGGGGGGCTTGTCAGAGACCCTCTGAGACCTGCGGGAACACCAGTGGCCTAAGAGGGGTCCCCGGGGCCCCCGGCCGGCCTGCTGTCCCTCTGCCCCCACCCTAATGGGATTGGGACATTTGAAGAGAATAGGAAACGAGGCAGCTCCCATGTAGAGAACAGAGGAGCGGGCTTCGAGGGGCCTTTGTGCGCTGTGCCGGCAGTGATGAAAGCACCGTGAAATTCTCGGTGTCACCAAGGCCCCGTGACCATGACAGGCTCCTTGACTTGAAGAAAAGAAGGGAAAAATCGCCAAACAGTTCCATGTGTGCACATGAGCCTATATGTGAGTGGGTGCAGGGGCAGAGGCCCAAGGCTCCGGCCCTGAGGTGCCCGCCCCGCAGAGCCCTGCCACCTGCGGCCGCTGACACCAAGCAGGAGGGACCGAGATACTGGACAGTTGTAGCAGCCGTGGGTTCTGGATTTTCAACACTGGGCCTGAGTCAGAGGCCATTCGTCACCCAGGGCAGGCAGTCCTGTGGATGGCTCGCAGCTCTCTGCTTACATGTCTCTGGAGATGGGGACCTCATTACTTTTAAGGCTTCCAGACAAGGCCTCCTTGCCCGTGGTCCCAGGCGAAGCTGGAGTCATGTCTTCCCTGAGGGTGGACTTCCAAAGTCAGGGAAGAAAGGGACATGGGGCAGGGGGACTGTCATGGTTTTAACAACTTTGTTGAGGTAGTCACACACCTTACAGTACATTCATTTACAGTGTAGAATTCATTTGTTTCAGTACACTCACAAGGCTATGTGTGCATCAGCACGATTGATCCTAGAACATTCTCATGCTCCCCAAAGAAGTCCCATCCCCATCTGCAGTCATCCAGCTCCCCCCCAGCCCCTGACAGCCACGAATGCCCTCCCTGTGTCTGGGGACTGGCCTGTCCTGGACGCCTCACATCCACGGACTCACACGCTGTGTGTCCTGTGTCTGCTTCTTTCCCTGAGCGTCGTGCTCTCAGGGCCTGTCTCCGTGGCAGCGAGGGCCAGGGCTGCCCTCCTGTTCGCGGCTGAGCCATGGTCCCACGTGTGGGGTGGACACGTTGTGCTTCTCTGTTCAGCACTGACGGGTAGCTGGGCGGTTTCACCCTCTGCCCGAGTTTGTGAAGGGAACGCTGTTCTCGAAACCCCTCGCATCCTCCCTTGCCTTGTGCTTACACCCTCACACGAGGTCGAGGCCCACGGAGGCCGTAAGCGAAGTGTGAGTCCTCGCCTGGGCAGGGCCGTCTGCCGCCCCAGGGAGAAGCCTGGTGCAGGCTCAGGGGCGTGGCCGGGCTGCCCAGCCCCAACCCCGAGACTCCGCGGGCCAGAGGGCTCTAACCACACCTAACGTGTTTGTCGCAACTGCGGGACAGCACTTGTGCCCAGACATGCTTTTCACGCAGCAGCAAATGTGCACATGGTCCTGGCTTGTGTGCTCCCGCTGATGGGGGTCTCACTACCGCTGGAGTTAGAGGGCAAGCTGGGCATGTGGAGGGGGGTCCCTATGTCCACGACCGCACAGTTTTCTGTCCAGACGCCCTGGGAGGCAGGGGGTGTGGATCTATGTTTCCCGACGTAGGAAGGGTGGTCCTGGAGAAGTGATTCACAGCTGCTCCCACTGTGGGGAGCTGTGGCAGAGGACTGGGGGAGGGCAGGGATGGGGTGCCCATGGCTCGGTGGATGGCACGAAGCCCCCTTGTCGGCCAGCTGGGGGTGCAGAGGCAGCTGGTACGGGCAGGCCTCCCTGGGAGCTGCCCTGCTCTGCCAGGGGCGCCTGAGGACCTGCGTCCCCTTGGTCCCCGGTAAGAAGGGTTGCCTGAGTCCCTGCCCTAATGCACCCTGAGTGGGTCCATCGCCTTCATTTCCTAAAGGAGATCTCTGAGACGGAGCCGAGACCATGCTGGACGGAGGCCAGAGAGGACACAGGAAGGCCAAAGGCCACATGATGGGTGGGAGACAGAGAGAGACAGAGACACAGACACAGGGAGAAGCCGGGGCCGTAGACAATGTTCCTAGACCGGCAGCCTCGTTCCTGGCCTCCCTGAGCCCACCTCGCCGCCTCCCAGTGCTCCCAACCTTGATCTGTTCTGTGGCCTCAGATGGGTGGCCACCCAACCCCTCTGAGTCTGGGGTCGAGGGTGAGCAGATGCTGCCAGGTCAGGACCCCCGGGGGCCCGGGGCCACCTCGTGTCTGCTCCCAGCATCCCGAAGCTCTGGGGTGTCCCCCTCTGTGAGCACTTGCTATGTGTAGGGTGTGGCCACAGGGACCCAGGAAAGGGCTCAGACACCTTAGGGCTCTGCCGGGCCTGAGCACCCCAGGACCCTGGGCAGGGCCACCCGGCTGACTCTGCAGCGGAGAGGGGCCCCTCTTCACATCAGGTCCCAATATTTCAGACGGGTGAGCCCAAGCACTCCCCTTGGGGGTGCTCACAGCATCTCTGCAGACCCCACAGGGGCAGGTGAGGGGCCAAGGGCCCTGGTGCAGGAGACAGAGGTGGAGGGCCCACTCACTGATGAACTGTAATGGGTGGAATCATGTCCCCGGAAAGATGTGTCCAAGTCCCCACAGCTGGAATGGGACCGTAATTGGAAACTGGGTCCTTACAGATGTGATCAGGTGAAGACGAGGGCATTAGGGTGGGCCGTCCTCCAGTGACTGGGGTCGTAACGCACAACACAGGCGCACTCACTGAGCGCCGCCTGTGTGCTCTGGGGGTGGGGAGCAGCAGCAGAAGAGAAACCTGTCCCTTTGGCCGCATTTCCACCTGGGGACACTGGGGTCACTTACTGGTCGTAGGTCCAATGAATCTGTATTTGTAAAGTGCCTGGAACCAGTATGTGGCATTGTGTCTGAAAATGAAGTGAAATTTTTAAAAGATAAGAAAATGAAATAAAAAATGAAGACAGAGCTGGGGCCTGTCCTCAGGGAGCCTACAGGCAGTGAGCTCCGAAGAGCTAGCTGTCTATCTCTTCATCTCTCTGCCTTCATCTCCCTGTGTCTGTCTTGTTTGTTTGTTTTGGTAGGGAAGGGAATTGGGTCTATTTATTCTTAGAGGAGGTACTGCGGATTGGACCCAGGACCTCGGGCAGGCTAAGCTTGCACCCTACCACTTGGGTTATGCCCTCCCCACTCCCTGTGTCTGTCTTGTGAGCCCTGAGGGAAGGAACAGGAGGCCTTCTTGGTGGAGGTGTCACTTGAGCTGAGACCAGAGAGGAGTGGCTTGATGTGACCTGAGGCAAAAGGCATGGCAAGTGCAAAGGCCCTGAGGTGGGGTGCAGTCTGGTGTGTTTGCAGGTCCTCTGGCAGCTGGTGTGGCTGGAGCTGGGGTCACGGGAGAGGCTGGTGCGGGGAGCCCACTGAGGGCTCGGTGAGCCACAGGGAGGAGTTTAATTTTCTCCCTGGGTCTCTGGGGAATCATAGCAGAGTTTGAAGCCGGGATGGGATATGAACAGATGGTGGACCTATCAGGAAGGCCAATCAGGGAGGGCTGCCTGGAGGTGGGGGAAGGAACTCAGGGCAGAAATCCTGCCGAAAGTTTGACAGTTCCTTCTCCCGTCCTCTTTTCCTTCGAGGAACCAAAAGGTGGGTTCCTGTGCCCGTTGTCAAGGGCCCTGGTGCCCGCAGCCACTCTGGGTGGGGTGGGTCCCACTGAGCCAGCCGTCCCTTCCCAGCCTTGGCCCTTGTTTCACCCCGAGGGAGCCCCAGGCTCAGTGACGATGGCCCCTGATGGGCTGTAGCCATGGGCAGCTCCTTCCTGTCCTGGGCGGATGCGGGCCGCCTGGTTTGCACACCAACCAGCACGTCCCTGTGCGTGGCATGGTCGTGGCTCCGCGCAGGGAACTGCCTCTTCCTGGCCCCAGCCTGGCCAGCCCATCACCAGGGCCCACTGGTCCTGCAGCGTGCAGTGTGCAGATGGGGAAATTGAGGCTGGAGCGCCGATCTGATCTTCGCCTGACTGAGTCTCAGGCTGTCCTCCGGGGTGTTCGCTGATTCCCAGGCCCTCCCTGCCCCCTGGAACTTGCACTTCTGGCACCCTCCCCCAGGATGCTGTTCCCGCTTCAACTTTAGGAAATGCTGGGCAGTGGGATTGAAATTCTCGGGCTGTGTGCTCTGGCAGAGAAATTCATATGCATTGTTTAGACCAGATGCCTTTAAACCGCTCCGCAGCAGGGGGGTGGTGGGGAGGGGGGCTGCGTTGGGAGGGTCACCCTTTTTTTCTGCACAAAGGTCAGCCACAGACTGTTGCCAAGGCAACGGCCGGCTTAAAGATGGAGGCTTAAGGAGAACAGAGGATTCCCCTCCCCGAGGTGCCTGTGCGAGGGGCCTGGCTGTGGGCTCTGGGGATGGGGCCCTGGGAGGTTGGGGGCTGGAGCCCAGTGAGTTGGGGAGCGGGGGCCCTGGGAGGAACATGAGGACATGGGGGGCAGATCTCAGCCCTGCCTCCGCAGGGTCTGGGGCCTGCTGAGACCCCTGTGAGCCTCAGTGTTCTTGGCTGCGAAATGGGAACAGCAGGAACCGCCTCCCTCCCCATGCTAGTCCGGTGGTGAGGTCACCTGCAGAGCCCCGGATCTCAAGCTGAGCAGGGCAGGGCCTGAGGCTTGGCCAGCGTCCCAGCATCCCGAGAGCACAGCAAGCCTGTGCAGCGCCCAGGAGGCTGAGCTGGGCTGGAGGAGGGGCCCGGGTTCCCCTGCCCGGCTTCCTGAGCCCCAGGCAGGGACCTAGCAGCCCCTCTGGGCCTGAACCAGGCCTGAGGCTCAGATCTGCAGACCCAAGGGCAGTGATCCTGATGGAAAGGCCCCTGGGTGGGGTAGGTGGGCCTGAGACCCTCGGTCAGCAGCCACTTCTGACTCTGGGGTCCTTCGCAGCCAGCGATAGGGACGTGAGCTGCCCTTGGCTCGGGGACCGTGGCCCTGGCTGGTACTGCTTTTGTGCAGTCACATAAAGCGGCCTTGTCCGCACAGAACTCTCTCCCCAGCTGGAACTTAGAACACAAGTAGGTGCCTCCCCTCGGGATACGGTCCTTTCTGACTGTTTCAGTTAACGGTGACCACACCCGACTTCTGCAGCGTAACAAAGGGGGTTGGGGAGGTAACCTCTTCACTGAGAGGAGCGTCACTCAGAATTAACCTTTTTGTTCTTTTAACCTGAAGCACAGTCAGTTCACACCGCGTCAGGCGTTTCTGGTGCACGGCGTAATGTCTCAGTCACACGTGCACACGCATATGCTCGTTTTCACGTTCTCTTTCATTACAGGCTACTGCAAGGCACTGAGTATCTTCCCAGTTCCCTGTGCGGTGCAGTAGAAATGTATTGTCAAAATTAATCCTTTTAAAGTGAACAATTCAGTGGGATTGTTGTACATTCACAAGGCTGTGCAACCATCACCTCTAGCTAATTCCAGAACGTTCCATCACCCCAGATGAAAACCCTGTCCCCGTAACAGTCACGCCAGCCCCTGGCAGCCAAGAGCCCCCTCCCCGTGTCTGCGGACTGGCCTGTTCTGGACGTCTCACGTCCATGGAGTCACACACTGCGTGTCCTTCTGTGTCTGCTTCTCTCCCTGAGCACCGTGCTCTCAGGGTCCGTCCACATGGGACTGGGTGTCAGGGCTGCTCTCCTGGTCCCATGTGTGGACATGCAAAGTTAACTTCATGAAACCTGTGTTCGGACAAGCCTCTGTAGGCTGATGGCACCTACCACCTGGGAGGATCGGGGGTGCTCCTGGGGAGTTGGGGGGCCCTAGACAGTGTTCATGGCCACAGGTACCTGGGTCACTGTCCCAGGCTGTCTCAGGGATGCTGGCCCCACCTGGGGCTCAGGAGTCAGCAGGCAGGTTGCAGGTAACCCACAGCAGGTTCTCAGGTGTTTACAGAGCTCCTGCTCTGTGCCAGGCCTTGCTCTGGGCTCTGGAAAGTCAAGGCTCCGGCTCTGTTCTGCCTCTTTCAGGTTCTGGGGACTCCAGGAATTCTGGGGTGTGGCTGCGTCCCTACAGTCTGCTTCCATCATCACATGGCCTCTCCGTGTGTGTCTCTTCTCTTCTATCTCATAAGGAAGCTTGCCAGTGGATTTTGGACCACCCTCATCAGAGATGATCTTATCTTGAAATCCTTAATAGCCTCTGCAAAGGCCCCTTTTCTAAATAAGTTGGCATTAATGTGGTCCCAAGGTTTATGACACGGACGTATCTTTGTGGGGGGGGGGGTCACCAGACAGAGCCGGGAGAGGCCAGGCAGGCAGCCAGCTCCTCAGGGGGGGCGACCTGAGGCCAGAGGCTGCTCTCTGGGCTGTCTCTCACTGGCGAGCACAGACTGGGGCTGCCCTCTGAACTCCTAGCTGTTGGGCCAGACTCCCAGCCGTCCTCCTGGCGCTGTTGAGGTGCACGGGACACGCTTGGGACCTAAGGCTTTCTGCGGCAGTGGTGATGTTTCCGTGGCCTCTGGGATTCTCCACGAAGCCTGTGTGGACCAGAGAACTCGGGTCGAGGGTCATCTAAGCCACGTTCTAGAGTCAGAGTCAGCCGCCTGCATGGGTGGGGACATCTGGAGGCCTTGGCCCCCTTGTTGAGGAGCCAGCTCACCCCCTTGGACCCGTAGGTCGAGAATCAGCAGGTTCTCCTTTTTAAATACTTTAAAAAATTGTGATAAAATACACATAACATTAAATTCACTGTCTTAACTGTTTGTAAGTGCACAGCTCTGTGGCATTAAGCACATTCACATTGTTGTGCAACCCTCCCCACCACCATCTCCAGGACTTTCTCATCTTCCCAAACTGAAACTGTCCCCACGAAACACTGACTCCCAGCCCCTCCCCCAGCCCCAGCCCCACCGTCTACTCTCTGTCTCTATGGATGTGACTCCTCCAGGGACCTCCTGTGAGTGGAATCAGACACTCCTTCTGGGTCTGGTTCTCTCCCTGCGCATCGTGTTCTGAAGGTTCATGCACATTGTCGTAGGTGCCAGAATCTCCGTCCTTTTTAAAGCTGAATCATATTCCACCGTGTAGATGGGCCGCATTTGTTTACCCATCACCTGTCGATGGACACCTGGGGTGTTTCCATCTCTTGGCTGCTATGAATCGCGCTGCTGTGAACCAGGTGTGAAAATGTCTCTTTCAGAGCCTGATTTCCTTCTTTGGGGTGCACACCCAACAGTGATCCAGAACAGGGACTGCTGCGTCCCACGGTGAGTCTAGGGTAATTTCTGAGGACCGCCATCAGCTTTGCACAGCAGCGTCACACTGCACCAGCCGTGCAGTGGCGTGGGCCAGCCTGGCTGCCCTGGCATTGGGGAAGAGACCCTATGTTTGGTCACTGAGGCTTTACCTGCTATTTTTACCAAAAATGCAGACACGGGCCACCATTGTCTGCAGAAGAGCCCATTCGCAGAGACACCTGCATGAGGGTCCTGTTGGGCGGAGTCGGAAGCAAGCTTTTGGAGGGTGTCCCCCCATGCTGCAGCCTCTCAGCGTCCCCTGGCCCTGGCCTGGTGGCCCTCCTGTGCTGTGCACCCACAGCTGTGTGCAGTGACTGGGTGGGCAGTTTTCTGGGGTGGTCGGAGCAAATGATGACAAACTGGGGGGCTTCAAACCACAGAATTTGTTCCTTCACAGTTCGGGTGGCCGAAAGGTACCCAGGTGACTTCCACAGGCTCCAGGGGAGAGTCCTTCCTTCCAGCTTCTTCCAGTGTCCAGTGGCTTAGGGGAAATCTCTGGCATCCCTGGTTTGAAGCTGTGTCATCCCGATCTCCCTCTATTGTCATGTGGCCCTGCCCCGTGTCTGTGTCCAGATGTCCCTCTTCTGACAAGGACACCAGACGTCACATCAGGGCCGCCTCGTCTAGCACGCCTTCATCTTAACGTCATCACGTCCGCAAAGACCTGGTTTCCAGGTGAGTTCCCGGTCGCAGCTCCTGGGGGCTGGGATGTGGACCTACCTTTCGGGAGGACCCAATGCAACCTATGACATTGCGCGTAAGAAAACTTACCTTTAAAGATTAGAAAAGACTAAATTTGTATAAATTTCGTGCAAATGCCACTGGGGAAAAATCAAGATTCTTCTTTGACAATGAGTTCTGGCCACAGGAGCCTGTGGAGACGTGAAAACTAAATGCAACGTGAAATCCCAGATGGAGTCCAGGAGCAGAAGGAAGACGTTAGTGCAATAATGAGTGAAATGAAAGGCAGGTGGGTTTCCTCGTGAGACATGACCTCCTGGCAGGGGCTCCCCTGGGGAGCTGGGTGTCAGGAACCCAGCACACCGGCCTTGCAACTATTCTGTGGCTCAAATTATTCCACACTAGAAATTTCACTTAAAAAAAGACATTCTTGGGTCATTCACAGAACCACAGCGCCCTAGGAGAAATTTCAGATACATTTCTTGTTAACCTTGGGGTGAGGGCATCCTATCCAAATCTACTCTACACGCCAGAAACCCTAAGGAGAAAACCTTCAGAGATCTGACCACTGAAAAGTTCACAACAAATTACATGTGTGTAACCGTTGGGACACACACTATCTTTCATATAAAAACATCTGCTGGGAATCAACAAAGAACAACAGCCCAGGAGAAGAATGAGTAAAGTCTGTGAGAATGCAGATGGGAGAACTGCGGTGAACAGGGAGTGGTGTTCAGCCCAGCAGCCAAAGAAGTCACCTGGAAAGGGGTGCCTTTTCTGGTTTTTATGGGGGGGGGGGTTTTGAGGGCTGTGTGACTAATCAAACTTAACCTGACTCCACTGTGTGTATCCTTCATGCATTATATTATGATATATATTGGTAAATACACTTAATTTTTTTTTTTTACTAATAGCCTGTATCGTCTGTTATTAAAGGTTTAACACATCCTCGGTGAAATAAGTCAGAGAAACACAAACACTGCTGAATCTCACGTTTGTGTGGAGCCTGAAGCAGTGGTGGAGCTCACAGATGCCGAGAACAGGTGGGGGCTTGCGGGCGTGGGGCGCTGCTGAAAGGGGTCGGAAAGCCCGAGCTCGCGGGAGCAGGCAACGCGCACTCTGGAGACCACAGCTAGCACCGTGGCCTGTGTTTGAGCGTTGCTAATAGAGATTTTGAGCGTTCTCATCTCCAGACAAACTTAGTGTGGTGATGGATGTTAACGAGACTTACTGTGGTGATCCTGTCGCAGTACACACAAATGCGAAACCATTTGGTTATATACATGAAATTAGCACAGTGGGATATGTCAATTCTATCTCAGTTTTCTGGGGAAAAAAAAAAGCAACCTAAAAAAATTGAAATGCACTGGAAGACAGGTGGCCCCACAAATCAACACGAGTGAGCACAGGCCCTGGACCCCGCGCTGCGCTTCCAGAAATGCGCTGAGGGTCACAGCAGTCGGGGTGCCCTGTGTCCGGGGCTGTTCCCGCCAGCGACCTGCGCACTCATCCCCAGGAAACCTGGGGAAGCAGTCCCATGTGGAGGCAGCCGAGTAGTCCCTGCAGGCCGGAGGGTGTGTCCGTGGCCAGTGATGAGGGACGCTGTCCCCTGAGACAGCGGGGGCGGGGGAAGGCTCGCCACACAGCATGTAAGACGCTTAGGACGCGACCCAGCAATCATTGTCTTCATCCCTGGCGTTCATCCCAGGGAAGCGGACGTTCACGTCCTGCACGCGCTCTGCCCACGGACATGCATGGCAGCTTATTTTCGAAAACCGAAAATGGGAACCGCCCCAGATGCCCTCAGTAGGTGCCAGGCGACGCTGGCTAGGACTGATGCAGGAGCAGACCGCCAGGACGGAGAGCACAGTGCAGGGCTTCCCCAGGCGCCGAGCTGAGCGGGGAAGCAGCTCCAGGGCTCCAGGAGGCGCGGCTGCCTGTGCAGAGCACCCCCGCGGTGACTGGGACAGAGAAGAGCTGGGGCACCCCGGGGGTGCGGCAGGGGTGGGGGTCTGTCGGGGCGGTTGGAGGGAGCTCTCTGTGGGGACGGAGACATCTCATGTCTTGACCGGGGCGGTGGGTACACGAACCTACACATGAGGTACACGATGCAGCTCACGCATGTAATCGATGCAAAGAAGCCTGCACGCACATGGGCCGCTGCTTCTGAGCCCGGGGGGAGCCGGGACGCGGCTGTGCCTCTCTGGACCGGCTCTGCACGCTCCTGGGAACCCGTCATTATTTCCAGATAAAAAGTAAAATAAATAAATAAACAGAGCAGCATAAACAGCACGACCCCACTTGTGCGAAAGCGCGCAGACCCCTGACGGGGTGCTCGAGGGCTGGCGACGCTTGTCCGACGCAGGGGACTGTCTCCTTTCCCCTTTTGTCCGTTTTCTGAATGTCAAAAGAATTCTCCCACCAGGCTGGGTTTTTACTACACATAAAAGGCAGTTTTTAGTTTTTTTGAAAATAGACCCCTCTACTTGGACGTCTCCGTCCGCGCGTTCTGTTTTCCAACGCCCGAGTGAATGGACGGTAACCAGCATCCTCTGTGGTCCAGGACCTGACAGTCTGTGATTTTACAGTTGTCACCGTTTCCCAGAGGAGGGTCACAGAAGGGCAGCGATAACCCTGCTCAGACAGGGAATTAGTGTCAGCGCCGGGCCGGGGTGCGAGGCCGGCTCTCGGACACCTGCCCTTTGGCCTCCACGCCGGCCGACCCCCAGGGGTCCCTGGGTCCGCTGCCCAATATGGAACAGTCCTTGTCTTCTCACTCATTGTGACAATGGGATGCCAGCATCGTAGATGGCATGAGAAGCACACAAAACCACTCCAGACCAAACCGAGCCACGAACTCTCACCTGAGAGTCCGGCTCAGAACCCGCCCCAGCGCCGAGGGGCGCGTGCACATGTCGCGGTGCCTGTGTGTGCACACGCGTCCTCCTTTCTTTCCCCAAATGGGGTGTCTGCCTGAAGATATGTCGCCCGTGCATCACTTAAAAGTGTTTTATCACCAGGGCCCTTTCCCCACATGGACTGTTCTTCTGGGCCAGAATTTTTGGTGGCTGCCCAGTCCTCCTTCCGGTCAGGGCCATGGTTTGGCCCCCACTGTGACTTCTCCCCTGGGGCAGACCCCCCTCACCCTATGGGCTCTGGACAGACGTCACCCAGTTGCCCTCTGGGAGGGTGGCTCAGGTCCCCGAGCCCTGCCCGAGCAAGGCCGGGTGGACTTTGCTGATTTAAAAGGCCCCAGAGGCAGGCTGTTACTTTACCATGTGTGGGATCACAGGGCCCGCCGGCCCTTTTCTGCCTCTCCAGGTGTTTTTAGTGCTTGTGTGTTCCTGTCGCCTGCTGCCTTGTCTCCAGTTTTATTTTTGTTTTGCCTCCGGGACCTTAGCCTCCTTTCTCCTGGCTGGGGCTGGGATGGAGGGGATGAGGTGCGGCGGTGGGGAGTGGCGTGGCTTGTGGGTGGCGGGATCTGTGGCCCATGTTTTATCTTCTTTCTCGATGGCCCCAGAATGGCCCTAGACCCTGCGGGGCAGAGATGGCCCATATTTGGAAGTGGAGGGGACGAATGGCTTGGATGGGGGGCAAGGAAGTTGGATGCCCACCCTGTTCCCTACCTGGGAAGCCCCACACAGGCCCGAGGGCCACCTGCCACCTTCCCCTCCACCACCCGCCCAGTCCTTCAGGTGAGAAATTCTGTGTCTCCTTCTGAGGGTTTCCCCCTTTGGCTCCAGAGTGCTGCTTCCTCAGACCTTCTAGAAAGTGCCCTGCAGTTATGTCCAAGTCTGCCTAAGACACGCCCTGCTCAGGGACCTACGGCAAGCAGGCAGGGTATCCCGGATCCGGCGCTGACGGTGGGCGAGTGGCCCAGAGCCTGGAGGAGGACCCGGGTGGGCTGAGAGGGGCCGAGGTGGGCAGGATGGGACAGACGGACCTGCTGGGGGACCGCAGCTCAGCTCCTGGTGCAACAGCGGGCGAGGCCAACGCCCCCATCCTACCCCGTGTGCACTGGGGAGCCACCTCCGCGCCTGAGAGGCCACTGACCCTGCCCTGGCCGCGGGGCCACACTTGGCGGGACCCTAGAGTCCGGGGGAGGGGCGGGGCAGGCGAGGAGGGGAGATGGGGGTATAATGGGATGCTGAACACTCCAATGGGGCCTGGTTCTCCCCAAATCGGCCAGACACGGCTGTGGAAAGCCGCGGCCTGGGGCCCTGCGAGGTGCCGGGTGCACAATACTGGCTGTCGTCCCGTGTTTTCTGCGGTCCCTGCCTGCTGTCCGCCCTCCCCAGGGCTGTTGTGGAGACAGGGGGCTGAGAGCCCTTCCAGGCAGGCTGTCTTTGTCACTGTTCTGTGCGTCCCTTGGGGGAGACAATAGGGGACACCTTCCTTTCCACCCTCTGGAAAAGGGCGGGTGACAGCTCTTGGCTGACGGCGGTCACTATGGCAGTCACGGTCAGACCCTGGGCGTCTGGGCACCTGAAGGCTCTCGGGGCGTAGGGGAGGCGGGAAGGCGGCCCCCTCCTCCCAGCTGCTCCACCCGGGTACCCGCCACGCTCGGAGCCGGAAGCATCCTGCCCTATGACCCTCGTGTTTCTGGTGCGCGCGGGGTCTCCCTCGGGCAGGGGATGGAGTCGGTGGACGCAGGAGCCAGCTATGAGAGGGGCTGATGCAGGGGTGGGCTTGGGCTGAGGGCAGGGGCTGGAAACGCGGGTGCTTATCCGACCACTGAGGATCAGAGCCAGGGGGCTGAGCAAGGGGGAGGGGGCCTGGGGGGACCCACACCTCGGAGCTGCCTGGTGCAAAATCGTGGAAAGTGCAGCATTCAGCTGACATGAAAACGGTATTGAGAAGAAAGGAGGGCAGACCCAACCTTGGCGCCGGTGGAAGAGCAAGGGCTCCCAGGCAGCGAGAAGGGACAGAGCTTCTCAGATTTTTAAATAAGAAGCTGCTGGCCCCCTGTCAGCCAGCCCCAGAAGTCACCAGGTTCGCACATCTGCAGCTCACGCAGAGCGCATGGCAGGCGTCGTGTCCTAGGGGGTGGGCTGGCGCGCCTGACCTGCAGGAGAGGCTGGGAGCGTGGGCCAGAGCTCCACACACTGCTCTCGGCTTCCCCGCTCACAGCCTGCAGTGTAACACGGGCCCCAGATCCATGAATAAAACACGAGGCGGGCACTGGGGTTGCCTCTCCTATGGCGAACGTGTGATCAGCGCAAAACTGCAGGGCCGGCGCAGGGCTGTGCGTGGAGGCTGCCGTGCCCCAGTAGCAATCAACGACTCACGCTCAGTCGGCTGACCGCCCTGGCAGCCCTGGATCCAGTGCACCTGACGGGACTGGGGTCCGAGACGCGCGTTAGGCGCCGGCTGCCCGTGCCCCCCAGGGTTGGGTGTGCCCCCTTCCTCAGGCCTGGTCTGCATCTCACCCAGCTGGGGCTGTGGGACTGGGAAGGAGGGGAGAAGCTGGACACCTGGGCCCAGCTTGAGCACAGGATGGCTCTCCGGGCAGGGGGTGGCGGTGCTTGGAGGGGCTGTCCCCACCCTGGGGGGGCGCATCCCGACTGCTGTGAGGCCCCGAGCAGGGTGTCCCGGCCCCGGCTGGGGAGGACGTCCTCCAGCCGCAGAGCAGGGCCCGCCCCAGTCCTGCTGGGTGCCTCAGCTTCTGAGACAAATTCCTCCCCAAGTGGTCCCTGCTGGTTTTTCAACTGAGGTGAAATTTACATAAAATGAAAGTACCCGTTTTGAAGTGAGCAATTCAGCTGTTCTCAGTACATTCGCAAGCTTGTGCAACCACAGCCTCTAGTTCCAGAACATTTCGTCACCCCAAAAGAGCCCCGTCCCCATCAGCGGTCACCCCCACCCCCTCCCCAGCCCTGGCAGCCAGGAACCGCCCCCCTGAGTCTGTGGACTGGCCTGTTCTGGACGCCCCCCGTCCGGAGACTCATGCACTGCGTGGCTGCAGGCAGTGTCTCAGCGTAAGCAGGTCCTGATGCTGCCCCATACGCTTTCACTGAAAGCTGCTCGTCGTCTGAAACGCACTTCCGCTGGCCGTCCCGGACTCCCGTTTGCTGTGCCCGGCAGCCTCTTGGCCCAGGGCCCCTGCGGCTGGCATGTGCGTGGGTTCTGTGGCAGGACCCCTGTCTGCACCGGCTGCCCTGGGGCTGCCTCTCCTGGGGAGCCCAGCGAGAAGGTGAGGATGCGAGGCAGCGGTGGGCCCTGTGCAGTGGGACCATCCTCTGTGCGCAGTGAGGGGAAGCCCGCCGCGCCCGAAGACCCTGACCTGGCACAGAGACCCTGCAGCTGCTGCAGACTCCTGAGGATGTAGACAGCGCCTTCATGCAGGCCGGGGAGGAAGGACCAGGCTCCTGGCCCCAGGGAGCTGCCCAGGTATGCAAAGGGCACCAGAGAAACCTGCTTCCGAACCATGAGTGAAACCCATCATTTGCCTGAAGGTGAAAATGGAAAGCCTCAAAACTGTATCAGGGCCACAAGGGAGACAGACACCCCCATGGGCCACCCGGGGCCGGGTGTGACATAGAGGGACCCCCGACTTCCGGCACAGGCCTGGGTCCTGACGTCACCCTGGGTCAGGGCAGGGGGACCCATGGTTCTAGGAGACCAGACATGCAGTGCAGGCCCTCAGCTGGCCGCCCACTGCCCATCAGAGGATGACCGACCCCTCGGCCACCCTGCGACCAATCTGGCTGACTGCTTCACAGGCCAAGTGCTTGTAAAGTGCTTTCTGGACCTTTTATTATGATGCTTACTGTTATGAATAGACTTTTTAGGTCAGTCTTAGATTCACAGGGAAGTTGCAATGAGAGCACACAGTTGCCACGTGCCGTGCACCCAAGGGCCCCTGTTGATAACATTTCACGTCGTCCTGGGACGTTGTCACCACCCACAGCCCAACACTGACCCATCAGGGGTAACCAAAGCTCACAAGCTACCCCAGTCTCCTCCGTCTGCCCTGACGTCCACTCTGCCCAGGGACCTCAGGCCCCCGCTCTGGGCCTTGTTAGCTGCCCTGGGCAGTCTGATCAGAGGGGGACGGTCAGGAGTCAGGCGGACGCCCCTCTCCTGGGGTTTCCTGGTGTGTTTCTCATGGTCAGTCTCGGGTGATGGTTTTTGGGGAGGAAGATGGACATATCATAAAAGCAGTTTTTATTTATATTTATTTAATTTTTTTGAAGGTAGGCAGGTAATTAGGTTTATTTATTTATTTATTTTAACATTTATTATTATTTATTTTAATAGAGGTACTGATGATTGAACCCAGGACCTTGTGCATGCTAAGCAAAACACTCTACCACTGAGCTACACTCTCCCCACAAAAGCACTTTTTAAATGACAAAGTTTTGAAGTGGTAGAAATTTTGGTGAAAGCAGAACTCAGAAAAGAGAGTAAAAAAAAATCCACTAAACGAACTATGCACATATCCACGTGTGTGTGTGTATTTTAACAATATAATACAGAATTTAAAAGATTGAGACCGTATCATAATACTGTCTTTAAAAAAAAAAACAGCGGCTTTATTGAGACCTAATTCACCTACCGTACGATTCACCTATTTCAAGGGGTACAATTCAGTGGTTTCTGGAATGTTACATTATCAATTTTTTTTAATCACGACAAATACATATGACAGAAAATGTGCCGTGTGAACCACTCGCAGA
This sequence comes from Camelus ferus, assembly GCF_009834535.1. Classification (NCBI taxonomy): domain Eukaryota; kingdom Metazoa; phylum Chordata; class Mammalia; order Artiodactyla; family Camelidae; genus Camelus; species Camelus ferus. The sequence goes on along the minus strand of NC_045717.1, from coordinate 26,620,126 downwards.
TCAGCATCAATTCTTGGTATTGCTTTAAAAAATTGGTAATTTGGAGTTAGTCTCTTTTTCTAATTTGCCGTGCAGGTAAAGGCGTCTTTGCCCCAAGTTTATGAGACATTGCAATTCTCTTCTCGTTGGGCACCCGCTCCTTTATGGAACGTCCCTTGTTCCGGGCGACCGGCTGAGGTCTGTGGAACAGAGTTATCCCGCCTTTCCCAGCAGAAACCCGCAGACGCGCCTCCCGCCGGGCGACACCCTCCGCTCGGCGCAGCCCCGCTCCCCTTTCCTGGGAAGTAGGTCAGGGTTTTAGCTCATGGTCTACTTGCAAGGATTCTGTGAGCTGTCAGGTTCAAAAACCCACGTGGAGACCACGAGACGGCATGCATCATCGGCTTCCGCGCGGCCAGGAGCCGGGCCGGCTCCTGGCCGCGCAGGCGCCCCCGGCCCGCAGTTCTCGGCCCCCGCCCCGCCCGGCCGCCTCGCAGCAGCTCCTGGTCCCCCGCTTGCTCAGACAGGGACATAGAGCCTTTCTGTGCAGCCTGTGTTTCATTGTTTAGGACGGGCTGTCGGTGAAGCGCTAGGTCCTCTGAGCCACGGGGAGCTCAGTGCCGCCCTGAGGCTGGTTTTCCGGGGCTGCTCACCCTGGGTCCTCGGCCCCAGGAGCTGGAGCGGTTTCCTGCGGTGGCTGGAACAAATCACCACAATCTTAGCGGCTTAAAACCACAGAGATCTATTCTCTGATGGTCACGAAGTTCAGGGATCTGACTCGGGCCTCACGGGGCTAAACCCAGGCCTGGGCGTGGCTGGTCCCTCCGGAGGCTCCAGGGAGAACCGGCTCCTGCCTCTTCCAGCTTCTAGAGGCGCCACATCCCTGGCTCGCGGCCCGCCCTCCATCCTCACCGCCAGCAGCGCAGCATCTCCCGTCTCTCTCTGACTCTGACCTCCCACCTCCCTCTGATGAGGACCCTGTGAGGACACAGGGCCCCCTGGGAATCCAGGATCACGCCCATCCCAGGGGCCTGAACTTAATCCCGCGTGCAGAGTCCCTTCTGCCCCGTGAGGTGACACGTCCCCAGTTCCAGGGTGGACCAGGACAGGGGTGGGGGTGTCTCTGGGGGCTGCTCTAACACCTGCTTAGTGAGTTGGGAAGATTTTCTGTGTGGGTCTCGGCACCCATCTCCGTGGCCTGGAGACAAAGTCCATGAAGGGCTGTGGTGAGCTGGGTGGGCGGAGGGTCTGGGGCATGCTGGGTGTGGCAGAGGAGGGCAGACACAGAGAACCCCCCACCCTGAAGGACCCCCAGGGGCCCAGAGGGCGGGTGCCACCCCATGTCAGGGCACAGGTAGGCAGGGCCTTGGGAGGCTGGGTGGGCCAGGAGCCACATGGGTCCAAGCAGGCAGCTCTGAACACCCTGCTCGCGGAAGGGCTGCATGGGCTGGAGGGGGCCAGGGAGGCTGCAGAGGTGCCCAGCCATGAGTGCAGAGCCTGGGGTGGGAGGGCCATGCTCCGAGGCTCCAAGCCATGCTCTCCTGGTCCTGGCGTGGGGGTTCAGGTCTCTCTTAGGGCTGCCCCAGCCTCACTGATGGCAGGAAACGGGGCCATTGAGCCAGCAGCAGATGACCAGGGAGCAGGGACCCTGGCAGGGTGTGGGGGTCAAGGTGGACCCGGGGACTCAGGGCCACCATAGGAGTGCCAAGGTGCCCCAGCGTTGCCCTCAGATCCCACAGTGGGGTTCACAGGTGGGAGGGAGGCGCTGAGCAGGTCACCCTTGGCCCGTGGTGAGAAGTCATGTGGCCACGTGGAGCTGCAAAGACCACGGGGCCCAGCCACATGCCCAGGGGAAGGGGAGAGAATGCTCTGGGCGCCTGTGTAGGCTGGGGTCGTGTGTGGACTCACATCCTCAGAGTTCGGATTTTGTTATTGGCTAAATGTGTCCTCCTCCCCAAAATTCAGAAGCTAAAGTCCTGACCCCACACCTCAGAGCAGGGCCTGTTTGGAGCAGGGTCCTTGCAGGAGTGACTGGTTACAGCGAGGTCACATCGGAGCAGGTGGTCCTAATGCCGCAGGACTGGCGTCCTTACAAGAGGGGACACCTGGACACAGACACACGGGAGGCCACGTGAAGATGGGAGCAGAGATGGGTGATGCTCCTGCAAGCCCAGGGTTGCCAGCGACCCCAGAAACCGGGAGAGAGCAGGGTGGGTGGCCAGGAGCCAGCCCTGTGACACCCTCCCCTCAGACTTCGAGGCCCCGGAACTGGGAGGGGACGTGTTTCTGCGGTTGAAGCCGCCCTGTTTGTGGTGCTTTGTCATGGCCGCCCTTTACAGGAGCCCAGGGCTTGATTTTCACTATTACTGCACGAGACAGGCCGCCCTCCCCGTGCAGGTTGGAGCCTAGGGCGGCAGACGCTGTCCTCGGTTGGTGTGTGCCACTCCCCAAACGGGGCCATCTGCCCATTTCTCAGAGCCAAGCTCACTTTTCTTGTTGCTTTGTTGTAAGCTTTAGATTTTAGAGGGGTTTGAGGTTTACAATAAAACAATGAAGGCAGTGGGGAGTCCCACACATCCCACGTCTGGCCCCACGCAGAACACTTGTCCCAACCGACAAACCTGACACACACTGACCGACACCCACGCTTTGTTCCGATCCCCTCGCACTCCTGGCCTGCTCGGGGTCCCCGTGACGCTCAGGCCTCCTGTCTCCTTGGCCCCTCTGGGCTGTGGTGGGTTTCTGCGACGTGCCTTGTTTGGTGCTGTGCAGTTGTCAGGGGATGGGGGCAGGGGTTTTGGAGGACGTGCCCCTCCACTGGGGTCCACCTGGTGTTTCTCCTGTGGGTATTAGACCGGGGTGGTGGCTTCAGGGACGAGTCCTCCATCCACTCCCACCTCCGTGGGTTCTCCCGGGAAATTAGGCAGCAGACCCTGCCCTCCGGGACTCTGGTCCTCGGGGAAAGCTCAGGACACACGCCCAGCACCCCGCGTGTTTCGCCTCGCTGAGAATTGGGCTGCTCTGTTTTCTAAAACGGTTTTCTTTGGGAGTTATGTATGTTTTACTCGCATCTCATGTCCTTTAAAAATGAAAGGGTGCCGTCTGTATCTGTGATCCTAAATGAAACGTCGACTTTGTCCTGCTTTTGACCCTTAAAGGCAATCAGACTCCGAAAAAGAAATTAAAGGAAAACCTCAGATCTCAGAATCTGAAAACAAAAAGCAACGTTTTTGTGTGCTTAAAATACAAAAAAAGAAACCACTCAAGTGTTTGGTCATTCATATTTAAAAAAAAAAAGTGCCATTTCTTGGATTTCAGAAGGAGACACTTCTTTCAGTTGCTGGTGGCTCTCGCCAGGACCGTTTTAGAGGAAACCGTATGTTCTTTTCAACTGAAAAAGGGAGCACGTCGGCAGAGACACCTTTGGTAGAGATTCTACCCACAGCTGTGGGTCTCAGCGGGGCAGTCCTGCCCCAGGGCGCACCAGGCCACAGCTGGGGCTGTTTCACATTGTCAGGAACGGGGGGTTCCTGGCACGGAGGGGGGCAGGGATGCTGCCCCACACCCCACCACGCCCAGGATGCCCTGCGGAGGACGATCAGCCGTGGGAGGGGAAGACCCTGCCCGAGGCTGCCCACATGCCCCACCGTGTGCGTGTCTGGGTCCGAATGTCCCCTTTCTGTAAGGATGCCGTCACGTTGGAATAGGGCCCTCTGATCACACCTGCAACAACCCCGTATCCAAACAGGGTCACGTTCCTAGGTCCTGGGGCTCAGGACTCCACCTGTGAACTTGGGGGTCAGGATTCAAGCCCCAGGACCACTGTCTCTGTGTACAGTGGACTCTCGCCGCTGGGGTGCCTCTTTACTTCTGTCATCAGGATTCCAGTCTGTCCTCCACGGGCACCTCGATGTCCGGACTGTTGGCTCCAGGAGGTGGGAGCCACACTTCCAGCTTTCTTTCAACTCCCACCTCCATCCCACAGACAGGCACTGTCTCTGGAGAGTTCGGAGGGCACCATCCTGCCGCCGTGGCCTTTCGTCTCCAGAGCAGCCTGGAGCTGCACCCCCCAGCCAGTTCCAGAGGTGGCACCTTCGGGGAGCTCACCGCTGCTGTCACTCGATTCCTGGCAGTTGCCAGGCCCCCGATGCCAGCGTGGAGTGTGGCAGGGTCGCTGCCGGGAACGGGCACTTCGTTTGAGGCCACAGCCTCTGAGGGGCAGAGCTGCTGCCTCCATCTCGCCTGGGGTCCCCTGTGTTCCGTCCTGGCTGCATTTTCAGAGTGGCACTTTTCTGTCACCTCCTTTGGTCGGCAGTAGAATATTAACACCTCTGTTATCTGAACAAGGGCTGGGCACTGTCTCCCGCGTAGGTGACGCTGGCCTTGACATGGGCTTCCTGAAGCACAGTGCAGAGTTTTAGATACGTGACAAGGCTTCTGTCCCCCAGAGCTGGGCCCCGGCAGTGGACACCCACAGTCCGGGCCCCCTGATCTCCTCATTCGAGGGTCTGGGCGGAGGTGGCGTCCTGTGGACAGTGATGTCCGAAGGAACCTGTCGGGGGCACAGCCAGGGCTGCTCGGAGGCCCCCAGGTCTCCCGGAGAGATGGGAATTGGTCCTGACTCCAGCAAGGTGTCAGGGGGTGCAGAATCCACAACGCAGCTCCCCCAGGAGGAAGGGCCTGCCGCATCCCCAGCGCCCCCCACCCTGCCCCAAGGGGGTCAAAGCCCAGCCCCCGGCACTGTGCCCTCGCACAGGCCTCGGCGCGCCTCGGTGCACGGCAGCCCCACCACCCTGGGGAGAGAACTGATTTCTGGACCACTGCCCTCATTTTTGTTTTTTCATGTATTTTTAAATTTTTCACTTGAAATAATTACAGGGTCTGGAAAGGTGCAAAGAAATGCACGAGCAGCCCTGGGCGTCCCAGAGCGCCCTTCACCCAGCCCCGCCGCGTTCACCTCCCGGGACTGAAGCGCCTCGCTCCTGGGCACCAGACCCCAGAGGGCCACACAGTAACCGGAGACCAGGGTGTCCGTGAGGAGGCCCAGGCAGTGGAGGGACTGGACACTGGACACCTAGATACCAGAGTGACCGGAGACCAGAGCACCTGCCAGGCACAGCATCAAATCCAGGGCAGGCCGCGGGCGCCATCCAGGAGCCCGTGAGGACCCGCCAGTTCCCCGCACGCGTCTGTGTCTCCAGGCCACTGGATCACACGTGCAGGTGTGAATCTCTGTTCCAGGGGTCTCCTTACAGGAGAACACAGGCCCCCCACTGGGGGCCTGCCCTCACCTGCCCGCCCCCCATCCTGAGAGCCACTTCTGCTCTGCCGCGAGTGCCCAGAGACAAGGTGGATCACTGAGCCAGCATGTAGCAGGCGCACTTTGGGTCCAAAGAAAGTTCTTTTATTACTTTTCCTCTGTTTCCTTCACTCCCTCATACCCTGCCGTACTGCGCTGTTGCAAGCAGGTGTCAAAGCCCAGAAGTTTCACACAGACAAGAGGAAAAGGGCATGTTTATGGAAACAGTCACAGCTCTGTTGTACCTCCGAGGCGGTGCGCACTGGTGAGCGGTGACAGGGACACGCGGGCGGCTTAGCAGCCAGGCAGAGGGCGTCGGTGACTGACGTGCTCTCTCTGCCGAGGACGGAGGCCCCCTCGCTGACGAGGGGAGACGTTCCACCCAGACCTGGCAGCCTGGGAGGGGTGGGTGCACGCGTCCTCTTCCCAGAATCACCTGGAAGCTCGACGGTTCCTTCAGCAGTCATCACTCGGACGTGCAGTTGTGGGGTGTTGAATTTTTTATCGATCAGCTTCACAGTCTGACGATGAAACTCAATGTTTAGGAAGACCGGCCATTCGGACGCCGTCCCACTATGTTTTGCTAAGATTGCAAAGTGAAAGCATTGGGTCTTTGTGATCAGCGTGGAAAGCCTAGATGCGCCCTGGCTCCTGTCACAGCTGCGTCAACTGAAATGCTAAACGCTGGTGGTTTTCATCTCTTAACCAGATCCGTGACGGCCTGTTCTGTCCAATGACAGACATATGCGGACGCGGAGTAGAACCCAAGCCTCAAAAGGGCCGCAGCGTCTGGGGGTGGAGGGGTGGGAGTCCATGTTTAACGGGGACAGGGTTTCAGTTGGGGGGGGTGGCGAGTTCTGGGGGCGGATGGCGCTGCTGGTCACGCACAGAGTGAACGTGCTTACTGCCGCTGAGCTGTGCATTTAGATAGTAAATTTAGATCAGGTCTGGTTTTTTTTTTTATTTCATATTTTTTAAGAGAGGCACTGGGGATTGAACCAGGACCTCGTGTGCGCTGAGCATGCACTCCACCACTGAGCTACCCACCTCCCCCAGATCAGGTGTGTCTTAACACGGGTTTGGAAAACTGCCCCTGTGTGAGAACGAGACAGAAATAAACAACCCTTCGAGTGCACTTGGAATCCACGCCATGGAAGCAAGGGGCATCTGCCCAGGGGGGTGGAGGCGACAGGTCGTGTCCCCGGTGCACAGCGTGACTCCCAGTGCTGAAACACTTCTGAGTCCTTCATGCCGCTGTCGGCTGGCAGTGACTGCGAGGTTCTTGGTGACTCAGAAAGGCAGAGTCCTTATTCTGCTCAGTGCGTCTTGGGTGGAACCGAAACTCAGGGTTGGGGTGACCCTGAGAAATCTGGGTCCTGGGAGCCAGGTGGAGTGCCCGCGTGGGCCCTGGGGGAACGGACGGCGCGGTCATGTGGGGGTCGGCGCTGTGTCCGCGGGGACGAGTTGCAGACAAAGAAGAAAGTTACTGCCTGGAACAATGTGAGATAATATGCTAGAGGACCTTGAAGAAAACAAATAAAAGACGGCTGTAGACTACCCACGTCTGGGAGAAGAACAAGGAAACAGGGAAAAGGAAGAAAACAAACCCTCACAGTGGCGCTTTTTTGAAATGCAGATGACACCGCGCAGCCTGCCCTGAGATGCCTGATAGTTAAAATGAAAGGCTTTTTAACAAAATCAAAGGCAAACAGGATGGAAACTCAATGGGGCCTAATCCTTGACTCTTTGTTGAAGAGACACGGCGGCGGGCAGCCCTCTCCCGGTCCGGGACACCGGATCTCCGCGGCTGGAGGACGCCGCCCGGGGAGAGCCGCCGGCCGGGCCGTGCTCCCAGGCGGGGTGTCTGTCGCCCCCGACCCCAGCCATGAATGCACCAGGAAGCACCCACACGGGATGGGCGATGCTTGCCTGTAGGGACGGATTTCAAGAAAAATGTCTCACTGTGGTAAAATGTACATGACATTAAATGTACCGTTTAAATTTTTTTTTATTTTTTAAAATTTTATTTATTTACTTTTTTTAACAGAGGTACCAGGGATTGAACCCTGGACCTCATGCATGCTAAGCACACACTCAACAGCTGAGCTATAACCTGCCCCCTCCAAAATGTGCCATTTTAAGTGCACAGCTCAGCGGCATTAAGTACTTTCACACTGTCGTGCAACCCTCCCCACCACCGTCTCCAGAACTTCCTCATCTTCCCAAACTGAAACTCTGTCCCCATGAAACCCTCACTCCCCAGCCCCTCCCCCAGCCCTGGCCCCACCGTCTACTCTCTGTCTCTGTGGATGTGACTCCTCCAGGGACCTCCTATGAGTGGACTCAGTGTGTGTCCTTCTGGGTCTGGTTCTCTCCCTGAGCACCACGTCCTCAAGGTCCATCCACGTGGTAGCAGGTGCTGGAATCTCCTTGCTTTGTGAGGCTGAGTTACACTCTGTTGTGTGGACCACATCTTGTTTATCACTCGCCGATGGACACTTGGGCGCCTTCCATCTTTTGGCTGTTGGGAATCACGCTGCTGTGAACACGGGTGTGCAAATATCTCTTCGAGTCCCTACTCTCTCTTCTTTTGGGTGTGTACCCAGGAGTGGGACTGCTGGAGCTTGTGGTGATTCTATGTTTAAATTTCTGAGGACACTGCAGACTGTTTCCACATTCCTGCCAGCCATGCATGAGTGTTTGTTTCCTCACATCCTCACCAACTCATTACTGTGTTTTTCTTTTCTTTCTTTTTTTTTTTTAATAGAAGGATAGTTGACTTACAATGTTGTGTTACTTTCTGGTGTACAGCAGAGTGATTCAGTCATACAAACGTATACATACTCCTTTTCATGTTCTTTTTCATTATAGGTCATTACAAGATATTGAATATGGAAATTTGCACCCCTTGGGGAGTGATGGAAATGTTAGCTGCCTTGATTGTGGTGGTGGTTTCATGGGTGTAGACATCTATCAGAATTCATCAAAGTGTACATCTGAAATATGTGGTTTAGTGTACAGGAACCATGCCACAGTAAAGGTGTTAAAACTAATAAATAAATTTTAGAAAACCCAAATCTTTAACACAGAAAATTATGAAATCTGCAGATTTTTTTATTGTACCATTACACAAAAATGACTTTAAGAAAAAAACCCCCCAAGGTACTGACTATGACCCCCTGCGCTGCACGTAGGGCCTTGTTGTGCACCTGCTTTATTTAGAGCGCCTGTGTCTTCCTTCTGGAGCTGTTGTTGATAGCTGCCATCCTAACGGGTGTGAGATGGTCTGTGTTTCTGAGCTGTGCTTTGGTGATGTCACCATGCTCGATGTTTCTGGTACTTATAAAGGCAGGCTGGAAATACGTCAAACTGGTGTCAGAAAGCTGGGCAGTTTTCTTCTTAGTCCACTGTCCACAACTGCGATTTTTTTCAATGGTTTAAAGTCCTCCCTCGACTCTCTCAGTGTCCCGGAGGTCAGGAGTCTAACGCAGGTCGCAGGAGGCTAAGATCCAGGCGTGGGCAGGGCTGCATCTCTCTCTCTAGGCTCCAGGGGAGAGTCTGTTTTGTGCCTTTTCTAGCTTCTAGAGGCGCTGCATCCTTGGCTGGTGACTGACCCACTTCAACGCCAGGTCGCAGGAGTCATCTATGGGTGTGATCTATGTTGTGTTCAGACACCTGGGCCAGGCGCCCCAGCTGCTGCCCCATTAGCCTTTCATCCAATGAGCTAGTTCGGTGCCAGAACAGCCATGTGGATGGCACGGAGACCTGAGTTCAGCAAGGACTGAAATTCCACGTGCCAAGTGCGCTCGGCTGGTGGCTGATGTGTGTGGCTCGATGTATCTGGGGTTCAGGGAGGAAGGTCTTGGGCGAAGAGGAGAACCAAGCTTTGTTTGCCAAAATCATATTCAGGATGCCAGGAGAAGGTGGAGGGAGAAAGATGGGGTGGGCAGACGTCGGGAGCAGGTGCAGGGTGCCTAGTGCTGACCCCTGGCTCTCCCCGCCTCCTGCTGCAGCCCTGCCCCAAGAGCAGCGCTAAACAAGGGGCAGTTCTGGAGGAGGCCTGCTGCTGTGAGGGTCACCTCCCTCTTCTTTTGTCCAAACACCAGGTGGTGAGCGCACACCGGGTGCAGGCCCAGGGCTCCTCCTGAGGACACCCCCGGGAGCGGGCTGACCCAGGCACGGCTACTTACAGGCCTATGGGCAGGGATGCAATTAGTCTGTGGCCTTGGGCCTCACTTGAGGGAGATTCTGCTCCCCTGGGACACCGGGCCACGTCTGGGGACATCTGTGGCTGTCATGACTGGGGGACTCCTGGCATCGAGGGAGTCAGGCCCAGGGATGCTGAACCACACCCCGCAGTGCCCACGGCCCTCCTTCTGGGAGAATGACTGGCCTCCGAGTCAGCAGTGCTTACCGGGGAGGTGGGGACCCTACTCTAGCCTTAAAGCTGGTCAGTGCATGATTCAGTCAGTGCAGAAAAGGGCGCACGGCTCCTTTACCGTGGTCAGCGAAGCCATGGATGAGGCCTGAAGGCCAAGTTCAGAGTCTGGCCTCCTGGGACAGCTGGCACTGGGGCAGCTGTAGGGATTGGGGTTAATATGGTGTGGCCAAGAACAGATGACCCCTTGGGGCTTGGAGGGAGGCCAACTCAGATCATGGAAGGGCTAGCACTATGGAGATGGTCTTAAATTTTTTTACTTTTTCAGTCTTTTTAAAATTTAAATTAAAAAAATTTTAAATTGAAGTCTAGTCAATTTACAATGTGTTTCTGGTCTACAGTGTAGTGATTCAGTTATACATTATACATTCTTTTCAGATTCTTTTTCATGATAGGTTATTATGAGCTATTGAATATAGTTCCCTGTGCTGTATTGTAGGTCTCTGCTTTTTTAATCTATTTTATAATCAGTAGTTTGTATCTGCTAATCCCAAACTCCTAATTCATTCCTATCCACCTCCCCTTTGGTAACCGTAAGTTTGTTTCCTATGTCTGTGATTTTCATTCTTTTTTTTTAAAAAAAGAACAATACAAAAGTAATGCAGACCCAAGGCACCCAAACAGAGCTAAGGAGCCTGAGGGGGCCACCGCCCCTCTCCCGGGTCCCCATGCCGCCGTCAGGCTGACAGGGGACCTGGGTGCTTAGGGCTCTGTGGTGTTAGTCAGTAGCCGGTTCTCTCTCCTGGGGTTGGCTGTGACCTGCAGGCTTCTCCCACAGGCATGTTGATGCTCACCTGTGTTGGACGCTGCGAACTGCATGCCTGCTGAGTGCCGGCCAGGGCACCCGGGGGCCCGGCTCCGGCCTGGCAGGCTCGGGGCCATGCAGGCCGGTCCTCCGCTTTAGCTGAGCTGGTCCAGCTCTGCGAGGGTCTGGCAAATCTTGCCTCATGGCTCGGGGTCCACAAGCGGATGTCGAAGTCCCTGACCCCCACCTGCTCCATCTGTCTCCCCGCTGTCTGCCGTCTGTCTGTCTCCTGATCTCCGTGGGTCCCCATCGCTCATGGCTCCTTTCTCCTCCCAAACTGCAGCTGTGTTTCTCATGCAGAGGAGTTCAGCGACCCCCCTATAGGCCCTTTCAGCTTGCATCCTCGAGGCCTCCCTCGCCGTTCCCAGTACAAATTAAGGTATTTTCCTAAGCAAGCCCAGTTGCATCTCTAAAATAGAGTTCTGGTGCCAGCTGGGAAAATTAATTTTTTCCCCATCCATCCTCTACGATACAGTAACAAATGACACACCATCTCTCGTCGGCAGGAGGTCAGCGTCTGCGGGAAGACGAGGGTGTAGACAAATAATTACATTACAGAGTTAATCAGCGAGGCTTCGTGAGGTAGTGCTGCAGAGACAAACATCCCGCAGTTCAGTCTCTATGAACCACTGAGACTCATTTCTCACAGACGCTAGCAGGACTGGGTTCGATGTCGTTCCCCCGGAATTCATGCCCACCCAGAACTCCAGAATGTGACCTTACTTACAAATAGGTTTTTGCTGACGAAATGAGCTGAGATAAGGTTGTACTGGACTAGGGTGGGTCCTAAATCCAACAACGGGTGTCCTCATGAGGACACAGGGATGCCCGGCAGGGGAAAAGTCCACGTGAAGATGGAGGCAGGGAAGGGATGGGTGTGTCTCCAAGCCAAGGACTGCCCCAAGGCGGGCAGGCCAGCCCACGTCTTGAACTCAAACTTCTCCAGAATTGTCAAATTGTAAGCATCATTGTTTGCAGCCACGAGAGCCTGTCTGCCCGCCGTCAACCAGAGTTGGCGGGGTTCCTCTGTGTGTCACCACCCTTCTTGCTCTTGGGCCCGGCTGGCGGGGCAGCCAGTATCAGGAGCAGAGCTGGTCCCCCGAGTGGACATAAAGGGGACAAGGGGACATGTATGCTGGCCCTGGCGTTTCATTAGCCAAAGCAAGTGCCCCGGCCACGCCTGCATCGAGTAGGGCAGGATGTGGCCCATGGAGGAGAGAATCGTGCAGATGGGCACAGTGCAGTGAACACCAGGCTTTAGCTACAGACCTGCCGTGGGCTCAGAGGGAGAAGCAGCTCCCTGGGCTGGGCTCCCCAGGAGGGTTTCATGAAACCTGAGCTGGGACTGGAGGGGGAGGCAGCTGGGAGAGCAGGGAACCCACACGGAGGCGGCGGGAGACGGAACTTGGGAACCCCCCTCGGTGGACCAAGGGACGCCTGTGTATTGTCTTCTGCTGCGATGCTGCCAATTGCCACAAACAGTGGCTTCAGACAGCGCCTTCTGAGCGCTTCTGTGTCCCAGGAGCCCGGGCACATGTGGTGGGTGTCCCGCCGGGGTTTCTGGGTGGCGACCCAGCTGTTGGCCAGGGCTGTGTTGCATCCAAGGCTGGGCCTTGTCCGCTCACAGGCTGTGGCAGATTCCTTTCCTGGAAGCTGCGTAACTTGAAGCATCTTCCTTCTGCACGGCCCACAGGAGAGCCTCCGTGAGCTCAGGAGGAACCCAGTCCCCTTCCTCTTCTAACGGGCTCCCCTGATCAGGCCAGCTCACCCAGGATAAGCCCCCTTTTGATTAACGGCAGGTGAACTAATTAGGGACCTTTGTTCCACCAGGGAAATTGCTTTGCCAGAATATCATGTGATCAGAGCGTGACACCCATCACATCCAGGTCCTACGCACACTGAAGGGTACAAGTCCCTGGGACTGGCTGGGATGCTGCCTGCCACACGGTGAAGACACTGACAGCATGTGGGACGCTGGGTGGGGAATGGCCGGCAGGAGGCCAGTGGCATGACAGCCAGAGGTGTGGCCACTGGCTGCTCGCACCTGAGGTCTAGGCAGGAGCGATTTAGTACACAGTGCCAGCCTCCCCTCTATTTTTCATGTTATGGGTAAGGGTGCTGGGTAAGAAAAATGTTGCTCTGGGCTATGCAGGGCTTCCTGGCACAGTCCATTGGGCAGCCCCACTGTCCCCTGTGTCACTCACTCTGCTGTTTGGGACCCCACCCTGGGGCACTGCTCCCCACAGGCTGCACCTGCTTTACCACTCTGGCCACAGGGAAGAGGCAGTGACCCCGGGGAGTCTCCCTGAGACAGGGAAATCAGGGGGTTATCGGGCACGTGCACTGTGTGGAACACTGCCAGTAACAGAAAGGAACAGGCGTGATACACGCCTGAGGCTCAGACATCTCTCCAGGGCATCGTGCTGAGTGGGAGCAGCAGCTCCAGGGCTCCAGGTGGCACGGTTGCGTCTGCAGAACATTCCCACGGTGACAGGGACAGAGAAGAGTCGGGGTACCCGGGGGGGCGTGGCAGTGGGGTGGGGGTCTGTCGGGGTGGCTGGAGGGAGCTCTCTGTGGGGACAGAGACGCCCCGTATCTTGATGGGCAGTGGTTACGGGAGGGACTCTACACACACGATGCAGTGACTCAGAAATACACACACATACTCACACACACTATATCCACGTCACTGGCCTGGTTTTGATATTATGCTACAGTTACATAAGCTATAACCATTGGAAGAAGCTGGGTGACAGGTACAAGGGATCTCTCTATATAAATTTTTGCAAAATTAGAAAATAAAAACCAAAACCTTCCAAGGCACACCCAAGCCCTGAGGAACTCCCCTGCTCCCATCATCCCCACCCTGGTCCTGGCCTCACTAAATTCCTCTGCCGAGCTGGGCTTTCTGCCACCACAGGGCCTTTGCACAGCTCCCTGAGCTCTGAAAGCCCATTCAAACATCAGGTTTCAGGGTTACATCTATGTCTCTGACCCCCGCCCACATGCAAACAAGGCTGTCTCTGTGTGGCTCTCACAGCCCCTGCGCTCCGCTGGTGTTACCTTCGTCAGAACCTGTGTTTATTTTACGATGCAGTGGTTGACAGCCTGGACTCTGGAGCCACATTTCCTGTTTCAAACTTCAGCTCTTAGACAAGTGACTTAACCTTTTTCCCTCTTAGTTTCCTTGTCTGTAAAACAGATTGTCAACGAACGTCTGCTGGTGTAATCCTCTCCTCTGATATCTGAGCTGCCTTGTAACTCGGTTTCACCAAGAGAACACAGAGGATGCGAGGCGGTTCCAGTTCCGAGCCTGAAACTTCTTCGGGACTGGCCATGTCCAGCGCTGTGGTCTTGGGAACCTGGAGCAGCCATGCGAGAAGTGAGCTGGCTTCCTGCTGGAGTGAGGGGACAGGCCCTGCGGGCCCAGGGAGAGATGCACACCTGGCAGGCGCGGGCTCCACCAACTGCCCGTGAGCATAAGCACAAATGAGGCCACTGGCGAGGCCAGCAGAACCATGGGCCGAACCCAGGCCCGACAGCTCTGCGGGTCAGCGAGATGGGTGGTTTCAGCTAACGGGCCGTGTGGCGCTTTGTTGCCATGAAAACCAACACAATGGGGCTCAGTGTGATACCAACCTTTCAGGGCTCTTGCATTAAATAACTAATTTTATTATTAGCTGATTATTATAAAGTGCCCATAGTAGCGCCAGCCAACAGTGTTCCAGTGTTGTGATTTCACTAAATGTCTTCTCCATCAGGCTGTGTTCTGTGTGTGCTGTTTTCCTCACCACTGTATGCCCAGTTCCTGTCACCGAGCAGTCACTCAAGTATTTGCTTAAAGAATTAAGTCTATACCCCAAATCATCCAGACTCACAGTTGCACAAAAGGCGCCACTTCTAAAGCCGTAGAAATGACGGGCAGACTTGCCAACAGAACATCCTTTAACAAGATCCATTCTTCTCGGAAGTCTGTTGTGGCTTCAATTAAAATCTTTCTCCTTCTACTGGGAACGGATCATACACATTTTTCTCTTGTTATTCAAGACATTAAAAAAAAATAGCTTCCATCGCATTTTAGCTAACCCCTCCTCTATTGTTGGACACTTACGCGACTCCTGATGTTTTCCGCGATCTGAATAATGCTGCAGAAGACATCGCTGCACGCTCATCTTTGTGCACATCTGATTATATATCCTCAAGATAAATCCCTGGAAGTGGAAATTGCTGGGTTGGAGGGTCTGAAACATTTCCAAGGCGTCTGACAGATAACGTCAAGTTGCTTTCCAGAAAGGTACCAATTGCCGCGTCCCAGCGGCCAGAAAGGCGACCGCCCATCTCCTACCCTGCGCGGGGGCCGGCGGGACGATGTCTTCCATCTGCGCTAATTTGATGATGGGTGAAAACATATTAAGTGCGTCACCGAACCATGAACCAAACCAAAGATTTAAACGTATTTACACGCACGCACACACCCGGTGAGCCCGCCGGAACCAGAGCCAAATCCGTATTTTCTGAAACGACTAAAACGGAACATCGCAACCGCCTCTTGGACGGAAGCTCCCCCGGTGTTTCGGGCCACTCGGGGCCGAAAGGGGCCGCAAGGGGACCACAGCGACCTTGTTAACGGGACCCCGAGCCGCGCGCCATCAGCCCGACCCCGCCGTGTCGGACACGCAAACTTCCCCAAACCAGGGCCCAGGCCCCCAACCCCGACGGGGGCCGGGGTGTCTGGGGCGCCACGCTGCACACCCGAGACCGGCCCCGTCCGTAAACCGACAGCAGAACAAGGGGGGAGGCGCGCGGCCACGGCTGCTCCCGCCTCGCCGCGCACCGACGCACCCCTCCGAGTGGGCGCGCAGGCCCCTGCGCTCGGGTCTGAGGCCGGCCCTGGGAACCCTGGTGGGCCGTGGAAGGTTCTGGAAGGCGCTCCAGGTTCTCCGAGGGCCTGGGCCGGGAGGGGCCTCGAGGGGCCCGGAGAGGCAGAGGCGGGGAGGGAGGCGCCGGTCGCCGAGGGCGGGGCGCACACCCAGCGGGGGCCGGGCCCCTCAGGGCCTCGCGCGGGCGCGACCGGGAAGATGGAAGCCCCCGCCATCGCCGCCCAACTCGCGCCCGCCCGGCAGTCAGTCAGACTCGCGCGCGCGCGCGCCCGCCCGGCCGGCCCGTCAGTCAGAGCCTGGCCGGGCGGAAGGGGCGGGGCCTCGGCGCGGGCGCGGGCTCCCCATTGGCCAACTGTGGGGGGCGGGGCTTGGCCACGCCGCGAGGCTGGCCCCGCCCCCGGCCCGCGGGAGTGGCGGCGGCGGCGGCGGCGGCGTTGGAGGCGGTGAGCGCGGTCGCGGGCGGCGGCGCTTGGGGCCGCGCGGGTGCGACCGCCGTTGGGTCGCCGCGGCCTCGTCGCCCTCCGCTCCAGGCTTGGGACGCCGTGCTGGGGAGGCCGGGCGCCCGGTGAGCCCGGCGTGCTGCACCCCTCGGGTCGGCCGGGCGGGGGCTGAGGCGGCGGGGCCGGGCCTGGGGGGAGGGGCGAACCTCGAAGGAGGCTCCCCGTGACCCCTGCCTCTGCTCACTGAACCCCCTCTGTCGCTGTCTGAACCCCTGCTTACCTGCCTGAACCCCACCTCTACTCCCCGACCCCCCACTTCTGCCTGTCACCCCTCTGCTGCCTGAACCCTCATCCCAGTTCCCTCAACCCCTCTGCTGCCTGAACCCCCACTCTGCTCCCTCAACCTGCTTTGCTAACTAGACCCCCCTCCTGCTGTGGCGACCCCCCGTTTGCATGGTTGCACCCCCTCCCCGCCCCCAGCTTCTTTTCCATCACCAGCCAGACCAGCCGTCCTACTGATGTAATGAGCGGTCTGCAGCTGTCCCCGTCCTTTCAGGGACATGGCAGCCGAAAGAGCGGTCCTTTTCCTCCGATTTTATTTTTTTTGCGCGGTGGTCAACTGTTAACTCCCCAAACAGGGGAGGGTTGTAAGCTTTAGATTGTTTAAAACGCCTCTTGTCCCGAGGTCCGAGGCAGGCCTTCAGCACAGAAATGATTTATTTAGGAGCCTTTCAAAAATAATCTAGACAGAACCTTGGGGAGGGAATTTGTCTGTATTTTATTTATGAAAAAAATTCAGGCGTCTCCCTAGGTACGGAGGCAGTCATTTCTCTTTGGCACTGAGCCTCTCAGTGCCAGATGATGGAACTGAACCATCTACTTGAGGATCAAGCCCCCGCTAACCTTTGCCCTTGAGGGTTGTGTCTGCGTTGAAATCGAAAGCAAAGGATGTTAAAAACCACCGTGCAAATTCTGTTGCAGGGCACATCGCGTCAGACCTTCAAGTGCTCTGTTTGTGCCAAATCATTACCACTTGCCACATGAGTCTAAATCATGACGGATGCCAAGTATGTCCTCTGCAGATGGAAAAAGCGATTATGGCCTGCAAAGGTGACAGCCATTATTCTATAATTTCAGGAATTAGAAATGACTTTCGGGTGACAAGTAAAATCTTTATCAGGAGATACCTAGGAGTTGCTTCAGTGAAATAATTGAGTCAGAACAGTTGGCGCTCCTCTCTGTTGGCACCGTTTCTCCTTCCCCATGTAATGGGGTTTTGGTCGAGTGCTTACAAGGTTATAGTTCCGGAAGTGTCTTTTTTTTCCCCATGGTAGAAAAAATTTTTTTTAACAGAGCCAGCTATAAAAAGGCATGTAAGGCTGTAACTCAAGGAAATGTCTGGCAGCGAGGCCTGGTAGTAAATAATGAGAGACTTTCCAGCAACGTGGTAGGAAGGGCGCCAGATTACGAGACAAAACCAAGGTCCTAGTCTGGGTCTGCGCCATCCCTTCAGGCCTCAGTTTCCTGGTCTCAGAAGTCCTGTGGTCATATCCCTTAAGAATCATCTACTGTGTTTGCATTTATGTCTTGCCAGTGCTTCTTGCCTTGGGTCAACTGTTTGTTGTGTCTTAATAACAAGGATTTTTTTTTTTTTTTTGGACGTAGGTCTTGTCTGGAAATGAGAAGTCAGCAAAAAATAAGAGAAAAAAGGAATTTTTTCTAAATGTTCAGATACTCTCCCTAGACAAAAAGCTAAGTTGTGTTTCTTCCATATGGGATTTCCGACACCACACCTCCCACCCTCTGACCCTCCCCCAAAAAAGCTCTTCAGGGCTTCTCTCTTTAGTTACTGTGAGGGCTCGTAATAACCCTGAGAGGAGAACAGCTGCTTTTATTTTATGCAAGTTTGGAAGTTGAGGATCTGTACGAGTATTACGTGTGCTCTCCAGAGAGGTGAGCACAAAAATAGAGTAAATACAGGTTAAACACTAGGTCAGCGCTCGTTGGGGCCGAGTAGGGATACTTCCTTCCCAGAGATTTATTTGTGTGTCAGCCCCATGGGTTTGGAATATTTGATGTCTGGGCCTGTCCCTCTAATAAACTTGCTTAGCACTGAGAAGGCGAAGGCATGGGTGTGTGGTAGCGCATTCCTGTTGGGCTCTTGATTGCCCGTGGTGGAAGGATGTAGATCACCTGGAATGATTAGAATGCCCAGATCGTGTGTGACTGTGGCATCGGTATGTCCAGCGGGAGAATTCCCAGTTCTGAATAGAGAATAAAACCAAGTCGGCTGCAGCCCCAGCTTCCCTGGGTCCCCTTCCCCCTTTCTTCAGAGCTACTCCTAAGCCTGCTTAGTCTGCAGCCCACACTTTCCCCGAGGCTGGGAAGGTAATTGAATACTTGAGTTTAAAAGGAAAGCACATCCTTTTAAACTAAAACACACCTGCTGGGCTGTAAACAGCTTTTAGTGACATTATCATCTACTCTGAAAACCTAACAAAGGAGTTATTTGTGCAGTTGAAAGTAGGATTTGCCTCATAAAAGTCACAATTTGAATTAATTTTTACTCTTATATCCAGCCAACCCTTTCTGTCTTAAAAAGGGAAAAGTAAAAAAAAACCCAGAAAAACGTTCATCAGGGTCCTTGCTGCCTCTAACCTCCCCGCACAGGAATTCCTAGTTGGCTGTGACTTCTGGTTTACGTGGAAGGGTGCGAAGGAAGAAAACGGGTCTAATTCTTTTGTCATCTGAGGAAAAACATGTTTGAAAACGTCTCTGTGGCATTGCTGGTGGCGCCTAACGGCCGTTTCTGTCCCTGCAGAATTACGGTGAGAAGCTCGGGGGCCAAGATCCTGAAGAAGGCTCACATTGAAGGCATCGCTTCCTCACTAGGTGAGAGCACGTTGACGAGTGCCCGTTAGGTTAGAACAGAGGCGGCGGTGGCTTGGGAGAAGGTGGGGACTTGGCTCTCCGAGTGCAGGGTGACCCTGTGCTCCGTTTTCTCCCTTCGTGCAGGGGAACGTGATTCCTTGAGCTGAGGAAGAAAAATGGATCTGCTTTCTTAGGCCTCTCTAGAATTTGTCCCTGGAGCCCATCCTGTTCTTGGCTCCCGGACGGGCCCCTGGCAGTGTCAGGGTCCACAGGTCACGTCTGTGGCCTGCAGAGCACACTGCGCGGGTGCGCTTCCCTGAAGAAAGGGGGAGAGGCTTTTCCTCCCTCCGTCCCTTGTTTTTTGTTTGTTTGTTTGTTTTGGGGTTTTGGTGCATATCGTGTGGTGAGGCTGTAAACTGGTCCTGTTGCTGGTCCAGTCTCTGCCAGAGGTTTGAGAAGCAGTTGGGTGTGTATTTAAATTCCATCGCTGAGCCCAGGGGAGAAAGAACGGCGTGACCACCAGCACCAGCCTTGCTGCCACCGCTGGCGACACAGCTCTCAGGCTGGGGGCCAGGCCGCTGGGCAGTGGGGCGCTTTGACCCCCGCCGGAGCCCAGCTCAGCTCCAACAGCCCTGCACACAGGGCGCCTGCTCCCCAGGGCCCGCACTTCCACAGACCTGCATGCGAACGTGTTTTTTTCTCTCCTCAAAGTGAGAGTGCCTATTCCGTGTGCAGAGAACTTTTTGTCCTGTGGGAAGGTCCACCAGGGTTCCTTCCACTGGTGTCTATGAAATAGGGTCTGTTCTCCTGTGTCTTTGGAAAAACAGCTCTTGTTCAAAGCAGGACGCACACCTCCGGCAGTGTTGACCATCACCCCTTGGGCGCCGTCTTCGCTTGTGGAGACCGTGTTGGGGGGCTGGTTATTTGTGGGTGCCTTTAACATTAAACGGGAAACACTGTGCTGACTGCAGTATTAATGCCTGTTGAGTTGTGGTGCTGCATCCATCATCTTGTTCAAATAAATAGCGCCGTGCTTCTGTGTCGGAATGAACGAATAAAAACTGTTGCAGCGGGGAGGTCAGGCTGAAATTCCAGGGCCCGAGATGCTGCTTTCTGGCTTTGAAGTGCCCTTGCAAAGAAGGGTGGGCAGTTTAGCAGCCCACAAAGAGCCTTTTCGTCTGCTGTTTCTCACCCCTGCCCCACCCCCACCCGAGAATACATGGCCAGCAGAGTTCTTTATTTAGTTGGCATGGGTTTGTATTGACTCTGATTGAATTTGAAATCGTCAGGCTGAGGGAAGATTTGAGGCGCATCTGAATACGTTTTGCTGGTGGTATTGTTCTGTAACCTGGAGGAATTTATCTTTGTAACCCAAACAGGTTAGGGCCAGTCCACTTGCTTTTTGAAAGCATGAAGCCTGGCAGCCCTGAACCCCAGCTGTTGTTTTGTGGCCTGAGTCCCTGGTTTGGACAACGTAGGTGAGGGCCTCCCTGCAGGTCCGGGCGAGCGGTCGCACTGCGGCACCCGAGCTCACAGAACTTCACAGAACAGAGCTGCGTGTCGGTGCCTGGGGCTCTGACATCCCCAGGCTAAGTCCATTCTCTGTCCCTCAGCTTCCCCGAACCAGGTCCCCGTCGCACCCCTGGAGGAGCTGGCCTACAGACGATCGCTTCGGGTGGCTCTGGATGTTTTGAATGAGAGAACGCACTTGTGTCAGGAAAGCTCTTTGACAGCAGAAAGACCCACTCTGTCTCCAAGGGTGAAGCCTGTGGGGCTCGCCCCCTTGCTCCGAGACCCTAGCTCTTTGCCTTTACTCCATGAGGACATGTCGGGCCAGCTCGGGCCTGAGAGGAGGGGGGGTGCACACAAGGGGCTGTCAGCTTCACCCACTCATGAAAAGGACCCCACGTGCAAAGTGGACCCCAAGAAGAGGCTTGGGACAGGGGGAAGCCCACCCAACCCGGTGGTCTCCTCGGCCGGTGGTCGTTTTCAGGACAGTCGTGGATCAAGAGTACAGCGGAAAACCTGGAGCACCCTGAGTAAGAGGAGGAGGAATCCAGCTCAGGAGCGCGGCTTGTGTCAGAAGGCCCCTCTGTCTTCAGAGGGAGCTGGTGAAGAGAGTGAGATGAGGGCGGGCAGCCTGGTAGGCCTGCACTCGCCTCCTAGAGCTGCGGAGGAGGGTCCTCTGGCCCGTGAGAGCCACCTGGGGGTGCCTTTGGGTGGCCCCTCTGTCCCAGATGCCCACGGCCGCCCCGCCGAGCGGCTGTGCCCGGGTGGCAGCCAGAGGCCAAGGGTACGTGTGGCTCCACGCAGCCCCGCAGAGGAGACTGGAAGCGTCCGTCTCACCGAGGAAGGTAAGGTCTCCAGCAGGGCTGGGTCTTGGCACCGGGGTCGGGAGGCACTTGGTTCTCCCACGGCCGATTCGCAGCTGGGCGCCCGTTTGTTTTTAACCAGATCCTAATGAGATCGTTACCAAAGTAGATCCTGAGCAGAGATTTTCCCAAATCCTTTTTGTCTGTCTCTCTTACTGGGCTGTAATTATTTCAGCTGCTCCCAAACACTCATGTGTTTTTATTTGTGTCTGAACCAGCGGAGCCCGGCGGAGCACCTCGGCTGGTACGGCGGTAACGCTGCGTCTGTTCCCTGAGGATTAACTCTTTCATTCTTCACTGTTGTGGGAGCCATCATGCATTCCCGTTAAATTGGCAGGAATCTCAAAAGTGATTAACTCACTTAAAAGGCTCCTGACTTTTTCAGAGTTCCTGTGTAGACGTATTTCTGTGTGGCTGCAGCCCTGTGCTGTGCTGTTCTCCTTTTGGACATTGTAGCATCCCACTTAGTTTTGAAATGCTAATGCAGGGATCTTAATTTCTGCGTGGGTGGGTATCCCGAGCTCTCCCTGCTCCACACATACCCGTACTTGGCGTTTCTGCCTTTATTCTGCCCCTTTCAAGAGGCCGCCTCCCTGGCTCATTGGAAGCGCGGAAACAGGAGCCCCTGAGCCGTTTTCTTCAGGGGAGGTGGCCGCCTGCCACCTTGTCCCAGAGCCGCGCTTCCCCCCACCCCCAATCCCGGGCGGTCTGGCGAAGGGGCAAAAAAGGTCCGCACGGAAGGACCTCTCACCCGATTCCTGCACTTCCCGAGCTCCCGGGTGCCTGCTCCTCCCACCCCGCTTGCTCATCTGTCTTTTAAACGTGCTCTGACCCAGATGGTCGGTCCTAGTCTGCGTTTGAAAGTGGGAAAATCTGTGTCACGGGGCCTGCGCTGCTCACACCAACATTTTCTTGGGGTGAGTCCCCAGG
This sequence comes from Camelus ferus, assembly GCF_009834535.1. Taxonomy (NCBI): domain Eukaryota; kingdom Metazoa; phylum Chordata; class Mammalia; order Artiodactyla; family Camelidae; genus Camelus; species Camelus ferus. Next base: position 26,598,112 of record NC_045717.1, on the reverse strand, counting down.
ACCACGACAGTGACAGTCTCATCTTCTGTGACCGACAGCCCTTCAGTCTTCCGAAGAGGCACGGGAGCTTGATCCTGTTCGGCTCTGTCCTGGAGGAGGACGAGGAGGACGAGGAGCCCCCAAGGATCCTCCTGTATCGTGGTGAGAAGCAGCCTCAGGGCGCGGGGCAGTGGCGGCTCCCGGTCCCCCACCGCTGTCTGTCCTGCGCAGAGCCCTTGCCCAGGGCCGAGGGGAGGGGCTCTGTGGAAGAGGACAGCCGAGCGGTTAGGTGGGCTCTGTCGCCACCGCTTGGGTGTGGCCTGGCGCTGCCTCGCGGGCCTCCGGGGATGGCGTGCATGTCCATCTGTCCATCCCGAGAGGCAGGGTCTCCAGCCCAGGGCGCCCCCAACGTGTGCACTGCACCATGTCCTCTCTGAGAAGGGATCAGACACAGAGGCCTGACGTCCCAGCTGATGACAGATGGAAAGTTAATTTGCTTGGAACAAAATCGTTTAGAGCCAGTTCTGTTTTCAGGCTCACCCGTGAACCATTCATCTTAGCCTGGTCTGGGTGGGTTGTTTTTTTCTTTAATCTTTTCGTTTTGAAATAATTGTACATTCCTGGGGTGTTGCAGAAATAGTACAGGGAGGTCCGGGGCACCTCTCCCCACACAGCCAGGGTGCAGAGCAGGCCTGTGGGGCCCTGCCACCCGCGCCCAGCCCCAGGGCGAGCGCATCTTGTCGGTGTGTCACGGGCCCGCCGGCCCGAACTGCCCGGTGTGTCTTGGGTTTTTTTCTATATTTCCACGGAGTCTGCTGATTATTCCTGGTGGTGACTGGCTATCATTTACCAGGAGTGATGTCGCTCACCAGGCCCTCCCTCACCCACCCGGCGTCTGGATGGTTCCATGCCTGGGGGGCTGCAGTGCACCTGGTGTGGATTCTGGGGAGTCACTCCTTGCAGGGTTTCACTGGGTGTGGAGAGCGGCACCGTGCCTTTCGCAAAAGGGCATTTCCTTCCTTGTTGCCACCTGAGGGTTGGTCATCTCAGCCCCCAGAAACCCTGGTGTTGGCTCTTTTCTCCCAGTTTCCCCTTCATTTGGTTTGGGGCTTTTTGCTGCTTCCCGGCTGGCCCCTTAGTTGGCTGTCTGCAGCCGAGACCCATTGTCCTCATGGGGCCCTGCCTCTTTTCTTAGAGAGGAGCTCTCCTCGCAGGGCACCAGCCCCCCGCGTGCAGCAGGCAGCCTCCCACCCTCCCCTTGGTCTCCTTTGCCTTCGTGGCCTTCCTGTTGCCGGCCCAGCACGGCAGGCCTCTTCCCCAGCCAGTGTGGATGCGAGCCCAGCTCAGCGTGTGCAGGAACGGCCTCTGTTCTCTGCCAGCTTCTGTTACCTGATTTTTTTTTTTAACATTTAAGTTGTTTACTTGCTTGGGAACTTTTTTGGTTGAGAATGCAGTTAAATTTTGTTCAGAAATTGGTAGTCATGATTGTTTCAGTAATTTTCTTTCTTCCCTTTTGAAGCCGCCGGCTTCTCAGGCAGGTGAGCCTCACAGAAGTTCAGTTTCTCATGGGTCTTCATCGTGTGCCTTTGTCTCCCTTTTGTTTACATGCTCACTTTTTTTTAAAAAATGCTTTACTCTGAAATAATCTGAGATTTATCGAGAAGTGGCAAAGGTGCCAGAGCCCCCGTGAGCAGGGCACGTGGTCACCCCAGGAGCCCAGCCCTTCCCTGACCCTCAGACCTCGAGGTCGCGGGAGTGGCAGACCCGCCTCCCGAGTCCTCGGGCTCCGTTACAGGTGCTACGCTCACAGGGTTGTGTTCTCAGGCTCTTGTGCCCAGCGCTTGATGGGGCTCTGACTCGTCTCTGTTTGTCTTTCTTCCAATTCTAGAACCACGTTCGTTTGAAGTAGGAATGCTAGTCTGGCTGAAGTACCAAAAATACCCCTTCTGGCCTGCAGTGGTAAGAACTCTCTGCCTGCTCGGGCAGGCCCCCCTGTTCCATGCGCTGGGACCGGGGCCGGCATTGTCCCTAGGGAAGCGGTGGGTTTGTGGTGTCAGCGTGGGGACTCGCTTACCTGCAGAAGGGGGTCTAGTCCTTCCGGTGCAGCTGAGTGGGAGGCTCTTACCAAACAAGCTTGGAAAACCTGTCTCCACGAGAGCTCTGCAGTGCGCTCGTTAGCAGTATTGTGCACTTGGACATTTCTCTGTTGCAGCTCTTTAGTTTCTAGATTCTAGGGTTGGCATCAGTTGTATGTGTAACAAGCAGGTGTTCGGGGCCCTGGCCGAGCCCCTGGGCGGTGGGCGCCCGGCCTCGCAGCTGACGTCTGGGCGCTGCCGCCCCCACCCTTGGGTGGGCGCCTGGCCGGCGGGAGTGCTTGAGCTGGGGGCCGCACTCAGCTGCTCTCGCCCCTGCAGGTTCCCCGACTGGTCCCTCTTTGTCCTCTTCTGGCAGAGATGGGCTTCTGACGGTTGTGGCTGTAGTTGTTTAGTTTTTAGGAAGAGACAGTGGCATGTGAATCTGAAAGGTATTTGCCACAATGGAGAAGCTTTTGTTGTCGCGATGAGTCTGATCTCATCCGGGCCAGCATGGCCTCCTGGCCCGCGACAGGTCGCGGGAAGGACAGAGTGGAGGTCCGTGCAGCGTTTCAGACAAAGCACAGACTGCGGGTGAACGGGGAGCCTCGGCACAGCCCTGGGGGGCTGGAGATGGGGGCCCCTGGCCCCTAGCGCTCGCCCCCAGGCAGGCGACGTGCCCCCTGCAGTGGGCGGCCTTCTCCCCAACCTCTGCCCTTTCAGCGGTTCCCTGGGGCCCTGCTGGCTCGCCCGGGGCTCGCCCGGCGCGCTCAGTGATGCCGGTGGAGGGGGCTCCCCGGCGTGCACAGCACGGGAGGTGGGGGAGGGGCTGGACTTCCCCCAGCCGGCTCGTGAGCCTTGGGGAGGCACAGCCACGTTGGCACAGGGTAACTTGCTCTCATTACAAACTGGACGGAAGAAACGCCACCTGACTGTGCTCAGCTGTAAAACCACGGAGAGCGATACTGGCAGTTTCCCAGCGTTTCCCAGTGTCGGTTTTGCTTCGGTCACCCCGAGCCGGTCCTGTTCCTTGTCACCTGCTCCATGAGGTGACGTCCGGAAAGTGTCTTAAAACCCACGATCTTCTGGGTCCTTGATACCCTATGTTCTTGGATTTGCCACCAGGTGAAAAGCGTCAGGCGGAGAGACAAGAAAGCAAGTGTGCTTTTTATCGAAGGAAACATGAACCCCAAAGGGAGAGGGTAAACCTGCTGTCTGCTCTTGAGGGTGCCCCCGGGTGGAGGCTGCTTCTGGGGGGCAGGATCCAGAGCCCCACAGGTCCCCTGGCGCCCACTCCCCGAAGGAGCGTCCCAACAAAGGCTGTGTCGGAGGGCCCAGCTGTGCAGTCCTGTTTTCCAGCTTCAAAAGGCAGCCCAGCCAGACGCTGGTTGGATCTTCCATTTTCCCACAGACCACAGCAGAGTCTGGTCACCAGAGGGGCTGCGAGCAGCCACCTGCCCCAGTCTCTGACTTGCCGTGTGGTTAGCCGTCTGCTCGTCCCCACCACCGGCAGCCTGGCTCCGCGGCCCTGCCCACCTCTCAGGGGAAGGGGACTTTGGGTCACAAGATGGAGTCCGTTCCTGTTCACCTTAGCTCACTCTGCTTCCAGCATCACGGTGGCTCTCAGACGGCTGAAGCACTTTGATTGTAAAGAGAAGCAGGCGCTTCTGGTAAGTGCGTGGCCCCTTGTGCTGTTCTCGGTGGCTGGTTTGGGGGCTGGTAACAGTGTCCTCCATGTGGCTCCTGAAACCGCGGCAACTGTGGGCTGGGCCCCGGCCGTGACTCTTGGGATCCTTGCCCTGAATTCCCACCACCACCTGGGAAGTTGCCGGCCTGTTTCCCTGGCCCTGCGGGCGAGGAGCCAGAGGCTGTGTCCTGGAGGACAGGGCAGCCCACACTGAGGCGGGGGCGAGCCTGGGGCCAAGGCTCATGGCGCCTGGTGCCTGTGGGGATGATTGTTCTGCGGCTGCCCCTGGGGCGGGCGCTGTACACCCTGGGCCCCTTGGAGTGGGGTCCCTGCCTGGGGCCTTGAGCCTGAGCACTGACTTGCGCCAGGGAGCAGTGGGCAGTCCGCACGGGACTCCCAGGACCCTCTGACCAGCCCCCTTCCATGTCTTGTCCACAAGACCCCAGGAGCTGGTCCAACCAGGGTGCCGTCTGTTATCTGTGAAACACCACTTTTCATTGTTCCAATTTTGGAAAACACAAACCACGATTGGGCCAGGCAGTGGGCTTCCTGTGTGGGGAGCAGAGTCTGTGAGTGGGTTCCCCGGGCAGGGGCTGCCCAGAGGGACTTCTGCCGACTGGCTGTCCTTCTAAGGACAGCGAGCTGCAGGCCTCAGTTGGGGCAGCTGTGAGGAAGGTCAGCACCCACGCTGGACCCCAGCCTTTACACTCCCGGGGGTCTGGACAGAAAAGAGAGTGGGAGTTGTGTTTGGGATCTGCATGCCTTAAACACATGAGGAGTGGGCTTTATCACGAGGACGTCTGGGTTGGAGGAGATGGTTCCTGGCCTTGGGTGACCTGGACATGCTGGGGCGTCCTTAGGCCAGCCTCCTGCTTCCTGCTCCCCCAGAAAGGTTGGTTCGAATCCTGACAGGTGCGTGGGGGAGGCATCGGGCCCGTGGTCTCCGAGGGCCCTTTCCTGAGGAGCCGCACCACCTGCCGTCCCCGTGCCGGTCAGCAGGCCTGGCAGCGGCCCCAGGCGCCCTCCTCCAAAGCTGCCCACCACTTGCATCTCGCCCATGGGTCTCTGGTTAATCTCGGTCGTCCTTCCAGCTCAGGGGTCTTCACAACGGTGATGTCCTTGGTTTGCTGAAAGGCCTGGGGTCCCCTCCTGCCAAGGGCAGCACTTCCTCCAGGCCAACCCTCCCTGTTCTGAGCAATGGGCCCAGAGGCATCTTCTCAGTGAGGTGTCTCTCCAGGGGCCCCCAGGCCTCTCCGTCTGCTGCCTGTCGCCTGTACTTGAGTGTGTTTCCCACCCTCCTTCTCTGGGGGTCTCTGGTTCTCTCTCGGTCCCGAGGATCGACCCACAAGTGACTGTTCTCTGAGCAGCCCAGGCCCTAGGTGTGCCTCGGGAGTCCTGTTCAGGGTCCCCTTTATGGACAAGGAAACTGGGGATGCAGAAGGTTGGAAGAGCTCCCCGTGGCCTCCCCTGACGCCCACCACCTGGGTCCCGTTGCAGGACCAGGCCAAGGAGGACTTTGACCAGGCCATCGGCTGGTGCGTCTCCCTGATCACCGACTACAGGGTCCGGCTGGGTATGTGGGGGGCACGGGCGCTCTCACAGGGATGCCCCCGGTGGCCGTCCCGCCGGCCTCTGGCGGCCTTCTCCCCACAGGGGCGGCTGGGCAGGCACCTGGTGGGGGCTGATATCCTGGGCCCACACGGAAGGTGGGTCTCCTCCGAGTCAGAGATTCGGCTGCTGGGAGCGTGCAGGCCGTGGCTCGTTAGCAGGCACCCCGCGGCGCTCGCGCCGCACTGCCCATGCGCTCCCCGGCCGGACGGCGCTGGAGGGAATGTCCTGAGTGCCCGGCCTCACGTGTGACTGGCTCCCTCTCCTCCTGCCCCCGCAGGCTGTGGCTCTTTCGCTGGCTCCTTCCTGGAGTATTACTCGGCTCGTATAAGTAAGTCCGCCAGCGCCTGCTCCAGATGGGACCTGCTTTCTAGCCCTTCAGGAGCAGCAGCCCTGTGTCTCAGCCCCGGCAGGGTGTGCCTGGTGGGGCGGGGCATCCCAGGCGGACCCAGGCTGTGCGGCCGCCCCCTGGTCCATTGGTTTTCTCCCTGGTGTGGGGCCTGGACAGCAGCTCCAAGTGCACACCCACCACTGTTGCCGGTGCCTGCCCATGTGATCCACTGAGTTTGGGAAGCCTCGCCCGATGCTGGAGCATCCAGCCGACCCTTCCCTCTGGCTTTCCTGGGCCTCGATTTTCCGTGACTCTGGTCATTTTGGAGGAGGGGCCAGGCAAAGGGCAGAGCTGGGGAGAGAAGGGAGAGTCCTGTCAGAGGAAGATCCCCTGGGGAACATGGCAGTTCCTGCTTGAGCCGCTGTCTCGGATCCGAGGTGTCCGTGGTCTGCCCGCTGTCTAGCCTGGCCCATGTGGTTGCCAAGGGTGCCTGCAGTCAGTGAGAGGATGTGTGTTTTCTCCGCAGGCTACCCTGTCCGCAAGTCCATCCAGCAGGATGTCCTGGGCACCAGGTTCCCCCAGTTGAGCAAGGGGGACCCCGAGGAGCCTGTGGCAGGGAGCCCCCCAGGCAGGAGGCAGGCCTGCAAGAAAGTCCTCCCCGACCGGTCCCGGGCTGCCCGGGACCGGGCCAACCAGAAGCTGGTGGAGTACATTGTGAAGGCCAGGGGCGCGGAGAGCCACCTGCGGGCCATCTTGAAGAACAGGAAGCCGTCCAGGTGGCTGAAGACGTTCATGAACTCGGGTCAGTACGTGACGTGTGTGGAGACGTACCTGGAGGACGAGGAGCAGCTAGACCTGGTGGTGAAGTACCTGCAGGGCGTCTGCCAGGAGGCGGGCAGCAGGGCGCTGGCGCATGCGAACGGGGACAGGGTCCGCTTCGTCCTGGATGTGCTTCTGCCTGAGGTCAGTGGTCGGCAGCCCTTCTGTGCAGGGGGTCCAGGGAGGGGGGCTGTGGCCAGAGCCCCAGCCCAGCTGCCCAGGGATAGGGTTCAGCCCGATGTCCTCCAAAAGTCCTCTTTGGGCCAGTGTGGCACGGAGCCATCTGTGGGCAGGGCCTGGGGTCTGGGTGCCTGAACCTCTCCATGGCTCAGGGGCTGGGGCTGCGGCCTCGGCCCCTGCAGGTAGTCACTGTGCAGGGGGAGAAGTTCCTCGAGGAAGGGGAGTTGTAACTCTGCCTGATGGACTTTGCTGGGGCACCCGTGGGGCAAAGAGTGGGCACACCACTGCTCTGGGGTTTTTTTGAGTCCAGAGCGAGCACTGCCCTGCGTGTGCGGAAGAACACCCCTAAACTCAGGAGTTTTGAGCTTTACTATTGTGAAAGTTTCAAATATTTAAAAAATAAAACAGCATCAAGAACCCATTCTCCGACTGGAGTAGTGACCTCCTTCCACACGTGCCTCCCGCCCCCTCCTTCTGGACTTTTTATCCTTAAGGACTTCAGCGTGAATCCCCAAAACGGGCAGTCCTGCCCCCAGGGACCCTGGGCCGCGTCTGGGGCCTCTGTGGCTGTCAGAACCGGGTGCCCCGGGCGTCCCGTGGAGGGGCGGGGAGGACGTGTGGTGCCCTGGTGTGTGCCATGGGGACTCCTTCTGAAGTGGCCACAGTACTGCTGTCTCATCTGAAAAAATTAACGAGTCCTTGGTGTCAAGTTATCTATTGCGTATTCAAGTTACCGTTCTGTACTTTTTTTTTTCTGTGAACGTCCACATTTTTTAAACTGCCCTTTTTCGTTTGGGTCCTATTTTTTATTCTTTGCCTTTAGTGATGTGAACACTCACCTTTCATCAAGAGAGCGTTGTTGGTTTAACTTGGGAACCTCGTTACAGGCAGAGGTTTCGCAGGTTGTGCACCTGTCTCTGTGCTGTGAGCCGGGAGGTGTCCGGAGGCTGGTGCAGGCCGCTGGGCCTCGCCTGGGCCTGACCCGTGCTGCCCTCTCGCAGGCCATCATTTGCGCGATCTCTGCAGTGGACGCAGTGGATTACAAGACGGCCGAGGAGAAGTACATCCGAGGACCGTCGCTTGGCCACCGGTAGGCCGCTTGAAGCGCCATCCCCACCTCCGCACACACTGGTAGCCATGCCTCAGGGCCCCTTTCCTGGTGCATCAGCCCAGGTGGGTGCCCAGTGGGTATGTGGACCACAGGAGCCTAGGAGTCACCAGATGGACCCAGCGAAGCCAGCAGTGGCCATTCCTGTCTTACGGGGGCCCAGGGTCTCTGAGCTGGTCCGCTGTGCCCCGTGTCCTTGGCGGGGCTGACGGACTCCCTGATGTTCTGCCCCGTTGCTCTGTCCCCGTGGCTGTTTGCGGAAACAGCCAGGTTAAGCAGTGGCAGCTGCCCGCCGCCCCTGGCCGCCCAGAAGAAGGCTGTGATCAAGATGTTTCTCCGGAGCTGGTGTGCTGCACCGCCCTCGGGCTGGTGGCCTCTTGAGCTCCTAATCCCCTGTCTGGGCGGGCTGCCAGGCCTTGCCGGGAGCAGGCGGGGCCCGCGTGGCAGTGACAGGCTGAAGACTCAACTAGACTGAAAGGCAGGGGCTCCACCTGGGCGCCCGGGCACTGTGTGGTCCAGGCCGCCACCCCGGGACCCCGTCCTCCCTGGGCACAGCCCTGGGTGCATCACCGGCTCGCAGTGGACAGCTGTCCACGGGAGTGGCCGGGGCTCTGTTCCCCAGAGGTCTGACCCACTGAAATGACAGAGGAGGGAGGTCCTTGGGAATCAGAGGTGTCTTTTCTGCCCTGGGTCTAAGTGATTGGACCCAGCATGCTCCATACCCGAGGCGAAGGCACTGTTCCCTGGAGAGAGTGAGGGTGGGCGGTGTCTCCTGTCCCTCTGTCCGTGGTGCTGGCTGGTGGGAAGATTGTGAGTCCTCTGCAGCCTCCACTGCCCAGACCCTCAGACATCCCGTGGGGGTGAGGGTCGCGTGTCATGCATCACCACCTTCTGTCCCTTGCGCCCCGGGGTTGTGTTGCGAGGGGTCTGGAGCAGTTTCGCAGTGTCTCCATTGCGGTGTCCTTGGGCGGCTGTCCGGCATCCTCGCCTGCCGTCGCCCTCAGGACCAGTGCTACCCGTCTGTCCTGAGGGGCGGCCCGTCTGGCAATGATGGGATTTTTATTAACAAAGAATCACTTAAGTGCAGTTTGGTATTTTATAATCTTTTGTGTTTAGTTTATTTTTTCATTGTGTTGAAATACATGTAACATGAAATTCACCATCTTACCCACTTCTCAGTGCACAGCTCAGAGGCAGTAAGCGCATTTACTGTCATGCAACCCTCCCCACCACCATCTCCAGAGCTGTCTCGTCTTCCCAGCCTGAAACCCTGTCCTCATGAAACACTGACTTCTCTGTTTATGTTGTATAAAACACAATTAATGACTGAAATGAAGTTTTCGCCTTTTGTCTTGAAGGGAAAAGGAGATATTTGATAACCAGCTCCTGGAAGAAAGGAATCGGCGTTGCTGAGGCTGGAGGAGGCTGTGCTCGTGCCTGGGAGCCCCGGGACCGCGGGCTGGGCTGTTTTCCTCCCTGTGTCTGTGGGGTGTCTTACTGGCTCTCCTGGAAGTTACAGTTCCTGGAGAGTTTTGAAGGACAAAGCTGCATTTTTTTTTTTTATTTCACTTCAGTGGCTGTGCCTGTGCTGTATGCGTTCATAGAAGGTGCACATTTGTTTTTTATGTTAAAAAGCATCGTATCCAACATTAAACAGGAGTTTTAGACAGACTCTGGTACGAGCCTACAGTTCCCAAGACATCAGCGTAGTTCGACTGCCTCCATGCCTCTGACTCATTCCAAGGACAGCTGGTGTTAGTCGGGGTCAGGCAGCGCCTCAGACCCGCTGCTTTCTCGTGTCCGGCCTCCGCTGTAGCCCTTGAGCCGAGTGCAGGCCGAACCCGAATCTCTCTGCCTCTTTCCACTCAGCCCCGGTGCAGGGACTGAGCCCGGCCACCCTCCTGGACAGCTGGGACGGCCCCACGGTGAAGGCATGTGCGGCCGGGGCCAGGTGCAGCCAGGACAGACACGAGCACACCAGCCCAGGCCCAGCGTCCAGACGCCCAGAGCAGGAGCGGGTCCCAGCGCCGCTGGCCAGCACGCACCCTGGTGCTTAGGGGCCCAGGGCGGCTTCCCAGCCCTGGGGACGCAGCTCGGCACCCGCAGTGGAGCACTTACGCTTCAGTGAGGCCGCGAGGCCAGTCCTGAGCCCCTGCCGCGTGGTCGCCGTGCACTCAGCATCGCACCCGCAGGCCTCTGAGAAGGGCGAGCTCTGGCGGCCCCGCTGCGGAGTCTGCCCTGGTTGGCCTGAGGGGCTCCCAGCTCGCTGCTGTGGCCCACTCCCTTCTAGAAAAGTCCGACCGCAGGACCCTTGGACAGCGAGCACCTCAAGATGGGTTGGGGCGGAGAGTGGGGGCCTGTGGGTGGGGGTCCTGGCAGGAGCACAGCGCTGCTGTGAAGTGTTCTATATGTCTCTGTGCCCAGCTCTGGTTGTGGAGCTGAGCTGTTGACTGACATTAAACGCCGTTTCGCAGCCCTGCCTCTTCTCTCCCGGGCCCGCGCGCAGCCCGCCTCCACTCAGGCAAGCTGTGCTGTCCCTGATGGCCGCTTCCTGAGGCCTGTTCCTCAGTGCACAGGTGGTTCCCATGTTCACCCAGTGGAGCGGATGCCTGCCAGGTCTGCGGCGCGGGTGCATGCTGGGCTCCTGCTCCCGGTCCCATGCCTGCAGGTGTCTCCGCTCCCGGCACTCCCTGTGTCCACGTTCTCTGGCTTCTGAGGACATTTGCCTTAAAACTGCGCCCTAGAGCCAGTGGGGCTGGCAGTGCTGGGGGTGGGAGTCTGTTGATACCCTGGTTGGTGTTGGGAGGGCAGAGCCAGCTGCCCTAACATGCCACGTGAGGAATGTTCCAGAAGGGCCTGCGAGGTGGCCACGGCCCCCCTGGGAAGACAATGCCCTGGGCTGCTTCTGAAATATCAAAAAGACACTGCACCCAGCACGACTCGGGGTGCAGCTGGGGCCCCCGCCGGCTGCCCGTGGTCTGCTCCCCCATCCTCTTCCCTCCCTCCACAGGGGTCTCCCCTCGGCCGTCCTGGGCTCTGTCCGGTTGGAGTTGCAGCCGGCCACACCTCTGCATGGAATCCTCGCTGTCCTTGTGTTCCTTCCCCTCCCAGGGCCTGCACCGCTGCCCTGGCCGCCATCTGCTGCGCCCAGCCCATCCGTCCCTACACCTCCTTTCAGCCGGACCCGAGGCCCGGGGCTGCCTTTTCTCAAGTGGGTTTCCTTTTCTGCTGCCCAGACGGCTGGAGGGACAGTCAGCCCCCCAGTCACGTTTAAGCAGAACCAGTTCCTGGAAGGGGTATTTTCCTTCCTGCACTTCGGCACCTCTCCAAGCCCACTGTTTATCTACAAAATTGACTTAAAAAGTAGTACACGGAGTGAGAATCTCAAGTCAGAAGCAGGTCTGTGCAGTGCAGAGGATCCCTGCCCCCGCGCCCCCCCCCCCCCCCCCCGGTTAGTCTGTACTGCTTAGGCTTTCCTGTGCCGGGCCGGCCCCTCCTCCTCCAGCCGCTGGTCCCCCTCCTCCCTCCCTGCCCCATCAGACCTGCTTCTGGTGGGGCAGGTTCCCCATTTCAGGGCTCTCCTGTGACACCCCAGGGTCTTGACCCAGGTTCTTACCTCCCCCATCCACCTCCCCTCCCCATCCACTCCCTCAGCCTGACATGCTGATTGCCACTCCTGTGTTCGTTGTCTTTCCCTGCGTGACCCAGCCCCTGGAGGCTGGAGACAGCCTTTTCCAGCCACCTGCCTCTCGTGGTCTCTGTGTTGGGAATTCAAGAGCAGTTTGTCTGGATGGGTGGTTCTGTGGTCTCATGAGGTCCCCGTCAGATGTGCCCCAGGGTTGCACCACCTAAAGGCTCTGGTGGGGTTGAGGGCTCGGCTCCCAGAGCGAGGACATCAGGGAAAAACCGTCTGAATAAAGCCGGGACTTGGGTTAGTGAATGTATCCACGTTGGCTCATGAATTGTTAACATCAGTGTATGAAGTGAACAGCAGGGCAGACTGGGTGCTGGGGCCAGGAAACTGTACTGTGTTTGCAACTTTTCCCTGAATCAGATAATTCTAAAGTACAAAGTTTATTTAAATAAAAAACAAAAAACAGCCCCACAGCATAGTCAGTTGTGGGAACTGAGGATGAGGAAGGTTTGCACATGGCAGGTGTCAGATTCCTGTGGACAGAGGCCCTGGGGCCACCCTGCTCTTTTCTCCTGTGTGCAGACTGGGATGCTGATGCGCCCTTCCCCGGACCGCGAGTGCCTGAGAGCCTCGACCCGGCCCGGCTCTGTTCAGCATCCTCACGCAGTTGGGATCCAGGACACACCTGGGGTGGTCCTTGTCAGGACCCAGCCCTGCTGCTCACCTGCATTCGCCCTTTCCAGCCTCAGTTTCTCTATGTGTAAAATGGGCAGAATACAGGCACCCAGCAGGATGGTCACAAACGCCATCTGAGCGGAAGGTGCTTTTGCAAACTCCGTCTTGCCACTGTTAGTGTTGAGTAGTGTCCGTTTTTACAATTAGCATTCGTTCTAATTCTCCCACTTAAAAAATATTGGAAATCAGGGTAGGGAAAGGCGATGGGGTTGGGGGGAGCATTGGGGCTGGAATCATAGTTTTGGGGGTGGGGCCTGGGTTGAGGCCTTGTTCTGTCCAAACCCTCTCGCCTTGGTAGGAGCCAGCAGCCCAGCTCCTCATCTGCAGCATGGAGAATATTCTGGGGAGGTAAAGACCCCCACGTTCTGGCTACGGGAAAGCTGGGAGCAGCTGGATCAGTTCCGAGTCCAAATGAACGATGTTCGTTGGGGGCGCCAAAATGTTTGCCGAAACCCGGGATCGAACCAGGGACCTTTAGATCTTCAGTCTAACGCTCTCCCAACTGAGCTATTTCGGCTGGGCGGCAGGGGCCGTTCCCGCCCCGACTCCGCCCCACGCCGCGAAGCCCGTGCTCAGACGTAGCTCGGGCCCCTCGCGCGGGCCGCGCATGCCTTGTAGGCTCACGCAGGCAGTGGGGTTGTAGCACTGTCTCTGTGGCGCAATCGGTTAGCGCGTTCGGCTGTTAACCGAAAGGTTGGTGGTTCGAGCCCACCCAGGGACGGGCCTGTAGTTTTGTTTCGAACAAGAAAGTAGTGGGCGGCTCCCCTGCTTTGGCTGGAATGCTCACCCCCACCCATAAGTCCTTTTATCCCTCCGGGGCATCCAGGGACGTGCGGCGAGGGGCGAGCGCGGAGGCGGAACGTCCCCGCCCGGGTTCCGGTTTCCGCACACCAGCCGAGCCGCTTTGGGCGACGGCCCCGGGGACCCGGAGCGCTATAGCGGACGGACTGTAGAGGTTGTCTGAAGGCCGAGGCCAAGATGGCGGCGCTGGCGGGTGAGCGGGTCAGGGCGCTGGGGTCGGGGCCGCGGCTCGCTCCGGGCGCTTTCCCGTGCGGCTGCTCGAGGAGGTGGAGGTGGAGGTGGAGGCGGGGGGCGGCTCAGCCTCCCAGCCTCGGCGGGGAGCCGGGGTGGGGGCTGAAGGGGCCCAGGCTCGCCCGCGGATGCTGCCCTTGAAGCTCCCGGGAGGAGGTGGCGCGCGGTTGCGCCTGGATAGGCGAGGAAACTGAGACCCAGGGAGGGGCCGGGACCAATGGAGGTCACGCGGCCTGGCCGGGCAGAGACGCGACCCCAAGGCGCCTTGCAACCCCCGGGAACGTGACGGTTGCCCGCAGAGCAGGCGTCCTAAACCGGGCTGCTCCTGCGACTTTTCCTCCTCAGATTAGCGGTTAAACGCGTGGGATGAAATCCATAGGGTCGCGAAGGAGGGCGGTTCTACTGAGAGACAGTTGTGAAGATACTGTCTCCAAACTGGGGGTGAGGAGTGAACACGTTCCTTGACCCGGAGTTGGCTGCAGCCTCTATGTCGCGGTTAGGAAACCACTGTGATTGCTGGTCCTTCCAAGACTGCTGTGGTTAGCTGGCTGTCGTCAGAATTTAAGGAAAGGCCAATTTTCAGTAAGACATTGGTGACAAAAGGCGGGTATTTTCCTTTGCCACGCAAGTTCACCAGTCTACTGAATCCTCACCAGTGGCCTCTTGCTAAAGTGCCTGGTCCAGAGGCTGGAATCCCTTCAGAGGTGAAGGGCATTTTACTGTGCTGTGAGCTCATCCAAAGCCCTGAATTTTCAGGTGGGGAAGCTGAGGTTCAGGGAATGGCAGCTCACACAAGAGTCCAGGCCTGGGCAGTTAGCCTGTCTTCGGTGCCCAGAATCTGAAACCCTAGACCTCCCAGCCCAGGGCCTGGAGCCTTGCTAATGGAGATAGAACAGAGTGATAGGATCCAGAGGGCCTGGGGAGCCAGTGTAGATCCAGCTGTCTGAGCCGAAGCCTGCCTTGTGAGAAGGGCCAGCACGGCATGTGTGGGCAGGACCCTCCAGGCAGCAGGGACAGCAAGTGCAAAGGCCCTGAGGCAGGAACGACACTGACCTGTTTGAGGAGGGAAGAGGGCCCTGGTGTGGAGTGTGGGTTTTCTTCCATAGGTTGTAGGGTTTTAAGCAGGAGAATGACACTATCTGGTTGATATTTTGAACGATCACTTTTTACCAGTTTCTTAAATGGAATTTAAACAGACAGTGGTGAAAGGGAGGGCATATGGCGGGGTGGGGTGGTGTCTGCTATGCAAACACTGGAGGCTGGACTCTGCAGGCCGGTGGTTTCTGGTGCTGCCCGCAGCTCGCTGACCCCCCATTGTGGTTCTCTCCGCAGCTCCCAGGCTGCTCCGCCCAGTCCTCGCTCTGCGGTGAGTGCCTGCACCTCTGATCCTGCCCACCTGCAGTGAGGCCCTGGCAAGGCAGGCTCAGAGGAGGATATCAGTGCCTCAGATGCGGGAGGGACCCTCAGCCGCTGCTGAAGGCCATGGGGGCTTGCAGTCTACACTTTAGCAGGAGACGTGCAGGCCCCTCTTGGGAACGGTTCCCTATGGTGGATTCAGACCCATGTCTGCCTGCCCTGGTGCCGTCAGAACTCAGTTGATACCTGTCGCAGGGAGGCATGTGGCACGTGTGCTCAGGTGGCAGCCCCATGCAGGCGTCCTTGGGATGGGGAGGCAGGCGGCTGCCAGGCCCTCTGTGTAGACGGAGCCCCGATCTCGAACCCCCGTGCCGTGGGATCAGGGACGTGGCAGCTCTAAGGGGAAGGTCTTCCTGATGAAGGGGAGTTGGGGCTTCCAGGAGGGCATGGACTGGGGCTGACTTTGTTTTGATAAGGCCCTTTTCCCAGGAATAAAATACGTATTCACTGTAAAGCAAAGGGAAATGGGAAAAACGAGGGAAGTATAAAATGAAAATGAGACATCCTCTGGACCAAGGATTGGGGGACTTTTTCTGTTAACGGGCCAGATGGTAATTGTATTTGGCCTTGCCTCTGAACAAACAGCCACAGAAATCAAGGAAAGGAATGGGTGTGGCTGTGTGTCAATAAAGCTTTATTTGTAAAAACACATGGAGGCCCAGACTTGGCCCCTGGTCAGTTTCCCCATCTTTGCCCCAGGGTGGCCCCTGTCACAGCATGTCAGGGCAACCCTGGCTCTTCTCACGCGTGGCCCATCTCCCTGCAGCTCCCATGTGAGTGCAGCTGCACAGGTGTGCAGTGTCCATTCGAGTGTGGCCACAGACAGCCTGAGCAGGTGAGGCCGGCCTTCCCAGGAGCCCAGGCACCCTGAAAACCCTCCCCACCCCACCCCAGCACAGCCGCGGCCCAGGGCGACTCTGGGGTCCTCCTACCACGTGACAGGGTCCCTTCCCTCGGAGTCCTGACCAGCTCCCTCCTGCGTGTCCAGGCTGATTCCTGCATGTCTCCAAACCAGAGGACCCTCACTAGAGAGGGTGTCAGACCTGGTGTTTTCCAGATGGAGAAGCCAAGTCTCTGAGGGGACAGGGTCCTACAGGGGCTGCAGCGAGGTGGCCAAGGCATGTGCACTGGGTCCTTCGTTCCTGGGTCCTGACCTGGGCCTGGGTGTGGGGACACTGCAGACCCCGGCTCCACAGCCCCTCCCTGTGCTGCTCCTGGGACCTGCCGTGACCTCGTGACCCTGGCTGGTCTTGCCCTCTGAGAGGCTGTTCTGTGCTGGGCCCCAGGGTGGGGTCCCTGGGGGTGGCTGCCTTGCTGACACTTCCCGTGCTGTGTCCCATGCCCAGCACTCAGCCTGCTGTGTCCCAGGCCGGAGCTGTGGTCCCCAAACCTGCCGCACTTCCCAGCAGCCGAGGCGAGTATGTGGTGGCCAAGCTGGATGACCTCATCAACTGGGCCCGCCGGGTGAGCCCCCACCCTGTCTGTGTCCTTCGTTCCCTGCCACGTGCTCACCCACACTCACGCGGGGCCACCTCGTATGGAGACCCCTGTGTCTTTGATTCTGCCCCAGGACCCCCTACCCTAGGTCCTGCCCCCATCTGTCCCTCAGCCCCCATGACAACCCACCCCCTTCTCTCCTCCCTCTGCCTTCTGTTCACCCTTCTCTTGTCTCTTCTAACGTAAAACTAATTTTTTTAGCTGAAAAGTAATCTCCAATGAGAACAGTAACTCCTTCCCAGCAAACACACTAAGCCCCACCCCACCCCACCCTGCCACACCCCCGGTGTTAGCTGGGGGACAGTCTGTGCGCTTGTGTACTTGTCCGTGTCTCCCGTGGGACATGTGTCCTGTGTTCCGGGACAGTAGCTCCTTTCAGTGTCTTTGGAGTGTCTGGCCAGGACAGGCTGGTAACAGTCCCCTCTCGACGGCGGTTGCTGTCTGTGTGTCCGGCCCTCCAGGCCCACGGCACCAGGGTGCCAATGTCCACTGTGGCCATGTGTTCTCAGGGTTGGGCCGCTCAGGCTACATCCAGGTGGCCGTGCTGTGTTGAGCAGCCCTTGCCCGCCGTGCGGCCCCAGCTCTGTCACCTGCACAGGGTAACGGGCCTCGTCCGGATCCCAGACTAGACACGGACGAGTGGAGGGCACAGCTTCAGGGGATGTCGGGCACCAAAGGATTTTGGGAACAGTCATGAGGGCAGCCGAGGGCATCCAGGAGGACTTCCTGGAAGCACTGGCACTTTGAGTCCAGGAGGTGTTGGGAACAGGGTGCTCAAAGGGGCTGAGCTCCGGGTCTGGATCTACGCCGCTGGACACTTGGAGTAGCCCGTGCCTCGTCGAGAAGATGGGGTTTAGGGTACACTGGGCTTAGGGTATGTGAGCTGTATTATTCAAATGGATTTCACTCGGCTTTGGGTTTTTCTGTTTGTTTCCCTTTTTTGGTAATGTGGCTGCTGGGAAGTGTTGACCCTTAGGCGTAACTCACTTTACTCTCTGGTTGGGTGCTCCTGGGCTGGGGACCAGGGTCCTAGGGGCCTTGGAAGTCTGGACGTCAAAGGGCCACTGTGGGGGGGGATGGCTAATGTGGTGTTCTCCCAGAAGACGAGGAATCGAGATTGTGCTGTGACGTCGCCCACTTTCCTTAAACACGGTGGGCTAGGCGTCACTCACGGGCGCCCCGCCCTGCCCCGCAGAGCTCCCTGTGGCCCATGACCTTTGGCCTGGCCTGCTGCGCTGTGGAGATGATGCACATGGCGGCTCCGCGCTATGACATGGACCGCTTCGGCGTGGTCTTCCGCGCCAGCCCGCGCCAGTCGGACGTGATGATTGTGGCCGGGACGCTCACCAACAAGATGGCCCCGGCGCTCCGCAAGGTGGGCCCAGCCCCCTGCCTGCCCGCCTCCTCCCGCCACCCTGGCTGGAGCCACGGGCAGACCCTCTGTCTCTTCCAGGTCTACGACCAGATGCCCGAGCCCCGCTACGTTGTGTCCATGGGGAGGTGAGTGGGGCGGGCGGGGTGAGAGCCCAGCCAGCGCCTCTGCCGCCTTTTCCTGTGCTGCTGTTGGATCTAGGGCAGTCCAGCGTGCACCCTCCTGTGCTGTCTGAGGCGCTCCCCTGTCCCCACCGCCCGTCCTGGTCCTTTGCCCCATGACCCGGGGACGCCGGCCTCCTTACCACATAGCCACTTCTCCCTGTCAGTAAAAGCTGTTTGGTCACTTAACTTTTTTTTGTCGTGGTAGAATCCACATACTATAAAATTCACCCTTTCAAAGTGCACAATTCCGTGGGTTTTAGTGCATTCATCCTGTGCAACGGTCAGCTCTGTCTAGTTCCAGAACATTCCATCACCCCAAGAGGAAGCCCCGTCCCCATTAGCAGTCACCCCCACCCCCCCCAGCCCCTGGCAGCCAGGAGCCCTTCCCCGTGTCTGGGGACTGGCCTGTTCTGGACGCCTCACACCCATGGAGTCGCATGCTGTGTGTCCTCCTGTGTCTGCTTCCCTCCCTGAGCTCGTGTGTTGCGGGCCCGTCTGCTTCTGCTCCCAAGGGTCTGTCTTTGCTGTGGCTTCTGTCCTGGTCTTGCCCCTTTCTGACCGCCTAGCACCGGCTGTGGCTGGAGGCAGGTGCGGGTGGGGGGCAGGCGTGGAGGAGGAGAGGCCGGGGTGGCCCGAGCGGCGCTCAGGGCCGGCGCTCCCCCCACAGCTGCGCCAACGGAGGCGGTTACTACCACTACTCGTACTCCGTGGTGAGGGGCTGTGACCGCATCGTGCCCGTGGACATCTATGTCCCAGGTAAGCCACCCACCCGGTTCCTGGAAGCCCCTGCTGAGATGATGGGCTCCCACCATTTCCAGGAGGAGCAGCTTTGGGCCCAAGAAGAAGAGTGGCAGCCCGCCTCTCCCTTGGGTCCCCTGACAGTCTCCACGGCTGTAGCATCTTTAACATTATCCAGACGGCAGACGAGGGCTGTGATGGTTCCGTGTGGTTCCACCTAATAGAAACAAGTTCCCTGGAACCCAAGAACCATGCCTACCGGTTTTCATGCGGGTGCAGGGTGTTGAGACCCCTGGCACCCTGGATTGCCAGAGTCGCCAGATTTAGCCAGTGAAATTGCAGGGTGCCCAGTTAACTTGAATGTCAGGAAAACAAGAACTATTGTTTTTTCTTAGTATAAGTACATTCCATGCAATATTTGGGATATACTTACACTACAGAAAGGACCTGAATCTGCCTGAAGTTCACGTTTCACTGGGTGTTCTTTCCTTTGTCCGGCCACCCTGTGAGACTCCCATGCTGGCTGGGGTGACAGCCAGGGCGTAGGCCCCGACCGTGGTCAGGGGTCACTTTCCCTGGGGACAGGGGACAGAGACTCCTTGTTCTTGGCCATTTTGTACCTCACTCTCAGTGCAGGCACAGAAAGCTCAACCCCGAGTTTCTGGAGAGGAGAGTACATTCCATGTCATGATTCCTGGTCGTCCAGAAGTTTAAGTTATGTTCTGGCATGTCTGTCTCAGAAGGCAGAAAAACAGGTTTTGACCCCAGGTTAGAGTGAATTGGGAAATGGCGTTGATCTGTGGGGCATTTTGCAGATATCTGAGTGCTTTTCCAGGCCCCAGACCTGTTTGGGGCAGCACTGGGCCAGGCTCTGGGGGAGCCCTCAGGCTGTGGGGGACAGAGCCTGATGCAGACTATTGGGCGTTGAGGGGTGCATAGGAGTCCACTCTGTGGGCTTGTTAACCTTGACCAGGAGCCAGATCCCTGGTCTTTGCTGCTTGTTTGACACCTGACTTCAGGCACGTCTCCTCTCAGAGCCTCAGTTTCTGCATCCGCAGTGGTCTGTTAGGGTAGTCCTGCTAGGACTGAGCCCCAGGCCAGGGCGGATGGGGCAGGGTCAGCTCTAAGTAAATGACTATGGATGACAGCTGTTTCCTTGGCCCTTCTAGGCCTGTCATGTCTCGGGTGGTTCCTGCTCCTCCTGGCTGGGGTACTGGGGGCAGGACTGTGGGGAGCCTGTCCGTGGGGGCGTCCTTCCTCAGTCTGTGGACCGTGTGGGCCTCCCAGTCTGACCTGGCCACTCTTTTCCCTCTCATCTGTCCCCAGACCTTCCCAAGGGTCCTCACCAGGGGCCATCACGGCCTGGGGTCAGCAGGCCGCCTGCACATGTCCTCAGTCCCAAGCTAAGTCACATGGAGGGATGGCTGTGGACAGGGCAGCCAGGGCCCCCCCGCCACCCACATCTCAGCCGGGAGGTCAGTCCCGGGGTCCCCGGCTGCCAGTGTCAGGAGCTTGGGCACTGGCCTCAGCTGGCCCCCGCCACTCACCTTGCTGGCTCCTTCCCTGTGATGGGCCCAGCCCCCTGGCCCTCTGGGTGCAGATCTAAGGGGGTGCCGGGTGGGGCCCCACCTTGGCCCTCCCTGCCCTGGGAGGTGGTCCGGCCCGGCCGGCTGCAGACCCACGCTGCCCCCGCCCACAGGCTGCCCGCCCACGGCCGAGGCCCTGCTTTACGGCATCCTGCAGTTGCAGAGGAAGATCAAGCGGGAGAAGAGGCTGCGGATCTGGTACCGCAGGTAGCGCCACCGCTCCCCGCCTGCGCCCCTCTCCTCCGCCGCCGCCGCCGCCACTCCCCACCTGCACATCTTCTGGGAAGGTGGCCAATAAACCAGACAGACCCACTCCAGCCAGCAGCCTGCGCCACGTGCTGTGTGGGCTGGGAGCTGGCGGGGGACTGCCCGGGCCCTGTTAGCCTCACTCTCTCCTGTGTGTGGAGACACGGAGGCCCCAGGTGGATGGTTGGGCTCAGCTGGGGGCCCACACTGGCCCCTCCTTGGACCTGCACTCGGCCTGGCCCCTGGCCCTGCCATAAACACAGGGAGTGGATGGGTCCCAGAGCTGGTCGGGGGGAAGCGGACAGCACTGGGGCGACCAGCTGGGCCGCAGGGTGTCCCTGCACTGGGGCCGGAGGGGCGTGGAGTCTGAGGAAGCGAGCGCCGTACAGCGGCATCGCTGTGCCGGGCGAGGGACACTGCACGCCCAGGGGTGGGCAGAGGATGCTGCTGGGAGGGGTGCCAGGTTGAAAGGCTCTGCTTAATTCTGTGGTTCAGCCTGACTGGGTGGGATCAGAGGCCCTCCCTCCTGAGTGGCCCGAGTGTCTGGACGTTGGGGCTGCCACCCTCTGTGCAGTCCTGACCTAGTTCCACCTCCTCTCAGCACCCCAGTGCCCACCAGGGGGAGAAGGAGGGAAGGATGAGAGTGTCTGTCCACTCCAGTGCACTCGTCCCTGCTGCAGGGGGCGGGTGGCATCGGGGGGTGATGGGCAGTGACCGCCACGGGCACCGGGTGGGATCACAGGCAGGTTCAGTCTTCGGAGCGGGGCAACCACCATCTCGCTGAAGGCCCACTTCTTACTTTTTGGAGGGACAGGGAGAGTAAGTGAGAGCACACTTCCTGGTCACGCTGCCGACTGGCCCAGCCCACTGTTAGTATTTATTTCACCCCCAAGACCCTGAGGGGAAGGTAGTCCCGTGGCAGAGGTTAGGGGAGCCTGCTGACGTGAGTCGACCAGGGCGGTGAGAGGCCAGAGCCCGCACCCCCAGCCAACAAAGGCACTGAGTAGGGGCTTGGGGGTTGGGGCTCCGTGAGCCGGTGGCCTATGGGCTCAGTGCTTGGTGACGAGGGGCGTGATCATCTGCGGGAAGGCGTAGTAGCGGCAGTCAGGCGGCGGGACCAGCTCCATGACCTGCGTGCGGATGTTCTCCTGCCTGAAGCCTGCCTCCAGCAGGGCAGGCACCTGGGTCTCCTGGCCAGAGGGAGGGGCCAAGTCACCTCCAGGGCCCTGGGCCTCATGAGATACCCTGTGACCCACCCTTCCTAGGGGGCATCCTCTTATCAGGCCTTTATCCATCACCGGGCATCACCAGACTGCCCACCTGCACATCCAGGCAGAGGGAATTGAGTGGACAAAGGTGGCTGCATTAATGAGATGCTCTGGGATGCCGGTGGGCCTTCCAGCTGGGGTGCGGAGCCTGGGCTGACTCCCTAATCCCAAGGGTACTGGGGAACCACTGAAGGTCCTTGAGCCAGGGAGGGACCTTGCTTGGTTTCTCAGGGGAGCCGAGGGACCCTCCCTGTCACAGATGACTCCAGCTGCCTCCCCACCCAAAGCTCCCTGCGGTGGGGGTGGGGCAGGCCAGGGAGCAGTAGACTGTGGTACCTCGAACATGATGGTGATGTCTGAGTACTTAGATTTCATCAGCTCCCCCCAGGAGGTGAGGTTGCAGTAGGTGAGGACACCCCCTGGCTTCAGTAGGCGGAAGGCATGGTCCTGGGAGGGGGGATAGTGGTCAAGAGGGAGGTCTGGGTGTGGGCAGAGGCATCCCCAGTGGACCTGCTGGGTCCTGGCAGGTCAGGGGAACAGCAGAAGGAGAGGGGCCCTCTGTGTGGATGACAGATGCCCCCCCAGGCTGATCCCCCACCCTGTGGCCGGCAGACCCCACCCCACCACCAGTGATCCTACCCTAATGAAGTTGAACTGGTGTGTGTGCCAGGTCTCCTCAGACAGCGGGTACGTGTCATACAGGATCCCTGCTCGGGAGGATGGAAGCCACGTGGTCAGGGCCAGGTGGCGGCAGCACCGGGATGGTGGCTGTGATCGCAAGTGGGACTTGAACACGGCCAGGAGCCCCAGAGTTCACTGTGCTTGGGCTGCTCTATGAATTGTGTCCCATTTGGTCCCTCCTTGAGGTGTCCAGGCACCTGAGTACCAGGCCCTTGTGTGTGTCTGTCCCTGCCCCCCAGGCTCTGCCACCCCAGTGACGTGTTCTTTAGAGGTCCCTCCACAAGCAAAGGAAATCCAGGCAGAGGCCCTCCCCTTTCCCAGCTCCCAGAGCCCTCTCACCATCAAAGTGACTGTCTGGCAGGGTCGGTGCCACCTCCTCCCACAGGCCTTTCAAGGGAACCACCTTGGGGCAGGGGCGGAAAAGAGGAGGCTGAGGATCCGGGAGGACCCAGGATTTCTCCACCTGTTTCGCGGGGGGGGGGGGGGGGGGGGGCAGAGGCACTCCCAAGGGAGACCACCTTCCTCCACGTCTGCTACTACCCCAGTCCCCAACCGCCTGTGGGGGCAGGGCTGAGGGGTTGCGGGCAGAGCTGGGCACCTTGTGGGGCTGCTGCTGGGCCCAATCCTGGAGCCGGTGGAAGACGCCGTCATTGCACTCAATGATCCAGTGCTCATCGATGGAGGCCTCCTGCACCTTGGTGGCTGCGATGGCCATGCCGAAGCCCACCTCCAGGACCCGGCCCCCTGGGCAGACAGAGAGTCCAGGCCTCATTCACTGGGTGGGGCTGGGGAGGCTGCCTGGAGGAGGGGGCGCAGGGGCAGGGCCTCAGCACAGAGGAACATTTGCCACAAGAACTGGACGGCACAGCAGAGCAGAGGTGGTGGAGGGGGGAGGTAAGACAGAACACAGCAGCCCTGAGAGGGAACAGTGTGGGCCCTGGCCAGCAGCCAGAGAGGGTGGCCTGCCAGAGAAGCCATGGACAGCGGCTTATAGGCCAGTCCGGGGGAAGGTCAGAGCCTGGACTTTGAGCCCTGGCCCAGGCTGTTTGCACTGGCGGCGCTTATCTCTTGATTTGGATACTCCCCCTGCCCCCCAACAATGAGCAAAGTAAGGACAAGGGAGCACCAGGATTCAAGGCTGGGACAGCGCGGGGCAGGGATTGGACCCCATTGGATCAAAGAGGGAGGAGGAGAGAAACGCCCTTACCATGCAGGGACACTGGATGTGCCCATTTGCCAGGTGGGAACACAGAGGCCCAGAGGTGGCACGCCTGACCTCTGGCGGACCGGGGGGAGTCCTCGGCACCCCGTGGGCTCTGACGCCCGGTGACGAGGGTCACCCCTAACAGCTGTCTCCCAGCCTCAGCTTTCCCCGAGCTATTCTTAGCTGGGGCGGGCCTCGCGCAACTCCTGGGCGAGGGCTCCTGGGCAGCACCTCGCCAGGTCGCCGCCACGCCGCTCACCCCGACCCCAGGCTGAGTTCTGCGTCTGAGCGTCCATTCCCCAGACCCAGCCCGTCCTCATCCCGGCGTCGGAGCCTCACTACCCCCGGAGAGGAAGATCCCGATACTCAGGGCGCCTGCGGCGCCCCAGGACTCCCCCGTTGCCCCTGTTAGCAGCCCCAGTTCCCCGGCGAGAAAAGAGGCGGAGAGGCTCCGATGCGCGCCGCCGGAGAGCAGGCTGGCCCTGGGTCCGAGCGGCCCCGGCCTGGGTTGGCCCCCGCGCGCCCGGCAGGGGCTACCTTTGGAGGAGGCGGCGGCCGCCAGCGCGTGCATGTAGGGGGTCTCCCAACGCTCCATCACCGGCTTGCCCAGGATCTGCAGGTGCGTGTCCGACGCGTCGTAGGCCGCGGGCGCGGCGCGCCACGCGGGGCTGCAGTTCTCGCCGGGCGCGAAGATGGGGGTCGCGACGGGGGCGCTCATCGTGCTGGCTGGACGGCGCGCCCCACAAACTCTGGACGCGTAGGGCCTTGTCCCTGCAGGGCCTTCTGGGCAGGGGCGGGCGGGGGCGGGACGCGAGTGGGCGGTGGGCGGGGCCGGGGCGGGACCTGAGCAGGCCGGGGGCGGGGCCACGCGGACCGCGAGCGGACGTGCATGGTGGCCCGAGCAGCTTGTAGCCGCCTGGGCGCTGAAGGCGGCCCCACTGGGTCCTCGCCCCGTGAGGCCCCCTCCTCGCTCAGCCTTCGGAGCCTGCTTGGCGGAATAGGCCCAGCAGCGAGCCCTCGGGGTCCTCCCCTGTCGGTTTCCTGCGTCGGTTTCCTCACCTGTCACTTTGCTGGAGTGTGGTCTAACATTTTCCAGGTGAAACGGAGAACCCTGTGAGGCCACCCCAGGTATAAATCTTTCCATGTTCTCCATTTGTTGTTTGTAGAAAATAGTCTTCATTCAGCCGGCTTGACCTTCCGTGAGTTCCAAAGGGCAGATTCAAGCAGTTGCTAATCAGGGAAGGGAGGGAGCGCGGAAAGCAAGGAGCAACAGTCAAGAAACAGTTGTGCAGGCAACTATATTCAATACTTTGGAAAGGCCTGTAATGAAAAGGAATATATATGTGTAACTTTATCTGTGATCTCTCAGCAGACAAAATACATTCTTTACTAGGCGTGTTTCCCCTAACAAACTGGTAGCCCCAGGTAATGCCTACCTTATCAGAGGCACAGACCCCCACCACCCTTCAGGGACCCTAAACCTCTTACCTCACCTACAACCAGAGACTTGTCACAAGCTGATCGGGCACCTTGTGACCTGACCTTATAAAATACCCCAATAACCAGCCCTCGGGGCTCACGCAGGCACCCCTCACCTGTGTGGCCGCTGTTGTCTATGGCAGTGTACCCTGATAAACTTTCTATTCTTATACTTAAACTCTGGTAGATTCTTTTACTGAACCCATGGCCCCATGTCCCCGTACAGGCTGCCCCGCTGTGCACACATTTGGTGGCCCATACGTGGCTAGGACTCTGGGGGAGCCGTTTGGGCTTCTCTGTCTTTCTCGACCTCCCTACAGGGGTCTCCCCCTGGCTTGGTGGGACACTGTTCTGGAGCCAGATCGCCAAGGCAGGCTTCCCTCTTCTGCCTTCCTTTCCTGTCTCATACCTTCCTGCTGCTCCCTAGTGTTCGGAAATTCCCTGAAGTCCTTCACAGGACTGAGGAACCCTGGCTGGGCTACTCTCAGCCACCTCTGAACCTTGGTCTGACAGATGGGAATGACCCTGGCCTGCAGTGGTGAATGCACGTGGGAAAGACATCTTTTCTTTTCTAGAAACTCTTCTCTCCCCACTCCTTGCTCTCTCCCTTCCTCTGACTGTGGCCCTCGAGATTGACTCCTTGGCTCTGGGGCCCAACCGCGTGGTTCCCCCTTGCACCTTCTCTGATTTTGCAAATCATGCCTCCAGACTGGCCATGCCTCCTGCCTCCAATCACCATGCCAGGTAGAAGTCACCAGAGGGTGAGCCCCCCCACTTTTTCTTTGCTTTTCGGCCCCTTGTGCGGGCTTTTTAGCCCTTGTGCTGGTTCTGGCCCTTGCACTGGTCAGCTCCTCTCTACACTGGAAATTCAGCCTCTCTCTTTCTGGGGGCACGCCCCAGAACAGAGTCTGTGCTGGTTTCCTTCTCTTTACTTCTTCTGTTCCCTGGGACTCACCTTTAGGTTACATTTTAAAACACTGGGATAAGTTTGATCCCCAGACATTAAAGAAAAGCAGCTTATCTTTTCCTGTAATGTTGCCTGGCCCCAATACCAACTTCCAGATCAGGAGACTTGGCCCCTTCATGGGACTCTGAACCATAAGACAATCTTCCAGCTTGATTCTTTCTTTTGCAAATTGGGAAAATGGTCCAAGGTCTCATATGTCAAGCCTTTATGGCTGTCTCTCGAAACTCAGATCTGGTTCTAGAAGGGACTGTCTGATGAGAACTTGTGCTGGTCAGTGTGTGATGGCCATGCATGAATGTGTTTTGTACCTTGTGTTCTGTCTTGTGAAATGGGAGATTCTGGTTCTGTTCCACTACAGAGCCCTGTTGGGCAAATTCTGTCTGACTGGAAAGCTTTTAATTACTAGCCTATGACTAAGAAACAGACAGTATTATGACAATATTCTCTAGACCCCAGGGAAAATAGGGTTAGGGAAGACTCTGAAAATCCCGAAACTGATTCTTTTTGTATATGCAGTTAGAGAAAAACTAGATGGAGACCTTTGCAAAATCCTGACGCTAAGAGAAAACTTCCTAGGAGAGAAGAGGTAAGGAAAGAGACAAAAGGAAGCCAGATGTGTCGCCGCCGCCTCTGCTCATTCAGGGCCGGGACCAGAGGTGCAGCCCAGAAATACTCCAGAGCCCGCCAGTCCTTTCACCACCCCCAGAGCCTCCCCTACTAATCTGGAGGCGTGTCAGTGTCTTAAAAATATTTCTCTGGCCTTCAAGGGAACAAAGTCATTCTGGGAAGAGCTCACCTTTGAGATGCAAATATTCTACCTGGTCTTCTCAGGAACCCTTCTCTCGCCATCTTTTTAAAATGCAAATTTTGAGCAAGAGCAAGGCTCGGCCCTCAAGCTGTCCTGCCTTTGGGGATTATTACGAAGTTTAATTGAATTACTACAAAAACACTCTAGGTTTGTTTCTAAAGCTCAGTAATCTGAATGTACTTCATGATCTTAGACAGAGTTAAGTTAATCCAATTGTTAGGTTTATGGTCAGCTATGTAGGCCCAGTACTTCTGGGTTCCCTTGGAGGATTTCTCCACTCGAAGGATCCAACTGGTAGGCCCTTAGGAAATTTATTCTCAAGCAAAGAGATTGTACTTTTGTACAGGCCCCTAGAATTACTCAGTGGGATCCCTCACCTGGCTGATTCTTACCTGCGCCAATCCTGGCCGTAAATATGAATTGTCTTCAAAAGTAACCAGATATATAGTTCTAGAGGAGATTATAATGGCATTACTCTAGATCTGGGAAGAAGCAACAAGACGGGTATTTTCCTGGACCATAACAGACTAGTCAAACAGGTGGTCCAGAGGCTTTTTGCTACTGTTCACAAGGCCTAGTCCACTCACAGCCCATTGAGTGGCCTGTCAATGAAATCCTCACCTGACCTAGGAATGGGCACTCCTAGCGCTGTGGGACGAAATGCTCACGAAATGCCTCCCAAGCCGTGGCTGGATTTACGACCACGAGGGCACGTTCCCTCTGCCTCTGGGCAGGCTAAGTCAAGTTGCTGACCTTCCGCGCAGCCTGAAAGCTCAGGGCAGAGATCGGGAACACAGCGCTCTGTGCTCTGAGAAGACTGGCCTTTAGATAGTTAGGTGTTTTCAGGAAAAGATTTTATGAGCCAAATTCTTGTATCTCCGCATACCTAGAAAAGCACTAAGATCGTTCATGGTGACGTCTGCTTTGGGCACAAAGGAGAGCTGTCTTGTGGAACCACATGGCTCCTACCATCCCACCCAAGGGGGCCGAGTGCTGCATGTTTAGCCCCGGTGTGTCAGGGATGTCAACGCTCACAGCGGACCCATCACTAAACAGCTCTCTGACTGGTTCTCCAGTGTGTTGTCCTAGATACCTGAAGGGATGAGCTCTTTCTTTTCAGACATTCCCAGATTTCTTCTCTCTGTTTTTACTGGGTTTAGCTGTCTATCTTGGTATTCACCTACTTTGTTGTTTTCCTCTCTCACAAAAATGATTGGTTTTGAGGTCCAAGATCTGTGAATTTAGAAACAGACCACTCCTCCAAGACTGCCGCCATGAGCCAAGCCCATGTCCTGGTGACACAGTCCCGGGATGCCGCTGGTGCCTCCTTCTGCTCCCACCTTAAGGCTGCAGGGGTGCCTCAGGGCCGCATAACCCCGGACAGACCGGCATGTTAGGCAGGGACAGAATGGCACCCCGAATTCAGCAGAAGTAGATATGGAAGAAGAAACCTTCACCTCTGTTCCAAAGAGCTGTCACTGCCAATCTGTCTGGGGGGAATGTTGGGCCCCTAACAAACCGGTAGCCCCAGGTAATGCCTACCTTATCAGAGTCAAACCCCGCTGTCCTTCACGGACCCTAAACCTCTTACTTCTCCTGCAACCAACCAGAGACTTGTGCACAAGCTGATCAAGCACCTTGTGACTGGACCTTATTAAACACCCCAAAAACCAGCCCTCGGGGCTCACACAGGCACCCCTCACCTGTGTGGCCGCTGTTGTCTATGGCAGTGTACCCTGATAAACTCCTTTCTATTCTCACACTTAACCTCTGGCTTTACCAGCCTGCGTGTCACTGGCTCACCACCCGGTCACCACATTGTGTCCCATGACATTTGATCCAAACATTCCAACACTACAGAGTTGGCCAACTCCAGTCTGCACGTCTCATTCCCCTTCTGTGGTTTTGGTCCAGCCTGTGAGCTAAGAATGTTTTAGGGTTTTCTTTTTTTTACATTTTTAAGCGGTTGAAAAAAAAAATGAAAAGGCTAGTTCAAGACATGTGAAAATTATATGATAGTCACATTTGCATGTTGTTAAGTTTATAGTCATGGCCACTTGTTTATATGTGGACCTGGGTGCTTTCCGACCTCAACTACAGTGCAGAGTCACGGCCACCAAAGGCCGATGGCCGGCAAAGCTGAAAATATTTCCTGTGTGGCCCTGAGCCCACCCCTGTGCAAAGCAGCCCCCTGCCCCTTCATGGGAAGGGGAAGTCCATGCATCCATTCAGTGCAGGTGGAGCTTTGCACCCCAGGTTCCCAGTCCTGAGGCCGCTGGAGCAGCCAGCCTCCTGGGGGGCTGGACAAGGCTAGGTAGTAAGTAAATGACATTATTACAAGTCGCATGGCAGCAGTGACAGAACAAGGTCCCGGGATCCCAGCCCTGTGCCCAGGTATCTGCCCCACCAGGCGACATCCATGTTGCCATGTGTCTTTCTGTGTATATAGTATTACCTATAACTACAGTTTTTAAATTAAAAGAGACCAGATGGATATTTGTACATGCATGCCCATAGCAGCATCATGAACAGCCGAAAGACAGAAAAACCCCCATGTCTACTGATGAATGATGGAGACACACAGTGCGGTCCCTCCACACATGGGAACATCACTTGGCCTTGGACAAGAGAGATGCACCGACACTCGCGACCACGTGGATGGACCTGGAGAGCACACTGCTCAGGGAGAGAACCAGACACACGAGGACAAGTGCTGTGTGATCCCACTCACAGGAGGTCCACAGAGACGGGCTGGGGGAGGGGCTGGGAGGGAGTGTTTAGTGGGGACAGAGTTTCAGTTTGGGAAGATGAGAAAGTTCTGGAGATGGTGGTGGGGATGGTGGCACAACAACGTGAATGTGCTTAATGCCACTGAGCTGTGCACTTAGAAATGGTTAAAATAACTAATGTTACCACGATACATTTTTTTAAAAAAGAGCCCAAACTATATTCTGTGTACTGGGTACGCCTGAATTGATGCTGGGATTAAATTCAGGAACGTGTGTACAGAGACAATTTTGTCCCACGGGTTGCCCTGGGGTGGGAGGGAGGGAGTGAATGAGGAGGAGGGAAAAACAAGCCATCTCGTTCATCTTTTTAAAAAGATCTGAATCAAACATGACAAAAACGCTAATACGTGTTCATTTCAGTGGCAGGTACATGACTGCATGTTATTTTATCCCTGGTAGGTGTCTGTGTTTTTAAAAGTATATTATTTTAAACAGTTTGGGTCTAGCTTCCTTCATTTGAGCACATCCTGTCCATTTCACTCATACCTTTTGTGGTTTATTTATCCAGTGGATAGACATGTGGGTTGTTTCCAGTTTTCTGCTCTTCTAATAGTGGGCTGTGAACATCCTGGGGCATGTCTGTCTGTCCCCACACTCAGGCCAGCATTTGGGGGTTGTTGAGCTTCCACTGTTGGAAGGACAGTGCCAGCTGGCCCCGCAGTTTCTGAGGCACCCCCATCACTCTATACGACTTAGCTTTTCTCCCACACACTTATCTCCACGTGCCAGACTTACCCCACCCCCCGTAGGGAGCCTGCCCTGCCAAGTATTACTGATTTCTTTTGACCTGAAAAACTTTATGGAGTCCCCAGGGGGAGGACATAATGCCTGCCTGATGCCAACTAGGACCACTCCTTTCTCCTTTGCTGAGCTTCCGTTTCTCACCTGCAAATGGGGAATAAGGAGTTGCTCTCCTCCCGTGGCTACTGTGAGCGATGAGACAGATGCCTACGTGCTTTGCCAACTGGAAAGTGGCCTAAGTCAGGTGTATTTTAAATGTTTTATTTTGCACTGTTGCCGAAGACCTAGTTCCTTCACGCCTCACATTCATTTAATTTTATGGGGAATACGTTATATCGTCAGGCTATCAAGAGGCTGAGAAAGTGAGCAGGAAATCGCCAGGCTGCCCAGACCCCTCATCTGACACCACACAGGTCAGCATTGTCTGTCGTCTGCGTAGACCTGGGTGTCTCCGCCTCGGGTGCTGGCGTGGAAAGCAGGTTATTCTCTGTTGTGGGGCCAGTCCTGCCCATTGTAGGATATTTAGCAGCATCCCTGGCCTCCACCCACTAGATGCCAGTAGCCATCCTCCCAGTGGTGACAACCAAAACCCGACCTGCAGACTTCGCTCAGCGTTTCCTCGGGGAGAGAAAGGCTGAATCACCCTGGATGAAAACCACCAGTGTGGACTAATGAGGGCAGGACAATATTTGGCACACGCTAAGGACTCAGTATGTTTCTATAACTACTGGATTTACAGCCAAATGTTGGATTTGATTCCAGTTCTTCCCCTGAGCGGGTGATCTTGGGCAGGTGATTGAACCTCTCTGACCGTCGGTATCTTCTTCTGGGAAACGAACGAAGCGCTGACGCCTCCCGCGACTCGGCGGGGTTCGGGCGTGGCCTCTGCCCACGGCTGACCCCACGTGTCTCAGCCGCTTCCCACGCAAGACCAAACAAGGAAGCCGCAGCCGCGCCTGCGCCCCGCGGCGCCTAGCCCCGAGCGCCTCGCCGCGCACGCCCCCTCGCGCAGCGCGCACGCACGTGGGCGCGCTCCCAGCCGCGGGGCGGGGCTGGCGCCGGAGCGCTGACTCCACTTCCCAGCATGCCCCGCGGCAACGCCTGCCGCCGCCGAGGAGGAAGACCGGCTCGTGGCGGCCGAGCTGCGGCAGCGCGGGTCCCGCCGCACGCACGCACGCAGCACGCACGCGGGAGCACCCCTGACCCCGCCCCCGGAGGCCCCGTGCGGGAGCGCGCCCGGGAGTGCGCAGGGCGGCGGCGCGGGCACGGGGGCGCGCGGTGACCGTTGGCGCTGAGGGGAGGAGGCAGCGCGGCCGCCGCCGTTGCGCAGATCCGGGCGGCTGCTGTGGGGAGGGCGCCGGGGCCAGTGACCTTCCGGAGGCGGGAGCGAGCCAGGGGGCCCGGACGCCGAGCGCCGCCGCCGCCGCCGCCGCCGCCGCCATGAACAACTCGGGCGCCGACGAGATCGGGTGAGGACGCGCCGGCCCGCGCCGCCGCCTCGGCCGGCCCCCGCCCAGACCCGCCCGGCCCGTCAAGGTCACGCCGCGGGGCCGCGCAGGGTCGGCGGCCGGGGAGCCGGGGGCCGCGACCGGCCGGGGGCTTCTGGGAGTCCGGGCGCCCCGCCGCCTCATGGCTGGGAACCCCGAACGGGATCTGGGGAGCCCTGCGAGAGTCCATACGCCCCGCCGCCTCGTGGCTGGTGACCCTCAGCAGGAACTGGGGGAGTCCGGAGAGTCCTGGGGGTCCGGACGCCCCACCGCCTCGTAGCCGGGGACCCCGAGCGGGAACCGGGGGGTCCGGGGAGTCCTGAGGGCCCGGGAGCCCCGCTCCCTCGTGGCTGGGGACCCCCAGTGGGAACTGGGGGAATCTGGGGAGTCCTGAGGGTTCTGGCGCCCCGCTGCCTCGTGGCCTGGACCCTGAGCGAGAACCAGGGGATCTTGGGAGTCCTGGGATCCGGACGTCTCGCCTTCCTGGCCAGGGACCCAGAGCGGGAACTTGTGGGTCAAGGGGGTGTCCTGGGGGCCCACGCGATTTCCTGCCTGAGGGAGACCCCACCACTGCCGTCCCTGAATTTCCCGCTGGGGGACCCCCGATCGGGAACCCGCGGGCTCCGGGGTACCCTGTCCTCCCCTGCACCTGGATTTCCTGCTGGGGGACCCGGAAGCGTCCCGGTGCCGTATTTCTCCTCGGGGACTTCGAACAATAACTTAGGGGGTCCGGGGCGCCCCCAGGCCTTGCGCGAACTTGGCAGGTCGGCGGATGTGGCGCGCCGGCTGGGGGGTTCCATTTCTGCTGCTGCCCAACTTCTCCCGGCCGGGACTCCCAGCGACAGCCCCCTCCTCCATTCACTCTGTCCTCCCAAGTGAAGGTTTGCAAACCGAAGGCCGAGGGCCAAGGTTACGGGGCCTGGTCCCAGGTCTGCACCCGGAGCACTCCTCGGGGTCCACCATCTCAGCGCACCCGAGCCCCCTGTTGGGGCATCTGCAACTGCTGTTTTTATGTTGCTAGAGCTTCTTCCTGCTTAGCCCCCACCGCACCCTCATGGGTGAGTTTAAGATAAAGAGAAAGGGAAACTCCAGTGGTGGACAGAACATGCTCCTTTCCGAGGTCTTTCTCTTTGGTGCAGCTATTAGCGAGAGAAGGTTTGTTACAGCTAAGTTTTCCTTGTTAATTATAGTCTTCCCTAATTCTAAATGAGCTGGAGATGAGAGAAGTGATCCCAGAGGAGCCAGAGAACCCAATTCTGCCCCAGTCTCGGGGTTTGGTCTAGTTTTCTTTGTGGAGACTGTCTTACAGCATCAGAGTAATTTTACAGTTAAATTCTTCCACGAAGATGGCACAACTGCCTGGGCTGGGTTTCCGTAGCCTTGTGTACATTTCTCTGCGCTTAGCTTTGAACAGATGCGGTGTTTACAAAATGCTTGATTTGGTGAGTAAGTCATTGTTTGCTGGTGGGTGGCCGGCCTCCCTGGGCCCCTGCCTGGCTCCAGCTGCAGGTTACACCAGAAGACATAAAACACATTTTGTGAGCTCACCCCTCCAAAACCCCCACACCATTGAGAGGACTGGGAGGAAGGCATTTAGCTCCTAGCCTGGGTTGTTTTAGGAAACAGGTCCAGGCACTAGAAGTCTGAGTTGTGTGTTAGATAAAGGAAAAGTTGCAGCATTTCCAAGGGGAAACTAGGAAGTGAGGGGAAAGAGAGCTCCGCCCAAAGGGGACGGAATCTTAGGGGGAGTTAGTGCCCCCCCCACAGATGGGGACCTGTCTTTCTGGGGAGCCTTCCAAGAGGCAGGTTCCTTTGGGCCTGGGCTACCTTTCCCCTCCCCTGGGAAGGAAGGGAGCCTCCAGGTCCACGAGGCTGCCCCTCGGTATGTCCTCAAGGAGACAGCCCTCTGTTGCCTGGCATTTCACCCCAACTTGTACTGACTCTGGGAGTTGGTGGAGCCAGGATCTGAGGCTGGGTCTGGAGGATCCCACCCTCAGCGCTGCAGCCCCGGGCAACTTTGGGAGGCCGTGAAGCAGGTAGCAGAACCAGGATCTGGATGAGGGACCTGCCTGGCTACATTCCCCTCCACACCCTGGCGAATGTACCCAGATTAGCTTAGTTTTAAAGTTGTCTCAGGTGTCCCAGAAACTTTTTATTGCTTTGCCCAAAAGCATTAACTGGTTTCCATTTTATTAGGAGCCTCGTTTGTGTGTAATATGGGAAGTCCGGGTCCGCCCTGTAGTTGAGCTTGTGTGGGGCTCCATGGTGGCCCTCTCGGGGTTCCTGGGAGAGACCACAGCTGCTGGCTTCAGGGCCGTCACCATGCGGGAGTGTGTGGTGTGCAGATGAGGCGATAGCCAGCGGTACTGGGCCGTGATAGTGGGGGTAATCTCTGATGACACCCACCTGCACCTCACAGCTCCTTTGCTTTGGGGTCTGGTCACCCCCTCCCCCCCCAGTCCCCTGGTGGAGACCTATGTCCTCAAGAAGTGTGTGGATGCGGGGGAGCATCCCACTGGCAGGGTGTGCTTTGGAGTTTGAGTCTCTGAGGAAGAGGTTCTTGCCCCTTCTCTTTTGTGGTGTCTTGACTGTGGCAGAGCTGCCTCGGTGATCAGCGTGGACTCTGAGAAGAGAACAGGGTTGGCGAGATCACTCCTTCCTTTAATGGAGAGAGGAGGTATTTACGTATTTAATGGACTGGGAATTGAACCCAGGACCTCGAGCGTGCTAAGCACGTGCTCTACCACTGAGCTAAAGCACCGCCCAGACCACTGCTTTTAGTTTACGTTTCAGCGCCCTCGGTATCACAGTCTCCACTGAAGCAGGGGCGGGGCTTGAGGGCAGGGGTCAATGGGAGCAGCTGTCACATGTGACCTCGTGGAGTCCACGTGCAGATGTCCTCAGTCCTTGGCCACCTGGCAGGACAGGCACTCACCTTGCTGGGGGCCGGGGAGCAGCCAGGGTTTCGTCCTGTTCCGTGGTCTTGGAGAGTCCACTTAAGTAGAGGTCCCCTGACTCAGATCTCTGGAATGACGCCCGCGTGGCCTCTCTGAGAACCCCACGGTGCCCACCAGTGAGCTGGTGAGACAGGGACACCTGGATGAGACTGAGGGGCGGCCCCAGGGAGAGGAAGGACCTGGCAGAGGGAAGGGAAGCAGCAGTGGAAGAGGCAGGGAGATGCGGTGCATCCGAGGCCACAGACGCAGGGAAATGGTGACCTCGGGGCCACAGATCCCAAGTGCTGACTCCATGGGGGCCGGTGGCTATGTGGTGCTCTGCTGACTTCAGCATGTGGATTGGTCCTGAGGTGGAGTGCGTGGGTCCTGCGTGGCCACGGCCCTTTCTGGAATGGTTGACTGCAGAGGTGTCGGACGCCGACAGCCCTCTGTGGAGCTCTGGCTGGGCCTGGAAGGGCGGAGACCAGGGGCACACAGGACCTGACTTGCTAAGGGCCTGTTTGTGTGAGCGCCCCAGGAGGCAGGTGGGGTCCCTGTTCAGTTCCGAGAGGGTGGAGACGCTGCTGTCAGAGGCTCATCTTTTAACTTTGGGGCTGTCCTGGGCCAGCATCTCCCCTTCAGCATGGCCGACGTTCGGGGCCATCCAGGCACCTTGGGTGTGGAGCATCCCCGCCCCTACCCCTTCGATGCTGGCACCCCCCCCCCCAGTCGTGACAATCACAGACGTCCCCAGATGTGATAGAGTGTCCCCCCAGCTGCCATCCCCTGTTTGGAACTTTGCTTTTTCAGGCACTTGCTCCCGGGGTTCAGGACGTGTCCCAGGGCTGGTTGCCCCTGGGAGGTGGGCAGTGATGTTGGGAGGTGTTCTGCTGGACTCCTGTCTGGGTCCTGCTGCTGCAGTGGGCCCAGCAGCTTAATGCTATGGTGCGCCCTCCCGACCCAGCAGCCGTGAGGAGCGGTCCCCAGTGAAAACCCTTCCGTTTGGCAGGGCAGAGGGAAGCTTGGAGGGGTCAAGACTGTCCCTCTATGTCACTCTCATGATGGCTGGGCCAGAGCAGGGAGCCCTGCGGGTCGGAGTCAGTGTTTTCCACATGGGGGCAGCACCGCCGCCAACCGTCCGCCTTCTCCAGTCGCATCTGGGCAGAAGGCCACTCATCTGACCCAGGCCCCGGCTGGTTCTGGTTTGGGTGGGGAGCACCCTGATTGTGCCTGGGAGGCGTGGGAAGCCTGCGCTCCTCCCATGGGCTCTTCTTGAGTGCCGGGCGGCCCCCGCCACTGTTGAAGCCTGGTGAGCTTAGCTGCTGGCCTGAGGGAAGCCGGGGCTGCAAGGTCAGGGGCCAGTGTGGGCAGGCTTTGGGGTGAGACCTCTGCCCCAACAGCTGCCTTCGGGGTTTCCTGTCTGTCACGGTGGAAGGGCCTGGAAGTGGGGTGTCTCCCGTGTGGCAGCAGTGGGGCAACACGTGGGAAGATGAGGCCTGGTGAGCCCAGCTGGGGTCAGAGGTGCGAGAGCTGGCCTTTAAGCAGAAAGGGGTCCGGCCTCTTCTGCACATCCTCCCGTGCGAAGCCACCGGCCTGCAGTGCTGCCAGGGCAGGGCCCGCTGCGGCTGCATGGGCAGATTCGCCGCTGAGGATTTGGTTTCCCGTAGAAAACACCACGTGGGGCTTAAGTGCTCGGAGCAAGAGCAGGATGGTCATCCAAGCCAGACTTCAGGTTCAGCAGGCGGAGAGGCGGAGTGTGTCCTGGAGCCTGGAGCCCGGTCACTTCTGCAGAGCCCCCCTGGGAGGAGGTCACCAACCCCAGCTGTTGAGGTGCAGGCCCTGGGAGCCAGCAAGCTGATCGCAGACCAGCTCTTGTGGGTCCCCTGGGTGGTGGCATTGCTTGTTTACTGAGTAGGATCCTGACTGGGTCACCAGAGGTGGATGGGCCCGGAGGTCCCCTCAGGGTTCGTCAGGTGTGGGGTCTGTGGGATCTCTGAGTAAAGACTGGCACCCTTCAGCGCAGGGAAGGCTAGAGCAGGCAGCCACGTGTGGCAGCTGACTGCTCACCTGCGGAGTCGTGTGTGAACGCAGCATCACCGCGCTAACCGGGTGCCCAGATGTCCGTCTGGGTGCCCCTGCAGGTGTGTGCGGCCGCGTCAGCCAGGGTGGCCCTGCGGCTGAGGCAGCAGTGCAGCCCCGTCTGGCTCTTCCAGGAGGCCCTGAGTCTCTGGACACAGTCCCTGCCACCAGGAGTCAGTAGGGTCTCCTGGGGACTTCCGGAACCTTCCATCTGCAGACCAGGGAGCAGGAGGAAAGGAAATAGAAGCTTGTGAAGCAGTCAGCACAGCGTTGGCTGGGGCTCCGTGGCTCCTCCTGTGTCGAGGAGCTGTGTCCCGTAAACCTGTCGCAGGGGCTGCGTGCTGATGGGTCTGAGAGGAAGCCTCCATCCCGGCATTTCCTCACTGACGAGCCATCTTCGCCCTAGAGTGGCTATAACTTGAGACTTAGAGGTCAGTGACAAGAACAGCAGCCCGGTGCCCGCGTCCTCACACAGTAGCCGGGGTTCTGCCCGTCCAGGTGCCCTCTCACCGCACCTCTTCCAGGGGAAGGCAGCCCGTCGACACCTCTGTGCAGGCGCGTCCGCGGGTCCTGAGAGCCCAGCACAGCGGCGCCGTTCGGAAAGACGGTGGCAGCGCCGCATCGTCCATTCTGCGGGGCAGGCTCTGGTTTTGTTGATTGCGAGGTTGATGACATTTCTAGTCCTTTCGCCTTAATGCTTGATTTCGAAATTTCAATGAGGGCTGGAACCTGGACTGGTCAGACCAGTTCCTTCCTCCACTGTGGCCGGTGGGGATTGGTTTGCTTGGAGAGACACCTGTTTCTGACCTTCTTGTTTGGTGGGACTCAGGCCTAAGCAGAGGCTGGTATTCCTCCAAGTGAATTGGAGTTTGTTTTGGTTTTGGTTTTTGAGAATGCTTGAGGCCTCTTTTTTCTACTCCAAGCTGCTTTTCCACAGCAAGCCCTCTGTTTCTGTGCCGAAGGCCTGGCCAGAGCGGCAGTCCCTTGGTGGCACCAGCCAGCCTCAGGGCCCTTCTGTTGTGGGCCCTCCTGGGCGTCAGGTCCTGTGCGGGTGGGGCCTGCGTCACGGGGACTGCTCCACTCCCCGGGGTCACGAGGAGGTAGGAGGAGGCCTGGCCAGATTTCGAGAGTGTGTAGGAGACTGGACGTGAAGTTAGTGAGGCCCAAGTGTGAGCCTCCCCTGCTGCCTGGTGGGTGCAGCCCCTGGAACTGATCCTTACAGAGCGCCTTCCAGGGCCCTGGGAGTTCGGCCTCTGGCAGGCATGTGGGGCCACCTCATGGGGTCTGTCCTTGGGTGTGGGGCAGGGCACCCTGTCTGACGGCTCTCTTGGTGGCTTGGGGCTCAGTGCACCTGGCCCTGAGGGCATTTTATCTTCTAGCTGAAGGAGGTGTGGTTAGCTGTGCAGGGGGCCTGGGCCCCCTGCACTGGCATCTGATGACCCACTGGTTTGCACCAGGAACCCCGAGGGTGATGGTGTTGTGTCCCTTTTCCAGGGGAAGCAGGCAGGATGGAGGGCTGCCGCCCCATCACTGGCCCTGGGGTGTAGGGGCCTGCGTCCCAGCTGCGAGGGGGTACCAGAGTGCACGTGAGTGCGGTCCCGAGTGGGGCTGGAACAGCCACAGCGCACGGGACTCCCCCACTCACCTAGACTCAGAGAGTGGCAGGCAGTGGGAGGGTTCAGTGGGCTGCAGAGATAGCGGAACTTGTCCTTTCAAACATGCTGGTCCATCTGCCCGAAAGGCCACCCTGCTGAGTCTGCTCCAGGGACCTTCCCAGGGATTCATGTGTCCTTACTCACCACCACATGGCAGGTATCTGAGGCCTAGCCCTCAGTCCCCCACCCGCACTGTCCTAGCTTGCTATGTGCCATCCCAGACCTGTTCCCAGAGTGGTCCGGGGGCCTGCCCCGTAGTCTTGCGCTGGAGCTGGCGTGGTTGGGGGCGCCCGTCGTTCTCTTGCAGGACCCCATTTTGTTACTGATGACAAAGGTCGGCATCCTGTGCGATTTTGGACGTGATAACCCTCACTTCCCGCTGTGTTGGCACATCTTGGAGTCATTTTTCACGTCTTCTGCTGGCAAGGCTTGGCCGGGCGATAACCAAGGCGGGCACATCATGGCCCTGCCCTAGACCTGAGTCCTCCGGGACCGCTGTCGGATGGGCCAGATGGGCGGCACTTGGGCAGAACCGCCTTGGTCCTCAACATTTTCTTGTTGAATTGCAGGAAGCTGTTCGTGGGCGGCCTTGACTGGAGTACCACCCAAGGTAGGTGCGGATGGGCAATGGGCTGGTGACCTTGGTCTTCAAGTTGTGTGAATTTGTTTTTTTAATTCTCGACTGATTTGATTGGTTTCTGGGAGGCAATGTTTGATCAGGAGTTGGCTGGGACAGAGTGGTCCTTGGCCTTGGAGCTGGATCTCGTCCTAATGTTTCACGGCAGAGTTGGGGGAGGACGTGGGGGCAGGCTCCTAGCTCAGGGTGGAGGCAGAGGACTGGTGGTGTGTGGAGGCTGCAGTGAGGTGGGCTAGGGATTGACAAGGGGCGAGGGGCAGGTGTCGCTGAGTTCCGACCCTCAGAGGAAGAAATTTGTGATTGGTGGCCTTGGGAGGCCTTGGAAGTCATCCTCCCATCCCTTCCTTGGGCTGGCTGGCCCCTCCCCTCATGCAGCCTTCCCCTTCCAACCGCGCCCCCAGCAGCTGATTGGCCAGTTTAAGGTTCCTGGTTCGCCACCTTCCAGGCCAGGCTGAGGGACCAGGGGAGCATTTACGTGCGCACTGGCTGTGACCCATCTTAACCCTGCGGCACGTTTGTCTGTCCCGCTTTCCGAGCAGAGACCCTGCGCAGCTACTTCTCCCAGTATGGAGAGGTCGTGGACTGCGTGATCATGAAGGACAAGACCACCAACCAGTCTCGAGGCTTTGGGTTTGTCAAATTCAAAGACCCCAACTGCGTGGGCACGGTGCTGGCCAGCAGACCGCACACCCTTGATGGCCGAAACGTGAGTGTCCATACCTGAACGAGGCTCCCACCACCCTTCCGTGTGTCCTTCCTCTGCTTCCCTCTGTCCCATGCTCTGGTGGTGTCTGTGTCATGGACTGCTTCCCAGTGGGGTTGGTTGAGGAGGGTCAAGGCTTGGGCATGGGTGGGGTGTGGATGGGAAGTGTGCGCCTGGCTGCTGCCACTCACCCCTTTTTCTGGGGGAAGTAGCTTCCTGTTCACAACTGGCTCCTTTGAAACTTCCACAGATCGACCCAAAGCCATGTACACCTCGGGGGATGCAGCCGGAGAGGACGCGGCCGAAGGAAGGATGGGTAAGGGGCTGGGGGGCTCCTCCTCCTGGGGGCTTCCACAGCCACCATTTGGAGGAAATAAGGTGCCCTTGATCTGGTGTTTTTGCTCATTAAAATGGAGAGTGACAGAAGGTCTTCTAGTTTCACATTTTAGTGGCTGAGAATTGCTCAGATTTGTTCAACGTTGAAAGTTTTTTATCTTGTAGCCAAGAAGATTCTCATTAGTCTACCTTAAAAATAACAGCTTACACCCATTTGTTATCAGGAACCTTCCATTTCATCCTCGCTGCCTGCTCTCCGCTGGCCCAGCTGCTCAGGCGCCCTCTCTACCCCAACTCAGCTCTCCTTGGTGACCCAGCTGAGCTCGGTTCCCCACCCCTCCATGTGTCCTGCTCTGTGGACTGCTCCCCCCAGGGCTGAGTCCCACCACCAGGTCCCTGAGCAACTAAGCTCACAGCCCAGCTTGGGGATTCTCTGTGAGCTCTGTGTGGCCCCTGCTGCTCAGCCAGCTGGAGCAGGACCCTCCCACAGCCCCCACCCCAGCACCTAAAGTGAGCTGGGTGGGAGGCTGTTGAGGTGCTGGTCTTGGCCCACCGCGCAGGTCTGATCAGCCGGCTGGGCCTGGGAACCTGCATTCCTAGCGGATTCCCAGCTGCTGCTGGTGGACAGGAGCCTCAGCCCAAGTTTTTATTTTCCCAGCTTCCTGTTAGAAAAATAGGGATACAGGAAAATGGGAAGAGCAGTGAACCCCTGAATACACTGCCCCGATGCGCCAGTTGTCAGCATCAGTAATCTGTATAGGACCCCGGATGCCAAATCCACAGACGCTCAGGTCCCTCATACGACATCACGTAGCATTTGCGTGTGATCTGCACATGTCCTCCCGTGTACTTTAAACCATCTCTAGGTGACTTATAAGACCTAGCACAGTGTAAGTGCTATGCAGGTGGTTAGCTGGCATGTGGCAAATCCAAGTTTTGCTTTTTGGAACTTTGTGGAATAGTTTTCTGCGTATTTTTGATCCACAGTTGAAACCAGGGACGCAGAACCTGTCAGGGGGCCAGTGTGCTTATCCTCATCTTGGTCTGCACACACTGCTGCTGGCAGCACACCCTCCTGCCCCATCCCCACACCCCGGGCATCCGCTGGGCTTATTCGCAGGGTGCTCACAGCTCTTCTGTTCAGACCTGGCTGGAGCGAGGCTTGTGTCCTGTGGCATTCACCCTCCAGTTGCAGTGGCTTTGTGAGGGCAGGGGAGGCCCAGTAACCTGCACACCCTGGTGGTCTTGAGCCCCCTGTGCCCCTGTGAAGCTGTCCCCGCCCAAGTGTAGTCTCTGGATCCCTAGTGGAGTCCCTTGGGAGTCTTTGGGGGCAGGAGGAGGCAGGAAAGGGGAACAGTCAGGTAAGTGATCTTCAGGTACCAGAACTTTCCACAGTCCTGAAAGCGAGCCTCGTTGCCAGTTTGAGTTGTGGAGGCTGCCCTGATTTCTGTGATTCTCCTGAAACTCTGGGTTTACACTGCAGAGCTCTGAAGTCCGCAGCCGCGTGACCGCCCATCCCCGGGCACAGGGCGCGGCAGGGCTGGTGGGGCCCCATGGCCTGTGCAGGGAGGCAGCATGCTGCCGGTGCTGCTGCTTTGCTTCTCTTTGGACCGGCTGGA
The DNA here is from genome assembly GCF_009834535.1 of Camelus ferus. Classification (NCBI taxonomy): domain Eukaryota; kingdom Metazoa; phylum Chordata; class Mammalia; order Artiodactyla; family Camelidae; genus Camelus; species Camelus ferus. The sequence continues at coordinate 26,556,519 of NC_045717.1, read as the reverse complement.
TTCTTGGCGTGTTCCAGTCTGACTTTCAGAGGCTACATCATACGCACTGTGGGGAGTGTTCTGAGGGTTTCCCATGTGAGCTAACCATTTTCTTCTTCTTGAAACAGCAGAAAGGACCCAGGAGCGATAACAGTAAATCAAATAAGATATTTGTCGGTGGAATTCCCCACAATTGTGGTGAGACAGAGCTCAGGGAATACTTCAAGAAATTCGGAGTGGTGAGTCCTTCCCGCGCCAGCAGCATGGCTGGTCAGGGCGGGAGTGGCGTAGCCCTGTGTGCACGGGAAGGTGCGGCCCAGCAGCCTCTCCTCTAGTCCCGGTCCTGCCCTGACAAGGCGGGCCAGAGCCGTCCTTCCTCTTCTAGGCCATCTGCCAGCCCAGGAGAATAGTTAGTGGCTTTTCTAGGAAAATGTCAGTTGGACAGGCGGACTTCCTGGAAGGCACTCTGGTTGCTTGTGGCCACCATGGTGGAAAGCCCTAGATGGTGCTTGGGACTACGGGTGTGTCTGGGCCGAGGAGCTAGCCTGCTATCCCTCGGCACAGGGGGGGATATCCTAGATCAGGTCCACCTGGGGCCTTGGCTGACTGCCTCCCCTTCCCCCAAAGGACCTGAGGATGGTTTTCTTTTCTGGAAGAGGATAAAATCCTTTAGAATCTTACAGGGCTCAGTTACTTGGGGTCACACGGGGAACTCAGTTCTTGTGGGGCAGACAAAACTAGGCTGCAGCTAGGGAGCCGGCGGGCGTGGGAGGCCGTGCGGTCATCTGAGGCGAAGGCGCGAGGTCACCCAGGCTCCTGCCGGGTCATGCTCTCGCTGCAGTGCACCTGTCAGGTGGCACATGTGCAGGCCTCGGGCCTGGCCAGGAATTTGGAGCGTGGGGGCCAGGGACGCTGTCCCTGGGAGGTCCTGGCCCCCACGGTGTCCCTGGTGTCCCATGCCCGCCCTGGGAGCACCCATCCAGCCTGCTCGCGCCCCACGGACCTCAGACCCCACAGACACAGCCTTTTGCTGCAGGACTTCCTGGGTTCTGGAGACACTCAAGCAGCTGTGGGCTCGGGAGTTTGGTTGTAGCCAGAGGTGGCTGGGGCGCCTGTGGACCTGGGTCCTCAGACGCCGTCTCTCTTCCAGGTCACAGAAGTGGTCATGATCTACGACGCGGAGAAGCAGCGGCCTCGAGGTAAAAGAGACAGAGTTTGTCCTCGACCCCCCCTCAGATGGCAAACTATCTCACAATTAGGTGGTGGTTGTAGCGAGCATTGCCTCAGAAAAGGGTGATTTGGAGACCAACCATTAAAGTGTAGGCCCTTCTCACGCGGCCCCCAGCCTGTCTGCTTCCCAAGGTCAGGCGGTACCGTCTTTTTTTCCCCCCCAAGCTCACTCTTTTGAAGTTTTTACAACTTGACATGAATTTCAACATGGTTTCTGTTTTTAAGTGTGTCCTGAAAGATTAGTTGTTCTTTTAAATCGTGAACGTCCTCCCTTACGCCCATCTCCTGTTTTAAGTTCACACCAGTGAAGTCAGGAGTCTCATTTCATGTCGTCAGACTAGGTCTGCCCCAGCTCAGCTCGAACGTGGACTTTCTTTGATCCATCTCATGCTTTTTTCTTACTTTGGTATTCTTTCTCCCCTGAGTCCGCGGGGCAGGCGGGAGGAGGGGTGAGGAGCCCCCTCAGCACATCCTGGCCAGAGTCCCCGAGCTGCCCACACTTGCACGTCCGAATGGGTTTGCGGGGCTGGGGCACCAGGCACCCAATCTCCGTGCCCCTTTGTTTTTCTTTTTTTCTTTTTTTTTTTTTTTTTTTTTTTTTTTTTTTGGTGTGTGTGTGCGCGGCTGCTGCTCCTTGTCCCCGCCTGTATGTTTTGGTTCATGAACCGCTTTTGGACCGGCCATGTGAGCTGATCTGCCATCTGGGCTCCAAGCGGCCCCCCGCCCCGTCGAGGCACCCCGAGCGCTGAGCCGGCGCTGCCCGCAGCATGCGCCCGCCATGCTGGAGAATAGTTTGCCATTTGAACCTCATCTCCTCTTACTCCATGATTAAGTAACATATCCTCACTTCATGTTGATTAAGCTGTTTAAGTCTTAGTCTTAATTTTAACGTAGTTGTACATGCTTAGTGACGTACTTAAGTGTTTCATAGTAAAGTACAGTAACGTTAAGTAAGTTGTTTTTCCTTTTCTCTCTGTGAATTGTTTGTGATTAATGATATCTCTTTAGATTTCTCTTCTCCAGGTGCTAAATTATATCACACAGGTACAGGCCAGTCCCGCAGTCAGAGGAGGGAACGGGCTTTGCTCCAGTGGGGTGTAAACGAAGTTTCAGTGTTTCTGTTCCGCTTCCTCAGTGGTGATGTCGCCTCTGACAGACAGACGCATCCCTAGAGGCCCCGCCCCGGGGCTCCTTCCCCACGACTCACCGCCTCTTGTGCTATAAGGACCGCGAGCCCTGTGGCTTCAGACACTCCCGCACTTGGAGAAAACGTTCACTTTTTAACATGCCGCTCAGCACCCATGTTGCGTTCCACCACCTGCCTCCGATCTTGTGACACCTCAGGACGCGGGGACACTGAGGCTGCTCTTAGATCCCTTGGTCGGCCCCCTAAGACCCTCGCCCCAGGCCGGGGGCAGGCCGAGCTGCCTGGGCGGGTTCAGGCAGGAAGAGCTGGCAGTGAGAGCGCTTTGGGCTTGACCCTTGGGCTGCATTGAGTGGGGCTCAGACATCCTCTTGCCCCTGAGTCCCCAGCACTAGGCGAGCAGAGGGCGGGGCCAGGCCGAGAGCAGGATTGGTCAGCGGGTGTCCCAGAAAGCTCCTTCCTGCCTTCTCACCTCTGAGTCTTCTCCAAAGCCTCTGCCTCACCCTCCCCGTCTCAGTCCATCTCCCCTCATTCCCGCTTCCACCTCCTTGAGTCTGTTCTGCAGCCAAGACCTGCTCCGTCTCTCACTCCCCGTGCAGGGTCCTTGTGGTGAGTGTGCAGGAATCACGCCTCACCCCCACGAGCCTGCCCCCCCCCCGCCTTCTCCCACCTCCTTCCTTCACCGCGGTTTTGCCAGTAATGTTTGCACATGGCCCCAAGGATTGGCCCGCATCCCTCTTTCCTCGGTCCCAGAGGCCTGGGAATGCTGCTCCTCCTGGTCCCTCCCCAGCCGCCTGCGATCTCTGCATCTGCCTCCTGGGATGCTCTGTGCCCCGCACCCCTCCTCCACGCCCGTCTCCAGCCCCTCTCAGGCCCTCGGCCCTTCCCCTGGCTTGTCTTTTGTTCTAGCGGGTCTTCCGGCAGCTGTCTGCCACGAGTGTCCTTTTGTGCTCAGAGCAGCTGGGCCCCGGGGAGCCAGTGCAGCAGGCTGAGGACGGGACAGGCCAAGCTAGCCAGGCAGTCGTGCTCACCCAGACCAGCAAACTTCGTTTATACTGCACTCGTTGTGGGGGAAACGCTCAATTGCTTTTCCCTTGGAAATTCTCTTTGGTGACCTTGTGCCTCTTGCTCTTGCTGCCGACAGCAGTGTTTGACCTGCTGGCGCCCGTTGTGGCCTGTATCTCTGTGTATTTACGTAGACACGAGCAGATAGACACCTGTATGCATATGTGCCTTACCTCGGCAGGACTCCTTGGGCTTGCCCAACAGCGTTGGGCAAGCTTGGCGAGGCTCTCCCTGTGGTAGAGACCGTACCTCTGGTAGCGCTAGGCCGTAGACGGCGGCTGTCAGCACGAGCTGCAGAGCAATTGCAAGCCGAGGGGGAGGACCCTGGGTTTCAGAAAAGCGGAGACGCACCCACAACACACGCCCAGTTGGGCAGGGCTCGGCCCGGCCCCTGCCTGCTGGACCCCGCGGGCACCTCGCCCCTCCGTCCGGCGGCCGCGCGCTCGGATGCGCCCCGGCAGATCCGGGGCGGCGCACACGGGCTTCGCTGAAACCCTCGGTCGATCCCTCGGCCGGCCCTGATACTGTTCATCGTCCTGTTTTGTGTCACAACACCCTGCTACCTTGATTCACTCTTCGTCGTTGGCTAGGTTTTGGATTTATTACTTTCGAGGACGAACAATCAGTGGACCAGGCTGTCAACATGCATTTTCACGACATCATGGGCAAAAAAGTGTGTAGTTGTAGTTTTATTTTACCTTAAGACCAAACCCAGTCTTAGGCAACTTAGGGATTTCACTGGAAATGAAAATCCCTTATCAGGAGGAGGGCCGGGTTAGTCGTCCTGGGACCCTGAGCTGTGGGTTGGGCCCGGTTCTCCTGGAACCGGCTTTCCATCTGGAGCCCCGGCTCTGGACCTGGGGGTGGGCATGGGGTGGGGGCCCCAGGGTGGGGGGGGGGGCTGCCCTCCAGTGAAGTCGCAGGTTGCCTCAGGCTTGGTTTCAGTGACCACTCCTTCAGATGTGTGTCCCTTCCCCGATTGTCCTGTGGGGGCCAGTAACGGGCCAGCCGCGAACCTTGGGAGAACAGGGTCTGTGTAAAACTGAAGGAAACATGAACACCCTGAAGGATTGGTTGTTAATTGGGTCACTTACTGTGAACTCGGTACCGACCACATGCTCCTGGTAGTCCTTAACTCCATGCAGTCAAGTGACCTCTGGCTGTTTCATCTTCATACTGTGTTGCTCCACAGAGGGAAACTCAGAAGTGGCCCGACCCTCATTTTCCCCAGCCCCAGGGAGCTTTTTGAATTTGAACGTAGCTCAAAAATGAGTAACTGGTGGGAACTGTGCAGTTTGCCAGGGCTGAAGGTCCGCCTTTCACAGGGTTCCCACCTCGGGCCCCAAGACCTGCTCAGCACACCCAGCCCTTCTGACAGGCCCCGGCCGACTGGCCGACTCCAGTGGGGAGGAATCTGGTTCCAGTGTGTCCTGTGCGTCCGCCCCTGGAGGGCAGCGAGATACAGTCTCAGGCTTCACCAGTTCCGCTTGAACCTGACTATGCAGGAGACAGCTGCACTTTTAGTTTTAGACACTCATTGAAGCTTTTAGTTTAAAATTAGCACGTCGATTTCAAGGACGTGTGCAGTTACAAACACAAAGTTCAGAGGAGCCCGTGTCCCGTGTTTTAAAGCACTGTGACGTTTACAGCCCAGCTCCTGCAGGGGCAAGAGGCCTGCTAAGCCACCGGTCTGCCCTGGCCTGGTTTGGTGGGTCCCAGCGGTGTCTGGGGCTGGAGGCGCACCTCCAGCGAGGGGTGCACGTGTGGAGGCCAGCTTCCGCCCCCAGGGTGCCAGCTGGAGTGCAAGGAGCGACATCCGCGATCCCGTAGGAAGGGGAGAGGTGGTTTTTTTTTTTTTTTTTTTTTTTCCTTAAAGCGGGGTTGCTTTGCTTTGTAAGCAGGAACCAAATTCCCTTAAGGGAAGTGTGGGAAGACTCGTTAATTTGAGTTCTTTGAAATGGTCCCCATCCTGCTGTTGCACCACCCTGAGCTGGCGGGGATTTTGTTCCTGTCTGTGGAGCATCCTTGGGTCATTGGAAGGTGGGGTCCCTGTGCCTCTGTCCCCCGCCTGTCTTCTCTCCCAGGCAGGGGTTTAGGGCAGAACACCCGGTGCTGGGCTCACAAGATGGGGCCCCAAGGACGACTCCAAGTGGGTCCTTGTCTCTTTCTGCTCATTCACACTTATCCTACCAGCCAGAAACACTTGGGGTCCCGGCAGGCCTGGAACGGGGGTCTCTGCTGTCAGACTGCATGCACAGGGAAGGCTTTGGGGGGTGAGCGGCGGCCAGGCCTCCCCGCGCCGGCCCCTGACACCTGACACGTCCGAGAGAGGGAGGGCCCGGGCTGCTGCCCCAACACAGTATGAAGATTGCTTACTGATTCAAATGTCCATTTTATTGCATGTTTGTTTACTTTTTGTTAGATGTAATGTAAGATCCTCTTACCACATCCATTTCCTCTGACATTGTTTTGAGTTAACTGAGATTCTTTAAGCGTTAGCCTGGGGAAGGTAAGTCTTTATCTTCCATTAGACATTTTAAATAAAAACCTAAGTAAACCAGCTGTGTTTCTCAGGTATGAGCTGAAGGTGCAGCAGGGGTGGGTCTGGAGAGGGCCGGCTTGTCTGGCGGCCTGGGCTGCTCCCGGCCCAGGTCCCTCCCCGCGGCCGGAGGTGCCTGTGATGGGGTGATCCTAGTCTCTGGGGCCACTTAGCTGGATGGAAGGCCCTGGTCTGCACAGAGGGCTCTGGGGGCTCCTGGTCCCCAGGCCTGCCCCCCGTGGGCAGGGCTTTGCTTGTCTTACAGTTGGATCTGTTGTACCTGAGAAACATTTTTTAAACAAAAAAATTTTTTAATTTTTTTTAAGAAAAAAGTTAATGGCCTAAATAAGGTTTATAGTTAAGTATTTAGTTTTAAGTTGTAATAAGATGCTAAGTTTAGTTGTAAGTTACTTGAGGGTGTGTCTGAAGGGATGGGGTCTGAGACCCCCGGCATCTCCCTGAACCAGAGCTCGGTTTGTCTAGGTGGAAGTTAAGCGGGCCGAGCCTCGGGACAGCAAAAGCCAAGCGCCAGGACAACCGGGTGCCAGCCAGTGGGGCAGCCGGGTCGTGCCCAGTGCCGCCAATGGCTGGGCAGGCCAGCCCCCGCCCACGTGGCAGCAAGGATACGGCCCACAAGGTAAGGCTCGTACCCGTAGCCAGCCCGGGTAGCTGCGGGGCCGGGGCAGGTCTCCTGGTGCTCATGCAGGCCATGTCGGGGCACAGGAAGCAGGATTGGGGCTCCCCATCCGGCCCGGAGGTGCACACTCGTCCCAGGAGCCAGTGCCTGGCCCTTCCTGCAAGGCCTGCAGTGGGTACTGTCACTCACTGCCAGTTCACTGCCCACGGAGGGAGACAGCAAGGCTGTCTTGGGCACCAGGTCCATCTGGAGGGTCGAGTGACCCTTGGTGGTCATCGTGGCCACAGAGCTGCAGTGGGTGTCGTCCCTGAGGGCCGGGCTGGTCTGAGTGAGCTCTGGGTCCTTTCCTGGTGCTGGCCTGTGGTTGGGGGCTATTGAGGCAGTGCCTCCAGGTAGGAGGTATCAGGGAGACCGTCCCCTGTACTGAGTATTGTGCCCACCCAGAAGGGTGGAGTTGGGAGTGGCCAGGGCCTCAGATCAGATCCTCAGGGGAAGAGTGGGCTGCTCCCTGGGCCAGAAGGAAGCTCGGAGTCCTGCTGCCTCTTGGGCCCTTAGGGTCTTTTCCAGCTCTCTGGGCTGTGGGTCCTCCGTGTGGCATTGGCAGAGCTTTTGAGGACAGCTTGGCAGGAGGGTTGGGGTGGCCAGGGGTCCCAGGACAGGAGCCGGGAGCTTCCACCCGCTTTAGAACCTCAAGAAGGGCCAGCATCCAGGGAAGGGCGCCAAGGAGGCCAGGCAGGCCTGACTGCTCCCAGGGCACCGGCACCCCTGGACCCGCAGAGCCGTCTCTGCCCGGCTTGGGGCTTTATCCTGGGTCTTTCGAGAGCTGGCTTTTAAAATACGTGTTTTATTGCAAAAAAAAAAAAAAAAACACAAAACTGCAGCTGTAGGAAACCATTTAATGAGACCCGAGGCCCTCACATCCACCAGCAGGTGAAAAACTAGCATTTGACTGTGGAGTCTGGCCCCGGGTTCCCACCTCCCAACCTGAGATCCCACTTGTGCATCTGAGTCCCTGATGTGTAGGTGCACCTGGAATGTGTCAGGACCCCAGGTCCTGCGGCAGGGCGGGGGGTCCCCAGTCTGCAATGTGGTGCTGACTGGGCACCCACCCCACCTGACCCCTGTGTTTCCTGTGCAGGAATGTGGGTGCCGGCAGGACAGGCGATCGGTGAGTCCTGCCCCAGTAAAGGGGAGAAGGGAAGCTGAAATGGGCGGGCCTGCGTCCAGCAGGTGGGGCTGTGAGCCACGCTCTGGTCCTCACCCTGCGTCCTGTGTTCCAGGTGGCTACGGTCCGCCTCCTGCGGGAAGAGGAGCTCCCCCCCCACCCCCGCCGTTCACCTCTTACATCGTGTCCACCCCTCCTGGAGGGTTCCCGCCTCCTCAGGGCTTCCCCCAGGGCTACGGCGCCCCGCCACAGTTCAGTAAGTGCCCGCGGCCCTTCCGGGGCGTTGAGCCTCCAGCCTGGCACCCTTCAACCTCTTCGGGGGGGCACGGCGTGGCTGTGCCGCACAGAAGTGTGCTCTGTCAGCAGGCGGGCCTGTGAGGTGTCCCAGCCTCGGGACCCGGTCTCTGTGATTCAGCCGAAGGACTTGATTCACTTTCTCTGCTCAGCTTTCTCATGATGGCTGGCGGCAGGCACACCCAGAAGGTGGGCTGCCCCTTCCTTGCCAGCACCCTGGGTAGATGGGGACAGCCACGCACGGTGACTGGGTTCCTGTTGGAGGGAAGTGCCTCACCTGATGGGGGGTGCGGGGTGACAGGTGGTCACTGCAGCGTGTCACTGGGCCAGCCCTCCTCTCTCAGTCCTTGGGGCGATGAGCTCACTTGGCCCCACAGGGTTTGGTCTACCTGACTTTGTGGGCTCAGTGGCCACCTGTGGCCGGTGACCCAGGACTGGGCCTATGGGCTGCTTGATGGCCATGTGGCACGGACAGTGTGTGCCCACTCTGGGCCCAGACTGCAGCTGGTTTTACTTCTGACAAGGTGGAGGGTGGCCGTGACCCTGCCTGCACGTTGGCTCTGACCCTGTCCTCGGCGAGCATGGGGTTGGGGAGTGTAGAGGGAGTGTTTCCCTGCAGCTGCTGCCCACGTAAACCCCTGTCTCCTGCCAGGCTGGTGTGGGTCAGTCTGCCCAGTGAGGGCCGTTTCTTTGGGCAGAGCTGCGAGTGTAGCTCCAGTTCGGCCTGTGGACGTCCTCGAGGCCTGGCCCTTGCATGGAAATGGTCTGGGTGGCTCCCGGCAGGCTCGGCCATGGGCCGCACCATGTCTGTGTCTTTCTCTCCTGTCTGTCTGTAGGTTTTGGCTACGGGCCTCCACCTCCCCCACCAGATCAGTTTGCCCCTCCGGGGGTCCCCCCTCCACCGGCCACTCCAGGGGCTGCACCTTTGGCCTTCCCACCACCTCCGTCTCAGGCCGCCCCTGACATGAGCAAGCCGCCAACCGCCCAGCCCGACTTCCCGTACAGTCAGTATGGTGAGTGGCCTCCCTCCCGGCATGCCCGCGCAGGGTTGTCGGACAGCTCACGCGACCTGGGCTCAGCAGACCTCAGACAGGCTCTGGGGCCTTTGCTGGGGCACTGGCATGGAAGAGCAGTGATGGCATGGCAAGAGTCCAGGGCCAGCAGGTTTGGGGGCCTGGCAGGCTCTGCTGCCCTGGGTGCCTGGGTTTGCCGAGTGCGGAGCACAGAGCAGGTGTCGGGGGCCTGCGGCGTTGGCTTTATGCTTCACTGCAGGTGCTGGTCCACTCGGTGCTAGGGCCCGGGTGGGGGAGCTCCTTCGGGGACAGGGTGGGCCTGAAGGTCTCCTGGCGCTGAGCAGTTGCTCCCAGCACCGCCACATCCCCTGCTCTTGCTCCCCTGGGGACTTGGCCGGCCATTGTCACTGAGTTTGTGGGTTCTCGCCCCAGCTGGAGCAGGACATGTCGCTGGCCCCCAGTGGGGGTATGCCCCGCCCTGCCCCCCACCCCCCCACCGCTTCTCTGCCAAGGCGGCCTGGGGCAGTCACCCTGGTCTCGTCTCTTGTCAGGCCTGGGTACCTATTCTCCAGACCCGCCAGGCTTCGGCCCACACTTTGTTTACACCCTTATGGTCGGGCTGAGCAGTGATGTGGCCTAGGTAGGTGGCGCCTTCTCCATGGTCCCCACGCCTGCGCCCAAGCCACGGACATCGCCTCCCCTGCCGTCCTGGGCGGGGGTGGGCCCGGCGGTGCCCTCGGGGACGGGCCCTTGCCAGGGTGAGGATCTCAACCGGCCAGAACCCCTCAGGCCCCAGACCTCTGCTTTCTCAGGACAACACTCAAGCCCAGTGGGAATCTGGGCCCTGGGATGGGCCCTCTGCCACAGCGTGCAGTCCAGTTGGGCCTCCTGTGCCCTCTGAGGTGTGGGGTCTGGTCCTCTTAAGAGGAGGGCCCTGCCCCCGACCCATACCAGTTGGTTTCCTGGAAGTCGCCAGCCTCAGGGCCAAGCTCCGTGCCTCGGGCTGCTTTGTAGTTCTTTCTTAAATCCTGAAAGCTGTGCTGAGTCCACCCTGCATTCCACTTGAACACAAACTCTCTAGAAGCCTGGTGTCCACCATGGCAGGCCAGGTGATCTGTGTCTCCAAGCTCCAAGGCCTCTCCAGCTGCTAGGATCTGCTGCCAGGCCCCCGGCCCTGAGCCGGAATGAGTGGGGAAGGGACCGAGAACAGACAGGACAGACCAGTGGGTCCTTGAGGTCTTGGAGCTGCTTTTCTTTCTGTGCGAGATGCCGTCCAGGGCCCTGCCAGGGCTCCCAGGCGGGCTTTCCGCCCGCCAGATCCTAGCCCCATCCTGAGCCAGGGCCCAGGCCATAGGTGCCCGTGGGAGCGGGAGCCCCGGCCCCAGCTCACTGGGCTCTTCCCTGCAGGGTATGGACAGGACTTGGCCGGCTTCGGACAGGGCTTCTCAGACCCCAGCCAGCAGCCCCCCTCCTACGGAGGCCCCTCGGTGCCAGGCTCAGGGGGTCCCCCCGCCGGCGGAAGTGGCTTTGGACGCGGTCAGAACCACAATGTGCAAGGATTCCACCCCTACCGACGCTAGCTGCGGGCGCCACGCGGACATCAGGCGGCTGAGACCCAGGATTCGAACTTGTGAACTCGTGACAATCACAGACTTGGGCAGAGATACCGACTCAACCAGGGGGGTGGGGGGGCGAGAGGCTTTGGAAGTGGCTGTGGGTATCTGGACTGAAGTTTTTAAATATATTTCTTTCTCTAACCCATCAGCACAATAAAAAAAAAAGTCACTGGTTCAACAACAGGGTTTAAAGAAAAAGTCTTCAGCTTTAATTCAAAACTTCAGGTTTCTTTTTCTTCCTTTTTTTTTTTGAAATTATTTTCCTGAGCCTTTTGTTTTACCGTATATTGTAAACTTTTATGTTAAAGAAAAAAATATACATTTACAAATTGTGAGATTTTTAAGAGAAATTTTCTACGATGTATACTGGCTTATTTTTTAATTTAAAACAGGGTTTCCGTCGGCACTGGTGGAGGTGAGGGGCGTTTTTAGTCCCTCACTCCTGGCTTTGAGGGTTGGGACTCTTTGGTCCAGAAACTCTGGGAGCTTGAAGAAGAAGTCCTACTGAGTGTGTTTTGTTTTTGTTTATTCCTTGCTTTTGTCGACTGACGTGCCTGGCAGTGTCTGCAGGTGCGCTGTGGGGGCCGCGCCGCCTGCGTCTGGCCCGGCGTGCAGGACCAGGAGGCCCGCATCCCATGCCCGCACACGTGGCTTCGGGGCATCCCCGCTGAGCAGTTTGAATAAAGACAGTGAGTTTGGATTAGAAACCCATGTTGTCTCTGTTATTCCTCCTGCTCCTGCTGCAAGGAGTCCTTCCCGTGGGAGCGGCCCAGGCCCTCCGCGGTGGGCCTGGGGGTCTGGTCTGGGGGTGGCTGCCTGGTCAGAGCTGCAGGTCCACTGTGAGGGGCTCTGGGTTCTGGGGTTCAGGGCCGCTGGCTGGCGCCAAGGAAGAGGCATCTCAACGGATCTGGGTACGGTGGGCCCAGCACCCCTAGACCCTGCAGGCTGCTCACCTTTCCATGAGCTGGGCTGTTGACGTGGGTGGTGTGGGTGTTGGGACCCCCAGTTCAGGGCTGGTGGGACACAGCTCCTGGAGCTGAAGGAGGCCGGGTCATGGTGGGCACCTTGGGGGCTCTTGGTGAGGCCCCACCAATGTTCACACAGCCTGAGAGGTGGGCCAGGCGTGGTCAGTGGAGCAGCTGGACCCTGACCTTTTGACTCAAGTCCAAGCAAGGGTGGGTCCTAGACATGAGGATGGGTCTTGGGAGCCAGGCAGGTGGGATGGGACAAGTTCTGACCCACCCCGCAGTGGCCACCCCTCCTGTGGACACCGCGGGCCTGGCCGGCAAAGTCCGTCTGCAGGGCCCTGCCCGCCCCAGGTGTTTTGGTCTTGTACCACATGGTTTCTGTCCATTTTCTTGACTGCCCCCCACCCCAGACTTAGGGGGCTTTGCCATTTGAAGCCCCTGTTTCCCCCCTGAGGGTGGAGGGGAGCCTGTCTGGGCTTGGGGCTGGCCTCCACTAGGTGGGGAGGGCTCCTGGGTCCCAGGAACGTCTGAGAACAGAATGAGCAAATCCCTCTTCTACTCTGTGGGACGCCAGGAGCGGCTGTGGCTAATCACTGAAACTTGGTGGTTTAAAATAACATGGATTATCTCAGTTTTGGAGGTCAGGAGTCCAACTGGGCTAAAATCCAGGTGTGGGCAGGGCGGGTCCTTCAGAGGCTCCAGGGAGGAGTGGCTCCTGCCTCTTCCAGCTTCTAGAGGCGCCCGCATCCCTGGCTCGTGGCCCCTCCCTCCATCCTCACCGCCAGCAGCGCAGCATCTCCCATCTCTCTCTGACTCTGACCTTCCTGCCTCCCTCTGATGAGGACCCTGTGAGGACACAGGTCCCCCTGGGAATCCAGGGTCACACCCATCCCAAGGGCCTTAACGCCACTTGCAGAGTCCCTCTGCCTCTGAAGTCACGTGTCTGCAAGTCCCTGGACCAGGACCAGGGACATCTTTGGGGATCACTCTGTCATTGTAAAGACTACAATCAAGATTTCAGAACATAGGGAGGAGGGTGGGAAGGGAGACGGAGTTGGAGATTTGGAGATACTGACAGGTATATAGACGATAGATAAGCAAGTTCATACTGTAGAGCACAGAGAAACATTCAAGATGTTGTAGTGCACGGTGAAAATATGAAAATGAACATGTGTATATTCATGTATGACTGAAAAGTGGTGCTGTACACCAGAAATTGACACAACATTGTAATCTGACTGTAACTCAATAAAAAAAAGTTTTTAAAAAGATTTCAAAACATAGAACCAATTCCTCCAAAATGTACTGGGTGCCTCTAGTGTGCCTGCCTGGCTTTAGATAGTGTAATGAACAAAACAGCCAGAAAGCCTCAACCCAACCCCCAGCCCAGCACATACGGAAAGGGGGCCAGGGAAGTTTGGCTCAGCTCAGAGAGCCAGGAAAAGGGGCACCTCCACCCAAATACCCAAAGTGCCCCTCCAAGATGGCACCCCCCCCATGCACCCCTTCTCCTCCCGTCCTCTCCAGAGCTGCTGCCCTCCTGGTTTATAGGAGCAGGAGCAGGTGCGGCGGGGACCTCGTGCCCTTGCCCTCCCATCACCACCACGTGTCATCCCACCCTTAAAAGTGCCTTTCATTAGCGAGCTGAATTCTCTGTAAATTTAAGGTCCTCTGGTCAAAGGGCACCAAGCAATCCATGAAGGGACTTCCAGCAAGCCAGGAGCTCCCAGGACCAAGTTTGCTTCACACACGTCACACCTCGAGGGACATTTTTTTGTAGCCCCAGACACGGTGCTTGTATTCCACTGCGGACAGGGAAGGATGTCCCCTCGTTGGCCTGGAGTTTGATTGGCTCTCCCATTGGGACTGTGGAAGTGGCTGGGGAAGGCTTAGAACTCCTTCAAGACTTCTCACCTCCTCCAGGCCAGCCCCACCTCCCCACAAAGCCACTTGGCTGAACCAAGCCCCATGCACCTGCTCAGGAGGGGCTGGAGGCTCAATGCCCCCACCCAGCAGGGACACTGAAGCACAGTGGTGTCATGTGGAGGGAGGGGAGAACCATTAGCCTTTTCTCTTGTTTTAGCAGCTCTTTCCTACCCCAGGGCCTTTGCACGTCTGCCCCCTCTTCCAGGACCATGCCTTTCCAGTGGGGCTGGTTGCATCCTCAATCCATTGTCACCAACATGCACGGGAACATGCGTGGGCTTACCTCTGCCAAACATTTCACTGTTGTCTATATGCCACGTGTGTTTTTGTTCTTGTATGCCTCTGTTAATGTTTTCTTTTGCATTAAATGAGTATTTTCTAGTGTAGCATTTTAATTCTTCTAATGATTTTTTTTAATTTTAAAATTTTCTTTATATATTTTATTTATTTATTTATTTTTATTGGTGGTGGGAGGTAGTTAGATTTACTTATTTATTTTTAGAGGAGGTACTGGGGATTGAACCCAGTACCTTCTGTATGCTAAGCTTGTGCTCTTCCACTTGAGCTATACCCTCCCCCTCAATGATATTTTTTTCATTATAATTTCCGAGTTTCTTGGAAGTTGCTCTAGAGTTTACCATATATGCCTGTTTGGTTGTTTTCTATTGTGGCAAAATATAAGATTTACCATTTTTAACCATTTTAAGGAGCACAGATCAGTGGCATTAAGTACATTCACATGGTTGTGTAACCATCCCCTCCATCTCCAGAACTTTCTCATCTTCCCAAACTGAAACTTTAACTCCCCACCCCCCTCCCCCAGCCCCTGGCCCCCAACATCCTATTTCCTGGCTCTATGGATGTGACTCCTCTAGGGACCTCTTATGAGAGGGTTAGGTTATACAGTATTTGTCCTTCTGTCTCAGGATTCTCTCAGTGGTGCCCTCAAGGTCCATCCACATTGTAGCATGTGTCAAAATGTCCTTCATATTTAAGGCTGAACAATATTCCACTGTGTGGATGGACAACACAGTGTTTACCCATCACCTATTGATGGACGCTTGGGTTGTTTCCACTTCTTGGCTACTGTGAATCCTGCTGCTGTGAACATGGACGTGCACATCTATTCAAGTCCCTGCTTTCAGTTTTTGGGATATGGACCCCGGAGTTGAACTGCTGGGCCACATGGTACCACATACATCTTAATTACTCGGATGGACATTAACTTAGGTCCAGTGAATACTGAAAGAACACTCCTATATAGTCCTAGTCCCTTGTCCCGAGCTTGCTGAAATTGTTACATATATTACATCTGTGTGTGTTACAAACCTAGTATTGCAATGCTACAGTTGTTACTTTATATAATTTTGTCTGTTAAAGGCTGGCTGGTCCCTATCAGGGACGCCTTTTCGGACCATCTGTGCCAAGCCAGTGTCCCACCCCTCCCGACGTTCCTCCTGGCTCAGACATCTGTATGCCCTTGTTCCTGGGCTTGGGCCTCGCCCACTGTTACGCGAGCTCCCTGGGGAAGGGCCAGCCCAGAAACCCTGCCTGACAGCGCCTACTGCAAACAGGCACTCCAGAAACACTCTTCACGTGTGGGCGCCGTCATGGAGATTACACAGCACGAATACGAGTTTCCGGAAGGGGCCGCGACGCGTCCCACGTCCCCCAGGTGAGGAAGTGTCCCAAACCCTCAGCGGCCGGCCCCAGCTTGGAGAGCACCCAAGAGCGGCGGAGGCTCCTTTCCGTCTCGCAGCCCGCACTCTGGCCTCCGACAACAGAGGGCGCGCGTTCTCCGTCGGGAAGGCGGAAGCGCGTGGGCGCGCAGGCCGGGGGCGGGGCATCGCGGGCGACCTCGCGATAACTGCGCAGGCGCAGAGGGGGCGGTCCTTTCTGAAGAGCCGACAAGATGGTGAGTGCTCACGGTTGGTGCGTCGGTGCCGGACCTATCTGGCGCCATCCAAGCTCTGGTCACTCAGTGGAGGCTGGGATCAGGGCGCGCGGCCGCGGCAGCCTCCTGCAGGCCTCCAGAGCCGCCAGATATGCGGGCGAGGGGTGGGCCTGGTGGGTGTCGAGACAACCCCGGGCGGCGAAGGCCTGCGTCGGCCGGCATGTCCCAGCCGAGCCCCCGTAGCGCGGAGCTGCGCTTGCCGCCCTGAGACGGGCCAGAGGTGGTGCGTCCTCGCGGGCTTCGGTACCCGCGAGCGCCGCTCGTGTCTCGGCGGGAGACGCGAGCCTGGTAATCCCGCCGTAGGGGTGGGAGGTGGGTCTCGGCGTCCTGCTCACCGCGGTTCCGGGTCCGCGCAGGCGGAAGTGGAACAGAAGAAGAAGCGGACCTTTCGCAAGTTCACGTACCGCGGCGTGGACCTCGACCAGCTGCTGGACATGTCCTAGTAAGTGGCAACGGGGCAGAGGCGGGTGGCGGCGGAGGGGCCCCGGGGCCTGGGCCGCGGCCTGCCCTGCTGACGCGGGCGGGGCTGCGTGCGCTCAAACTATCTGGAGACTATGAAGGTTGAATTTAATAAGATTTCCGCGTGTCCCCCTTGGACGTTTTTCCACTCACTTGGAAATGCAAAGGCTGTCTTCGGCTGCTTTTTAAGATTGGGCATCAGCAGGCTGGGATTTGCCGACCGCAGTCTAATTTTTCCCGGAGGCGGAAGCTTCTGGGCCGAGTGGGTCCGGGGCCCTAGATTTGGAAGGAGGCTTGCTAACAGCCAGGGACGCCCTTTCTCCTGAAGCTGTGCGTGGATCCAGGCTTGGAGGGGCCGGCTTCCTGGGGAGCACTACGCAGGCTCCTCGCTGGCTGGGAGCTTCTCAGGGTTGCCCTGCTCCAGGGTTCCTGAGGCCTTAGAATCTTAGCAGTTTGTCCTCGAAGTTCCAGCTGCTCCGCCCACCTGTAGTCCATCCTCAGTTTCCTCCTATGTAGACATAAAAGTGGAGATACTGGAATTGGAGGGCTTCCCCTGAGCATTTGGCACGGGGCCGTGAGTCCCAGCCTGACCATGAGCATTGCTCTGAGGGCACGACAGGGAGCGGGAACGTTCGTGGGTGGACGGTGGGGCTCGGCCCGGGCTCAGGCCACCCGTGCCGTGCCGCTCTGCCCCCAGCGAGCAGCTGATGCAGCTGTACAGCGCGCGGCAGCGGCGGCGTCTGAATCGGGGCCTGCGGAGGAAGCAGCACTCGCTGCTGAAGCGCCTGCGCAAGGCCAAGAAGGAGGCGCCGCCCATGGAAAAGCCCGAGGTGGTGAAGACGCACCTGCGCGATATGATTATTTTGCCCGAGATGGTGGGCAGCATGGTGGGCGTGTACAACGGCAAGACCTTCAACCAGGTGGAGATCAAGGTGCGTGTGGGCTGTGCTGGGCCGGGCGTCTGGAGGACCCGGCCGCCCACGCCCGCCTGACCACCCCGTTTCCTCCCTCCACAGCCCGAGATGATCGGCCACTACCTAGGCGAGTTCTCAATCACCTACAAGCCCGTGAAGCACGGCCGGCCTGGCATCGGGGCCACCCACTCCTCCCGCTTCATCCCCCTCAAGTAGCCTGCTGGTCAATAAAGGCACCAACTTCTCTAGTCCTAAGTCTGGCAGGTCCTTAGCGTGTGCGGTGTGTCAATACCCAGGAAAAGGGAGCGGGACCGCATAAAACGTGGAGGCTCAGGTGGGCCAGTGCTGGACAGCACATTACCCTGGGTTTCCTGTTGTAGACACGGTGATAGCCCAGCTCGCTGAGTCTGAGGAGCTTTCCTGGGGTGTCTGGTGGGTGGGATCATGAAGTTGTTAAACAGAAAGCAAGGGTCACTGTGTTTATAATCTAATGGAGAAGACGGCTGACTTCAGGAAAGATTGCGTGACAAGATAAAGCGCTTAGGTTGGTCCAGTTTGGCAGAAGGACCCAAGCGTTGAGACCAGATTCTCTGTGGCCACTGTACTACAGTGTCTACCCTCTAACAAATCCCCCAGAAAAAGAGGGCGGTCACGTGAGGAACAGTCAGAATGCTGCTGGACCTCCGGTTTCTAAAGCTCTCCAAGAACCAGGGCCCTACAGGAATGGTGGTTCCTGTGTGGGACTGAGAAGGGACAGGTGAGCCTGGACTACACCTAGCAGGAGGAAAAGATGGGGAGGCAGCCTGTGGGCTCGGGTCACCAGAAAGCACTGGTGGGTGATGGAAAAGATGATGGGTAGAGAGCTGCCACCTGGAAGGTCTCTGGGCCACACGGGCCAAATTTACTTCAGTGTGACCTCCCACCTCTGAACTGCCTGCCTGACCCCAGCAGCTAGGAAGAGAAGGACAGAGCAGGTGAAGCTTCATTGTAGATTCAGTTGTCTATTTTGGAATCTCCATAACTTAAAAAATGAAACTGATGACGTGTTATTCACTTGGCAATTGGCAGAGGGGAGAGACGTGCCCAGAGCAAATGTGCCCTCCAAGGGGACGTGGGTTTTGTTCCTGAGCATGAAAAGCTACACAGGTGTGCAGAGCTTTCAAGCTGCCAGGTCTCCAGGAGAAAAGGCAAGTTCCCTGGGGCGATCGAACCCCTCCATCTTGCAGGATGGGACGGTCGGCAAGATGGGACGGTCCTGGTGGAAGTACGGATGCCTGTCTGCCAGTGTAAGGCTTGTTGATGGGTTGGGGGAGGGTTTTTCTAAATAAAGTTTTATTGGCACACAGCCATACCGTTTCTTACTGGTTCTGGTGCTTTCTTGCTACAACAGGCAGAGGCTGGCCTGCGTAGCCAAAATTATTGACTGGACCTTTAGTGGGAAGCTTCTTGTGTTCTATAAAAACGTGCAGTACCCTCCCTGAGACAGCAGCATCAGTGTGCCCCCCTACATTGGTCCCCCATAGCCCGTGTCACTTTATTGAAGTATAGTCAGTTTACAATGTTGTGTTATTTCCTGGTACACAGCATAGTGATTCAGTTGTACACAGATACCTTTTCATATTCTTTTTCATCATAAGTTATTACAAGATAATATAATTCTCTGCTGTACAGTAGGTCATTGTTTATTTTATATAGAGTAATGTGTTTCTGCTAATCCCAAACTCCCAGTTTATCTCTCCCCATCCACCCTTCCCCCATGGTAACCATGAGTTTTTCTGTGACTCACTGTTTTGTAAATAGGTTTATGTGTCCCCTTTTTTTAGATTACACATATAAGTGACATCATAAGATTTTTTTTCTGACTTAGTATGACAATCTCCAGGTCCAACCATGTTGTTGCAAATGGCATTGTTTCATTCTTTTTTTTATGGCTGAGTGGTATTCCATGTGTGTGTATGTACAGCTTCTTTATCAGGAAAGTAGGTTGCTTCAGTGCCTTGGCTGTTGTAAATAGTGCTGCTGTGAACATTGGAGTGCATGTGTCTTTCCAAATTAGTTTTCTCTGGGTGTGTACCCAGGAGTGGAGTTGCTGGGTCATAGGGTAAGTCTAGTTTTAGTTTTTTAAGGAACCTCCATACTGTCCTCCACAGTGGCTGCACCGAGCTGCATCCCCGCCAGCAGTGCAGGAGGGGTCCCTTTTCTCCACATCCTCCAGCATTTACCATTCGTGGACTTTTTAATGATGGCCTTTCTGCGTGTCACCTTTTGAAGCTTTGAACAAAACTTCCGCCCTGGTCACCACTGGCCACTTGAGTGCACTCAGGGCAGAAGCGGCAGTGATCATTTTTAATTCTTTAAAGCGATCACACTTCTTCTGCAGTTTGTGTGACAATGAAGGGTGACTAGGAGACGTGTATTAGTATCATAAGTCAGACTTGCGGCCTAGCCACACTGCGGCGCACGCTGCAACCGCAAGGTGGCACCCTAATCCAGGAGCACTTTCGGGGGTCCGGGGGGGCGGGGCAGGGGTCCTTGTAACCCAGGACAGCAGCACCCGGTCCCTCTCGTCTGGGCTCCGCCTTCAGACCTTCGCGCCCCATTTCTGCCTCTGTCCGCTCCCTTGGGCTCTAGAACAAGAGTACTTACCCCAAGGCCGCTGGCCGCCTCCACCAGCTCAGTCAGAGGCAGCTCCATCGCTGGGACTGGGGGCTCAGCCTGGCCTTCTGGTCGGTCAGCTATCTTCAGAACCTGGCTCGACCTCGTCCCACCGCCCCAACTACGACCACCCAAGCGAGGCCTCCACCACCTCCCACCTGGATGTCAAAGGAAATGCAGGTCATCCTCCCCTTTCTTCCCCCACTGTCTTCCCCATGCTCGGCAATAACGCCCGGGGTCCCCCCGTGGTGCAGGAAGCCCCGCCTCCCCGCTGCTCTTCAGCCTCTCCAGGCGTTCCCCCTACAAGCCTTCCCACGGGTGGTGCGCTTTGCCCGGACGCCCTTCCCGCTGATTCACGGTACCACCTCCTGGAGACTAACTACCCTCACCATCCCCGCCAAAGTAGTGCCCCTTTCTCTTGCTGCTGCTTTGCCTTCCCTGGACATGGCAGAGCTTATGATAACGCCCCCTCCGCGACCCGCGCCGGCCCTACCCACCATCCTTCCCAACCACGCTCCTGCTGTCCTCCCACTGTCCCCCACATTTCCCCTACCCCACCCTTCCCGGACCGGCGGTCCTCTCGCCCCGGGTCTCTCGGCCCTGCCCACGGCCTGTTCTCCCTTTAGCCACCAGAGAACGCATGTGAGCACAGATGGGGCGCGTCCCTGCTCTGCCCACCGCACCCCCGGGCCCTGCACAGCCTGACCCGCCCTATCACCTCCTCGCCGTCACCTCCTGTCCCTTCCCTTTGTGCTGGCTGTTCTTCTGCCGGATGCTGTTCTCTCTTGAGTTACTTCTCAGGTCTCTCTCTATTCAAGTGTCCTTCTCAGCAGACCTTCACGCCCACCCCCCACCCCCGCCTCCCCTCGGCGCCCACAGCTAGAACATGTCTTATTGACTGTTTGTCCCTCTCCCTTCAATGTCAGTTGCCCGTGGGCAGGGGATTTGACTGTTTATTGCGCAGGGCCCAGAACACAGTAGGTGCTTAATAAGTGTTAGTTAAGTGACTGGTTATGCGTGGTATCGCCCCATCAGTCCTCTCCGTGCCCAGCGCCCAGCTCAGAACTTAGCAAACAGCAGGCGCGCAGCCCGTGTTTGCTGAATGACTAATGAACGGAATGCGCAGCCCCGGCCTCTGCAGAAACACAGTCCAAGCGCGCAGCGACTGTGGCCGAAGGGCGGAGCCCCGCTCCATCCCCCCGAGATCTCCATCCTCAGTGGGGCCCTTCCTACCCCGGGCCCACTTTCCAACCAGACCGCTCCCACAGCTCCCGTGAGAGCCCTTCCCCGCCCTTCCGCCGCCCCCAGAGAACCCTCCCCCACCTCTAGGGCTCCCCAACCTGGTCAGACCCCTGCCCCTCCCCACTGTCTCTGTTCGCGCAGGTCCCCGCCCCCACCTCCCTCACTCGGGATCTCCTCAGGCCGCCCCTCCCAAGTCCTTAGTCCCTCGAGACACCGTCCCCTAGCCCGTGCGAGACCCCACACCCCCCTCATTCTCCCTCTTCGCGTTAGAGTCCCCGCCCTGGCCTCGCTGTGTGACCCCTCTCCACCCCTTGTTCCGCGCAGGCGCAGGGTGTCCAGGCCGGTCCCCCCCACCCCCACCCCCGGCGGTAGAGGGGCGGGGCGCGGGCTGGTCTAGGCGGCCGCGGCTCCATGGGGCTCCTGGGGCTGCTGAGCCTGCTGCACTCGGCTTTCTTCGGGGACCAGGTAGGGCGCGGGGGTCTCGGCCACCGGGGGAGGGGCCTGACTGTAAGCACGGCTAGGGCGAGAGAGCCGCAACCCGGGACGGGATGAGGACCGCGGGAACGTGGTCGCGGCAGCAGGAGGCACACGGGCACGTGCACGAAATCTGGACGGGTCTGGGGTCTCAAGTAGTCGCTGTGGAGACTGTTGCCAGGGAAACCGCCTCAAGATGGATGCCGGATTGGGAGCCCCTCCCCCGCACCGCAGCGACACCCTCACTCGGGGTTTGCGCAAGCGCGGCCTTGCCAGGTCCAGCTTTCGGCCTCCGAGGGAGGCACCCTGGACCCCTCCTCAACTGCACAGTCGAGGAAACTGGCTAGGGCAGAGGAGCTGCTGCCGGGACTTGCTGTGTCGAGGCTCCGCCCTGCCCAATCCGGTGGGGGGACCGTGCCACGCCCTGCACCTCTCCAGGCCTCAGTTTCCCCTTCTGGACGCGGAGTGTAGGGTCCACTTAGATGTGCTCCCACGCTTATGGTTATAGTAATATCCATCCCACCCGGCACGAGCGCTTTCCCGGCCGCGAAATCTTTCTGAATCCTGAGGCTAGAACATCCCCTCTTTAAGAGGAAACTGAGGCTGGAGGAGTGTAGCGGGGACCCCAAGGTCACGACGCAGGCAGGGCTGCAGCCTGAGCGCCGAAGGGAGGGGCCAGCAGAGGACACCACCTGGAGGCCTGCGGGAGCTGTCCGCGGTGCTGACGGGGCTTCACGCCCACACGCTCCACTCCCGGGAAACTGAGGCCCAGAACCCTGGTTAGGCAACCCATCCCGGGTTGGGAATCGGGAAATCAGCCTAGTCCGGCCAACCCCCCCTGCCCCTCTTCAGGGGCGCCCCCTCAACTGTCAGGGCCCTTGCCCAACCACCCAGCCCAAACCCATCTCTGATCTCATGACCACCTCGTGCCTTCCTGCTCCGCTGCGCCCCCATCCAGCTCCAAGTTGAGGGACACCCTGGTTCCGCCCCTAGCCCCTGACACAGCGCAGGCTCAGTGGGGAAGGGCGAGGAATCAAGAGGGAAGAGACGCCCGGGGTCAGGCTCAGAAGGCCCAAAGACTGCTCCGTGAGTGACTGGCTGTGTGCCGGGCTGAGTCCTGGGGGGGGGGGGTGTTTCATGGTGGGGATGGGAAGAAGTGATCTTTGCGCGGTAGGGGGCGCAGAAGATGCCAGGGAGGGAGACTGGAGAGGGCCCCCCACTGGGCCTGGTGACTGCGCTGTCTCAGCTCCCTGAGATTGGGTCTGTGGTCCTGGGAGGCTCCTGAGTTTCCCAAGGCTCTTGTGGTCCTAGAATGTCCAGTGATCCTGAGTCTGGTTGTGGTTCAAAGATTTACGGGGTCAAGGATTTGGAGTGGTGTCAGGGACGTGATGTTCCAGAGGCTTGGAGACAAGGGCATTTTGCCCTAGAGCCTCAGCTCCCATGTGCCCTCAGCCTTCCAGGCCCCAGCCACACCCAGAGTGATAAGTGCCCAGGGAGGGCCTGATGGGGCTCATGCATGAACTCAAGCAATGTGCTCCCTGTCCTGAGCCTGTTTCCCCATGTGTACAAGGACAAGACTGGCCATGGGACCCTCCCAAGCTCTGCCAGCTCTAAGGGTCTGGCTGAGGGGCCTAGAGAGTAGTGACATCTGAGACTGGGTAGGGGAGCTGAGACTTAGGTCCAGTCGGGGTGGGGGCAGGGATTCTCCAACCCACCTCTCAGTGATCAAAGGGGAAGCTGAGGCCAGAGAGAGACATGCCCAAGGGCATTCAGGGAAATCGAGGTGCAGCTGAAGCCAGGGCCCCAGGCTCTGTCCTCTCCCCACCCTCATTCTAGCTTTGCCCAGTCTGCCCTGCTTTTCCGTAGTCAGTTCAGCCCCATGACTCCTCCAGGGGGACTGCCCCTGCTCTAAATGCTTCATAACTTCTCTGGTCCAGCCCCACTGCCCTCTGTCCTCCGTGGCCCCCCAGGAGTCCATCTTTCCTGAGTGGTCTCTGGTTTCTCCTGGCTCTGGGCATTGCACATGCTGTTTCCTCGGCCTGGAATGCTTTTCTCCTCCTTGACCCCATGACCAACTCTTAGTCATTCTGAAAAGCCCCAGCACCAGTGTCCCCTTCTCAGTGCAGCCTTCCCAGCCTCTGGAAAGAGCCTTTCTGCCCACTGCACCCCCCTTCCCAAGCTCCACAGGCTGGGGGCAGCTGTGTCCAGCTCTGGAGGCCCTGAACATTCAGGCCCCCACATCTCCTGGTCCTGGTGCCTCCTTTGTCCTTCAGACAGCGGGCAACCTGAGCCACAGCTGCAGATTTGGGCTTTTGATGTTAAACCCTCAAGTGGCCTCTGGGGACCCATGGTTGATCTGAGACAGCTAGGGACATGTACTCCTGGTACCCCAGACCCCTCCCTCCTCTGGCTTCCCTTATGTGAAGGTGAATTATGGGTGCGACCAGAGACAGAGACCCAGACAGAGATTTAAAGAAAGCAGGGGGATGTGGGCAGGGACATGATGTCACAGCAGATGCCCACAGAGGTGCTGACCCTCTGCCAGGGAGACAGGGAGAAATGGGGAGAAATGCAGGGTCCCAGGTGCTTCCCAGCGTGCCTGCCCATCCACCACGCTCAACTCCTACACCAGCCAGAATCCTGGGGTGGGGGTCCAGCTGGAACCCCAAACCTGGCCTGCTCTGACCCATCCGAACAAGACCAGGCTGGATCTTTAGGGAAGGGCTTTCTGTCCTGCCCCTGGAGCTTCCCTCCCTCCACCTTAAGATTCTGATGTAACATCCAAGACTGGATGGTTTACTATCAAATTCTGCAGATCCAGCCATGGGCGCTTCCAAGAGGCCATTTCACCCCAGAATGGGGTGGAGGACACGAGGTCGTGGTCCTCAGGGTGCGCCCTTCCTTTTGGGGGTTCACCCCCACACATGCACACCCCCTTGAACCCGTGCGGAGGTCCGATGCCCGGCGGCAGCCGCTGATCCCCGCCCCGGGCAGCCATTGGCTGTTGCCATGGCACCAGCCCATCTTCCCGCTCCGCCATTGGCCGCCGCGCCTGCATCCCGCATCCTGCATCCTCCCCCGCTCGCTGTGGTCTCGCCCAGCGCCCAGAGCGGCGGCGCCGCCTGGTCAGGCCCTGGACCGGGCTTTGTTCGCCACAGAGCCCCTCGCCCTCGACGACAAAACCCCGGAGCCCCGGAATCCACGCCCCGAGGCCGCCCCGTCCCTGGAGGACTGGGAGCTCGGGCGGGGCCCGCGGAGCTGGGCTGAGGGAGGAAGACCCAGGCTTTCGGCGCCCCGGCCAGCCGAGCCCCAGTGAGATAAAGTAAGCGAACGCTTTCCCTGGGTGGAGGGCAGGGGGTGCGGCCTCCTCTTCTGCCGTGGATCTGCATCCCTTTCTCTCTGCCTCAGCACACACTCCGAAGCCTCTTTCTTCAGCTTGGAGCCAGAGGAGAAACTGTCCCAGGGAGGTGGGCGTCTGCTGCGCAGCAGCTGGTCCCGCGCAAACACCCACTCACAGGTTTCAACACCCAGACCTCCCAGAGTCTGCCGGCAGGCCTGCTGTGTGCTTTAGGAGATGGTGCTGCACCTCTCTGGGGGCCAGTCAGATTAGAGGAAATGCGGCCCCTCGGTGCTCATTCAGACAAACCGCCAGCTCTTGGTGCTTTCCCGTCAGTGATGGAGATCTCTGATGCAGGGCCCTGAGGCAGCCTGGGGGCTAGGGGTAGGCAGGAGAGCTTCTAGGAGGAAGTTGCATGTGAGGGATAGCAGGAATCAGGAAAGGTGTTTGGGGTAGGAGAACTGAATGTGCAAAGGCCTAGGGGAAAGAGAGCTGCTGGTGGCAGTGATGTGGGGTGTGTGTGGAGGAGTCACATCTTATGCTGAGGGGGCTGGGAAGCCATGGAGACACTGGGTCAGGGAAGAAATGGAACTCTCCTTGTGACTTTCGAAGTTCCCTCTGGCTGAGCCTGCCAAGTGGACTGTGGGAGGCCAGGAAAAGGCTGGCAAGGCTTCCCTGGGAGGGTCCAGCTGAGCAGAGCTTGAGGGGTTTGTGAGAATGTGGTGTTTGTGAATCCAGATTATAATGAGGGAGCCTGGTGGGCGGCCTTGCTGCCAAGTTCAGTTTGATGGGAACTCGGGAGTGACCACTAGGTGTGGGGGGAGCAAAGATGTCTGAAGCCTGGCCTGGGCCATTCCAGAAAAGCCCTGTGAGCACAGCCTGGGAGAGGGCCCGGGTGGGGTGCTCTGGGTTTGGGGCATGGGAGGACGTGCCCAGGACGCGTGCTCCCCCCGGCCAGGCATGGCGTGATGGCTCAGCCAGGACACAGGGCTCCATCAGGACTGTAGGGGTCTGGCTGCAACCCTGGTCTGTTCTGATCCCCAGCTGGGACCCCTGACTAAGCCGTGGCAGGGAAGGCTGAGGTCATCAGGTAGCCAGCCTCCCCCACCTGACACACTGTCCTCATGGGACTTCCCCATCTGCCTGGGACTTGCAAATTGCTCCATGATCACCACCCCACCTAGACTCACATCAGCCCACAAGACAGGCCTGGCCAACCGAGTTCTCCCCATTCGTCAGACATGAAAACCAAGGTCTTGGGTCGGGAGGTGCTTCTGTGTGTCCAGCACTGCCTGGACTTCCAGACACTTCCAAGGCAGCATCTGGGTTCCAGTCATGCCTTGTGTGTCCACTAGCCTCCGTTACTCTCTCTGAACAGCCTAATGGTGGTCCCTGAGACTCAGGATTGTGACAAGGAGTCAGATGACAGGGCCAGGCCCACAGTAGATCCTGAGCGGTTAGAATGGACTGACCCCACTTGGGGCTGAGTTCTTCCCCCAACTCCAGGTCCAGCTGTGCCCTTGGGGACCCCAGGGTTGGTGGGGGACTCAGCAGGGGAGGAGGAGGAGGAGAGAGAGGAGGATAATGAGCCACTGAATGAATGAGGGCCGAGGGCTGCCAGGTTGAGGGGGAGAGGGAGGGATCAGGTGCCCTGCTGTGGGCAGGCAAGGGCTGACTGATCTGGGGAGGGGGCTCAGGCAGGCGGGGCGAGGGGGCTCCCAGGGAGGAGGTGGCGGAGGGGATGGGCTGCCATTGGTGTACCTCAGACAAAGGCGGAGGGAGGGGGTGAGGGCTGATGGGAAGGGAACAAAGAGGACGGGGGGCCGGGGTTGGGACGGCTCATCTGGAGGGCCAAGCGCCAAGCAGAGGGAGGAGGCACTGGCCAGCTGGACAGAGGGAGGAGGCTGGGCTGGAGCAAGAAAGGACAGCCAGACACACAAAGAAGCCAGCGGCGGTGGCAGAGCCTTGGGGATGGGGCGTGGGACACCGGGGGCTGCAGGGGCTGGCAGAGGGCTGACCGGAGGGGCACCAGGCCAGGCAGGTAGCTACTCCAGGTCCAACCACTGATGGGGGGGTGTGGGGGCTGCAGGGCATCCAGGTTCCACACCCTCAGGGTGACCGTGGTAGGTTGGGGTCTGTCTGTCCTGCTGTCCAGCCACAGGGGCTCCACTGTCAGCCTGACCATGGCTTTCTTGGAACCTCCACGGCATTCTTGTCCAGCGACTGGACCAGGTGCCAGGCTGTCTACCCAGCCTCTGCATAGCTATCTTTATTCAGGAGAGGGTCTTGGCTGTCCATCCATCTGTCTGTCTGTCTCTCTGGCTATGTGTCTATGAGCCTGGTGGCAGTGGGCTGGCCAGTCCACCTGCTGGTTTAAACTATCATGCTGTCTGTCCTTCTAGGGGGTTGTCAGCATATATGTCCAGGCCCAGCAGTGAGGGCCGATGGCTATCTGGGTCTTGTCTGTTGGTCAGTGGGCTGTCTGTCTGAACACCTGTCTGATGGCTGTATCCATCTGTTTCCCGTTGTCTCTGCCTATGTCTGTCACTCCATCTGCCGTGTTGTCTGTCCCTCGGATTCCCTGGGCCAGCACTGTCCTCTCTGCAGCAGGCCACACCAGCCACTCTGGCCCAAGATCCACCCCAGGTTTGGGTTGTAGGGTTTGGGCTTAGGTCAGGGGCCAGCCCCTCACCAGGCCCTTGGATGATTCCTCTCTCCTGTGGCTCCAGGCACTGCAGGAGCTGAAGATGACGAGCTCCGTGGCACCCTATGAGCAGCTGGTGCGGCAGGTGGAGGCCTTGAAGGCCGAGAACAGTCACCTGCGGCAGGAGCTTCGGGATAACTCAAGCCACCTGTCCAAGCTGGAGACAGAGACATCAGGCATGAAGGTAAGGGGAGGCAGGGCAGGGGATGTGGGCCGGGGTCTCAGGGACAAACCCCAGGGTGCTGGACCCAGGGATGGGCAGGCAGGACTGGGGGCCTCTCCCAGGGGACTGGACCCGGCACAGTGCAGATGCTGACCGCCCTCTTTCCTGTCTCCACCTTCAGGAGGTCCTGAAGCACTTACAGGGCAAGCTGGAGCAGGAGGCCCGAGTGCTGGTGTCCTCGGGGCAGACTGAGGTGCTGGAGCAGCTGAAAGGTAAGGGGCTGGCCTGGGGGCCACCCCCCGCACACTGGGGCAGCCCCTGGCCCACTCCCAGCGGGAACTGGGAGGGGGGAGGGGTGCTCACTGGGCCTCTCCCTCCGCACCCATCCAGCCCTGCAGATGGACATCACCAGCCTGTACAACCTCAAGTTCCAGCCCCCGGCTCTGGCCCCAGAGCCAGCTGCCCAGACCCCTGAGGAAAGCCCAGTACACAGCTCCGGGCCCTCCAAGGACAGCTTTGGGGAGCTGAGCCGGGCCACCATCCGGCTGCTGGAGGAACTGGACAGGGAAAGGTGAGATGGCGGGGAACCTTACCAGAGGCTGCTTTCACAAGGTTCCACCCACAGCCTCTCTACTTTCTGATGTCCCCCATGTGCCCTGACCACTGAGCCTACCCACCCACCTAGTGAGTAGCCCCCCGCCCACACCCTGCCCCCTGTGGAGCCCCAGCCCACTTTCCTGGCCCAGCTAACCTCAGCTGGAGGACAAAGGGGAGGGGGCCATTCCTGGCAGAGGGGAAGGCTCCTGGGAGATGTCCCCATGGGCCCCGACATGCAGGCGTCTCCGGGGACAGGGCTGTGTCCAATGCCAGGCCTCAGAGTCAGGCCTGGAGCCAGAAGGACTCAAGGCGGCCTTTGTGGAGAAAGGACTGCAGCGCAAGAGACCAGGGCCTGGAGCCGGAAGGAGGCAGGGTCCGGGTGCCTAGCTCACTCCGCCAGGTTGTGTGGGGTCAGATGCAGCAGTCCCGGAGCAGCCCGGAGTTAAGTCCACTCTCTGCTGTCAAGCAAGAACACTAACGCCTCCCCAGCCTCAGACTTCCGCTCTGTGAGATGAGAACAGCAGGGTCTGTGCACAGGGCGTGAAGAGGGGGAGTCTATTGCACCTCGAGCAGCCCGAGCCTGGCGTTTGCCCCGTGTAGGCTACCGGGAGACTAGCCGGGCTTGGAGAGGTGTTAGAGTCAGAACCGCCGCCTCAGTTTTTCTCCGAGGACCAGGATTTACAAAGGAGCTACTTTCTCTCCTTTCAATTAATTTCCGTACCCCATTCCCACCTGGGACCGGCAGGGCCACGGGCGAGACTTTGCCACAGTGTTTATTAAACCTGGCACACAGTAAGCACCCAACAAGTGATTAGGAAAATCAGAATAAACAGCACACAGGCCAGGGCTCCGGCACTGTGAGCCGGGGCCCACCGACCTGCCCTCCCCCTAGGTGTTTCCTGTTGAACGAGATTGAGAAGGAGGAAAAGGAGAAGCTCTGGTATTACTCGCAGCTGCAGGGCCTGTCCAAGCGCCTGGACGAGCTCCCGCACGTGGAGACGGTGAGCGGGCAGGAAGGTGCCCAGGGGTCTGCAGTGCTCGCCCCGCCCACCGCGAGGGGAGCGGAGGGGAGGCCCCGGCCCCGTCCGGGCGTCCCCTCACTGCGGCCCACTTGCCCCTCCCAGCAGTTCTCGATGCAGATGGACCTGATCCGTCAACAGCTGGAGTTCGAGGCGCAGCACATCCGCTCGCTGATGGAGGAGCGCTTCGGCACCTCGGACGAGATGGTGCAGCGGGCGCAGGTGCCGTGGGGGCGGGGCTATGAACCAGCGGGCGAATCAGAGCGCTGAGATTGTTGTGGGAGTGGTCTGGGTTAGTAGGCGGGGTTATATGCCTGTGGGCGAATCAGAGGGCAGAGACTCCTGTGGGTGGGGTCTGGCTCAGGAGGCGGAGCCAGAGCTAGAGCTGGTTGTGGGTGGAGGCAGGGGGTGCTTAGGGCAGCACCAGGCTCGGAGGGCAGAGTCCAACAGCGATGGGGATGGGGCGGACAGGGCGACGAGCTGCATCCGGACAAGACTTGGGAGTTGATAGTCAGTGGCGGACAAAGTCAGGAAGGCCTGGAGGACGAGGTGGGGTCTAAATAGTGGGCGGAGCCAGCCCCTGCGGTTGAGAGTTGGCCCTTGGGTGGGGCCAGGCAGAGGGTGGAGTAGATAACTAACTGGGTAGGGTTTAGGGTGGGTGGGCTGTATCAAGGAGGAGGCGGAGTCAGGGCCAAGGGTAGGGTTTGGGCAACGGGCGGGGCCCTACCAGGGACTGAGGGGAGTCAGAGCATGGGGCCGGATTTGGACTGGAGGCGAGGCCAGATTGGGGGGTAGGCAGAGTCAGAGCCTGGGTGGGAGGCCCGCAGCCTGCACTTTCTCCCCTGCAGATCCGTGCTTCCCGCCTGGAGCAGATCGACAAGGAACTGCTGTCAGCTCAGGACAGAGTGCAGCAGACGGAGCCCCAGGTACCAGGAGGGGTGGAGCCAGGGTCCTCAGGGCCGGCAGCAGCCCCAGGCAGCAAGGGGTCCAGGGCCTTGCTCAGGGTGCTGTAATCCGTCTGCTGCCCCCACCACAATGTCACGGGTGTGCGAACGGCATCAGCAGCCTGGGCGCTTTGTGGGGTGCCCTGGGGCTGAGCCCCCAGGCCTGGCTTTCTCCCCACAGGCCTTACTGGCAGTGAAGTCAGTGCCAATGGACGAGGACCCTGAGACGGAGGTCCCCACGCACCCTGAGGATGGTGCCCCTCAGCCAGGCAACAGCAAGGTGAGGGGAGTACAGGTGGGGGGAAGCTGAGAGGTGGGGTGGGGGGAGTGGTTGGTATACACAGCCAAGTGGGTCCTGCACCCCTGTCCTCCCCGTGCCGCCGTAAAGCTTCCCCAGGTGTGGAGGGTCACCCTGAGTTGGAGTGCATGGTGAGGCGCGGTTGTGGTCTGGAGCCTGGTGGGGTGGGTGTGGATACCTGTTCTGCATATTTGGAGGGTGCTCTAGACGTAGATGGGGGCCAACCCTAGGAGTACCTGGTGAGGTCGATGGGGTGGGCATTTGGCCCTCAGGGGCTGGGGGCATTTCTGCAGTAATATGTGGGTGTGTGCGCCCCGCAGGATGCACAGCCAGGGTCTGGGATGATGAGCGCGAGGCTCTCCTGGCTGAATCGTTAGACTCCCGCCTGCTGAGAAGGAGTCACCAGGGCCGTTGTTGGCTGCCCCTGGCTGGGGAGTGCAGGTGGGCTGACTGGGGCCAGGCGATCCAAGCAGGAGTCCCACCCTGATGTCTCCTGCCCCTCGCAGGTGGAGGTGGTCTTTTGGCTTCTGTCCATGCTGGCGACGCGTGACCAGGAGGACACAGCCCGCACGCTGCTCGCCATGTCCAGCTCACCTGAGAGTTGTGTGGCCATGCGCCGCTCGGGCTGCCTACCTGCTGCTGCTGCAGATCCTGCACGGCACCGGCACCGAGGCGGGGGCTGGGGGCCGCCACGGGAACCCTGGGGCGCCGGGAGCCAAGGACGCACGTATGCGCGCCAACGCAGCGCTGCACAACATTCGTCTTCTCCCAGCCGGACCAGGGCCTGGCGCGCAAGGAAATGCGTGTCCTGCACGTGCTGGAGCAGATCCGCGCCTACTGTGAGACCTGCTGGGACTGGCTGCAGGCCCGGGACGGCGGGCCCGAGGGAAGCGGCGGTGAGTGTGCAGCTTCTGTGCGATGGACATGCAGCCCCGGCTTCCCGGGTGGTGGGGCAATGCCGTTAGCAGTAAGGACAGCCTCTGGCTTTAGCCTTGCTCTGTGCCACCCGCCAGCAGAGGCCTTGTGGGAACCTGTGAGGACAGACTGGCAAAGGGATAGCCCCTAAAAATGACACCCTAGCGCTGCCGCCACAGGGCAGATGCTCAGGAAGCAGTCACTGATTGCATGGCTGGATTGTGGGTCACCCTGGAAACGTGGACGCAGAGTTTGAGATTCCAAATTTTTGCAGGGGGCTGCAAAATGGGTTTTTTTTTTTTTAATTTTTAAATTTGGATTTATTTATTTATTTAGGAGGGGAAGGGAGATAATTAGGTCTATTTATTTACCTATTTTTAGAGGATGTATGGGAATTGAACCCAGGACCTCACTCATGCTAAGCATGTGGTCTACCACTTGAGCTACACCCGCCCCCCACCAGCAAAGTTAGTATCAGATGCTGAGCACCAGGCCAGGGAAGGCAGGCATCTCCTCATTCACTTCAGAGGGTCCGTGAAGGAGGCCTGCTGCTCTAGGGGTGACCCCCACATGCCCAGCCAGCAGCAGTTTGGAAAGCTCTGGAGTCTTTGCAGGCCGGAGGGGTGGAGACTTTGGGGAGGGGCCAGGAGACATTGCCTGGAGTGGGAGGGCTCTGACCTGGTCCCTTCGCCCACAGCCCCGGTCCCCATCGAGCCACAGATCTGCCAGGCCACCTGTGCTGTGATGAAGCTGTCGTTCGACGAGGAGTACCGCCGGGCCATGAACGAGCTGGGTGAGTGCCCACCCTCCGCCCTGAGCGCAGCCCCACCCGCATTTGGCGCGAGGCCTCCGTGCTTCGTTCAGACCAGGGCAGGCTCTCAGCCCTTGTGGTCCTGAGGCTCAGAGAACAGCGAAGAGGCCAGAAAGCCAACTGCAGAGGGAAGGTTCCAGCTCAGTGCTCAGAGCTCCAGGGCGGGGCAGGGCGGGGCCGCCCTGTGAAGTTGAGGTTTGCGAGCGTTGGCGTTACCCGCAGCTCTTCCTCCACATAACAATACTGGAAATGTGGGAACGGAAAGACCAAGGGCCAAAAATCCCGTCAGTGTGCTCAGCTTGACTCTAATGGTTACAAAATGAGGCAACCACTTCTCACCCAGCATGTGGTCAAAGCGCCCAGTTTTGTAGGATCTCATTGTGGCCCCTACCCCGTGTAGAAACGGGTTCGAACCCAGTGGAGGAGAGCTTTCTGAAGGGGCGGTTTTGTCCTGACTTTTATTTATATATATATAGTGGAGGTACTGGGGATTGACCCAAGGACCTCAGGCATGCTAAGTGGGAGCTTTTCACTCTGTACCCCTGAGCTATACCCCGCCTCCTCCAGGGGCATTTGGAATAACGGACACTCTAAGAGAGGAGACGCCTCGAGTCTCCCCCCACCCCAGCTGGGGGTTTATCCTCTGGCTGGATTTACCTACAGAGGCGCAGAGAAACAAGCAAGGCAGCCACCCACCCAAGTGACACCCCCACCCCGACACAGCAGGAGTGCCCGACGGCAGGGGGCTGGGGTCGGACGCAGCGGCCCTTTAGAC
Source organism: Camelus ferus (assembly GCF_009834535.1). Lineage (NCBI taxonomy): Eukaryota > Metazoa > Chordata > Mammalia > Artiodactyla > Camelidae > Camelus > Camelus ferus. The sequence continues at coordinate 26,523,682 of NC_045717.1, read as the reverse complement.
AGACTTCTTCAGTTCTCCGCGGGTCAACGGGAGGACAGTAAACCCAGAGAACAGGGGCTGTCCTCCCCGCCAGCGATGAGGGGCAGGAAGGAGAATTTCCAGTTTCATGGCAACCCCTTCTGACAAACGCACACTAGGAACACGTGCCCCTTTCACGGGATAAAACAGCGGTTCTCACGGCGGGGTCCCGGGGCCCCTGGGGGCTACCAAGGTCCTTCCAAGAGGTCTGCAAAGTCACTGTTATGTGGGTAAGCTAACAACCGGCCTTTTCCATGCTCGTTCTCTCATGTGCACGTGTCCAGTGGGGTTTTCCAGACCCTCCGACTCTGAGGACCCCTGGGCTGCGCGTTCTGGGGTTCAGAGGTTTCTCCATTTTAGTTTCTAGTCTGGTAAATTTTGTGAGCTGTAACCCACCTGAACGAAAACTCTCTGGGGTCCTCAAAAAATGTTCAGAGTGTGCAGGGGTCCCAAGACCAAAATGCTTGCTTGCCACTGGTGGCCAGGGCCCCACTCAGGTGAGCAGTCCCTTGGTTCCCGGAAAAGTGCTCCACCCATAGCTCAGCTCAGTTCACTCTTTTTTTTTTTTTTTTTTTTCTGTTATTTTTTTCCTTTGTGTGGGTTCCCAGGAGTGGAGTTTCTACATTAAGAAGCAAAAAGCCTTTGGAATTTCCCCCCCTCAACTTCTAGTTATGTATTTAAACATTTTTAAAACTGTGGTAAAATGCGATTGTGGTAAAATGTGTATGTATTATATAAATGTGGTAAAATGTATAAAATTCACCATCTTAGCCATGTTTAAGGGCACAGCTCAGTGGCATTAAGTACATCCATGTTGTGCCAGCAACCCCAGCACTTTTCTCCAGCACTTTCTCACCTTCCCAAACTGAACCTTTGTCCACATTAAACACTGACTCCCCCTCCCCCTCCCCAGCCCTGACAACCAGGAGCCCCCCTCTCTGTCCCTGCGGACTGGCCTGTTCTGGACGTCTCACATCCGTGGACTCACACGCTGTGTGTCCTTCTGTGTCTGCTGCTCTCCCTGAGCACCGTGCTCTCGGGGTCCGTCCACGCGGGAGTGGGCGTCAGGGCTTCTCCCCTTTTTGTGGCTGAGTGACCTCCCACGTGGGGAGGGACACGGTGTGTGTCTGTCATCTGTTGATGGACCCTGGAGTTGTTGCCACCTTCTGGCTGTCGTGACTCGTGCTGTGCACGTGCATGTGTGGCTCACTTTGGGAGTTTTCTGGTTTGTGTGGCTGCCTGCCTTCCCCAGGGTGCTCCTTACCGGCAGGCCCATCAGCAAAATTGCTTGTCCAGCACAGGAGGAGCCATTGCTGAGTAGGGGGTGGGGGTGGCAGCTGGTGTTTTGGTTCCTGCGGGTTCTTTCCTTTCTACTCACGCTGACCATTCTCCTCCCCAACATTCATTCTCTTTGTAAAGTGAAAATCCTTTTCCTAGTGAGTGAAGAATTGTGTGTGCAGGTCACAGGCACCCGGTCCTGCCCTCAGTGGCTCATGGTCTAATGGTCTTAGGGGCTTCTCATCTGGGGAGTCACGGGGCTTCCCTGAGCAGGTGACTCTTGAGCAGAAGGGGACCCAGGAGACTGGGTGAATAGCAGGGAACAGCATCCAGGCACAAGGAGCAGCATGTGCAAAGGCCCCGCAGATGAAGTGTGACTGAAGGCTGAGGGCAGAAAGGAGGCGAGTGTGGTGCTGCAGGGCAGCCTGACTGGTGGTAGGCTGCCTGGAGGTGGTGTCCCCAGAGTTGGGCTTCAAAGGTGAACCTGGGGGAGAGCTGATCTGGCAGTGGGATGGAGGGGAGGATGTCTAACCAGATGAACTGTGTGGGCAGAGGCTGGGAGGAGGGCAGGTGGTTTGGGATGCTCGCCCGCCCCCAGCGCTGCCGTGTCCCCCCAGGTGGGCTGCAGGCCGTGGCGGAGTTACTGCAGGTTGACTACGAGATGCACAAGATGACCCAGGATCCTCTGAACCTGGCCCTGCGCCGATATGCTGGCATGACACTCACCAACCTCACCTTCGGGGATGTTGCCAACAAGGTGCCTGGGCAGGCGGCGGGGCAGCAGCCCCTCAGGTCTAAGCCCCCTTTGTCCTCATCCCTGCCTCAAAGTAGCACTGGGAAGTGGGGAAAGGTGTTCCCAATTTACAGGTGGGGAGACTGAGGCCCAGAGCCTCCCTCAGGCAGGACTGCCTGCCTTGGCCGCTCTGCTGCTGCCCCCAGAGGGGCACCTCTGGGTAGGCGGGGGTTGGGGTGGGGCTGGTGTCTGTGCCTCCGGAGCCTCAGTTTCCGCATCTGAAGGGCGACTGCTCCCTCCCCCTCCCCCGTGATGGTGAAGATGGGAGGTTGGGGTCCAAATGCTAGCACACAGTAAGTACTCCATTAGCGTGGGAGGCGGCCCTCCTGCCGCAGCGTGACTTTCCTGCGTCACCCACAGGCCACGCTGTGCGCCCGCCGGGGCTGCATGGAGGCCATCGTGGCCCAGCTGGCATCTGAGAGCGAGGAGCTCCACCAGGTACCCGGAGGGTGGCCCCTCGGTGTAGTGTCCGCTGCTGGCGGCAGGGTCAAGGGCAGGGGCGGGGCTGCCTCTGGAGCCTGGCCCAGGCCCAAGGTTCCTGCTCTGCGCCTGCGCAGGTGGTGTCCAGCATCCTGCGGAACCTGTCCTGGCGGGCTGACATCAACAGCAAGAAGGTGCTGAGGGAGGTGGGCAGCATGACTGCCCTGACGCAGTGCGTCCTGCGAGCCACCAAGGTGGGCGCCGGCTGGGGCGCTGGGCTGGGGCCGGGGGAAAGGGGGCCGCCAAGGCTGCTAAGCGCGAGCCAGGGGGCAGGTAGGCACTGGCGGCTGGTGGTGAGTTCTCTGCCTTGGGAGGAAATCAAGCCAAACCACCTGCCACTTGGCAGGTGGTCCAGGCCTGGGGCTTCCAACCAGGGGATGGTGGATCCCATTACTTTTTACTTTTACTTAAAAACGCGTTTGGGTGTTATTTGTCGCTGCCTCAATGGGGAGGGTCCCTGCGGTGGGGCTGGGCCTGGGGCCCTCACTGCTGACCCCCTCCCGCTCCTCCCTGTGCCCAGGAGTCCACCCTAAAGAGCGTGCTTAGCGCCCTGTGGAACCTCTCAGCGCACAGCACGGAGAACAAGGCCGCCATCTGCCAGGTGGACGGCGCCCTGGGCTTCCTGGTGAGCACACTGACCTACAAGTGCCAGAGCAACTCGCTGGCCATCATCGAGAGCGGCGGCGGCATCCTGCGCAACGTGTCCAGCCTCGTCGCCACCCGCGAGGACTACAGGTCGGCCCCGCCGCCCTGGGGGCAGCACGGGGAGGGCGCGGGGACGGTGGGCCCTTGGGGCGGGGGCGGCTTGCGGTGGGCCGGTGCGGAGGGCCGCCCTCCGTCCTCCTGCAGACGGGTGGTCCCGACCTGTCCCTGGGGACTATTCTAGTGTAAACATATCCCAAATATTACATGGGCTACACGGAGACTAAATTTTACGTTAGTTTAGTAAAAATACATGCAATTTTCTAAATAATATTAATGAATATTTGTTCTTCATGAAAATATTATTCACTGAGTAATATTAATAAGTAAACACTATTCTTTATTAATATATTTATTATTTAGTAGTTAACATTTATAATAAGTAATGCTTCTAATGTATGCAAATACATAAATCTTTTTAGTGTAAGTGTATCCTAAAGATTGCATGGGATATACTTGTACTAAATTTTAAATCAATTCATACAAAATATATGATTTTCTAAAAAATAATATTCTTTATGAAAATAAATACAATATTCACTAAATAGTGTTAATAAACATTACTTGAATAACAAGCATTTATTACTTACTAGGTAACAATAATAAATAATGCTTCTAATGTAGGCAAATACATATGTTTTTTAGTGTAAGTATATACCAAATATTGCAAGGGATATACTTACATTGAATTTTCCTTTATTCAAATAAAAACGTACCATTTTTTTAGATAACAGTAAAGCTTATTATTTATTAAATAAAATATCACTTAAGACTAATAATAAGTAATGCTTCAATGTATGAAAACACTTTTTTTAGTATATCCCAGGATATACTTGTGCTAAAGATTTTATCAAAATAAAAATTTGTTTGCAAATCAGTGTGATACACTGTATCAACAAAAGACAAAAACCACACAGTCATCTCCATAGATGCAGAAAAAGCATTTGATAAAAGGCAACATCCATTCATGACAAACACTCTCACCAAAGTGGGTAGAGAGGGAACATATCTCAGCATAACAAAGGCCATTTATGACAAACCTGCAGCCAGCATAGTGCTCAGCGGTGAGAATCCGAAAGCCTTTCCGCTAACATCTGGAACAGGACAAGGACGCCCACTCTCACCGCTTCTAGTCAACACAGGGCTGGAAGTCCTGGCCACAGCAACCAGGCGAGAGGAAGAAAGAGAAGGGGTCCAAACTGGAAGGGAAGAGGCAGAACTGTCCCTAGACGCAGACGACATGATGCTATAGACAGAAAGCCCTGAAGGCGCCACGCAAGAACGACTAGAGCCGCTGAAAGAATCCAGCAAGGCAGCAGGACGCAAGGCAACGTACAGAAATCTACCCCGCTTCACACTAACAGTGCAATGGCAGGGAAGGAGAGCAAAGAAACAATCCCTCTTAAAAACTGGATCAAAAAAGTACTTAGGAACACGCCTGACCGAGGAGGTGAAAGATGATGCACACCCTGAGACCTGGCGAACACTGACTAAGGGAGTTAAAGATGGCTGAAAGGAATGGGAAGACACCCCATGCCCTTGGATTGGAAGCGTTAACAGTGGTAAAACGGCCGTGCTACCCAAAGCAACCCTTACAGATTTAATGCGATCTCTATCAAATTACCCAGGACATTTTTCACAAAACTAAAACAAATAATCCTAAAATTTATATGGAATCACAAAAGACCCAGAACTGCCAAAACAATACTTTTAGGAAAAAGAACGAAACTGGAAGCATAGCCCTCCCAGACTTCTGACAATACTGCAAAGTTACAGGAGTCAAAACAGCATGATGTTGGCACAATAACAGACCTATGGATCAAGGGGCCAAACAGAGAGCCCAGAAATAAACCCACACACCTGTGCTCAGTTACTCTTTGACAAAAGAGGCAAGATTATACAATGGGGAAAGGACAATCCCTTTGGCAAGAGGCGCTGGGAAAGCTGGACAGCTGCATGCAAATCAGTGACGTTAGAACACTCCCTCACGCCATACACAGAAATAAACTCAAAATGGCTTAAAGACTTAAACATAAGACAGGACACCATAAATCTAGACAAGAACACAGGCAAAACATTCTCTGACATAAATCATAGCAGGGTTCTCCTAGTTCAGTCTACCCAGGCAATAGAAATAAAAGCAAAAACAAACAACAAAGGAAACCATAAACAGAACAAAAAGACAACCTACAGACTGGAAGAAAATACTTGCAAGTGGTGTGACTGACAAGGGCTTCACTTCCAGAATATACAAACAGCTCATACAACTCAATACAAAGAAACAAACAACCCAATCAAAAAACGGGCAGAAGACCTACATAGACATTTCTCCAAAGAAAACATCTAGATGGCCAACAGGCACGTGAAAAGATGCTCAACATCCCTAATTATCAGAGAAAAGCAAATCAAAGCCACAGTGACGCATCACCTCACACCAATCAGAATGACCATTATTCAAAAATCCACAATAAACGCTGGAGAGGGTGTGGAGAAAAGGGAGCCCTCCTACACTATTGGTGGGAGTGTAGTTTCGTGCAGCCATTATGGAAAACAGTATGGAGATTCCTTAAAAAACTAAAAATAGGCTTGCCGTATGATCCAGCTATCCCACTCCTGGGCACACACCCAGAGAAAACTCTAATTTGAAAAGATACATGCCCCCTACTGTTCACAGCAGCACTATTTACAGCAGCCAAGACATGGAAGCAACCTAAATGTCCGTCAGCAGAAGACTGGATAAAGAAAATGTGGTGTACATACATATATGATGGAATACTACTCAGCCATAAAAAAAGAATGAAATAATGCCATTTGCAGCAACATGGATGGACCCAGAGATTATTAGTCAGACAAAAACAGATATTATATGATACCACTTATATGCCAAATTTAAAATATGATGCAAATGAACTTACTTACAAAACAGAGACACAGAGAAAACAAACTTACTGTTACCAAAGGGGAAGTAGGGGGAAGGGATAAATTAGGAGTCTGGGATTAGCAGCTACAAACTGCTATATACAAAATAGATAAACAACAGGGAACTACATTCAATATCTTGTAATAACCTGTAATGAAAAAGAATATATATTATGTGAAACTGAGTCACTTTGCTTTACACCAGAAACTAACACAACATTGTAAAGTCAACTATGCTTCAATTAAAAAATTTTTTTCAATTTATTAAATAATGCTAATAAATTAATAAAAAGTATTTTTTAAAGCAAGCAAAAATCAGTCTTTAGCATACCCCAAACATCACAAGGCTTAGGTGCATTAAAATGAGATATACTAGAACTATTCACTTTAAAAGATAACCATTATTTTTTAAAAAGAGAATTATTGCTATGTTAGCATTATTTTATTTAATAAGTATTTCATTGCTATTAATAAATAAAAGTTTTAGCACAGCCCATTTGATATTTGAGATATACTAAATATTTAATCTCTTTCCTGAAATTCAAAGTTACCTGGGCACCTCCTTTTCGCTGCTGGTGGGATGCGGGCGGTCCGGGCGGGGCAGCGGGTGGGGCCTGACCGCTCCTCCACAGGCAGGTGCTGCGGGACCACAACTGCCTGCAGACGCTGCTGCAGCACCTGACATCGCACAGCCTGACCATCGTGAGCAACGCGTGTGGCACGCTGTGGAACCTGTCGGCCCGCAGCCCCCGCGACCAGGAGCTGCTGTGGGACCTGGGCGCCGTGGGCATGCTGCGCAACCTGGTGCACTCCAAGCACAAGATGATCGCCATGGGCAGCGCTGCCGCCCTGCGCAACCTGCTGGCCCACCGGCCGGCCAAGTACCAGGCGGCCGCCACCGCCGTCTCCCCCGGCGCCTGCGCGCCCAGCCTGTACGTGCGGAAGCAGCGCGCGCTGGAGGCCGAGCTGGACGCGCGGCACCTGGCCCAGGCGCTTGACCACCTGGAGAAACAGGGCCCACCCGAGGCCGAGGCCGAGGCCTCTTCCAAGAAGCCCCTGCCGCCCCTGCGGCACCTGGATGGCCTGGCCCAGGACTACGCCTCTGACTCGGGCTGCTTCGACGACGACGACGCACCCTCCCTGGCCACCGCCGCCGCCGCCGCCGCCGCCGCCGCCGCCGCCGCCGCCACCGCCACCGCCACCGCCACCACTGAGCCTGCCAGCCCCGCGGTGCTGTCCCTCTTCCTGGGCAGCCCCTTCCTGCAGGGGCAGGCGCTGGCCCGCGCCCCGCCCGCCCGCCGTGGTGGCCTGGAGACAGAGAAGGAGGCCGGCAGGGAGGCAGCAGTGGCGGCCAGGGCCAAGGCCAAGCTGGCGCTGGCGGTAGCACGGATCAACCGGCTGGTGGAGGACATCTCGGCCCTCCACACCTCGTCCGACGACAGCTTCAGCCTCAGCTCTGGGGACCCCGGACAGGAAGCTCCGAGGGAGGGGCGTGCACAATCCTGCTCCCCTTGCCGGGGGCCGGAGGGTGGGCGGCGGGAGGCCGGCAGCCGAGCTCACCCGCTGCTGCGGCTCAAGGCGGCCCACGCCAGCCTCTCCAACGACAGTCTTAACAGCGGTAGCACTAGCGACGGGCACTCGAGGCCCAGCCAGCTGGCGGCGCTGGTGGAGCACCGAGAGGGTCCCTTGTGTAGCCAGGAGCGGCCGAGCCGGCTTGACCTCCACCTGCCCGGCAGCCAGGCTGAGCCAGCAGCCCGGCACAGCGTGGCCACCGATGCCCAAGTGCGCACCATCAAGCTGTCACCCACCTACCAACACGTGCCACTGCTTGAGGGCACTGCGCCCCTGGCATCTGGGGCCCGGAAACAGGCCTGGCTGCCCACAGAGGGCCTGAGCAAGGTCCCCAAGAAGCTGGTGGCCGAGGCCACACCTCTCTGCCTGTCCCGCTGCAGCTCCCTGTCCTCACTGTCTTCGGCCGGCCACCCGGGCCACAGTGAGGCTGGGGACCTGGACGACAGTGATTCGTCCCTGGAGGGGCTGGAGGAGGCTGGCCCCAGAAAGGCAGAGCTGGACGGGGTCTGGCGAGGGCCGGGGACTGCCTCGCTGCCTATGGCCATCCCGGTGCCCCGGCAGGGTCGTGGGCTGGGGGTGGAGGATGCCACACCCTCAAGCTCATCTGAGAACTGTGTGCAGGAGACACCGCTGGTGCTGAGCCGCTGCAGCTCCGTCAGCTCGCTGGGCAGCTTTGAGAGCCCGTCCATCGCCAGCTCCATCCCCAGTGACCCGTGCAGTGGGCTGGGCAGTGGCACGGTCAGCCCCAGTGAGCTGCCCGACAGCCCCGGGCAGACCATGCCGCCAAGCCGCAGCAAGACGCCGCCACTGGCCCTGGCACCACCAGGTGAGCGGGAGGCCACCCAGTTCAGCCTGCAGTGGGAGAGCTACGTGAAGCGCTTCCTGGACATCGCCGACTGCCGGGAGCGCTGCCGGCTGCCGTCCGAGCTGGACGCGGGCAGCGTGCGCTTCACGGTGGAGAAGCCGGATGAGAACTTCTCCTGCGCCTCCAGCCTCAGTGCGCTGGCCCTGCATGAGCTCTACGTGCAGAAGGACGTGGAGCTGCGGCTGCTGCCCCCGGCCGGCCCCGAGCGCGGCCGCGGCGGAAGCGGAGGCCCAGGCCCCCACCTGACTGGGCATCGCCGGCTGGACGAGGCTGGTGTTCGCCTCGAGGGGCCGACATCCACTGACCAGGAGCTGGAGCGGCTGCGTGACTGTCTTGGTGCAGCCGTGCCTGCCCGGCTCCGCAAGGTGGCCTCCGCATTAGTGCCTGGCCGCCGTGCACTGCCTGTACCGGTCTACATGCTGGTGCCTGCCCCGGCCCGGGAGGATGACTCCTGCACTGACTCGGCCGAGGGCACGCCGGTCAACTTCTCCAGTGCCGCCTCGCTCAGCGATGAGACGCTGCAGGGACCACACAGGGACGGCGGGCGTGCAGATGGCCAGAAGCCCGCAGGCCGCACCACCCCCACAAAGCAGCCTGCAGGACACCAGCACAGGGCAGGAGGTATGGGCCGGAAAACAGAGCAGCCCCGAGGGGCTGGCAGGAGCCGGGCGGGGCTGGAGCTGCCCCTCCGCAGGCCCCCGAGCACCTGCGGGGACAGGGAAAGCTCGCGCCCAGGTCGGGCACGTGGGGATGGGGCCCTGCAGTCTCTGTGCCTCACGACACCCACCGAGGAGGCGGTGTACTGCTTCTGTGGCAACGACTCGGACGAGGAGCCACCCACAGCAGTGGCGGTGGCGCCCCCACGGCGGGTATCCGCCATCCCCCGGGCGGTGAAGAGGGAGCGCCTGGCTGGTGGCAGGAAGGAGGCACAGGTCGCACCCAAGGCCATGCCCACGGCCGCGCCGCCCGCCAGGGCCCAGCCCAGCCTCATTGCTGACGAGACGCCCCCATGCTACTCCCTGAGCTCCTCGGCCAGCTCCCTCAGTGAGCCTGAGCCCTCCGGGCGCACAGCCGGCCGGCCCCGAGCCCCTGAGCCAGTGGCTACCAAGGGTGGGCAGGACAGCTCCCCCAGCCCGCGGGCCGAGGCAGAGCTGCTGCGGCGCTGCATCGGCTCAGCCATGCCCAGACGCCGGCCCCAGGCCCCCGGCCCGCGGCATCGCCAGCCCCGAGCTGCGCGACCAGAGGAGCAGCCGGCAGAGGTGCACCAGGAGCATAGCGAGGAGGCGGCAGGCTCAGACCATGCCTCAGACCTGGACAGCGTCGAGTGGCGAGCCATCCAGGAGGGCGCCAATTCCATCGTCACGTGGCTGCACCAGGCGGCCGCGGCAGCCACCCGCGAAGCCTCGTCCGAATCTGACTCCATCCTGTCCTTCACGTCGGGGCTATCAGTGGGCTCCACCCTGCAGCCCACCTTGCATGGGAAGGGGCGACGCCCAAGGGCAGAAGGCCAAGCAAGCAGTGCTGTGCGGCCAGAAAAACAGGACGTGGCCTTGGCCCAGCGCAGCGGTGGCCCGGAGAAGCCACGTGGCGCTCAGAAGACTGCATCCAGGGTGCCAGCCGTGCTCAGGGGACGGACGGTTATCTACATGCCCAGCCCAGCAGCCCGAGCTCAGCCCAAAGGTGCCCCCGGCCCCCGCACTGTGCCAAGAAAGATGGGAGCCCCAAGCCCCGTGCAGCCAGCAGCTCCAGCCAAAGCCCTCGGCCCCGGGCAGCAGCGGTCTCGGAGCCTGCACCGGCCTGGCAAGACCTCGGAGCTGGCGGCACTGAGCCCCCCTCAGAGGAGCGCCACACCGCCCGCTCGCCTGGCCAAGACCCCCTCATCGAGCTCCTCTCAGACCTCCCCTGCCTCCCAGCCTCTGCCCAGGAGGTCGCTCCCAGCCACCCAGGCTGGGGGGCCCCTGCCTGGCCCTGGGGCCGCTCCGGTGCCCAAGACCCCCGCACGGGCCCTGCTGGCAAAGCAGCACAAGACACAGAAGTCGCCGGTGAGGATCCCCTTCATGCAGAGGCCTGCCGGGCGGGGGCCGCCACCCCTGGCCAGGGCGGCCCCAGAACCCGGTCCCAGAGGCCGGGCAGGGGCCGAGGTGGGCCCGGGCACCCGAGGGGGCCGCCTGGGCCTGGTGCGCGTGGCCTCCGCCCGCTCCAGCGGCAGCGAGTCCTCCGACCGCTCGGGCTTCCGGCGGCAGCTGACCTTCATCAAGGAGTCACCAGGCCTGCTGCGCCGACGCCGCTCTGAACTGTCCTCGGCCAAGGCCACCACCCCTGCTGCCCAGGCCGGCTCGCCCCGCCGTGGCCGGCCTGCGCTGCCTGCCGTCTTCCTCTGCTCCTCGCGCTGCGACGAGCTGCGGGCGCCCCCCCAGCAGGCCCCGGCCCCACAGCAGCTCCCCGCAGCCCGGGCCAGCCCCTGCGAGAGGCCGCCCCGGCGCACCAGCTCCGAGAGCCCATCGCGCCTGCCTGTCCGCACACCAGCGGCCCGGCCCGAGACGGTCAAGCGCTACGCTTCTCTTCCCCACATCAGCACGGCCCCCAGGCCCAACAGCGCCGCCCCCAGGCCCGCGGCTGACCCGGCCCGCCGCAGCAGTGACGGGGAGGCCCGGCCGCTGCCCAGGGTGGCTGCGCCGGGTACCACGTGGCGTCGCATCCGGGACGAAGATGTCCCGCACATCCTGCGGAGCACGCTGCCTGCCACCGCCCTGCCCCTGATGGGCTCCTCGCCCGAGGAGGGCCCGGCTGGCCCACCGCAGCGCAAGACCAGTGACGCTGTGGTCCAGACAGAGGACTTCGCTGCCACCAAGACCAACTCCAGCACATCTCCAAGCCTGGAGAGCAGGGAGCCTCCCCAGACCATAGCCGGCGGCCCCACCTCCCTCCTTGGCAGCGACGTGGACGGGCCCAGCCCTGCCAAGGCGCCCACCCCTACCCCCTTTGTCCACGAGGGCCTAGGGGTGGCTGCAGGGGGCTTTCCTACCAGCCGGCATGGCTCCCCCAGCCGCTCAGCCCGGGTTCCCCCCTTCAATTATGTGCCCAGCCCCATGGTGGCAGCCACCGCTGACTCTGCCGTGGAGAAAGCCCCTGTCCCCATCCCCACCAGCCTCCTGGAATAGTGGCCGCCAGAGCTGGCTTTCCAGAACATCCTCTCCCGGCCCAAAGCGGTCTGGAGGCCCCGAGGGTGGTCCCAGGGCCTGCCTGCCCACCCAGTTGCCCGCCCTCTGAGCCTCACCCCTGCCCACATGGGCCTCACAACTCACACGTAGACGCTTGCTTCTGTGCCGGGGAGAGGGGTGGGCACTACGGGAGGAAAATGAGCGGCAGGCTGGACCTCAAGTCCCTGCTAGAGGTGGTCCCACGGTGGACCACCCTTCTAGCTGGGGCTGTCCTCAGCAGTGCCCTCCAGGGCTCCCAGCCCTGCTGGGCCAAGGATCAGCATGACACTCCCCTCCCCAACCTCGGGAGCTGCAAGGGGGTAACGGTGCCCGCTGAGGTGGGGGACAGGGCTGGGGAGGGTGGCACCAGCGGGAGCCTGCCAGCTGGGGGCTGCGGCAATGCAGGCACAGGAGGAAGCCTGTAATTACAGGCAGGGCCGTAATTTGTTAATAATGGCTCAGCTGGTTTGTTTGCCTTCTCAGCCCCAGCTGGGGGTGTGGAGAGGGGTGCAGCTGAGCCCAACAGAAAGGCAGACCCTGCCCCAGACAGAGACAAGTAGGGAGCCTGGAGACTGAAGGTGGGGGTTGGGGGAGTGCGGTCGCGACCCAGGGCACCCCTGCAACTGGTAAGGAACAAGCAGAGGGGGGTGTGTGGACAATGGGTGGGCTCTGGCTGACCTGGGCAGGCGAGGTCGGTCAAGATGCCCTGGTGGGCAAGGTACCAACGGGAGGGGGCCAAGGAGAGTCAGCTGTGACCCCAGCAGGACTGCAACCCAGGAGAGGAGGTCCCGGCAGACACCTGCCCAGCCACTGGTCTTTCCTTTTTCAATCTTATTCTCCTTTCCAAGGTGAGGAGCCCTGGGTCTGGGGCTCCTCCCTGTGGGATAGCGTGGCTGTGGGATCCAAGGCGGAGCCTGCGCCCAGCCTTCGGACTGTAGGACCTGGAGCCCTGGAACCACAGCCGACAGATGCTAGAGAGCTGGTACCAGCCAAGGCAGGGAGGTGGACAGCAGGCCTGGAGGCCAGGAGAGGCCGCACCCCAAGGCAGGTGTGTGATCCTTCTCCACCCAAGCACACCTTCTGTAGGAAGAGCTGATGACCTCTTCCCTGCAGAGCCTGGCTCTGCGCCGGAGCTGCTCTGGGCCCGCGGGTCTGCCATCACAGCGGCCCCACAGAGCTGCTCCTGGGGGCTGGGGGCCAACGTCCTTTCTCTGGGAGGAAAGGACATGGGGTTGAGTCAAGAGGTGCCGAAGGAGCCGTCTCCACCCACGGGCACCGCTGTCCCGTCCCTCGGACACTATGCTGCTGCCGCCGCTTAGAGCGCACATGGACCACGCTGCGTCCCCTCCTGCAACACCCCGTCCTGCAGGACAGACTCCAGGGCTCTGCCTGAGGGGCCAGAACAGGACACAGGACCAGAAGGGCTGCGGACTGCACCAAATGCTCCTTCTTTGATGGCGCCCACAGTGGGGGCCACTGGGGAGTCTCCCCGGGGAGCCGGCAGGCAGCAGAGGGCACTGGACCTGGGGGCTCCAGGCCAAACTCAGAAACCACGGTTCCTGTCCCCATCAGCAGCGTCACGGCAGGGCCAGGTGGTCTTCCAGGCTTCCCAGACTTGGGGGCTACAGCCAGTCTCCCCCTTGAAATGGGTCCCCACCCCAGCTGACCCGGCTGTGGGGGTGGGGTGGGGCAAGCCCCACACCATGAGACCCAGAGCAGTGCTCTCGCCGCTGTGTGCCTGTCTCCCTGCGTGGGCCGTGGGGAGACCTCCCAGAGCTACCTCTCAGGCAAGCAGAGCTGTGGCGCGACTGGTGGCAGAGGACCCTCCCCGGCTGCCCCTCTGCCTGCCCTCTGTCCGGCCCTGGGCATTCTCTCCACAGGCAGGGCCCGCTCATCCTCGTCCAGCAGCCACTTCTACCTTCTCCACCCACGGCAGTGGGGGCCCAGGGGCCTGGGCAGAGCAGATTCCTGGAGAAGACAGCTCTGGCAGTCACTGAACAATCAACCTGAGGCCAGAGCTGGGGGACTGAAGTCTGATGATCCAAATGCTGCCCGTCAAGCCCTGACCCCTCAGGACGCTGCTTGGCCACCTGGCCACCTGTCAAGGGGACACGGGGCACCCAAGCTGGGGACCTCAGCCCAGGGGCAGATGGACACCCCGAGCTGGGTGCTGAATTCTCAGCATTACCTCACCCACACCGCCCAGCCGGCTGCAGCCCGAGCCGAGCTGCCGTGGTTCATCCCCTGCACCCGTGTCTCCATTCAGTCCTGGGCCTCCCCAGCGTACACACTCAGCTCCCTGTACATACAGCCCCGCCTGTCCCCCCACCAACTGTAAAGCCATCATCTGGTAGGAGGCTGTGGAACCAGGCGTCTCACGCGCACCTTTAATAAACAGCTGTCAGATCGCACTCCACACTGCCCGTGGTGCTGCCCTGAGATGGCGTGGCTGGGACAAGGGTCAGGAGGGGTAATTCACAGGCCTTTCCGCCTGGCCAAACCCGCCCCAGGTCCAATGCTGCCTGCAGAACCCTGCTCCCCAGAAGAGCGAGGATGGTAGGGCAGAGCCCAGAGCCGGGCCGGGGTTTAGGGAGAGCACCCATGCCAGGCACAGGGGGACGGGTCTGGGGAGGAGGTCAGCGGAGTGACCTGACCCTGAGGGGCTCCAGAGAGTAAATAGTGTCCCAAAGACAGGGGTCCTCACCCAGAGATGGGGCCGGGCAGGGAGGGGTGATGCACCCCAACCAAGGGCCAGCTGATAGCAAACTGACTCTGGACGAGGCAGCCTGGCACCTGCAGCTGCAACCAGAGCCAGTCCTGCCCTGTGCGAACACCTGTGCACCCCAGGTCATGTTTCCTTTTCTGGGGAGTCTCTCAGGGTTGAGCAGGCACCCTTTCTTTAGGGAAAGAGCAACACCTCCTGGGGCGTGTAGCGTCTCCCATCTGAGGGCTCTGCCGTGGTGGGGCCCAGTGCTGCCCCAAGCTTCCAAGGAACCCGAGAAAGGACTGGCTCACAGAGGCACCATTCAGGCGACCAGACATGGGGATTTCACCTGAGGGGCTCAGTGGGGTTGTCCACCACAGGCCTGGCCCCGGGGCCACCTCCCACAGATCCACTGCTTCTCTGGTCTTCATGGGATTTGTTTTAGGGTGAATGCCCTTTTCAAGATTCTTTCCTGCCCCACCGCCCACCTGCCCACAGGTGGAGTGTGCAAGGAGTGGGGGCAGTGAGGTGAGGGCTCCGGGCAAGCAACTGACCATCCCATCCTCTCATGGGAGCCCAGGCCTCGCGCCCCATAAGACAGAATCCTGCAGTTGACGGACAGACAAGTGTCTGCCCTGAGGGAGTGCCCACGCCTTAGATGGGGTGCCCGGGGCCCCGAAGAGTGCTACCCAGTCCCTAGGGCTCATCTCAGATCTGGGCCCCGCAGGGCCATTGCTCCTCACAACCAGGGCCACCATGGGCAGGGGAGGAGACTGAACTCCCCCATCCTCTCCCGGAATCTCTGGGGGCCCCCAGTTCATATACCAGAACCAGAGGGGTGGGTTCTGCCAGCTCAGCTGAATGGGTGATCAGTGAAGCAGGGTGCCCGAGGGGAAGGAGGGGAGGAAGGCTGGACCGGCCCTCAGGTACTGGGCCCACAGGAAGTCCAGTCCAGGCTCCACGGCTATTGGGCCCCAGGAGAGAAGCTCTGGGGTGAAGGACATGTGTGCGCCCCAGACCCACCCTCAGAGAGGGGCCCGACCAGCTGAAGCCCACTGCCCCTGCCGCAGCCACACACCCTGGGCAAGCTGCGTCCCCTGGGGTCTCTGGTGTCAGGGAGACGTGCCTAGGCCACGGGAGAAGGGAAATGCAGAACCTGCTTCTGGGACCCAGGGCTCATGTCTGAGGTGTGCTGGTCAGGTGTTCAGGGGAGGACCCAAGGTTCTGCCGAGCCTGGGGGCCAGGTCAGCCTGAGGAGGTGGCCACAGTGCCGGGCAGAGCCACCTGCCCGACCTGGCGAAAGTCGCGCTCCAGCTTCTGCCCGGCTTGCTGCAGCTCCTCACACTTCTGCTTCAGCCGGGTGCCCGCCCGGCGCAGCCTCTGGTTCGTGGCCACGTAGACCCGGCTCTGCTGGTAGAGCTGCTCCCGCTGGGCCTCTGTGTCCTCGGCCCTCCCGGAGGGGCCTGGGGAATCTGGGGACAGGACATGACAGCATCACTGCCCGCTGTACACGGAAAGAACTCAGTTCACCCCCCAGAGAAAGCATGTGACTGAAGAGGACAGGTCACAGGGAAAAAGGCCTGACTCCACTGTCCCCTGGCCCTGCCTTGGGGTGGGCTCCAGTTCCTGGAAAGGGCATTGACCCCATGATGGAATCACAGAGCATGACGGCTCTCATCTGTACTCCTGAAACCTCTCCGTGGCTGTGCAACCTCGTGATGCTCAACACTCAGGGAGTCGGAGGGAAGCAAGGAGGGCGTGACACGCACTTCTCAGTGACCCGCTCCCCAAAGGGCACGCCTGTTGAGCGGGAGATGGGGGGTGGGGCAGAAAGAGCACAGGCTTCAGGGCAAACTGGAGACACATCGAGTTCCCCTCCACTCTGCCTGGTCCCCTGTCTCTCGACAGGCCTGGAAACCCTGGCATTCAATTAAAAATCACCTTATCACCTGCCTTAGTAACAGGGCGGGAAAGCCTGACAGCGCACAGGGAGGCCAAGTGTGGTCCCAGACACAAACACAAGCCAGCAAAGGAAGCCACCTCTCCCCTGAAGTGGGCCCTGGCAGTGCCCAGGCCCCGGCTTCCCCAACCTCGTAATGCCAGGGACCTGGGTCCATGATTCTTAGACTGGGGCTCAAGCAGCCTGGGAGGACCCAGCTGCAGTCGCGGAAAAAATGCCACTTACGTTCCACGGGCTGCCCGGTGCAACATAGCATTCCGGGCGGGGAAACGCCCTCCAGCTGGGCGGTCCCGCGCACCACCGGCCAGGGGTGGCTCCTGGACGCTTAAACTGTGGCCACGTGGGGCAAAGAATTGAATTTTCTACTATTACTTAATAAAACAAAATTTCCCAAAGCGTTTCTCACTCTCTACCTTCCCAGGAGACTTATATGTAATGTCTCTACCCACTAGAATGGCCTGAAGGTAGGCATTTTTATCTTTTTTGTTCACCTCTCTGCTTCAATGCTTAGAACAGAACCTGATCCGTAATAAGCTCTTAATGAAGGTTTGTTAAGTGAATAAATGAACTTCACAGAGCAGAACACAAAATTCACCGTACAACTGTAGGCGTGACCCTGTAGTCACTTAGCTGATTCCATCTTCTGTACAAGGGGTGAACACGCTTTTTCTGTAAAAGGCCAGGCAGCCTCTGTCCTGACTACTTAACTCTGCTTCTATGTCTTCAAAGCAGCCAGGTGCCTCCCCCGCCCCTTCCTGCTGGGGTCTCGAGGCCGCCTCTCCCCTGCTTGGCCTAGGCCCTACCTTCCTGGGCCAGGGCGCTGAAGACGGGGTCCTCGGAGGGGGCCCCGCGCACGTCCTCCAGGATCTGCTCCACCGTGGGGGGCGCCGGGCGGGTGGGCAGCACCACGCGCTTCTTGGCCTTGGAGCCCATCCCTGGAGGCGGGAGAAGGGAGCGCTGACCCGGCTGTTCCTCCCGCCCAGCGAACTCCTGCACAAGCTCCGGGGCTCCGCTCCCGGCGAAGCCCGCCCTGCCCCACTCCTCCCAGGGCCGAACAGCCCAGGCACAGGCGCCTCAGAGTCCGGCTCCACCCAAGCCACAGCTTCCCCCAAAGTTCCCGGCGCCACGGCCGCCCCACCTAGGAGCGCGCCCCAAGCCGCCACCGCGGCCGAGCAACCACTTCCGGTTCCGGTCGGAGCGCGGACCCTCCCTATAGGCACGTGACGCACACTTCCTGCCATCTCCTGCTCCCGCCCACCGCGAAGCCACGCCCCCTCCTAAGGGGGCCGCGCCCTCCATGGGCGGGAGTGATCGGAGAAGAGAAACGATTGGGCCAGAACGAAGGACACGACTTCAGCCTCCCAGTTCTGGGCCTGGAAACCCAAGGGGTGGGCGTAGGGTCCGTTCCCCGCTCTTCTCGCTGCCTAACAAGGCATCCGAGTCCTGGCTCTGTGCAGAGTGGGACACGACCCTCAACCCACGTGGCTGCCATGGGACAGTTACTGTGCAGGCTCAGGCCACGTGGCCGGCGCACAGGGAGCGCTCAGTGAAAGCCCACTGCGCCACTCTCCAGCGAGGTGGCCTGGGACACAGGACTCGGGTCAGCATCTCCCTCCCACACCCCAGTCATGGCCACCTCTCCCATCTCTAAAACCCCCTCCCCACCAAGGTGGGGCGTCGCTGGACGGTGATGTTGGCCCCTCCCCTCTTGGCTAGGATGGGAAGACTGGCTCAGAGCAGAGGGAAGTTTTTGTGTTTTTAAGCAGCTTATAAAAAGTAATTTACACACAACATTGTAAATCAACGGTACTTCGACTTATGTTTAAAAAGTAATTTACATACCATAAAGTCCACCTGTTTAAAGTGTACAACTCAATGTTTTGGGGAGAGGGAAAGAAAGAGTTGCACCTTGTGCAACCATGCCCGCAGTCTAACTCCAGACCATTCCCAAAAGGAAGCCCCATCCCCATCAGCAGTCACCCCTCCTCAGCCCCTGGTACCCTCTAACACACTCTGTGGACTGGCCTGTTCTGGACGTTTCACATAAATGGAGTCACACACTGTGTGTCCTTCTGTGTCTGCTTCTCTCACTGAGCATCGCATTGTGAGTTTTCATCCATGAGGTAATGGGTGTCAGTTCTTCTCTCCTATTCATGGCTGAGTGACGTTCACACGTGTGGAGGGACCATATTGCGTTGTTTATTCATTCACCTGTCCACGGACATTTGGGCTGTTTCCACATTTTGGCTGCTACAGGCTGCTGTGAGCATCCCTGCACAGGTTTTTGTGCAACTGTGTTTTTGGTTTCCTTAGGTACATACCTGGGAGCAGAATTTCTGGTGCACAAGGTAACTCTCTGTTTAATTGTCTGTGGAACTGTCTGTTTCTGGCATGTTTGTGGTGCTTACTGTGGGGCAGATGGGAAAATGACCTCATTTGAGCCTGATCCCCGGGAGTGTTAGGTGAGGCTTAATGCTGTCGCACAGGTGCAGCCACCAAGGCTCTGAGGAGGAAGCCAGAGCCTCATTCTGTTCAAGGCTTGAGACTGGACAAAATGAGCCTGGTGGCAGAGCAGATCCCCAGATGCCCAGGGCCACTGGAGGGGGTGGACCCTGGGGCTCCTGCAACAACCCAGGACTGCTTCTGGGAGTCCATGGGTGAGGCACAACCAGCCTCCCTACTCTGAAAATCAGGACAGACGAGTCCCCACCCCACTGGTGCGAGGACAGAGGAGGGACTCTTAATAGCTCTGTCCACACCCTTTCCCACTGCCCCCTTCCTGTACCTCAGGATCCTCTTTCTGTCCTAGAGAGGTGGAGAACCCAATTTCCAGATGGGGAAGTTGAGGCTGGGGTGGGGGGAGGGAGTGATGAGAGCCATGTACCCCTAGCCATGGTCCAAGCAGCCTCCCAAGGACCTCGAAGAATGGAGAAAATGTACAAAGATGGGGAACCGTTGACGGCCAGCAGGGGTAGAAGGCCGTGTGAATTGTCATTTGCGAATCACACTCTGTTAGTTCCCGGAGTTCCAGAGAAACTCACTCACAAGGATGGAGGAGGGCTTAGAGCAGTGGCAGAGGGAGTCCTGGGACTCAGAGGCCTTACAGCACGTGGGTGGGGTTACTCCCTGGGGACCCTGCCCTGCCCGGCCCTCCACGGCTGGGACTCTGGGCCCCACTGACCCCTTTTCCTTTGTGGGCTCCTGGGTCCTCCAGAGACTGACACTGGGGGGAAGATGGTTTCCATGTGAGATGTGGGGGAACCACCAACCATGCCGTGAAGAAGAGGCCGATGCCCCAAAGGAGCCCACAAGACCTGCACTTCCTATTCAACCTTTATTTGCCAACTCCAGTGGGACGCGGTACCTGAGACTCTGGATGTTGTCGTGTGTTCTCCCCACCTTTCCCCATTCTGGGACCAGGGAGGAAGGGAGGGTGGTCGCCCACCTGCCTCTGGCCTATCTCACCCCCACCCCACCTGAACGGTGCAACTAGACTTCTGGCTCTCTTTTTCCCTTCCACCTGGACCTGCTGAGCCCAACCCCACACCCCCGCCTCTGGCCTGTGGGCCTCAGTGGCAGCCAGGGCCTTTCAGGGACAGGTTCCCACAGGGTGCCGGTCCGGGCAGCAGGACAGTGGTGCCCATCAGGGCTGGGCTGAGGCGCACGCTGGCTCTCCTAGTCAGACATCTCTGGGTTTCAGCCTGCAGTGGGGCCTGGAGTGGTGACCGGGGTGGCCCCCACTGCTGGCAGGTCCGACACACAGCAGCAGGCAGCCCGCGAGAAGGATGCTGCAGAGGAGGGAGTTCCCGAAGGCCACGGCCAGCAGGGCCAGCACCAGGGCCAGGGCTCGCCCATGGCAGCGGGCGCAGGCAGTCACGGTGGGCTGGGAGTGGCCCTTGGTGGGGGCAGGTCCGGAGCAGGAGCCCCGCTGCTCATCCAGCGTGGATGGCGGCGGGCAGGAGGTGCAGTCCAGCGGGGAGCTGCCGCGGCAGGTGTAGCAGGATGAGTGGCAGCTGGAGCACATCTGCAGGGCAGGGGCGTCCAGGCCTCCAGGCCCAGCAGTCACCGCCTGCTGCGTGTGGTTGAAGTACCTCGGCGGGCAGTGGGAGAGGCAGAGGTGGCCCAGGATGTAGGCAGGGCTGTGGCATTCTGCACAAGAGACACGTCCACAGGGCTGTGAGGCCATGACCCACTGCCGCAGCCTGCCTGCCACCCCGGGCTGCACACGCACACTGCCCGCCACCTCCCAGCGGGCGGGCCCTGCCGCGCCGGGCACTCACCCTGGCACAGCCCCTCCGTGTCCCGCTGCACACACGCGCTGCTGGTCACCTGGGGGCCTGGGGGCCGTGCCGTCATATCCTCGGCCGTCCCGTAGAGGAGCAGAGTGTAGCGGTACAGCGTCCCTGGGCAGGGGTCGCGGTGGGCACCGAAAGGAGGGGGAGAGACTGTTGGCAGCCTGGTCCTGCCATTCTGGGCCCCCTACCCCTGCCACCCCCACTCCATCCCAGATCCGCAGACTCAGACGGTGCCCCGGGCCGCCTGGCACCGTCTGCACGCTGTGGACACCCATTGCTCCCTAGCACCTGAACACCTGCTGCGGGCTGGTAAGTGAACACCCACTATGCACCAGACGTGCCTGCTTAGTCTCTCCGAGGAGACCACTGGGAGCCCCTGTGCAGGGTTCAGGAGGCTGGCCCCAGGGCTCGGGGCGGGTGGGGGCCAGCCACAGCCCGCGTGCGGCTGTCACCTGTGTTGAAGTAGTAGCCCTTGTTCTCCAGGCCCAGGGTCCACGAGCCCCGTGGGTCCTCATCCCAGAAGTGGGTGGACATGAAGATCCAGCTGTTGTAGCCTTGGCCGCTGGCATCCAAGGGTCTGGGACAGACAGGAAGGTGGAGGTGGGGAGGGGCTCAGAACCACAGTCCTGCAGGGCGCTGAGCACAGGAAGTGTCTGACTGTGGTGCCACATGCTGGCAAGGGACCAGCCCCCGCAGGCAGGGGTGGGGTCCACTTTGCGGTTGGCCCCTCCAAGTGGGGTCGCTCAGGAAGGGGAGACCAGCCCTGGGCCCGCACCTGATGGCCACGAGCGTAGAGCGGGTGCCCATGGGGCTGGTGAGTGAGATTTCCAGGTCCCCACGGCGGCTGTAGGACAGGGACAGCTGCACCTGCACGTGCTCCAGTGAGCGGATGTAGTTGGCCTGGCCGGCGCAGGCCGACACGTTCTTCCTCACATGCATCTGCTGCAGGATGGGGCTGGGGGCCGCAACTTCAGTGTCGGTGTCGGGGTCGGTGTCCGTGTCAATACTGAAGGCCACTCCTGCTGGCCTGCTGGGGGATGGGCTGCCAGCAGTCAGGGTCTGGGCTCAGATCATGAGACTTGCCCTCTCCTTGTACAAATGGGTAAACTGAGGCCTCAGGGCCTGCCCCCCATGTGTCCACGCCCCAGGTGGTAATGACAGGTGTGTGGGGAGGGTTGGGGAGTTGGCAGGTGGGGGGAGGGCTGGGTAGCTCGGGGGAGGGCTGGAGAGGTGGCAGGGGGTGGCTGGGCAGGTGGGGGAAGACCAGGGGATGTGGTAGGTGTTGGGGGAGGGTTGGGGAGATGGGGAAGGTAAGGGGGTCGTGGGGAGGGCTAAGGAGATGGCAGGTGAGCACAGGGACTGGGCAGAGGTGGCGCTCACGTGGGAGTGTGAACAATGTGGACGGTGCATTTCTTTTGGGGTTGCGTGGGCAGCCACGTCCGGGCCAGGCCCACCAGAAGCCCGGCATCCAGCAGCCCGTAGCCGTAGTGGTGGCTCACTGTGGGGGGGGCAGCTGTCACCGCCCTGTGGTTTCGGCACCCCCACCCCGCCCGGTCCTGCCGCACCTTGGCGTCCCACACCGTTGGTCCTCCAGTCCTCAGCCTGGAGATGAGCCGGCCTGGACGCACGAACCACCAGATGCTGCATGTCCCTCCACGTCAAGAACGGGCTGGGAGGGGGTGAAGGCAGGTGAGCAGGGGCCAGGCCGGGGGGCACAGGCGGTATGTGGGGCCCTACTGGCACCTACTTGGCCTCCAGAGCCAGGGCGATCATGCCCGCGGCCAGCGGCGCAGAGGCCGAGGTGCCTGTGTGCTTGTCCGTGCACCGGTGGTGCAGGTCTGTGGTGACCTGGGGGCACAGAGAGGGACTCAGGGGCCAGCGCACACGAAAACCCTGCCTGGTTCACAAAGTCCCAAGGGCTTCAAGCAAGAGGCACCACAGAGCAGGACAGCAGGCTCAGGGCCCTGAACAGGGTGCCTGCCCTCCTGGGAGACATGAGGGTGTGGAAGGGGCAACCACCGTGCGGCCTGGCCCTGGGACCCCAGTCTGTGTGTCAGGCGCCCACAGGGCAGCCCTGGGAGGAGGGAAGTCGGGGGACCAGGGAGCCAGGTGGGGTGGGCAGGTCCGGCTGCAAGAGGGCACTGGGCAGGCACTCACAATTTGGGGGTCTGTGGCCACGCCGCTGCTGAAGGTAGTGGTGAGCGTGGAGGCGCAAGCCTCACTGTACCAGGGCACGTGGCCCTGCTGGGTGGTGCTGCCCACGGAGAGCGTGTGGATGCTGTTGGTGTAGCCGTCACAGTTGCAGTTGTCATAGTGCAGGCCACCGTTGCCTGAGGCCCAGATGAAGAGGGTGCCCAGCCCACCGCGGCCCTGCAGACAAGAGACAGGGACAGAGACTGGGATGGAGCGTGGGCCTCCCACACAGGCCCAGGCCTCTGTGCCCCGCGCCCGCTCACCTTGGTCACGCCGCGCCTAAAGGCCTCTCGGGTGAGGATGCCCGGGCCGTCCACCGTGCGGCCATCGTCCTCAGGGCCCCAGCTGGCGCTGTAGATGTGGATGTGCTGCGGCTGCAGGCTCAGCGACTGGGCCTCGATGACGTCCGTGATGGTCCCGTCCAGCATGCGCACCCCTGTGTGGGCGGTGGAGGTGGCCTCTGTGGGCATCCTGCCTGTGCCCGGGGCTGAGGGTGTCTGGGGGGGCTCAGCATGGCCCAGGGATGAGCACGTGGCACCCAGAGGCTTCCTCCCCTAGCTCTCTGCCAACTCTCCTGGGTATTTGCAGCTACCCCGGGCCGCGGGCCTGAGTCTGTCCCTGGCGAGAGCCTGAGTACCTCCGATACGGGCGTTGTAGGCGACGCCAGTGCCACAGAGCCTGTTGTTTGCTATCGCTGCCACTTCCCCAGCACAGCGGGTTCCGTGCCTGATGCCAAGTCAGAGACAGGTTCCTGTCACAGCCCCCTCGGTCCCCCAGGGATACCAGGAGCTGCCCCCTTGCCCTGTGGGACACTAGGCTCACCGGTTCTCGTCACTGGGCGTGTATCTCGGCTGCGGGTCTGGGTCGTAGTCGTTGAAGTCATAGCTGGCCAGGGGGTCCTGGGGGAGGGTGGGAACTTGAAGGGGCTGTGACAGGCCTTGGGACGTGAGGAAGCCCTGACCCGGCCCCACGGACTCACGTAGTTGGCCCAGAGGTCTGGGTGGTCCTTCTCGATGCCGTCATCCAGGACAGAGACCACGATGCCCTGGCCGGACAGTCCCTGGCTCCACACCTGCAGGATGTTCAGGTCCGGCTGCACCTTGTTGTTCTGTGCAAGGCGGGGCCAGGGTCAGTGGGGCTCTGGCCTGGTCCAGCCCCGCCGCCCAGCCTGGCCAGCTCACCATGTACCACTGCTTGGAGAACCAGGGGTCCGTGGGCACCACCAGGGAGCGTTTCACCCGCCGCTGCAGTGTCTGCTGCTGGAACCACTGCACCTGGGGGGGACCATGCCGTGGGAGGGGACTTGGATCCACGAGCTTCCCACCCTCCTCCCAGCTTCCTGCTGTCACACTTGAGTGCTTTAGAGGGCCCTGTCCCAGAGACCACAGCAACCTGCCCCTCAGCCCTTCTGCCAATTCCTGGTCAAAAGGCCCAAATCTGCTTCCAGGGTCTGGGTGGGCCTCTTCTCTGGGTCTGCCAAGGGGCTGTGGTTTAGTGGGATGTATGTCTGGGCTGTCCACTGCTTGTCCTGGGGACCTCAGAGTGTGGGATGGGGCCAGGGACTCCGTGTTTGCTGGGGCTGCTCTTGGGGGTCCCCATGTGCCTGGGGCTCTCCCTTCAAAGGGGACCGAAGCCCTCAGAGTACCCGCCTCCAGGGGCCAACAGACACAAGGCTGCTCCCCAGAGTGGCTGGGTTCCCAACCCTGCCCCTTTTCCCATCCTTGTTTTAGAATCCCTCTCCCCAAGACCTGCCCATATCCCCCTGCAGGGCCCACTTCTTTCTACCTCACCCTCCCCAGTGCAGGACACCCCTGTGTGGCTAGACCTGTCTCCTCCTTG
The DNA here is from genome assembly GCF_009834535.1 of Camelus ferus. Taxonomy (NCBI): domain Eukaryota; kingdom Metazoa; phylum Chordata; class Mammalia; order Artiodactyla; family Camelidae; genus Camelus; species Camelus ferus. The sequence continues at coordinate 26,498,864 of NC_045717.1, read as the reverse complement.
GTCCTTCAGCTGCCCTGCCCCTGCCACCTCTCTACAACACTCTCTTGGAACACTGCAGCCTCACTCTCTGTTGAAACCCTCCTGTGGTTCCCCACCACGCTTTCCAGAGCCCACAAGGCTCCTTGGTTGTCTTCCTCTGCTGCACCCACAGTGGCTGTCTCACTCGCCACCAGCCCCCCACCAGCCTTCCTCTGCTGCACCCACAGTGGCTGTCTCACTCCAGGACCTTTGCACATGCTGTTCTGACTGACCTGGCTTGCTCTTGCTCAGACCTTTGCCCTTCCCCCCTTTTCCTTATTGATTGTCCACCCGCTAAACCAGCTGATGTTCCCCTGCCCCCATCTCAACAGTCAGGGCCATCTTCTCCCCATTTGCTCAGCTCCAGACTTGGAAACTGGCCTCCATTTCCCACACATCCAATCCATTAGCAAGCCCTGGTCTCTGTCCTGTAAGCCACATCCCCACTGTAGAGACTAGGGGGCCAAATAGACACCAAGATGCAGAACTTGGTGACTCGCCAAAGGTCACACAGCCATTCATAACAATCACAAGAATAACAGGAAGTGGCTGAGACCCCTGAGGGGGCAGCCTCGAGGCCAGGCTCACCTTGGGGTCTTTCTTCAGGCGCAGGCAGTGGCCCCAGTGCGGAGTTAGGGACTGCTGGATCACGCCCCGGTGCCGCAGATGGAAATACTGCCCGTCAGGGAAGATCTGGGAATGTGGGGGAGCAGTGGCATGGATGGGACCAGGCTGTCCTGATGGAGCTCCCCACAGGAGAGAGGCCAGGCCCCAACTCCTTACATCCTCCCCCAACCAGGGGCCCAGGTGGGGGCTTCAGGTGCCCTCTGGGGATCCCAGAATCTGAAGCTGATCGAGGCAGGAGAGACCTTGGAGTCCTGGATATCTGGGGAACCTAGGGGGCCCCTTCCATCTGTTGGGGTCTGGGGTCCTCCAGCCCCCGCCCCCTCCCGTCAATCCGGGTCCCTCCCACCTGCCCCAGGTTGACGAAGCCGAATTTGCGCGCCAGGCGCTCGACCTCCTGGTAACCCTGGGACACCCGCACAGCCCAGCTGCTGACATAGATGGGGACCCGGGCCGAGGCCCACCCCACAGCCATGGGGCCAACGAGTGCCAGGCCCAGGGCCAAGGTCAGTCGTAACCAGAGCGCAATCCGGGCAGGCCGCATTGCGGCGGGGGCGGGGCGGGGGCGGGGCCTACAAAAGCCCCTCCCCTTGGCCAAACCGCCAAGACGTCCCAGGCGCCCGCCCCGCCCCTGGAGCCATAGCAACCCCTGAAAGGCTTCAATTCCCAGGGGGCCTTGCGTCTCCCCGATTAGAAGGGCGAGATCTGATAGCAGTGTCGGGGGAACACGCGGCCACTCTGGTAGTCTGCAGACTCAAACCCTCCGGAGCCTCAGTCTCCCCATTTGTACAATGACCTTAATCTTCTGACCCAGAGGAGCGGGTTCCCCGTTGCTAAAATTGACCCCGCCCCTTTATCTGATCCCGCCCACACTCATATACGCCCCTCCCCTTAGAATAAGTCTTGTTGCTTCCTTTTCGGACCAACCAGAATTGTCTTTTCAAAAAGTCCCGCCTTCTCAATTTAGCTCCGCCCCATCCTGGTCCCTCAGAGTCCTTCCCTCCTCCTTTATGTTCAGGCCCGCCCCCTCTCTGTTTTCTCCAACGAATCTTTTCGCGTTTCTCCAATCAACTCTGGCTTTTCTCCGGCCCCTCCCACCAACTCCGCCTCCCCAGCACTCTTCTCTCCCTCCCATAGCTCCACCCCCACAGCAGCTCAGCCAATAATCCCCGACCATGACCCGCCCCCCCCCCATCAGCTACGTCCCGCTCCGGCTCGGCCAATCGGGGCCCTCAGCTACGGTGCCCCGCCCCCTTCCTCCAAAGTCGCGGCTGCGGGGGCCGCGGCCCGCCAGAGGGCAATGCGGCGGGGGAGACGGGGCAGGCCCCACCTCCTTTGCCCGCCCTGCCCTCCCATTGGCCAGAGCGGGGGACAGGAGGTGGAGACCGGCCAGGGGGCGGAGACCAGCTCCGGGGCCGAGCGGTGCGGCTCACGAAAGGCAGCCCGAGCGCGACCAAGTCCGTGCGCGGGGCGGCGGTCAAACTCAGGCTGCCAACCCCGGGCCCACCGGTGCCATGGACGGCCTGCGACAGCGCTTCGAGCGCTTTCTGGGACAGAGGAACTTGGCCACCGAAGCGCTAGGGGCGCTCGAAGCCAAGACCGGTGTCGACAAGCGGTACTTGGCCGTGGGTGAGCCGTCGGGAGGCCCTCGGGGCCGCCCATTTCACAGACGGGCACACTGAGGCGCTGGGACACCAGGGCCTCAGACCTGACCCTCCCGGCCGGCCCCGGCTGCCAGGTCCGGCTCTGGCGTCGGGGCACGCTCACAGACCCCCGGGGAGACCGAGATCCCAGGGAGGGGTCGTGGACAGGAACCTTGGGTCTGCCTGCAGCTCCTCCCCGCCCCCCGCCGTGAGGTCTTGGGCGACCCCTTCTCTTTGTCCCGCGGCACCCCTACTCTGGCCGTCAGGTCTAGAGGCTGTCCTCAGTGCCCTGGGTGCCAGCCAGGCAGAAGTCCGGTCCTTCCAGTCGTCCTACCGACCCCGGGGAGGAGGGGCCGGGTAGGCAGCCTATGCCCTGCGAGTCTCCACCACCCCCATCCAGGATCAACCCCAGCGTGGAAGCAAGTTTTCCCAGGGCATGCTTCAGACCAGGAGGCGAAGGGTCACTGCCACCTCCCCTCCCATTGTTTACTGCTAGTACCACCCGACCCTTGGCCTGCCCTTCCTGCTCTCCCATCCGGAGTTCGGTTGTTTGACCGCTGTGGTGGGGTTGGAGGGAGGTTGGATGGGGCCCACAGAGAGGACTGTCCAGCCACCCCTGATTTCACTCCCATTTCAATCCCTCCTCTTTCTTTCCTCCTCCTGACCTTGAGTGGCCCATACCACCTTCTGAAACTGTCTAGTAATTGCCCCTTAAGTGCCTCCCTCTCCTCTTTTTTTGGTGCGCCAGGCCCATCCACTCTCTCCCACCTCTTTCAGGTAGCCCCCCTCCCCGGAATGAATCACAGGACACTTGGTTCAGACACTTGGGTGCGGGCTCTGGGTGAGGATGTGCCACGTGTTTTGAGCACCTGTGTGCAGATCCTGAGAGGCCACTTTCCTCCTATTTCCTCTCCAGCTGGGGGATTCCCATGCCAGACAGCCCAAGGAGGGTTCAAAACCTGTCCCCCCAGGTTCCTGATGCCCAATCCATGTCAGCTCAGCCAAGGATTGCCCTGGGGAGCAAGCGTGACCTGGAGCCTGGCTTTCCAGGTCCCTGGTCCCTGATAACACTAGGCGGGGAATTTAGGTCATAGAGCACTGGGGAGGGGCCTGGTTGGGAGGAGCCTCTGGGGAGGATGGGGGTCACAGGGAGGAAACTGAGATGGAGAGAAGCCGGGGCTACATGGGAGGCTGCCCCTGCTGCCTGCCCTGAGCTTCTACCCCCTCCCTGGCCCATCTGTTGCTGATCCCTGGGGCTGTGCCCCCCCTCCATGTCCAAGGTTATCCTCTCTTTGCTGAGGCTGCAGGAATAGGGATTGAGGGGAAGGGTGCCCTGGGGGAGCTGCTCCACCCCAATCAGCAATTTCCAGGGAAAGGGTGCCATTCCACCAACCCCTCTCCTAGATGTAGGAACCCTTGGGCCCCACCTGCCCCGTGCCAAGATGGCCAACTCCCCTAGCTCCCAGCTCACTGAGGAGGAATCCCAGGGAAGGCAGTGAGCAGGCCTCTCAGGGCCAGCTGGGGATCCCCCCTCCCTCTCCTGACCCCAGACCCCAAGGATAAAGACTAATGCAGGTGGAGAGCGTGAAGGTGATTCTGCCATTTGGTCCACTAGTGGCCTCTATCTCTCTGTGCAAATGACAGCCTGGTTGTGGGGGGCGGAGAAGAGGCTGTAAATGCTCCCAGAAGCCACAGCGTCTCTCTGAGTGACCCTGGGCAAGCCCCATCCCCCCAGCTTACATTTCTCCTAGCTGTTGGATGAGATAGAGCAGGGAGGAACAGAGCCCTGCACACAAGAAGCACTTAAATGCAGCAGCAACCATTATCATTTTAGAACGGCTGACGCTCCTGGGCTCCCCTCACTGTTCCGCTCTGAGACCTCAGACTGCTGGGAGTGTGTTTGGGCCAGCAGAGGGCACTCACAAAAGTGTAGGGAGGGGTCCTCTGCTGAGTCTCGCTAACCCCACTGCAGCCCTGGGGGGCAGGGCCGCTACCACCCCACTGACAGATGGGGAACCTGGGGCTCCAAGCAGGCGTCACGTGGTGGGGTGAGAGCTCTCCTCAGTCTGGGGGACTCTCCAGATGGCGCTTTGCTCCCTCCCACTAAGAAAAGGGCTCGCAAACGGGGCCGCGCTGCCCGCAGGACACTGGGGTTGTGTCTGGAACATCTGTGGCCGTCATGACCGGGGGGCTCCTGGCATCGGGATGCTGCTCCACAGCCCAGATGCAGTGCCCAGGACAGCTCCTGAGAGAGAATGACCTGGCTCCAGTATCAGCAGTGGCCAGAGGGACAGACCCAGGATTAAAAGTTAAAACCTCTGTTGCCTTTCTCTGCTCTCCAGGAGTCAAGTCTTAACGACAGAGTGGTCTATTCAAACTCTAGTTTCCCGTGCTCTGCCCATCCTGTAGGACCCGGAGCGAGGTGTTTCTAATTGCAGAGGTCACACATACATTCAACAAACATTGGGCAGCTCCCTGGTACAGACCAGTCCCGAGGTGCCCATGTGCCCTTGGAGAACTCCCAGTCTCGTGGGGGAGACTGACGTATTAGCCACAAGACTCGGGGTTCAGGGCTGTGATGGGGATGGCCCAGGTGCTGCAGGGCAGTAACTCGTCCTGAAGGGGCTGCTGTGGCTTTGGGGAGGCGTGGGGGTGGCAGGTTTTCCGGGTCAGGCTAAGAGGGCTCTGTGGTCCAGCTCAGCACGTGCAGGGATCCCTACCCATGCCCCTCTCTGCAGGAGCCGCCACTCTGCTAAGCCTGTATCTTCTTTTCGGCTACGGGGCATCTCTGCTGTGCAATCTCATCGGCTTTGTGTACCCCGCATATGCTTCGTGAGTGCCCGCTGGCAGCTTGGCGGGGGGAGCATGGGGGGTGGCCAGGGCCCCAGGCAGCTCCTGACCCTGCCGCATACCACCCACCCCCAGAATCAAAGCTATCGAGAGCCCAAGCAAAGAGGACGACACTGTGTGGCTCACCTACTGGGTGGTGTACGGCCTGTTCGGGCTGGCCGAGTTCTTCAGCGATCTACTCCTGTCCTGGTTCCCTTTCTACTACGTGGGCAAGGTGGGCACCGCCAGGGACGCTCCTCCACACAGGCCCCAGAGCTTGCAGGAGGCGACCAGGGGACCAGGGTTCTAAGTGGGCCCCACCCTACTGCCCCCAGAGTGTAATGGGGAGACTCAGCCCCTTCCCTGGGGAGACAGGCTCTGCCAGGCAGGGGGTCTGATGGGTCCATCCAAGGGGTGTCTGATGGAGGAGACCAGGCCCATCACATGGGTATCTGACGGGGGCGGTCCAGGTCCACCCCAACCCGGTGTCTGATGGAGGAGGCTCAACCCCTGCCCCCAGGGGCACAGAGCAGGCCGAGTGTGACTCCTGCCGGTTCCCGCAGTGCGCCTTCCTGTTGTTCTGCATGGCTCCCAGCCCCTGGAACGGGGCTCACAGGCTGTATCATCGCATCATACGTCCACTGTTTCTAAAGCACCACGAGGCCGTGGACAGCATCGTGAGCGACCTCAGCGGGCGGGCCCTGGACGTGGCGGCCGGAATAACTCGGGACGGTGTGTGCTCCCAGGGCAAGGGGTGTCTGTCTGTCCAGTCTCTGTATGTCTGTCTGGCCTCTGGCTCCCCGGCCCCCATCACCTTGACTCCTCCTAACTCTAACTGGCCTTTACCTGGCATCTCGGCCGCCTCCGTCGGGCACTCCCCACCCCCTCACTGTCTGCCTCTCTCTCCTACGCTCTCGGGAACCAGTCCTGCAGACCCTGGCCCGCAGCCGGGCCCTCGTCACCCCGGCGGCTGTGGCCGTGAGCCCCTCACCACTCTCAGAGCCGACTGTACGTAAGACCCACCCCCAGGACGTAGGGCACGCACGTGTGTGCCCGTGTGCGTGAGCGTGAGTGTGCGTGCCTGCACCTGACTCTCTCCCCGCCAGGGGGGCCCCACACTGGCCCCCAGCAGCCTCCATCCCACTCTCTGCAGCTGAGCACAGCCCTTGGGCCCCTGGGCACAGCCAGACCTACCTCACCCCCGGGCCCTCTCTCTGCAGCCCAAGCAAGCGTGACTCGACTTCAGAAAGTCAAGTGAAGTCCCTGTCCAGCCCCGGCAAAGACCTGCCAGCCGGTAAGCTGGAGGACACATCGCACCCCAAGTCTTCTGTGGCTTCCTCTGAGTCCCCAGCAGAGTCTTCCACCAGCCCCTTGTCTCCGAGCAAGGCAGCCGCCAGGACCTCTGCCAGCCTGAGCCAGTCCCAGCCTCACTCCCCAGCCACTGGCTCTGTCAGTGGCTCCCACCTGCCTGGCAAGGTCCAGGGTGGGCTTCGGTCTCGAGCCAACTTCTCTGGCCAGCCCCAGGCCCCTGGCCAGCCCCAGGCCCCCAGCCAGATTCAGACCCCCGGCCAGCCCCGGGCCTCCGGCCAGACTCAGACCCCCGGCCAGCCCTGGGCCTCTGGCCAGACTCAGACCCGTGGCCAGCAGCGCGCCCAACTGTCCACCACTTCCTCAGGCCCTTCCCAGATGGCCCACAGGTCCTCAGGCTCCAGGCAGCATCCCAGCACCTCCTTCAGCCAGGGGGTCCCCCTCGTGCAGTTTCCCAGTGGCACCACCATCCCCACACAGCCCCCCAACGAGACCCCCGATGGGCCAGGGGACTCAGTCCCCAAGGCCTCCAAGCCAAGCAGGCAGCCCCTAGCACTGCCCACCAGCAGCACCTCAGTGCCCGAGCTGCCTGCCTCCTGCCAATCTGAGTCCTCCCTGGAGTACTCCTCCGAGTCCACCATGGAGGCCAGCTGCAGCTGGAACCACAGACCTGGGCTCCACTACCTGCAGCACTGCTGGCGGCTGAAACACCTGGCCTGCTAGGGAGGACTCAGTAAAGCTCATCTGGACCAACCTCGTCCAGCTGTCTGTCCTTTGGGGGCCGGGGGAGGGGCTTCGCGGGCTCGGTCTCCTCCTCCAGGGGCAGGTGCTGCGCAGCACCACTTCGCAGATGAGAAAACTCGGACTCAGAACGGAGGGCTCACCAACTGGCCAAGACATGCCCGCAGGCCCGGGAGATCCTTGTCCTCACCCCTGAGCTTCCTCCCTCTCCTGGCCTAGCGGTCAGGCTCGCTCATGTCAGACCCCTTGTTTTAAAAACTCTTCTAAGAGAAGCAAGGTAGAGGAAACAGTCCTGCCTTACCTGCGCTCCCCCCAGAAGCAGGCATCGGGCAGGAATTTGAGTTCTCAGGAGGAGACCCTGTGAAGCACCAGTAGGGAGTGGAGCAGGGATAGAGGGGGATGGAGGAAGGCGGTGAAGGTGTGGCCAAGCCCAGCACACCTGCGGGCAATTGGTGCTCTGACTCCCATCGAATGCACACCTGAGACTTAGCCTGCCCAGGTGCTCAGGAAGCAAGGCCTCATCCACCACCTTGGTGGTCCCTAGCCAGCGCCCCCTGCAGGCAGCGCAGGGGGCAGGGCTAGCCAGCCTTCAGCAAAGAGGCCCTGGGAGGCTGGCTGTGGACATCAGCCTGGCCTTCCTGGAAATGGGGAGTGAGAAGCTGGGTGGGCATGGCCAGGACTTCCTACCACCTGCAGTTGGTTTCCTGTGTGAGGCCAGCATGACAGTGATCACAGAAACAGGCAGGGACAGGACGAGTGAGGACAGTGATGGGCCTGCCGTGTGGAGAGGGGCAACATCTGGGTGCACAGGAGCAAATCAAATCCAACGGGATATAAATATCCAAAACACCTCCCTGTTCAAATTCAGGTCCTCTAAAGCAGTCGGAAGCTGGGGTGGGGGAGCTGAGCAAGGAGGTGGTCTTGGCCAGGGCCCTAGACCTGGAACTACACCTGGAACCAGCTCCAAATGGAGCCCAGGGGCCCGAGATTTGTGCCCCTACATCTGTCGGTCACTGGCTTCAGCCCAACCCCCAAGAGGGGTCTGTAACCCTGCGGGGATCTCCTTGAGGTAGCTCCTGTCAACCAAAGACAAATCTCCCACGAGACAGTCAGCAGCCACGCCTGGGAGGACCCCGTGGTGTCCATCACAGACAGTTTTCCTAAACAGGTGGCAGCTTTGCACCGCTCCCAACACTGCAGCCCTGTGTCCTCATCCTTGTCAACTCCAATAAGGAAGCAGGAGGCACTGAGTGCTACTAGAAGCAGGGGGTCCAATTCATCCATTCCTATTGCTCAGCCAATATTGATCACCTACTGTATACCAGGCCTTGCTCCAGGAGCCAAGGGTAGAGTAACAATCCAGAGAGAGAAAAATCCCTGTTCCTAAGGATTTGGAAGGGTGACCATCAACACGATAAACGGATAACACGTCAGAAGGAAGAGAATGTAATGGGGAAATGGGCAGCCGAGAGTCGGGGCGCAGGGGCTCCCCCATCAGGCAGGGTCAGAGAAAGGCTTCTCTATGGAAATGACATCGGAGTAGACATGCGGAGGAAGTGAGGGCACAAGTCTTGTGAACACGAGGGCAGGAGTGGTCCAGGCGGCTACAGAGGAGGAGGACTTTGCCTGGCGGGTTAGAGGAAGATCGGCGGGCTGGTGTAGCGGGAGCCATGTGAGCGAGGGTGAGAGAGGTGGGTCTAGGGGGTGGGCCATGCAAATACCTGCCGCTTCTGGGGGAGCACAGGAGAGGCAGGACCGTTTCCTCTACCTTGCTTCTCTTAGAAGAGTTTTTAAAACAAGGGGTCTGACATGAGCGAGCCTGACCGCTAGGCCAGCGAAGACTTCGGCTTTAACTCCGGGATGTAGGATTTCTTGGAAGGAGGGGATCGAGGCTAATTATTAATGAGCTCCCACCCTGCTGGGAAGTCCACCTGGGCACTGGGGACAGGGATCTTGGCATCTGCTTATCACTGCCCCAGCTGTTTGAAGATGGTGGTGTGACCTTGGTCCGGGGCTGGCTCTCTCTGCACCTGACCTCGCCCCGCTCCCGCTGTGCCCCTCAAAGACCATCCCAGGGCCCCACCCACCCCTGGGTCAGCTCACCTAGGAACACAGGTGAAAGGACACATGCCTGACTCACCAGGTGGAGGCAGTGACCTTTAGTCCGTCAGACATGTTTTAATTTAAACATACAGAAAAGCGTAGTCAGTGACTTGAGGCAAGTAACGCATCAGGGCTGGCCCTGCTGGTCACTCCCCACCCTCAAAGGCAGCCCCATCCACACCTCCCCCCACCCGTGAAGGTCACTTGCATCCCGTCCACGGTGTTTTCTGCCCTCTCCCGTCTGACTCAGACTCGCCGCACTGCCACGGGCAGGGCCCCTGGTGCCCTTCTCTTCCGCTGGCAGAGAGCATGTCATTCTATGGGAAGGCCGTAGGGTGCCCCGTGCCACTGTGGGTGGGCCTTAGCGTTGTTTCGAGTTGGGGGCTATTGTGACAAAAGCTGCTAGGAACATTCTAGAACCAGTCTTTGGTAAGCAGTGCTCTCCTTCCCCTTCGGCATTCACTTGTCAGACTGCAGGGTTTCAGGTGAGAGTGTGAGCCTCCTGGAGCTGCTTTAACCAATTACCACCAACTGGGAGGCTTGGGACAATAGAAATTTATTCTCTCACCATCTGGAGGCCTCAAGTCCAAGATCCAGGGCTGGCAGGGCCGTGGTCCCTCCAGAGGCTCCAGAGGAGGGTCCTTCCTGCCTCCACCGGCTTCTGGGGGCCCCAAGCATCCCTGGGCTTGTGGCCCCATTGCTCCGACCTCTGCCTCCACCACCACATGGCCATCTTCTCGGTCTCTCCTCTGCGTGTCTCTTACAAGGACACCTGTCATTGGATTTAGGGCCCACTTGGATAATCCAGAGTGATTTTGAGACCCTTACCAACATCTGCAAAGACTCTTTTTCCAAATAAGATCCTGTTCACAGGTCCCAGGGGTTAGGGCGTGGACGTGTTTATTCAACCTTACACGTGAGCGTGTGTTCAGCTGTAGCAGAAACAGCCAAACTGTTTTCCCAGGTGTTATGCCATTGTAACCTGCACACCCTCATCTGATCCCGCAGGATGTGAGACAGCCTGGATGGGGTGGTTCAGCAGCCCTTCAACTGGACACGTGCCCTCCCGTGGGTCAGCCAGCTTGTACGGAGTCAGTGAGAGACGAGCACACAGCAGGAGGGTGCTGTGTGCAGAGAATTAAAAACAGTAAGAACAGCATCAGACCCCCCCAGGGCCATGTTGCTGAGCACAAATGTTCCTGGGGCTGCTGAATCCACTGGTGTGATTACTTTTGTCTTAATAACATGGACGCAAGTTTCCAACGTGCCTCTTTTCCTTCTTCATTCTTTAATAAACGTCATCTCCCTTGGGAAGTCCAGAGAATTCCCAGTTCCAGATGCGTGAAGACTCGGCTGCGTGGGCTTCCCTTGAGAGGACGTTCCCATCTGTAATCATTTGCGGTCTCTTCAGGGACACAGTAAATAATAAAACCCTGAGAGCTGGGGATTGTGCAGACACGAAGAAGCAGATCTCGAGTCACTCCATTTCCGTCATTCCCTGTAAGCGTCCGGAGTTTTTATTCCTGTTTAAAGCATCAAAGCCGCGTGGTATCTTTGCTGGGCGAGCGTGATCGCCAGTTTCGCTGTGCACGTTGCTGAATTTGAGAATCTTTAGAACCACAGTGTTTTCTACTCTCTTTAAATCGTTCCGTCGATTTTTTTATTTAAAGCTCAAGAGAAAACCAGAAAAACAACGAAATGCTTACTGCGGAGGGTTACAGGATCACGACTGGAAACAATGTTGCCACTGGCAGGAGAGGCCGTCCAGAGACCGGGCTGCGGGGAGTCCTGGCCTCTGTGGCCACAGGCCATCTCATCTGCTGCCCGAGTGGGCCCTGCACTGGCCTCCCTACCAGCAGGTGCCTCGCCCAGGCCAACTGGTCTAGCTGGTGGGGAGTAGGTGGCAGCGCTGACCCACAGAGCTCTGGGGAGGAGGAGGCTGGAGACTCCCATTCCCTGAGACACCCTCACCCTGCAGTGAGGCAGAGAGGACCACCTCTGGATAACAGGCCCGGGCAGTAGGGCCCTTGGGGGCTGCGGGTAACACCGGGAGCGAGCAATCCTTCTTCCCCCGTCCTGCCACCAGGGGGCGCCCGGGCCCCAGGCCCGCCCTCCTGAGCTGCGCCCCGCTGTGCCCCGCTGTGCCCCGCTGTGCCCCACGGGAGGGGGCGTTCTGGGGATTCTCCAGGCCTGGGCTGTCCCAGGTGCTGCTGGGTCCCTGGTGTACAGGAGGCACTCAATAAATACTCTTTGGAGGAATGTGTGAGTGAACGGAGGGGCGAGGGAAGGAGTCCAGGAGAGTGTGATTGCCAGGAGAGCCGGAAAGGGCACTGGGATGGGGAAACAGGCAGAGAGAGGGGCAGGGCCTGGCCTGAGGTCACCCGCAAGGTCCAAGGCTGAGCCATCCATGGATGGTACAGAAGAGCAGACACTTCCAATCAATACGTGACCTAGGCCTGCCTTCTGGGCTCTAGAATTATACCCAGGACACACAAGGACAGGGCACAGGCTGAGGGCAGGGGCTCTGAACTGCCTCCTCTCTTGGAGTGGCAGGTCTTGAGAACTGCCTGAGATGAACATGCGGCCCCCAAAGGGGCATGGGGAGGACGCTTGGGACCTATGGAAGCCCCATGTGCCCCTATCCTCATATTCCCTGTCCTTGTTGTTCCCCCACCCGGGGTCAGACATGCTGAGAGGAAGTGGGGGCTGGACCAGGAGTGCATGTGGTCACGTGTGAACATGTGGTGAGAGCTCCATTGTGAGTCAGACTGCCAGCGCATCTTGAAGTCTCTGCAGCCAAGTATGTGTAACTGGGGTGCCCTTGTTAAGAAAAAGTGTTTGTAAAAGTTAATAGGAATAAAAAAGGGGTGAACAGCAGTGTTGCCTGGAGGAAACCCTTCCCTGCCCTGAGCTGCTGAAGTTGTCAAGTTTATCTCTGAACTTCTTGGTAGCCAGGGTAAAAGGGGAAACTGGTATGTTACAGTGAATTAACATTGCCTGGGTAGGCATGTCTTCTAGGGGTCATGTCTGTTTGTGACAGAGTCTCTGAATAGGTGAGGGTGCGAGTGTAAGTGGCAATGAGAAGGGAGAGACAGAGTGTCAGGGAGTTAAACAGTGATGAGTTTCCTGGTAGCTAGGGCAAAAAGGGAAACTGATACATTACAGTGTCTGTTTAGGCATGTCTTCCTCCAGGCCATGCTTGCTTGTGACAGCGTCTAATCAACTGAGTGTGAAGCAAGGGGAATAAAAGCAGACACAAAGTCTCTGAGTGTAAAATAGCTGTAAGTTTCCTGGCAGCCAGGGTGAGAGAGGAAATGAGTTAAAGAGTCAATTCAGTGTGTCCTCATCAGTACCTGCCTGCTTGCAACAGTGGATCTGAGTGCAGGAGTAGAAGCGGGTGTAATGAGGAGTCACAGAGCTGCAAGTGGGAGATACTCCAAAGCTCCCTGGAAGCTATGCCAAGAGGGGAAGTATGTTGACTTTGAGCCTAGCCAGGCATGTCCTCCTCGTGGTGTGTGGCTGAGGCCTGGTCTAGGGGCTCAGACAGGGCAGTGCTGGGCGGCCAGGCGGACACGGCTGTCCTCGGCAGGGCTCCAGGGCCGGGCATAGCCGGCGTGGGGCAGCAGCAGCCGGTCCTGAGTGCCATCGGGGCTGATGAGGCGCCGGGCAGCCAGCAGGTACTCGCGATGGAGGGCCAACACTGGGCAGGGGCAGCGGCTCGGTGCCCACACGTACTCGAGAGCACGCAGCGGTGAGCGGTTCTTGTAGATGAGCTGCACGCGCACCTCATAGCGGGTCTCCTGGGCCTGGCGGAGGCGGCCCCGCACTCGGGCCCGGAACACTGTGGGCAGGGCGGGTGCTAAGGCCGGCTGGATGCTCTTCCCTGGGCCCCATCCACACACCCACTGCCAGGCAAGGGAACTAGGGGTCGGGAGGGGCATCGGGGACCCTTGGGGTCTGTGGTAGCCAAGGCCTGGGGTTGGGGTCAGGGTCAGGTCAGGGATCAATGAGGGGTTAGGGGTCAGATTAGGGCAAAGGGTCAAATCAAGGAGTCAAATTAAGGTCAGAAGGAGTCAAGTTGGAGTCAGGTCAAGGAGTCAAGGGTAAAATCAGACCAGGGTCAGAGGTCGGCAGGACAGGGATCAAGTTCGGGACAGTGAGGGGTCAGGTGAGGGCTGGGGTCAGGGGTGTCTTACCGAAGTCGCTGCCACAATAGTGGAGCAGCCGGTGGGCACGACCTCGGGTGTCAGGACAGGGTGGGCAGGGGTCTGTGGAGGCAGTGCCATCAGGGGCACAGGCCTCACCTCCCTGCTTGCTCCCACCCACGCTGTCCCCTCACCTGATGTGGGGGTCGGGGTCTGATGGAGGATAACGGTGGGGGCTGCAGGAGGCTCAGGGGGCCGAGGTTCCACCTCCCGAGGCTGTGGCTGCCACAGGGGCCAGCCCAGGGCCTGTGCCTGTGCTTGGAAGGGGCTGTAGAGCTCCTGGGGGAGCCAGAACTCGAACTCAATGCCGGGGTTGGGCTCCTGCAGGAGGACCTGGGGAGGGGGTCACACACTAGGGAGCTGCAGTCAGGTATGATGGCCCAGCCTTCCCTCTGACACTCTGACCCCTGCCTCCTCCCAGATCCTATAACCACCGCAACGTGTCCAGCTGCCCCATCAGAGGCCCGCCCGTACCTGCAGGAGCAGGTCTTGGGAGGTGGGCCCGGCGGCGCTCAGCGTCTCCTCCCGCCCCGTGGCGCGGGTGTAAACCACGCGGGTGCCCGCCGCCTCGTAGGTCCCGGGCGGGCTGACCGCCCAGTTCCCGTTGAGCACGTAGCGCCCGTCGCCCCTCATCAGCGCTGCAAGGGAAGGGTGAGCCCGAGCTTCCCGGAACAGGCCTGGCCCGCCTCCCTACCCTGGCGTCCCCCTCCCTAGGCCTCAGTCTCCCCGTTGGATCCGGGTGGCCAACAGGGCGCCTCCCCCCGGACCCTGCGGTACCCAGGTGGTTGCGGCTCCGGTGGGCGGCGCGTATGTGCCTGGCGCCCTCAGGGATCAGGGTCACGTTCCAGTACCCAGCGAAGGCACCTGGGCGGGAGGGAAGAAAAGTGTTGGGAACAGGGTGGGGTGTATTTGAAGGATGACTTAAGGCTTAAGTGAAGTGCTGCGGTGCGGGGGTTAGCCAAGGCCCTGGTGCTCGGAAAACGCTTCCTAAAGGATCGGAGTTACGTTTACTGTCGCTTGAGTGCGGCAGCGAAAGAGTTAAGCCCCCATCTGTTCTGCGAAGGGCGGGACAATCTGGCAGTGGCCAATTACAATGACGAGTGGGGGGGCGGGCCGCAGACTGCCCGCTCAGCTCGGGACTTCGTTAAAGGGCCCTCTCAGGGACAGAGTGAGGAAGGGGTGGGCGGTCACCGGCGTCACGGAACACGCGCTGTACGAAGAGGCATGAGTCGTTGGCGCCACCGCAGCGGCCGCAGCGGTCTTCGCGGGCGCCCGAGCCCAGCAAACCGTCACAGCCGGCGCTCTACAGGGGTGGGGAGGACACGCGCGCGGTCAAACGCCCCCCAGCCCGGGGCCGCTGTGAGCGCGAGGGTGGAGGGGTGAGGGGGGCTCATGGAAGAGGGCGGGACCGAGAACTGAAAGGATGGGACTGGGGGCGGGCCCCAGTGGGAGGAGGCTGGGGGTGGAGTCTAGTGATGATAGGTGGAGGCCGGGAGGGCGGGGCGTTGCTAAGGGGTGGGGCCAAGTGAAGAAGGCCCGACCGGGAACTAAATGAATGGGACTTGGGGGAGAGGCCTGGAGGAAGGAGCCTAGGGTGAAATCTAGGGAAAGGCGGGGCCCTGATGGAGGTGGGCGGGGACGGGGCTGGGCCTGGAGACCTCACCAGACAGCGGCCAGCCACGCAGAGCCCTGGGGAGCCCTGGCTGCAGGGGGTACCGTCCAGTACTCGACCAAAGCTGTGATAGAAGTCGTGCCCCTCTGCCAGGCAGTTGAGGTCACACTGGTTGGGTGCTGGGGGGCGGGAGGAGCTGGTGGGCCGGGGGACTGCTATCTGAGTTCCAGCCCCCTCCCTGCCAGTCTCCCCCAGGCAACAATCCCTTTGGGCAGATGACGCCCAGAGACAGACAAAGCCACACACAGAGGCTGAGGCAGAGCCAGGACTGGAACTTAGGCATTCTTCTTCCAGTTCTGCGGGACTCTCCCAGGCCAGTATCTAGGCCTGCACTCATTTGTTCATTCATTCATTCATGTTAAGTCCTAATATTAGGGGGTCCTTACATGTTTCCATTATTAACATCATCACCCATCCTTCACTCATTCTTTCATTCTACAACACTTATTCCACAAACACTTGTTGAGAACTTAGGATTTTCCAGACAGTGTTCTAGGCTCTGGGGTATAGCAGTGGGCAGAACTCACTCAGTACTTGGGCCCTGCACCCAGCAGGTGCCCCGTAAAAAGTATTTGTCCAGTGCTGACTGAGTCCCGCATAGCCCGGGTGTGTTGCTGGCCCTGCCTGGGACTCAGTTTCCCTCTCTAACTTGCAGTGGACAGTCAGATCACACCCACAGAACACCAGCCCCGATCCCTGCTCCCTTCTGCTCAAGCTCTCTCTGGCTCCCACATCCCTGAGGCTGGCTGGCAGACCCTGCCTGGATTGGAACCCGAGCTGGCCATGACAGGCCTCTGTGGGGGTGGGACCATGACAAGTTTCCTCCAATTCTTGAGGCGAAGGGAAAAAAAAAAATCCATGAGGTCGAAAAAAAATCTATGATGGAAACTTTCTTCATTCTAGGATTTT
The DNA here is from genome assembly GCF_009834535.1 of Camelus ferus. NCBI lineage: Eukaryota > Metazoa > Chordata > Mammalia > Artiodactyla > Camelidae > Camelus > Camelus ferus. The sequence continues at coordinate 26,482,812 of NC_045717.1, read as the reverse complement.
CTTATCTGTGTCTGCTCCCACCATGGCGTCTGAAACTGCCTATCTCCCTTAAATCTGGAGGTGCACTGCCCCGGGCACAAAGTTATATAACTCATTATTTTCAGCTCAGTGTGGCAGCATTTCCTGCTGCTAGGGTAAGTTTGAAAACTGTTGGCTTCTGGATACAGCTCCAAGTAAATCCTCACCCCGGTGTTCGACCCTGTGCATAATAGACCCTGCCTCCCTGGGCCCCTGCTTCACATCTCACATGTGCTTTTCCCCACTGCTTCACCTCACCAACTCCTACATATCCTTCAAAGCCCCAGTGCTAATGCCCCCTTCTTGCAACCCTCCAAGTTCCCCTTCTTTCTTAGCAGCCACTTTTCCTTGCCAGCTCTCAACTAACTGGAAGGTAGGCTACTCACCTCCATAGAAGGGCACCCACAGGTAGGTCTTCTGGGTGCCCAGGACAGGGTGGCCATTGTAGAGGGCACACTGGAGGTCTCGGAAGGGCACAGCCCCTAGGGGACAGTCCTGGGGATGGAGATGGATGGATCAGAGGCTGGGATGGCCCTGGGGATACCCAAAAAGTCTGGCATGGTGGCAAGCATACTTGGCAGCAGGGGTAGGGAGGCAGGAGGGCTTCAGGGAAGACTCAGTCTTGGAGGCGGGTAGAACTTACGGGCAACTGGCAGAGGCGGTACTCGTGAGTGTGCCCCCAGCATAGCTCTTCCCCGGGAAACCTACAAGGATCAGGGCTTCCAGACCCTGGTCAGGACCTCCAGGAACCCCTTCCCCAGAGCCAACCTGCCCATCCATCCACCCCCCCAACCCTACCCACATTCCAGCTGAATCAGCTGGATTAAAAGGAGTAGCATGTGTGGGCAGGCCGAGGGTGCGGCCAGGGGCTGGGCTGGGCTGGCAGGAGAGGAGGGGTAGGGACCCCCTCCCGTCCCACCCAGCCCTCCGCACCGAATGCATCTCCGGCTGCGCATGGAGAGCCCTTGCCCACAAGAACTGGAACAGCGGCTCCAGGAACCCCACGGAGTCCACTCGCCTGAACCCTACTTGGGGAGAGAGAGGCACAGTTAGCCTCGGAAGGGAGGCTAGTGACCCCCACAGCACCAGCCAGTTCCCCATGTCCACTGCCCCTTGGATTCATGTCCCCCTTTACCTGAGCGTTGTCCCCCAAACCACAGTTGAGAAGGGTCCACAGCAGGAGCAGGAGGCCCTGGAGGGGGTGGCGTCTGGGGGAGCAGAGGGGGCCCTGCAGTGGGGGTGCCAGCCGGCCAGGGGTTCAACCCCAGCTCTGCCCTGACTTAGCTATGTGATTTTGGACAGTAGCTCAACCTCTCTGAGCCTCCCTTCTCATCTCTGAGACATGAAGTGATAATAGAGCCCCCCACGGGAAAGGTCTGAGAGGCCCGTCAGGCTAGGTGAGGAAAATGGGAGTCGCAGAGCCTGCTATGGAGAGAGAGAGCTCGAAATTATTGCTATTGGTGGTTTATTGTCTTATGATGCACACAGAAGGTGCTTATTCACTGTCTTCAGGAGGAAGGAATCATCCCAGGACAATGCATGAGTGTCTCCAGGGCCCCAGGGCTGTCCCCACTCTCCCCACCATCATCGCTCCTACCTTCCTGTGTGGCCGGGGGCCAGCTGCTCTGCTTCCCCGGGCCTCAGTTTCCCCATCTGTGCAGTGGGAACCAGCTGGGCTCAGTCCAGGATTCTATGAGAACTTGCAGAGGGTGTGGCCAGTGGGAGCTGGAGCTGGTGTCTGGCAGAGGCCCCCCGGCGGCCCCCAGCCTCCAGGGCCCCCTCAGCTCCCAGACTCACAGCAGCAGGGAGCTCCGGGGTTGGGGGAGGGGCAGGGAGGGGTGACCTGGCCCTGGTCCAGTCTGTGCCTCATGGCCTCTTGCAGAGGGTGTGGGACGGAGCCCCAGGGCAACCTGCAGAGGGAAAAGGGCCACCAGTGAGAATGAGGCAGGGAAGAGGAAGACGGCTGTGTGGGTGCGGTGGGGGGGTGGCTGGGAGACTTTGCCTCCCTGGGCCTCAGTTTCCCCATCTGTCAGGGGAGGAATGAAGTCAGTTGTCATTCCCATGTGACCACGGCATGGGTGGCGAAAGGGGGAGGGAAGCAGCTGCCTCGTGAGTCCTCTCTCAGGCCAGGGTCATGGAGCCCAGCGGTCAGCAGAACCCAAAGGACACACAGGACACGCTGGAGTCCTCCAGACCTCGAGGTCCTGGGCACCGGATGTGGAAAGGTCAAGTCCCACGAGACCTTCTAGAACCCGTTTCCCTGGTTATCAGGCTCTCCTGGCTCTGGCATTAGAACTTGGGGCACCAAAGGTCTGGGGCCAAGGTGGCTCCAGGCACTGAGAACCTGGAGGACCGCGGGGCAGGTCCCCCTCTCTGACCACAGCCCGGCAGCCAGCTGCACTTCTGAACCCCAGCCTTGGCTGGCCCAGGAAACAGAAAGCAGTCTGGGCTGGAAGGTGGACATAAGGGGAGGGGGATTGTACATCTGACAGCCGCTCCCCACTGAGCACTGACTGGTGGAGTGAAGGTCTAGGTGATGAAACATGCCAGGTGAGGTGGACCACCCTTCTCATGCTCCAGAGCCCCCTGCCCGAGTAGCAGAACACACGCCCTGTTTTGGCCTCACTCCTGAACGTCAGTGAGATCTCAGGACAAGCCACGCTTCTGGGCCTCAGTTTCCCCAGGAGGAAATGGGGATGAACTTTCTCCCAGCCTGGGAGTTGCTTCCTCGCCACCGCCCAGACTAGGGAGCAGGAGGAGACGCCGGCCGGCATAGTGGGGGGATAGGAAGAGGGACTTACCGGATACGTAGAGCCCAGGCGACGCGTCCTGGCTCCCCGGGCCGCCCCTGGGCTAGCGGAAGCGGCGGGGCAGGCGAGGAGGGGCGGGGGGAGCCCGGGGCGGCCCTTCCCACCCCGCCTCCCAGGGCGCGCCCGGGTCGGGGTCTGGAGGGACGGCGGCCCCGTGCGCCCCCGCGCGGCCGTCCCGCGCCTGGACGCCGACCTGCGGCAGGGGACTGCCCCGCAAGATCCCCGGTCCCCCAGAACTGCGGCCTGGTGACCGCGCGTCCCTGTCCCGGTGCCCTTGGGAGGCCCAGGGCGGGGGAGCCACGTGGGGACCCACCGCCCTTACCCCCACCTCGGGGCTGCTATTCCGGGCGCCGCGGTCAGGGCCAGGGAATGTGCGCGAACCGAGGTCGCCCTGCTCTGGCTCCGGGCGGGCGCTGCCCTCTCTCCACCGACGCCCAGATCGCGTCCCCACGAAAGTCCCCTTTCCCAGCCACTACCCCTCCCTTTCCCTCTCCCCACCCCTCCCTCAAGGTCACGTTACTCAGGAACCCACGCGCCTGGGTTCCGATCCTGGGGCTTCCACCACCCCCAGCTCAGGGCCCCAGAGTTCTGGGGAGAAGCTCAGCCCCAGGGGCCAGGCGTGAGGGGTGGAGAGCCCCCTCCCAGCCCGGCGCATTCCCGGGCGCTGCTGTCACCAGAGGACGCGCCCCACCCAACCTCCCGCTCTCTCCGCCGGGCCCCGTGCTGCAGGCAGCGACTTCGAACTAGACCCGGGTCCAGAAGGTCCTCGTGCCACGTGACTGTGGCCTCACCCTCCCCGACCTCAGGTTTCCCATCCAGGCAATGGGGCCAGCGGGGGTCTCCACCCCTACGACACCTCCAGGTGGATCTCAGCTCTTGGCGCGGACCAGCAAGGACGGGGTTACTTCAGGGCTCCCCACTACCCCCCTTTCCTGGTTTTGCATCTGCGCGCCACCTCCCCCCGCCCACGCAGGGACTCAGCCAGCGCCCGCCCTCTTCTCGCCCTCTCCCCCAGCTCCTCCCTGTTGCCCCGTGATGCTCCCTGGCGAGCAGGTTGAGGACAAGGAGGCATCAAGAGGGTGATGGGTGGACTGCCCTTCTGCTCCCTGGGCTCAGCCGGCACTCAGCTTGAGTGCCCCCTCCTCCGGGAAGCCTACATTGAGGTCTCCAGTCCCTGACCACAGGGAGGGGGTGTTGCCTGTCCCCTTTTGTCTGGCCTCCAGCCTAGAGCAGCTCAGAGCAGGGCCACCCAATGCCATTCATTCATTCAGCACTTACTGAGCACTTACTGTGTACCACAGCTGTGAACCCAGCCAATCAGGCTTGTGAGTGAGGCAGCCCCCGGGAGGGTATAATCCTACCTTCTGACCAGGATGCTCTGAAGAAAAAGCCCAGACCCACTGCAGATAGGGTAGGGGGTCAGGAAGGCCCTCACTGAGGAGGTGATTGACACAAGGAGGTGGGGGAAGGGCAGCCCAGGCAGAGGGAACAGCATGTGCAAAGGCCCTGAGGCTGGAATAAGAAAATAGAGACAGTCAGGAGGTTGGGGTGGATGGAGATGAGGTCAGAGAGGGGTGGGGGATGGGAGAGGGTGCTCTAGTTTTGGGAAAGCTGACACTGGCTGCTGTGGGGGCAGGAGTGGGGACCCAGAAAGCAGTGAGATGTGTTGGTGGCAGGGGCAGTGCAGATCATGTGGGTGGGGGTGAGAGCAGTGGGTGGCTCCCAGCTGTTGAGGAGTGGAGTGGAGTCTGCAGGCCTTGCTGACAGATCCCAGGGGGTAGGAGTTGGGAGGAGGCAGGCAGGGGCTTGGCCTGAGCATCCTGGGAGGGGAGGTGCCCCATTCACTGAGGGGAGCAGGTGGGGGCCTGGTGGAGGGAGGACAAGTCCCGAGGTCACTTCTGGATGGGTCTAGGGTGAGGTAAGAAGAGGCTTGGAGCCCAGGGGCCATGTCTGGCTGGAGATGGACACATGGGTGTCCTCTGCACACAGGGGTGTTTAGCATCGTAGATGAGGCCACAGGGTGTGAGTGTGGACAGAACAGAGATTGGGGCCTGAGTACCAGAGGTCGGGGCGGGGAGCAGAATGGGTGGGCGTGGGGTCCCGGGAGGTCAGTCACAGGAGGATGGGCTTCTGGGAGGAGAAAGGGCAGCCTGGGTGGGGAAAATGAGGCTGGAGAATGGACCAGGGCCCGAATATCAGAATCAATGGAGGTAGTGACCTGACAATGTTAAGCCTGGTGGGACTGCGCTGGAGAGAGGACGCAGGACAGGCAGTGGGGACGGTGTGGGCAGGCGGCCTCGGCGGAGCACCTACTGTGTGCTGAGTTCTGGACTAGGGCCTGAGTGGCATCTGGAATAAATCAGGCTTGGCCAGGAGCTCCACCAAGCGGACAGTCACATCCGCCTCAGATGTGCCTCACTCCCCAAGCCCCAGCCCTCAGGGCTATGCAGGGCGTGCATACAGCGACATCTGTCCTGTGTGGAGCAGACCCAGCAGACATGCCGCTCCGCAGGGATGCATACAGCAGTCACTGCCCTGCAGAAAGTGTATACAGCAGGTACTGCATCCTGCAAGGAATGCATAAAGTAGATGCCGACCCTCCCACGGAGTGCATACAACAGTGTAGCCTGTAGAAAGTGTGTACAGAAGTCATGGCACTCTGCGAGGACAGGTATACAGCAGGCACTGTGTCCTGCGGGAAGTGCATACAGCCCGCACCATGCTCTACAGGGAGTGCCTACAGCAGGCAATGCACTCTGCAGGGAGTGCACACAGCAGGCACTGTGCGCTGTGTGGGGCCCCTAGTGCTTGTGGGATGGCCAGCTGGGGTCGGGGTGAAGGTGTGGTGCACCGTCCCAGTCCATGCCCTGTCCCCAGCCTTTGTTTCCCCTCAGGTCCCCAGCCTCCCACCTTCACCCAGGACGTAACTCAGCTGAACTCAGCTGATTCCCAGAGGAGGAGGCCGAGAGCTCAGCTCAAAACACCTGGTGCAGGCGGAGGGGTAGCTGTGAGGTTTGGGGGCTCCAGGTGCCTGGACACAGACACAGTGGTTGACGGTGTCCCCCTATGCTGAGTTCCCGCCTGGACCCCATCCCTGAGGCCAGGCCAAGTGGAGGCAGGTCCTGGCTGATGTGGGTCATCCGGGCTTCTGCTCGCTCTGTGGTCTCACAGCCTTGAGCCTCCCTGTGCCCAGCCTCCTTCTCACTGTGGCCTCCCTTGATCCCTTGGGCCTGGCCATGTGGTCCACAGGCCACTCCAGCCTCCTGCATAGACTGCGTGGGAGGGGATCTGGCCACCCCAACCCAGAACCTGGGGTCTCTGGAGCTGCCCAGCTGCCCCTGGGCAGGAGCATGAATGGAGTAGGATCGGGGGCCCTCCACGGCGGGGGTCACCCGTGGGAGCTGGGATGGTAGTGCCTTCTCTGCCCCAGGGAGATGCCAATGGAGGGAGAAAGTGGAAAGGGCCAAATTTCAAAATTGGTTGTTTGAGTCCCTGGTTGTTTGAAGCCACTCACCCGTTATTTTTCATTTTGGCAATTCTGGATTTCTGTGACTTCTAATCAAGAGGTCCCCACACGTAGGGACCGGCACCCTTTCCACCCCCCTCACCCCCAGCAGGGCCTGCGGCTTATGCTGCCGATTCGGTGACGGGGGGCTTCATCTTGCCGAGTCGCCCCTGTCTTGGGGGACTCCCAGCTGCCCACGTGAGAGGAATCCTCACCCCTGCCTTACGGGCTGGGACGCTGGGGTGTAGAGGAGCAGAGTCACACGCAGAGAGACTTGGAGGTCTCACCCACATCTGAGTGGGTGTCCTGAGCTCCTCTGGGGGCAGGGCAGCAGGGGGACTTGCCTGAGGTGGGGATGTTGGGGGCAGGACCTGGACGATGAGGGGGAACTGGACGCAAGAGGGTGTGAGGGAGAAGGTGTTCCCAGCAGATAGAACAGCATGTGCAAAGGCCAGGTGGCTGGACGAGCAGGGTGAGAACCAGGCCCAGCGAGGAGGTCTGTATAGCCATAGCGGACTGAAGAGGACGTTGGCTTTCAGGCTGGAGGGGGCAGAGGCCTCACAGGGCCTGGGGGCCAGGAGTGTGGGACAGTTGCTCAAAAATGGCAAGAAATCTAAGGAACGCTGTTAGGTGAGAAAGTCAGAAAAGTTCCGCGTGATCTGATGCCATTTACATAAAAGACAAAGAATCTACCTTCCCATAAACTCGGGCAGGAAGCTGACAGGAATAAACCCCTACGGTCACCCACGATGACCTTGGGGTAGCGGCTAGGGGTGACTTTGAGTTACTGCCTTTTAGGGTTTATTTTAATGTCTTGTCATCTTTCTTTTTCTTCCTTTTTTTTTTTTCAACGGAGGGCCTGGGGATTGAACCAAGGAACCTGTGCACGCTGATCATGTGCTCTACCACTGAGCTACACCCTTCTGTCCTTAATTCTTTTTTTTCTTGAAAGATAATTTTTATTTTAGAATAATTTTAGATTTACAGAAAGTTGCAAAGATATTACAGAGACTTTCTGCCTACCCTTTGTCATTAGTCGTATAATGTCCCCGCCCCCTCGCCCCCTAGGATGTCTATGTCCTGGTCTCTGGACCTGAGGACGTGTCACCTCATGGGGCAGAGGCGACTTTGCAGGTGGGTTTAAGGCCCCTGGGATGGGGGTGACCCTGGATTCCCAGGGGATCCCATGCCATCACAGGGTCCTCATCAGAGGGAGGCGGGAGGTCAGAGTCAGAGAGAAACGGGAGATGCCGCGCTGCTGGCGGTGAGGATGGAGAGGGGGCCGCGAGCCAGGGATGTGGGGCCTCTAGAAGCTGGAGAAGGCAGGAGCCGCTTCTCCCTGGGGTCTCTGGAGGAGTAGCCCCGCCCACGCCTGGGTTTAGGACTTCTGACCTCCAGAATGTGAGATGATAAATGTGTGTTTTCCTCAGCCACCAAGTTTGTGGTAATTTCTTACAACAGCCACAGAAGACAATGACTATTTGTCACATCAAAAGAATTGACATCGGTCTGTTACCACTACAATGAACAGTATTAGTGATCACTGTTACTATTGACCAAACTCCAAATGTTATTTGGATACCACCAGTTTCTTTTCTTTTTTCCAACCAATTTTTTTTTCTGTTCCGGGATCTCATCCAGGAACCCACATGACATTGAGCTATTTCTCTCATCATTGATAAAAAGACACACGCAGGTGAGATACGGAGTACTCCTGTGGACATCTAGCTGGTTCTGATGCCCACACAGAGTTTGCATGCAGCCAGTGCCAATCCGGGTCCCTTAGCAGAGGTCAAGGCGGCGTTGGGCTGAGGGCACCCGGGGGGGAAGTGCACCTGGAGGAGCAGCACCTACTCAGGACCCTGAGGATGCCCACCCAGCAGGCGGGGTCTGGGGCAGCCTGTGGAGGGGGGTCTGAACTTGCCCAAGGCTCCCCAGCGGGTCAGCGCGTACAGGGGACACAGCAAGGAAACACACATCCAGTCCTGTGGGACAGAAACCTGCAAACTAGCAAAGAAATGGCGTGATTTCAGGTGGTGGGTGTACCACAGAGGGACTCACAGGGTGTGGGTGGCCCCTACCTGGGTCCTGGAAGATAAGAAGGAGCTTCTGGGTGAAGACTAGGGGGTGGAGAGCACTTTGGGCAGCGGGAATGACATGTGCAAAGGCCCTGAGATTAGGATGAGCTTGGTACGGGATCTCAGACTGACAGAGGCCAGGGGGGCCGGACCAGGGTGAGGGAGTGGGTGTGTGGAAGGGCCACGGGGGCATACTCGCAGGCTTTTGTATATGATCTAATTTGGTTCTAGAAAGCTTCCTGCTGTCAGGAAGAGGGTGGGCTTTCTGGCCCTGGGCCCCAGAGCATCCCTGAGTCCAGCTCTCAGCCACCCTCCGAGAGTCCACACACATTGTGTTCCCAGACCTGGCCACAGCTGTCCTGGATGATCCTGACCCTGGGCCCTGTTTGGTCCTGCCAGGGAGGCCCCCAGTGGTGTCTTCAGTTTCATCTCTTCCTCTAGATCACCCCTGGGCTCCCCAGATAGGCATCAATGTCCCCCAATGTACTCTGGATACCCCCTCCCTGACCCTGTCTACCCGCCACCCTGCCTGTAGACAGGTCCTAGTGTCACGGCTCAAAGGGCAGAGGTGGAGTGGCTGATCACAGGTGAGGCTCTGCTCCCGGATTAGGGGGTCATCGAGCCCCACAGTGGCCCCCACCACACACACCTCCCTGTCCCATCTTTCACTCCATCACTCTCTGAGCTACAGTGTGGACCATGTGTAGGAGTGTCCCAAGCTAAGTAACAGGACAGTGTGCTTCCCAGATCACTCACTGCACTCAACCCTTGCCTCAGGCTCTGCATTTGGCAAAGGCCAGACTGAGACAGGGCCCTGACTGTCTCCCACTGGCCTGAACCACTTCGGCGGCGGAAGAGAGTGAAGAAAGGGGGTGGGGGGCTTCCACACTGAGCCCTGGGTACCAGGAGAGGGAGAGGAGCCTCAGACGAGAACTCAGAAGATTTAGCAAGAAAGGTGGGGGACAAGTCCACAGAGAGGTGTCCCGGAGGACAATGGAGGACCCTGCTTCTAGAAGGAGCCAAAGACAGTGGGTGCTGGGAGAGGCCAGGACAAGGTTTGTTCCTGGGGGGAGGCTCCGAGGACGTGGCACCCAGGTCTGGGCAATCCCACCCCTTCCCCAGAGATGGGCCAGTCTTGAGGGCAGTCTGAGAGGAAGCTGAAGTCACGGGGTGTCTGGAGCACTGGGATGGGTCCCTCCCACCAGCTCTGCTCACTGGCCGTCCCCAGGGACCTGCCAGTTCTGGCCAAGGGCTCACGAGTCAGGCAGGAGGGCATCCACTGCGCTTCAAAGTCCAGGAGGCAGGAGGCTAGAGAGGGACCCGGGAGCCGGGCTGAGTCTCGTCTGCCTATCCCAGCTAGGGAAACTTCTGGAATTAGGGGGGCCATGCCACTGCTGACCCCGCACCCAGGCCCGCCAGCCTCCCTCGGGAGTCCAGTGCCCCGCACTGTCTCAGCAGCCACCCCCTCCACCTGCCGCAGGTATTTTGAGCAAAGCTTGCCGGCTTCTCCTGGGAAATCTGCTGAATCTGGAGAGTTATCTCAGGTCAGGGAAAGAACAGACTGGAGGGAAATCAAGTGCATGGCCTCGAGGGTGTGGGCTCAGGGGGCTGGGTGGCCAGGCCAGGGGTCCAGCCCATGCCCACCCCAGCCTCCAGAGCCCAGGGCAGGGGTCAGCATGCAAGGGTCAGGCAGCTCCACTGAGTCCCCTCACCCCCAACTCCTGCCCCTTTGCAAAACCGCTCCTGTGCTTGCTACATGCACTGAGCCTCAGTCTTCTCATCTGCAAAATGGGGGTATTCTTCAGCTCCCTAAGGCTGTGGTTTTTTGAGGGGTAGGGAATCTAACATAGTTTCCACTTTTTTTTTTACTGTGGCAAAATACACAGTAACACCAAATGCACCATCTTAATCATTGTTAAGCACACAGCTCAGTGGTCCTAAACAGGTTCACATTATTGTACAGCCATCCCCACCATCTTGTCCAGAACTTTCCATTTCCCTAAACTGAAACTCTGCCCCTATTAATCACCGACTCCCCACCCTCCTCCAGCCCGTGGCCCCACAGTCTACTTTCTCTATGGATGTGACTCCTCCAGGTCCTCTTGTGAGTGGAATCAGATGGTACCTGTTCTTCTGTGTCTGTCTTATTTCACCGAGCATCATGTCCCCGAGGTCCATCCGCACTGTAGTGTCAGAATCTCCATCCCTTTTAAGGTTGGGTAACGGCCCAGGGTGTGGATGGACCACGTCTGTTTATCTGTCTTCATCAGCAAAGGACACCGGGGAGAGTTTCTTCTCTTTGGCTGTTGTGAATCGTGCTGCTACGTTTCTCACTTTATTACAAAGCTTGTTTCATTCTAAAGTGCTGGGGGGAGGGTGTCCCTGCTCGGGGTCGGGGCCGGGGGTGGTCAGGCGGGGCACGGGAGGTCTCCCCAGCCCCGAGGTGGAGGTTTAGCCAGGAAAAGAGCAGGTGGCCGGGAGAGGAGGGGCAGAGGATGTCAGCTGACAGGCCTGCTGTGAGGCTCTGGGCTGGGAATTTAGGATTTCATTCCCCCAGGAGGTTTCTGGGGGTCCCACAGGCTCCGCCACCTGCCCCGGTGGGAGGGCTTCTCCTGTGATCCTGGAGCCTGTGGGGCAGTATTGGGGGGCAGGGGCTCCAGACCCAGCAACCTGCACTCCTGCCGGGGTTTGACCACCGTCCGGAGACCCTGGCTTGCCTGTGCCTTCCTGATACTCCACTTCCTCATCTGTATGACGGGGCTTAGAACAGTGCCTACTTCCCAGACAAGCCACTGCCTGGCAGGGGCCTGCGTTTCTCACATTGGCACCCAGAACCTGACCCGATCCCGGGCTTTGGTTCTGTCTGGCTGACCTCCTGTTGGAAAGCCGGATGGACCTGTCTTGGGCACAGGCTCTGCACCCACAGAAGCACTGAGCAGATACCTGGATGAGCAGGCGGTGCAGGTGTGCTGCTGAGAAGGAGCTGGCTTCCTGCCCCCCGTGGATTCCAGGGCCACAGTGACGTGACGGCTCAGACCCACTGGCCCCCCAGCTGCCTTCCCTCTGCCACACCACACCTGGTTCTCCTTAGCAGAGAACTCAGGCTCCCCGGCCAGAGCCAGCCGGCCCCCTGCGCTGGCCCGGAGTCCTTGCAAAGGTGCCAGGGTCTTGCTCCATCAGACGCACTGGGGCCCCCTCGGAGCCCCTCATTTGATGTGCCAGGTGGACATGTGACAACTCAGATGGTGTTTCCTAACCCTGGTGGCTTAGCTGGGCCAGATTCCGAAATCTGATCTCTGGAAAATTCCGAGGTCTGATTCCAGCCACATGGAGCCCTGCTAACCCCTCCCCATTCACTGTGTTATGTAACATTTGGGGATTAATACTGAGGCGTCCAGAGGCAGCTGCCTGGATTCACACACGGCACTATCCCTTCCTGGCTGGGGAAGCGACCTAATCTCCCTGGACCTCAGTGTTTGCATCTGTAAAATGGGGACAAGGCCAGTTCCCCCACACCTGTGTGGAAGGATGACGCGAAACAAGGCAAGGAGAGGGCTGGGCACTGAGTCTGGGGCACAGCTCAGAGATGCCCCCACAGTTCTCAGGGCCTGCCCACTGTCATCCATCCAACTACTTCTCCTTGGCTGCTCCCCCCAAGAGTCACAACTCCCAGTCTGCCCATCAGTCCCCAAATCCTGTCCGTTCTCACTGCTGACTGTCTTCCATATATGCCAGCCTCCAACTTCCAGCAGTGCCCCTCTGAGTTCAGGGCCCCCTCCCCACCAGCCCCAGCACCAGAGCTACTGGGCTTCTTTTTCTCTCCTCCTCTGAAGCCTGCTGTGGCTCCCCAGTGCCACGATGACCAAGCCTCACACTGTCAAATGGGCTCTGAGGACCCATATGTAAGGACGACCCACAGAGGCACATATTCAGTATAGCTAGACTCACACCTCAAGCGCGCTTTGGGGAGAGCCCTGCCAAGTCCTAGCTCCCACCCGCCCTTCCCTGTTAGATCTCGAAAGAATGAGATGATCCCTCTGACCTCAGTCTCCTGCTCAGAGAAGTGGGCGTGTTGACAGCTCGCTGCTTGGCGGGAGGCGCAGGATTGGAGGAACAAGCGGGCTGAGGGCGCGGGATTGGTGCCGGGCGCCAGCGCCGCTCTGGTCCCTGGAACTCCCGCCAGCCGGGAGTCCCCGCACACCCCCGCGCTCCCCCCACCCCCGCGTCGTCCCGCCCGGAGCGTCTGGACTCCACCCCTCCCTCCTCAGCCAATAAGACGCGCCTCCGGCGGCGCGCGGCCCCCAGAGCCGCGCTGCAAGGTGGTCCCGGCCGGAGGCTGCGCCCGCGCCCGCGCCCGCGCCCGCTCCCTGCGCCGGCCGGGCCCCCGGGAAGGGATGGAGCCCGGGTCGCGGCGGCGGCGGCGCACTTGCCGCTCGCCTGGTCTCCATCTTCTTGCGCGACCCGGCCTCGGGGCGCGTCTACAGGCGCGGGAAGCTGATCGGCAAGGTGGGGACCCCGGCAGCGCAAGCCCCCAGCGGGGCGTCCGGGCCGGGCGCAGGTCCCGGCGAGGTAGAGCGGAGCGGGGCGCGCGCCCGACCGGCCGCGAGCGCAGAGGGGCCGATGTGCGGTCCCGCTCGTTTACCGGCGGGCGCCGCGGCTTTTGTCTGTGCGTGTGTCGCGTGTCCGAGCGAGTCTGGGGGCGGGCGTGGGGCTGGCGTGGGTGCACGCCCAGGTCTGTGATGTGCCCGCTGTGCGGCGCGCTTTGGGTGGCGGGAACCCGTGCGAGCGCGCCGTGCTGCGTCGTGGGTCGCGTGTCCAGGCTGTGGGTGTGCGCCCTACCATTGCGGGTCTCGGAGGCTTTGCAGGGACCCAGCCCGTGAGTGTGTGTCTGGATGTGTCGTACTGTGTGCGCTGCTCCGTGTGTCCATGTACTGCACTGGGGACCGTGGGCTCTAGGCATCCAAGTATGAATGTGTCTGTGTGTCTGAGTGTATCAGTCCCTGTGACCTCGTGAGGGTCTGTGTGTTGCGTTGCCTTGTGTGTCCAGGTGTGCAGGTGTGAACTGTGCATCCATGTGTCTCGGGGGTGTCTGTGTCTGTGGAGAGGCCTGGGCATCTGTCCCCACACATGTGTGCACCCGTCCACTGAGCTCGTCAACCCTCTGCACTGCAGGGCGCCTTCAGCCGCTGCTACAAGCTGACGGACATGTCCACCAGTGCGGTGTTTGCCCTCAAAGTGATTCCTCGTGGTGGGGACGAGGCTGGGCGGCTGCGCCCCCCGCGGCAAGGTAGGCCCCTCGCATCAGTGCCCAGGAGTCCTGGGACCACAGCGGGTCTTCTGAGAGGCCTCTGCCCTGGGAATGGGAGTTACGCCTGCGGGCATGCAAACCTCAGGTGTGCGCACCTGCAGGGGGTGTACACGTGGGGCCCTGCCTGCAGGTGGAGCGCGAGATCGCCCTGCATAGCCGCCTGCGACATCGCAACATCGTGGCCTTCCACGGACACTTTGCTGACCATGACCACGTGTACATGGTGTTGGAATACTGCAGCCGCCAGGTGCCCCGGGGGCGGGGCAGAGAGGGAGCTGCGTCCGGTCCACACGTGCTGCGCCCATCTGTCTCCCCCCACCCCGTGTCTCTCTGTACTTACCTGTTTCTACCTGTGGCCACACCACGCCCAGCTGGGCTCATTCTTTTCGAAGGTCTGCCCACCTGCCCACCCAGAGGCTCTCTCAACTCACCTAGGCACACCAGGCCCAGGTGTTTCTGTGGCCACTTGGGCCCTTCAGAACTCATCATGGCCTCCGGGCCCACCTATGTCCCCCACAGCACTCAGCCAGGCCTCATCTGGGTCCAGCGGAACTTGGTTGGGCCTTCATAGACGCCCTTGAACTCACTTTGCCAACTTTAAGTGCACCTGAGCTCCCCTGTGCCCAGCATGATCCCCTTGCGTTGGCCTCCTCCGCCCATCTGACCGCTGCCTGGGCTCCTCCCTGGGCTCTCAGCTCACCTTTGCCCCGCCCACCATAGCCACGCCCCCCCGGCCCCGCTGAATTTACCTCTGCCTTCCCGGGTCCCTGAAACCCACTGTGCCCCCTAACCTGAGCTCACCTGTGTCTCCTGGGTACCTGCCGGTCACCTGCAGTCACTGGCCCACGTGCTGGAGGCGCGGCAGACGCTGACAGAGCCGGAGGTGCGTTACTACCTGCGGGGCCTGGTCAGCGGCCTGCGCTACCTGCACCGGCGGCGGATCGTGCACCGGGACCTGAAGCTCAGTGAGTGTGGGGGAGGGGCCCCGCGGCGCCTGGGCGTGGCTTCGCCCTCACGCGGAGCCCCACCCCCTGCAGGTAACTTCTTTCTGAACAAAAACATGGAGGTGAAGATCGGAGACCTGGGGCTGGCCACCAGGGTGGGACCCGGGGGCCGCTGCCACAGGTGACTGGAAGGCTTGGAGCAGGCTATCTGGGTGGGTGCAGGTGGGCCAGGAGTGGCACAGGGACCCCAGCCTTCCTGAGCCCCCATTATCTCTCCCAGAGTGCTCTGTGGGACCCCAAACTTCCTGGCCCCAGAGGTCGTGTCCAGGAACGGGCATTCCTGCCAGTCAGACATCTGGGCTCTGGGCTGCCTCATGTGAGTGGCCCCCTGGGAAAGGAGGGTATGGCTGCCCAGGGGGGGCCAGTGTGGGCAGGTGGCAGCATGCGCGGGGAGGTAAGCACAGGTGCAAGGATGCACAGGGGAGACTGAGTGGGGGACAGACAGGTATGAGCGAACACAGGACTGGTGTGTGCAGCTGGGGGGAGGCGGGGGCACGCGCCTGCCATCATTTGCGTGTGCAGGTATGAACAGGGCTTATGGAGGGATGTGTGTGGGATGCAGGACCAGTATGGGCGTGCACAGGGGTGGGGACAGGTGTGTGCTGGCAGCAGGTACACAAGGAGATAGATCAGGGGAGAGGTACAAGTATGAGGCACATGTGGGAGTGGAACAGGTGTAATCACGGATAAAATAAAATTGGAAAGGTACATGCAGGTGTATACAGGTGTAACCCAGGTGCAGGCAGGTGTCCAGAGAGATGCTGGAGTCTTCTGAGCAGACAGGAAGGGCCGGGTGGGAGCGGGGTAGCCAGGTGTGGGGAAGTGGAGCTGATGCAGGTATGGAGCAGGGACGTGTGGGTAGGTATGGCCAGGTGTGCACAGGGAGGTGTGAGCCAACCCTGGATGCCCAGGACAGATGCCAGCAGGCACCCAGATTCCACCCCTACCTGGTGCAGGTACACCGAGCTGACTGGCGTTCCTCCCTTCGTGGCGGCGCCCCTGTCAGAGATGTACCAAAACATCCGAGAGGGTCGCTACCCAGAGCCTGCACACCTGTCTCCCAGCGCACGCCGCCTCATCGCCCGCCTGCTGGCGCCCGACCCGGCCGAGCGGCCCAGTCTGGACCACCTGCTGCAGGACGACTTTTTCACGCAGGTGGGGTGTCAGTGGGTGGGGCCGCCCTTCTCTGGGTGTCTGCACAGACCCAGGCGAGGGTCAGGACTCCCAGGAAGCCTGGGGATTGACCCCCAACTGCCTACTCCAAAGGGCTTCACCCTGGACCGGCTGCCCCCGCACTGCTGCCACAGCCCACCCGTCTTCACCATCCCCCCCGCCGCTGGGCAGGCTCTTCCGGAAGGTGGGCCGGCTGCTGCTGGCCCAGTGCTGGCCACCCTGTGAGTCCACACTGCCCACCCCTCACGTGCTCCTGCCTGGCCTGCCTCTCACACGCCGTCACACCTGCTACCTGCTCTGAAACCTCACCTCCACGGCGGAGGTGGAGATGCTCCCAGCACAGGGCTAGGCTCTGTTTCCCCAAATCCTTGTGCCTCCTGCAGGCCCCTTCACTCCCACGGAGGCCTCAGGTCCAGGAGAAGATGGTTCCGACCCTGACTCCATGGAGTGGGGCAGTGAGGTGAGGTTGCAGGGCAGTGGGGAATGTGAGGGCGTCCTCACCACCAGGCTAGGCAGAGAGGGGTCAGGGGGTCTTCAGAGCGGGGAGGACAGAGCCCGTCACCCACCTCCGCGTCTCCTGGGGGCTGGGGCCGCTGCTGACCCCTGCTGCTCCCTCCACAGGCCTCCTTGTCAGAGAGCAGAGTTCTGTGCCCCGAGCGCCCCATCCACCTGCTCACCCAGGGGACCCTCCGGAGTGACCCGGCAGGTGAGGAGACTCTCTGTCCTAGGCAGGAGCTGTGGGCAGGGAGCGACGGTCTAAAAGTGCCAGGAGCACAGCCCCCTCCTGGCATCAATTTTCCCACCTGTAAAATGAGAACGAAGCCTGAATCCTTTTGGGTTTAAGATAAGACTTTCCCGGATGTTTGGGGCAGGGCTGGTTGGAGGGACCCCATACGGGGCAGAGGGGCCTGGATTCTCTGTCCCCCTCAACATAGAGCTCTGTCTCCCCAGGGCCCGAGCAGAGCCCGAGGCAGGAGGTGGAGGCGGCCATCAGAAACCTGCGGCTCTGCCTGGACTCCGGCCCCCCAGGTAGGGCAGCACAAGAGACCCTGAGAAGCTGGGAGCAGCAGAGGCCCGCCTTCCTGGGCCCAGCGTCCCGGCTGCCGGACTTCCCCAGGTTTCCCACTGCCGCCCCGGCTCCTCTCCTGGGATGGGATCCAGGGTCCCACATGGCCTTGAGTGGTTTTTATTTTTTAACACGAAACCCTGGGAATGAAATAAAGCAGAGCCTCAGAGTGTTTCGGACCTTACACGTCGGCCGGGTTCGCTCACAGTCCAGAGGCAGCCTGGCCCCGGCGCCCCGCTGTCCTCCCTCCCCGAGGCAAGAGCAGCTTTCCTCCTCCTTGGGCTTCTCTCCCGTCTCCTGTGCCTTGGCTGTCCCTCCACCGGCCCTCCTCCAGGGCCCCTGCTCACTCCGCTTCGTCCTCGTGCCCAGCCGTGCAGGACCCCCCAGGAGAGCGGCGGCCCGTCCGCTGGGCCCCCGAGTGGGTGGATTATTCCAGCAAGTACGGCTTTGGCTACCAGCTGTCAGATGGGGGCAGCGGCGTCCTGCTTCGGGATGGCACCCACATGGCTCTGCGCCCCCCGGGGGGGTAAGTCGTGGAGTTCCTATCCCCCTGGGGGCCAGGCCCTCCCCACTGCCTTTCTTATCATTCCACAAGTATTAAGCACCTACTGTGCACACCTACGGGCGCTTACTGCCCAGTAGGGGAGAACAACGCTAAGCAAATGAATTACTAAGTTGATTTCAGGTGGCAGTTTTCTGAAGGAAATGAAGTGGGTGAGGTGAGATTGAGGGTGGAGGCGACTCTGGACAGAGTGGTTGTGGAGGGGCTTTCTGAAGTGACTTTCAGGCAAGACATGAATGATGAGAAAGAGCCTTTGGGAACAGCATTTGAGGCACAGGGAATGGCATGTGCAAAGTCCTCAAGAAGTGACCGAGCATGATGGGTTTGAGGGACGGCAGGGACTCTGGAGTGAGCTGGGGGAGACAGGGAGAACACGAAGTCACAGAGCCTCACAGGCTGCTGTTAGGACTGGGGCAGGAAGGAGGGGTCTGACCCACACTTTTAAAAGGAGAGACACAGGACCAGCAGATGACTGGACTAGCTGGGCAGCCAACGGCGGTGACTTGGGTAGAGGCTAGAATTGGGACTTAGTTTGCGGGCGGAAAGGATGGAGCAGACCCCAGGCGAGATAGGTATACGGCGGGAGGGCAGGTGTCAGGATTGGTCAGAATCTCAGTGTGGACGGGCTGAGCCCGTGGCTCCATGGGTCTGGGGCTCTGGGGTCTTGGGGAGGGCTAGGTGGACATATGGAGAGGGCTGGCCTGTGCAGAGCTGGTCTTCATATCACCATCCGAGGGGCACAGCTGCGTGAGAAGGTGTCCTCGGGTGTCAGGTGCCCAAGACAGAGGCCCTGACAGCTGGCACTGCCCGCGCCCGACCCCCAGCCAAGTCTGCTACGCACCCCACCGGGGGAACCTGGAGACGTTTACCCTGAGGGACGTGCCCGGCCTGCTGGGCACCAAGCTGGCTGTCCTGCGGCTCTTTGCCCGCTACATGCAGCAGCAGCGGCGAGAGGTGAGCGCCAGGAGTGGGGTGGGGCCAGGCGGGGGGACCCCGATCCTAAGGCTGGATCTGCCCGCAGGAGGGTGGCCCGCCCCTGCCCGCCCCGCCAGCTGGCCCCGGGCTCTGCCTGCTGCGCTTCGTGGCGTCCGAGGGAGCCCTTCTGCTGCTCTTCAGTGACGGGTCCGTGCAGGTGAGTGAGGCCCCCGACCCCAACAGGCCTGGGAGGCTGCCCGCTCTCAGGGAAGCCCCAGGAAACAGCTGGCCCCGGGCTGGGGCAGGCGGGACTGACTGCTAGGTCCCAAACTGGCAAAATCAGAAATAACTTGCGTTTAAGAGGCGGCAGAACATCACCTGGGGACGTCTTCCCCTTTGGCGACGTGGACCAGCTGTCGAACGGCAGCTCATTCATCGCAGCTTGGCTTTCGGGTGTGGTTTTCCCGAGCAGTCTCGGCAGCTTCTGAGAAATCATAGCCAGTCCTAAAACAGACTTCAAACACAGAAGTATCACAAAACTTTTTAGTTTAAAAAATTGTTAGTATCTATTTACAGGGAAACTCCCTCTCCGTTCAGACCAGAGTGCCCTGACCTGGGCTGGGTCCCAGAGAGAGAGGACTGTCTTCAAATGGCCCTGCCCACAGCTGGGGACACTGGGCCAGGGGGAGGCTGGCATCCCCAGGTCACAGACTTAGGAAGAGGAGGTCTCACCGGGTGACTAGGGGAAGGGGAGTGCCCTCCCAGCCTCAGTCTGCTTTCTGTGCAGTAGAGCTCTGGGCTCCCCACCCAGAGGAACAGGGTGAGGCAGCCACTGAGATGCAGGTCAGGGCCCCTCAGTCTCTTGTCCACTTGTCCGGCCCAGGGCCCCTTTTCCCTGTGATGCTGGCTCCTCCTCTCTCAGTAGGTCAGCTGCTGCGGCAACCAGTCTCAACTGGTGCTGAGTGGTGGGGGCGAAGCGTTGCTGCTCACAGTCTGGGAACAGGGCCAGCCAGGCACCTCCTACTCCCTGGCCATCCTGCGGAGTCACGGCTGTGCCCCAGCTGCCCGCCAGCACCTCCAGCGTGCCGTCCACATGCTGCAGAGCATCTAGCATTCCTGAGGGTCAGAGTGGACCACTGCATGTTGATGCCCAGGACCCAGGTTCCATTTCTGTTCCTGTTGCTCCCCAAGAGGGGAAGTCCTTGAGGAGAGCATGCAGGGGGCATGGGAGGTGGGAGTCCTTCCCTTGTAGCCTGACTGTTCAACCTAGACTTTAGTTTGGATTTGTTTTTCCTTCATTAAAAACAAAAACAAAAACTTGTCTCTGTAGCCTACCCTCTCCCTCTCTCTGGGGGAGTTTGAGGAGCTTTGGCAAGGGGGCACTCAAGCATGGCATAATCTGAGCCCCCTGCTGTTTGTGGCAGAGACAGACGGGCCAGGGTTTCACCAATACAGAAATTCGTACTAGAGGGGGCTTCTGCCATGACCAAAAATCTAAAGTATGGGACATTCACTTAACGGACCAGCAGTGAGAACATGGTGGAGGCTGGGAAGTTGGCTCAGCTGCACCTGGGACACTTGGGGGTGGGGGGACATACTCAGAGACCAGGTGCCCGGCAGCAGGAACCAGAGCCCACCCTTGGGCATCCACGGGTGGACCTGTCCCTGTGAACCATCTGCTGTCAGTTTCCACATTGCAAGCTGACAGATGAAGCTAAATTCCCAGGGCCAGCACATCTTGTCTCTGGTCCCCTCCCTTCCTCGGGAGGTCAAAGGTCCCCTGGATTTTTCTATCCATTTACATACACGTATGCTCCTGCAGAAAAGAATGAAACCATCAGCCTCGTTTCTTCCCTCCACCACATGCCTGGATGCTTTCCTGCCTCAGGTTTAACGATCAGCCTGGTGCTTTCATGGAAAGATGGGGTAAAGGAACAAAATGGCGGAGCTGGTGGGTCCAGTCAGGGAGGGCACACACCTGGCTGTAGAGGAGAAATTGTTCTGCACAAAAGAGAGGGGAAAACTGGAAGACTGAAATCTGGAGGAATGGGGCGCAGGCAAGGGAGGAGCTGGTGAAAGGGAGGAGGCAGATGCGAGTGTGCACTGTGGGTTTTATCTTTATTATTATTATTACTATTACTGAGGTGACATAACATGAAAGTAACCATTTTAAAGTAAACAGTTCAGTGGGATTTAGTATACTTTCAATGTTGGGCAACCACAGCCTCTGTCTAGTTCCAGAACATTCCATTACCCCACAAGGAGGCCCATCCCCTTGAGCTGTCACTCACTCCCCCACGCCAGCCCCTGACAACCAGGAGCCCCCTCCCTGTGTCTGAGGACTGGCCTGTTCTGGACGCCTCACATCCATGGAGTCACACGCTGTGTGTCCTTCTGTGTCTGCTTCTCTCACTGACCACCGTGTTCTCAAGGTCCGTCCACAATGTAGAGTGTCAGTGCTTCACTCCTTTTCATGACTGAGTAATATTCTAGTGTATAGATAGATGTTTCAGGTAACTCAGTTTTGGGGTGATGTGTTACCCAGAAATAGCTAAACTAATATGCAAAAACATGAAACTAACCCAGCCCCTTTTCTGCCCAGAACATTTGTTTCTGGGGGGAAAAAAAGACAAAACATCCTCAGCCTGTTTAACTGTGTATCTTGCAAAGTGACCTACCTAGAGCATTTATTTCCATCTGTTTGTGGGCGTAAGAACAGCAACAATCTGTGAGAATCGCCCACGCCCTGAGCCCACAATGGCGGTTTATTAAAAATAAACCAACCACAGAATATATTAATTTTGTAACCTCCCAGGCCGATTCTTATTTCTAGGTATGAGAACTTCGAGAGGTGGCAGCGCGCCCGTGCCGCCCTCACACTGAAAGTTTCTGGAATCTTCTGCAGAGAGGTGACCTGTGTGCGTGCCGAGCCCCACCTCCTGGGGTATGTCCAAGGGCTGGCACTTCAAGAATGGCAATGAATCCACGCCAGGGCTGGCTAGATGTCTTTCCTTCCCCTTCCCGTCTCCTCTCCTCTCCCTTTTGCTGAGGAAGCCGCTGAGAGCCTGTGTAACCCGGAAGAGCGAGGGAGCCCTCGGCTTTACTCAGCCCCACCGTCTTCCCCCCAGTCTGGAGCGTCAGCTGAGCCCAGCCTCTGGAGCACCTCTTTATTGGTCCGTGGGAGCATGTGACAGGACGTCTCCTCCAATCACCAGCAAGGGAGGCGGGGCCAGGGCGGCGGCGTCGCGGGCAGGCCGGCTGGCTGGCTGCTGCCGCGGTAACCGTGTGCGACGTCGCAAAGCCTCGCCGGCCGCAGGTCGGCGCTGCGGCGGGCGCCGTCTGCTCTAACCGCGCAGCTCCTCGGCGAGCTGCGGGCTCTCCTTCCCCCGTTTAACAGACGAGAAAACCGAGGCACGTGAGTTGCCTCAATAGATCAAGTGCTAGGAAGACAGAGAGGCAGCTGTAAGCAGTCAGCCTTAATACCCGCACCCCAACTCCCGCCTCCCCGGAGAGGTTTTGAAATCCTAATGACTCCAGGGAATTATGCTGAGCAAAAACAGCCGATGTCGAAAGGTCACGTAATGTCAGATTCTGCTTGTATAACATTTTTGAAAGGATACCATCTTTTGTGATGGAAGACAGTTGTGTGGTTGCCGGGGCTGAGTGGGGGGAGACGGAGGGAGGGGCTGTGTTATAACAGGGCAGCTTGAGGGGTCCTTGTGGTGGGGGTGCACGAACCTGCCCAGCTGATGCTCTTGTAGACAATTAAGTACACACGCGCACGCACACACACAGATGCAAGTAAAACTGGGGAATTCAGAAGTCGGATGAGGATATATATCCTGGTTGAGACGCTGATTGTCGCTTTGTCAAAGGGGACCATTGGGGGAGGCTGGGCAAACTACACGGGAATCTGTTATCTTTTACAACTGCAGGGGAATCTACAATGATCTCAATAAAATTTGCAATTAAAAAGCTCTGTTTCTTGGTTCCTCCATAAATTAAACCTAGAATTACAATATGACCCAGCAATTTTACTGCCAGGTGTCTACCCTAAAAGAATTTAAAATAGGTGTTCAAAAACAAAACAGTGTGTGCAAACGTTCAGAGTAGCCCTGTTCAAACAGCCAAAGTGGAAACAACCCACATGTCCTTCGAGGGTAAATGGATAACAAAATACAGTCTGTCTATACACTCTACTATTAATCAGTCATAAAGAGGAGAGCAGCCCTGACACCCACTCCCACGTGGACGGACCCTGAGAGCACGATGCTCAGTGAGAGAAGTAGACACAGAAGGACACACAGCGTGTGACTCCAAGGATGTGAAATGTTCAGAACAGGCCAGTCCCCAGACACGGAGTGTAGATTTGTGGTTGTCAGGGGCTTGGGGAGGGGAATAACTGTTAATGGCGGTGGGGTCTCTTTTTGGAGTAATGAGAATGGTCTGGAATGAGATAGAGGTGATGGAGGTACAAAATTATGAATATACTTAATGCTATCGAATTGTACACTTTAAAGTGATTTAAGTGGTACATTTTATGTTATGTGTATTTTACCACAATTAAAAAAAAATCCTGCTCCCCACGTGGTCAAGACCAATTACAGCAGAATTGGGGGTTCAGGCTTTGTTGTTTCTTAAAACTCCTCATTCACTCCGAGGAGCAGCTGAGATCGGGAACCGCTGGGTTAGATTACACAGTCAAGACACGTGAGCCAAATGTCAAGGGGGAGTGCGTCAGATGCAGATATAAACAGACTGACTGTAAATAACAATAATACGCCTGAGGACACTGAATTGCTCACCAGGTCATTGTCGTTAAGAAATTGGTGTTGATTTTAAGTCTGGTGGTGATGCTGTGCATTCATCCTTGCCTTGCGGAGAAATGCAGTTTACTGTAGAGAAACCTGAGCTATATGAGGGCAAGGAGGCAGGTGGTGAGTAGCAGCTGGGGATCGTTAGGGAGCTTGAGAATTGGTTACCGCTGAAGGCGGGTCCTTCAAATTGACTCTCTGCTCCTCTGCTTGGATTTACACCTGACAGTTCGCATACTAAAAAGTTTTACAAATCAAGCATAAGCCATTTTAGCTGGGACATAAATCCATCCCAAGTGCTTGAAATAAACCAAAATCAGATGTTCCAATTTTTCGAGCGGAACCCTCTGTATGGATGGGGGTGTGGGGAGATACGGGGACTCCACCTGTTCAGGGCCAATTTGGTCCAATCCCTGAGGATCAGGATGAAAGTTTCTCACTGGGAGGGGGTGTTCCTGCTCCCCCAGGGACACTATAAAGACATTTTCATTGTCAGAACTGGGAAAGCGGTGGGCGGGTTTCCTGGCAACAAGTGGGTGGGGTCAGAGATGCTGCTTCATACCCCACAGTGCCCAGGGCCACCCAGCCAGAGAATAACAAGCCCCGAATATCCACAATGCCTAGAGGGAGAACTTACATTAACTTCTTGGAGAAAGAGTCCAATCCCTGCTCAAGCTGGACACCAGGATAAATCCCAATGGTCAGATGGTACAAGCCAGAGCAGCCTCCAGCATGAGTCACCTGTCTCCCTCCCACTCAGTGTGTGTATTTAAATGCGTGCAGCATCCCAGGACTTCAGTAGGTCGGGTGGTTAGGGATCTGATGAGGGTAAAGAAAAAATATCTCAGTTTGGGAGGTGCCCTGTCGTTTATTCAATCAACAAACATTTAGGGAGGATCCACTGCGTGCTAGCGCTGAGCTGCTGAGCGAGGGACGGTCGGTAGTGGAAGGTGAAAATGACGGGCCGGTGTGGGTCCTGGGGAGCCCACAGCCCGGGGCCAAGGGCGGTTATGTCCACTTTACATAAATAATGCAGAACCGGCTCCACAATTGTTGCTGGAAAGGGTGTCGTGTGCAGCTCTGGCCACACGGTGGCGACAGAGGACGTGCAGTTATGGTTCATCCTGGCCGCCGATGGGGCGGGCCGGGAATAGCGCAAGGTCTGGGGATGGCACCTGGGGGCCCGTCCCGGCAAAAGTACTTAGGGGCTTCAGGCTTCCTCCGGCTCCTGTCCCAGAGCAAACCCACTCCTGGCTAGCGCAAGGATCACTGCGATCCATCCATATCAGTAAACGTGTGGGGACTGAATTCTGCTCCATGCTAACCAACCAGCCAGCCCCTCCCCCAATGTCCTGTAGTTGTGCGTCCTCTCCTTGAGGTCAGGGCTGAATTTAGGAACCAGAGGAGGGGGCTCTCCTGCACATCCTTCACCCTGCAAATCAATGCATGACTCTCTCCTTCCCTCCACGCCTCACAGAGCTAACAGACTTAGCAAATAAAAATACAGGAATGCCTGTTAAATCGGAACTTCAGGTAAATAGCCAGTCATGTTAGGTAGACGGATGTCCCATGAAATGTTTGAGACATTTACTAAGAAAAGGATCCATCACGCATCTGAAATTCAAATCCACTGGGCATCCTGTACCTTACAGGGTGGATAGTTCCAACTCTGGCCACTGAGAGTTCTTTCAGTTGGGGACTCCTGTGTCCCTTGGACACACCCCCATCCTCCTGGGGTGTTTTCAGCATGTCCTTATTTTCTGGCATCACAAGATGTCCAGGCTCATTTTGTATTTTCTCTACTCAGGGTACAGCATCAGCCATCTCTCCAAGGAGTTGGGGCAACTTTTAATACAGCTGTGTGAGTCCTATGACCACTGTGACAAATCATTGCACACCTGGGGGCTCAAAACAGAGCAAAGTTATTCTCTAACAGTTTGGAGGTCATAAGTCCTAAAAAACAGGCGTGGGCGGGGCTGGTCCCTCCGGAGGCTCCAGGGAGAACCGGCTCCTGCCTCTTCCAGCTTCTAGAGGCGCCGCATCCCTGGCTCACGTCCCCTCCCTCCATCCTCACCGCCAGCAGCGCAGCATCCCCCGTCTCTCTCTGACTCCGACCTCCCTCCTCCCTCTGATGAGGACTCTGTGAGGACACGGGGTACCCCGGGGAATCCAGGGTCACCCCCATCCCAGGGGCCTTAACATAATCCTGCCTGCAGAGTCCCCTCTGCCCCTCTGTGAAGTGACTCATTCACAGGTCCCAAGACCAAGATGAGGTATCTTTGAGACCATTATTCTGCTGACTGTACCAGCCCACGAGTTTTCCCTTCTCTGTGGCCTGTGTTGCTTTGGGGCCACTCTGACCAGGACCCCCACTCATTCTCTCATCACAATCTGGGCATGTGGGCCTTCCTGCTTCTCTGGCTTTAAGAGTGTTTCGGGGAGGGAGGGTGTAGCTCAGTGCACTGCTTAGCATGCACAAGGTCCTGGGTTCAGGCCCCAGTACCTCCATTAAAAAAAAAATTATAACAATAACAAATAAAGGAACATAATTACCTCCCCCACAAAAAAAGAGAACCTCCAAGACTACACAGCCAGTCACCTAAGTGTGAAGTCTTTTGTTTGTGGCTCTCAAAATTAAAATTTAAGCCAAGTAAAATTTAAAACTCAGTCTCTCAGTTGCACGAGCCACGTTTCAGATGCAGGGTTGCTCCCTGTGGCCGGTGGCTTCTGTGCTGGGCGGTGCAGACCTAGAATTCTCCCCAGCACAGAGCGCCCTGGTGGACGACACTGGGCCGGAGCACGGCAGAGAGGCGCTGTCTCAGAGGGGCCTCCAGCCCCCGGGGCTACATACTGACTGACTGAAGTATACTCAGGTTAGAGTGTTGGGTGACGCCTGGGCTATTTCATTTTACAGTTAAATTCCACCTGACGGGGTGGGAGAGACTCAAGGAGGAATCCCAAGGCTCCAACTCGCCTTTTACCTTGTCCCCCTTTATCGTCTCCCGCTCCTCTGTCAACCCGTGGTTCCCTGAATGCACCCACTCCCACTGCCTCCAGGGCTTTTTGCCATGCTGTCTCCCCCGACCCGCCATCAACCAGCCCCTCTATCTGGCCTTCCCGTGTATCCTCAGATAGAATTCATCTCTCCCTCCTCCGAGACCCTGACTCCTTCATCCGTCCACCATCCATCCGTCCGTCATTTGTCACCCGTCCAACAAACGCTGAGCATCCACCAGGCGCTGTTTGTTCTCTGCTGAGCTTGTTGCGTTTCCCTGGTCTTGAAGCCGTGTCTGCCTTGGTCCTGTGCAGACTGTAAGGACATCACCTGACGGCAGTAGGGGATGGCGTGGGGACTACAGCGGGCCAGCACTTACTGGGCCCTCACCACGGGCAGGCTCTCTGCTCAGCTACAGGAGATCAAATCCTGCCTAAGTCCCCACATTACAGAGGAAGCTGCAGAGGTGACACGGCGGAGGTCTTGTAACAGGAAGGTGGCAGGTAGGAATGGGACTCAGGTGTCTGTCTCTAGAGCTCTGGTTTCCCTGCACACGGTGGACTTGAGGCATGAGTCCCACCCCAGGAATGTCCCCAGGGACACACATGACCATGGGGACCACAGACAGTTCCCACACTGAGCCCCCTTCGCAGATGGTTCGGTCTCACAGATGGGAGAACCCCAGCTTGCCCCTCAGGGTCTGATGAGACTCAGCAGATGCTGGACCAGGGTCACCCTGATGTGCTGGACCCATGAACCAAGACAGACGATTGCCAAGGGGCAAGAGAGCTCACGTGCAAGCCCTGGGCCAGGCCTCAGCCGGAAGGAGATGAGCACCTGGAACATCTTGACATGTGTCCCAGTTCCCAGGCTGAGAATGTGATCCCTGTGGGTGATCACGAGTTTGAGTTACTCCAACTCAAGGTGGCTGAAACACAGGGGAAGGGCTGATCGGTGCCTATAACTGAGAGGCTGGCCTTATTGCCTTCAGGCAGGGCTGCATCCAGGGCCTCAAATGGCCAGCTTGGGGGAAGGGCATCCCTATTAACCACTGCATCTTCAGAAACCCCTCCAGAGGGCTCTGGCCAGTCTGGATTTGGGCCCCAGCCCTGGGCCTGGCCCTCCGCTGGCCAGCCATGCAGCCACCGCACCCCCCCCCCACCTCATTCCCTGCCAAGCTCCCAGACATCTGGGTGGTCCAGGGGACATCGCTCTTATTACAGGAGCAAACTGACCATCCCACTCACCTGCAGTTCCCCAGAGGCCCCTCAATTTCTTACAGACGCCAGACCAACCCCACCCACCCACTCCCGCCAGGATCCTTGCTCAGGCTCCCGGCTCCTCCTCCCTCCCAAGGAGGCACCCCCAACCTGCCCTTGAACCTTTGGCCCTTGAGGGGCAGGGGGGCTGCTCTTTTTCTGTTTGTGGCCAAACTGGGTGCAGTCTCCATCCCTCACCTCCCTGCTGCACCCACCACCCTCTGTGGCCTGACCTCACTCCAGGTTAGCAGGGGCCATGACCACTCCCCTGCTGAGCTGCAGGCCAGCCCAGGGTCGGCACCGCCCCCTGCCCGTCCTGGTCAGCCGTGGCAGCTGTAACAAATTACTGCAAAGTAGGAGGCTTAAAACCATAGTTATTTGGTCTCCATGTTCTGAGGCTGGAAGCCTGAGATCAAGGCATGGGGCCGCGCGGCCTCTGCAGGCTCCGGGGAAGCCTTCCTGCCTCTTCCAGCCTTCGGGGCTCTGCCTCCCTCGTCGCCCAGCTTCTCCCTGCGTCTGAGTCTCCAGTCTCCCTCTGCATGCTTGTCTCTCCTCTTCTGTCTCTTACAGGGACACTCGGCGTTAGACTCAGGGCCACCCTAGTTTAAGATGATCTCATCGCAAGATCCTTACTTCTATTTGCAAAGAGCTTTTTGCTTAATAAGTGCCCATTCGTGGGTTCCGGGGGCATATTTTGGGGGGCCATGAATCAACACACCCCAACCCTCTGAGCCTCCAGAGCCAGGAAAGTGGACCTAGGGGTACCCCATTTTACAGATGGGGAAATTCCAGGCAGGGCTGGGCTGGAACCCTAGGTGTCGGGGGCTCTTCCTGAGACTCACCCCAGTCCACACAGCCTGGGATGGGTTCAGTACCCCAGGTGCCACTACTTGGAGCCAGAGGATCTGATGTGGTCGCCACTCAGTGGGGACACTGATCATGGGGTGCCCTGTCCATCTCTGGTTGATTCCTCTCCATACCCTCTTGTTGCCCCATCAGACACTCAGAGCTCCTGTCATCCTGAGCCCCTGGCCTCCTCCTGGAAGCCTTCCAGGATGATTTGTCATCTTAGCTTTTCTAGCAGCCTGTGTCCCTCAGACTCCTCGTTGCCCATTCCTCGAGCCAACAGCCTGTGGGGACCCTGGCCCCTGGGCTTGTTCCTGGAGCAGTCCTAAGCCCCTCCCTGTCACCGCACCCCACGCCCCACCCATCCTATCCTCCATGCACTCCAGGGCCTTCTTCTCCAACTTCAGAACTTTGGTGTCACCCACCAGCTGCCAATGGTCCAACCCATGGTCCCTCAGTCCTCACCTCTGGGCCAATCCCAGCCCTGAAGAACTCTGACAGCCCCATGGGCCATGGTCCTCTGGTCCCAACTAGGTGAGTGGGGGACATGGGGGACACCTGTGGTTCATCGCTCAGACATCCTTCAGGGACTGGGAGGGGTCAGGACCCATCCTGGGATTTAGATTCCCAGACCTGTCTCCTCACCTGCACAATGTCAGGTGGACCCTGTCCTGCTGGGGAAGGGTCCCCCACATACCATGGAGCTGCCCCAGGAAGGGACACCCTGGCACCACCCCCTCCACATAGGCCATGGCTGTCCCTGTGGTTGGCTTTCCCCTGGGACGTGGGGCTTTGAGCCTCAGGAAAAGGAAACCTGGCTGGACTGGACCACCTTTCCCTGTAGACCCGATGCTTACAGCACCGGTCTTGAGGAATAGCCTGGAATCAGGCATCCTGAGCTCAATTCCTTTGTCTTGGAGACTGGGGAGTGAGGGGCTGGATCTGAGCCCCCACCCACCCCCTCCCCCATGCCCACCCGCCCCACACCAGGCCAAGGGCTCACGTGTAGTAAAAAGACTTTATTAAGAAGGCTTTGAAGTCAAAAAATAAAACTCTTGATACAATTTTCTGAACCCTTAGGTCAGCTCAGCAAATATATAATCAGTAATTTAGCTGTGTAAGATTAAAGGTCCGTTACTTTATTTAAAATAAAATATATTTTAGTTCTTAAAATTTATTCCATAAAGTACATATTTCCCTATAAATTCCCTACATATACACAAGAGGTAAAAAGTAAAAGTTAAAAAAAACAATAAAAAAAATTTAAAAACTGACAACAGAAACCACAGCAGAAGGGGATTAATAATTAAAAAAAAGTTAGAAAGTTCGGGATGCCCCTCGCCCCCCACCCCCCTCCGGCCTGTGCGCGGCTTACATACTGAAGGGTAACTGTCTGGCCCCCAAGAAGGGAACCATTCTCCTCGGGGGAGTTTCTGCAGAGGCTGAAACCGGGGGGACGCTGTCAATAAGCCATTCGCTACGTACAAAAGAAGGACAACCGAGAGTTGTAAAAACCGTGTTTTTTGTTTTTGTTTTGTATTAAAAAGATCACCCAAGGGTGGGGGGTGTCTTAAATAAAAAGTGCAAGCAGGCAAGCAGGCCTTTTCTCTCTGGTTTATTTTAACCTGTCGACTCAATACTGTCATTTGTTAAGAAGTGAGGTGCCGCTGGGCCGCTGGGTTGCTGTCTCCACGCCTGGGACCGGAGTTAAAGCTCGTCTGTAAACACTGGCCGCGCCGCCCGCGCCCGCCGCCCCTCCGCCCGGCTCCCTTCCTCCCCACCCGGCCTCGGCCTCGGCCTCGGCCTCGCCAGGAGCGCGCCCGCCCCGAGGACCGCCTCGGGGGGTGGGGGGCCGCGGCCGCGGCGAGGTGACCTGCTACGAAAAGATATGGATGGCCTGGGTGGCGGGCGTGCGGCAGGCCGGGCACTCGGGCTCACTCTTGCCGCAGATGCGGACGGCGCAGTCCATGCAGAAGAGGTTGTGGCCGCAGGGCACCAGCGCGGCCATGACCTCGCCCTCGGCGCACACCACGCACTCCCGCGCCAGGGCTGGCGCGGTGGCGCCCGGGTTCGGGGCCGCCGGGGCCTTGCGGCCGCCTTCCGAGGCACTCGAGTCCAGCGGGGAGCACGAGGAGACCGAGGAGCTGCTGGGCAGCGAGGTGGCCGTGGAGAAGCTGGTGCTGCTCGAGAAGGACGACAGGGGGCCCTGCGGGGGCCGCCAGGGCAGCGCGCCCAGCGGGTCGGGCGCGGTGCGGCGGGCCAGCGGGAGCTCCAGGCCCAGGCCGCCGGGCTCGGGCAGCGTGGGCGAGTGGCGCGGCGTGCCGGCCCCGCTGCTGCGCCGGGCACCGGCGGTGGGTGGCACGGGGGCGCCGTTGATGGCCGAGCAGCCGCTGAAGGCCGGCAGGGGCGCAGCCCGCTCAAAGGGGGCCCAGATGGTGGCCGCGGCGGGAACAGTCAGGTCCAGCGCCAGGAAGTCAAAGCCGAAGTCACAGTCTTCTGGGCCGGGCGGCCCTGCGGGGGCCCCGGGACCATCCCCGCCAAAGGTGAAGCCCCCATTGCCTGAAGCGCCGTAGGGGCTGGCGGGGCCCGCTTCCGGCACTGGCACGGGTGGACCCCCGCGGCCGCCAGCGTAGAAGGCCTCAGGGCCCCCTGGGGCGCCCAGCGTTGCGTCCCCGCGGAGGGCAGCCGTGGGTGCCGGGGGCCGCCGCGCCGGGTTGGGGGCCTTGGCCCAGAGACCTGTGGCCGCCCCAAGCAGATCAAGGCAGACGTCGGTGCCAGTTGGAGTGGAAGTCACTGTCGGGGCCGGCATCGGTGAAGGCGCCCGTGCGCAGCGTGATGTGGGCCTCGATCTCCTCGCGCGCCCGGTCCACGTTCTCGGGCATGCCTGTCACGGCGAACACTGGCTCCTTGTCGCGCCCGGGCGTCACGATGTACGTGTGCGTCCGCTGCTGGATGCGCTTGATGGTGGCGCCCTTGGGCCCCACCACCAGCCCCACCACGCGGTAGGGCACACGCACCTGGATGGTGGTCTGTCCCGGCAGGTTGGGCGGGCCCTGCGCGGTGCCCGGCAGCCCGCCGGCCTTGCTGCGCGTGGCGCGGATCACGGAGAAGTGCTCGGCAGCCGACAGGATCTCGCGCTTGGCCATCTCCACATCCTCCTTGCGGCCGGTCACAATGAAGACCGGCTCCTCGCCGCGCACCGGCGTCTTGATGTATGTGTTCGTCTTGGCTCGAAGTGCCTTGATCTTGCAGCCTAGGGGTGGGGTGGGGGCGGGGTGAGACGGTGATGGCGGGGGCGCTTCCCCAGGACAGCCCCTCCTGGGGAGCCCCCACCCTCTGCCTGTAATCTCAGGCCCACCACTGTTCCTCCCTCCTACCCTGGGCCTCAGTTTCCCCTCTGGTCTTGCCATCACCTCCTCCTTAACGGGAATTGGCGAAAAGGCAAGGAGGGACCCTGCTATGTGTTGAAAGGGGTCCCCCCAAATTCATGTCCACCTGGAACATCAGAATGGAACCTCATTTGGAAATAGGGTCTTCGCAGAGGTAGCTTAGTCAAGACGAGGTCATGCCAGAGCAGGGGGCTCCTGAGTCCAATGACTGGAGTCTTTATAGAGGAAGGACACGCAGAGACACAGGAGGCGGAGCCCAGGGTTGAAGTGAGGCGGCCACAAACCAAGGGATGCCAGGGGCTGCCTGCACAGCCAGGAGCAGACTCTCCCTGGAGCCTCTGGAGCCTCTGGAGGAGCCCGGCTGGGCCGGCACCTTGATTTCAGATTTCCACCCTCCAGAACTGTGGGGCTTGTTTCTATAGTTTCAAGCCAGGCAGCTCATTCTACGAGCTCTAGGACACTAATACAGACCCCGTGACACCAACTCCCTGTCTGACGGGTGGGGAAACAGGCTCAGACTGCAGAAGCCGCCTGTAATTCTTTCTGACCAAGTGACCCTCCCCCAAAAGCAGATCCTGGGCCCCCAGTCAGGACGCTGCAAAGGCCCCCAGGGGTCCCAGCCTTGGGGCTTCATCGCTGCTGCCTAAGTTGGGTTGGGGGCTGACCCTGTGGACGGGGGCCAGTGTCCATGCGGGAGAGGGTCAGGCTTGCAGGGTCCTGGACTGGGTGCCTCACCCTGTGTCTAAGCAGCCCTCCTGAGGCTGAGGGGAAGCTGCCCCAAGACATGGAAACACCAGGTGGGGCCTGCCCCGGTCCCTGACACCCCCACCCCAACCCCGGGGCCTCTGAGATGTAGTGAGCCCGAGCCCAGGAGTCTGGGAGACCCCCTCCCCTCCAAGTTCTGGGGAGGCCAGGGACACAGGGATATTGTTTCAATGCAAACAGAGGGTGGCACTGACAGGAGTAACTGTGGCTAACTTCTCCAGCAACATAAGATACAAAGTCAGCAGGACGAGCTGTCCCCGGGAGGAAGCGGGGGAGAAGGGGCCTGGGCCAGGGGTTAGGCGTCAGCCCCCACCCAGTGCTTTGAGAAAAGTCGGGACAGGCAAGGCGGGGTCAGAAAGCTCCCAGGGAGGAGGCGGGTGGGAAGCCTCTGCTCTCCTCCCATCTCCTGGTCCCCAGCCACTCCTTCCATGGCCACCCAGGGTCCTCCCCCTTAATGGCTGCATGGCCTTACTGGCAACCCCAAAGGCACCCTGACTTGTGGCTCCCTCCACTCCTGCTGGGATGGTCTCTTCACCTGGCAGCTGGGGAGGCCCCTTCTGCAGCTCCCCTGCACATGACCTTCCCCATTTGTAACATTATCCTCACTGCTACCCCCTACCCCCACTGTCTTCTCCCTTCTCTGCATCAAATTGCAGCCCAGCATCTCCTCTCCCAGGAAGCCCACCCTGACTATGCTGGCCAGGCCACAGCACACACTTCTGAGAGTTTCTCCTCACACTGTATGTCTGGTTTTCTGAACTCCCCAAGGCTGGGGGACTGTGCTGTAAGGGCCGGAGCACTGGGGATTGCCCTGGGCACTTGAGGGAACTGTCCTGTGCCTCAGTTTCCTCACCTGCCAAAGGCAGGCAGAAAAAGACCCAGTCTCACACGTTGGGGAGCAGTCCCAGAATGGCACCCCACTTTTGCAAGTCTTAAGGGCAAGTGGAGGGAGGATTAAAATCTCTCCCATAATGTTTGGTTCCAGCAACTCCAGTCAAGGGGAGGGAAGTGAGGCCAGGAGAAAGGGCAGGGTATTTGCCAAAGTCCGGTGAGAGGAACACCCACTATCTGGACCCTTTGTACAGCAGGAAGTGGGCCTTGCTCCCAATCATATGGGGTGGCTGAGGCCTGGACCCCAAGTGCTGGGGGGGCCTGGAGGGTCACAGGCTGTGGGCCACATGTAGAAAGGTGGCTGAGTGAGATGGCAGTTGTGGGGGAGGGGCTGGAAAGGGGCAGAGAAGGGGTGCCTGGCCACACGGGGGACCTGGCAGTTTCCCACTGGCCGGCACCCATCCTGCTCTGGCCCATAGGGTGGCCTTGGGTGGAGCCCTGGGTGGCCAAGCGGAGCCCAATTCACTAACCGCACTTCAGCTGCGGCACTCACTGGCTCCCTAAACCCCACCCACACTAAGACCCCAAGAGGCAGCAGAGCACGGGGGTGGGACTGTGCAGGCCAGGATACTGGGGTTCCAAGAGAGACCCTGGGGCTGGCACCAATTGGCAGGCAATGCAGAAATGCAGATTCCTGGGCCCTACCCCCAGGATTGCAGCTCAGAGAGCCCAGGAAGGCAAGTGACTGTCACAGAGGCCGCCTGCCCCAGGCCCCAGCAGCCCTCACCCACAGCAGTGTAGCCTACTGAGAGGGGCAGGGCTGCAGGTCCCCGCGGGAAGGCTAGATGCAGGCAGCCCTCAGCTGTCCCACTGCTCACGTGACCCCAAACGGGGGTCCAGGCCACCCCTGTGCTGGACACTCAGGGAACCAAGCCACATGGGCTCTTCCCCAAGGGAGCCCACATGGGTGACCATGGGCCACACTTAGCAAGGAACCCTCAAGGCTGTGTGCGGGAGCCGAGGCGGCTACCCCTGGGGAGGCGGTGTGGGCTGGGGGAGAGCTCCTGGCTAAGGGAACAGCAGGTGACAGAGTCCGGAAGCAGGACGGGGCTGGGACAAGTCAGTCCTATCCACTGCTGTCCCCAGCCCAGTGGGGTGCTGTCCCCAGAGCAAGGCTGAGTCACAGCAGGGTGGCCTGGGGGCCAAGCTGGCTCACTTGTGAAACGGGGCAGTGGTCACCCCCACGCAGGCAGGGCAGGGTGCATCTACATTTGCCAAGTAAGGAACCCCCAACCCAGGCCCAGGACCCCCTTTCTTCTTGTGTCCCACAGTGGACCGGGGAGAACCTCAAGGCAGGGGTCCCACCAATCCCGCTGTGCCTGCATGCCACACCCTCAGGGGTGGGCCACGCACAAGCAGAGCAGCCCCCACCCCTCGCCAAGGGCCGCCGTAGGGGCCCCAGCTGGCTGGCAGGTCACTGGTTCCTGCCTGAGAGCCTGCTGTGCAGCTGGCCCACCCGGCCACAGCCACGCCCCAAAGTCAGGGCAAGGGCGGCAAGGCAGGAGGGCACAGGCTGCAGGGTGTCTCAGAAGGAAAAGGGCCCAAGGTCACGGCATGGCAAGGGCACACCAGCCCCTCAATGACCTTCACCAGTGCCTTTACTAGTCCTTCTGGGTTTCCTCTTTTCCTGTCTGTAGGAGGGGCCATCTCCCCGCCACCCCCAACCTGGGGGCTTTGGAAGGTGGAAAGTTCTTTCCTGGCTCATCCCTGCTCCCTGCAGTGCAGGCAGAGCCCAAAAGACCAGGGTTCAAGTCCCGGCCCAGCTGCCCGGTTCTAGCTGCACTTCTCAGGTGGGTGATTGGAAGTGGCAGGGTGGTCCCCGGGGGACACCTCAGGGCTCAGCGAGGTGGGGCATGTTGAGGCTCCTTCTCTGTGGGTCCAGGGCACCTTCTGGGCCTCTCAGCCTCAGGGATGAGAGAGAACTCCAAAGACTGTAACCACCTGCCCCGTGCCCAGGAGATGCACGGGCCTGCTCCAGGACTGAGAAGACCGAGGCTCAGAGGACAGCAAGGGGGTGTCAGGAAAGATCAACCCCGAGTCTGTGGCTCTGGGTGGCTGAGGCTTGGGGCGGGGAGCGGTCCCGGACCTGGGATTTGACAGAAAAGGGTAAGTTCAGGGCAGGCTATGCATGCCCCTCTGCACCAAGGAAGCAGAGCAGTAAGAAGGGACAGGTTTTGTGTCCAGGGTCCCACCAAGTGGACAGTGGGGTGGGTGACAGAGGACGGGCTGGGCACAGAGTCTTCCAGGGTGTGCTCAAGAACTGGGTGTGGAGACGGGAGCTACAGATGCTTCCAGAGCTGGGGGCATGCAGGGCTGCTGAAGCTGCCATCCTGACCTGGCCTTCCTGCTCCTTCCTGGTGCCCTGTGCCCCCCTCACAGGGTAGCTACTGTGCGCTGGCCTGGAGCTGGGAGGAGAACTGGCATTTTGCTTGGGAATCCTCACCGAAACCCTCCCCCTGTCACAGATGAGCTCTCATGCTCAGGGTCACAGGGCCACTCCAGGCTGCAGGGAGAGCTTGCAGGGCAGGCCTTGCTGTCTGCCATCAGCAGGAACTCAGCTGGCACCCAGTAAATGGGTTCCCAACACACATGCCGAGGTCAGGGTGGAGCCTGACTACTGGCCACCAGAGACCCTTCGGCACAAGGCCGTGATCTGGTGCCCTTGCTAGACTCTGCCGCCACCCAGGTGGCTAAGGCCCCTCTGGACCCTTGGGGGCCAGGATGCAGATATTCACTGGTAACCTGCCCTCAACCTCCACCTCTGGGCAGATCAGCATAGTGACCTTGGGCAACAGCCCCCAGGCCTCAGGCTCCTGAATGCTCAGTCTGGGGCAGCTGTCTCGTTACACAGGGCAGTTATGGGGGACAGGGACAGGGAGAGGGTGGCGGAGGGGAAACGTCTGGTGTGGGGTCTCACCCTGCCTGCCCACAGAGGCGGCCACAGGGCTTGGAGAACGGCTTCCCTGTCCCCCTCCCCAGCTCCCATTCCTGAGGGTGGTGGGTCCCTTGGCCCAGCACAACACTTGGCCCTCCTTGTGTCTACAAGCGGGGAAGACAAGTGAATAACTGAACCGACCTGTACCCGAAGCCAGAGGGCTTGCCGGCCTGATGGCCCCACCCACCGGGAACTAGTGGACGGCGGTGCCCAGGGCCTCCCCATGGTCCCCAAACTGCAGTGATGAGGGTGACAGACCACCCTGCAATTCAAGCCCCCCACACGCTTCTCTAGGTCCTGTTACTGAGGGCCCAGAGGCCTGGACCCCCAGCCCTACCTCAAGCCCCGCCCAGGCCCCACCCCAAGTTCTAGAACCTGGCTGGCCAGCAGGGAGCCAGCAGCCTGGAGTTAGGGTTAGGAGTTCGGAGGTGCAGGCAGGAAGACAGGAGACAGTTGAGGCTGGTAGGCAGGCAGCTAACAGGGTGGGTGGGTGGGTGTGTGCTGGGCCGGGCACTGCCCACCACCCTCCCGCCCGCCCGCCCCGCAGCTCCAGGGCCAATGAGCGGCCGCCGGCCTGATGTCACCCTGCAAATCTCAGCCTGGCTCCCGAACAAAGAGAACAATGGAGCGGCCACAGGGAGCTCCGACAGTGCTGCTCTGGGACCCCCGTGCCCTGGGCCTGCTGCCCGCCAGCCGGCCGGGGGGAAGGCTGTGGGGCTGGACCCCAGAAGTGGCTTTTACAGTGGGTTCTTCTGCATCTCCCCAAATCCCTGGCTGGGGGCCGAGAGCGGGATCGAGATCTTCTCTCATCCTATTCTGCCCCACCCCCTGCTACCCGCAGCAAGGTGCCGAGGCTGGCAAGTCCCAATGTACCTACCCTTTTTGCGCCGCCAAACTTCTCTCCTGACCCTGCAAGAGTGCCCCCGCCCCCAGGCCTAGGCACCCGCAAACCCCGGGGAACCCGCCCCCTGCCTGTTTTGGGTAGAGAGTGCCCACTGGCCAGCCTGCCCCCGCCCTCCCCTAGATGCGGCCAAGGGCCCCAGCAGTTAGATGCATGCAGGGGCCTTTCTGGGATGGAGGCGCCCAGACAAAGGCGGCAGCGGGGCCCGAGCGCCGAGGGGAGGAGCGCGGGCTGCGCCCAACTTTCTCCCGCGGCCAGCGGCAGGACAAAGGCGCAC
Organism: Camelus ferus; assembly: GCF_009834535.1. Lineage (NCBI taxonomy): Eukaryota > Metazoa > Chordata > Mammalia > Artiodactyla > Camelidae > Camelus > Camelus ferus. The sequence goes on along the minus strand of NC_045717.1, from coordinate 26,445,301 downwards.
AGGCAGCCACCGAGGCCCGAGCCCACGCGGGGCGTGGCCGGGGTCTGGCGTCCAGCCGCGGGCTGATCTGGGCGGCCCCTCCCCGGTCGAGCCGCGTCGGGACCCCTGGGGCGGCGCCCCCGACAGCGGCCACTCACCCTGGCGACCCACGATCTCCGCGACGTGCTCGGAGCTGGGCACGGGCACACACTCGGTCATGTTCACGCTCTTCTTGCGACTGCCGATCACGCTCATTTGCTCGGCCAGCAGCGTCGGGGGGCCCAGGGCCGCCGGGTGGGGTGCGAAGCCGGCGAACACGTCGGGCGGCGACCGCCGGGGCGGCGGCGGGGGGCTCACCTCGGGCTCCAGCAGCGTCAAGGGGCCAGGGGCCACGGCCACACCGGGCGCGCCCGCCTCAGGCCCGTCGGGGGTCGCGAGCTCCGCCGCGGCTCCGCCGTCCGCGCCCCCCTCCGCTGCCGCCGCCGCCCCGTCGCCTGCGGCCGCCCCTTCATCGTCCTCGTCGCCTGCGCCCCCCAGCCCCAGCCCCGAGAGCTGGTCCAGCGCCAGGCGCAGCGCGGCGGCCGCGTCGTCGGGCTCGGGCGGTGGCCGGGGCGCGGGCGCGGCCTCCTCGGCTCCCTCGGGCGGGGGCGGCGGCGGCGGCGGCGGCGGCGGCGGTGGTGGGGGACCTGGGCAGGGGTCCCCGGCGGTCGCCGCCCCGGGCCCGCCGCCGCGCGCGCCCCCGACGCCGTCGGGCTGGCCGGTGGAGCTAGGGCATGGCGGCGCTAGCGCTCGGGCCCGCGCTCCCGCCTCTCGGCCGCCGGCCGCCCCCGCCGCCGCCGCCGCCCGCGCCGCCGCCCTCCGCCTCTGGGAGCTCGGCCGCCGGCCGCCGGCATCCAGCGGCGGGGCGGGGCGGCGGCGGGGTTGCTCGGGCGCGGGCGGCGGCGGCGCGGCGCGGCTCTGCTTGCTCCTCGGCGGCGGCTCGTCGGCGGCGGCGGCGGCGGCGGCGGCGGCGGCGCGGACGCTCCTTCCCTCCGCCCTCCCGCCGCCTCCCTCCGACCGCCGGCCGCCCCGCCCCGGCCGCGGCCCCGCCCCCGTGACGCGGCCGCCGCCAACAATGGGGCGCCGGGCAGGGCGCACGCGCGGGGCGGGCGGGGCGGTCACGTGGCGCAGCCACCCCCGCCGGGGGCGCTCCGGCGGGCTGGGCGCGCTGGCACGTGCGAGCGCGACCGCAGGTAGGTGCCCGCGGCGCCCCGGGCCCTCGGTGTGCTAAGGCGTCCCGCCCGAGGTCCCGCCTCGGGGCCGGCGTCCCTCCCCCCGAGGACCCTTGCCCCAGGGCTGGGCTTCGGACTCCCGCCCACTTCCCACGTCGGGTCTTCGCCCTCACCTGGGACCCTGCCTGGAAGCCCTCCGAGAAGTCATGGGCACCCACCTCCCACAGCACGGGAGTGTGCCCGAGTCGAGACTGGGCCCCGTGGTGGTGTTTCCAGACTTGGGCTGGTTTCCGCGGGCCAGGGTCCTCAGATGTGCGCAGCCTCGCTCTAATGCTCAGCCCACGGCGCCCACCTCCAAAGCCGGCCTGTCCCAGCGGCCCTTTGGGGCCTTCTTTTCTCCTTTGGGGCGGAGGAGCCTTCTGGCTGCCCGCTGTGGGGTTTCTTTTGGTAAATGGATGGGCTGGGCGCAGGATGGACCCAGCCTGGACAGGTGTGCTGGAGTCTCCAAGAGGACCCTGGCCCGTTCCCTGCTTGGCTGCAGAACCTCAGGCCAGTTGCATGGGCTCTCTAGGTGGGAGGGGTCGGCCTCTCCCCTGGGTCCACTGCCAGCCTCACCGGACATGGGAACCTACCCTCGACCTGAGTAATCCCTAAGCCACACTGTCCCTGACTAGAGGGTCCTTCACCTCCTGTCACTTCTCTTCCCACACTCTGGCTTCCCTGGCAGGTTTCCCCACCTCCCCTATCCATTGAAGCTTTCAGTCCCCTGCCTCCTTGGTCCCTGTTCCTGGAATGCTTTCTCCCTCTAATGTCTTTCCTGACCCCAGGCCACATCCAGTCCAGTTTCTCTTGGGGTCCCAGACTTCTCTTTTGTGTGCTTGAATGCTAGGAAATATTAGTTACTTTATCATAATTTATGTCTAATCCCCTCCTGCTGAGACTGGGTTCCTGGAGGCAGGCCCTGGACCTGCAGATCTGCTGTGCTCCCAGTGTGTGTTCCAGCCCCGGGCTTTGTCCTGTCTCCCCACAGAAAGTTCCACTGGCTGTAGCTGGCATTCAAGGCCCAGCATGACCTGCCCTGGCCCACCTAGCCAGCCTCCAGTCCCCCTAGCGCCTCCTGGGGGCCCTTACCATCACTGCCTTTTCTTAGGGCCAGGTCTTGGCACCTGCTTCCTCTCCCTTCCTGAGACCCCACCTAGGGTGGCATACTGGGTGCATGGGGTCAGTGCTGAGAAAGGTGCTCAGTGAGGGGAGGAGAGTAGTATCGGGCCCTTGATGGTGACAGGTGGGGAAGAGACCACAGTGGCCTGCAGGGGATCAGCTCGTGCACACGCACAAACGTTCCTTAAAGCACCCCCAGCCCCTCGGGCGCTGTGGAGAGGTCTTCAGAGGAGCCAAGTGCCGGGTCTCTTGTGCCCTGGGCTCAGACACTTGTCCACCCAGGATGGCCTTCCCTTCCCTGCCTGCCTTCCTGCTTTCTGGCTCCCCCACCCTGGTTCAGCTCACACCTCCCTCCCCCTGGGGGCCGTGGGGCGGGGGAGGCAGCATCTGATGATGAGGGTGAGACTGAACTACGGAGAGACTGAACTACAGAGAAACCTGGGGAAACGGCTCCCACGCCAGCCCATGGCTGTGGCTGGGAAAGACCAGGCCACCTAGGTGGGGGGTGGGTAGGTGGGCTCTGCTCAGGACACAGATGTCCGGCCACCAAGAAGCTGAGAAAGGGTGAGAGTGAACAAGAGAGGGCTTAGGAGTGAACAACACAGTAGCGGGAGTTCAGACTTCAGCGGGAGCCTGGAAGAATCAAGTGGGAGATACCTCCCAGAAAGTCAGGCAAAGAGACAAGAGGTGGAAAGTAGAAGAGGAAAGAGGAAATAGAAAAACAGTCCAAGAGTTCCAGGGAGAACAGAGAGAGAGTGCAGGGAAGTTGTCCATGAAATAATGGAAGGGATGGCGAGGCCAGAGCCTGCAAATAGCTGGGACCCCACAGCTTGTCCTGGGAACATATGTTAGGGGTCCTGGGGCCCCAAGTACTTCCAAGCCACATTACAAAGGATCGGGAAGAAGGCCTGGGTTCTGAGGGAAAGTGAAAGCTGACCACAAGAGGTCCACATCAAGTGGGGATCAAGGAGGAATCGAGACGTTTTAGGCCTGCAGGTCATCACATTAGTTTAGCATACTGCAGGATGCACTCCAGGAAAATGAGGGAGTGAGTCAATGAAGAAACAGGTTCTGCCACAGGACGGTGAAGTAAGTGGGGCTGGAGGATCATCTAGAGGGTTTGACTGTGTCGAAGGCTATTGTGGGTGGCAGGGGAACTGGCCATCAGGAACAAAGACAGTGATTTTAAAAGGTGGCTGTCAGGCATCAAATGGACTAGGAGTGAAGAGAGAAAAGGGGGATGGGGACTCCAGGGTCTTGATTTCCCAGCGTGCGGTCAGGGACGTGTGAACACTGACCTACTGGATGTTTGCACAGATCTGTCCAGAATCGCCCTGTGGTGATGCATTTTAAAAGTCCTTTTAGAATTGTAAACCACCCCCCAGCTCTGTAAGTGATTTGCATGCTGAAGTATTTGGGTGGCAGAGAACGGTGTCGGAGTGTGCTTGGAATGCACCAGTAATTAGATGGAGGGAGGAGGAACAGAAAGATGGAGTGGTTAACAGACGTGAATGAGGCCACAAGGGAAATAGTGCTGGACCCCAGAGCAGGGTCCCTCCCCCTGGGCGCTGTGGACACCCGGTCACCCTCTGGGGGGGGCGTCCCAGGCACTGTGGGGTGTGGAGCAGTTTCCCTGGCCCCACCCACTCAATGCCAGGGGTCCCCTCCCCGCCTCCCCTATTAGTTTTCTGTGGCCCTGACAAGTTACCAAGCACATTGGTGCTTAAAACACCAATTTACTCTCCCGGTTCTGGAGCCTAGAAGTGCGACATCACAGCGTCACCGGGCTGTTTGCTCCCTGAGGGCTCCAGGGGAGGGTCCTTCCTGCCTCTTCCAGCACCTGGGGGCTGCCTGCAACCCTGCGTGTCCCTTGGCTTGTGGCCACGTCACTCCAGTCTGTGCCTCTGTGGTCTCATGCCTTCACTGCCCCCCTGCTGCCGTGTCTGTGTTCCCTCTTATGAGGGCACCAGCTGTTGGACTCAGGGCCGCTCTACTCTGTGACCTCATCTCAGCTAACGATGTCTGCCAAGACCCTGTTCCCACAGACGGTCACCTTCACAGGCGTAGAGGTTGGGAAAAGGACATGTTTTTCAGGGGGACAGGCAGTACACCACACCTCCCCAGTGTGACAACCCCAAATGTCTTCAGACATGTCCCCCGCGTGCAGTCATCTGGCTGAGAACCATCTGCAGTGGGTGTAGGTGGGGGCGGGTGGGGGCGCTGGACACTTAACAGTTCTCTCAACTCTGCTCTGAGTGTAACAGTTCTTGTGGAAACTTGGAATGAAATACTGTCACAGGGAGGTGGGGACAGGGAGTCTGGGAGGTGACATGGCCCCACCACCATTCCTGAGGCCAGGTGTTGGCACCTCTGGGCTTCATGTGACTATTTGGTGTATCTCAAAACCTTCTGTAATGAAAAAAATATATCTATCTTTTTACTTAAAGGAAGTCCTTTGAGATTCATTTGGAGATGTCTGCGGATGGAAACAGCATAAAATGCCGCAGGGTGGGAAGTCGGAGGGCGTGGAGGGGACAAGACGGCAGGGTTAGCGCAGGGGCTGCGGGGGGAACCTGGGGGGCTGCGTTACCTTCTCTTTACTTTTGCATATTTTAAAATTATATATATATATTTAATTATCTTATTGGTGTTTTTATTCCCCTTTGTTTTTTATAGAGGGACTGGGGATTGAACCCAGGACCCTGTGCATGCTAAGCACGCGCTCTTCCACTTGAGGTATACCTCCCTCTGTTTTTTAGTTTTTAAATGTGTGGAGGCCACACTGATGAAGACAGCCGCTTCCTGGGGGCCTGGTGCTGTCTGGCCACGGGCGGGCAGCAAGGCTCAGCAGGAGCCCGGGTCTGAGTTCGGCCTCCCGGCGCCCCTCCAGTGTTGCCCAAGGTGGGATGGCATTGCGGCCTCCTCTGCAGCCACATTTTGAGAGAATAAGAAATAGTTGGGGGCGATGGTATGGCTGCATTGGTAAAATGCTTGCGTAGCATGCATGAGGTCCTGGGTTCAATCCCCAGTACCTCCGTCAAAAAAATAAAAGTAAATAAACCTAATTACCTCCCCACCACCAAAAAAAAAAAAAAAGTCAAAGGAAAGAACTTTATTGCCAAAGAATATACGCCTTCCCTGCATAATTTCCATTTTCAGTCTTCTCTGGCTAAGAAAACGGCGTGTGCAGGGAGGCGGCGGGGAGGGCGCGCGCTCAGCGCGCACGAGGTCCCGGGCTCGGCCCCATTAAAAACCAACCAACTAGCCGGCCGAAGCACTCCTGCCCTGGAAGGCGGACGAACGAAATAGCAGGTGCCCTGGAAGCCGGCTGGAGGATTGGCTGGAGGCCACTTCTGTGAATCAGGTTGGGTTTTTTGAGATAAAATTTACACGCCAACAAAGGCACCTGTTTCCACTGCCCTGTGGGTGAGCGCCACTTGCTGGATAAACACCGCTGGGCCCCAGCCTCGCAGAGTCCCCTGCCCCTCTCCAGTCCCCTCCGGTCACCATGGACCAGCTGTGCCTTTTCTAGGGTTTTAGGTACATAGAATTGCTTTGATTTCTCTCTTGGGGTATGTTTGTTGCACTTGGCCTAAGTTAATTTTTGTCCCTCTTTTTATTTTTTAATGGAGGTACTGGGGACTGAACCCAGGATCTCGTGCGTGCTAAGCACGTGCTCTACCACTGAGCTCTACCCTCCCCCCAATTTCTGTCCTTTTTTAGAGAGTCCCCAACAGGTGACTGTGTGTCCGTCCTCCTTCATAGCCCCCTGGGCCCTCCCTCCCCCAAGGCAGCCTCTCTCCAAGCTGGCTCCCCACACCTCTCGGGCTGGCCGGGATCTGTGCACAGATATCAGGTTCCCTGAGCCTCTTAAATTGTCTTTTTTTTTTTTAACTGAGATATCGTGCACGTTGAAATTTACCCTTTAAAAGTAGACAATTTAGTGGTTTTTAGTAAACCCGAAAGCTGTGCAAGCATCACTGCTATCAATGCTAGAACGCTGCCATCAGCCAAGAAAAGGAGCCCGGCCCCAACAGCCCCAGCCCCGGCCGCCGCCCATCTAGGGCTCCCTGCCTCTCATGTGTCGCACGTGGGAGCCACACAGGGTCTGGCTGCCTCAGTCTGGGTTCTCCAGAGAAACAGAGCCAACAGCACGCAGGTGGATGTGCTTGAGAGGTTTACTATGGGAAGTGGCTCTCGTGCTGACGGAGGCCGAGGGCCCTCCATCTGAGTCCCACAGCTTGGTGGCCCAGGAGGGCCAAGTGTGTTTTAGTCCGAGGCCAAGGGCTGGAGAACCAGGAGGTCCGAGGTCCGGGGCTGGGAAAAGAGGGGCGTCCCAGCTCAGGAAGAGGGAATTTGCCCTCCTGCCTTTTTGTTCCACTTGTGCTGCTGTGGACCAGATGATGCCCACGCTGGTGAGGCCGGACTCTCGCCTCTGCCTCCTGAATCCACTTTTTTCTCAGAAACATTTGCACAGACACACCCAGAAATGTCTTACCAGCTGTCTGGGGTCCCTCAGCCCAGTCAAGCTGACGCCTAAAATGAACATCACAGCACCCTCCTGTGCCTGCTTCTCTCCCTGAGTGACGTGCTCTCAGGGGCCGTCCACATGGGAGCGGGTGTCAGGGCTGCTCTGCTTTTCATGGCTGAGTCATGTTCCGTGTGGGGGGGGGGACCACGTTTGCGTATCTTCGGTTGATGGACACGAGGTCGTTTCTGCTTTTTGAGCCCCTTGAATCTTGACAAGCCTTAACCTGACCTTGCAGGTGGTGCTGTTCCCGGACCCCCTGCCCCACCAGGGCTGAGAATGGAGGGTGGAGAGGCTCCCCATCTGCTCAGTCAGTAGCCACCAGCCCCAGGGGCCAGTGCAGCCAAAGAAACGTTTAATTGGTTCTAACCGATTTGAACTCCCGCAGCCACATGTGGCTGGTGGCGGTCCTGCTGGATTGTTCTAGAAATTTGCTAGTTGGTCCCTCTGCTGCAGCCTATCTTGCTGCCTCTTCTCTGACCAGGAGCTCCCAGCTTGTCGTGGGGCATCATGGCCTCGGGTCACCCCCGGCTCCCTCCCTCTCAAACCTGGTGGATCCTGAGTTCAAGCAGCTCGAGGGCTTCTGTAGCCATTGTTTGTCTCCCTGTAGGAGACAGAGGGACAGAGGCCAGGAGTCTGGATGAGCTTGGAGGTGAAAGAGGAGAGGACTCAGGGCTGGGCCACGTGGGCCAGGACTGCCTGGACCAGAGGGGAATCTGGTCTTCAAGGCAGTGTGGCCGGCGGCTGCTGCCCCAGTCATCCTGGACCTCCGGACCAGCCACCTCGCACAGCAGAGGGGACACTGCAGGTGGGATTAAGTTAAGGCCCCTGGGATGGGGGTGACCCTGGATTCCCCGGGGGAAACCCATGTCCTCACAGGGTCCTCATCAGAGGGAGGCGGGGAGGTCAGGGTCACAGAGACAGGAGATGCTGCGCTGCTGGCGGTGAGGATGGAGGGAGGGGCCGCGAGCCAGGGATGCGGCGCCTCTAGAAGCTGGAAGAGGCAGGAGCCGCTTCTCCCTGGAGCCTCCGGAGGGACCAGCCCTGCCCAGGCCTGGGTTGAGCCCCGTGGGGCCCGAGCTGGACTCCTGACTCCAAAGCCGTGTTGTTTCCGCCACTCCATCAATGGTGACGTTACAGCAGCCCCAGGAGACGCAGGTGAGGGGCGTCCCAGAGGGCCAAGCAGAGCAGAGTGAGGAGTAGGTCAGAAACTCCTGGGTCCCCTTGGACGGGCCGCGGCGCACCAGTTAAAGGACACGGGCAGGTGGCCAGTGGCTCAGAAACCCAGCTGCCCAGCAAGTGGCACTGGAGGTGCTGGAGCTGCGCTGCTGGTGGGGGACTCTGGAGAAAATTCAGGAGAGCCTGGAGCTAGGGAAGTGGCAGCGCGGAGGGCTTTAGGGCGGGCGGGGGGCACCTACCCATCAGCCAGGCACTGAGCCACCCAGGAGCCTGGCCACGCCCCACCTTCCGGGGTCCCGAGGTCAGTGGCCACTCAGTCTCGCAGTGGCCGGAGGCTGGGCCTGGTTAGCTGCGTGGGCACTGGAGTCAGGGAGACCCAAGGTCTCAGCCAGACCTGACCTCTTCCCAGTTGGTGGCCCAGGCAAGGTGCTGAAATGAGCCTGTCTCCCCTGTGGAAACTGAGGCTAATTCTGGTGGGTGGGGCTGCCTGTAGAGACAACACACATGGAAGGGCCGCTGGGGGGTGGGAGCAAGACAGAGACCCCTATTCAGTCGGGGGAAGGGATCCTGGCAACCAAGGCCCTGAGCAGCTGTGGATGGGGGTCCAGGCAGCCGGGGAGGGGCCGTACCCCCTGGGCAGGGCAGACCCTCTGCTGCCTGCAGACTCTGGCCAGGGTGGCTGGTGGGGTGAGGGGCCAGGGTCCTCCCAGCTCGTGGCCCCAGCCTTTAGGGTAGGATAAAAGTCTGCAGTGACCACCTGGGCCAGGAGTGGCAGAGAGGGGACAGGTGTGGCTGATGTCCTCAGGACCCCTCCCCAGTCACTGTCAGCAGTGGCCCAGGTGGCCACAGGGTCTGAGGGCAGGAGGATCCTTGGGATCCCGCCTGGGGGCTGCAGGCCCAGCTCAGCTGCCCCCGCCCCGGGCCCCAAGTTGGGCTGGAGGCATCCCTCTGCTGGGCACCTGGCACAGACCCCACCCCGGAGACCTAGGACAGGCCCTTGTCTCTCAGGAGGCAGGGGGCCTCCAAAGGAGCCCAGGAGCCTGTAGGCCTGGCTTGCAAGCCAACACCACTGTCCACCCTTCCCCGCCGGAGAGGTCAACCCCCCACCATCCCCTTCTGTCCTCCAGCCCAGTGCAAGAAGGTCCCTGGCACTGGCAAAAAGCTCGGGATTCGGATAAACCGAGACCCCAGACCACATTGCAGGACGTGTTTTATTCAGCGCTGCACACGGGCCTCCCGCGGCTCCACCAGGCTTCCCCTCAGTGCTGCAGCCTGGGCCGAGGGGCCTTCCTGGGGTTGTGGCAGCCCGGCCCTGGCATGGGTACTGCAGCCCCAAAGGCCAGTGCTCAGTCCTTGGGGCTTTGTGCTTTGACTTTGGGAGGATGCGGTCAGCCCAACCTCCCGGGCCAGTGTCCTTGGAGGGAGGGGCAAGCCACAGCCCCAAGGGGCTCCCACTGTCACCCTGCCTGGCAGGCCCACCACAGCACAGGGTGTCTGGTCAAAGGAGGCAGCGACTTGGGCCCCTCCCAGCAGTACGGCTGCAGGGCTGCTGGGCAGTGGGGATGCACTGGCCCACGGCGATGTCTTTGGGCCAACGGAGTGCCAGGGCCACCCCAACGGCATCCTGGGACCGAGGGGAGGGTGCTGGCCCAGGCTCCACTCAGAGCAGTGGACACCCCCCTCACCAGGGGCACTTGGCGCTGGAGGTGGGGGTCAACAGCACATCCCCGATGGCCTCCCAGCCCAACGTTCCTCGGAGGCTATTGCCTGGGCCCCAGGCAGCACGAGGCCCCAAGCCCACCAGCTGGGCGTCATTGGTCCTGCCCTCCCAGGCAAAACTGAGGCTTGGAGGCTGGTGGACAGCAGCACTGCCTCGGAGCCCTGGCCCAGTGAGTCCGGCCACCAGTGCTCCCGGCCATAAGCAGTTCATCCAGGGCACTGACCCTCAGGCAGGGCCAGTCTGGCTGCAGACAGTGAGATTTTCAGGCTCAAAGGCCAAGGTCCTGTCCATGTGCAGCAAACACAGAAGCTTAAGCAGCCACGTGGACGTCCAGCCTCGTTTGTACCACGGGTTTATTGAAGGAAAACGTCTGGGTTGTGCCGTTTGCTTTCGGGTACTCTCCGAGTCGCCATGGCTCTGCCCAGCTCGGGGCACTGGAGAGCCATCCTGCACCCTCTCCTGAAGGGTGGACACGTGGTCCGGAGTATCATCCATCACGTGCACAGATCGGAAGTGAGACCGTTCCAGAAAATGCTTCCCCAGGCCCATGGGGAACCTTGCAGGCTGCCCGGTGGCAGTGGCTGCGGGGACCAGGCTGGCCTGAGCCTGGTGTGGAGCAACTGGTGCCTACAGACCTGGCCCCTTCAGAGTAACACAGCCGTGGGGGCCCGGCAGGTGCGAGACCGTCCTTCAGCCGCGCCCCCGAGGCCTGGCGGGGAGGGCACGCCTGGGCAGGGCAAGGAGGCGCCGGGCCAGCGAGCCTGGTCCCAGCTCGGGAGGGCCGAGCCTGCAGGCGGCCCAACGCGGGCAGGGCAGGGCGGGGCAGGCTCTGCGGAGACAGGAGAGGGCGCCCTCAGTGCCTGACCAGGCCTATCATCCAAGGAGACCAGAGCTCTGCGGGAGGTGCCCGGACCAGCCCTGACCCCTGCGGTCACTGCCAAGCACCTGCTCTAGACGTGCTCCATGTCCTGGTCCTGGTCCGGCTCCTCCTCCTCCTCCTCCTCCTCCTCCTCCTCCTCCTCGTCGGCGCCCACCTTATCCAGCGGCGCCTCCCCGTCCCGGGCCAGCTCCTCCACATGGGCCAGCATGTCGGCCATCAGTGCCTCCTCCAGCCGCTTGCGGACCTGCTGCACCAGCTCCTCCTGCTTCCTGGGGATGCACAGACCCGCTTGACAGGGCACCTCCCCGTCTCCAGGGAGACCAGGGCGCAAGGCCAGGATGGAAGGACGTGCAGACACACAGGGCCAGTACCTCTCAGAGCCCCACTTCTCCATCTGGCGTGGCCTTCTGGACAGCGCACCCCACCTCTGCCAGGCCGAACCCCAGACCTCCCCACCCCCGTCTGCCGCTGTCCCTGGTCCAGGCTGGTGCCTGTGATGCCCGAGGGGGTTTGCAAAGAAAAAAGACAAGCAAATGTCGGGCCCTCAAGTCTAGCCAGAGCATCTCTCATCCTGGGGTGATGGGTCCTCATAGGAGAGATGAGCTGTCCCTGCTTTTGTTTTCCGTCACCGAGGCCGAGAGAGCTGCCATCAGCCTAGTCAGTGAGACTGCTGGGCCCCTGCCCTGCAGCCTCATGCCGTGGACCTGATGTCTGTGTCTGTGCCGGCCTGGCCCTCCCGTCAGCCCTGTGGGGGCCCCGCCCGCTGCACCCGTCTTCCTCCAGACCTGGGGCCTGCATGTCTCACTTCAGGGCCGGCTTCCATTCCGAGGATTTCAGTGCAGCCCTAACGACCCATCCTAGCTCTCTTTCCTTATGCTCTCAACACCCTCTCCTGCCCTTTCCCTTGGGATGAGCTATCAGAGGTGCGGTCTCAGCCCGGCGCCCCCACCTCCCAGGGCCCCACCCCGCCCTGCTGCCCCTGCACAGGGTGCCGGAGCCCCAACTCTTCATCTCAGCAGGGCACCAAGGGCTCAGAGCCCCACAAGACACGCGTCCCACCGTCTCGGTGCTCCTAGATGCCTCCTGACCAGAGCCAGTTCCAGCCACCTTCTGCAAGCCCTCCCCAGACAGCTCCATTTGCAACTGGACGCCATCCACAGGGTCCTGACCAGTGCAGGCCCAGCACCCAGGCCCGGGGCACGTACCACTTCCCCCGACCCCACCCTCCCTGTTCCTGCACGTCCTCCAGGCCCTCCAGTCCTCCTCAAGGCCTCACGTGCCCCAGCGGTGGGCTCGACCCTCGCAGAGCCTGGCAGAGGCGAGCCGCCCATGTGGAGAGCACTGCCCACTGCCAAGAACCCTGCCGCAGTGAGGCTGCCTCAGCCCTGAAGGTGTCTGCCAGACTGAACTGAGCCCTTGTCATGAAGGCAGCGCCCAGCAGACGCTTCTCTGCAGCCCTGGCCACTGTACACCCTGGACACGTTGGAGGGGCCCAATGGTGGGGAGACCCCTGGGCACAAGCCCGGGGGAGGGAGGCAGGGAGGGCGGGTGCTACCTGATGTCCTCGTCAGTCACCATGAAGGCCTTGCAGAGCGGCTGGGCTGTGTTGAGCCAGACCCCGGGGTTCTTCTCCACGGCGGCCGAGAGCTGCCCGGTGATGGGCATGGTGCTGGTGTGCAGGGCACTGGCGATAGCCGAGAGCAGCGTCTCATCCGTGCAGCCGGGCCCCACGCCTGCCGCAGAATGGGAGGGTGGTCACCGGGGTGCCCACCCTGCTCCTTTAGCCCCAGACTCCATGCCACACCCTCTTTAGGAGTGGGCCTGCAGTCACTCCCACGAGGCACAAGCCCTGAGTTCCCAGTGACGGCAGGGCTGTTTTCACAGCACAGAAGCAGGACCAGACCCCCGGGTCTTTTCAGGGCCCTGAGACCCACCCCGTCCTGCTGGTTCACCGCCACCAGCCATGTGGTTGACCCCGCACCATCTGCAGGGTCAGTGCTCACCAGCTGGTCCCAGGCTAGAGGGAGCAGGGGCACCTTGCCCTTGCTGACCTCTGCCCCTGTCTCTCCCTGTGGCCCAGCTTATTAATGGTCACTCTTCTGGCCACAGACGCCCACCCTACGCCACTGCCCTGGGCAGCCAGGTCACCTTGCAAACCCTTGGGGAGGTCCATGGTTTTCACCAGCTCCTCTGCAATGTCGAAGGCATTCAAGCCGCTTAGCTTCTTCTCCCAGAAGAGCTGCAGCGACACAGACAGGTGTGAGGCTGACAAGATGGCCAGGCTGCCTGCCCTATGTGACCGCTGACCCTACACTCCCTGGGGCTGCTCACAGCCCTGACCGGGAAACAGGGGTGCACAGGGCCCAGGGGCCATCACGGCCGGGCCACCCAGGCGGAGGAGTGTCAGCCTGTTTCTGGCAGGACGAAGACCCAGGACCAGCCTTGCTGCCAGGTGGCTTGGGGTTCTCCTTCACACTGAAGTTCAGGGTCTGCAGGTCCCACCTCAAACCTGGGCCGAGCCACTGTCCACGACCACCGCCTGATGCCACAGGGGGCCCCGGAGCCCCTGGAAGGTGCGACAAGCCCGCAGCCTCAGGCTTCACCCTGAGACCTCAGGGAGAGAATCTAAGGGGGGGTTACTCAATGGGGGACAGGCAGAGGCAGGTGCACGTGTTTCTGGACAGTTACCTAGCATCCCACACCCCGCTACCTCCTGGGTTCTCATAAATACATGTGGAATCACGGGTGACTCTTGGGTTTTGAAAGGCAACTTACAAAACTGCACTTGGAGAACCTTATTAAATAACACTCTCAATAAAATGGATCAACCCATTCAAGAGACCAGCGGGCCAAAGGCAGCCCCTGTGCCTATGCCTGGTGGGCCAGCCCTACTTCCTGCGGGACCAGGCTCTGGGGTGGGCCGCCCTGACCACAGCACTGGGGCTTGGGCCCGCGGACCTGGAGCGGGGCCTGCCTGCCTGGGACTGGCCAGGGCGTGCATCTGGGCTTACCTGCCGGGGCTGTTCCACGGCCTTCTGGGGGTCGCTCTTCACCTTGTTGCTGGGATGGTTGGTGATCTTGGTCACTGGCTGCTTGAAGATGGACGCGGTCTGCCTGACCGGGAGGGCCGTGTTCAGGTCGGGTTTGCCCTGGGGAGACACGCACGCTGGCACTGGCCCCTGACACACCAGGGCGGGCCTGCAGTGGGCTTTCCGGCTCAGCGAGGACTCTGTGCCCCCTCGGGCTTTGGGGAACAGGCCCTATGTTCCTCAGTCACCAGCATACCCTGTGGCACCCATAGATCTGGAGGCAACACCAGGCCCAGTCTACTCGTTGACCATGATGTGGCTGCGACGGGGTCACCAGGCACACACCTGCCCCCCACCCCCTGCAACCTTCTCCACAGAGCATGGTCCTGGGGGCACCCCGACCAGCTCTGTTCTGCTGCCAGGGCAGGGATAGGGGACAAAGTACCCCTGAACATGTGTCCCTCAGACACTGGCAGACACACCATGGCCCTGGTACCCACGTGTGGACTGGCCGTGGTTGGAGACCTGCCGCCTCCCAGGCCCCGTTGGGGGAAGGGAGCGGACCCCCGGAAGTCGGGGTGTGGGGAGGCCTGCCCGCAGCCCCTCCTGGAACAGGTGGTGGGTGCATTCCCCTCTGCCTGCGTTTCCACAACTGCCCAGCTTTCCTCTGCAAGCAGCTACGCTTCACCACCGGGAGAGGTCAGCCTTCCCACCGTGGTTTTGGCCAGAGCCACAGCCAGGGCGGGCTCACCTTGACCGGGTTGGGGGAGTCGTACCGCACCCTCTGCCGGCTCTTGTTCATCTTGCTCATCAGCATCTTGCCTGTGCGGAAGTCAAAGGTGCTCAGGTCCATGGAGCCCCCCAGGTACCGCGCCAGCTGTGGCTTGCTCCGGAACTTCTTCCCGCTCGGGCTGCGGACAGAGGGGCGGGTGGTGGGCAGGATGCCTGGGGCCGTCTCTGTCCCCCAGCGCATCTCCCAACCTACAGAAGGGTGGCGCCCAGCCCTGGGCACCCGGCTGACACTTCTGGAACATTCCAGAAGTGGAATTAGGCTGTGTTCTTGAGAAAAGATCCAAGTATAGCAGGTATTTGAGGAACGATCCCTAACAGCGGTCTTGTGATTACAGCGTTGAGGTTCTGTCCTAGGGACTGGGCTGTAAAATCTCATGTTAAATTTTGGGGCCAGGACCCCAAAGAGCTGCCCAGGTGTGACCTGCTGGGAAAGCTTGAAACCAGGCGTCATAAACCTGGAGGAGCGGCTCTGTGACCCCGCCTGCCCTGTGGCCCAGCGCGCTCAGCTCTCTAGGAAATGACACTGGCCTCCAGCTGCTGCGCGTGTTCAGTGAGCTCGGAGCTGGAAGTGACCAGCACAGGGCCCGGTAACGTTAACAACGACAGCTGGGCCAGGGGACTGGTGCAGCCGCTTCCTTCGTAAAGCAGCCTGGCAGATCCGTAAACGGTCAAACAGCAATTCAACCACCTCAAGTATCCTCAAGAAATCAAAACATATGTCCAAAGACACCTGATTATTCACAACAGCAGGGCTCACAACAGGCAAGTGAAAACAGCCCAAATGTCCCTCCACACACAGGAACATTATGCACTGATGAAAAGAAGAGAAGCCCTGATGCTTGCTACCACGCGGACGGACCCTGAGAACACGGTGCTCAGTCAGAGAAGCAGACGCAGGACACACAGTGTGTGACTCCATGGATGTGAGACGTCCAGAACAGGCCAGTCCACAGACACAGGGGGCTGCTGGTTGTCAGGGGCTGGGGCTTCCTTTTGGGGTCACAGATCTTCTAATCGAAGTGGTGGCCACACAACTCCATGAACACACTGACACCAGTTAACTACACTCGTTACATCTCCTGCGCTTGCATGGCGCCCAGCAGGCCTCCCGCCCGTCTAGGACGTCCCTGTCACTCACAGCCTGAAGCTGAGAAGGAGCTTTGTTTTGTCGACCTCCCCTTGAAAATTTTCAGGGTGAGCCCCTAATTCAAGCAAGCGCACGCCCCCTCCAGCTCCGCAGACAAGGGATGGTAGAGGGCAGTGTGGAGCCCATCACAGCCCCACCAGGCCGGGCCAGTGGCTCAGCCAGGGACCAGGCGCCCAGCACAGGCAGCCCCCACGGCCGGGGATTCGGAGCTCCCCCACCACAGCCCCGGACTCTGGTGGAAGAGCCTATTTTCTACCACACTCTGTGCTGGCTGGTGTGACCTGAGCCGCGTGCCTGGAGCAGCAGAAAGGACCCTGGGTCCCCACTTGGCTTCAGGTACGGCGACAGAAAGGACCCCAAGAGACACTCCTTGCGTTTCTTTGCCTCCAGTACCCCTATCCGCTGCTGTTGTGCTTAAAATGATGGATGTGAACAGGGAGACAGAAATAAAGACTGCAGGTTAGCAGGGCTTCGGGCCAGGGAATGGGGTGCCGAGCAGTGACAGTGAAAGGTCTGGGGCTCCTCTTAGGCTGAGGAAGCTGCTCTACGGGGACAGCGGTGACGGTGTACTCAGGCAAACCATATAGCATGTGACTCCTACCAGGACAAAGATGTTAAAAAATGAACCCCAGACAGAAAGTGGATTGGGGGTTGCCAGGAGCCGGGGGAGGGGCGCTAAGGGGCACAGGGCTCATTCTGGGGCACTGCGAATGTCCTAGAACTAGACAGCGGTGACACAACTGTGTGAACAGCCCCAAAACTGCTGAGCGGGACGCTTTTAAAGGGTGAATTGTATGTAATGTGAATTATATCTCAATTTTTAGACCGGTTTTGCAGATCTGTACTGACAGGCAGCCAGGAGCCCCGGGCTGGAGGGTGCTCTGGGCTGAGTCAGGGATGCCCTGAAGGCCTGTGGACATCAGAACCTCCCAGGCTGGAGCTTGGCTGGCCTCGGGGACGGGAGCCAGTGCTCGGCATGGAGCCCAGGGCCTGAGACGGATGCAGGACTGAAAGGCAGCCTGGGCCCCAGGAGGAAGGGGCAGTGGGTGTTGACACCCCTCCGGTCAGGAGGCTTGTCCCTTGCGCTGCCCAGTGAGCCCCACATGGCAAGATGCAGCCGGTCATGGCCAAGCTGAGCCTAACTTCCCACAAGTGCTCAATTTCTTGTCCAACTGAATACACCAGGCAGGGAGACTATTTTCCCAAAGAAAATGCACAGCTGCAACCAGATGTTCCACCCCCACCTCCCAGGCCGCCAGAGCCTGGATCAAAACCTGAGGACCAGACTGCCCACTTGGAGGGGTGTGGGTCAGTGCCCACAGGGCGGTCTGTGAGGTCACACCACATCTCCAGGGTGACAATCTTGCAAGGAACACATTTGCTCCCTCCCACTCTCTGGACCAGGACACCAAGGCTCCACAGGCCTGCAGGCAGCACTAGGACCCAAGCCAGGTCTGTCTGACTCAATGGCCTGAGACCTGCCTTCCATCTGCATTTAAGAGAACCACATGTGCTCCTGCCTAGTCGCCTGGCTCTGCAGGGTGGCCAGTGGGTGGTGAGAGGGCCAAGGACCCACTTTCCAGAAAACACCATGGGCTCCGTATCACATTTCCCTAGACCTTCCACCTGGTGGGACCGGAGAGTCACAGGTCAGACCTAGGAGTGGCACTGGACCCTGCAAGCCCTGCTCTCTTGTCTCAGGCCCTCACTTCTCAGTGGAGCCATGGGAAACCTGGGATTTCACCTGTCCAGCCCGTTTGGAGCTTTTCGCTACCACTAGACCCTAATGCTCAGGGCTGGGGCCTTGGAGTGGTGTCCCACTAGGCTGAGGCCCTGAGAAGACCAGGCAGGTAGAGACGAAAGGTGGGTGATGATGGTCTGGGTCACTCCAGCCACACCGGCCTTGGCTCAGCTCCCGACCCTCTGCACAGGCTGTTTGGGATATCTGGACGGCTCCTCCTGGATCTCCTGCCAGGGCTCTGCTCTGTCAGCACCGCAGACAGGCGCTCATTGGGCTGCCTCAGCTCAACCAGGTGCCCCCATCAGCTGCCCTCAGACTCCTGCACCCCTCCCATGTCATCACCTGTAACTGTGGGGTGACGCCTGGGTCATCAGCTGCCACCCAGGAGGGGAGGGCCCCGGTCTTCTTCCCACTGAATGGCCAGGACCCCACACCACCAGACACTTAGCAGGTACTGCAGAGGTGTCTGTTAAGTTAACAAATAACTAGAGGCAGAGAAATCTGTCTTTAGTTCTAAAAGGAAGAAGTGAGCACATAAATGTGCTTGGAATTAAGTGAGGACAAGTGGTTCCTAGCCTGAACCTCCAAGAGCCCAGGAGAACTTTACTACAAGGACTTAGGTTTTCTAAGCAGACAGCGAAGGCGTGACGTCATAGACAGCTGCAATGAAGGGGACACACAATCGTGTCCCTAAGAGATGCAGACTGTACTCCCTCCACCAATCCTGGAGACTAGATCCTGAGTCTATCCTGAACAGGCTGCCGTCCTTTCCCTCCTCTCAAACGGGGCTAGCAAAGGCCCAGGACCTGCTACACAACCCCCAACACCTGACGGGCATTCAGCACGTGGCAGGTGTCCTGCCTGCTTTCCTTTCATCAGGGTCCTGAAGCAAAGCGGAGAGAGCCATCAAAGCTGGCTAAGAAACAAAAGCATCTTCCATCAGTCAGAGAAAGAAAAAAAAGGAAGGAAAAGGCAAACAGCAGGTGGCCGACGTTCTGGGACTGGGCTTCCAGCTGCCTGATAATTCTTTGTTCCATCAAGGGAGGAGCGGTCCCTGCTACCTCGCCCAGGCCAAGTGCCGCCATCCCCCGTCTTGCGACTGAAGGGGCCACGACCCACCACTGAGAGGCGGCGGTTTCGGAACCTGCCCAAGGGTGGGGGAGGAGCGGCTCTTAAAATATACGCAGCCCCAGAGACCGGCCTCCCTGGGAAAGGCCCAGGGACATGCATTCCTAGGCAGCGCTCCCACCCCCCAGAGCGAACCCTGCTCCTCGAAACCCCGGCTCGCCACCCGCCTCAGGCTGCGCGCGACCCGGGAACGCCCCATGCGGATAAAAGGGACAGCCCAGCCCCCACCCCCGCCTCCCAGCGGCGTCTGGCCCGCACCGGGGCCCCTCGCCCAGCCGGCCGCTTCCCAGCGGCCGCCGAACAAAGGGCGCCGCCTGCCCGGAACCGAACCCAGGGCCATGCGGCCGCACGGGGTGCGCACGCGCACTGGACCTGGGACACGCCAGGCACGCACGCGCACTGGGCCAGACGCCCGCCGCGCGCCGGCACGCACGCACGCACGACGCACGCGCGGGGCCCAGGCCGCGGCCCGGGTCGGGACGCCCAGGCCGCCGCAGAGGCCGCTGGGAGGCGCCCGTTGGGGCCCTACCCGGCCGGCACGTTCATTCACCTATAGTAAAAGACATCCCTGTGGCCGGCCGACAGCCCCGACCTTCTGGGCACTTCTTCCCTCTCCCAGCCCTGCGGGAGCGCCGGGCACTCCCACCTCTTCCGCTCCATCGCGCCCGGCTCCTCGGCCCGCGCCGCCGCCGCCGCCGCCGCCGCCGCGCGGACCCCCGCTCGCCGCCGCTGCCTCAGCTGCCTCTGCCGCTGCCGCCGCCACTTGCCACGGCTGTTCCGGCCCGTGGGCCCCCTCCCTCCGCCCCCAGCTAGGAGCGCGCCGGCTTTGCCGCCCTCTCGGCCCCCTCCCCGCGCTCGCCAGCCCCCGCTCGGGGGGCCCGCTCCGCCCACCCGCCCGCGCGCGGGGCCCCGTGCTGCGCAGGCGCCGCGCAGGCCCCACCCCGTCCGCCTTGCCCCTCGGCGGCCGCGCCAATCAGCACGCGGCTGGGGGGCGGGGCCTGCGGCGGCGCGACGCTCGTCCTCCCCGCGCCTGCGCTGTGAGTCCTGCGAGCTACCAGTGGTCCCCGTTCGTCTCCGTGCTGCGGGCGGTCGTCTCTCTTCTGCGTCTTTCCCGCAGCCCTGTCTGGGTCCCGGGATGCCCGTCAGTGACAGACCGCCATTTACTTGGCGCCCTGGTCTCCCAACGTCTAGGCTTGTCACTGGCATCCACATCTGGGAGCGCTGTCCATGACCACCCACCTTCACACCCCAGGTCCCACCCGGCGATTAATAACACCTCAGAATCCGGGAGTCAGTCCCCCTCTCCTCGCCTCCACCTTAGTCCAGCCACCTTCTGTCTCCTGGGGGTCAGGACCTTCTTCCAGAATCTCCCGCCCGCAGTGTCCCTTCCCCCTCCCCCTAACCCTCGCCTGGCCGCGCTGGTCACCAGGGCAGGGCCTGGCCGGCCCAGGGAAGTGTTCAAGGAAAGATTGCTGAGTGAGTGACTGGAGCTGTGGCCAGTGCCAGGAGGAGGCTGGACCTCCTGACGGGTCTGTCCTGGCGTCCGGTTCCTGGGTGAGTAGAGGAGATGCGGGCGTAAAGGCCCCAGGCTCCAAGGAGGGAAGCGGGGTGGGGGCGGTGGTCTGAGCACCTGGAACTCCCCGCAGGTGTCTTCCTAGCCCTGGGAAGCCCCCTGTTCCGTGCTTATGTTGAAGACAGGTGCTGGGTGTGCAACCAAAGACTGCGACAGGCAGCTGTCACTAGTTTATCTTAAAACCTTCAGGTAAGTGCAGCTTCTCACAATTCCTGTGTCCCTTTCCCTCCTGGGTTCTCTGCTCTCGCAGGTAAAATAAGAGCCCAGGCAGGCACCTCGACCAGCCGGCAGCCACCACGTTGCTGAGCTGGTTTGGGACACGGGGTTCCTGTGCGCAGGATTCAGGCCCAAACCCAGGCCCCCCATGGGGGGCAGTGCTGGCATTTGATGTGTTTTCTTCCAGCTTGTGGGACTTTTAAAACTTAAAAACCACAGTTACAAAGATACAGGTGTGAACTGTCATCAGCGAGACCGCATGAAGACGTTTAAGGGAACGAATGTTAGCCTCCCTGTGTTGAGAGTCCCCAGAACCACCCCACACCCTGCTTTCACTTCTCTTGGGTTTATATTCAGAACTGGGCCTACTGGGTCCCATGGTGATCCCACGTTTAAGTGTTTGAGGAACTGCCACTGTTCTTCACAGCAGCTGCCCCCTTTACTGCCTGCCAGCAGTAAAGGAAGGCTCTGATTTCTCCAGTCTCGAATCTTTTGTTATCATCTCGGTCTTGACAGTCAAATACTGAAGGGGGCGTGGTGTCAGATCATAGGATTTGACCTCAAGAACTGCTGTTGGGGGGAGGGTATAGCTCAAGTGGTGGAGTTTAGCATACACAAGGTCCTGGGTTCAACCCCCAGTACTTCATCTAAAAATAAATAAAGTCTAATTATCTGCCCACCAAAAACAAACAGAACCACTATTGGAAATGCATCCTGTCCCACCTCGAGAACCAGCCCTGCTGGCCCTCACTTCTCAGGGAATCTGACCCCCATGGACCCAGGTTGACCCCAAAGCATAGACTGTGGGTCCCCACGTCACTTGGCCCAAGCCAGGCCTCTGGGATCATCCTTGAGGGACTGGTCCAGAGGCCTGACTGGGAGAGTGGATGTGACCCAGAGGTGCCAGGGGCAGATAGCAGAGATGAAAAGCCAGGACACTTGGAAGGGACAGAAGCTGGGCAGCTCCTCCCGTTTGGCTGGGCACTGCTCCTTTGAAACAGTCTCTTTGCCCGGGCCTGCTGGCCCAGTCCCCAGGCAGACACCCTGTCCTGCTCATTTCCACAAGGTGAAAAATAGAAATTAAACCAGGATGAGAGCCTTGATAAGACTTTTGGAGGCAGTCTCTCCTCTGGCACTGCTGACATCAGGGCCAGGTCATCCTCTCTTGGGGAGAGGGTGTCCCTGCCCCCCCCAACCCCCACTCATGACAAGCACAGCCATCAGGCAAGGGTCCCTGCAAGCCAATAGGAGGCAAGCATGGCACTTAACTGGGGCACAAAATTGTGCAAGTGCCAAAAACACCCATCAGGATTAATGGGAGTTAGTGCAGCACTTCAGCAATCCAGAATGAACGCCAGAAATCCACGATGAACAAAGTACCAAACTTTAAAGGCAGATTGCACAGTGCTGGGCCATTCTGGAGTCCAAAACAAAATGGAAAACATAAGCCCTTTATACTTGGTTTTTTAATGTAGTTTTTGATGGTTGACGCTCCTCCCAGAACATTAAAGTGGTTGAAAAAGACTGAAGTTACTGAAAAGGAACTGTAAGTTTAAGCTTAAACAGTCTACTTACTCCAAACCTGAGTTTACTGGAATTTTACTTCTCCGGCTTTCACAGATGCAGACTCAGAAACGTTTTCATTAAAACCATTTACAAAAATACGTAAAAACCGTGAATAGGGGCTCACATGCCATTGTTTCAGGCTTTGATGGGGGGACTGTAGGGCTGTCTGCACCTGTGTGAGTTAGAAATCGTTGAAAAAAAAAGTAACTTATTTCACATTCCATCACTTACAGGTATTTAAATGACATCTGTTCATTGACGTCTGAAATAAGTCATCCATGGACACTGTTGTGATGGGATGACAGGAAGTGAATGTCCCTGGCTAGCTGACTGGTGAGTAAATGTTGGTACTCAGCAGCCGTTTAAAACCTGAGGATGCTGAGCGCTTCCTCAAGTGGCAGCGCCTCTGGGAAATAAGCTGTGGGTAAAAGCTATGTGTGCAGAAACGTGTGCAGCGGCTGCCACTGCTTGTGTTAGAAACACACAGAGCCATTCTGGACTGAAAGTGTGCGTCCCCCTCTGAAATGACATCAAAGCCCTAACCCTCACCCCTGGCGTGGCTGTACCTGAAAATGGGGCCCCTACAGACATACTCAAGGGCAAATGAGGTCAGGAGGGTGTGGCCCTGATCCCACAGAATTCATAGACCTCACCTGCTCACCTATCAAGGAAAGGCCGTGTGTGGACACGGCGAGAAGGTAGCCGCCTGCATGGCCGGAAGTGGGCCCTCCCCGGGAGCTGGCCCTGCCCCAGCCCTGACCTCAGAGTTCCCAGCTCCAGAGCTGTGAGGTAGTTCATTCTGTTGTTTAAACTGCCAGGCCTGTTGTGGCAGCTCCAGCAGACTAATAAGACAGCTATTTTCACCAACAGAATGTTTCTCAGACTTTTCAAGAATGTGGCGACAGTTGAAGAGATCTGCGTGCCAGGAGGGAAATGCCTGTGCCCACGTGTCCTCATGTACCCAGCCGGCTCATTTTTGTGTCCTTTGTGATGGTTTAACACATCTCCACCTTCTGAAGTTCCCCATTCAAGACACAGAACCTAATTCTCCTCCCAAGAGTAGGCAGACATAGGGATGTGAGCCTAAGGAATAAAATGTGGAGAAAGCCAAGGCATGAGACGTCTGAGTGGGTCACAAAGGGCACGGAGGCTCCCCCCACTGGCTCTGGGGGAGCCGCCACCCTGCTGGAGGAGGCTCAGGCAGCGTTGCGGTGGCCCCATGGGGAGGAGCATAGGAGGGGCTGCCCCAGAGGCGTACCCCCTGCCCGTCGTTGGGCCTTCAGATGAGGCAGCCTGGCTGATGCCTCATCTGCAGCCTCGCGAGGGACCCTCAGTCAGAGCCCCCTAGACAGATCACTCCCAGAGTCTTACCGTGAGACAGTTTGTTGTTTTAAGCTACTAAATCAGGGAGTAACTTGTTAAGACAGCGAGAGATAAGAACACTGTGCAGGTACCGTCCATTAAGCATGTTAAATAATATTTTGCCGGCCACTGGGAAGCTCCTAGATTTGCACAGTTTTAGAGCTGAAAGGATCCCTGGAGCCCCTGGGCTTGCAGACAAGGTAACCAAGCCCCAGTGTGAGCACGTCCAGGTTTCAGGTGAGTTTAATGCTGTGTGTGTTCACACACCAAAGCTATTTTCACAAACTGTCTAACTCGTGCTGTGAATTTCCTCCAGGTCCATCCTGAGTGCGTGGGCTGTTCCAGAGGCAGATGGAAGGAGGCAGCACTGCCAGACACCTGGAGGGGAACAGAGCAGGGTAAGCAGCAGGCTCCCAGCTCCCTCGTTCTTTGGAGAAGGAAGGTACTGGGCACTGAGGAAGGGATGCAGACGCTGCGGCCAGGCTCTGAGATGGGATCTGGCTGTGAGGCCTAGGAGTTCGGGAGGCGGGGTTGCACATCCTCCAGACTGTCAGGTGGACAGCACAGCGCTGGCATCATCTGCTCACAGCTGCCCATCCAGGGGCCAGCCTCTACCTTCCCCATGTGTAAAATGGGGCATCCCTCCGTCCACCCAAGGCTGGGCAGGCTGAGACCCAGAAGCAGTGCCCACTCCCCAGTCCCACAGACGGAGGCTGCCAGCTGGCCCCTCTGCTGCTGTGCAGGAGGTGCTTAAAGAGGCCTGTGCAGAACTCCGCCCTCAGGCAGAATTCTCCAGGTAAGCCCTCCAGCCCTGCTGCCTCAGCCGTGTGGGGAGCACGCCTGCGAGGGTGGGGGGCCTGCTTCTCCACTGCTTGTAATCACAGGCTACACCCACCAACAGCTGCTAAAACTTACCAGCGGGGTTCAGGGGGGTCAGTTTAATTAATCATTCTTCTTAAACTTGCCGTTGATGTAGGGAACCCAGTCCAGAATCAGCCTCCAGTCAGTGGCCCACACGAGCCCCACGGTGCCCACAGCGCCCCACATGCCCGCTGTCGGAATCCTGCAAGGACAGTGCAGGTCAGGCCCCCTGCCTCTGGTAGCACATCTGGACCCTCCACCCCAAGCTGCTAATTTATCAGGTGGCCGCCACGCACCGGGCCCTGCCCAGCCTGCGGACACAGCCTGTTAATGCCCCCACAGGCAGGCACGATGACCCCAAGGCCACTCCATTCCCATCTGCTTTCATGTGGGATCTGCTTCAGGTTTTATTTGAGGACTTCTGCTGAAAATAGGAAAAGCCCAAGCTTATAACCACGAGGATAGCTAAGGTTTGCACGTAAGCGTGTCATGCAGTTTACAGCAACTCAACCTAAGACAGTCATGGGACCAAGGGAGGTGTGAGTTGTTGATGAGGCAAGCAAGGCACAGAGAGGGCAAGTCATTGCCCTGAGACACACAGCCCACCAGACGCAGAGCCGAGGCAAGGGGCTCCAAGACCACCACACACCACACTTAGGTCTCGCAATGGGCAGGGTCCAGGACAGCCCCAATGGTCCCACCCCCTCGTACAGCCACCCCCCTTGGAGTGTCCGCAGGACCAGTCACTCGCCTCTAGTGAACCGCACACGGGGAGAGCATGGGATGTCACTTCCAAGACGGGGTTATAAAGACTGTGGCTCCATCCTGGGCGCTCCTCCTCGCTCTGTTTGCTCTGAGGGGAGCCAGCTGCCACTTTGTGAGCTGCCCTGCAGAGGGCCCCTCCTGGCAGAGAAATGAGGGTGGCCCCCTATCCACAACCACAGGTGTGAGCTTGGGAACAGCCCCCAGTCAAGCCTTCAGATGAGACCCTGAGCAGAGGATCCAGCTCAGCTGTGTCCGAATTCCTGACCCACAGAAACGATACTGAATGCAAAGCCAAGAAGTTTGGTAGGCTGTTCGTTACACAGCGAAAGGCAGCTCTTACAGGTTCCATTGCTGGCCTGTGTAGGGTCAGTTTGTACATGGGTGCCCTCCTCACTGGGTCGCAGTAAACCGTGTGCCTGGGGTGGGGGTGGGGGGAGGCCGAAGGCTTGTGCTTCCATAGGATCAAAAAACCACCCCCCACCCCCCAGCAACAACCCCCGCCCCCTGAGGAGAGGCCCACACAATTCAGCTTTGCGCCTGGTGGGGTCAGGGGTCACTGATGCTTTTGGAACAGGCTCTGGGGTGGGTGTGGGGAACAGAAAGGGAATTTTTCCTCCCACAGGTCAATAACTTTGAGAGCTATTAATGTCAGAGGAGCCTCCCTCATGGAGGCCCCATCATCCTAGCCTCCTGCCTTGGGGCCCTGTTGACCGGCACAGGGAGGAAAGCAGCCATGAACCTGACCTCCCTGGGGCGCCGAGGAAGGATGCAGAGAACGGTGATGCTGACAGTCCCTTGTGCAAGGACCATTCCTCCCCTTTCTCCCAGGGAGCGGGCTGACACGCAGGGTGCCCAGCTGCTGAGCTGCGGTCCGAGACACAGCCCCACAGTGCCTCCTGGGCATGAGTCCTACTTCCTGGCCCCTGCAAGCCAGTGGCGAGTGGGACAGGGCTGCACCCCAACCTTGATTATTTGACATCAGCCTCATAGGGTGGGTCACATCGGTTTACTTTTCCTTGTCCACGGACTAGAATGTCAGCCACAAAAGTTCCTTTTATCTCTGTGTCTCTGGCATCCAGTTCAGTGCTAGGTGCTCACCCACGCTAGGTGCTCAGTGAGTGCTTGCCAACTGACTAAACCCTGGATGAGCGTGTCCGCTGCTCTGACCAGTACACATGGGAGCGGACCAGCAGCGCCGAGGGCTTCCGAGCCAGGGCGGGAGGGGCTGCAGGGGCCACCCGAAGCCAGGGACAGCCGCCTTCGTCCGGGGCCAGTGTCGCCCCAGCTGTAAAGCGCCACTGTCACTGTTCGCCTGAAGGTCCCTAGCAGCGCCACTGTCCAAGGGCAGCCCCTACCCGTCATCTCCCTGTCGGGGCTCGGGGACACGACTGCCGAGTACAGGCCCCTGTTAACTAGCTCTCCGCGCGGCGTGGGCAGCCCCATCCCGGCTGCCACATGGAGTCTCCCGAATCCCACCCGCCTCCCACGGGGAACGCAGGGGACAGGTACAGCCGCTGGCTTCACAACAACGTCAGACAAACGCAAAGGCAGTGAGCGTACAGGGTCAGTTTCCAGGCCCCAAGAGCTGAGCGCGGGGCGCGGGCCGGGTGGGCACCTCCCGAGTGGGCACCATCGCGGCCCCCAGGGCGAGCGGCTCCGCCTCGGGGTCGGGGACCCGCCACGCGCGTGTGCGCGAGAGAGACTGCGCCGCCGCTCCGTGACTCAGTGTCCCGATCTGGGGCCGGGCAGGGCAAGGGGTCCGGGTCCTCACCAGTTTCTGGCCAGCTCGCGGTAGCGCGGGCCCAGGAACCTGCTCAGCATCGCGGCGCCGTCCCAGCTCAGGGTGACCCCAGCCCCGCCGGTCCGGGCGCACTGCGCAAGCGCGGACACCGCAGCGCGCAGGCCCGCAGGGAGGCCCCGCCCGGGAGGGCTGACCGCGCGAGACTCGGAGTCCGCGTCGCTGCGTGCGCAGACTCGGAAGACATTTGGAGTCGCTTCCGGGGGAGCCCGGAAGTCGTGAATGAACGCAGGCCAGAGTGGGCGTGTCCGGGAGGTGGGGCTTACCGGCCACGTGACTCGAGGACGCTGACTCCACCTCTCAGCTCCTGCAGCCGGAGGGGCCCCCTAGCTGTGCAACCTCTAGCTGCTGTTTCTGGCCCGCAACATTTGTTTGGTGAGTTTGTGTCCTTACTGCGTGTCAGAACTGTATTTACAATTAAAGAAAGTGAGGCCAGACGGGAAGGGGCTTGTCCAGAGTCGCACAGAGGGGAAGGGTGGCGATTTGAACTCCCTCTTGGAGGACTTAGGGGTTGTCACTGGACTCGCTGTCCGCAGGACCTTGGCCAGGTGGCAGAGCTTCCCCAAGCCTCGATTTGCTCATCATTAGTTGTCTGTTGCTTGGAGGACCTGTCGGAAATTTTGGGGACGTTTCGTTTGAGAGTAATTCCTCATTCCTGCCGCAGAGGGAGGCTTGGCTTCTCACACTGTCAGCATTTCGGGATACCTCCTGTTAGCTGACGGACCGGGGACAGGCGGGCTCTCCTCGCTTTGTTTCTGCCGCCCCAGGCTCGCTCGGGCTCGCCTTCCACAGTCACCGCCAGCGTCGAATGTTGGCTTGGACATGAGGACTAGACACCGTAGGTTTGTCTGCCCAGCCTGGCCCGTCCTCCTGGGATCGGCTTCTCGGCACCCTCCAAGACTGCGGTTCCCAGGGGCTGCAGGTTCCTACCTGCCCCTGGCCACCCATTGGAGGTTGGTGGGAGACCACAGTCTGGGCAAGCGGGCAGGGTACTCATTGCTACCGGGTTGGACATTTTTTTTGTCCTTTTCAGTTGCTCTGGGGGTTTTTGAGCTTGGGACCAGGGAAGACCCAAATAAGCCTCTGTCCTTGACGGAAACTTAAAAAGTGACATGTAGGGAACCACCCTGAAGATTGTTGAGAGAGGATCCATGAGATTGAAGAAGACCTGCCTGGAAAGATGAGCAGAGGAGGGCAGCCTTGGGGCTGCAGATCTTGGATCCATCCATTTCTGAAGCTCTGCCTCATTGCTCCTGCTTGATGCACTTCAGCTCTTGAGGCATAATACTTCTTGTTTCAAGTTACAAAAACGAAAATTGGCTTAAGAGGGAAGAAGGAAGTTTTATGGCATGTTGGATGTCTTCAGGCACAGCTGGATCCAGGAGTCTAGCAATTCATTATGAATCCCTCTCTGTCTCTCAGCAGTTCTTTCCTCTGTGCTGCCCTCACTCTCTGGTGAACTCTCTCTGAGCAGAGACCCCCAGAAACTCTGGGTTGACATTCCAGCAACCCTTGCAGGAATATGCCCTTTCCCCAGTAATCGCAGAAAGCAGTTCTCGTGAGCCTGCTGTGGGGGCAGGACAGAGTCAGCCCCTCTCATGTGAGGATGTGAGCTGGCGTTGGGGAGGATCCCTTAGAGAGAACAGCTGGGTTCTGTGACCAGAAGAGATGGTGGAAGAGAAGCAGGAACGGTCACCCTCCCTTGTGCCCCACTGGCCTTCTGCCCAGGTCTCCTGCGTTCCCTGTGGAATCCCTTTCTGGCCTTTTGGAAACCAAACTCCTTTTCTTATTTTTATTGACTTGAAAGTCATATGACATACAATTAACTATTTTAAAGTCTACAATTAAGTAGCCTTTAGTGCATTCACAAGATTGTGTAACCATCACCTCTGTCTCATTTTAGAACGTTATCATCACTGCAAAAACAACCCCATCCCCATCATTAGTCACTCGAATCCCGCTCCCCAGCCCCTGACAGCCAGGAACCCACTCCCTGTGTCTTTGAGTACTGGCCTGTTCTGGACGTTTCACACCCACGGACTCATACGCTGTGTGTCCTTCTGTGTCTGCTTCTCTCCCTGAGCGTCGCGCTCTCAGGGTCCGTCCCCGTGGCAGCAGGTGTCAGGGCTGCTCTCCTGTTCATGGCCGAGCGACGCTCCCGCGTGTGGATGGGCATGTTGTGTTTATCCATCAACTGCTGATGGAGTCTTTTTAAATTTTTAAAACTTTATTGGGGTATATTCGACATACAAAAATGCATATATTTAAATCATACAACTTGGTATTTGGACATATGTGCACACCCGTGAAGCCATCACCACTGTGGCGGTTGTGAACAGCTCCCCCACCCTCAGGAAGTTTCTTTCTGTCCCTTTGTGACCACCCCCCCCAGCAACCATCATTTGGTCTCTGCTACTGCGAATGCGAATGCGTTTCCTAGACTGTTTCATAGAGGGAGTCACAGAGTATCTTCTCTTTCGTGTCTGGCTTCGTCCACTCAGCAGCATTGTCTTGAGTCGTCCCAGTCACTGGAGCTGTCAGCAGTTCCTTCCTTCCACTTCTGAGTCGTGTTCTGTGGAGCAGGTGGACCTGTGTGTTTACCCACTGACGTGTTAAAGGACAGTCAGGTTGTTTCCAGGTTTGGGCCATTGGAAAGGAACCTGCAGTGAGCAGTTGTGTCCAGGTCTCTGTGTGAACTTGTGTCTTCGTGTCTCTTGGGTGGATGCCTGGGGGTGGACTGGCTGCTGGCTGGTTTGTAGGGGAGGCCTGTGTTTAACTGTTGAAGAAACTGCCAAACTTTGTTATTACAATTATTGTTGTTGTTACTGAGGTGTAATTGACAGGCAACGTCGTGCTGGTTTCAGGTGCACCGTCAAGCTCCTTCAGAGTCGCTGCGCCCATCTGTGGTCCCAGCAGCAATGTGTGCGAGCTCCTGCTGCGCTGGGGTGTTCTGCAGGTTTAAAAAAGGGCACATTTGCTGTTCCTTCCCCGTGGCTGCTGTGACAACTTACCAAATGCTAGGCAGCTTACATTGTCAGGGATTTATCCTCTCCCAGTTCTGGGGGCTGGAAGTCTAAAATCCAGGTGTCACACACGGCTTTGGTCCCTCCGCAGGCTCCAGGGGAGGGTCCTTCCTGCGTTTTCCAGCTTTCGGAGGACACCCAGCATCCCTTGACTTGTGGTCTCCTCCCTCCTGCCTCTGCCTTCACGTGCCTTCTGTGTCTCTTCTGTCTCCTGTAAGGACACTGGTCGTTGACTTGGGTCCACCCTAATCCAGGATGAACCTGAGATCCTGAATTTGATCACATCTGCAAAGACCTTGTCTCCCAAAGGGTCCTGTTCACAGGTCAGGACATGGGCCTCTTTGTTGCACCCACCCCCACCCCCCTCCAGCGGCAGCACCGAACTGTCTCGTTGGCATGTCACTTCCCTCCCTGGCTGGCGGGTGGCAGGGCAGCTCCCTGCCTGGCTCCACAGCCTGTCAGCCCTGGGGGGCTTGGCGGGCAGCAAGCTCTCAGAGTCGCCTCCGTGGAAAGGTCAGGTCACCACCGCTGCGCACACACCCACCACCCCAGCTTCCCTGCAGCCTGCTCCCTGCCCACCTGATTTCTGTGAGCTGAGTTGGGCAGTTGATCCTTCCAGAAATTTCTGCAGAGCTGTCCTTTGCTGGGACAGAGGCAGTGCCTCACCCTGTGACAATTTTGGCACCTTTAAGATATTTTCAACCCCTTTACTGAGAGAGAATTCACGCACCATAGAGTTCGCCCATTCAGTGGGTTTTGGTGCATTCGTGACTAATGTTCAAAACCAGCAGGCAGCCGTTCCCCAGGAGCTGGTCAGCCTTCACATGGCTGGGAGCCCTATTCCCCCGCTGGCCCAGGTAGCTTTGCTTCCAAGAGGAGGAGGAATTGCTGTGGGCGTCAGTCCACGGCTCTGCTGGCCTCGCTCACCACCGCCGTCATGCCCCACTTGACATCCCCTCAAAAGGACGCATTCAAGTCCTGACCGGCTCCCTCCCCACCTGAGTGGAAACGTATTTGGAAATAAGATCTTTGCAGACGTGACTAGCTGAGCTGAGGTCCGACTGGAGAGTCTGCGGCCCTAAGCCAATGACAGGTATCGGTGTAAAAGGGACCTGTGGACCGACATGCAGGCGGAGACTGGGGTCGTGCCCAGGCCCCGGAGCTGGAAGAGGTGGGGAGGGCCTG
The DNA here is from genome assembly GCF_009834535.1 of Camelus ferus. Lineage (NCBI taxonomy): Eukaryota > Metazoa > Chordata > Mammalia > Artiodactyla > Camelidae > Camelus > Camelus ferus. The sequence continues at coordinate 26,414,457 of NC_045717.1, read as the reverse complement.
GGACTTCTGGACTCCAGAGATGACAGATCCCTGGGGTTTCAGGCCCCACCCTGCGCCCACCCCCACAGCTGTGCAGAGCTGTTGTAGCGGCCCCAGGAGAGACACACAGACACACACGCGGGAGGCATGCCCATGCGCTCGCACCCCCAGCGCCGTACTTTGTGGAGTGTGCCCAGGCCACCTGGCGAGCACCCGCCTGGCCCCACTTCCATCCGTAAAGATCCGGGACAGCCAAGTGTTGTAAAATGCCACGTTTATTGCTACAGTGCTGTTATGTACATGACCGGTCTCCGAGCTGACTTTAAAGAGGATTATTGAAAAATCCCAAAGAATCCAGCCAGCTGTGTTGACATTTTATAAAATTATTTTTCTTAAAAAAAGTTTTTAAGTCAGTTATCCTGAGGCACTCTGAGCAACTTCCCCAGTAATTGTGGTTCTTCCTCCCCCCAAGGCTACTTTTCCCATGCTGGGTTAATCTCACTTTATATATATATAAAACTTAAATTATGTATGTAACACACAGTTCAGAAGTCGGCAGGCCTCAGGCGCTGCAAGGCCCCTGGGCCCCTGCCCATCTGGGCCTGTGGGCAAGACCAGAGAGAGGGGAACTGAGGCAGGTTCCCCAAAAGAGGCAAGGCCCACACACCGGGAGGGTCACCAAGAGAGTGGCCTGACCAGCCTGGGGGACAGACCCAGGGGTGAAGAGGTGGCCTCGGCCCCACGCTGTGATGTCCCACCTGTGCTGGCCTCGGGGTTCCCTCAGCCTTGGGCAGTTCCAGTCATGGGGGGTCAGGCAGACCCGTGCTTGGGGATGAGGGTGGGGGGTCTTGGGGGAGATCACCCAGATGCGGGTGGGGTGCAACACAGCCAGCCTGGGGGTCCACAAGGCCTCTACTGGGGAGGGGGTAAGGAGAGGGAAGCCAAGACTCCAGCAGGCTTGACTCTGCACCCAGGTGACACGTAGGGTGAGCAACACCCTGGGCTTTCCCAGGCCTCCGGGGACAAGTGTGTCCCCCAACCACAAGGGACAAGAGGGGCCCTCAGGGAGGCCTGGTTTGCAGCTGGTAGATGCCCATTCCCAGGGCCCTTCTGGGCAGGGGGCCCTGTACCTTCTCCCTGCTCCGTCCACAGCGGGACGGTCACCTGGGGAGCTGGGGGTTCTGTGCTGGCCCCAGGCCCCAGCCCCTCCGCTGAGTTTACAGAACAGGCTCCTGGTGGGAGGAAGAAAGGAAGGAAGGACGGACAGGGTATCTGTGGGGTCCCCCTCAACTGATAGTGCCGTCTGCCTACCAAGCAACGGTGGTCCTAGTAAGTCCCGCTTTGGAGAGGCCCGAGCGCCCCAGGGAGGGACGTGGGGAGGGGTTTGGGGGAGGAGGACCCTAGGCAGTTTCACCCACCTCCCTGCCCTGCCTGAGCCCAGGGTGTCCCGCTTCCTGAGGGGGAGGGGATGGGGCAGGGAGCCCCCACCCGGGAAAGGACCACCCACCCCTTCACAGGCAGCAACACGAAGAGAACAAAACCCCGCGTCTGAAGCGAACACGCGGGACAAGGCCCACGGTTCCGTTCTCTGCGTCCAGTGCCCACGGGGGTGGGGACCGCAGGTTTACACTGGGTCCTTTTAGTACTTTTAATAAAATGCTTGATCATGAAATGCAACGTTCAGTCCTAGAAACAGCAGCAGAAATAGCAAGAGACACAAGATTTTTATACAAAAAAATGTTGCTTACAAAACATATGCAAAAAAAACTTAAAAAAAAAAAAAAAAAAAAAAGACAGATCAAAGGCATCCTTCTTGCTAGTTTCCTCCTGCATAAAAAAGATCTAACTAAGGCTCCTTTTATTTCCTTAAAAAAAGTACTGGGCGTAGGCACGGCGTGCTGGCGGCTCCTGGCCGGGCGGCTCTGGCGGCACCTCCCTCCAGCGAGCAACACGGTTAACTTCTCCCCATTTTATACTTAAGGCATTTTTTTTTCTTTTCTAACAAAGTGTATATATTTCCTGTTCACTTTCTCTCTGGTTTTTGTCCCCCCCCCCCAATCTCCCCAAGAAAGACCCCCCTGGGGGCCGAGATGCCATTTCAGGGTCCACCAGGCCAGTGGCAGGGCAGTGGGGCAGTGTCGCCTCAGGAGCTGCGACCACTGGGGCCTCCAGTCTGTGTGGCTCGGTGCTGACCACAGTGCGTGTAGGGCACGAACCATCCGGCCCAGGTTGAGGGCAGGGATCGGGACCGGGCGCCTGGTGTGACCGTCCCGGGTTAGACCAAGGTCGGGTCACCCGTCTGGGCTGCACTCCTCTCACAGGTGCCCGGTGGGGTTGTGGGCCTCGCCCAGGCTCGGGTGGGCAGCCGACAGCACCATCTGGGGGTCTCCGACCACGCCTGACACCTTCTCCTCTTCCCGGCGCTTCAAGCAGGCGGCTTTGGGGTTGAGGTTACGCTCTGGGGGGAGGGGAGAGCACTGTGGGAGAGGGTCCCCAGGAGAGGACAAACGCGAGTGGGGGATCGGGGATGGTCAGGCAGGAAGCTGCCGTGGCCGCCTCCGTTTCCACCTGTCCCTGCACGAGAAGGCCGGGCGAGGAGGACGGGGCAGGGGCTCCGGGCCGGGCGCCTACCTCGCACCTGCTGCTCCAGGCCCAGGATGACCTGCACGGCCTGCTGCAGGATGAGCAGTTTGGTCTGCGCCTTGTCCGACTTGAGGTGCAGCTGGCACATGCGCCCCAGCTCCCGGAAGGCCTCGTTAATGTCCCGCACGCGCACCCGCTCCCGCGCGTTATTGGCCATCCGCCTCTCCCGGTCCCTCAGGTCTTTCTCCTCCAGGGACAGCACCTCCTCCGTACTGCTGGGTCACAGCACCGGGGCCTCCGTTAGTCCCCCACCAGGGGTCGTGGGGAGGGAACCCGCTGGCTGTGTGTGTGCGTGCCTTGGCTGCAAGCGTGTGTGTGCACAGGCACCATTCCTGGGGCGCAGGGACCGCAGGCGTATGCACCCCTGGACCCAGCTCTGGGTGCGCCGTGTGCGTCACACACCCGGGCAGACCCGCGCCTGACTGACCCCACGACACTGTCAGTGGGGCCTCCATCCCCAGCTGGGTGTCTCCAGGGAGCGGAGACGCATCCCTTGCCCCCGCCAGTTCCATGTGCCCCAGGGCTGGTCTGGAGCCCCTCCTGGGATGACGACCTTCCCCTTTCAGAGCAGTCACTTGCTGGGTGAGGGAGAGCTGGGCCTGGCTGCACCGGCCTCTGGTATAAAAGGCCCAGAAGACCCTAGCTTAGCAGGCAAAGGCCTGGGACTCTTAGTTCCCGAGACCCTACACTCCGGAGGGGGCCTCAGAAATGCATCTGCCCTATGGCGAACTCTGGCTGCCCAAGAGCTGCGGCCACCGTGAGCACCGGCCCCAGGGCTCAGAGCAGCAGCTCCCTGGGCCCCCGGCACTTCTGCTGTGAGTTCACCGAGCGCCTGCTGCATGGTGGGCGGGGTGTCGGGCCAACACACAGGAGCCTGGCATGGGGGCTCAGACGGCCACCTGCCTACCCACGGAGCCCAAACCCCCGCTCAGGCCCCACAGCTGTGCTGCACGGGGCCCTGCATTGACCTCCCTCTCTGCCTGGTCCTGACCGGTAGGATGGGCCGGTCTTACTCAGGACACCCACCACATGTACATGTGGTCCTGCCCACCCACCCACCCTGCCCTCAGGCCTGAGCGATCCCTCCGGGTGGCGGCGGTGGCGGCAGAGGCCCGGATCCCAGGACAAGCACGCAGACCAAACTGACAGTCAGGCCTTGGGTCCCCTTTCTTCCCTCAAGTCCCAAGGAAGGCCTTGGGGGAGGAAAGGCCCAGTCGCAGCCCTGCCATTCCAGTGCTCGGGCACAAGTGCGAGGTGAGGAGGGCTGCCGGTGGGAGCGAGGAGATGGGCGGCCGGGAAGGGGGAGCGCGGGAGGCAGAGAGCAGAGAGGCAGGCGCAGGGGACACCGCCATGGAGACGCGGAAACCTCAGAGCTGAGGGGACAGCGGGTGGCAGGCCAGGGCCCTAGCTCCGGTCCAAGCGACAGTGCTGCAGGAGAGAAAGGGTTAACGGGGTGGCAGGAGGGGAGGTTAAGGAAGCAGCTGGGGGAAGGGATCACCCTTCCTGATCCTCACCCAGCCCCGGGGGTGGGGGTGAACCCCAACTGCAGATGGGGACTGAGGGGCTCAAGAAGCCCCACAAGGGGTCTGCTCAGAGCAACAGACTGATAGCTGCTGAGACCCAGGAAATGCCAGCCCCTGTCAGCTGGGCTCTGCGCTTCCTGAGAAGGAAGGGCCAGGCAGGCAGAGGGCCCCAGGCCCAGGATGCAGTTCTGTGCCCAGGTGCCTGGGTACACAGGGCTGAAGTGCAGTCTCTTCCTCTCACTGTGTGTGTGGGGGGACACTGGGGCCAGGCCAGGCAGAGGGCCAGCAGTCAAGACGGAAGGAGATCACTGTGGGGGATGGCCACATAATGTGGAGATCACTGCAGGGAAAGGTCCGAGTGAGGGACGGGGAGAGGTCCCAGGAGGGGAAATGAGGTTAGAGCAGAGGACATCACTGCGGCGTGGGGGAGTCCTCACAGTGAGGAGGGGACATCACTGTAGGTCACGGGGAGCTGGGGGGGAAATCACAGCGGGGAAGGTGGCCACAGTGGGGCAGACTCCTGGGGGGAGGTGGGAGTCACAGCAGGGAAGGTCAAAGTAAGGGAGGGGGAAAGAGGTGGGAGCAGAGTGGGGTAGGTCACTGCAGGGGAAAGGCACAAGGAGGGGGAGACGGCACAGCTGGGGGGGTCATTGCAGGGGAGGCTGGCTCCAGGAAGCAGCGGTGGGGGAGGGGAGTGGCGCCCCCACTGACCTCGCACCTGCTGCTCCAGGTTCAGGATGACCGACACGGCCTGGTGCAGGATGAGCAGTTTGGTCTGGGGCTTCTCACTGTTGAGGTGCAGCTGGCACATGCGCCCCAGCTCCTTAAAAGCCTCATTGATGTCTCGGACCCGCAGCCGCTCCCGCGCGTTATTGGCCACCCGGCGCTCCTTCTCCCGCTCAGCCTTCTGCTCTGGGGGGAGAAGGTCGTCCTCGTCCTCGTCCGGGCTACAGGGCCGGGGGCCAGAGGGAGACAGTGAGGCGGGGCCGGGCGCGGGGCCCGCCACGGCCTCCTCGGGGAGTGGGTGCCCTGTGCGTGTGCGCGTGCGCCCTGGGGAGGGGGCGCCCTGTGTGTGTGCCCCCTGGCGGGGGCGGGGGCGAGGGCGGCACCTGGTCCGGGTCCGCGCGGGCTTCAGATCCCTCTTCTCCTCCTCGGCGTGCTCGCCCACCGCCGCGTTCTCCTCATCCTCCTGCTCCTCCCGCTTGATCTCCCCGGCTCCGGAGGCGGCGGCGCCCCGCCCAAGTTCTGCAACGGCCAGGGTCAGGGTCAGGGCCACACCATGGCCCCGTCCCTCCCGGGAGGGTGCAGCTCTCCTGCGACAGCCCGGCTTCCGTTGGCAAGAACCTGAAACGTCCACTGAAAATCAGACCCCTGCCTCATCCCCCCCCCCCCACAGGCACCAATCCCAGGCAGCAAAGAACCAAACGGGAAAAGCAAAACCTCACCACCTTCGGAAGAAGGGCACAGAAACATCGCTGCCACTCGGAAGCAGAGAACTATTTCCTAAATACTAAAGGAGCTGTCCTCAAAAGAAACGAATCAATAAACGAGTATCTCTAAACAGAGACTTCGATCACCAAGGCACCACGAAGAAGGCAAGAGGGCAGGTCACAGGATAGAAGGTACTCCTTACATATAAACCAACAAAGGACGGCTCTCTGCAACGAAAAAGTAACTACGAATCACGAAGAGCAGACAGCAAGGACAGAGGAGGGCGCCCGCCGGACGGCGCTGTGCACGTCAGGAGTGAAGGACATCCTGCTCCTATCTAAGTCCTGCTCGCGGGTGTGGCCACTTTGGAAAACAACTAGGCTAAAGCTGGAAAAGGTGGGCACAGGAGCGCCCAGAAATTCAACCTGGAATCACACCTGCGCCGGGGGCCGCGCCAGGCACGAAGGCCCAGGGTAGCGAAGGACCTAGGACCTGGTGCCGCACCTGGTCAGGGCCTGTCCCTGCACTCCCGGGGGGCGGGGTGGGGAGGGTGGCCGGGGGGCCACCCAGCAGGTCTGCAGTTCACAAAGCCCCAACACTTCAGCAGCAATGGAGGGCACACAGCAGCGTGAACCCCACTACGCGGCCCTGGGAGCTAGCCTGGGCTCTCCAGCAGCTGATCCCCCTGCCCCCCAGTGCCCTCAGATAAGAGACCAGGTCCGGGGGTGCTCCTCGGCACCACTGACCTGGGGCCGGGCATCCTCGGCACTGTTGGGGGTAGAAGAGCATCTTTGCCCCACACCGTGGACACCGGGACCTGGCTGCTGTAACAAGCACAGACGTCCCGGACCTGCCCACGGGCGAGAGCCGAGGTGTGCAGCGACAGAATCTGGAACCCAGGAAGCACTGACTCAGTGGCTGGTTTTCGGGGTGCAGGGGGCTGGTATGGGGGGGTGTGCGGGCAGGAGTGAGGGTTGTGTGGTGGGCTCCAGGGTGGGGGCTCGTGGTCAGGGACGCACAGCACGCTACTGTCACGACACGGCATTGTTTTTCACAAGGTCGGTGGGGGCGGGGGCGGTGGAAGCCAGGCTCAGCCACTGCCCAGTATGGAGTCTCAGACCCTCCCCAGGCCTCAGTCCCCTTCACGGTGGCAGAGTCTGTGTTAAAGACCCTGGGACAGGCCACCATGACAACCAGGACGAACCCCAGTGTGCGCTCCCCAGACTCCCACACTCTTCCCCGCTCCCGTCAAGTGGATGGCCGGCCCCTCGCCTACTGCAGGACACTCAGTGTGCTGTCACCTCATCAGACTTGAAACCCTCTCGACCTCACCCTGTTCCCGCTACTGCCGAACACCCCACAACTCCACTGGCATGGCCATACCTGCTCTGGTCCAGTCTGGGTCCTCAACTCAGCACCCCAAGCAGTCCACACTCCTCCATGTCCCTCAGCGCTGCCACCCCCCCACCCCGAGATGCAGAGACCCAGGCTCTGCTCCATCCGGACCCCATCCAGGCTCCCTACTCTAAACTCCAGCATGTGCCAAGGATGCCCAGACCGTACCCTAAACTGAAGATGGGAACCCCACCGCCTCCTCTGCATCTGCAAATCCTGTGGGCTCTGCCTTCAGAACACCTGGAAGTCACCCACCATCACCCCTCTACTGCCCCTGCCTGGGCCAGCCCCCAGCATCCGTCCCCTCTACCCTGGTCTCTCCCTCTAGTCCTTTCCAGTCTGTCCGCCCCGCAGCGGCCACCAGAGGTTGCCTCCTACGAGCACCCAAGTCAGGCCCCACACTCTGCCGAGTTCTCCAAGGATCCCACCTCCCTGGGGTAGAAGTCAGGTCCTCCCTGCAGCCCCCAAGGCCCTGCACGACCTGCCTCGTCCTCTCCCTGCCCTCTCATTTTCCCTCACTCTGCCTCAGCCACACAAGCCTCCTTGCTGTTCGCCCAACACACCAGGCATGGTCCTGCCCCAGGGCCTTTGCTCATGCTCCCCCAGGTGCCTGCCTGCTTTCACTCCTCCTCTACTCCATTCAAGTATCACAATCTTGTCCTCACCACTAACTTAAAAATGACAGACCTCCTGCAGCTCCTCCCCTGCCCACTTTCTCCCCAACACCTGTCTCGATGCAATCACACCACCTTCCAGCCTCCACACTCCACATGCCCTCTTCTCTGGTCAATCCCTTCTAGCCCCCCACGCCTAGAGGGGTGCCAGGCACACAGCGGATGCTCAACATACGCCTGTCAGGTGAACAGCGTTGACCTGGTGGGCCCTCCTCCCTTCCAAGGGGAGCCGACCCAGGGACCTTGCCGGCCTCTCTGGGCCTCTAGGTGGTGCCTTCACACAGTCTGGCTCCCACCCCTGTGGGACCCCAGCACTTGGCCTGCTAGGGATTCCCTGGGGAGGAGTGAGTATGGTGGGTGAACCACCCCCACCAGGCCCCTGAACCTGTTTCCTCAACTGGAAATAGGGGTGGACAGTCCTAAGCCCACAGGCTGCCGGGAAGGCCTGGCAATGGCGTGGGGTCTGAGCCCCAGCCCCACGCATGGAGGTTCTCAGTCCCTCTGCCGACCCTGTCTTCCAGAGGAGGGATATATGGCTTAGGGGGTGACGCCCGCCGACTGGGCCCCCACGGCACAGGTGACCCTGAGCTGCACCACCCTGCCCGGCCAATGACGCAGGGCTCACCGCTATAGGAGTCAGGTGGCCGGGAGAGGTCGGGGAGGGCCACGTGGTTGTGCATGAGGCTGCCGCTGCCCGAGAGCCCGTCCTCCGAGGGGCCGCCTCCCACCTGTGGACGAGGAGGCGTCGTCAGCGCTGGGCTGGCCCTGCTGCCCGCCTGCCCGGCCTGCCCTCGACCCGCACTCACCAGGCCAGCGGGCCGTCCACCCAGCGGCAGGACGGGGCCAGCGAAGCCCGGGGCCAGCACCCCATGACTGGGTGGGAGCCCGTGCACGTCCCCTGCTGTCCCCACAGCATGGCTGCGCAAGACGTGGATGGCCTCGTCCAGGTGGTCCTCCATCTTGTGCTGCTGCAGAGGGGCTGGGGGTGAGGGGTCTGGGCCGCCGGCACCCCGCGTGGCCCAGCAGGGCCAGTTTTGGACCTCATTCCTGACAGACTGACTGAGTTCGCCCTGGTCAAAGAGCACCTGTCCTGTGGCACGCTCTGCTGGTCCTCAAGGGCTCTCACAGGACATGGTTCCAGTGTCACGTGGGGCGCGGCCAAAGAGGACACACGGACTTGCCCCCCCCAGGGCCTCCCACCCCAGAAACCGGTGTCCCTGTCTGCGCGCCCCGCCCCGGCCCCCAGGACGCTCACCAGGCTGTGCAGGCCACCATCGTAGCTGGGTGATAAGGCGCCAGGGGCTCCCGCTCGGGGCCACTGCGATGTTCCTGGAAGGGGCAGGAGGCGTTGAGTGGGCAGGGGGTCGGGGAAGGAGGGGCCGCGATGCCAGGGCTGGCCACACGGGGGCGCCCATGCCTGCAGAGCCGGGAAGGCCTCGAGTGGGGATCTCAGCCCAGCTGGCCTGGTAGCTCCGAACGGAACCCTGGGAGTGAGTCTCACTAGGCCGGGATGTGAACCTCATGGACAGGTCACGTCTTCAAGCCTCAGTTTCCCCAATTGCGAAATCCACACCTAGACCCCTCTGCGGGGAAGACGGCTCGTGCGCACAGCAGGTGCCCGGGAGCTGGCTCCTCCCAGGCCAGGGCACGGTGAGGGCCTGCAGGCTTTTTTAATGCAACTGCCCAGGCCTTCCAGAAAGCTCTGGCCCTCACTTCTCAGACCCCACGGAATGCCAGGTGCATCCTCCCAAGGACCGGAGGAGCCTGCCCCCTCAGCAGAGCCACATACAAGGTATGCAGCTGAGACCTAAAACCTCGGGGGTTAATCAACGCCAGCATGTATGTGTCCTGGAGACTGGGCACAAGCCTCGGGACGGCTGCCCTGGCCCCTTGGAGGCCTACGCCCTGCTGGGTCCCACCTGCCCCTCCGGCTCACACTGGGAACTGCTGCATCCTGCGTCCTAGCCTCTGCCCATGCTGTGACCTGAAAGCACTGGCTTGGAGGCCACCTCCTCCAGGCAGCCTTCCCAGATGGCCATAGGAAGGTGAGCTCTAAAGCAACTGGTTGTCCAGCTCCCTGCCCACCCGGAGCTGCAGCCACCAGACCGCCTCCCTCCCCTAGCATGGCACAGACCTGCTAGGCCCTGGGGGGAGCCCACCGGGGTTGAGGGGCTGGACGAGAAGTTATTGCTTGAGTGATCCGGGGAGTAGATCTGCGATGGGAACAAGGAGAAAGAGCCAACAGGCAGCAGGTCAGGGGCCAGCCTCTCAGAGTCACAGGCCCAGCCACCTTGCCACGTACCATGTCCCGCAACTCACTGAGGCCAGCGCCTTCCCAAGGGCATCCCCAGAGCTGCCGGCCGTGGTCCCACGGGAGCCTGTGGGTGAGAAGAGGTGAGGCCCAACCTTGGGGATGCAGTGGCCCCGGCACGCAGGTCGGGCTTACATGCCCGCGCCGACGGAGCGCCCCCCTCCTGCACTTGGCTGCCCTGCAGACATGCCCCAGCCCGGCACTGGGCAGCCCCAGTCCCAGCCCGAGTTCCCGACGTCTCACTATGGTACCCCACGGCTGCTCTGGGGGCAGGCAGACCGCCAGGCTCTGGGGGAGCAGCTCCCCTCTGTGAGCCTGTCTCCCCAAATATAAAGCGGGATTCACTCTTCAGAAAGCCGTCTGGGAAGACCTGCAGGGCCCAGGAAGCAAAGCGCCGCACGGGGCTGGTCCAGGAAAGGGAATGACGTTAGCGTCGACGAGGGCCGCGTCCCGGCAGAACACCCCCCGGGAGCGCTGTGGAGGGGCCGTACCCAGGAGGCTGTCGGCCCCGCTGACGGGGGGCGTCTGGCTGGAGACGCTGCCGTAGGCGGCCGCGGGGGCCGAGGAGAAGGTGGACACGGCCGGGAGCCCCCCGTTCACCTCCGCTCCGTGCAGCTGGTAGCCCTACGGGTGGGGGCGGGGCCGGACGGGGTCAGATGCGGGCACTGCCCACACCCCCGCCCCACAGGCCACCCTGGGGGGCCTACCATGCGCTCGTGCTGGTGCAGGCCGCTGAACCCACCGCCACTGCTGCCCACGGAGCTGCTGCCCCCTGGCGCGAGGGGCAGTGGGGACGAGCCGCCACCTAGCATGGGCCCAAAGCCCGCCTGGCCTGGGGAGCTCCAGAGCTCAGCCGAGGGGTGCAGGCTGCCATCTGCGGAGAGGGGAACGGTGAGGTGGGCAGACGGGGGACCCTAGCCAGGGCCGTGTCCTAGGTGAGCCCCCTACGTACCTGCCAGGTAGAAGGGGGAGGGGTAGGCACTGCTGGAGGTCTTGGCTGGATGAGTAGGCGGCGGTGTCCCGGCTGTAGTCCTCCCCTGAGCTGGGTGGGTACACCTGTGGGAGGGTGGGCAGGCGGGGGCGAGCAGGGTGAGGACCAGCCGGCCCCTGGCCCTCAGCTGGCCCTGTAGCAGGCTGCCCCTCTGCCAGGAAGGCAGTCCCCCTCGCTGCCCCTCACCTGTGCCGCTCTGACCCTTCCCTCTAAAACGGCCCAGTGCTGGAGGCTCTGCTGTTCCTTCTTCACCCCACCTCCTACCCGCCCCACAACCCCAGCCTCTGTAGACTGGACCCCCTGCCCAGAATACCTTCCCACCCCTTAGTCCAGCAAACTCCTATTCACTCCTCAACCCCCAGCGGTGCCGCCTCCAGCCCTCCCTTCTCCCTTGTTCCCGCAGAACTGGAACCTCCCTAAGACCCAACCCTGATCACACAAGGCCTGGGGTCCTCAGAGGTGGGGCCCTGGGTTAACTGCCTGCCCCAGCTGCCCCAGACCAGCGAGACGGCAAAGGCTTTCTACAGTCAGCGTCACCTCTGATTGGCTGGTGCTGCCTGGCCCAGCAGTGGAGCAAGGAGTGGGCATGACCGCTGAGTGACTGAAGGCAAAAGTGGGCCCGGGGGTCTCAGCTTTGATGTTGCAGGAAATTGAGGGGGAGGTGGTCAGGCGAGGAAAATATGGGGTTGATGACATCATGAGTTGAGACTGAAGAGTGCCTGTGCCTCCTGGTGGGGGCATGTGGACCTGGGGTGACGCAAGCGGGGCGGGCTGCATCAGTCTCGCGGTTCCTGCCGGGCCCAGCGCAGGAGCCAGGCAGGGAGGGTGGCAGCCAGGCTGGGGAATCCAGCAAATTGCCTTTTCTTCCAACGTGATTAAGTTGAGGGAGCAGGGCGCTGGGAGCCGCTGGTGGCTCGGCACCATCTGCTGGGCCTGGCACCCTGCCAACCAGCAGGCAGCGGGGTGAGGACACAGTGCAGCTCTGAGCAGGGCAGCTGGGGGGACGGCAGGGTGGGAACTGTCTGGACTAGCCCCTGGGACGTCTTGCCTGCTCCCTGTCCTAGGACCCCTGATCACACCACTCTCTCTTAAAGTAGGAAGGATCCAGGCTAGACGTCAGAGGAACTTCCCGACTCCCGCAGAGGCTGTCTCTGGTCTGAGGTGGGACTCCCGGGGGGTCACGCGTACCCACAGCAGCTCACAGCCCAGTACCCCACTGACACATGGCATGGCCTCTGGCAGGGGCCCTGCCTGTCCCAGGACTCACCGAGGACGGGAGGCCCGGCGGCACCTTCCGGACTTTCTTGGGCTGAGCGTCTGTCAGGAGCAAGAGGAGGCAGGGAAGGATGAGGGGGCCCTTCCTGCCTGGGATGCGCCGTCACTGGATGGGGCAGACGGCCCCCAGCCTGCGCCTCCGAGGAGAGCCCCGAGCTACTGGTAAGACGGCTTAAACAAGACTTGGGTCCCTGTGCAAACTCGCAGGGCAGGGAGTGGACGCAGGGACGAGGGACATTTGGGCACCTGCGCCCCGAAGCCCCAGCCCTCAAGTCACTGGGCCCCGGGCCCCGTCTAGCGGCTGTGTGCGTGTGGGGTAGCTGTGCTATCTAAGCGGCCCCCCTAGTGTAGAGCTGGGGTGCTGCCTGCTGTCCCAGGTGTGCTCCGGGGAAGACATGGTGTTAGGATGCTTCCTTCAAGCGACAGTGCTGGGCCGCTGGCCATGCCCTCAGTGTCCTCGAGTCAACAGCGTTAAACAGCGTGTCTTTACCTGGAAACGCCCCTCGCCCGAGGCCGTGTGGACCGTGTGGCCACCGGGCGTGACGGGACTGTGACCCTCCCCCAGCTCGCCCCCCCGTCCCCCCGCCCACCCCGGTTCTGGAAGGCGCCCCCGGCCGCCCCACTCACCCAGGCCGCCGTCCGCAGCTCTCCGCCGGGGGTGGCCGGAGTACGAGTAATACTGGGACCCGTCCTTGACACCCGAAGGGGACAGCGGCCCCGGGCTGCTCAGGGCCAGCTCGCTGGGCAGGAAGCCGGCCTAGGGGGGTAGGGTCATCACTGTCCGGCCTCCGCTTCCCCAGGCCAACTCCGCTCTGCGGGGTGACAGTGACCTGGGCCTGGGGACGTCCCTCAGGAGGGATGGGCGGCTCTCTCCTGACGCCCGCGGCACCTTTCTGATCTAACTCTATGGATTTATTTCCACGAAAGAAACACACGGAGGAAGAAACACTGCTGCCGTCAGGCCGAAGCTGAGCCCCGTCCCCAGCGCCGCTTGTAGTAAGCGCGCCTCCAGCATCGGTGGGATCTGCTCGTCTTACTTGGCTCTTATCTTTTTGTTTCTTTTAAGGTAAACAGTTGAATCTTGCAAATGTTAAGTCTGAATAAAACCCTCTCCCCTCAACAGCATGAGTGACGGGGGTTCCAGCCCAGTTCCGCAGCCCCGGTGCTCCTGTCTGTTAAGAGGGGCCTGCCAGCCGGTCCCCAGCTCAGGGGCAGCGTGGACCTGGTGCCGGCTGGCACTCGGCAGCTGTGATGGCTGCGGCCCCGCAGAGGCCCGGTGAGCACATGAGTGTCACTGTCAGGGACCCAGCTGCGCCCTGAGACTTGAGTTACAGGAATGAAAACCCTTGGGCGTGGGGAGGAGGGCCCCGAGGGGTGACCAGGATAGGAGGCCACGTGGGACCACTGTGTGGGTGCCTGTCCCTGTCGGCCCCATAGCTCAGGTCGGGTGACTGGGGGCCTGCGGGACAGCTCCCTGGAAGGGACTAAGGAGCAGGAGGTGCTGGGGCTGGACTGCAGGGCCAGGCTGGATGCAGCAAGGAATAGGGCCTCCGGGCCACGGGGATGGCCTGGTTTCCTGTCTGCCACTCCGGGGTGGGCAGGTGTCTCCTGGAGCCCCTTTAGCTGTGCACTGGGGCCCACAGGCTGGACCCCAGGCAGGGGAGCCGTGGGGCAGGGGCCACGGCCTCCCCGGTGTCCCCCCCCCGACCCCGTCCACAGCCAGCCGGCCAGCCTGGCCCAGGGCCTGGGCCTGTTTTAGCTGCAGCTGGAGAGTGACCAGCACTCGGCTCGGCCCAGGAACCTTCCACAGATCAGGAGGCGATTGGGACGGATTTGTTTAAAACTAAAAGTAGGTGGGAACAAAAGGTGGGGGTGAGGGGCTACGCGGTGACCGTGGCCCCCACTGGGGCTCCCCAAGGCCCTACCCCCTGCACTGCCCCTGGTTTGAAGAATGGGTGCTGATGGGACCCCCGCCCTCCACCCGCTGAGTGGCCTCACCTGAGTCAGGCCGCCAACACCCGCGTCTCTTGCGAAGGGGGTGTACGCACCCCTCTCACCACCCTTGCCTGGAAGAAAGGAAGGAGGGTCACCTGGATCCGACCTAGCGCCCAGCACGTGTCTGAATACAGCAGGCACGCCACTGTGCACAGCGCTAGAACCAGAACTGTGTTGGGACGTGGGTCTCCCCGTTGGCCTTGCAACAGGCGGAGGGACAAGTGGGGGTCTAGCCGGACGCTGTCTGCAAGTGACCTGCAGAGCATTCTGCAGGCCCACCACAGCCCCACACGTCCCGCCCAGAGGCGGGACTGCACTCACTTGGCTCCCTCTCCCTTCTCAAGCCTCAGGTTCCTCTGGTCAAGGTCGTGAAGAGTCAACGCCCCAGGGTGCTGGGCTCCCGGGGGACAGGCCGGGGTCCCTGGCATCTGCAAGGTTCAGTGCCCAGGCCCTGGGCTCCTAACCAAACTCCCGGCCAGGGTCAGGCCATGAATGAACATGTGATGTCCCTGGGGACACTGATCCAAGCGACTCAGTGTGAAGGGGCCCCTTCTCCGTGTGGGCGGGCAAGGTCCAGGCTTTGGGTGACACGAATGGACAAATACCTACAGCTACACAAACACCTGGATCCAGCCTTGCCTGAAGCAGCTCTCTGGATCAACCAGTACCTGAGCCATTTAAGTCTGTTTCTGGTTTAAGTTGAGCACCAATCTTGACCGAGGGTGGACTTTAAGCAGCCTTGCTGTTAGCAGGGAATTAAAATGCTTGACTAATTTGATTTACTCACACTGGGGGGGGGGGGGGTGTCGGGGGGGATATTTCCCCTTTATTTTAAAAGGACACTTTCAACTAGGCTCCTGGAGCAAATGCCGTTTGGCAGGGCAGGAAGAGGGGCCGTGCTCCTCCCAACACGCTGGATGCCCCACAGGCTGTGCCCACCAACTCAAGCTCCCATGACCCGTCTGGGCAGGTGACACTGGGCCCACCACTTGGGATGATGAATAAACGAAGACCTAGAGGCCAGAGAGGATTCGTCCCGTTCCAGTGAATGCACAGGGATGACACCAATGCTCCCGTCCTCCCAGGGTGAGCGTGGGGAGCAAAGCTGGCTGGCCCAGCCAGGGCTCTGGGACCCTCCCAGGAAAGTAACTCTCCCTGCAGGCTGGGGCTGCTGTGGTTCAGACCCTGCAAACAGCAGGCACCAAATACAGGCTTCCTAAAAGGAAGGATGGGGAGCAAGAAGAGAAATCAGAAGTTCTAGGAAGGGACCCAGTGGGTCTACAGCAGGTCCCTAACCCATGCACTTGGGCTCGTGCATCAGGGTGTGAGAGTGAAATAAGGATAAGCACTGAGGAGCAGAACCACCAGGTCTCGTCGAGGAGCCAGGCCAGGCTGGGGGCCCCACGGGAACAGGCGACGCTGCCCTCAGGGTCCCTGGCGCTCACCACCCGCTGTCCCACCCTGGCCACACCAACCCCGACCCGTGGTGAGAAAGCCGGGGCCCAGGGAAGCCGATCGAGACCGAACCTGCCTCCCCACTAGCAGGCTGCCCTCTCGGAGCTTCTCGGCCACAGGGGCAGGTGGCGGGTGTAGGACACAGCTGGGCCCTGGGCTGGGCTGGGCTGACCAGGCCCAGCCGTGGGAACTGCCCGTGCCCGGAAGAGGCGGGAGGAAGGAACAGCCGCTGGGGAGCCAGCGTCACTACAGGTGCAGAGGCCACCCCAGGCCACCTCGTGGCCTGGGAGATGGGCACAGAGGCCTGTCGGACTCAGCGGGTGCCTGTGCTGCCACCCTACTCCCGACTTCACAGGATTGCTCTCCGGCCACCCTCACCTGTCTAGCCCACAAAGGCTGGGCCCCCAGCCCCCCAGCCCAGCTTTCCCACTGGTCGGTCCCACCCAGAGACCTGTGGTCCACATGTCTCCCCCAGCAGCCGCCCACCCTGCGACGCACCTTAGCCTGTGAACCAGTAATGACAGGCTCAGGTGGGCCAGCTTCACATGGAAGGACCTCACGTCTCAGGGCCACCGGGGCAGGGAACTAAAGCGCCCTCAGTGCACAGCAGCCCCCCCAGCCCCCCGACCCCCCGGAGACACCAGCTTCGCAATCAGAACAGGGATGGGGGCTGGGGCTGGGGGGCGTGGGCAGAAGGGCAGGAACACAGTCAACCATCCAGGGCCTGGCAGTCCAGGACAGAGCCTGGTCCCTTCCCACTGAGCCTCAGTCTGCATGTCTTCGGCGGGGTTGAAGGGGGGCCTCCGGGCCTGGTGAGCTGGGTGAGTCCTCACTACCACCTATGCAGGAGGTTCTGGGAGATCCCTGTCCCCACAGGTGGAGAAACCAGGGCTCGAGAGGGGATGGGCCTTGTCCAGGTCCCAGTCCTAACTCACAGTCAGGCTTCTGGGGCCCCAAGGAGAGTGGGCAGGCTGGCCTCAGAAACCAGGCCCTGACCACCACCCCAAGTCATCAGGACTCCCGAGTCCACTTTCCAGCAGGCACCTGGCCGGTCCCCACTGACCCGGGGCTCCAGGTTGTGTCCACCCGTGTCCTCTCCTGTGTGTGACCCGCCTGGGAGTCCCGGCACTTCGGTGTGCTGACAGCGCTCCAGGACCACATGAGGGAGGGGCGCGGGGTGTGCACTCACCTCCGAGCCCGGGTCCCAAGAAAGTGGATGGAGAGAGGCCACCATGGGACTCACTGAAGTGCCCGCCTTCGCTGTAGGTCTGTGGAGAGACGGGTCGGGGTGAGGGGTGCTGGGGCATCCCCACTTACAGCTGGCGAAACGGGCTTGGGGAGGGAAACCCAGGGTCCCCGGCCCCAGGGGATCCTCACCCGGTTGGGGTCGAAGGAGGAACTGTTCTGCTCGCCAGTGCCCCACGAGCCCGACCCAGGCCGGTCCTCGAGACCTGCAGGGCAGGAAGGGAGAGTTAGGGCCACCCTCGCCCCTGCCCGCTCCACATGGGCTCCAGTCCCATCACCTGCACCCAGCCCGGCCCGGGGGCTGCCCGGCCTCACCCCACCCTGGCTCTGCCCATGGCCACACACTGGCACGAAGCTCAGGAACAACTCCACCAGCTACTGCTGCTGCCAAACGCCTCCTGCCCAGTGAGGCCCCGGCCCCCACCCCACTCTGGACCAAGCCCTCCCTGGCACTCGTCTCTCCGCCGTGGGCCCGGGCGGGGGTGTCTGGGGGCTTCTGGGTCCTGCTCAGGAGGCATCAGGGGAAGGGATGAGGGATGAGGAGCCTCCCCCTTCGCATGGCTGCCAATTCCAGAGGCAGGGCCACCCCTCTGTTGAAGTAACAGCGGCAGCTGCCACTGACTACCCGCCAGGCACAGGCCTGCGCCCCAAAGGTGGAATCCAATCCCCCGCAAGATAGGCGCCCCACCCGTCTAGCGGCCGGGAGGCCAGAGGTGTGGCAGGGTTAAGCGTGGTGGGGACCAGGACCCTGGATGGAGGGCGGGCAGGGTGGAGCCCTTATCTCCCTGAACACTCGCCCAGGGCTTGGATCTCCCCACCCAGCAGGCCATAGGGGGTCGCACCCTTCCTGGGTGGGGGGCTCTGACACTGCCCACCAGGGGCCGCAGCGCACGGGCCTGGAAAGGCAGAAAGGGAGCAGCCCTGGGCCTCTACCTCCCTGTGCCTCAGTTTCCCTCCCCTGCAAATGGGGTTATGAACACACCTACTCCGAAGGACTGGCGTGTCCACGTCCGACTCAAAGCTCCCCAAGCCAGGCAGGGTGGGAGATGGGGGGAGGGGGACAAACGCCCCGCCTGCCCTCTGACCCTACACGGTGGACATCCCAGAATCCTTCACCCTGCGCTCCCCCATTTGTACCAGGAACTTGTCTCAAATTGCATCCTTCTATTTTGGTGCCTTTGTGTTAATCATCCTCCTGGAGAACTGCTGTTTAATTGCTGTCTAATTTGCATAATTGTGCATATTAACATCCCCATCTGATAAATATTCACATATCTTGTTTAGATTTTGTTTTCTAATAGAAAATTTCCAGCGTGATTACGATGCGGGGCTGGGGGCTGCCCTGGGGGGTGGGGGGGCCCAATGGGGAGTTCCCGTGGTCTCTTAAGACTCCATCGGGCATTTGTTGCCAGTTTTGGGCTGTCTGCACCCCATGGTCTTGGGCCCCACGTGGGCTCGGGAAAAGAGCAGCTGGTGAGGGGGGTGACGCTGGGCTAAGTGCCAGCACCGGGAGCCTCAGTGTCCCTCTACATGCACGAGCTTGTCACCCCTCTTCTTCTGGAGCAGTCCCCTCACCCCCCACCCCCACACACAGAGGGACCCAACCCCCTCTGCGCCCCCCCCCCCATGGCAACCACCACATGCCCCTGGAGCACCAGGACCCCTGAGTCAGGTCCAAGACCACGGCCAGGCCCCATCTTGACGCCCACAGCCCTCCCTGCCTGCCCAGGGCCTGGCCAGGGTGAGAGGTGCTCTGGGGTCCAACACCCAGGGACCCCCCGCCCCATGAGGGCCCCACAAGCTTCTGGCAGAGGCAACTGAGCCCTGCTCTGCCCTTTCTGGAAAAACCCCCTCACCCAGCCCCAGCCTCCTCCCTCCTAGAAACAACCAAAGCAGAGGAAGCCCCTCCCCCACCACTCTCATTAATAGTTATTAACCCCCCCATGACTAATCATGCATTTTAATACCCCAATCACGAATATTCGTAACACAACCCTTGTTCACACTGTAATTAAAACGTACTAATAGGGTAAGACATTGCTGTCGGAGTGTAAACTTTTGCTTTCTTTATAAAATACCAGAGGTGCAGTGGAGGGGGGCGTGCACACCTGGAAAGGCCACCTCTGCTCAGATCCAGCCGGCTGCCTGGAGCAGAGGCGGGAGATGGATGGAACAGAGGGCTGGGGGCCCCGCTTCAGTCCCACCACCCGGGCTGCAGCAGGGACGATGACAAGGCGGCACAGCTGGACGAGCCCCAGCCCCAGCGGGTCCCCTCCTGGGCTGGCCTGGCCTGGCCTGGCCTGGCCTGGGCTCCACCAAGTGGCCTGGTCCAAACCGCAGCCCTTGGACGGAGTCTGGCCCCTGCCTGCTTTTACAAATAAAGTTTTATTAGCACACGGCCATGCGCGTTGGCTCCCACACTGTCTACGGAAGCTTCTGCTGAAAGCAGACCAGCTGCAAGAGAGCCCGAGAGGCCCGCAGACACGCCTGGCCTTACGGAGGTCAGCGGACCCTGTGTGGGGACGATTCCTCCACGGCGAGCAGCCAGAGAACAGACCCCAGTATCAGCAGGGGGCCAAGGTGTGGCACATGCAAAACCCAAGGGGTCACAGCCCTGCCCACCACCCCCACCACAGACCTGTCCGCACGACCACAGTGGTCGCGGGGCTTCATCCTGCAGCCCCGGCTCTGCGAGCACCCCTCACCCAGGTTCCCAGGCTAGACCCGGGGAGCCAGCCCCTCTCCATCACTCACCCCCACCCGCATGGGGCCTCAGGGCAGAGCTGGTCCCGCCCTCACCTCTGTCCCCTGCCTGGGGTCAAGGGTCAAGCTGCGTCTATGCAGCAGTGTCCTTCCAGGTTCCCTGGCCACACTCCACCCCGGGCTGCCTGACAGCTTTTGGGAGGAAAACTTGGCTCTCTTCCCTCTCTCTAACCTCTCCTATGGCTCCCCACTGCTCTCAGGGTAAAGACCAGACTCCTCCCTAACCACCCCTTCCCCCCCAGTTCACTCCCACCTGCCCCAACAAGCGAGCAGATCCCCCCACCCACCCAGGGTCCCCACACCAGCTGATCCTTCACCCCCATCAGGGAGGTCGCCTCACTGGCCCCCTGTCCCCAGCACAGCCCACACCGGGCTGGCCCCCAAACAGCCTCCACAAACACTTGTTTTTTGCCTCTTCCTGGCACCAGTAACTAGCTGATCACAATATTCTCCACCAGCACCATCCTCCTGTGGTCACGTGTGGTCACACACAGTCACCACCTGAAATGTGGCCTGAGCCACTGGTGGGACCAACAGCCACTTTGAGGAGGCTGCAACTCACGCACGTCTGGGAAACCGCATGAGGCTAGTGGCTGCTGTATGGGACAGTGGCCCCAAAGTAAGACTAAAGTAACGAGGACAGCAGCGCTACAGGCAGCAGCGCCGCCCCGGCGGCATCCAGAGCAACGCCAGCAACGCCCGGCTGGCCCCGGAGCCCCGGCCGGCAGGTCTCCCTCCACTGCCCGGCGGCACCTGGGGTCCCATGAGGGGCCAGGAAGACACCAGTGTGAGGGGGCGCAGCCCTTCCTCAAGTGGGCCTCACCATTTCTAAGAGCAGAGGATCCCCCAAACCAGGGGCTCTGCTCCAACCCAAGCCCTCCTGAACCCCCAACCCTTGGGGCTTCCCTGCTGGGAAGAGCTGGCCCCTCTGGTGGGGGTCCCGCAAATACATAGCAATTCACAGAGAAGCAGGGTCCCCCAGCTGCAGAAACTGTCCCCACCTGTGAGCTTCAGATTTGTGACCAAAGCCACAGCAGAAAGACCCCTTCCGGCTTCAGTCTCTAGGGGGACCCATGCAGCGTTCAAGGGCAGAGACGGGATGATCCTGCCCCCACCCCACTGCCAAATATGAGCTCAGGGTCCCACCTGGGACCTCTCTGCAAGAAACGAGCACAGAACAGACCACGCTCACAGACCTAGGGCTTACCCCGGAGAACTGTGGCCCATCTAAGGCCCCCGCCCCGCAACCTTAAGGAGACTGCAGAACTTGGGGGTTCTCTGGGACTGAAGAAAGAGGCGGCTTCAGGAAGAGAGAAATCGGGAAAAACTAAGAAAAGTTTTGCAGCAAATTCACAAGAGATGTAAAAAGCAGCATCAGTGAAGCCCGGTGATGCTGCAGAAGAGGCACTCACACGGAGGGCGGGTCTGCTGGTGCCCCCGCCCAGAGTTGGAGACACTGCCCACCGGGGACACGAAGGAGGCTGGGGGGAACACGTGTGCTCCCGGGACGCTGAGCGCAGACGACGGCACAGCCTGGAAGGGCACGACTTGGGGGTGGTAAGTGGGGACCCCGGAATTTTGTCCCCCACCCACTGCGGCTCATGGGAGAGGCAGGTGCAAAGGTCCCATCACCAGTGTCCCCTTAGCTGGAAAACATCCTCAGAGGTGGCGTTCTGGATGGGAGGGCAGAATCCAGCACAGACCATGCGAGTCAGGAGAATGTGATGGGTGTGGGGCGGGTAAGCACATCTGGCCTGCTGGTTCAATTTCATTAAGTGGAATTAAAGACGCCATCCCCCCAATAGCAGGAACCGGAGCCCGCAGGTGCCGTGCTACTCCGGGCACTTCGTGGGATTTCGTCCCAATGAATTCCCTGAATAGCTGCTGTCCCCATTTTACAGGTGAAGAGACTGAGCCTCCTCAAATAGTGGCAGAATCAACACAATAGCACATGTGTGTTTCCCAGCAGGAGACAAACAAAGACAAAGTTTTTAAAAAGTGGCAATGTATTTACACCCAACAGGAGGGGGCGGGAGGCCGCTTTCCTGCGGGACAGAAGACCAGGAGGGCGCGGGAGGCCGCTTTCCTGCGGGACAGAAGACCAGGAGGGGTGGGAGGCCGCTTTCCTGCGGGACAGAAGACCTGGTTTCATCTCTGGGGCCAAAAGAGCACGTTCTCTAAAACCATTAGACTGACCGCCAGCAGAGCTGCAAACCGGCACAGACCTTCCAAACCCAGTGCAAGAAAACACACCAGACACGACTGCAAGGGGGAAGTATACAGACTGGAAAGCTGAAAAGAATGGAGAAAAAGAGGCTGAAAATGTAACACAGACGCAGACTTAACCTTGAAAACTCAGCACCTACTCGGCAAAACGGTTCTGGACTCAGGAACACAAGCAGATGCACAAAGATCTACCAAGTGACACAGAGGAAGCAGGGCGTGACAGTCACAGACAAGCCTGGCTTCCAGAGGCAAGCTTCCTCTGGAAAAGAGGTGTGGCTTTGCTGACAATGGGCTGCACCCACAGAGAACATCCCCTGCCCCGAATAACACAGAGGCCAACAGGGGTGGTGATGGGGGAACTCATACCGTTCTTGGTCCTTGATGTCGGACAAATTAAAAGTCTAAACGTGGTCAGCAGGAGACGAACATCTCACAGCTCCACATCAAAGCGTCCCACCAGCCCTCAGCAGGAAAGACAGAAGGGTCCACACGTTTCAGGGAGAGCGGAAACACCCTCCATTAAGAAATCACTACAGTCCGCGTTACTGAAGCCAACGGGACGTGGCCAGAGCGGTCCTCAGAGGGGACCTGTAACCCTCAACGCCGGTTACTGAGCAAGAGAACAGAGGTAAACGACAGGACTTCTACTCAAAAGTCAAAGGAAAAAACACTTAAGAAGGAAGGAATTAAAATAGAAGCAGTGAAGGAAGGGAAAAGCAGTCAGCTGATAAATACCATTTGACAATGAAGCAGATCCTTGGCGAACAGTCAATAAACAGGTAAAGTGCCCCGGACAAAGGAACAAAAAGGTTAAGTAGGTTCAGGACTGACGTGGATTCAATCTCCCAACAAAACAAGGACAGGGCATCTTACACGTTAGTAAAGAACGCGACAGCAGGCATTTTTACATGTGCCTGAGATGGGCACTTTTCCCCTAAGAAAATGCTAGAACTGAGAAGAGGAGTGGACAAACTTTCAAAAGGCCAACCGCCACCCGAGAAACAAGGCACAGGGGAAAGCGTCAGAAGCCAGCAGGGTGGTGGCAGCCCCCCCAGCACAGGGGGGGCGCACGGCAGGGGTCCCGCCTGCCGGGGGGCTGCTCCTGAGAACCTGGCAGGAAGCCTCGACCCCGCACGACGACCCCGCACGACGCAGGGACAGGGACGCAGGCAAGGCGCAAAACTGATGCTGGCAGATCTGGTCTGGCAGCTCAAGGATGTGGACCAGACCTGAAATGCAGGGAACGTCCGCAACGAGAACAACCATTAGCGGACAAGGTCAGGACAGGGTGAAGGGGGAAACCAGAGGCCGCTCTGAGCGGCCCAAAACGCACCACGGTGATGCCAACCGCCCGCGTGGATGGCCGTGCAGGACCAACAGGAACGCCCTGAGTGTGATAAACACAGACAGTCAGAGATGTATCTCGAATCAACAGCCAGTATGAGGCTCGGCCCGGCCGACAACAAGCCAAGCAGTACGCTGGCCGACGTGAAGGGGCCGCGGCGTCTGCACCAGGATCGGGGCTGGCTGCCTGGGGGCAGCTTCTCTGGAAAACCAAGCCAAGGGCAAAATGAAAACAATCCAAGAGATGCAGGGGGCAGCCAGGTGGAGACTATGCTGGGAAAGACCCCCGAGCCCCAGCGAGGAGAGCCCCGGACACCCAGGCGGAGCGCTCCCCTGCGAAGTGCATGGCCAGGTCAAGGGAGGAGGACGCCCCACAAAGCGGCCAACAGCCGCAGACGTCAGTTTCCAAGATTTCTATTAAGAACTTAGTACTAAGGGCCAAAGCTTACAGGGAGGAGACACCAGGCACTCACGTGGGAAAACACAGCACTATAAAGACAAACAGTTCTTTTTCAATTTATCTGTAAGTTTAACATAAAAACATCAAAATCCCAATGGTTTTGGTTGTTTTTTTTTTTTTTTTTGGAGGGATGTGGGAGGAGAAATGACATAATTACTCCAAAGATCACGGAAAAGAATCAACATGTGGGAAAACACAGGGGGACCTGAAAAACAACAACTAAGGTCACACTATAAAAACACCGCAAAACTACAGTAACTGCCGCGAGGCAGTAGGACTGGGGCAGTAACAGACAAAGAGGACAAAAACTCGTGGCTAAATGGCAATTTAGGAAACGCTCTGAAGCATATCAAACCAAGAAAGGGTTTCTTGAACTTATTACTCCGTCGGTTTAGAACTGCCTGACTTGGACGCTCGCTCCCTTTCTCTCCGCTGCATCTGCTCTGAGGAGGAGGCCGCCAGGCTACGATTCTGCCCCCAGCACGGCTTTGCCTGCGCCTCGTAATCTCAATGTGTTTACATTATTGCGGATCCCTGTCTATCCTTCTTGACTGCCTTAACTTCCTCTTTAACCCAAGAGGTGGACAAAAAAGAATTTCGTTATTTCCAAGTGGTTAGGCCTTTTACTTCTTTCTACTTTTTTGGTCTTTTATTTCTAGTTTTACTGGACTGTTTTCAAAGAATGTGGTTTATATTTTGGCCTCTTTTTTTATGTTACAAGCTTTTACTGTGCCCAGTGTGCAGTCAATTTTTATAAAAGGAGTGTGACCATTTACAGGGCACAGCCTTTAAAGGGTAAGTGCTTCTAACTGGAGGTGGCCCTCAGAATCACCCAGAAGCTCTTACAGGCCCCTTCCCAGGCTTTTCGAAGTGTCCCTGGGCCCAGGGCCCAAGGGGTGTGTTCCAGACAAGCACCCCTTGCCAGGAACTGCTGTGCAAGCTCACCCTTCATCCCGTCACTGTTGAGGTCCCCGCCCCCTACACTGCCACTTATTTTTCATTTCCCTGCTCTGCCGAGAGCTGCAAAACCGTGCTCCCCTGCCCTCCAGCACATCCTCCTGTGTGCTCCTCAGCCTGACGGGATGAGAGCAGGGGCGTGCATGACCATCCCGTCTGCGCCGCAGAATGGACTATGTCACCCAGCTCTCACGGACTTCTCAGAGACAGCACCGAGTCTAGAACACCACAAACAGAAAGGCTTGATAACATAAAATTAAACCTACAAACCACCAAGACAAATGGAGAGTCTCCATTGTCAGCAGCACTTATAAATGAAAATTTAGGGGAAGAGCTGCAATGGAAGATCACAAAAGACTAGCACCCTTCCTGCATAAACAGCCCTTACAAGCCAGCAGCAGGGCACAGGGCAGGAGCACCGGCCACCACGGTGGGCAGCACCGCGTGGCTGGCCAGGACGGCTGGTGGACTGTGAGTTTCAGCTTCATCGTAAGTGCAGTTGGGATGACGATCGTGCCTATGTCACCACCCTGTAAGGACCGAGGGCCAGAAGCAATGGCCCAGGTCTGCTGCCCGGCACATGCTGCTCTAGAAACGGTGGCAGGAGCTGCTGCTGGAAGCGCCATCACTGCTGCTGTCAAAAAGCTCCTCAGGCAGCGAGGAGGAGAACAACCTGCAGCAACAGCCAACAGCCTGGATCTCAGGGAACTGCGCTCAGCAGAAAAAGCCGACCTTGGAAGGCTGCGTGCTGCACGGTTCCATTTATACAACACTCCCAACGTGAGAAAGTCGTGGAGAAGATTGAGGGGTGGTGGGTGGTAAGTGGGTGTGACCACAAAGGGGCAGCCGGTGGGAGGTGGCGGCTGCTGGGACAGTTCTGCACCTCGGCTGTGGCAGTGGCTTCATGGCACTACACACAGGAGAAAATTGCACGGACCTAACAACACATGTGTACAGGTGAAACTCATGAATGAAACGAAATACCCGAATAAACTCCATGGATCATACCAAGGTCCGCTTCCCGATCTGCTATCATACTAGGACGTGCAGGACCTGACAGACGGGGAGGCTGAGGCTGGGGGCACAGGACACCCCCCCCCCCAGTGTGTTTCTTTGCAACTTCCCGTGAATGTATCCTGATTGCAAAATAAAAAGTTGATCAAATCCAAAGAAGGGGGGGGTACTTGAGACAGTAATGGGAAATTCATCAAGAAAGAACTCATCAGGCTGATCAGCTTTTAAAAAGATAATCACCTGTTATTAACATGCACGGGCCCCATGTTCCTCTTCACCCATCAAGCGGGAGGAGGTTGGAAAGACGGCTGCTGGGACCCCAGAGGGACACGTCTGTCCCGACGCTCACCCGCAGCCAGCAGTTCTAGTCAGGAACTTACCCTGAGGACAAAACCGCACACCCCCCGCTGTCGCTGACCTCCAGAGAGCCCTCCACGGGGGCCTGTGCTGCGGCGCTTCGAACACAGAGCGCCCTTCTGGAGGACACTGAAAGGAGCAACCTGGCTTACAGGAGTAGAGAGCAAACGCCAGGCCAGGATGCACATGGGGTCGGGGGAGGAGGTGGCCAGTGGAACCCACCAGCTCTCGGAAACTCTCAACCCCTGAAGGCGACACTGCCCGTCTGGAGGGTGCCCCAGCTGACTGATGAGAGAGAACAGGCCCAGGAAGGGGGCGACCTCCCCAGCCCCCATCCCGGGCTGTCCAGCTCCACCAGGGAGGGAGGGGAAGGAAAACCAGCTCAGAGCTGGGAAAGCCCCCAAAAGGGGCCTCAGTTCCAATGGCTCCTGGGTCTGGAGCCAGGACCCCCGACCAGGAGCTCAAGGCAGACACTGAGACGGGCCCTGCCACCGTTTGCCAAGCAGTTCCATACCTCCAAACTTGCCGCATCCCTGCATGGGACACGCCTGTTTTCCACGTGACAAAACTTAGGCCTGCAGATCAGGTCTCGGCTCCTGGGCCTGGGCCCCTTCTCACTGCAGGCTCAGGCAGCATTAACCACCTGAACTGAACCGCGGAAGGCAATCCCTGGCTGCACGTCCAGAACAGGAGGCCCCTGGGCTGGACCAACCATATCATGACCCTCCTGGGCTAAAAATCTCAGCCAGATGCAGGGGAGGGGGTGCAAGGCCAGACCTTCCCCATCTAAAGTGGTCAGGATGGGCCTGCAGAGCAGGCTGGTATTATTTTTTTTTTTTAGGGGTAGATAATTTTCTTTCTTTTATCTTTAGAAGAGGTGCTGGGGATTGAACCCAGGACCTTGCACATGCTAAGCACGTGCTCTACCACTGAGCTATCCCCTCCTCAAAATGGGCAGTGTCGCCTCAAGGGGGCAAGAGTTTCCAAATGCTAGTGGATCCCACAAGTCATGTTCTCCCCTCCGCCCAAAATTCACAAGGTCCCACTCAGGCCAGGCCAGACCAGCTGTAGGGTGTCCTGGAGGGTCACCCTCCCTAGGGGCTACCGGCCCCAAGTGAGCACTGGACAAGGTAAAACAGTCCAGGGAGAGACCTAGGGGAAGGGGAGAATGCACCGGTGCCACCTCCTCCAGGAAGCCCCTGGGGCCTGACCTCTGCCTGAGGCAGGGAAGCAGCAACACCGCTGGCTCCTAAGGGCTGTTTCCAGGGGTGAGGGGGCAGGGTGGCCCGTGGGGATTTCCACAGTTCGGGGAGGACTCTGGCCACCCTGTGGCCACTTCCTCAGACAGAGAGGAAGGCCAGTGCAGGGCAGTTGGGGACAGCAACACAGTGTCCCTTCTTTGTGGGAGGATGAGTGAGCACAAACCACCCTCAAAAGCCTGGTGGACACCCCAATGGAACCTGGAGAAGACTCCCAGATAGGCCCTTCGCATTGGAGCCCAGAGATCTGGAAGGCCACGGCCCAGTCCTGACACCCCAGAAAAACACTGAAGCCCGTGCAGAACGCCAGCCTTTCAAGGGGGTCCCCAAATGCTCCCCACAACCAGAGCTGACTCCCTCTCTGCCCCCAGCCCTCCTGGGCTCCCACCTTCGCATGGTGAGAGCCCACAAGGCCCTCCCCACCTCCCTCTCGCTCACTCTGCTCCAGCCACGTGGGCCTCCTCCTGTTCCTCCAACACTCCAGGCACAGTTCTGCCCCAGGGCCTTTGCACCCCATAGGTGTGCCTGGCTGTGTGGCTCCTCTCTGCACTGCTCTGCTGCCTGACCCCTGCCGGGTATTCCTTGAGGCCGTGCTGTCCGCCCTCCCGGGCTGTGTCATCCACGCTCAGTGCCAGGTAGGGGGACCAACTCACCCAGGTTTGTCTGGGATGCCCGCAGTTACAATGCTAGGAGTCCCAGATCCCAGAACCACCCTGCTATATCCCCAGCAAACCAAGCTGGTTGATCATCCCAGTGCTGGATCTTGTATACAGTAAGTGCCTAATACATACCTGAATAAAAACAGCCCGAGCTAGGCAAGATTTGGGATGTCATGTCATGCCCCTTCTGGGCCTCAGTTTCCTCCCAGGGACTGGAGACCCAGAATCCCACTGGAGACTCAAGCCCCACCTCACACCGGCCCCTAATGAGTGACACAGACGCCCCCACACTGGGCCAGGCCCAGGCTGTGGATGCAGCATGGCCGGTGACGCCACACTAGCCCCGGTACTCCCACCAACCCCCCAAGGCAGGTCACGTGACCGTGACAGCAGCTGGTCCTCTGGGTTCCCTCAGGCTCACCATCTCACCACCCCAGGCCCACATGTGGGCCAGGACACACTGTCCAGACCCCTCAACCCCAATCTGCCTGGTCAGCCCCTAAAACATCTCCCTCGGCGCCCAGCCACAAGCCTGTGCCCCGTCCTGTTGCCCCAGCTGGCCCTCCAACACGGTTATCTTCTGCACAAGCGTGAAGCCCCAAGCGGGGCCCTACCTGAGCTTCCAAACTGGGCCCCGGCCAGGGAGGCGGGCCGGCTCTTCCCGTTGGCCACCGGCAGGGGGAACATCTGTGGGGAGAAACAAGAGGTGGGTGGCAGAGCTCTGCTGGGGTCCTGGTCCCCGGGAGGCCCCCGGGACCAGGGGACCTGACGGCCCAGGCGGGAAAAGGCTCTCCCGAGAACCAGCCCGGGCCGCCCCGCCACGCAGAGCCTGGGGCGGCAGCAGTAACCGGCAGAATTGTAAACTCCCCATTTACTGCCCACTGCGTTTGTCTCTCAGGGTAAAATAACCAACCTCTTCAGACACTAGATGCAGCTTATCTGCTCTTAAAAACGATACAAAGTTTTAAGCTTCAGCTTCAAAGAACCGAGATCTTTCACACTCCCAGGTGGGTCTGTGAGCATCGGGAGACGCGTCCCGCCATGGACGACCTTCCCCAACAGGCTCGGCGTCCACCTCCCCGTGATGACCCCGCGTAGCAGGGACGTGGCGGGAGGACAGCCAGGCCACGCCCCTGGGAGGGCAGCAGGCTGCCCCTCATGTGGGGCTCTGCGCTCAGCGGCTGCCCAGGTGGCCCTTCCCGCAGCCTCCAGCGGCTGGTGTTGGGCTGCCCATCGGAAGGGAAAACCAAGGCTCAGAGAGGCGGGAAGTCGGAGGCTGCACCCTTCATAAATGACTGCGTGGGCCTCCTGGGCGTGCGAAGGGTGTGCGATCATCATTCCCCTTCTGCCCCGCCCGCTCACCCAAACCCACGGTGCTAAGTCCCTCAAGATTAAACAGCTTAACAGCATTAACTGGGAAAACCCAACATCAACAAACCCTCTCACCACCGAAAAAACAAAATACGTCTGCCCGGCCCCATGGGCCTGCGTTTTAGAGATTCTGTTCCGAGCCCAACTGATTCCAAGTGGCTTGGGGCTTAGGGCTCCCTGGGGAGGGGGTGACAGCCCCCCAAACCCTCCCCGGCCATCTAGGCGGTATAGGCATGGGGTCTGTGGGCAGGACTCTAAGGGCAACAGCACAAGCCCCAGGAGGGACCCAGGAAGCGGGGTTCTGCCCCCACACCCTGTTCTGCAGAAGGGGAAACTGAGACCCCAGGCTCACCCAGCAGGGGAAGTGCAGAGGCTCAAGGAAGGTGTGCGCCCAGGCTGGACGCGGGCTCCCTGGGTCTGCGTCCCCTCGGGGCGCATGGCTGTACTCGTTCAACCCAGAGTCCTATCCTCAAGATGGAACCCTTTCCAACTGGGGACACTGTGGCCTTCGCTGGGGGAGGAGCAGGCTTGGGCGTCAGTGGCCAAACTCCCCCTGGAAGCAGGGGTTCAATTTCGTTTCTGTTTTGCCCTCTAAGTTGCCAGGGGCTGGCCGCTGACGTGGCACTTGCCGGAGGGGCACTGGGCCGTGTCCTGTGGGCGCCGCAGGCCTTGTGATCGGCCCAGACAGGTCCCTGCACCCTCTCGGAGCCTCCGTGTTCCCTCCTGTGAAATGGACTCGGGGCTTAGACTGCGTGGGATGTTGTGAAACCCAAAAGCACATGGGCATGCTGAGCACGTGCAGGGCTCAGAGGAGCAGGGCCCCTGCCCCTGGTATTCCCCTAGCCCCTCGCCCATCCTCAGGCCCGGGGACCACGGCTCCCTCACAACCACCATCCCAGTAAGGAAGCTCAGGGCCGAGGCACAGGTGGGATGTGAACAGCCAGGTGCAGCCTTTGCCCTGGTTCTTGTGACAACCGCCCCGTTTACCCGACACGGACCGGCCCCCAGGAAGCGCTTCCCTTTAAAAATCTTTTTAGTCAAAAACAAGCTGTTTTAAGAAAACACACGAACTCAGTTTCTCGGGGGCAGCCATGCAGGGAGGAAGGGACATGAGCCATGATTGGTGGGGGGAACCTGACTCTGGACCCCACGACTCGTCCCGACCTTTCTGCTCACAACAATGAGGTGGGTGAAGGAAAATCCAGGTCTGGGTCTACGCAGAGGACAGACACCAAGCACCCTGCCCCCTCAGCCTGGCTTTCCTCATCCATGAAATGGGTTGTCGGTTCTGAGCGGTGGGGGAGGAGCCTAGACCCTCCGGACAGAAGGCTCAGGTAGACAAGGAACTGGTGTTCTGGGGTGGAAGGGGTGAAGGGGCCAGGTCTGAACCTCCGCCCCCTCCCCTGACCCCCAAAGCTGGTCTGTTCCGGCCCAATAGTCTGTGACTTGTCAGTTTAACAAAAAACAACGGAGCTGCGCCCCTGGTTACTCAGCTGAGGAGGCAAAAATAAAACGGGCTTAAAAATACCAGCGTGGCCCTTCCGGAGCCTCGGCCACTCTGTCCCATGGGCTGTTTTTCCGCAGGGCGGCTGATGTTGTTTCAGTTTGGGGACTTTTGTTTTCGACAGTGGCCTGGACCTTGTACCAGCGGAGGATTAAATTCAGACCGAAAGCATTCTTCCCAGCCCCGTTTCACACCAAAATGGTGCTCGCTGGGGGAGGGGCAGGCAGAATTTAGGGAGTCCACATACGGTGCCTCGGTTTGCCAGGAATACTGACCACCCCGACACCTGTGACAGGTGGCCTACTGCACAGATGGGCAAATCAAGGTCCCTAGTCCTCTGAGGGGTGCTCCAGCTCCCAGACTCTCAGGGCTGATCTGAGCTGAGACCTCTGGAAGCCAGCACTGTCTCTGAACCTCCCCACCGCCACCGCACCCCAATACGCAGTAGAAGCTACTGTCCAGAGAGCGCTTCCTTTGGGCCAGCCTTGCCCACAGGTCAGTGCCCACCGCTCCTGGGGTCTCCTCCTGTCACCTGCGCCTCCAGCTCCTGGAGACACCACCATCTGGCTGCCGTGTAAGTAAACCATTGGGAATTACACCCCCACCATCCACACCCTCTCCCTACTCAAGGAAGGTCCTGCACGGGTCACCTCGGCACTGAGCACCCCCATTTTTGCACCATGGTGGAGTGAATAACCCCAATTACACCGTTTTATAGTCAGATAGCAAGGCTACTACGTGCCCAGAGCCAAGCTGGGGCCTCATGGCTGACCCTCTCAAGGGAGAAGTGGAGGCTCTGGGCAGCCCCTCCCTCACTCTGCCTCAGTTTTCCCATCTGGAAAGCAGTGGGCTGGGCCCGTCCTGTGCCTGGGCAAACAGACGGGTGACAGGTGCTTCTGGAAGCTGACGAGGGCCCCTGGCGCTGTACTCTGACGTGGGGGCGCCAGCCCATCCAGCCCAGCAAGTTTGAGGTCTAGATATTGAGGGTGTCTTGGCAGACACATCTTTTCTGAGATCCTGGGGGCACAGGGGTGTGGAGGGCTGGGCCGAGGGGAGGAGGCTCAGAGAGGGCGGACCGGCTCACCATGCTGAAGTCCAGGAGGTCGCTGAGCTCCTTGTCTGTGCCCACGGGCGCCATCCTCTGCGACTGGTTCATCCTCCAGCGGCAACCGGGGCCAGGGGTCAGGGCCGGGGTGGGTGGGCTCCTCAGGCCTGGAGACAGCCCTGTGCAGCAGCCAGGGCAGAGGAGAGGATGAGTGACTGTGGTTGAGGGGACAGATGGGAGTGGAGGAGCTGTTCAGAAGCCCCTCTAACAGCTCTGAGGGCCGGGGTCTTCCCAGGCGAGTCCCTTCCAAACCCTGGGAGTGGGGACAGGGAGGCCAGGATTCAAGGATTTGGGCCCCTGGAGACCCCTCCCCAGAGCTCTCAGGGAGTTTGAACAACGGGTGGGGGTAGCGCTTGGAGCAGATTCCCTGAACTCCCTCTGCGACCACCAGGGAATCAAGTTGCAGATTTTAAACTGGATGCGGGGCGGAGTGGGCCCTTCCCAGCCCGGCCAGAACCCGCCCCTCTCCCCGCCACATCTCCCATTTCCAACCACCCCCAGGCTTCCCACTGGCCCCGCCCTCGGGAAGGGGGAGGGGCGGCCCCGGCCCCGCCCCAAGGGAAATTTACTGAACCCCCACCCCAGCAGCTGTCAGAGCACGTTGAAGGCCCAGTCACCCCCAAACTCAAAGTGAAAGAAATCCACAAGTAAGACAGCGAAGCCCCTTTCCCGGTCCACGACTAAATGGACGGCTACCTCGCGCAGGGACTCACCCACGACGCTTCTCTCCACCCTTAACCTCCACCCCCCCAACAAAAAACAACTGAACTCCGAAAAAAAAAAAAAAACACCATAGAGTTATTGTCACGATGTATCCGGGAATTATTTTTAAGCAACTTTGAAAACATCCCTTGCCTCCCGGCCCTGGGGGGGAGGGGATCCCAAGACCAGGGTTTCCCCCACATGGTCGCAGGGGGCTCCATTCTAGAACGGGGAGGGAGATCCACCTGCCAGGCCCCATCCCACACCAGAAGAGGGATGAGAACAGCCTCTCCGTCCCACGGTCCGACAGCTTCTCTTCCCGGGGCTCCAGGTGGGGGCAGAGGCGGCAAGCAGAAACCATGGAGGCCGTGGGGGTAGAGGGGGTTCCGACGTCGAGGGAGACCCGACTTCAGAAGCGGAGGGAGACCCGACTTCAGAAGCGGAGAAACCCCCGCTTTGTTTGCCAACTGGAGACGGTGTGAAACGGATGCCCCAGGGCACCCCCTCCCTCGCGAGGCTTTTTCTTTTTTGGAGGGCGTGTGAAACTGACTTTTTTGAGGAGTATGAAACCGCACTTCTTTGTGGGGTAGCTGAAACCGATTTTAAGGCAGACCCGGGGGGGGCTAAAACAGGCTTTTCTAGGGGAGCTGAGGGAGTTCTGGGGTGTCACAGCGACTTTTGGGGACTCGAAGCGGACTAGGAAGGTGTGTGAAGCCACTTAGGGAAAAGAAAAGCAAGGAAAATCTTCCTTTGGGGGGGAGGGGTGGTGGGAGGAGGCCCGGGAAACCAATCCCCACCCCACCCCCCGCAGCCGGTGCGGGCGGCGCGGCCCGGGAGCCCTTTGAAGCTCGGGGTGCAGCCACCGCCACCGCGCTGCTCGCCCCGAAGCCGCCGCCCGCGCCCGCGTAACGCGGAGCAGATGCGTCCCCCGGCCCGGCCAGGCTCCCGACCCCCGGCCGGAGCCCGCAGGCGCCCGGCGCACCTTCCCCGTAGACAAAAGGACGCTCCCTCTCCCTCGCTCGCTCCCCTCCAAACTCCGGCGCCGGCCGGGCCCCCGGGGGAGGGGGCGCCCGCGGCCCCCGCGCCGCTGCCCCGCAGCGAAGTTGGGCGGCCCGGCGGCGCCCCCCGCGCCCCCGCCCGGATCCTCAAAGTTTCCCGAAGTGCCGGCCGGCGGGGGCGCGCGGGCCCGAGCGCGCCCTCCACGTAGCCGGCCCCCTCCGGCGCGCAAAGTTGGAGAACAATGACTCCGGCCGCGCCGCCCCCCGCCCGGCCCGCCCCCGCCCCGCGTCCCGGAGCCGCGCAGGGAGGACCGACCCGCCGGGCACCGAGCGGGGGAGGGTCCCGGCGCGCTCACCTGCTCGGCGCGGCCCGGCCCGCAGCGCGCGGGGGGCGGCGGCATGAACGGCCCCCCCGGACAAAGGGGCGTCTCGGCCCCAAGGGGCGCGCGTGGGCGGCGGCGCGTGGCCTGGCTCCCCGCGTGTCCGCCCCGCGGGTCCTGAGCGGCCGAAGCGCTGACGGAGGCGGCGTGCGCGGAGCCCGCGGCGTCCGAGGGCCGCGTCGCTGGGATCGGTCCGGCCCGCTACGCCCGCGGCCACTGCCGCTGCCTCATCTTCCTGCGGCGGGAGACATGTTCCGCCCCCCGCCCCGCGCCCGCCCCGCCCCCTCAAGGCCCCGCCCCGCTCCCGCCCCGCCCCGTCACCGCCCGCGGATTCTTCCGCTTCAGCCGCCCGCACGCCCGGCCGCCGCCGCCCTCCCCCAAGATCCCGCGGGACGCGGCTGCGGGACCGCGGAGCCCGGCGCTTGAGAGTGAGCGCACCAGGTGTCCGTTGGCCAATGGCGCGGGGCCCCGGCAGGGACTATCTTCCAGCGCGGAGGCGCACACGGGCTGGGCGCATACCGTGACGAAAGAGGGAGGGGCGTCAGATGGAAGTATAAGGCTGAGTGGCTGTAGCCAATTGGAGGATCTGAAAGCCTGATTGGCGGGGACCCCGGCCGTTCGTGGCAAGGCCCCGCCCCCGCCCCGCCCCCCGCGCGGTCTGGCAGAGAAAGAGGCGGGACTCTCCGAGCAAGAGGCCGCGAGACGCGGTGGGGGTGGGGCTTGGGGCTTTATTCTCAGGTTTGCGTGGCCGCCCGCACAGCCTCCTTCGGCTTGGTAGTGTCCGAGCTCCTAAGGGCCGGTTCCCGGTGCTGGGTGTTTCGAGCGGGCATCCTAGTCCCAGAGGGACTCAATCAGACCCATTTTACCGCGGGGCCACCGATGCCAGCTCTGTTTCAGGGTCAGAGAGGCCCGCGGGGAACCCACTCTGTGCCTCTGACTTGCTGGTTACCTTTGCCAGCCTGAGACTCAGTTTACTCATCTGTGAAGTGGGGTTTGGACCTGTATTTGGGCAAGACTAAAGCAGGGCCAGACCTTCTGACCCTCGGTGGTCTGTGTCTCCACTTAGACCTCAAGGTCCTCCCACAGCCAGGGGCCCTTCAGCTTTTGAGAACCACAGACCCTTCAGAAAGGAAATAATAATTATTATAAACTAAAATAGCACAGTCTTTCATGGCCCCTCTGTGTCTGCAGAGAGAAAGCTACACCCCCAGGCCACCAGGGAAGAGGCCACCATTCCCCTGGCCCACTGGGCTCTGGCCCTCGTGGCCTCCTGGCTGTTCCAGAGCCTGCCAGGCTCGTCCCCCACCTCCAGGCTGTCGTCTTTGCTGTGCCCTCTGCCTGGAATGCTCTTCCACCTCGTCACCATAGTTAAGTGCTGCCCTAGGGCCAGGGAGCAGGGCTGAAAGGAAGTAAGAAAAGTAGGGGTCCTGGGGGAAGAGGGGAGTGCAAAAGACCCCAGGAGCAGGTGGGAAGCTCAGTGGTCTCCTAATAAAGCCCCCACCTTCTCCACCTGCACTGCCTGACTTTCACCCTGACTCCCCTCTGGGTCAGAGCATCGCCATGTGCCATCGGTCTGGGAGGGGAGTGATGGTTGGGGTCTGGGTTCAAATCCCCCATCACTCCCTGCCTCACTGTGATCTTAGGCAAATTCTTGCCACTCTCTGGCCTCAGTTTCCCCATCAGGAGACTGGAAGGGCACTGTTTTGGGCTTGTGCCTCCCTCCTGTGGCCTCTCCCCACTGGAAGGCCTGGGTCTCTCGAGTGAGGGCCCCCTCAGCCTCCAGCCTTTCCTTGTGTACCAACCCTGACCATGCAGCCTCTTGGGGTCCTCAGCCTGACTCAGGGCAGGCCAACACCCTCTCCCCACTAATGCTAAGGGTCTAAACCATATAGAGTTAGGGCCAGTGTTCCTGGAGTTGACATACTCACTGAAGGGGGGAAATGATCTATTCATGGGCCATGCAATTATTAAGCACTGACAGTGTGCCAGGCTTGGTGCTGGACATTGGGGCATAGTGGGGACTGGGACCTGTCTCTATCATCCAAGGCAAGATGGGCCATCGGAGGCCCCCTTTTAGTCCCAAATGTGTTCTTTCCATCCATTTGTTTGGCTGCCAGGTCCTCACACCTGAATGATTAAACCCATTGTCCAGATGAGGAAACTGAGGTTCAGAGAGCTCCTCCCTGGGGCCCAGTCCACCCTGGGGCTCACACCTGCCAGGAGGCCCTCCCAGCACCCACAAGCCACCATTGTCTTCCCTGGGGAGGCCCTCTGTGGGGCTGAGTCACAGGGTGGAGCAGCCTGTGGGGGCCCCCACTTGGCTGCCACCTCTGCCCAGCCCTGAGGCCGGGGTGTACCCTACAGGGTCCTGACACAGGGAGAGGCAGCCAGCGGCTGGTGCCCCAGCCCCTCGAGGGCAGCCCACAGCCCGCCCACCCCCACCCGTCTCACTGCAGCCTTTGTTCTCCTATGGGTGCCCTCCGGGGGTCAGGCAGGCAGAAGCCGGAGACCCACCTCCCCCACCTGTCGTCTCCTCCCTCAGCACAAGCCACACCTACTGTGCACGGCTCCCAGGCTGGGGACCTCACAGGAGGAGGATGACCCTATTTCTGGTTGGGAAAACTAATGCCAAGGACAGATTCCCGCCAGTGAGTGGGGCAGCCAGGAACAGAACGGGGGGGGATGGTGGTGGAAACTTCTGGAAGACAGTGGGTGTGCAGACCTTGGTCATCCTCTCGGAGAGAAAGCAATTGGACTTAGGCCTTGAGGGCCACCCTCCCAACGTCTGTTTTCGTGTGTCTCCAAAGCACCTTCTCCTGGGGTGTGTGTGAACAGGTCCCCCTAGGCTCTCCCACCCATCCCGGCCCCTCCCTGCTTTTCCAAGCCCCGGAGGAAGGCTCCACCATGGGTCCAGCGTGTGTTCGCGCGGTGGGCAGCCACCTCCGGAGCTGGGGGCTTCATGGTTCACCCGACTCCCACAGATGGACCGGCCCGGCCCTGACTCAGCCACACCCACCGTGACCCCCACCCCGGACCCTCTGGTGTTCACTCGTTCATTCAGTCGCCCTCCCTGGCTTCTGGGGGGGAGGTTTCTGCAGGGCCTGCTGGTTGGGTCTGGGGCCTGGGTCTCCCTGGGTATGGGATGGGGCTTATTGCCCTCCACAGAGGAGGGGGAAGGTGCCAGCCCTGTTCAGCAGAAAGTGGACGACAAAGAGACCCCTCCGTACCGGCTCCTCGCAAGCCCGCCCTCCCTGGTGCTCCCAGCTTGGGCGTGAAGAGCGGAGGGGACCCACTGACTGACCCCCATCCCTTCACCCCAGGGTTGTCCTGGGGACCCAGCAGCCTGGAGGGCAGGTCTCTGAGGGAGGCTGGAACCCCATCCTCATGCCTCCCGTTGTCAGGGCAGCAGAAGGGGCTCTGGCACCCCCCTTCACTGGGGTGGATTCTCTGGGGCAGCAACACTTGGGTGTCTGCAGAAGGACAAGTGAAGTCAGTAGGCAAAGAGGAGGGAGCCCGGTGGGGTGGGGGTGGGGGGCCGGAGCAGAGGGGGACTGCGTGGGGTACTCAAGTTATCCATGAGGCCAGTGAGGCTGGAGCCCAGAGAAATGGAGGGGAGAGGAGTCAAGGTCAGAGGCCTCAGTTCCCAACAGTGAGGGCACCACGGGACCATCCGTGCAGGAGAGCGATGTGTGATCCGGGGCGGCGGCTGCATTTGGAGAAGGAGGGATGTCCAGAGGGGAGAGAAGGGCTGGCCGAGGGGACGGTGAGCTGGGTGGAGCTGGGGTAGGTGTGGAGGGTAACTGGAGGCTCACTTGGGAGGTGGGGGTGAGGAGGCAGCCACCCACAGGCGCTGGGTGTGGGGCTGGGGATCTGGGTCCATCAGCAGTGGTGCCCTTCTCCGAGCAGGGGCGGCTGAGGGCCAGTAACGGGGAGGAATGGGGCGCAGGAAGGCCTCATCCCGGCAGTGCCCAGGCCCCACGGGGCTGTGTGAGTGAATGCACGAGCGCCGAGCCCAGTCTGAACCCCAGCCCTAAGCTGAGCCCCGATTCTGGTCTGAGCTTCTGCCCTGGGCTGAACCCCAGACCCAGGCTGAGCCCCTGCCGGACTACGCTGAGCCGCCTCCGCCTTGGCCCCCACCCGTCTGCCCCCTGCCCTGTGCCCATCCCCCCCAGGGCTGGTGCCACCTGTCAAGGGTGGCCCTTCCCCCCTTGGCCTGGTGCCCACAGCTCCTGACTCAGGGGCCTCAGGGCCTGTCCCGCCACATTCCGGGGCAGCCTGTGCAAACATGGGGCGCCTCCCTGACCAGCCCCCAGGCACTGTCCAGCCCAGTTCCGGGCGTTGGGGTGCGGGATGAGGGGGGCAGTGCAGGGGACACAGAGCCTGGCTAGATTCCCGCTGCCCACGCACCCACCCACAGAGTGGCCCTACTGACCTCTGCCTGGGGCGCATGGGGTGCCCCCTCCACCCTAGGAACACTGGGGGCAACTCCCTTCTCCCCAGGGCTCTGCAGCTCCCCTGAGCTTCAGGCAGGAGGTAGTGGGAACCACTCCTTGGTTCAGAAGGGGAAACTAAGGCTCAGGCCCCTGCCTGAGGCTGGCCAGCCTCCCACACCTGGTCTGCCTGCCCTCCCAAGCTCTCTCACCTGTTCCCTGGTGCTTCTAAAAGTGGCAGGGAGGAGGTGTTCCAGTTGTCAGCATCTTGCCACGCTAAGGAGTGTGGGTTCTACTCAGGGGGAGCCATTAGCATTTAACAGCGCAGACCCCAGTCCCGGCCACCCTGCCTGGAGCCGGGTCCCCTTGCCAGCCTCCTCCCTTGCCACAGTTCAGCCCATTTCCACCTCACAGCTCCCCAGCCCTCCAGTGCCCTCCTCCTGCACCCCCCTTCCTCTCACTGTGCCTGGCTCCCTTCTCCTCATTCTCCAGCCCTCAGCTCGGGCGCTGCCTCCTCCAGGAAGCCTCCGGGGCACCCAGAGCAGGCCAGGCCCCTGTCCCGCTGATAGCTCCTGTCACCATTTGTCTTTTCTGCAACCGTACCCCGCTTCTGCCACCCTGTCACTTGCGCCAGATGAGGGCCCCCAGGGCAGGGCCTAGGTTTCCTCACTCACTGTTACCCCATGAGGCAAAGTGCACCGCAGGGGCTCCGAAGGCCTGGAGGCTGGCAGCGAGGCAGCCGAGGGGCAGCGGGCTCCTGGTTCTGGGGCCAGACTCGGGGCCAGACAGGTGGGTGTCCCAGGCAGGAGACGGAGCGCGAATCCTGCCCCCGGCCCCTCGGCCTGACTCACCAACAGATTCGCTGTCAAGCCCCGACTCCCCTGCGTCTTGGCTGTGTGACCACAGGTAGCACTGGACGGGGTCATCTCAGGAACCCAGTAGCTGCCCAGTCGACTTTCCCTGCAGGTGTCAGCTCACTGAATCTCACCGCAGCCCTGTGAGGTGGTGGTCATGGGGCACCCATTTTGTAGATGGGGAAACTGAGGCCCAGAGGGACACAGTCACTTGAGTAAAGCCCCCCTGACCAGGTGGTGAACTCAGGAAGGGTTCCGTGCCAAGGACCATCTGAGGGCAGGGTCCCCAGGAAGTGTTCATGCCTGTTTTACAGAAGAGGCAGGTCGATGGGGTCACCTGTCAACACAATGCAGCTTTTATGTCTGGCACCTCCCACAATCTCCCCGACGGTCCACTGTGTGTCCTGTGGGGTGGGCAGGGAGCGCGTGTTGGGTGGGATCTGTGGACTCGACTGAGCTCCTCCCTGTGGTCCAGGGATTGGAGGAGACTCTGACAAGGCTGGCCTCCTCCATCCCCCACGACCTCCTTGCCTTTTTGGGGTGGAAAAGGCACAAAGGCCAGCGCTGTAAAGGGACAAAACCTTCAAGTGTGGCTGCGTAAATACCAAAAGCTTCCAAGGGGTGACAGCCCCCGATGAGGTTAGATGAGGTGCTACAACTGGGAAGAAAGCATTTCAACATTGTCACAGAGTAAGAAGTCATGTTCTTCATATACAAAGGGTTCCTACAAATCAATAAGAAAAAAAAACCAACCAAACGGAAAACTGGGCAGAGAAACGAACAATTCAGTTTACACAAGAAGACACGCAAATCAAACGGCCACTGTAGAAACAAGAAGAAAAGGAGCTTTGGGGGTGGGGTGTAGCTCAGTGCTAGAGTGCGTGTTAAGTATGCACGAGGTCCTGGGTTCAATCCCAGGAACCTCCAGAAAAGAAAGAGAGAGAGAGAGAGAGAGAGAGAGAGAGAGAGAGGGAGAGAGAGAGAGAGAAAGGAAAGGAAAGGAAGGAAGGGAGGGAAGAAGGAAGGGAGGGAGGAAGGAAGGAAGAAAGGGCTTGGAGTCATTCATGACCAAAGAAATGCAAACAAATAAATAGCAAACCACCTTTCATCTTTATAGTTGGCAGAACTGTAAGAGGTTGATCACACCCTGCAAGGGTGAAGGCGGGTTTGGGGGAGCCCTAGGGGTGCTGACTACAACCAGAAACCCTACACCCCTTTGAACTTGCCCTCCCATTCCAGCCCTAACACTCAGGAATCTAATAAAAATTATCTCGCAAGCAGGGATGTTCATCGGAACACGGTTTGGGCAGCGAATACAACCCTTGCCCACCAAAAGAGGGCGAGGGAGAAGACCTCGACCCGGGGTGGGGGCGGGACAAGGAATGCTGTCCCGCCTGACAGCAGAGCCGAGTGCGTGCCTGTTCTGAGCCAGAAGGATGTCGGAGTGGACTGTTCAGATAAAACGCAAGTTCCAGACTCACAGTGCCATTTTGGGAGTAAAGTTTTTGTGAAGCAAAAAAGTGCGTATTGAAAAGTTACAGGCGGAAATAACCCCAAGGGCTCAGCGGTTTCTCCGGGGGCGGGGGCGGGGGGCGGGGGGTTGGAGGGGCGCTTTCAGTTCTTCCTTTGTATTTGTGCTCAAGAGGTGGGCTGAGGCGCTGAGGGGCTGGGTTTTATTTTCTACGTGAGTGCGTGTAGGCCAGTATTGTTTTTTTATTATTAAAAGAAAGTTTAGTTTTTCAACTCGTGGCTGAAGCTGTGTGAGAAATCTTGGCATGGGGTTGGGTTTCCATGGTGGGGGGCACCCTGACCCCCTCAGTGCCAGGCTCGTTGGGTTCCCTGGAGGGGACCGGCTCTCAGCGGCCCCAGGGTCCCAGGGGGAGTCCCCTGGTGCCCCAGGGAGGCCCCCTCAGGGTGATCCTGAGACTGAGCCGAGTACCGGGAGTACTGCAGAGAGAGTCCAGGGGTTACTTCCCAGCTCGGAGCCCAAGTGAGTTCTCATCAGCTAAAGGAGACTGGTGAGGCCACCGCCCAGCACGGGCAGGTGCAAGGGGAGTGGGGAGGGGCCGCCCCTTCCCCGAGAGCAGGGACGGCCCCCACGACTACGCAGAGGAACTGGGTCGTGGGAGCCTCCTCTCTGAAGGTCGCTGGTCTCAGTTTCCCCATTTGCATGGAGCCTGCTGCTTCCAAACCCCAGAACCACCCAACTCTAGGTTTCCTGGCCTTGACTTCCCCATCCTCCCACTGGGTGGGGGTCGGCCCCTCTCACTCCCAGCTGGCCCCTGGCGGGCCCCGACCTCTCTGTGCTTCACCTGTAAAGTCTGCAGAGTGAAGAGTGAGAAGGAGTAATTCACCCACCAGCTCCTAATTCCTTTCCCGCCTGGAGCGTGGCAGTGGCAGGCTGGGCACAGACGACCCTAGCCGGGGCTGGGGTCCAGGCAGGCCCGGAGGGACGGGAGAACCCGGAGAAGGGCAAACTGAGGTCAGAAGCGCCCACCGTGCGCGTGTGCTCTTGCCTGGCTCTGTTCTAGCCCCTGACGCACCGCCTCCAGCCACAACGGCTTCTTGCCCCCTGCTCCTGGGACACCACCATTCGTCCTGACCTCAGGGCCTTTGCATGGCTGGCCCCTTGGCCTGGAACACCCTCTGTCGCTCACCTCAAGCCTGTTATGCTGGTTTGTGACCTGTCCCCTCACCCCTATCCATGCCCACGACTGTCTGATGTGCTTGCTCAGTGCCCTCGCCCCAGGTCCTCAGGCCAGTGCCCCCAAGCCTGGACTGGCCATTCCTGCATCCCCAGAGCCCAACCGGGGTCTGGCACACACAGGGGACACCCATTAAATAGAGGAGCTGGGTGAGGACAGTGGTCCCCATTTCATGGTGAGAAAACTGAGGCTCAGAGGGGGAGGCTAAGCCCAGACGGAGAGAACCACTTAGCAGCCCCAAGCCAGGCAAAGGCACTTCCTCCGGCTCAGGGGGCTACAGGCTCCCAGGGCAGCTGGTGGGGCGCCTAACGGGCCTGGGGGCCTGCGTGTGTGGCAGTGGCAGCTGGGGCTCCTGGGGCCCAACCCCCGCCCAGAGAGCAGGAGGGAGGGGGAGGAGGAGGCAGCAGCTGGCGGTTGGCGCTGGGCCAGCTGGGAGCCTCTGCTGGGAGGGGCCGAGCCAGGACGGTCTCTTGGTGTCTCCCTCCCTCTCTGTCCCGGCCTCTTCTCTTGTTTCTCTCTTGGTCTCTGTCTCTCTCTTTGTCTCTCTCTAGCTCCCCTCTCTGGAAGTCT
Source organism: Camelus ferus (assembly GCF_009834535.1). Taxonomy (NCBI): domain Eukaryota; kingdom Metazoa; phylum Chordata; class Mammalia; order Artiodactyla; family Camelidae; genus Camelus; species Camelus ferus. The sequence goes on along the minus strand of NC_045717.1, from coordinate 26,371,882 downwards.
GCCTCCTCTGGCCGTCCGGGCTAGGGGCTGGGCCCACGTCAGGGCATCAGAATCCCCCCTCCACCCCGTGCCTCTGTTCCCCCCACTGTGGTCTCCATCCTTCCCCAGTGAGGAGCCTGGGAGACCCTGAGCAAGTCTCCCCATCGTGAGCCTCAGTTTCCACCTGCAGAACGTTTGTGGGCACCTCTTTGCACCAGGATGTCTGGGCACAGGCCCCGTGGTGAGGGGGTCACAGCCAGTCCGAGAGGAGTGACAGGCATAAAGGAGTCCCTTTACAGACATCTGAACCTGTCGTGGGGGTCCGAGCTGGGTGGCCTGAGAGAGTCCTAAGGAGAGGGCACAGAGGCTAGGAGTGATCCTGGTGGGGGCCTGGCCTGTGCAAAGGCCTTGAGGCCTTGGGCCACCCTCAGCCAGGTTCCTGGGTCCCCACCCCCAGGTCACAAAGCAAGCAGACTTGGCTGACCCTGCTCAGTGCTCCATTGAGGCCCCAGGGACCAGGCCCTGGGGAAGACGCAGGAGTGGGTGTGTGGGCAGTTAGGAGGGCGCTGGGGGGACAGGGAGCTGGTGACCCACCCCCAGGACCCTCACCGCCCAGGATACATCACTCTTTCCCCCTCCCCTGCCAGCACAGCAATCCCGCCAAACCTTGCTGACAACAGAATTCATCTTGGCAGATATATCCCCCCTCCTCCACTGCCGGGGCTGCAGCTTAATCACCCTCTGATTTGCATTTTTGCATATTAATGACAACTGAGCTGCTAATTTTGCTGCATTATTTTAAAGGAGCAGAAACTCTGAAACTGCTGAGGGGTGAGGAGGGGGCCTTCCTTAACAGGCTTGGGGGGCTGGGTCTCTGGGTACAGGATCCCTGCCCTTCAGTGTCACCCCTGCCCCTTGGGTCAGGGGAACCATGGCCCCCAAGTGTCTCAGTGTCTCTGCTCTTGAAATTGGAGCATCAGCCTTGGCAGCCCAGGGGAACGGAACACTGGAATTTTCTTCAGGTGGTTCCATCCTCAGCACTTCACAGTGGGCAATTGAGAATTTAGGCTCAGACACTGTCTTAAAATCTTTGAATTTTATCATAGACCCAGAATGCGGCTATTGTCCCCACCTCCTGCATTCAGGCCAGAAACTCAGGGGGCCCTCCGTGGCCCCCTGCACCCCACATCCGGCCCCCAGGCTCTCTGAGCCCAGCCCAATACACCCTCCAGCCCCCACTTGCCAGCCTCAGGGCCTTTGCGCACGCTGTGTCCCCGTCTGGTGTGCTCCTGCTTCCCCTACAAGGGAGAATCTCTCCAGCGACTCTGGGAGCCACCCAGCCCGCGCATGTGTCCAGCCTTGTCACGTCTATGTCCCCATCGCGAAGCTGGGAAACCGAGGCCCAGAACGGTGAGGACGGGTGCTCAGGGTCACACAAGGTCCTCCCAGACCGCTCCGCTCCCAGGGGCCGCTGAGGGTTGGACCCTGGGTACTCCGGGTCCTGGGTTTCAGGCCCGAGATGCGCACTAGGGCGCGTGCTGCCACCTGGTGGTCCCTTGGGGGGGGAGGGGCCGCGGGTCTTTCTCCGGCGTCGTGGCCCCCACCGACGCTGGGGGACCCGGGGAGATCCCCGGGTGCGGGGATACCGAGCCGGGACAGACTCCCCCGGACCCGGGTGCGTAGGTGCCAACGGGCGGAATGGAGAGGCTTCAGTGGTGAGGTCAGAAATGGGGGCCCGACCCGGCTGCCACGTCCTGACTCCGTGCTGATCCCTCCCGGCTTGCCTTTGACCCCTCCGAACCTTCCTGTCCCATTCGCATCCTAATCTGACCACTTTACGACCACACTGACCCAGGGCCTGACCCGGTGACGGTGGGAGCGCCCGGGACTGAGACCCTCCCCTGCGCTGCCGAGGACTAACGTGCTGCGGGGCCCAGACCACAGGCGGCGTCCACCAGGGGGCGCCCGCCGCCCAGAAACCCGCGGAGCGCTCGCGGAGCGCGGCGACCATCTGCGCACGTGCAAGCACTGTCCCCGCGGGGGTCTGAGTGTGCGCATGCGCTGCGGCCGGCCCGGGGAGGTCCCCACGTGCCCCGGCGTGTCCTCGCACGTGTGAGCGGACTGTGCTCGCGTGTACGTGGCTCTCAGCTGTGCTCACGCGTTTGGGCCCTCTGGCACACGGGCGTGTCCGTGCGCATGCGCGCACATTTGTGTTTGCACTTGTGAGACATGTTTGTTCACGCATGTACACACGCCATGTCCAGACGTTTGCTCTGTTCGCCTGCGCTCTGGAGTGGTCACACGTGGACAGCTCTACGTGCTGCCGGCACACTGGCACATGTGCGTGCCATGGCAAGCAGGGGTCCACATGTTCAGGCAAGTTTATTGCTTGCGTGTCCTCACACGTGCTCACTGAGATGGGGCACCCGCACGTGTGCTTAGGCCTGCTCGTGTGTGTGTGTGTGTGTGTGTGTGTGCGCGCGCGCGTGCGCGCACCTGTGCTCACAGAGCCCCAGCCCACACTCGGGTCCCCCCTTGGAGACCCTGGTCCAAGCAGGATACACTCTGTGTATGATGTCCCACAGATCCCAGACCCCCACTCACCAGTTCAGCTGCTCCCCGAACCTGTCCTCCCTGAGGTCCTGACGCCCGTTCCGCCTCTTCCCTGCCTTCCCGCCCCTGCTTCTCTGGCCTCCACTCAGTCTCCCCTCGTTGGTGGCCACAGATTCTGTATCACCTGTTTCAAACATCCGGCTCCTACACAGGGAGCTTCTGACCACAATAACTTCTAGGCCTTTGCTGTGGCTGTTGCCTTTGCCCCAGGCCTCCCCAGGAATCTGCTGGCATGTTCTGGCTCAATGTCACCTCTGATCAGTACTGCCTCTGAGGACAAGACCCCTGCCCCCAGTTCCTTTCCTTTGTTGCCCTGATCTTGGTCTTGGATGTTGCCTGTTACCCATGAGGAGCTGTGCTCTCTGCGGGCATCCAGGTGGGCACCTGACAAACAGCTCAGAGGCCCGGCTGCTGAAGGGCATGCCTAATGGGCCCCATGATTATGAGAAATTATGCCTGGCTCCGACAACCCCGCTGCAGTCAGCCAGCCCTGGAGCGGTTCCACCATCAGGGAGCCTGCCCCACAGAGTGGGGGCCCTCTCTGGTACCCCACCCACTGGCCCCTTCCTCTCTACTCACCTGGCCGGATGAGAGGCTGTGTTCCTCCTTCTTACAGTTCCCTCTCCACCCCTCAAGCTCCTATTCATCCCCTGGGGCCCTGTGCCATTGGCTCCTCTTCTAGGACGCCTAGACCAGTCTCCTGGGCATGAATGGATGCGAGGCCAACGTGGTGAGAAAGGCAGTGTGACCTCGGGTGGTCCAGGCTCATCAGTGGTGCATCAAAGGTGGACTCCAGGGAGGGGAGAATGCTGGTTCCCAGGCCCACCCCACAGCTGTGAGCAGAGCTGACAAGCTGCCCGGAGGCTCCGATGTCAGCACTGTACCCCTTAGCCGTGCCCCAACTCCCTCTGTGCCTGTGTCCTTCCCTGTGTCTGTCTGTCCCCTTCCTCTCCTCCCTCCCTCTCCTCCCTGCCTCTGTCCCTCTGTCACCCCAGCCCTGGCCAACCCCCCCAGCCCTCATGGGCCATCTCCTTGGCAACAGTGGCCACGGGGTCAGCCGGTCGATCAATCTCTCACCCCGGCAGCCCCGACCCTGGACCTGAAAGATGACAAGGAAGTGGGGTCAGGCCCGAGGGTCCAGGTTGGGGGGTTAGGACAGGGGTCCCTCAGCCAGGGTGCGGTGGCGAGACTTGGAGAGGGAGACAGAGTCTCTGGGGTAGGGCCAGCAAGGTCAGAGGTCAAGTGAGCCCAGGGCACACACTACCCTAAGTCTGGTCCAGGCCTGTTCTGAGCACTCACTAAGTGTGAAGCAACTGGGAGGAAGGCTGAGAACAAGGCCACCCGGCCAGGCACTGGTCAGAGCTGGCCCTGGAAACCAGGGCTGCATCCACGGCAGGCTGGGCAAGTCCATATTCCAGCTCCTAAGCCGGCTGCCATCACTGCTTCTGGAAGATTCCATTACTACTACTGAGCAGGCCACCATCACCACTTCTGGAATATTCCACCGTCACTGCTTCTGAAGAGTCCACTGTTACAGCCCACAGGGGCCTTCAGGTTTTTCCCTTTTGGGACTGGGAAGGGGAAGGTCCCCAAAGTCACCAAGAAGAAGTGGCTTTCTTCCTTCCTCAGCGGCAGTGGGGACAGCTCAGCAGAGCAGGCAGAGGGGTGGGGGGCCACAGAGGGCCCGGTCATAGGTCGATGAGCCCAGCCTGTGAGGACATTGATCGCTAAGTGTGTTTGTATAGATCCTGGGACAGGTAGCCTGGCCTACAGGGAGGGGAGGCAGGGCCAAGGGAGCCTCGGGGGAACTTGAGGGGCTGAGTGGGGACACTAGGGCTGGGGTGGGGGCAGCAGAGTCCCGGAGATACCTGGGCAGAGAAGGGGCAGATGTGGAAGAGGTTTGCAGTGGGCCTCCCTGGCCCCCTTTTCCAGAGGAGGCACCACCAGCTCAGAGAAGTCAAGCTGGTGGCTCAGGGCCACACAGCCTAGCAGGTGGGGGTCGCATCGAGGAAGCACTGCTGAAGCAAAAGCCTTTCTTTACTCAGAGTCTCCCGGTTCCTGTGGCAGGAGCTGAGGGGCAGCTGGGGTCCCCTGCCCCACCGGCTAGGCGGGGCCGCTGGCTCTTTAAGAGCCTCGTTTTGGCGCGGCCTCTGGTTATCGATTGCAGCCTTGGAAACACGATTAGATTATCCAGGCTGGGAACTGCGGCCTGGCGGGGCCGCGGGGGAAGCAGGCTTCTTGTAAACGGCTCCCCGAAGGGTGCTGGGACTGGGTCTCCGGGGCTCGTTTCTGGGGTCTTCCTGGGTGCCGAAGGCCTAGTGCTCCCTGGACGAGGAGGTGGATAACTGGTGCCCCCATTATGTGAGTTTGGAAACTGGGGCGCACAGTCGGGTGCGCCTTTATCCAGCCACATTTATTGAGTGCCTCATGTGTGAGTCCAATAATCACTATACAGAAAAACTATACAGAAACCTATGTAATCAAGTAGCATTATTATCATAAATAATAACTGTGGCTCGTGACTGGCCCCTGCATGCCTGTGAAGACTTTACATGCGCGCCCTCTCTGGTTGCCCCAACAACTGGTGTGTGGGGGGGTCTATGACCCCATTTTACAGATTGGGAAATTGAGGCGTGAGCTCTCGCAAGCCAGAGGGGCTGAGCCAGACCGCACATACCCCACGATCATTCCCGGGGCGCTTCCCCGTGGGTCATTTGGAAAGGGAAGAGGCGGGACCGGTTTGGGGGGACCAGCCCTTCCACCAACCCTACCCACTTCTGCACTCGCAAGGGCCTCTGGGAGGCGCTTGAGTCTGGCGGGTGGGCAGGGCTGAGGCAGATGTACCGCCCAGAGTGGGCTGAGAAGGTGGCGAGCCGGGAGGCCTGCGGGCGGGAGGAAGGGTGGGCCACGCAGACGTGTGCAGGGCTGGGGGCGCCCTACACCACCGACTTCTGAAGCGTCGGGAGCAAGCTCCACTCACCCGAGGCCCGGCCCACACGCGCAGGACCAGCTCCCCTCACTCCCCTCACAGTCCTCTGCGGGTGGGGAGAGGCTCACCAGAGCGCATGCGCATGGGCTTCCTCGTCCCCCTGCTGAGTGCGCATGCGGGGACCCCTGGCCGCCCTCACCTGAGCGCACCTGCCGCGGCAGCTAACGAGCTGATTCCTACATCCACCCACACTCACCCCAGAGACGCCCTCAGAGGCCCAGTTCCAAGTGCGCCCACAGTGAACGTTTGTCGATTGACTGAACAGTAGTACTCAGCTATAATAATAATAGCAGTAAATTAAATCCAAACAACTCAGGCTGGACTTCCACCTCTTGATTACCCTCCCGTCCTCAAAGACCCCCAAACCTTTCAGTCACTCCCAACACTTGCTGAGTGTCGACTGTATGCCCCAGCTACCCCCTTCCTCCCTTCAACAGCCCCGTGAGGCAGGAAATGTGACTAATCTGATCTGAAAGGGGGAAACAGGCTCAGGGAGGTGGAGGGGTTTGTTTGCAGAGCCCAGAAGGTGAGATGCTAAACCCTCATTCATCCGTGTCTCACCACGGGGTCGTCTCTGAGGAAGGGGCTTCCACATGTATTTCTGAGGCTCTGAATGTGGGGAAACTGAGGTACCGATCCCAGGAGGTGTCTGGTGTCTGCCAGAGCTCTGACGAGGAGCCAGGAAGCAGTGTCAGGCAAAAGTGGAGATAAGCCGGGTTTGGACCACAACCACACAGTGTGACCTTGAGAGTGTCACTGGGGCCACCCATAGGGAAGGGGCCTGCCCACGGGAGGAGAGGTCTCAGTAGAGGGAGGTCCTGGGAGGGGAGCTTGCCCTGGCCCTCCCGCAGGGATCCTGGACCAGCCGGCCAGAAGGGCCTTACACGCAGCAGGGTCTTCACAGATGCAGAGTGACGGCCCAGGAGTGACCATGTGAGGGATGCCTTGGGGTCTGGGCCAGAGGAGGGCTGGGGTGGAGGGGCCCACTATGCCCTCCTCAGGTCTCCCCTGTACCCCCTAGCGTGGGGCTCCTCCAGGGGCCCACCGTGTGCCCTCTCGTGGCCCTCTGTCTCTCTCCGCGCCCCTGCCTCTCCATCTCTGTCTCCACAATGCTGCAGCCACACGTCTCCCCCACCCTTTAGGTCTGGCTCACCCCCACCAACTCCCTCCCACGAGCCATGGCCTTTCTCGGTTCCCCAACCCCCGGCCCTGAAGAGCCTCATGGTGGGCAGGAGAGGCTGGTGGCCCACAATCTCAGGGCTGCAAAGAATCGAGAAACTCTACAGACTCCCTCCACCCTTCCCAGAGCAGGGTCTGTGGCCACTGTGCTGTGTGGCCTTGGCTGGGCCCCTGCCCTCTCTGGGCAACGTTATCCCACTGTAGACTGCCAGACTGGGTGGCTGGAGACCCCCAACAAGCTGGCTCTTCTGGCAGCTGAGAGGGTTTCATATGGGGCCCCATCCTTCCCTCTGGCCCAGCCCTGACCAGCACACAGGCTGGGAGAATCTGTGTCCCGCTCTGCCCCTAGCCTGGGGCCCTCTCAGGGCAGGCACCCATGGTGAGCAGACCCCAGCCGGGGGAGAGGAGAGATTAAACAAACCCACCTGACCTTTAGGTATCACCCCCTCCCTCAGGGACCTCCCCTCATGTCCTCCTGGGGAAACTGAGGCAGCAGCAGGGCGGGGCTGCCTGGGGAGGGCCTGGTATCCCCCCTGCTGACCCCGGGCTTGGGCTTGGACTCTCCCCATCCCAGAGACCCCCTAGATCCACCCAGAGGGGCTGCTGGCTGAGGTGAGCCACGCTAGCCTGGGCCCAGAGGGAGATGGTGTGCCAGGAAGAGGGGACAGCAGGGGCCAAGGCCATGTGGCAGGAAGGCCCTGTGGGCCTTGGTGGGGTCTTGAGTTTTTTCTGGGGCACCCTGGGGAGCCACAGGTGGCTTTAGAGTGATGGCAGGATGAGGACAGAGCCATGTGTTTAGCCTGGCCCTCTGCTTGCTGGGAGGGAAGGGATGTTGGGGGTGGGCAGGGAGGCAGGGGGTGGCCATGTGGACACTGAGCGGGGGCTGAGATGGAGAGACAGCCAGGTCTGCCCTCCTGCCCCACCCCTGAGACCCAGAGAGGAGCTGGCAGCCAGGAAGGGGCCAAAGCCCGGGAAGGGGTTCAGGTCAGTGGCCATGGCCCCTCCAGCCCCTCTGAAGCAGTAATTAAGGGCTCCCGGCCTCCCCATGGCGTGATGTATGTGTGCCTTAACTAATCATTTATTAGGTCACTGATGGTTCGTCAATATTAATTCATTTATTTAAACAACTCGGCTCCGTAATGAAGATGTTGCCTGAGAGGGGATGCCGAGGGGTGGCAGGGCAGGGGTTGCAGAGAAGGGGCTCAGGCCCAGGACTGGGGGTCTCCGGGGCTCGGGGAGCCAATGTCCCAGTGAAAAGTCCCACCAACACCCCTGGGCCAGTGGGGAGACTCAGGCCAGAGTGGGAGGTGAGCTGCCTGGAGGCCCCATAGCAATCAGGGAGGACTGAGGAGAACTCAAACTGACCCCCCTGGGCTCTCCACCACTCGCCCCTCCTTGCTGCCCTGCTTCTAGAAAGCAAACACCAGCCCAGCCTGGTGGCCAAGGGCTAAATTCTCAAGGGTGGCTTTATCCTTACACGTTCCCAGTCTCCCTGCCTGCTGGTGGGGTGGGGGGCATTTAGGAACATAAATCCAATCACACCTCTCCTCTGCTCCAGAACCATCTATGGCTCTCCAGTGCCCTGCAGAGAAAATCTCTGCTGACCTCCCTGACCCTCCCCAACCAAAGGGCCCCTGTTACATCTCTAACACCCGTGACCCTGTTCTGGCGATGTATTTGTTTACCTGTTTGTCTTCTGTTTTCCCTGCAGCCTCATTTGAACGAGGGACGGGACCTTGTCTGTTCCAGGGTGTGGGTGAGACTCAGCAAATGCCCCACAACAGTAGACACTCTGGGAGCTTGGCTCCGTGGGCCCTGTAATTTTAGCACAGCTGTAGCCGCCTGTTCCCAGCCTGGGGCCTCTGTGCTTCTGGAGGGACCAGAGGTGAGGGCCCGATGTCCCTCCATGACCTGGTGGATAAATGCCCATTCTTTGTCCTTGGCAGTGACCTCTTGGAGGTGTGTCCCTCGAGACCCCTCCCGGGTTGCCTGCACGGCCACAGCCCATCAGCCCGCCCTGCGAAGACGTTGCTTCCTGTCTGTCCCTGCCACACTCCCGTGGCCTCCTGGATAACCTCACCCAGCCCTAGTCTCGGGCTCAGCTTTTGAGGACCCCACTCTGAGACACCACAAGTGGAGTGCCTGAGGTCCACGGACAAGAAATACACATTGCAAAGCTCTCCCACTTCCTTCCTCCAAATTCCACTATTTAAAAAAAAATCTAAAAATAAGACAAAGCAACAAGTTTCCAATGTAGAGCACAGGGAACTATACTCAGTATCTTGTAGTAACATATAATGGAAAAGAATCTGAAGAGGAATCTGTAAACGTACATGGATGAGTGAAGCATTACGCTATACACCAGAAACTGTCACAACGTTGTATACTGACTATACTTCAATTAAAAAAAAAGAAAAAAGAAGAATAGTTACATCAAAAAAAAATATCGGGGAGGTGGGTATCGCTCGGTGGCACAGCGTGTGCTTAGTATGCACGAGGTCCTGGGTTCAGTCCCCAGTACCACCGTTAAAGAAAAAATATATAATAAAAAAGTAAGGTATTTCTCAAAATCTGCAGTGAGATGGCAAAGACACAGAAATGAGAGTGGGGGCAAGAGGTAAAGGGACACAAACTCCAGTGGTGCCACTCGTCCCACAGCCAGGGTGCCAGGGTCTGGGCACTTGGGCATCTCACGATCTCAGGATCCTGTGATGTTCAGGCTCTGCTCCTTTATTCTCCCCCAGGGAGGCAAAGCAGCTTCTGGGGGAGGCGGGCGCCTCTCCTCTGAAGAGTTTCCAGGTCCCTTCAGCCCCAGGGGACTGGGTTCCCCTCCTTCTCCCAAGGGCATCACTGACCTGCTTGGCCAGCGGGAGCTGCATCTGAGGTGACGAAGGCGGAGTGTGGCCGTCGTCATGAGAACAACAGCTGACATCTTCCTCTCGGTACTCGCAGTCACTGTCTGTCACGGACACAATCACTGTCCCCTTTCTACAGAAGGGGACACTGAAGCATCGCAGTAGGCAAATGTCAAAGCCAGGGTTCTGCTCCCTGGTCTGCGTCTCTCCCCAGCTGAGCCTTTCCTAACAGTCCTCTGACCAGGGCCCTCTCCTGCATTACAGCCTGCCAGGGCTCCCCACTGCCCACAGGGTCATGTCCCTGCCTGGGCACACAGTCCCCCACCTCTGCCCGTCCCTCCTCTGAAGGCTGCACTCAGCCCTCCTAGGCCCGAACTAAGTTTCAGCTGGTTCCCTCAGTGGGCGCGTCCTTGGGGCCCTGGGGAGGCCGGCCCGCAGCTTCCTCAGCCCGGCCCGCTGTCCTAGTTCTGGCCCAGCCCCTGACCGCAGTGCCCGTTTTACAGCTGGGGAAACAGAGGCTCAGCAAAGGTCGAAGGCTTGCCCAGCAGGTGCGAATCACAGCCATAACAACGATGGTAACTCACGATGGGGCTGCGTGAGAATCGCGTCAGTTGTGGGCACCTCTGTGGTCACTGAGCGACCTGGAGCCCCGGATGGTGAGCCCAGACCCTGTGGGGATGAGGTGAACGCAGGCCTTCCCAGCCGCGCTGAGGTCAGGGTGGGGTCAGAGAGCGGGAGGTGGGGGTGGGGCGGGGGGGCAGGGGAAGGGCAGGAAGCAGGGTTTTCTAAGTGAAGAGGGAAGGGAACTCCTGGCGGAGGTACCAGCGCTTGCATAAGCTGGGAGATGTGGCTGTTTTTTTTTTAAATGGAGGTGCTGCCCAGGACCTCCTGCATGCTAAGCACACACTCTACCACTGAGCTGCACCCCCAGTCAAAGGCTCAGGGATGTGGACGGGCACCCTCAGGAATCCACCCGCTGTGGAGAGAGGACTCTGCGCTCTTCCTGAAGGTACTGGGAGCCTCAAGCAGGCAGGGCCGCGGCCCTGATTTGCCGCCCAGATTTATAACTCCACCCTGGGGGCAAGTGGAAGCAAGAAGCTCTGCTGGGAACCTGTGATGCTCCAAGCATTAAGTAAGCACCTACTCTGTACCAGCCTTTGTCCTTGCGCTCAGAGGTGACGTCATGCTGGTTCCGGGACAGCAGTGGTTCCGCCCGCATCACCTCCTGACAGCAGGGCCAGCCTCACTGGCCAGCCCGAGGCTCCTACTGCGCACGCAGGAGGCTTCCAGCCTTTTTTGCACCACTGGAGACAGCAGAAGCTTGGAGGGTCAGGAGCTGGGTCTCGGTGGCCCGGGGGTGCATGGTGGGGCCAGCGCTGGTACTGTTCCAGACCCAACACCACTGGTCCACATCTGGTGTCTCTCCCCAGGGCCTGCGGACCCTTCCGGCAGCTCTGACAGTGTGTGAGGCGGGCGGCCAGGGCATTAAAGTTAACTTCCTCTTAAACAGACTTAATTAGTGTGCTCCAGTCCCACATAAATTAATCGTGGCTGGCCACGGAGGCTGGAGCACCAGATCGATACACGGCTGAGCGGTGGTGAGGATTCTCCAGCTCATCCGTCACGTCGTGCTGGCTGATAACGGTTCACGGCTTTATCTTCTCCCACCAGGCCTTGGACGGCTGGAGAAGTCTGGGCGGGGGCAGCCCCTCTCTGGGCCTCAGTTTCCACATCTGTGAAATGGGGCTGTGCTCACAGGAGGAGAGGCTGGCAATAAGACTGCAGAGGAAGGAGTAAGGCAATAACGTAACCATCCCCCAGCGGGTCATTGGACCACCTGGTGCTAAATATCACCTAATTTAATCCTGGGGAGGGAGGGGCTCTGAGGCACCTGTTTCCCGGTATGTCAGCTGAGGGCAGAAGAGGTCGTGTGAACCAGGCATCAAGCTCCAGAACATAGTTCAACCGTGTCCCCAGGCGCCTCCTGCTTGGGGACCATCACCTGTGGCACTGATTGCACACCTGCTATATCAGGGGAAGGGCCCCCTGGAGGCCCTGCACCCCAGACTCTGCTGAGGGAAGAGGGCACCCCCAAGTCCACAGGAGTCAGTGGGCTTGAACAGGGTTGGGGGCATCCTAGGAGGTGAGGGGTGCAGGCAGCTCCCAGAATACCCCTCTGGACAAGCCCAGCCTCGCAGACCTTGTGCCCTCCCAAGGCCAGGAGGCAGGCAGGGGTCTCCAGAGCCCTCTGAGTGATCCCGCATTCCTGCCTATCTACACAAAGGTATTGTGACCACCTCCTGAGCACCAGCCCCTGGTCTGGACGCTGGGAAGCCTGCAGTGACAACATGAGGTGGGGCCTCTTTCTGTGGTAGAGACAAACAAATGAATGTCTAATTAGAAAATGGTGGAGGGTTCAGGGAGGGCTTCCTGGAGGTGGGGTGTTGGGCTGAGACCTGGAGGAGGAAGGGCTGAGGGAGGAGGGGTGGGTGAGGGAAAACCGAGCCCACCACAAAGGGTTGGAGAGTGGGGGAAGTAGAAAGGGGCTCCAGAAAGGCTCCAAACCTGGAACCATTGTGAAGTTGGGGGCACAAGAGTGGGCTGGAGCACCTGCTGAGGGGGAGAGCCCAGCAGTGGTGTGGCCTTGGAGCGGCATGACTCACATGGGCTCGTGGCCTGCAGGCAGAGCTTATGCGGGGCCGTGGCCTCTACGCAGGGCGGCTTGGGCCGCGGCGCACTCAGGCGGGGTCTCCCCTCTTTGAGGGCAGAGCTCATGTAGCAAATGCAGCCACCCCCCGCCCAGGGCGCATTTAGACTGAAATGAGCTTTGAGAGACCTATGTCTCCAGGTCCCTGAAGCTGCTGGCAGATAGAACTGAATGTGGACTGCCTTGAGGCCTGTGGGGCAGAATCGGGCCCTAAGGCGTGGGGGCAGGGGGTTGAGGAGGAATGTAAGGGGCCTAGGAGGCTCTGCTTGGGGGGCAGGGAGGGCTCCCCAAGGAGAGGATGTAAAAGGAGAAGGAGCCAGCTAGGTGACAAGAAGACAGGAGCTGCATGTGCAAAGGCCCTGAGGCAGGCACAGCAGAGAGGCTTGTTTGGTGAAGGCAGAGTAGGGGGTGGAGAGTGGCAGAGCCTCAAACATCAGGTGGAAAAGTAGGTGGGATGGGCGGGGATCTGGGTTTTACTGGGAAGGGAGGAAACCGTGGGGGGCTTCCAGCAGGTGGGGGGACAACAATGCCGTTGTCTTTTGGAAAGTCCCTTCGGGTACCACATGGAAGCTGGGAGTGGGGGCAGGAGGAAAGGAAGGAGGAGGTGGGGGACCACGGTCCAGGCAGGAAACAAGGTGGGACTGTGGGGTGCAGAGGTGGAGAGAAGTGGCTAGATTAGGGTTCAATTTTAAGGGGGGTTGGAAGAAGCACAGAGGATCCCCCAACCAGCCCGGGGGGGCACAGGAGGCAGTGCGTCCCCATCTCCACCCCCTTCACAGCCGCCTGAGCCCGGACAGGAGCTTCGATCCCGGGGGCTCAGGGCTGCCTGGCGGTATTGCTCACACACAGATTTCAGGCCCAGCCCTGCACACCTGCCATCGTGTTCACGTCTGGCTGCTGCAGGGCGCCTGGCCAGACCTCAAAGCAAACTGTTCCTGGCCCAGCATCAAACAGCCACCCAGGCGGCCGGCTCCCCCACCTGACTGGCCTCAGTTTACCCATCTGTGCAGTGGAGCCGTGTGGGGACCACACCAGAAGAGAGGTTGCTAGTGGGGGCTCTGCAGGCAGGGGCAGCAACGTGTGACCGCCGCCCGAGCTCCTCTGCGGGGACGCTGCACACAAACGCCCCAGCCCGAGGGCCGGGGCAGGGAGTCTCCCTCCCTGGGCTTCAGACTCCCCACCTGGGGCTGGCTGAGTGCTGGCTAAACAACAATTACAACAATACCAAAAAAAACCCAAAAAACCTGCCCAGGGCAGCCATAAGGGGCTTCCCAGGCATCTTGCTTACTTGGGCCAACAGGCCTCTCCTTCTGGGTCCAGCAGGAAGGATGCTGGTGGTTAGATAAAAGTGACAACTTTGGAAAATGATGGCCAAGGAGTGGCTGAGCGGGGTCCTGGGCAGACGGGCCAGAGGCAGCCAGCCCTGTGTCCTCGGTCCGTCTCCACTGGCCCGTCGGGGACCTTGGTCAGGCCACTGGGCTGTCTGAGCCACAGTTTCCCCATCTGGGGTGGTTTATGCCGTGAGGCAGACTTCTGAAGCCCGGAGCTTGCAGACAGGGTTCGAGAACGAGGTTACCTGTGTAAAACGAGCCCCTGCCATTAGAACGTCACCTCCTGTAGCGGGGGCTGGGCCCCTGCCCCGGGGGCACCTCCAGAGCCTGGGTAGAAGGCGGACAGGCGGGGGGCGAGGACGGAGGGGCTGTCCTTTCCTTTTAGGGGACCCAGTGCCTCTCTAAAGCCCCAGGAATGGCCTGTGGTAGGTCTGTGTGTCTTTGAGCCTCAGTTTTCCCAGCTCTGAAATGGCCACACCGACTGGCGTGCCTGGTCAGCCTGGCCCCCCTCTCCGTGCTGCTTGCACCCCCCAACTGCCGGGGAGCTCACCTCCTCCCCAGAGCCTGCAGGTGGAGGTTTGACGTGTGCCGGGCGAGGGCCTGGGAACGGGTCTGGGGGAGGCAGTTCTGAGAAGAGGTGGAGACAGTTCTCAGAAACCCTGAGACCCTGAGGGACTCCTTCCCTTTCTCAGAAGCACTCCCCCCACCACTCGGGAAGACGCCTGGACAAGAAATGTGGGCAGCTGCAGGCTGCAGATGCGTCCAGCCCCTGACTGTGCCCCCTGCCCCCCACCTGGCCGCCCCCCATCTTCCCCCTCTCCAGCCATGGCCCCCCAGCCCAGGCCAGGGTCTCCCGCCTCCTGCCTGACACCTGGGGGCCCCCATCCTTCCCCTCCAGGCCCTGGGCCCACCAGCCCCCGCCACAAGGTGCCTACTGGCTCTGAGCCAACAGCCCCGCCACCCCTCCCCCACCCCCTCCCTCTCTAGGTACACTCATTGCTCTGGGCTGAGGACAGTGAGTCCAGGGTTCACACCCACTCAGCACAAATTTGGGGGCTGCTTCGGCCCGCCCTGCCCACTGTCCGGGCACAGTCCCCTTCCCACACTGGGGAGGGGGTGACACGCTGACTGGCAGCCCCTTCTCCCCAAAGGCTCCCCTGCTGCTCTGGCCCCAGGTCACACTGGACCCAAGCTCCCCTCCAGAGGGGACATCTCTGGGTCCCCTCCCCCAGCAATCAGACAGCCCCGTGGACGCTTCCCCAAGTGTCATGGTTGTCAGTCCTGGGGCAGCGGGGCCACCTTGATGTTGGCCTGGGAATGGCCACGACAAGGTTCCAGCAGACAAGCCCCTCCTGGTGCACAGCTGGGGTCTCACCCCAGGCCCCCCAGGAGGTGAGGTACTCATCCTTGTCCAAGTGTCCATTCCCGAGTCCGTGCGTGTCCCCGGTCACCATGGTGTCTACAGAAGGAAGGTGGGGCGCTGGACACTGGTGGGCAGTGGTCGGGGTCGAGGTGCGGGGGGGGCCCTGCCCTGGCGGTGGGGAGGCGACGCCGAGAAGAAAAGCAGGGGCATCCTGCTCTCGCCCCCACGCCCCGCCGCGGCTCCCAGGGCGGCGCTCACCCTCCCCACAGACCCCGGCAGTTAGTCCAGAGCCTAGGGGGGAGGTGGGCAGGGGGAGAGAGGGTCAGACTCAGATCTGCAGCCCGGCCACCGGGTGTCCCTCTGCCCTACTTGGAGGGTCTCCCTGGGGTGGCCCCTCCATGAAGGCTCTGCCACCCACTCCCCCTCTGGATGGTGCATCCCTACCTTCCAGGAAATCACTGATCAGTCACAGGAGCTTTCAAAGCTGCAGCCTCCAATTTCTGCCATAATATTACAAGTTTCATATCCATCAGAATGGCTTTAAGAAACAGGGCAAAAAAAAAAAAAAAGAGAGAGCGAGAAATACATTTTGGAGAAGACATGGAGGAACTGGGGTCCTGGGGCATTGCCGGGGGGAATGCGAGATGGGGCAGCCAGGGGCTCCCAGGGAGGTTAAACCCGTGGTCCAGCCGTTCCAGCCCCAGGGCCAAGATCCGTAGGAGCAGCTGCAGCCTCAGCTTAAACCCTGGATTCTAAAAAATCGAGGTAAAATTGACTTAATGCAAAGCTAACCATTTCAGAGCAAACAATTCAGTGGTTTTCAATAATTTACGATAGCGGGGGTGAGCAGACATCACCTCTGTCTAGCTCCAGAACATCCCATCACCCCAAAAGGAGGGCCCTTCTCCACCAGCATTTTCCCCCATCCTCACCCCAAAGGAAGGCCCATCTGCATGAGCAGTCACACCACCTCCCCCCAGCCCCTGACAGCCAGGAGCCCCCTCCCCGTGTCTGGGGACTGGCCTGTTCTGGACGCCTCACATCCGTGGAGTCACACGCTGTGTGTCCTTCTGTGTCTGCTTCTCTCCCTGAGCACCGTGCTCTCAGGGTCCGTCCACGGGGGAGCGGGTGTCAGGGCTGCTCTCCTGTTGACGGCTGAGCGATGTCCCCGAGTATGGAGGGACCACAACTGTTTATACATCATCCGCTGATGGACACTTGGGTGCTTACCGCTGTGAATCGTGCCGCTGTGAACACGGGCGTGCAAGTATTTATCGAGTCCCTGCTGCCCATTCTTTGGGGGACTCATCCAGGAGTGGGCTTGCTGGGTCACGTGGTAAGTCTATGTTTATCTTTGAGGAACCTCTAAACTTCCCCACAGCGCCTGCCCAGTACAGTCCCTGAATTTCACCTGCATCCTCTGAAACAGCGAGTGTGTGGCGTTCGGCTTAGCCAGACCATCGTTCAAATTCCCCACGCTCACTCTGGCCTCAGTTTCCCCGTCTGACGGGGGGGCAGATGGGGTCAGATCGGGGTTCCCACTCTTTGCCGAGAGTGGCAGAACCATCTTTTCCTCAAAGATTGATAGCAAGCTAGTGGTTCAGACCGACGGAATAGGGGGCTCTCCTCCCAGTGGGGTGCAGGTTTCCTATTGCTGCTGTAACAGACTCACAAACCGAGGGCTTAAAGCCGCACACATGCATTCTCTTTCAAGCCCGGAGGTCACAGCTCTGACATGGGTCTCACAGGCCTGGGCAGGGCAGGTCCCTCCTGAGGCTCCAGGGGGGAATCAGCCTTTTCCAGCTTCAAGAGGCGCCACACCCCTGGCTCGCGGCCCCTCCCTCCATCCTCACCGCCAGCAGCGCAGCATCTCCCATCTCTCTCTGACTCTGACCCTCCCGCCTCCCTCTGATGAGGACCCTGCGATGACACGGTGACCCTGGGGAATCCAGGGTCACCCCCATCCCAGGGGCCCTAACTGACCTCACCTGCAGAGTCTGCCATGTGAGGTGGTGTATCCACCGGTCCCCGGGACTAGGGGAGGGTGTCTTTGGGGACCACTATTCAGCCCATCACAGAGGACACCTCCTCATTCAGCCTCCCTCATCCTGACCCGACCTCGAAGCCAGGCCACATTCACAGCCTCTGAGGCTGCAGGAGCAGTTTGTGCCCCTGGGGTTAGATCATCCCCAACTTCCTCCCATCACTCACTCAACCAGCATTTATTGAGCACCTGCTGTGAGCCAGGGCTGTCTAGCAGGGCCGACTTTGTGGGCAGGCGACTTATGAAGCTGCCCAGGGCTCCACACCTGGCTTAACGCTCTGCTGCTGCCGTCTTGAGAGTCTTAATAATCTGATCTCTGACCTTGTGCTCCGTCAGTGAAGTCTGGGACAATGGAGCAGAGCGTGAGCTCAGGCACATGCACAATCCCGCTCTGTTTCCGCTGCTCCGTGTGCACGACCAGCCTCCGTGGCTTCGGCCGGATGTTAGCGTGTCCAGAAGGGAAATGCAAACAGCTGGGCTGGTTTTGTGCTGTGTCTCAAAGTCTCGGTGAGAACAAAACACGTGTGCACGTGCCATTTCTGCAATACAAACGGCGTGCTCTCCAGGGATTCTGCACAGATGAGGTTCGCGATCTTGTATCCGTTTGCGTTTCTGAGTGGCATGGCGCAGATGAACAGCAACATTCCCGCTGATCATTCCAACTTTTAATGTTTCTTTATTTCGTGACGACGTGAAATAGCATGTGGAAAAAAAAAACATGACAATTGGAGAGAGAGAGAGAGACACTGTGGGAGAGAGGAGAAAGCTTTATCTTTTAGTAGCTTCGATGACACTTTGGTTCTTGTTTCTTGAACAAGCAGTCCTGCATTTTCATTTTGCAGCCAAGCCCCAGCTGTGTCGCCTCTGGTCCTGCATCCCGAGTGCTGAGACGGCTGTGGACAGACAGGCACTCTAGTGGGAGAGACACACAAGGAACAAAAGGATATTTCAAATGTAAGGTGTACAAGACAGTGACATGAGCTGTGCAGAAAAATTAAGTGGAGGGAGACTGAGGAGGGAAAGGGAGCTGCAGTTATGGATTTGTTACATCCATTAAATGCCTACTATGTGCTGGTGGTGACAGTAATTTGCTTTCAAGTTGTCTGAGTACCAGAGGTGCCTGCTTCAGTCCCTCAGGCTGGACTCCCTGCAAGTGTCCCAATGGCGCTAAGCCAATGGCTTCTCAGCAACAGAGGGAAGGATTCCTACTTGCTGCCTCTGACAGAAAAATCCCATAGAAGGACTTTTATTGGCCAGTGTGGGTCACACGCCCATTTCTGGACCAATCAGCACAGCTGGGGGGAGGAGCTACTACATTGGAGCTGGGGTTTTGAGGGATGCGTAGGAGTTTCGTGATGAAGTTGGAGGGCAGAGGAAGCAACATCACTAAGAGAGAAAGCATGGCTGTAAAAGGCAATAGTGGTGGAAGCAGGCTAGGCCAAAGCCCTGAAGAGCCTTCCAAGACAAGCGAGGAGAGTGGGACCTTTGTCCTCCACCAGTGAAGAGGCATAGGAAAGGCTTAGATCAGGGAAGGTAAGTACTAGGTCTGCAAGTGAGAAAGAGCCCCCAGAGGTCTAGATCAAGAGTCAGAAAACTATAGCCCAAGGGCCAACTCTGGCCCTTGGCCTGTTCTTATCAGTAAAGTTTTATTGGCCCACAGCCATGCCCACTCATGTATATGTCACCGACAGTGACATACTTTCACTCCGGGGGCAGAGCTGAGCCATCCTGACAGAGACTGGTGGGCCCACAAAGGTGAAATTATTCACTCTCTAGCCCTTTGCAGCCTGGTCCAGAGGAGCGAGAGCGGAGGTGAGACCATGGGGAGGCTGCAGAGGAAGCCGGGTCCAGGGAGACTCAGGAGGCAGGATGGAGGGTGTTGGAAGGACTGAACGTGGGAGCTGCAGGAGGGCAAGTGGACAGCGTCTCTAGCTGAGAGATGAGTGGCTTGCTGAGCCACTGCTGATGGAGGACACAGAAGGACCCTGAGGCCAGTGAAGCTGGCTGAGTCGGGGGCCCGGGACAATGGAGAGGGGCTCTCAGGAGAGGGCTCAGTCACAGGGTGGGCCTGGGACTCTCCGTGGGGCCTGGCGGGCCTGGGCTAAGGCTCCCAATGGGCCCCTGGGGCCCTGCTGGCTGTTTTCAGAGTGGCCCCAGGGTTGCCAGAGGTCACCTGGTCCCTTGTGGGTACAGCCTAGGAGGCCCACGGCAGAAACTCTGCAGGTCTGAAACTGCCCTGCAGGAAAGGCCGACGTCAGGCGTGGGAGCTCTCCTGGGTGGCCTCCCGGCTGGGCCAGGGGGAGCTGCAGTCAGGAAGGGTTCCCCTGTCCAGGAGTCCCGTGAGCCACTGTCCAGGGCGCGTTTGGAGTATGCAGAGTCACTGTGAGTGACCAGGCAGAGGTGCCCACGCAGTGGGGGGGCAAGGCTGGCCCAGGGCTTGGGTCCAGCTGGGACACAGCCTCCGACGACCTCCAGAGGCCTGGGGACTTCCTCCCGCACAGCATGGGGTCACTTAAGCCTGCAGGAAATGCCCCATGGGCCCCTACCGTGTGCTGCGCAGGCCCCCAGCTGGGGGGGGGGGGCGGCTGGGCCTGCCATGACGGCCCCCGCGGGCCGGGCCCCGAGCTCCGCGCCTGGGCCCCTGACGCCTCCCTCGCCCCCTGTGCCCCGCCTGGCACAGGCCGTGGCGCTCCGGGGATGCCCGGAAGGATGGGCCGCGGGGAAGGCCAGGCGATCAATAGCTCCGTCAGCCATGGGGGCGGGCGGAAGCCGGGCCCGGGCGGCCGCCTGCTGTCCCCCACCCCACCCTCCAGGAAGGCGGATAAGACTCAGGGACCCTCTTGAGTGAAGCCGGGCACCGGCTCGCCACCCGGCACCCCTATCTCCCGCGGAAGGACCCAGTTCCTGAATTGCTCGGATGGGCCGCATCGCAGGCCTCCACCGAAGCCTTTAATAGCCTGGGCCTAATGTTTTATTGTTGGTTTTAAAAGTGTAATTAGTTCAAGTGTAAACAGAAAAAACCTGCTTAATTAAGAATTTTTAAACAGGGGCATAAAAGCGCTGGCGGAAACCCTGCGAACCCCTAACTACTTTCATAAAATCGATCGGGAAGAGGCTGGGAGCACAGGGCTGGGCTGGGCGTGCGGGGCGGGGGGCCGCGGGAGAGACTGCCCAGGGGTGTCATCCACCGACCGGGCGCGGCCTGGGGACCTGCTGGCTTACGGGTCGCAGGACTGGTGCCTGATGATTTCTACGCATCAATGGAGATGACAGTCCGGCAAGACGAGACTGTTTAAGAGGCTTTATGGGTGTCTTGGAGCCGAGTCCCATGACCCTGGGGCCGGCTGGGTGGTGACAACCCCCAACACCTGCCGGTGAGGCCCTGGTCCTGGCCGGCAGCCGGCCACCGTCTTGGTGTGGGCCCCATGCACACACATGGCACACATACACATGGTATCGGCTCACTGGAGCTTGGCGGTCCCTGGGTCACCTCCTGGCCGATCAGACCTGTCCCCCGCATGTGTCAAGACCTGTTGGATGCAGGGGTGGGTGTCCACAGAGGCACTGGAGAGCTTGGCAGGAACCAGGGCCCAAGGTGCGAGGCCCTGGACCTGGCTGCCAGGGAGGGGTTGGTGGGACTGTCACCCATTGCCAGAGGTCACCAAGGCCCCAGGTTGGGCCCAACCACTTGAAGAGTCCGGGAGTTTGCCCACTCCAGGCATCACACTTGAGAAGCAGGAAAAAATTCTGGAGGGCCCAGTGGTTAATGGCACATGCCAGGGTAGGCTGGAGCCCGTGGGCCAGGGGTCCTGAGGGTCGGAGGATATGCCTGGCAGCATGTGGAGCATGGACTGTGGCCTGGCCCCAGGGGCCCCTCCCCAAGGATGGAGATGGGGGACAGGAGCCCACCTGGCCCAGGTTCTTCCTGGCCAAAGCTGCACAGATTCGGGTGTTACTGCTGCTGCAGCCCACGTGGCAGAACCCTGCCCCACTAGACTGGCGTGGACAGCTGGGTCCCCCAGTTCCTGGAACTGGGGCAGGGAGGGGGCTCTGCAGACACCTTTTAGGTGATCGGAGAGGCTGAGACAGCTGCCTGAGGCAGCCCAGTGAGTCAGGGTAGGGGCACTGAGGATCTCCGGGTCCTTTCTTCCTGAGGGACAGAGACAAGCTGGGTCCCCTTTGGGCTCCTGCCTGCCTACCTGCTGG
Organism: Camelus ferus; assembly: GCF_009834535.1. NCBI lineage: Eukaryota > Metazoa > Chordata > Mammalia > Artiodactyla > Camelidae > Camelus > Camelus ferus. The sequence goes on along the minus strand of NC_045717.1, from coordinate 26,350,616 downwards.
TGTTGGGGTATCTAGGGGGTGCTCCCTGTGAATCATAATGATATTAACACACCGAGGGAGGCCCGTGGCCGGATGGAGGCTGCTGCCCAGAGCCCCGCCTGCTCCCAGCCGCAGCCACGAGGGCAGATCGATAGCCGGCGAGGCAGACAGGCTGGGGATTCCTCTCCTCTGACTGGGAGGTGCCGGCGCGGGGAGAGGCGGGCTGCGGCCAGACGTGCAGGCTGGGCCGGCTCCCCTGCAGCCAGGTTTCGGTCCTCACTCTGTACGCTCTTGTCGGTTGTCTCTCTGTCTCTGTCTCTGTCTCTGTCTCTCTGTCTCTCTGTCTCTCTCTCTGCCTCTGTCTTTGGTGATTTTTCATCTTTCTCTCTCCTTTCGTGTAAGTCTCTGTTTCTCCGGGTCAGTCTGTGTGGGTCTCTGTCTGAGTCTCCATTTCTCTGTCTGTCTCTCCCTCTGTCCCTGTCCCTCTCTGTCTCTGTTCTTCTCTCTCTTTCTCCCCCTTCAGAATCCAAACTAGGACCTGCAATCTCCTCCAGAAATCACCCCCAGGACCCCCCAGCTGGGATGGGACTAAGCCGGCCTCACCTCCCTGTGCACGTGAGGCCCCCACGCTGGCCCAGGTTGAGTGTCCTCTGTCTGCAGAGTGTTTGTTCAACTTTGAACAAGTTGCCATCCTGAAAAAGCCACGAGATTTCTACAGGAAAATTCTATTCTTGCTCTGGTCTGCATTCCTGCTGGGGTCCCAGTCCCCTGGCCCCTCCTGCTGCAGCCTGGCATCCTGGGCCTGGTCTGTTTGGACCCTTGCCATCCACAGGGTGGGGTCTGCATACAGATGAGCAGACCCAACAGCTCCTACTCCTTTTCGTGCTTGAATCTTCCTCTGAGTGGGACCCTGGCTGAGTTCTCAGCCCCTTGGAGTCTCAGGGCTCTGATCTGCCAATGGGAGTGAATTTCAAAAAATGACTCCAGTTCAAGATAAGCGGGGCTCCCTTAGCAGGTAGATGCTTGTGCGTGTGAGAAACAGGGAACTGGATTCCAGTGGCACCAATAATAGAACCATGGAGTGGACCTACAGGCTGAAGTCCAGAGGTAGCAGCTGCAGGTAAAGCCTGATCCAGGGGCATAGCCTGGTCGGCAGAACCCCAAGACAGTGGCCAACAGCCTCTTTCCTCCCGCGGGCCCAGCGGGAGAGAGACAGAGAAAGACGGAAGGAGAGAGAGCGTGAGCGAGTGAGCGAAAGAGAGAGAGAGAGAGAGAGAGAGAGAGACAGAGGGAGGCACACTCCTCATTGCTCCTAAGCAGTTCAAGGTCTGAGGTTTGCTCTGATTGAATCATCTTGGGTCACAAGACCACTCAGATTTAATCCCTGCAGCCCCAGGATGGGCAGCTCTGATGGACTCTGCTTCTGTCATGGCACTTTTGGGGGGATGGAAATAGGGGCTATTAGGAAGGGAGAAGGGAGTTACGGACGTCAGCAGCCAATAGCTGTGCTGGTTCCCGAGGAAGAGGGTAGAGGAGCTGAGGAAGGGGCAGCTATGCTTGTGCAGCTGGGATTGGCGGAGCCCACAGGCTCCACCCACTGGTGGTCAGCCCCGACTTCTTTCCATCTCCAGTTCCTATGCCCCCTTCTCCAGGCAGCCTTCCTTGACTCCTCCTCCTTGAATTTCCCCAGACTGAAACCCTCTTTCTGGCCCTGGCCACACAGGGCTGAGCTTATCCCTGCCCCTAAAGGCTGCAGGTCTCAAGGCACCTCTGCCCCTCCCTCTGTACTGTCTACGTGTTGTTCAAGTAAATGCCACCTCCTCCTGCTTGGGCTGTGACCTGGGGCATGTCCCTCGCCAGCCTCAGTGTCCCCTCCTGTAAGAGTCTCTTGAAGACTTGACTGATGGGGAAGATCTGGAGGGTGGAACAGGAGCGCTCTCAGCCAGCATCTCGTCCAGAGAGGGGAAAAAAGACAGGAGGCCTGGTGAGACGTGAATTTCAGAGAAGCAGCAAACACGTTTTCAGTGCAAGTTTTAGCATATAGCCCCGTCTCCACGTGAGGGTGTCCGGGCCGCAGGAGGGGGGCTGGCAGGCAGCTGCAGCTGACCACAAGGGCCTTGTCTCCCAGCCCCCCACACGCGGGGCATCTCGGGATGCGGGGCTGGGCCTGCACAGGCCGCCATCCGCACAGAAGGAGGAGCGCCCCGCCCGCGCACTTGGGACCCACTTATACTAAATATTAATTGTTTAGCTGAACTCACATGTAACCTCCTGATTCTATCCGGAGACACTGGGAGGGGAGGCAGGCTCTGCCTTGACCGCGGGGGCGCCCCTCTCACCACCCAGGGCCTGGCTGACCTCCCAAACGCTCCGCCTCCATCGCATTTATGCAGCACCTACTGTGGGACGTAGACCCACTCCGGGCCCCGCCCCGGGTCACGCAGAAACCGGCGGAAGGAGCTCCCCAGGAAGAGTGTGGCGGGGGAGGGGACCCCGGGAGCCCCCACCCCAGCCGGCTGGCTGCCGCAGCCCTCTCGAGGCCTCCAGAGCGCAGATCGATGGCTTCGCGGTGTTTGCAGGAGCCGGGCGCAGCCCAGATCGAAGCGGGCAGGGAAGGGGGCGGGAGGGGCGCGCTGGGGAGGATGGACCCAGTGGGCGTGCGCGCGCCTGTGCGCCCTCGGACCGCTGCGGGGCCGCACGTGCACCTGCGCGCCCATCTGCCTGTGAGCGTCGGCGTCCGGACCTGTGTGTGCAAGCCGGCCGCCTGTGCAGACGGCCAGCCAGTGTGTGCCTCGATGTGGACGTCTGCGTGGTGTGTGCTGATGTGTGCCAGTGTGTTCCAGCATCTCTGTGTGTGTCCCCGCGGTGGACCCTCTGGGTCCTGTGGCCCTGTCTCGTGCCTGGTGGCCGGTTGGTGTTGGAGAGATCGCCCTGGGCCCCTGGTGGAGCAGGCCAGGACAGCAGGGGTGCGGGAGGCCGGAATCAAAGGAATTGCTGGTGCAGGGCGGAGGGCTCTCCTAGGCTCTCCTGCTCAGCTGTCCACATGTGGACACCAGGCTGGTGGTCCTGGGGTGTCTGCCTCCACCTCCCAAGTGGGCAGGATGGGATAAGACCAGCAGGCCTCCGGGTAGGTGCCTAGCCACCATCCTCCAAAGCCATTTAATCAACTCCCAGTGTTTGGGGCCGGGGGATCCAGAGACAGAGACAGGGAGAGAAGGGCCAGAGGGTGGGGGAGAGAAAGTGATCTGGAGTCACACAGTGGCAGCTCACAGTCTCTGCTTCTCTCTTTCCCAGTGTCTCTCTCCCTGTCTCCCTGCTTCTCTGTCCATCAGCTTTGACTCTGCCAGGCCAACAGGGTAACAGATCCATACATAGAAACAGAAATAACAAAGCCCGCTCAGGGGCACTAATTCCTGGGGTGGTCTGAAGGGCAAAGGTTTCTTCTTACCTTAGAAGCCCTGGCCTGTGTGCTGACCAGCAGAGCCAGGGGTCAACATATCCACAGCTGTTGGATGGAGCCCCCAGCTGTGCCCTGCCCAGCAGTTCCAACAACTTGCACCTTTCTTGTCACAGCAGCCAGAGAGACCGAAATGCCAGCTAGATCATGCCTCTCTCCGGCTAAGACCCTCGCTGGCTCCCTATTGCTCTTAAGATCAGATCCAAACTCCTCACCATGGCCACATCAGAGGTGGGTCCTGCTGCCTTCCCCATTTTAGAGAGATGAAAACTGAGGCTTGGTGTGGAAAAGGGACTCAGCCAAACCTCTGAGTCTGGTTCAGCTTAGAGAGTAACGGAAGCAGCAGCCAGAAAATGGTATGAGGGGGAGGTTGAATGTGAGACAGGAGCCCAAAGTGGGGAAGGACCCGCTAACAGTCTCCAGGCACACAAACTCCATGCCCGCAATATCCCCATGTGAATTGACAAACACGTTTTTTCAAAGGAGGGAGCCTCACTCGCGTCCTAGTGACTCTTAGGCTACAAACATAGTTTGTGACAAAGTTTAAGTTTCTGTTTCCAGGCTGCAAGTTCGAGGGGAGAGGGATCTGTATGTGCTGAGAAGCTGGAAGCAACCAGACCAGGCACTGACAGTGAGGGAAGAGCAAACAGTGCAGACCCAAGGGCAACAAATGATGTTCTGTGCTTGGGGGCTATTTAATGCAGAGACCGAAAGCTCTACAAACCCCAGACATTACTGCATCCCAGAAAACCAGTCTTCTCTGGACCCTAATTTACCCAGAAAAGCCACAATCCATTCCTCAGCCTCTGTTTAAATAGAAGATCAACTCTGTGATATAGTTTTATGTATAGAAGAATCTGAGCTTTGTTCTCATTACAAAAGTAATATATTACCTTATACACATTTAAGGAAATAGTGGTAAAGGCAGAGAAAATAAAAGGAGAGTTGCCCTATCCATCTGTCGTGGGTTGGATGTAATGTCCCCCCAAATTCATAGCCACTGGAACCTCAGAAATGTCTTTCTTTGGAAACAGGGTCTTTGCAGATGTAATTAGTTAAAGGTCTTGAGAGGAAACCCTTCTGGGTTTAGGGTGGACACTGAACCCAACGAGACTATTCTTTAAAAAAAAATTTTATTCAGTTTTTTGAGGGGAGAGGTGATTAGCTTTTTCAAATTGCTCCTTTAATTTTTTATTTTAATGGAGGCGCTGGGGACTGAACCCACGTCCTCATGCATGCTAAGCACGTGCTCTACCACTGAGCTCTGTACCCTCCCCCACCTGAGACCATTCTTACAGGAGACAGGAAAAGACACAGGAGCGTACAAGGAATAGGGCAACGTGAAGGCAAAGGCAGAGACTGGAGAGAGGTGGCCACAAGCCGAGGATTGCTGGCGACACCAGCAGCTGGGAGGGGGAGGGCGCAGCGCATGCTTAGCATCCATGAGATCCTGGGTTCAATCCCCAGTGCCTCCTCTAAAAAAAAAAAGAAAAATAAATAATCCTAATTACCCTCTGTCACCCAGATTTCAGGCGTCTGGCCTCCAAAACTGGGAGGGCATAAACGTCTGCTGTTTTAAGTCCCCCGGGCTTTGCCACTTTGTTACAGCTGAGCCGCGTGCGGGCGGCCGTTCACTCTTCTCCTGTTTGGGGACCTCTCCTTTCTGTCTGCGGGTTCACCTGAGACACTCCGACCTTGTCAGTTGGCAAGAGTGCAATGTGAGCACTTCCCCAGGTAGCTGAATGCTCTGCCGGCATCACGTACAACACCGGGACATGGACAGATCGTGGCCTGCTGAGCCAGCTGTCTTCTTTGGGGCACTGAGGTGGTCTCCGACGCACTTCCCTCGAGGCGGCGCGGCAGCGGACGCCCCGGAGCGCGGACGCCCGGGCGCGCGGTGCGGGCCTCCTGCAGGCCTCCTGCGGGCCGTCCTTGTCAGAGCCCGTCGGACACACACTACGTTTTCTCAGGCGAGCCCCAGAGCACCTTCACGAAGTGCACAGCCTTCCCTCGTGTCAGCGTGTGCGTCTGCCGTCCTGCACGCCAACGGGGGTCGTTACTCCTTACGCTTTGAAAAATCGAGGTACATGACCTAGCAACGCCACTGCTGGCTGTGGCGCCCCAAAGATTTGGAAAGAGGTGTTGAATGAAGCCTAAGTACACAAATGTTCGCAGCAGCACGATTCACAGCAGCCGTGACGGGGATACAACCCCAGTGTTCACGATGAACACCATGTGTCTGCCCGCACAGCAGGCCGTCACGGAGCCTAAAAGGGAAGGAAACCCTGGCGCCTGCTACAGCACGGATGGACCTTGGGGATGTGATGCTTAGGGAGAGAACCAGACACAGAAGGACAAAACTACTGTCTGAGTCCACTCTTGGGTCCCCGGAGGAGTCACATCCACAGAGACAGAGAGTAGACGGTGAGGGCAGGGGCTGGGAGTGAGTGTTTCATGGGGACAGAGCTTCAGTTTGGGAAGACGAGGAAGTTCTGGAGATGGAGGGTGGGGGTGGCTGCACAACAGTGTGAGTGTGCTTAACGCCACCGAGCTGTGCACTAAAAATAATTAAGATGATAAATATTGTTACGTAGATTTTACAACAACAGACACACAGAAATCTTTTTGGAGAGGGGAGGGAACTAAGTTTACTTATTTACTTACTTTAATGGAGGTGCTGGGGTTTGAACCCAGGACCTCGTGCAGGCTAAGCACGTGCTCTACCGCCGAGCTGTACCCTCCCCCGTCACCAGATTTTTTTAAATAGGAAAAAAGAACAAGGTAAAATGTACATATAGTGCAACGTACAGATCTTTGCCAAGTTTGATGGATTTTAACAAATGCATCTCTTATTGTGAGAAAAGCATTCTACCACACTGACAGGCTGTGGTTCTAATTCATGAATTCCGGCTTTTTGTGTTAGTGGTTAATCTGTGCTTCCCCTCATGGGAACCTCCTCTTTGCGGTCTGTGTCCACTGCAACAGGGTGTATGCTGTCGCCAAGGACCAGAAGCAACCCAAGTGAGGAGGCTGGTCCACTGCGGGGGGCGGCTCCAGGACAGACACTCTGCTCACGTGGACCAGGTGTCCAGGAACAATGTCAGGGTCGGGCAGTATATCAGGAGAGACACGGCGGATGACACACACGCTTGCACAATCCCAGCCTATGTCTGGAAGGAGACCCCTGATCCCAGTAACGCACGTCCCTGGGGAGGGGGACCGAGATGGCAGTCTGTTCGGTATGGCTGAAAACATCATTTGCCACTGCATATCATAAAGTAAGCACGCTTGTACTTTATAACTCACTGCTGTTGCCACTGTCCCCTGAGAGCAGAGCCCCACCCCCCACCGCCCAGTGATGAAGGCTCTTTTCTGGCTGAAATGTCCACTTTGTCTCCCCCTGCCCCACTCCCACCTCTCAGATTCTGTCTCCTGGGCTTTGAGTCTCAGCCCTTGCCCTGGCAGAGGACTGAGGGTCCCTTCCCAGCTGTGACTCACCCCTGCACTGAGGGGCTAGGTGAGTGTTGACTGGAGGATGGGGAGACAGACATATGGACGGGGACACAATGGATGGAGAGACGGCTCAAAGGATGGAAGGGTGGGTGGAGGGTAGACGAAAGGAAGCACGTGAAGGTCTTGGAACTGGACCTGGCACATAGCAGGTGATGAGTTAAGTGTCACCTTGTGGTAGGGTGGGAGGACGGAGCCAGTGGGTAGACAGTGGAATGGGTACAAGCCTAGGTGGTAGGAGGATGCATGCATGAATGAATGAATGATTGAAGCCATGATGGACAAATGAATTCATAGGTACTCTAGGCACATAAGTAAGTGCACACATCAATGTGGAAACAGATGGCTGGGTGGGTGGGGGAATGGACAGTTGGAAGGTTGGCTGAGCGGGTGGAAGGATGGATGGAGGATGGGTGATGGACAAGTCTATGGGTCTATGAACGGATGATGGGTGGTGTATGGATATGTGGATGGGTGGAGAGAAGACCACATTATGGGAGATGGATGGATGGATGTAAGGATGGATAGACGGATGATGTGTGGATGAATGATGGATGATGGATGGAGGGTGGACGGTAGATGGATGAATGGATAGATGATTGAGTGGATAGGTCTGTGGTTGGGTGAAGAATATATGGAAGTATGGATGGGTGGGTGGAATGAGTGAGTGGAGGAATGAATACATGGATGGATGACCGTACACAAGGATGGATGAACATAAGGAGAGACAGATACGTGGACAACTGTCCTCGTGATTCCCACATGCAGCAGGGCTGGTGGCCACCACTTCCAAGGCCCAGTTGGCTCATGGCTGCTGCACTTCCAGGCTCGGATGCAGCCGTCTGCTGCCCTCTGGGTCTTGGTCTCTCCCCACATTAGGGGAGGGGACACGGGGACCCAGAGTCTGCTTCTCTGCTCCTTCCCACAACACCTTCATTCCTCCTCCCCAGGAAGGGCTGGTCTAGGATCAGCAAATGGGGTGGAAGAGGTAAAAAGGTAATTAATCTACGGAGGGAGGAGGAGTGTTAATACCTTGAAGACACGGGGGACAGACTGTCAGCTCCTACCAATTAGTGGCCTAAACCCATGTGGGTCCTCTCGGTGGTACGGCTGAGTTGATTACTCTAATTAATTTTGCATCGACCTGCATGGACCTGCTGGGGAGCGCTGACTGGCCTGGGAGATGGATGCTGCCAGCCTGCCTGCAGCCCCCACGTCCCCGACTCCCTACCCCCAGCCTCTCGGCCCATCCCCCACTGCCCAGCCTGCAGGTCAAACGCCCAGGGCAAGGGGCCTGCCCTTGTCCCTCCTGAGTCCAGCCCACTGCCCAGGACGCCCACCTTGACCTGGGGACCAGAGGGGGCACAGCCGGGAACCTGTTTCCTCGTAACAGAGATTGGAGAGGAGCTGGAGGCATCTTCCAGGGCCAAAAAGAGACCCCCTCAGCTGGCTGGGATGCAGCTCGGGGCCTTTGGAGGCTGTCCAGTGGGAGAGCACAGGGGTGGGTGAGGGCACCATGAATTAAAGGTCTGTAGCTAATGAAGTTTTTCCCTTCCCCCAAGCACAGGGGACTGCCCTCAATCCAGGGGTTTTGCCTGCTGTAACGAATCACCATCAACGCAGTGGCTTAAAACTTCATAGTCCTGGGGTCAGGAGTCTGACTCAGGCCCTATGGGGCAAACCCAGGCGTGGGCAGGGCTGGTCCTCTGGAGGCTCCAGGGAGAAGTGGCTCCTGCCTCTTCTGGCTTCTAGAGGCGCCGCATCCCTGGCTCGCGGCCCCTCCCTCCATCCTCACCGCCAGCAGCGCAGCATCTCCCGTCTGTCTCTGACTCTGACCTCCCTCCTCCCTCTGATGAGGACCCTGTGATGACAAGGGCCCCCCTGGGAATCCAGGGTCACCCCCATCCCAGGGGCCTTAACTTAACCCCACCTGCAAAGTCCCCTCTGCCATATGAGGTGACCCATCCTCAGGTCCCGGGACCAGGGCAGGGATGTCTTTGTGGGGCTGTTATCCTGCTGAACACAGGGAGGAATCCCCATACTGAGACAAGGCAATCCCCCAGCTCTGGTCAGAAGCTGGATACAGCCATGCCTGAAAGGACTGTTTAGGTTATTGGGGTGAACAGAAAGCCAAGACAGGAGTTCACCAACACATCCAGAGAAAGCACCACCGATACCAAACCCTCCCCCAGCTCTGCCCCCTTTTCCCATCCTGGGGCCAAAAGGCATAACCTCCAATGCTCAGTTTAGAGTCATCAGAGGATTATGTTGTTTATAGCCAGGTACACCTTTACATACAGATACACCTACATGGCCTCCATCCCACTGAAGACCTTCAACGTTGCCATCGCTCCTGAAGGCTCTGTCGTGCCCCCGACCAGTCTACGCCCGCTGGAGGTCATCCCCAGCCCAGCCTCCACCACCAGGAGGTAGTCCCACCTGTTCCTGAAACTCATATGAATGGAACGTACGTGTGTTCCTTTGTGTCTGAGTTCTTTGGTTTGACACCATACCTGACAGAGGACCTCTTGGTGGCTTCTGCTTTCTCCTTGCCCTGTGACATTTACCCTTCCTACTATGGATGTCTGGGCTGGATGAACATTTGTAACATGTTCAGTTTGGGGCTCTCAGGAGCAAATCAGCTATGAATGATCTTGAACGTCCAAGTCTGTCTTTATGGGCACAAGCCCCCACCTCCCGGGGGCACTGACTCAGGACCGGGATTGCGGGGACACGGGGTAAGGAGACACGGCAAGGCTCCCAAACGGCGGGACCAGCTTACGCCCCCACAAGCGGCGGGTGGGCGTTCCTCCTCCTCCTCCAGGGAGGACGGAGCCGCGGTCAGAGACTTCACAAGATCCACAAACACTGTTTTCTAGCAAATGGCAGTCATCTCAGACCTGCCCTCACTTACGGTGATTAAAAACAAGAACAGGAAGCATGATGCCCATCACCAGAAAGATCACAAACAGTAAATGCTGGCGAGGATGTGGAGAAAAGGGGCCGGTCCCGCCCTGTTGGTGGGGATGTAAACTGGTGCGGCCCTGGGGAAACCGGTATGGAGGTGCCTCAAAAATCTAAGAACAGGGCTAGCACACGATGCAGCAATTCCGCTCCTGGGTATATATCCGAAGAAAACAAAGATGCTAATTCGCAAGGATACCTGCACCCCAGTATTCATAGGAAAGACGTGGAAAAACCTAAATGCCCATCAGCAGATGGATGGTTAAAGAAGATGGGGTGTACGTGTACAACGGAAAATTACTCGGACATGAGGCGAAACTTGGGGTGGAGGAGCCGAGGCGGCGGAGGGGGCCCGGCGGCCCGATGGCCGGCGCGTCCGCGCCGCGCGGCGCGGGGAGCTGCGCGCGGCAGCCCGGGGCGGGGTGGGGGTGGGGGGCGCTGCGGCGGCGGGGCGTGCGGACGCGCGCGCCGGGCTCGCGGAGGCCCCGAGCCTCGAGCTGCGCGCGGGAAGCGGCGCGAGAGGGAAAGGAGCGGGAATCCGCCGTCCGCGGCAACGCGCACGCGCTTGCGGGTGTTGTGCTTGGTGAAACCAGCGGACTCCGAGAACACCAGTGGCTGCGGCAGGAAAGCAGCAGACCCACGGGCGCAGGGAACAAACCGGCGGTCCGGGGGAGGGGGCGGGGGGAGGGGCGGGGAGGGGGGGAGCAAACCCGCCACGGGCGCGGGGCGCGGGGCGCGGCCAAGGCTCACGGCCACGTGGTGGGGGGGGGTGGCCTTCAGAACCCGCGAGTCGCCCTGCTGCGCACCTGGAACCCGTGTAACGACGCACATCAGCTATACCTCAACTAAACAAATAAATAAAACTCAAGTTTTACAAACCTGAGGTAATGGAATAAGGACTTAGAAAGTGAGGATTATGAGGAGATCTCACACCTCAAAGGGGCTGAGCGGTGCCCCTAGGGTCTGTGCGGCCCAGAGGCCTGCCCCCAGAAACAGAGGGCAAGTGTTCGGTATCATCTCAAGGAAAAGAGAGAAGACAGGTTTTGCAGAAAAAAGATGAGTAAGCTAAGAGATTAAGATCAAAGGATGGCTGCCAGGGCTGATGAACAAACCATGCACAGGACAGAACCTCAGCTCCGGTCAGAAGCGGTACAGATCAGAGTCACGGGGACAGAAATTCACACCATGGCGGTCACTGGTTTGATGGATTGTTCCAGAAGGTGGAGGAAAATAATGGGCAGAAGATCAAGGGAAAAAGAGAAAAAATAACAAAAATTTTAAAAAGCAAAGAAGAAAATAAAAAAAGAAAAACAAGGGGGAAACAAAGAAAAAAAGAACAATATGCACATATGTGTGTGCGTATAGCTGAATCACTGTGCTGCACACCAGAAACTAACATAACATTGTAAGTAAAAAAAAAAAAAAAGAACAAAACAAACAGAAAATAAATAAAACGGAGCTTTGGTGGTCCCAGACCAAGCTGTATTCCACAATATGACAGAAGAAAACTTCCCTCAGATGAAGAAACCGTGCTCCTTAGGATTTACCCAGGTGTGCGGAGGACTCACGTCCACGTGAAAACCTGCACGTGAACGGTTAGAGCAGAGCTGCATTTAAAACGGCCAGAATGTGGAAACAGCCAAGCTGTCCTCCGGTAGGTGAGTGGATAAACTGCTGTGGAATCCCAGATAATGGGCTGTCACTCGGTGCTAAAAGAAACAAGCTATCAAGCCGTGAAAAGATATGGAGGATGCTTAAATGCATATGGGTAAATGAGAGAAGCCCATCTGAAAAAAGCTACGTATTGTATGATTTCAACTATGTGATGCTCTGAAAAAGGCAAAACTCTGGAGATGGTAAAAAGGTCCAAGATTGCCAATGGTTGGGGGGAAGGATGGAGGAAGAGGCAGAGCATAGAGGATTTTTAGGGTGGCCAAATGAATCTGCATGATTCTGCCATGGCGGAAACGTGATATGCAATTCACACCCATACCTGGAAGGTACAACCCCAGGAGTGAACCCTACGGTCATCTGTGGACTTTGGGCACTGATGTACGTTCGTGGATTTTGTGACAAATGTTCCTGTGCGGGGTGTTGACAGTGGGAGAGCCGTGTGTGTGTGAGTGTGTGTGAGTGTGTGTTTGTAGGGGCAGGGATAATTTGGCATCCCATATTTCTGCTCTATTTTGCGATCAACCTAAAACTACTCTAAAAAAGTAAAATATATTAAAAACAAGCAAACAGATACACAAAGAAAAGCAAAAGGAGGAGTAGAGCCATCGCAGGCAGACGAGGGCCGGAAGGGCCAGCGGGACACAACCCCGACATCAGACAAACGTGAGCTTAGGGTAAAGAGAACGGAGGGGGCAGGAAGGCCATGGGTGGTGGTTGAGAATATAGGACCAAGGGAAACAAAATTGTCAGAAACTTCAGTGTGCCCCAGGGTCCTCGACGGCATGACTGTTACGTAAAGGAAGCAGCGGCAGAAATACACTGAAAAGCCGGCAGGTGCGCTGAGCAGCGCGGCCCCGCCCGTGCGGCCCGGGGAGCTCCGCTCTCGGCGGGCCGCGCCCACGACGGGGACACATGTGAGGGAGGAGCAGCTGTGTAGCGGCGTCCCCTGGCCGTGCACGCGAAACCAGCACAACGGGGTCAATCACCTGGCCTTCAGTTAGAAACGAAAGTGGGCAGATGTCTCGTGAGAGGATGGTACCCACCTCCCCTAGAACTTGCCGACAGGAGTACACAGGAAGCGAGCCTGAGGCGGCTCAGCACGGCTTAAAGGGTGAGGCTGCGCTCACAGACACCCCGGGACAACGGGTGGACTTCTTTCCAGGACCCATGGTTCAAAAGCCAGCCGCCGACAGGTGGCCAAAGAAAGCCTAACAGCTTCCTAAGGGTGGGGAAAGTGCTGGCTGCATTTGTCAGCCACGATGAATAAAACTGGAAATAAAGGCCAAAGGTTTCAAAAGAACTAGCTCCCGGATCAGAGGAAGCCCGGGGCGCTTGAGAAGTAATGGCGCTGAAGCTCCCCTCATCAGAACAGACGGCGGCGGCACAAGCCCATTGGTAAAAGAAGGAACAGCGGATGCAAGTCGTCAGCAGCTCAAGAAGACAACAGCCCCGGAACAGAGCTAATGAAAGCAGAGGGACAAATTAATAAAGATACAAGCCAAAAGTAACGAGGCAGAAAAGGGAGACACAGCAGAGCTGATAAGTAAATCCCACAGCTGTGCCTCCGAAAAGAGAACAAAGTGAGACCCCCGAAACTAAATAAACAGCTAGTGGGGTCGAGAGAGAGACGGGGATGGGGGAGAGACAGACAGAGAGGAGAACCGATGGACATCAGGAGGGAGAGGCTGGGGAGCGCGAGCAGGGACGTTTAGATGTGCAAAGACAGAACGGTGGAGGAGTCTATGCTAACGAACCTGAAAACCAGGGTGAAATGGATGGTTCTGTAGGAGATGCATAAACTACCCTGAGTGACCCCAAAAGCAGCAGAACACTTAAGGAAAAACATGAGAGGGCTTTGTCTTAAGATGATGCAGGAAGTCTCTACCCAAAATAATGGGCAAGAGATGTTTAAGGAAACACTCACTCCTGAATGTTGGCCGCAGCTACGCTCCCATCAACGTGACGGATACACACGCGTGTCCCTCCACACGCGGGACATCACTCAGCCATGGCCAGGAGAGTAGCCCTGACACCCGCCACCATGGGGACGCACCCTGAGAGCACGATGCTCAGGGAGAGAAGCAGACACAGAAGGACACACAGCGTGTGAGTCCATGGATGTGAGGCGTCCGGAACAGGCCAGTCCGCAGACACAGGGAGCAGGCTGTCAGGGGCTGGGGAGGATGAGGGGTGGCTGCTGGTGGGGCCAGGGTTTTCAGCTGGGGTGCTGTGGTATAGAAATTACATGTATATCTGATCTTTATCCCTGTTCCTGGCACAGAGCTCAAAAAACGTTGGAATTTCCTAAGTGATAAGCCATGATGGGGTCTCTTGTTACTCGTAACAAGCCCCTTTCAACCGCACCTGAGTTTATGATAGCGCGGTGCCTTTAGGAAAGTAGGACAGCCCCTAAAGGGTAGGTGGGGGCTGGTAGCCAGGGAAGCAGCCACGTGGCTAGAGGGTGGGAGGCTTCAGCCTCACCCCCCAGACCTCTGAGCAGCCAATGATTTAATCGATTGTGGCCATGCAACATCAATCGTGGCTGAAAGGACAGGGCTGAGAGCGTCCGGGTTGCTGAGCACGTGCAGGTGCGGGGAGGGGTTGGCCAAAAAGCTCCGCCCCTTCCCCCACACCTTGCCTGCCATCCCTTCCACCTGGCTGTTCCTGAGCTGGATCCTTTTATGATAAACCAGTGAGCTAGTACGCAGCTTCCCTGAGTTCTGGGAGCCAATCTACCAAATTAATCAAACCTGAGGAGGGGGCCGTGGGAACCTCTGATTTGTAGCACAGGAGACAATCGGGATTTTCAGTGCATCTGGAGCCGGCCGGCCTTGTGGGGCTGGGGCTGACCTGTGGGGCCTGGTCTCCAGGCAGGTGCTGTCGCAATGGAGCCATGTTTGGGACACCCAGCTGGTGTCTCAGACTTGCTTGGTGGGGGGGACACCTCTTCACATTTGCTGATAAGAAGTGAACTACCCTAGAGAGCCCGGAAATAAACCCGCACACCGACGGCCACGTCGCCTTCAGCAAAAGGGGCAAGGACGCACAATGGAGAAAAGACAACCCCTTTGGCAGGTGGTGTTGGGGAAGCTGGGCAGCGCAGTGTAAATCGCTGAGGTTAGTTCGTCGGGGAGTTTTTGGAGGGGGGTAATTAGGCTTATTTATTTATTCTTAGAGGAGGGGCTGGGGGTTGAACCCAGGACCTCCTGCGTGCTGAGCACACGCTCCACCACTCGAGCTACACCCTCCCCACGAAGTCAGGGAAGCTAGAACACTCCCTCTCACCACACACGAAAGCAAACTCAGAAGGGCTTAAAGACTTAAATATAAGACATAACACAATAAACCTCCTAGAAGAAAACAGAGCAAAGCGTTCTCTCACATACATCTCAGCAGTGGCCTCCTAGGGCGGCCTGTCCAGGCGACAGAAGTAAGGCTGCAGATCAACAAAGGGGCTTCATTAAACTTGTAAGCCTTTGCACAGCAACGGAAACCACAAAGTGAAAAGACAACCTAGGCACTGGGATAAAATATTCACAAATGATGCAGCTGACAAGGGCTTAATTCCCAAAATATACAAACAGCTCATACAGCTCAATAACAAAAAACCCCAAACAACCCAATCCAAAAAAATGGGCAGAAGACGCCAATAAACATTTTTCCAAAGAAGACACACACATGGCCAACTGGCGCATGAGGAGATGCTCAGCATCCCTAACATCAGAGAAATGCAAATCACAACCGCAGGGAGGCACCGCCTCACACCCACAGGAATGGCCGTCGAAAAAGTCCACAAACAGCAAGTGCTGGAGAGGGCTGGCGAAAAGGGAGCCCTCCTGCACTGCTGGTGGGAACGCAGCCTGGTGCGGTCACCGTCAAAAACAGTCTGGAAGTTCCTTAAAAACTAAAAGTAAGGTCATGTGATCCAGCAATCCCACTCCTGGGCACATACCCAGAAATGAGGAAAACGCTAATTCAAAAGACACGTGCACCCCAGCGTTCACGGCAGCACTGCGTACAACAGCCAAGACGTGGAGGCTGCCTAAGGGGCCGCCAGCAGATGACTGGATAGCGTGCACACAGTGGAATACTACTCAGCCATAAAAAAGAATGAAATAATGCCATTTGCAGCAACATGGATGGACCTAGAGATGATCATACAGAGAGAAATAAGTCGGAGAAAGACAAATATATATCCCTTATATGTGAAATCTAAAAAAAAGGACGCAAATGAACTTATTTACAAAACAGACACAGACTCACAGACATAGGAAACAGACTTATGGTTACCAGAGGGGAGGAGTGGGAGGGATAAACTAGGAGTTTGGGATTAACAGATACAAACTACTATACGTAAAATAGATAAACGACAAGGTATAGCTATGTATGTTCAATATCCTGTAATAAACCATAGTGGAAAATAATATAAAAAAGATACATATTACAAAATAAAAATAAATTTAAAAAAAGAAGTGAATTGTTCTGTGAGTGGCATAGGAAATGTAGGGAAAGTTTGGAAGCTGAAGAGAGGTGACGCTTGGACAGCATCGTGGATGCACTAAATGACACTGAATTGTCGCTTTACAATGGCTAATTGTGTTCTGTGAATTTCCCTTCAATTTTTTTTTTTTAATTGGGCTCAACACTGTTATCTGCATTCACCCCAGAGGTGTTAGCAGCTGCAACCCAACCAGAGACCTGAAGTCACCTTAACGACGCACCATGTCTTCCCGTGTATCAGTCACCCACTGCCGCGTAACAAGTGACCCTAGGGGGAGCATACAGCTCAAGAGGTAGAGCTCATGCTTAGCATGCACAAGGTCCTGGGTTCAATCCCCAGCACCTAACCTAGGGGGTGTCGGCCACACCAGGTACACTCTGGTCACAGGAGTGGCATGAGGGAGGTGCGTCACCCCAGTTGTGCAGGCTGTCCCACCTGGGTCAGCTGGCAGCTCTTCAGCCCCTGCTGAGACCAGCAAGTGACCGCCCTGATCACAAGAGGGGTGAACACTGCCACGTACTGCGTAACAGCCACACGGCTGTGTCCTGCAGACGTGCGGTAGGTGTCCGCTACACAGCACCTGATGAAGGGTCCGGCCTGGGCTAGTTAGCGTCTCCGCAGGAGAGGCACGCACGCTGAGACTGGGGCAAGTCTAGCAAAGAACGGTGGTGATTGCTTTCACAAGGGCGGCGTGGTCCCCAGGGACAGGCGCATCCTCGAACTTCTCCTCCTGCCCTCTGACCTCCTGCAAAAGCTCCGTGTCCGTCAAACCCAAGTGGAAGTCGGGAAGCTAGGGGTCTCATGGGTCAGCCTCCTGGGGCACAGAGTGTGGAGAAGGGCGGAGGGACGGTCTGGGAGGGAGGACAGCACTCACCCAGCACGGCGCTCATCAATACAAGGATGTGTGCGCTCTCCACAGGGCACGCACGCCCGCGCGCACGCACGCACACACACGGGGGGGCCGCTGTGGAGCCACTGCCTTACGTGTGGACGAACCTGGGAAGCTGCGCAGTCTCCGTTGCCAAGGGAGCCTGAAGCAGTGTGTGCACTAGGCTCCTTTTAGTGTGAGCTCACACGTGCCCTCCTCCTGCTGTCCGGGGAGTGGGAGGAAACGTGGACTGGCGGGCAGCTCGACACAGGACACCCGGGATCCTCGCCTGGTCCACCACGAGCCAGCCTGTGAGCCTGAGTAGGCTTCATCGCTCCGTGCCTCAGTTTCCACATCCGTAAAAGAGCGAACCCTCCCCATAGGGCGCCTGCGAGGATTAAATGAGATACTACGAGACAAGCACCTGGACCTGCGCCTCGCATCCAGGAGACACCCGATAAGGATGAGTTTAATTCTCACCGAAGACACTTGTGTACTGTCTGCATTCTTCCACGGCAAGCGTGCAAAAGGCAGCGAAATGGACAGAAAGAAGCCCCAGGAGGACTGAAGCTTTAAACATGAGTAATGACAGCGCCGATGTGCTGGGAAGACGAGAAATCATCTGAGGATAGTTGCACGTATACCCCTTGGGGGAGAGGGAGACTCTCTTAGCAAGACCCCGAAGGCAGAAAGTTTAAAGGGCAGATTGATCAATTGGGCTGTATGTATAAAAAAGAATGAAATAGCGCCATTTGCTGCAACATGGATGGACCTGGACACCGTCATTCTAAGTGAAGTAAGCCAGAAAGAGGAAGAAAAATACCATATAAAAATGACCCCAAAAAGAAAAAAAATCAAAAAAAGAAAAAAATTTTTTTTAAAGAAAAGAGAAAAATGCCATATGATATCACTTATACGTGGAACCTAAAAAGAAAGTTTAAAAGGGCACAGATGAACTTATTTACGTGACAGAAGCAGACTCACAGACGCAGAGAACAGACTCAGAAGCAGACTCACAGACGCAGAGAACAGACTCACAGACGCAGAGAACAGACTCACAGACGCAGAGAACAGACTCACAGACGCAGAGAACAGACTCACAGACGCAGAGAACAGACTTGCAGTTACCGGGGGGAAAGGGGGCGAGAAGGGGGAAGGTGGAAGCTCAAGACCTGTAGATACTAACTAACATGTATAAAATAGATAAACGACAAGTTCATCCTGTATAGCACAGGGGAGATTCATATCTTGTGTTAACTTACAGCGAACAAGAATATGAAGACAAATCTTTGTGTATATAGGTGTGACTGAAACATTACGCTCTACACCAGAAATGGACACGACATTGTAAACTGACTAGACTTAAATTTTAAAAAATTGTTTAATTGGGCTACACGAAAAATAAAAACATCAGAAGCAAAAGTGGAAAGCTGATGACAAACCTAGAAAACCATTAAAACGTGGATCCTCAACCCACAAAGAGATCTCATCACAAGAAAACCATCGGAGGGGAGGGTGTGGCTCAGCGGCAGAGCGCGTGCTCAGCGCGCACGAGGTCCTGGGTTCAATCCCCAGTCCCTCCACTTAAAAAACAAACAAGCAGCGTAGGTGCCCCCAGTGGGAAATGGGCAAAACATCAGAACAAGCCACACAGCGGCAGCGGCACGTGGGTAAGACGGGGTAAGACGGGGAGGTCCAGCACTGTGTGCTCCACGCTGGGGCAGCCGCACCAGGCGAGTAAGGGCGCCCGCTGCGGGGGCACAGGGGGGGTCTCTGTGCACGGCCTTTCCGCTGGGCGATTTGGTGACAATGCTCGGAAGATGTCTTTTCAAGTGACCATCCTTTAACTCAGGAAACCATCAGAGAAAACTGAGTACAGACGTTCATCAGAGCATCACCCTTAGCAAGAAAAAATTATCATGAAGACTAAAATGCAAGGTGGCTGATTAAATAAACTTGGATGTTCGAAAAGTCAGTCACACAGTCACCACAGGACTCAGCAGTTTCGCTCTTAGGTATGCGCTCTGAAGAATCTGAAACTGGTGTTCAAACAAATATGTGCACACACGCGTTCTCAGCAGAATAACCCACAGCAGCCAACAGGTGGAAACAGCAGATGACGGATGAACACACGTGTCCCTCCCCACATGGAGCATCACTCAGCCGTGACCAGGAGAGCAGCCCTGACACCCGCTCCCACGTGGACGGACCCTGAGAGCACGACGCTCAGGGAGAGAAGCAGACACAGAAGGACACACGCTGTGTGATTCCATGGACATGAGGCGTCCAGAACAGGCCAGTCCATGGACACAGAGAGGGGGCTCCTGGTTGCCTCGGAGATGGGGAGTGACTGCTGATGGGGACGGGGCTTCTGTTTCGGAATTTGATTGTGGAAATGGGTGCATGACTGAATATGCTGGAAACCATTGAGTTGCACACTTTAAAATGTTTAATTTTATGGTGTGTAAATTTCACATCAGTCGTAAGAAATGGAAAAGAAAAGAAACTCAGTCATGTTTGCAAACGCAATATGGTTATGAAAAGCTACAGAAAAGATGGATGTGGCCTAAAAGTGCTCTCAGTATTACGTTAAGTGGGGAAAAAAGATGAAAAACAGCATTTCGATTCCCTACTTATAAAACGGGGATGCTTGTATCCCCAAGGAAATCTGCATGAAAAAGCCTGAGCTATCACAGGTCAGAACAGGAGAGGTCTAAACGCCACGGAAAAGCCTGCGTGGGGCTCGGGAACAGAAAAAGGACGTTAGGGGAAGCCCGACGAAATCCAAGTCAAGCCTATAAGCTGTAAATCAGTGTTAATTTCTCAGCTGTAACAAGCACACAAGGGTGACAAGACGTTTCTGTGGGCCGGGGGGGGGGGGCAGGGGCGGGGCCCTGCCTTCTCTTTGCCACTTTTCTGTGTGTCTAAAATTATTCCAAAATAAGAAAAAAATTTTTTAAAGAGCGAGAACTGCTGTTTCAGTTCTAAGGAATGAAATTACCAATGATTAAATTTTCTCCATTCTTTTCAATATTTTCTAATTATTTCTGACCCTGGTGACATACTACCTTTCTAATCAGAAAGGGCTGCTGATCTTTTAGTGCAGGTCGCAGACCATGTCTGAAGCCCTTTCTGTAAAGGTCTTTAATATTTGTGCACAATTGTTTCACACAAATGTCTGCGTCTGTGTGTGAGACACCTCGAAACGTTTCTCTCTGGAACAGTGAGGTGAATATTTTTGGTTGTGGTGGTGGATTGTCCTCATTCTACTACAGTTTTGCCACCCCAGACATGCAGCGTTTGTGTAATAAAAAAAAAACAAAAACCAGGAATTATTTTTCTACCCATGAACATCCCCCATGGTCTCCTGCAAATTTGTGCAATGACCGTTCCCAACACCCGCCATAATTGATCCTTAATCAAATATTCAAATGGGTGCTTCGAGGAAAGGCACAGTGATTCGGCAATTTTGATGATAAGTATTATTTCTTTGCCCCCCTCTCCCCCCACCCGTGGCTACCTGCCTCCCTCGTCCCCCCACCTCACTTTCAAAGCCCAGACCCAATGCCACCCCCCCACCCCACCCCATTGGAGTCTTGCAAATATCTTTTGGTTTTAAGAGTTCCCCGGGGAAGCCTTGCTCTAAATGAGGTGTAAAAATCTAAGCGGCACACACAAAAAATAGCGAGAGGTTGGAATCAATACTCTCTTCACAGCTCCATCGATTAACAACCATATTCTTCATTTATTAATTATGAAAGGGGATTTCAGAGCCGCCGTCTCCTTCCTTTGCTGTGACATGGCGGGGTCCCCCATCCCTGCTTCCAGCGGCTGCCTCCCCCTCCGATGCCACCCTAGGCCCGGGCCCGTGGCGCCCCGGCTCTGCCTCCTCCAGGCCTGCGGGAAGAGGAGGGAGGCTGGCGGCTGCCCCCACCACAGGCCCAGTCAGGAACAGAGAGCTTGGGAATCAGTCTCGTAGCAAATGCTTCTATTCCTTGGCTTCTTTGCTGTTCATGTTTCCTGTCTCCCCAACTAGAACACACGCTTCCTGGGGGACCGCACCTGCTTGTTCCCTGCTGTGTTTCATTAAAGATTGGCTGAGTCTTAGAGCAGGTGCGGGCCGGGGACAGAGGGCAGCCGGGCTGACGACAGTGTCAGCCCTTCTCTGGGCTGAACCTCGTTGTTATCCGAGATCAAAATGTCCTCAGTCTGGGAAGTCATGGGACCAGACTCACCTCTATCCCCACAGAGCAGCATCGGGATGGCTTAGAAGTGACCACAGAACGTGCATGTGATGGATGAATGGATGGGTGAATTGATAAATAGGTGGGTGGGTGGGTGGGAAGGTGGATGGACAGGGGGCTGGGTGGGTGGGTGGGTGGGTGAGTGGAAGGGTTGGTGAATGAATGGATGTGTGAATGGATGAATGGCTGGATGAGCACATGAATATGTGTTTGTGTGGAAGGGTGGACGGACGGGAGGGAGGATTAGTGGATGGTTAAGAGGATAGATAAGTAGATGCATGAATGGACAGGTGGGTAGGTAGGTGAATGATTGGTGGATGGGTGGGTGGCTAGGGAGGTGAGTAAATGAACAGGTGTGTAACCGGTGGGAGATCTGAAAGATGAATGTGTGTGTAGTGGATGGATGGGTGGGTAGGATAGGTGGCTGAATCAATAGGCAGACGGATGGATGGATGGATCAGTCGGTGTGTTGGTGAATGTATGGCTTGTTGACTGCACGGGTGGATGGATGAAAGGATAAATACATGGATGCATGACACAAATGAACTTATTTAGAAAACAGAGAGACTCATAGACATAGGAAACAGACTTACGGTTATGGGGGGAGGAGAGGAGTGAGGGGTAAATTGGGACTTTGAAATTGGCTGATACAGACTACTATGTACAGAATAGATAAACAACAAGGCCCTACTGTGCAGCACAGGGAACTGTACTCGATGGCTTGTAACATGTAATGAAAAAGAATATGAGAAATAATGTATATACATATGTGTGTGTGTGTGTGTGTGTGTGTGTATATATGTAACTGAATCATTATGCCGTACACCAGAAACTAATACAATGTTATAATCAACTATACTTCAATTCAAAACTGGGAGGAAAAAAATTAATAAATGGATGCATGCATGGATGGATGAGCTGGTGAATGCATGCAAGATGGGTGAAAGGTTTGGTGGATTGATAGATGGATGGATGGGCAGGGGAGTGAGTGGATAGGGGTGTAGTGTGGGGGGAATGGATAGATAAATGGGTGTATGGGTGGATGGATGGATAGAAGGACAGATAAACGGATGGATGAATGGGTGGGAGGGTGGATGGGTGAATCAATGGGTGTGTGGGAGGATGGATGGCCAGATGGGTAGAAGGATCATTGGATGAATGGGTACATTGGTGAATGTATGGCTTGTTGACTGGATGGATGGATGGGTGGATGGATATTGGACCAATGTCTTGGTGAAAAGACAGCCAGACA
Organism: Camelus ferus; assembly: GCF_009834535.1. NCBI lineage: Eukaryota > Metazoa > Chordata > Mammalia > Artiodactyla > Camelidae > Camelus > Camelus ferus. Next base: position 26,328,167 of record NC_045717.1, on the reverse strand, counting down.
AGGGGGTTGAGTGGATCGAGGAGTAAGTGGTTGGATGAATACTTGGATGGGCAGGTTTGTGAGCCGATGGAGGCGTGGGTGTGTAGGAGGATAAACAAAGGAGCTTCAGTGGGACAGGTGTGTGCAGGGTACCCCTGCAGGCCCTGCGCTTTCTGGAACTCCCTTTCCAAGTATTTCCTGCACCTGTGCAGATGCTGTGGGAGGAAACAGGCACCACCAGTGGTTCTCCAAAGAGGATGGGGCAAGGGGGAGGGGAGACCCCAGGAAAGTGGCAGGAGAAGTGGCCCTGGCCACTGGACTTGGGGCTGGCACCAGACCCAGGCCCAGGCCTAGGCGGGAACAGCAGGATTCCAGGCAAGGAGGGGTGCGGAGCTGGAAGACCCAGTCTCTGCCCTCCCCCAGCCTGGCCCCCTTCCTGAGGGACCCCGGACTCCGAGCCGGCCACTCCCCTGCCCCACCTTCCAGGGACCCCAGGTACCGTGCGCACTGGACCTGCCGCTGTCTGCGCCCCGCACCCCTCAGTCCCGCTGGAGGACAGGGGGCCGCCCCGTGCCGGGTGCTGGGGTGCAGAGCCGGGGACGGGAGCTGGCGGCGTGGACGGCGGGGAGGGCGCCTCCGCCAGAGGTCGATGGAGGGGAGCCAGGCTGTGGTTTACATGGAATCCAGGAAAATCACCGAAGCTTGAAAAGTGCTCAATACGCCATCGATCGCGCGCTGCTGATCGGCGCGGCCGGCGCAGCGCACTGGGAGCAGGGCGGGCGGCGCGCCGCCCGGGCCTGGGGAGGCGGTCGTCCCCGGGGTGCGCGCAGAGTCAGAACTCCTTCCCCAGCTGTTTCAGGTGCCGTGGGATTAAGACAGGAAACCCAGCTCGTCCACTGCGAGGCTGTGTGACCCTAGCGCGCTCCTAACCTCTCTGGGCCCCGGCTGTCCTGTCTGTAAGACGGTCGTTGTCACACGGACTCCCTCGGGGGTTCCCGCTGCGAGGTCCCGTGCCCGGCCCTGCCTGCCGCAGCTCTGGCTTTTAATCCCGGAGGTCAAAGGGAGCCTCTGGAGGATTTGGAGGGATGGGAGTGGAGCAGCACCTCCCCCCCCCCCAAAAGCTCTGCCTGGCCTCCTCTGCCCCAGGGCCCAGCGCTCACTACTTCCTGCCCTGACCCAGCACTGGCTCCTCAGGGCCCTTTTAAGTCCAGCCCTGAGCTGGCCCGTCCCCTGCTCTAAGCTCTCCAGTCCCTCCCCAGTGCCGGTCCAGGCACATTGGCCTGGTGCCACCCCCATGACCTGTCCCACTGCATGTCTAGCCACACACCAGCCAGCCGATGTGCCCTGCTGTCGCTCCAGCTGTGTTGGAGCTGTCCCAGCTACGGTCACTTGTGCTCTCACCCCACCCGGACTTCATCCTCCTGCCTGGAGTTCTGTCCCCACCCCACACACCTGCTCAACTTCTCCTCCCCCTCCAAGGCCCTCCGGGGATCTTCCAGACAGAGCCTCCCAGACACCCCCAGCCCTGGGGCTTCCTTTGGGCTGTGTCTGTTTCTGTGTCCCCCAGCCATGACTGGGGGGCTTGCTGGAAGACTGGGAGGGGGGCTTTGGGGACACAATGCCAGAGACTTTCTCCCACAGCTAGGGAAACTGACGCCCAGCTGGGCGTCACCCGCCCAGCTCCCTCTTACCTTTAGACCTGTCCTCAGTCCACCCCATGTGACCCCACACCATGGTTCCCAAGAGGGAGAGAGAAAAGAGAAAAAGGAGAGGAAAATGAAGTGGCTTCCTTTCCCCCACTCCTTTCACCAGACTCCCCCCGTTCTGGTCTCTTCCGTGAGGACATCCCCCCCGCCCAGCCCCGAGTTCCAGCCCCACCCCAAGACCCCCATGGGACCCCGCTGGCACGGGCTGCCCTCTCCCTGCCCTGTGCCCTTCCCCCCAGAGGCCAGGGAGCTGATCTCGCTCCTCCGTGTGTCTCACACCTCGATGATTAGTAATTAAGGAAAGTGTGTTTCTTCGGGGACCCAGGATAAATCAGAAATAATGCCAGTGTTCACGTGCTGGGAATGCCCAGGGTCAGGAGAAGGCAGAACCAGGAGCAGGGCTGTGGGCTTCGAGGGTCTAGCAGCTGTGAGGATGCTAGAAAATCACTTCAAAATCATCGTTATGACAGCAACATCAAGAATCGTTCCTTGGAGACTTACCCGGCATACAGAGGCACTGTGCTTTTGAAGTAAATGAGCTCACTGCCCCCACTTTACAGATGAGGAAATTGAGGCCCAAATCAGGGACATGTCCTGCCCAATGTTGCAGAACTGGGATTCAAACTCAGGTGGGTTCTGTGCCACACCTGGAACTCTGTCTGGGACCCCTTCTGGTATCTTCCCTTCAATTGGGATCTGGAGGCGCAGGTCCAGGTGGGGTGGGATGGGGGATGCTTGACCCCATGTGGGATCTGTTGCTGCCCCAGGACTTGCCACAGGAAGACTGATGAGGTTAAAAGTCACCAAGGTACACGCACTGTTCACAGCAGCATTATTCACAAAACCAAAAGGTGGAAACATCCCAAGTGTCCATCAAAGGATGATGGACCCATGAAATGTCTTTATCCATACGATGGAATTGTCATGTATGATTCAGTCATAATAGGAGTGAAGCTCTGATACCTGCTGCAATGTGGATAGACCTTGAGGACGTGATGGTCAGTGAAAGAACCAGACACAGAAGGACACAGTGTCTGATTCCACTCACAGGAGGTCCCTGGAGGAGTCACATTCATAGAGACAGAGAGTAGACGCTGGGGCAGTGGCTGGGGGAGGGGCTGGGAGTCAGTGTTTCGTGGGGACAGTTTCAGTTTGGAAGATGAGAAAGTCCTGGAGACAGTGGTGGGGAGGGTTGCACAACAATGTGAATGTGCTTAATGCCACTGAGCTGGGCTCTTAGAAATGGTTAAGATGGTGAATTTTACGTTATGTATATTTTACTACAACTTTAAACGATCTCCTTCAAAAAAAGGAGTGAAACCCTGACACACACTACAACATGGATAAACCCTGAGCACGTGATGATCAGAGAAAGAAACCAGACACAAAAGGCCACACAATGTGTGACTCCATTTATACGAAACATCCAGAACAGGCCAATTCCTAGAGACGGAGAGAGTCAATTGGCGGTCGTCAGGGGCTGGGGAGGTGGAGGGTGGAGGGGGGGGGTGACTGCTAATGCGGACAGGGTTTTATCTTGGGTGATGAAAGGTTTTGGAGCTGACTGTAATGATCGCAATAACTTTATAAATGTACTAAAGACCACTGAATGGTACACTTTAAAATGGTTAATTTTATGTTCTATGCATTTCACCTCAATTAAGAAAAATACACAGTGAGGGCAGCCCAGGCCCCCTTCTGGGGACCTGTCTGTGTCTGGTGTTGCTGGCTCCCCAGGAAATGCGGCAACAGACTTTAAACGCTTTTTTATCCGGTTTTAGACATGCAGGGCTGGGATCTTTATTATCTGTGTTCTGAGCCTCAACTGATTTCAACCTGTTCCCCTTACCCTGTGCTATTTTGCCAAAACTACATGCACTGGGACTAGCCTTGCAGCCCAAGAGAGGGGGATTGATAAAGAGCAATGTCTCCTCTACGGTGGAATGCCAGGTGGATATTAAAGGTGATGGAGAAGGAGACATTTTAATGACAGGGAAAGATGCCCATGTGATGAAATGAAAGACATAAGCCACGTGACAGCCAGAGGTCACAGGAGCTCATTCTGGTAAAGCCTCAGGCCTCTGTCGGCATTTTCCTGGGGTCGTAGCCCAGAGCCAGGTGTTGGAAGCAGTGCCTGAAACCCTGGAGAAGGCCACCCTCATCCAGGCCCGCGTACCCACCTTCAGTGAATCACATTGTGTCCAAGAGTCACGTCCACCTGGAACCTCAGAATGTGGACTTCTGTGGAGATATGGTCTTTGCAGATGTAATTAGCTGAGGTCCTCCTGTGCTGGGGTGACCCTTCAATACAATGACTGGTGTCCTTACAAGAAGGGGAGAGACACAGACGTGGAGAAGATGGCCGTGTGAAGGGGAAGCAGAGATAGGGTGATGTGGTTACAAGCCAAGGGCTGTCAGGGTGGCCGACAGCTGCCAGCAGCAGGGAGAGGAAGCAAGGACCTTCCCCTAGAGCTGCAGGAGGGAGAGCGGCCCTGTGACACCCTGATCTCAGAGGTCTGGCCTCCAGAACAGTGGGAGAATATACCTCTTTTGTTTAAGCTGCCAACATTGGGGAAAGGAAGAGCACATGCAGGCAGTGCAGGGGCGCTACAGGGTGCTGGGTGCTGGGCAGGGTGCTGCCTCGTATTCCCCCACCCCCCATTCACGCTTCCCTAGGACTCTTCATTCAACAGGGATTACTGCCCCTGTTTTTTAAAGATGGAAGGCAAATGGTGGCTCAGAAAGGGCAGGTCAGCAACTCAAAGCCACACAGCAGGCTGGTGCAGGGGTGGAGGACCTCTGTGCTGGCGGCGGGAACATGGGGGCTCCGGAGCAGCCAGGTGCTGGGGAACCTCAGCAAACCTCCTCCGACGGGAGGCAGGGCTGCCCCAGCCCCCACCTTCGGAGGCCGAACAGAGTCTGGCCCAAAGTTCAAGGACCTCCTTTTTTTTATGCCAGTCCCTGGAGGACCTCTCAGCTTTACAACCAAACAATTCAGAGGAATGAGGAGAAAGGGGGGATGGAAGGAAGGGGGGGGAGCCAAGGAAGAGTGAGGAGAAAAAAGGTTGAGAAGGAAAGAGGAGAGGGTGGAAGAGGAGGCCAAAAGGAAGGAGAGAAGGGCCTCGCTCATTCCAGACATGGTGGCCTCATTTTTCCTGCTTCTTCATCTGTAAAATGGGAATATATTGCCCAGTGCATGGGACTTTGAAGAACCAATGTGCCACCAGCACAGCCTAGCTTGCTGCCAGAGCTCAGTGAACATCATGAGGCAGGTGAATTCGAGGCAAAGGAGTGGGGGCCGCCCTGGTTCTGTAACCGCTGCAGTCTCTGAGCCTGTGACTTCCCCTCTCTGGGCCTCCGATCCCCATCTGAGAACAAAACATGGCTGATGCCAGCTGAGAAACAAAGAGCCGAAGCCTCACAGAGCCCTGAAGGGCAGGTGCTACTTCACCCCCACGGTACAGGTGGGAACACTGAGGCTGCAGCCCACATGCCCGAGGCCACTCAGCCGGTGGGCGGCAGGGACAGAATGCCGCCTCGGGAACCTGGCCCCTGCGCGCCCGTCCGGAGTGAAGCCGGACACCCACTGGCCCCCTGGCTGGGATGCTGGGAGATCTTAAGCGGACGGCCCAGCAGGCAGGAAGCGCCGCATAAACGCGAGTTGCTGCTGGCGTTGTTGTTGTTTTTAAATTATTATTATTGAAAGGAGCAGGGGCGGAGGAGGTGGCGGGTGGCAGCCCCCCCACCCCAAGCCCTTTTCCGAGCTTATTAAGCGCCTCGGGCCGCGGCGATCGATGGCCACTGGGCGCCGGCTGCCGCATCCCTCCCGGCCGCGGGCCGCGCATGCGCGCGGGTGCCGGATTGATCGCGGCCTCCTCGGACCCACCACGCGCCGGCCCTGCCCCTCCTCCCGGCCCGCGTTGCCCGGCAACCGCGGTTCGGCGCGCTCCCATTGGCCGGCGGCGCGCCGGGCTCCCGGGCGGCGCGTGGTCAGTTGGTCAGCGCGGCCGCGGCGTGGCCGGGGGTCTGGCTCCCGGCGCGGGTCGATGCCGCCTCCCATCTGACCTTTCCCGGCGCGGGGAGGGGGCTGCGGGCGGGAAGGGGGCCTGGGGAGGATGCAGCAACCCGGCCCGTCTTGGAAAAAAGTTTATTGACCCGTGTCTTATCTCGGGAACGCACGGCTTCCTGAGGTGGGGGCCACTGAATAGCCGGGTGGGGAGTGAGGAAGCGTCGAGGACCCCTCCCCAGCTCTCCCCTGCAAGCTCTACCTGGCCACCTCCCTGGCTCCATTCCCTAGCTGGGAAAACCGCGATTCAGAACGGCACAGTGGCTTGCCTGAGTCACAGGGATTTATAGGATGGAGATGGGCCTGCTACACAGAAAGTGTGGCTCTGGGGCTTTGGAGTCTCTGCCACACCAGGATGACCACTAGACTCCCCACATGAGACCGAAACGCTTACCCAGTGCTCACTAGGTCCTACACACCGCTGCCCCTGTAAGGAGGGGTAATGATTTAAATAAAAACGTAATGTGGGAATTACGGGCTTGAGGGTGCTGTGGGGTCTTCGTGTTCAAAGGGCATCCCCCTTTCACAGCGGTCCAGGGAGGGAAGGCCCTGACTCAAGGCTACAGGCTTCAGAAAAGACCCTGGTTGTTTTGAAGAGGGGTGGGTGTGTGGGTGTGGGTGTGTGTGTGTGTGTGTGTGTGTGTGTGTGTGTGTGTGTGTGTGTGTGTGATATGCCCTAAACCTTCCAGTTTAGTGAAAAGCCAAAATCCCAAAGCATTCAACAGCCAACTGGGTTTATTAAAATGAACAATTGAATTTTATCAAAGGAAGGTTTATTGTAAAAATAAAGATGCTGTTTATAATAAAATTGTAGGGTTCCTGGTGTGTCGCAAAAAAACATATTTCTTTGAGGGTGAAAAACAAGATTGAATTATTTGGTGTGCAAATGTGTGATTGCTGAAACATTTAAATGTACATAATAGGCATGCTGTACCAAGTCCAGTGCTGAGAGATTTATTTAAATGATTTCAGTTAATCCCACACACACACATCCCAAAATCAGCGTGTTTTTACAGGGAAGGAAACTCTCAATTCAGTTCTATAACCACTTTAAAGGAAACAAAGTGGGCAAAACCATTGGCCACAGGCTCACCTGCCTAAAATCAGCCGTGGCTGTGCTGCCTGGGCCTCCTCCCCAGCCTCTGCACAGTGCACAGACACACTTTACAAAGCTGCCAGCCTCCCCAGGTTTTGCATTTGTGTTATTTTATTTTTCACATAATGCTGCACCGGTCTCCTTCCACGGCCTTTGCATTTCTAATTCTTAGCAGCTGAAGAAGGGTGCATTGACCGGTGGAGTAGTGGGGGGGTATTTTTTTGAAAGCAGATGGTGGAATTCAATTTTTATTTTAACCTGGTTATTGAGTGGGGAGGGGGAGGGAGGTGGAGGTTGGCCAGTTCCTGTGCAAGATGAAAAAGCTGGAATTTTTCAAAGGCTGAGCTCTTTTGACAATGGCTGCTTGGGTCTGTGACGTGTGAGTGGCTCCACAGCAGACCTAGAAGACTGCGTGTTAATGTGAGTGTGAGTGAGCGTGCAAATCTGTGTGGTTAAGTGTGTGAACAAATTTCAGGGGTGTCTCTGAGTGCGTGTGTGTTCACAAGTGTGCATGTGTGTGAATGGCTGGGTGCACTGTGAATGGAGGTGAGTGTACATGTACGGGAGAGGGGAGAGGGAGGGAGGCAGTGCACATGACTGTATTCTTTGTGTGCATGAGTGTGTGAGGGTGTGAGTGGGTACGTGTGGTGTGGGTGCATGCACGTGTGTATTTTTGCATGCACATGAGCGTGTGGAAGAGTGCATGCAGCTGTGTGCAAGTGTGCTCGTCACGAGTGTGGGAGTGTGTGTGCATACGTGTGCATGCACGCTTTGCATGTGTGCATGTGCGAGGCGTGTGAGTGGTCGCAGGTCACACGTGAGTGTGTGTGCTGGGCAGGTGTCTTGCTTATGCACATGCAGAGCATGTGAGGCTGTGCGCCTGCACCTCCACCCCTCCTGCCTTCCTCGTTGTCCCAAGCTCCGCTCCCGACTCCCTGCCCAGCCTCCCTGCCTTCTCTCCCGATGCTCCTGCTGAAGGGACAGGGGTCCATCCCTCTCCCCTGCTGACCCTGCTCATCTCATCTCGGGAGCCCCAGGTGCCCCACAGAGAGAACATGCTGAGATGCATTCATTCTGTAAATGCTGGTCTGGAGCAAGGCTCGGTACTCAGTCCCCAGAACCCTGGACAGGACGACAGAACATGAGTAGGACAGTCGTAGTTATGCTGGGACATGGTGCCATTGGCAGCATGGAAGCCCCCCTGATGGATGGGGAAACTGAGGCCAAGACATCTTGTCCACCACCCAAGATGTGCCTCCCGCCCTGTCCAAGCACCAACCCTGCTGGGTGTCAGCTGTCCTGGAACACTGTCTCGTTGGACATGGCCAGACACATGGATTTCCAAAGCCGTCCCTCCATCTGGCAGCTTTATTAACCCAGTTCGACTGATAGAGTGATTGACGTGTTTGCTTATTGGCTACTTCTGCCCCCCTAAGGACCTGGACCAGGCATTCTCCCACCTCCATCTCCATCAGCCCAGGAGGACAGGGGACACCAGGACACCCTCACAGGTCCATCTCACACACACACACACACACACACACACACACACTCACAATTACATACTTTTGGTGATTGGGTCAATTTGAGTGGATCTTTCCAGAAGGTAATGACAACATCTAACAAAAATTTAAAAGCCAAATTTAAAATGAGAGTTTGGTGAAGACAAGAACTGTTTTCTGTCCCCTTCCCCAGTGGGTCCTGAGCCCCCCAAAAATATGCCCAGCACACAGTAGGTGCTCAATAAATGGTAAATGAATTCCCCTGGCCTGTGTTCTCGCTGCTAGAAATATATCCCAGTGGGGGTATGCACAGTGGGGAGATATGCACCTAAGAGCATGTTCCCAGCGAAAATCTGGAAACAGCCTAAATAGCCAACAATCAGATGCTGGTGAAATCAGTTAAGGACTGCCCGCTGCTCCGAGAGAGACCCAGCTGTTACAAAGGCAAGAGCTGTCCAGGTAGTGGCAGTGAGCGTTGCTAAGATGTATCCAGTGAACAGGCTAGCTGCCCCAAAGAGCCAGCAATTTAGGTCCACACAAAAGCCTGCATGGGGATGTTTACTGCAGCTTTATTCCTAATTGCCCAAACCTGGAAGTACCCAAGAGTTGCCCCGGTAGCTGAATGGATCCTTCAGCCGAGGGACTGTTACTCGGGGCTGGGATGAAAGGGGCCACTGAGCCACAAGAAGACACGGAGGAACCTTGAAGGAACACGACTAAGTGAAGAAGCCAATCTGAAGAGGCTTCACTCTGTGTCCCCAGCTCTAGGACATTCTGGGAAGGGCAAAGCTCTGGAGACATAGAAGGATCAGTGGCCATGGGGGTTGGGAGAGGGGATGAAGAGACAGAGCACAGGGATTTTTAGGGCAGTGACACTAATCTGTATGGCACCCTAGCGACGAACACGGTATTATACCGTGAAAGCCCACAGAACTCACAGCACAGAGAGCGAGCCTGAATGTAGGTTACGGCCCTCAATGTGCCGTATGACTAAGGACCTCAAACTGAGTGGCTTAAACCACAGACACTTATTCCTCCCCAGCTCTGGAGGCCAGAAGTCCAAGATCAGGGTGTGAGCAGGGCTGGTTCCTTCTGAAACAGGTGGGGGAACATCTCCAGCTTCTGGGGGTCACTGGCAACCTTGGGGTTCCTTGGCTTAGAGAAGCATCACCCCAGTCTCTGCCTTTACCTTCACACGGGCTTTTCCCCATGTGTGTGTTTCTATGTCCAAATGTCCTCTTATTACAGGGACATCAGTCACATGGATTATGACCTACCCTAATTTCCATCTTAACTTAATCATCGGCAAAGACCCTGTTACCTAACAAGGCCCCGTTCACAGACACTGGGGGTTGAAACTCCAGCACCTTTTACAAGGGACACAATTCGTCGGGTAACAGTTACTCGTAATGTATTAATGTTGGTTCATGAATTGTAGCCAGTGCACTGCACCGGTGGTAGTGATAAGGAGCTGTGTGGGGGGCTGTTAGGTGGGAATTTCCTATACGCTGCTCGCTTTTTCTGTGAATCTGAAACTATTCTAAAAAGCACAGTCTATTATTAAAAAAAAAAAAAGGCAGCAGAAGCTAGGTGCTAAATGGTGAGTAGAGAATGCTCACATCTGAGAAAAGAAACAGGGGCACACCTTCATGTGTGGGCTCACATGCGTGCAGATACAAGGACACCTCAGAACAGGGGCTGCCGTGCTGACAGGATGGGGCCGGGCCGGGGCCCTGCCTGATCCAGCCCCTCATAAGCCTACCCTCCTCCTACCACCAAGCCTTTGCACAAGCTGTTCCCACCACCCGGAATGCTGATCCCATCTCTCCTTACTTAATTAACTCCTGCTCTCTCTACAGCTCTCTGGGCAAATGTCACCTTCTCAGGGAGCAACCAGGCCGCCTGTCCGGCCCCCAGGCCCCCTTTCAGCCCCCCCTTAGCCTGGGTTATGCTTTAAGGTCTGCCACCCCCAGATAGAACCCCCTGCACCCCACTCTAGTCTGGGCACACAGTAAGTGCAGTTAAGATCCTTTGAACGATCGTACATAAGATTAAAATAAATGGGGATTCCACAGCCTCCTGCAGCAGGAACACGGCAAATGGGATCACTGCTTGAAGGGTTATTAGCAGCCCTCTGGAGCACCCCCCTCTGAGAGCCCCCAAGCCTGGGGGGCCAACAGAGGCCCCTTTAAGGGTCCAGCGCCCCCCGGCACCCACCCACCTGATGAGGCTCAAGCAGCCCATTAAGCGATTTTTCCCCTCCACTTACAGCTAGCGGCATCGACAGGGATGCTCAATATCTGAGTGGCCGCTGGCCTTGGAGGAGAGATTGCAGCCGCCTCGATAAAATACTCCCTCTTGTCAGCGCCTCCCCCTCCCTACCGAAGCTGTGTGTCTGATCCCCTCCCCTAATGAGCTCCATTCTCTCCCCTCAAGGTGGATGAGACGCTGCCTCCCCCCAAGCCTTTCAAGCTCAGCTCAAGGTTGGGGGTGATGGTGGAAGGAGAATCATTTCCACTTCCCACCTGTCCAGGTTCTGGTGGGGTCACCTCCCCCAGGAAGCCCTCCCAGACCACTCAAGTCCAGGCTCTGGATTCCTGCAGCCTTAGTGCTTTGGGAGATGGGAGGCTGGGGTACACAGTGGGACTGGGGACCGAATGGGGTCACATGGCAGTGTCCAGATGACATGATTCCCCATTCACTCAACAAAGATGGAGGCGGGGCTGGGCTCTGGTACTCCTAGCCCCACGGGGTCAGCGTGAGGGGCCAGGCAGGATGGGGTAGGGGCATAGGAGATACAGAACAGGGAGGGACCAGGCTGAAGAATGTGGTGGCGGCAAACTGGAGGGTGGATGACCCGACGTGACTGGACCAGGCTCATCCAGCCCGCCTGGGGAGGGGGGACATGGGGTCTGGACCCCGTGTCAGGGGAGGGAACTCAGATGGCCGTACTGGCAGGGAAGTCCCCTCCCGGGACGGAAGATCTCCAGTTCTAGCTTCAGCACCAAGAACAGCTCCCCTCTGGATGGGCGGGGTCTTCATTAGCCAGGGCAATCCGAGCCTAGGACCCCTGACAGATGCCTTCCGGGACCTCCTGGGGGCTCAGCGTCCCCAGCAAAATGAGAAAAATGCTTCATCCTCGGGGTAGGAAGGGTGGGGGACAGCAGATGTCAACACCATTTGTAAAGGATGAGTTCCCGGGCACCGGAGCCCAGGAACCCTGCAGCCTGCACACAGGAGGGGCTAGGTAAGTGTCGGTGGGGTCAGAATACATAAATGATTCCAAAGTTTCACATCTGACGCAAACCCCTTGTTCATGAAAAGGGAAACTGAGACCTGAGGAGAATGTTGTTCTGCCCCTCCTCCCCAACCAGATTCCAGAATCTTCTCTCCAGGCCGAAGGGCTAACAGGTACGGGGAGGTAGGGAGGAAAGAGGCCCCCAGGGTGGGTACCTCTGGGGGGCAGTGAAGGTGCTGGGGCGGAGGGGCTGGGGAAGGGCAGGAAGGGTTCTATCCGGGAGGGGAGGGGAAGTTGTATAGGGGGGGGGATTGGGACTGGGCTCTGTAGGTAGAGTAGGAGTTTCCTACAGGGAGCAGAGGGACAAGCCAAAGCACAGGCAGGGAGGGGAGAGAACATGGCCCATGCGGGGGGAATTGGGAGGGACCCATCTGGGGAGGATGCTCTCCTCCAGATAGGAAGATGGGGCGGTTTGGGGGGCCGGGGCTGCAGCTGGAGCCCCCCTGGGGGCTTGGCCAGGACTAGGAGCAAGTGGGGCTGGCGGGGCCTGCTCAGGGGGACCCAGGTGCCCGCTGGGGGAAGGCCAAAGTCTCACCTTTTCCTCGCTGGCCAGACATCCCGCCCAGCCTCCCCCACTTCCAGGTTATTAATTTTTCAGAGAAGAAAATGCTTTTTGTATTTTTTCCAGGCAAAATATTGATAATGGGCTTAATGCGCCTTTCCTGCTTTTGTGTGTTGAGAGCGCTTTTCCATCCTGGCTGCGGCAGAGGCTGCACCTCCACACACACACACACACACACACACACACACACACACACACACACACACACACACACACACACACACACACACACACACACACCCCACCACAGACCCCCATCGGCACAACAGCGCTTGGCTGCTGAGGCCTGGGTGTCTGCAGAGCCAGCTGGGAGGGGGCTGGGGGGAGGGTGTTTTGATTGCTGCCTGGTGGGCTGGCGCAGCCCCCTACCAGCCTCGAGCCCCCCACCTCCGCCTCCACAAAGCCAGGCGCCCGCCCGCCCCACAGTGGGTCGATGCGCCCTGCCAGGGGAGCTGGTGTTTCCAGCGGCTTCAGGCTGAGATACATCTTCGAGTTGCTTGAAATTTGCCTGCCTTTCTCTCCAGCCAAAGGAGAAGCAGGAAGGCAGGGAGGCTCACTCATTCTTCATTCATCCTCCATCCATCCACCCATTCACTCACTCACTCGGAAGTCACCTACTGTGCGCCAGGCTGGGTGCTGGGGCCACAGCCCCCGCCAGGCAGCTCCTACCCTCTCAGAGTTCAGTCTGGTAGGAGAGGAGGGTACTAATCAAAAATTTCAGGAAAAAATATATCACCACAAATTGGGACAAGACGGCTGTGAGAGACACAGGATGTGAGACCATGAAACAGGGAGGGCCTAGGGACTTCCTTAGGGCTGGGACGCCAGCTGAGCCCTGAAGGGCCAGGAGGAGTGGCCTCTGGGAAGAGGGATGGTGAGGAGCTCGGCCCTCATCTGTGCACCAGAACCTGCTCTCAGGGGTTCTCAAATGTAAGAGTGCAGCATGGTCCCATGGAAGGTTCACTGGTGCTCAGACTGCCAGCCCCTGCGGGGGCGGGGAGCACTGACTCAGCCGGGGGTCCTTGCTCTGAGCACCGCTGCATGGGGAAGCACCAGTAACCTGGTGAGATACAGACAAAAGCCAAGCCTCCAGGCGCAGGTAACCTCAAGGCCTCGCTTACCCTCCTGTGTGCCCTGGGAGGGCTCACTCCAATCTTCAGGTCTCAGTTTCCCCATCTGGAAAATGAGCATGACAAGTATCCCCATTTCCTGTCGCTGGAGAAAGGACAAACCAAGATGACCCAGGTCCAAGAGCACAGCCTGGCACACAGTAGGTGCTCAGTAAGTGTGGGCACCGGTGATGATCACGTGCATGATGAAGGAGCAGGAGCCCCATACTGAGCTGGTGGCAGATCAAAAAGCAGAAGTGTGAGTTAGCTGTTGCCACGTAACAAGTCATCACAACAAATTTACCAGCTCCAAACAGCACACGTCTATGACCTGTCCATGTCTGTGGGTCAGGAGTCAGGGCGCAGCTTGAAATTCCTCTGTTCAGGCCCCACAAGCCACCGTCAAGGTGTCAGCCAGGCTGAGTTCCTTTCTAGAGTTCAAGTTCCTTCTCCAAACTCCCGTGGTTGTTGGCTGACTTCAATCCTTGTGGTTGTAGGATTGAAGCCTGTTTGTTTTTTTTTTTTTTTTCTGGCTTTCCATAATCAGTGTGCCAGCTAGTTCCCCACACATGCCCCCCTCCGGCGACACCTCCTTGTCACTTCTTCAAGGGCAGCAGGAGACTCTCTGCTAGGACAAGTTTTCACACAACACAGCATAGTCACGGGTGGACATCCATCACGTATTCCACTGGCTGCATGCAAGCCACACTCAGGGGGATTACACAAGGTACACCGCCTGCGAGTGGAGACCATGAGACCATCAGGGCCATTAGAATGCCGCCTCCACACCCTGCTTGGGCAGACACTCACAAGCACACAGGACCATGACCATGCTTTGCAATGACCACAAAAGTGTGTGCATCCACAGATAGGTACTACTGGTAAATGTTTCTCTTTTTTCATTGCCTGTTGGGGAGCTCAGAGCTAATACCATGGCCTATCTGGGGCAAGGGTTTAGATCCACTCAGTGTGGCTTCAGGGGACTAACTTCTCTTCCAGTTCTAGCTTCTCTTGACCTCATTTCTAATTTATTTTCTCTGGCTGCCTTGCCTCTCTGCTACCCCACTTCACCCCAACTTTCTGGACCCCTAAAAGTCCAATAAGGACAGCAGCTCCCATCTGGTCAGCATGTGTGTGCTATTCTAGGGGCTTTAGGTGAATTCTCTCATTTCATCCTCACTAAAACCCCCTGGTGAGGATGAGGGAATTGCTGCTCAGGGAGGTTGTGAGAACCAGCCCAAGAACACCAGCTGATGAGTGGAACAGAGAATCCGGATCAGAAGCTGGGCTCAATTCCAGGCAAATGGGCTTGAGATCTGAGGCGCTACACATCACATGCTGTCAGTGAACACACCTACAAAGAGACCGACCTGCAAGGCAGCCTCGGAATGAGTTGAATCAAGCAGCAGGAAGGCTGCACAGCAGCAACGTCCTCCGCAATCCCGAACACCGGGCTGTGCCACGGGGCTGCCCCGGTATAAGCAAGCTTTTGCGAGCGCGCCTCCACTCACGCACCGATCGGCGGGCAGGATGGAAAGTGCTGCTTCAGGGAAACAGCCGCTGTCATGAGCAGCATGGAGCCCTCACACCAGCCTGCAGGGGACCCCCCAATGGCCAGTCTCTGTGTCCCTCCCGAAACCCCCCAAAGAGAAGATGAGGGGCCTGGGGCCAGAGCAGACTGCCTGCTCACATCGTATGTTTAGCTGTCCTCATGGGCTGCACGGGCCCCAGCCTGTTGCTGCAGTGCAGTTGAACAGACCTCCCTGGCAGGTGTGTGTCCTTAGGGAGCCCCCTGTCCTGAACAGGGTGATGGGGACACCAGGGCGCCCCAATCTCTGTTCCTGCCTTCCAGGGGCTCCCAGGCTTGGGGGAGAGACACCAGGCAACAGGTAGGCAGCCCCTGTGCTGGGCAGAGAGGAGGTGGGGCAGGACAAGGCAGGATCAGAGGGGGGCCCCTCGGGGTGCAGCCCTCAGACTCCCTGACCCCTCTTCTCAGAGCTCCCTCATCACAGTTTTTCATGGCCCTGGGTACCAACGCAGACCCAGGTTTGCGTCCAGCTACCCTCGCTAGGACACAGGCCCTGCACTTTGCTCCAGGCAATTCACAGTAATTCAGAGTGGTCCCCATTTTACAGATGGGGAAATTGAGGCACAACGAATGGAATGTTTACCCAGAGTCTGTCAGCCGGGGCCTTAGTCCACACTCCAGGCCTGTAGTTGTCAAGGTAGCCAGGGAGCTGGGGCCTCAGTCTGCTTGCCCATAAACTGGAAATGACTTCCCTGGCCTTGCCCACCTGCCAGGATCAAGTGGGAGGTGAGCTGAGGCCCCCGCTCCAATGACATCTAAGGATGCTAAATCCAGGCCCCCAGCCCCACCATCTCTGCCCATTGAGAGGAACTGGGAAAAAACCCAGTCCTGGGAAGGTTCAAGGAACAGAAAACCAGGGGCTTGGTGCACAGAGGCAGACAGCGGATTCCGGGACCAACGCATAAAACCAGGGCTGGCTAACCAAAGGCCTAAATCAGCGCCATGGGCCCAGCACTGTTCCCTCTGGACCTCCTGGGAGGGGTGCTGGTGCTGTCCAGCTCAGAGGGTCCCTGAGGGACCTCAGGGAAAGAAGGGGCCTCCCTCGCCTCTGCCCACTCCTCTCCCTCCTCTCCTGCCTCCTCTCAGCCTGGCTCCAGCCTCCCCAGGGTCGATGCCAGGCTCTGTCCTCTCTGCCCTGCTTCAGGGTCCCTCTGCACCCCCGTTTGCTCTCTCCCAGTCTCAGTCTGGATGTGGGGACAGCTTGGGGGTTGCATCTGTCTTAAGGTTTCCTGAGCATCACTTGGGTGCCCTCAAGTTTGCACTGTGCAGGTTTTACACTCATTCCACAGATGAGCAAAGCTGAGGCTCTGACAGGGTCTGTAACATGGGTAAGGGCTGCTGGGTTCCAATCCAGAACCCACTCTCAATCTTGTGTGGCCGAAGCCTATGGTACCAAGGACCCTGAGCAATGAGGCACCCACAGGGGGCTGGCGCCCCAGAAGGCTAGGGTCAGAGGCCCCACTGAGCAGCCAGCTCCAGGCTCAGCCTCCCTGCGCATGAGCCAGGCTGATCCTCAGAGGGTCCAGATGAGCCACAGACACGCTTAGCTGGCTCGACACGTGTCCATCTGCATCCTGTCCTGCACTCCGCTTCTGGGACCTTCAGAGGGCCTCGGTTTTCCCCAGGCAGCTGAGAGGGGCTGCTCTGGGAGACAGAAGCCTGGCTTCTGCCTTGGCTTCCTCACCAGGAAAACCAGATGAGGTCAGCCAGGTGACCCTCAGCCCTCCCCAACCCGCTGGGTTCCCACCAGCACTGTAGCCCTGGGCAGCCCCTGCCTCCCACCAGGCCTGGCAGCCTGCCAGCGGGGACCCTCCTGATGGGACTGGCGATGGGAGCATGTCCCTGGCTTCTCGCTCCACCTGGGCCCCCTCTAGGTGGAGGGTGGGTGAGGAGGGGGCTGGAGGCAGTCACCTCCTCAATTTCCCCAGGGAGATGCTGCCATCGGGTGCCTGGCTTCCTAGCTCTGGATGCACAGAATGTTCAGTAATAATAGAAATGTGGTGTGTGTGTGAGTGTGAGTGTGAGAGTGTGTGGTGTGTGTCTGGCGTGTGAGTGTGTGTGTGTGTGTGTGTGTGTGTGTGTGTGTGTGTGTGTGTGTGTTTCTAAGCGAGGAGGAGGAAGCCAGCGGTTCCTACCCAGCCTAAGTTGGGAGTTTGTTGCAGAGGCGAGTACGGAAGGACTGCTGGGGGCCGGGGTGCTGTTAGGGAGGTGGGTTGACCAGTAGTGACAGCTGTTAGCACCAGCGCGGAAGGAGGGAGGGCAGGGAGGGGATGAACAGGAGGAGGCAGGAAAGACGGAGAAGGTGGGTCAGAGGAGGGATGGAGGAGGGAGAGAGAGAGATCGAGGTCCCCTTTTCTTCCTGGCAGGAGAAACTGAGCCCCTCTCAGCCCCTCCGTGTCAGGGTGTCTGGCCCAGGCTCTGCTCTCCCCACCCCCAGGGCTCCCTAAAAATCAAGCTGGAGAGAGTTCAGAGTGGGGACAGCAGTGGCCCTCTCTGGAGGAGCCCAGCAGACCCTTCCTTTCCTCGGTTCCTTTCACGATTACCTGGCCTGGTGGGAGCCATGGGGAGGGCACAGGAGCGCCTCCAAACTTCAGTCCCCACAGCCTGGTTGCCCGGTCACAGGCCCCCCTAGGAGATGCCCCACTTCAGGTGCAGGCTGGACTGTCCCTCCTGGTCTCTTTGCCATTGTCCTCCCCAAATGCCAGGGTCTGAGGGGTCCTGGGTTCCCTGGATTGTCTGACGGGCTGGGGTGGAGAAAAGGACCCTGCGTAGCAACGTACTATGTAGCTGGACCCCAGGCCCCACAGACTCGGCCAGGACTTCAGCACTGCCTCCGGAGAGTGACCCTGTCATCAGACGGATGCACCGATGTGTCCACAACACACAAACTGCAGGCACACTGGGACTCAGCCTGCAGCCGCCCGCACAGCTCAGATCCCACAACCTTCCTGGGCCTCAGTTTCCTCACCTGAAAATGGGGGATGATTGATGTTTCTCCCTCAGAGTCTCACCTTCCAAAGTGCAGAACAGGCATAGTGTTGGGGGGCAGGCAGGTAGAACCTGGTTCTTCTGGATGCGTGGCTTCCCCAGGGAATCGAAGATGCCCCACCCCTGGGGAAGGAGGAAGGAGCTGGCAGAGGATTGCAAGGAGGAGAAAACAGTTTCCTCCCGGTGCACGGTGACTCACCTACTGGGCTCAGGAACAAACAGCTCTCCCTCCGTCAACAGGCACTGCACTGGAGGTGGGGAGGGGGGAGTCCTTCAACCCCCCACCAGATCTATGAGGATGCCTCTTTGTGCAGACTGTGGCTGGAGGGAGTTGTTCTAGAGACCACGAGACCCTCTCCTGAAAGCCTCACTGCCAAGGAGGGAAAGCCAGCCCCTCTTAGCCCGGGGTTTGACACCCCCGCCAACTCCCATCAGCTCCAGCTTCGTCCCATTGATTCACTCAACAAATATTTCCTTGATGAAGGCTTGTGAAGCACCTGGGACTGAGCTAATGCCAGCCTGCTGCTCCTGCTCTATCCCCTTCTGTCCCAAATTATTAGGGATCTTTTCATCCCTTGACTCATCTATCTGACCCGAACTCCTGCACATCCTACAAAACCCAGTCTTAAGGTCCTCTCCTTCAGGAAGTCTGCTCCCTGTCCCCAGTCCTGATCTCAGGGGGATGAGTGATCAGGTAGTCATTGTCTTTCCCCCCCCAACATAGGAGCTACACCCAGAGGGCAGGGCAAGGCCTCAGCTCTGGGGTGGGGGCTGCACAGAGGGGTTTGTTACGTCAAGTGAAGGGTCCTGCTCCCTTCCACCATCTTTGACTTGTAGATTCTGCCTGGTGGGGCCTGCACCCCCAGCTCTAGTCTCAACTTCTCAGTGTCCCTCAGGGAAGTCTCTTGGGTCCTCTCATCCTCCAGGGGTGCAGGCAAAGGAGACCCACCTGGAGGGCAGCCGGGAGGCAGGAGGCGGTCAGTCTTGGGGAGGGCGAGGAGCCTCATCTGCCTCCTCTCACCTTTCCCTGGCCCAGCAGACAGGGCGAGGGTGTGTTCAGATAAATGGCTCATTGATGGGGCGCCAGGCCAGGTCGAGGCTCCCCTACCGGATGCAGCCCAGGGTAACCTGCTGGGGCGAGGCCGCCGGGCCCTCCCTCCCCGAAGGCAGGGCACAGTCCTCACTCCTGGCTGGGGCCCCAGTCTCCCCGCCTGGAACGTGAGTGCTCTCCCAGGCCTGTTCTCCCCACCCTCGCCTCTGTTGTCTCTTCCCCGGCTCTGAAGATCCAGGATAGGACCCTCCTGGGTGTCGGAGCCGTGTTCGGGCTCCGCAGAGCCAACGCTGCGCCCCGGGCCAAGGTGGCTCCTGGAGGCACTCCCGGGGCAGCCTCTCTGCAGCCCGCCGGATCCCCTGGCCTGAGGCCTCCCCGAACCCACCCGCTGCACCCGGCGCCATCCCCGGGACATACACATATCTTTACATCTTCAATTATCAAAGGAGCGTCCCTCCCGGGAAGGGCCAGGGGGCACTCGGGGCCGCCCGGGGCGGGGGCTTGCTCAGCTGGCGGGGCCGAGCCTGGCCGCGGGGGAGGCGCGGCCCCTCCGAAGCGGGCGCCGTACGCGGGTTTCGTTGCGCCGGGGGAGTCCACGGCCTGAAGCGCACCGCCCGCACGGTCAGCGGAGTTGGGCAGTGGGGGCCCCCCTCCCTTATCCTCCAGGATGCCGCACCATGCGACCTGCCTGGCCTAGCCTGTCTCCCCGACTGCAAACTGCGGAACAGGCTCGAAGTTTCCTCACTAGCACACAGTGGAGGGTGAGGTGGGTGATCTAGATGGAGCAGAGAGACAAGGGGTCCGGGCCTGAGGGGGGCATATTCGTGCTCCCAGCCCCTTCTGGCTGCGCCTCCAGCTGGGCCTCTCCATATTTACGTCAGCATGCAAGGCTCCGGCCCCCAGCCCAGCTCTGGGCCGGCGCCGGCTGCCAGCGCGCAGAGGAAGAGAAAGCAGGCGGAGGAGAGCGAGCAGACCTCGGGCGCCCTGAGATTTCCTAGCTCCTAGGTGTCACTTTCTAGACGAGGAAACTGAGGCTCCAAGAGGAGATCCAGGCCCAGGCTCTGCTATCCGGGCGCCCCCCGCGCCAGCCCGGCCGGCCGCAACCATCCACCCCGAGTCGTAGTGGTGGGGGTGGAATTCTCTTCTCTAACTGCCTTGAACTCCCGAGCCTGCGGAGGCCCAGCTGCTGGGGGAGAGGGACGAGGACGCGGGGCCCCAGGGACCTCCCCACCCTCGCCGATTGCGGACGCCCAGCCCCGGTGCCCCCGCGCAAACAAGCGCGGTGTTTGCAGAGAGCGCGGCGGGCGGCTCGGCCCAGGAGCGATGAGGATTCGATGGAGCCGCGCGCGGCGGCGGAGGCAACGGCGCCCGAGCGGGCGCGGGGATCGATTGGGCGCAGCTGTCACCGACACGCCCGCGGGAGCATCCACCCCTCCGGCCAGCGCGACCGGGAGCCCCGCGACCGCGGGCAGGAAGCTCGGACGTTCTGCCCGCCAGCGGCGAAACCCCAACGTCGTGGCGCCCCAGGTTCGGTGCTGGGATGTCCCCGCACCTAACATCCGAGAGTGGGACCTTCCGGCGCCGCGCGCGCAGCTCGGCCGGGACCCCTGTCAGGCCAGAAAAGTCTAGCACCCTCCCCCCAGCCCCCCCAGTCGAAGTCAAGTCCTCCGACCCCGCCCGAACGAAGGCGCAAGAGTCGGGCGGAGGACCCGGGCCCAGCCAGGTGCGCGAGGGCCAGGACTGGGGGCGTCTGCAGCTTCGGGGGACTGTACCTGGGGCTGGCGCGGGTCTCAGGCTTGGGTGGGGCGGGAGGGGGACATTCATCGCCACTAGTTATTAAAACCTCGCTCTAATAAAAAGGAAGGATACGCGGCGGCTGGTGACTTTCATTTCTGCGGGGGACAAATCTAATCGCAGAATCAGCCACAAACCATGGAGGGGCCTAGGGGAGGCAGGAAAGGGAGGAACTTTGAGTACAACCCCCCCACATATTTTTAGCTGCGGTGAGGGAGTCAGAACAACAAGGAACGTTACCTGTCCAAGAAGAGAAGAGGTAGACGGTACTAACTTGAGCTGGGGGCGTGGTGCTGTTATGGAAATGGTGGAGATGGCTGAGCCGCCCCTGCTGGGACCCCCCAGGGGAGAGGAGGCCTGAGCCCCAGCCGGTCCTCCCTGCCACTTGCTGGACGCTGGGAGCCCCCAGGTGAGTGGGAGGCAAGGCTGCTCTTCTTGGCTTCTTCCAGGTCCGGTTGTGCACAGAGAGGGTGGGCATTGGCAGAGGCAGCCCAGCGTGTGCCGACGCGCCCCCAAGCACTCAGATTTTCCTGGAGGGGCTACTGAGGCCATAAAGCTTCCACAATGTGGTCAAGGTCCCGGCAGGGGCTGCGATGGGGGTTGCCCTGCCCCTATCCAGCCCACCCCTCCCCCACCCGAAATTTGCCTAATGACCCAAGATTGATCAGGGCTGGAGCCACCAGCCTGCCCCATCGCCAGCTCAGTTCTATTTTACTAATTTCTAAAAGGCCGCTGGTGGGGGAAGCCTGTTCTGGGGGTCCAGAGGGCTACTCTCTGGAGGTTGGCAAATTTTTGTTCAGTTGCCCAGGGGGAGCAGACCTTCTGTGGGAGCCGGATCCCTGTCCCTGCGGGTTCCCGAGGGAGACCCACCTACAAAGGGTGCCCATACCTGGGTGAAGCTGGTTCCCTCGCCAGGCAGACCCTGCCGAGTCGAGGTGCTTAGGGTGTCCAGCAGAGGGGAGAGGCCCCTTCATCTCCAAGCTACTGATCTGCCTCTTTTCTTTCAAAATGGACGCTTCCCCATTAGTAAAACCATACATGCTTGTTATAAAAATGAAAATGATAATCAAGCTGGAGGAAATATACATGCTCCTGCCCCCTCCCCCGCCTCAGGGCACTCCTTGGTTCACATTTGGTGGCCCTTCCTTCCACCTTTGTTTCCCCCTCCCATAGAGACCCCCCCCCCAGCCCCTGCCTGATCGCTGCTTGTTGGGCCTGGGATGCAATCATTTTATGAAAGCTGATTGATTTTTAGATCCTACAATTATTTTTAATTATCTGTGATTGCTGGAGAGTGGGACTAGGGGCGGGAGGGTGGGTCAGGCTGGAGCCCTGCACAGCCAGAACCCACTTCCCAGACTTGGAATCTGCATGGGGAGGGTCCGTTGTCTGAACTGGCCCCTCTTTGACACCTCTGTTTTCCCACTTGGAAGATGGGTGTATTGATATATAACCTGAAAATATGTATAAATCCTGGAATTGAAAAGTCTGTGGGCTGGGGCCTGGGGGAAGTGTTGGCACAGAAAGTCAGAACAGCCCCCCCCCCCGTGGGCCTAAGGCCGATGCAGAACAGTAGAGCTTCTCCCCCTCAGGACTGGGTCAGGAGAGAGTGTGCACCTAGTAAACAGTAGGCAGCTACTAAATTCAGAGCCCTAAACACAAGGCACTCGGGGTGCCTTTTAGCCCCTTCCCTCCTCAGGAGTTGGATCAGGCTATTCTACTGTCTGATCCCCCCCAAGCTGGGGGTCGGGTCATCCAGGACCCCCAACTCCCTGGTACTCAGAAACAGCCCACTTCCCTCTCCCAGCACCCATGTGCCTCCCGCTCTCAGCGGGGGCAGGCAGGAAGGCAGGTCCTCCCCATCAGGCAAGAGGAAACTGAGGTACCAAAAGGGCTCTGCACAGGGGCAAGCCGACCTGCAGCTCAGAGAACCCAACCTGCACTGCGCAGCCACAGCTGCAGGGGCAGCAATCCTGTTGAAGGTGGTGAGGGAGGGGTTGGCCCAGCTGGTCTGCATCGGAGGGCTTCCTGGTAGGGCCGTCCCCTCAGGCTGGTTAGTGATCCAGTCCTCCTCACTGAGGGGGGACGCCAGCAGAGGCCTTACTAGCCCTACCCTTCCTCTCCCCATTCTGCAAAAGTTACCCCCTGGGGCCAATGTCACCGGAAAGGAGGAAGGGGGACGTCTGGTTTGGGGAGTCCCTCCCCATCCCACACTCTGCCCTTCAAGTGGGGGCACAATTTAGGGTCTGGATTGGCCACTCTGGACCCCCCTTCCTGACCTGCAACTTACTCCACTAGAGGGGTCATCTGGGGGTTCTCTGAGTGTAGGAGCCCCCCTCACTTCTCCCAGTTCCCAGGGCTCCCTGGCACTCATCTCCTGGTAATGAGGAAAAAGAGCCCCTTCGCTTCCCCCGTCCAAGAGAAACCCAGGGGTGGGGTGGGGTTTGAAGCAGGGGCGTTGTGGGAAGCAGGGAGGATGCATCTTCTGCCTACTGCCTGCTGCCTGCTCTGCAGGGGGAGAGGGGTTCTTTAAGTCATCCCCAAGCTGCTCCCACGCTGGAGATAAAGGAAACTAGAAGGGCCTGGAGTTGAGGGTGCCTTGGCACCCATCAGGCCAGGCTCTCTGTTGTACAGCTGGGGAAACTGAGGCCCAGGTGTCCATACGTGGGAGCAGATACAGACAGTTGGGGGAAACAGGCCATGACCCAGCTGGAGGACCCCCCCCCCGACACCACTCCCCCCTGAGAGGCCTTTGGGGGCTGTGCTTGGATAGAGGGAGGTAAGAGAGCAGCGGGCCACCTCCTGTGTGTGGGAGGGGGTGTCTTTGGGGAGGAGCACACGAATCACAAGCCCCCATCCAGCCACACTCCTGCCAACTCCCTAAGGGCGGATTTCTGCGTGCCAGGCAGGAAAGTAACCTTTGCAACCCTCGGGGGAGACCGGGAATCAAAGACGCAGAGAGTAGGTTCCCAGCCCCACCTCGGTTGAGTCCGTCCTCCACCCCCGCCCTTTGTACCCGGGTACCGTCCCCCAGGGGCGCGGCGGACACAGAGGCAGAGGACCCTAGAAGCCCGGAGTCGGTCCCACTCCAGCCTGCCTGGAGCTCGAGGGGGCCGGGGAGGGCGGAGAGTGAGGCGGCGGGAGGCGGCGGCGAGGGGAGCGGGTGGGCGGGGGAGCTGACGTCAGACCCGGGCCCGGGCGCCGGCAGCGGCTCCCCCGCCACATCCTGGTGGCCGCGCTCGCAGCCGGGCCAGGCGGTGCGCCTCGCAGCCGGGCAGCCTCGCGCGCAGCCACCGGGGAGCGGGCGGGGGCTATGCGGCGGCTTTGAGCGCGCCGGGCCGGCGCCGAGGAGCGCGCGCGGCGGGCAGGCGGCGGAGCCGGCGAGGGGCCCGCGCGCGGCGGCCGAGCATGGAGCTGAGCCTGGAGAGCCTGGGGGGCCTGCACGGCGTGGCCCACGCGCAGGCGGGCGAGCTGCTGAGCCCGGGCCACGCGCGCTCAGCGGCGGCGCAGCACCGCGGCCTGGTGGCTCCCGGGCGCCCCGGCTTGGTGGCCGGCATGGCCAGCCTGCTGGACGGCGGCGGCGGGGGCGCCGGGGGCGCGGGCAGCTCGAGCGGCGCGGGCGGCAGCGCTGACTTCCGCGGGGAGCTGGCGGGCCCGCTGCACCCGGCCATGGGCATGGCCTGCGAGGCGCCCGGCCTGGGCGGCACCTACACGACGCTCACGCCCCTGCAGCACCTGCCGCCGCTCGCGGCGGTGGCCGACAAGTTCCACCAGCACGCGGCGGCTGCGGCCGTAGCCGGGGCACACGGCGGCCACCCCCACGCGCACCCGCACCCGGCGGCCGCGCCGCCCCCTCCGCCCCCGCCGCAGCGCCTGGCCGCCAGCGTGAGCGGCAGCTTCACCCTCATGCGCGACGAGCGGGCGGCCCTTGCCTCCGTGGGCCACCTCTACGGGCCCTACGGCAAGGAGCTGCCCGCCATGGGGTCGCCGCTGTCGCCGCTGCCCAACGCGCTGCCGCCCGCGCTGCACGGCGCCCCGCAGCCCCCACCGCCGCCGCCGCCACCGCCGTTGGCCGCCTACGGAGCGCCTGGTCACCTAGCCGGGGACAAGCTGCTGCCGCCCGCCGCCTTCGATCCGCACGCCGCGCTGCTCGGTCGCGCGGAGGACGCGCTGGCCCGCGGGCTGCCTGGAGGCGGCGGCGGCGGCGGCGGCAGCGGTGGTGGCGGCGGCAGCGCCGGCGGCGGGAGCACCGCGGGGCTGCTGGCGCCGCTGGGCGGGCTGGCGGCGGCCGGGGCGCACGGGCCGCACGCGGGCGGCGGCGGCGGCCCAGGAGCGGGGAACGGCGGCCCCGGGGCCGGCGCAGCGGCGGAGGAGATCAACACCAAGGAGGTGGCACAGCGCATCACGGCGGAGCTGAAACGCTACAGTATCCCGCAGGCCATCTTCGCGCAGCGCATCCTGTGCCGCTCGCAGGGCACGCTCTCCGACCTGCTGCGCAACCCCAAGCCCTGGAGCAAGCTCAAGTCGGGCCGCGAGACCTTCCGCAGGATGTGGAAGTGGCTGCAGGAGCCGGAGTTCCAGCGCATGTCGGCGCTGCGCCTCGCAGGTAGGAGCGCGGCGCACGCCGTACGACCCTAGGGGCCCGGCAAGGTGCTCCCCAGCACCAAGCAGGGCGGCAGCGGGGCGCCCTGGCTTCCTCCCGAAACGGGGGCCTCGCGCCCCGCCGCCGGCCCGGGGCCATCTTGCGGGAGACCAGAGCATGCTCTGCCTCCCTGACCGTCTGTACCGTCGCCGAAAAGGAGAAAAGTATTTTGCCGCCGTTCCCCGGTAGACTCCCGCCCAGCCATTCCCGCAACGGGGAGGCGGTCCCTGGATCCTTTTAGACTGCTCAGAGGATCCCCAGGCTGCCAGCAGGGTCGCTCATTGTGTGTGTGATATGTGTAGAGGGGTGGGGGGTATGCCCCAGAGGCTCCGCCGCTGTCAGCTCCGGGTGCTACTCCCCTCCTCCCGAACAGACCCTCGCTGCGCCTCCAGCCCCGGGGCAGAGCACCGGGACCGAGCCCCGCGGCGGCCCGGGAGGGCCAGGCCCGCGCTCAGCCCCCGGCCCCAGCGCGCGCTTCTTTGTAGCTGGGCCTCGGCGATCGATAGCTCCCTCCCCTTCTCCGGCCGCTGGCAAAGGTCACCGGAGAACGGGCGGGGGAGGGGCGGCCCGGGGGACCCTCGGCCCGCGCCGCCCGGAGGCCTTCACACCCCAGCCCTCCACCAGCCCCGCGCGTTTGCTCCCGGCTCCGGTGCGCGCACCCCGCTGGTCTCTTTTCCCTTCCGTGCTTCTTTCATTTCTACTTCTCTCTCTGCCAGGGCAAACGGGTATCTGCGTTTTGCTTCGTCTTCCCTTTCCTTCTTCTCTCTGTCACTCTCTCTCTCTCTCTCTGCCTCTGTCACGGTCTCTCACTCACACTGATGCTCAACTCCCCCCTCCTCCCTCCCAGCTGACAACAGCTGGGTCCACACCTGCCCCCAGCAAACGTCCTGGCCAAGACCCCTTCTCCTGGGTGGCAGGAGGTGCAGGAGAGCCCCCACTCTCACCGCGGTGGCCTGGCTTGGCTGGGGGGTAGTGTTTCCCTGGGTGCTCTGGGGAGGGGCTGCAGCCACCCCAGCCGCGGGGACAATAGCCGCCTCGAGCGCCCTATCGATCACTTCTCTGCACACAGGGGCGAGTGGGGCGGGACGGAGTGGGCTGGGGCTCAAACCAGGAGCCCCTTGAGCGGTGAGGCAGGGAGGGATTTGTCTGTGCCCCCAGCCAAGGGGCCAGGCTGGGGGGCAGGAAAAGAGAGGGTGCCGGTGGGGGGGGGGCTAGAGAAGGGTCTGTGTTACTTACTCTCCTCCCCCCAGGCATCCTCAACCACCTGGGGAGCCTGCACCCACACTTGGGCCTTAGTTTCCCCTTCTGCAGAGCCAGGTGACTGGCTGCGCATCTGACAGGCCTCCTAGATTCTCCACTTTGGGGAAGAGGGGAATAAATGCTTCTTCTACGTGTCAGGTGACCAAGTGTGCGGGGAGGTTGCTGTGAAAGGTTACAAATGGCGTCAGGAACATGGACCATTTGGTGTAAGGCAGGATCCGCTGTGTCCTGCTCCCCAAGGCAAGTGCAATGACAAGGCTGTGCTCACAGGGGACACTGAGTCACATCGCCACACAGCCATGGCCAGCCCCGTGCAACACAGGTGACACCAGGTAGCAGAGAGCACGCTCAAGGGCTCTGGCCAAAAGCAGGGCTCTGATGCTGTGGCTGCTAAATGGCCCTCATCGCATGAACAACTTGTGGGGTTCGACCCTTGCCACATCGGCCACCTTCCACCTCCTCCCCAGCGCATGTATTTCAGGGACACTGTGTCTGACATGTGTGTACACAAAGGACACACACCAGTTTCCATTTTTTTCACTGCCAAGTCGTGTAACTAACAGGATCCAGTAGTAATATTTGAATGGCACATTTTGGGGCCACCTGAGAGACTGGCCAGAGTGTCTTAGAATGCCCAGCCTCGGGGAGAAGTTCGCTGGGGGGCATTGCTGTGGGGAGAGTAGTGCCAGGTTGCAGCGTGCCGGGCCCCACCAGCGGTATAATTACAGAGAGGGGAGGGGAAACTGAGACTCATTTGTTTGCATCACAGTCGGGCCTCCCTGCCTTCTGTGGTGTTAGCCAGCTGTCTCACCTCTCTGAGCCTCGGTTTCTCTTTTCGAGCGGGAGTCAGGATAGCTTCCGTCTCAGAGGGGCGTGCCAAGTGGAGGGGGGCCGCGCAGGGCCTGGCAGGTGCACTGGTCCAGGGGATACTGAACTGTGACCCCCGGCCTGGCCCCCTCCTCCAGCCCTCTGCCCACAGTGTGACCCCACTGCCCCCTTGGTACACGGGGCCCTCCGGGCCCTGGGCACCCGCCACACCTCCCAAGCCGGTCCACACTGCCAGGCAGGGCCTGGGATGTTAGAGCGGACAGCCGAGGGCCATGGGGTAATTAGGCGCGGACCGGCTGAGAGGCCTTTAGTTCCGGTCGCTGCGCAAATGAAAAGCGGTTAAGTGGCGGCAAATCGCGGCGGTTAGGGGGAGGCGGCGGGGTGCAGCCCCTGCCTAACGCGCCGCCCCGCACACGGCAGCCCAAAGCGCCTCCCAGTGCCGCGACCCGGCAGGGAGCGCTCAGCGCCCTTCCTCCTCCCTCGTCGCCATCCCGGGCCCAGCGAAAGCCGCCTGCCTTCTCCCCCTCCGCACCTCTGCGACCCAGTCGGGCCCGCGCGGGCTGACCCGCCTCCGACCTCGTCTCTCGGCCGAGCTGCTCGCGGAGTCCCGTCGGGGTGTCCCGCCCCCGCGCGGGGACCAGGAGAGAGAAAGGAGGGAGAAAGACACACACAGAGGCAGAGAAAGAGAAAGAGACAGACAGGTAGGGAAAGACAGACGGAGAGTGGCCAAAACAGGACAAAGAGAGAGACAAAGAGACAGGGAAGGAGAGGCTGGAAAGGAGGGGTGAGAGCTCCCAGCCGCAGCCCCTCTGCTGGGATCCACTCGTCTGGGTCCCTGCACCGCCCAGCTCCCACTCCTCTC
Source organism: Camelus ferus (assembly GCF_009834535.1). Lineage (NCBI taxonomy): Eukaryota > Metazoa > Chordata > Mammalia > Artiodactyla > Camelidae > Camelus > Camelus ferus. The sequence goes on along the minus strand of NC_045717.1, from coordinate 26,299,836 downwards.
CCCTTCCCGGATCTGGGACTGAAGTGGGAAGGGTGGCTTCTTTGTTTCTCTGAAGCACCCAAGAAATCTGGCCAGGTAGATTTCAGGGCCCCCCACACCGTTGCCTCTGCACCTGACTGTTCTTTGTGACTCAGTTTACCTCTCTGTAAAATGTGTGTACACTGGGGGGACCAGGTTCTGGGTCTGATAGTCTGAGATTCTGGGGCACGCTAGTCTGGGCAAGGCCCATCCTGCAACCCCTCCAACCCCATTGCTATGGGTTGCCACTAGCCCTACTCCACGCCACTGTCGTCAGAGTCCCGCAGCTTCTGAGCCGCCGCCTCTTTGAAGCCCTCCCGGACTCCATCTCAAACAGTAATTACGGGAGAGGGGCTGGGGGAGGGGCTGGCGGACTCCTCGGCGGGGGCGGGGCGGTCGATGAATTCGAATTACCGTCTCTAATTCATCACCGTCGCTGGGTCGATAGCTTCGGCTGTCTTCAAATATTGTTTAAATTGCAACTCCGAAGGAAAAGTATTTTTTGTAACTGATCAGAAAATATATAGAAAATAAAATATCAGATGAAGGCGATTGAAAGAAGAGCCCTCTTCCCCTCTTTGCCTGCTGGTGAGCCCTGAGCCCAGATGAAGGAGACCAGCATGGGGGAAACTGAGGCAGAGAGGGAGCCAGCACCAGAGCTAATGGGGGTGGGCGGAGGGATGGCGGACATCAGGGCTGGCAGTGGGTGGGCATCGCGGTGGCAGGGCTTCTGGGAGTCTGGAGGGGATGGCGGTTGAGCTGGTAAAGCCACAGCAGTTGCCTCCCACCCCCATCCTGAGCCGAGGACAGGCTCGGCCCCTGTCTCTCTCCCCAGTCTACAGGTGGAGTCCCAGACAGATGCTGAGTGGGGACGGGGGTTCTGAGGCTGAAGAGACTTAGCCTACGAGGTCCAGTCCATGAGTTCTGCTGGGAGGGATAGCTATTCACCCCCCAGCAAGCGCTCTGGACCCACCCCACCCCCCCGCAAAGACCAGTGCGCCTTCTGTAAAACCTGGCCTGGAACCACAAGGGTCCACATCTCTTACAGACCCTCACGAAAGACATCCCAGCAGGGAACTTAGAGACCCAGCCTCCCCTGGTCTCTGTCACTGACTGATTCTGGGTGAAGGCTTGAGCCTCAGTTTCCTCATCTGAGAAACGGACAGAATCAGGTGCCACCTGGTAGGTGCTTGTTGAGGTTATTCTTGGCAACCCTGCCTCCCAGCCTCTCAGGATGCTCTCCCAGAGCCTGTCCTCTGTGGCCACGCTGCTTAATCATACCTCATACCTACATCTCCTCATCTTCAGGGAGGGCCTGAGTCGCCCCCTGGCAGCCTGTGCCTCATGGGAGCCACAGGGAGTGAGCAGGGGTGCCAGAAGGGGCCTGGGGACCCCCAGGGGACACTGCAGGCCCCCACAGGGAAGCACTGAGTGGAGGGAGACTGTATGGGGCTGTGTGTGTCAGAGCCATGTGGGGCTGCGCAGGAAGCCCCCGGTCCCCCAGAAAAGCCTCCTCCTTCCAGGCCGCAGGCCCCTCGTGGGGTGGCCCCGGCACCTGCCCAGGGGCAGCGATTCTGGCTCTTCCCCCCCACCCCCCCAGGCAGGGGTGGGGGGGGAGAGAACAGAGGGGGCAGGCTGTCAGGTGGGGTGGGGGCCGGCTGGGATGCCCAAGTCCCTCCTCCTAGGTTCACCCATCAGGAATGAGAGAAGCCATCCCACAAAAGGATCTTTTAAGCCAGTTTGGATACTGAGCCCACTTTACGGACCATCAAGCCAAGGGTGAAAGGAGGGCACTCAGCAACACCGCACACCTGGTGTGAAGTGGAGCCGGCTCCTCCAGGAGGGAGGACAGCCTCAGCCTCGCGGGCAGCAAACGGGGAGGCAGAGCGGGGGTGGGGGCGGGGCGGAGCCGGGGGAGGGGCTGGAAGCCTGGCTGCGGGTGCTCAGGCTCCCACCTCCTGCAAGGATGAGAAGACATCCCGGGCAGGCGGCCCAGCAGAGACACGGCTGGGAGGGGAAGCTCAGTGGACTGAGGCCAGGGACAGGCGGGTGGCTCTGAAGATCATGTCAAGGTCTACCTTACAAAGAGCTTGCGTGACCCTTGGGCCAGGAGAGGAGGCCTGCACTTTTCCTTTGTGACTCACAGGAGGACATGATCATGGGGCCCACGTGAGACTCCCCCGCACCGACCCAGGGACCACCAGTGACCCTCCAGGGAGGGTGTGCGAGGCTGGGTCCCAGTTTCCTCCTTCCCAGCTCGGAGCCACTGCTTCTGCTTTTCCTGGCAAACTACCCCCTCCTGGCTGCTGGCCCTCAGAGCGAGCCTGGGCTCCGTGTTGGAGGTCCAGCCCTCCCTGAACCCCAGGTCTGATAATCCCTTCCTGCCTGGGAGAAATGGATGGTCACCCCTACTTCACAGAGAAGCACACAGACTAATCTGCAGGCAAGGGGCTGGCGCTGGCCTTTAGCTCCTTTATTCTGAAGTCTCCACAGCCTAAAATCCTAGGACTAACCAAGACCCAGCCACCTTCCCTAACCGCCCTCCCATTACAGTGCTGCCTCCCTATCAACCATCACCACTCTAGTCTGAGCAACCCACCTCTGGCCACCTCCTCCTCATTGCTGGTCTCCAGGTTCCACTCCCACCCCTGGTGTCCTCTCTTTGAAGCTGGAGGGGGCTTTTTATGGTAACTCAGAGCTTGTCACTTTTCTGCTTGGCACCCAGCCTCGTGGCTCCTCAGAGCTCAGAGGAGAAGGAAACTTCCTAACTTTCTGTCCTGCTCGGATGCAGGTGGAACCACCAAGGACAAAGGCTGGGAGATGGAAAGCCAGAGAGGCTGTAAGGATGGAGGCCAGGCCCCTGCAGTCAGAGTCTTTGTATGTAGTGGGGAGCTCGGCTTAACCAGGGAGCACAGGTTTTTAATTAAATATGCCCCTTGATCAATAAGGAAGGCTGCACTCATGGGGGAGGAGAGAGGCTGGGCTGGAGCCAAGGGTGGCCTGAGAGACCCTGGTGACCTTGAGCACTCCGGGGACACCTGCAGCCTCAGTTTCCCACCTGCCAAGCAGGCATGGCTGTGGGTGGGACTAGGACACAGGGCTCTCCAGCCGCTGGAGTCTTGTCCTGTGCACAGATGTGGAGATGGGAGGGGGTCTTAGACCTAACGAGCCACACGCACAAAGCACAGCCTGGCGGCAGATGGAAACGGGCAAGGAGAGGCGTCACCAAGGTCTCGGGCCACCAAGGAGAGGAGACGGAAGTGTAGATGTGCCGAGGACACAGTGTAGACGCAGTGTAGATGGGAATGCAAGTGAAGATGTGAACTAGCGGGGATGTAAGCGTACATCCTCCCGGGACCCAAGTGTAGACGCTGATATCCGCACTAGGACAAGCACCTGCGACTCTGGCTCAGGACCCCCCACCCTCCCTCGGGCCAGGTCTGGCGTATCTGAGGCGGCACCGGGGGCGGGGACGTAGGGAAGAACCCATCTTCTTCCTCCAACACCTGCGCAGGTGCCTGGGAATTGTTCGTGGGCCACGAACTGGGCCGTGGGACCACCTCTCTTCCGCATCTGGTCAGTTGCCATTGGAGCCCACTCCCCGGTGCTAGGGGGTTAGGAGAGGGTCGCTTCCCCGCCGTGACCCGGGCGGGTGAATGGGGGACCTGGTGCGGGAACAGCAGGGGTGCGTGCTTCCCTAACCGCCGCAGAGCCTCTGTGGGCGCACTGGAGATGTCAGTGCCTCAGCTTCCCCCACCAGGCCAATGCCGCCCCCTTAGGGCCGAGAAAGCCACGGAGTGCAGCCGGGACACGTCTGTCCCTGGCAGATGTGGGATCTCCCAAACCCGAAAGGATCTCGCGCGCATCCGCCCTCCACCGCATGGCGGGACGGGGGCGCACGCAGCCCCGTGTAAGGAGACCTAGACCCATGCACCGCGCACCCGCAGCCTCCGAGCCTCAGGGGCACCAGCGGGCGTTCGACGCGAGAGCTCAGCCCCCATCCTGGGGGAAATCACATCCTGCCGGGTGGGAGCTGCCTCGGGGCTCGCCTCCCTCCCCGCCCAAACCAGGCGGCGGGGGTCTTCGCGCGCTCTGCGTGCTCCGAGCGTCGGGGCGCTGCGGCCCTGAGCAGGGGCGGCAGAGCGCCGGGGGCAGGGGCGCCCCAGGAAGGATGCGCTTCCCCCTGCGTACCTCCTTTTCCGCAAATGGATACTAGAATCCCCAGCCCGGTGAGAACACGAAGCGGATAAGGCAAAAGTCTCCCGCATGCGTAAGAGCAACAGCGGCGGCTCCGCCCTCTGCCCCCACCCCATTCTTTTAAAACGCTGTATCTTTTGTTTGTTTGTTTGTTTTCAAACAGCGGGCACATTCGCCAGGCTCCAAAGTTAAGCGGAACCAAGAGGCCGCCCTCCTTATTGCAAACCACGCTTTCTCTTTCTCCTGGAGAGAGGTTACACTTAGTCTGTAAATGCACGTCCTTTTTCTTTTTCCTCTTTTTGAAAAAAACAACAGAGAGCCCCTGGTTCTGCTGGGCTTTCGACTCCTGGACGCTCAGAATAGCCACATCAGAAAAGAGTCTGGGGGCATCTTTGCCAGCTGCGCAGTATTCTCTTTAACCATTCCTTCTTTCTCCAACCATCTCCCCGCCCAGTGGACGCTTAGGCCATTTCAAGTGGTTTGCAGTCCCCCGCCACGCCACGCCTCGGCCAGGGCTGCCGTGAACACTTCCCGGGCCACCCTTTTGCCTGTGGGTTTATCTCATGATTAATTTCCCAGTCACTGACTTGCTGGGTCCCTCCCCACCTTTTCTGCGTTGGCCTCACTACTCTTTTTCTTATCGCTGGTTCCTTTCCTGTCATCTTTTTCAAATCCATTTCCCACTGCTGGCTGCTGTGACTTCTTAACTTTTTTTAATAAAAGCTCTGTGTGTGTGTGTGTGTGTGTGTGTGTGTGTGTGTGTGTGCGCGCGCGCGCATGTGTTTACCGGCACTTGTGAACCCACTGATGCTGTTTGCCTGGTGTGTGGTGCCCAAATGGGGAGGAGGGAGTCTCGGGGTATGGGAGCTGCCCCTGGACACCCTTGCCCCCCTACCCCAGATGGTGCAACCACCAGCTGGAGTGCCCCTCCAGGGGTGGCCCAGAGTCCAAATGGAAATACTCATTTCCCTGATAAGTCTTTGAAAAGCTCAGAACTAATTTGAAAATGTGGCCATTAAAATCCCATCACAGGGAGCAGGGGGAGGGAGCGAGGTGGGGCCTCTCCCAGAGGCTGGGTAACCGCCAAGGTGTTCAAAGGCCAGGAGGGGAGGTGTGTGCCTGGCGGCAGGGGAGGAGGGACAGAGTGGAGAGGCACCCAGGACAGAGGAGGGGGTCCTCATCTGAGGGCAGGGGCCTGACTCAGCACTGTCTTCCTGGAGACAACTCCGCTCACTCACCCTTGGGAACCCCTGAGGGCACAGGGTGTGGATAAAGAGGGTCAAGGCTCCCCTCAGAGTGACTCACTGTGTGACCTTGGGCAAGTCACTCACTGTCTCTGGCCTGGAGAGGCCAGTGGGGGGTGCTCAGGGCAGCTCAGCCCAGTGGAGACAAGCCCCTAGAGGGGGGAGGAACATCCATGTGCCCCACATCATGGGCCGGGCAGCTGGTGGCCAGGGCGGGACGTGTCGTCAAGGAAACAGGTCATCATCCCAGCTGGAGACCAGGCTCCGCATTGAATTGTCTGCTCGGAGAAGCTAAGCTGAGCGCAGAAGGTGGCCGGAGGGGAGGGGGACAGCAGCTCCGGCTCCCACACCCCCACCCTGTGCCCAGGTGGACAGACACTGGTGGGGGTTCAGGCATGGGGGCAGATGAGTGGCTCAGTGGTGGCTTTGGGTGCTGTACAGAATGTGACACAAAGGGATAAGGACAACCGCTCAGGGGTGCCCATCGCTGAATTCTGGGGCGATTGTCCAGCCATTATTGTCCCTTGTCAAACCCAGCCTTTCATGGGGGGAGACGGCTCACCCCCTGGTGCCACCCTGGCTCCTGCCTCTTCTCCCCTGGGCTTCACTGTCCCCTCTCCCCGACTGTCCCCAAACATCATGACATCAGCTCTGTGTCCAGTTCCATCTTCCATGCCCAGGTCTGTTCCCACGTAGAGGCCCCTCAGAGCCCTGCTGGGTGACATCTTTCCCTGGAATAGCCCACCCATGCCCACCTCCGTCCCCCGCTGCGCCGAGAAGCAGCCAGCCACCCTGTTACTGTGCGAATATCAGATTGTGGCTCCGTGAAGTGGAGGCTGCATTCGTCTCACTCCTGGCTGTCCTCAGCAGAGCCTCACACACAAACACAGTGCACACAGTGGGTGCTTGATAAGCCACTGAATGAAGGGAGGAGAGGGAGGAGGGAGCAGCCGCAGGCATTCAGAACTTGCAGATCCTCCAGCTGGCCCCAGACACGGTGGGACACCCCCCCCCTCAGGATCATGGGGCACCGCGCCCGCTTGATAACCCTGGAAACTGATGTCCACAGTGTGCGCTCCAGGCCACTCGGCTTCTGGAACCCAGGCCCAGCATCCCTGCTGACCCTGACCCGGAATGGCGATGCAGTGGGTTCACGCCCGCATCTGGGGCGGGCCAGCAGACAGAAACTGCCCTGGGGGTCCAGGTGGCCACAGGCCTGCTCCCTGTGCACTCAGACCCAGTGGGGCGCAGGCTGGGGCACCACCCACACTGGCTGTCACATCCAGCAAGTCACATCCCGCATCCTCTGAGTGTCATTGCGACCCCTACACCTCCGAGGCCAGCTACAAGCAAATGTCATGCTGGGTCTGCTGGCCCCTGGGTCTTCCTGCTGCCCACTGACCTGCCACTTCCTCTGGGCCTCTCCCTGCACGCCCCTCCAGATCCCTGCCCACCTTCTTCCAGAGGCGCATAGACAGCTCTTGCTACCTTCACAGGTTGTCCCGTTACTCACACGTGTGTGGTCTGCTGCATGTGGACACCCTTCCCAATGGCAGCAAAGTGCCCTGCACACACCACCTCGTCCACACACCCAACAGACAGGGGAAAGGCAGATGCCTGTGTGGTCAGCCAGCTGGGGCCAGGGATGGCCCAGGACAGGCCCAGCAGCAGAACTCACACACACACACCATCACCCACCCAGACCACAATGGGCCTCTGGGGGAGGGGATGGGAGGAGGAGGGAGAGGAGGAGAGAAAGGGAAGGGAGGAGGAGGAAGCAGATGGGGTGTTTATCAGGAGTTGATGGGGGTGAGCGGGCTCCTTCCAGTTTAGACCTGATTCTGTCCATCCACTGAGGGGGGGTGCTGAATCCCTGCCCATCAGCAGGCCTCAGCTTTTCCCTTGCTGAGGAGGACAGGGTGCTCCCCGCTGAGGGCCCTCCCACGGGTCCCACTGCCCTGCCTGGCCCTCCAGGGCAGCGGCTGGCTGGGTCTCCCCCGGCAGAGTCTTCCAGTCTGGGCTGAGGCTCCTCACTGCCCTACCGCCCACACAGGGGGCTTCACCAGGGGTGTGAGTTGCTGGACAAACACAGCTGGCCAGCAGCCTCCCGCACTGGGTGAGAGGGCCCATAGCGGAGAGAACCAGGGCTCTGCTGAAGGTGAGGGGGAGAGCTCCCCAGGGCAAGGGCCACTGGTGCTGGGCCTTGAGGGATGTGTAGGAGTTCTCTGACCGAGGCAGTCCAACTCTCTACTCCTAACCTCAGTTTCTCCATCCTTCCCCTCTCCAGAAAGAGTCCAAGAGAGGTGCTGAGGCTTGAGGATGGCCCAGAGAGGGGAAAAAAGTCTCAAGATTGCACTGCAAGTGGGTCCCAGGGCCTAGCTTCTCCCAGGGGCCCTAGATAGAAGCTTGGAGCCTCATCTCAGCCCCACCATCGTACTCAGGACTTTTTTGGCTAAACCTTTTCCCACAGCCTGGCGAGGCAGGGATCGTGATTGAGACCATTTTCCAGCTGACGAAGCTGTGGCTCAGAGGGCCGGCACCGCGCAGTAATCCGCGGCGGCGGCGGGGCGGACGGGCAGCAACTTTCTAGAAAGGCAAGAGGCAGGAGGGAGAGAGGTGCTGTGGGAGCAAATCCCAGAGGGTCTGAAGTGAAAGGGAACTTGAAGGTCTTCCCCAACTCACCTCCCTTTGCCGCCACCTGGACGCGGACCAGCGGGTTGGGACCGCCTATCAGGGGCCCCGCCCTGGGCTGCAGTGGGGACAGCTGCCCCCTGCCGGTCACAGCGGGAACCGCGGGCCAGAACTGCAGAAAGAAGGCCCACCGTTAGCGCTTGCTGGGCGCTCCGTGGAGGTGCTGGTTTGAGAGTGCGGTCTCCGTCTCTTTTGTACGGCCTTTGGTCTCCTTCAGGGCCTCTGGGACCCCCAGGAGTCACCACAGGCTGGGAGGCCCTGGTGAGGGGGCCGGGGGCTGAGGGGACCTGCCGGGCAGATACAAGTTGGACCCTATTTTGGGGTTTGACGGTGTAAATGAGGATATTGGAGGAGACAGTGGAGGTGAAGAAAACACAGCAGTGGGATGGTGGCGATAAAAAAGAAAGGTGATGGGGGTGGGGTAGTGCTTAGCATGCACGAGGCCCTGGGTACCATTCCCAGAACCTCCATTTAAACAAAAGGACGGAAATGATGTGGGGGAAGGTGACAATGGTGGAGGTGATAAAACGGAGGTGACGGTGGTGGGGGTGCAAGTGGAGGAGATGAGAACAGAGGTGGTGCTGGTGTGATGGCAGCGAGGGTGATGGAGGTAGGCTGTGGGGGGGGTGCAGGTGGTGGAGGTGATGGTGGCAGGCGGGTACTGACGGCGGTGGAGATGAGGCGACAGAGGTGGAGGTGGAAGGCATGATGAAGAAGCGACACTGTTGGTGGAGGAGGTGACAGTGGGGGAGGAGATGGAGGAAGAGTGCAGCTACCACAGTGGCACTGCCCAGGGGAGATCATCGTGGAAGAGGTGGTCACTGCAGTAGCACCGCAGTGCGAGGCTGGTTGTTGGGGCTGGAGGTTAACTCCCGGGCTTGTGCACCGGCCTCTCTCACCCAGCCCTGCTCCCTGGTCAGTCCTTCTCTGACAGCCTCAGTTTTCACTTCTGTGAAAGGGGCCCATACCCAGGCCTCTCCTCCTCCTGGAGCTGCCTCCAGGGACTGCAGTGGCTTTTAGGGCTGGCCGGGGTGATCCTGGGTGCCTGGAGGGATACTGATGGGGGGAGGGTGGTGATAGGACGGGCCCACTGATGGGGGCTTTGGGCTGCCTCCCGCGCACTGCACTCGCACCTCCGCCTGGGGCAGGGCCCTGCAGGCCGGCACCACCGGGGGGCTGTGGGGGATGGGAGCAATGACAAAAGCTGCTCGCTGTAAACAGCTCCAACTGGAGCCCAGATCGATCCGGACTGTGAGGAGCTGTAATTAGATTGAATGCAGGGAAGGGGGGCAAGCAGAGCCTCTTTTTGCTGCGATCGACAAAATGCGAAGTTTTTTCACGACTCTGCTTCGCCCAGCCACTCCCCCAGCCTCTGGGGCCCCCATTAGGCACTTGATTGGAGGAGGGGGAGGCAGGTGGCAAAGGGGAGACCCACATCCTTCCTCCTTCCCATCTGGACCAGTCAACCCTTGCTTCTGTCTTGCCCCTGCCAGGACTTGCTGAGCGACCTTGGGCAAGTGGCTTACCTTCTCTGAATAAACAGAAAGGCAAATCCCTGACTTAAAGAATTATCATAAGGATTAAAAGATGCAGCACATGAAAGACCCTCAACATGCAAAGCTCTTGCAAGCTTTCCAAAGAGTATTTGTATCTCTGTCCCTCCTGTAAATGCATAGTCAGTTCATGAGTAAATTGCTAAATGAATGAATGAATGAATGAATGCATGGGGGAATAAATGAATTGAAGATTACAACAGGTGGGCAAGAAGGGCTTCTCTCAGAATGTAAAGGCCTGGGCTGAGTTTTGAGTCTTCCCTGGCCTTGCTGCCCGAGACTCAGTTTTCCCTTGAAAGAATGGGTGATGTGGCCTCCTCCCTGTGACCCTTGCAGGCTGGCCAACTTCCAAGGAGATGGGAGGTCAAGGCAGTTTCTGGCACTTCCTTCCAACATTTCTTTATGCAGATAAAATATGAACAAATGTTCTCACTCCCCCCCATTCTGTATACAAGTCTGCCTGGTACACTGTTCATCCCCTAGGTTTACCTCACCGAATGCTGGGATTGCATTTCCTTTCTTGTACAGCTGTTTGTTTTTCCAGGAGTTAGTGGTTGCCAATCACAAACTCCTCCCACATTCCCCAACGAAATGCAAAACCAACACGTTAGGACATCTTCCCTTCCGCTTCCCTTGGTGCTCCTGCTCTGATCTGGGTGGGTGGCCTTGAAGCCTTTTCCTGCAGTCTTTCAGGCTCTCCCCTCTTCCCTTGGGGGAACTCTTTTCCCTTTCTTCTAGGATGAATCACGTTTCCTGAATCCCACAGCTTCCTTTTTTTATTTACTTCCTCATTGTGATGGAACACATCCTCTAGTAGCTTTCTGAGAAAGGGTGCACAGAAGTCAACTTCAGAAGACCTTGAAAGTTTGACTATATCTTCATTCCACCTTCATGCTTGATGTTTGGCTGGGCACAAAATTCTTGCTGAATATAGTTTTCCTTCAGAATTTTGAAGGCCCAGTTCCACTGGCTCCTGATTTTTGAAAGGCCCCAAGCCACTCTGATACTTAGTCCTCCAAATGGCATGTGGCTTTCCTCTCTGGGAATTTTCACGATCTTCTCTTCATCCTGGATCCCTGACATTTCACAAGGATGAGTCTCAGGGAGTGTCTTTTTTCATTCATTGAGCTGAGTATTTCCTGGACTCTTTTAAACTAAACTCTCATGTCTTCCAACCATGGATTTTTTTTTTTCATTATTTCTTTGGGCTTCTCTTCCTCGAGTTCTGGGTGGCCTCCTGCTCAGATGATAAACCTGCTCAATTCATCCTCTAACTGTGTCGCCTTTCCCTCATTTTCCATCTCGGCATCCGCGTGTCGTATTTCCAGGGATATTTGCTTAACTTTATGCTGCAATCCTTACATTGACTTTCTTCCAGCTATTCTATGTTTAAATTCTAAGAGCATTGCCTTACCCTTCTGTTGCCCTTTTTGTTGAACAAAACCCCATCCCTGTTTCACGAGCACAGTGTTTTTACATCCAAGAACATGACTGATAACTTTGCCTGATTTGCCTGTTTCGTCTGCGAGGATGGTCCTCCAGTTCTACCATTTTTCTCACCTGCTGTCTCTCTCCTTCATTAGCTGCTCTTCTGGAATGTCCAGTAACCTCTGGCGATCACTCTTGCTTAATCATAAAACCTGAAACAGACAATTAGAAGCCCGTGTGTTCCAGTTCAGAGGGATCCTGGGACAGAAGTGGTACCTCAGTTCACACAGGGGAACCCGTTGTCCCTGAGAAACCAGCCACAGTGCAGGGGACATTCATCTATTCTTGCAGATACGTGTGGACAATGATCTGGCACGCCAACTGGTTTGGAATGTTCCAGAACCAAAAAGGCCAGCTCAGCATGTGGTCCCAGCAGGCCACCAGCCACTCCTGGGGGTGACAGAGTCGCTGGGCATCTTTTCCACCCACCAGCCCCCATAGCACTGAGAGGAGGGGACCCCTTGGGGGCTGGGGCAAGGAAGAGCAGGACTACAGGCCCCAGCCCAGCTCCACCACCCTGAGATGCTGCTGCCCCCCCCCACAAGCACCCACTGACCACGAGGTGGCTTCCTGCAGCCTTCTCTATGCTCCACGCCAGGTGGCCCCAGGAGAGGGAGGTCTTGCACCCCTCCCTAATCCTCCCAGCTGCAGAGGGTCCCCTGGGGACTTGAGGGCAGCCAAGCCTCAGTCTCAGGCTGCTGTCAGGGGGAGGCCAGAGCAGGGACTCAAATATCAGAATCAGGCAGTGGACACCAATGTTAGCCTAATACAGAGTCCCTAAGCTGGTAAGGCCTCAGAGGACAGCCCAGGGAAGGAGGCATGGACTGTCACACCCCTTCTGAGAACCTTACTGTCCCATCATTCCAGGGAGATGTTACTGGGGCTTGGGGTACACCCCCAAGGACCTATTAATTTTTTTATTGAGGTATAGTCAGTTACAATGTGTCAATTTCTGGTGTACAGCACACTAAGGGCCTATTAATTAACCGTTTCTTTCACCCAAGTCTACACTGAGCCAAAACCTCACATGTAGAGTTTCCATGTCATTTCCCCCAACACCCCCATGTGTGGGCGGCAGAAGGGAGGGTAGAAAGTCACCAGCACTGGGTGTTTTACTCTTCCAGGTCCGGATTCTTGGCGGGGAGGGGTTGGGGGATATGAGGCTGGGGAGGGGGCTAGCATGCAGAAGGGGCTTGAGGGGGATGACCCATGCCTGTGCAGGTGCGCTCACACTGTGTCTCCTCTTTGTCTCCCCCACCCCCCGCCCTACCTGCGTCCTCTGTCTCTGTCTCCCCACCCACTACGGGCGGCCCTCCTCCCTTTCCATTACTGCTTGTCTCTTCCGCCTTCTTCCTGCCTCCTGGTCTCTTTCTGTGTCTCCCTGTCCCTTTCGGCCTGTCCCCCTGTTGTCTCTCCCTCCACCGCTCGGGTTTCCCCGTATTTCTTTTTTTTCCTGGCGTCTCCCTCTGTCCCTCTCTGCTTTGGGATGTGTCCGTCTTTCCTGTGTCGCCTGTCTTCTTCCGTCCGGCCGCGCGGTGGCGCTGCGTCCCTCTCGCCCGCCCGCAGCCTGCAAGCGGAAGGAGCAGGAGCAGCAGAAGGAGCGCGCGCTGCAGCCCAAGAAGCAGCGCCTGGTGTTCACCGACCTGCAGCGGCGCACGCTGATCGCCATCTTCAAGGAAAACAAGCGGCCGTCGAAGGAAATGCAGGTCACCATCTCCCAGCAGCTCGGCCTGGAGCTCAACACCGTCAGCAATTTCTTCATGAACGCGCGGCGCCGCTGCATGAACCGGTGGGCGGAGGAGCCCGGTGCGGCCCCCGGGGGCCCTGGCGGCGCCTCCGCCACCTTCTCCAAGGCCTGAGCCCCGCCCCGCCCCCGGCCCTGCGCCCTCTCCGCCTCGACGGCCTGGGCGCTGCCCTCCCACGTCCCCCCAACCCCTACCCTGTCGGCCCGGAGACCCGCCTCAGGGGGCGCCTGGAGGGGGTGCCGTCCGAGCCCCCCGCACCCAGGGAAGGGACGCAGCACACCCCCAGCCCCAGTGCACAAAAAGGGCCCCCTCCTCCCTCCATCCCAATCCCCTTAAGGCCAAAGGAAGCCCTCCACCCACCCCGGAGGGAAGGGGGTGACAGAAAAGGAGTTCCCCAGCTCCCTTTCCATTCAGGACGCTCAGGGGGGCCTCGAGGAAAACCAGGGCTCACGTGTCGTCCCGAAAGCGGGTCAGGAAGCACATACTAGAAACATAAACCGGGTATTTAAAAAAATGAATTTAAGGAATAACCCCTCCTTCGCCAGTCCCCGCCCCCACGGAGCGGTCCTCCGCAGACCCTTCCTCGAGAACCCAGCCTCTCCAAAGTCGCCAAAGCCCACGTCGAGCTGGATCTTCGCAGTGCCCCCACCCGCACCGAGACGACCCTGATCCGCCGGCAAGAACCCAGCCGCCCCTCCCGGCGGCCAGGATTCCTTGTGCCAAGAATTGCCTGCCTTAACGTCTGGGGAGGGGCCTGCCGCGGAGACCGCCCAGCACCCACAGGCGAGCCCCCTGCCCCACCCTGTCCCAGACCGGAGGGGACGGCAGCTCAAACAAGCGGGTAATTCGAGACGCCTCCCTCCCCGCACCTTCTGCCCATTCACTTTACCGCCTAGGCACCTTGATGAATGACACACAGGAAGAGACCGACCCCAGGAAACAGAAGAAAACACCCAGATTCCACGGAGAAACGGGCCCAGGGAGAGCGGGAGCGCACCTGAGCCCCTGCGTGTCGCGGCGTCGCTGTCTGCTCCGGACCCTCGAACTCACGCCGACCTCTTCGCGCCGGGAGGACCGCGCTGGGCCTGCAGGGGCGCAGGGGTGGACCTGTGCTCGCTGCTTTCTCTCCAAAGAGAGAAAGAAGGTGATAAACGAGGTGGAATCTGCTTGCTCCATTTTTGCCAAAAAAAAAAAAAAAAAAAAAAAGACAAAGGGTAAGGAAGGATCAGAAATGAATTAGAGCACCTCCCCCTCCCTCCTCCCTGCTCGCCTTGTCCGGGTGACCTCCAGGACTGGCCGGCAGCTGGATCCCAAAAGCCCGTCGCCCAGGGCTCAGGGGCTGGAGACTAGAAGGAACCTCTCCCCCCCCAAAACCCGCCCGGACCGCTGCCTCCCTGGGAGGTGGCCACCCCTCCCCCTTTGAGAATGCAAGAGACATCTCTAGTGAAGTGCCCCTCCCCCTCCCCAGGTAAAGGCTACCTCACTCAAATGTTCACGTCGGTGATTGGAAAAATCACGCCTGATACCAAAGATTTCCCCCAAGGACTTGTGCTGGATGCTAGGATTCCCTGGCTTCGGAGTGCGTGAGGGTCTGCTTTGGGCCCTTCCCCCCAGGTGCCCCCGCCACCCACCAGAGAGAGCAGAGAGAGTGCGAGAGCGAGAGAAAGAGAGAAGAGAGAGCGCGAGCGAGAGGGAGAGGGAGAGGGCAGCGAGGTCGATGAGTGCCTTTTTCTTGAACCAAAGACGTGTGTGTGATGCTCTCTTGTCCTTATCGACTCGCTATTCTCCCCGATTTTCAAGCAGCTGGATCTGAGTGATGCTTCTAGAACCTTTGGGTGTTGGGGCAGAGTGCTAAGGGTCCCCGTTCCCGCTCAGCAGCCACCCCTCCCTCAGACACACGCGCATGCGCGCGCGCGCTCGCCGGCCGCCGGCCTTTCCGCGGCGTCACTGGGCTCCGGGCGCTGGGGTCCGGGTGGACGCCGCCCCTCCCTCCACCTCCCACTAACACCTGGCCCCACTGGACAGAACACCTGCTTGCAGGGGACAGAGCTTCCCCGACGCCCTCTGCCGGGCCCCCGAGTCCAAGGTCTGTCCCCTGCTGGAAAGTCAGGAAGTGACTTGGGGTCCTTCACTTTATGGTGAACAGCGGTGGGGTCGTCGGGCCGGACTGACACCAGTCACAGAAGCATCCTTATCAGACACCCTCGGATTACACACGCACGCACGTGGGCACGGGTACACGCATGCGCGCGCACACCAGCCCCCCACCTGCCCCCCAGCCCCCAGGCGCCTCGCCCAGTCGCCTCACACCCGGCTGGTTGCCACATACCAAAGACCATCTCCGCACGGGGAATGACACCTCCAGCACAGCTCCTTCGAGCCTTTGACAGTTTTCTCTGAAATACCTCAAGATATTTAATGTATAGTTTATGTGATTTAAAAAAAATCCTTAGCTAGTTTTTGGAATACGTGACTTGAAGCTTTATACCGTTAAATTATAATTTTGCAGACGATGGTATGTCGTTTCTGTGATGAGTTCCGTGGGAGACATATTGAATGTCAGGGCAGCGGGATCTGGGTGGCCAGTGGTCAGAGGCAAAAGGAGAGGGAGAGAGAGAGAGAGAGAGGGGAGAGGGAAAGAGAGAGGGAGAGAGGGAAAGAGAGAGGGAGAGAGAGAGGAGAGAGGGAGAGAGAGAGACACTGAGCACCAGGAAGGACCAGCGGCGTTTACAGACCTTATTTCAATGAGTCCTTTAGGAAAGAGAGAAGGGAGAGCAAGAGGGAGACCTTTCTGTTCTCTGGCGTGTTCTGTTTCTCGTTTTTTGGAGTCATGTCTTACAAGAGTATTTATTATTCTATGTGTTCTGTGTTCAGATGTAATTTAAGAAAAAAAAGGAAGAAAAATGAAAAAAAAGACGCAATGGAATTTGATTTGATGCATGACTGATGTACTTTTTCTTGAAGATAATGTGCTACGTGGGAAGGGTGGGGGGTGGGGACGGGGCCGTGGGGCCGGAGCCCCGGATTCTCTGTCGCATCTTGTGTTTCATGCCCCAGCGGGTGCTGTTCGGTGCTCCTTGTCGCTGCTCTGTTCCGTTCCCATTCCCAGGGATCTGTGTCCCGCCGCCGTCAGTGGGCAGAGGAGGAAGGCGACAGCCCTGGGGCCTGACCGCCCACACCCCAGGCTCCACCTCCCTGTGCCGGTGGGCGGGGACCCAGGCCTCCTGTTCCTGGTCTTTGGGCACTAGTGAGTGTCACTGCCACCTGGGCCCCCCGACCTGGTCGGCTTCACCTTAGCATGAATTCCCAAGTGTCTTGTTCAGAGGAGAGAGACAATCAGCCAATTCGAGTCTTGTCGCCCGGGGTGGGGGGTGGGGGGCGTGGTGTCCCTAGCTTCCCAAGATCTGAAGGGCCCTCCTGAGACACTCTCTTGGCAGGCACCTGCCCAGGCCCCACCCAGACACCCCAGCCTCCTCCGCCCTGGCAGGGCCCCACTTCACCTTCCCGTCTGGCCCGGGAGGTGAGGGGTGCCTGCCTGTGGAGTCCTCCCTCCTAGCCCACGCTGGGACCTTAGGGAATAGAGGGGCCCCCAAAACACCATGAAAGGGGGCCCGGGGACAGCCTCCCAGCCTGTGACACCAGTTCTGCCAGAGGCCCCACACTCCCACCAGGGGAGAGCCCACTTTCCAGGACGGGGGCCAGATAGGGGGGACTAGGGTAGCCGAAGGTGGCCCCTCATACCCTGAGGGGCAGGAGGCCCCACTGGAGGGCTGGGCCTGGGGCGCAGGTCCATCCCACCGGAAATGAGGGTGGGGGAGGGACGTGTTCCATGGTCCCGCACTCGGGCCACTTCAAGGTCTATGCCCAAAGCAGTTCCAGCTCCCTGGGCTCCTCCTGAGGCCCAGGCAGACACCTGCTCCCAGGTCTTTGGGGGGATTCTCTCAGCCAAGAGGCCACGTGGCCCTGAGTGTGTGATCACAACTGGACACCAGGGCTGCTTTTAGAGGAGACACTATTTGGGTCATCCAAAGTCCTCCTTCGCAGCCCCCAGAGCTAGAGGGAACAGAGGCCCTCTCCACCCCACCCTCAGGCGACAGGCTTAAAAGTAAAAAAAAAAAAAAAAAAATCATCATTGTTAACCATTGCTATGCTGGATTTGTTGTTTTGTTTTTCTCCAATAAATTATTTTCTAGTCACTCATCTGGGCTCGTGCATTGGCTGATGGGTGGGGGGAGGGGAGTTGGGGCTGGGAGTGGGGTGGGAGCCTGTGCAGGAGCGGGAGGCATGGTGCTCACCCCCCAACAAAGGGGGCAGGGAAAGAGGATGTGGGCCTCTCCCACGAGGGCCTCCCGGAGCCCCCACCCCCACAGGAATCCACCTTCCACAGGGCCTTGGAGTCCCCCAGCCCAGGACTCGGATCCTATCTCTTTCTGGAGTCTAAAGTAGAAGGTGGTTTGAGCACAAGAAACCAGGGCAGCCCGGTGGAGGAAGAGGCTGGGCAGTGCCGGAAGTGGACCTCATAAACTGCCCCGGGAGCAGCCAGCAGGCAGCAGCCAGAAACCAGAGATGGCAGGCAGAATCTGCTTAGCACCTTTCTCCCTTCTGAGAGCATGTTATTGACCCCAGGGTGAAGAAAAATCTCAAGTAAAAACCCAGCTTTCCCTGCAAATCCCTCATCAGGCCACTAGAGGTCAGTGTTTTGATTTTTAAAACCAGGAAAGACTATCTGGTGAGGCATCACAAAAAGTACAGGAAAAGAGGGAACCTCGAGGAGCCCTGGGGTCAGACGGACCCTGGTTTATTAGACAGAGAAAAGCGTGTGGAGTCCCATCTTCGGGCGGAGGCCTCATGCTCGCTGGGTGACACTTGCTAGGCCTGGGCAGTCACTGCTCCTCCTCAGGCGAGGGCGGCTGTCCTGCCGGATCAGGTAGAACCTGGCTCCCCACCAGCCCGGGCAGCCCCTCCCTGGGTGACGGCTGCCTCTCCACCGGCGAGGGCTCCGCTTTCATCGGCTGCTCATTTGTGGATGATTCTCCCACGTTTGGTGGCAGCGTTTCCACCAGAGCAGTGAAGGTCGAGTTGGGAACTGGCACCGTCCCCTCCTCGGGGAGCCTGGGCTGCTCCTGCCAGCTGTGTGCCCGGGCCTTCCAGGACAGCTTCGGGAACATCCAGACGGATGTCTTCTCTGCAGGGGTATTGACTGGCTCTTCAAAGACGGCTGGCTGGAAGGCAGTGACTAGTTCTCAGCTGTCACCTGGCTCTCCCTGGGGGACAGTGGCTTCTCCTGAAGGGAAGGTGGCCTCTCCTTGGTTGGTGGCAGACTCTCAGGAGGAGAATGTGGCCACTGCTCATATGATAGTGACCCCTCCTGCCTCTTCAGCAACTTCTCCTGGAAAGACCCAGATTGGCGGTTCAGGGTGAGGGCCGAGCTTTCAGTGGGAGAGGACTGGTTCTCCTGAGAAAAGGGCTGCCTGTCCACAGTCGTGGACGAGCTCGCCTCGGAGGCAGGCTGCACCTCCGCGGAGGGCACCTGCCCCCAGTGCTGGTGCTTCTTCCTCCCCAGGAACGACATCTTCCTGGGGCACCAGGGTGACTCCTTGGTGCTCGTGGACAGTTCATCAGATGGCATCGTGTGGTCAACCAGCATGTCGCTGTTGACTCCTGGTGACCTCCTCAGAATTGTGCCCTGCGTGATGAGGTCCGCGTAGCCCTCCCGGTGGGAGAAGGCATAGCTGGATCGCCGGGCCCGAGACTCCCGGTGAATGAAGGCCATGGGCTCCACGGTGATGATCTCCTCACTTGGGGCCGCCTCCTCCTCCTCCTCCTCAGGGCAAAAGGGAGAGCGAGAGTCATCAGGCTCCCAAGCTACGTCCATCGCTTTTGGGTCACCTGTCCCCCCACCCCCCACCCAGTGCGGGCCATTCAGAACCCTTGGCCACCAGTCTCTGGCCAGGCTCTTTTCCTCCCAAGTCGACCCAATAGAGTCCTCCCTGGGGCCTGACTTTGCACCAGCCAATCAGAATCCTTCCCTGGGACTTAACTTTGCACCAGTCACCAAGCACCTTGGGCACCTTCTGTTGGCAAAGCCAAGAGAGGAGAGCCTGGGGCAGCCCCATGTCCAACCTGTGTGCCTGAAGATGGCAGGTTGGTGGCCCTGTGCTAATCCACCACTCCAGTCACTTCTGGGGCCCATCCCAGCTGCCCCTCATCCTTCAAGGTTTTGGTTCCATGAACCACTAAGTCCTCTCTCCCAACTTTCCATTGTGGTAAAACACACATAGCATAAAATGCACCATCTTAACCACTTTAAACTGCACAGCTCGGTGGCATTAAGCACATTCACGTTGTTGTGCCACCATCCCCACCACCCTTCTCCAGAACCTTCTCATCTTCCCAAACTGAAATTTTGCCCCCATTAAACACTCACTCCCCCTCCCCTCCCCCAGCCACCACTGTCTACTTCCTGTCTCTATGGATTTGACTCCTCCAGGGACCTCCTGTGAGTGGAATCAGACAGTATTTGTCCTTCTGTGTCTGGTTCTCTCACTGAGTATCATGTCCTAAAGGTTCATCCACATGGTAGTGAGTGTCAAAATTTCCCTCCTTTTTAAGGCTGAGTAATACTCCACTCCGTGTATGTACCATTTTGTTCACCCATCACCCACCAATGAACACTGGGGTTACTCCTAAATTTCCTTTTTGTTGACACCGTTTCCAAGTTGCTTCTGTCACGGGGACCCCAAGCCCTAGTGACTTCACGGCAGGGTCCAGACACATCAGCACTGGCCCTTTGAGTGCTCCTGCTGCCTCAGCCCCAGGAAGTGTGGCTTCCCCTCTGGGGTCCTGGGACCTGTCATTTGGTTCCCTGGGGGCACTGGGGGTGTGTCTGGGTCTCCATCCCTTGCACCCCAGGCCCAGAGTCTCCTTGGGGTCCCGCATGTGAGGTGGGGACCACTGTCCCTCACCTTGGGCCGCGGCTTCTTGAGGGCTTGGTAGATGACGCGGAAAGCTAGCACGGGCAGGGTGCTCACTGACACATTCAGCAGGATCACCAGCAGGACGGGGGGCTGGGATAGCACGTTGAGGTCAGCGTCTGGTGACAGAGAAGGGTCATGGCCAGCCTGGGGTGGAGCCTCCTCAGAGCCTGCTCAGTGCCCCTCCCTCAACACTCCATCTCCCTCCCCTCCCTTCACCGTAGACACCGTGACGCAAATTCCCGAAAGACACGGACACCCCCTCTATATGGCCACCCCTCCAACCTGCATGGCCACGGAGACCGAGGCTCAGAGAGGGGCAGAACGGGGCTCCGACTTAGGCCCCCCACCCCCTCCCCGCTGGGGGCTCACACTGAAATGGGAAGGTCTTGGGGGAGATTGTGAAGAGCCAGGAGCTCTGGGTGGCCCAGGTCATGACCGTGTAGAAGCAGAGGCTGAAGAAGATGGACAGCACGGACAGGACTGTCCAGTACTTGATGATGAGGATGACCTGAACACGGAGGGGCGTTAAGACCGGGGGGGCACGAACCCGGAGTGGGGCTCATGGGGAGGGGGTGGCCCAGCCTCCAGGGTCCAAGAAGGGGCAGGTCACCAGGCGGGGAGAACTCAGTGGCCGACGAGGCCCCGGGGGTCAGGCAGGCGGGCAGCCACACGCACCTCCGTGGTGATGGACACCAGCCCCGATAGGGCCACGACCACCTGAGAAGGACTGGTAGTCGCTGAAGCTGACAGGCCCGGCCGAGTCCCAGGTGGCCCACAGGGTCACGAAGAAGTTGACAAGGGAGGTGGCCATGCCGTGGGCGACGGCTTGAAGGAAGACCCAGCAGTTGAAGAGCTCGTCCTTCTGACCCGCCACGTACAGCTCGGGCAGCTCCAAGCTCCGCTCAGCGCTCACGTCCTGGAGGCTCAGGCGTCGTGGGGGCCGGCTCTTGGGGCCAAGTGGGGACAACCCCCACCCCACCCGGGTCCCCCAGGAGGAGGAGGTGGGGCAGAGACAGGAGCGTCTGCAGGGAGGGAGGCGACAAGACCCACAGATGCTCACCTGCTCAAAGAGCCCAATGTAGAGAACCGGGAGGGTGCTGTACAGCAGGTTGAAGAACGCCAGGAACCAGCCTTCATAGAGAGGCTGGGGGAGGGGAGTGTGGAGAGGGGGAGAGGGGAGGGAGAGCACAGTGAGCCTTCAGGGTCAAAGGCCAGAAACAAGCGTCTTCACCTGCAGAGAGCCACCCAAGCTAGCTCGGCACCTGGAGAGGATTCCTGGTGGGTTAGACAGTCAGGTTATAATCAGGGTTGGGGCTGAGACCAGGAATGCACTCAGCGATAAGGACTGGAAGAGGGGGGAGGGTACAGCTCAAGTGGAAGAGCGCATGGTTAGCATGAACAAGGTCCTGGGTTCAATCCTCAGTACTTCCTCCAGGTAGAAATCAATGAATAAACCTAATTATCTCCCCCTCATAAAAAAAAAAAAAAAAGGCTGGAAGAGAAAAGGCACAGTCTCATTCTTTTATGAGAACCGCTTGTAGCACCAGAAGGTGGGGGTGTGTTCAGCGAAAAGCAGGCACATGTCAAAGGGACAGATAAGGGACAATCTGAGCAACACAGCATAGAATAAAATCAACACCCGTAAGTGCATACTGATAGGAATAAATGGTTGAATAATTAAATGGGGGAGAAGGAACAGTTCTTCCTAAAGAAGAATTCCAATTGACAAATGTAAAAAGACTAGACGCCATCCGCTCTAAGACCAGGGACTAGACGAGGATGCCTGCTTTCACCATGGCTGGTCAACCGCGCTGGAAGTCTTAGCCGGAGCAATTAGACAAGAGAAAGAAACAAAAAGCATCCAAATTGGAAAGGAAGAAGTAAAACTCTCTGTTTGCAGAGGACATGATCCTATATGCAGAAGGTCCCAAAGGATTCACAGGAAAGCTACTCGAGCCAACAAACAAATTCAGCAAAGTGTCAGGGCCCAGATCAACTCACAGAAGACTTGTGTGTCTCTACTGTCAGCAATAAACACTCACGAAAGGGGACTTAGAAAACATTCCCACGTAGAGCAGCACCTAAAAGCATGAGATACCCAGAAACAAAAAGCAAAACAAAAACACACTGCTTCCGAAGGGTGCCGCCAGGAGGCTCCCTCTCAGATGCCCGGGTGTCAGTGGCGGAGGCGCATCCCCTCACGGCAGCCTGTCTTCAGACAGCTTCCTTCCATGCAGGGGACCCACGCGCCGCAGCTCCTCGACTGCTCCGGAGAGCACCTCTGGTGCTCTCCTCGGCACCGTCAACACTCTTGAAGGCAGGGACCCAGCCCCTACAGCCTTTTCTTCTCTGGGGTTCAAACCCTCTCATTCTCTCCCCTTGAAGGATGTACATACATTTGGAGCACCTGTCCTGCCCTTGCCTCAAAGCTCAAATTTGCCAAATAGCCCTGAAAATGCTTAGCACAGAGCTCGGCAGGAACCAGCCTCTCCCTTTGTCTGGAATCTGTACTTGCAGGAATGCAGCCAAACAAGAGGCTGAGCTACCCTGTGACTTCAGGCAAGCTCAGCGTGCCCCCCGCCCGCCCCCCCCCCCCGTGAGGCCCCCAGGGGGTGAGTGTGCCTGCTGCCGTCCTGGAGGCTACAGGAGGGGAACAGCACCCCCAGAAGGGAGTGCCCTCCTGCACACCTGGGCGGTAAAGCCGCTGTAGAAGGCGAACCAGATCTGGGCCATCGTGCTGGCCAGCGTCTTGTAGATGAAGTAGCGCAGGAACTTGCAGACGCGCACGTAGGACCAGCGTCCGTGCACCAGCAGCAGCCGCTTCAGGAAGCAGAACTGGGCCAGCACGTAGTCGCTGTTCTGCACCGCCTGCATGCCCTCCTGCCCCGCCAGCCCCACACCGATGTCCGCAGCTGCGGGGGAACACCAGCCTGTCAGCCCCGGGCCCCCGACTCACCGCCCCCACCTGCTGCGGGCCGCGGGCCTCACCCACCCCCCCCATCCCTGCTGCCCACCACCCACTCTTGATCATGTTCACGTCGTTGGCGCCGTCCCCGATGGCCAGGGTCACCACATTCTGGTATTTCTTGACCAGCGCCACAATCAAGGCCTTCTGCTTGGGCGTCACCCGGCAGCAGATGACTGCCTGACACTGAGAGGCCAGCTCGACGAAAGCCTGCTCCCGCCGCGCCTCGGGGCTCTCGTGGCTACTGGAGTCTTTGTCTTCCGACGCCAGCCCGGGGGTCTTCCGCTGGGTCCCAAGCGTCCGCCACAGCAGGGACAGGCGCCTGGCCTGCAGGAAGTCCATCCTCCCCTCGCCCGGCCCCTGCCAGGACTCCTCTGTGTCCAAGGTCACCTTCTGGGCCAGGGCCCGGGGCTCCTTGCGCAGGGACAGCAGCAGCTGATCCTGGCCCGCAGGGGGCGGGGGCACATCACTCTGCTGCACCCCTCCCCTCGGTGAACACTGCCCCGGACCCTCCTCCCGGGCTGGACTTGACCCCACCCCCTCAACTCTTGGTGTGGCAAGTGAGACCCTTCCCCTCTGCTTGTCCGGTAGCGCTTCTAGGGGCCCCAGCCCCAGCCCCAGCCCACAGTTCCTCCCGGCCTCTTCCCGGGTGCCAGGGCCCTGCCGTGTGCCAGGAGCTGACACTGACCAGGAACTCCCCGTTAATGACCAAGGCCATCTTGACCTGTGGCAGGAGCTGGCTCCTCCGATGGTCCTTCTTGTCGCCCTTCAGGTTGTTGTTGCTCTCCCAGTAGGCCTCCAGGATCCGCCTGCAGGGGCCCGGCCGGGGCTCAGCCACGCCGGCCACACAGGCTTCCTTCCACCCACTCCCCTGCTGGCCTTGGTTTCCCACTCTGGGAGTTCAGCCAGGCAGAGACCCCAGGGCCACGCAGGGGCAGTGGTTGCCCCGCCCCCACCGACCCCCCCAACTCGGGTACATCTTCCTAACCCCCACTTCTTACATTATCTCCTTCTCTTCCAGAATGATCATGTTCTCTGAGAGCAGCTGGCAGGCAAAGCCGATGTTCACCGCTGTCTCTGCAAACCAGCACACTCAGCCCCTCCACAGCGCCTGCCTGGGGGCCACGCCCACCCTGCCCATCACAGCACTGTGCCCCTCCCCCTAGCCACAGCAACTGGTTCCAAGGCGGGCATGTGGCAAGGTCAGCCAGTAAGAGCCAGCTCTGTGACTTTGGTTGCAGCTTGGGGCACAGGGGGCCCTGATGGCCTGTCTGAGGGAGATGAGTCCAGGGCGAGGGCCAAAGGACCATCACATCATGCCTAGGGTCCCAGGGCACTCTAAGGAACTCAGAAAAATGACTAAATTTCTTTAAAAAAAAAAAAAAAAAAAAAAAAGAGGAAAAAACTGAACCTAAGAACCCAGCCTGGATATTGGTCTTTATACCAGTACTGCTGTAAACATTTGGTGTGTACGTGCCTCCTGCCCACAGAAGTCCTAAGGCAGCCCTGCTGGTGCCCATGCCCCCGGTCCTAGGGAAGCCTCGAGGGGTGGGGGAGTCAGGGTTCCTGAGATTCCAGGCTATCTTGGGCCCTCGGTGGCTGGGCAAACTTCGTAGGTGCCCGAGCTCTCTGAGCACTATGGGCCACCATCACACAAGGGTGATGAGGGCTGCACCTCTCGGTGGTGCTTAGAACAGCCCCAGCCCAACCGAGGGAGGTGCCCAGGGGACCCCAGCATTTTCTGTTGCTCCCAGTCCTCTCTTCCCAGGGACAAGGTGGAAGGCAATGCTGAAGCCAGACAAGGGGAACGGGCTGGCGATGGCGCCTGGGCAGGGACGAGCTCTCCTGCCCGCGTCCCTTCTCCTGGTGCTGGGGCAGCCGCTCCAGGACCCACCTTGCTTGTCCCCTGTGAGTACCCACACTTTGATGTTCCCCTGCTTGAGACAACGGATGGTGTCGCAGACACCGTCCTGGAGCCTGTCCTCGATGGCCGTGGCTCCCAGCAGCTAGGGGAACAGGGACAGACTGAGCAGGGACCTGGCTCCCTGGCAGGGCCAGGGAGCTGGAGCCGGGTGATGGCACCCCTCCCCCCGGTGCACCACCCACCTGGAGGTTCTGCTCCATCTCCTCATACACCTGGTGCAGGGCGTGGGCCCGGTTCTGCAGCAGGATGCTGGCCTCCTGGTGCCGCTGGTGCCATGCCTCGTACACGTCCTTGTCCACCTCCTTGTAGGCCAGGCACAGCGTCCGCAGGGTCTGCTCAGCAAAGGACTGGGCACCAGGCAGGCAGGAGGGCGCCGGCACCCTCTCAGCACCACCGGACTCCCCAGGCACCCCTCGGCCCCTCTCCCTCTGCCTGCGCTCACCCAACCTGCCCCCTACCCACAGTCCGTCCTCCCCAGAGAAGGCAGGGATCACGGGCACTCTGCACACACCTGCTCTGCCTCAGCCTCCAGATGCCCTGCTCTGTTTTGCCTCCAGACCTTGCCTCTGCTACTGCCCCCTGCCAGAAACACCCTCCCTACACTTTGGGTGGTAGATGCTAACGATTCCTCAAGACCCTGGGTGCAGCCCTGCCGGACCCCTCCCCAGTCAGGGCTCCCCCAGCCCTGGACCCCTCCCTCTGACCCCTCAGCTCAAAAACGTCTGCACCCCACACTGCGCCTCGTTTTTCAAGGGTCTGAGTGAGGCCTCTGGGGTTGGGGGACAGGAAAGATCTGGTGAGACTATGTCTCCAGACCCCAGGGAGGACCCAGGGGTGCTCTGGGGGCCGGATGGCCCTGAGAAAAGTACCCATCATGGCTCCTTACATCCACTCACCCCCCAGCCCTGCCCCAACAAGTGGCCCCCGGTCTCGCTTCCATTCCTGACTGGAATGGACTTGAGAGGTTGAGCTTGGACGTGGCAGGGGCTCCCTGGTCATCAGGAGCTCCCGACAGGCCTTTGCAACTCTTGTGCCTCAGTTTATTTGTCCATTACATAAGCCATCCTGCCAGGCTCCTGGGCTCCAGGTCATTATTCTGACTGCACCTCCTCTGTTCTGGGTCCGAAACCAGACGCCAGCCCCCTACTCCTCTCTTCCCACAGAGCAGGACATTCTGGGAGGCTCCAAGTGGAGGGACACAGGAGAGTCTTTCCACAAACATCCCCTGAGGTGCTGGGGGACACTGGGGACCCACAGGGTCAGGGCTCGGCTGGCATGACAGGACAGCCCCATGTTAGGGTCAGGACAGGAACAGCTCCCTGGCGGTGGGGATCTATGGCTGAACCTTGAGGACCAAAGGATCCTGAGCACCAGAGTGGAGGAAGGCATCCCAAGCAGAGGAGATAGCATGTGCAAAGGTCCTGAGGCAACACCTGAGCATGGAGGAAACTGAAAGCTAGAAACAGGGGTTTCGGGCAACCTAACCAGGGCAAGGAGAGACCAAGCTAGAGAGGTCAACAGGAGACAGAAAGACACAGCCTGGGAAGTTGGACCAAGGCATCTGGGCTTCACCCTGGGAGATGAAAGTTTTAGGGCAGAGAGAGCTGAGCAGGTCCTGGAACCTAGGCCTGGTTGGGAGGAGGGGTAGCATCCAGGGCAGAAGTTCAACCACAGGATGTTCTTGTGTGACTCAGAAAAAGATGTCCCCTCTGGGCAGGGGTGTGTGTGTGTGTGTGTGTGTGTGTTGGGCAGAACAGTGCACAACCTGACCAACTGTACATGGCCACTTTGGGTACTTGAGCCAATTTCTCTGCACACTGGCCTCCCCTGCCCTTCTCCTGTGCCCTTGACCCTGCCCCTCCACCCTCCCTTCCCACAGAGACTCACGGCCAAGGCCGCCTCTGTGGTCCACTCTGTCATGCCTTTCTTGCCCAGGCGTTCATAGATGACTGTGTCGGCACCTTTGGTGTAGAGGTGGATGGAGCCTTCGGGGGTGCGGACTGCAGAGGAACAGGCCTGGCTACCCACACACGCTCCCCTGCCCACCTGCCCCACCCCAACCCGGGGCTGCAGGCGCTCACCCAGCACTGACATCCGCTTGCGCACGCTGTTGAAGTCCATCATGGCCAGGACCTGGTACACCCGCACCTCTCCCAGCTCCATCACAGTGATACTGTCCTGTGTGCGTGCCAGGAAAACGTAGCCAAAGTTTCGGGCCGCAGTGACCAGTGCCTCCTCGTCCGGGGAAGCTGCCTGGTACAACAGCTGGTCTGGCCGGGAGGGGACAAGGGTGGAGGAGGGGGCAGGGTCTGAGAGCCTGCCCTTGTCGGGGATCCGTCACCCACTTGCAGAAGGGCCGGCTTCCATCTCCTTAGCACAGGGAAGAAAGGGACACAGTAGGTGCCCACAGGTATTTGCATAGTTATGGCCAGTCTCTTGGGGCCGCACAACCTCTAAGTCCAATAAAGGAAGGTGGGCATTTGGGTCTCAGTCTGCATGACTTCCCCCTCCTGGTGTGATGACAGACCTGGATGGCCTCTGTGTCTGGAAGAGGCTGGGGCTTGGGACCTGGGCCTGAGTACCCTCTGAACGGGATGAGAGTAGCCCTGGGAGCTGGGCGGGACAACCTCTAAGGCCTGGCGAGCGTCTCTAGAGCCCAGGGCCCGAGCACCCTCTAAGCAGGCTCACTGTTCTTCTCCTGCACCATCACCGTGTGGCAAATGGCCAGCAGGCGCCAGAACTCGCGCACCCTCTGGTCCTCATTGGCCTGCACGGCCTGCAGGAGCTCGGCGTTGCGGAAGAGAAACTTCCTGTCAGCAAACTTGTTCCAGAGGTAGGGGTCCTCCTGGGGGACGGTGGGGGGACAGGCCAGCTTTGAGTGGGTCACTGTCCGCGCCCTCGACCATCCAGTGCTCCAAGGCAGCCAGGGCTCACCTTGCATGGGGCCTCCTTCTCCGGGCCTAGGGAAAGACCTTGTTTCAGGCCTCAGATCCCAGGACTCGCTGGGAGCCCTACAGCCCACACCTCCGCAACCCAGGTCAGGCCGCCTGGGGCCACCGGAGGCAGCGGGGCCGGCGGGCCTGGGCCCCAGCCCCCAGCCCCAGCTTCACTTTCTGCTCGGAGGAGGAGTAAGAGGCAGACGTGTCCCTGCGGACCCGGGAGGGTGGCCCGCAGTGGGGCTCAGCCCCGCGGAACATGTTGGTTGCATCTCCTCGTGGGCTTTTTAAAATCTGGACTCAGCCACCTGCTTTGAAACACTACGTGACTTCACATAAAAACCGGGCTCCAGAGCCCTTCTGTACACATCAGAGGACCTGGCTGGGGGCTGATGCCGCTCAACACAGACCCCACTGCCCCACATCACCCCGAGGCCAGGCCTGCCTCTCACACTGGTGGCTGCCCACCACGCCCAGTTACTACTCAGTTGGGTCCTCTGTCGTCTCCTCATCTAGACCACATCCACTAGTGATAAACTAGGCCAGGGGTTGGCGCACTGCGTTCTCAACAAAGACTGGGCAGCCTGAGCGGCTAGAAATTCTGACTTGTGGGTCCTTTACAGGAGGAGTTTGCCGATCCCCAAATGAGAGGATGCTGTTTGGGGACAGTTCTGTGGCACAAATCTGGGTGGGATTCTGGGGGTGGGGCCGCGTGCTCGGCAGGCCAGAGGACGTCAGTGAGGCCCACTGAGGCCCCAGGGCAGTCGCGGCGGCCCCCGGGGCGGGGCGGGGCGGTCCTTGCCGCGGGCGAGCTGGAAGGGGCCGGGCCGGGCGGCCCCGGTGGGGAAGGGGTGCCGGGCTGGGGCCTCACCGTAGACAACGCCACTGATGCAGCACTTCCTGAAGGCCATGACATTCTGGGTGAGCGTGCCAGTCTTGTCGGAGAAGACGTACTCCACCTGGCCCAGCTGGTCGTTGAGGCTGGTGCTTCGCGCTTTGGCGGGCATGTCCTGGGGCTCGTAGTACATATGCACGTCCCAGTTGATGAAGATGCTGTTCCCCAGGTAGATGAACTCAGCCCTGCCGACGCACAAGGCACGCCGGGGGTCACGCCCCAGCCTGGCCAGCGGGCAGGCTCTCCGGCTCCTCCCTCCCTCCCTAGCAGAGGGCTGCGGAGGGGCGGGTCGGAGGCCCCGGGGGCTCACATGATAAACATGGCCATGGGCACCATGACGCTGAGCAGGATGAGGAAGCCCCAGAAGTTGAAGAAAGTCTCCGTGGCCACACTACGCACGTGCTTGGCAGACACATAGTGATGCTTGGCCTTGAACTCCCTCACCTTGAACCAGAAGCCCAATGTCAGGGCCCCAGAGATCAGCACGAGGGACAGAAAGATCTGCACAGTGGATGGGAATGGGGCACAGCGTGAAGGGAGCGCCTGGGAGGCACCAAGACCCCCCAGGGACGCGCCACCCGGGA
Organism: Camelus ferus; assembly: GCF_009834535.1. Lineage (NCBI taxonomy): Eukaryota > Metazoa > Chordata > Mammalia > Artiodactyla > Camelidae > Camelus > Camelus ferus. Next base: position 26,270,619 of record NC_045717.1, on the reverse strand, counting down.
CTCCTGCGCTCAGCGTGGAAGGACGAGCCCAGCGATGGGGTGCCCCCAACTCCGCATCCAGACAGGCGGCGGGACGGGGGGGAGGGGCAGTGGGGGGGGGCTGCGGTTTTGCTGGGCTTCGTGGCTGCTTTTTTTTTATTATTATTATTTTAATAACTTTTAAAATTTCTTAAAAAATTTTTTTTAATGGAGGTACTGGAGATTGAACCCAGGACCTTGTGCATGCTAACCACGCGCTCTACCGCTGAGCGTACCCCGCCCCCCGCTATTTCAAAAACTCTTCGAAAGATAAGGTTGATTAGGCAAAAAGTTAAGGATTGTTAAATGTCAGTAGAGGAGGACATGTGAGCACTTTATCTCCTGTGGGTTCGGAAGACATCTGAATCAAATTCTGTTTTATGAAAACATTTTTTTAAATTGCCATTTTCAAAAAACATTATCTGGCCCACAAACTTGTCCTTAGGATCAGGCTGCATATTCTGCAGAGCAGGAAAACCGAGGCTGGGAAGAGGACGGCCAGGGCATCTGTCTACAGGGTGGGGCCCTTTTCCTCCCCTCCTCTGTGCCCCCCCTCCCAGGGCAGGGGCTTGGGGGAGCTCACCAGGACCACCAGTCTGTTCATCAGAAAGTCTAGCTTGGTTCTCTTCAGATGGATCTTGCCGCAGTTCTTCATGATCTTTGTATCAAAACCTGCAGGGTTTTCATCCATCCGTCTGTCCATCCATCCATCCCTCCCTCCCTCCCTCCATCAGTCCATCCACCCACCCATCCATCCACCCCATCCATCCCCCCATTCTCCACCCCTCTGTCACCCAACCCATCCATCCACCTGCCACCCATCCTTCCATCTACATACAAGCACCCCGTTTTTTCCAGTCAAAATAAAGGTCCTGGCTCAACATGTCCATTTGCACAGTTTCGGAACTGAGGGTCCAGAGAAACCACGCCAGGAGCCCCTCATCACACAGCGGCCTGGCCTTGTGAATTCTTGCCGATGACTGCAGGGTTCTCACCACCCACCCCCGACCCGGGGCCACGCAGGACACCACAGGGGCGGGCCCAAAGTGGCTGTACCGGCATAGATGACCAGTCCATAGCAGGTGTCCGTGTTGCGGACCCTGCAGCCCCGCAGGAGGATGTTGCCACTGTCCAGGGGGTGCTTCTTGCCCTTCCACTCTAGGCAGCCCACGAAGTGGTGCATCCGGCTGTTGGGTTCTTCACACACCACTTTGCCTGTGGGCAACCTGGCGGTCAGGGAGCCAAGGGCACGGCTGGGCCCAGACATCCCTCCCCAGTGGGGGACTCAGGGCATATTCCCATCACCCCCAGTCAGGGCCCTGCATGGCCCCAAACCAGCCCCATTGGCACCTCCACTCCCACGCACAGCCTCCTCCTGGAGGCTCCAAAGCTGGCCCTTTCTGGCCTCAGGGCCTTTGTGTGTGCTGTTCCCTGTTCCCACACTTACACCTCCTCAGGGAAGCCCTCCTTGGTCCTCCTGCCAGATCAGGTGCCCCCCACCGAACCCCTTCCTCATGGTTGTTTTGTAATAAGGCTGGACACTGCCTCCACTGTCACGTTGATCTGAGGGATATGCTATAGGCCTGGAATAAGCCCGCCCATTAAAAGCTATCCCAGCCCCAAGGGCCTAGGAATAAACAACACCGATGACAATGGGAGACAACTGGAAGCCTCCTCAACCCCCAGCACACCCCACTACCACCTCCAACCCAGTAAGCTGGGGAGCCTTTGCACCCACCACACAGGGGGCCGCCATGGGGACCCGGAGTGGGGAGATGGGTGGGTCGGCTCTCACCTTGGAAGGCTGCCATCTTCTTTATGCTGGTCAGCTCGTGGTGGGTGATCGGCAGGGCCTGCCTGAACTTCAGATTGGTTTCCCTGGTGACCAGAAGGGGAGCCAGGCGAAAGCTGGGGCAGACAGCGCCCAAGCAAGGTGTCCCTGGCCCCCCCGACATCTTCCCTGAGCACCTACGGGTGCGCTGGCTGCCAAGCAGGAGGCTGAGGCCCAGAGAGGGAGAGTACCTTGCCCCAGGTCACACAGGGCATTTGCGAAAGGGCCGAGGCCAGACCCTAGGCCTCTGTGCTCTGAGGGCAGTGGCCCCTGGCACACTGTGGAGCTTCCAGAAATGTACAAGGAAGGGGTGTCCCCTTCCTGTGGTTTCATCTTATTGCCCCTGCTGGTTCACGAGCGCCTCATCCAGGCTCCCAGGACCACAGCCTCCCAGTGGGCTTGGCAAGCAGCTCTCTGGCCACTGGGGAAGGCCTCACCCCCAAGGCCCAGTGATCACCGGCCTCACCCGTCAATGTCAGCTGTCTCCACGTAGCACAGGCTGCTGGGCTCCGTGCTGGCCAGCAGGACCAAGTCAGCCTGCGGGGGGAGGCAGCGGCGGGGGTGGGAGGAGAGGGCATTGCATGGGCGTAGGGAGTTGAGTGGGCGGCGGCCCTGCCCTCCAGCCCACCAGCTCACCGGCACGATGCTGTCCTTGTGCAGACAGACCACGTCTCCCACACACAGGTTCTTCCATTTCCTCCACAGGAAGCTGCGCGGGGCGGAAGCAGGGGGCAGCAGGTGTGGGGGCCCCTTCCCAGCCTTGGAAGTCCCACCCTCCACCCACCGGCCTGCCCTGGTGGAGCTGGAGGAGCAAGGGGGGGTGCCAACACCCAGCCTCTGCTCCTGCTGCCCCCACCCGGGGGCCTCAGCCCACAGGGCAGGGCTGCAGGCCCATTATTCCCTGCCCGCCCCCTCCTCCCACATTCCAAGTCCAGACCTTCCTGCCTTCCCCTTCGGCTGAACTCAACTCTGCCTCATCACAGGGCCCATCCCAGGCCTGGTAGACAGCAGGTGCCTCATACGTGCTGGCCTGGGTACCCCCACTGTCAGACGCAGCCAGGATGTCAGGGAGCGTGGGAGGTGCTGGATGATCTTCGGGGCACCCTCCCTGTGGTGCCCGACCTCGGCTGTGCTGGGGGCCCTGGCTTGCCCCAGAACGGCCTGCACCTGGCACCCAGCACCCAGCACCCAACACCCCGTAGCCAGCGGCAGAGCCTCACCTTTTCCCCATCAGCACCTGGCACGGCCTGTTGTTAATGATCCTGTCGCTCATGTGTCGCCCCTGGGCCAACGGGGGCAGTCAGAGGATGACACTCCCCCCGTGCAGCCCAGGGGAGGGTGCAGACACAGGTGCCTGCTGGCTAGCCCTCACCCTGCTATCTGTCCAGCGACCCTGCCCTCAGGGAGCAGCCGCGGGAGGGCAGGTTCTACTTGCCGCCCGAGCTGACTGTGCATGACCCGCCATCTCCCCAGCAAGCTCACGGTCCTGAGGCCCCTACCTGTCCTCTGTGCCCCCCCGCCCCTCCCTGCCCCACTCACAATGTCGTCCACCAGGTCTCGGGTGGCCCGGATGATGAGGAGACAGACAAGCGGGGCGAAGAGAGTGAACCAGGGCAGCGTGGAGATCTCGGGGACGCCCTGGCATGGAGGGTGGGTCACGCTGGCCCCTCAACCAGGGCACCCGCAACTGCCCGCCGCCCTCCTGCCCAGCGCATCCGGCCCCACAGCCTGGCATCCTGTGTCCCACCTGTGTGCCCCCTGCTGACTGCCAGGGCCCAAGCCCGGCCACCTCCCCCTGCAAAGCTCAGGGCAACTGCGCTCCAGACCTGCCCCCTGCCTGGAACTTCTCTCCAGGGCTGCCTCCTCTCTCTTCCATGCCCAGCTCCCATGTCTTCTCCTCCAGGAAGCCCTCCCAGCCCCAAGCTGGTTCCCTCCTTGGGGACCTAGCTCTCACTGTCTCCCCTCCTTGTAACCCTCGGATCTGAGCTCTAAGTGGCCCCCAGACCGGTCTGGGCAGGGGTTCCCGTCCCCATCACTGGTCCCTACCACGTGGTTTGATGACAGTCAACCTCACCAGTCCCTGAGCCACCCGAAGACAGGCGTGAGGGCCACCACCAGGCCCCCAGTGCCCAGAACAGGACCTGCCTTCAGTAGGTGCTCAATAAATATTTATCGGATCGATGGATAAAAGCGGAGTGTCTCACTTTACTCAGAACTGAATGAGACACTAGGTGGGGGCTGGAGTGTTCTGGGAACAGTCCCACCCCACACAGGGCCCACCTCCACCCTCCACCTCACCCTCTTCACCCATGACCAGCCCGATGCCAGGAAATGACCCGGCGGGTCCCAAGAACCTGGTCTTTCCTCCTCGCCCTCTGCGGTCAGCTCCGCCTGCTGGGGCCAAAGGGGTCATGTGGCCTCCTCCTCAGATCGGTAGGAGCCACCCCTGCGCCCTCATCATTCAACATACATTGAGCGCCTCCTGTGTGCCAGGCCCTGGGCCGGGCAGCAGGCACCAGGCCGCGGGGAACTGGCCCCGAGGGCACTCCCAGTGTGTGTGGAGCCGGACGTTGACCCAGAAAATACACAGACGATCATGCAGCAAAACCACCTGGGTCTGTCTGCAGAGCCACGCAGGAGGGTGGGAAGGGAGAGCTTCCTGGGGGAGGCGGCCTGAGCAGGGGGAAGGAGCGGCGTGGGCACAGGCACTGACCCCCTGGGGCTGCCCCCACCAGCACCACCTGGAGGATGATGATAAGAAGGAAGTAGAGGTTGGACGCGCGGTGGAACTGCTCGTACAGGTTCAACGGCAGGAAGGAGAAGATGTTGTACTTGGCTGTGTGGATGACATTCCTCTGGAACAAGAGCCAGCGTGGGGGTGCTGCCCAGGCCAGGGGGCCCCACCGCCCACCCTGTCCGACCCCGCCCTCCGGCCTCGACCAGCATCAACCAAGCCCCTACTAGGTGCAGACTCCCAGCGCGCGACCCCAGGACTTCCCAGAGCGAGCCGTATGCGGGAGGTTTAGGTAGAGCCTGAGGGACACACTGCACCATGAAAGTTTCAAAAGCTTCCTGTTAACGTATTTGAACCTGAACTAGGGTGGGGCAGAGTAGACCCTCGAAACTCCAGTACCAAACCAGCGATTCCATGAGGACAAACACGAAGCAGGTGCAGGCGGAGGCGGAGCTCGGGTGGCCACCAAACTAACCCTGCGGGGAGACCCCAACAGGCCGGCAGGGCAGGGGTGCGGGGGCACGGCCGGGCCTGCGCACCTTGTACTTCCTCCTCTGCCAGCACAGGAAGACCTTCTCCTTGAACTGGCGGTTGTAGGCCCGGTTGTTGGCCTGCACCTCCCAGGTGAATGCTGCAGCCGGAGAGGGCGGGCACCGCTCAGGGCCAGGGGACAAACATGGGCTAACGACACCCCAGAGGAGGGCTAATGGGGCCTGGGGGACCCAGGGCTGTGGGAGCCGATAAACAGATGAGAGGGCCCAACAGTAGGCGCTGGAGGAGCCCAGGTGGATCTGAGGAGCAGCCCCTCGCCCACCAGCCACCCTGCGCTGGTCCCTAGGCCTGGGAGACCCATTCACTCCCACTTCTTCTACAGAGAGGTAAATGCGGTCCCCCGACGGGCTGCGAGGTGTCCGAGTTTCCATGTCCAGCCCACATAGTAGCCCCAGTTCCGAGCCCACCTTTCAGTCATAGGGTTTTGAACTATTTGTAACCCGCCAAGAACTCCACGCTGGGCCTTCTGTCTCCCCACTTCAGCCGCTACACTTGAACATCCCTTGGCTTGGTCCACTGCAGGCCCCCTCCCCCAGCCCCTGCCCGTGTCTGAGCTCAGCCCGGAGGTGCACCTGAGTTCGTCTCCTCCTCAAGGTCTTCTCGGTCCTCGAGACTGCCCATGTTGGTGGGGCTGTCGGGAAGAGGAGCCTGAGGTCACACCCTTGCTGGAAAGAGCTCTTTACTCTGCCCTCTTTGAGATGTCACTTCCCACATCTATCTGCTGTCCCCTCACCAGGCTCTGAAGGTCCAGTCGCCGGCTGTGTGTCCTTCCCCATTACAGTCACCTGGCCACTGCTCCCCACCCCCATGGCCACTCACAGTCCAGGCCTCCATCTCCTCCCCTGGGATGACTGCACCCAGGTCCTCCTAAGCCTCCCTGCTCCCCTTCCTGCCCCACTCGGGACACAATGTCCAGCCTGGTCAGGTGCTCAATCAGTGTTTGTTGACCGACTAAGTGGGGCCCTGGGGTTTCTACGCCACATCTCCAAGTGTGTGTATGGCTAAAGGGCTCTGGGAGGTCTGAGTGTGATCTTGGGGAGCTAACTGAGATGGAGGAGATGGTGACACCCGACTTACACAGAACCCGGAACCTTCCCACTGCTGGTTCACGGTCACTCCTAGTCCTTCAATGCCCTCGGCAGCTCCCCAGATGACCCCACCCCAGCGCTCAGCAGCCCCTCTCTCCATGCCTTTGCCCTGCTGTTCCCTCTGCCAGGAGCACCCGTCCTGCACGCCTGGCCAGAACCTCCTCACCCTTCTGCTCTCAGCTCATACTTCTCAGACCGTCCAGGCTTCTGGCGCCTCCTCCTCTGGGCTCCCTCTCTGCCTGGGTTGTCCCCCATCTCAGTTCTGACCACCCACTCTCCTCTGCTTTCAGCTGTCTGGGCTGCCGGCTGAAACTGGAACCTCCCCAGGCATGGACTGCTGGCGTCTAAGTCATTGGTGTCCCTGGGGCCCGGGGGTAGGGCCTGGCTCAGGACCAGCTCTGAAGCTCCTGGGAGCCTGAGCAAGGCCAGCGCCCATTCACCAGATGAGGTAAAGTGAGGCTCAGGGTGAATGAGGCTCAGCCAGTGCGACCTGTAGTGGCGGGAGCCCAGAGTGGGGTACAGATGGAGTTGGAGGGATGCTGAGATGGCCAGGATCTACACAAAGTTCACCTGAGGGCAGGACACGCCGACACACCTCCCCGCCTCCGGGCTTGCTTCCCCCCACTCCCACTCTCAGCTCACCAGAACGCCCACTAACCCCAGGGAAACCCCGAGCACTCCCGCAGCGAAGCTGCGCAGGGTTCGATGCCTAGTCCCGGGGGCCTCCCTGGACGGGAGATTCAGGTCCACAGGACACCGGGCACTCCGGCGCCAGTCCGGACCCTGCCCGGCGCGAACCTCTAGAGGGCTCCCTCTCCGCCGCCTCCGCGACCTCCGGCCCCTTGGCCGGGTACAGCTCAGAGTGCACGGGCGCCCGGGGACGTACAGCTGCGGGATCGCCGCCGCTCACCTGCGCGGCCCGGGGCAGGTGGGGCCGGGCTGCCTGGGGCAGTCCGCGGGTGTCCAGGGCGACGGACGTGGTGGGGCTGTTAGCCCGGGGCCAACGGGCCTGAAACGGGCGGCGCGGGCGCTGGGCGGGGCGGAAGGGCGGGGCCTAGGGGCGGGGCCGGGCAGAATACCGGGGTCGAGGGCGAGGCCAGGGTAGAGATGGGGCGGGGCGGGACCCCAGGAGGCGGGGCCAAGACCGAAGGCGGGGCTCCAGGCAGAAGGCGGGGCCTAGGGGGGCGGTCAGGGTATAAGGTGGGGCCGAGCTTGGGAGGCCGTGGAGAACAAGGCCAGATGGGGGCGGGGTTGGGGGCGGAAGGCGGGGCCGAGCAAGGGAGGCCTGGAGGAAACGGGCCGGAGGGTGCAGGGCAGGAGGCGGGGCCTTGCAGAGATGGGTGGGGCCTCAGGGAGCAGGACTAGGTTACGCCAGGCCTTGCAGAGAGGGCCAGAGGAGGGGTGGGGCAGGGTGGGGTTTGTGGGCGGAGCCGACTGGTGCCTGTCTACCTGCGGCCAAGACCCAGGGTTGGGGCCTTGCAGAGGATGAGGTGTGTCAGGGCATGGACCTGCTGGGTCAGTGGGCGGGAACTTGGAGAGCAGAGTGAAAAGAAAGGGCCAAGGTATTAAGGAGCCAGTCATTTAGGGGCGGAACCTTGTGAAGCATGCACTAGGTGGGGTGGGTTGGATCTGGCTGAGCCTGGGCAGGGCCAATGGTTCGTGACTAGGGGCGGAGGAAGGACATGCAGGTAATCGCAGGTAGGCGGGGCGTGAGTCTGAGCTGGCTTTCTGGGTTCTTGTTCATCCCATACCCGTTCAGTGGGCATCTCCTATGCGCAGGTGCACTGTTGGGCGCCAGGCTGGGGAGGCTGTTAAAACCACCGACATCATTGTGCGTGGAAGAAGCCTGCCAGGGTTCTGGCCCAGTGTGTGCCCACCCAGTGCAGGACCGAGGCTCTGGGGGTCTTCCTAAAGGAGGTGACAGGGGTGGAAGTCAGCCATGAGGCTGGGACAGCATCCAGGCTGGAAATGGGGGACCTGAGCCAGGGTGGGTGGCTGTATGGGAGGGTCCCCCTAGGAGGGGCAAACTGGCGGGGAACAGGGAAGGATTAAGCTGGTTTTCATATTCTTTTTAGAATCCCCTGAAGCACGGAAATTGGGAAGATACTTGCTGGGCAACTCCACTGTCCTTTCCCCCCAGCCTTGAGGTCAGTGCCTCCCACTGGCCCAGCCCTGACCCCAGACCAGGGTGCCTGTCTGACTCTGTGCCCCAGTCCTCTTGCCCTGCCAGGGGCCCAGGCATCACCTCTGAGCTGATGATGCTGAGTGAATCAGTGACCAAAGACACAGCAGCTGACCTCCCACAGCAGAGCAGCAGCCCCCTCCCCACGTTTCCTGGGAAGTCCTGCGCACCCGGCAGCTGCTGGGGGTGCCAAGGAAACCTCTCATTTTCTTCAGTCACCCAAGAAACGTCCACCCAGCCCTCCTCAGCCCTGACCGAGGAAGACCCCGGTGGAGAGGGGCTGGGACAGACTGCCCTAACAGTCTTCAGGAGGTAGCTTCCCCGGAGGTGGCTGTCAGGAGTGGGGTCAGGGAACCCCGTCCCCCACCCCATGGTGACCGAGGGGAGAGGACTCATGCTCTGGGGAGGGGGAAAGACACCACACACAAACAGGGCTTCCAGGATGCTGCCTGCACCCTTTATTTAGAAAGCCACTCCCAACTTACAGAAGGGGGGGAAAGTCACCTGGTCCCAAGGACCCCCAGAGGGACGTGCCCATGCCGGTGGCAGGGGTCTGACTCAGACGAGAACCCTCCCTCAGAGCCCTAGTGGACAGAGGATGTTGCCTGCCATTCCAGCTCACCGCCATTGCTGCAGCCGTCCAGCCATGGCAGCGGCGCCCCCCAAAGGTGCGCCCTGAGGGGGGTTCAGGATGGAGAAAAACAGGACACTGGCCCCAGACAGCTGAGGTACATGTGAAAGGAGTCACTTCCATGGGCCCGGACTCTTGGAACTTTCCACACACACAAAAGCACTAGAATCATTCACTTGAGATGTCTGACTTTTGTTGTGATTAGCAGCAATCTTCCTGTGTTCAACTACACGGGTTACTTTTTTTGTCTTCTTTTCAGCAGAGACTCCTGCATATCCTGGCTCCTCCCTTCCCTCTTCAGAACAGTTCCTCAGAGCTATCTGAGAGGCTGTCTCCCCGGCTATAGTTCTCAGTGAGTTCCTGAAGTAAAACATAACTCACAACTTCTAGGTCGTGTGGTTTTTCCTCAGTCGCCACCCCCCAGGACCTCAAGAGGGAAGGAACCTGGTTCTCCTCCGCAGCCTCCCCTTCCCAAGTTAGCTTCTCAGACATGCAACATGCAGCGGCCGTCCGGGTTCCCCGGCCCCCAGCTCACAGGAGGTGGCCGCTGGCTCCACTGTCACAGCACCCCAGGGGGCCAGAAGCATGACAGCCCCTGGATCAAGGCCTTCCAGGGCCCTGGATCTGCTCTGGAACAGTTGTCCAAGGGCACCAGGTTGGTTTTCATGAAGTGGAGCAAGGCCCCATTCCTGAGCCCCCGTTAGGGGGTGGGTCCTGGCCACTGAGGCTGTGTCCTCCGCCTTGCATGGAGGGCCACATCTGACACCAAAATAAACACCTCCAGACGCCACGAGCTCTAAAATCAATACAAACATTTATTCTGTCCCTGCCTGGGGGTGGGGGAGAGGGGCTGGGGAACCTGGGGGCTGCAGGGCTTTAGACAGCCTCCCTGAGGAGGGTGGGGCTCTGGCGGGAAGACAGTGTCCAGAGGCAGACAGGCCCCGGGGCGTCCGGAAGGCGAGGCCCTGGGGGCTGACAGAGGGGCTGGCTCGGTTCCCAGAAGTCACAGGGCCCAGGTGGGCTGGGGGCTGAACTCCCGGGTCCCAGTGGCTGCTGGGGCGCCAGCTGGCTGCTCCCAGCCCCGCCCCACCCCTCAGGAGGGAAGGCAGCACCAGGGTCTCGCTCTTCTGGGTAGAGGAAGACAACTGTGCAAGTCATCAGCTTTAAATTAAAAATAATAAAAATAACAATACAAAATAAAAAGACAACCCCTGTCTCAAACACACCCTCGACAAGCCTGCCTGGCCGCCTCCCACCCACCACCCAAGAGAAGCGGTGGGAGCAGGGCCTGGCTGGGGTGCGGGCAGCATGGGCCCGGCCTCGGCCCATCGAGTCAGCAGCAGTCTCCAGAGGACAGAGGTCTGGGGGCAGAGAGGCAGGGACGGGCGTGAGGGGGCGCGGCGGGGGCGCAGGGCTCCAGGGTCGCTCTTGGCATTGGGCTCTCTGCCGCCAGCTCGTCCCGTTCTCTCGGTTTTCCGTGTCTTGGTGACGTGGACAGGGTTAGCTCTCGAGATTTATTGCACTGTTTTGGAAGAGGCCTGGGGTAGAGGGCGGGCCGGGGCTGTGGGAGAGGCGGGCAGGCAGGCGGCGGTCACCGCTTGGTCTTGGCGTCTTCTCGGATCTTCCAGATCACCAGGTGCATACAAGCACTGGCGTCCTCACTGGAGCTGTGCCCGTCCACTGTTGGGGGACAGATGCGTCAGGGAGGGGAGCCTGTGGGGCCGTCCCGCCCCCCGGCCCAGCCCCTCACCGTTGTCCTGGATGATCTGTCTGAGGTAGTCGGCCATGAGATTCCGCAGGGAGCGCTTGTAGGGGAGGCCCAGGCGGTGCGGGAAGAGCACAGACGTGTCCACCACGGTGCTGTGGATGACCTGCAGGCGGACAGCCGGTCAGGGACCTCAGGGCTCAGGGCCCCAGGAGGACTGGGGTGGAAAGGTGCCTGGGACTCCGTAGGGTTCCAGAGGGCATGCTGGGGAGGGAGACTCGAAATGCCCAGTCGCGGACCCCACAGCTCCCTCCCTGGGCTGAGGGTGGGCTGGGGATACCTTCAAGGCCAGCAGGTCGCTCTCCAGACTGTGGCCAATGAGGATGGTGTCTGCACTGAACATGCTCAGCAGGACGGCCTGGACGTCCCGGAGGGAGATGCTCGTGTCTGCCAGGTCGGCCTCGGTCACCCCTGAAAACCTGGAGGCGGGAGGACAGAGGCCTTGGAGGGGCTGGGGAGGGCTCGGGGGCCCCCAGCACAGAGGCCGGGTAGGAGCCGGGCTGCAGGCAGGGAAGCTGGGCCCCAGACAGGAACAGGGGTCCTGCACAGGCTCTCAGCTTCTGGGAGGTTGGGATGGGGCGCACCTGGTGTTATAGTCGACGATCTCGTTGTCTGGCCTGACAAAGGTGTCATACACAACCTGCAGGTCCGTGTCCACCACTGTGACACGCGTCAGCTCCAGGCCGTACGTGGTGTAGGACTGCGAGGTCAAAGGACACGCCTCAGAGACAGCGTCCTGGCAGCCCCTCCCACACACCACGTCATAAGGCCACCCCTGGTCCCTGAGCCCTGCAGGCAGAGGCTCAGGCCCCACCTTCACTGGCGTTCAGTTATGAGACCTGAGCCAGAGGCCCCCTGGGCTCCTCTCGGAGTCAGAGAGGGCGTGAACCTGGGGGCCCTTCCCCAAAGCCAGAGTTGTGCTCCCGATATCCAGGTAGCCTCCGAGCACAGAGGGGGCCCTGTGTGTGCACTGGGCGCTGGGGGACATGCTGGGTTCCTGTGCTCGGGGAGGTGTGCCCGGCTGCTGGTCACTCTCTCATCTGAACACCCGCACCCTCCAGGCTCTGGCAGAGGAGCAGGGACACCCCTCGGGTGGCAACACCACCACAGTACCACAGCTCCTGAGGACTCGGGAGGCCACAGGCAGCCAGGCTGACTCACCATTTCACAGTCGAGGGCGTAGATTCCTGGGTGCGAGTCTCCTGAAAATTCTTTCTCAAAGGTCTTCACAAACCCTTCGAGGTTCTCCTTCCGGCCGTCCTGCACGTGTTGCTGAGGGTAGGGGGTTAAGGAATGTGAGGGTGGCACCTCAGAAGGCCCAGCTGCTGCTGGGCGACTTTCAGGGACTGTCCCCCTCTTCCCAAGGCCCCCAGACCACGCAGATGAATCAAGGAGGGGCTAGGGCTCTGGCCCGGGGGGACCATGGAGGGCTCTCCCAGACACTCACCTTGGCAACTTGACAGCCGGCGGAGCCAATGGCGGCCGAGCAGCACGTGTACTGAGTCTCCCAGCCACCGGCCACTGAGGGGAGGCGGCAGTCAGCAGAGTTCCATGTCACCACCCGACCCCGCCCTCCCACAGGGGGTTCCTGACACCCAGTCTGCCCGGGCAGGGGCACCTTCCCCACGCCCTTCCTACTAGGCAGGAGGACTCAGGACAGCGGGCAGGCCCTGGACCCAGGGACAGTCCACAGGCAGCCAGCGGGGAGCTCAAGGGGCTGTGAGTGTTCCCGTGAGTGGGAACTTGCTGGTGGGGCAGCGGGAGGCCTTCCTTTTGAGTGTGAGCACTGTCACAGGAAGGTCTTTGCATGATTTGTCACGAAGAACAATGGAAAGAAAACTACAAGTGATCAGAGCAGGTGGCCCAGCCCAGCAGCGGCCCAGCCCAGCCTCACCTCGGTTCCGGCGCAGCCGCCCCCAGTGGTAGCAACACTCCTCATCCCGCACACAGCGGCCCGAGGAGGACACGAGGTACTCGGCGCCGCAGCGGCAGCAGATCCTGCAGGAGGCTGCGGGTGTGGACGGGGCAGGGGGCAGGGCAAGGTGTCAGGCTGGCCCTGCACCCCCCGCCTGGCCCAGAGCTCTGTCTGAACCCCCGGGGCTGTGCTGTTCCCTTTCCCTGGACGGCGCCCCCTGCCAGCCCAGCCTCCACCACAGCAGCGGTGAGGGAGGTACTCACAGTCCTTGGGCTTCTTCTCCTCAGCCGTGAAGATGACGGCGCCGCCCGGCCGCTCGGGGTGCGGGAAGGGATAGCCATTCTCCTTGAGCTGGTCCTCGCTTAGCAGGTACTCCTTGAGGCGGCCGTACAGGGCGGCCCCTGGGGACAACGGGAGGGGCGGTCGGCCTGTGGGGCTGGGGCCAGGGCCTCTCTTCTTCCACGGGGAGCAGTGGGCAGGGAGGGTAGGAGGGCCGCCAGGCTCACCTTTCAGATCCTCCACTCGGGGGCTGCTGGGGCGACTGAACGAAAAGCTGGTCTTGGCAGCCAACTTGCCCCCCAGAACCACTTCATGGGACACAACCCTCCGGCCACTGGTTTCTGGAAGAGGGGAGGGAAGGGTAACCAGGTTCAGACCCCTTTCTCCCTCCCAAGGGCTCCCCGACCCTCCTCCTGAGGCTGCCCCCTGCAGCCTGATCTCTGGCCAACTTGGGGCAGTCAATCGCCCCCACCTTAACTCTCTGGAGACCAGTAGGCTGCCTGGAAGCCCCTCCACCTCCCCTGGATCTGCCCGGGGTCCTCACCCCCTGGAGGGGAAGGGAAGAACTTAACACAAGATCTGACGGCCTTCTCGGGCTCTGCGTGAGGCCCACGGGGGTGGGGGAGCGGAGGGAGCTGGCAAGGCGAGAGCAGGAAAGCACGGAGGAGCGTGCGGGGCAGAGCGGGCCGCAGCGCTAATGCATCCTCCGAGAGGACTAATGAAGCGACCACCCACACTTGGCGCAGAGCCAGCCGCCCCAGCCTCGCGCTTTGAAGAGGCCCCCATTAGCGGTGGCCCTGAGCTCACTGAGGAGGGCGGTTAATGACCAGGGGAGGCCGTTCTGAGGGCACGGGGCCAAGAGAAGCCGGAGCGGGGACGCAGAGCCCTTGTCTGAGGAGCCCACCAGGCTCAGAGCTGCAGAGAGGCTCCTGTAGCCCAGGGGTGGCCCGGAGTGGGGTGGGGCTCTGCGTCGGGCCCGGGCCCGGGCCTTCCGGGCGTGACTTACTGCTGACGCCGGGCCCGGCGCTGGGGACCAGGCCACGCAGCTTCTTGAGCGTGTTCACGGCGACGTTCAGGTAGACGTTCTTGCTGGGGCTGCGGTCATAGGCCGCCTTCTCTTCGCTGAGCGCCTGTGGGCAGACACCGGGCTCAGCCCCACCCAGCCCCGCCCGCCCCAGCCGGCAGCCGCACCCCGGGCCTCGCACCTTCTCTATGGCTTCCTGGTTAGAAGAGCAAAATTTGAGGCACTCTTCAATAAACAGGTTGAGATAGCGCTGCCGGATGACGGTGGGGACTTTGCCCCCGAACTCTTTCGGGATAATGGGCTTCTTTAAACTCTAGAGAAACACAGAGAGCAGAGGCTGGTGCGCCCACCGGCACCTCCAGCCCCTCCAGCCCTCGGGCATCCCACACCCCAGGCAGACCCTGCCAGAATCTCTGGGCCTTAGTGGCTCATGGCGCCGACAGAGGACCAGCCAGTGCTGACAGGAGGGGAGAAACTGCGGGCAGGGGAGGGGCATGCGGCCCCCTGCTCGGTGTGTCTGTGAACCGAAATGGCTCTGAGAAACAAACCTACAGTTAAAGAGAAAACAAGCGGGAGGACAGGAGAAATGCTGGAGCTGCTGGGGGGCGGGGGTGGGGGGCCGCGGTACCTGTAAGGACGGGCTGTGGGCCACACGCTTGGGGGTGATGGTGGTGGTGGTCTTGGACGCCATGCCTGACAGCGTGCGCGTCTTCAGGGGCTGGCTGCCGGGCTCGGGGCCATTGGGAGGCTGGCTGCTGCTGGCCGAGAGGGTCCTTTTGGCACCTGTGGGGGCTGGCAGGGGGCAGGGACTGTGAGTGCAGGAGGAGAGCACACCCATCACTGAGCTGCAGAGCACCAAGCGGCCGCGGCTGTTCAGCGTCAGCAGGACGTGCATCTCAGAGCACAGGGGGAAGGGCCGGGGCCTGGCCCGCGGGCTGTGGAAGGACATTAGGCTCTATCTGCTTTCCGGCAAGTCCATCGAGATGGGGGAGACGAAAACAGGGCTGCAGAGGCCGGCTCAGGCAAGGCTGCCGCCGGGGTGGTCCAGTGAGTCACAGAGGGCATGGGGAGCCTCTGCCACATGTTCCGGCCCCCGACTCCGAGGCATTGAAGTGTGAGGGAAGAAAGGCCCTGGCTCCTGGGCTAAGGACCAGAGGCTGTGGGATGGCCCAGCCCGGTCACTGAGCAGCCGACCTGCCCACAGCTGCCTGGGTTCTGCCTCTCCCTTTGATGAGGTCACAAACCCAACAGTCTCCTGCCCCAGGGAGGAGGGTGCCCACCAGCAGGGCTGTTCCCCCTTCCGGGGCAGGGGTGCTGGGGTGGCTAGCCCTGAGGAAGGACAGGAGCCGAGGGGACCGAGGCCCGGAGCGGCGGGGCCAGGGCCAGCCTCGCGGGCCACGAGGGAAGCAAGCTGCCGACTGCTGTCCTCTCTAAGGACGTGCACTTTCCAGGGATGGAACGAGAGCTTTAGGGTCATTTAGAGCACAAGGCCCTGGGCTCAGGTGAGCCCCCCAGGGCTCAGGAGAGCAGCCACACCACCTGAGGGCAGTGATGACAGTGACAGGACTGTCCAAAGCCATCAGCGACGACCAGACAACTCGAGAGGTTTTGGAGAGTGTGTCCCTGGTCCACAGTTCAGGGCTATCTCCATGCAGGACCCCAGGGCCAAACCTGTGCCAAAATCCACGAGGAAACCCCTGGCTGACCAACCCCTGGCTCTGAGCTCTACCTCAGGCACTCTGGGGAAGGGGAAGGATCAGAACCTGGAGAATTTTTCCTAAAGGAGGCTCTAGGCACCAGGGAAAACCAGGGAGGTCAGTGGAAGCCTGTATTCGCAGGACCAGAGTGTGCAGCCGCCACTTCGGGGCCAGTTCCTCAAAGGGGCCTTTGAACCAGCAGCAAGGGTGGCCCTGGGGAGCGGGTCAGACAGCAGGGTCCCCCCCGCCAGAGAGAAGCCAGATGGCTCTAGACGTGAACCAGCCCTCCAGACACGTAAGTCCTCAGCCCTAGACACACCCCTGAGCGGCTCGCCCATCCAACTGCTGAGGTGCAGCCCAGCTTCCAGACAAGCCCAAGCCGGCAGGAATTGGCCCTCGGGGTGGGACAAAGAAGAAAAACAGCCCCCAAGCCCCACTGACACCCTGCCGGCTGCAAACCACACCTGGGTAGGAGCCTCCCGAAGACCAGGCAGGTGGGGCGGCCCCGGTCTGCCTAACAAGCTGGGGGAGGGAGGAGGACACCTGTCAGGCTCCCTACAGCCAGCCCCACCACTGCCACCCAAGCCCACAGAGGCCCAGAGCTGTCAGGCCTGCTCCCGCCTCCTGCTGGCAATCAGGAGACTTCCACCCTCATCTTAAAGATAAGCACCCTGAGACCCAGCCAGGCCGGGCTCACAGCCACTGCCACGGTCAGGCTCCTTCTGCTGGACCATGGGCCTTACCTGCAGCCAGGAGCGGGTTGGGGACATGGGCGATCCTTCTCTTCTCGCCTGGGGCCGAGATGTGGACAGAGGATGGCCTCTCGGCCGGCTGCTGGGCAGCCTGGAACCAGCTGGCTGACTCCCTCTGCGCCTGCTGGGCCCGCCGGTAGCACACCTCCTGGGCAGTCGGGGGCCGGGTGGGGAGCGTGGGGCCTTTCCTCGTTGGCTCCGCCTGGGAGATGGCAAATTCCAAGTGCAGGGTGCACATCAAGGGCACCCAGAGCAGGCCACCCGGGGCAGCAGGACAGGGGAACTGCTGCACAGACAGCAGGGACCCCAGGTCCAGGAAGGGGCAGGCCACCCCCAGCACGGGCACCATCTCCTGAGTCTGCACGTATCCTGCAGGGAACCAGCTTGGTGCGTCGGCTCTCAAATTCATCATGCTGCTTCACTACCCCAGGCCTCCCTCCTGGCCCTGCTCTCCAGACTTCTGGCTTCTGACTACCCAGGCTGGGCCCTCAGCCCCTATATAGGCACAGGGTGGGTGGGCACCCGCAACCCCTGGATTAGATCCTGCTTGATTCAATCTTCTCTAGATAGATCTTGCAGGATCTCCTTTGTGGGGGCGGGGTCTGGTGATTGGATTACCTGTAGTTCTCTAGCTTGGAGCCCTGTCTTCTGCCCTAGCCTTCCCTGCATTAGTACACTGACCACCCCAGTGATGGAAGACTGTTCCTGTCTCTGGGCCACAAAGGAGAAAGCCAAGGCTCAGAGAGGTTGCACCACTTGCTTGAGATCACACAGCACAAATGCCCTCAGCCCTGATGTAGGCACAGAGTGAATGGAAATCCCCAGCCCCTAGATTAGATCCTGCTGATCCAATCTTCTCTAGACCTCACTTCCAGAACCCCCTCAGGCGGAGGGAGAATGACTGGATCACCTGCAGTTCTTCAGCTTGGAGCTCTGTCTTCTGCCCCAGCCTTTCCTGCGCTAGCACACTAACCAACCCACCCCCGACCAGTGACTGACAACTGCTCCTGTCTTCAGGCCACGAGGGACAAAACCAAGGCTCAGAGAGGACACCTCACTTGTGCAAGATCACACAGTGTACTCTGGAGCTGGGATCTAGCAGTGTATCTGCTGGAGAGCCGTCCCTCCCTCACTCTCCCTGCCCCGGGCCGCGCTCTCCGCACCACTAAGCGCAACTTGGTGGCTGGTTGTGGGTCCCAGGCACGTCTCTGCAGGACACGGGCAGCACCAAAGGGACCCATCAGTAAAGGAACATGGGGCCTTTGCTTCTGCAGATGGGAGCCCTTCTCCCTCCTGCCAGCCTCTACCCAGGACCCCAGAGGAGGACCTCACCTCCTTGCCTTGCTTGGAAAGATGAGAAATCCTCCTCTTCTGCCCAGGGAACAGAGTGGTCAGCCCTGAATGCCCCTGGTCCTCCATCTTCTCTTCCTTGGGAGGCTGAAACACACGTTCATCCGTCAACGAGGCTCCCTCCTGGGGCCTCAGCTCCCCATGCCAACGCTGGGGCACACAGAGGATGTGACTCCCAGGCCAAGCCGGGAGTGGGCGGGAAGACAGTAACAGGCTTGAAGGTCAGGCTGCCGTGTCCAGACATGTGACTTGAGGCTCTCACCGACTTCCCAGGAGGTGTGCCAGGCCTTCCTCGCAGGTGAGATTTAGCGCTCTGGAGCCAAGTCTCCCCCCAGCACTGCCTGAGCCCTGAGCTCATCTCCAGGCCCCACTGAGAGTGAGTTCTGCAGGCTTGGCCCAGCCCACATACCACCCGCCTGGCACAGGGAAGGGCTCAGAATCATGAGAATGAAGGGGATGAAACTGAAAAGCAAAGGGCCAGGAACAGGGTGGGGCACTAAGGGAGGGACCCAGGGGCAGGGCCGCGGCAAGCCTGTGATCTGAACCCTCAGAAGCTGCAGGCTCAGTGCAGGAGCTGGCACAGCGTGCTGTTTACAGCGAGCTCCCTCTGCCGGCGGAGGTGGGGACACTGGCGCAGGAGACCAGAAAGGTTGAGGCTGGCTGAGTTCTTGGGGGGCTTTTTTGGGGGGGGGGCTGGAGGGAGGAAAGGAGAGAGGGGGGAGGGGGGCTGCATGGGGAGAGGAGGGACCAGGATGGGGAGGATGGGGAGGAGGCCACAGGGAGGAGGCAGAGGGCAGCAGCGGGGGGAAGGGAGCGGGCTGAGGAAGGCCGCTACCCCTTCACGGGAGTGCTCTCAGAAGGGGGCTGCAGAACCCCATGGTGGGGGTGGGTTGTAAGCCGGCGTCCTCTTTCTGGATGGGGTGCAGGGGGCAGCAGGCAGCCAGTGAGGGTCCCTGAGTTCTGAACGAGTTAAGAGGCAGACACGAGACTCCAGTCATAGGCAAAGTCGGGGAGGAGCCCAGCAAGACCCTCACCTGCCGGGCCAGCCGGCCCTTGTCCTCCGTCTTGACCGCGGTGGACTCGTTGAAAATGCGCAGGCACTCCTCCATGGGGTCGGAGTCAAAGTCGACCTCCTTCTCCAGGGCTGAGTAGTCCACGTCAGAACCCGCCCCCATCGAGGACGAGGACGAGGGGGAGGAGGAGGAAGAGGACTGGCCAGCCGAGGGGGGCGGGGAGGCCTTGAGGCGTTTGGGCAGCCCCCGTGCAGCAGAGAGGCCCAGGCTGGAGTCCGTGTCTGAGTCAGAGTCCGAATCGGAGCTGGAGCTGAGGCTGGGGAGGGCAGGCGGCCGGAGTCCAGGCACCTTGGGCCCGGGGTCCTCGTCCTCGCTCTCATCCCCGAAGAGGTCGGCGTGGCTCAGGGCCCGCCTCTGCAGCTTGGGGGTGTCCCGGGGGGTGCCCTCGTCCAGTGAGCGGGTCTTCCGCTCTGCCAGCTTCCCTGATGGGGTCTCACTAACTGTCCTGTCCGGCAGCTGGCGGGCGCCCCCCTGTGTGGGGCTTGGTTTCGGTCCCGGCTGGTCAGGCCGGCCTTTCCCTGAGCTGGCCACCAGAGTGGCTGAAGATGGCTTTTTCTTGGTCCCTTGGGACCGCTCTGCCCTGTGCCGGGGGCTGCTGGCCTGCGGGCCCCTCCTGTCCACACCGGGCTTCTCGGCCAGCCTCCCACGCGCTCCATCCTTATCCTTGTCTGTCTTCCGGACACTGTCCTTGGGGCCGGCTGCCGGAAGCACCCCACTTTTCTTCTTCTTGGGTCTCCCCTCCTTGGAGCTGCCGTGCTCCTGTGAGACCCTGGCCGGGGAGCTGGGCTTGGCAGGTGGCGGCCCACCTGGGCCTTTGGGAGGCTGCCCGAGGTCCCCCACGTCGTACTGCACGGCAATCTCCTTGGTCTCCCGCAGGCTGCCCTCCTCAGGCTCTGCACCCACCCTGGAGCCAGGCTTCCCCAGGGCCTTGCTCCCAGAACCCACCTGGGCTCTCGGGGGGCTGGCGGTGGTGGGCTTATCACCCGGGGCTGCGGCAGCATCATCCTCTGAGTCCGAGAACCTTGCGTCACAGCCACCGAAAGGGTCGCAGGTCTTCTTGGGTGCGGGCGTGTAGGGCTCACTGCTAAGGGAGCCCCTGGGTCGCTTGGGGGCCCTGTCGTCCTTGGCGCTGGCTCTGCTGAGCAGGCGGGCAGAGAAGTTGGACAGTGGGTCGTATTCCAGGTCTGTAGAGGGCTTGGAGTTGTCCACCACGTACTTGCTGCTGTGGACAGGGCGGCTGTATCGCCGGGGCTGGCTCACAGCCTTGGGGACGTACTCCAGGGCATTGCCACCCCCTCCACCATGGCCCTGACCCTGGTCCAGAGAGGCCAGCGAGTACTTGCTGCTGGGCTCGGCAGAGGCAGCCAGTGGCGTGGGCTGGTAGCTGGCATCGGGGCTGAACAGGCCACGGCCGCCAGGGTTGTAACTGAAGGACAGCGGGAAAGCATCCTCATCCAGGCCGTCAGCGGGGCAGGCAATGGGGCCGCGGGGCGCCAGCGCGGGGGCCTCAGTCGAGCCGTGCTCCCGGGTCGTCTCCAGGAGCTCCTGGTACCGCCTCTGCTCAAGCTCCACCTCGGAGCGCACAGCCTCAATGGCCTGGTTGACCAGCTCCAGCTCCAGAATGTCTGAGCGGGGCTCGTCCCCTCTACCCAGGGCGCCATTCTCCCTCTGCGCCGGGGGCTTGGGCAGCTCTGGGTTGTACGGGTCATAACCAAGCCCTAAAACAGGAAGAGGGAGAAAACAGCAGTGAGCAGGCCCTAAGGCAGCAGCCACGTGAGCCAGCGACCAGCCACTGCCTCATCCCGGGCCTTGAGCCCACGGGCTAAGCCCAGAGCAGAGAGGGGAGAACCAGCCTTGCAGAACATCCAGGGGCCAGGCCTCCGGCCAACCCCCACCGAGGCTCTACCTGCAAGTCAAGGTTTCCAGCGGGCCCCTCCACGTAGGCCCTGCCCCGCTGAGGCTGCCAGGAGTGAGGGGCACAGAACTCGGGCCCCAGAGAAGGCTGCAGGAGCCCGGGGACTTTAGCCACTGTGAAATGGGACGTGAGGTGCGGAACAGGGCGAGGCAGAGGGGTGCCCACAGAGCCGGCCCACAGTGACGCCGCACCTGCAGCCGGGGGCGGTGGGGGGATACCCTTGGAAGTCCAGATGCCCAGCCGGGGTGGGGGTGGCCACAGGGCGTACGGGGGGAGGTGCGCAGAGCTTCCCAAGCTCAGGAGGCGGGGGTGGGAGGCGAGCAGAAGGCTGGGCCCCACACAGCCTGCTCGGAACAGCGGGGAACGCGTGTGCAGCCCTGTCTGGGGTAGTGCCCTCTGCACTCTGTCCCACTCGCTTTCTCGCCCACAGAAAAGCCCACCGGCTGGGCAGGTACCAGCGGGAGAGCATAAACCACTGACTACCCACTGCTGAGGACACGGGACAGCACATCCACAGCACAGGACACATTTTACAAGGCGACAAGGCAGAAGGCCGCCTAGGTACCATGCCACGGCTGCAAAAGATGGCCAAACAATGTACCGTGTTCAGGACACAGCGTGGTGGCCCACAGAGTGTGAGCACCAACGTTCACACCAGCCCCAAGGGGGCGCCCAGCGGACAGGTAGCTCATGTGATCTGCCTGTTTCTGGGGTAAATTCCACAAGACTAGCGCAACCCAGATACCACCAGAGTTGCCACAAAACTCACAGGAGACTGTCACTTACAGACCGAAACGCAGAAATTCTCAGTAAAAAGTGAGCAAATAAAGCCCAGCATTCCGAGAGAAAAACAACACTCCATAGCCAAACGCCCCAGAACTTGAACGCAGCTCATCGTTCGTGGCCTACCGGGCACACTCCCGTGAAACCTGTGCAGAACAAGTGACTCTGTCCTGGTGCCCTGTGGCTGCAGAGTAGCAGCCAGGTCTCCCAGGAGCCTCCAGAGGGAACCAGCCACGCCCACACGTGGACTGTAGCCCAGGGAGCCCCATTTGGACCTCTGACCCCCAAAACCACCAGAGGAAACACCTGTGCTGCTTCCAGGCACCCAGCGTGCGGCATCTAGCTGCAGAAGCCCCAGCGAACGAGGGAGCGCACCGAGAACAGGGCGCTGCAGGGCCGGGGCTCAGCCGGCTGCCTGGCGGCCCGAGGGAGGGCAAGGCCACTGCAGGCCTGTTGTCTGGCTTCTAACTTGGAACTTCTTTTTCAAGTGATACTTAGAAAGGCTGTGTGTATCTGTGCCACCAAGGACACGCCAGGGCTGTGAGTTACAGATGAGGAGGTAAAGCTAAGCAATGAAGGCCACGGGGGCCCAGCAGGACTGGGTGCTGGGGAGCAGTCACTTCATGTCCCCACCTCCCAGCTGAGGGTGTCAGGCCAGGGGCCCAGGTCAGGACACATGGTCACCGGCCCCCCGGCCCCGGCAAGGTTCAAGATGAACAGACCATGCAGAGGTCCAGAGGGAAGGCTAGAAACCCCAACAGCAAGATCTAGGGCCCCCCTCCCAGCCCACCCTGAGCCACAACGGGTCCAAAGGCGCTAACAGCAAACCCACCCCTAACCCCCACCTGTCTGGATGAACAGGGGAGCCAGCGGCCCCCTCCAAGTCCTGGCTGCCGAGCAGAGTGGAGAGGCCCAGGCCAGCAAGTTGGGAGCACTTAAGGGGCATGCCCAGTGAGGGGCTGGTGGGGTCCTGCTGGTCTCCAGGGGCCTCTAGCCCGACTCACGTCACTCCCCAGCCTCCCTCCTGCCCCATCCCACTGCCCCAGGTCGGGGACAGCAGCAAGGAACGCTCTGCTCCCAAGAGAGGTGGACAGGGCACAGTGGGGAGCTAATGGACAGAGGTCCTTTCCCACCCACTGCCTGCTCTGGAACAGCTCACAGAGATTCCAAGGCGACAGACAAGTCATCCGGGAGTGCCTCCAACCCCGCTCAAGTAATGGCCGAGTTCAGACCTTGCACTTCAGATTCTGAAAGGATGGGATCCCCCCACAAACGAGCCTGTGCTTTGGAAGCACGGTGCGGAGGCACCCTAGGGTCCAGCCCCACGGAAGGAAGGGGGGGCGGGCTGCCAAGGCCCCAAGGGGGACCAGAGGCAGAGGCTGATGTTTGGGGGGTCAGCCAGGCATCTTGGCGGGGAGAGGTGCTCTTGCTGCCTAACTAAGAGCCTGACTGGCACCGGTGAGCCTGACTAAGGGCACTTTCGCCTGCTCCGCTCCTTCCAGGCGCCCTCAGACTCTCAAGGGGGTGCAGCTCCCACCAGGCTCAGCTCCAGCCCCCTTGAGCTAAGCATCCAGGAGCCCCACCAACATGTGACATTTTCAGTCCTGGGGGAGGCTGCCTCCCGCACTCTACCCAGCTGCACCGAAAAGCAAAAGGAACAGCCCTAGGTGGCCCTGGGATGGTCTAGGTCAAGACCCCCTCTGGGCCTCCATTTCCCCAAGGCACTGTAAGGCCACGTCACCAGCTGGGGGGCTCCAGACTGATCTAGAAACATCAAGCACACAGCTGCCAGAGGGGCACGGGCCCTACCCCCCGAGGCTTAGAAGTGAGTGCATCAGGCCCAGAGCTCGGGCCCTGAAGCAGCAGCCCCTGGAGCCCCCGCCAAGGCCCCCAGAGGCTTTTGGGGGGAAGGGGCAATGGAGAAGGTACTTGTAAGCCACCGAGCCCCTGCCCAACCCTTCCTCAGGGGGCGGGTCCCTCAAGGGCCCAAGAGAAACTGGTGGAGCACCTCAAGAAAATGTCTTACAAGCAACTCGACAGGCGAGCCTGGAGAGGCCAGGGAGGGCCCTGGGGGTGCCTTAGCACCTTCCAACTACCGGGGACTAGTCTGGATAGAAGCAAATAGGTGCTCCTTCGGGGTTTGTGCCAGGTAGGCGTGCCTCTGGTAAACAAGGTTAATTGGGCTGTTTTTCAGAAAGGGAGCCAATCTCAGGATGACTGGAAAAGCTCCTTGAAGGCCCAGGTGCCGGGGTGACACCCTCAGGAGAAGCAGAGACCCTCAGCCCAGGGGAGAAAAGGGCTGGCTGCTGCCCAGCTCAAGGGACACCTGCAAGGCGAAGGGCCTGCCCAGCCGTCAGCTGAGGGCCGTCCCTTGGGAAGGCCCTGGTCAGCTCGGAGGGGAAGTCTGGCAGAGGCCTCTTCCCAGCGCCCTCAGCCCGTCCCCAGGCCCACCCCTGTGCCGGTCCTTGTGTGAGCAGCGGCCCCGCCCACTGGAAAAAGACAGTTGTCCGGGCTCTGGTGCCGCTGGCAGCTCTCCCAGTGACCCGGTCCTGACACACACTCTGATCGCCAGCTCCTGAGCCAGGCGTCCAGCACGGGGGGAGAACAACACGGTGCGGCCACAGTGCTCAGGGAAAGGACTGCCCGGAGCCCGTATCGGGTCGAAGGTCTCCCCCGAGTCTTGGGCAGCCACCTCCCCGCCCTCTAAACGTTCCCTCTGCCTGGAACCGCCCTTTCCTGGGCTCCATCCTGCCTCTGCTCCCCTCTGCTCCCACCACGACCCCTGGTTACAGAACACCCCGGGCCCTTCTGCACCTGCACAGACGCCAGTCCCGCCAGCTCTAGCTGCACGTAGGATTAAAGAGCAGCGAAAAGGAGCTGAAGAGCAGGCTCGGAGACCCCCAGGCCTCCCTGCATTTAATGTCCAGGTTTGCCCTGCCTGTGCCAGCCCACCTCACAGAGGAGGAGACGGGGCTGAGCCAGGTCGAGCAGCTCCCTAAGGCCCACACAGCCGGTGAGAGGTCAGTCCTCCCCCACCCAGACAGGAAGACCCAGCGCTGCCTGATCGGCTCTGGCTCCTGAAGGATGAGAGAGGACTCACCATCCCCCTACCCGGCTTCCTCCTTTGTCCCAGGGCCACAGTGGTCAAGCCCCAACTCTGTGCCCGATCAGACACCAGCAGGGATGCCTCCAACCCAGGTGGCTGTCACAGTCCCAGGGGGTAGGCAGAGGGGCCATGAGGGAACAGACACCATCCCTGCTGCATGAGAGATAAGCCAGACACAAGGACCAGCCAGTGCAGAGCAACTAGACCCACCCGTGCCCCAGAAAGCTGCCTGGGTGGCAGAGGCCTCGAAGGCTGAGAGAGAAGGGAGGACGTTCCTGAAAGGTGGCGGGGCAGAAAAGACGCGGTTAACAGCCAGCCCCCGCTCGGCCCCAGTGCAGGGCGGGAGGTGCAGCGCTCCCAGGGCCTGGGTACTCATCCCTCAACGCATGTACCTTGGGCGTTTAGGGGAGTGGGACCTGGCAGAGGGCAGAGTAGCCCCCAGGTCCTCAGAGGGGCCAGCTGCCACTCCTCCCTCCAGGCCTGGAAGTCTCTGCCGCTGGAGCATCCCCTCTCCCCGCCGTGGGATGCCCTCACCCCGCACCCCTGGACATGCGGGCACCCCACTGGACAGGCCAGCAAGTAGCCTCAAGCCCGGGGATGAGAGCACCTGGCCATTCACTCATTCTGGAGGGAAGAACCCGGCACCGCCCGGGGCACCCCCGACACCTGGGATGGCCAAGCAAGCGGGTGCTCGGGTGCACACAGGGGGCGTCCTAGATGCGCCCGCAGCTGCAGCTGGCTGTGCCCAGAGAAGCAGGGTCTGGAGTCCTCCTCCCCACGTGTGGGGTCCATCTGCACCAGAGGGCCCAGAGGCCTGGCCTCCCTCTGCCATCACACCACCCCCAACTCAGGAGGCAGCCCAAGGCCAGGGCGTCAGGGCAGGCAGCACCACACCGCCAGATCCAGGCAAGAAGGGGGCCACAGCCAGAGCCGCTGCCACCTAGGGGGCTCTCTCTGGGCCACAGGTCACGGCTGCCAGGCTGCCTGCCCCCTAAGAAAGAGCTCGCGCAACAGGGTCACACAGGACCATAGGTGGCTTTTATTACTCAATCCCAGAGGCAGGGACTGGGGAAGGGCAAGGGCACGCTGGCCATCCCGGTGAGGCAGCCCTATCCCCTCACTCAGGCCTGGGTGAGCTTCCTGCCAGGGTGGGAGGGCACGGTGGCTCTCCAGGCAGCCCTCCCGGATGCTCCCTGCGGAGCCAGGGGCCTGAGCTGCTCAGGGGCCTGTGCTCCCCACCAAGGGGCCCGGCACAGTGCCAGGGCAGGGCACACGGGGATGGGGGCAGCTGGCTGGGCCCCAGGCTTCCACTCCTCTCCTGAAACAGTGCCCACACTCTTGGTCTCTGAGAGCCTCTGGAGGTTTCTCTGGACAAGCAACTGTGAGGTTTGACTATCACAGGGCAGGGACAGATCTAGTCTCGGGACACACAGGGACAAGCAACACCAGGATACGCCAAGTGAATCCGGTCCCGCTGCCTCTTGGACACACCTCCCCTGTCACCTTCCAGCTGCTTCCTCCTGTCCCTCACCACCTGTCAGCTCAACACGTTGACCCCCCGAGGCCTCTCTGCACCGCAGCCTCAACCGAGCTGACCAGTACAAATGTCTGCAAAGATTCGTGGAATGAATGAAAGATGGACCTCGAACCACGGGCCCCTCAATGCCTTGAGCACGGGCACTCCTACAGACACAGGCTTCGGTGGTGACCGGAAAGGACAGTCCCTGCTGGACAGACAGCTCCCAGCAGCCACACAGGAAAGGTAACTGGCCCTGAGTCCCCCATCTTCCCGTCTTTGTGGTGGCACTCTCGGGGACTGTGCTGGAGAAGGACAAGTCACAAGTCGGGGTGAAAAAAGGGAGCCCTTCCAGGCCCACTGCGGGTGGCAGCAATGCTGCGGGTCAGCCTCTCCTTCCCCCTCACAACCGCAGAGCATGAGGCCGTCCCGGGCCTTTCTCTGCGCTCATCTCCTTGCCCAGAATTCTGGACTGCTGCTCCCCTCTCCCCGTCACGCTTCCAGCCACCAGGCAAACTTCTACCCATCCTTTAAAGCCCAGCTCAGTCACTGCTTGCTTGGGGACACTTGCCTGACTCCCCTGCAACCCCAGGTGCCAACCACTCTCTCTCCTGGACTCCGGGCCATATCTGTGCTGTTGGACACCTCTCCTTCACTTCCAGAGTTCCAGAGCCCGGACCACAGGTAAGTACCAGATTCAGACAGACTGGGAAGAGCCCTCGGAGGGCCCCAGGGCAGGCTCTTGAGTTTACAGTCAACACTGAGGCGCAGGTATTTCCACATGTGAGTGCTCATCCCCGCCAAGGCCACAGCTTGTGAGACGGCCAAGTCCCCCACCCCTGCCCCCAAGTACCCAGGTGCTGCGACCCCATCAGCCACCAGTCCTGTTCTGCAGCAAACTAAAGCAGCAAGCCTGGGAGCAGGCCCCCTGCCTGCCGCCCACACAGCCCTTCACAGAAAACCTCAGCACTCGGGGCACCACAGGGCCGACTGCTCTAAAACTGCCAGCACACGGGCCTGCTTCCTCAAGGGGCGCAGGCTGACTGCCACAGGAACTCATGAGGGCCCGCCACCGTGAAGGCGGACAGGTGGCCGGGAGATACCTCTGTGGCACTCCGACTGGAGTCTGCCTGACCACTTCCCAGCTTCCATGACCCGAGAGTCCCCTCTGCCCTCGGCATTTCCTTCTTGGCGTCCGCTTTTTGTTGTGAATCAGACCAGACCAATGGAAGTCTACCTGCCGCACACAGACACCTGAAAGAACAACAAACCGAGTTCCTGTGCACCCACCGCCAGGCTTAAAAACCATCTGCCTGTCGCTAGGAATCATTTTGTAAAGGGGAATCTGAGGGCAGACTGGGGGTGGAGGAGGATGGCAAAGCAGGAATGTTCTGCAGCACAGCTGAGCGAGACAGGAGAGAAGTACTCTTTGTTGAGAGTCTACATTATGACCCCATTTCACAGAATAGACAACTGAGGCCCAGGCAATTATACTGACCAGCAGGAGGCCAGGCCTCCCAAGGCCAGGCTCCTCGCACAATGGAAAGTGAAGCCCAAACGCATTCCCTTGGGCTCCACTCCACCTGCAGGGGCTGAAAGCTGCCGTGGCGCCTACACGTACTCTCGGAGGGATGCTGAGGACTGTGGTGGTGGGGCTACAGTTCAGCCCCCGCATGGTCCCCTGAGCTCACCCAGCTGGCCTGGCTGTCCCCACCAACCCCGACCTGGGCACTTGGGCTGCTCTGCCTCTCCAGACCCAGAGGGGATTTTCAGGGTTTTTCCCGTCCCTACAGGCCTTGGCCAGCTCTCTCCCCAGCTCCCAAATACAGATGCAGGCCAGGTGCTGGGACACTGATCAGGCTCCCCAGTCTTGCTTGGCACCACTGACACTTGGGGCTGGATGAACTGTGTGCAGGGGAAGGGGTCATCCTGGGCACTGGAGGGCACTGAGCAGCACTCCTGGCCCCCACGCTCTCACTGCCAGGTGCACCCCCAAGTCGTGAGAGCCACAGATGGCCCAGGTAGCACTCTGTGCTCCCAAGGTGGGAGACACTTTTTTACTGACTGACACTAAGCAGAGAATCCTGAAGTACCAAAATCAGCTTTACGTGCAGGTACACACTTAGTCGGACGGCCCAAGCCTGGATGTGGGCAAGAGGGCAGGGATTTAAAGCTCCCCAGGTGCTTAAAGAGGGCCCACGAGGTGTAGGAACCACAGGCCTGGGGAGGGCTCGCACCTCGCTGGGGCTTGTGGAGTCTCAGCAAAAACATTCAACTCAATCAGTGCGGCAGGAGCACAACTATGGTAAAAAGACACGAGGCCCTTCTTCTCCAAGGCGGGGAGGGAGCACAGCAAGCTGGCAGATGCAGGTGGGACTTGGGGCAACGTACACATTTTCCTCCTGACTTTCTGGTATTCACCAATGTTTTTAAAATGACCATTACTCCAAGTCCAGAAAAAAAGGGCTCTGAACGGAGACAACCTGTCCGGGCTGCTGCCACCTGGGACGCTGCCCCTGAAGACAAGGGGTCTGGGCCAGACTGCACCACCACCAGAACCTGGGTTCTTCTCATCCTGGTGTAAGAGATAAATTTAGCGCTGATAATGTTCACAGAGAGCACTGTCCTGAAAGTCTACAGTAATTCCCCACCATCCCATCTTTACAGAAAAGTCAAGAACAACAGAACCGCCCCCCACCCAATGGCAGTGAAGGGTCCTCCAGGAGGCTGCAAGCTTCAGTCCCAAGCTCGGTGGCCCCAGCCCCCTGGGGCTGGCATTGCACCTGGGCACACAGCTCCCCGGGGGCAGGGAGCTGACACTTAAAGAGAAAGTGGCCTCAGCAAGAAGCAGCCTACAACCGGGGGTCTTATCAGGGTGACCCTGCCCCCAGGGACACTTGGCAATGTCTGGGGACATCTGTGGTTGTTACACCTGGGGGGCTCCTGGCATCCACTGGGGCTGGGGCCCGGGACGCTGCTCCACACCCCTCCAGCACCCAGGACACCCCCGCTGAGAGTGACCTGTGTCCATGGCTTCTGCTGTTCCTCCTACCAGCCCTAGAGCTCCCAACCCAGCCAAAGTGAGAGACCCCGGCTGGCCTGACGGAAGACCATGCTGACAGCCAGCAAGCAAAAGCACTCCAGGGCCCTCGAGCACCCGGGGCACCAAAGGCCTCCAGACACCAAAGGCAGTACCGCTCTCCACTGGGGTTTTCAGACACTAAAGGCAGTACCGCTCTCCACTGGGGTTTTCTCCCCGTGCCAGCTCTGCCCGAGGCAGAGGGAAAGGGACACAGCAGCTCACCCCAGAGAGCACATGTCAGACCCAAGAAAGCACACTTAGTCTGGTCTCTGCAGGCACACTCAACAGGGCAGTGGGAAGTCACCCCACGTGAAACCCGCGGGCGTGCAGCCCACAGGGAAGACAGCTAAGGGCAGCAGAGCCAGTGGACTCCTCAGGGGCTGCCTCTTAACGCCGCCGCACCCTCCTGTTCCAAGTCAGCTCAGAGAAAATAAATTGAAGCCCACCCTCTGCTGGGAAGCGCTGGTCTCTCTGGCTCCACCCCCTTCCCTGGCTTAGCGCTACCCTGGAGAAGCAGGCCTGTTTTCAGGATTCCAGACCAAAAAGGCTGCTGAGGGCCTAATCGGAGACCTCAGTGGGAGGGCTGACCAGGGAGCCACCACTGCCATGCAGCTGGGGCCACTCCTGCCTTCTGGTACATCTCAGTGCTCAAGTCAGGCAACACCACCTTTCCCAGCCTCAGGGCAGGACTCCGAGTCCAACACATGACTCGTGGGTCCCACAAGTGCCTACAAGCAGGAAGGTGGTGAGGGGGCAAGGGCCTGACAGCCCAGACTCAATCCCATCTCCCCCACTTACCGGCCATGTGGACACAGGTGCGTGGCTTCCCCTCTCTGGGCCCCAGTCTCCTCATCTGTAAAACGGGACAATCATCCCTACCACAGTTTAAGGCTCGGAAAAACAGCATGCCTGAGGGTGTGCTGCAGTAACTGGGCCCTCCCACAGCCCAGTGCGGAGGTGGCGATCCTGGAGCACCGGAAGGTGGATCTGAGGGCCAGAAGGAGGGGCATCCCTGCCCAGCCATGACACGAGCCCCAGACCCTGCTGGAAGGCTCTGGAGGCCAGAGACCCAAGGCCAGAGGAGCTGGGCCATACAGGATCCCCATGTCCCACCTGCAGGCGGCCAATCACCCAGCACCTTAGCATCCCTGTCTGGCCAACCCTTGCCAGAGCACCTCTGCCCAGGCTGTGCACATCTGGTCACAAGTGGACTCAGCCAAAGGCTGGACTGTTGCAGTCCCATCAAGCCCGATGCAAAACGGCCTTGTCAAAATCTGCAGCAGGAGGTAGCTGAAAGGGAGGGGGAGGCCTAGGTACACGCTCTCCCCCAGCCTACTCAGAGGGCGGCCCATGAGCATGCCAGAGGAGGAAACATAGCGACGGAGAGGCCCCACAACAAGAAAGGGGCTGAGCTGGGGTCTGGCCCAGCCTTTCCACAGGGCGGGCAGCGCTCTACCAGAAGAAAGCAGAGCCCCCTCCGCCAGGGATGGGCAGGCGGCCGCTTGTTCTCACCTGCAAAAGGAAAACGCAGACGCACTGGGGTCAGGGGTAGGCAGCTGCGACTTTCCTGCAGCAAAGTCAAGCAGGCAGGGCTACGCCACCAAATGCGCTCTCAAGAAGGGTCCTTTAGGAAACTAATTGGCCATCTGTGATGTAGACGAGAACCAAGAGACTGACTTGGCGTGGGAGGAACACGTGAGGAGAGAAATCAAACCTCTAGAGTTCAGAAGGCTCGAAGGCGACACGTGGGCCTGGAGACAAGTCCAACAACAGTGGTGGAAGGTAGTCCCACCCTCTCTGTCCTGGTGGTGAGGAGCCCAGAAGTCGGCAGAACACCACTCTCCACGCCCAGAAGTAAACAGAACAGTCAAAAAACTGCACTGCAACTGCTGCAAGGCTTCCCACGCTCACTCCCTTCCCCACCAGAGCAGGGGTGAGGCACCACCTGAAGCTAAGACACCTGTGGGCACAGTCTGTATTCCCTTCAGACACAGAGGCTCCTGAAGGCCAGGCCCGCGCCTCACGCAGCTGTGAGCCCCTGGCCCGGCGCAGGTGTGGAGCCAGACAATGAATGTGTGCATCTGGCCCGCTGCAAACAGTTGGCTGCAGGTGCCAGTGGTCTGAGCAAATTTATGGTGGAAGTTTGCAAAAACTGTCTTTTTTTTTTCTGGCAAAATGGACCAACAGTCCTATTACTTAATCCTAGTGAGTGTGCTCCTCCTTCGAAGCAGGAAGGCTCTAAGATGAAAATCATCGTTTCAGGGAGAAACAAGGATAGGATAGCGAACTCAGGCCTGATGGGAAGGGAGAACCAGTCCAGAAGGACAGAGGCCACAGCAGGAGCCCGAGTTCCACTCAGCAGGAATACCACCACACTGAATCCTCCCTCCAAACCGTTCCTTGTGATGTCCCTCTTTTCCCCCGTTCTTAATGTCTCAAGTCCCACAATCCCTACAAGCAGCACTGCCTGATCCGGGACGGCTCTCACCAAACTACCACGACACGGATCATCACCCCAATGATGCGATGTGTGGTCCATGAACGGTCGGTCTCTGCCCAACCAAAAGCAGGGCATTCCTTGGAAGCCCCCCAAGCCCCGCCCCGCCAAGTGGGCCTGACTTACTCCGCGACGGGTCGTGTCTGGCACGGGACTCAACATACAGTAGTGCTCCTAAGTCAGACACTACTGATACCATTATTGTAAACAGGGGTGACCAGTACCAGAGGCGCGGCGGGGGAAGGAGCGTGGAAATAAGCAAGGGCTACCACCAGCACTCGGGGCCGGGGAAGCGGCGGGAACGGTTCCCCAGGCAGAAGCCCTGGGCCTGCCAACCAGGGTCGGCCGCGCTCGGCCCGCGTTACCGAGCTCCACCCTCGCGACACCTCTAGGAGGCAGGTCCTCTCAATGCTTACGTTTTACATTTGTGGAAACGGAGGTTCACATATGTCCTGAGACTTGCACTGGGCCCCGGGGTGGGTGGTCCCGGCTTGGGGGACGTTCGCTCGCGAGCGTGTGAGGAGAGGGCCGGGCGGGGTACGGGGGGCTAAGGAAGCCCGGGCGGAGAGCCGAGCCTGGGGGCGGGCAGTACCTGCTGCTGGGGGCGCCGCTCCGCCTCCGCCGGGAGCGCCGGGGCCCCGGGCCCCGCGGTGCCGGAAGTGACAGTAGGGCCGCCGGCAGGGCCCCCCGGGAGCCCCAGCCCAGTAGGGGCAGTCTATGGCCCGGAAAAAGCCGGTGGAGCGTAGCATGGTCCGTCCCGCGGCGGGGCCCCGGCCGGGAGCCGCCCGGGCCCCCGGGCCCCTCAAAGGCGCCGCGGTCGCCGCCGCCCGCGCCTCACGGACCCCGCCGCCGCCGCCGCCATCTTGCTCCGAGGTCCCCAGAGGCCCCCATGACGCCGCCGCAAGGGACCCCGGGAGCGGCTGCCCCAAGTGCGCCTGATCAGAAACGCCTGCTCCTGCGGGACCGAGGCGGGTCGCGGAACCATGGTCCGGGACAGGCGGCCGCGGCGGGAGGGATGGTGGGAGCGGGCTGCCCTGCCTGAGGCCTGCAGAAGCCTCGGCGACGCCGCCGCCCGGCCCTTGGTGGCGGCAGCAACGCCATCTTAAGCCCCAGGCCCCGGTTTCTCCCGGGCTGTCCAAGGCGCGCCTGATCAAAACAAAAGCCCCTCAAAGTCCCGATTATGGCTTATTTGCATTTAATTTTTGTTTATTAGCATATTTCCCCAAAGCGCCCTCTGCCTGTCGATGCGAGTTCTGCGGGCTCTTCTCACCTGTACTCGGGAACTCGCACCTGTTACCCGGTTCAGGTTTGAAACTCCACTCCGCCTGCTTGATTCTCAGTAAGTGCTCAATTTCCCCAACCTGGACTCTTGCCAGCAGTATAATCCCCGGGTCCACCAGCGGAGTCCTGTTTCGATTTACTCATTTGTCCACCAAATATTGAGCACCTACTGTATACAAAGTTCCTGCCCTAAACCGTATTTTATCCATTCATTAGCTGACGGACATTCAGGTAGTTCCCGCCTTCTGTCTATTGTGAATTGTGCGGTTGTGAACATATGCGTACGTGTATCTGAGTACCAACCACTTTTGCTTCAGTACTAGTTTTTAAAATGATGTAAATTTGTTTGACGCCCATTTTTTTAATTTGGGGAGATGCCACATAAAATTACAATTCCCAGCCTGTCCACCAGCTGGCAATTGCCAAAGATCTCCCTGTGAACAGGGAGTGGTCTGTGCAGGTCACCTGTCCCCTCTCCCAGCCCACCTCTCTTGGAGGTAAGACCTCAGGCCCCTGGCCCCGTGGACATTTGGGCTTGAAACCCCTTACCCCAGGGCGTCCTGATGTCTCTCCTCCACTGCCAACAGGAGGGTGGACGCCTGACCATGCCCTGACGATGGTAGTGAAGTGAAGTGAGGTCACCCCTGAACTTGCATTTAGTAGGTGGTCCATCTATGCTTGCACACCTTGGTCATTTATTCAACATTTACCAAGGACCTACTATGTATGTGCCAGACACAGCAATAGAAACATCAGTGAACAAAGTAACGAACCCCACCCGGGGAGGGGGGCAGTGTTCTAGATGGAGACAAACAACAGGAAACGATCAAATGAGGTATCTCGATACAAGGCGAAAAATACTGTGGGGGGAAGTAGAACAGGGTAGGGGGCTGGGAAAAGGGGTGGTCTACGTAGTCCTGGGGGAAGGTGGGATTTGAGCTGTTTTGAAGAAAGGAATGAGGAAAGCATACAGGGATCTGGGGGAAGGGCACTCCAGGCAGAGGGCAAAATATGTACAAAGGCCGCGGGGCAGGACCGCACCAGGTGTGTGGGAGGAACAGCGAAGAAGCCTGTGTGTTCCAGGTGGGCCATGATGAGGTTGGACCAGGTGGCGGTAGAGCAGGGAGAAGGGGGTGGATTCTGGATATGTTTTGAAGGCAGAACTTAAGGGAGATTTTCAGATGGACTGGATGTGGGTGGTGAGACAAAAAGGGAGTCAAGGGTGAACCCCCCCGAAGATTTTGGCCTGCACACGTGGAAAGATGGAGCTGCCAGTGACTGAAGGGAAGCCGGCCAGGGCAGACTGGGGATGGGGGTAAGAACACCTCAGGTCTGGAGCTGAGGACGAGGCCGGCTGGCAGGGACCAGGGGTGTCCTCAGCACACAAGGGGACCTGCACCTAGTAGGGAGTGGCAGAGGTCCTGGAGGCTGCCTGTCAATGGAGGCCCACGAAGCCGAGGGGAAATCTTGGAGCTATTTCCGGGGCACATGCGAGTGCGTGCAAGAGGGACTTAAGGGAGGGGCTGCACGCGTCGACCCAGAATTCCAGGAACTCTGCCACAAAGGGGCACAGAAGCCTGCCAGAGCTGGAGGGGGGCGGGGTTTAGGGAGCAGTATCTCCAGACTTTCGGGCCAGAATCCAGTAGAATGGGGACATGGGTGAAACAGGAGCAAGAGGAGGGTGCCAGATGGGAGCTATTCTCGAGTTA
The DNA here is from genome assembly GCF_009834535.1 of Camelus ferus. Taxonomy (NCBI): domain Eukaryota; kingdom Metazoa; phylum Chordata; class Mammalia; order Artiodactyla; family Camelidae; genus Camelus; species Camelus ferus. Next base: position 26,235,839 of record NC_045717.1, on the reverse strand, counting down.
AGGCGAGGGCCCCGTGCCCAGGTTAGGGCGACCTTGTTGGCCCCAAGGGCAGGCAGGACCCTGGGGAGGGGCTGGCCGGAGCCGGTGGTGCAATACCAGCAGCGACCACCAGGTGGCGGGACCGGTGCGTTCCCGGGCGCAAGAAGCAGGGAAACCCGTGGGGAGGGTCTGCGGTCCCCCCACCGCAGCCCCAGCGGCCTTCCCGGCTCTAGAGACCGCTAGAATCTGGGATGCACTTTTCCTAAGAAGGGGTTCAGGGTCCTCACTAGCTTCTCAATGCTCCCGAGGCCCCTTCCCCTCCTAGCCCCCTTCCTATTGTGAGCTGGTATACAGCCGGACGGCTGGGCACCGGAGCCTTGCGGGGCTCGGATAGCGGGGGTGTGAGGTGGCCAGGCGTCCGGGGACCCTCCGGGGAGAAGCCCTGTGGCACCCGCGAGTGGCCGGAGGAGCGCGGGATCCCCCCCACCGCCGGAAGGGGGCGGACAGTAAACGCCCCCGGGCGCCGTGTCACCGCGCCTCGGTTGCCGGGTAACGGAGCTGGAAGGCGGGCTGGGGGCGCAGCTGCGCGAGGCGTGGGTGACGCCGGACTGTGGCGCGCGCTGCTGCTGCCCCCTCCCTGGGCTTTAGGGCTGGGAGGCGTTATTTTGCGTCCCAGACAGCGGGGCCTTGCCAAAACCTGCAACAGGTCCCCGGATTCATTGGCCCCCTGCCTCAGTTTCCCCAGGAGAAGGCTGAGGACCACATCGGCAAGGGGGACAGAGGGGCTCAGAGGGCCCACCGGCTTGGATCCGCGAGAGGAAAAACCACACAGGCTCTGGAATCGGGTTTAAAAAAGGCTTGTTTAATTAATTAAATACAAGGATGAGGCCAGGTAGGGCAGGGGGTCACCCTGAAGCACAAGTCCCTTGGGGCCATGCACCCCCCTCCTTGAGAGGCCCCAGCTAAATGGCTGAACTAGGTCCCAGTGACCACCAGTCCCTCCAGGCCCCTGGACACTGGAGAGGAGCCAGGGACAAGTTCTCAGTTGGGCCCTTAGACTGCAGTCCACCTCCTGCAGACAGGCACCGGCCAGGGCTGGGACAATCAAGAGGGCAGACACAAAGGGAAAAAAGGCCCTGGCTGGCCCCCTGCACCCCATCCTTATCCCCAAACTAAGGCATCTCACCACCGGCCCACTGAAGGACAGATGGGCCAGCCCAGCTCCCAAAGAGCTTCTCTGCCTCCCTCCCCAGAACCCCAGGAAGCCGTCCCTGGATCCTGCCAGGGCCGGTCCGGGTCCGAGCCAGTGCCATCCAAGCCCCCCAGCTCCCAGGTGGGAGAGTGCAAGGTTCTAGAACAAATGGGGATACCACAGACCTCCTGCAGCCAGAGGCCGGAGGGGTGGGGCATGGAGTAGGCCCTCCCAGGGTCTCAGACAGGGAGCCTGGGTCCCTTCCTGTTCCAGGGTGAGGTCGTCTTCAGTCCCTCTGTACAAAACGGCATTTACCCTTCCCCATCCTAAGTTCAGATCAGAGACCCTTCCCCCACACCCACAACCCCTGAGGACAACAGACCACCCACTGGGGCCCAGGTCAAGGAAGGGATTGGCGCCTGAAAAAATATTCTACCCGGTCCAAAAAAACTGAGCTATCCCAGGGGGTTCGGGGATCAGCCCTCCTGCTTCCGGCCCGTGTGGACAGGACCTCGACCACCGGTCCAGGGGCCCTGCTGCACGGGGGTCATGTGGGGGAGAAGGGCCCCGGCGCGATGGAGCCAGGGTTCCCGGCCTCCTTACCCCCACCTGGAAGAGGGGAAGGGGTGCACCTCGCCCAATGGCTGTCGTGGTCCCAAGTCCCAAATCAGAGGGAATGATTGTCACGTGGTACTGCACAAGGCCGAAGTCGGGGGCTCTGCCCCTGCACGGGGGGCCGCTGTGGCGCCAGCTCCCCCCAGTCTCTCACTCATACACTCGCACACCCACCCAGAGTGGGGCAGTAGAGCCCCCCACCAGCAGAGACAGAGGAAAATAAATAAACCTGCATTCATTCCCATCTCCTAATATCCCCCCAAGTGAATCAAATTGCTCTTTGGAAGAACCCCTGTTCTGCCCCTCCCCTCTCAGAAGCAAAACCAGGACCTCTATGGAAACCCTACCGCCTCCCCCCTTCCACACTCACCCCCCTTCCCCCGCGCGGCTGAGAAGCTGCGTGGCCCCTCCCAGGGGCAGTGGGGCAGAACCTATGGACACCTGAGATTGAGTACCCGAATGGGGGCGGCCAGGCCGCACCCGTTTCCCTGAACGTCTCCAATGGCTTTCTGTGGGGGTGAGGGGTTCCAGGGGGCAGGCGGGACAGGAGAAAGCCCACAGGAACCCCCTGGTTCACCTATGGCCCATTCCACACTTCATCCCAACCCAGAGAGAGAGACTGGGAGGACCAAGTCTGAACACTGGTTAGGGGGTGTCTTTCCTGGGCTACCTCCCCCCAAGGCCCACACCTCCCCCAAAGGAAGGAGGTGGCGAAGGGGGGAGGGGAATGCCTTCTGGCCACCACCCACCTGGGGTCACTGGTGAAAGGCTGGGAAGAGTTCTCGATCATGGCTATATACAGACACGGCCGCTACCCCTCCCGAGAGCAACCTCCAAGGCCCTGATGACCTGGTCCAGTCTCAGACCCCCTCCTTGTTTTCTTGAGAGAGGCAGGGACATCTTGGGGGCCCTCGGGGGGGTACACTGGAAGGGGCGGGGCTGGCGGTCAGTCCGAGCCCCGCCCCCGGACAGCAGGCATGTTGCTGGTGCTCCAGGCCCAGGCCCAGCGGGGCGGTGGGACCAGGGCTCTACAGGCCAGCGGGGGCCGGGCTGGGCACCGGGCTGGGTGCAGGGCTGCCCGCCAGGCTGCAGGGCAGCGAGTCGCTGGGAGAGGTGCTGCGGGCGCCTGGGCGCCGGAGCAGCTCCGGGCGGAAGCCGGGGTGGCGGCGCGCGTGCTTGGTCAGGTGGTCACTGCGGGTGAAGCGCTTGGAGCAGAGCGGGCAGGGGAAGCGCTTCTCGCCCGTGTGCGTCCGATGGTGGCGGGCCAGCTCGTCGGAGCGCGCGAACTTCTTGTCGCAGCCTGGCCAGTCGCAGGCAAAGGGGCGCTCACCTGTGCGGAGGAGGCAGAGAACAGACAGACAGCCATCAGTGTAGGGAGAGACAGGGACATCTCATCAGATCCCAAAGGGTCCCGGTCATTTGTCTCAAAGGCCCCTACACCTCGTTACAGAAACCAAATTCTGGGTGTGAATTTAAACGTGTAAATGGGGAAAGAAAACGACCCCAACTCATTTTGTGAAGCCCTGTGAATATTCTCCCCTTCCATTTCCTACAACTGATCGTAATTACAGACTGGTAGCAGCTTCCGTGGGTTAAAAGAACTTACAGAGACCGAGTTCTACCAGGTCCGCCTCCCGCCCCACCCCCAGGACGGCGCCACCTCAATGACCTGTATCTCCTACGGTACTGGCCACACACGTGCCCGCTCCGAACGAAAGCACGCTGAGTTTTCGGAGAGATTTCTTAGGCAAAAGGTATCCTGCTGTCCCCACCCCTGCGAAACTCCCTTCTACCCTTCTGTGGGGCATTCTGGAGCCTCCTGGGTGCTCATGACCCCAGTGAACCCCCTCCCTTACTGGAAATGACCACTCGGGGGCGCAGGCAGGAGCATCGTCTGGGCAGTTTCCCGTGCCTGATCCCACCGCTGACCCTCGTGGCCCCCCTTTGAGCAGAGGGTCAGGTGAAGGGACACCTCCACCCCCACGCCGGGCCGGGCTCCCAGGGTGGAGAAGGACGCAAGGCATGGCGGGTACACCCCCCGGTCAGGGTGCGGGAAGGGGCGGTGCCGGACTCGCCCCGCCCCCGCGGAACAGAAGGCGAGGGGAGGGGCGGGCCACCACCCAGCCACTTCCTCCGCAGACCCCTCCCACCGCCAGGCCGGCCTCGCCCATCCTGCCCCCGCGGCCGCCATCCTGGGCCGTCTGTCCCCACCCGCCCGTCCCGTGGGGGTCTCTGCCCCAGAACAGTGCCGCCCAAACCCTCATCTAACCCAGCTGCACGCCGGGTACAGCATGTGTTGTCAACGTCTCCCCAGGCGACCGGGGGGCACCCCCGCCATGCCCCAGGCCCAGGGGCCGCGAGCAGCCCAGATTTTGCACCCTTCCGGACCCGGCGCCGGGTACCTAGGACCCTGGAATCCCCTGGCGTTGTTTTGCCCAGAGGTTTTGAAGGGTGTGTGGAGGGGGTGTGAATAGAATGTAGACACGTGGGCAGGGACGCCCAGCCGTCTGGGCGACGCCCCTCGTGGCAGTGCATGGAGCCCAGTGGAGGAAGGGGGGCGGCCAGATAGGGAGCCAGTGGGGTCAGGGTGGTACCTCATAAATTACACACTGGGAGGCCACACCGTGTACTGGGGACTGCAGTGACCTGGGCTGACCCTGCCTCAGGGAACACTGCCACTGGCGGGGGGAGGTGGGGATTGCAGACCTGACCAGGGGCCAGGGGCAGGGACCTTGGGGACAGACCGGCAGCCGTAAGGGCTGCAGGGCGGGGAGGGAGGAGGTGTCAGTAATAACACCTGCAGAGGAGCACCAGTGGACTTCAGAGGGGCTTCTGCCATCGCCAGCTACCCAGGACAGAGCTGGACTAAAGCCTCCCCTCCCCCATCCCTTCCTCCTGGCCGCACACATACCCCCAGCGTGGCAGAAGAGAGGGCTCAAAGCGCAGCGGGCCCTCAGAAGGCGGCTTGTGGGCCGCCTGTGGGCTATGCTCACAACTGAGGGAGGGCAGGCCCCAGGAGACTGGGAACCCAGGTGTGCTGGTGCCACCTCTGGGGGAGATCACAGGCCACAACTGTGTTGCTGGGGGGAGAGCGACTGTCCTCAAGACTACAGGTGGCTGTCCCTGTAGTCCCCTCGGGCTGTCCCCTCCCCACCCCATGCCCCCCTAGAACAATCCAGAAAGCAGAGCCTGCAACTGGGTGAGGGGTCCCAGTGGGGGCATCCTCAAAAGAATCACAGGGCTCAAAAGAGCCCCGGAAGGGAGCCCTACCCCACCCTACTTGGATCCGACAGCTCCTGAGAGCTCAAGTCTGGAGGAGGGGAGTCCAGTTACGGGGACGAGGCTGCTGGCTTTAAACCAGACCCAGGGCCTGAGGGCGAGACGCCTCTTGGAGGGGCACGCAGTCCTGTCGCCATCTTGCAGGGCGCAGGCGGGGGAGAAGCTGAAAGGGGGACGGCATCCCGCCGCTGGTGCGCCCCGCAGTTGGCTCACTTCCCCATTTAGGGCAGCCGGGAGGTCCCGCCTCCCACCGTCCCCTCCCCTCCCCTCCCCTCCCCTCCCCTCCCCTCGGCCCCGCAGCTCTACTTTGCAACCAGCAGGTTGCCAGAGCGGAGCCAGTGCCCGCAAGGGCTGGACGCCTGCAGCCGCTGGGAACACAGCTGCCGCACGTAGCTCGGCGGGCGGCAGGGACATCCGCAGCCCCAGACGGCCCGGCTCACGTGGTCCGGCTCCCGCCGGGCCGGGGTCGCCTCCCGGGCTGGACGCCTGCCAGCCCCGCCCCACACCCCGTTGCTGGGTAGCGCACGTGCACACGTGAGTGGCAGGTACCAGGGCGCACAGGCCTCCTGCCCCCACAAGGTTAAGCGAATGCCTGCAAGATACCAGGCCCTGCCACCCTCTCACAGTCCACTGGCCGGGATGGGGTGTGGGAGGGTGGGGGTAACTTTCGGAGGCTTAGACCCGGCACGCCCAGGTGCGGCCCCTAGTCAGGCTACCAGGCTGGACGGAGCGCTTAAGGAGGGTGTGGTGGGCGGGGCTTCAGTGGACTTGACCCTCTGACTTAGGCTGGGCCTGGAGGTGAGCTCAGGACAGCCAGAAAATGGACGCCAGGAGACCAGGCAGAGGTGAGCCTGGAGGTGGTACCGTGCACCAGGCCTGGCTCAGCCTGCTGGGCCTTCATGTGGGAGAATGCACCACCTCCCTAGACTGGGGGTTGCAGTTGGGGCCAAAGATCAGATGTGATCTCCTAAGATCACCCCTAACCTAAGGAGTGGGGAGGGAGGAATGGCCTGCAGCCAAGCCTTGCACAAATGCCCAGCTACCAGGTGGGCAGCACAAGGGGCAGGGTCTAGGTACGGGAGCACCCCAGGAGAGCTGGGGGAAGGCTGGGCTGCATGTGGCAGATGCGGGTGGGGACGGCAGGGGGCTCCCCAAAGAAGATGGGCCTGAGCAGGCTGCAAAGAACTCCAAAGACAGTACAGAAACGCAGCCAAGAAAAGATGGAAAATTGATGGTGAGGTCCCAAGGGCAGGGCAGGGCAGGGGGTCCCCCTGTGACCAGCCATCCTGATGGCTTTACAAGGACCAGCCTGTGGGAGGTTTGTCTGCTCTGTGATCTTAAATACCCCCTAGTCATTGCTACCCCCTAAACCCAAGACTTACAACCTAGCTCCCTCCCAGTCCTTACTCCTCCTGTAGGTTTTCCATTTCAACCCCTCTACTGTTGCCACCAAAAGCTTTGGCAGACGTCTCCACAGCCCTCACCTCCCCGCGTGGTACCTGGCAGCAAACCCGATCAGTACCCCCTTCAAAATATCTCCAGCTCACATCCCCCTAGCTCCAGGTCCCAGCTCAGGCCTGGACAGGTAGGGTAGCCCAGCAACTCGTGCCTGGGCCGCCCCGTCTGTGTCCTGCTCCCGAGCTGCCCCCCGGGGCTGAGGGTCAAAGCTGAAGTCTTTTCCTTGGCCTTGACTTCCCTGCAGAGCCAGCTCCTTACCCTGCTGGTATACGGCTCCCCCTCCCCCGCACCCGGCCACAGACCCTGCTCTAGACCTTCCTATCCGGGCACGCGGCCTCTCCTGGGTGTGATGTACCCAGCTCGACCACAAAGCTGAGGGCCCAGGCCTGGCCTGCGGGGTGCTGAGTGCACCCGTTGGGGAGGCTACCGGCCCCCGGGAGGGAACGCAGGTCGTGGCTCGAAGCCGCTAGCTAGCTAGCCTGCTGGTACGTCATCGGGTTTACAACCTACCCCCCCCCCACAGGTGGGAGCTAGGGCTTCCCCGTTTATTTAAAAAGCAGGCCACCGGCCGCCCCACCACTCCTCCCTCCCGGAGAACCCAAGCTGCCCTGGCTTACTTCCCCACCCAGACCACATCCTCCGCAAGGACGGCGCCGGGGGTGAGGGGCGCACAGCTTTCACAGGCCCCCCGAGCATGTGTGTTCCTCCAGAGACTGGCTATTCTAGAAACAGGACTGAGGGAGGGCAGGCTCCGCGCCCCCCTGAGGCCAGCTCCTCAAGCTGGTATCATTTGCCACCTCCAGGGCCATCTGGGCCACCTTTATCAGGGAGCCTGGGAGGGGGCTGGTTATCACCCCCTACAATGTTAGGGCACTGCCCCCCACCTCCAGCTGGGGCTCAGGCGCTGCACCCCACTGCTGGAGGAGGGGGTTAGGTGGGGAGGCAGTCCTGGCCTGGCACTGGCCCACTCTGGCCCCCCAGATAAGCCACCAGTCTCCAGAGCCCCACCTGGCCTCAGGGGAGCTCACAGCTCTGCCTGGGGTGGGGGGCGGGGTCTGTTCACTCAGACAGCCCTGGGGGTGCAGGGGCGACTTCCCCTCTAGGCCTCAGTTTCCCCATCTGCCCTCCTCCTAGGAGGCCTGTTCAGCAGAGAACTACCACTACCACCAGCCGCCCCCTTGGGCTGCCCAATCAGCAAACAGGGGTCACCCTCACCCCCTCCTGTCCCTAGGTCCTGGGGCTTCTCCCACCCAATTCGGGGACTGGCCCACCTCTCTCCCTCCCACACAGGGCTCCCCCTCCAACCCCTCTCCTGGACCCTAATCCCTTCCTCATAAACGGATTTTCCTCTGCAAAGCTGGGCCTGCCTCCCCGCCCACCCCTACCCTGCCCTTGGGATTAAATAGAACAGACACCTACTCGGCCCCCTCCCCACCTCATATGACAGCCTGGTCCTCCAAATCCACACCCCGAGGCCCTGTCCCCACCCCCTGCAGCCAGGGTGCTGTCCCCTCTCCCAGGACACACCCTTCCCTGTTCCACCTGACACCATGGTGTAAGCTGAGATGCCTCTTCCTCCAGGAAGCCTTTTCCTCCATCCCGCTACTGTCACCACCCCCTGCAATATTCTGGGAGTCCCAGGGGACAGGGACTCGGTCATCCCCAAAGTGCCTCCCACACAGTAAACGGTTAGGCAAGGTTTTACAGGGCATCTCAACTGACAGTGATCCCACGACTCTCCAGGGGGCACTACGTGATGTCTGAGGACATCTGTCATTGTCACAACTGGGGGTGCTCCTGGCATTGGGTGGGAGTCAGGGAGGCTGCTCAACACCCCACAGTGGTCAGGAGGCCCCACACCAAGAATGACCCAGCCTCAAAGTCTAGGGGGAGACCCTAGACTAGCAGCTCCACCTCCAGATCTGAGCTTCTTCAGGGAGGAGGCCTGAGCCCCCTAGAAGGTGCTGGGCACTGGGGGCTTTGGGGCGGGGGAACAGTCCGGAGATGAAGGAGGTTGGGAGAGCAAGTAGACAGCCAGCCTCTCCTCCACCCCCGCCCCACCTCCCTCCCTCTCCCTCTCGGTATCCAAGGCAACCGCGTCAACATCTCCTGCAGCTTCCAAGTCTTTCCCGGCCCCACGCTGGAGGCAGGAGAGCTCATTCTGGGCCAGGGGCTGTGGGCCAGACACAGGGGACTAGAAGACAGCCCGCCCTGCTCTGCTGCAGCTGGGTGGCCCTGTGAAGAGACCCCATTGCCCCTCCTGGCCTCCCGACACCAACCTCTGTGCCAAATGGAGCAGGGATGATGGGGGACCACACTCAGCCTGGCTCCTGCTGTACCTGTTTGCTCATCTGTAAAATGGGGCCAGGCCAGGATGGGAGTTCGGGTAGAAGTATGTGTGACAGAACTCCCTACCCAAAGGCCCTCAGGGGACAATGGCTCAGCAGACAGCTAGCATCTAATTAAGACACCTCTTCAGATCTGTCCCCAGGCCTGCCCCCAGCAGTGGGCAACACTACTTTAACCTTGAGAGGCCCAAGCCAACCTTGGCTTCCCCACCCCCAAAACGGGCATGAGAGCAGCTGCCCCCACTCCTGGGGGTTGGAAAAACCAAAAGATCTTGCCACTGACCCTGGGCAGGGCTTGGTGATCCTCGGGGACAGAGAGATGCTGAATTAGCAAGCATTAAGCATGAAAGCGCCCCAAACCCTCCAGAAACAGCACCAAGGGCGCCTGGGTCCAGGACTCCCACTCCCAGGAGCAGCCACATGCCCCCCAGGGCCCGGCATCGTTATTATCAAGGGGGCTTCGGGACAGCACATCCAAAACCATAGGTCTCTTGGGGGGCAAGGCATCAGGGCATGGCGCCCTGCCCTCCCCCAGTCATCACTGGGACACCCCAACTCAGCCCCTGGGCCTCAGTTTCCCATAGAAACAGACAGTAACACTGACATCTATGTTCAGGGAGTTCTTTCTCTCTCAAGGACTTAGGGGGTCAGCCAACACTGCCTGGGGGCCTGCGAAAGTTCTGAAGGACCCCAGGATACCCTGGGGAGGTGTCCTTTGGGAGCCATAGAGGCAAGTGGCTTCACTGGCCCCAAGAAGTTGGACAGAGTGTGAAAAACCCCAAAACAAAGCACAGCACTGCGGGGTCCAAACCGCTCTCAGGGGTCAGACCACCCGTGTCTCCGCCACACCACCAGGGTCAACTCTTCTTTTCCCCCACCCTCTCCCCCTGTTCCGACAGCAGGAGCAGGTCCACGGAGCCACGCTGAGACGCCCTGTTGCCCAATGTGACCCCTCAGGGGAAAGCGGCCGCTGGGCCCTTTATACAGAGAAAAAAACCCTGAGAGTAGGTCGTGGGCTACAAAGTAGCAGAACCACAAAGTCCAAGTGTCAGCCCACCCTCCTCCCCTGGCCTCTCAACCAAGGCCCACCCTCTCCTGCCCTATCCCCACTCCAAGAGAGAATTCCCAGGACTCACGGGGGGACCCCATGAGGAAAACGAGGGAGGACCCACAGGAGGAAAAAGAGGCGGTGACAGTGAGAGGGCGGCCGGCGCTCCCTGCTTCCAGGCTCCCCTGGCGCCCCCACCCCCACCCCCGGCTGAGATGAGACGCAACCGTGTCGCCGAACCGCTCCCCCAGCTTTCCTGTCTCCCGCTGCAGGTTGAGGGGAGCAGCACGCAGGGAAAGACGGTGAGAGCGTGACACCCTCAGGGGTTCCCCTCCTCTCCAGACTCAGGCTCTAACCCGCACTCCCAACCCCGCCCTCCGCCTTATTAAAATACAGAAAAAGAGGGGGAAAACGTGCAGGGCACCCCCACAAGCTGGCCCCACACCAGGCGCTCCGCTGCCTTCTCGGGTGAATCCTTGCGGCCACCTCGGAGGCGGCTCTGCGGTTCCTCCTGCCTTTCTACACACAGATCAGGAAACTAAACCAAGGGAAGACCAAAACCTCAAAGCTGCACGCTTCAAACACGGTGCCCACCACCCAGGTCCGAAACCGATAGAAAAGAAGGGAAATGAGGCCGAGGGGGAAGGGAACTGCCCAGGAGCCCCATCCCGCACGCGGATCCTGCACGCGGATCCCGCACGCGGACCCCACCGCGCTCCGGGCCCCTGTTGCTGCCTCCGCGCCCGCCATCCATCCGCTCGCCACCCGACCGCGTGGCCGCCACGCCCCCCGCGCGCGCCCCACCCACCAAGGCCCCGCCCTCCCGGCCGGCGCGGCGGCAGCCCGGGCGCGCCCCCCTCCCCGCCCCCGAAGCGCCACGCAGTTTCGGGGTCCCAGCGGGGGAGGGGGCGCGGGAGGCCTCCCCCGCGCGAGCCAGGCGCGTGGTCGGACTCACCTGTGTGCGTCCGCAGGTGCGACTTGAGGTGGGAGGATTTGTAGTACGCCTTGGCGCAGCCTGGGAAGGGACAGCGGTGACTCTTGGCGGCGGCGGGCGCGGCGCCGGGGGCGCGGCTGGAGGACGGGGACGAGGCGGCCGAAGAAGAGGAGGCAGGCGAGGCGCCCCCCGGAGCGGCGCCGGGCCCTCCACGCAGGTCGGCCAGGATGCTGGCGGCCAGCAGGTGGGGCGCGGCGGCGCCGGAGCCCAGGCCCGGGACGGCGGGGGCCGCCGGTGGCGGCCCCGGGGGCCCGGGCGGGGCGGCCTCGCGCGCGCGCGCGCCACATCCAGCGCCGGCGGCCGGGCCCGCGCCCTCGGGGCCCGGCCGCCCGCGGTGCACCACGGCGCCCGAAGAGATGGCCATGAGCACGTCGGCGGCGAAGTAATCCACACACGCCACGGCTGCCGACATGCCAGGCAGGGGCACGCGGCGCAGGCCGAGCGGGCGGAGCAGAGGCGGCGGGAGAAGCGCCCGTCCGGCCGGCGGCGGCTGCTAGAGTGCGGGAGGAGGGGAGGAGGAGGAGGAGGAGCCTGCGCGCCGCCGCCGCCGCCGCCGCCCGCGCTCGCCCGCCCCGCCCCGCCTGACGCGCCCTGACGCACCGGAGCCCCGGGGGTGGCCGCGGCCCGCCCCCCCGGAGACTCCCCCTCGGGCGCGCGGCCACGCCCCCCGCCGCGCGCCCTCCACCAACCCCTGCCCTCCCGCCGCGCCCTGCCGGGTTCCCTATCCCTTTCCCAAGGAGCCGCCCCGCCTGGCGCGCCCACTCTGGTCCCAGAGCACGCCCCCGCCTCCTTCCCGGAGCGCGCCTCTTTGCGGGGTGCCAGGCCGGAGAGCCCACCTCACTGGCGCGCCCCTCCCCCTGCAACTTGGCTCCCGGTCCCTTTCTTGCAGCACCCTCTCTTCACGCCATGAAGCCCCGCCCCGCCCCGGTAGCGCCCCGCCCCCGGAGCTCGCCCCGCCCCATCCCGACACGCCCCTCCCTCCTTGGACGTCTCCGCCCCCTGGCGCGCCCCTCCCTGTTCGGCGCGCGTCCCGCCTCCTCGCGGGCTCGCCCACCCCACGCTAGGGCGCGCGGCCGGCGGGAGCCCGCCCCTTCCCCGGACGCTTCCACCCTGGCCCGGGCGCGCCCCAGTTCTCGGTGGGGGAGGGCTCCGCTCCCCACGTGGCCCGGTGGGGGTGCGGAAGTGGCCAGCCCCGCCCCCCGGCCACGTGCGCGACCCTTCCCCCTCTCCTCTTCCCGAGCCTGGGGCCTTGCTTGACCGCACGCCCCTGCATTCCTTTTTGTAAGGATCCCCTTCGCTCTCCCGGAGACACAGGGAGCCTAACCCTCTGGCGGAGTCGAACGAGCCTGCGCTCGTTCCTCTTTCTGCGTCCCACTCGGGAGTCCCTAGGTGAGGAGGACTTGGGTCACAAAGCGCGTGCTCGGGGTGCTTTGGCGAGGCAGAGTATCCCGGTCCTTCCAGGACCCGGGAGTCGGGGACACCAATGCTCAGCGCCGACTAGGGATCTTTGGGGCCCGAAGGGGGAAAGTGGGGCCTTGCCAAGCCCCCGAGGACGTCCAGGCCACGTTGTTTAATGTCGATGACGCCGGGGACGCAGATGCGCGGGGTCTGCCCAACTCGCAGGCCTGAGGTGGCGGGCGCGCGGATGTGGGGCGATGGGGTGGCTCCTCCATTGCGACCACGCCCCCGCCCCTTCCTAGGCGGGCCACCGGGCCCTGCAGTGGCCGGAGCGGCCTCCAGGGGGCTTTCTGCACGGGTTCCAGGCTGCTCAGTGACCTGCCCTGGGCTAGGTGTAGACAGCGACCGTGACTCTAGCCCAGACCCCATTGCGGGACTCTATACTCACCCTCCCCACTTGCCACGCCTCCGCTGATATGACCTGGTTCGGCTCCTCTGTCCCCAAGCTGGCCACTGCCACTATCCCATGGGTCCCCTTGGTCTAGGCCTGACCATCCTTGGTTCTCGCTTGTGCCAGCCCCATCTGGGGTCCCTCCCTTCCACGTGGCTGGACAGAGTGAGGGAGAGGGGAGCTTGAGTACTGACTTCAAGCTGCGGAGATGAAATGCAGCGCCGACCCTTAATAGATGAGCCCACCTGGGACAACCACTATTAAGGTGGGCACTGGTGGTCAGCATACCTGCCGCCCCAGGCCCCTAGTGCCTTTGAAAGTAGATCTGGGAGGTTGGACCACCCGGACAGGGCCCCAACCTCCACCATCTCAGCAGCTCACAAGGGCCTCAGAATCTCCACCCACAGGGCTTGCCCCTGTGCCTGGCCTCTCCCAAGTCTGGACAAGGCAGGAAGTGCTTTGCAGGCAGCCCCCCCACAGACCCCCAGCTCACCTCCAACACATGAGGAAGAAGCAGGGCAAGAGAGAGGGCAGGACCCTTTGTACAGTCCTTCCACTGATGTTACTGGGCCCAGAGCAAGATCCTGGCAGTGGCCCTGACCTGCAGGGGCTCACAGGCTAGGGCAAGGCAGCTGGGAGTCAGAGTGGCACAGGAGGGTGAGCACAGGCCTGGCAAGTGGAGGAAGTGGGGGCTGCATCCTACAGGTGGCTTCACCTGGGGCCTGAAGTTCAAGGGGGCAGCCGCAGGGAGATGGGGTGATAATTGAGGAGAGGCGGAGCCGTGGCAAAGTAGAGGTCAGGACACTGTTTTGGCTGTGCCGGACAAGCCTCATGACCCCAGACAAAACACTCCCTTAGAGCCTCAGGTGTGCCCCCTCCCAGAGACCATCAGGGCCTTGGATCTGTGCTTCTATCTAGGGGTCATGCTGGCCAACCTGCAGGCAGGAGACCCCATGTCGGGGGCCCACACCCCACCCACGGTGTTTCTGTTCACACCTTAGCCCCAGAGGTGCCTGGGTGACCCCCTGCTCACCTCTGCCTTGTGTCTTGCCACCCTGTCCTCATCACAGCCCTTCAGTTGTCACTCCCGTTTCCTAGATGAGGAAATCAATGCTGGGAGAGGACCCAGAAGCGGCCCGTGTGCACAGCTGCAAGACAGCAGAGGGTCTGGGGGCCTGAGCTGTCCCAGCTGGGTCCCCCCATGGTGGTCAGTCCCTTGTCTCCAGAGCCCAGTTTCCTCACCTGTAAGTGGGGGCCCATCTCCACCCTTCCCTTCCAGCACCGAGGGGTTCAGGGAGACTCTTGCTAGGTCACAGGGCCCACGGAGCCAAGCTGGGGAGGGACAGACAGAGGTGTGGGAGGGACGTGGGCTCAGGGCGAGAGCATATGGCCAGTCTCCCGGGGTGCAGGTGAGAAGAGGGCGACATGAAGTGGGGTGTGCCCACAGCACGGGCGCCCTGGGGGCCTGGTCAGGCCACAGTCAGCACCGAGGCTGGTGTGCATGTGTGGAACTATGTGCAGACATGCTGGGATGGCCAAAGCTTTCCTTTTTTAAGATAGTGAAGCTTTCACTCTTTAGTAGTTTTCATAGGGCTTTCTGTATAGCTCAACCTTTTTAAAATCCACACGTATTTATGACTTTTATTTTCTTTAAATGTTAACACCTATTTAGGTAGTGCAATTATGGGCCGTGGGCCCTTTCATTACTTTTCTGTATGAAAATTTATTTTCTAAATAAATCTCCACCTAGTGTGGGCTGGGCTGAGGACAGCAACCTGCCTGTAGGGAACCCTGGGGACCCCACCTTAGCCAGGTAGTCAAGGTCAACCTCAGGGTGATGTCCTCAGGGTGTCAGCGCCCCCAGTGGAATGCGACCACCTCACCTCAGTGTGCTCTCAAACCTGCAACCCTGGTCTGATCATGAGAAAGCCTCAGACGAGCCCAGATTAGGGGACAGTTTACAAAATACTCCCTCCCCAAAACACACCCTACCAAGCTGCCAAGGCCGTGGAGAACAAGGGGAGGGCAGGGAGCAGCGTCACGGAACTTAAGAGGCTAAGGAGGCGTGATGGCTGAACGCCGTGCGGGCTCCTGGTGTGGATCCTGGGGCAGAAAAGGACGTTTCTGCTGAGCCGGGAACCAAGTCTGTAGCTTGTGAATGGGCAGGTATGCAAGCTGGGTCTTGGTTGTGACAAGGCACTCCCCTGAGGGTCACTGGGGCAAAGGGTAGAGGTGTAAACCCCATGTTGGTGCAAGGTGAGCACTTGAAAACAAACGTGAAGAGCGGAGGTGGACATCATATAGTAATCAGCACCGCATTGAGATCCTAGCAGCTCACATCCTAGCCACCACCCGGACATTCACCACTTTGACCCAGCAATTCTGCTCCTGAAGAGGTACCCAGAAAGTGTTCGTGAGGAAGCAGGTGTGTCTGTGTGTGGCTGCACCGCTGAGATGGATGGACCTGCACGAGTACAGGCTCATCCCTGAGCTCGTGCCCTGGAAGGCCCAGGACGCGGCCGGGGCAGAGGCAGCTGCAGCCCACGGGGAGGTACGCACGTTCCCGCTGCAAAGTTTCCCCGAGTTTCTGCCTGTGTCTGCAGTCCGTTAGCCCCCCACCCCTCGTGGAGCTGCTGCTCCAGCAGGATCTTCTACTTTGATGATAGAGCATTTTTTAAAAATGGTGCACAAATAATAACCAAAATAAAATTTTCTAATCAAAACAATCTGTGCACATTTTACATGATCTGTAACCCATCCGTGTTTATTCCTGAGGCGGGTTAGATGACTCCCCGTGGTCCGGGCGGTCCGTTACACACAGTGGGTGCAGCCGGCCCCAGGCCTAGCCAGTTGGTGGGCAGCTGGCCCCCACAGAAAGCACCAGGGCCCCCTCCAAGCTGCTGGGGAGAACCCAGAGCTGCCACCCCTTCTCCAGGAGGTGGTGGGGCAGGGGCAGGATCCGGCCCCGTCCAGGTGAATTACCTTGACTCCTTGGCTGGCCAGGATCACCTGGAAAGCAGTGGCTCAGAGTCACTGTTCAGACAGACAGCCACAGTGGGGGTCTGACCTGCCATGCTCACCAGGGCCACCCAGGGGCCTAGCCTCCCCTGACCAGCCCCCTTCAAGACCCTCTCCTGTCACGAGGGTCAGGGCGCTCTGCTAGGCTCCGCAAGCTTCAGAGAGCCCCAGAGCTCTGCTGTGACCACGGCCAGGCAGGTTTCCATCTCACCTGCGCGTGTGCTCTGGACACACATGTAGCCCTGACCTGCATCCCACCCCACCCCCCTGAGCCTGGTCCTGGGGTCCACTGTCTGGCAGGGGCATGCCTGTGTCCCAAGAGGGTTTGAGCCCTGGGAAGCCAGGGCCTCAGCCCAGCCAGGGTGCCAGGGCACCTTCTCCGAGGGCAGCTTGGCCTGAGCCATCTCCCCTGTGAGCAGGGACAGTGGGGACGGCGACTCCAGCAGCCCAGAATTGTCACTGTCCCAGAGACCAACTTGGCACATGGCAGAAGCTTCGAAACGTAAGGAAGGGGGACTCTGATGTTGGGCTGGCACCCCCACGTGATGGGGTCCCACAGCTAACAGGTCGGCCCTGTACTCTGATTGTGAACCAGACAGGTGTCTGCCCCGAGGGAGTGCCCACACCTTAAATGGGGTGCCCAGGACACTGAAGGGTGGTACCCCGTCCCTAGGGCCCATCTCAGATCTGGGCCCCGCAGGGCCATTGCTCCTCACAGCCAGGGCCACCATGGGCAGGGGAGGAGACTGAACTCCCCCATCCTCTCCTGGAATCTCTGGGGGCCGCCAGTTCATATGCCAGAACCAGAGGGGTGGGTTCCACCAGCTCAGCTGAACGGGTGATCAGTGAAGCAGGGTGCCTGGGGGGAAGGAGGGGAGAAAGGCTAGACCGGCCCTCGGGTTCTGGGCCCACAGGAAGTCCAGTCCGGGCTCCACGGTATCGAGCCCCAGGAAAGAAGCTCCGGGGTGAAGGACATGTGTGCGCCCCAGACCCACCCTCAGGGAGGGACCCAACCAGCTGAAGCCCACTGCCCCTGCCGCAGCCACACACCCTGGGCAAGCTGCGTCCCCTGGGGTCTCTGGTGTCAGGGCAATGTGCCTAAGCCATGGGAGAGAAACCAGGAATCTACTTCTGGGACCCAGGGCCCACACCTGAGCTTTGCTGGTAAGGTGCCCAGGGGAGGACCCAAGGTGCCGGTGAGCTGAGGGGGCCCGTGCCCGGGGAGCACATGCCTGGGCATCTGCTGAACAGCAGAATGCTGCTGGGTGTGAACACACATGTGTCCTGGAAAATTCACAAAATGGAGAACCGAAAGTTGGCCTCTGTCCCAGGCGGCCTGGCCCATGGGCCATACCAAGTGGAAGGGAAGGGGGGCACATACTGGAAGGTACCAAGATCTTCCCCCCAATCACTGCCCTGGTGTGGTTCCCCAGAGGCTGCAGGTGAGCCCCTCCAAGGCAGCCCACATAGGAGAGGGGCGTCCCCACAGAAGGGCAGAGCTGCGGGCCAGGTTGGCCTGACAAGCGCCTGATCCACAGAGCCTGCCTTAGTTTACCCTTCACGTGCAATGGGCAGGCGTAGGAGAAAAGCAGGGGTGTGGGGCTCCTAGGGTGTCAGCCTGACAAAAGCCACGCCTCAACAGAGGTCAGCGCCGGGCCCTGTGAAGATCCAAGGGGGCAGGCAAAGACAAGTTTTCTTCCACCAGAGTGCCCTGTGGAACTACCCTTCCATGGAATACGTTCAAGTCATCGAATATTTATTAGGGCAATTTTTTCTTGACTCAGATGAGGGGAGACGGGCCTCTGGACAGTCAGTAAAGAAAACAGCCAGGTTCCCACTAACTCAGATGGCAGAGTCTAGAAACAGACCCACAGGCACAAGGGGCTCAGTGAGGGATAAAGGTGGCATTTCAGTGGGGGAAAGAAAGGCTTTTTCGGGAGATAGAGTTGGGGCAAATGACGTGGAAAAAAGCAGTTTGGGTTCCTACCTCACCCCTTCCCAGAAGTCCTCTCTAGAATTAGACCCAACATTTAAGTACCTATTTGAAAAAGAAACCATTACATTTTTGAAAGAAAACACTTTTTATCATCTTGGAGTAGGGAACACAAGTCTGAGCATGATACAAAATGTAGAAGCCATAAATGATAAAATGATGACAATTTTAAATGCTGGAAATAAATAAATAAATAAATAAAATCAACAAACAAAAACTACAATCCAAATCAAACACAAATGACTGATCGGAAAAAAGTACTTTTTTTCCTAACAGACAATAGGCTTAACTTTCTGAACATGGAAAGAGCTCCTCAGAAACAGTAACAGCCACAATCCAGCTAGAATAATGGACCAAGAATGTGCTATACAGATGGCTTTTAAATATACACATATTTGTAATAAACAAATTTTTCTGGTTTCAAAATGATATTAGTGATAGAAATGACCAACATAATAAATCTGACAGAAGCACTGAGGTGTTTAATTACACTCCTGGGAAACACAAATCAAACCACAATGAAATACTATTTTAACAGATCACATACCCACTCAGGGATCTATGGAAGGCCCTTTGACTTCGCCCTTCTGCACTAAGGAATTCAACCCACAGAGATCCTCCTACTTGGGCAGAAAGACATTTGTACAAGGATCCTGACCCTAGCATTGTCTGTTACAGAAGACTGGAAAAAAAATTACATTTCAACCAACAAAAAACAGGACGAATAAATTATAGTGCTAATAAAAAATGGGGCAGCCACAAGGAGGACTGAATCCAATCTAGGCGTGGGAACATTAAGTTTCCAAGCCATGTTTAGTAAGAGGATCACACTTCAGTGTAAACTCATTAGATGCACATGCACACTTTCTCTGTTGAAACCGAAGACACTGCTTTCTCTCTGCCCTAGGGGACGGGAACCAGGCCATGGAGGTCAGGGGTGGGAAGACACTGTGTATTCACCCCATACTCTCTTATACTCTGAATTTTTTACTCTGTGTGTGGGAAAATATTTTTGTCCACTTGTAAGCCGGTGGCTTTGAACTTGCTGCACTGCTGAGCCCAGCTCTCAGGGAATTTACGTTCTGATGAGGTGAAGACAGTAGGCTCTATGACGTCAGCACCTGGGGTCAGTGGGAGCACAGAGTAGGGGGTCAGGGCGGGCGGGGAGGGGGTCTTCGGGGAGAAACTACTGCAGCAAGAGACTGAGATGACTCAGAATGTCGAGAAACGTTAGCCATGCTGAGGGGCATCGGCAAAGACAGGGACAAGACCGGGAGGTGGTGAGGGCACGCCGGTCACAGAGATCAGCCTGTGCAGAGGCCCGGTGGGGAAAGGGGCAGACGAGAGAGGGGGCCCTGATGCTCTCTGCTCCCGTGAGCGCACACACACGTTCAGTTTTATTCCCAGACGTCCCGTACTATCGAACACGACACGAGACTCCCAGCAAGGAGGCCCGTGGAACTCGGGAGGAACAAAGGCACGGCAGCTTCCCGCCCACCACTAGGCCGGGCACCGTCCTGTGTTAGAGTCGGCAGGTCGGGACTCGGGGGCCCAGGCCGGGTCCGCCCAGAGAGCCCGGGATTCTGGCAGGCCGTCCTGACGTGCCCGGGGGCCGCTTTAAGCTCTTCGAGCGCCTCAGTCCCAAGTCCCAGCTCCCAGCGACAAAGAGCACCGCGGGGCCAGGTACCGGCGCGCAAAGCCGCCGCGCGGACGCCGAGAGACCCCGGCCTCGCCCGACTCGGCCTCAACGCTGACAAGGACCCACGCCGCGTCGGCTGTCCGCTCTGCGCGCCCCACGGCCGGGCGGCGGCAAGGGCAGGGTCGGCCGGCCCGGGTCCGAGCCGCCGCCACTTACCGCCGAGGCCCCGGCCTCCTCGCGCTTCGCCGCCCGCCACGGCTGCCGTGCGCGCGCCCCTCCACTTCCGCTCCCGCTTCCGCCCCCGCTGCGCCCCTAGGCGTCGTCCCCGCCCCCAGGCCGAAGCACCTCCCCCTCTTAAAGGGGCCGCGGACCCAGAGGGGCCAAGGCGAAAGCAGCTCTGGGTCCTGGCCTCGCCACTGCCTAGTGCCGCCACACACGTCAAGCCGCCGCCCGACCTCCAAATGGATGACAGGTCACCGTCTCTGAGGCCTTCCGCACTCTAAAGCACTGCCCTTGTAGGTCGCAGAGGGTATTCTAGGGACCTGGCGTCCGCCAAGTGTCTGGGGAGACCCATGCCACCCCTGCCTTCAAGGGCACCCCGGGAGTTGAACACAGCTCAGACGAAGGCCCCGTGGCGTCTTGCAGGAGGGATCCTTATGACCCCAGCCCCAGGGTGGGTCCCCATTCCTGGGGAGACCCCACAGGGCCTCGTACCTGCCACTGCCCTCCCCTGGACCCAAGCACCCTCGCTGCAAAAGACCCTCTTGACTTTCTGTGCAGGGGGGTCAACGACGGGAAGGGCAGCCCTAAGACTACACAGCGTCCCCGTCTACTACATGGGTAGGGAAGAATGCCTCACTGGGGCCCCAGAGCAGGCCCAGCCTAGACCTGCTGCGGCCACTCCCATCCCCAGGGTCGTCTTGAAAACAGGGAGCCCGCCATCCTCCCCAGGCAAGCCCTATGAGCAGGCAGGGTCCTGGATTCGAAAGCTGTCGCCCCTCCATCACCACCCAGACAATCGGCAGCCCCAAGGACCCGAACCCCACCCATCTTCTGTAGAGGGTGAGCTGACATCTACAATTGTGATGAACTTTGCTGAGGGGTTGGGGACAAAGCCCGGGCTGCTCTTCGGGCTGGCTGAGCCCCAGGGAAAGCACGCGCCGTGAAAAGGAGAGGAAACTTAAAATTTTAAATCTTTAATTTGTTTTCACGTTCTTCCTTGTTTTGCTTCCAAAAGGAAATGAGAGCATAGCTCCGTCGCCTGTACATTGTCCACGTCCCCTGGGCTGGGGTAGGTCCCGACCCCTACCTGCCGGCTGCCTCGAGGGCGTGGGGCACCCAGGGGTTCACATGCAGCCCCCGGGACCGGGGCAGGGTCCGGGCGCCGCCTTATTGCTGAGGTCCCGGCGCGGCTGGGCGGCCGCTAGATTAGGCGCGCTGGCTGGGCAGCTCCTGGGAGATGAAGCGGCGCAGGCGCTCCAGGTACTGGCTGTAGAGCTCGATGTCGTTGTGCCCGGCGCCCTCCACCCACAGAGGCTCCACGGCCTTGGGGCAGCGCTCATACAGCGCCAGCCCGTGCGAGAAGTCAATCACCTCGTCCTCCGTGCCGTGGATGATGAGCACCGGCGACGTGATCTTGGACACCTTCTCGATGCTGCGAGGCGGGGCATATTAGGACTCCGCGCCCCACCCCGCCGAGGCCCGGCCCCGCCCCGCCCCGCCCCGCCCCGCCCCGCCCCGCCCCATGCTCACTTTGGGAACGCGTCGAAGCAGTAGGTCTTCTTGGTGTCTGGGAAGGCGACGCGCATGCCCGAGGTGAGGGGTGAGTGCAGCACCACAGCGGCGCACTCATAGCGTGAAGCCAGGTCCACGGTGGGCACCGTGCCAATGCTCTGCCCGTACAGGACGATGCTGTCCGGGCTGATGCCGTACCTGGCAGCGAGGGGGCAGGATCAGCCGCGACGCAGCGCGCACACCCCTCCCACTGCCCGCCCTCCTGGGGCAGTCCCCCAACACCGAAGCGGTAGGACTAATACGGGAGGTAGGACCCAGACAGGCGTGAGGGGAGCTGGCCAACAGCGGCCCCACTCTGCCGTTTCTTGGACAGTATCTACTTGGTCGCACCTGGGCAGTGCACCTGTAAGGGCCCCACCCGCTCCTCTTGGTCATCCAGCTACCCCCAACCCCTACACACACTTGACCAAGGCCACCTGCTTGGGGCCTTCCTGTCCCTGCTGTTCTGAATTGGACGGCCCTTTGTGGTTGCACTGGAAGGGGGCGCGTCTTCCCCCCAGCAGCCCTCACCCGACCCTCATCTACCCCCTTGGCAAGCCCTAGGGATTGGAGGCAGCTGTGTCCTCTGATGTCTCAGCCAGTTTGTGACCCCTCAGTGTCCCTTATACCCAATGAGGTGTTAGTACAACACAGGTGAGCAGGAACAGTGGCTCCCGAGGGAAAATGGGTAGCCGCCACCTCCTTCTCTGGGCTCCCTCCCTACTTAGCGGCAAGGTCCTGGGCCCCACTCGCCACCCCAAGCTCTCCTAGCCCCACACCAGCAGGGCTGATTCAGCTCCACACCACGTGCCCCTTCCTGACCACACAGGGACCACTCACCACCCTCCAGTGCAGGAGGCCTCTGTGGCCTTCCTTCCACATACCCATGACCCTGATCCCAAAGGAGGCTCTCCTCCCAGTAGCCAGGGAAGGTCTGTATCTCACCTAGGCAGCCAGACTCCATCTCCCTGTCCACCCAGGGGCCATGTGCACAGTCCCGGTCCTCTGGCCCCAACCCCCAGACACACCCCCAGGCCTCAGGGAGCCATCTGGCCTCATGCCTACTACTCTGGCCGCTCCTCCCCGGCCGGCTCCCTGGTTCGCTGTGAGCATTGCTATGCCGAGTCCCAGCCCAGTCCTATCACCCAGCTCCAGGCAGGGACCCCCAGCTGCCACCTGGCTGTCTCCACCAGGACAAACGCAACAGGTGCCAGATGGTGCAGCTCTTCTTCCAGGCCTCCCCAGCCCTGGTCACAACCTGGACCCAAGCCTCCCGCCCTCCTGATGTTTCTCAGCTATTGGGGCTGAGGAACCAGGTCCCTGGAGGTCAAGGCTGGCAGCAGGACAGACAGATGGATGACAGAGCTCCGAACTCTCAGTCCCTCATGAGGTGTGATTCTGCAGTGACCCCCCAGCCAGTGGGGACAGGCTGAGGCAGCCAAGGGTGGACACATACCTGCACTGTGCCACCAACCATGGGTCCCCAGTGCCAGGGTGGTGTCAGGGAACCCTGCTCACAGGGCCTTGCATCAGGGACTGCTGGGGCATCACTATGGCAACCAGGGCCCCCGCCTCCCCAGGGCAGGTTGGCTTTGGTCCCAGCAGGAGCTGGTCGCGTCAGCTGGCCGGGCAGGGTGGAGATGGGGCAGCCAGCCCTGAGCAGGCGGAGGGTGCAGCCTCCAGGAGGGCAGGGGCTGGGTGGGTGTCCCTCTAAGCAGCATGGGGCATGGGGCCACACCGCACGCACTGGTTCAGGTGGGGCCGCTGTGCTCGGTGAGCGAGCACGAGGGTGGAAGGGGGCTGCCAGGGTCTGGATGATCAGGGCAGTGGGGTCCAGGGAAGGTGCAGACCAGATCACGATGGCACTGAGTAAGGCCTGCAGGTGTGTGCTGGACACCGTGCCTGGGGAGGACCCAGCCTCTGCTCGCTGACCTACCAGCCAC
Organism: Camelus ferus; assembly: GCF_009834535.1. Taxonomy (NCBI): domain Eukaryota; kingdom Metazoa; phylum Chordata; class Mammalia; order Artiodactyla; family Camelidae; genus Camelus; species Camelus ferus. The sequence goes on along the minus strand of NC_045717.1, from coordinate 26,212,711 downwards.
CTAGGGCTGTGCTGGGTACCAAGCTGCCTAAGAGAACCTTCTAGGCCCAGAGGAGCCCTGCCCTCAGGATGAGGCCAGCACCTGATGCAGAGGCCCTGCCCCACCCACCCTACCAAGTGCTCCCACATCCTCGGGGGTCCCCTGAGTCCTTTCACACAGGCCTCACACACCCCCTCCTGGGCTGGGAGGGGCCCACGTCCTCTGTCCACCCTTCTCCCTTCATTCTCCCTTCAGGTGGAGCCTCCAATGGGGACAGTGTCAGGCCCTGTCCCTTCCCCTGCCCAGGCAAGGCTTGAGGCCTGCCCGCCCATCACCACGCAGAGAGAACATAGGCCAGGCCTTGCCCTGTGGCCCAGGGTGGCTGCAGACAGGCTCCCTCTCCTGCAGGCCCACCCGCCTGGGCTCCCTCCCTCCCCCAGGTGGGAGGTTCCACCTGGGTGGATCACCTGTGAGGCAACGCTCATCTCCCCCAGCCCCAGCACAGAGCTCACCGGGTGCGCAGGGCCTGCCAGGCAGCGTCGATGTCGGCGTAGAGGTTCTTCTCGGAGGGCTTGCCCGAGCTCACGCCGTAGCCCGAGTAGTCGTAGGAGAAAATGTTGCAGTTGATGCGCGTGCCCAGGCCGATGTAGAAGCTGCTCATCTGGCCCAGGTCCACCGCGTTGCCGTGCGAGAAGAGCACCGTGTACCTTGGGCAGGGGTGGAGAAGCACAGGTCAGAGGGCAAGGGAGGGGCTCTTCATGCCCAGCACCCAGGAGTCCTGATGAGGGGACAGGCTGCCTGTGCCAAACAGCGGCCCAACTCCTCCCAGTGGGCCTCAGACAGGGGATGGCCAGTGGAGTGTCAGGCTTCCCCTCATGAAAGGGGGCCACTGGGACCACTGGTCACATTCTTGGCACAGGTGGGCCCCTCCGCGTGAACTTGGCAAGCTACAGTGACCATCACACGTATCCCCGTGGGCAGCAGCCGCCTCTCCTCTGGAACATTCCTTTGGAGGTACTCCGGCAGCCCCTAGGGATGGTTAGGCACATTGCCCACTGCTCAGAACCTTCCTAGAGAATGAGACAGCGCCTTCTCTGTCGGCAGGGCTGCCCCACACTCTTGACAGCAGGCCCCTACTCCAGCCCTGACAAGTGAATGAAGCCGATCCCTGTTCAAAGTGGTGCAGCTCTTCCTAGACAGGGAATGACCACAGCCCTTACTTCTGCCTTGTGTCCCGTGGCAGCCCTGCGAGTTGGTCATGCCAAGAGCAGGAGACCAGGCTGGATCCAAGCTGATGGCCTCCCAGAGTCTTCTTCCTCCAGCACCACGGGCCCCGCCCAGCCCGGTGCAGACGGAAGGTAGAAGTTTGCCCTTTGGACTCAGATCTGCAGTCAGAACCCAGCCTGGTCTGAAGATAGAAGCATCAGGAAGGCCCCCCTCTGCCCCACCTTGGAACTCAAGGAATCAGACTTGGCACAAGCCGCCAGCCAGGCCTCAGGTGCCCCTGCCCCAAAGCAGGTGCCAAGGCCTCACCGGGCACCAAGGGCCCAGGAGACCATCCCTGGGCAGGTCAACACAGAGACCCAGAAGCAGGCAGCTCCTCATCAAGCAGGTGGGCTGATGTGGCACTCAGAGCCACCTCCCCAAGCCTCAGGGTGCTGCTTGTGGAAGGGCACCTGGCCTCATGGGCAGATCTCATCTGCTGCCCCTTCCTTCAGCAAGAAGAATCCTGGTGCACACACACCACCAGACAGGCTTTCTGGGGGGGCCTCTGGGGGCCACCACCAGCTGGAACAGGAGCTCTGAGGACAGAGCACACCCAGGGCCAGGAGCCTCCCAGGCCCCACCCTCCACCCTCAGGTCATGTCCGCGTGGCGGCCCCGAGGCTCACCTGGCACCAGGCACGCAGCGCACGTACATGCAGGAGATGCGGTTGCCCCGGCTGCTCTTGGTCAGGAAGACCTCGACGGTGTCCAGCTCGCGCTGGCTGTACTGGAAGTCAGCGCGCTCCAGCAGGTGGAGCTTCCAGCGCCCAGCTGTGCCGGCTGAGGCCCGTAGGGTCCCCGAGGGGGCGGCCCCGGCCCCACCGGGCCCAGGGATCAGGCTCAGGCACTAGCGAGTAGGTAGGCTCCGGAGGCAGGAATGCGAGCTTGGCGGCGATGCGGCCGGGGCAGGGTGGGCAGCAGAAGAGGCAGCAGAGCTCGGTCACTGACAGGCCGTTCATGGCGGGCGCCGGGCCCCGGGGCAGACCTCGCCCAGCCGGGGAGGGGTGGGGGTGCTCGGAGACGCGGGCAGGGGGCAGGGCGACCCCCGGCCACCGCCCCAGACGAGAGCCCCGTTAGGAGGCCGCAGCCCAGCCCCATCGTGGTCCAAGCCGAGTGCTCGGGAGCCTGGCAGCCTCGTGTGTCCACGTCGTGCAGAGGGAAGTCCTGCAGGGGGACAGTGAGATGCAGGTTCATGGACTCCGAGCCCTGGCCTTCCCCACAGCCCACTCTACCCACAGCCTCCGGCATCTGGGCCAAGCCTGCCCACCCTGGGCACCAACACCTCCTGAGTGACCTTCATGGGACCCAAACCTGACCAAGCCCCCGCCTGCTACCACTCTTCCTCTACCTGCAGGCACCAACTCTTGCCATTTAAGCCCACTCATCAGCCCAGTTTCAGCCTGCAGGCTACACTGGGCGATCAGACCCGACTACACCCAGCTGTCCCCCACATAGCTCCCGCCTGTGGTCCAGGGAAACCCTGTCACCCCCTGCACCTCTGTCCACACAGTTGGCCCAGACTCCCCAGGGCCCATCTCATCTGCCACCCCCAGGTGACACAGCTCAGCCAAGGCAAGGACAGACTGCTGACCACCGGGACCCAGGAGAGTGCTCACAGAGCCAGCCCCGTGCAGGATGCAGGACGGCGACATCCGGAGACAGGAGCCCAAGCAAAGGAAATACAACAAACAAAGGCTCTGGAAACAAAAGCAGGACACACTGGGGCTGGGGACACCCGCTGCGCCTGGACAAAGGCTCTCTCCCCCACTGGGGCCAGGCCCAGGCCACAGAGCCAGGGCTCCCCTCAGCTCTGCCAGCTTAAGGGTCTGCGGCCTCAGTTTCCTCATCTGTCAATGCAGACACCATTCACCTCACAGAGGGAGCAAATGAGATGAGGGGTGAGTGGAGGGCCCCACGAGGCAGAGAAAAACAAACATTCTCCCTTTCGCAGAAGGTTGTGAAACGTGCTCTGAAACAGACCACAGCTAAACTGCTAAAGCAACAGCAACCGAATACAGAGCTGCCAACAGAGACTGGAAGGAAATAACAAAAGTTTGAGCAAAACCCACTCGCTTACTACGTCTTTCCTACAGGCCGAATGAGGGAGAGGGCACACTCACAACTCAGCTCCAGGCAGCAGAGCACCTGAGAATGTTCTGTTTCGGGGCCACAGCCTTTGAAAACCACCAGGCCAGGGACACTCAGATTCAGAGCAGGTCGGAGCAGTCTGAGGCCCAGAAACACACCTGCTCCCTCCAGACCTGTGACTGGAGACCGAGGGCCACGATACGCCACATCCCACAGTCACCCGGATTGGGGCACACGGAGGGGAGTGGGAGAGGCCATGAAAGCCAAGGTGGGGACACCAATGGCCTCCAGGAGTCCCCAGATTCTGAGGTGGGATATGCACTTTGCGTGCAAGTATTTTCAGAGGGAGAGTCCATCATACTGGTTCTCAGAGGAAGGCGAACTTGCCCCGTGGGGACACTTGCCAATGCCTGGGGACTTTTCCAGTGGTGATGACTGGGAAGAGAAGAGTGTAGTAGCATTGAGGAGGGAGGCAGGGATACTGCTCAACACTGCACAATGCGCCAGATGCCCTCCTCCAAACTGAGGCTGCTCCAAGACATCCTCAAAGAGATCCAGGTGCCAACAGGTGACACTCCCTGGTGCTCCGGGAGTTTGGGTGGCACAGGGAAGTCTGGTCTCGAGAGGAAGAGCTGGTGAGAGCCAGTGGGCAGGTGGGAGGCCCCCGGCAACCCGAGGATGAACGGGCACAGCAAGGTGGACAAGGTTCCACTGACCAAGCTGGAAACCTGGATGTCGTCTTTGACACCTCCCTCCACCCTCAGACCATCCTTCACAAGGCCTGCTGACCCTACCTCTGCCCCCGACCCACACCTGGTACATGCCTAGTCTCCTTCCTCACTGGTAGCCACCTGGCCACCATCACCCCACTCCAGGCCATCCTCCCCTTAGCAGCCGAAAGATCTTTTCACAACACACATCTGATCACCCAGTCTCCCTTTTGGGGTGCCCCAGTGACCCCACTATTTTCAGGATAGACATCCAATTCCTCGCCACAACCTGACAGTCTGCAGCAGGCCTGCGGCCACCCTCTTCAGCCTCACTCATCTTGTACCCGGCTCTCCCCAGACGAGCCACACTGCCCCCTCCTGCCTCAGAGCCGCAGCTCACCCAGTCCCCCTTGTTTCACCAGACAGCCCTTGCCCCTCGTCCCAGCCAGCCTTCAGATCTCCCTTCCAGTGCCCTTTCAAACACTCAGCCCCACCCCCTCGCTCATGATTCCAGATCTGTCTCTCCAGCTTATATTTACACGTTCAACCATACCCCACCCACAAACCAAACAGAAACTCCAGGAGGGCAGGACAGCTGTTCTTGCTCAATTAACGGTGGCAGAACGAATGGACAAAGGACCAGGGGCAAAGGGGAAAGGAGGGAGCTACAGTCTACCAGGCCTGATGGAGGGAGGACAGTCTCATCTCAGGGCACATAAACCTGGGGCTTCCCACTGTCTTTTATGGATGTCACTGAGTGTGCCCTGAGAGACGGGCTTCAGACAGGACAGAGAACTCCCAGGTGCCTCGCTCACTGGCAGGCGCGGCTGGCACCCGGAGTCCAGCGATCCCGTCCACAAGCACAGATAAGGGCACCCCGCTGCCAGGCTGGCAGCGTCAAGAGGACCAACAAGGAGCCCGGCAATCACAGTCCTCCAGGACGACCTGTATACGGACGACTGCGACGGCACCTCGCCCAGCCAGTCGGGGTGGGGAGCTGCCCGGAAGAAGATGCAGCCTGAAAGGCGCAGGGAAAGTGCCAGGTGCCAGGGAGCGGGGCAGAAGGGACAGCACAGGCCAACCCCAGAGGTGACAGCAAGTTCGAGGCACTGCGGGTCCCGCGATAGAGGGACACTGGGAGGAAGAGGTGAGTGGCCTGGTCCTGGAGAAAGGCTGGATTGGGCCGCGCCCGTGAGCCCTGATGCAGAGTTTGGACTTCATCGTGGGGGAAACGGGGAGCCCTGGAGGAGTCCTGGGCGCGGGGTAGGCGTGGACCCCAAGGGTGAAGGGCTGTGGATGTTCTCTGGCTCAAGCCTGGAGATGGGACCGTAAACCTGCCCCGGTGTCCCAGCCGGCCGGAGGACGCCTGCGAAAGGGCAGAAATGTCTTGGAGACGTTTAGGAAGCAGGGCTCGGCTCCGGCTGCTGCGGCGGGCCCGGGTCCGGATGGGGGAAAGTTCGGGGGCCGGGGCAGAGTCCGTGGCTCGGACGGTGCACTCCCCCAAGGCGGGGCCGCGTCCCTGAGGCGGGCGCACACCCCACGTCGCAGGGCTGAACGGACGGCGGACCGGACTCTGCCAGAGTCGGAGACACTGTCCCGCGGTCCCCCGCTCCGGACCGCGGACACTCCGGGAGTGCGGGGTCTCGGGGACGTCTGGCCGGACTGCCCGGCCTCGCGGCCCGGCCCGGCTCCCCAAACGGCCGCGGGAGGCACCAAGACCTATCCGCGCCGCCGCGCCCCCCCTGCCTGCCACTCACCGCCGCAGCCCGCGCCCCCCGGCCCCAGGGCCGCGCTCCATGGCTCCCGGCCGCCCGCCCGTGAGTCTGTCGGTCTCCCCCGCGCCCCTGCCGGCTCTCCTGCGCCGCCGCCGCCGCCGCCGCTCCCCCGCGGGCGGAAGTGAGCTTTACTCCCGCCGCCGCCCCGGAAGTGACGCTCAGGTGCGCACGGGGTCCGAGCGGGCGGAGGTCGGGGCCAGGGTGGGGGCGGGGCTAGTCAGGTGGGCGTGGCCGATCGTGGAGTGGGTGGGGCCCTGGCTTCAGGTTCCAGCCCAGGTTTTCGGGAGTGGAGATTCCTTCACCCCTTCCAGGGCCAGGACCAGGGTGAGGCAAGTGAGGCAGTATCCTGGGAAGCAAGATCTACAGGATCCCATAAAACTCAGTTATCAAGATTAAAAAAATTTTAATGCACTACTTAAAAAAAAACACCAAAATTTTACTGAAACCAGTCCCCTGACTGGGGTAAGGGGAGTGATCCTGCCTTTATTTAAAATCTGGCTATTTCGTTCATCACGGATTCTTTTGCACTGGTTTTGGCTTTTTACTAATGCATTAAAATATTATGGGTCTTACTGGCTGAATTTTTTGGTATTCCTTAAATGTCCTTAAATGTCCTAAGGCAAGTGCCCCTGCCCTGCTCACCCCAGTCACACTGGCTCAGTTCACACTGCCGGGAGGGAGGCAGCTTTTACAGAGCTGAGAGCAGAGGAGATGGATTAGGATGAGGCTTGGGAGCACAGTGGGGAGGGTTGCCGAAGGTGACCCGGGAACTTCTTTGAGGCGGGGCACAGAGGCCAGTGACAGGGACAGAGGCAGGAAGGCTGCAGAGGGCCCTAGCTTGAGGCAGGCTGGTGAGTTAGCAGGACAGCCTCACCCTTCCACTGCCTGCACGCCTATTCCAGCCTCAAAAGCCGCCCCACCCCCAGTAGGAAGCCCCAGCTCCCTCTCCTCCCCAGGGATTCTAATCTTCGGCCTCATTTGCACAGATAAGCCAACCCTCCCCCAGGGCCCCATTGCTGGGGGCAGCTGCCAGGAGAGAACACAGGCTCAGGGGTGGACACTGCCCAGGGCTGGTTTCCAGCCAGTTCCTCCAGCCCCCAGTGCAGGGCTCCGCTGCCACCTCCCATAGCTGTGTGCCCAGGGGCTGTCGAGGGGTGCCCAGAGTCCCCCTGCCTCTGCTGCCCCTGTCAAGGCTCCCAGTGTCAGCTGTTCTCCCGAGGTCCAAAGGTCACAACTAGGCTAGGCTCCTTACAATTTCCTTGAACTAGAGCAGGAAGAGGACTGCCTGCAACCTCCCTAACCCCTTCCCCCTCTTCCTCTAGGCTGGAAAAGGCCTGAGCTGTGGCTGCATCGCTTGGGAGAGCCAGCTCCACCAGGACCAACATGCCCCAAGGAGAACACTGCAGAGGGGCGGCGGGCCCAGGAGGTGAGGACAGGCTCAGTCCCCACTCAGATGTGGCCTGTTCCATCCTCACCAAGTTCCCCTACTGACCAGAGTGTGCTCTAGAAGGATGAAGGCACCAATGTGAATGCCCCAATGTCTCAGAAGACCCCTCTCTCCTCCCCTCTACAAAGCTCCTGCTTGGTATAGCCCTGAAGCTGCCGGCCCATTTTCCCTACTTCTCTCCCACCACCTTCACTTGCCCCTGCCCTCTCTGTCCTAGTTAAGCTTGCCTTGCCAAGTTTGTTGCTACCTCAGGGCCTTTGCATGAGCTGTGCCTCCTGCCTGGAGTACCCTGCACCCACATAGATACATGGCCAACTCCTCCTCATCTTCAGGACCCCACTCAAATATCACCTCCTCACAAAGCCCTCCCTGAGCACTCCCAGCCAAAGTCCCTACCACACCCTATTTATTTCCAACATAGAACTTGCCATCTGGTCATTTTATTGAATTGTTTCCTTGGTTATCATCTGTCTTCCCTGTATTTCATGAGCTCCAGTCTCCCTGGGGCAGGCACCCAGGCTCTTGTCCACCATGTCCCCAGCTGTCCTCCATGCTGTCTAATGAACAATGGGTTCACAACACACAGGAGGAAGAGGATTCTTAACGCAGAAGAAGGCTTTCAGGAGGATGGACGGAGGCTCCATGAGCTTTTGGGTGCCACCAGCACATACCTCAGGCCGACATTGTGCTTTTCCTTGTCTCCTGACCTGAGACACCCAACCCATCAGGAAAATAACTTGACCACAGGAACCAATGGTCTTAAAAGTATTCCCGCCGGGAGCCACATCGTCCAATATGGAAGCCATCAACACCCCCACCCCTGCCCCGTACGGCTATTTAAATTTGAATGAATTGACTAAATAAGATTTAAATTTCACTTCTCCAGTTGCAATGGGCTCATTTCAAGTGCCCACAAGCCAAGTGGGGCTGGCTGCTGCTATCTGGGATGGCACTGATGGAGAACAAATCCATCAGGGAAAGTTCTAGAAGCAACAGGCTAGCCTGTGAGCACCAAGAGGAAAGGCATCGGTATCTGTGTCCTTTCTGTTCCCAGCTGTGTCCTGACGCCCAGCTTGGGGCTTAGCATTCAGTAGGCACTCAATAAATGTTGTTTGAAGAAGAGAAGTAGGGAGAGAGGAAAGAAGGAATTCTTCTAAAAATCTAAGTTAATAATATGGTGAAAGCTTCACGTTCTGTCCATAGATGTCCATCCCTGCCTTATTTCCAAAAGTGAAAAGAGAAAAATAGCCTCAAAGTGGCGAGAAGAGACTGGATTAAAAGATCATGGTTGACTGTTGTTGTTGTTGTTGTTGTTGTTAATAATTAAAGTATACTTGCTTTACAATGTTGTGTTAGTTTCTGGTGTACAGCAACGTAATTCGGTTATACGTGTATACATTCTTTTTCATGTTCTTTTCCATTATAGGTTGTTACAAGATGTTGAATATAGTGTATAGTGCTACTCACTAGGACTTTGTTGTTTATCTGCTTTATATACAGCAGTTTGTATCTGTTAAACCCAAACTCTTAATTTATCCCTCCCACTCCACTTTCCCTTTAGTAACCATAAGTTTGTTTTCTATGTCTGTGACTCTGTTTTGTGAATAAGTTTATTTGTTTCATATTTTAGATTCCACAGATAAGTGATGTCCTATGATATCTGTCTTTCTCTGTTTGACTTACTTCATTTAGCATGACAATTTCTAGGTCCATGGTTGACTTTTTTTCCCCATGGTTAACTCTTGATGAAAAAAAAAAAAAATGCAGCTGAGGTATGGAGACTGATATAACAAGGCTATTGGTCTTTTTTTTTTTTTTTTAATAGTTTTACTTTTATTTATGTTTTTATGGGAAATGTGTAGCATGGTTCAAAATTCAAAGGGTCTAAAAGGCTGTGCATAAAACATCTCTTCCCCTACCCTGTTTGCCAGGAAACAGATGGCCCCATCTCAAGGTAGCCAGTATTGCCAGTCGCTCCAGATTTGATGCCAGGAAACCCAGGCACCTGTCTTCACCTATGAGCAGCTGTAAAGAGGCCTTCTCCACTTTTTATTTTTATGTTTTAAACACACATCATGGGGGGGAAGGAATAACTCAAGTGGTAGAGCACATGCTTAGCATGCACGAGGTCCTGGGTTCAATCCCCGGTGCCTCATCTAAAAATAAATAAATAAATAGACTTAATGACCTCCCTCCACCAAAATTAAATAATTTTTTTTTAATTAAAAAAAACACACATCATGGTTCTTCTGTACAGCACAGGGAACTATATTCAATACCTTGTAATAACCTTTAATAAAGAAGAATATGAAACTAAATATATGTATGTATACGCATGGCTGGGACACGGTGATGTACACTAGAAGTTGACACATTGTAATGGACTATACTTCAATTAAAAAAAAACACTCTAAAAAAAACCGCACAGACATTATAGCTTCCAAAAACACTGTACTGGTGGTCATGTCTTCCACCTTGGCCCATCTTGGGGTCCTCTCACACAGCCCCCCAGGGGGTCTCAGTCCCCTCTCGATGACACACACGTAGCAGACTGTTCCCGCTGTGGGGGGGTGACAACAGCACGTGGGGGCATTTCCCACCCGTGGGCGGGACTTGTGGGGAAGACTTTAGAAAGCACAGGATTATTTGTCTTTTGGGGGGAGTAATTAGGTTTATTTATTTATTTTATTAAATGGAGGTACTGAGGATTGAATCCAGGACCTCGTGAGTGCTAAGCACACACTCTACCACTGAGCTATACTCTCCTCCCCCCAGGGGAGTCTAATGAAACGATCCACCTACCACATCCAGGAAATAGAGTGAGCCTAGCTCCCCCTGAAAGAAGACACACCACAGTGGGAACGCGAGGACGCTGGGGGTTGAGGATGTGGGAGGACTTTTTCTCATCACACTTTGATGAAAATTCTGAGTTCATGTCAGTTTTGTTGGGCAAAGGATGTTTCACCTTTAGGATCAGCCAGAAGCTGAAAAAAACTAGAGGTTTAAATAAAAACTGACCATTAAAAATTAATGTTTGTGCTTATCCGTACAAACCAGAAAAATCTGAAACAATGTCAAACAGATTCCTGTACATGAATGTTCACAGCAGCCAAGGGTAGAAGCCATCCAAGTGTCCACCAAAGGATGAACAAAACGAGGTCCATCTGCACACTGGAGTGTGATCCAGCCTTAAAAAGGAAGGAAATTCTAGGAGGATGATAATAGCTTAGTGGTAGCATGCATGCTTAGCATGCAGGAGGTCCACTGTTCAATCCCCAGTACCTCCATTAAAAAAAAAAAAAGAAGGAGATTCTGACACTGACTACAATACAGATGATGGATGAACCTTGAGGACATGATCCTCAGGGAGAGAAACAGACACAGAAGGACAGATACTGTCTGATCCCACTCACAGGAGGTCCCTGGGAGAGTCACATCAGATGGTGGGGCCGGGGCTGGGGGAGGGGGTCGGGAGTCAGTGTTTCATGGGGACAGAGTTTCAACTTGGGAAGATGAGAAAGTCCTGGAGATGATGGTGGGGAGGGTCGCACAACAGTGTGAATGTGCTTAATGCCACCGAGCTGTGCTCTTAAAAATGGTTGAGACTGGTGAGTCTTGCGATGTATTTTACCACAATAAAAATAAATAAATAAAACTTCCTGAAACCACAAGGTGGGAGGTGGCTGAGGCAATGCTAGCTCCATGCACTGAAACCATGAGCTGAAAGTCACTCAGGGCCCCAAGCTCAGAAGGGGCCCCCTGCCCCATGCCCTACTGCTCTGTGCCCTGTGTCTTGGAATTCCTAACAATCCTTGAACCAGGGGGTCTGTATTTTCCTTTGGGGCTGGGATCTACACATTAGGTGGCCAGTCCTGGTTTGGGGAGAGGACAGGGAGACCCAAGTTAAGGCTCTGGGACCCTGGGGCTGGTGGAGAAAAACTCCAAGGTGCAAGTTTGTCCTTGCCCCACCCAGAGGGGAGAGAGAGAGACCCAGTCAGGAAGTGGGTTCCTGACACGGGGAGGAAGGAAGTTGGGGGGGGCATCTGAAAATAGCACTGCTTGCCCAGCTGATTGGGAGGGGAGATGGGACAGGAGTGAATAATGAGTGCCAGGAGGCACGGGGACTTTTCTAAGGAAGCCCCTCCCCTGGAAGCCAGCACCCTCCTGCCATCTACACAGCCAGACCCAGCACCACCTGCCCCACCTATCCACCTCGGGAGTTGGGTTTCCAAATAAAGAGGTGCAGGAGGACCACCCTGGGAGCTTATTTTAGGGTTCTCCAGAGAAAACGGAACCGATAAATATATAAGGACATAAATGGTACGATACTGCTATACAGACGTCTCATCAGGATTGTGGAGGCTATAACATCTGGATCTGCCATCTGCAAACTGGTGGCACAAGATACCTGGCGCTGCAAGTCCCAAGCCAAGGGCAGGAGGTGACTGATGTTCCCGCTGGCCATCAGGCTCATGGGACAAATTCTCCCTTCTTTTGCTTTGCTTTGTATTCAAGTCCAAAATGGACTGGTTGGTGCCTACTTTGGCGAGGGCCATCTGCTTTACAGAGCCCATCAATTCAAACGATCACCTCGCCTGAAACACCCCCACAGACACATCTAGGAAGAATGTTTAAAAAAAAAAGAAGATATCAAAACAAAAGAAGATACAATTCACAGACTGTAACATGCACAAATGTGAACTGCAGAGCTTAGTGAAATGGCACTCATCCAAGCAAAACTGGGGAGACAGCAAAAAGATTGCTGGTGGCCAGGGGTTGGGGTAGGGAGGGGACAAGTAGGTGGGGCACAGAGGGGTTCAAGGCAGCGAAGAGACTCTTGCTAATACCTGATACCGTCATGGTAGATGCATCTTGCCACGAGTTTGTCCACACCCGCAGAATGCTCACCACCAAGAGTGAATCCCAGTGGGTTCATCCTGGTCACAAATGTGCCCCTCTGGTGGGGGACGTTGAGAGTTGGGGAGGCTGTGCATGGCGGGGAGGGGTAATGGGAAATCTCGGTACCTTCCACTCAATGTTTCTAGGAACCTAAAACTGCTCTTAAAAATAGCACTTCAAAATGCACACAAAATGCACACAAATGCATACACACCCATGCACTGTGACCCACTTCTACCTCTACCTCAGAGGCTCCCCCTGCCCTGTCCCTGTCCCTCCCCTCCTGGAGGTTACCACTGCTTGACTTCCCATCTCCTCTGATGCATTTTGCCTGATTTTGTACCTTCTGCAATCAGAGTCACACCACACATTGTCTCTGTGCTGGCTTTATCCACTCCAGTTCTTGGCTCCAGAGATCAAGGTGTGGGTGGGGCTGGTCCCCTCTGAGGCCTCGCTCCCTTCTGTGCAGAGGGCAGTCTTCTCCCTGCATCCTCACATGGGTGTCCCTGTGTGTGTGTGTGTCCTGATTTCCTTTTCCTCTAAGGACACCAGTCAGATGGGATTAGGGTCTAGACCTCATTTCACTCTAATTAACTCTGTAAAGACTGCCTCCACATAGTAAACAATCTAATAGTTACTGTCGAGAAAGGAGGTGAGAAGGGATAAATTTGGGAGTTTGAGATTCCCAAATATTAACTACTATATAAAAATATAGATAAAAAGCAAATTTCTTCTGTTTAGCACAGGGAACTATATTCAAAATCTCATAAAAACCTTTAATGGCAAAGAATATGAAAACGAATATATGTATATATATGTATGACTGGGACATTGTGCTGTACACCAGAAATTGACACATTGTAACTGACTATATATCAATTAGAAAAAAAGACTCTGCCTCCAACTACAGCCACATTCTGAAGTACAGGTGAAGATTAGGGCTTCCATGGACGACACATTTTGGGGAATACAATTCAGTCCGTAACAGGCACCTATGCATTCAGGAATTGATTTGCTGAGTCACGGAATATACCTGAGTTTAGATTTCGTCCAAACTGCCCAGTGGTTTACCAAAGTAGCCAAGCTCTCTGGCCCCTGGCTTTATCTCTTCCACGCGCCCCTGTTTTCTCCCAACTCCAACCTGTGGGATCTTCCCGGTTTCAACACGCAGAGTCAGGTCCTGCCGAGAATGCTCTTCGCACAGAAAACTCATCATTTCTGGGTTCAGGGAAAGTGTCGCCTCTGCAAAGATGCCATCCCCGACCACTCAGCTCACCACGTTACCACCCACGTTGCAGTCCCCGTAGAGTGCTTACTGTGACTATTGGAAATGGCCTCTTATTGTTTATTTTTTTTAATACAGGTACGGGGAATTGAACCCGGGACCACGTTCATGGTAAGCACTCAGTCTACCTCTGCGCTCTCAGCTTTATTTTACTTCACCTGTCTCCTTCCGCTGCTTAGGAACGCTCCTGGAGCAGGGACCAAGTCCGGGGCCTAAGAAAGAGCCTGGAGTATAGCAGCATTCCAACATCATGAGCCGCCAGGGAGATGCAGACCCGAAGTACAGTGAGGTGGCACCTCATGCCTGCCAGGATGGCTGCATTCAAAAAATAGATGGGGGGGGGGGTTATAGCTCAGCGGTAGAGTGCGTGCCTAGCAAGCACGAGGTCCTGGGTCCAATCCCCAATACTCTAAATAACTAAATGAACCTAATTACCTCCTCCCAACCAAAAATAAAATAAAATAAAATAAACTCAAAGACAGATCATGACAAGTGTTGGTGAGGGTGTGAAGAAATCAGAACTCCACAAGCCGCAGGTGGGAATGTTAAAGGGTGACTTGCCCTCAGCCCAAAAAGCCGCAGCGGACCCAGTAGGATCACTTACCTGGGTCCTTCTCTGCAGAGCTGGACTTGGGTCGCGCCAGCAAAACTCAGTCATAGAGGTAACTACTATTTTATTGCAATATATTTAAAAATCAAAAGTAATGCAAAAAACGGTAGAGGAAATAACATTTTGAATAAGCATCAGTTTCCCCATCTGAGAAAGGAAAACAGTGAGAGCAGGACAGGGAGTCTCCCGGCAGCTGGGGTCTCCGCCCCGAATTGCGGGCGGGGCAATTCCGTTGGGGTGGGGTGCTTTGCCGCCCCCTCCCCGCCCCTTCCCCGCCCCCCAGGCTAGAGTCCGGGGCCTGGCGAACCTGCGCGCGCGGAAAATGCGGAGGACTCCCGGAGGACTCCCGGAGGCCCCCCGGGGGCCCCGCCCCCGACCCGTCTATCACTCGCCCCGGCACACCTCTCGGCCAATCGGCCCCCGCCACCGCTGCCCAGGAGCCAATGAAAGCGGGCTTCTCGGGAGGGGGCGGGACGTGCAGCAAGTCGCTCTCCGCGTTCCTGGAGCCTTACCGAAGAAACGCGACCTGGCGTTGGGACCGCACAGCCCGGAGGACCCAGCAGTGGGGCGGGAGGACAAGGAGGCTCCCCCAGCCCTTGGCACATGGGCTTGGACTTCTGCAAAAGTTTCCCTATCTCCTTAAGTAGATTTCCCCCAGTCCGGGACGGTCCTCCGTTTTAGGGGAGGTGTCTGCCGCCCTGTAGATTCCCCCCAGAACCAGGGACTGGTTTCTTCCTTGTCCACGCTGGTCCCGTCTTCGCAACAACCTTAGGTCAGTAGGTGTTGTCATCATTCCCAAATTACACTTGGGAAAACTGAGACTCGGAGCCCCAAGACCCTTGCCCAAGATTCCCCACTATGATTAGCATATCTGCTTGGCTCCATCTGGGGCAGGAGTTTTAGACTAGGATACTTGGGGTGGATGATTCTTGGTTGTGGGGGCTGTCTTGTGCGCTGCGGGGTGCGCAGCTGCACCCCTGGCCTCACCCACTCGATGCCAGCCACAACCCCCTCCCCCCCGTCATGACAGCCATAAATGTCCCCAGAAATTTACTAGCGTCCCCTGGGGAGTTGGCAGGGTCCCCCATGGGGGGGGGCCCACTGGATTAGGGGATTCCAGGGACTCCCTAGGAGATGGTTCCATGACCTACTGAGGTCCTAGGATTCCGCACACATTTAAATATGCACCTGAGGGGGAGGGAGAGGCGATGACTCAGAGTCGCTGGGGGTTGCCCTACTCTAGACCGTCTGACCTTCTGGGATTTATCGTGGTGTGTGTAGTGTGAGCAGGGATTCAGTTGAGTAGGATTCCATCACACCCCCCAATACTGCGGGGCTTCTTAACCTCGGCACTGCTGAAATCTGGGGCCAAGTCGTTCTCTGAGGCGGGGCCTTCCTGAGCCCCATGGGGTGTTGAGCAGCGTCCTTGGTGCCCACTCGCTCTATGCCGGGAAACTTCCCGACTTGTGACACCCACAGATGTCCCCAGACATTGCAAATGTTGAAGGAGCAAGCGTGGTTGCAAACTGCTGCTCAGGGCCTAAAGCCAAATCCCCTGGGGGGGGGGGGCTTGGAAGCGCCAACGGCCCAGCCCAGATCCCAGTTTCTGATTCAGCAGGTCGGGAGTGGGGTCCAAAAATCCGCATTTCTGAAGGACCTCAGGTGCTACTGGTGTTGGGGATTCCGCTTGGAGAACCGCTACTGTCGGGCGGTGCCGGCCTCGCTGCGACCTGCAACCGGGCCCCTCCCTCCGAGTGTAGGGAGCCAGGAGCGGTGGGTGTGGGTGTTTCTTGGGAAGCGCTCATATAACTGCAGCTCCTCATCCGGCCTGAAGCCAGGGGTTCGGACCGTGCTGCCTTTGGTCGGTAGGTGGCGACAGTGCCCGCTTGATCTCGGAGGGTCGAGGAAGGGGTGCCGGCCGCCCCGGGGGCTGCGTGGGCCATGCGATCCCGCTCGCCAGCACAACAGTAATCATGGTGTCCACTCAGGTGCACCGTGTTCTCACTCCCGGCCAGGCCATGGGGTTGTCACAGTATCAAAACTTCCAGCCATCCTGGTGCGGACGTTCTAGATAAGTAAGGTATCACCAGGTAGTGTAAATGGGGAGAAGGCAATAAAAGAGCGGGCTAGGAGAGACTAGGAGATGGGGGCTCCTCTCTGGCCCCCACTCCCGCGTGGCCAGGGTTTGAGGAGGGTCAGTTAGACCGTGTGCCTGGTGGGGTGCATTTCCAGCCCCCAGACATGGGAAGAGGTCATTCCATGGCAGCAAAACTCAGGGACAAATGTTCATGGTCTTCCCATCTGTGCCGGGACCTGTTTCAGGCCACGACGGAGCTGCGGTGGGCGGCTGCGCAGCAGGACCCTACCCGGATGTCACGGGGAGGTGCCGGCGTAAACCTACACCTAATGTAGAATAATCAAAAGGACACGGATGGGACCGAGAGAGCTGGGTGCCTAGGAGACGGTGTCTGTTTCCTCATCTTGAAAATGGGTTACTAGTGGTACGGTCTTACAGAGTTGTTGAAAGGACTACGTGAGACCATCAAAGAGTTTGGAATGGTGTCTGTTCCAAATAAGCCTTCAGGAGATGTTAACCGTGATGAATTATTACCATTAACATCAGCATCTGAGGCCTGAGAAAGCAGAGAACCAGGTAGGTCATAATTGTGTGTGAACTAAGAGGTAAAGGGTTGTGAGCAAAGAGGTTGGGTTTTTGAATTTTGTGACATTTGAGTTTGCTTTTCAGAAACAAAATGTTTACCACCCTGGGGGGAAATTGCCAAATGACAGATGGTTGGGGGGGGTGTGAGAGAGAGATAGGGTCATGGAGTCCTCTTAGAGTCTGGGTGGGTAGGCAGGGATTCACTCATTGAGAGACCTGCTGGGAGCAGTGAAGTGTCCTAAAGCCTCTGGGAAGCCGCAGATGGCAGCTTTCCACTCCTTGTCAGACTCCAGCAGCCTTTCATCTGCCTTCCCTGGGCAACTGAAGGGAATCCCCCCAGCCTACTTCCAGGAAGATCACCATAGAGGCGGGAAATACCTGGGGTCCATCCAGCTGCCCGGGGCAACCTCAGAAAGTCAACAGGATAAACAGCCAGAAAAACACAAGCCACACAACTTGGCGCGAGGACTGTTGATTTTGGCCCCAGCCTCATGGAGATAGGGGACACTTGGAGGGCAGCCTCTCTCCTCTCCAGGACTCTTTTGTTGATTGCCTTGCAGAGGTGGGAGAGCTTATGGCTGGCAGCCGACCTGAGCTTCTGTTCTGACTGACTCCAGGGCGCTTTCTGCTATTAACCTTACAGTTGGGGAGCCGAGTCCATGGTTTTGCAACTTTTTGGTGCTGGACACAAACATGCCACCATGAGTTTTCTAGGTCACATTTCTTGTGAGAGGTGCTGAATGATGAACAATGTCAAAACAAAAGGGACAGTACCAGTCGAGGCTGTTGGTTGATAAAAGACTGAAGCTGTGACTCAAATTAGCTTAAACCAAAAAACCAAACCAAACCAAAACAAAACAAACAAAAAGAGGATCCTGATTCAGGTATGGCTGGATCCAGGTGTTAAGCAGTGTTGTGGAGGCACGACCTTTTTTTCTCTTGAGGATCTGCCCTCTTTGTTTTGACTTCATTCTCAGACAAGCTCAACTGTTAGTTGCTAACAGTGACTCCTAGCATCTCCAGGCTTCCACCCTGTGGCACAATGAGTGACTCTGCTTATATTTCAGATGAAGTCCCCGCTGACTCTCACTGGTCCCACCTGAGTCACCTGTTTGTTCCTGAGCCAATCATTGTGGCCAGGGTGAGGGAACTTCCCTGACTGATGTGGCCAAGCTGATAGTGGAGTCCCTGGAACCACGTGGACTGAGAGTCGTGAGAGGAACAGTCTCCCACAAACATCAGGGCACCAGGTCCAGAAGGCTGTGCTGGATCTGAAGTGGGTAGAACATAGACACCACTTATAGGTGCCTGGCCTCTGTGGGGCTTCCCATAAGGAGATGCCAATCCATTTCCATTCCCACCCTAATCCCAGTCCTAGAAACATAAGCACAGACAGCTCCTCTGTCTTGGATGCGGGACCAGTGTGGAGTACATGCTAGTGTAAGGAGGGACCCTGTTCTGTTCATCTGCTCATCTGTTGATGGACACTTAGGTTGCTTCTCATTCTGGGCTATTGTGGGTAGAACTTCTACGAGCATCCATGTACTAGTATTTGAGTCCCTGTTCTAATTCCTTTGGGTATATACCTGGGAGTCAATGCCCTGCCTCCAGTTTCACCCTCTCGGCTGTATCCATGCCCGTGGCCAGGTGGTACCAGGGGAGAAGAGATGCCCCTTAGCCCAGCAAACAGCTGATCTGTGTTGTGCACCCTGCTCTGCCCACTCCCCACAGGCCTCCCCCTCCCAACTCAGCACTGCCCTTTGGATGCACAGAATTGATGCATGACTCGTTAGAAAGACTTAGCCGGTCTTTGCTGGTTTTCTTTCCCAAAGTGAAGTTATTCGTGTTGATGTAGAGGCTGCAACATGCGTCTACACAGACAGCCTGACAGCAGGGTCCCTGGGTAAGGGGACCACACAGGGGACCCCTGGGTTGGGAGCCAGCCGGCCTCTCTCGGGTTGCAGAGAGAGGATTTCAGAAATCTTGTCTGTCCCTGTCCTGCAAGGAGATGAAGGCAGCGTGTGAACAAGAGGTAGGGAGAGAAGGGTCATTTCCTTTCTCTCTTTTATGTCTCTTTTTCCTTTTTCTCCACACCTGCCCCCTTAATGGAGGTACTGGGGATTGAAGCCAGGACCTTGTGCACGCCCAGCACCTAGTGTACCAGTGAGCTATATCCGCCCATCCCCTCCTGTTTGTTTTTTTTAAGTGAATTTCACGTAATATAAAATTAACCATTTAGAGAGTACAATTCAGTTTTATAGACAGTACATCCACGATGTTGTGTAACCATCAACTCTATTTGCAGAACATTTTTATAACCCCAGAATATTTTTATAACCCATACCCATTTGCAGGCACTCCTCATCCTCTCCCCAAGCCCCTGGCCCCCACCACCTGCTTTCTGTCTCTATGGATGCGACTCCTCCAGGGACCTCCAGTGAGTGGGATCAGACACTGTGTGTCCTTCTGTGTCTGGTTCTCTCATTAAGCATCATATCTTCAAGGTTCATCCATGTTGTAGCAGGTGTCAGAATCTCCTTCGAATTCATGGCTGAGTAATATTCCGTTGTATGGATGATCACATTCTGTTTATCCATCATCTGGTTATGAATACTTGAGTTGTTTCCACCCTTTGTCTATTGTGGATAATGCTGCTATGAATGTGAGTGTTCAAGTCCCCAATTGCCTCTCTCTCCCATATTTACCCAGAAGTGGAGTTGCTGGATTATAGGGTAATTCTATGTTTAACTTTTTGAAAAACTGCCAAAATGTTTTGCACAGCAGCTGTACCATTCTATGTCCCTACCTGTACATGTTTTTGCATTTTGAGAAATTGAAGATAAGCAGAAACATATGCTGAAGAGATTCATTCTTTAGATGCAGAAAATCTAGGCATTGCTTTTAACAACTTGTCAAAGAGCATTTAAAAAAAGAATCAGCAAAACAGGGACTCTTGGCTAGCTTGAGTGGGACATCCAGGGATGGAAAGATATCTTTAAAAAAAAGTTAAACTAAAACACATATTAATCTGCGTTTTTATTTAGAAAAGAGAAAAAGAGAGCGACCAGCTTCAAGCAGGATGTTTTCCCAGAGTGTCATTTGTTTGTTTGGGGGGGGAAGGTAATTAGGTTTACTTATTTGTTAGTTTTTCTTAATGGAGGTACTGGGGATTGAACCCAGGGCCTCATGCACGCAAGGTATGTGCTCTACCACTGAGCTATACTCACCCCCAGCCACCCCCCACCCCGAGTGTTGTTGTATGCAATAGATCAGGACACCAGGCGATGCTTTGCAAATTAAGAGGAGAAACACACGGGGTTGGACTCTAAGGGCCCTGCAGTGTTGAGGATCTGGGCTGCAGTGGGGACACCAGGAAGTGGGTTCTCCCCTCCAGCCACCGGTCCCAAGGTAGACATTTGATGGATCTTGGCAGGGGATTCCTTGGTTCTTCCAGGAGGGGAGCAGGGAGAAAATAGAAAGATATGAATAAAATTTTCGCCCTTCAGAGTCCTTTTAGATCTGATACTAAGTCCTTGCTTAGCTATGGGGTCAAACCAGGGTCTTCTTACCCCCGCACTGCAGACATGACGGGAAGCTCTGTTTTGAGGGCATCCTGTGCATTGTATGGTGTTGAGTAGCATTCCCTGGCTTCTGGGTCTGGATGCCAGGAGCACCCTAACAATCACGAATACCCCCAGACATTGCCCACTGTCCCCTGGGGGTGGGGGGACAAACTGCCCCTGGTTGAGACCCTCTGGGTTAAACCTGTGTAACTAGAATGAATAACTGGACTTGCTCATAAAATTAGCATATTTTGTCTGTGTTGATGGAAAATGAATCACTCAAGTCAGTCTAAGAAAGAAATGGGAAATTTTATTCAAGCCAAATTTGAGGATTATAACCTGGGAAGAGCATCTCTGCTCTGAGGACTGTTCCATCCATTGGAAATCAAGGCACAGGGGATGGGGGTATGGCTCAGTGGTTGAGCGCATGTTTGGCATGCAGGAGGTCCTGAGTTCAATCCCTAGTTCCTCTATTAAAAAAAAAAAAAAAATATATATATATATATATATATATATATATATATGTATATATAAAATAAGTCACGCTCAACACAAAGTATAGAACCTACACAGTACTAACAACTATTTTAAAAAATGGAGTTGGGGTTTTCTTGGGCATGAAACACCCTGTCCTCCTTGCTTGGCCCTCAATAAACTTTTGGGGTGTGGGTAACTCTCAGTGGTAGAGCACATGCTTAGCATGCAGGAGGCCCTGGGTTCAATCCCCCGTCCCTCCATTAAAAAAAAAAAATAAAGGCACAGTTTAAATGGTTTTTTGAGACAGAGGGCTGAACATCAAATGATATATTGCTGACAGTTTACATAATCCAGACCTAAGGGTCATCCTAGTCACGTAACCCCCTTACAAGCTCTAGGAGAAATGTTATCTCTTAAGGAGCTGTCTTGTTGATGCTCGGAGACAATTGCTGTTTATGGTTGAGCAGGCATTCCTGCCATGGGGGAGATTGAGCTGATGTATATGCAGATACACAGTAGCACAGAGCAGGGAGGAGAGGTCAAAGGGCAGAGAATTATGTTTAAATTTTTATCTTGCCATAAAATATTGATTTCATTTCACTTCTGGGAGACTCACAAGATCTCCTTCGCCTACTGTACAGATAGAAAAATGAGGCTGGAGTTGGCTGGGACCCCAGACCATCACTGGAACCAGATTGCATCTAGTTCTCTGGAGACACCCCCTCCGGATGAGCCACGTGGCAGCAGCAAACTACACTCCGGGTCGTGTGCCTCCTGCCTCAGTACCTTCACTGCTGATTTCCCAAAGGCCCCAGGGCCGGACTTCTCCCCGCCGCCCCATGGGTCTCGAACATTCAACTCAGCATTCGCCCCGCACTCCTGCCGGTCACGGGAACCGCTCTCAGGAAAGGGTCGGAGCGAGGCAGCGCGCGCGGCCTTCTGGGGATTGTAGTCCCGGTCCCCACCTCCGCCTCGCGCCGACCCCGCCCCTGGAACTACGCTCCCGGCGTGCCCCGCGGCGCCAGGCGGTGGCGGAGGCGGGGCAAGCTGGCCGGTTGCTAAGACTTGGAGAAGCGCAGCGCTCCCGCCTTCTTCTCAGGTAAGCGCACTGACCCCGCGGTCTTGCGGTCTTGCGTCCCAGTCTCCCGCGGAGGGCGAGCGCGGGCGGGGGCGGGGGGCACGGCTTTGGGGGGCGCCTGCAGCGCGGAGCAAGGGGGCAGCCAGGCAGGGATCGTGCGCGCCGCGGGACGGGCGCGGGGAGAGGCGCCGTGTGCGCGTGCGCGCGCCCCTGCGGCCGGGGATGGAGACCCTGTGTCCCCGCCGCTTCCGGTGCGCCCCGCCGTGGGGTCATCGCGGCCAGCCCTCTGCTTCCGCGCTGTCGCCCGGACTGTCCGTGTAACGGCTTCCCGCCCGCTTTGGGTGGAAGGCCCTAGTCTTTCTGGACGTCCTCAACGTCGATAGTCCTTCCTGAGCCTTAAGCAAAGTGAGTTCTCAGGGCCTGGCCTCGCGTCTCTCCCGCAGCCCCGTGCCCGAGGCCCTGTCATGTCACGCACCCGTAGGGCGGCCAGGGTCCGCAAATAAACTCGCAGGTTGCCCCGCCAAGTACGAATTTCGTGTGAACAATATGTGTGCATACATACGTATTTTCGGAGCGGGCATAAGTATATCCCAGAGATGGCGTGGGCCACATTTATGCCAACAATTGTCTGCTCACCTGGAATTGGAATTTAGCGGGGCGTCCTGTATGTTGTCTGGCGACCCCCACTCTAAGGGGGAGCTCGCCCTTCAGTGGGGCCGAGTCCTGGAAACCGTATTCGAAACCTGGATGTGGGCGCCTCCAAGACTCCGGCACCGGCTGTTCCTTCTGCTTTGGGCTCCCTACCCTGCTCGACCTGCCTTAGGCCCGGCGGTGGGTCACCGCCTCTGAGGAGCCCTCCTGCCACAGTCAGGGCACAGGGCCCCTGAGGGGCTGTGCCCAGGGACAGTGCCAGGCCCCACATGGGTATTCTCACTTTCTGCCCCAGAGAGCAGTGCTGGACAGTGATGGATCCCATGTCCCAGAGGGGGAAGCTGGGGTCGGGGTTAGGACAGGGGTGGGACACACCCAGGGCTGTGGTAAGGCCTCTCCTGGTTGTCACCTGCAGAGCCTGACTCAGCTACCTGAATAAGCACCCTTTCCTTACTCCCTGCTGAGCTAACTTCTCCTGGGACCCCAGACCCACAGCCCCCGCTGCTGCAGGAGTCCCAGAGTACCCAGTGAGAGGACTGGCTCTTGAGGGTCTTCTTGGTCCCCCAGACCCTCCAGGGGACCCACGCATGGCATACGGCCCATGGAGCCCTTTCTGGCCCTGTCGTTGCCTGTGGCAGAGGCTACAATCACCAGTGTAAACAGCCCTGGGGAGGTGGCCCCCGCACCGGAGCACAGGCACTTCTAGGCCATAGCGGTGGGCAGAGGGAGGTGCACAGGGCCCGCAAAGAGCACAGTGAGGATGTCGGGCAGTTGGGTGCCCAGAGCTGGCAGTGGATACGAGGCTCTGAGGACAAAAAGAGGAAGAGGCCGGCCTGGCTGCTCTTAGGCCCCTGGGGTGTTCAAGCATGTCTTGAGGCGTTGGCGCTGTCCAGGGAGGGGCCGCTGCTCCTTGTCTAGGGGGGCTGCCCTCTGCCACACTTGTTTCCGGTCTGTGGGCTCAGGACCCCTGTCCTGCGGGGCCAGAGGCAGAGTCAGTGAGCTGTTGGCCACCTGGCTGCGGGGTTCGGTCCCAGCTCTGCCCCCTCCCTGACCCAGCCATGTGGCCCTGGGCAAAACCCCTTGGCTTAAGGAAAGGGGACAGTCCTGCAGTCTCCTTCCTGGGTCGTGGAGAGGGGTCGGGGAACCCATTCGTGGAAGCTCGAGGACGTGCCGGGGTTCCGGCACCATCATGAGGTACTGGGCCTGGTTGGGGGTCTGCTGCCCTACCGACCACCAGGTGTCCCTCCTCCTCCCTTCAGCAGCAGCAGCTTTTCTGAGATACGTGTCACACGCCTTGTGGTTCGTCCACTTAGAGCGTACATTTTAGCCTTTTTCAGTATATTTACAATGTCGTGCAACCATCACCTGTCTCGTTCCAGAACATCCTGTCATCTCAGAAAGCAGCCCCGTCCCCATTAGCATCATCTCCCTCCCTCTCCCCAGCCCGTGCCAACCAGGAGCCCCCTCCCTGTGTCTGGGGACTGGCCTGTTCTGGACGCCTCACATCCATGGACTCACACACTGTGTGTCCTTCAGTGTCTGCTTCTCTCCCTGGGTGTCGTGCTCTCAGGGTCCTGTCCAGGGTGTCAGGGCTGCTCTCCTGGTCACGGCTGAGCCATGCTCCTGTGTGTGGGGAGACATTTTGTTTATCCGTCTATCTTTTGGCAGGGGTTGTTGCTGCATTTTGACTGCTGTGAAGTGTGTGGCTCTGAACATTTGTGTGCAGGTTTCTGCATGGACGTGTGTTTTAAGTTCTTCAGGGTCCACACCTAGGAGTGGAGTGGCATTGCAGGGTCAGATGGTGACCCCTGTGGTTTTTATTTTTCCTCTCTAGGAGTCAGCAGTCCGGCCAGCAGTGTCCCCGTGGCAGCCTCCTTTATTTGCCGCGTGTTTTTTTTAAGCAGAGAGAGGTTGTGCCCTCGGAGGGACAAACAGGACTGTGTCTGTCTTGCCCCGGAGACACTGGGAGCTTTTGTGGCCTGGGACAGGCAGTGGGGCCAGGGCGTCCCGGGCGTGGTGTGTGCCGGGCGCGCGGATTTGGAATCTGAGGCCCTGCCTGGCACGGCCGTGCTGGGTGTGCCAGGGCCGCTCCACGCCTGCTGCTTCTGAGAGCTGCCAGTGGCCCCCGGTTCTGAGTGTCTGCCACGCTTGTATTGTGGGCTCAGGACACGTTATGGTGGGCGGGGACCGCACACGCCCTCTGAGGGTGGCGGGTTGCGGATTGAGCCGGGGTGCGTCACAGCAGTAAAAGCCCCAGCGGTGAAGTCGCTTCAGCACTTCCCTGTCCGTGGGGAAGTGCTGGGAGCGGCTGGTCCCCCTGAGACGCTGCCGGGGCGGTGCGGCCTGGGCGGGCGGTGCTTCTCTGGGGTCCCGCGAGGAGGTTCGTTTCTAACAGCGCCCTAGGCAGTCCTGCCCAGTAGCAATGTCACGCGAGGCACGTATATGACGTCGAGTTTTTAGAAACCGCTTTTTTGAAAAGTACAAAGAAACAGGTGACGTTAACCCTAACGATACATTTATTTACCCTGAAACATGTGAAGTATCCCCGCCTCCGCATGTAGTCCTCACAGTCGTCCATCGGTATCTGCAGGGGATTGGTTCCAGGACCCCTGAGAATAACAGAATCCGTGGGTGTCAGATGGCCAAGTACAGCTGGTCGTCGGTATCTGGATTTTTCGTGGGTGCGGAGGGCTAACTGTACAAACAAAACCCACCAAGACCGTTCACGTCCTTTTGTCATAAGTCTCTGGAATCTAGTGTGCGTCTCCACTCACAGCACGTCTCAAAGGAAAAAAGGGAGAAACACCGGAACTGGGGTGGTTCAAACTGCGTGCAAACCAGGAGTCAGCAGGACCTGAGTGAGAGCGTGACCACTGCCGCAGTTCACGGGGGCCGAGCTCTCCGCTGAGCCTCCAGACCCTGCAGGCTCCCGGGACCCGCTCTCCGGCCTAGCCAGGCCTCCACGCTGACGGATGATGCTCTGCTCCGGTCTCTGTCTCCCACAGTCGGAGCCACGCCAGGATGGACCCCGCCCTGGGCATCGCAGAGCCGCGTGTGGACGAGAAGGCAGGGAGCCCCGAGCGAGAGCCCGCGCCATGGCAAGCCCTCCCGGTCCTGTCCGAGCAGCAATCTGGGGATGTGGAGCTGGTGCTGGCGTATGCCGCGCCCATCCTGGACAAACGCCAGACCTCGCGCCTCCTCAAGGAGGTGTCAGCTGTCCACCCACTACCTGCACAGCCTCACCTCAAAAGGGTGCGGCCCAGCCAGGACCCCAGCTGCCCACATGCACTGGAGATGCTGCTGTGCCTGGCGGGGCCAGCCGCGGGTGCACGATCGCTGGCTGAGCTCCTCCCGGAGCCGGCCGTGGACCCCCGTGGCCTGGGACAGCCCTTCCTGGTGCCTGTGCCTGCCCGGCCGCCCCTGACCAGGGGCCAGTTCGAGGAGGCACGCGCCCACTGGCCCACGAACTTCCACGAGGACAGGGAGGTGACCCGAGCCCTGGCTGGGCAGCTCTTCTCAGCACAGGAACGGGCCACGATGCATGGCCACATGGAGCGGGCTGTGTGGGCGGCTCAGCAGGCTGCCTCTAGGGGCCTGAGGGCTGTAGGGGCAGTGGTGGTGGACCCGGCCTCGGGCCGCGTGCTGGCCACGGGCCATGACTGCCGCGGCGCGGCCCGCCCCCTGCTGCACGCCACCATGGTGTGCATCGACCTGGTGGCCCAGGGCCAGGGCCGCGGCACCTATGACCTCGTGCCCCACCCCGCCTGCTCCTTCGCCCCGGCCACCGCCCCCCAGAGTGTCCGTGTGGGCTCCGTGCGCAAGCTGGACGAGGACGCGGATGGCCTCCCCTACGTGTGCACCGGCTACGACCTGTACATCACCCGTGAGCCCTGCGCCATGTGCGCCATGGCCCTGGTGCACTCCCGCGTGCGACGTGTCTTCTATGGGGCTCCCTCGCCCGACGGCGCGCTGGGCACCCGCTTCCGCATGCATGCCCGGCCAGACCTCAACCACCGCTTCCAGGCCTTCCGCGGGGTGCTGGAGGCCCAGTGCCGCCAGCTGGACCCCGACCCGTAGGCGCCCGGCCCTGAAGTTCCTCTGCTCCCCGCTGGCCCAGGCATCCCACATGGTCACGAGGGGACTGCCGTCCCTTCTCGATTTTAGAGACACGCGTGTCTCCTGGCCCCGGAGCCCCCACCACACTGTTCTGCCAGCGCATGGGGGCGTCCCCTGCCTGGATGGGCTCCCCCACCACTGGCCCAAGTGCAGCGGGGTTTCAGCCGGCGAAGCCCTGGGTCCTCGGGGACTTGTGTCCCCTTTTCTCAGGTGTCAGAAGACAGTTCTGTTGTGTGACAATAAACAACTTAAAACCAGGTTGGTGTCTGTTGACAGAGGTAGAGGCTGTGGTGGCCACTGGTCCCTGGATCCGGGGGAGACCGCTTTCCTGGTGCCTGGGTTTGTACTGGGGAGACGAGCGCCTGAGCCGAGTGTGGGCAGAGCAGGGCCCCCCAAGTCTGGAAGCGTGAGGCTGGACTCCAGGGAAGAGCCCCGCCAACCTGGACATCAATTTCCTGACTGTCCAAGGAGGCCAGTGGACCCCTAGAAGGGTGGGTGGGGGTCTGCTCCACAGTGGCCCTCTTGTCCATCCAGCAGACTCACGTTGACTGAGCACATGGTGGGTGGCTTAGGGTCCTGAGACATCTCTGCCCTGAGCCCACCCTCGAGCCCCTAGCCCTTCCCAGCTCATGGGGGCAGGGCAGGTGGAGGGTCTCAGCCAGAGCCAGTGTGGTGGGCGCGCTGGATGGACGGTCGGTCAGGGCAGTGAGCCTGCTGGGCCTGCAGACAGGACAGGGCCGGGCGGGGCTGCAGGTCCCAGTGGGGCTGGAGAGTGGACCGAGGGAACTCTTGGTCACTGGAACCTTTTCACCTGAACTGCCTCCGGGCACAGCTCCCCCACTTGCTCCAGGGCCAGGTGCTGGGGACAGTTGAGGCCCAGCTGTGCCATGAGGGCCAGGCAGATTTCCCGAACAGGGTACCGCCCACCCACAGGGCCCTTGTGGAACCGGTGAATCCCCCACAGTGATGTGCCTTGATGGTGCCTCCTGTGAGGGGCTGCTCTGTGAAACAGGCTCCTGGGCTCCCTCTGGGCAGGACTGCTGGGAGCCAAGCCCATCTGCAAGTGTTTCACTTGGGTTGCAGTGGGGTCCTTGGCCCTGCAAAGCTCCAGGGGCAAAAACTGCAGACCAGAGAAGTTGTGTGACTTGCCTGAGGTCACACAGCAAGGAGCATGAACTTAGTTCTTGGTGAATCAGATCCCCTGGGGCTGTAGGAGGCACGCAGAGCCGTCTGTAGGTAATGGGGAAGTTTGAGAGGGTAAGGAGGCGGGAGGGCAGCGGGGGTGAGTGTCTGGGATCCCAGGAACATCCGGGCTCTGGCCCGATGCCTCCTCTCAAGTCAGTACAGAAGCTGCCTGGGGCCTCTGAGGTGAAGAGGTGGCGGGTCACACACTTGGGGCTGGCCTTTGGGCCAAGAGCCCAGACACCTCTGTGGACAGTCTGGAGGTTAGGGCTGTCCTTGCGGCGGCCGCCTGGGCCTGCACCTGGCATCGGGGTCCCCTAGCAGTGATGAGGACTCCCTGACTATGGCTGTCTCCTCCCCAGGTGGCTGCAGGCTTCTGCCCCGCCCTGTCGTCACAGCGGAAATGTCTGGTGAGTCTTGCCCGCCGGCCCCATGGTGGAGATTCCAGCTTCTCTGTCCCTCTGGGAAGTGCCCCAGGTGGCTGGACTCACGTCGACCCCTGAGGGCGTAGCCTCTGTCCTCCCGCGGGGAGTTGATGGGGTTGCTCCTGGCACTGAGCCAGACGATGGGGAGACAGCCCTCATGGTGAGCGGCCAGCTTGGGCGTCTGGCAGCAGAGGTGACGGGGCGCCGCCTGGTCGCTCTGATGTGGGCAGAGGTGAGCAGCTCCAGGCTATGCCCGCGTATCCCTGCCCCTACAAGGTCCACCTGGGTGCCCGCTGCGGCTGCCTTCAAACAGCCACACACAAGTCCTGACCCCAGGACCCAGGAAGCGGACTTTGTCAGCAGTGTAATTGTAAGACGAGTTGCACTGGAGTAGGGGTCCCTGCTGTAGAGTGACAGACGTCCTAAGAAGGGGGAGATTTGGACACAGACCCGATGAAGCTGTGGAAGGCGGAGGCAGAGACCTGAGTGATGCTGCCACGTGCGCAGGATGCCCGGGGCCCCAGGAGCCGGGGGAGGCAGGAGGGGCCCTCGCCCGGAGCCTCCAGAGGGAGTGCGGCCCTGCTCATCTGCATCTGGGTCGCCTGGCTTTCAGGATGGGGATGGGATGCATTTCTGTTGTGCTAAGCCGCCCCTGCCAGAAGCTCACGTTCCAAGGGCTAGACCCTTCCTGGGAGCCCCAGGTGTGAACAGCGTTTGGGCTCTGCCGTCGAGTCTGTGTGCCCCTGGAACTGTTCTAAGAAATCGCCACAAACACAGTGATGGAAGCAGAATTTGTTCTCTGACCGTCCTGGAGGTCAGGGGTCCTACTCAGGCCTCATGGAGCTCAGTCCAGGCTTGGGCAGGGCTGGTCCCTCCGGAGGCTCCAGGGAGAAGCGGCTCCTGCCTCTTCCGGCTTCTAGAGGCGCCGCATCCCTGGCTCGCGGCCCGCCCTCCATCCTCACCGCCAGCAGCGCAGCATCCCCCGTCTCTCTCTGACTCTGACCTCCAGCCTCTCTCTGATGAGGACCCTGTGAGGACATGGGTCTCCTGGGAATCCAGGGTCACCCCCATCCCAGGGGCCTTAACTTAATCCTGCCTGCAGAGTTCCCTCTGCGCTGTGAGGTGACACGTCCTCATGTCCTGGGGCCGCCACAAGCTGGCTGCAGCCGGGGCTTAGCTCAAGGCCGTGTGTCCTGCAGGCAAGGAGAACAACTTCCCCCCGCTGCCCAAGTTCATCCCCCTGAAGCCCTGCTTCTACCAGAACTTCTCTGACGAGATCCCCATCGAGCACCAGGTCCTGGTGAAGAGGATCTACCGGCTGTGGCTGTGTGAGTGTGAGGAGGGGGGTCCCTGGCACCACTCGGAGACCCCAGCTTGGGAGTTGCCCTGGCCCAGGTGGTAAGAGCCTGAGGCTTTTGTAGTAAGCTCCCTTCTGGCTGGGGCCTGGTGTGGATGGAGTGGGCGGGATGGCTGGACGCCCCAGCCCGGCTCAGCGCCCCTCCCTGCCCCCCCAGTCTACTGTGCCACCCTGGGTGTCAACCTTGTCGCCTGCCTCGCCTGGTGGATCGCCGGCGGCTCCGGCGCCAACTTCGGCCTGGCCCTGATCTGGCTGCTGCTCTTCTCCCCCTGTGGCTACGTGTGCTGGTTCCGGCCTGCCTACAAGGCCTTCCGGTAAGTCGGGGCGCCATGGCCTGCACCCTAGAGGGGCTCTCGGGGTGTCCGGTATAGGGGAGGGAACAGGACATCTCCCCTTGGGCATGCTTAGCTCCACCCAAACCCCGTGGAGGACCACGCCCCCATGCCCCAGTCTGCACCTGTCTCCCGGGCCCAAGTGTCAGCATAGTCCCTTCCTCTGGTCCATCTTGGACAGCATTTTGCATCAGGCTCTGTAGACGGTGGCCCACAGGCCACATCCAGCTGTTGCCTGTGTTTGCTTTTAATGAGTTACACTGTGTACTTCACCTATCACTCAACTCACCTCAACAATTCAATGTTTCTACTGTCTTCACGAGGTTGGACAACCATCATCTCTAATCCAGAACATTCCATCACTCCAAAAGAAGCCCTGTCCCCACCAGCAGTCACCCCCCCCGCAACCCTCTCCCCAGCCCTGACTGCCAGGAGCCCCCTCCCTGTGTCTGCGGACTGGCCTGTTCTGGACGTCTCGCATCCATGGACTCACACACTTTGCGTCCTCCCGTGTCTGCTTCTCTCCCTGAGCTCGTGCTCTCAGGGTCCGTCCACGTGGTAGTGAGTGTCAGGGCTTCTCTCCTGTGCATGGCCGAGTGACGTTCCCATGTGTGGAGGGACCACGTTTCTTTATCCATCATCCGTTGATGGACACTTGAGTTGTTGCCATCTTTTGGCTGCTGTGAATCTTTCTCTGTGAACACTCCCCCCACCACCCTGCCCAGTGTGTGCTGTTTGCCCCCTGGGTGGTCCCCGAATCCCAGACTCTCAGACTGAGTCAGGGCCCCAATGGTCTCCTGGAGACAAGAACCAGAAACCCACTCACGTGTGCTGAAGCTGAGGTCCCAGGCTGGCTCGGGCGACTGCATGCAGGGACGGACCCCACAGGCTCCTGCCCCTCGCCTACCCCCAGCTGTGGGTCCCCCCAGCCCCTGCCCCCACTCCATGGACTGGGAGGGGCCTGGGCCACGGCCCCTGCAGCCTTCCCTCGTCTAGGGCAGGGACAGGAGTCCAGCGTGGAGAGTGTCTCGAATCTACCATTAACCTCCCAGGTTAACATCTGCTGATCGCGTGCCCTGCCGGTGTGGTCATATCCTCGGCGTAGGAAGGTGTCTGGAATTCCGCCCCAGTGGGGACGTGTTAGGCTGTGGCGTTCCCTCTGAGCCGAGTGGGCCCCTCACGGTCCGGCTCCGCAGCCTGTGCCGGGCCCCCCTCCTCGGGCCCCTCCACCTCACCCCCCACTCCTCGGGCCCCCTGTCCTTGAGCCCCTCCACCTTGCCCCCCACTTCAGGCCCCCCTCTCCTCAGGCTGTGGTAATGCTGCTTTCCTTCCCTTTAGGTCTGACAGCTCCTTCAACTTCATGGCGTTTTTCTTCATCTTTGGAGCCCAGTTTGTCCTGACCGTCATCCAGGCCATTGGCCTCTCAGGTTGGGGCGCGTGGTAAGCAGGGCCCCCGAGAGCCCAGGACTAGCATCACCTGTGATGTGTGTCACGTGTGTGAACACAAGTCACACACAAGTACCGTTAGTGTGGGCTGAGGGCTGCAAGGAGGACCCGTAACGCCAGCGGCTGGAGGCGGGTCGACGTTTGCACCTGTCAGCCCTCCAGGGAGGTGCTAGGTCGGGGCATCTGGTCTGCAGTCACCTGGGGCCCGAGTGCAGAGGTTCCGCCCGCCTTCTGCCACCTGGTTCGTGGTCACCCGACCACAGGGAATGTGCGGCGTGGTCAGTGTGTGTCCCAGGGGAGCGGTCAGAGAGCAGCTTGAGGGCCTGCGGCCCCCCCGCCCTGTCAAGGGTAAGAGCTGTCACCTGTGTGTTTGCTTTTGGGGTCACATATGAGCTTTCTGTGGCCACTGTGACAAATTACTCCTAATTCAGTGACTTGAAATGAAACAGACTTCTCATCTCAGTCCTGGAGGTCAGAACGCCCAGGGCTAAAACCCAGGCGTGGCCAAGGCTGGTCCCTCTGGAGGCTCCAGGGAGAAGTAGCTGCTGCCTTTTCCAGGTTCTAGAGGCACCACTTTCCTGGCTCTCGGCCCCTCCCTCCATCCTCACCGCCAGCAGCGAAGCATCTTCCCTCTCTGACTCTGACGCCCCCGCCTCCCTCTGATGAGGACCCTGTGAAGACACGGATTCCCCCAGGGAATCCAGGGTCACCCCCATCCCAGGGGCCTTAACTCAATCCCACCTACAGGGTCCTCTCTGCCCCGTGAGGTGACAGGTCGCAGGTCCCGGAGCAGGACGTGGGTGCTGTGAGTTGTCTCCACTGTCAGCGCCCGGCAGGACACACCACGTGATCTCTCTTCCCGCCCATGTGTGCTGCCGATGTGTCCGAGTGTCTTGGTTGAATTCTCGTGCATGCTAAGCCCCTGCTCTACCACTGAGCTATACCCTCCCCGCCCTTTTTTTAAATTGAGATGGACTTCACATACAGTTTTCCATCTTTAAGTGCACAATTTAGTGGCATTTAGTACATTTGCAGTGCTGTGCACCATCACCTCTATCTAGTTCTAGAACAGACCATCACTCCAAAAGGAGGGCCCGTCCCCATCAGCAGTTGACGTTCCCCAACCCCTGACAACCAGGAGTCCCCCTCTCTGTGGACTGACCTGTTCTGGACGTTTCACGTCCATGGGCTCACACACTCTGTGTCCTTCTGTGTCTGCTTCTCTCCCTGAGCACCGTGCTCTCAGGGTCCGTCCACGTGGGAGCGGTGTCAGGGCTGCTCTCCTGGTCACAGCCGAGCGACGCTCCCGTGTGTGGTGGGACGCGGCCTGTGTGCGCACTGCCCGTGGAGGGACACTTGGGTGGCTGTGCTGCTTTGCTGCTGCTCGTGGTCCTGCTGTGAGGTTCCTGTTTCCGTGTGCATGTGTGTTTTTTTGTTTCTCCGGGCACACCTGGTCATGGACCTGCTGGGCGACACGGTAGTGATGTTGACCTTCTGAGGAGCTGCCAGGCCCTCCTGCCGCTTCTGTAGACTGTGTCCCTTGTTCTGTCCTTTAGCACCTTCTGTCCCCATGTCCCTGGTTCTAGCCCCTGGAGCTACTGGCCAAGTGGCCCAGTGGGAGCACCTGGTGCCCGTGTCCCCTCCCTGACCCTCATCTCTCCCAGCAGTGCGCCCCCCACCCCACCCAGGGGACAGCAGGCTCACATGTACCTCGGTCCGTCGCTGGCGGAGGCCGGTTTCCAGCCGTAATAAGTGAGCTTGTTCCCTGGAAGGAGCGGCTGCAGTCCCTCCCAGGCGTGTCTGGGGCCTGGTGCCATGGAGCAGGCTCCCTGTTCTCCATCCCCACCCTCCCCAGACCACTGCCCAGCCAGCCTCGTGTTCAGAGCACCAGATCCAATGGGAGATCTTTCCGTCCTCTTCGTGACCTTCCTGCAGCAGAGCCGCCCCCCCCCCCCTGGAGCCCAGGGAATGGCGTCCTGCCCCCTGACCCAGCCCCAGCTGCCTGTCCACCCGCCTAGTACCCCTGCAGCCGCCCGGCTGTGCTCACACCCGTCAGAG
Source organism: Camelus ferus (assembly GCF_009834535.1). Taxonomy (NCBI): domain Eukaryota; kingdom Metazoa; phylum Chordata; class Mammalia; order Artiodactyla; family Camelidae; genus Camelus; species Camelus ferus. The sequence goes on along the minus strand of NC_045717.1, from coordinate 26,179,306 downwards.
CGCGGTGCGGTGTGCGTCCTCCTCGTTCCGCAGAGGGGCGGGGCGGCGTTGGCGTGTGCGTGCAGCACACAGTTTTACAGACTCTCTGGAAGGGTCCACAGCAGGTGAGCCACACCGCTTCCCTCTGGGTGGGGGAGGGGGTCGCCAGGAGAGAGTTTATTATATTCTTTCCAGTTTCCTGAGTCTTGAACTGCGTCTTTATTACGTGCTAAGAAAAAAATTCTCAGAAACACTGTACGTCTTGCCTCCCCTCCCAGAGGTAAATGTGGAGATGAGATAAATGTTCTTCCATGGGGGCTGATGATGTAACGTGGTTCAGGTCTCTCTCATCTTAATGCCTCCTTAGTGTGACTTAGGTTCCTGGTGTTCCCAGCAGGTGGACATTCACATCCTCCCCGGCTTTTCCTTGTTGCAGACAGTGGCCGTGGCTTAGATTCTTGCAAGTAGAATAGCCGGGGAGAAGGAATAAATGTTCAGATCTTGTTACAGGGCAGCGCCCCGCTGCTGACAGTAGTTTGTTTCTTTGACCCCTTGCACACGAGGCTTGCCCACACGACGGTGTAAAGACCGCACCTTTTCTAACTTGCACGTCTTCATTTGTGGGTTTGAGTATCATTCTCTAAGCTCTCTGGCCCCAAGGTAGTCGTCTACGAATTGCTCATTACATTTTTCTTGTTGATTTGTCGGAGCTCTTTACATATGAGGGATGGTGGGATGCTGGGCCGGTGTCTGGTGGTCGTGCTGGCTCCCACATTAGCTCTTGCCCCTGCAGCGGTTGGCTGGCAGCGGTCGGGTTCTTCCAGACCAGCGTTGGGGCCGCCGTGGTCATGCTGCTCCCGGCCATCATGTTCTCTGTGTCGGCTGCCACGATGGCCATCGTGATCATGAAGGTGAGTCCTCTGGGTCCCTGCGCAGCCTGTGCCTTGACCTTCCTGGCTGCAGGGGCTCATCTTATCCCCATTCCAGTAGCAAGAAATGGTGCGTCTGGGGAGGGAAGTGATCGCTGTCAGCAGGGGAGACCCTCCGTGGTCAGGACCCTTGGTTGTTCACTCCGGGGCCCTGCCTCCCCACCCACGTGGCCTTCTGAGGAGGGCGGACTCGAGGAAGCAGCTCTGTGTGGGTCAGTGGGGAGCACTCCTGTGTTTGGGGATGTCATCTGCCAGAGCCCCACCATACACGTGTCGCAGAATGAAGTCCACACTGCTGATTCGGCCATCCCAGGCTGAGTGTTGCTGTTTACAGTTAAATTCAAATTAAGTGTAACAAACTAAAATTAGAAAGTCCATCTGTCCATCCTGCTTGCCTCATCCGAGTGCTCAGTGGCCACGTGGGGCTGGGACACAAGCTCCCCCAGGTGCCACCGCTCCTGGTGTTTGGAGACTTCTGGGGAAAACGTGTGCACTGTAGCCCTGAGCCTTTGGCCACGTGAGGATTGCCCTGGGACCTCACGGAAGGTGACGGGTGACAACAAGGCTGGTGGCGCATCCTCCTCTGCCTTCCTGGAGGTGCCTGACTCGGCCGTCTGCCTCCCACATGCCCAGCGTTGCACTGGGCTGTGCATTGCCAGTGATGCTTGACAGCTGGGTTTTGAACCCCCACTGCCTCCTTGCCACGGGTCTCAGCTGTTACAGCAGGATTTTGAGGCCTGGGCTGTTCAGTGGGTGCACTGGGCCATCTAGGAGGACAGAGAGGTGCTTGGGTTCCCCAGTGCCTGTCCCCAAAGTCTTTCAGCTGCATGGACCACGATGAGGGGAGGGATGACCCAGCAGAGAGCAGGCCGGCTGGGAGGCCCAGCAAGATGCTGGCCGCAGCGGAGCCGAGAGCACCCGTATGCACGGGGGGTGCTCCAGGATTGAGCAGTGCCCCCGAGCACAGCCGACCCCCTACTGAGGCCTCAGCACCAACCCCCGTTTTGGGTGTTCGCCAGGAGGCGGTTGCACAGAAGAAGGATAAATTCCAGTGGAAAAGGACAAAAGCGATTAGCAAACGCCGTTTTCTCAGTTACTGAATTTGCCAGAATTTCTAGAAATAGCACAGCTCAGTGTTCCAAGAGGCGCGGCCTTTCTGGATGGTGGGAGGCGGTGGTCTCCCCAGGGCTCTCTGCTGAGGGGGTCACTGCAGGGACCGCTGTTAGCGACCTGCGGGGTCCAGGACCCGATGCGCCCCAGAGGGGTGGGGGGTGGGCGGCGAGTGGGTGCTAGGGGGAGGCAGGCCCTGAACCTCCCTCTTTGCTGGAAGAGGCGCCTGTGGCCGAGTGCGTGGGCTCTGCTGGGGCAGGTGGAGCTCTCAGAGCGCAAACGCTGTAGCCTGAGTGTGTGGTCGCCTGCTGACATCCGCTCTCTGCCTCCCGCGCCCCCCCCACAGGTGCACAGCATCTACCGGGGAACAGGTGGAAGCTTCCAGAAGGCGCAGTCAGAGTGGAGCGCAGGCACCTGGAGGAACCCGCCGTCCCGGGAGGCCCGGTACAACAACTTCTCTGGGAACAGCCTGCCCGAGTACCCCACCGTGCCCAGCTACCCGGCCAGCGGTGCCCAGTGGCCTTAGGGGGAGCCAGGCGGCCCTGCTGCCTGCCTACCAGCCCACCTCCTCCTCCTGGTCCACCCCCGCCACCCTGGGTCTGCTGAGGCCCTGAGTGGCTGTCCCCCGACCTCCCAGGCAGCGGCCAGGCCCCAACCCCAAGCCAGCTGGCAGTGGGGGACCCGTGCGGTGTCCATCGCACTCCCAGGAGCAGGCTTCTTGCAAGCTCCGCCCAGAGGCTGTCCGGCCTCTGCTGTCTGGCGGAAGAGCGCCCATCTCAGTCCTTCCAAGCACGCATGGTCCCCGTGAGGCCTGCTACGCAGCAGGCCCTCTCCCCGGGGGTCGTGGAGGGTTGACCCGGGCCTCCCAGGTCGGAGGCGGGCTGGCTGCCCTCTTCCAGAGCTGATGATGCTGAGAAGGGCCCTAGCCCTGCATGCTGCCCGCCCAGCCTCTGTCCGGTCGGTTGCCCTTGCCCGGGGCCCAGCTGGGAGAGGGGGCCTTCTCCCTGCCAAGTTTTCATCTCCTGATGTGTAGCCAGAGCCTCAATATTGTCGTCGTCTAGTGGACGAGCCCATGGGGAGGGCTAGAGACCGACTGCACTCTCAGTGCCATGATCTGAGCTCCTCCCCATCTGTCTGTCCGTCCATCTGTCCATTGGCCATCTTGCCTCCAGCCTTCCTGCCAGCGGCCATGCCGGTCCCGGGTCTCAGAGCTGGGAACCTCGGGCAGGAGCTTGTTAGATCCGAAACCTGGGACCCACTCCCTCTAGGGGAGGAGGGCAGCGGCCGGCCTGTCCCTGCAGGTCCAGGTCCAGGTCCAGGTCCAGGTAGGGCGACAGACAGTGCATGCCCCAAGGCCAGGCGCAGGGCCGCGGCACAGCCCTTTCTGGAGCTGCAGGGTTGGGAGGTTCCTCAGGAGGAGCAACCAGACAGACAAACCTGTGCCTTAGTGAGGAAAGAGCCGTCCCTCCTCCCTCTCCCCACCGGTCCTCCCAGCTCCTTCCCAGGCAGCAGCCAGCAGCCCGGTGAATGGATGGGCCGGAGAGCCCTCCCAGCAGCCTCCTGGCCCTCGCTGGCCCTGCTTCCTGGGCAGGATGGGCCCCTTCCATCACACCGGCCTCTCCCAGGAGCCTCCCGGCCACTGACCCGCCCTGCTCGCCCGCGCCTGCTCGCTTGGCTGCTACTGCTGAACGCCACGCACTGTTCGAGGGTGGCCATGGCCCTGAGAAAGCGCCTGGGTCTGGGTCCCCCAGGGGCAGGGCCTCCTGGGATGGGAAGCCCAGGCCCCTCACCCGAGGCTGGTGCCACGCTCCTCAGGGCTGAGTCTCCTATGACCGGGATGCCACTGGTGACAGCGGTTGACCCGGCGTCAGCCAGGCCATGGGGCCAGGTTGTGGGGCTCGCCCAGTGCGCACACCCCACCCTGTGCTCCCCACTGCCTGCTGTACCTTGAAGGTTTTGTTATGTGAGAATATCCAGGAAATAAATACATCCTTCCTGCACTAGGTGGGCCTCCTCAGGGGCTGTTTGTGGTGAGTCTACCCCCGGAGGTCTGGTCGATGGGCTGCCCGCCCGCAGCCCCTGCCCGGCTGGACAAGCTGTGGCCTCCACCGTGGTGCCCTCTTCTTGTTTTCAATCACCTCATTTTCTTCCTGCTCCCCAGTTTTTGTTTGAAAAAGGAAGTTTACAGAAGGTGAGATACTGGATACCAGCGCCCCTCGCCGGAAAGGAGACGTAATGGTAGAGGTGGCCGGACTAGGGATGGGTGTGGCTTGCAGGGACCCCCATCCTGGCTCACTGTGGGGCCTACTGGGCGGCAGCGGACCCCCCACATGGACTTGGAGGGAAGGCTGCAGGTCTTTTATTCCATGGAGCACTTGGCCACCAGCGGAAGAGAGCGAGCCCAAAGCAAGTGGCCTGGGTTTCCTCGTGGCCCCCCAAGTGGTTCATGGAGTCCTGACCCCACACCTTAGAGCAGGGCCTATTTGGAGCAGGGTCCTTGCAGGAGTGACTGGTCACGGCAAGGTCACATCAGAGCAGGTGGTCCTAATGCCGCAGGACTCTTGTTCTTACAAGAGAGGACACCTGGACACGGACACACAGGGCAGGCCAAGAGAAGATGGGGGCAGAGATGGGTGATGCTGCCACAAGGCCAGGGTTGCCAGTGACCCCAGAAGCCGGGAGAGAGTGGGGCAGGGGGGCAAGAGCCAGCCCTGTGATAGACACTCATCTCAGGCTTCGAGGCCCTGGAACTGGGAGGGGACGTGTTTGTCGTATTGTTTGTGGTGCTTGGTTACAGCCACCTCCTGGTTATGGGGAAGGTGAGGTAGCGGGCGCTGTGCCATAGGGCTCGCGTGTCATGGGTAGGGGGTGATTCGGGTCGGGCAGACCCGCCTGGAGGGTGAGGAGCTGTGTCTCCCGGGGCAGGTGGGCAGAGCAGGGAGCAGAGAAGGAAAGTGAGACCTGATGGGGTGCTGGGGCAGTGGGCACGTGGGTCTGGGGAGGCGATTTGCGTGTCATCGGCTCAGAGGTGACATGTAGGGACACAGAACAGTATGGAGGCGAGAGAGACCCCGGGGGAGTCGGGAAGGGAGCCATCTACTGTGCCAGGACCACAGACCTGAGCTCTAAACAAGAGGATTTATCTCTCGGTTCTGGATCCAGACACGTGGCAGGGCTTTGGGGAGGGTGCTTCCTGCCTCTCCCAGCCACTGGGGGATCCTGCTCTCTTTGTCACTGCGTCTCCTTCTGTCTCTTACAAGACACTATCTGTGGGTTGGGGGCCACTCTGCCTCCAGCATGACCTCAACGTCATCTGTACCTTTATTACATCTGAAAGGACCCACCAGTTCTAGGAGGTGGGGCCGTGGTGCAGCCCCTGCGGGGGAACTTCAGCCTTACGAGCCTGAGGGAGAGCAGCGGAGCAGCAGACAGCCCTGGGCGGGTGTGTCCGCCAGCCAAGCCCTGCACCAAGGGGACTGCCCTTGGGGGACCAGGTCCCTGGAATGGGAGGAGAACCGTGTTCATGGTGGGGCAGCACAAAGCCCAAGGGGGCTGCAGGTGAGGGTGGGAGCAGGGCCCGTGGAGGGGAGGCTGGGCTGAGAGCTTCCTCAGCAGGATCTGTAAGGGAGGCCCTGCCCTGGGTCAGGAGCAGGGACGAGTCACCTCCAGCAATGGGAGGCTGGCGGGCGAGGAAGTTCCTGCTGCTAATGCATAGCCAACAGTTGCCAGCTTCTCACCTGCTGTGGACACTAGGTCTGGAGCATCTCTGTGGGGACTGTCCCAGGTGCTGTGGGGTGTGGAGCAGCCTCCCTGGCCCCCACCCCGGACATCACCCAGTGTCCCCCGAGGGCAGGACGGACCACCCAGGTGAGACCCTCTGCTTTAGATGTGAGATTTGACCTGGCAAAATTGTTCTCAGTGGAAGTCAAGAGCTGCAACTGAACTAGAAAATTGATGTAGGTTTTTTTTTCTTTTCTTCAGTCTTATAGAAGGATCAAGTACTAGTTTCACCCAGAAGCATCGATCCTGATGGAAGTAATTCCCAGGAGTAAGAACGTGGAAACAGAAGGCAACTGATAGTCATTTCACTTTGCTGCAGAGAAAATGACCGATCAGGATCACGTTTGATTAGCAGGGTTTCTTCTCAAACCTACCCTCTCAAAGAAAGCTCACCCGTGTGTGTGTGTAGTGGGGTGTAATTTGGGTTCAGATGCTCTGCGTTCATCAACAAAGACCCAGAACCTCCCCAGAGGCCAGGGGCAGGCAGAAAGGTCCACGTAACAGGGGCCACAGACTGGACAGCTTCACATGGTCTGACCAGTGAGGTTGAGGTGTCCCAGGGTCAAGGCTCCTCTGAGAGCCCTGGGGGCATCCTTCTTGCCTCTCCCAGCTAAATACTGAAATGTACTAGATTAGGATTGAAGACACAAAATTTTAACACACTCGTTAATGTCACTTAAAAAAAAAAAACTCATTACATTTTTGTAACTTAAGGAAAAAAAAAACATTTTCAGCCCCCTACCTCCACAGTTGGGGGTGCCGAGGGGACTCAACTCTGCCCTCAGGTGGAGAATGGTGGGTGCTGGTCTATCTTTGCGTTTGAGGTTAGCGTGCGTGTGCATGTGCGTGCGTGTGCGAGCATGTGGGAATGTGTTTGCACTTTGTGATGAGTTGCACTGTGTCCCCCTCCCTGGCTAAAAATTTCTGTTTTAAGTCTCAACCCCCTAGGACCTCAGAACGCGACCGTAGTGTCAATGCTTGTGGAACTATTGAGATGGTACCCAACGCTTATGACTGGTTAACTTTCTTGTAAAAGGGGAAGTTTGGACACAGACACGCATGCAGGGGGAGATTGGAGTGATGCTGCTGCAGCCAAGGAGCTACAGAAGCTCAGAGAAGCCTCCACCGAGCCCCGCCCCCACCTGCAGAGGGAGCAGTGTCTATGGACACCTGGACTGCAGACTTCTGGCCTCCAGAACTGGGAGTGATTAAACCTGTTGTCAAAGGCACCCAGGCTGGGTGCTTGGTGACGGCCACCTGGAACAGGCACGCAGGTGGGTCATCTTGTCGCCTGGTCAGTCTTTGTCTTTACTCTTAGGGCTCCAGCCATCATCAGCCAATTCCTTCGCCCACAACCCAGAATGTCTCCCCCTCCCCTGCTTTTCCCACCTAGCAGCTTCTGTTCACCCAGAAGGTCAGAGCTTCCCCGCAAACGTGAGAAACCAGCTCCGGCTGTCTCGAGGCAGCCAGGAATTCATTGGAATTTCTTTTTCCGAGTAAATTTATTTACAGAAACTTAGCAGATGCTGGTTGAACTGGCGGGTGGGTGGCCAGGGACCCTGAATCAGACCCCGGCCAGGAGTGAAGGTGGCCGTGAGGACCGAGAGATGCAAAGGGGTATGTCATCTTCTAGAGCACGCTGCGTGCATGGCGGGGTGGGGGCAGGACCCCGGCCTCGCCCCTGGAGTGAGCTGGCTCCTGGTTCCAAATCCCAGTCTCCTTGGCCTGCTGTAACAAATTAACACAAAAAGGGTGGCTTAAAACCGCAGAAATTTTCTGCCTCACATTTCTGGAGGCTGGAAGTCTGAAGTCAGGGTGTCGGCTGAGCTGGTTCCTTCCAAGGCCGCCAGGGAGGACCGTGTCTCTCCCCCGGAAATCCTTGTCATACCTTGGCCTGTGGACGCATCACTCCAGTCTGCCTGTGTCATCACGTGGCCTCGCTCTTTGTGTGTCCACATGTCCCTTTTCTTTTTGGATTTTTTTTTGGTTTGTTTTTGGGGGAAGGGGAGGTAATTAGGTTTATTTATTTACTTTAACAGAGGTGCTGGGGATTGAGCCCAGGACCCCTGCATGCAAAGCACGCTTCACCGCTGACTGAGCTGTAGCCTCCTCCCTGACGTGTCCCTCTCTGACGTGGACACCAGCTATTGCATTAGGGCCACCCACTCCACTATGACTTCATTTTAACTTGACCATAACTGCAAAGACCCTATTTCCAAATAAGATCACAGTCACAGGTACCAGGAGTTAAGACTTCAGTATACCTTTTAGGGGACCACAGTTCAACCTACAAAAGCGGCCAAATCTGGGTCCACATCTGTATGAGTTTCCTGAGGTGGCTGTCACAAAGCATCATAAACTGGGTGCTCAAAGCAACTATTTATGCTTTGGGGGGTCCTTCCTGCCTCTCCCAGCTTTTGGGGGCTCCAGGTGTCCTTGGCTTGTGGTCACATCCCTCCAATCTCTGCCTCTGTCTTTGCGTGGCTGGTTTCTCTCTTTCTGTGCCCCTTTTCTTTTAAGGACACAAGTCATTGGATTCAGGGCCACTCTAATCCAGCATGACCGCTTCTTAACTAATTATATCAGGAAAGGTCCTATTTCGAAACAAGGTCACATTCTGAGCTTCCTGATGGATATTAATTTTGGGGCAATGCTATTCCACCTTCTACCTTGCCCAGGCCTTGGCCCCCAGGAGTGGGGTGGAGCTCCTTGGTGACAGGTAGGACATTATATGTCCCACACTAAGGTGACCAAACCTTCCTAGTTTGATGGGCCTTTCGTGGCTTTTGCGAAGACAGTCCCGGGTCCCCAGAGACCCCAGTAAACTGGGCTGCTTGGTCCCCCTACACCGTATCTCAACAATGGGGGGCGGTTGGCAAAAAAAAAAAAAAATGTCTAAAAGGTTGTGAAAACTGTTAATCAAGTGTGTTTCTACTATTTTCCCCCAAGTTGGACCCCATCTATATACCCTAGGTTGTTTCAGGGGATTTCACTATTATATAAACATCAATAAAATTAGAATGGAGTAGTTGTATATATGCAACATATATGTATATATGGCACAACCCCAGCTGTGGCCTTTGTGCATTCTTTCAGCTGCACAAGCCACCCTGCCTTTTACAGGGGCAAGGCTGGAGCTCAGGTTCAAGGCTCAGATACCTCTGGAGGAAAGGCCATCACGCCCCCTGCTCCCCTGGGAGTTGAGCACCTAAGGGTAGATTTTTATGACCGTCAAGAGTGGAGAGAAGAGGGGGAGGGAAGTAGCTCAGTGAGTTCAATCTCCCGTGCCTCCAGTACAAAAAAAAAAAAAAAAAAGTGGAGAGATGGGGCTGGAAAGTCTGAAGAAATAAAACCTTGAGTTCTCCAGAATCTGGGAGGACAGTAGAGTTGGTTCGTTGGTTCATTCACCGATTCTTGTGTTCACTCATTCACCACACATAGTGAACACACAGACTGAGTGCCCATTGGGAACAGGCACAGTAGTGAGCAAAACAGATGCGGTCCCTGGCTGGGCATGGCTGACGGAGAAGGCCGATATGAAACACACACACTCCTCTGTGGTAAGGCTCAGGCTGGAGCAGGTCAGGATGCAGTGAGAAAGGACAACGGGGGAACTGGCGTGGGCTTCCTGGAGGCGGTGACATTGCAAGTGCAGCTGAACGAGGAAGACTGGGGGAGAAGCCCCAAACCGTTGTCATTCCACCGTCCCCTTCCATTTAAATTCTCCCGCACTTTTGGCTGCTTCCTCCCATCTGACTATCTAGCTTTTAGCCTTTAGGGTCTGGCCTTCCCTCACTCTGCCCTAAGCCACCTTGTAACACCACCTGAAACCATCGTGTCCATTTATTTACTGTCCTGTCCACACCCACCCCCAGGACAGAGGACTCACTGGGAAGCCATGCCAAGAGTGTAGGTCATCATTCTATTCTCAGAGCTGCTGGCAGGCACTTCATAAGGACATGAATGAATGAGTCTCCTCCAATGGTAAAAATGTCCCGCAGGAGGCCCTGGGGCATGCGGGGACGGCCGGCTCCCTTTGCCAGGCCCTGTCCGAGGAGCAGGGCCTCACTGCGGGGCCCCTGGCCAGTCACCCCCCCCTCCTCAAGCTTCGTCTGGCCCCGGGGTGGACTGACAGTGCTCGAGCCAGCAGTCAAGACCACACTTATTGAGCGCCAGCCGCGTGCCAGGGCCTGTGCGCGCCGGAAGGCCCCGCTGGCCCAGGGCCTTGGGTGACCCCTTCTTGGCTCCTCGCTTATGTCACCGCCTCAGGACGCGGAGAGGCGCCACCACGCCGCTTGCCCACCATTCTAGAGTCTTTTCCCCTCCTTGCCCCACCCAGCCTGTCTCCCGCCGCCCGCCCCGGAAGTCGGCCGGTCCACGCGCTGACCACGCCCGGCGGCCCCGCCCGGGTCGTGACGTCAAGTGGCGAGACCTTGACGTCACAGAAGCGCGGTGGGGAGGTGTCAGGGGCGACCGGCCACGCGTCGCCATAGCAACGGCAGGGCGGGTTCGGGCGGGCGGCGGGAGCCCCGCCCCCCGGGAGGTTGGATAGCCGGGCTCCTTCTCGCCCCTGCGCGCCCCAGCAGCCGCGCGCCTCTGGTGCTCCCACGGGCTGCCGCCTGGCCTCCCTGGGGCGGCCGCAAAGCGCGGCGGTCGTCGCGCGGCGCCTCCCGCTGCCGCAAAGCGGCGGGCGCGCCACCGGGCCCCGCCCCGGTCTGTGACGTCACGCGCGCGCCCCGCGGCCGTCGGCGACTGCGCAGTGGCTGCCGGGCCCTCCCCCGCGACGCTGGCGGCGTAAGCGCGGGCCGCGGGCGACGCTGCGAGACCGGGGCGAACCGGGCGCCCGCGCGGCGGGGACGGCCCGCGCCCAACATGCGGAGGCCGGCGGCGGCAGTGGCGCGGGAGCGGGGGTCGGAGCGGGCGCCGGAGCCGGAGCCGGAGCGCGAAAGGGGTCCGGAGCGGGGACCCGCGCCGCGCTGCTGAGGGAGCCGGGGCCGCCCAGCCCGGCCAGCGGGCCGCGGGGCCACGGCCACGGCCACGGCCACGGCCACGGCGGAGGCCGTCAGGTAACGACGCGCGCGCCCTCGCCGGCTGTCGCGGCCACGCGCCCCGGCCCTGCGGCCCCACCCCCGCGGACCCCCGGACCTGCCGCCCGTATATCCCGCGGACCCCCAGACCCGACATCCTGTCGCCCCTACACCCTGCACTTCGGACCCCTGAGCCCTGGAACCCTGCACCCTGCCTCCGTTACACCCCGCGGACCCCCACACTCCCGACCCCGCTTCTGTGGACCCCTGCACACTCGACCCTGCGACCGCACTGCTCCTACAGCCCAATGACCCCCACACTCTAGACCCCAAGCCCTCATCCCTTTTTCCCTGCACTCCAGACCTTGCTGCCGCTAGTGACCCCCAAATTCAGTCTCTGTCACCTTTCACCCCCGCTGATTCCTAAGCTGCAGACCTCACTGTTCCACTGGTTTCTTACTCCAGACTGCTGTCTCCCACTGTTACTCCAGATCTGTGTCCCCCGCTGTCTTCTCACTACAGACGTTGTTATCCCCACTGTCCCTTAGCCCCACCCCACCTCCCTCCTTCAGCGTCCCCCAGTGTTCAAGCCCACTGTCCACTCTTTTGTGTCCTCTCACTCCTCCAGCTTTCTCCCCTGGACCCGTTGCTCCTCCCCACGCTGGTTGCACAGACTCTCCCCTTTGTGGTCCTGCCGGTTTTGTCCGGGGAGCTGCGGGCAGGGAAGAGGAACAGCAAGAGGGTGTCTGGTCTGGGGAACCTGTTGTGGACGCTGCTCAGGAACTCCCGGCGCGCTTGGCCTGGCTGCGCCTCCCTCTTCCGCCCTCGCCACCGGCTTTGTTTTCCGGAAACACTTTAGATCAGGGAGGGGGGTGCAACGTCTGTGTGCGCGGACACACTGATCCCCTCCCTGCCCTGCCGAGGGACGGCGCTTCCCCTGCCCCCGCTGCCCCAGTTTTCTCAGGGGAAGCTTTCACGTTCGGAGCTGCAGGCCTGAGAGAAAGCCCTGCCGTGACATCCAGGGCGTCGTCGTGGGCAGACTTTGGGCAGCTGGGTTATTCCCTTGGCCTCCGGATGGCATTGTTTGCAGGAAACAGCCTGGAAGGTTCCCTGCCCATAGGTGGAGTCCAGCATTTTCTCCCCAAGCCCCCTCCACGGAGGGACCCCAGGCCTGGCCAGTGTCTGGGACTCTAGGGGTTTCTGTACATCCATTCTGTGGGACTTTTGGGGCTCTCTGTCCCTGCCCCTGGGGACATGGGCAGACTCAGGTGGCATTTCCCAGCTCCTGGGGGCTCCTGTAGGTTGTGGGTGTGAGAAATGGGTGGGAAAGCGCAAAGGCTCTGATCTCTGGGTGAAAACTATCTGCCTGGGGGTTGCTCCGATGGAGGGGTGGCTGCTGGGGAGATGGAGGCGGCCTCTGAGAACAGACTGTGAAGCTGGGCCGCAGGTTTGAAAGGGGGAAGTTTGTGGTTATAGCCAGGAGTGTGTTTTTATCTGCTGTGTCTCCAACAAATTGTGGCTTTTCTGGGCTCTGCAGGCAGACGAACAGGCAGGTGGGCAGGGGCTGGCTGGAGCGCCCCCAGGAGCGCACACAGGCCTGCACGTGTAGGTCTCCCTGTCTTCAGGGCCCCAGATGTTTAGTTCAACCCCTGTGGTGCTGTCTGTGGCCCTGCCTCTGAGGCTGAGCTGGGGGTCTGGTGGAGGGGGGCACCTCCTGGGCTAGGGGGCTAGTTGTGCCTGCTGTACTTGGTAGTGGAGGTGTGACCCAGGTGACTGGCGCGAGGGAGATGTGGAGGGAGCTGGCTGGGCCCCCACCGCAGCGGTGGGCCAATCCCCTGTGGTCCGCAGTGGTCACTGGGCACGAGTTTGGTTTTTCTGTCCGCAGTCTGACCTTGTATAAAGCGGCCTCTTGTCCGATGTCGGGTTTTCTAGTTTCTCTGAAGTGGCTCGAGGACAGGCGCCTCGTTACCGGGCTGAGCTGTGGCAGCAGGGCCCTGCGCACACAGAGCCCTTGAGCTGCCGGTCTTGTTCCACCTGGACCTTCTTGTCTCCTAGTCACATGGTGACTGCTCTGGCTTGCCAGAGGAAGCAGGTGAGCTGTTTGTTTGTTTGTTTTGTTTTTAAACTGAAAGTCTCCTTATCTGCTCATCCCAGTTGTGGGGAAGTCAGCCACAGAGGCGGTCCAGACAGCTGTGGGGCCGCCTGTGTCCTTGGAGACTGACTTACTGGTGTGCCTGAGCAAGCACTCAGGACAGGCCCAGTCCCCACGGCTGTACCTGGAGACAATGGCATGTCCCCTGGACTTCAAGGGACACCCAGTAAGGCCTCGTTCTGTGGAGCTGCCCCAGGCCCCCCCAGAGCAGCAGGTTTCTGGTGGTTGTGGTGGGGCTGGGTTTCTGTCTTGGCAGAAAGTTTCTGGCCCCTGCCCCCCACTGAGGTCCACGGAGGCCTTAGCAGGCGGCGGCAAAGGGCCAAGGAGGTTACTGGGTGTGGGATGTTGTGGCCAGGGGCACCAGCCTGCAGGCCCAGGTGTCAGTGGGTGAGTCAGGGTGGTGGTTGGCCACCTTTGTTTTAATCCTGAGGGGTAGACAGGCCCTTGTGAAGCGGCCTTGCCTGCTGATTAGTGTCGTGGGCGCTGTTGGTGTCTGGTGTCTGGCCGGGACCGTCACGTCCGATGGGGACCCTGCTGTTGTCTTCCAGGCAGGGGGTCAAGGAAAGGGACCTGGTGGTGTGGGAGGGCCCCTCCTCCGGTGGCTCCGCATCCACCCCTCCCTCCCCATGCAGGAGCTTTGGAGAGCCTGTGCTGGGTGACCCGCAAGTCCTCGTCCTGCAGAAGAGCAAGTGAGGCCTGAGTGACCTCCAGTAGAAGGCCCTGGGCTCTGACGAGGCCAGCTACATACCTATGCTACTGGGAACCTCCGTGCCCACTGGGCGCCACCAGGCTCCTCTGGACCTGGAAGGGGCTGTGGGCTCCCGTCTCCTCCCGTGTCCTGGGCCCCTCTCCCTCCTGCCCCGTCTCCCACGTGAGCTCTGGGTCCAGGCTGCGCTGGCACTGGCCCTGCGGTGTGGGGGGTCCACAGGAGGGTTGGTGGGACTCTCAGAGAGGCCAGTTGGTGGTGGCACGTCTTTTGCTTGCTGGGAACCCCACGTGTGCCCCTGTACACAGGACGGTGCCTGGATCTGGGCCCCCTGCTGTCACACGGCCCTTCCTGTGAGCTCCTCTCAGCCAGTGTCAGAAGTTGGGTTACCTGGTGCAACAGACCCTTGATGGATGTTCTGCTCTTGGCTTCTGTCTGTGTAGATCTCCACGCGGGGGTGAGTTCCTCACTGCACCTTGGGAGACTGAAGCCCACAGACCGTGTGGGGTGCGAGGAGGTTCCCAGTGAGTGAAGGGGCTGGGGGTCTGCTTGGGCCTGGCTGGCAGGTGGCGCCCCTGGAGAGCCTGCAGGGTGGGACTCCTCTCCCGCCAGCAGGAGGGGTGGAGAACTGCCTGGCGTCCTCTTGCTGGCTCAGAGCCTCCCCTGCCGGCCGTGGGCAGGGGACCCAGATGCCCGATCCAGTCCCAGGTCACTCCGGGTCACGGTGGGGTTGCTGTTGGTAGACATAGATGCCTGTTGTTACGTGTCATGACTTCACGTGGATCTGTGATGCATCTTAAGAGTCTTAGAAAGCTGTGCTTGAAGCTAACGCCTCCGTTGCCTGGACTCCCCCACCACTCCGAGTGAGACGCAGCCCTGCCCTGGGGTGTCTCCCCCGCCCAGAGGCCAGGCTGCTCTTCCCACTGAGGGTGCGGGACTCACAGCTTCCCTAGGGCCCCGTTTCAGAGTAAGCCCGCAGTGGGGAGTACTGGTGGTTCTCCCCCAGGACTGTGCCCATCGTGGGGTCTCTGCTCGTTGTGGTCCCAAGGCCATGCCGGTGGGTGCATGTCAGGGCTCCACTGGGTGTCCAATAGGTGACCCAGCTGGAACCTCAGGGCGGCTGGGCAGGGAGTGGGCCGAGTGGAACCCCGGGGCCAGCCGGTGGCTCGGAGCCTGTCTAGAGGCCTGGGACCGTGGGGGCCATAGACCCCTCCCTCAGATCTGCTGCTGCCTGTGGAATCTTCCTGTGAGGGACTGGGGGCATTTTAGTTTCCAGGATTCACCTGCCTGCCTCAGGGATTAATAATACCAGGTAGAGAATTCTGGAAAGTCCAGGGGCTTTGGGGAGAGATGGGGGCGGTGCCTGGGGCGCGGATACCTGAGGCCTCCTTCCTCACTACTTCTAGAAATGGCCTTGGGTGTAATTCTGTCTTTACAGAAACACTACTGCGTGCTGTGCCAGGCCGTGCTGCAGAGCCGGGCTGGCCGCGCAGCCACCCCTGGGGGAGCTGGGCACAAGCTGGGGACCCCTTGGCCTGCCCACCCCAGTTCCGGCCACTGCCTTTCCCCGCAGCTGTAGCTGCGGGTCTGGCAGCACTCACGTTAGGGACGCGGTCTAGACCCGGGCTCTCCCCTTGGTGCTGTGGGCATTGGTGCCAGGTCGTTCTCTGGAGCAGCCCCAGTTGTGACAACCACCGATGTCCCAGACCTTGACCAGTGTTCGCCCCGGGTGAGCCCCCTCTCACCCAGATTTCCCACCCACGTGGGTGCGGTAGAGGCATGCAGGCACCCATTTCAGGGGCTCCCTGAGCACGTCTCTGGGCCTCCAGGCCGGCCTTTGCCCCTGTCCCGCCCTGGGAGCTGGAGGGCTGTGGAAGCAAGTGGGGAGGGAACGTGGCTCTTCTGGACCCCGAGCTGCAGCGTCCGTGGTGGCCGGCCGAGATCCCCCCTGGGGCAGGGTCTCCCCCTGCTCACCCGACGACGACCCTCACTCCCCCTTTCTGGTTTCGCCCCGTCGTCCTCCAGGCTACTGCCCGGGAAGTGGGGGCAACGCCTCTGCCGCCAGGCAGAGAGTGGGAGAGCCACTTAGGAGACCGGCTCCCTGGGGGTTGGGAGGGCAGAGGTGGACGCGGACGCGCCGCTGTCCTCCCTCAAAGCGGGGCTCCAGCCTGGTCAGTCCCACGCACCTATGGCTGGGGCTCCTCGCCCAGGCGAGCTGAAGGGAATTCTCGGTGCCTCTCACACCCCAGCTTCAGCACCCCTGTCTGAAACAGTCACGACGGTCCCGGGCTCATGGGCGATGCCCAGGGTTTCGGAGCCGAGGTCTCTGTCTAGACCCCTGGCGGTGCTGTGGCCGACCCTTGGCCCCGGGCCGATGGGATGTGGGCCACCTGGGCGCTGCTGGTGCGCTGGTATGTGGTTAGAAGGCTGCAGGTGAGATTCGTTTCACCTTGTTTAACTTCTGTCCGAGGTATGATTGTTTGCACGCGTGGTCGGCGTCGGGGGTTACTGCTGGGGCAGTTCGCTTCCTTTATGTGTGAGTATGTATTTTACACTCGTGGCTTATCATCGTTTGGAAGAAATTTCATTGGAAATACTTGCTTTTAACAAATGAACTTGAATAGAAAACTTCAGGGCCCTTGGGGCTGTGAGTCCTGCCAGGAGGCTGTCAGCGCTGCTGTTAGGTGTGGCCAGATGTAGCAGATAAAAGTGGGAGGCCCAGCGAAATTTAAGTTTCAGACAAACCACCCAAAGTTGCTTAGTATAAATGTGCCCCCGGTACCGTGTGGTTCACAGGAAAGTTGTACTAAAAGTGCTTCGTTGCTTATCTGAAGTCCTGGGTGCCGTATATTTTTATCTCCGTCTGGCCACGCCAGGCTGGCTCGGGCGGGTTAGGGTGGGGGGCCGGCCTGCGAGGTGCGGAGTGGAACCCTCATGATGAAGCCCGGGGCCACTGGGGAGGCCGGAGTCCCCCCTTCCTCCTCTCTCCATCTTCTCACCGCTTTCTGCATCTTTTACTTCTTATGGGCACACACCCCTCGACTCCTCTGAAATATTTAAGGCCACGTCTGCCACAGAAGCTGCTTAAACCCAGGCCGGGAGCTGGCGGCGTGGCTCTGGCAGCCACTGTGGGTGGGACTTTGATTCGCGCCGGTCAGAGGAGCCTCAGTCACTGCGTCCTTTTAAACAGCGTTGTTGAGATACCACACGCCCCACTGTTTTTAGTTGAGATACAGTTCACAGACCAAAAAGCTGACTGAAGGAGCACACGCCCGTGACGTTTAGTGCATTCAGAGCTGTGCGACCATCACCAGGACCAGTTCCAGAGTGTTGTCGCCCCAAAAGAAGGCCCGTCCAGAACATTCTGTCACCCCAAAAGAAGCCCTGTCCAGAGCTTCCATCATCCCAAAAGAAGCTCGTCTCCATCATCAGTCACCCCTCAGCCCCTCCCCCAGCCCTGACTGCCAGGAGCCCCCTCCCTCTGTCTGTGGACTGGCCTGTTCTGGACGTTTCACATCCGTGGACTCACACACTGTGCGTCCTCCCGTGTCTGCTTCTCTCCCTGAGCTCGTGCTCTCAGGGTCCGTCCACGTGGCAGCGAGGGTCAGGGCTGCTCTCCTGTTCACGGCAGAGCGATGCTCCTGTGTGTGGAGGGACACGTGTTTATTCACTCTTCGGTTGCCGGACATCAGGTTGTGTGTACCCTTTGGTTGTGAGTTGTGCTGCTGTGGGCATGTTTCCAGTTCTCATGGATGGACGCTGAGCAGTAGGGTTGCTGGGTCACGTGGTGACTCCGGGTTTAATTTGTGAGGAACCGCTTGCTGTTGTCCATGGCGGCCGCACTGTTTCAAGAGGACCCGCCATGGCTGAGGGTCCTGTTTCTCCGCATCCTTGCTGACTCATTCTCTGGGTTCTGCGTCCTGGCCTCTCCTGGAGTGGGGTCATGCTTTATTGTGGCATCTCTGCCTCCTCAGAGTCTGGGGACTCTGGCCAGTTTCCGGAAGATGGTCTTCCTGCTGCCCCATGTTTTCTAGAACGCAGCCCCATGGAGCGTGTCCTGGAGATGCCGGTTCCTGCGTCAGACGCTGGGGCGGGTCCTGCCCTTCGACACCACTGGCAGCCAAATGGGCCTGTGGCCTTCGATCATGACGCCCTTGGCTCCCTCGCCTGCTCTCCTCTGAGCAGGTGTGTCTGTGTCCCATGTCCTGGAGTGATGGGCAGGCCTCGCGAGGCCACAAAACCAGTGTCCTCTTGTTGGCCGTTGTCAGTAGCGAGGGGTGATGTGCTCGACGAGGAGGAGGCACGTCACAGCATAGCATGCTGTGTGTTGCCGCTCGGGATCTGGGAAACGGCGCCGTCCCACTGCAGCGAGGCCCTTCCAGACACCTGAGAGACAAGGGCATGTTTATAAGTGGGGTCTGGCTGCACGTTGGACTTGCTTTCTGCTCGGGAGTGGCCATGGTTCTCCTCCGAGTCGGGGAGGGAAACCATCCCAGGCTGCGCCCCCAGGAAATGGAGCCACTCTCCCCGGCCCTCTTACTGCTCGGGCAGCACCTCCACTGGCCACTCCAGCCAAGGTCAAGTCCACCACTGGGATTGGACAGGGAAGCTGGCTGGGCCGGGACCCTGGGGGTGACCCTCGATCTGCCCCAGTAAAACTGGGAAGATGGGCTTGCAGTGGCTTTAGGGGCCCTTTAATGCTCTCCCTCCTGTGTCTCTGCAGGGTTCAAGGCCGTGAGGCGTCCAGCCCCTCGCATCTGCTCACACTGCCTTTTGCCCTTGGAAGAGCCAGTGGGCCAGTTCCCCCCTCCCCGTGCGGTCCCTAGAGGGCAGGCCAGGCCCAGTCGGGGCAGAGTGCGGGGACACCCTGAGAGCCCCCCCTCCCCACTGCTTTTCCCACTATTTGTGAGTTCACAGGAGTTTGCACATGCTTACCAGGGAGATGATGGGATTCAAGGTGCAGGAGACGCGGAGGGCAGCCCTGAGCTGGGAGCCACCTGAGGCCTCCACCCCTGCGGGCACACGCCACCGGGCTGCCCATCCGGAGTCCTTTCTATAGAAGCGCGGTTGCTGCCACACCAGCAAGGACTTCTCCCTCTCACCTGGCCTGAGAGCCCAGTTTGCCTCAGTGCAAGTGTCCCTGCCCCCGAGCTCAGGCCAGCGCCTGTTCCATCCCAGGTGGTCTGAGACGCGGCACGGTGTGGTCAGCAGTGGAGTGGGCTCCCAGAGGCCTTTGCTCCGCGCTCTGCCCCTTGATCTCCTGCCGCGGCCGTGGGGAGCGCGCTCGGTGGGGCAGACATGCTGCCGACAGCAGTGAGCACCGTGGTGGAGGTCAGGGGCTGGGCTGGGTGACATCTGAGTAAGGACCAGAGCTGATGCTGAGTACTGAGGGAGAGGAGGTGCAAAGGTCCTGAGGCAGGAGCATGCCCACCAGCCACCATGTGGAGCAGAGTTAGGGTGTCATAGAGAAGAGGCTGCCACAGGCTGTCAGAGAGGTTTTTTGTTTTTTTCCTGTAATAGATTTTGTTTTAATTTTACAGATAGGCAGTGAAGATAGTTCAGGGGGTTCCCGCATGCCCCACGACCAGTCCCCGTGGGTCACACCTCACCTGAGTGCTGGACGCATCCCGGCTGGTGAGCCAGTGTTGCTGCATCACCATTACTCCGAGTCCACGCTTCCCCTGTGTCCTCTCTGCCCCGTGCCCGTGACATTCAGGCCCCCCGAGCTGTGTGATTTCTCCATCCCCCTTCACGTGGGTTCCCCGGGCAGTTTGAGGAGCCTGAGCTGGGCGTGGACAATCGCTTGACTGGGCGCCTGTGCTGAGCTGTGGGGCGAGGCCAGTGCTCTGGTGTGAGGGAAGGTCCTGGATCTGCTATGTCCAGGACAGTGTGCGCCAGCCCCTGGCACGGCTGACCCCCGGCCTGTGCCTGGTGCCATGGAGTGCTCCTCTGTGTTTGCCTTCTGACCGGGGACACCCAGCTTGGACAGTGCCCACCCGGCCTGTGAGCCGGGGGCGGGATGGTCAGCTCCGCCTGTGCGGCAAGGCCTGCCCTGTCTCTGTGCCTCTAGTTGTCCCGTGTCACCTGTTGTTACGCAGGGTCTGTGTGTGGACTGTCCCCCGTCCCTACGATTGGACGCCTTCTCTGTCCCTCCTCGCCCCTCCCCAGACCCCCATTTTCCTTGTAGTTCTTCGCTGCATGGGTTTTCATGCGAGCCTGAATGTGGGTAGAGCCTGTGGTCCAGCCACGTGGCGCACGCCCCCCATGTCGGGGCAGCGCCTCTGAACACACCCAAGGCATTGTGTCTGGGTGTCACTCCTCCCGCCTGGGGTGCTAGTGTCGGGAACCTCGCCTCTCGTTTTGAGAACCTTTCACATCTGTGGGAGCACTGCAGGGAAAGTGCTCCGGGCCCCGGGTCCTCCTAAGCACACCCGCATCATGTCTGGCCACTGTCTCCGCCTTTCCAGATGGGGCGCCGGGACCTCCAGGCCCGTCTCAGACCTGCTCCCTCCCCCGTGGGGTTTGGGTAGGAACTCTCCTGCACCAGGGCCTTCTCTCTGGTCACTAACAAGTGACCTAGGCCACCTCCTCGGCACACTCGGCCCATGTTCGGGTGTCACCGGTGGTGCTTCCCTGGCAGCCTCTGCCAGCTAGGGTGCAGCACATCCACCCGCTCCTGTTTATTCAGAGTTGCATTCCTGTACTGTAAATCACTTGTGGCTGCTTAATTCATTTCTGTGCTGACCTCGTCCCAGGGGCCGGTCTCTGTATTAGGGCTGTTCCTCCCTCTCTGCTGTAACAGCACGCTGTGGTGACCTCGAGCCTTTCGGCTGTAGCCCCAGGGCCGGCCTGTCTCCGGTTTCCTATCGGGGAGTGACACCAGGCCCTGGCACTTGGGGTGCTCGTGGCTGTTGGGGCACCATGCCCTCGCCTGGGCAACTCCAAGGAGGAGGTCCTGAGGGACAGAGTGGGGCTCAGCCTGAGGGAGGGATGCTTGCGTCCAGAGGTGCCTCCAAGGGGCTGGGGCTGGGGTCGCACCAGAGTGTAGCACCTCTGGCGGCGTCTGCCATGCGCATTGGGGCCGAGAAGCCTGTGAAGGGCCTGCCCCAGGGAGGAGGCTGCCCACCTCTGTCCCAGACATGCCCTGGCTCTGGGCTGGGGCTGTGCTCGTGACGTCAGCCGGGGACTGTGACATCACTGGGTGGAGATGGTCAGAGAAGGGGGTTCCTGGGGCCTCCACCTGGGGACCTGGCCCCTGGCCCTGACAAGATGGAGGACCCTCAAAAGAACATGGCAGGTAACTCAGCTGCACTGGGCACTGGTGGAGGCGCCTGGCCCTGCCCCAGCACCGGCCCTGCAGGACCTACGCCGTGTGGATACCAGCAGGCAGGCCACACCCGGGGCTGCCGGACACGGCCAGTGGTCGGCCACGGCCTGGGGCTCTGACGGGGGTAGGCCAGGGTTTGGCCGGACTGGGAGCCCTCCCAGTGTGGGATTTCAGTTGACCACGAGGGCCTGAGTGGAGGCCTTCCCTGTGGGGTGGGGAGAGTTCCAGGTGCCCCTGGGAGGACCTGGGGGCCATGTTGGTTGGGTTGAGACTGGCTCTGTTTCGGGGGTGAGTGAAGGATTGGTGCCCTACCCCTCCCTGACTACTTTCACCTGCGGCACCTGGGCCAGGGCTGACAGACCCTCTGCTTCCCCGAGTCCACCCGCGTGTGCGTCCACCGGGGTGTGCTGGGCTGGCATGGCGCATGGCAGACTCCCCGGCTCCAGGCGGACGTTTGACCCTGGTCTCAGCCCTGTCTTGGCACTCTGTTGCCCCTTCTCCCCCGGCCAGCATGTGACTCTCGTGTCACCCTCTCTCAGGTCTCATCTGGCTCAGGGCATCCCAGCGTGCCCTTTGTGGGGGTGGTAGGTGGCCCCCGGGGCGTTTGTGGGGTTGGCAGGGCTGGCATCCACAGGGTCAGGATCCAGGGCTCTTTACCTGCCTCCTGGTGCCCCAACTCCCTGTAGGCCGTGACCCCGGGTGAGCTTCAGTCCTGGCCTCTGACCACATGGGGCTGTGGATGGGGCCCCGAGGTGGGGTGCTCTACACCCCAGAACCTCTAGTTCTGGGCCTGGCTGCCATCTCTGTGCCCCCACTGGGACCCCCGTGCACTCCAAGGGGTGGGGCCCCACGTGAACTGAGCCGTGTTGCCCCAGTGCTGCGTCCCCTTTCAGCGTGGGCTGTGCCCAGGCCCACGGCTCACACGTGGCTCAGTTCCATCCTGTGCTCCGTCATGCCCATCGCCTGCACAGGGGCCTCCTTGACCCTCACCCTGCTGGCTACTGAAAGCATGTTTGTAACCTTGAGTCCTTGCTGGTTGGAAGTACCCCTGCTGGACAGTGTGACCAGGAGATTGGGGCCTGCTGAGGGCTGTGTGACACCCTGGCTCTGTGACCCACCCTTGGTCAGGGCCCAGCTCATTGCTGACCAAGCCCCAAGTGCTTAGAGGATGCTCAAATACTCCAGGTGCTACCGCCACTGCATTGGAGCAGGTTCTGTGGACAGGAGAGTTGTCAGCCCCTGGGCCTTCCATCCCGCAGGGGCTGGGAGTGGCGACCTGGCCCAGGGGCCTCAGAACCAGCCCGAGGGCTTCATGGCCTTCAGAGGGTAGCTCCATTGGCTCAGAAGGGTTTGCGTCCTGGGTCACAAGGCCAGGCGAAGCTAGAGGCGTTACCTCTATAGATCGGGGTGGGGCCAAGAGCAGGTCCCACCTGGACCTGAAAGCAGGGGGTCACTGCCCAGAACAGAGGCCTGCCACAGTGGGACATGGGGGTTTCGGGGGCTGCCACATGCCAACAACTGGGGAGGGGCTCCCGGGAAGGGCTGGTAGTTGGAATGCAGAGAGCTGGGTCCCCTGGAGGGGCTCCTTGCCTGTGCCCGACAACAGAATGGTGTTGGTGCCCCCGTCCTGTAAAAACTGCTTGCCCAGAGCGGGACTGAGACCTAAGTTTCTGCCTCCAGGGTCCATGGGGCACAGCAGAGGGGTGTGGGAGTGCAAGGTGCCTGCCCTCTGGCCACCGCCCAGCACCTCCACGTGCCCACCACGTCCGCATCTCTCAGACCAGGAGATCATGCCCCGATCTCCATGCCCTCCTCTCCCAGCACTGTTCCTGTGGTCAGTCTTCCTGGGGATCAGGCATTGGCTCAGGCATGGTGGGAGGGGCCTCAAGCTCTACGGGAAGAATAGAGACCCTCCTGCCACTCTGGAAGCACTCTGCGCTGGGCCTGAAAGAAGGCCAGATCTGTCTGTCTTCACCCCCAGCATGTCCTGGCCTCACCTGTGTGGCCTTCCGGACCTCCATGCAGTCCCTAAGGTGTTGGCTCAGTGGGTGTCCTGGCTGCTTCCTGTGGTTCTGCAGCTTGCAGGCCAGGGGTGCCCAGAGTAGTGCCCGGGGCATCCTCAGGGTAGAGGTGATGAAAAGGGACAGGGCAGGTGTCTCCATAGAATCCTTGAAATTCTCATGGGTTTGCTTTTCGACTCTGATGCGCCTTTGTGTTTCAAGTGTGCTTTTTGCATGTGTGCACATGTGTGTGCTTTTAATTACTTTCCTACAGGAAAGAAAGTCTGGCTGGAAACCACCTCTGAGTGTGCGTTAGCGGATGGTGCATAGATTTGAGTGACCTCTCACTGTGGAATCCAGGAAGTTTTCAAAGGAACGAGGGTAACGTGTCCAGATGTGTCATCTGGGAACAGAAGGTGCCTGGCTGTGTGCAGGGCTCCAGATGGCAGACCCAGGGAGACAGGGCACCAGGAGCTGTGGCTTCAGTTTCCTGTACTTTCAGAGTTTTTACCAAGTATAGGTGTTTCCTACGAAAATTCCATGCCAGCTGGTTACTGTCCCAGGAGTGTCAGCCTCCTGCCCCTCTCCGGCTCCAGAACCGAGTCATGCGCACAGACTCCTGTGTGGTCCGGCGTCTGGCCACTCTGAGCCTGGGCCCCACACGGGGCCCCTGTGAGGCCCTCCTCCGAGGGCAGGCTGGTCCTGCGTCCCCACGAGGACCCTCGGCTCCCTCCCTCAGCCCATCAACAGCCAGATGCCTTTCCTGTGGTCTTCCGCCATCATCACTGATTTCAGTGAGTCTGGCCTCCTCCCCTGTGTCTGGCACTGGCACGGAGGCTGGGCGCCATCTCAGCCCGATGGGGGAGACGTGAACCTGGAGGTACAGTAGGAGTCATCAGGGAAGGCACCAGTCAGAACCACAGCGAGCTCTCACACCCTCCGGACGCTGTACCAAAGCCAGACAGTGAGCTGGGAGGTCTGGTGCAGAGTGCAGCCTGGGGATGGGGCAGCTGACTGGGAGGCGGCCTTTAGTTGCGTTTCCTCTCAACCCAGTGGTGCCAGCCCTACATATGTGCCCAGGAGAAGCAAACCACAGTCCTCACAGATACCTGTACACAGACGTCCTCAGCAGCTTAGAAGTGCTCACAACCCACGTGGATGAGTGTGTCCCTCCACTCACGGGAGCGTCGCTCAGCCGTGAACAGCCAGAGCAGCCCTGACACCCGCTCCTACGGGGCCAGACCCTGAGAGCACGGTGCTCAGGGAGAGAAGCAGACACAGGAGGACTCACAGTGTGTGATTCTGTGGATGGGAGGCGTCCAGAACAGGCCAGTCCACAGACACAGGGAGGGGGTTCCTGGCTGTCAGGGGCTGGGGAGGGGGCAGGGTGACTGCAGATGGGGATGGGGCATTTTTCTGGGGTGATGAGAATGTCCTGGAACTAGAGGTGACAGTGGCTCAGCTCTATAAGCATAAGCTGCAGCTCAGTAAAAAGCACCGAATTTGGTGTGCTCTGTGACTCCTCTCTCTGAGCTAGGGATCAGGACATGCCAGGGACCTAGAAACCGAGGCAGGCGGCCTCCACCTCCCAGTAGGAAAGTGCTTGGCTTTTCTCGCAGGAAGCGTCTGCTCCCCGGATGCGCCCCTGGGGAGCAGGGCTGGGCCTGGGCTCAGAGGAGGCTGGAGTCTGTGGGGACTTTGTTTGTAGTAGAAAACTTGAGATTACGATCTGTTCCTACAGACATGCTTTTAGGCTAAACCCCAAGTGCCTTGAAGGGACTCTTCTTGTTTCCAGACACAGGGAAAGAGGGCAGCCCCTTGGTGCCGCCATCCCTCCTCCTCGCATGGTCTAGGGTCTAGGCAGTGCTCAGGGTGGTGTGGCGCAGATGGGGGTTGCACAGGCCCCCTTCTCTCTCTGTCTGCCCCGGCTGCTGACAGACATGCCTGCCGCACCTCCTCACCTGCTCTGGTCCCCAGTGTCCACCCGAGCAAGGCCCCGAAGTGGGCGGGCCTCGTTTCTTCCTGACCGAAGCCTTGCAATGGCTTCGGAGGTGCGGGCCGGGTGAGGCGTGAGTGTGGGCTGGACTGGAGGCTGGTACTAGCCGTCGCCCTGCCCAGCCCGTTCCCCCGAGAGCCTGCTCTTGCAGGAGGCGGGTGGGGTCCGCACTCTTGTCACCGTGCACGTTGGTCAGTGGGTTTTCACTTTAAGGAGGAAGACCTAAAACGAGGCCAGACCGGTATCGGGTTCGGGGGCTCCTGCCAGTGCTCGGTGCTGCTCACAGGGAGCAGCAGCCACCACGGCAGCCTGCTCAGGTGTCACGGGCGAGGCTGGTCTCGGGGGGTGGGGCGCGGCGGTGGCCGTCGCCCAGGCTCCCCGCGGTCGGGCGGGCAGAGCCCGCTGGAGCGGAGCAGTGATCCCGGGGCGGGCTCTGAGGAGCCCCTCTGTTTAGTGTAGCTGTTTCCTCGTGGGGCGTAGACTTGCCTTTTCACAGCAGCTGTTCACAGTTCACTCCCAAATCCCCGACGTTGAACAGCCGACCCCCGACGAGTCACTGATTGGTCACATGCGGGAGGCGGTATGGCCCCTGCGTTTGGACCCCTGATGGCCGAGGTGAAGGCAGGCCGCCCCTCGGCCCCTGACTTGGGCCCGCAGGCTCCTCGTTCACGGTCCACCCAGGCAGCTCAGGCTTCCCGTGCGTGTGGCCGCCAGGGGCGGAAATGGTGGGCGGGACTGCTGCCCGAGTCCACTTGGGGCCGGGCCGGGTATCTCTCTGAGCCCAATGACAAGTGTGTCTGTCACACATGCAGAGGGCGCTGTTCCCCGTGGAGCAGGTGGCCCGTGACAGTGGGAGTGCACCGAGCCACGTTCAGACAGCCGGACCCCCCCCCCATCCTGGTCAGTGGTGGACCCGGCCGCGGGGCGGCTGTCCGCCGCTGGGGTTAGGACGTCAGCCCACCTGGAGGGCCGCCTGAGAATGCCCGGCACCGTGGAGCTGGGCTGAGAGTCCCGTCCAGCGGTTCTTGTTGGAGCCGGACGGTCCGTGCGCTACTGTTCGCGTTGTAGGGAAATGTGATGTGAGCCTGTCAGCGTTACAGGGCGATGTTTTCCCTGAAGCTCGTCTGGAAACCTCCTGGGTCTGGCCGCTCCGAGCCGGTGCCCCTGCTGGGAGGGGCGGCAGGGGCGGGTGTGAGCCGGTGTGTGGACGTCTCCCCTCACCTGGCGGTCTTGCCTCTGTGAGCATGCAGTAGGACCCCCTCTTCGGGGCACCCCGGGGGGCCAACAGCAGATTCTGTCCTTGGCTTGGTATGCAGAGGCCCCCCCTTTCATGTCCCCTCTCATTATCCCCAGAGCCCCATCCCTCCCTCAGGGTGGGGGAGGTCAGGGTCAAAGGTGAAGTCAGGCCTCGAGGTGTCACCATGTCCGAGTCAACTACGATCTCAGCACCGGTGTCGTCAGTGACAGGAGGTGGCTGGCCGACTTTTCCGTCTATCTGTGCTGTGGGGGGTGGGAGGCACTGGGGGCCGTG
The DNA here is from genome assembly GCF_009834535.1 of Camelus ferus. Classification (NCBI taxonomy): domain Eukaryota; kingdom Metazoa; phylum Chordata; class Mammalia; order Artiodactyla; family Camelidae; genus Camelus; species Camelus ferus. Next base: position 26,152,769 of record NC_045717.1, on the reverse strand, counting down.
GAGGCAGCCTAGGCCAGGCTTGGACACCTAGGGAGGTGGGTAGGAGACGATGCTGTCACTGCCTCTCCAGGGCACCAGGAGCGGTGCTTGTCCTCTGCAGCCTGCCTGGGGGTTGGGGGAGGCCCTCCAGGGGCCTTCGCAGGCTGTGAATGAGCTGCAGTTGAGGCCCTTGACCGCGCCCCCACAGCAAGCCTCCTGTCTCACCCCATCAGACGTCCAGGGGTCCGTGGCCTCAACCAGGCGTCAGGCCTGGAGCGCCAGACGGGGACGGGGCGTAGGCGTGAGCTGCAGTTTGGGGGTGAGGGGGTCTTGGGCAGGCGGAGCCCCACACCAGGCCTCAGGCGGCTGAATCAAATTGTAAAGAGGACGAAGGAAGCTTTATAGGAGCAAATTAGTGTTTTCTTCTTAAAGAGATGTGTACGGCTTTGGTGTGAGAATTGGCCAGATGGGACAGGAAGAGGATGAGGGCCTGTAGGAGGACAGTGACAGGTGGTGGAGGAACACCCCTGTCTGCAGGGTGACCCCATGGCCCGGGAGGGGCTGGCACCACAGACAGACCCTGGGGTGCTTCTCAGGGCCTGCCCTGTGTGTCCCCTCCCCACCCCCCTGGCTTGGGTGGTGGGCCCCTCCCTGCATCCCTGGGGACTGCTGGGATACCCAAGAGGCCCAGCTGGAGCCCCCCACCACCGGTGGCACACACAGCTCCCTGTCATGCTCAGAGCCTATCCGACTTCCCTTGGGGCCGCTGGCCAAGCGAGACCTGGCCAAGTCAGGGCCTCCAGGGCCGGAGACCCGCAGCCCCTCCAGCTGGATACTCTTCACCGGCCTTGTTTGCCTGCAGCAGCTGTCACCCACCTGGTCACAAGCTCCTGGAACCAGGCCCAGGGACCTCGGTGCCACCTGGATGTTGGTGGGGGTGCGGTGGGGAGAGGCAGCTCAGAGCTCCCATGCCAGGGGCGAAGGCCTGTCCCCCAGCCTCGGGCCCTTTCTACTCTGTCTGTCACTGTCCCTCTTCCCAGGAGCCCTAATGGCTCCACCTTCTGCCCTAGCTCGGGGCTCCCTGCCTGGCTTCAAGGTGTTGGGCCTCTGTCATTCGACTGGTGACATCCCCTCCCAGCACAGCTGTCCTGAAGCCCTGGGGAGGACGGGCAGTGACAGGTGGGATTCACGCAGGCCTAGTCACCCACCCCTCTGCCCCAAGAAGGTCACAGATCACACTTGTGCCGCAAAGGTGTTTCCAGAATGCGCTCCCCTACTAGAGCCCCCTCCTGGCACTGCTCTTAGTTATGCACAGTCCTGGGTCTCCCTGCTGGGCGGTGCTCTGGACCCTGGAGCATGTTGCAACCTTCTAACCCATGCCTATTTCTCCGCCAGCCGAGAGCCACGAGATTTGAGCCCGCGGGACCTGTTAGCAGCATGTGTCCGCCCCCCCGCGCGCGACCCCGAGGCCACTGAGATGAGCGCCGCGGCTGGGCCCTCGCGCGCGCGCGCGTCCCACTAGCCGGGGCGCTGGGCCGCCATGGTGTGCTAGCCCCGAAGAGCCGCCGTGACCTCAGGTCTCCGTGGAGCCAGGATTTGCACGGCAGCAGAGTCACCGTGGAGAGGCCAGGGTACCACAAACTTATGGATTTTGACAAGAAAGGAGGGAAAGGGGAGTCGGAGGAGGGCCGGAGAATGTCCAAGGCCGGCGGCCGGACCAGCCACGGCGTTCGGAGCTCGGGGACCGGCTCGGGGGTCCTGATGGTGGGCCCCAACTTCCGGGTCGGGAAGAAGATAGGCTGTGGCAACTTCGGGGAGCTCCGGCTAGGTGAGCCCCGCGTTCACGTCGGGGGCGCAGGGTGGGGGGCGGGCTGTCGGGACCGGGGACGCAGGTAAGTGTGTGTGTCTCTGCCCCCCTGAGGAGGTTGTGCAGGCCGCCGGAGCCCCGCCTCGCCTACATGTCTGGGGAACAGCCGTGTTGGGGGCTGAGGGCCGACGGGGAAGCTGCCGCTTTCTGAGCTGGGGGCTCGGGGCCCTGCATTTCCTGCTCGGCGCTTGTCCATTGGGAGCTGTGGGCGACCTTGAGCCCCTGCCTGGCAGCCAGCGTTGTGGAGTCTGACGTGCCCAGCAGCCCCACAGGGCTGGGCAGAGAGGCCTGTCCCAAATCAGAGTGCACCTGGGCCGTTCCAGCGGTGTTGGGGTTCGGCTCAGGCCTCATTGTCCTGGGCTCAGGGTTCCCAGTCCCGTGGGTTGTCAAGGCCTGGCAATCCAAACTCTGCTGAGGGGCGGGGTGACAGTGTGGGAGAGACCAGCACCCTGATCGGAGCATGGGGCCCCAAAGGCCCACCCCCCACCTGCCCAGCATGTAGGTCCTCTGGACGGGGCCGCCTTGACCTGCCCCCGCTGCCTGGTGAGCACGTGCACATGTGTGCACCCTCAGACTCGCACCAGCAAACACACCCAGGCCCCTGGGCCCAGGCCTGGCCCACAGCCTAGGGTGCCCTGTATGACGCTGGGGACCCAGAGGGCTGTCATGGGTCCTGCCTGTGGCGTTGGGAGCAGCGGCCTTAACAGCGCAGGTCTCTAAGCAGACAGGAGAGCGCGTGGTGGGGGGAGCAGTTTTTAAGCTTATGATGCCTTTCGAGAATTGAGGTGCAGTTGGCGCTCCGTATCAGAGGACCTGAAGCCCGCCGAGGCAGAGGGCTGCCTGTATTCACTGTCCTCTGCCGCTTCACGTAAGGGACCTGAGCACCTGCAGATTCGGGTGTCCCTGGGGGCTCCCGGCACCATTCCCCACGGACGCTGAGGGGCGACTGTGTGTATTTGCCTGGCTCCCGCTCGGCGCTCTGGGAGAGTGTCTTGCTTGTTTCCCGTGCCTGGAGTTGGTTGCTCTTTGTTACTCTGTCCATTTGTACGACTGCGCCCCGGTTTTGCTTATGTGCCCTCCCGCTCAGGGGTATTTGGCTGTGCCCAGATTTGGGGTATTGTGAATAAAAACGCCCTGAGCATCCTTCTCCAAGTCTTGTGTGTGAGTGTTTCCATTAAAGTACTCGGTCACGTGTGCTTCTGAGAACCTGCCAGGCTGGCTTCCTAAGCGGTCGCAGCACTTTAAGTTCCCGCAGGCGGCACACCGGTTCTCTGGGTGTCGCCCCTCCTCGCCAGCACTTGGGACGGCAGGCTCTTCCATTTCCAGCGTGTTGGTGGATGTGAAGTGGTGCCTCGCTGCTCATGTTTATTTGCTTTTTCCTGATGACCAGTATTGAGCGTTGTTCCCCTGTATGTAGTATGGGAGTTGGGGAGGATTGGGGCTGTTTTAAAGAGTTTCTTTTTATCTCTGGTTTGGAATTTTGATTCTGCCTTGTTTAGGTGTGGTTTTCTCTGTGTTTATCCTGCCTTGAGTTCGTTGAGCTTTTTGGATCTGTGTACTGACACCGTTGCATTACATTTGGGAAAACTGCCATTATTTCTTCAAATGTCTTCTCTGCCTCTGTTCACTCTCTTCTCATTTTCATACTCCAGTCACACGTTTGTTAGGAGTGTCTGATGCTGAGTGTCCCACAGGTCTCTCAAGTTCTTCTCAGTTTTCTCTGAGCCCTTCTTGTTCCTTGAGGCTGGATAGTTTTATTGCTCTGGTGTAAGTTAACCCTTCTTTTTTTCTATGTTGTCCAATGTATTATTTGATACACCTATTGGATTTTTCATTTGGTACATTTCACTTCGATTTGATTCCCCTATTTTTTCTATTGAGATTTTTCCCATCTACTCGTTCATTTTGCCCATCTCTTCCTTTAAATCCTCAGACATCCCTATAGTAGCTGTTTTAAATGCCAGTGTCTGTGGTGCCTTTGACTCTGTCTTTCCTTTTATGGTCCTATTCACTTTTCACATATGTCTAATGCTGTTTTATTGTATACTGGACACTGGGTGGCACACATGAGATCTGGCAACTCATCTTCACTCCATCAGGGACTGGTTTTCAGCTGACAGGGTGGGCCAAGAGCAGACATGACTCATGGAGTGGAGTCCCCCTCTACGATACATGGGCTTTCTGGGTTCTCAGCTGAATCTCGGGGGAGTTCAGGGAGGTCTCCGTGCTCTGGATGGCTGTGGCTCCAGCATCCTCCTGCCTTGTGCAGCCCCCGGAATCTTCTGCTCACAGCCCCTCAGGAGGTGTCCTCCTCCTTCAGGCCTGGCTGCCCTCTCGCTTTTCTCATACACTGCTGAGCTGGGCGTTGGTGAGGCTCTCAGAGCCCAGAGCACCTGAAGTCCCCTGGGAGTCTGGAAATCCACAGACTGCACGTGCCCACATGTGCACACACATGTGCTCGCCTCAGACTCTGCTGGACTCCAGGACTTTGGCTCTCCCAGAACTTACACGTGCGGTCAAAACAGGAGGTGTCTTCAGTAAGACACAGGATAAAATTACCAGTTACCAGGAAGATCAGTTAGGCACCAGTGAAATTTAAACTATCTGCTTATTTGAAAACCTCGTGAAGAGCAACAGGCTGGCAAGCCCCAGCCTGAGAGGTGGCCATTGCTGGGCACCGTTTGACAGAGCGCTGGTACCCAGGGTGCAAGAAGGGACAACAACCCAACAGTAAGAAGATGGTCACTCCAGTGAAAACCGGGCAAGGGATCTGGACACCTCACAGAAGCAGACGGGTGAGTGGCTGGGGAGCGTGAGGGACCCTTGCCTCATCCTGGGGAAGTGTGGTCTGCGTGGCACAAACCAGCAAGCCTGCCCAAGAAGTGCCCCAGCCGCCCGCAGAGAGGCCTGGGCCCCGCTCTGGTGATGGACATGGGACACACGCCAGCGGCGTCCGCGATGGGGCAGGATGTGCCTCTTCAGGAAGCCAGAGCGAGCCCCGTGGGAGCCAGGGGGGGAGGGGCGGGCGGTGAGTCCCCCTCTTGGGAGGTGGGGTGCGGTGATGTTCTCTGTCAGTGGGGTCGTGGGGCCCACAGCACGCATTTGCCAAAGCTCATCAAATGCAGCGTTCCACAGGTACATGTGGCCTCCCAGGTTAGCGCCAAGAACCAAGTACACAGGGAACCTCATCTTCAGAGCAGAGTGTTCAGGGGCAGGGTACTGATGTCTGCAGCTTTGAAATCCATGTGAAAATGAGACGACCGGGGAACAGGTGTGTAGATACGCTGCCGTGCAGAGAGCAGCTTGTGGCTTGTGGGATGCGAGGCTGCGGGGCTAGGGGGTTCACTGCACACAGTTCAGTCCTTTTTTCTGTATGTTTTGAAAGTTTCATGGTACAATGTTAGGGGAAACACAAGAGGCACCCCTGTTTGTTTAATCCGAACCCAAGAACCAGGACTGGAAGGAAGCTTTCTTTTCCTGCTAGAGGGTATCTGCTCGTCCTAACCGAGCAAGTGGGGGTCTGCACTCACCCACTCCAGACGGCGGCCAGGACCAGAAGTAAAGGTGAAAAGACTGGGGAAGAAAGACAGCTGTGAACAGCCCTGGATGCCACAGTCATGCATGTGCAGATGCCAGAGGGATTTCTCAGTGAAACAGAAATGATGTGTTTAGCAAGGCTGCTGCTCTGCCAACACAGATCAGCTGTGTTTCTCTGTTCAAGCAACAACTGGCAAGTAAAAAATTAAAACCACTACCAATCGTAAGAGCACCAAAACCACAAGTGCCTCCAGCCCACATCTAACGGAGGCCATGCAAGCCCTCTGCACCGAGCGCCGAGAACATCGCCGAGCGGCCCGCCCGGAGCAGTGGCCGGGGCGGCTCTCCTGCCGACTCGATGTCCTCCCTGCAGGTTTCTAGGGAAATGGACGAGCTGACTATAAACTCTGATGGAAACCCAGGCGCTGAAGAGCCGAGGCTGAGCTGAAGACCCCCAGGCCAGGCGCCAACGATGCAGACGCCCAGCGTGGGGCAGAGACAAGTGGGAACCCAGACCTCCGCCTGTGGGGTGGGATCGGTGGTGCCTCGGCCATGACATGGGTGGGGCCAAACCAGTGCAGACTGTCCGGCTGCAGCGGGCTGGAGAGCGAGCCGAGGCCTCTTCCAGGCTGGATCCTCTTGGGAACAAGACCAGCAGCAGCGCAGTGACTCAGGCGTGAAGTTGCCTGCGGGCCAGTGCGCCGTGGGGCCCCCTTCCCAGCGCTGAGGACCCAGGAAGCCGGCGGGAGGGGCAGAGGGATGGGGGTGTACTCGGTGCTGTGCGCAGCTCCTGGCAAACGCACACCAAAGGCCTGCGGCGGCCCCTGCATGGTGGGAACTGTCACCCAGCAGCATCACTGCCCTGTCCTAGGTCTGAACTTTGTTGAGTTCTGGAGCTTGGGTTTTTTGCAGTTTTGTGGGGTTGAGCACATTGGCTCGTTCTCTGTGGGCACGTGGAGGTCCAGGTCCAGGGTCTGTTTGTAACCCCAGGATTCAGGCTCTGCCCCGGCCCTGCTGGGCTCTGTCATTCGGGGAAGCTACAGGGCAGGGGTGGGGGGTGTCTCCTGGTCTGGTCCTTGCTGCACAGCGATGGGGGTGGGGCTGGTCTTCCGGTTGCAGGAGGCCGTGCCCAGCTGAACTGAGTTACAGGAGCCAGGCTGTAGGGTGACCGGTGGGGATGAGGGGGTCCCTGGGGCTGGGGGGGGAGTGCAGGTCAGGTGGTGTGGGGGACAGGACGGAGGGAGGGCGTGGGCAAGGGGTGTGGTGTCTCCGAGTTCCCTACAGCTGCAGCTGGAGGGTCTTGGGGTCACCAGGGCTCTTTGTTCTATTTTCCCTTTTCTAGATGGGAGAAATTGGAACGCGTTGGCGTGCCGGCGGGAAGGATCCCGCAGAGGACTTGGGAACAGCCCCTTGAGTGGGCCGAGGCAGGGCTGGGGGGTTGGAGGGTGGTTGGGGTGCCTGGGTGAGAGCTGGGTGGGGACTGAGGAGAGGGCGGGACGGCAGCTTGGGGCCCAGGAGATGAGGGTTCGGGGGCAGATGGCAGTGCCCACAGCGGTGTGGCCATTCCTTGTGGGCGCCCTTTTCCCTCCCGGGCCTGAGAAGGCTGGGCCAAGTTCACAGTGGAGAAGGAGGTGCCCCTCGGAGGGGTGGGCGGGGCTGGGTCTTCTGAGTGCCGGGGCCCTGCCGGCCTGATGTGCCTTTCCTCCCGCAGGAAAGAATCTCTACACAAACGAATACGTAGCTATCAAGTTGGTGAGTCCAGGCCCTGCCCCCAACCCCCAGCCTGGTCTGTCCCCTACCCCGGGACCCCGAGCAGGAGTGCCAGGCCTGCACCCTGGGTAACATCCGCACATGTCCTCGTCCCTCGCAGGAGCCCATCAAGTCCCGGGCCCCGCAGCTGCACCTGGAGTACCGCTTCTATAAGCAGCTCAGCGCGGCAGGTACCCTGGGGCTGGTTTCGGGGGCACAGCAGGAGCCCGCCTGGGCATCGCATGAGTCTGTGGTCCTCTGCCCGCAGAGGGCGTCCCTCAGGTCTACTACTTCGGTCCGTGCGGGAAGTACAACGCCATGGTGCTGGAGCTGCTCGGGCCCAGCCTGGAGGACCTGTTCGACCTGTGCGACCGCACGTTCACGCTCAAGACGGTGCTCATGATCGCCATCCAGCTGGTGCGGGCTCGGGAGCGGGAGTGCGGGGTGGGGGGGTTGGCGGGCGAGGGCGGGGCTGGAGGGGCGGGGCACAGGGCGACCGCTGCGGCCTGCCCGCAGATCACGCGCATGGAGTACGTGCACACCAAGAGCCTCATCTACCGCGACGTGAAGCCGGAGAACTTCCTGGTGGGACGGCCGGGCACCAAGCGTCAGCACGCCATCCACATCATCGACTTCGGCCTGGCCAAGGAGTACATCGACCCCGAGACCAAGAAGCACATCCCGTACCGCGAGCACAAGAGCCTGACGGGCACGGCGCGCTACATGAGCATCAACACGCACCTGGGCAAGGGTGAGCGGCGCGCAGGCCGGGCGGGGGGGCGTGGGGGCCGCGCTGACCTGCTGTCCCCCCGCAGAGCAGAGCCGCCGCGACGACCTGGAGGCGCTGGGCCACATGTTCATGTACTTCCTGCGCGGCAGCCTGCCCTGGCAGGGGCTCAAGGTGGGCGGCGCCGGGCCCGGGCGGGGCGGGGTCTCCTGCGTGCTGTGCGTGCTGAGGCGCTGACCCAGCTCCCCGCAGGCGGACACGCTCAAGGAGCGCTACCAGAAGATCGGGGACACCAAGCGAGCCACGCCCATCGAGGTGCTCTGCGAGAGCTTCCCAGGTGAGGGCCGCCCTGCCCCGCGTTCCCCGGGTCCCTGCTCCCTGCAGGGCCCCCCACCCCAGGCGCCCCCGTTCCGGACCGTCCCCGTGCCTCCACGCACCCAGCCATGCCGCTTTTCGCAGAGGAGATGGCCACGTACCTGCGCTATGTGCGGCGCCTGGACTTCTTCGAGAAGCCCGACTACGACTACCTGCGCAAGCTCTTCACCGACCTCTTTGACCGCAGCGGCTTTGTGTTCGACTATGAGTACGACTGGGCTGGGAAGCCCCTGGTGCGTGGGGGCCCCGGTGCGTGGGGGCGGGATGCTGGTCTACCAGCCTTGCAACGTGGAGGGGGGTGAGAGCGGGCCCGGGGCCTCAGCACTGGGTCCTGTCCCTGCAGCCCACGCCCATCGGCACGGTCCACACCGACCTGCCCTCGCAGCCTCAAGTTCGGGACAAAGCCCTGCTACACAGCAAAAACCAGGTGAGGGGCCGGGCAGAGGACCTAACAACACGGGAGGGCGCAAAGCGGGGCCCACAGGACTTCCCTTCCCCCACTTTCCCTGCAGGCACTGAACTCCACCAACGGGGAGCTGAATGCCGACTGACCCCACCGCCGGTCACTCCAATGCCCCCATCACGGCCCCCGCAGAGGTGGAGGTGGCTGACGACACCAAGTGAGGCCTGCCCCGCCCCCTTCCACCCCCTGCGCCCGCCTTCACCCCCCCCCCAGCCTGCGCCCACCGCCCACCCTGTTCCCGCCTCTTCCAGGTGCTGCTGTTTCTTCAAGAGGAGGAAGAGAAAATCGCTGCAGCGACACAAGTGACCTTGGGCGGCGGCCCCTGAGTCCTCCCGCTGCAGCCCCTCGGGCCAGCTTGCCGTGGCCCCGTGGCCACAGCCAGATGCAAGCTGCAGGGCTGGCTGAGCTGCCGCCCCCACGGGGGGCCACTTCCTTCACGTAAGACTTTGGCCGAGGTTTCTACACCTGTGTCTAGTCCTCCCCTCCGAGAGCATTAACTTTAAAACAAGGAAAAGAGAAAACCACAGCGGCCGTCCTGCCCCACTCCCCGCCCGCCTGCTGAGTGAGTAGTGGGCCCGCCGCCACCGCCGCCACCGTTAGTGTGATTCAATGCAGCTTCTCCCTCGATCCAAAGGCTGTTTTCTCGAGGGGGCGCTGCGGGGGCGTTGCTGCCGAGGGTGAGCCCGTCCTGGGCCTCCCCAAACCAAAGGGGAAGGCGGGGTGGGGGCGGCCGGCAACCAAAATGCTGCACCAAAGCCTGGGCCGGCGGGCATGGCCCGCGGGCTGTTTTGCGCACCTGCTCAAGGGGCCGCTGCTGGCCCGGAACTCGGGGCGCTGCCTCGTGGCCAGCCGGCAGCGCCGGGCGTGCGGGCTTCTTGTGTGGGCTGTGCGCTGCTGGCCGAGCAGTGGGAGACAAGCGCCTTAAAGCCCGTCCCCAGCCCTGCAGGTGCGTGCGGAGCGGGCAGCCCCGTCAGTGCTGCCAGTGGTCCCTGGAGCCCCGCGTCCTGCGTGGGCAGAGCGGCTGGGGGTGCCCCCACGGCGTGTGCGTCTAGGTCTTGCTTTACAAAGTGTACAGAAATGGCACTTCCGTTTCTTTGATGCTTCCTGGAAGCCATAGAACTTAGGGGCTTTTTTAAAAAAAATAAAGGAAAATGAAACCAGTCCTCAGTGTGGTGTCGTCTTTCCGAGAGGCTTGGCCGAGCCAAGCAGCAGCTCAGATACAGTGTCCCTGGGGGGGACAGGCGGAGGTGGGACAGTCTGGAAAGGAGCCAGGGGGTGGCAGGCCCCTTGCTCAGGAGAAGTGGATGGTGGGAAACAAAGTAGCAGAACTAAAGTGAAGGTAAGCACTGGGCTGGGTTATTGGGGGCAGGTGGGAAGAACAGCCTTAAGCAAACAGTGATGGGAGGGGGAGACCACAGATCCGGGCGTTGAAGGACAGGGGCTCCCCCTGGGTCTCCACACACACATTGGGACCCCTGACTCAGGCTGCTTCCCTTCCAGGAGCAAAGAGGCGCCAACTGTGTCTGGGTGCTTGGGTCTCGAGGGAGGCCAACAGCGCTGAGGGGGAAGCCCGGTGACGGCTTCCCAGTCACCACGGACGCAGCAGAGGAAAAGCGATCCTGGTGGCTACAGAGTGACTGTTTCTGTCCCTCAGCGTCCAGAGGTTGCCACCCCCAGCAGGATGGTGTTAGGAGGTGAGGCCTTCACAACAGCGGGCAACTGGCAAGACGCAGATCAGCAACAGTTCTTTATAAACATTTCAACAGGGATCCCAGGAAGCTGAAGATGCTGACAGCACCTGCCCTGCCTGCTGCCAGCCTGCTCAGGACAAGTCAGAGCCACCGAGGGGAAGACCAGGTGTGTGCAAAGTCCTGCCCACACTTCTAAAGTAAGTGAAGTCCCCAGATACCCCGTCGGGTCTTGGCCCCCTGCGTCTCTGTCAGGCTGTGGGAGCAACGGCAGGGATGGGGGGCAGCCAGCAAGTGGCCAGAAGCAAAGGGAGCAGGAGTTCACAGCACGACCCAACACGGTCCTTCGCCCCAGCAACAGGATGCCCGGCCTCCCCAGGGAGATGACCTGAGGCCGGAGGAGGGCAGGCGCACAAGGCTACTCCAACAGGGTCAGAGGATGTGAAACCGTCTTGGCTCAGAAATTCAGAAACTAAGGAGGGACATGGATGGAACCCAGGCCTGGAAACAACTGATGGGATTTGGGAAGGAAGCGTGAGAACAAAATGACTTTAGAAAAGAAGGATAAACTGCCAGGTGCCCAAAGTGCTGAGAAGGATGTGGGAAAAGACCTTGGAAGCAGGAGGAGAATGCAGAGGTGAAGCAGTGAGTGGTGTGGGGAGCATGGAGGTGGTGCCGGGTGGCAGCGGAGGGAGGGTTTCACCTGCATCTTTGAAAATGTGGGTCAGAACGACCACCTGAAGACTGAGAGACCTGAACCTCCAGGTGAATCAGAACAGTCACCCATGAGGCACGTCCTTGCAAGACAATCACCGTCAAGGCCCACGGGCAAAGAGGTAGAATCTTTATCAAAGCGAGAGGGTTCGGCCTCGGGAGGGAGGCAACGACGGAGTAGCCTTTTCAGAAGCCAGGGGCTCCAGGTGCTGCCAGGACGCGCTGGATGCGCTGGACAGCAAGGCAGAGGGGAGGCCAGCCCGAGCCCTGCGGGGTGGACTGGAGCCAGAGGCACCGACTCAGGCGCTCTCTCTCTTTGAATTGCGGTCAGTTACAGTGTGTCAGTTTCTGGTGTGCAGCACTGTGTCCCAGGCGTGCACACACATACTTTTCTTTAAAGGCTATCGTAAGACACTGAGTGTAGTTCCAGGTGCTACACAGAAGACGTTTGTTCTTTTACATCTGTCCTTACGTACGGTGGTCACCATTTGCAAATCTCAGGCTCCCATGTCCCCCTCTCCTGCTCCCTTTCTCTCCCCTCAGACCGTTAAGACTCTGTGAACCTGCTTCTGTTTTGTAGATGACTTCCTTAGTGTCCTCTTTTTTCATTTTTCTTTTTTTTTAGATTCCACACATAAGTAACGTATGGTATTTTTCTCTTTCAGGCTTATTTCACTTAGAATGATAATCTCCAGGTCCATCCGGGTCACTGCGGATAGCATTATTTCATTTTTTTAAATGGCGGAGTCGTGTTCCGCTGCGTATACACCACAGCTTCTTTACCCAACCGCCTGTTGATGGACATTTAGGGTGCTTCCATGTCTTGGCTGTTGTAAACAGTGCTATTACGAATACTGGGGTGCGCATCTTTTCGAATTAGAGTTCCCTCTGTTTATATGCCCAGGAGTGGGACTGCTGGATCAGAGGGTAAGTCTGTCTGTTTTTTTGAGGATCACGTGCCGGTTCATAATAACCAGCAGCGGAGAAGCGCAGGAGGTGGCGATGCACGTGCAGGCCGGCAGGCAGTGTCCTCTTCTGCTCCCCCCACTGTGTGCTGTTTCTGCCATTTATTTTACTTCTGGCGTCTGTTAAAAGTGCGCGATTCCTGTGTCACCATGTTTGTTTTATGTGGTCAAGTCTCACAGATACAGTTTTGGAGAGTTCCCGTGTGTTCACCCCCATGTCACCACCTCCCACCTCCCCTGTTTCTCCCTGCTGCCAGCAGCTTCCCTCCAGGACCCTGGCCTTTCCACCCAAACACTCTCTTTAATATTCCCTGTGGTGTGGGGTGTTGTGAAAAAATCCAGCCTTTAGTTGCCCGAAGACACCTTCCGCCTGCATTGGCAGGAGGTATGTTCGGCGGGAGTGGGGTTCTGGGTTGGCAGCGGTTTGGGCGTGGCTGTGGCCTTTGCGTGTCTTTTTTTTTCCTACTGAAGTACAGTCAGTTACAGTGAGTCCATTTCTGGGGCACAGCACAGTGTCCCAGTCATGCATATACATACATATATTCGTTTCTGTATTTTTCATTAAAGGTTATTACACGATATTAAACATAGTTCCCTATGCTGTACAGAAAAAACTTTTTAAATCTATTTTTATATGTAGTGGCTAACATTTGCAAATCTCAAACTCCCAAATTTATCCCTTCCCACCCCTTCCCCAGTAACCATAAGATTGCTTACTCTGTCTGTGAGTCAAGTCTGTTTGTCTTGTAGGTGAATTCATCGTGTTCTTTGTTTTAGGTTCCACGTGTGAGTAAAACACCCTATGGTGTTTTTCTCTTTCCGGCTTCATTTAGAGTGATGATCTCTAGCTCCATCCATGTTGCTGCAAATGGCATTTTACGGTTTTACGATCGAGTCGTGTTCCATGGCGTGCATACACACACCACGGCTTCTTCATCCAGCCGTCTGTCAGTGGACATCTACGGGGCTCCTTTTAGCATCTTAAAGATGCTGTCCCATCGGGGAGCTGCCACCATCAACCCTTGGAAGGAGCCTTTTCTGTCTGGTTGCCCTTCAGTGTTTCGCCTTTGTCTTGGAGGTCCTTGGCCACGGAGCGTGGCTTCTCCCGTACGTACCCTGCTGCGTGTTTGCGGAGCACCGTGGGTCTGCGGGCTGGTACTTTCCATCAGTCTGTTAGCTATTCACACACCTGGTGTGCCCGTCTTCTCTTTGCGCCTCAGGATTCCAGTGACCTCTGTGCGGGGCTGCGTGATGTGACCCCGCAGGTCTCTCATACTCTGCTCCGGGTTCCTTCCCCCTGTTTTCTGTCTGGGCTTCAGCCTGGAGAACTTGGACCTGTCTTTGGAGATAAATATTTGGCCTCTCCGGTTGTGTCTCCTGTAAGCGACCAAATCCGGTACATCCTATTCAGGTATTTTTCAGTTCCAGAGGCTCTTTTCTCTTCGTAGCATTTCCATTTCTCTGTTGAAATCCTCTCTCTTCACCCCATGCCCTGTTTTCCTCTCTGTTCTTTACCGGATTCATCGCAGTGATTTCTCCCATCCTTGGCATCTGGTGTCAGCATCGGGGCCTCTGTGGGTCTGCGTCTGTCGACTGGTTTCCCTCTTGATTATGGGTAGCATTTCCCTCCTTGCCATGTTCCCAGTTTTCATTGCCTTCCAAGCCCCGTGTGAAGGGACGAGAAGCCAGGTGCCTCTCCCCCAGCAAGAGCGCGCCCTCCCTCCCCGGGGAGCCTGGGGGAGGGTCTCCCAGGAGCGGAGCTGGCTGCAGAGGCTGGGCTTCCACCTTGATCAGCTTCAGTTCTAGCCCAGCGGTCCTGACGCTCGCTTAGGTCTTCACCTGCTAGCCCCGCGTTCTGATTTCCCTGATCTCTAAGCACGAAAGACTGCAGGTTTCACTCTGGCCCTCCACCCAGCCTGCTCACAGCCCAGCACGGAGCAAAGTCCCGTGGGAGACAGTCTGCCCATCTCCTCCAGGCCCCAGTCTGTTCCGCCAGCCCTCCTGGCCACCAGCCTCTCTGTTGGCTCCTCCTTCCCCAGGCAACGCCCTGCCCCCAGCTCCACAGATGCCCCGGGGGCGATGCTGGCCTCCGCCCCCCTGGGAGGGACTGCTTCCTCACTGCAGCTTAGTTCCACGGGGTGCCTCGGCATCCACATCTCACTGATGAAGTTTCAACTACATGTGAGTATTTAACCTAGGGTGTACACTGCGACGGTCTTATACACACACTGTGGGACAGTCACCACAATCAAGGTGATCAGCACAGCCATCTCCTCACCCGGTTACCTTTTTTGGTGTGTGCTGAGAACACTCAGGAGGTAACTCTCCTGGCCAATTTCAAGTACAGAACAGAGTGTTGTAACTATGGCGCCGTGCTGCACGTGAGCGCCCAGATCCCCAGAGCTCACTCATCCTCGTGACTGGAAGCCTGTGTCCGTCAGCCAGCACCTTCCCCCTCCCAAACTCAGCAGCCCCTGGCACTCACCGTTCTCTCTGCCTGCATGATTTCATCTTAACTTTAGATTCCGCATATAAGTGAGGTCAGACAATATGTATCTCTCTGTGTCTGGCTTATTTCACTCAGCATAATGTCCTCCAGGGCCATTGTTCAGGTTGCAGATGGCAAGATTTCCTTCTTTTTTAAGGCTGAATAATATTCATACATACGTAATTTCCTTTGCCCATTCATCCATCTGGACACTTGGTTGTCTCCAAGTCTCGGCAACTGGGCATAATGCTGCTGTGAACGTGGGGGTGCAGATGTGCTCCGAGACAACTGATTTCATTTCCTTTGAGTACACGTCCAGAAGCGGGACTGCTGGATCCCATGGTAATTCTATTTAAATTTTCTTGCATTAAGTCCTTGGAGCTCTCCGCAGACACTGAACCTGTGTGTGATTTCCGTAGCGACTCTGTCCTTCTGTCTGGTTTCACGTCTAACCAGCTGAAGTTGCGGTCTGCCGCGTCAGTCCGTACCCTGACCAGGAGCTGAGCCCCTTCGATCGCCTCTCGAATGTCTGTCGGGCCTGCTGCTGTAGTGCTAGCCCCTCCTCACTTCTGCTACTGGTCTCCTGTTGTCTTTAAAACAAAACAGAACCTTTTGCTCTGGGTTCATCAAGAACCCACTAATGGTTTGTATTTCATTTGTTTTCTGCTTCGTTTTTGGTCTCGTTATTTTGTTATTTCTCCTGTTTGGCTTGAACTTGCTGTTAATTTTCTAGTTTCTTAAGATGAAAGCTTTGACCATCAATTTTATTTTTATTATGTGCTTTTAAAGTTTCCTTACTCATTTTTTATTTAATATTTTAAAAAAGTTTTACACAATTTTTAAAGGTACTTTCCATTTAGTTTTTACAAAACGTTGGTTCTGTTCCTGCCTTGTCCAGTACAGCCTTGAGCCTGTCTCCCACCCAGCAGTTCGCAGCTTCCTCTCCCCACCCCGGGGTCGCCCCTCCCCGTGCTGGTGGCCGTTAGTCTGTTCTCTGTATCTGTGAGTTTGCTTCTTTTTTGGTTACGTTCCCCAGTTTGTTTTATTTTTTAGGGTCCACGTGTAAGTAATGCGCAGTATTTGTCCTCTTATTTCACTTAGCATAACGCTCTCCAGATCCATCCGTGTTGCTGCAGATGGCAAAGTTTTCCTCTTTTTTATAGCTGAGTAGTATTCTATTGTGTACATACACCACCTCTTCTTTATCCAGTCGTCTGCTGATGGACACTTAGGTTTCTTCCACGTCTTGGCCATCGTACATAACGCTGCTGTGAACGTTGGGTGCATGTGTCTTTTTGAATTAGCGTTTTTGTTGGGGTTTTTTGGGGGGGATGTAGAGCCAGGAGTGGAACTGCTGGACCATATGGTAGCTCTGTTTGTAGGTGTCTGAGAAACCTCTGTGCTGTTTTCTCCAGGAGCTGCCAGCTTACATTCCCACCCGCGGTGCGCGAGGTCTCCCTCCTCCCCACGCCCCTGCCAGCACTTAGCATTCGTGCTCTTTTTGATTCTGACAGGTACGAGGTGACGGCTCATTGTGGTCCTGATTTGCCCTTCCCTCATCATTAGCCATGTTGAGCATCTGTTCAGGTGCCTGTTAGCCATCTGCATGTTCTCCTTGGAAAAATATCTATTCAGTTCTGCCCATTTTTTAATTGGTTGGTTTGGTTTTCTCCTGTTGAGTTTGTCTGAGCTGTTTGTAGCTGTTCGATATTGGTCCCTTATCACTCACAGCACTTGCAAATATTTTCTCCTATTCAGTATGTTGTCTTTTTTTTTTTTTTTTTTGATGGTTCCCTTTGCTCTGCAAAGGCTTTTAAGTTTAATTAGGTTCCATCTGTTTATTTTTGTTTATTTCCTATATTTTAGGAGATGGATCCAAAAAGATATTTCTGCAATTTATGTCAGAGCGTTCTGTCTGTTTTCCTCTAGGAGTCTTACAGTATCTGGTCTCACATCTAGTTCTTTGATCCATCGAGTTTATTTTTGTAGGCGGGGTGCTGGAGAGCGTGCTGGTTTCACCCTCTCACGCGTGGCTGCCCGCTTTGCGCGGCACCGCTTACTGAGGAGACGGTCTTCCCCACCGCGCGGTCCCGCCACCTGCGTTGCAGGCCGGTTGGCCATGAGCGCGCGGGCTTGTTCTGGGCCCCCCGCCCTGCTCGCTGATCTGCGTGTCCGCTTCCGCCCCTGCGCCACACGGCCAGGGTCACCATAGCCGTGCAGTCTGGCGTCAGGGAGCCTGCTTCCTTTAGTTCTAATGGCTCTCAGGACTAGCTTGGCTCTTTAGGGTCTTGTGTTTCCGTATAAGCTTTAAAATTACTTGCTCTAGTTCTGTGAAATGCCATGGGTTGTGTTAAAGCTGTAGGTTGCCTTGGATAGTGTGGTCATTTGAATGCCACTGATTCTTCCAATCTAGACCACTGATTTTCAACATTTGTTTTCCAATCTATGGATAAAGTATGAATGTCCCCCTCAATTCTGCTTTTAGCAGGGTCCTTAAATTCTGGCATATTACAATTGCAATATTGTTCCCAATTTCCAGATGGTTTCTATTTTAGCCTATGTTTTATATAAAAGTGTTTCTTAATTACCAAACATTGGGGGATTCCTTGTTATTTTACGGGTGGCTCCAGTCCGATTCCCCTGCAGTTGGAGACCAGTCTGCAGGTGAGTGACCCTCGTCCAGGCCTGAGTCACGGCACAGCACACTACTGCTGCGCTCATGGCCTCCTGTGCTCGGCAGGTGCTGGGTGTGTGGGGTTGTGTGTGTGCCAGTTACGGCAGGTCTGTTGTGCATGTTCAGATCTTAAACACCTGTGATTTCTTCTGTCTCTACGGAGAGGTGTGATGGTGTCTGTCTCCAGCTGTGAGCATAGATTTGCTTATTTCTCAGTTTCGTCTATTCAGCTCTTACTTTGAACCTGTTCTCTGGTGCATAAGTATTTAGGACTGTTAAAAAAAATACAATTAAGCCTCTTTTCCTTGTGAAATGTCCTTTCAGCAGCACTTACTGCTTTGCAGTCCGCTGCTTCTGATACTGGTGGAAGTATGCTTTCTTTTGGTGAGCATTTGTGTAGAGTGACTCTGTCCGCCTTTCCTCTTCCCTCTCTCTGTGTCTCTGTGATTACAGCGAGGCTCTGGCGGCTACCGAGCAGTCTGCTTTCGTGTCCAGTCTGCCGCCCTCACCTTTGACCTGGAGAGTGCAATCCACTTGCTTGCGGTGCAGTTGCGGTCCACCTTCCTTTGCCTCCATCTGTCTTTTGTCTTTATTTTCACTTGGGAGGGGCAGCGAATTCTAGTTTGGTAGTTCTTTCTGTTTCCTGGCTGCTTTTAAGATGTTTCCTTTGGCTTTCAGCAGTTAGATTATATGTGTTTTTGTTTTTAATTCTACTTTGGGTCACTGGACTTGTTAAATATGTAGATTGATGTCCTGACACATTTTGGAAGATTCTCAGCTACCTCTCTTCGCACGTAACCTTTGCCCCACCCTCCCTCTTCCTCCCCTCGGTGATGCAACTGCCACGGTAGGCCTTCTGACCGTCTCTCAGGTCTCTGTGCTGCTCTCGCGTTCTTCTCATTTTGCTTCACCTTGGATACTTTTATTACCCTCTGTTGTGGTGTCCAGGCTACTGTTGCTCCTAGCTACCAAGTTCATTACAGATAATGTATTTTTCAGTGCTAGAATGTCTAGATACAGATGTTCCAACTCTGCTGAAATTCTCCATTAAGACATCTGTTTTGTCCATCATTTTCTCTACTATCTTGAATGTATGAATTCTCTGATAATCTCAGCTCTGAAGTGGAAGCATGTGGATCTGTTTCCATTTCCCCTCTCACTCTGTAGTCTGGGTACGGGTCCACTGCCATGAGCACGAGTCGAGGCTGGTACTGCTGCCATCTCTCTCCAGGGGGCCGTCACGTGTTCCTTTCCGCAGGGAGACAGTCGCCATGGCTCACTGTGACCCGACCCGGCCGCAGGTCCTGGACTGGGACGCAGCTGTCTCTGGGGCTGTTCTGTAACCTCGCTGTCTTGCTGCCAAGGCTGTGCTTCTGCTGCTCATGCCCACCCTCCACAGCTGGCCCAGCTGTGCCCTGGGCCAGCACCACCTGTCCTGTCCTCCTGAGGAGGCAGCCTTGAACCACAGTGGCCCCCAGGACAGGCTGCTCTTGGGGCTGCACTAGAAGGCCTGGCCACCTGCCCCTCGGCCCCTCTCCCAGGGCCAGCCTGCAGCGTGGCAGGCCTCAGGGCAAGACGTGGGGCCTGAGGGCCAGAGCTCGGGGTGCAACCTGGGCCCCTGCTGTGTGCCACATGCAGCCCCAGCTCCAGAGGGCAGAGCCCAAGATCCCAGCACAGCTGAGTGCAGTGGGGGCCCCCCACTGCTGGAGAGCAGCAGCACAACAGGAGGCCCTGAGGTTTCATGTGGAGGGTCCCTGTGGCAGGGTGGGTGGGAGTAGGAGCCAGTGCGTGATCTGGAGGCCGTGAAGCTGAGACAGCTCCTCCCATGGGCCCCCAGCCCAGCCAGGCCCCCAAACTGGGGGGGAAACAGCTGCAGAGAGAAGGGCCAGGTCTCCAGCTCCAGGGCCCCCCACCGCCGGCTCCGACGGGAAGCAGCACGTGGGGCAGGATGGTGTGTTTCTTTCCTTTATTTAAAAAAACATTTTGGGGTGCGGTGTGAGGACACACCTTCCATGGCTTTGGGGAAGACACAGGTTCCAGGTGGAGACACTGGGATAGGAAAGGGGGCAGTACCTGGGGGCCGGGGAGGGGCTGGCCCTCCAGCACCTCTATGCAGAGCGCTCTGGAGGCTTGGGAGGCAGGGGCAGGGCTGCAGGATGCACGGGCGGGCAGGCCAGCTGGGACTATGCCCTCCCAGCTGACCTGCAGTATCGCCCCTCCCAGGCAGACAGGGTTTGCCACCCCATCCTCATCTGCAAGGGCTGGGAAGGGCCATCCAGAGAGGCTGGACAGGAATGGCCCTTTGCTGGGTAGGCCTGGGCCTGGCAGGAAGCCGGCCTGCGGGACCGCGGGAGAGCTCAAGCCTGCGTCTAAGGGGCAGGTCAGGGTGGCCTGAGCATCCCCAGTGAACCAAACAGGATGTGAGCCCCACCCCCCTACACAAGGGGCCCCGCATGAGGTCTCCTAGCAGAGAAACGGGCATCCCGGACGCACCGCCATGTGCAGCTGAAACACACACGGGGTGACGCCCTACACAAATCCTGTGGTCAGGCAGCTGGGCAGGCGACCCCCGGCTCAGGGCGAGGTCAGGCCAGCCCCGCCCCCCCGAGTCCTGAGGGACTGTCCCCCACCACCCCGGCCACCTCCCGGCTCCCTGGAGCAGGCGGCCAGCTGGCTGCCCCGCGGTGGAGTGCGAAGACGCCTCCTGGTGCCTGGGAACGTGGCGGGGGTGCCCGGCAGCAGGGCGGGGCCCAGCGCGGCGTGGGATGGGATGGCCTACTTGTGCTGGGTGACATCAGGGCTGTGGCGTCCCCGGGCCGTGCGGGGCCCAGCAGCCTAGGTGTAGAAGATGACCTCGGGGATCTGGCCGTCCTCCACCGACGTGCCGTTGTTGTTCCCGGCCGCGTAGCAGAAGGTGAAGCACGTCTTGGCCCCCGTCGTGGGCGACTCGTGGGTCACCTTGCGCAGGCCCTTGGTGCCATAGTGGGAGTCCGGGCCCTGCGTGGGGTGCGGGGGGACCCCAGCAGGTCAGGGAGGAGGCCCAGGACCCCAGCTGGGCAGGGCAGCAGGCCCTCCATGGCCTCCACAACGTGGCTGCAACCCTCCCAGCCCCATCACGGTGGGGGGGGGGGAGTGGACTGGGAGTCAGGGTAAGAGGTCAGGGTGGGGATCCTGGCTCAGGTTTGGGGGTCGGAGTCAGTCTGTGGTTTGTGGTTGGGGTCCTGGGCTGGTTTCAGGGATCGGGGCCAGGTTCTGGGTAGGGGTCAGTCAGGGTCCTGGTTGGGGGAGCACATCAGGCCCACCTTGAGCGTGGCACAGGCGGTGTAGTTGACGTTGGGCAGCACCTCCACCGGCTCCTTGAACATGACTCGGAAGGTGCTGGCCGAGCCGTCACAGCTGAAGCCCGTGTCGTTCTGGCCCAGGACCGTGTTGCTGTCCGTGTGGATAATCTGCAGGGCAGGAGCCGGACACAGCTCACCCCGGGCGCCCCTGCCCCGCCCCCCACAGGACCCGGGGAAGGCGGACCGAGGGCTGAGCCCCAACCAGCCCTAGGCCAGCGGTGTGGGGTCCAGCTCGTGACCCTCAAGGAGGAGACCAATGGGGGATGGGGAGGCATCGTCCTGGGTCCCGTGGACCCCAGAACATTCATTCTACCTTGTGGGAGACACGGGACAGACCCCTGACAAGGAAGGAGGGGGAAGGATACGGAGCCGGGGAGGGTTGGGAAGACATTCGACCTTAGGGAGAGGTGGGGGGTGGGGAGGGAGGCGGCGGCAGAAGGATATGGGGGGGCTGGAGGCGGGGCGGCACCTGGATGTTGACTTGGTAATCTGTGGGCCCGTGGATGGAGCCGTAAAGTCCGAAGCCAACCACGAAGATGCGCTTGTTGACGGAGAACCTGACTCGGTCAGAGGAGGAAGATGCTGAACTACCTGAACCATCCCTGCGGGAAGGCAGCCCGGCCCTCCCCTCCCAGCAGGAGGCCCGCAGAAGCCCTCCCAGAGCGCCCTGCGCCCCGCGCCCACCTGATGCGGTCGCTGGTGCCGCTGTAGCCCCAGCGGCTCTCCACCTGCTGGAAGCGGTTGATGCTGCACTCCTTCCCGCGGAGGCAGCAGCGCGGCCGGTCGATGAAGTCCACGCGCGGCTTGGGGTTGACCGTGAAGTGCAGGAAGAGGCTGACCACCTCGCGGTCCACGAGGATGCCCGACTGCGCGGGCCCTGCGGGCACAGGGGGCGGGTTGGGAAGGCCTGGGCGGACCCCCAGGCGCGCGGAAGACCGGCGTTTGGGCTCCTCGGCCTTTCAGAGCAGAGGTCGATCCTCTGGAAAACAGCACGGGAACAAGCAGCGCCCGCGGGGGGCCGATGCCCTTCTGCTCGCCGGGGAGCGGTCTGACGCAGACCCGGAGCCAGTGCTCTGATTCGCTGGCTAATTGGGCAGAACTCCCCAGTCTCCACCTGGGACCACCGATGGTCCACAGAGCACATGCTGCCCTGCTCGTCCACTGGGGCACCTACAGCAACAGGGAGACGCTGCCCCCAAACAGGGGACCCGTGGTACAGCGATGAGACAGCGAAGGGAGGCCACGGGGGGTGGGCCTTACACGCCCCCTGCCCGCCCCACCCCACCCCGTGCCCCAGGACAGGGCTCCCGCCAGGCCTCCAGGACCCGGTCCTCATTTGACAGGAATCACTCATTCACCAGCTTTGAGCTCACTTCTGCCGCAGGGCGGCCACAGCTCACAGCCCCCGCACCCCACACGCACAGATCTTAGCAACGGGAGCGAGATTTCCATGGAGCACGTGAATAAGTGAGATACAAAACTGAATCCAGACATGAACCACTTTTTTAATCTCCGTATGGAAAATGCAGAAGGGAAACTCCATCAGACCTCAGCCAGGACATGCTCAGCCGCACGAGTCTTTTGGCAAGTTTTTTTTTCAAACTTCTACATTCTTGTATTTTCAAGTTAAACAGAACAAGCAGGAGAATCCTCTAGGACACACTGAGTGACAGCTGAAGCCCCGTGGGCACCGCCGCAGAGGGACAAGGCCACAGGCCCAGCTCATGCCGAAGGACAGACACACACATCCCAGGCGCCGGCAAGCTGGGGGTGGTTGGTGGCTATTCGGCCTGGGGGGCCCTCGGGAGGCGTGGTGAGATGGCCACGGGTGGGGGGATGGCACTCCAGGAGGTGGTGGCGGTGTCACAGGGGCCTGAGACCCCAGGGGGCTCTGGTGGCCAGGTGGGCTGAGGGACTGTGAGGAGAGCGGTTCTGGGGGAGCAAGCAGGGCTGGAGAGAGAGGGGCCCAGCAAGGCTCCTGTAGGCTCACGTAGCCTGGCCTGGGGTTCTCACCTGGGGGCACTGGGAAATGTCTGGGGACATCTGTGGTTGTCATGACTGAGGGACTTCTGGCATCGAGCAGGTGGGGACTGGGAGGCTGCTCCACACCCCCCAGGACGTCCCACAGAGGACGACCTGGCCCCACGTCTGCAGCCCCCCGCTGTGCCCCCAGGCCTGGTACTAGGGAGGCGCCAAGGCTCTGCCAGATGAGTGACTCCCAGAGCACAGAGATCACCCCAGCACTGACGTAACACTGCGACCGCCAGCTAAAACGCAGGACACCTGGTCAAGTCTGAATTTCAGATCTGTATGATAAATGTCTGCCAGCTGCACATGGGAGATAACACTAAAACCTCGTTTCTTGGCTGTTGTCACTCAATCTGGCGACCCTAAGCCCAGGTGGGAGCAGGGGCAGCACGGACCCAGGAGAGACAGGGCAGCTGCGGGGCTGCATCATGGAGCCCCATCCAGAAACTTCCAGGCCAGTTTGGCTCCAGGACCACGGTCGGCACCAGCCATGAGACTGACAGAAAGGGGAGGCCTAGCCCCAGTGGGTCCCAAGTTGGCCACAGCCAAGACAGGAGCATTCCCATGGGGTGGGAGGCAGGGTCAGGGCCACCCGGACCTGGGCCCGAGCCCCCAAGGCCCTGCAGCAGTGGCCCCCTCAGCTCCAGGCACTTCCAGCCCTTCACGGGGCTTGTCAAGGACGATGACGCCAGAGCCTGGCCCCCAGGAAGTGCACCCAAGACAAGGACCCCCCCCGGGCCCTGCACACTCACGCACGTGCCTGGATACACGAGACGCGGGGGGAAAGGAAGGCGGGGACCTGGGAGGGTCAGCGTCTGTGGGTGACTCCAGTGTGACACTCTCGAGCCTGGGCAACCTCTCCCCTGGACACGGCGAGTGTGTTGTCGGCACAAAGAAGCTGGCGGGGCTCTTGAGGTGGATGCAGCCGGCCCTGACCCACTGTGGCCGGGCCAAGGGACACGTGACTGAGTCACACTGGGGGTCCCTGGGGGTCTTGCTCCTCCAGAGCAGCGGCTCGGCCCCCCTGACCGTTACCTGCAGCGAACTCCTCGATGGTCATCAGCGGGAAGCGGATGAGGGCCAGTGCCTTGCCCAGCACCTTCCGCTTGTTCTCGGGCGTCACCTGCAGCTGCTGCCGCTGACACTCGGCCTCCGACCAGCGCACGACGGCGTTGAACAGGCGCACCTCCCGGATGCCCAGGGTGTCCCGCTCCAGCACGGCCACCAGCGTGTCTGCAGGGAGGGGCCAGCAGCCGTGTGGGCCCAGCACTCTGGCCTCCGCTCGGCCCAGGGAATAGGCTGGGCCAAACGGAAGGCGGAACTCAGGCTGGCAGGGCCCCTGCAGGACAAGCCGGCCGCCCCGGCCCAGCAGCCTTACCCAGGTCAATGTCCGTGAAGCCCTCTGCCGAGATGGCGTCGGCCGTGTTCTTGTCGATGTTCTCCAGGCACAGGCTGGCAAGCTGTGGCTCGTCGAAGAGTCTCGCCTGTCGAGGGAGAGCATGTCAGCACAGCCCCAGGCAGACCCTGGCTTCAGACTGGTCCTGGCTTTCAAGTTGGGGGTGGGGGGTGGGGGTGCCGGCACAGGTGTCAGCCGAGGCGCCAGCGGATTTTCTTCCTTATGGTTCACAGTAACCAACGGCCTGGGCGGGGGTCAGGTGACGTCTGCTCCAGGCCTGCACCTCTCAACTGGGCACCTAGAGGTTCAGGCTGGAGACGGGCCCTGCCCGCCCACTCCGGTCAGGCAGGAGCCCTGGGGAGAGGGCCAAGAACCACCCGCAGGACACGCAGTGCTGTGCCTCTGACGGTCCGGGAACTCGCACAGGGGACAGGCAGGGCCAGGGAGGGAGAAGATTCTGCTTCCATGTACCCAAGGAAGCTGTGGGGCAGCTCCACCCCCACCCCCTGGGGCCGACTTGGAGGCCGGGACACCTCTCACGGTGGCAGCTCTCAGCAAATGGCCAAGAGTGGTTCCCGCATGACTGGCCTGGCTCTGACCCTTCACAGCGACTCAGTCAGAGCTGAGGCCCAGATACCGGACCACTCGGGGCCGCCCTGTCCCTGCGACTCTGCACCTGGCCTCCCGGCACCCCGCCACAGCCAGTGGGACCCTACAGCAGGGAAAGGGGCCCCCTCTGAGAAACCTAATAACGCAGTGTTTTTCTCCCCACACCTGACCCCCGCAAAAAGGCACCAAAACGCCAACTGGAAACTTTTAGCCTAATTAGTGTAGCGAAGCCCGTCAACAATCTGCACTGAACGAAACCCACCTAGAAAGTCACCGTGTGCCACCAGGGGAGGGGCTGGAGTCAGGGTTAGCGAGGTGAGGGAGACACTCACCCGGGGGCAAGATTTACCAGGGCGCCCCAAACTCAGATCCACCCGGATGCGTCCTCCCCCAGCCAGGTCTGGCGACCTCGCCCGCACACCGGCGCACCTGCGCCCTCGCTCAGACTCAGCATCTGCGCGGGGCCGGCTCTTCGCCCTCGCCCCGCCCCTGCGCCCTCGCCCGCCCTGCGCCCTCGCCCCGCCCCGCCCCGCACCTGCGTCAGCAGCATGAACGCGTTGTCCGCCCGCAGGTTCTTCTTCAGAAATTCCACGCAGTGGGCCTCGAGCGCGGGCACCGCGTACTTCTTGGCGGTGTACAGCGTGGTCATGACCGTCTCGGGCCCGATCTGAACCTCGTCGGAGTACAGAAACCTGGCGGCGGACGGGGCGTGAGGACAGCCGCCCAGCCCCCACCCACGGGCCCAGAACAAGCATCTGTTGCCCTCTGACCTGCGGACAGGACCCCGCAAAGGCTGTTACCCGGGAAAAGCTGCGAGGCTCAGCAGATTCACGATGCCAGCACCAGGAATCGTGTCTGCACAGCAGGCAGGCCTCTGTCCCACGGGATGGCCCCGCGCGTGGCCCTGGGGGGAAGCCCCTGGCTCCTCCGTGGGCACCACGGGATTTGCCCTGGGAGGCAGAGAGGCTTTCACAGCCCCTGACTCGGCCGTGAGGCTGACTGCCACGCTCGGCCACTTCAGGGATGAAGTGCCACCCGCCACCAGCCCGACGCTACATGTGGGTCAGAAGTCCAGGGTAGATCACAAAACCAGCGGAAGAATCTTGAGGCCTGGAGAAGCCGGAACTCTGGCCACATTGGTGGCAGTGCCTCAAAGGCAGCTGGGGGCTCCCAGCCCCATGCCCCTCCCACACACACCCGGTGCCCAGGAGAAAGGAGGCCATGCCGGTTCACAGCAGTACAACCCACGCAAAACAACCAGAGTGTCCCACCCGGCGTCTGGAGGAGCCCAAAGAGCAAATTCCTGGAAGGGGTCCCCTCTCCTGGGACTCAGCCCCCCTGAGAACGCACCAGCAGCCGGCATAGCAGCAGCTGGTGTCCTGTGGGGTCAGGGACAGAGAATGACCACTAAGTCTGCAGTGCCGGGGAGGCCCTGTAACGGGGAAGCCCAGGACGCCTGCAGACGGGGTGGCGGAGCCCCTCACACCGACGGAGACAGTGTCACCCTCTCAGGAGGGCAGCCACGGTTGTCAAAGCCCAGAGATAGAGATGGAAACAGAGATAGGGAGAGAGACAGACAAGGAGACACAGGGACAGCACAGCCTTCCACCCTAGGTCCCACCAAGGTCAGTCTAAGGCAGGGTCTGGCTTACTGCGACCTGTCACCTGTTTTTGGTTTGGATTTCTTTTTTTTGCATGACTTTCAAATTTTTTAGGTTTAAAAATTATTGTAAAATACGCGTAACATAAACTTTACCATCTTAACCATTTCTAAGTGCACAGCTCAGCAGCGTTAAGTGCATTCACACTGTTGTGCCACCATCCCCACCACCGTCTCCAGAGCTTTCTCATCTTCCCAAACTGAAACTCTGTCCCCACGAAACACTCACTCCCCAGCCCCTCCCCCAGCCCTGGCCCCACCGTCCTACTTCCTGTCTCTGTGGATGTGACTCCTCCAGGGACCTCCTGTGAGTGGAATCACACAGTGTGTGTCCTTCTGTGTCTGGTTCTCTCACTGAGTGTCATGTTCTCCGGGTTCATCCACGTTGTAGCAGGTGCCAGAATCTCCTTCCTTTGTAAGGCTGAGTAACATATTCCACTGTGCTCCACATTTTGTTCGTCTATCATCTGTTCACGGACACTTGGGGTGTCCCCACCTTGTGCTGCTGTGAACACAGGTGTGCAAATGTCTCAAGTCCCTGGTTTCCCTTCTCTCAGGATGCACCGAGGAGTGGCACTGCTGG
This sequence comes from Camelus ferus, assembly GCF_009834535.1. Taxonomy (NCBI): domain Eukaryota; kingdom Metazoa; phylum Chordata; class Mammalia; order Artiodactyla; family Camelidae; genus Camelus; species Camelus ferus. The sequence goes on along the minus strand of NC_045717.1, from coordinate 26,125,926 downwards.
AGCACATGGTGATTCTATGTTGAGTTTTTTGAGGACCCTCTGGACTTTGCACAGCGGCTGCCTCATTTCATGTTCCCACCGGAAGTGCACAAGGGTCCCCATTTCTCCACATCCTGGAGACAACTCTTGTTACTTTCTGGGTTTTTTGTTTTCTAAAAATAGCCATCCTGGACAGTATGAAGCTTCTCTCACTGGTTCTGTCACCTGTTTTGTAAATAAAGCTTTCTCGGCACACAGCCTTGCCCACAGTTTGGAAATCCTTGGAGGTTGCTCTGGCAGTGGGAGGGGGAGGGGCGTGGAGACAAGAGCCCCCAACCCTGCAGGCAGCCTGCCGCCCCTGGTCTGAGGGGACCTTCTGAAAAGTTGCAAAAAGACAGAGGATCAGCCCACAGGCGTCAAGGATGTCACATGGAGGTGACTGGAACCAATTCACACCCAGCGGGGGACTGTGAGCACCAGACAGGGAAAGGAGACAGGACATTGCGGGGAGGGGGGGCACACGATGTAAACCGGCTGGCCTGCGAGGCCCCGCTGCGTTGTCCCTGAGATGAGGGACACACGCCCAGTGCATTTTGTTCCCTACGCTTCTCAGTACTCTCTCTTTGTGAGCCAATACCATTTCTATAATCTGAAGGGGAAAAAATTAACTCGACGATTAAAAAGCTATTTGCACTGCTGGGATAACCCTTAAAGTCACCCAATCTACGCCAGCGCCTCGGGAGAAGAAAGGGGCCTGGCGGGGCGGGGCGCCGGCCTGGGGGCTCCGCCCACCGCCCCGCCCCCGCGCGCGAGGCCCCGCCCCGCGCCCACTGCGCTGTCCTACAGCGCTTGGGAGACGAGACCTGCAACTCAAAACAGTACATAGATGAAATTTTAAATTCTTACATTAGGTTACTCCTTCCAAAACTCCACTGACCACAGAGGATGAAAACTGAGGGACCTCCACGCGCTCCCACGGGGCCGGACCCTGAGAGCACGGTGCTCAGGGAGAGAAGCAGACACAGGAGGACACACAGCGTGAGTCCACGGATGTGAGGCGTCCGGAACAGGCCAGTCCCCAGACACGGGGAGGGGGCTCCTGGCTGCCAGGGGCTGGGGGAGGAAGGGGTGTGACTGCTCATGGGGATGGGGTTTCTTTTGAGGGCATGTTCTGGAATTGGGCAGAGGAATTGGGCACAACTCTGAATGTACTAAATGCCACTGAACCGTACACTTTAAGTGCGTGAGCTGTGTGATGTGTGATATGTGGTATGTGGTATGTGGTATGTGAATTACATCTTGATACAAAAAACACAAAAACAGATGTGGGGCAGGGGCCTCCAGAGCCCACCCCTCACTGGGGAGGCGAGTTCTAGGAACCTCTAGAAAGCTGGGGGCTCTGGACGCCACGTCACCAGGGGTCTGTATTTTTTAAACATCAGGCTATCGGTCCCGCACCCGCGCAGCAAGGACCTGGGGAGTCTTACTTGAGCAGGGCCAGGAAGGCAGCGGGCTCAACGTCAGGCAGCTCGATCTCAGTGGACGTGGTGGCCATTCCCCCGTTGAACATGGCGTCGAAGACAGCGCTGCCCACGGCCAGCACGAACCTGTGTGTCATAGAAGCCCCTGGTCACCTGCTGGTGGCCCACCAGTCCCTCTTCCCCGAGCCCGGTGGGGTGGGGGCCGTCGGGGACCCCAGGGTGTGTCAGGGAGGGTCCCCGCAGCTGTGGCTCCCCTGCCAGCACCGCAGTGGACGCTATGCCCGGAGCAGCCTGCAGTGGATGCTTCCGGAAGGAAGGCGCCAAGGAGCAAGAAGGCAGTGGAGGTGGGTCAACAGCGACAGAGGCCAGAGAAGCAGAAGCACTTCCCTGGGACAGAGGGCTTAGGGCTCTGCCAGCTCCCACTGCACCTGCGCTCTGGCTGGTGCCCACTCCCCCTTCACTCCTCCCTCCCTCATTCACTCCCCCTCCCTCATTCACTCTCCCCCACCATTCACTCCCTCACTCACTCCCTCGCCTGCTCTGCACACAGCTCCCCTGTGCTCGGGCCAGAGCATGGGAACCCTGGCCTTGTTGCAGGGAGGCGGCCATGGGTCCAGCGCACAGACAGCCTGACAGTGGGGTAGAAAGGAGGACACAGGGCCGTGGCAAAGCAAGGGTCAGGGAAGGCCTGGTGGGGACAGGGGAACCGGGCTGAGTCCGCAGGGAAGGGCGTCAAGGCCAGGGGAGCATTAGGAGGCGAGTGGCCTCGCGGAGGCCACTGGGGTCTGCCCTTCATGACATGCCCACTCTGTGCTGCCCACCCACGGTCCCCAGGGCCTGCCTCCAGACAGCGTCCCCCCAGAGGCAAAGTCAGCCTGGGGCCCAGCTCAATGGCTGCCCCTGCAAAGCCCCTGTCCTCTGGGTCTGCAAGGCCCCTGCATCACAGCCCCTCCCAGGGTCCCGACTGTGACACAGGCAGGGCTCTGAGCCACCACCCTGACTTGGAAACCTCTGGAACTGGCAGATGGGGCAGAGCCAGCCCCTCAGCCCACTTCCTGGCCTCTGCCCAGTGCTGGGGCGGCCTTCCCACAGCCCCTAGTGAGCAGTGCCCTCTTCTCCCCGAGAACCCTCTCTCCCCCACCTCCCACCTCCTTCTCCATGGTGGGACGTGTGCCTCCGGGCCCTGCCAGGCCCTTGTCTCAGTCCCCAATCCGGCCCAGGGCTCACGAGCACCCCGAGGGCCAGACCCAAGCCAGGGCCAGGTGGGAAACTGAGTGACATGGGGTGAGCAGTGTCCCCAGCATCACGTCCACCTGGAGCGTCACAGTGGGACTGCATTTGGAAGTCGGGTCTGCGCAGGTGACACCAGCTAGGATGAGATCGCCCTGGTCCAGGCTGGGCCCCAGCACAGTGGCTTGTAAGGGAGCTTTAGACCCACACATGGGGAGACCGGAGCAAGGTGGCCATGAGCCCAGGATGCCCGGAGCCCCTTGAAGCTGCACCCCTGGGGCACCCGGAGGGAGCCTGGCCCTGCCACCCCTGGCTCTTGGACTTCAGATTCCAGAACCAAGGGGGGCCTTGGGGTCTTGCCCAGCCACCTGTGGTGCTCTGCTGCGGCCGCTGCAGGACGCCCCTCCAACTCAGCTCGCAGCCCCACCGCATCCTCGGAGGCCGGGTCCCGGCCCAGAGCTGTGCTCCCGCACGTGCTGAACAAAGAAAGTAGCTTCCTGTCCTCCTCTCTGCCTGGATCTCACACGGCAGCTTGACCTTCTGCGGGGAAAACCTCCCCCAAAGGTTCACTGTCAGGAAGAGTCGCCCAGCTGGGCCTGGTGTGTCTGTGTGGAGCCGGGATGCCAGACGGTCACACACCCCCAGAGCCCTCGGCGGGTGCAGTGACAGCCCCAGGACCGGCAAGGCCCGGGTCCGAGGGGCTCGTCTGATCAAACGCATGTTTCCTCCACCCACAGCCCTGCTTGCCCGGACCCTTGGCCACCAAGCCCGTCCCCGCAGGGCCTCTTCTATCCATCCTCAAAACCGTGTAAACATAGCAAATCAAAACCACAGCAAGGCACCACCAGGACCGCCAGCTGGAATAAGAAACACAAGCAATGGCAAGAGTCACCAGGGATGTGGAGAAATCGGAGCCCTCGTGCACGGCTAGTGGGCACGTAAGGTATGTGGCCGTGGTGCAAGCCAGGCTGGGGCTGAACACAGAGTGGCCACCTGGCCCAGCAGCGTGTGCCCAAGAGAGATGCACTCACGTCCACACAAACCCTGTGCACCAGTGCTCCCGGCAGCACAGCCCCCAGGTGGCCGAAGATGGAAGCAACCCAGCGTCCACTGACAGGCGATGGACACACACAGTGCGGTCCCTCTGTGCAAGGAGTGCCAATCAGCTTCAACAGAAGGAGATTCTGACGCAGGCTACAACGTGGACGGCCCTGAGGACAAGATGCTCAGGGGGAGAGCCAGACACACGGGACAGATGCGGCCTGATCCCACTCACAGGAGGTCCCTGGGGGAGTCGCATCCACAGAGACAGGAAGTAGATGGTGGGACCAGGGCAGGGGAGGGGGAGTCGGTGTTTCATGGGGCCAGAGCTGCAGTTTGGGAAGATGAGAAAGTCCTGGAGACGGTGGTGGGGAGGGCGGCACAACAGTGTGAATGAGCTTAACGCCGCTGAGCTGAGCTCTAACGAGTGGTTACGATGGTGAATTTATGGTCTGTGTATTTTACCACAATTAAAAAAAATATTTTCAATTAAATACTACCCTGAAGGGGAGGAGAAGAAAAGACCAGCTACGTACCCTTGGGAAACGGGTTACAGGCCAGAAGAACTGCACCCAGAGTCTGTGCTTCACTCGGGAAGAGCACTCTTCACGGGTGAGGGTTACTCTACGCACTTGGTCTGCGCCACCAAGCAGAAGTGTGGAGAGTAAGAGCCGGGGTTCTCATCAAGGGAGAAGAGAGTTAGGGGAGGGGAGGGGAGGCTGGAATGAGCTCTGCAGGGCTGAACCGGAGTCAGAGGACTCAGGATGATCTCATGGCTTTCAGTGGGTGCATGGATGGAAGGGTGGATGGAGAGAGACCGAAGTGAACAGGGGGATGTGTGTGTCAGTGCACTTCCTCGCTCCATCTGCTCAGACCGTCTCTAACCATCAACACCCCAGCAGCCCTGGGCACACTCAGAATGCACACCTTGGCTGCTAAATACCACCTTCCACTAAAAGGACCCAGGCTCCTTCCAGGGCTGGGGCTGGGCAGGGGAGGTGCCACAAAGAGCCTGGAGGATCTTGTGGGGCCAGGAAGTAAAGAAATGCTCCCAACGTGAGGGGGAGATGCTGAAGGGAAGAGACACAGAAGCCAGCTGTTCGGACTCCCGACAGCCAGACCTGGGACCACAGGAGCAACCAAATGACATTCCTACCAGATGGTGACCCACACAGTAACACAGACATCCACGAGCCGGTGAGGATGGAGTATGTAACTCGAGGAATGTGTTAGGGCTAAGGAACAGCTCTTCCTTTTAGAATTCCAGTTAGCAAACGCAGGAGTTACAGAAACAGGCACTCATCATACGGCGGACGCCAGCGTAAATGACCCTCTCCAGCAAGAGCCACCAGCCCACGGTGCTGCACCAGCGCACAAAGTAGGAGGAAAGCGGGGGGTCTGTACAGTCCCAGAGTATCCCTCGGGGAGGGTGACATCCAGGGGGGAACTTACCCCAAGGCCAAGACTCACGTCACAGGAGATGGGACAGAGGGACGTCAGAGGCTCCTGACACAATACATGGAGAAGGACACACACCAACGTGTGACATCCAGACACACAGAGGGATGAAGGCAGAAGACAGGGAAAGCCGGAGACCGCCGGAGAGCCGAGTGCCTGCACTCACAGCAGACACAGCAGACGGGGAGGCGAGGAGCCTCCCTGGGGAACGGAAGTTTCCTGTGAACGGAGGGTCAGGACACCAGCAACAGGTAACGATGCAAATGAACGCGAAACAGGGTCCCCAGGTACACAAAGCAGAAACTGAGGACAATGGGACAATCTACCCATTATCATTGGAGGTTCCGATGCCTCAGTCTCCAAAACGGACAGAACAACCTAGCACCACCGGCCGGGACACGAGCCTGAGGCCGCATGGCCAGCCCAGCGCTGCGGGACCTCCGCCGACGGCGCGGGAGGCAGGCTCCCCTCGAGCACGCCGGCCCATTCTCGGGGGCACGCCAGCCCGAGGCCACACCCAGACACGTGGAAGCCCTGAGAGCGGCCACACACGGAGGAGTTCAACTCTACACCAACAACAGAAAGACATCGGAGACGTCCCCAAGTATCTGGAAACGGACCAACCCTTCTAAGCAGCCTTCGGGTCAGAGAAGGAACACAAGGGGACCTAGACAGGCTCTTGACCGGACTGAAAATGCAAACACGGCTCATCAGAGTGTCAGGGGTGCAGCCGCAATAGGGCTCCGAGGCGCACGGCACACACGCGTCAGTACAGACCTGAAGTCCGCGGGGTGCGCTCCCGCTTCCAGGACCTGGAGGATGAAGCGCAAGTCCGACCCAAAGCACAAAGGGAGCAACAGACGTGCGAGCAGGAATCTCTGAAACCGGGGGTGGGAAAACAGAGCCAGACCCACGAAGCTGAAAGGTTGCTCTCTTAGGGGGAAGTCAACCATGGCGAGAACTTTGGAGAGACTGACCAAGAAGAGGGAGAGACACAGGTTACCAAAAACACGGCTGAAAGAGGGAGCACCACTACAGGCCCTAAAGTGCTCGAAGACACGGACTGTCAGAACTCACGGAGAGGGGGGAGCCTAAGCAAACGGGGAGCAAATAAGTGAAGCAGGAGTGGAACCCCCCCCCCACGGCAGGGAGGGTGGAGCACGTGCGCAAGGCCCTGGGTTCAATCCCAGTAAACAAATAACCCTAGCTCCCCCTCCCCCAAAAAAGTCTTCCCACAAAGAAAAGCCGATTCCCAGGGGAACGCTGCCAAGCACGCCAGGAGAGGTAACACCAACGCTGCACAAACTCGTCCCGAGAGGAGAGGCGGGAACGCTTCCCAGCTCACCTCTGAGGCCAAAGACACCGTGGAGGCCGGGGCACCGCGAGGAGGCCACCTGGGAGCACAGCTTGGCAGTTTCTTAAAATGTCATGTACAAGCGTCACCCTGTAATTCCAACATCCAAGCCCTGAGTATCTGCCCAAGAGAGGGAGCGACGCCTCCACACACAGGTTTCCACACAGCCGTTCACAGCCGCATCACTCCCCGTCGGGAAAAGCTGGGAACAACCCAAACGGCCCCTGACGGGGGACTGGAACAGCCGCGGTCCACCCATGCAGTGGAGTTCAGCAGTGACTTCCTTTAGCAAGAAACAGAAACGCGCTGCTGATGCCAAGTCGTGGATGGGCCTCAAAAACAGGACACTAAGTGAAAGAAGCCAGACCAAAGCCCACAGATTCCATCGCTCCCGTATGAAATTTCTTAGAACAGCGTAACTAGAGACGCAGAAAACAGATCACCGATGGCCCGGGCTTCGGGGTGGGAGGAGGGCTGGTGCAAGTGGAGACAGGGGCCTTTCGGGGTGACGGCAGCTCCCCTAGGCTGGGCGCCACCGGGTGTCCCACCAGTGCAGAGACTCTCCACACAGCCCACTGTCAGATCAAACAAACCGGACTCCAGTCAAAGCTCTCGGTAGCACCCCCCACCCAGACTTCATGGACGCTCTCAGAGAACAAGGAATGGAAAGAAACTTGTTCTCTTGTTAAAGAGAATTTGTCAGAGACCAGCATCAATGCCCACATTTAACTGCAAACAACATCTCTGACACGGAGCAGTGCCTGGATGGTCGGAAGTGCAGCCAGAACAGAGAAAAACACGAGGCAGAAACACGAGTGGGAAAGAGAAACTGACTGCCCATGCCGCGATTCTCTCATCTGAAATTCTAAGACTGCCCCGTCCAGCGTCACTGCTGCTAGTCACACAGGGCTTATGTAAATCTAAATTAAAATTAAGTGAGATAGAAGATTCAGTTCCTCGGTTGCGAGAGCCACACTTCAAGCGCTCAACAGCCACGTGTGACTGTGGCCAGGCCCAGAGAGCACAAAGCTAGAACCTTCCCGTCGTTACAGAAAAGCCTACTGGGCAGCGCCAGACCACAGAACCAGCTGAAAAATTACCAACACGAAGACGGCTTCAGAAGAACTTGTTCGCATCAGATAAAGATACATAAGCAAGAAGTCTATAGCTCCCCAGAAGGAGCCAGCTAGAAAAAAAAATGTAACAAATTACTCACAACAGAGGAAAAAAACAAAAAATAACTAAGCAAAAACTCCACAGTGAACACGCACAAGCTACTTGAGAAATTACACCACTTTCCTAAGGACACACAAACACGCCCTGGATACACGGAAAGAGCCGTGTTCCCAGACAGACTTCATATTCTAAACGATCAGCTCCCCCAAACTTTGGGAAGACCAGTCCGGCCGGGAATCAGTAAGGGGAGAGCTGGCCAATCACAGCCCTTGGACCAAATCTGGCCCATCACTTGTTTTTGTAAATAAAGTTTTATTGGCACACAGACACGCCCACGCATGTATGTGTTGCTCCATCTGTGCTGCTCTGGACAGTTAAGCAGCTGGGGCAGAGGCCGCGTGGCCGGCGGCAAGTCTTTACTCTCTGGCTCTCGACACAAATTCGCTGGTGCTGCGCTGGAGGGTAAGGTCCACAAGGACAAAGAGATGTTTTCTGGCAGCACCATTTCAATGGCTGCTGGAGGAAAGGAGGGACGGACGGATGGGTGATTGATTCTGGAAGAGCTAAGTGTGTGAGACTAGATGAAAAAGTCCTGACAAGGAGTAAGACTGGGAAGAACACCCTCAGCAATTCTCGAAACACACCACAGCCACAGTCATCAGAAGCCGTGCTACTGGGCTAAGCTCGCACAAGGAAGTGGATGAAGGACAAGGGACCCCGGACACAGGCTGCTCCACTTCCTGGACTTCTCTGCCAGGCTGAGCTTTCTGTGATGAATGTTTTCGATGCTAATGTCGTAGGGCCGCCAGCAGGGCACACGGCGCTTCCCTGAAGGTGCTCAGCATTCCCTCCGAGGGGGCCCGTGAGTGCACACGCTGGACTTGGCCAGGTAGGGGACAAGGCTTTCCTGAGTGCCTGCTGTGCGCCAGCTGTTCTCCTGGGCCGAGGGCGGGGGCTGCAAAGTTAATCTTGGGGGGGGGGGCTCCTAGTGAGGCCTGAGCTTGCCTAGACCCGGGCCAGCGCCTGCCACTGTCACAAATGCCAAGCCAGACCCCGGCCCTCTGATGCCCCACGCCCCCGGTCACCATGCACCCAGAGTCATGACCACTCTGAGCCTCACCCAAGACCACCTCCCATGTGGGTCCTGGGAGAGGGCGGGTCCAGACCCCATGGCCTTCCTCAAAGTCAGCGTGAGCTCCTCCCCTACTCTGCTTTTTAAACTGTGTCCTCAGGCTCCTCCCATGACTGTCTGGAAGACTGGCAGGTGTCCTGCAGGATGTCCCCAAGCTGGGTTTATCTGTTATTTTCTCCAGTTAGACCAGGTGCACTGGTTTCCTGGGGCTGCTCTGCCAAAGTCCTGCAAACTGGGTGACTTGAAACAACAGGAATTTATCCTCTCACGTTGTGGGAGGCCACACGTCCAAGGTCAGGATGTCACAGGGCTGTGCTCCCCGCAGAGGCTCCCGGGGAGGGTCCTCCCCCCTCTTCCAGCTCCTGGGGGCCCCAGGCCTCCCTTGGCTTGTGGCTGCGTCCCTCCAGTTTCTGCCTCTGTCATCAGTGGCTTCTCCTGTATCTTATAAGGAGAAGGAGACTTGTCACTGGATTTAGGGCTCACTGAGAAAACTGAGGATGGTCTCTTTCTGAAACTCTTATTCACATCTGCAAAGACCTTTTTTCCAAATTACGTCCCATTCCCCAGTTCTGGGTGTCAGGACGTGGACAGGCCTTCTTGGGGGCTACCATTCAACCCACTACACTGGGGTCATGGGTTTGGGGCGAACACACTGAGGTGCAGTGTCCTTCTCATCACTTCCACTGGCGGGGCCCTGACCCCCCCCCCCCCCGGACATCACCCTGAGGCCGCCCTCGACCACCTAGCTAAGTGGCATCTGCCGGGTTTCCTTCCCCAAGGTCAGGTTCCAGTCTACTCTTCACACGCAAGCTCCCCACATCCAGGCCACCCAGGAGGGAGCTGGGAATTCGGTCCAGCCAGGCAGAATGAGACACATCATTAGGAATTCTCCCATAAGGAAGTTCCGTCCCCTCCCCGCTCCCGTACGTGTTTTATCAGTGAGGCTGAGGGGTGTTTATGCTCTGGGTTCTGTCCCCAGCTTTGTTTTAAGACAGCCCGTCTATGGGACAAGCCCCGGGCCACTGGGATAAGCGGTTCGTTAGGTCACTGGATCCATCCTCCCAGCCACCCGGGGGAGGTGGTGTCTGAGTGGTTGGTCCTGAGTCACCGCGGGGAAACTGAGGCACCTCAGAGCCCAGATCACCCACTGGGCAGTCAGCTACCTGACCACTGCAGGCAAAACCTCAACAACACGTATGAAATAACCACCCAAAGGCTGAAAAGAAGACAATGAACTAGAACCTCCGACGGGGAGGTCCATAGAGCAGGAATATGGGACGAGAAAGACACAGGGCGGCCCATCAACCAGCAGCCTGCTCCCGGCAGGAGGCCCTGGGGACCCAGCCGCAGGCCTGGGACCTTCCTCGGACAGGAATCCAGACAGAGCTGTACATAAATAACCAAGAAAGGCCAGAAAGAAGCCTCTTGAAGGCACAAGTTAAAGGCTACATGTCCGAAAGGTGGGGAGGACGCTCACTGCAGGTTGAGGGACACTCCAGGCAGACTGACAAGAACCCCCCACCAGCCCCCTCCCTTGACAGAACCTTCCCCAGCACCCCCAGCGAGCAGGATCAGAGGGACCAGCAGTGGGCAAGGTGGGGTCTGACATCAGCCCCACCCCACCCGGGAGTCTGGAGGCTGCGCCCTGGAGACTAGCAGAGGAATGGGGCCTGGACCAAAAACACCCTTCTTTGAAGAGGAGGCTTGGGAGCTGGGGGGTCAGGGAGGGGGGATGTAACAGAGCTTGGGGGGGTCACTGGGGGTCCTGGGTTCACAAGGTGGGAGTCAGGTGGGGCTCTGGGGGTCACAGTCCCAGAAAGATGGGGCACTCGAGGGAGGAGGGCACTGGGGCAGGATGGCAGAGCCCAGGGCGGAGGAAGCGGAGGGAGACAGCAGTGTCTGGGGGTCCTGTGGCTGGCCAGACTGAACTTTGCAGGGCCTGGAGAGCCCAGCAGGGGTGGAGGGGTCACAGGGATGCTGGAGGTGGAAGGTCACTGGGCTCAGGAGATCCTGGCCAAGGTGGCAGGGTCAGGGGTCACAGAGCCAGGGGTCTCCAATGGGGGCGAAGGGGTAGGGGGTGCAGGACCAGGATTTGGCTAATATCTGGGGTACCAGGTGGATGGGAACCTGGCAGGGTCGCAAGGCCCAAGGCTGGTGGGGCCCCGGGATGGTGGGTCCTGAGAAAAGCAGGGTCCCAGGGACAGCGGGTCCCAGGTCCAGGGGATGGCGTGTCCCGGGGATGGCAGGGTCCCGGGGAGGTCCCGGGTCCCGGGACGGCGGCCCACCTGTGCGCCGGGATGCGCTGCGCGCCGAGCCCCTTGCCCACCAGGAAGTGCACGTCGCAGAGCACCTCGTTGTTGAAGAGGAAGGCGAAGCGCTCCTTCACCGTGGGCTTGGTGGCCTGCCAGTTGTAGACCGGCTCGCGCAGCAGCGCCGCCGCCCCCGGCTCCTCGGCCGCCCGCTCTCCGCCCGCCGCGGCCTGCGCGCCCGGCCCGGACACCTGCGGGGGCGGCCCGGGGGCGGCGGGGGCCGGCGCGGCGGCGGCGGCCGCGTTGCCGGGGGCCGGGGCGGCGTTGGCGCTGGGCCCGGGGCCGCCCCCCGCGCCCGGGCCGACCCCCGGCGGGCAAGACGCGCGCCCGCCGCTCCCACCCGCCGCCATCTTGTCGGTGCGGCGCCCGGCGGGGCGGGGCGAGGCGGGTGGGGGCGGGGCGGCGGGGGGCGGGGCGGGTGGGCTGGGGAGGAGGGAGGGGGCGGGGCGGGGGCGAGCGGGAGGAGACCCGGTGCCTCAGACCCTGGGCCCCGCCTCCAGACCGCTGGCCTCAGACAGGGGCCCCACGTGCTAGACCTCATACTTCAGACCCGGGGCCCAGACCCCGGACTCCAGATCCTTTACCTCGGATCCTGGATCCTGGATTCTAGATCTCTCACTTCAGACCCCGGACCCCGGGTTCTCGATCCTTTACTTCTGACTCCGGACTCTAGATCCTTTGCCTTGGACCCTGGACTCTGGACCCCAGATCCCTGACCTCACACCTCGGGCCCCAGATTCTAAATCGCGAACCTCAAACCCTGGACCCCATACACTAGAGCCCAGACCAGGAACTGCAACCCCAGACCTCAAACCTCAAACCCCTGACCTCAGATTCCAGATCGCCAGCCCCAGATCCTAGATCCTCAGTCCCGGGGGCCCCAGACCTCAGACCCCAGGCTCTGGATCCCAAACTCCAGACCTCAGATCCCCAAACCCAGAACCCAACCCCAGCCCATGAAACCCAGATCCCAATCTCTGACCCAGGACCCCCAATTCCAACTCCAGGTCTGACTCCAGAGTCCAAACTCCAGACGTGGGATCCTGGACCCCAGCCCCCAGCCCCAAGTGGTCTGCCTGCCCAGTGGAGGGGACCCCACTGCACAGAGGGCTCAAGGCACGATCCCAGAGACTGCCTCCGAGTGCAGGGGGTGCTCAGTGCACCCAGACTCAGCAGACCCACAGGGCCCTTCTCTGGGCTGGGTCTGGCTGCCTGGGGTGGACAGAGCTGGAACCCCGAAAAGCTGCTGCACCCACCGTGGCTTATGGCCTGACTGTTTTGTTGAGGAGGCACATGGAGCTAGGGGCAAAAACTGGAGTCCCTGGAACAAGCTGGGGGTCACAACCTGGAGATGCAGCCTGAAGGTTGTAGGGGGGTTACAACTTCAGGGGTGCAAGAGGGCAGCCTGAGGGAGGGCTTCCTGGAGGAAGGGTTGCTGACCAGTGACTCAGGGTCGGGAAAATGAATAGGCGGGGCAGGGGTTGGGGGAGCCTATTTCAAGTCGCAGAGATGCATGAGGCTGGGCAGATGGGGGGCGTGAGGGGTCAGCAGCTGGTCAGCACAGACCCGGCCCCACAGGCACGTGTGGGGTCCTCCTCCAGCCCCTTCCTGTGCCTGGGACTTCAGTAACACCTGTGATAATTTAGCATCTCAAAAGTGGTGGAGACCCCCAGGGGTCTCGGGCCTGGTTGGTACCGTGGAGAAGGGATTTCTGCGTGAGGGAATTCTCCGTGGACACCCAGGAGAGCCCCAGGCAAGACAGCCCGTCTCCGCTTCCAGTCTCTGCCCGACTCCTGGGCCGGCTCTTCCCTCCAAAGCAGACCCTGAGCCCGCCCCTCCCCAGAGCCCCACGAGGCCTGCCTTCACCAGCGTGCAGCCTCTGCACTTAATTTACTACTCTGCTGTCACCATCGTGAAATGTGTGATAATTTTTTAATAAGGGGCCCCGTGTTTTCATTTTGCACTGTCCCCCTGGAATTCTGCAGGGGCGCAGGCCCCACTCCTCCTTCATCGTCATCTAAAACTGCCCAGCCCTCTCCCTACAACCCCCAGCCCCAACCACCTACCCTTCCTCACATGTTTTAAAATCTAGTCTCCTCCCAGCTTAAACCAGGTCTCTGGAAGCTCTGCTTAAAGCCCTCCAGGGACCCCCTCATTGAAAGCCAGACCCCTTCATCTGGGGACATCCTCTACCCCAGGGGTAAGGACCCAGTTCTGCAGACTGCACCAGCCCTCTGGGCTCAACACTTTCCAGCCCCACCTCACAGGAAGTTCTCCTGTCCCATGTGCTTGGCCTCTAGAGTTTATAAGATCCCACCTTGCCGGCCCGCTGCCTCTGCTCCTCGGGGTGAGGCATTTACTGAAGGCCAGATAGTACAATGTTATAGCCACGAACAAACATGTCCCCAACCAGGAGATACATTGCTTTCCAAAGACTTTTTTTTTCACTCTAAAAGTACTATATAAAAAATAAACGCGGGGAGTGGTGGTAGGCGTAGCTCAGTGGGAGGGCGCAAACTTAGTTAGAACGCACGAGGTCCAGGGTTCAACCCCATCACCTCCTCCAAATATAAATAAATAAATTAGCCTAATTACCTCCCCCTCATAAAACAGAAGGAAAAAAAATAATAATAAAACCAGGAACTTGGAAATGCCAGGAAAATACAGGAAAAGAACACGAGTACCTTCTATCACCTGACTACCCAAAACTAACCAGTCATAACACTTTAGTGTATTTATTTATTATCTTTTTTCCAAAGATAGAATCTTTTTACATCATTTGGCGAGGGACTGTCGGCCTTTTCATGTGGGGATGCGAAAAAACAGTACATCCTAACAGAATCAGGCTGCGGGAAGAGAAGTAGCGGCTTGATAGACTGAAAATCCTGAATCTCGTCTTTTGAGGATTATTATGAATTCACGGCATTCAGACGAGTCGTCTCCTGAACTGGACATTGACGAATCATTTTTGATGAGGGATAGCTGCAAGGAGGCCCCTGGGGGCCTTCAGCACCCCGGGAACTTTAGGAAGAGCATCCCTTCTCTCTGGTAACGAGATATTCCCCGTCCATGGGCACATTCCCTGCCCTGAAACATAAAACCAGCGGTTCTCCAATGAGCCCTCATTCTAGGGGTGGGGAAAGTCCTGACGAACGCATTTTGGATATGGTGGGCCCGTCGCTGATTACTGCGCACAGATTTGTGATGGAAAACTGATGAAAGTCTACTTCAGTGCTCAGGTAGAAGTAACGTTTCAACAACTGCGAGCTCGCCTTGCTCTTTCTAATTTAGCTCTAACAGTACTCCGTATTACCTGCCCCAGCAACACAGCCTGCCTGCGGGCCAGGCCCCGGCCACCACCTGTCTTTGTAAATAAAGCTTTATTGGGACATAGCCACGCCCATACGCTGACATGTGGCCGACAGCCGCGTCCCACCTTCCAGGGCCGATTCCAGTAGTTGCTGCAGAGGGGCCAGCAAAGTGGAAAATGAAAATATTTACTCTCTGGTCCTTTACAGAAAACATTTGCAGATCCCTGCTCTAGAAATGCCTCACCCAAAGTCTAATTTTATTTTTTTCTTCTAGCATTTGGTGACCCACATAAGTCTCTGAAGATCCTATTAGAACGTGTGTAATTTTTTTCTTTTCTTTTCTTTTTTCTATTCTTTTTAGAATTTGTGTAATTTCTTATTCCTCTTAGCTGTCGGCATAAAATAGAAGTCCAGGCCACGAGAGTAACAGCAACATATTTAAAACAACTGCTGGTTAGGAAGTAAGACCTACGATCACAGAGGCTGTCAGGACGAGTGCGAATGACTCGCCGCTGATTGGGTCAGAGACCGGGCATGTGACCCGTCTTGGCCAATGAGAGGAGAGGAAACCCTGCGGGGGGGGGGGGGGGTGCCGATCATCCAAAGGCTGGAGGCTGCCTGGCTCGGGGCTATTTATTCTGTAAACTAATAAATCTCTTTATGGAGTAAAGCAGGCTGAGTCAGGTTCTGTGACCATAGGCATGTAACTGACCCAGGTGCAGCTGACCCTGGTGGCCTCCTCTGAACACCTCCCGCTAATGACGGACAGGGAAGTGACTGTCCTTGCTTCTGTTATAATCATCCCTGACGCCCTGTGGTTATTTGCAGTCGTCCCACGGTATCCTGGGGGTATTGGCTCCAGGACCCCTTTGGATACCAAAATCCGATGATGCTTAAGCCTCTTACATAAAATGGCAAAGTATTTGTACCTGACCTATGCACGCATGATACACATATCACTTCTAGACTGCTTACAATACCTGATACAATGTCAATACTGCGTAAATAGCTGGCTATGCACAGCAATTTTTTTATATTTTATTTTTAAGCTTTTTTGGGGGGAAGAAGGTAATTATGTTTCTTTTTTCTTTTTTTTTTTTTTTTTAAGCGGGGGTACTGAAGACTGAACCCAGGACCTCACGCATGCTAAACATGCACTCCACCACTGAGCTATACCCTACTCCCTGTGCACAGCAAATTTAACTTTGGCTTCTTAGAATTTTCTGAAAATTGGTTTGTTTTTTTTAATATTTTCAATCCGCAGTTGGTTGAAACTGTGGAGGTAGAGCCTGCTGACAGGGAGGGCCGATTGTGTAAACAGTTGCCTGGTGTGTCCACAGGGATAATCTGGGATAATTTCCCCATCTCAAGATCCTTCATTTAATCCCATCTGCAAAATCCCTTTTGCCATGTAAGATAACACATTCACAAACTCTGGGGATCAGGATGTGGACATCCTTGGGGCCATTATTGTGCTGATCACACAGTGAATAGAATGCTCTAGACCTCAATAAGAGGTCCTAGTCACACAGACGTGTGCACTTGTCAAAACTCAGCAAATGCATCCTTTGGTTTTATGCAAGTCATTGTAAATTTTACTTCAAAAGAAAAAATAGACAAATATCAAATTATTTAATCATATGCTAATGATATGCATGCCAAATTACTCAGGGAGTAGTGGACTGATGTCTGCAACTGCAAAATGCATCAAAAATAGATGAAGTGATGGATGGACAAAGGGATGGGGAGATGACAGGTATAATAAAATAGGAATGACAGAATTTCTATCATTAGGAACGTGTTAGGAATACGGGTGTTTACTGTCAATTATTTAAACTTTGATATATGTTTGAAATTTTTCAAAATCAAATATTGCTGGGGAAAACCCTGAATTATTTTTTTACCATTCTGTGGGTTAGTGGGCACTTCTACTGATCTCATCTGAGCTGATCTATGAGACCACAGACGCCGGGAAGGTTGGGTAGGTTTTGCTGGCGGTCCAGGACGGCTTTGTTGGCATACTGAGCAGTTGGTGCTGGTTGCTGACTGGGAGGCCTCAGTTCCCCCTGGGGCCTCACAGCCTCCAAGAGGCTACACTGGTTCCTTACATCATGACGATCAAACTCCCACACCTAATTTCTGCCACATTCTATAGATCACAGCAAGTTACACGGCCAGGCCTAGATTTAAACGGGTGGAGAAACAGAACCCTCCTCTGGATGGGAGGAGCCGATATGCAAAGGGGCAGGCATGTCAGGATGGGAGGAATTTGCAGTCACTGCACAACCCACCCAAGTCCTTTGGGTCAGTTGTTTAAGTTCATGTTTCGTTAGCAGCTGTTCTGACCCCTGATACTGCTTACTTGGTAGTTTTCGGCCATCAGTTCTTACTTGATAATGGCATTTAGTGACTGGAAGGTCAGCAAGGTCACCTCTAGGCAGTTCACTCTGTGAGACAGAAGTAAAACAATGTAAGCCATGCAGTGTCCAAAGACATCATGAAAAGACCCTACGACCACCCACCTGCAGTGGAATTTGTACATGGGACTAGTTACAACTCAAATGCATGCAGTCTGCTCTGGCCCCGCCTGACTGCATGACCCTCGTCTGAAGTTGGAGGGCTTCTGGGCTTTCCAGGCTTGAAGGCTGGGGAAGCAGGTGATATCCCCAAGAGCTCGCAGCTCTTCATGAAATTATTGATTCAGGCAAAGATTCTTGATGGTTTTGAGACCCTTGGGTCCACTGTGGATGGGGACCTGGAACACTGAACAAGTGTGATTCTCATCACGCACAATACTGTCTCATATTGCTACCAAGACTTCTCAAACAGCTGTAGTCAGTAAGACAGGGGCTGAAGGATAGACACTGGAGAGGTGAGGAGCCCAAGACAGACCATATCCACATTGAGGGTGGGTTTATGATGGAGGTGGTAGTGCAGAGCAGTGCAGAAAGGACAGTCACACAACAAAAGATGCTGGGACCCCGACCTCACACCAAACGCAAAGACAACCTGTGGAGGACTGAAGACCTAAACGTGAAAGATAAAACAATAACACTTCAAAGGTGATAGAGGTAATACTTTCATAATCTTGTGGTAATGATTTCTGAAACAAGTAACATGATAATAAAGGAAAACAAGGAAACACTGGGTTATATAATATTAAGAACTGTTCAAAAGACAACTTAAGAGAGTGAAAAGGCAAGTCACAAAGGAGGCTTTTGTAATGCATACAACGGATAAAAGGCTCATCTCCAGAATTTATAAAGAATTCCGAGGAATCACTGAGAGAAAATCAGGCAGCCAAGTTGAAAACTGGGCCACACATAATTCACAAAAGGGGGAAATCCGAATGGCCAATGAACTGCAAAAAGATGTTCAGCCTTATTAACAGAGAAATGGACATGAAACCCACAATGAAATAGCACTACAGACCCAACAGGATGGGAACAAAACTCCAGATGTGCTAATGAGAAGTGCTGGCGAAGGTGAAAGGCGATAGGAATTGTCACACCCTCGTGGTGGGTGGCAGTGTCAACTGGCACAACGACTTTGGGATGTGTTTAATGTAATCAAGTGAGTTTGGAGATTCGCAAACACCACACCCTGGCAACTCCAGTCTTAGGTGTATATACCCTAGGGAAACGCATGCACACATATAGCCAGACATACTCATAGCCACATTTTCTTTGGTAACAGCCCAAATCCAAAAATAATTCAAGTCAAATGGTACATAATTTGGTGGTATATTCACACAGTCATGAAAATGAATACACACAGGTACATAGAACCACCTTGATGAATATTAATTGAAAGAAACCAGACACAAAAGAATACATGCAATGTAATTCCACTTAAGTAATGTTTTAAACAGGTAAAACTGCATTTCGAAGGGCTGCATACTC
The DNA here is from genome assembly GCF_009834535.1 of Camelus ferus. Lineage (NCBI taxonomy): Eukaryota > Metazoa > Chordata > Mammalia > Artiodactyla > Camelidae > Camelus > Camelus ferus. The sequence continues at coordinate 26,107,553 of NC_045717.1, read as the reverse complement.
GTGTGGTCAAACTAAACAAAGCGGGAAAGTAATAATCATAAAACTCAAATTACTGGCTACACTGGGGGAAGGGAGGACTGCATTCATATGGGTCTTATGGTTGCAAGGGGGTGGGGGAGGGCTTCTAAGGTCCTAGCAGTGGTCATGTATTGGTTTGATAATAACTTGTTAAATTATGTGTTTCTATCGCATGCACTTTTCTGAAAATGCATCACAATTCACGATAAAAAGGTTTTCACAAATGATGTTTTAAAAGACATCAGTAAGGGGGGGAGGGGATAGCTCAGTGGTGGAGCATGTGCTTAGCATACAGAAGTTCCTGGGTTCAATCCCCAGTGGCTCCATTCAAAATAAATAAACCTAATTACTTCCCCTTCCAAAACAAAATTGACAAAAGACATCAGTAAGTTAGATCATAACAAATTTTGGTATAAAGCCATGGTCACACTTTATTTCACATTGTCTAGACTAGCAGTTCACCTGCTGGTAGAGTTCTTATGAAAGCAAACACAGGGAATTCAGGAAGCTTTAGCCATTCAACATTGATGTAGAAACACGGATCTTCTCAGGACGTAAACCAGGTGCTGCTTTCGCCTCAGTGTTGCATCTTGTTGAAAATGTCCTGTTGCTACAGAGAGGAATCAAAATGTTCAAAAAACAAAAACAAAACAAAACAAAACCAAAAAAAACACTCTGAGACACACGTCTTTTAGCAATACCTAAGGAAATATTCTGAAATGTGAGAAGAAGTGTTCAATTTTAATATGCCATATGCTGTATTCTATTTTAAACTGATAGTCCCTAGATTTGAGACCATTTTTAATTTGTAAATAGGAACTTTAAAAAAACCAAACAAACCTTTGGACAGAGACGGGGACTGCCAGCCTCCCCTCTCTGCTTGGGGTTTTGAGGGGAAGGGCAGGTAATTAGGTTTACTTATCTACTTATAATGGTGGTGCTGGGCAGTGAACCGAGGACACCCCCCTTCCATGCCAGGCACTCACTCTCCCACTGAGCCACACCCTCCCCCACCCCTCTTTGAAATGTCCGAGCCTGGAAATGGCTGAACTGATGATTCCAATCAGAGCATCTTCCATCTCTGCACTTTATCCTCGTTGGCAAGATTATCTTTTCTAAGCAAATCAGGATGAACTCCCTAAACTGATGAACTGACCACAGAGGGCTATTTCAAATCACCGCTTTCAGGACCCACGGATGGTCAAGCGAGCTCAATTACTTTTGAGAAATAACTTACAAGCTCTTCATTTTTTACACAAATCGCATTTCCATGCCTATCCAGGAAGAGATCAATGCAAGTGCTTATATTGCTAGTGAAAAAAAAAAGCTTTAGATGTCCTGGAGCACAAACTTTCTCACCTCATGTCATGTGTTTGCAGAGTCACAGCCCTTTCGCACCGACGCTGAAGACATCTCGTGCGGTCCCATCTAGATGTTTCAGAACAGCCATAACTTCTGTGGTGCTAGAATCGGGGAAAGGTTGGCTGGGGAGTGGAGGGAACTTCCTGGGGTGCCCGAATGTTCTAGGTCTTGATGGGGTGTAGCTAACATGGGTTCCTACTTTTGCCTAAACTCATCAAGCTACACTTGGAATCTGTGAGGTTCACCGTAAGTCAACTATATCTCAGTTAAGTTCAGCTGGTATAAAAATATTACATTTTTACCTTCAGGTCTGACATCTTTTCAAAGACACAGAAATCAGCTGTGAATGCAGAAAGCTGAGCCTGAGCCCACCCGGCCGCGGGGGTGACCAGGGAACATCGCCACGCCTGTTCGCCTCTCCTCACTGACACGTTTCCTGTTCGCTGATCTCACACCTGCCCAGCTCCTCGCGGTAATTCTTTGAGGGTGTTCGTGCGACCCAGGGGTCGCCGAACCACTCCCCCGCCCTGTCTGAGCCGGTGGCGGCCTCTAGAGGGCGCTGTTTACACAGCCAATCCCAGGAGTTTCCCTTTATTTCTGGGCTTCTGCAAGCAAGGTGCCAAGGTCACTTCTCAGCCACTTCCCGGAGTCTAGGACACTGGGGCTGTCCCAGAGGACAGCATTCACACCAAAAATGCCCGCCATCGAAGAAAACATTTGGAGAGGAAGCAAAAAGTTGGGGAGGAGCATCTGGAGATCAAGATTTCCCACCCCCGGTAATTCAAGTGATTTTGAGCTGAAGGCAACTTGAGTTCCTGAAATCCCTTATCTGCCTAAAAACAGAGCCTCATATCGTCAGAAATCCCTGCCTGGAATCAACTCTAATTCTGTCTTCTCGGAGAAGACAAGACAGCTCCCAGACAGACTTCGCCATTCACATCTCCGGCCTGGTCTCCTGAGGCCCTTTCCTAACGTTCATTTGCTCCCCCATACATGGCCTTTCTCTCCTCCCTTCCCCCTATGACAATGGTACATGAGCTCTCAAGCCTCACTGCTCCTTGGGGGATTCACTTCTTTCTGTGGTGCCCCAAGCATATAAAATTAAAAATTAATACGTTTGTGGGGGAGGGGATAGCTCAGTGGTAGAACGCATGCCTAGCAATGCACAAAGTCCTGAGTTCAATCCCCAGTACCTCCTCTAAAAAGTAAGTTAGTAAGCCTAATTAGCTCCCCATCAAAAAAAAAAAAAAAAACGCACAAAAATAAAATAAATATAAATGTGTAAATAATAATAAATTAAGAAAATTAAAGTAAGTAATACAGTTTTATGCTTTTTCTCCTATTGAAATATCTTTTCTCAGTTTAATTTGCAGGCCCTCACTCACAGCTTAAGAGCGTAGAGGGAAAGATTTTCCTCACTTACACAAATGAAGTTTGCCAATGAGGTAGCTGTGGGTTGATGTTTCTTGGTTCTAATTAGCCGGTGTCTAAGGTGGAATCACTTCCGATAAGACAGCCTAGTCTTCTCCTTGACCTCCTGGACCGGGGGGACAGCCTACAAGGGGGTCAGTGACCCCCCAAACAGGTGGGGCCCAGCCGAGCCCAGCCCAGGTGCCTGGGGCCCAGGGGCTCTGCCTAGATTTAATCTCTGGGCCATTTAAAGTCTCACACCCAGTCAGACTGTGGGGTTTGTCTGGGCACAGAATAGAATATTCACCCATGGGGACAGCATGGCCTTCATTAGATCAGGAATTAAGGATGTGACTGCGTTTGGGGAAAGGAACTGCAGTGGAGACCAGCCAGGAGTTTGAAGCTCTTGATGAAATTGTTGGTTCCATCAGCAGTGATCAGATAACCAGGTGAGTCGTGAAAGGGGAAATCAAGCCACTAGGTGTCTGCAGTCACTCTAGTTCAAGGATAAATCGAAGAACAGGGACCCACCAAATATCACCTTAGGTGACACAAGGGGGTTCCCACCCAGTACCACCTGGGAAGTACTCAAGCTGACTTCATCAAGTCTTTGAATCCAATTTCCCACTTGTCAGAGATTCGGGGTCGGGGGCAGGAAATGAGCTAAGGCCACTGGAGCTGCCAGAGGTGACATTCTGCAGGACAGGGGGCTTACTCTCTGCAGGAAGTCTGATCAGGAGAAAAGGGCGTCTGGTGGGCGTCTTAGCCCCTCCCCACGTGGGTGTCTCTGCTCCGCTGCTTGGTTGTCCTCACAACGCAGCGGCTGGCTTCCCCGACTCGAGCATGGTGAGCCTGAAGACAGCCAGGGAAGCCACACCCCATCATTTCCCGGCCTCCGGCCCATCCTATTCCATGTGGGCAAGGACTACACAGGGCAGGAGTGTCTGACGGCACGGTCACGGAGGAGCCATCTCAGAGCCCTGGTGACCACGGAGAGGGAAGGGAATGAACTTGCAGGATCCAGAATGCGACAGGCAACGAGAATCGGCAGTTCCACCTGAGTGACCCTCAAGTGCAGGGTTTTTAAACAGGGGAGGGTTCTGGGGCTCGGCCACCTGTCTGGTCTGTTGTCACATATGGGTGGTTGTCATCCATTTCTATTTGGCTTACACGGCATGGAGCAGATGCTATGTGTCGACCCCAGTGTCCTGCCCCTGTCCTCCTGCACACCTGCCCCCCAGCAACCAGGACCTTCTCTCTGCCCTCGGGCAGCTGGAACCTACTTCACCTGGACTCAGGAGAGCTGGGAATACGGGGGAGTTCTGTCCAATGACTGACAGGTGTGGGGTACAAATGCCCCAGCTCCCTTGCCTCAGGTGGGACAACTGAGATGTGACCCTCAGTGTTTCCAGATTTCCAACAGGGGACCTTGTCTGATAGCCCCGGGGCACGGATAATTCTTGGTTATGGGTGGGGAGGCGTCCTGGGCACTGTAGGGTATTGGAGCAGAATCCCCGGACCCCACCCACTCGATGCCAGGAGCCCCACAAAGTCGTGACAACCACAGACGTCCCCAGAGGTCACCCAGTGTTTCCTGAGTCAGGATTACCCTATTGGATTTTCCCAGGAAATTCTAATTAACTGCCTTCCCAGAAATCTGTGTCTCAGGGTCTGCTTCTGGGAAACCTGGACCAAAAGAAAGACAGCAAGGGGAAAAAATAGAATTGAGAGCCTACAGCTTTCCAAATACACAGAAGGGCCTGTGAGGGTCACAGAGTGTTGTGTCTGATTAACACACTGATTTTTTTTTTTTTTTTTTTTTTGCAACTCAACTGAGCAAATTCTCTTTCCTACATCGAAGGTATTCTAGAGATTAGCCCAATGACCTAAAGTTTTATAAGCTTCAAGGCTGACGGTTATACTCCAGGGACGTTGGCCAGGAATGAGTATTTAACAAGCTGGAAGATTCTAAAACGTTCTGGAATGTTCCAGAAGAACCTTATGTCCTGCTCAGGAAGGACGATGTAGCTCGCAGGAACCTTAGTAAAATGAGTGGTGGCACCTGAATGGAAGCGGCTGGGATCCTGCCTCTGTCCCTCCACCGTGCTCAAACCTGCGATCTCTCGGGACTCGGAAAACCCAAAGTCCTCCACATAACGGGGCTCTGTCTTGATGAGCCCCAGTGCTGAGGTTCAGCAGAAGCTGCGTGGAAGGCTTGGGTCGTGAGGTCTCTGTGCCCGCGTCTCGGGGAGCGGACCACTTGGCCCGCGTTACCGGGGACACGGACAGGGCCGGCTCCGCAGGCCCGGGGAGGCGGCGCCCCGGCCGGGGGCGGGGGGGGGGGGGCGCGCCGCCACCATCAGCAGTGACGGTGGCTTCTGTATCCTGTCCTCGACGGTGTCTGAAATGAGCGGGTCTCTCCATTAGGGTTCAGGGGAAACTCCCTTCCACTCAGCTCCTGCCTCATCGGTGACACGGGGGGGCCCGCTCCTCCGGGCCGGCTGTGAGCGTGAAGGAGACGGCAGTGCGGGGTCCCGCCCCCGCCCACGTTTGCCCTCCCCGTGGGCTCCCCCTGTTCTTCAAGTGCTGCTGCCAAGCCCCCGGCTCTGGAGGGCTCCCGCCCCCAGCCCGCAGCCCGCAGCCCGCAGGAGCCCGCTTGCCAAGAGCAGCCCCGGCGGCTCTCCCAGGAAACCGCGCCAAGTGGACCGTCCGTGGCTCCCCCGACCTCTGCCACCTCCCTGCTTCCAACCCGCACCTCCTCCCGCTCCCGGACAGTCTTTTGGAGGAGAAGTCCAGCCAGGGGAGGCCCCAGACGCGGGACCCGCCCAACTGGGGAGGCGGGACAAACGAGACCAGACAAGCTCACCAGCGGGGCGAGCCTCCGAGTGACCTCACCTGCCGCACCCGGGCTCGGAGGCCTGCTTGTGCCCTGGGCAGCGGGAGAAGGACTCCTCTGGGGACAGAGACCCCGCGCTGGCGTGTGACGGGGACCCCTGCTCCCGGTTATCGTGGCCGCCGCCCCCATCTATGCACTTAGGATTTTTTTAAGCCCCTAGTACAACTGTATTTTCCATGTTCATTCTGGGACATCCAGTCGTTCTGGATCTATAGCAAATGCAAGATGTTACTTCTTCTGTGATCAAAAGGCAGGCAGAGGGGAGGGGACGGGGAGGCAGGCGGGCAGAGGAGACCTGAGCATCAGGGAAGGAAGGTCAGAGAGCCTGGCTTGCCTGTGGACACATCTGCTCTCTGCCCGTGGGCAGGTGACCTGGCAGGGCTGTTTCCCCATGCTGAGACTGCCCCCATCCTGTTGGGACGCCCAGAGTTCCCCCCAGGCCCCAAATGCAGGGGTTAGGGGCTCAGCGCTCCCACTGGGTCTTTTTCCCCTACTTCCACACCTTGCTGTAGGGTGGGGGTCCCAGAGTATGTTCCCCCGGGTGGCTGTCACGGGGTGTGAAACCCTAAGGATTTTCTCCAGCCAGGGATGAAGGTGCAGGGGGCCCCCCTCTCCCAGTCCTACGTGCCCTGTCCCATTTTACAGTTGGGTCAACTGAGGCCCAGGGGAGGGCAAACCCAGTCTCACATAGGGATTAGAAGGCCTGGTGGGACCACCTATCCAGAGACCCCACTCACTCAGCCTGTCCCGCCATGAGCATTAATTGAGCGCCCACTGTATGCCCAGACTCAGAACAAACAAACCGAGGCTCAACCAAGGACTCAGAGTGAAACCACCAAAAACGCAGAGACCCGGCCCCTTCGCCTGAAAGGGGGAGGGTGTGTCACCTCCCTTCTCCAATGGGGGAGCCAGTAGCGCCCCCCACCACCAGGCTGCACAAATGTAAATAAAATGGAAATGAAGTAAGTGAAGCATTCTGTTCCCCACCTGCACTGGCCACGTTTCACCTGCTCACTAGCCGCATGCGGCTGGCAGCTGACAGCTGAGCATGTTCACTGCAGATGGTTCTACCCGTCCAGTCTGATGCCTTCTATTTCCACATGCGAACGGGGTGGGCAAGGGGTCTTGCCCCCGAAAAGCATGCACTATTTTGCTTTGAGATCAGAGGGGTGTTGGCAGGAGGCACTGCACACACACACACGGACACGGAAACAAGACAAAGTGATGATGTCCTCATGAGCAAAACCTGGAACCCCCTTGTGACATTGTAACTGACTTTTGCAAAATGTTACCACTGGGGAAAATGTTACTTCTTACAACTGCTGTGAATCTACAGTCATCCTAGTAAAAATTCTAAGCACAAAATATCTTGATGACCAAGTTTTGGGGCGCCCCATTCAATTTCACACCCAGAAGAGGGCCCAGCTCACCTCTCCCTGGTCCCCGCCCAGATGTGGAGTGGTGGTGGGCTGGTTTTCGCCATCATGTGCCTGCATCCGGCCCCCAGTGAAGGGATAAGCCATCCAGGAGATGTGGACCATGGTGGACAATGGAAGATCAGAGGCTGGACAGGGGTGATTCACAGAGCTGATGATCTTGGGTGGGGAGGGACCAGGGCTCCACCCTACAGCCACTCTGTGGCCCCTGCACCTGCGGGGTGGGTGCCCCTTTGAATGTGCAGATAAAATGCTGGCAAGAGGGTGGCGTCCCTGTTTGTGAATCTGTGCTGGGGACTTGCTAACCAGACGCTCTCCCCAGTCAAGGGTGCAGCCAAGGATGCAGTGCTGGGCAAGACCCCTCTTGCTGGTGTCTGAGCCTTCTGCTGCCTCTCGGAGGGTCACAAAAGGGAAAACAAGGCAGGGGAAAGCTGGAGCTGGCACTGGCAGATGTGACAGAAACCCCATAGCATCTCCCCAAAGCTGCCTACAAACCCCAAAACCCACAGGCCAGAGAGCACAATGCCCGCTTGACAGAGGGGACGAATGCCACCAAGTGCAGGGACTGGATGGGGTACAGGATGAAGCCAGGGCTGCAGGCTCCAGTAGCCCGTCTGAATCCCAGAGGCAAGCAGGTCCGGTAGGGCAGATTTCCATCCTCACACAGGTTCCTGCCCCAAGAATCCAGCCCTCCTTCCCTGCTCCCTCCCCAGCTCACCGGATCTGGGCTTCAACCAATGAGGTAAGTCCTTCCTCACGTCTGACTGGATTTCATCATGCTTCACTTTAAACCAGTTTCTCCTCCTTGTGGGCGAGTCCAAGACCAGGACAGGCTGCGGCTCCCTGAGACGGGACAATGAAGGAGGGTGTGAGATGGGGCCCATGGGGAGGCCTTGGTATGTGACTAGTGACAATGGCAGCCCTATGGTCTGGGGAGGAGACAGCAGTGCTGGGGATAAATCACCCCTCCACACATTTATTGAGCACTTTCTGTGTACCAGACCCAACACAGACTCAGTCCGGGCATCTTTTTCATTCTTGCTGAGGTGAAATTCACAGAACATGAAACTCATCCACTTAAAACGAACACATCAGCATTTAGTCCATTCGCAGAGCTATGTAACCATCACTTCCTTTTCCAGAACATTCCATTGCCCCAAAAAGAAACCCGGGACCCAGCAGCAGTCACCCCCACCCCTTCCCCAGCCCCTGACAAACACAAATCCACTGTTTCTGTGGATTTGTCTGTTCTGGACGTTTCACATAAATGGGATCACACACCATGTGGCCTTTTGTGTCTGACTTATTTCTCTATTTTTTGAATAAAATTTAAACAGTTTTAGGTTTACAAAAACATTTCAGAGATAATACAGAGTTTCCATCTAGTGGCCCTGGTTTCCCCTACTCTTAGCAACGCAGATAAGTGTGTTTGTGGCCGTTTTATGGGGGGGGGGGGCAGCTCCCCGAATCACAGATGTGATTTGTTGTGATCCCAGGGTGACAGATCCAGTTTACCGAGGCAAAGACGGGCAGCCACAGTGGCCAGCCTGAGAAAGGCTCCCAGCCCCTCCAGTTCTGGGATCTTCCTGCCACTCCTGCGGGAGACGTGGAAGGGGCGGGATCGGCCAAGAGGAAACCGCAGACATCAAACGTCCAGCGGCAGCGTCGAGAACAGGCTGTGCCTGGAGGCTGGGACTTGGCAGGCGGCAGGGAGCAGGCAGAGGTCAGTGGCGCAGCCTGGCAGGGCTGGGCAGGGCTCAGTGCCACCTGGAAGGGCAGTGGCTTGGCACATCCATCCTATTCCCCCCACATGTGCCAGGCTGGGTGAGGGACAGGAGACGGGGCCTCTGGGGGGACCTGGAGGGGGCCGAGACCCTGGCCAGGGCTGGGTAGCTGTGAGGTCTGAGAGGAGGGCTCTCAGGGCCAGGTGAACAAAGAGGGGCAGGACCAGGCTCCAGTGTCCCTGAAGGTTTCTCCTGAAGGGCCAGGGAGTAGGGAGGGCGTGCCACGTGCGAGCCTGGTTCCTAGGCAGGAGAGGGGATCCTAGCGCTTACATCTTGCTAGGAGGCCTTTCCAACAGCCTGGAGAGCCCTCCTGCATTCACCCCCTGCAACGAGCAGGCTGTCCCCAAGGGCTAGCAGGGATTTCCTAACTGCCCAGCACCTGTCTGTCCTGTGACCTCCCCGCCACCACCCTCACCAGGCCCATCATCCCTCACTGGGCTGGCTGTGAGGGTGACAATGGCTCACTGGGTCCTTTGGGCCCCATACCCACACTCCACACATCTGATGGAGTCTGTGCCCGGCTTACACTCCTTCTGTGGGTGCCCACCCAGGAGTAATAAAACCAAGTCCACACAAATCTACACAGATGTTCACAGCAGCACGACTCACAACCCCCCAAAAGGGGGAACCTCAGTGTCCACCGCTGGGTGATGGATAAACACAATATTGTCCATACAATGGAGTATTACTCAGCCACGAAGAGGAGTGAGGCACTGGCACACGCTGCAACGCCGTCGGACCTTGAGGACATGATGCTCAGTGAGAGAAGCCACACAGGGAAGGCTCTGGGGCTGACACTGGACCGGCCTGCTCCCTATCCCCGGCCCTGCAGAGGTGATGTCACCTGCTTCTTTCTTGCCCTTCTCACTGTGCTTCTTATCTCCTCACCTGGCTTCCCTCGGATCCCTGCTTGTTAGATGATGAATCAGTCTGGAAGAGACTGGGATTCCTTCCCAGGCTGCTGTCCTTAACCACTGGGCTTTACTGCCCCCTCTTTGGCTTCCACCTCCAGGAAGCCCTCCCTGATCCACTCTCCCTCCCCCTTCCCCCAACAAGGGGCAGGTTTGAACTACTGGGTTTCATGCAATTACATTGTGTTGTCCAAAGGTGCCCCTCCCCTACCAAAAGCTGGTCTCCTGCCTCCCCTTGGATCTGGGACAGCTGGATGCTTGACCCTGTCTAACCCTAGCCATCGGGAGGTGATGCAGGAAGGCTTCCGAGGCCAGGACGCTCAGATCCACCCACCATGTTGTGAGGCAGCCCAAGCCACACAGGAGACCACATGAGGGCACCTGGCCATGGGTCCAGCTGAGCCAGCCCTGGCGCCCGCCCAGCCCACACCTGTGGGAGATGAGCCTTCCCAGCTGAGGACCCAGGTGTCTTGGAGCGAAGCCCACCCATGCCCTCTCTGAATTCCTGACTCACAGCATCACTGGGATGACAGAATGATTTGGAGCCACTAGGTTTGGGGCAAGGCAGCAGCCCAGCAGGACGCCGGCACAAAAACAAGTTTTTATGACTTTTATTAAATCCTTACAAAACAGAATACAAAATTCCGGCGTTGACAGTTGGTGTAAAGAAAAACTTTTTTGAGCTGTATCAGTTCACCTGGTACAGTGGAGTTAAAGTGCTTGGATGTTTTTCCCCCACTTTAAAAAAATTTAAGTTTTTTTTGTCTTTTTCACACGTTAACATTGAAACACTGCTGTTCCCCCCTTCCCCCAGCGCCAGAGCAGCCTGGGACCCAGGCCACTCATTCACAGTAACGGTTCTGACCAGTCCTCCAGCTGCACTGTCCATGTGACAGGGGGAGGAAGTGGCTGTCCCACCTTTAAAAAAAAAAAAGCTGCTCACAGCTCAGCATTCCCCAGTAAAATGGCCACGGCGCCTGCAGTGGGCGAGAGTCCATTTGTTTTTTACAAAAAGGCAGAATCCCCAGTTGCAAAATGTGGAATCACCGATGGGCGAGAAGTGATGGGGTGGGCGGCCTCCCCACCCCCGGAGTCTTTGGAAAGGCCAGTCCACAGATCCGGGCGGAAGAGGCGGGGAGGGGGCGGCGGCCCCCCACCAACCACCACGGACTGCAATAATGAGACTTGGGGGGCCCCAGAGACGGCGTCCGAGCCCCCCACGCCTCAGGAACTCCCCCCCCCCCACATTCAAGTATTCTTCGAAAACAGGGAAAGGATGTCAACTGATGTTTTAGAAAACTAACGAAACAGGACAACCAGAAGACAGAGGGCTGTCCGGGCGGCTGCCCGCGAGGCCGGCCCAGACCCCCGCACGCCCCGGCGGCAAAAGCAAGTGTGCACGTAGAAAACGAAGCCTGTATTGCATAGTGTCTCCCGCCCGAGGCCGAAGGGCGCCAGAGTCTCCCCGAGCCCGGCGGGTCACGCGACGTCCGACTGCGGCGCGGGCGGAAGGGGCGGTTTTCCTGAAGGTGGGCGGGGCAGGAGCGCCGCCCGACGGGGGGGATTCCGCGAGACCCGGGGTGGGGGGCTGACAGAGCTTCCACGCCAGACCCGAGGAGCGACGGGGCAGGACGTGGCCGTGGTCAGACTGAGCCCTGAGAAGGGGCACTCGGGTGCCCGGGCGGGGGTCCACGGGACCCCCGCGTTGGCTGACGGGCGCCCGCCCAGCACCCCCCTACTTCTGGAGCCACCCTCCCAGGCGGGCGGTCCTGGGGGAGAGGCCGGGGGAGGGGCCGTCAGCTGCAGCTTAAGGTCAAGGTTCGAGGAAGCCCCCAGTGGCCGTCGGCAGGGCGTCCAGTGGGCGGCGGCCATCCTGCCGCCCGCACCCAGGCTCCACTCCCGCGACAGGGGAGACCTGAGAAGCCCCCGCCCTGCCACCAGGGTGTCCGTGGGGAAGAAAGGAGCGACCGTCTCATCAAGGGGAGGTGGGGGTCAACCTGTCCCTGAAAACACTGTGCGGGCTGGGGAGGGGGCGGGCGGTCCGGCTCCGGCCCCGGAAGACGGCCACGCCCTCCTCTCCTGAGGCCCGCGGGCGGCGCGGAGGGGCCTTCACAGTACCCGGCCGGCCGGCCGGCCCGGGGGCGGCGGCGGCGGCGGGAGGGCGCCCACCCAGCCGCACGCCGCTCCGCTCTCCTCCCCGGGCGCCGGCTTTGCTTTTAACACCATTAGAAGAAAAAAAGGAGGGTGGGGCGGGAAACAAACAAAAAAAACCCAACAGCAAAAACCTTATATAAAAAGATCCCCCCCAGCTGAGCTTATTAGCGCCTCGGAATCCAGCCTGGGGGAGGGCAGCCCGCTGGTCACCCGCGGGCAATAGCTTAAAAAAACCTTTAGACTTGACGGGGGGAGGGGCGGCCTATGTACAGAGGAAAGGAGGGCGTCACGCGTGGTCTCCCACCAGGACCACGGGGGCTCCGGACAGGCTGGCTCGCTGCCGCCGCTGGGCCAATTTGGACTGGGAGGGCGGGGACAACTGCAGGCAGCGTGAGGTAGCTCGGATGACCACGGGCTGGTCCTGCCCCACCTCCTCGGCCGCGTCCTCCTCGCGCTGGGCCAGCTGCCGGTTCATGGCAATGGCCTCCGCCGCGAATGAAGTGAGGTCTTTGGCACAGCTGTTCCTGGGGAGGGGGGGTGGTGTCACCAGGGAGAGGAAGGTAGCCGCTAGCAAGTCCGCCTGATTCCCTGGGGACCCCCGGGGTCTGTGCAGTGCCCTGGAGGAGGGACTGCAGACCCCAGGAGCCCCTACCCTGGATAGGGGGGGCCTAGAACCTCCGCTGGGGTCCCAAACATGTCAGCCGGTACAAGGACACCCAGGCACTGGACGGCTTCCCCTCAACAACTTAAAAAAAGTTTTTTTTTTAAATCTTTTTCAAACATCTTAACGTTTAGCACCCCCTCCTGAACTCGGGGGCTCCTCCCTCTGAGCCGGAGATCCCATTAGGGGCCTCACCTTTGCAGGACCATGGGCGTGGGCAGGGTGTTCTCCGGGGCGCACTGAAAATAGAAAGGAGAGGGGAGGCTTTAAGCAGAGGCCGGCCCTCTCTCTGAGCGCCAGGCTGGCGGTGAGACCACGAAGAGTTAAGGCGGTTCACCTGCCGGGAACTGAGCCAGGCTGGGGGAGGGGGCGTTGCGGGAGCCAGGTATGTGTGGTGGGTGGGGCCTGGGTCTCACTAAAGCCGCCCCCTCCACCTGCCCATCTGCCTTGAGCGTGGGGCCCTAGGCTTTGCTCCCCACAGGGTCCCCAGTGCCAACTTATATTTTTGGTTAAGCCCCCTGTTCTGGTGGCCTCCCTACCTGGGGTGGCAGCCGGGCTGGGACTCGACCCCTGAGCAGAAAAAACATCAAGCTCTTCTGGGATGGGTGGTGACAGAGCTCTGGACTTCGTTGGCCAGCCGCGGGTCTACCCTGGCTTGTACCCTCCTGCCCCCTGCCGACCACAGCCTGACAGTCTGTGTGAGGCCCCAGCGCCTCCAGGACACAGAGCCTGGCACCTCACTGAGAGGTAGCCCCATGCAGTCCTGATCCAACCTGGCCCCTCTGGGGCGGGGGGTCTCAAAGCTGAACCTCCAAAGGTTCTCATAGCCTCTTTGGCCCCTTGGCAGAGACTGGATGGAGGCCAGTGGCCTCCCACATCCTCCCTGGGGCTCCCACTCACCCCCTGCACCCAGGGGTGCTGCAGGACTTGGGCAGCGCTCAGTCTCTGCTTGGCATCACGGACGAGGAGCTTTGAAATGAGGTCTTTGGCAGCGAAGGAGATGTGGGCCCAGTCCTTCTCAGGAAACTCGTACTTGCCCTCCTGGATGCTCTCAAATAGCATGTTCTAGAGAGGACGCAGGACGGGGGGGTCAGCCACAGCCAGCAAGAGTCAGGGCCAAACCCCTAGCCTGGATGGGCAAGACTGATCCGGGGGAACACTGCTGAGTGACATGTTTCCACAGGGTCCCAGGCTCCACCATGCCCCACATGACCTGGGCCCAGGGAAAGAGGCCTGGGCTGGCCCCCCCAGACAGCAGGGTGGATGGAGCGCTGGGAAGTGCCCTGAGACCAGCCAGCAAGGCCGGCGACTCGGGGGGACAAGGAAGGCAAGGGCCCAGCATTCTGGGGGTGGCTGGGAGGCTGGGCGAGAGTGGCCTCTGGAGGAACTTGGTGGACTCTGTCCAAATGGGGCCCAATTTACAGAAAGGCAGCTCTGAGGGCCAGGTTCTGGGGGCCTGACCATGAATTCTGAGCCTTGCGTGGTGGGTAGAAGGCTGGAACCTGGCCACCCCAAACCATAAGCCTTGTCCCACCTCAACTCTGGGGCCCCTGACTGCTTTCTCCTATGCAGGGGGAACCCAGGAAGGTCAGAAAGGCACTTCCCTGTGGACGGAATCAGTGGTTGGAGACCAAGGGGTGCTCAGGGAGGCATACAGGGCAGGCCCTGGGAGTGGATGTGGGCGGTATGTGTGCACAAGCCAGGCCTTGGGGGCCACAGGGGATGTGTGGTCCAGCTCCCGGGGTGGGTATGTGTGCGCATGCCGAGGCAGGCCTGGAGAGGGGGTTGCACGGGGCAGGCCGGGCAGGGTGCTCAAGGGAGGCAAGCAGGCAGGCCCTCACGCGCACCTGGCATGCTGGGCAGGCCTCGCCGCGGTCCCAGCCGCAGTCGCTGCCGCAGTGGCCCACGAAGGGCGGGTAGCCGCTGAGCAGGATGTAGAGGATGACGCCCAGGCTCCAGAGGTCGCAGCGCTTGTCGTAGATGCTAGCCTCCTCGCTGAAAGCCTCCACCACCTCGGGGGCCATGTACTCGGCGGAGCCGCACTGCGGGCGGGGGCGGGGCGTCAGGGGCCGCGGAGGGGGAGGGGACGCCCCGACGGGGACTTCCCGGAGCCCGCAGCCAGACAGCCCTGCCCGACCAATCAGAGGCTGCTGAGGGAACCAACCCCGCCCTCGCACTGCTAGCCAATCAGAGGCTGCTCAGGGAGTCGACCCCGCCCCACCCCGCCTCCGCCCAATCAACAGGTACTGGAAGCCCTCTCTACCCCACCGTGCCTGACCGCGGTCCCGCCTAGCAAGCCCGCCTGGCCAATCAGCGGCTGTTGCTAAGCGGAAGCCCGAGCCCCGCCACCTCGAGGTTACGCAACTGCAGCATGGGACCGGATCTGGGGCCAATCCGGACCTCTCCGCCCCGGCCAACCCTCCCTGCATCCCACTTGGGGCGCCCTGACCCCGCGGACCCTCACCGGGGTGAGCAGCTCAGGAGTGGAAATGGGGGAGCAGTCCCCGTTGAGTTTGATGCCACTGCCCAGATCAAAGTCGCAGATCTTCACAGGGGAGACCTGGGTGGGATGGAGGGGGCTGTGAGGGTGGGGTCCAGGCCCTGGGGGCCCTGGCCCACAGGGAAGGGCCTCCTCGCGCCCCTCACCTGGTTGGGATGCTCACAGAGGATGTTTTCCGGCTTGAGGTCCCTGTGGGCGATGCCTGTAGGGAGAACCAGGAAACATGGGAGCAGGTCAAGGGTGGGTGAACACATCTTCCAGGAGTCGTGGGCAGGTGGACTGGGTACAAGGCTGGACACCCAGGGACCCCTCAAGCAGGTGGCCCCCTGAGCAGCCACCTACCACCCACCTTTGTTGTGCAGGAAGTCCAGAGCGCTAGCCACGTCCTGCACTACCACGCTGGCCTCCAGCTCGTTAAAGTGCCGCCGCTTGTGGATGTGGCTCAGGATGGAGCCTGGGGCCAGGCCATGCAGCAGGGAGAACACACAGGGGTCACCCCCACTGCCCAATGCCCAGCACCCACCCCACACTGGCAGGGAGGGGCCCAAAGTCCTCCAACCTAAGCTGGCATGTCGACAAAGTTCCAACCAGCCAAGGCCCCTCTGATGTGCAGGCCCCCCCTAGAAAGGTTCCCCCTGGTGGCCCTGAGCCCCCAGGCACATGCAGATCCAGCCGGAAATCCAGGCACCACATACCACCCCGCATCTTCTCAAACACCAGGTAGAAACGGTCCTCCTCCTCAAAGAACTCAATCAGCTCTAGGACGTTCCTGGGTGGCGGGCAGAGAGGCAGGAGAGGAGTGAGGCCTCCTCAGGCCTGGGTGCACCCGCAGCCCAGCCCCGGAGGGGCCTGCCTGCTCCACCACCCCCCCCCGACCACGGGCACACAGTGGGTGCTTGCTGGGGGTGAGGAGGCTTTCAGCCTGTTCATCCACTGAAAGATGGCTCGGGGCCCAGTGCTGCGGTAAGGGTGGATCACATTACCTGTGTCCCTGGCACTGATACAACATCTCCACCTCCCGGAAAACCCTACTCCGAATATGGCCCGGCTGCTTCTCAATGATCTGAAATGATGTGGGGGGAGGGGAGACGCCAACTGGGTCAGCCAGACCCTGCACAGCCCGAGGGGCCCAGGCCAGAAACTTCCCCTGTCAGAGCTTAGACCTTTAAGCTCTGGAAAGCAGAGCTCTCATATGGGGGCCCAGAATTTACCGGAAGTCAAAATGGCGATGTCAGCACAAATGGGGCAATGTGTTTCCCCAGAGCCGTCAAGAGGAGGGGTGAGCAGGACAGAAAAGGCAGAGAGGAGGAGCTGGGCGCCTCTCTGCCCAGCCCCAATGGCCCTGGGGCATATTTGGGGCCTGGGGCTCCCGCAAAATATCCCTCCAGAGCAGCAGGACCCTTAGACTGGGTGGCCTCCCCTCCCTGACCACTGTGCCAGCTCACACATCACCCAGGGGACTGGAAGGGCCTGGGGGTGCCTGGCTACCAGCCCAGCCATCCCACTTTTCTGAGCCCCAAATCTCATCTTCCCAGTTTCACACTAGAGCTGATGCTCCTGGTCCCATGAGCCCAAGTCTGGCCCCCTAGTGGGCACAGCCTCCCAGGACCCCAGAGCTTCAGGAAGCCAGCCAGCACTTCTGCCCCCACCCGCTCTGGCATCCAGGTGCTCTAAGGCGGAGGGTCTGGGCCCATCCCCTAGGGGCTCCCCTAGCCACCTGGCTCACAGAGCAGTGGGGTCAGAGGGGGCCTGCCAGTTCTCCCCCAGCAACTGCTGGGGGCCTCCTCCCGGGCTGGGCCTTGGGCCTCTCTCACAGTGGGGGCAGGCGGCTGGCGGTCAGGCTGGGTCACACCGTGCCCGGGGCTCCCTGCCCACCAGCAGCCCGGGGGAGGGATGTTCCACTGGCCAGGCTCCAGCAGCAGGTGGCCACGTATGTCCACTGCCACCAGGGCTAGACCACCACCCTAAGCACTGTCCCACCTGTCTACCTGCCCACAGAGGAGCAGAACCACCAGGCTGCAGCCAGGGCTCCTTGAGATAATGCCGCCAGCCTCTCCCTTCTGGAGTAAACTGACCCTCATCCGTCCTGTGGGGATGTGGCTAGGGCCCCCACCTCACAGAGGAGACTGCGGTCCTCTTGAGGGGGACGGCCTTTGGGGAAGGCACACGCAGTACAACTGACCCGAGCCCTCTGAGCCCGGTGTCCCCGCCTGCCAGAGGAACAGAAGCCAGAAGCCCAGCAGGACTCTCAGGAGGAGGGGCTCCGAGGGACACTGACGGTGCAGAAAGTGCTGGATGCCAGGTGACCAGTTCTCCAATGCCATCACCCACCCGGTCTGGGCGCTCCTAGTGGGTGGGGACCACAGCCACCCTGGTCACTGTACTTCCGCCTGGGCCTGAGGCTCCCAGCCAGCCCTGTTTGCCAGGGAGCACCTGGCCTGCCTTCCTGGGCAGCCAGCCACCTGTGACCCCACCCAGCCCAGAGGCAGGGTCACGAGGTAAGCTGGAAGGCTTCTCGGAACACAGGGTCTGGCCGCCCAGCCAGGGCACGCAGGCCATGTGGCCACAGCCCAGGTCAGAGACAGCATGGGGTGCATGGGGGCTGTTGCAGGCCCACCCTGTCCTCCCCTGATGCTGAGCTCCCCTGGGCCCCCGGCACAGCACTGCCTCTCCACCTCTGTGACCGACATGGTGTGGCATTTGTCATCCCCGGGGACAGGCCTGGCCTGACCGACCCAGCAGGTGAGCGTCGGCCCTGACCGAAGCCCCCAGTTCTCGGCGGCACCCCCGGCACCAGGTCCTTGGCTACTCAAGCGGGGAGCCACCCCTTGTGGTCACTTCCCACCCAGCCTCAGGGCCTCAGCCCAGGCAGACCTGAATTCCCAGGGGTGGCCTGAGTCACTGGCCTTGGGGCCATTTTTAGACACCAGTTTTCCCCGGCGGCTGGTCCGGCAGCCCAGATGCCAGCTCTCCTCCTCCTGTCACCCCTGGCCAGGCCTGACCCCAGGTGCTGCTGAGCGGAGGCCAGAGCCGCTGCCCCGGTGCCAGGGCTGGGCTCACCTTGACGGCGTACTCCTGGTTGGTGATCAGGTTGACGCAGGTCTGCACGCGGGCGTGGGCACCCTCCCCCAGCACGTCCTCCTGCAGCTGGTAGACGTCTGCAGAGCAGGGGCAGTCAGGGCTGCCCAGGCCACCTCGCCTCCCGCCATCCCCGCCCCACCGAATCCACTCTCACCTTCGAACCTGCCTGAAAAGCTATCAGTGGCCCGGCACCTCTTCTTCTTCTTGCCTCTCTTCTTGGCATCGGGGATGTCGATGGGCTGGCTCGCGGGCATGTCTGCCAGGAGACCCAGAGGTGAGCCCAGCCAGCTCAGGGGGTGGCCCCTGCACCCCCAACCCCACCCCAGAGGCATGCCCTTCCCTCCCAGCCCCTCACCAGGGCGGGTTGGGCACTCCAGGCTGAAGTCAGTCTCCCCGTGATGAGCCTGGTCTAGGGAGAAGGCCAGCTCAAAAGGATTCTGCCCCTGCAGGAGAGGAGAGAGCTCAGGCCCCAACCCCCACTGCACGCCCCACCACCGTCCACACACTAGTGGGCAGAAAGTCTGACTCTGCCTGACCACAAGGAAATGGACCTTTTGCCCCCAGCCCAGGGCCCTTGGGGCCTCTGGCGAGGGGGCGCTGTCTCCCAAGCCAGGACTGAGTCAGCATGGGGCCCAAGCCACGCCTTAAGCCTCAGTCTGCACACCTGTAGGATGGGGCCAGCACCAGTGCCCAGCCGACCTCCTGTGCCAGCGAGGGGATCAAAGGCTGTTGGATAGCCAGTGGGAGGGAGTGCGTCATCAGCTCCCCTGGGGCAGAGCTCCCAGCAAGGCGGCCCTGCCTGCTTTCCCATGGCCTCCTGGCCTGTTTCCCCTCTGTGAAGTGGGGCAGCAGGGCCCCCCACGCCTCATGCTGCCCTCTCCTCCCCACTGAGCTTCCTGCCCTGATGCTTCTCCCCACCACACCTCTGCCCCTGAAAGTGTATGTGCACGCCCCGTCCCCCCAGCTCTGTGTGTCGCCTCAGCCCTCACTTGTCTGCTTCCAGGTCCCCACAGCCAAGACCCAACTGCAGGGGCTCACGGGAAAGGCACCCATGGGCTCCAATGTGAGCACCGGGCCGTTCCCTGCCCAGCCCTGCCCCGGCCACCCCCAGACACCCCAGGGGGCAGACCCTCACAGGCCCCGATACCCAGCTAAGAAAGCAGCCTTGTTGGGGAGGATGCTGCTTAAGGTCTCCCCACCCTGCCACGGCCAGGGGAAGTAGGGGCGGGCTCAGGACCCTACCCTGGGAACAGAGGGAGCCAGGGCTCCTCCAGACAGATGTTGGGGGGGATAAATATATCTCTGCAGGCCAGACCCAACTAGAGGACTGGAAACCCCCGACATGAGAGTGAGGTTTTAAGGCTGGGACACTGAAGCCCCACCAGCTTCTTCTAGGAGTTAACCCTAATTTAGATCCTCCATCCAGGTGGACCAGGTGGCCAGGGCCTCAGGTGGGCGTGGGGGGCCTGCACACAGAACAGTGGTGCCAGCACTGATGCAAGATGACCTGGACCAAGTCACTGGGCCTTGGGACAGCTGGAGCCACGGCTCTGGCAGGAGATCCACCCAATAGAGAAGGAACTCGAGGAGAGCCCAAGGGAGACCCCCGAGGGGCCTACTGGCAGAAGGGGCTGGGCCAGATTCCTGCAGACAGGAGGCCCAGAAGCCAGTCCGGCAGCAGAGGGGCAGGCAGAGGTCAGAGGGAGCGGCTGAAAAACAGGCGTGGGCCCTCGTGGCCTCCCCACCCACCCTGCAGATAGTTGCTAGGAGGCACGGCGGGTAGGGTAGGGAGGAAGGAGGTGCCCCAGCCAGCCTGTGGCCTCGGCCACCATGCCCTGCGCCCGCCTGCCGAGGGTCTGGCCCCCACACAGAATCAGGCACACAGCTGTGCCAGCACCAGCGACCAGCGCTCCGATAAGGCTCAGTCCAGGGGTGTCTGGAGGTGCCAGGTGACTACCTGCTCCCGGGAGGAGGGGCCCCAGGGAGGCAGTGTAGGGGTGACTAGGAGGGAGGGTGAATGTGAGGCTTGGGGTTAGCACCAGCGATGGTGGTACCAGCTACACTACCTCGGCCCAGTGGCCTCAGCCGCGGGCCTGACCAGCATTCGAGGAGGGATGCGGGAGGAAGCTGCCCCAGCTTGTGAGACCATGTAAGGGTGCCAGAACCCCACAGCCTTGTCCCAGCCTCCAACTCAGAGAGCTGGACCTGGAGAGAAGGGGCAGCCAAGCTACCAAGGTGAAGGGACACTAGGCACAGCCAGCTCCTGTGTCCTTGTCACCATGTGCATGGGGACCTAAAACAAGTGCCTACTCTTTTCAAGCTTCTACTTTCCTATCTTCACAAGGGGAAGATACAGCGGAGACACCTGGCAGACACACCTCCCTCTGCACTGCAGCCAGGCTGAGGGGAGGGAGGGGAGGTAGGGGAGGGAGGTAGGGGAGGGAGGGGCCCCAGCCCACGGGAACCCCCAACTGTGGTGGGAGGAGACTCCTGGAGTGGCTGGCCCCTGGCCTAAGAGCCAGGACTCCCCATCCACTGTCCCTCCTGCCTCCCTCGGGACTCCCAAAGTCCCACCTCAGCTCAGGGCTGTCCGGTGGCCTGCAGAGGCCAGCCCGTAGTACCAGGCAGTGTGGCCAGGCAAGGCCCCGGGCTGGCTGCAGGCCTCCAGTCAGCAGGCCTTGGCAGGAGGTAGCTGGCACCATCCAGAAAGTTCGAGTTTGTTTTGGCCATTGAGCTGGCCCCACACACTGACCCCATCTCGGCTCCAGCCCAGCCGCAGGAGGGGAAAGACCACCGCCAGTGATGTCTCAAGTCCACCCTGCTCCCACCTAGCCCCAAATACTTGAGCATGCCAAAGCTGTGGCTGCCCCAGGGAGGGAAGCGAGGATGACAGGCATGTGGGCAGGGGTGGGGCGACGGCCCAGGACGCTGGCTGGACAGGCCTGGGAATTTTAACCCAAACAGTCTCAGCTCACTCCTCCCATCCTGGCGTGCAGTTCGCCCGTAGGTACGTACATACAGACACGCACACACCCACACACTCATACACATGCACGCACACACGCGCGCACACACGCCCAGATCCTGCCTTCTCTACGGGGCAACAGGTCCCTGCCCCAGGAGGCCCAGGGACGCCATTACATAACATGGCCAGCAGGGTGGGGTGGCCGGGGCTGCTGACATCACTGCGTCCCCTGGGCCAGGCCCTGTGGGGCCCCTGCCTAGCACCTGCCCGGCCCCCTAGACTCACTCATCTGAGACAGGACTCGGTTGCCACAGCTGTGGGGCTGCTGCAGAAACTTCCCGCTCTGACAGGAAATAGCACTTGGGCCTGGGGTGTCTGGGAGGTGCAGGGCTGGGAGGGCATCCAATCCACTGCCCCATTCTGCAGACCACCTAGGAGGGTATGGGTGGGCGCCTGCAGCCCAGCCTGGGGTTCCTGGAGGAAGGACCCCACAGGCCCCAGGGCGCTGGGGACAGACTGTGGCCTGCTGAACCCCGCCACAGCAGCACGAGCCTGGCTGAGGTATGCAAGACACACAGGCAGGGGCTCCTCAGCCTCACCTGGGGCTCCTGGAAGAAAGAGCCCACAGGCTCCGGGGTGCTAGAGACTAACTATGGCCCGCTGACCGCCCCGTCGCCCCCGCCCAATGCACAGCAGGCCTGGGCAACCCCATGCGCGGGACAGAGGGCTGGTGCCACCGCCACACCGGCCACTCCGGTTGTCCAGCCCGGGGCGCCCCCAAACCGACCCGGCCCTCACCTTGAACGAACGGTGAAAGCCCTGAAGTTCGGCTGTTTTCTTCTGCACCATCTTCTGTCCGGGCCCCGCCAGCGGGGGAGGGGACGCGGGGCCCGGGGGGCGGCCCGTGGGCGGGGGGCGGCCGGGGAGGGGACCCTGTGGGCGGGAGCAGACAAAGGAGGGCGTTGAGTGGCCGAGGCCGGCGCGCTGGGAGCCCAAGCCAGGACTGCGAGGCTCCGTGGGGCCCGATCCCTGCGCCAGGGTCCGGGCCGGGCCAGGCCGGGGTCGCGGGGCCGCCCTCACCGGGGTCGGGCTCGGGCCGGGGCCGCAGTGCCGCCGCCCGAGACGCGCAGCCCGGATCCCGCTGCGCGGACCGCGCGGGGAACAGCAGCGCCGCCACCGCCGCCGATGCCACCGCCGCCACCGCCACCACCGCGGACTCCCCCGCCAGGGCCGCCACCGCCGAGAGGAGCCGGGCGCGCCGCGTCGCCGCCGCCTTTATAGGCCGGCTAGGCCCCGCCCCGACGCAGACCCCGCCCCTCAAGGCTCCGCCCACGCGCGCTCGGCGGAGGCGGGGCTGGAAGGCCGCTCTGGCCGCGGGGCGTGTCTGTGCGCCTGCGCTGTGCGATGCGCGGGGCTCGGCGCGCTGGGCCAGGGAGGGATCCTGGCTGGCGCGGGCGGGGCTGCCGGAGGCTCGGGGAGGCCTGCAGGAGACTGGCATTGAGCCGGAGCCCGGCCCTGCCCTCTGGCAACAACCCCAGTCAGTCGGCCGGGGCCTAGGAAACACTGACTCCTTTGGGCGACGCCCCTGGTCTAGAACCTGCCATGGCTCCCTTATTCATCTCTCTGCTTTAGGCTCTGCCATGGCTCTCTCTCCTTTCAACTCCCCAGTCCTGGCCCCAGCTGTCTTGCAGGTGCACCCCAACAGGCTTAGAGGCCCAGCTGCCTTCCCAGTTTGCTCCCGAAGAGTTCACCCGATTGTTGGACGGAAAAAGGGACTACAGTAGGGGGTAGGGACTGAGATCTGTGAAGGACTGTCCCTCAGTGCTGCAAAGGAGCATTTCCACTGACTGATGGAGAAAAAGCCTGAGGGATGGGGGCTACTAGGACAGGAGGCAAAACAGCCCCATTTCGGCTGGGGCCCCTGACCCTGGCTCTGAGAGAATCAGCAAACTTCTTGTCCGCGCAGCCTCGTGGTGCATGGTCCTCAGACCCGGTGTCTAGACACTCAGGCATGCAGAGTGGACTGTCCTCCCTCCCATCCAGGACCCAGCCTGTCTTTCCAGAGGCTTCCTACCACCCACTCCCAATTGTCCTCCAACCAGGCCTGAGCTGGATTGTTCCCTTCTCTGTAAGTCTGCCTCTGTGTGCTATCCCCCAAGGCCACAGCTCAGGCCACAGGAACTGTGAGGCCTTACTTCAGCTAGCTCCAGGGGAGGGACCCACAGGGAAGTCCCCAGCCAGCCCCTGCCTTCCCCTGCCTGGTATGTGTGTGTGGACACACGTTGGCTCCAGGTGCCTGGTGTGGGGCTGCTAGACCTGCCTGCCCAGGGCAAGCCTCAGGCTCCCTCCTCCTCACCCCTAGCCATTTCCTCACCTGGCTGTCCCCTCCCACCCATGCCTCTGGAGCCAGGGCCCTCTCTGGTGTGCACCGTCACCTGCAGGTCTTCGTGTGCTTCTGGATGGTGAGAGTGGGGACAGATGGGCCACTGCCCCACCCCAGAAGCCCAGCTCTGAGAAAGCCCAGAACCTCCCACTGCTGGTCCAATACCCAGTACAGGGCCTGGAACACACACAGGAAATGCTCACTGAATGTTGCTGCAGAGAAAGGATGTCTTTAAGCATGTGTGCATGTCTGTGCGCATGCATATAGGGGTTGTGTGAGTGTATGAGCTTCCTGAGGCCGCTTCTGGAGACGTCTGAAATCAAGATGTCAGCAAGGCTACACCCTTTCTGAAGCCTGTAGGGGAGGCTCCTTCCTGCTTCTTCAAGCTCTTGGTGGTTCCTGGCAATCCCTGGTGCTCCTTGACTGAGAGCTCCATCGCCCCATCCAGCATCGTCTTCAAGTAGCCATCTGTGCTCTTGTCTCCAGTGGTGTCTCTTCTCTTGTCAGGACACCCATCACTGCCTTAAAGCCATTGTAATCCAGTGCAACCTCATCTTAATTTGATTACACCTGCAAAGACCTTATTTACAGAAATACGGAAATGTCCTGTTCACAGGTCCCAGGGGTTGGGACACAGACACATATTTCTGGAGGAAACAGTGCAGCCTAGACAGTAAGGGAAACCATTTTCTGGTGTGTGGTGGGGACGCATCCGTCTCCTGGCGCAGGCGTCCAGCGCAGTCCGTCTTCCTGTGTGGACCCTGGTAGGGTTGCCAGTCATGCTGACCTTGAGGAACAGAAATGAACTGTGATCTTGGCCCAGGGGCCATCTTTTTAGGCCTAGCCAAGCTCAAGTCATTGGCAGCCTGATTAGGAGCTCGGCCATTGGGGGCAGATTTGTTCCCAAAGCCAGAAGCCGGGCCAAGCCCCAGGCTCTGGTCAGAGGGGCTGCCTTACACTCTGCAGCCCCAGCAGGTGGTCTCTTCTTGGGCCCCGTGTTGCAGTTGGGGAAACAGGGAGCTCAGACGTGGGGAGATGGCCCCGCCTCTGTGGTCCTTCCTCCCAGTTCTCACCTTCAGCCCTGCTGACATCTGGGGGGGTCCTGGGCACTGTGGGGAGTTGAGCACCACCCCTGCCCCCACCCAATGCCGGGAGCCCCCGAAGTCGTGACAACCACAGATGTCTCCAGACATTGCCCAGTGTCTCTGAAGGGGACAGGATCACCTCCTGGGTGGGAACCAGTGTTTCTGTGCACGGGGTGAGCCGAGTCCTGCAAGCCCCCACCCTGTGCGTGAGGAGGGTGGTCGCCAAGGGGGCACTTGTGTGAGTTCTGGGAGGGGTTTTGGTGCACACATGGGCCCTCCAGCATGGGCGGGGCCATGCATGGGTGTGCACACACATGGGCTTCTGTGCTGGTAACATGAGTGCTTGCACATGTATGTGTCCACGGGCGCATACAGTTGACACACAACCCCCAGAACAGGACAGGCTGCAGACCCCCAGGTGCACCTGCGACCCCAGAGCCCTAGGATTGGCCTGGGTTGTGGGCACCTGTGGGCCAGGCTCAGCCCCAGCCCCTCCTGCACTGGAGGCGGGGGGTGGGGGAGGGACCTCTGTGCTTAGCCTGTGGCTCTCTGGCCTTAGCCCTGTTCAGCTGCAGGCTGATTCCTGTCATCTTCCTCGAGGGCAGCCCTATTTACAGCCCAAGCTCTCAGAGGTGCTGGGCATGTGGTAGCTGGGAGGTACAGGGGTCTGGCCACTCTGCCCACCTCACCTGGGCCCCCAGCAGTCTTGCCTGCCTCTAGGAGGGAGACCCCTCCTGCTCCAGGGAGGGAGGGACCTGCCAAGCAGGTGAAGCAGAAAACCTGGCCCCTGGCCCCCACTCCTGCTGCCTGCCGGGTTTCTCCATCTTTCTAAAGCACAGTCAGGGCTGCGGCAGTGACAGTCAGCTGGGGGCAGGTGCAGCGGGGCAAAGGACAGACACAGAGCTGGTGGGCAGGACAGGCAGGGTCCAGGACAAGGATATTCCCCCACCCAAAGGATGCCAGGGGAGGTGACCAGCCCGGGATGCAGGCTCAGGATTGCCCTGGGGGCCCAGAGTCAGGAGGCACTGGCCTGAAAAAGGAGGACCAGCAGGAAATGAGGTGGTGGTGGGTTCCCTGGCTCCACGGCCCTTCCCTCCCCTCCCTGCTGCAGCTCTACCCCTACTTCCCTTGTGGCACCCTAGGGGGAGAGGAAGAGAGGAGTTCTGGCCCCCATCTCCTGCCCCAGTTACAGAGGGGGCGTGGCTAGCCTTCGGCCAAGGTGCAGGAAGCCAGCTCTCTCAGAGGTGCCCCGTCCAGCTCCTGAGACTCTTGGCCAATGTTGTATGTGGGGTCTCCCCCAAACCCCAGAGAAGACACCAGGCATGTCCTGACTCTGAGCCCCAGGGCCTCTGCCTCCCTCTGCCTCTGAGGAGCCAGGATTCCGGCTGGCTAAATGGGTGGTGTCTACTATGACCACCTCCTCCTCTGCCTGGCCAGGCAGCTGGAGCCCTGGGACCCTGGGGGCTCAGCTGTGCGGAGCTCACCTCCTGGGCAGCATCCAAGGGGCCCCAGGACAGCTCGGGGCCTCCAAGTCCTGCATGCAGAGCTTCCAGACTTAGCAAATAAAAATATAGGGCTCCCAGTTAAATTTGAATTTCAGACAAATAATTTTTCAGTGTAATTCCCATGCATAAGTATATCCAAAACAATTATTCCTTGTTTATCTGATATTCAAATTTAAATGGGCGTCCTCTGTTTTATCTGGCAACTCTACCAGAGGGTGACGGTAAAGACCTTTGCCCCCAACATTAAAAAAGACACCAGGTAGAGGTTGTAGCTCAAGGGAATGCTTGCACAAGGTCCTGGGTTCAATCCCCAGCACCTCCATTAATAAATAAATAAACGAACCAAGTTACCTCCCCCCCAATATTTTTTTTAAAGGACACCAGTTTGGTGTGAGTGTGAGTATATTGGTGTGTGGGGCAGACTCTGTGTGCAGATGGGAGTGGAGTGGAGGTTTGTGGCCCCAGCACACCCCCACCAGCATGTGCGGACTCCAGAGAGCAGGAGATGCGCATGCTCAGGGCTGGGCACCATGCAGCTGGTGCTGGGACCACTACAATAGCCTCACAGGCCTGTGCCTTTTGGGGAGGGCTTGGCTTGGCTTGGCCCCTCCCTCCTCTGCTCAGAGCCAGGTCCCTGAGGTTCAGAGGGGGCACAGGGCTGGTGGGAGAACACTGAGCTGTTGCAGGCAGAGGCTATCCCAGTACAGCTCCTGGGTTAGGGTCACGGTGCTGGAATCAGGGTTGGGTCGGCACGTGGGGCTGGGGTGGCTGTGGGCATAAAGGGCAGGTGGAGTTAGAATCCTGGGCTGGCACCCAGCCTGGCCTGGATCCCGTCTGCATGTTTCCCCGAGTCTGGACACCCAGGGACAGGAACCACAAGCCCCAGGTCTTATCAAGTCTGAGAGAAGTGAGGGTCACAGGCAGGATCACCACTAGGCCCCTGCTGGGCTGGGGCCTCTGGCCGTGGGGCCCAGTGGCAGGAACATCTGATGCAAGGGTCTGTAAGTGCCCCTTCCTACTGGCTGACTCACGGCCCGCTCCATTCCAGTGGCTCAGCAGTCCTAGGGACGGAGCCAGGCCCGCTGTCCTCTGTGGGGGTGGGGGGGAAGGGAAGCAGGGGCGGGTGTGGCCAGGAGCTCCAAGCTAGCTCGCTGGCCCGGCTGTGGGTGTCTCAGCAGCCGTGGGGCCTGCCTTGCTGTGATGGCAGGCGGAGGCGGGGTTTTGGGGGGCTGTGTAGCCTCCCTGGGGTCAGTCACTAAAAGTCTCCGAGGGAGCCATGGGGTGGGGGTGGGGCCTGGGCGGTGCTGGCCCAGCAGATGTCCAAAGGCCACCACTCTGCCCCAGTGACTGGGGACAGGGAACTTGGCTTATCATTCTTTCTCTCTGCCCCACTGTCCAAGGCAGCAGACACCAGGTGGCTCTCCCACTGCCAGCTGACCTGCTCCCCAAGAGTGACCCAGCAGCATGTACAACAGCCCTTAGTTTTGACAAGGGTGGGGGCTTTCCCCGGAAACTGTGGCTATGAAATCTTACATGGCAGAAGGGACTTTGTGAATAAGATTAAGGGCCGAGAGATGGGGATCCTGGATTTGGGGGGGCAGGTGGTATCATCACAAATGTCCTTATAAAACAGAGGTGGGAGGTCAGAGTCAGAGACAGGAGATGCTGTGCTCCTGGCGGTGAGGATGGAGGGAGGGGCCGCGAGCCAGGGATGCGGCGCCTCTAGAAGCTGGGAAAGGCTGATTCTCCCCTAGAGCCTCAGGAGGGACCTGCCCTGCCCAGGCCTGGATTTAGCCCCATGATACCCAAATCGGACTCGACCTCCAGGCCTGTTACAGAATAAATTTCTGTTATTTTGAGTCCCTAAATCTGTGGTAATAGGTTACAGCAGCCCTAGGAGGCTCATATAAAGCCCCGAGGCATCCCAGTTTCCATTTAGCAGATGAGCAAAATGAGGGAAGTCCAGCCAGGGCAGAAGGAGGCCAATCAATCCCGGTTTTCCAGCCAGGGCCCCTGATGGCGCTGGGACAGGGGCGATTGGTTCAGGGGGCCGACACGTCTCGCAGCCTGGACTCCTGAGCCCAGTGTCTGCTGACCTGCTGAAGGCTCCTGAGGCCGCTGTGGCCAGAGGCGGGGCGGGGTTCCGCCTGACCACGGGGCTGGTCCAGGGACCATGCTCCATGGAATGTCCTCCCCCGGGGTTGGATTTGCTTGTGCTGCTAAATGCTCGAGCCGATCTGCTGCCAGGCGTGTGACCCGGCGCCTTTGAACCCTCCCCGCCCTCTGCAGCGGGACGCCAGCGGCGCCCAGCCCGTTCCCACGCCATGACCCCCGCCAGGCATGCGCTCCCCCGGCGCCTCCTCCCCATTCGCCTAGCGGGGCCTCCCGGGGCGCCCCTCGTCGGCTGCCCTGGGGTGACGGTCGGCGGGGGTCGGTGGCAGAGGGGAGCCGTGGAGGGGAGGGTCCGAGCCAGATGCCCTGGGGATCCGGGCGGCAGCGCTTGCGCCCTGGCTCTGGCGCGGCCCCTCTGCCCCGCGACAGGAACCGGTTGCCTGGGAAATGCGTTTGCGTCACCGAACCTGGCGTAGCGCCTGGGCTCCCAGGAGTGGGAGGCGGGGCCCTGGCTCTGGGCCAATAGAATTCCAGGGACCAGACGTGAGGGGCGTGGCCGAGGCTTGCTCTCAGGCCAATGGGATTGTTGTCGAGGCCGCGCGAGGAGGACCATGTCCCTTTTAAAGGGACAGCGCGCATTTCACAGCGTGGGGCTTGGCTCCCTGTTCGGGGAGAAGGGCACACAGAGGATTAGGGGGTCCGCGGGCCCGGACCACAGGTCTCCCTGAGTTTCAGTTTTCTCAGGCGCACGTAGCAAATGAGCGGGGGCGACACATCCAGAGCCCGCAGCTCCCTCGAAGGGACCCCGTGCATGTGTGCAGTGCTGCGGTTTACACCTGGACCCCAGGCAGCACTCTTCCCACCGCCCTCCCATCCCAGGATCACCCACGCCTCGCGGCTTTGGGGAGAGCCTGTCCGCCAGAAGAGCATAGAGCATACCGCAGCTGGGGGTCGCATCTGTCCTCCAGCCTGGTCCTCTGCACTAACCCATCCTCCCCAGGGGCCAGGAAACATCCCTTACAAGGACCTTTCCTCCATCTGTAGGTCCGGGAGGTTGTGTCCGCTGTCCTCGGGTGTTGATGCCCTGGTACTATCCCCACTGGCCCTCTGTTCCCACAGTGGAAAGCAAAGGAGTTTGGTGGTGAGGGTCTGTTTCCTGTGGATTTTTGGGGGCAATGGCCTCTCTGGATGGGCCCTCCTCTCCACTGTCAAATGGTCCAGGTCAATAAAACACAGATCAGGGGTAAGAAGTGACATCGGCCCAGAGACCTGGGGAAGAGAGGGACAGTTAGCTGGGCAGAGCCCCTGGTCCATGGCAGGCTTTGGGATGTGGCCCCAGCTTCCCTCTAGTGGTCCCTTTTCCTGTACTTCCATCACCCCCCCACCCCAGTGCCCTTGGACACCACTAACCTGGGCTGTCCTGCTTTGGTCCTTGTCCCCTGGTGATGTAAGACATTAGCTTTAGGGAAAACTGGATTGGGGGCATCCAGGAACTTGCAGTACAACTTTTGCAACTTTTCTGTAGGTCTGAAACTGACCCATAAAAGATGACCTGTGGGTACAAGCGTGGCGTTCTGAGGTGTGGAGCAGGACATGTCTCTGAGGTTCCTCAGCCTCCAGCTTTTCTGGAAGCAGTCTTTCCTGCCTCCAGGCAGGCTATGCTCAGGGAAGTCTGGCTTTGGTCTGGGGGGCCAAGGCCACCTCCCAATTTGCTGTCCATGGTCTCCACACTCTCCCGGGGGCCCCAGACAGGGGGAAGTTTGTCCCACGTGTCCAGGATTCTTTGGGGGTTTATGGGGGGTACCCGTGGGGTGGGCTGTCTCCTGGGGGCCAGCATGCTGCGCTGCTGGTGGTGAGGGTGGAGGAAGGGGCCGCGAGCCAGGGATGCGGCGCCTCTAGAAGCTGGAAAAGGCAGGACCCGATTCTCCCCTGGAGACTCCGGAGGGACCCGCCCTGCCCATGCCTGGATCTTAGCCCTGTGGGACTCCTGACCTCCAGGACTGTGAGATGATAAATGTGTGTGGTTTTAAGCCACCAAGTTTTGGTGATTCATCACAGCCACTGCGGGAAACCAACATGCCCTCACCCAGGCAGATGTGAAGGGCTGAGTGCAGAGCTGTCTGTTGCTGCTGTGATAGACTGGCGTGGCTTCTGGGTGGCTTCTGGAGCCTGGAATGACGGACGAGTACACTTGCTTGACAGAGGGTGGGATGGGTCCCCCTGTTCTGGTCCTTTCCTGGGGAGCTCACTATGGCCCCCGAACAGAGCCAGAGGAACGGGCAGGGAGAACTGCTCGCGCAAAGCAAGGACATGGGTGGGACGGCGGTGGAAGGATAGTGGCCCAGTAAGTGTGGGGCATCCCGAGGCCGCCTCCCTGTGTCAGGACACACCAGCATACCTTGCTCTTTGAGGTCAGGACCAGGGCCCTGTGCCTGGCCAGAGGGAGGTGTTTCCAGCAACTTGGTAAGTTAAGGCTGGGCGTCCTGGGCAGCGGGGGATGGGGAGGGGTGGCCACCAGACTCCAGCTCCACTGTCCAGTGAAGGGCTGGGAGGGCCAAGTGTCCCCAGGGAGATTCAGGTCCACCCTCAGCGTCTGCCGGATCCCTGGGCCAGGCAGTGGAGGGACTTGATGGCCTGGCGGCTGTGGGGACTGGCCTCCCCCCAATCTCTTTGCCCAGTGGCCTTCCTGGGAGAATTCCTGTCCAAGGCCACAAGGCCCGCAGCAGGGCGGGGTGGAGCGCAGCCGCTGGTTACGGGGAAAGTCCAGAATAGGCAAATCCAGAAAGATAGAAAGTGGGCAATGGGGGGGTGACTGCACGGGGCTTCTTTTAGAGGCATGAGAATGTTCTGGACTGAGGCAGAGGTGACAGCTGGACGACCTGCGAGTGGACCGAAAGCCCCGAACCGTCAGCGGTCAGACTCTGGAGCGGGTCGGGGATGACTTGCGGGGGTGCTCACCTGCTGACCGCTAGACCGTGTGAGAACAGCGCCAGGTGGACCCTGCTGTCCTGTGAACCCCAGGTGCAAACATCCGAACGCTCCGCGTTTCTTGGGAGGGTCTGAGCAGGCCTGTGAGCATCCCGCCACAGGAGATCAGCAGCCGGGCGCGGGGGACCCCACGTCTGAAGAACATCCAGGACAGAAACAGGCACTTAAGGAAACGTCTCTGGGGGGAGGGTGTAGCTCAGTGGTGGAGCACGTGCTTAGCGTGCATGGGGTCCTGGGTTCAATCCCCAGTGCCCCCGTTAAATAAATACACAAATAAACCTAATTACCTGCCCCCCAAATAAAAGACCAGCTGTCACTTGTAAGAAATTTCAGGAGGAACTGTGCTGAGAACGCAGCTCAGAGGTGGTGCTGGTGAGGGTGTGAGGCGTCGGCTGGGGCGCCCAGATTCTCCTCAATGGTGGAGCAGAAGGGCACCAACCTCCTGTGCCCCAGACCCTCCGCACCCGCGGGGGTCCTGCCCTCAGGGGACATGGGGTCATGTCTGGGGGACTTCTGGCATCCAGTAGGTGGGGCCAGGGATGCTGCGTCACCCCCAGCAGCGCCCCCCCAGCGGATGACCGGCCCCCTTTGTCAGCAGGTTTTTTGTTGGGTTTGTCTGACCCTGCAGCAAGGACTCTTCCCTTAAAATCTGGGCTCTTCTTGTAAGTCAACCTTATTTCAGTTTAAAAAAAAAAAACAAAAACCTGGGCTCTTCTCCCCAGGCGGAGGTACTCGTTCAGGAGGCTTAGTCTGTTTCCAACGGCTGAGGGCTATTTAACCTTTGGCTATCAACTTCTAGTTTTGCTGCTGTCGCCTAAGTCCTGACAGCTGATCTTCTTTTTTGTTTTCTTTTTCGTAAGGTGAGGGCCTGACTTACTGACTTCAAAGAGGGCATCACGGACCAACAGCTTGCCGGCTCCTGGCAACGTAAGGATCCGGGACGTCTCCCCACGGAGGCTGCCTGGTGTTACAGGTCTTGGCTGGTTTCAGTAACTGACCAATTTGTACTGCTTGTGTTTTCCCTTCCCACCCTTTAAATTCCTGCTGTCTGTTTTCAATTCACCAATAAAGAGTGAGCCCGTGAAACAAACGGGGGACCCGCCCTCAGGCCCGTGAGCTCCTGCCCCCGCAGGGCCCTGCAGCGGCCCAGGAGTGCCCCGTGAGTCCGGGTCCCGGGACGGGCACGCTGTCTTTTAAGGGCCCTGCTGGCTGTGGCTGCAGGTTGTCCTGCAGCCACAGTAAGCAGCACAGGGCCGGTCCTGCCGCACCTGACTTGCTGTTGGGAGGCTGCGACCGGCACGCAGCAACTGCCTTCGGATTAGAGGCGATGGCCTGTGCTGTTTTGGGTGTTGCTTTCTGGTTTTTTTTTTTTGAAATTTGACATTTTTCATGTAGTTGAATATACCATCGGTTAAATAAGGAAATCAATGTCCACAAATGCTTTTCTGGTAGTCTGGCCAAAACCAAGGCTCTCTGGTTGTTGAGTGAGAAATTAAAAAAAATGGCCAGTAAATAACCTTTAATGGATTGCATATATAACATATTATTTTACTTTTAATTATATTAAATTAATATGTATATTTTTAAACATTCTATTTCTTTTTAAAAAATATTTAATGGAGGTACTGGGGATTGAACCCAGGACCTCGTGCATGCTAAGCTACACCCTCCCCCTAAATTCATATATTAATTTTGTAAATGAATTATATGATATAAAATAATCTTAATAAACGTATGCATCATTTTATAATTAATATATAAATAAACATATATTAATGTATCAGTATATTAATGTATTTTCTTAGCTGGCAAGAGAAGTAACTTTAAATGTTTATTAAATCATTTCAACATGTTTTCTGAAATTTATATCTCATTTAATGTATTTCCACACATCAAGTTTTCTAATATATGTTCCCTATAGATAATAGATGTCCCCTATAAATTAATCAAGAGAACATGATCAAAATAAGTACACTCTTTCCCATGTGTGTTATCGCAATGCCTGCTTTCTCATGACTGGATTGCCTGATCCCCTCTGAACCATGCTGTGCCTTTTTTAAAAAGCGCTTTATTGGGACAGAAGTCACATGCCATGAGATTCTCCCATTGAAAGTGCAGGGCTCAAGGGGTTAGTAGCTGCGGAGTTCGGCCAGCACCACCCCTGTCTAAGTGTGTGTGGAGGGAAGACGGTGTCAGGGCAGTGGTTCTACTCCTCTGCGAAGTCCTCAGATTTTACCAGGACAAGGGAATCAACCTCCATGTCAGGAGCTGGCCAACTTTTCCTCTGGAGGCCCGAGAGTGGCTGTTTTCAGCTTCTCTGTCCCGCTGGCTCTGCTCCACCTGGGGCTGCAGATGGTCTGTACCTGGGCCAGCAGGGCCGGGTGCCAATAAAACTTTTTCATAAAACCAGGGAGGGACTCCATTTAGCCAAGCCCTACCCAGGACTGCTGCCTTGGTTTTCTGTGAGCTAATCTTGTGTGATGCTTTAAAATATTCACCCCATAAAAAATGCAAATAAATAAACCATATTACCTCCCCCTCCTCCCAAAAAAGAATTAAAAATTTAAAAAAATTTAAAAATTTAAAATGTCCATCCCTGCTGTTTTCTGTATGTTCCACCTTCCGCAGCGGCTGCTCTCCCCGCCTTTGCCCCTCCAGTTAATCTAAAAGGATGCGTATTAGCTTACATTTCACCAGCAGCTAACCACGCACGTATACTCACTGCGCGACCTTAGTTTTGCCAGTTACCATCATCTGTGGAATGGCAGCTACCGATTCTGGCCATACAAGATGACTATATGCAACTAACGTCGCCTGCAAACACGGCGCTCGATTGAGAAACGGCAGGAGAGCCAACCTCAAATTCACAAAAGCAGCCAGTTATGAAATCAGTTCCAAACTCAAGAGGGCACCTAAAGTAACTCTGAAGTTCGTCTGCAATTATACTCGGGATAGTCAGGAATATATATATATATATATATATATTTTAAGATAAGAAACTCATATTGCCAGGTATTGAAATCACTCTAACTTTAGAAGGTACATTAAAACTGGAGGCTGGGGTAGGCAAACTCCCAGAAAAGCCAGAAACAGACCCCTGTGTAAGTAAGCAGCATTTCTGATCTGCGCAGAGGGGCTGTACGGCTGCAGGGGGCAATTCACTGATTATTTAAAAAAGACAAATTTCTGTAGAGCCTTACCTCACACCACAGGTGGAAATTGAACTCTCTAGTTTATCTAGTGTTTAACATTGGAAAAAAAGGAAAAAGGGGGTGTAGAGGTGTAGCTCAGTGGTAGAGCGTCTGCTTAGCTTGCACGAGGTCCTGGGTTCAATCTCCAGTATCTCCATTTAAAAAGAAAATGGAGAATCTGAAGAAAACAGAGGTTTTCATACTTACATAAAGGCCTTCCACAGCCCAAGTTTCTAAGCTCATCAGCAGGGGTAGAAAGACTGACCAAAAATATGAAAGTTCAAGAGTAAGGGAAAAGTATGCCAAAATGATCGTAAACCAAGTTAAAGGCAAACGAGAAACCAGGAGAAATTTGTGTAACACACATGACAGATTACATGTAGGCAAGCTTTTATAGATAAGTATGTGAAAAACATTTACAAGCCGACACGTAAAAGGTGTTTATAAGCTGGTAAGGAAAGGACCACTTCCCAGGGGAGAAGTGGACAAAGGATAGGAGTTGGTAATTTAACTAACTGGTCAACAGGGACTTACTTATAATAAGGATGGTCCCTGTCAGGCTGAGAAATGACTCAAGGACCAATATCCAGGGCTGAGAGGAAGATGGAAACCCAGGAAACAGGTTTTTTCTTTTTGGTGTGGGGAAATAATCAGGTTTATTTATTTAGTTTTAGAGGAGGTACTGGGGATTGAACCCAGACCTTCTGTATGCTAAGCATGCGCTCTACCACTGAGCTGCACCGTCCCCCCAGGAGACATGCTGATGGAAGTGTAAGTTGGTTTCCCCTTTCTGCAGGGCAACACACAGCACATCAGAAGCCCCCTGCAATGTAATTTCCCTCTGATGCTGACACCAGTCTTGGCGGTCACCTGCGTCAACAGTTAAGGATGTGTATAAATACTCAGCTGGAGGGATACGTATCGTAGCTGTGAAACAATGAACAACCGGGCGGGGCTTCATTACGTTAGGGGACACCCCTCGAAGCATGATCTCAGCAGAGAGACAAGCATATCTGAGGTTTTCAAACCCTCCCTCTGTGCCCCCAGGGCCAACTCCCCGCCTCGCGTTGGGCGGTCAAGACGGGGACCAGCTATCAGACTCTGGAGTGGAGAGCATGGGTCTAGGACCATGCCTGCTCCATCCAGTCCGGAAACCTCTAGCGCAGAGGGCTCGGATCTTCTCAGATGTCCTGCTGGTAGTTGTCGACTTACTGGAAGAACATCTCTTACGGGCCCCCCGGAGGCTGCCTCCAGGCTGTCCTGCCCTTCTTTGTCAGGCCTGTTGGGATGAGGCAAGTCCACGGTCATTCCTGAGGGGCAGCCCCTCCCACGTTGGCCAGGACCAGCGGGTTTTGACCGAGCCAGCTAGCTGCTTCCTTCCACCACCAGGCCAGACTTCCAGACACCAGCCCCTGCCCCCCTTACCTCTTCTGGTTGGACACGTTTTGGGATGAACCATCCTGTGAGAATGAGCGAGTCTCAGGCCCGTGGAGGGAGGAGTTGCTCAGAAGTTGGCCTGCCTAATTCTTGCATTCCAGGCAGCCCAAGTCAGCGGGTCGCAGGCATTCTGTGTACAAAACATTTCCTTCTGAAGGGTGTATGAGTTTCCTGTGGCTGCTGTAGTAAGTCACCACAAACGCTGTGACTTAAATAATACACATTTATTCCCTTAAAGTTCTGGAGCTCACAAGTCCAAAATGGGTTTCACGGAGCTCAATTCAGGTGTGGGCGGGGCTCGTCCCTCCTGAGGCTCCAGGGAGAACCGGCTCCTGCCTCTTCCAGCTTCTAGAGGCGCCACATCCCTGGCTCGCGGCCCGCCCTCCATCCTCACCGCCAGCAGGGCAGCATCTTCCCGTCTCTCTGACTCTGACCTCCCGCCTCCCTCTGATGAGGACCCTGTGATGGCACGGGGCCCCCCTGGGGAATCCAGGGTCACCCCCATCCCAGGGGCCTTAACTTAACCCCACCTGCAGAGTCCCCTCTGCCTGGTGAGGTAACATGTCCTCAGGTCCTGGGATCAGGATGTGGACGTCTTCAGGGGCTGTTGTTCCAAATAACAGTAACAGCTCCTCGGATTTTAAACTGGTCCTGGAAATCTTTGTGGTGCATTTGCAAAATCAAAGGGTAAGGAACTGGCTTCTTTGGAAGGTGTTTCCAAGTAACAGAGAATTCATGCTGGAGATACTCTCCCTCCGACGGGGACGGCGCGCCCTCTAGGGGCAGGAAGCTCCACGCTGGGCTGGAGGCCACCCGCCAGGCACAGGCCCCAGCCAGCCTCGCAAAGGACCTTCCGGCTACGGCCGACCTCCTGCTCCGCCGTTAAGTTTTCTGTTTGAAAGGGGCCCCTGAGAGTAACTGATCCCATCTTTCACACGTAAGAAAAAGTTCTGAGGTAAAGTAATCACAGACCAAGGTCGCAGGCCAGCGAGGACAGGGCTGAGACAGAAGCCACCCCTGTCTGTTCCCTCTCATTCTGTTCTTCTGCACACAGTTCAAAGTTTTCTGGAAACTTCTTTTTTTATGTAACAAAGAGGCAGACAGAATCACGCGTGTTCAGTGCTGAAGGCAAGACGAGACACAGCTGGAGCGCGGAGGGAGGTGGGTGCCTCTCCACCTGTTCTCCAGTCACCTGTCTTAGTCGTCCCGCCCTGCACTCCAGGAAATTCTGGCCCCACCCACACTGCACGCACGGTTATCTACTGGGCGGGCCACCAACCATGGTGACATCTAAGATTTCCTTGCCCCTGGGGACGAGGGCACCCTGGTGACAATGGTGGCAACATGTCCCAATGCCAGGCCCTCCCGCCAGAAATACAGAAATAAGCAGCAACTGCAGGTCAGGAGACAGTACAGTTTATTCTGCTGATCGTGTGGGAACACGCTGGGGTGAGGGAGGGGGCAGGGGACCCTCTGTCCTCCCGTCCCACCTCCTTCCCCCACCTGGCCGGTGACCTGGAGGGCACAGTGGTTATGGCATTTGGTCATGGTTCTGCATTTAAAAGGAGCTACATTCGATCAGCCGATCAGCCGGTTTCCCGAAGTCCTTCAGGGCCACCTCCCAAGGCCTCCGAGAGCCGGACTCCAGCGGCTTCTGAAGGGACAGAGGCCCAGGTCGCGTTAATTGCACTTGATCTGTGTTGGTGTTGGGTGGTGGCGGTGACCCCCTCAATGTGAGCATCCCAGACACCCAGAGGTACTCAGAGTCTGTGTGGCCTGAGGCAGAGGCCACCCAGGATGCCTTTGGCGGGGGGCGGGGGGCGGGCGGGGGGCGGGGCTGGGCGTGGCTTCTGTGGCCACCGCAGTGCGGTCCCACCTCCCGAGGCTCTGCGGGGAGATGGTGTGGGGTTTTGGTCCTGTAGCCACAGGGGTGCCGCACCCCAGAGGGCTTCAGCGTGAAGTTGGTGGGCATGTGCAAAGGCCGGTTCTAGCGAAACATTCGGTGAAACTCAAAGGTCCCAATCCTGGAGGAGAGGCGTTCCATGGAGTCATCCTGTCGTTTGTGACACAAAGGGGACATTTTTCCAGGGAGGGGCACTCACTGTTTGTAGGTAAAACACGCTCCCCTCCCCTGTAACATCTCATGGCAGTGGTAAATGCAGCCAAGGATTCAACCCTTCACGGGACACGAAGGGGCCACAGGGACGTGGGATGCGGGCGTGGGCTCGAGAAGCAGGCAGACGGGCTGAGCCTCTGGGAGGAACCGGGGAATGGAAGTGGGCTGGGGAGGCTGCGGGGAGGACGGAGCCTGGCCGCTGGGAACCGGACTCGGGGCCAGGGCGTGGATCACCTATCCCAGCCTCGATGGTCAGGCCCCAGGGCCCCAGACCGAGCAGGCTGCTGAGGAGACAGGCCCCAGGTGGGTGGCCGGAGGCCCGGCCGCAGCTCCAGCCTCGAGGCAGGTGCAAGTGGTTTACAAGCGAAGTGGGTTCTCCTGGTTGCTCACAACGCACAGAATCGCAGAGTTCAAGTTCAGCCTCCCCCGAGACAGCAGAGACAGGCTCAGGGAGGCCAGGTGCCATGGCGTGGGGCTCCACAGCTGCTGCCACCTTGGAACTGAAGCAAGGACACAACCCCAGCGGCAGAGCTCGCTGGATCAGAACACATGGGTCCCGGTTCCGGAGATACAGCTCCAGAGTCGGAGTGTCCCCCAGGTGCGGCATTGGTGACAGCAGGGCCGCGGGCTCTCAGTGGCACATCCGTGCGGTCATTTCTTTCTGTTAGGAACAATCAGCACAGCAGATACCCACATCAGGAAACCACAGGCAAGAGGGAGGCCGGGGGGCACGGTCTCAAGGGCCCACAGGCCTCGTTTAACAGAGGCCTCACAGAGAGCAGGACGGCCAGCAGCTGCGCCGCAGGCCGGGGCGGGGGGTCTGCCTCCAGGAAGGGCTCTGAGCGCCAAGGGGGGAGAAGAGGGGTATGCCACCGAGGTGAAGAAAGCAAGTGCGAGGGCACAACACGTGTAGTGCCTGCTGAGCTGAGAGTCCCACAAAGCGAGCCGTGTAAAGCGGCACCCACTCTGCAGCTGCGCCCAACCCCCGCTTCTATCTCGTTCCAGAACATTCCTTGACCCCAGCATAAAACCCCTTCCCCACTTGGCATGTGCACTCAAACTTTAACTCTGGAAACTCGCTAACTGATAGGCAGGGCCTGTGAGGGAACACACAAAAGTGAAACAGTTACACGAAGATGTTTTGAGAAGTTTCTGAAGGGGGACGCAGAGTTCGGATCTCAGTCTCCCTGGTCCCGGCGGGCCCTGGGTCGTTCCAGCACTTCCGACCTGGGGAGATGCCCAGAGAGGGGCACGGAGGTGCTCCCACACCCCTATAATCACCCTGGGGGGTGTTCTCCACCCTGGTGAACAGTGGCTGCAGCTGGTGGGCACTAGGAGAGCAGCCACCTGTGTCCTGTGACTCGCAGGTCCTGCTCAAAGCCACTGGGGACCGCCGTGGCACAGCCCGGCTCCACGTCACAGCCCAGGTGACCTGAACCATCCCATCTCCAGGGTGGGGTCAACAGTGGCCAAAGCAGCAAATCCCCCGAGACAGATCAGATTAGTGATTGCAGGGGCTAGGGTGACAGCTAATTGGGGTGGGGCTGCTTCTGGGGGATGGAAGGTTCTGGAACTTATCAGAGGTGGTGGCTGCACAGTCTGTGAATGGTCTGAACACCACTGAATTGTTCACCTCACAACGACTGATTCTACATTATGTAAATTTTACCTCAATTAAAACCAGAGCGGGTAGGGAATAGCTCAAATGGCAGAACATGTGCTTAGCATGCATGAGGTCCTGGGTTCAATCCCCAGTGCCTCCTCTGAAAATAAATAAATCTCCTTACCTCCTCCCACACACACAATTTTTAAAAATTAAAACAGAAAAGCCTCCCGTGCGAGAGTGGGCATGGCAGGAGGGTGTGGCGGTGGGGGTGGGGGCTCCAGGGAAAGCGGGGGCAGCTGCAGGCAGGAGCCCCCCAGGACCGGGGTCTGGTGTCACTGGGGGCGCCCCCAACAGGGGTGGGGACAGGAGGAACCCGGCTCACCAGCGGCTCCAGCTCCTTGGTGTCGATGAGGCCAAACTCGGTGACAAAGTAGTAGAAGTGCTTGTAGCAGGTGTTGACGTGGGCCTCGGAGCCGAGCTGCGCGATGCGGTCGAAGTGGTGGATGTAGACGTGCACGAACACGCGGAAGAGCCGGGACAGGATCTTCCTCACCACCTGCAGGAAGTTCCTGGGGAACGGCGTGCCTGGGCGGGCGGACGGGGGTGGGGGGCGGCAGGGCGGCTCAGCGGGGGCCCGCCGGCCCTCCCCGCCGCCGGCTGCTCCCCCCACAGCTCCCGGGGCGCGACCAGGGATGCTCACTGGTAAAGCCCGGCCGCGGGGCCGGCCCTCACGGGACGCACCCCCGGCCTTGCCGGCGCCAGCTCAGAGCCAGAGCGCCCAGCCAGCGGGGACCCGCCGCCCGCTCGGCCTGGGTGAGCCCACAGGCTTCTGTGCGTCTGTTCCTAGCTACGTGTATTTTCTGTGTAGAACGGGACAACTCAGACAAAACGTTTTTTGACATTTGGTATTTTTCACTTAATGTATTCATACCTCTCCCTGTAAACGTGTTTCACTGTTACCACTTAAATCTGAACTTAACTGCCTGTATACAGTAGACTGTAACTCCTCCTAAGACTGAACTTAATATTTTCTTTCTATTTTTAAAGTCACAGCACAACACACACACCCCGTAGGACTCGCAGACCCAGCGGCCCTGAGGGGGCCGGCCCCCACCCACGTCCTCTCCTCCCACAGGACAGACGCCTCGTGCTCACTCCGTCTGCCCAGTGCAACCGGGCAGGGGGCCTGGGCCCAGGGGTAGGACGCGTGGAGCCGCCAGCACCGCGGGGACAGGCACGGTGCGCCGGACACGCGCTCCTGGAAGACGGAACCGCC
Source organism: Camelus ferus (assembly GCF_009834535.1). Taxonomy (NCBI): domain Eukaryota; kingdom Metazoa; phylum Chordata; class Mammalia; order Artiodactyla; family Camelidae; genus Camelus; species Camelus ferus. Next base: position 26,066,676 of record NC_045717.1, on the reverse strand, counting down.
AGCCCCTGGACGGCGCTGCGTCTCCCGGCCCTGAGGTCGGCGAGGAAAGGCTCCAGAGACATCCAGGCAAGTGCCTGGAGGTGGGCGAGTGGGGAGGCTCCCACGCTGTGTCTGCGGTGGGACTGGGGACAGCCCGCACCCAGTCCGGGATGGGAGACGAGCCCGCGCGGAAAGGCTGCCGGCGCGCCGGGGCGGAAGGCAAGCGGGAAAGAGAAGCTCCCCACCACCAGGCGTCTACCCGGCTTCCGTCCTGCTGCGCCAGGTGCCCCAGGCCAGGCGACCCCTCCCGGCCTGAGCAATGATGGGACTTATATTCTGTTGTCCCGAAGCCCCTGTGAACGTCTGTTCCAGGCAACATGGCCCAGCGGCTCCTGGGGGTCTACGCGCAGAAGGTGCGGTCAGCATCAGCGAGGCCTCTGGGTTTTCTCCCAAGATCCCTCGGGAGGAATGCCTGACCCTCGAGACACCACGTTCACGGGTGTCTGAGGCGCACATGCTGTCAGTGAAGACCTTTGAAAACCACATGGTGGGACATCGCCTCCAGGGCGGGGGACCCCCATAAGGGAAAGCCGTCTAACAGCCACAAATTCAGGGGCGCACAGAGCGCTCAGCGGCAAGGAAGGCGACGGAGCGCACGGGTCGGCTCCAGCTTTGCCGGGTCCTGGGCCTGACGTGGCTGGCACCCCATCCCCTGCTCCTCTCTCCTGCAGGGGGTGCCAGGAGACATCCCACCCTGGGGGTAGGTGGGGCAGCAGCCCTGTAGAAGGGCCTAGAAACGAATCTTCCAGAACTGCACTGCCCACACTTGCAACCATGCTCTCACATGGGGTCATGAGTCCCGCCCACTGCCTGCTTCTGTAAATAAAGTTTTACTGGAATGCAGGCCTACTCCTCACGCACACTTGTCTGTTTATCTATCATCTAGGGTGGCTCTCAGGCTACATGCAGACCGGGTAGCCCACACGGACCACCTGGGCTGCGAAACCAGAAAGACCTACGACCGGGCCCTCCACGGGGAAGGCTGTGGACCCCGCCCTTTCTTTGCCTGGCCACAAGTCTAACCTTGAGGGGTGCGTGGCAGGCTCTGGTCCTGAGAAGCACCACAGATGAGCAAAGAAGCATTTCAGTCCGCTTGCCGGGCCGGGGGTCATAACAGGCCGAAGGGCCCTGAAGAGCTTCCAGTGTAGCTGGCCCTGAGGTCTACGGACAGGGCTAGAAGGTGCAGCCTGGGCCAGGCGGGCCCCAGGGAAGGCGGGAGCAGCCCCAGAACCCATGATGTGTTTGTGCACCAGAGCCTGACCCTCGCTGGGCAGCTGGGTAACGACCACCAAACTCACTCGTCTCCTTGTTGTGGTGGCCTCTTTGGTAAGATGCCTGGAATTCGCCTTCTGGGAGCAAGGAGCTGACTAGAGGCACTCGGGGCCCGAATTCCCGGATGTGGGCCCCTCAGGAGCTGGGGCTAGGGTTTAGGGGGTCCCAGCAAGGCTGTGAGTCAGAACAACAGGGAGCACGTGCAGACTCAGACCCCGAACCTGATGGGGACTGCCCAGGAATCTATTTTGGGATGGCCTTTTCCCAAGTGGGTCCCTGCAAGCCCCCCCACCAGATCCAGCCCTGTTCACTGTACAGAGAGTGGGGTTTGGGCGGGGGCGGGGGTGCTGAGAAACTCTGCCAGGCACAGAGCCTGCCTGCGGCCAAGGGCCAACTTGCTAGGACACTGTGACGACCTGGTGACATGGGAACAGCATCTGCTGAGCCTCCCGGGGCCGCTGTGACAAGTTACCACTACTCAGTAGCTCAGGACAACGCGTGAATTCTCCCACAGTTCCAGAGGCCAAGAGCCCCCAGGGCACCCCAGGCCCAAGCGGAGGTGTGGGGGTGGCTCCTCCGGAGGCTCCAGGGAGAATCCCTCTCCTGCCTTCTCTGGGCTCAGGACCCCGTCCTCCACTGTCTCACCGCCTTCCATCCTGCTGTGTGTCTGCCTCCCGCAGGGCCCCTGCGATGCCATTTAGGGCTCACCCAGATAATCCAGAATAATCTCCCCATCTCAAGACCCTTAACTTGAAGCCAAACGTGGTCCCTCCACACACGGGAGCATCACTCAGCCACGAAAAGGAGAGCAGCCCTGACACCCGCTCCCACGGGGACGGACCCTGAGATCACGAGCTCAGGGAGAGAAGCAGACACAGAAGGACACACAGCGTGTGACTCCATGGACGTGGGACGTCCAGAACAGGCCAGTCCGCAGACACACAGAGGGGCTCCTGGCTGCCAGGGGCTGGGGAGGGGGTGCTTTCGGGGGGACGGAATTAGAGCTGACAGGTGCACAAGGCTGTGAACGTACTAAAATGCCACCGAACTGTGCACTTTCAGGGGGCGGCTTCCAGGGTGGGTGGATTCTATCCTGATAAAGCTGTTACTAAAAAGCCAGAGGAGCGCGTGGTGCCCGCCTGCCCACCGACTCACCGACGCTGGTGGGGAAGACCCCCTCGTCGTTGATCTGCAGCTCGATCCAGTCCATGAGCAGGTCCATGTACCGGGGGGCCGACAGCGCCGTGGGCCGGCGGAAGCGGTGCTCGTCCTGCCAGCGGTACTCGTACTTGGGGCCGCCCGACATGATGGGGCAGGAGCGCTCGGTGCAGCCGTCGCTGATGGTGCCGTAGATGAGGTTGACGCGGTTGAAGAAGTCCACCACGTGCACGGCCACCCAGTCGTTGAGCTCCTCACCGGCCGGCAGCTGCACGGCCAGCTTCAGGTCCAGCCCCGCATTCAGCGATGCCTGCGCCTTCTTGTGCAGCTCGAAGCGCTGGGTGCCTGGCTCGAACTTGCGCTTGGGCCGGAAGGTCTTGTCCTTGTTGAAGACTTGCTTGAGGAAGGGGTTGGACATCTTGCCCACACTCTACAGGCGGCCTCCAGGCAGGCCTCTGCAGGGACGGCCAGGTGGGACGCTTGAGACAGGACGGTTGCCCCAGACCTGGAATACACAGAGGAAGACTCATCGCCTGTCCCCTGAACCCTGTTCTGGAAGCACCAGTGGGTGGACTGGGGACGCTCCCTGGACGTGTGGTTTTGAGTTTCACCAAAAGGATGCAGACTGCCCCGGGCACGTCTGCCTGCCTTAGAGCAGACGCTGAGCTGGGCCCCCCACAACTCAGAGCTGGTGGCATCCCCTCCCCGCCCGGGGGCTTCCTGTAAAGCAAGAGAGAGCGCGCGGAGACCCGCACTTGGGCCGAGGCTGACCCCAGCAGGTTAAGTGGTGGCCTCTACAAAGAGACGTCCACCTCCCTGGGACCCAGGAGCGGGACCCCATCAGGAGAAAGCGTCTTTGCAGACGCGACTGAGTTAAGGATCCTGGGATGCCCTCGTCCGAAATTATCCGGGGGGCCTGAGATCCAATGACGAGTGTCCCTGTGAGAGCAGACAGACATGGGGAGGCTGTGTGATGACAGACTCAGGGACGGGGTGATGACTCTACAAGCCGAGGGACACCGAGGACTGCTGGCACTGGTAAAGCCTGGAGAGAGGCCAGCGACGGGTGCCCCCTCAGAGCCTCAGGAGGAAGCAGCCGGATTTCGGGCTTCTGGCCTCCAGAGCTGGGAGGGAATACATTCCTGTTTTATCTGTTCCTCCCTGTGTCTCCTGTCCGAATCTCATCACTGGTTCGGGGCCCACTGTAACCCAGTGAGATCTCATCCTACCATTCTGACATCTGCAAAGACTCCATTTCTGATGGTGGTTATGAATTCCGGGGGACACTAGATGGTCACCCCAGTGGACCACTAAGTGAAGACTCTTCCACGAGCTGGTCCAGTCTTGTGACACCCGTCTCTGGGGACAAGGCCCTGGCGTGGGGGCTGCCCCTGCTGTGACTGCATGACCCCCCCAAGCTCCTCCCCAGCTCCTCCCCGCGCCCAGTCTCCCCTGTTTGGTGGGGAGAGGCTCACACTCGGGACCAGTCATGGCGCCAGCCCTGTCACCACCACGGCTGTGACTAGCCCGCCGCCCCTTGCTCTCCGTCTGTGGCCTGGGTGGATGTGCCTTCCCGAGGGGGTGGACATGGCTGGGACAGAGCGGGGGTGGGGGTGGGGCTCCCGGGAGCTCCTCCAGGAGCGGCTGCAGAAGGGAAAGTCAGCTCGGAGGGGAAGTGGAAGCAGACGCCTCTGCCCACCCAGGGCCAGGCCCCCTGGTTTAGTAAGCACCCGCTTACCCACTACCTGATACTAAACCCCTGTTCGGGATGCCCCATGTCTGCAGTGGGCCTCATGTCCTTCTGCAGAGACCCCTCACCCCCAGAGAATGGATGTCAGCGCCAGGTCGACCTCGGTGACAGAGAAGCAGTTCCAGGCAGGCGGGGCCCGAGGCTGGCGAGTCTGGTCATCCCGGCAGCGCACGGGACTGGGGACCCAGGCGGAGGGACCGGGAGTGGAGGGCGGCACCAGTGCAAGGGCTGAGTCACCACCGCCACATCCTGGAGCCTGGTGTCTCCTCCAGCCCAGTCCTTCCACACCTTGTGGGGCGGGAAAGAAGAGTGTCTCCCAGAGGCCCAGGGCTCCCAGCTCTGCCTTCAGGCAGACGCCTCTAGAACTGGGATCAAGGGGGGCCTCGGCCGTCGCCGGGGTCAGACGGGAACTGGTTCCAGGAAGCAGTCTGGCTGGACGCGCTGCCTTCCGAAAGCCTTTGGCTTAATTCCAGAAACAGACAGATACTGCGAAGTGCTGGGACCCATGTTCTAGCCCAGGGGACACTGCCCGGGGCGTCAGAGCCCGGGCAGCAATGCAGAAGCTGACTTAGGAGAATTTAAAACAAGAGTTTGCTCCAGCCTGAAGGGGGATGGCACTGGAGCTGAGCCTCTAGAGCGACTCCCTGCGGGGCTGAAGGGGCGTTGAGGGCGGAGCGACCCCCTCCCTGAGAGGGCTCAGCAGTATCCGGCATGGAAGCCTCCCTGCCCTGGTCAGGGCGGAGGACCTGGCCGGCAGAGTGACGGCCCCAGAGACACCCTGCCCTGGTCCCGGGACCTGAGGACTACGTCACCTCATGGGGCAGAGGGAATCCTGAAGGTGGGACTGGGTTAAGGCCCCTGGGATGGGGGTGACCCTGGATTTCCTGGGGGCCCTGTGTCCTCACAGAGTCCTCATCAGAGGGAGGCGGGAGGTCAGAGTCAGAGAGAGACGGGACGCTGCCCTGCTGGCGGTGAGGATGGAGGGCGGGCCGCGAGCCAGGGATGCGGCGCCTCTAGAAGCCGGAAGAGGCAGGAGCCGCTTCTCCCTGGAGCCTCCGGAGGGGCCAGCCCCGCCCAACTCTGGACTGAGCCCAGGTCAGACTCGTGACCTCCAGCACCATGAGAGCTAACCAATCTGTGTGCCCCTGGGCCACAGTCTCTGGTGACTTATTACAGCAGCTGCAGGAAGCTCAGACAGAGGCCAGGCAGACAGCCCAGGTGGGCGCCAGGCTGGAGACCTCACAGCTGACTGAGCTGGGTCGCTCAGGCCCTGCCCACGCGCGGGCCTGGAGCCCCCAGGCCTCCGCGACTGCAGGCGAAGCTCCTTCACACTTCTGGGCCCCACTGGACAGAGTGCTGGAAGGTCAGCTCAGGGCAGCGGGAACTCGCCAGTCACAGAAGCTGAGCATCTGGGGACGGAGCCGGGGGTGGGAGGAGACCCAGTGAAGAGGGGAAGGACCCCCTACACGAGGGTGGCTGCTAGCCAAAAGGAGAATCGCGGTGCTGGTGAGGACACGGGGCGGTCGGAGCCCTCCTGCACTGCTGGTGGGGACATAAGCTGGGGCAGCGCTGTGGACAACAGTCTGCTGGTTACAGAAACACCGAGTTACTGTCTCACCCAGCAGTGCACCCCTCAAAGCCCACCTGAGAGAAGTAAGAACACATGTCCCCACAAAAACCTGTACACACACATGCCCAGCAGCTGACTCACAATAGCCAAAAGGTAGAGACACCCAAACGCCCATCAGCAGGTGAACTGATCCACACACTGGGACATCACTCAGCCGCGAAAAGGAGAGACGCACTGACGCTCGCTCCAACAGAGAGCACGATGCTCAGCGAAAGAAGCAGACACAGAAGGACACATAGTGTATGACTCCTTGCATGTGAAACCTAAGTGTCAGTGAGGCACTCAGAGCAAAGCTCGGAGCAAAACAGAGCCCCCCACTTTACAGATGGGAAGACTGAGGCCCAGACTCAGCACTGCTGACATCAGGGCCAGTCCTGGGCACTGGCGTGTGTGTGAGGCAGGCTCCCTGGTGCCCCCTGAGTCCTGAAAACCACAGCTGTCTCCTGAGGGCAGAACCACCCCAGGTGAGAACCACTGAGTTAGAAGAGCTTGACTCAGTACTAACTAGTTAGTGATCGGTAAGTCAGAGTTAAGCCACACAGCTGGTGGCAGGAGGAGCTGTAGTTCACACTCCGGCCAGACAGGTGAAGCCTCGCCCCTTGTGCCGGGCCACCTGCCCCCACGGCCCCCGCCCTCCACTATTCAGGCTTCCACCCGTCTGACCCCAAAGCCAGGGCCAGGTACCCCCCCCGGGCTTGGACTGCTCCCTCACAGGCCCCTCTGCATGCCTGCAGAGCTGGTGTGGGTGCTTCCAGCTCCCACTCTCCCTGTTTCTGTAGGGTGGGCACAGCCCCAGGTGCCCAGGGCCTGGACAGCAGGAACGGGGTCCCTCTGAGAATGGGGTACAGCCAGAAACTTGCCACCTGCTGGCTTCTCTCCTGACATGGAAAGACCCGACAGGCTCAGCCTTAGACCCCCACCAGGAGGCACTAATTAAAGGGACCCTGAACCCGCCCCGACCCTCTGTGCCGAGGGCATGTGAGCCGGACGCGCCAGGCGGGGACCCTGCGGCCCAAGGGGCCCTGAACCTGCCCAGGTGATTCACCTGCAAGCTGAGCATCTCTCAGGCCACCCCGGGCACTGGTCCTGCTAGAGACGAGAGTCGCCCCTTCCAGCGCCTGCCACCTGCTGGTGCCAGGGAAGGCGATGTCTCCTGTGCGACTTACTTCGGCCCTGCACGCCCTTCCGCAGGAGCGGAGCGCGGCCTGAATTTGGCAAGGAGAAGACAGAGCGGGGCGGAGCTGCAAGCAAAGCCCCCGGAGCCGCTTCTGTGTGGCCCGCCCATCCGGGCTCCTCACCCGCCCTGCAGCTGGCCTGCCAGCCCCTGAGAAATCACACCGCACAGAGAAACGCAGCCCGCCCGCCAGGGACCAGCTGCTGCCTCCTGGTTCTTTTGGGGCCTCTCCAGGGACAGTTTTGGGGGTTTAATCCCCGACGACGTCACCTATGGACATGTGCCCTGCCCGACAGGAGAGGGTGGGGGCTCCACGGGCCTGCTGACCACGTCTGCCTACAGCCCTTCATGCCCTGCACCAGCGCCACGCCAAGATCGTTCTGGAAGATGGGGCGGTGCGGTGGAAGGGGCCTGTAAGGTTCCTGCCTGCCTTTCTTTCGCCTCAGAAAGTAGATTTTTTTTTTTTTAAGTGGAAGCAATGATTTTCTGAAACACTTCCTGGATGGGCAGAGTTCCCATCAAAAGCAAACAGCTTTCTATTAGAAATACACTCCCATGGTGGAGAGGTGGCCGGCCGCCAGAAAGCGCCTTTTCCTGAGAAGCATGCAGGAGGCCAAGGCACCGGGAGACGCCCCCACGCTGCCCCAGGTACCGTCTCTGGGGCTCCTTTCTCCTGGCTCTTCCTAGAAAGCCCCCAAGGACGGCGCTGGGGAAAACCAGGACAGGCTTCTTGGAATCCAGCGCGAAGGGCTCCCTCCCCTAGGTTCTTCCTGGAGATGAGATGTGTGTGACACTTCGAAACTCCCAGAGTGGCCAAAGTTCAGATGACAAAGCTCCCCTGCCCCAGCACACACCCACCCTCCCTTCTTTTTCTGAAAACAAAACACAGTTCCTGTAAGCAACTGCCTTGGGGGGGGGGCACGCCGCACCTTGGCCCAGTCGCCACTTCCTTCCGGTGCCTCCACATCCTGCCTGGGCTGCGACACTTACTGTCTGGGGACAGGCCCCAACCTCCGAGGTCGGTCCTACATGTTCCGGATCGATCGGCATGTAAACCTGGGCCCCTGGCCTGGCAGCCTGAGTGTCTGGCTGGAAGATGCTCGAGGCCCAGGATCTGTCCTGTTAGAGGTGGTTGTGCCCCACGGCTGTCTCTCAACATCTAAATGTTTATTTTTATACACTGCAACGGCTCCCTGGGTGGGGAGGCAGCCCGCCGCCCTGCAGGACACACACGAAGACCAAGGTGCTCTGGAGGGGTTCTGTGTGTCCCAGCCTTCCTGATGATGTTTTTTTTAAAAACAAAAACCAACTGAGACACAACTCACATACGATAGATTCCATCCTTTCAAAGCACACAGTCCAACGGGTTTTAGTCAGATCAGAGTGTGTAACCGTCACCACTCTCTAATTCCAGGACATCCTCCTCGCCCCACAAGAAATGCCGTGCCCGTCAGCAGTCACCTCCTACCCCCCTTTTATGGGCTGAGTCACGTCCCCCAGAAAGACATGTTCAAGTCTTAACCCTCGATCCCTGTGAGGGAACCCTGCTGAGAAACGGGGTCGTTGCAGATGCAATTAAGACGAGGTCACACTGGAGGAGGGTGGGCGCTAAGCCACGGCTGCTGTCCCTACAAGAAGAGGGAGATGAGGACATGACACAGGGAGACAGCCATCTGACAGAGGCAGAGGCCGGGGACGTGTCTCCAGGTCAAGGAAGGACCACTCTGGCCGGCCGCGCCACAGGCTGGGAGAGCGGCGGCAAGGACCCCCCAGCAGGGCCTCCGGGAGCGCAGAGCCCACAGCAAGCGAGAGGGGCTGGGGTTCTGAATCTGGCTGTCTCCACTGAGACGGAGAGAGGGGTGCTGGGTGTGCCCCGGCCAGCGCTGCCGGTTCTCCTCCAACCCCTCCCTCCGTCTCAGTTCCCCGTGCGGACCAGCACGGATTTAGTGCTCAACAAAACGGGGCCTCGGGGAGACCAGAAGGGGAGAAACAGGGGGAGGTCATGGGTGGTGTGTCCCCCCGCAGGAGTCGTAACTCTTCCTCCTGAGGACTCGGCCCAAGGCTGTAAGAGCTGCGGCTCTGCGCTGACCAGCGTCCTGCGTGTCACCGAGGGGAAGACAAGAGAAGCGGCACCCCATATGCACCCCCACTTGCTGGCTGTCCAAGCTTCCTTTTAACATCAGGGTCGTCGGCACTCGCACTGACCCCAGTCTGCGGGGAGGGCGTCCCTGCTCGGAGCGCCGTCCATCAAGCATCGCAGTCTCTCCAGGCGCTGAGAAGAGCCCCAGCCTCGCTCCGCTACAGCCTTGGGTCTCAACGGGGGCGACTCTGCCCCAGGGGCCACGTCTGGGGGGCATTTGTGGTTGTCACGACTAGGGGTTCTCCTGGCATTGGGGGGGCCAGGGAAGCTGCGCCACACCCCACAGTACACAGAATGGCCCCCCACAGAGGATGACTGGCCCCAGGCGTCTCATTTGGGACTAAGGAGCTGCAGGAACGACCACTTCCCTCCCAGCACCCAGTTCCTGAAGTTGGATTCACCTCTCTGGCTTAAGCAATCTCAACCTCGAAATTCCAGGAAGTCAGGAACAGGGCTCACCAGCTGGGGCATGTCCAAAATTTCCCAGAGTAAAAACCCAAGTTCCAGGTCGGCTGCTTGGGGAATTTTTGTTAAACTTCCGTTTCGAGAAGCCCCGGGGAAGGGAGAGAAGCTCCTGGGATGGGATGATAGTTAATGGCTGACTTTTCCATGAACTTGGCTGGCTCTGGAACGTCATCACACATGAAACAGACCACCTTAAACTTGTTAGGAATACGAATCATCTAAAAAGTCCTGGAACTGAAACAGCACTTCCGCGAACCCCCTCAGGGACTAAAATAACCACTTCTGCTTTTGCTGAGAGAGGCGAACTTAGAACTCCACTTGTCGCAGCTATTTGGGGCGCCTGGTGTGCGAACACCACGCTCGAGAGTTTAAAGATGAGAAAGACAGTCTGTCCTTCAGGGAGACTGAAGTAAAAAGTAAACCACCAAGCCACGGAAAGACACAAGGAACCGTAAAGGCGCGTCACCAAGGGGAAGTGGGAAAAGCCTTTCTGAGAGGGCAACGCTGTGCTTCCAACGCTGGGACGCTCTGGAAAGGTCGGAGCAGAGCTATGGGGCCAGCAAAAGGGCCGGTGGTTGCGGGGGTGGGGGGTTTGTGAGGGAGAGCTGGACAGGTGGAGCCCGGGGGTTTCTGGGGAAGTGAGACTACTCCGTGTGATGAAATGACGGATACACGTCCGTATACAGTTGTCCAGGCCCAGAGAACGCACGGCACCCAGAGGGACCCTAACGCACACGGACGCTGGCTGACAGCGATGTGACAGTGTGGGCTCACCCCTGTCACAGACGCCCGCTCAGGCGGGGGTGCTGGTAACGTGGGAGGCGGCGCACACGTGGGGGCAGGGGTTAGACGGGAAGTCCCTGTGCCCCCTGCTCGGTTATACCGTGAGCATGAAATTGCTCTCAAAAAATTCAGTCTGTTGAGAGAAAAACTACAGCTGACACGAATTCACCAATTACAACACACCAAGCCCTTGGCTAAATCCTTTGAGTTGCTCACCCCATTTAAGAAATAGCTAAAGCCACAGACAGGAAGCAGAAAATGACGAACGCTAAGAGAGCAGGAGTGGGACATCTATTTGCCCAAAGACTAAATGCCGCGGAAGGCACTGAAGTGTAACGTACACCATGTGTGTAACTTCTTTTTGGTAGCCATGTTGGAAAGTAAAAAAAATGAAAAGAAACAGGTGGCTTTAACATTGCTAACAGTTTAACCCAAGAGCGCCAAAATATCATTTTAACACCATAACAAATATAGACAATATTAAAGAAATATTTTGTCCCCTCACCCCACACACACCGAGTCTCTGGAGACTGGTGCGGATTTTACACGGATGGCACATCCCGGTTTGGACCACTTTTCAGGCACTCCCTAGCACGCGAGGCCAGGGGCTGCTGCACTGGACCACTCAGCTCTGGAAGGTTTTAAAAGGGGGAAAACCCACCTGATGGAGGACGAAGCAATGGGATGGGTGCTGTTTGAGGTGGGTGCTGGATTTGGACCCTGGGAAGGGGAGAGCAGGTTCCAGTTTCGTGGTGAACAAGGGAGCCTCCGGAAGGGAGGAGAAAAACGGTGCCCTGGGGTGTGGGCAGGGGTGGAGCAGCCAGGACTTCCACTAGCTTCAGTCTGTAATCAGTACAACAGTCACTGACAGACTAAAACTTGGGGTGGGGAAGGGGGGGCGGATGGGCGCTCAGGACTTTGGTGGGGGGACTGCAGTGGCCCGTCCTGACATGGGCCAGGGCAGGATTCTTGGTATCGCTCAGCGCTGAGTCTGTAAAGTGGCCTCATAGGAGACTCTGAACTTTCTGCTGGGTGGAGGGAGAATGTAGAAGAAATGTAACAGAACAAGTCCAAAATCACAAAGTGCAGGCAGGCGGTTGGGTGTGAAATATGTGAGGTGCTTCTGTATCCTATGCCGAAATGTCATCCAACAGTGCGCTCTGAATGCATGCAGCTCACTGCAAATCAACCGAGTCTCTAAAAAATGGTTTAAAAAGAAAGATGCAAGGGGCAAAGAGCACAAGTGAATAAAGACTGGAGGACCCTCACCCACAAATGAGCGGTGGCTCTGGGTGGGAGCATCCCTGGCAATTTATTCTGCGCTTTGTGACCCTCTCCAGTGCGGAGATGCAGCCGTGAAGTCACCCAGCGGGCAGTGCGGACACGCCAACGCCTCCCGCCCAGCCCCTGCCCACTGCTCAGGGACTCTGGGGACCAAGAAGCAAGGGCCCTGCTTTCAAAGGGCTGGGGTCCGGTGGGCGTGGACCCTAAAATCCTGTGGACTTTCCATCCAAACCAGGAGGTGGGGTCCCGGTTAGCGACACGGCGAGAGGGGGTGACCCTAAAGTGACATCTGTAACCACCAGTTCGACCCAGGGCCGCCACAGCTCCTTCTCCTCCCCTCCTGAGCGCCCCGGCCTCCCGCCGCCCGCGTTCGTCCCGCGGAGGGACCCACCTGCCGCCCGCCGTTGGAAGGGCCAGGCCTACGCTCGCCGCCGCCCAGCGTCCACGGATCTGTGCCCGGCCCGCCGGCCAGCCCCGCCTCGCCGAGCGCTGCGCGCGACCGCCCCGCCCCCCCGCCGGACCTGCTTCCGCTCCCGGCCGAGGCCTCCCCGGAAGCGGAGGAGCTTGTACGGGAGGTGGTCGCGGGCGAGGAGCGCAGGCGGGGGCGGGGCTAACAGAGGGGTGGAACCTTATCTGGGAGTGGTGGTTCGTGGGCGGGGCCTGGGAGAGCGCCTTCAGTTGTCCGTTGCGGAGGCGGGGCCTACGTCGGGGGCGGGGCGCGAGCGCGGCCCAGGAGGGCGCCGATGGCGGGTGCGCGGCGGGGGGCGTGGCGCGGGAGGCGCCGTCGGTTGGCCGGCGGCGGGCAGGGGCGGGCCATGGCCCTGCTGCTGTACCTGGGACTGACAGCGGCGCTGGCCCGCGGCTGCTTGCACTGCCACGGCAACTTCTCGGAGAAGTTCTCCTTCTACCGCCATCACGTGAACCTCAAGTCTTGGTGGGTGGGCGACATCCCCGTGTCGGGCTCGCTGCTCACCGACTGGAGTCAGGACACAATGAAGGAGCTGCACCTGGCCATCCCCGCGGAGATCAGTGAGTGCCGGGGCCCCGTCTGGGCGCGCCCCTGGCCCAGCCAGATCCAGGACCGCGCCGCTCACACGCCTCCTCCCGTCCCCAGCCAGGGAGAAGCTGAACCAAGTGGCAAATGCCGTGTACAAGAAGATGGATCAGCTGTACCAGGGGAAGATGTATTTCCCGGGTAAGGGGGCGGCCGTCACGTGCGGGACACTGAGGCAGAGCTCACCCGCCCTGTCTGAGGCTGACCTCTCTTCTGCCTCCCTACCCCGTTAGGGTATTTCCCCAACGAGCTGCGAGCTATCTTCCGGGAGCAGGTGCACCTCATCCAGAATGCCATCATCGAAAGTGAGCAATTGAGGGCTGGGGGATGGAGAGTGCTGCCCAGGGCCTGAGGACCCAGGGCCACCGGAGTATGTGTCTCCTTCCAGGCTGGGGGTCCCAGGGCCAGGGTATGGCTAGGGCTGGAGTAATATGAAGAGGGCATCTGGCTTGTTGCAGCTGGATGTCAGAACTCAGGACAGAAAGAAGGGATGACACCTTGGGGAAGGGACCTTTTCATCCCGTGGATACCAAGGGGGCACCTTGAGGGATAAATCCCACCCTCCCCAGCCACCTCCCCCCACTGGTCCCTGGAGGCCCTGAGCCGTGGGTGGCCTGGGTGGGCTAGAGCAGGGGACAGGATAGGCCTACTAAGAAGGCGCCATCTGTGCTCTGGTCCCCCACAGGCTACATCAACTGTCAGCGTCACTGTGGTGGGTGAGCCTCTGTTCGGGTTGTGAGGTGCAGCTCGCAGCCCTGGGGCCCAGAGGGTAAGAGCCTGCTGCCGCCTCTGCTGTGTTGCAGGCGTCTTCCAGTATGAGACCATCGCCTGCACCAACTGCACAGACTCGCACGTCATCTGCTTTGGCTACAACTGCGAGTAGGGCTCAGGCGCAGGCAGATGTCTGTGCTGGGGGCCCCTGCCATGGGTTCCGAGACTCTCCATGGAGAGGCCCTCATCACCTGGGTGGGTGGATGGAAGCCCCCCAGCTGGACCCTGAACGTGGGCCATGCCCCCTCCACGTCCCGTGTTCCCGCAGGTCACCTGTGCAGTGGGAGACCGCAGTGCAGGGCCTCCTCCAGTACATGTGAGTTAGGGCAGCTGGGTTCTCGGAGGGGAGCCCCATCGAGGCCGCTTGGCCCGACTCCAAACGTGCTGTCATTGTAGGAATATGTGGCACAAGTAAGTTCCCCCTCCCCAAACCCAGCATGAGTTTTACGAGGCAGTGCGCGCTCGCACCCACAAGGGTGAGTATGGGCCAGGAGTCCTTGGGAGGGTCGCAGCCTCTTCCTCCGACAGTCTCTGAGTTCAGCCGGCACAAGGGGGGCACATCCTGGTTAAAGGGACCCCACAGCCTGGTCCTAGCCCTCTCCCAGGTGGGTGGCAGGGCGGTGGTCAGAGCTGGGGAGGCCCCCGTGGTGCATGTGCACCTCCACAGAGAGGCCTGAGGCCACGGGCACAGCTCATTCCCAAAGCTTGGAGGTAACCGGGGCCCTGTCATGTCTTTCAGACAGGACACCAACACGAGGTAAGGTCCCCAGGCCCGTGCCCCTGGAGGGGAGGGCAGGGTGGTGTGGGGTTGTCTGGGCCAGTGGGGTTGGGCAGGGGTGCTGGACGGGGTGGGGCCGCCAGGCAGGGCTCTCTCTGCACCTGGAATCGTGCAGACATGGCCTCTGCCACCACACCCGTGCCATCACCTCACGATAAACACGAGCCCCCCCTCCTCCTCCCGGCCTGGATGCGAAGAACCACTCCAGCATTGTGAGTGATCCGCGGCGTGGGGCTGCGGGGGGCCGCGGGGGGCCGGGCGGGCCCTGGGGCAGAAGCTGTGCCCAAGCCAGAGACTAAAACCCCGACTACAGCCAATTTACAGCCGGACCCCCCCACTGCCTTTTGCAGCGCCGGTGGTGGGAGCGTTGGGTGTAACCCTAATGCTGTCTTGAGGGTGTGAGCACGGGCAGGGCCCCCACAGGTGGCTTCGAGGGTCCGCCTGCGGCCCTGTCTCATGCCCCAGCTGGGAAGAGGGGCCCAGGCCCCCAGCAAAGACCCCCCCGGGGAGGGCAAGGTTGGGGAGAAGAAGGACTGGGGCACTCATATCTCCCTGCAGCCTGGTATCACCAAGCTTCATGTGTCTGGGGCGCCCGCATCTGGCCAACCTGACTCTGGAGAAGGCCTCCGAGTGCCTGATGCAGCACTGAGGGCCCGGGGCCAGCCAGACCTGCCCCAGCCGCGGGCAGGACCAGGACCCTGCCAGACCGTCTCAGCCTGACCCTGTGGAGCAGGCCTGCTGCTGCCTTGGGTGCCCCACGTGCCAGGAGCCCTGGCCGGGGCAGGGGGAGGATAAGAAGAGGCACGGGTTTGTATATAGTACAGAGCCGGCGCTGGGCACGATCCCAGCTGTTTTGATGGAATGATTAAACATCCTTGACCTTTCTCACTGCGGCGGCAGTCCTTCTTGGGGGCTGGGGCCCCAGGCCAGGTGCGTCCAGGGTTGTGGCTGCAGGGCGTTCCACGCTGACAATTCATACCTGGGCAGGTGTGCAGGGAAACCAGCCTTGAGAACAAGTGGCTCTTCTGATGACTCAGTGAATCTGTCTGGTGATAACCAGGGCCAGCTTTGGGCACGGCGGGGCTCCTGTCACACCAGGCTGCCCTGGCTGAGGCTCAGGAACTGCTGACCCACTGCTTAGCTTCTGGAGAACATCTGACATGGGTGATGAGGGAGACAGGCCCAAGCCAGCTGGATACAGGAATGAACCCTGTTCAGGAGATGGGAGGGAGGCCTAGGGGTGAAGGGACTGCCAGAGGTACCTCCTGGGCCTGCAGATGCTGCCACGAGCCCAGCTGTTTCCCGGCTTCCAGATGGCAGCTGAGCCCTCCTCTCGCTCCCCGTCCACGGGCGTCTTCCCGCTGAGGTGGGTCTCACACCACACTGGCCTCTGCTCACACAGGAATGTGGGTCAGGGCAGGGAAACGGGGAGCAGGAGACCCGGGAGGGACGTTCTGATGCCCCAGGACACGAGCCGGGTCCCACGTGCCGGAGCAGGCCGGGCTGATGACCGGGTGGGGGCACCCAAGGCCGCTCTGCCCACTCAGTGCGGAGGGGGTTTCGGTGCAGGGCTCCTCACCTGCCCACGTTTTAGGATTCAGATTGGAGTTGATTCAGGTTCTCCACCTGTTGGCACAACCCCTTTCCACAATGTGTCCATGAAGCCACCAGAAACTTGCGGAGTTAAAATGACAGCAGGGCCTTCTTTCCAGGCCGCGCTCCCGCTGCTCACCTCATACACCCCTTACCAGAGGGGTTCCCAGCCCAGGGGCCTGGACGGCGTGTGACGACCACGTCATCTCCCGAGGGGACAAGGGTGCACGGCAGGAGGGGGTGGGGCTCCCCAGCATGCTGCAACCTCCATGAGGGTGCCCGGTAGCCCTCTGACCCCAAGCAGTTCGGGGACAGTCCAGAGGCCTGGCTGGGTGACGTCCCCCTCGTACTGTGTGACAACTGCCCCAGTCGGGGGCACACACAGGCATGGGAAAAAGACCCACCAGGCGGCCATCTGTTTTGCAGATTTATTTGATCATCTTGACACAAAATCATTCCAGCAGCGTGATATGTCTCTCCTTTATACGGGAATGTCGATAGCAAATAAATTCTTATATAACACATCATACAATTTCGAGATTCTAGAATCACTGCACAGGATTCTGCAATAGATTACTCTACATGCTAAAGTGACAGTTTTCATCAAAAGGAAGTTAAAACGTCATTGAGGACCATCATCTCTGAGGGAAGTTCAGTCTCCCTGCCCGAAAAGCACATTTCAGGGGCCCAGCTGCCCCGAGACACACGTTTCGCCGTCGAGGCCGAAAAGCCTGGGATAGGACCCTTCCACACGAGTGGGCAGGACGCAGGGACAAGACTGCAGAGCATCCAGCGACCAGAGGAGGGGGTGGGAACTGTGGTGCTCTACCACTCACCCCAACACCCCGCCTGGGCCACAAAAGCCACCGGGGCCATCCCCACTGCACGGGGATCCCCACCTGCACAGACGGACACGGTGGGGGAACAACAGACAGCAGCCTACAGGGCCTCTCCCACCGTGCATCCTGGGGGGACCTGACCTTCAGTGTGAGGCGTGAAGGGAGTGTCTCCCTGGTGAGCAGCTGGCCCCCTCTTCACCCCCAGTTGCCACCGGGGAGGGGGTCTGGGGACTTGTGGGACCCGGACGACTTGACAGCAGCCGGACAGGCCGCCCCGCCGGTCCCTGCCAGGTTCCGGCCTAGGCAGTGGTCACCTCGCCCGTCCGGCAGCCCCTGCTGGTTTGGGGACTGGTATGGGGCTTCTCGCCAGAAGTGGAGAGAGTCAAGGTGAAAGGACGAGAGGATAAATCAACGCAACCCAGACCTCGGTGTCTACACAGTGGATGACAGTGGACTTCAATTACCTCCAGGCCAGTGCAGCCTGGGGACAGAGCAGCCACCCAGCACGTGGTGCCGCCTCCCATGAGCCCTCCGCGGCGGCCCTGGCGCTCAGCACTGGGCCAGGGTCCCCTTCATCTCCTCCAACAAGTTGCTCAGCAGCGTCGCGTCGTTGCACTTCCCATCGACCGACACAGACTTCTCGCCCTGAAAAAGGGGGGTGGCGACCAGGATGCTGAGGCTGTGTGAAGGTGGGGCCTGGTGCTCGCGTGCACCGGCAATGTTTCAAAATGCTCCCCTGTACGCTGGTGCTCCGATCCCCTTTAAAAGGGTTCCCAGGAAAGATGGAGCAGATACGGTGCCCGTGTCTCCCCCAGAGGCAGCTACACAACCTGGGCAGAGGCCAGAGCCAGAGGGACCAGAATGCGGGCTCCGGGAGAGAGTGGCAGAGCAAGTGACGGAAGCCCCCCGACCTGGACGGGAAGCTGGGGCCAGGCCAGGGAAGCCCCCGGTCCTTCCGCAACCAGTGTACCCAAGACGCAGGGAACACACAGCCCTGCCCAGCCCGGCCCCAGGCGCACGTGTGAGGCAGCTCTGGGATGAAGGCCGTGAGAATGGCTGGACACCAGACCCCAAGTCCTGCAGCTGGAACCTACGTATCCACCGTCCCCACCAGCTCTCAAGAAGACCCAGAGTCTCGTCTATTCAGAATGTAGGACACAGTCCAAAGTCATCTGGCACACCAAGGCCAGGGATACCTCAGCTCGACAGACACCCGAGATGAGGCGGATGTCAGAGCCACCTGACAAGCTTTCGAGCACTACTACAGGCCTCTCCAATTAGCAATCACAAGCACTCTAGAAGCAAACAGAAAAACAGCATTTCAGCAAAGAAATGTAAGGACAAAAAAACCCAAATGGAACCTTTAGGTTGGAATACGCAGCCAGAACTAGAAGCCCACAGGGTGGGCTTGGGAGCAGGACAGATGAGGCAGGAGGCAGTGAGCCGGGCAGGGCGGCGGGAGCGACCCGGTCCGGACAGATGGCAGAAGGGGCCGGGCTGCGGCCGGGCAGCCGGGTGCGCGAGGCTTGCAGCCCGCAGGGCAAGAACGTGCTTCAGTAGCAGCCGAAACTTCCCAGGGTTCGCACACAACGTACGCGCACAGACTCAGTACGTTCAGCAGGCTCCAAACAGCCACGATGAACCCAAGGACGTCAACGCCCAGACACGTCACAGACGGCCGGAGACCCAAGACAAGGGTCTGCAGCGCCAGAGGGAAGCGGGGCGCTCCCCAGAGAGGAAGCATGATTCCCGTCGGAAACCACAGGTATCAAAAGGCAACGGCTTATTTTTAAGATACTGAGTGAAAAGACTGGCGAAGCCAGAATTCTAGACCCAGCAAAAGTAGCCTTGAGAAAGACTGAAATAAATCATCAGATGAAGGAAAACTAAGAGTTCCTAGCCAACAAGTATGATCTAGAAAGCTCTTTAGACAGAAGGGAAACGAGCCACAAGAAAACGTGGGACATGGGGAGTGGAGGGGCAAGGGAACGCGGCCATGTGGTGAGCGCAGCGGGCCCCACCCCGAGCTCCTGGGGGCCCGCATGCCCCCTGCGGCCTGCGGGCCTGCACTGTCGGTGCGGGCAACATGTTACGGCAACTCACATGGGGAGGGGCAAGAGGCTGACACAGTGCGAGGTCTGTTTGTTCTCCCCCGAGTTCCAAGCAGACTGGAAACTAAGTGCGTAATGGAACCCCGAGAGCCCGTCACCCCCCATCAGACACAAGAAGACAGGACTGCACAGCAGACACGAGGCACGGGGCACTGGTGGCGCTCGCACGCGCCACAGGAGGCAGGAGGGCGAAGAGGCCTGAGAACCAGAAGGACAAGCAGATACACTGGGAGACAGAGCCAGACACAGGAGTGATGCTTTCAGTACAAACGGCATGAACACAGCAGCAGGAAGGCAGAGGCTGACGGGATGGATGAGGACACATGGCCCGCACTCCATGGCGTCCACAGGAGCTCTCCCCAGAGGAAGGATAAAGGCAGATGCACGGTAAAGAGTACCGTGTGAGCGCCAACCACAGAAAAGCAGAAGTGGCTGGGCCGATACCACACTGGATTTCGCAGCAAAGGACGCAGCCCGGGACGGAGAGAACACACATACTGGTGAGACGCCTCAAGTGCCAAGATCCCACAACTCTCGCGGTCCGCACAGCCAACAGCAGAGCTCCCCACGCGGAGCGAAGCCTGAGGAAGTGAAAGGAAAGACCGGCTGGCGACATGGGCTCACGCACCTGGCTCGCTCGCTGAGGGCCGGCAGAGGGGAACCTGCAGGCGCGCAGAAGAATCGAAAACGCCATCGCCCAGGGGGACCTAGGTGGCGTGCACCCAACATTCTAGGTGCCAGAAATCAGTGCCAGAAAAGCAACAGGAAACTCTCCAAGTGCTTGGAAATTTGCGTGCTTCTAATTAACCCATGGGTCAAAGAGGAAGCCGTGATAGACATTAGAAAATATTCTGAACTGTATAGAAATGGAAACAAAACAAAAACTTGTGGGGTTCAGCTAAAGCAGCACTCAGAGGGAAGCCTATAACACTAAACGCTTGGAGACAGGTCTCTTGGAAAGGTCTAAGCTTTTGCCTTAAGGAACTCACAAGAGAGCAAAATAAACCTGAGCAGGCAGAAGGAAAGAGATGTGCAACAGAATGCAATCAAATTTTATTGTTTGAAAAACAGTAACTTAAAAAAAAAGTTAGTTTTTAAACTGATCTTTCAAAAGATCAACAAAACAGGTAAGCCTCCCAGCCGAGACAACCAAGGAAAACGGGAGAAGACACTGACTGCCAACGTGAGGGATGAGGCGGGCTGCCGCACTCGTCCCCTGGACACTGAAGGACACGGACTGGACGGACGGCTCGACCCACGTCCACAGCCTGGGGGACACGCACCAATTCTCTGAAAACCACAAACTACCGAAAGTCACCCCAGAAAAAAACAGATGAATCAAAGAGTCTTACAACTATTTAGGAAAGAAACTGAACTTGCAGATATAAAGCTTTCAAAAACCAGACCCAGATAATTTTCTTGGTGATTCCTCGTAAAGTCCAAGAAAGACACTAACTACACGCAGTCTTCTCCAGGAGACGCAGGAGGGGACGCTTCCCAGCTCAGCGGGTGAGGCCACTAGTGACCCAACATTCCTCAGGGACACAGGCGCAGAGGGAGGGGAGGGAGGGGCTCACCTTCTTCACCAGGAGGCAGACATGGTGGCCCTGGATGGAGCGGCTGTACATGGAGGCGCAGGAGTCCACTCGTTCCACAACTGTGACAGAGGGCAGGGGTGAGGCAGGCCACCTGGGGGCAGGGGTGGGGGCAAGCCACTCAATGGGAAAGCTAGGCCATCCACTAGCCACGTCCAATCCCTTACCAGAAAAATGGTGATGGAAACAGATCTTTGCCAGAAGGTTCTGGAACGACATGCTGATGCCGTCAACTTTGATGGAGCTCATGCTCAGGTCCCCAGACTCCAGCAACTTGGCGAAGGCATCACTGTGGGAAGGACACAAGACAGGGAGGGTGATGACGGGGGGTGCCAAGCATCAACGCACACAGAGACCCCAGCCCCAGGGTTGGGACCCCCTTTATGTGCTGGTGGCTCAGGGTTTCAAAGGGTCTCATAAGAAGTCAAGAACTGAACTGTCCCCAAAACTCCTATGTTGAAGCCCTGACCCCCAGGACGTCAGATTGGGACTGTATTTGGAGACAGAGCCCTAATCCAGCAGGACCGAGGTCCCGATCAGGCAGATGTGCACAAAGGGACGGTCCTGTGAGGACACAGGGAGAGGGTGGCTGTCTGCAGGCCAGAGAGGCCTCAGAAGGACCCAGCCCTGGCGACACTTTGGTCTCAGACGCCCAGCCTCCAGCACTGAAGGGGACCAATGCTTGCTGTCTGAGCCCAAGCCAACCAGCCCAGCAGATGGGCTGGGCTTTCTGCGCCGACCACGCGCCGGCCACCTAGCACTGCGTGCCTGTTCATGCCTCGGGTCAGAGGAGAGACACAGGGGCAGGCGGACGGCGGCGCACCTGTAGCAGGGCGTGGTGATCAAGTATGAGGTGCAGGGGAAGTGAAGCTTGAAGTCCAGCTTCTCGTGGGTGGAGCCTTCATCGTTCTGTCGGGAGGGGGCACAGGTGAGGGGCGCGCCAGGCCTCGGGCCTGGGCACACAGCCAGCCCTCAGCGCCCGGCCCTGGGTCTGGGGCCCTCCCCGTACCTTGGCGATGAAGGACAGGGTGCCCTTGAGCTTCTGCGCCATAACGATGCTCTGAATGGTGAACACAAACTGGGCTTCGTTGGAGATGCCTGGTGAAGGAGGAGAAGGGGCCTGAGAAGCAGCGAGGGGCAGGCAGGGGGCGGGGGCAGCGTGTGGCCAGGCAGCCGAGGCAGCACTCACCAGGCGGCAGCTGGAAAGGCACAGGGACGCCGTCGTGGACAGAGGAGCCCTCTGGCCGGGCCAGCCGGGCGTTGAGTGAGTCCAGCACGTTAAGCTCCATGCTCTTGAGGAAGCTGCTGCTCTGGTTCTCCAGGACCATGGACACTGTGACCCGGCTGTCCTCCTGAAGGCTGCCCTGGACGTCGTATGTCTGCACACAGAAGGCTGGGGTTGGTGGTGCAGGGGGCGCCAACCACAGACCTCTGTGCGCTGGACGAGAGGCCCGAGGGCAGGTGAGCAACATCCAGTCTCCTGGTGCAGACCCAGGGGACAGCGGTCTGATTCCTCCCACGAGGAACCTGAGCTCCAGACTCCTCTGCAGCTTCCGGCTGTACCGGGGCTGAATGCAGCGAGTAGGCCGAGCCTCTAACCCCCGCACAGCCAGAGAAAGGACCCTGAGCCTTCCCCAGCCCCTCCCTCTGAGACACCCGGGTCACTCACCATTTTAATGTAAGAATTTTCAGCCAGAAGGCAGTAGCTGGACATGGGCTAGGAACAAAAGGGAAACGTTTCAGTTTCGGGTAGCAGGGACCCGAGGGTGACGCCCGCTTACAGGACGAGGCCTGCTGTGAGCTGCCGAGTGCTCCGGGTGGAACACCAGGACCTCGGGGATGTCAGCCCGGTAGGCGGGCCAGACTGCAGGCGGGGCGCGGCCCTGCCGCCCGGCCCAGGCTCCGGCGTGGGCAGCACCCTCACCGGGAGAGGCTCCTCGTCCAGCGCGCCGTTCTCCACGGGCTCGGCAGCCCCTTCCCTCGATGCCTTCTTCCTGGATTTCTTCTTGTCTTTGGGCCTCTCCTCTTTGTCCTTCTTATGTTTCTTCTTCTTATGCTTGGAAGGTTTCTGAAATAGGAAGAGGCTCAAGTCAACGCCACACGTCCCAACGAGCGCTGCACGGCCACACTCCCACCTCGAGACATGGGACCGAGTGTGCCCAGCTACGGGGCACACGTGCCAGGGTGAGCGGGCCAGCAGTCCCCGGGAGCTCACTGCTCCACCAGACGGTCCCTGCTGACTGCGGCCAAAGCACACAAGGGAAACCAGGAGAACTGAGACCGGACGGCCCGGCAACCACAAAACTTCTCAGCGTCCACTCAGGCCGACCAAGCACACACGTGCACATAACTCACGTGCTAAGCATGATTCACGGAGGCCAAAGTGTGGCAGCAGTGCAACACCCACAAACACCACATGTCCCTCCACACGCGCGAGCATCACTCAGCCGTGACCAGGAGAGCAGCCCTGACACCCGCCACCACAGGGACGGACCCTGAGAGCGCGGTGCTCAGTGAGAGAAGCAGACACAGAAGGACACGCAGTGTGTGAGTCCATGGATGTGAGACGTCCAGAACAGGCCAGTCCCCAGACACAGGGAGGGGGTTCCTGGTTGTCAGGGGCTGGGGGGGGACGGGACAGGGGTGATTGCTGATGGGATGGGGTTCTCTTTTGGGGCATGGAATGTTCTGGAACTAGAGATGATGGTGACCCCACTCTGTGAATGTACCACATACACATCAGCGAATGGCTTACTTTGAAGAGGTGAACGTCACAGCGTAAGAGTCACAAAGCCGCAGAAACCAGCGCACCACGAGCACAGCCACGAGACCCCCCGTCAGAAGTGCTCAGCACACCCGACGTTGGGATGCGGGCAGCGGGTAGGCACCTCCCCCAAACCTGGCTCTCCGCGCATGGCGCCCCCACCTTCTCTGGGTCCTGTTCCCCCTCATCAGCAGCCTGCTCCTCTCCCTGGGGCTCCTCGCGCTCCTCCTCAGGGGCAGTGACCGAGGCCTTCACCCCGGGCTCTTCCTGCAGGGAGCCAGGTCAGGGGCTGGAAGGGCAGCTGGAGCCCAGACGAGGAGACCCGCCCTCGTTCCAGGGACGCCCCTCAGGGACAAGCCTCCCTTGCTCCAACAAGCGTGTTGTAGCCCGTGGGCACGACTCCCAGCAAGTGAGATTGGCCAGTAGAGGGGAAAGGGGCCTGACCTAAGACCGGCTGGCACTGACTGCGGTCCCGGCACCAGACCCCAGAGCCACCAGACTCTGGCCACTAACACGAAGTGGCTGCTCAGGGTTGCTGCCCGGCTCTGGGGGACCAGGCTGTGCCGAGGGCCGGCCATGCAGCCAGTGCCTGGGTGAGACCTAGGGCACAGGACCAAGCTGGCCCAAACCTGGCTCGTCTTGCCAGGGTCCCCCCACATCCTTCTAGTGCGGGGGCTCAGGAGACTGGAAGGGCTGTAGACGATGGAAGGGAAGGCGCAGGGCCAGTGGGGAACCGAGGGGGCGGCCCTGATGCCTTCGAGAAGCAGCCCTTCACAGCTGGGAAACATGCCCAGCCAAGGAGCACTGGGGTCAGCGCAGGCTGCTGCAGGCTCTTACCGGGGCCGGGGCAGCAGCAGGTGGCGTGGTGGACAGCCAGAAGTCTAGGTCCTCACCCTGAAACCACAGGAATCGGGGCTTTTGGCCAGAGCAGCAGGACAGGCCCTGCCAGGAGCAGACACTGCAGCTCTGCCAAGTGTGCAGGCAGCCGGCGGCGTCTCCAGCGCTGGGAGGAAGCAGCAGCCCTGCCGGTACCAGGCCACCAGGTGGACTCACGCTGCTACGTGGCGAAGGGACACGACCAACGCGTGGCACTTCTGTTAAGGCCCTTCCCCCTCACGTGTGTAACAGGCCGCGATGCAGGAGGCGGCCCCAGCAGCCCCGGCCGGCAGTGCCCGGGAGCTGTGGACAGCCTGCCCGCCGCCCACTCACCTTCCCCGCCGCCTCCTTCTTCCCCCTCCCCCGCTCCTTCTCCTTGTGCTTCTTCTCCTTCTTTTTGGGTTTCTTGCTCTTCTTTTCCACGATGGGGACGTCCTCTTTCTCAGGGGACTTGGAGGTCTCGGCGTTTCTGTGTTTCTGGACGGGCAGCTTCTCGCTGTCAGCTAGGGGCCTGGCAGGGGGCAGGGGCGGGTCAGGAGGAGCATCCTGGGACGGGGCCTGGAGGGAGCCCCTCTGCCCCGCCACAGGCCACGCTGCGCAGTAAACAGGACAGAATGCAGGCTCCGGCTCAGCCCTGTGCTTACTTATCTAAGTCGATGTCCAGGGCCTTGTAGGGATCATTGGGGTCTTTGTCGTCCTCGTCGCTAGGCAGGGCGTTCTGCAGGACGAGAGAAACCCTGCGTCCAGTCCGACCCACACTGCCTGCGACCCTGCCCAGCCTTATGGGCCCGCAGAGCCCCGACTCCTTGCAAACGGACCACCAGATCCAGGAGGGCATCTGACCTGGGGCTGGGTGCTCGGCACAGGCAGTGAGGTCAGGACATGAGACGGAGTGGGAGTGGGGGGATACCGCTTACAGCCACAGGACAGAGCTGGCCCCAGACACAGAGGCAGCAGGGACCGGCAGGCCTCTGTGAAGACGGCCACAGAGCCAGGAAGCCAGTCCTCGTGGGGGTGGCCCCCTTCCTCGGTGGAGGGAGTCCTGGAACGCGCACAGGCAGCAGCTGACCTCCGGCATCTCCTCAGTGACGATGTCCACGCGCTGGGCTGGCGCGATGTCCTCGTCGCTCTCCGTGTGCAGCGAGCTGTGGCGCCGGGTGCCCCGCCTCTCCCGCTCTCTCTTCTTCTTCCTCTTCCTGTCCTTCTCTAGCCTCTGCTGGTGCCGCCGCTCCTCCTCCAGCTTCACGTACTGGTCCGACATGGGCATCCCTGCCACCGGGCGCACACCCCACGCTCAGCCCAGAGCCGCGACACATTCTGCCCACCAGCACCCCACAGCCCTGGAAGCCACGCTTGGGCCGAAGGGACATGTGGGCACCGTGCTCCAGGCCCCTGGATGTGGGCAGAGGCTTTCTGAAGGCAGTGGGGACGGTGTGGGTAGAACCTGGGGAAGCCGGGTGTGCATCCCTCCCTGCTCAGATGGGGAGGTGGGACGAGGTTCAGGGAAGAGCTGGAGCGCAGGCCTGAGGCTGCATCTGCACTGTGCCTGGGGCCCCGCCCCCTTGCCCTGGACTGGCGCACACACTTGCCTGGCACCTTCAGGGGCACCGAGAGGTCAATCTGCACCACGGGAATGTGGTCCACACCTGGCGTGTCCTGGTACCGCTGGAGAGGAAACACCAAGGTGCCCGTCACTAAGCAGGGTGGCCGGCACGGTGGGAAGTGCCGACGCCCCGGAGCAAGGAGTCACAACGGCGGGGCGGGGGTTGTCAGCCCAAACCAGCACAGGGCAGATGCGAGACTTCAATTGGATCCCATATCAATCATCTTTTTCCCAAGTGGGAAAAGTAGTGCAGGCTTGGAGCCCGGTGACGGCGCTCCAGCCCCCAGGACTGCTCAGCTCAGAAAAGCCAACACGCAGGTCTGGGCCTCAGAGAGCAGCACCTGCCACATGGAGCCACGTCTCCCCGGGAGCCCAGTGTGGTGATGGGGTCCGCTGGGCTCCCGTCGGTGGGGGGGGTGCGGAAGAAGGTGGTGGCGTCCCCATGTGTCCACTCCCTCCAGGCCAGGGTGCCACCTCTGCAGCTCCCCGACCCACAGGGAAGCCCACCCACGGGTGAGTGCAGGACTTGTGCCCCGGGTCTGGGCGTCGGGAAGCCCCTCTTGATACTACCTGTGGAACTGACCAGACAGCCCAGTGCTACCTGTGGACAGAGCGCAGATGTGGCCCTGGGGGAGCACCCCTCAAGGATGGGCGGCCGGGCTCACCTTCTGGGGGGACGGGGAGCTCTTGATGTAGAATGGGTTGTTGGCCTGCTCCTGCTTCCGGGCCTCCCTGCGCTGTGGGGTGGGGTTCAGCGAGCACATGAGCAGACACACAGAACACGGGCCCTCCACGCACCAAGCTCAGGTGGGGCGGGGGTCCCTCACTGTTTTCACCGTTGCCCTTGGACCCACAGAAGGCCGGCGCAGGGCAGGTGCAGGTGTGGAGACAGGCACGAGAACCCAGGAGGTCTGAGACGGGGGTTCAGAGAGGCCAGGTACTCTGGGACAAAGGACGGGCGTGGCTGGGCAGAAAGGCCCTGCGGGGACAGGGGTGGGGTTGCAGCATCTCTGCTTCTGTCCTCTGCAGAAGGAGGGCGGGGAGGAGGGGCAGGCAGGTGCTGTGTGTCGCAGGCATCACGGGCCCTGAGCTCGTGGTCAGGCCCCACAGCCCTCCCTGGGAAGCTCCTGGCTCAAGAAGCCAGTTCTCGTTTCAACCAAACCCAACCTGAGGTTGAAGGTCAACTCGGCACTGCCCGGAGGATAGCAGGACACTGAGCCCAGGCCCCCCACCAGTGCTCACCCGGGCCAGCTCCTGCTCGTCTGCCTCGGGCGGCCGCTGCTTGGCCGGTCGCTGCTCCTCGTCGTGGAAGATGGCCTTGGGTGCCTCGTCCTCAGACTCGCTGTCTGAAAGTGGCTCGTTGATCCAGGCATCCAGGTCCAGGCTGCAGGACACAGTGAGGTCACACGGCGGCTCCGGCCTGTGCGCCTGGACCTGGATGCTGCCGTCCCCTTGGAGACAAGGACATGAAGACTGGGCAGCTGCTTGAGATCATAGCGGGCAAGGCAGACTATGGACCGTGGGGTCTGGGCCTCTCCACGTTCTCACGCTGCCCCCAAGGTCTGCAGCGAAGACCTGTTTTCCTGGGGTGGCGTCAGAACCAGCAAGTGCCCCCTTGTACAGCCCACGCGAGGTGGCCTGTCCCGTTGCCAGGGGCTCAGGCCTCAGGGGGCCTCCCTCCAACCCTCTTGCTTCTCACACGGATGTCCTTCTGATCCCACTGGCCCTCATGTCCCCCTGGCTGTGTCCTCTGATGGGTCACACGGCTCACCCTTCGGGGACTGGAACCTTCTTCTGTGCCTTGGGAGCCACAGGGTTCAGCTCCCCAGCAAACAGGGCACTCACTTCTTCTGCCACCGGCATGTCCTTGGCCTGAAGCTTCTGGACGTGCTTGACCAGCTGTAAGATGCAGGATGCCTGCGGGGCCATGAGGCAGTCAAGGGGGAATCAGAGCACCAGCCCTGAAGGCCACTCAGCCACTGGGGGCATTGCTCAGACTGTGCAGACACCCCACTGCTCCTTGCCAAAGTGGCACCAGGAGGTTCCGTAAGGAGCCGCTGGCTGGGGCAGGCCCCAGCCAGGAAGAAACCAGCCCAGCTGCGACCTCCTTTACGAGGAAGACATAAAAACAGGCTCACGTGGAAGACGAGAGGTCAGGGGCAGAGGGAGCGCCGCCCCACATGACAATTGCCCCAAGGACCAGCAGTGCCTATTTCCAGGAGGCACCTGGGCTCCGCCAGAGCACGGCCCCCAGCCAGCAGGCAGGCTCAAGTCAACACTTGCCTGAGACAGCAGGGGAGCCCAGGCCACTGAGTGCTGGCGAGGGGTGGGGGTCTGGGTAGTTGAAGACCCCCCATCACAGAGGGCACAAAGAGCAGGATGCCAAGCCACCAATGCCAATGTTAACACCTCAAGTTCCCCACAATCAGTTTTCCGCCACCACCCGTCCAGTGCCCTCCGGACACCTGTCACCTCTGACACTTCCTGCTCTGGGCAATGGATCCCGGAGTCAGGCCAATCACGAACTCCGATAGGGTCTTCCATCTGCTCACTGTCTCCTGCCTCTCCGCCCACTCACTAGATTCCACCCGCAGACGACCACCCAGGGCCTCCCTGGGACACTGACTCCGAAACTGCCCACGCTCCAGGGCGGAGGCGCATTCACAAAAAAGCATTTGCTGAGCTGCTTCCTGGGAAGAGAAAAGCCAGCGCTCCGGGGGCTGACCGGCTCCCTGAGACATGCTGACGGGCCCATACTCACCCGCTCCTGGACCTCCAAGTCTGCACTCTGCACGAACTGGGGCAACCGCTCCACCAGGAGCTGGGTGGCCTCCTGGGCCGCCTGCGAGTCCCCGGCCTGCTCCTTCTGCTGCAGGATGGCCGCATACAGCTTGACCACATTCTGCACGTACACAGCCTGGATGTGGCCTGGCAGGGTGGTGACTCTGGGCCGCAACATGGCCTCCAGGGTCCGCTGGGGCTCCTGCAGGTGCCTGAGAAGGGGGGGGGGGTGAGCACCTGTTCCAGGGTCTGCAGTGGTCACTGCGTCCCTCTCCCCCAGACCTCCCCTCCGCGCCAGGGGCTGAGGGAAGGGATCTGAGGAAAAAACACAACGGTCAGGAACAACTGGACAGGAAAAGTTGAGAAAAAAAGAGAAGAAAACCAAATTAACAGCATGAGTTTGGGAAGGAACAACCCGTGGCAGCAACATGCAAGGATGACAGGTCAGCTGGGAACAGACCCAACCGTCTGGGGGACAGAGGTGGGTCCAGGTCACACAGACTTCTCACTGGTTCTCGTGATAGAAAGCGTTCGTGGTGAGAGCAGCTTTGTCCCAAAAAGCAGGTGAGGGGGGAGGCACGGCCAGTTGGCATGGCAGCTGTTGGAGCGCGAGGCCCCAGGGCTGGGTCTGTGGGTACACCCCCCGCCCCCACCGGAGCAGGAGGCCCGCTGGTGCCCACTCACTCAGAGAACTCGCCGCAGATCCAGGCGGCTGCGTAGAGCACCTCGCAGATGCCGTTGCGCTGGGTGCTGCTGGCCACCAGGTGTGCACTGTCGAGCAGCGCGGACATCTGTGACACGGCGAACCTGCGGATGGCCTTCACGCGGATGGCCACGTCCAGCATCTGCGCGGCGATGAGGTGACCGTGGCGGGTGCCTTCCAGCCGAGTCAGCTCCACCAGGATGCTAATGTACCTGCGGGACAGAGGATATGAGGACACAGCGGGGCACCCGCCCCCCTCGCCCTTGCCAGGCTGGGCCACACCGCTTGAAGTTGGTGACGTGCTGGTAGTCCCCCTACTCCCCCCCCGGACCCCCCGCCCCCACCAGGCTGGGCCGCACCACTCGAAGTTGGTGATGTGCTGGTAGTTGGACTGGCTGCAGATGTCAATGATCTTCGTGAGCAGCTCATCGCGGTAGGCCGTGCCCTCGGCCTTGTCCACGTGCATCATCAGCTTCTTGACGATCTCCATTAAATTCTTCTTGGACACCTGGGGGCGGGGGCTGGTGAGGGAGGGGCTGGCTGGGCACGCGGGGGCCGCTGCGCCTGGGGGGAGGGCACGCACCATTCCGTACAGGAGGTCCAGGGCCCGCAGCCGGATGGACTCGTCCTTGTCGTCCAGGCACTGCAGGACGAGGTCCTTGTGGGCCTGCACAGACTTGGGATGCGTCCTCAGGATCTTGGACATGGCCAGTAGCCCCAGGTACTTTACTGCAGGGACAGGGGGCCACCATTAAACCTGGATGTGGCCAGGAGAGAGCGAGGCCTGCAGCCCCAGCCTGCTGCGCGGACCTGACCACCTGGGCACCGCTGGCACGTGTCTCTCGGGCACCAGATGCCACTGCCCACCTCGATCAGCCCCAAGGCACGATCATCTAAACCAGCAGCAGCTAGTGTGCTGCAGGCCCAGTCCAGCCACAGCCCGCCTTCTGTAAGGAGGTCTATGGGCGCGACACACCTGTCACCTACCCTGTGCGTACCAGGCGGCTTCTGCACTACAATGACAGAGACCGCAGCCCACAGAGCTTGTTAAGTAACTGAAAAGCAGTACCAGCAGCACCGTGCACCGCCCTGTCTGATAACCTCAGGGAGCCCAGAGCAGCCCCGTGGGAACGCCCCCTCTGCCTGCTGTGCCCCTCCCGGCCTGAGCACTCCCTTCACATCAGCCCCTCCCCCGGCTCCTCCCTGCAGCTGGGGCTCAAAGAGCAAGCTGGGGCCTTCCAAGGACCTCGGCTGGGTTCCCACCTCCCCGTGGCAATGGGCGCGTGGCCCAGTGCCTGAAGACCTTGCCAGCTGGACAGGGCCGAGCACAGGCTAAGACGCTAGCAGGAAGGAGCCCGTCACGCAGACCAAGGGCAGTTTTCACGGAGGAAGCTGTCGGTAAGCCTGGTACCCGCCTTCCGCCCAGGCAGGGAAGAGCCTGACTCATGGGAGCTGAGGCTGCAGGAACTGCAGGGCTCGGAGGGAGAAGGACTCACGGTTCTGGTCGGAGTCTTCTATTAGTATCCTTAGCTTCTGAACACAGAGCTGCCGAGTGGGGAGAACACTGGTCATGCCCTTTAAACCAGCGGTGGAGCCAGCCAGCCCGGGCCTGCCTCACACCCGTCCCCCGAGTCCCGAGGGCCCGGCGGTCAGTCGAGAGGGAGGCAAGGAGCACTGAGGCCAAAGAGGGGGCAGCCCCAGGTGCCTGGGCAGGGGAGAGGCTGGTGGAGCACCCACTACACAGAGAAGGGGTGCCCGTCCATGCTGAGTACAGAGAGCAGGCCGCCCGACATCGACGCAGACAGTGCCCACAGAAACGCGCCAGGGCTGCGGCGGGCGCCACGTGTCCACCCTTCAGACATGTGCTGCGGGGCCATGGTTGCACCCTCCCAGGGCTAAGGGTGGGCCAATATCTGTCAGAATTGGGCAGAGGGGAGCAGGGCCCACGGTCGTACCTGGATGCTGGCGCTGTGGTTGGGCATGCCGGAGGACAGGGAGATGAGCACTGGAACAGAGCAGTCAGTGAGGAGCGCGGCGCACACAGCCCGCACCCGTGTCCACCGGGGGCATTGCCTCTGGGCCCAGGGGAGGGACCCGAGCCGGAAACGCACTGGTGGGAACTGATTGTGAACAACGGGTTAATACAGCAGGTCTGACTGCTAGCCTGGGGAGGTGGGTGTCCAGAACCAGACCTGGGGCTCCCATCCCTATACTGCCTGTGCAGACATGGGGTCCAAATGGGCACCTCCTCTCCTCCTGGAGACTGGGGTCTCAGCCCTGCCAGGCAGAGGTGCCTGCATGACCGACCCCAGTGAGAAACCAGGCTGGGTCTCTGGGGCCAAGAGAGCAGAGCAGAGTCCCCAAGCACCAGGGGTCCTAGTCCAGGGTAGGTCCATGGGCCACAGCCCACTGAGGCCCAAGGGCCCCAAGGAGGACCAGCCCCGCCTCCTCTCCGCACGCCCACTCACTCCAGCCATCGCCAGGGCCATGAGTCACTCTGCCATGCCCCGGTCTGCCCCACGGACCTTTCTGGACACAGGGGCCGCCCCCAAGTCCCATGCTTGCCCTTTCCCTCCCTGCTCCTGTCGCTGACCCTCAGGGACGCTCGTGGCCCGCACAGCAGTCACGAGCATGGACCCCCGGCCAGTGTCATCTGCACTGCTGAACCTGACACTGCCTGTGGCCCTGCAAGGAGCATCCCAACAGTCCTGGGCAGGGACAGGCAGGCAGCAAGAAGCCGAACCCCTCAGGCTGCCAGTAACTCCCCGCGTCTACAAGAACCCGGGCTGCAGGGACACGCAACCCAGGCAGGCCAACTCCAACTAACGGCCTCTACGGAGACCTTCTGGGGAGCGCGTGCTGACTAAGACTCGCAAAGGCTCTCTGCTGTAGGTCTACACTTCAGACTTCATAGGGGAAGTGGAACAATGCCTGAGATCTGCTCTGAAATGCTCAAGAAGATGGGTCTTGCTGGTGGGTGTGGCAGACGCCAAGGCACAGGAAAAACGCTGGAGCCAGGGCCAGCTGGGGGCTTCCAAAGGGACTGCGGACAGGCTGGGCCACCGTGCGTCTCCCTGGAGGGAGTCAACGCCTGGCGCTTGTGGTGGGAAGGAGGTCGCGAAGCCTGACTCGGGGTGCTGGCCCCACACGGGGACCAGCACCCCCTGCTGGAGACAGCCGCCCGTTACAGAGTCAGGGAACCCTGGGCGCTCACCTGCGATGACTGTGTTCACGCACTCATACAGGAGGGACATGGCAGACGTGCTAGAGGAGGAAACAGAGGAAAGGGAAGACAAGGCCACCTGCCTCCTATCTCACCAAGACCCCTGGGGGCACCGCCTCGAGGAAAACGCAGTCGTCAGGGCAACTGAGCCGTGAAGCCTCCCACGGGAGGGCCACGCAGGTGATGCCCCTAGGCCTGGCCTGGTCAGCACGGCCATCAGAATCCCCCGAGGAACAGAAGCACCCCTCCTCACCCCCACTCCTCCTCACCCCCAAAGTCTGCCTGAATGCTCTGCCACTGCAGCCCACGCCCTAACCTCCCAATTCTCTGACAGCTGTGAAGAAAAGCCAAGTTCCCCACATGCCTCTACCACCCAGACCACCCCGCCTGGCTCCCCGGACGGGTCAGTCGGCCGTGGCTGTGTGCAGGCGAGCTGAACGCGGTGGTTGTGACCCACGCCAGCCCCCGGGGTCACCAAGGGGCAGCAGTGACACAGCCCAGGAAGACCAAGGGCGGGCACCAGGCCATCTACTCCAATCCAACGTTCTCTGGTGACAGTCCCGGGCCCACATCACCCAAACCCGAGGGTACGGACACAGTGAGCCCCAAGGAGCATGGGCCACCAGAGCCCATCCACGGGAACCACCACGGGGCCGACAGCTTCTTGTTGACGCTCTGAAAACCGCAGCTACATCCTAAGCCTGGTGACTGGTTCTTTGTTTAAAACCAACAACATCCTGAACCCAAACACCTGATATATATAATTATTTTTAATGTGGGACCCACTTGTGAGCCTGGACACTGAACCCCAGGGGATGGCAGGGCCCAGCCCATGGCCTGGGCCTCACCCGTAGCAGCCACAGCTCTAACATCCAACGCGGCCTCAAGGCCCCCAGGACCCCCAATGCCCAGAGGACCCCAGTCCAGGATTCCCTAGCACCCAATGCTTGGCCCTCAGGATTCAACCATAGGCACCCAAAGCAGCATGGACACTCCTAGAACACCCCAGAACTGGGGGGGCAGTGAGACACTTACAGCTCTTCAGTTAGACCCCTTGGGTCTACCAGGGAACCAGGGGCTGCGTGGGGCAGCTTTCTCCACCTTGTTGTAACTCTGCTGTTCGCAGAATGAAGGGGAGAGTCCGCCCAGACACACGGCCCCTCTGTGGCGGCAGCCCCCGTCCCTACCCTTGAGGCCACAGGGCCCCTGGGAACCGAGGGCCTACCTGTGGATCAGGTTGGTGAGAGGCTCAATCAACTTCTTGCCCAACCTTGGCTCCAAGGGGGTGAGAGCACCAAACTAGGGGACAAAAGATGCCAGGGTCACTGGAGCCTGGCCCCGTGTGCCACGCGCGCTCAC
The DNA here is from genome assembly GCF_009834535.1 of Camelus ferus. NCBI lineage: Eukaryota > Metazoa > Chordata > Mammalia > Artiodactyla > Camelidae > Camelus > Camelus ferus. Next base: position 26,032,931 of record NC_045717.1, on the reverse strand, counting down.
AACAGCCCTGGAGCCCTCCGGGAGGCGGGGGGGGGGGGGAACGAGCAGGTCACTTGCCAGCTTGATAATCTTAATGAGGACCCAGTTGTTGGTGGAGGAGGTCATGAGCTTGAAGAAGAGAGGGGCGAGGGAAAGGTAGTTCTTGGGGTTGCGTCTGGCCAGCTCGCAGATGACGTTGACAGCCGCCGACTGGACCCCTGAGAAGAAAGGGGCCTCCATCAGTGAGGGGGGCCCCCTCAGCAGGCTGCTAGCGCGTGTGTGGGGGCCCTGCCTGGGCCAGGGTGTGCCATGGCCTGTGGGCAGAGCTCAAACCCACCCGCTCGGGGTGTGTCCCCAGCAGGATCAAAGTGACTCTGGGCACAGCACACCCACCCGCAGAACGGCTCTGTTCGCCCCTGCCCACAGGAGGGCCCCACGGTGTGAGTGTACTGTCCGCTGAGGGCCTAGAGGCTACAACGCCCTGGCAGGAGCGGGCACACCCTGTACCCGGGTCTTGGTTTCCAAATCCTGAACCAACTAACAGAACCAGGGCTGCCTGGAGAAGCCGCGGGTCCCAGGGCTACTGGAAAGAAGGTGAATCCAGCATCTCGTGGTGGCAGATGGTAAAGAGGTGCCCTACTGGGGAGGTTCCAGGACAGGGTCCCGGAACCTTGTGCCCCTCAACTCCTCCCTTCAACACCCTCCACCAGGCCCTCACAGATGCGGCAGAGCCCCTCGGCCCTGCGTCTGCCCCTTGATGACTCAAATCAACAAACCAGGATCGGGGTCCTCTAGCTTCTCCTTCAGGCGGGGAAAGGCAGGGCGGAGCGACTCGGGGTACTTCAGGAACACCTTGTACATAATCAGCACCGCCTTCTTCCGGATGTAAGGCTTGGTGTGCGACATCTGCGGGGGCAGAGGGCCGTCAGTCTCCCTGACGAAGCCGCCACGCCCCACGCCTCCCCGCTCACCTCCAGCGCCTGGGACGACCCTCTCTCCAGCTCACTGGCTCCTGGCTCGGAGCCCAGCACGCACACCTACTCCACTGCCCCCTGAGCCCAGGATCACACAACAGAGTCTTGGCCGGGATCGAAACCTGCCTCCCAGTGTCTGTGACTCCAACCTGCCCTCCGGAGGCTGAGACCTGCCTCCTGGATGAACTGGGGCCCCTGAGCGACGGGAGGAAGGACAGAGACCCCAAATAGAAGGTCACAATGGAGACAGCCTCCAGCTCTTTGGCCTGCCAAGGCCTGTCCCCAGAGCCAGATGCTGAGGGGTGTCCCAGGCCCCCCTCGCCCAGGCCTCAGCACCCCCTGCACCCCAACCTGGGGCCCTGGAGCTCCTGACCGCCCTCGGGACTGTGCTCTGGCCAGGAGGGCCTCTCGTTGCCAGGAATGCACGCTGCCCACCTGGCAGGGCCCAGGGGAGCCCTGCCCCCACCCCAGGACCAGCACCAGCACGGTCTGAGCAGCTCACTGACACCCCGGAGGGCTCGGGGCGCTTTCACGCACGCGGGCCCACACACTGCCTGGTGGGGGCCTGACGGTGGGCAGCCCAGGAATACTGCAGGGATGAAGGCGCGGGGCCGCGGGTGGACAAAACCATCTACAACAGGCGGCGACTGGCTGTGGCCTGGGCCGCGCTGTGCTGGCCCTGATCTAGAAGCCAAGTGCATGAGTTTTCAAGACCACCAGCCAAGACCTGACCATCTGCACAGCAAACAGGCCACGTCCGGACAGAGCCCTCCCAAGGGGAACACACCTCCCTTCCACGCCACTGCTTTACTTAATGCGGCCAGACGGGGAGAGCCCTGGAGAACGCAGCGTGCAGTCGACCCACCAAGGTGAGGGCCGTGATTTCTAAGAGGATGTCCGTGTTTCAGAACAAGGTTCTGCACACCCCGGAGACCAGGGCTGGCTGGGGTTTTTGCCTTCCGGGTGGACTGAGCCATAAGAAGTCAAATTGTGCTCTGGTGAAAATAAAAGGCGCCCTGCCCTGGTCAAAGCAGGCAGGCGGGACCGCCCTGACCTGCCGGGACCGCTACCGCACCGCCACGACTCAGCAAAAACGTAGACGGCAAGTCACGTGCTCAGACTGGGTAACAGTCCCCGGCCAGACTCCGTCCCGCCCTCACAGGACCGGCTCAGGAGGTGAAGTAAGAATGCAGGGCCCACCAGGTGCCCGGAGAAGGTGAAGACGCGGTGCCCAGCTCGCCCGGGACCCAGGTCATTTCCGCATGCCCAAGGCTCTCTGTGTGATATCACCACTTCAGTTTTCCGGGTACCTGTGCGGCCCTGGCACGCTGGGGAGCAAAGGCCAAGGGGGCGGGCGCACTCACAGACTCACCAGTGTCATGATGTCGTTGGCCAAGTCTCTGGCAAGATCTGGGGTAACAAAACAGGACAGGCCAGTCAGCGCAACGCCAGTGTCGTACTGGCTGGGGCTGCTCAGGTCCTGGAAAGGGAGGGACAGGGTTAGAGGTGGGCGAGGAACGTACCTTGCTGGGTCCCACTGTGCCCGCCAGGCCTGCTCTGGGGTGGGAGACGGGCTAGGACGAGGACTCACAAGGAGCAGCCAGGCCCACGTGCCATCACAGAGAAAGCCTGGCACGGCCGTAAGGGGAGAGCCACACCCGCGTCCCAGGGGTGTGCTGTGCAGAGCCGGTGCCACCCACGGGCCCCAGGTGGCTCCACTGGAGGAGCCCTGGGCTGAGAAGGTATAGCCAGCCAGCCCCAAGAGCCCAATGGCACATGGCGGGGAGCCCCCAGAGTAGAACCCTGGAACCTCCGTTTCCACGGGTTATCTCCCCCAGGAGAGCCAGGAACAACTCCTCGGGCCCCTCCCAAAAGCAGAGAGAAGCTTCGCCCTGAGCTTCAGCCCTCAGGGGAGCAGGAAAACCAGCCGCGAGAAGCACGCACCGGCCCTGACCTCCAACGTTGCTCACCTTTGCCCTCACCAAACCTGACCGCGGAAGCCCCGTCTCACTAGCAGGGGACTGTGTGCGTCACACACTTGCTCTGGGGAGAGATTTTCCTAAGGAACCTCCCCAAACCTTACATATGTGGTAAGAGATACACCGAAAGGTATTTTAAGAGTCAACCTTCTAGACCACAGTAACAAAATGAAAATACAGGCTTTTAAACTAACTCCAGCCCAGGCTGAGAAGACAAAGCCACCAGGGCACAGGATGAAGTCCCCCCAGCACAGTGTGACTTACAAAGGGTCAGAGGGCAGCGGCAGGCGCCTTGGGTGCTGCCACGGAGCTTGCAGAAATGGGGGACACTCAGATTGTCCCTAAGCAGCCTGCCTGCCCCGCAGCGCCTGCCAGGAGCCCAGTCACCAGGTCACCTGCAAAGCAACCACAGCTCACAGGCTCTGATGCGTGGTCTGGGCTGAGGGAGGGTACCTCTGACACCAAATCCCCCCCCCCCCGACCACTTGCAATAAGGTGGGAAACAAGAGATGTTCAAAGTACACTGGGGCCAAGGAGACACTTATTACTCAGTGCTTCCCAGAGACCACTGTGACATAAAAACACACGGGGCTGAGAGGCCCATGTGGCGTGACTCACAAGATCCAGGGGGCAGACAGCCCCCTGCACCAGGAGGGCTGGACCTCAGCAGGTGGCCCCACAAGGGGAGAAGGGCAGGAAGGAGGAGTGAATGCGGAGGCAGCCCTCCGACGCCAAGATGGGAAATCGAGATAGGAGTCCTGCAACACCCCACCTCCGCCATCATCTCTGGGCATTTGGAGAACACGACCCGAGTGCTTCCTCCTGCGAGGGGCCTACCTTGCGGATCTGGTTGGTGGTCAGCATGATGACGTCGGTCCCCTCGTGAAAGCACTGGGAAGCCGCGAGGTAGCCGATGCGCTGGGAGTGGAACAAAAGGAGGTGTCAGAGGCCAGATGGGACCCGGTGCCAGGAGGAAGCACCCAGCTGTCCCCATCACGAGTCAGCACAGGATGGGGCCTCCAGGAGGAAGGCCTCCCCTCCCAGGGTGCTAGGGTGAGAGACTGTGGCGCCGGCACCAGTCCACCAGGACCGAGCGCGGCCTCACTGCCACCTGGCCATGGGATGGAAAAAGCCATCACAAGTGCTGGCTAAACTCAACTCACATCTCTCTGCCCCCTGACGGGGCACCTACAGTCACACTCGCACGCGCCTGAGATACTTTAACATCCACACAGAGCACCAGCCAATTCTGACAAATACGGCATTTCCTTTCTTTGCCGACAGTTAACAGGCGGGCAGGATGACCGTGTCCTTCAGAAGAGCCGGAGCCTGGTCCGCAGGCAGGAAACAGCCGGGCACCCAGCCGGTGCGTGGAAAATTGAGCCAACCCAGGAAATTCAAGGAAACCCACAATGGGCTGTGGGCGCTGAAAACCGCGTTTCAGGGCAATTACTAAAGCGAGAGATGTGCCTGTTTGTTACAGTACCAAGTAAGCAGCAGGCAACGTCTCAAACTGCTCCTGAGTAGGCCCCTGCGACACAGAAAGAACGCCTGCAAGGTGACTGAGGCCCTGGGACATGGTGAGAAGCGTGGCCTCTGACGGGGAGGGTCAGTGCCTGCTAGTCTTTTTTTTGGAAAAGTTAGAAATTTATTTTAATTTGTATTAATACACAGTCAATCCTACAAACCCTTAGCTCACTGGCCTACTTAAAACTGAAAGATAAAGGTGATGTAAGGGGTGCCGGCGCCGAGCACAACAGTAGCTGTGAAGCGCGGAGGACCAGCGGCTGGTGTCTGTCGCCCTGTGCCCGGCGGTGGTGCCTCTGCCCCAGGGCGGGCGCCGCCCCTAGCCCTGCCCCCGCAGGCTGGCTCCCCTCACCTTGAACGTGAACTTGGGGGCACTCATCACCTCCACGACGTTGAAGGCGGCCCAGCTGATGTCGTAGCCTAGCATCTGCAGCTGTCGGCGAGAAAGGGCGATCCTCACCCACACGCCCGGGCGCCGCCGGCCCCAGCAGCCCCCCTGCCCCGGGGCGGTTCACTTCTGCTCCTGACTAGTGAGTCCCCACATTTAAAACCACAGCCACAGGGTAACAACACACGCTAAAGTAGTGTCTGGCAAACAGAAACACCAGCTGAAACCCAAGCAGCGCACGCGTCTCCCTTCTCTGACCAGGAGAGGCCGGAGCAGGTTGCCCGGCCCAGGCCCACCCCCCACTGGACCAGGAAGCTCCCTACCCCCGGCAGGCTTCAGGGCCCAGCTGGCAGGGCAGCTGTGACTGCAGGGGGCGCTCCTGCCCCTCCACGTGGGAAAGGGTCACGGGGCAAGGGCTTCAGCACACCTCTCCCTCCACCCGGAGTGCCCCAGTGGTGTCCACCAGTCGCAGTGGGACAGATGGACGGAAAGAGGGAGGGACGGTGGAGTCAGACCCAGCCTGAAGGGCCAGGTTGCCCGGTACTCACGTAGGTCAGCTTGCAGACTGCGTTGGCCTTCACCGCGATGTTGTCTTGCTTCAGTTCTTGCTTGATTTCATCAATACACTGAGAGATGTATTTTGCCTAAAAAGAAAAAAAAAAAAAAAAAAGCTCCAAGAGTTCGGCTAAAACTTAAAGAAGTCAGACACAGACTGTGTGATTCCATAGAAGTGAAACGTCCAGAACAGGCCAGTCCACAGACACAGAGAGGAGGCTCCTGGTGCTAGGGACTGGGCTGGGGAAGGGGGTAACTGCTGCTGGGGACAGGTTTTCATTTTGGGGTGATGGGGTGTTCTGGAATCAGGCAGAACAACTCCATGAACGTACAGACCCCACCAACCAGTGCACACGAAGGGGCGCGCTGTGTGCGTGAGGTCTGTTTGCAAGGTGCCCCGGCCTCCCGGCCTCCGGGCCTCCGGCAGCGCCCCACAGGAGGATGGCTGCGGACGACAGGCGGTCGGGGTGATGCAGCTGAGGCAGGCACACCGCGCTCTGTGAACTGCTTCCTCTACTTGTGTGTTTACCTGACATTTTATACACCGAAAAGTTTTAAAACTTAAAAAAAAGAATAATCATTTCAACATAGAGTATCAAGGTACGGAAAATTTCTTCGTCTTCTATTAGCCTGTTAGCCAGCTGCAGACAAGAAAGCACAAAGCCGGGAAGACAGCCCATGTCCCAGCGCCGCCCCAGCGGCAGGTCCACCTCGGCCCGTGCTGCAGCTGCGCAGGGAGCCCAGCGCAGGCAGCCGGGGCGGAGGTCCAGATTGGCACGGCCCCTCACCGGGCCCACCGCTCCGGCTCCCGGGTAAGAAGGGCCGGCCGGCCAGCAACCTCGCCATCCAGGCCCCTTCCCGCCCACCCCCACGAGACCCAGGCCTGCTGCTGGCCCTGAACGGCTGTGAGGAGCCCCTCGGCCCTCGGAGCTGAAGGCACCAGGCCCTCTCGGACACCAGCCACCCCATGGGCGTCTCTGAGCCCGGCCCGCTCTCGGCAGCCCCTCCGGCGAGCCTGCCGAGGGTCTGTGTGCAGCTCCCCGCCTATCAGTGAGGTTCAGCCCCCCTCACACCCTGACTCCCGGACGGGCGTCCGTGCGCAGGTGTTTGTGGGGACAGAGGTTTCCAGTTCCCTGGGGTTCCTCACTAACTCAGCACATCTGCTAAGACCCCAATCCCAAGGTCGGGACCCATACACCAGGTCCAGAGCAACCAACGTGCCCTTGGGCCGGACGCCGTGAACCAGCACAGGGCCGGGAGCGCCCGCCTGCCCGCCCTCCCTGCAGCCCTGCTTCTAAGTGGGCAACAGCGAGCGGGCTGCCGGGCCTCTGACAGGACTCAACGGCTCCCGACCCCACCCGGGGGACCCTGCCCAGTGCTCACACCCTCCCTTCACGTCACTGCGGCCACTCGGCCACCCCAGCGCAGACACACGGGGATGGCGCCACCCGAGCGCTCCAGCAGCCCGAGTGTGATGAATATTCCATGACCAAGGGGCGCGTGATAGAACACGTGTCACGTCACTGGATCCTTCCAGCGGGCTTCCAGTTACTAATCCCCACACATGGTGACCCCTCCCGCACCTGGGAGCTGCCGTTAATGATTTAAAAGGGAAGCAACAGAGGGACGAATACTGCTGTGGGAGGGTCAGGCAGCTCTGGGGTGGGCGCACGCCCAGGACACCCCAACAGCTGACACCTGAATGTGAGGTGTCTGTCAGCCCACGAGCAGCCAAGGCACCGTGGTCTCCGTGCGACTCTGGGCAGAGTCCATTCCCGGTAACGTGTGTGCGCTCCTGTCAGGCCAAGCCTCCCCAGCTCATCTGAAGACCACTACTGGGCAGACCCCACAAGACCCCTGGGTCCTGTCCGGCTGTGACCGTGGGCGCCGTGCAGAGCACAGAGGCGTGAACACAGCCGCTGGGAACGGAGGGGGGAGTAGGGGCCACACCCTCACATGAACGCCGTCCTGATGGAACTCGAAGTCCAGACGCAGCCGCGTTCCAGCTTCCTCCGGCCACTGCTGGAGTTTCAGCCCAGGCAAGACCACCACCCCGAAAACAAGCCCCTCCCTGCAGAGCAACACTTCTCCGAGAGCGCAACACAGCCCAGGGTCCCCGCAGCACCGCCCTCGCTCTGTCCAGGACACAGAGTGTGGCCATCCACGTGAGAGCCACGGGGACACGCCCGCACCCAAGGGGAAGGACACCCACCGGAGACAAGCTCACTCCGTCCAGGACACGAGGCACAGCTGTTCAGATTAGAGACGGGAGGACACAACCTGCACCCAAGGGGAAGAACGCCCACCGAAGGCCAGCTCTGAGACAGCCCCGGTGATGGAGCTGACACGCGGACTTCAATCCACCAACTGCCACCATGCTCTTGTGACCAAAGAGAAAATATGATCACGATGAAGAGAAAGAGGAAATCTCAGCAGAGAAAGGCAAGCGACATAAAACAACCCGATGGAAACTCTAGAGTGAAAAGTAATTTCTGAAGTAAACATGCCCTGGATGGACTGGACAGGGAGCTGGAGGAGGAAGCGAGCCAGGTGAAGGCGGATCAGCCGGACGTGCCGCTGTGCAGGCAGTCAAGGCAGGACGCGGGGCCAGCGTGCCTGCCCGCGCTGCGAGGTCGGGGGCACGGCGAGCATAGCACTGGGCTCCCGGGGACGGAAGGCGTGGGTGAAGATCTGAAAAACCAATGGCTGAAATGTCCCCAAATTTGGTGGAAGACATAAGTCTACAGATTCAAGATGCCCAGCGTCTCCCACAAACAGGAGATACAAAAGAAAATCACGCCCAGACGTATGGTAAACAGACTACTGAAAACCGAAATACGAGAAAATCTGAAAAGCAGCCAGAGCAACACGGCCCGTGGCTATAGGGTGGCAAGGACTTGGGCGGCCCCACTTATCCCCGGAGGCCACGAGTGGTGGGGGAACAGCGGGCCCTGGTGCTCTAGCCTGGAATACAGCCCTGGGGAGCGGTGGCAGAGCGACAGCCCAAGGACAGAGTCCCCACCCCCAGCACACACACTGGGCCGACAAATGGGACCCCAGGAAGGGGCCGACCTTCGCAAAGACCCTGCCTCAACACTAGCTTTTAGCTATAAAAAGGGTGCATGGGCTCAGTGGCTCAACAGACAGGAAGGGAAGGAAAGGCTGTAAAATACTGCCCTGTCCCCCACTCCCTCGGGAGTGCTTAAACATTCATCTAAAGCAGAGCTCTAGGTGCGGAGCCCAGGCAAGGAGCGCGGGAGAGGACGACCTCGTGAGGCTTTCCAGGTCTTTATTTTCACACAGCACTGCTGACAAGGAAGTATTTATTCTCCTTCTCAGAGAAGAAAAAAAACTGATCAGGGTATGCAGACATGATGGTGATCAGGCAGACCCGAGACACTGCAGGGTGGGTTCCAGAGGACAGCGATACGGCGGACATGTGCCACCGCGAGCTGCGTGTGAAGTCACGCCTGCGTCACGCTGTCATCTGTTAAGCTCGCCACAGCATTACGTCTAAACAAAAAAGTACGTGCCTTACTTAAACCCACTTTATTGCTAAGAAACACTAACCATCATCAGAGCCACCAGTCAGTCAGCTTTGGCTGGGGAGGAGGGGGAGCCCCGCCTGAAAGGTGCCAATGAGGTGACCCCGCGCGACCTCGCAGGCGACAGTGAAGCCTGCTGACCGGACGACAACGGCTCCTGCCCTGGCGGCGTCCCCCCCGCAGCGGGGTGGCTGTCGGAGGCACTGTGCCCGCAGGGCGCTCCCTTCACAGCTGGCTCTGTCCTCCGGGCCGGGCGCACTGCTCTACCCCCAGGCCGTGTTGCATTCTCAGCCCGTCTCTTCAGCAATCAATTGTGTCCACATCTCACGCGGAAGAGGTTCGTGGACCCCAGAACAATCACAACACTAAAATGAAAGATCCCTGACTACAGATCACCATAACAAATGCAGTTGTGACGAGGAAGTTTTAAAATCTGTGAGAATTACCCAAATGTGACACAGACACCAAGTGAGCAAATGCTGCTGGAGGCAGTGTCACCACAGACCTTCCATTTGTGAAAAATGGGTATCTGCAAAGCATGATGAAGTGAGGTGTCTGTATTAAAAATGTCAAAGTATTTTAAGACCTGAAGTATAAACAACTACATATCGCCGACACTTTTCAAAAAGCCAAGTCAGAGGTGCAAGCAGGCCAAAGCTGTTAAACGCTGCGGCCTGGTTCAGGCTGACTCACACCTCAGCACAGGGCAAGGACGCTGGCACCAGGTCCCTGCGTCTTTCTCTCGCCACAGAACTTAAGAGAGAACAAAGGATACAAACTTCCTGCACATACGAGCCCTGTAGGCGATCATAAAATAACCATTTATAAACATTTCCACTGGCTGCTCAGTAGAGCTCCCGAGACACTTAAAAAACAGAAACACCCAAGACTCCCAGGCCCTCCCCCGAAGTGGAGTCAGGCCTCCAGGGTGAGGCCCGGGGCCCTGCGCTCGTTCAGAGGTGCTGGCAAACTCAAAATCCTCGGAGCTGGACCGTGCACTTTTGTTTTTAAAGACTTCTTTTTAAGAGCAGTTTTAGGTTCACAGCAAAATTGAGTGGAAGGTGGATTCCCACCTCTTTGGCCCCACATGTGCACAGCCTCCCCCACTGTCAACATCCCCCACCAGTGGGGCATTTGTGACAATCAATGAACCTGCACAGACACGTCACAATCCCCCAGGATCCCTAGCTGACATCGGGGTTCACCCTGTGGGCCTGGACAAATGCACAGAGACCCGTGCCCACCACCACAGCACCACACAGAGTGTCTCACTGCCCTCATGTCCCCTGGGCTCCATCTCCTCACCCCCTCCCAACCCCTGCCCCACGACCATGGATCCGTCCACATCTCCAAAGCGCTGCCCTTCCAGAGCTGGCTCACAGTGCGCAGCCTCCTGCCGGCTTCCCTCACTTAGTCGTGTGCACTCGGGGCTCCTCGTGTCTTCTCGTGGCACGACGGCCCCTCTCTTCTCAGCACTGAGTGATGTTCCGACGTCTGGAGGATTCAACCGCTCATCACCTCAGCTGCTCCATCCCTTGACGTCCCCACGAGATGCTCTCTGGACCTTCCCACGGCACACGGGCTCCCCGGCTCAGGCCCTGAGCCCCAGGAGTCCTCAGAGCTCTGGATGCTTGGCCGTGGTTAAGGCCGCCATCACCACCAGTGAGGGCTCTCCAGGGCACTTAACCCCATCTCTCAGAAGTCGCTGTGGGACCAGGGAGAGCACGCTCAGTGACTCCATCCACCCTGCCAAAAACAAGCCGACTGACATCCACCATCATCTCTTCAACAGCAAAATGCATTTGAACCCCAAAGCAGGCAAGTCAACGTCAAAGTGAACTTCAATTGATGACATCCAAGGGTGACCTCCAACAAGGACGCCCTCCTGGTGGTCACCTGGCCATGGGTAGGCTCCAGCGCCTCTGTGCCAGGAGGAGCTGGGCCCCCGCAGAAGCGCGAGCCCGAGGCCCAGCCAGGGCTCAGACCCCAGCCACGGACACGGCGTGGTGCTGGGCAGAGACGGCGACGGCAGGGACCCGGGCCACAGCTCTGGCCAGATGCCCCCTGCCCACCTGCGAGCCCTCCTCCACGTGAGCCCCCAGGACCCACGTGCGCAAGTCAGACAGCTCCCACAACGGCCAGTCACGGCCCTTGCCATCACCCACACCACCCTCAGCTCAGCCCGGAGGCCCATGAGACGACACACCCACCCGAAGGGTGGGAACAGCCTTAGAAAGCCTTTACCTTGACCCCAGAGACAGAAGCCAGTCAGTGAGGCCAGGGCTCAGGGAGGGAGGGGAGGGACCGTGACGCGGGCCTGGGGTTTCGTGTGCGGGTCATGGAAATGCTCTACAGTTAGACTGTGCTGACGGCCCCACAGCTTTGTAAATGCACTAAAATAGTCACTGGATTTCAAGCTTAAAGCAGGTGGATGCTACGATACATAAATCGTATCTCAATAAAACCACCTAAAACCACCACTTCAGTGAAACTGGAACCGCAAGATGTCATTCAGCACGCGAGGGCCCAGCCTGCGGTCTCTGCTCCTGCAGACACCACGTGGCTGCGCCCACACTGGGGCGGCAGCCCACTTCAGGGCCCGAGTCGTTCAAGTGGGTGCAGGAGGGGACCCTAAGCACCAGGGTTCCACAGTAGTGGACGGCGGTCTGGGCACTGGCTGCCTGAAAGGACAGACGGGACAACTTGTAGGTCCCACAGGTGGCCCGCAGCAGCAGCTCTGGGGAGGCCAAGATCAGAGAGACAGCGAGGCAGGAGCGCCTGTGCCCCCTCCCCCGGCCCACCCTGGACCAGCCGGGGAGGGGCTCAGGACTCGGTCTTCGACTGGGGACCGCAGTCAACTCAGGCTTCCTGACCTTCGGCCTCCCGCCTCCCTCTGTCAGCAGAGCTCCTGGAGCAAGGGTCTCAGTGGGGCATCTGTGCCCCCAGGGGATGCCGGGCTACGCCTGACATCAGTGGTTGTCACAACTTGGGGGGGCTCGTGGCACCCAGTGAGCTGGGCCAGGGAGGCTGCTCCACATGCCCCTCCAAAGGGGACGACCAGGCCCCAGCATCCACAGTGTGGAGAGGGGACTCTGGCCTCGAGCCTCCTTCAGTCATCTCTCCCTCCTTCCTTCCAACCTACTAGATCTTCACACAAATGGGCATCACCAGGAGCCGGTTACCAGCGCGGATCACCCATCGCAGAGACCCCTCCCAGACTGGGTCCAGCCACCCACTCTGCCCGGGACACGGAGCTGCCCTTTCAAAAACCCCTGCGCATCAGTAAGACAAAGAGAAAAAGGCCGAGAAGAGATGGCCTCACAAAGAACACAGATGGCTCGGCACCAGGAAAGAGGACTCACCTGCACCAGGCGGCTCATAAACCCCCCAGGCGGAAACCAGCCAGGCGCCCAGCTCCCGCCCACCGGGTAAGCGCAGACAGACGGCAGACTGCTGTCCGCGGAGGGCGGGGCGCAGCCAGCAGAGCAGCAGTCAGCCGGGCCGCGCAGGGCCGCGTGTGGCGGTGACAAGACTGTGGGCAGAGCAAGGAAATTACACTCGGGAGAGCTCACCGTAATACTTCAGCTGTACGACGTGCAATCAAGTCCATGCGCCTTATACACTCAACTAGTAAGGACCAGGAAAAGAGCCAAGCTGGAAGACATCCTCTGGGCTGCCCAGGAAAAACTCAGGTTCCTTTCACTCTCACACCCGCTGTGGGGGGACCAACTCGGTGATGTCAGCTGGGTGTGGCACAACTCAGTCCAGTTCTGACACTCTGCCCGGAGTCGTGCAGACCCTGCAGGGTGACGACCCAGGCCTGCAGGACCGCCCCCACCTCACACACTGGTTCCAAGTCCAGGCTGTCCCCTGAGCTTCTGAGGGACCATCTCTAATCCAGGCCCCACGGCCCCCTTCTCCTCAGGGAAGCACTGACCCGTGTCCTCCGGCTTACTCCGCAGTAAAGGGCATGGCAGAGGCACACAGGGCGAGTCCACGGCGCCCCGAGCGCGGGGCCTCTGTCCTCATGGTGTTGGGACCCTCCTGGCACACGGATGCTTCCACCACCTGAGCTTCTCCCTGAGCCCCACACTCTAGAGACCTTTACGGAGGCTTCATCACAGAGGCGTGATCCATCATTTACTCCATCTGCAGCCCCTCACCCTCCAAAGATTGGGGGTAGGGTGTGGGTCTGAAAGTTCCAAGCTTCAGATCATGGCCTGGCCTTTCTGGTGACCATCCCCAGCCAGGAGCCCACCCAGAGCCATCTCATCAGAACAAAAGACGCTCCCCTCACCCAGGACACCCCAAGAGATCTAGAAGCTCAGTGTCAGGAACTGGGGGCAGAGACCAACCCTGTCAACAAGGATGCCCTGGGTACCTTTGTTGCTTAGGAAGCTACAAAGATTCCAGGAGCTCTGCGACAGGAGGCAGGGACAAAGGCCTTCTGATATCACAGTATGACAGGGTCCAGCAACAGTGACAAAACAGGGACAAAGGACGTGGATGAAGCGGGGAGCACTAAGGAATGCTGGGAATGGTTCTTACCAATCTGGGTCAGGGGTTCTCCCCTGGGCGATCCCCCCAGGGGACACTGGGCAACACCTGGGGACGTCCGTGGCTGTCACGACTGCGGATGCCCCGGCATCAAGTGGGCAGGGTCAGAGGTGCCGGTCCGCCGGCCACAGTGCCCGGGACGCCCCCAGAGAGGGACCTGCTCGACGTCAGCAGTTTTGACGGGGAGACCCTCACTTAGGGAACAGCCCATTTGTTAAACTTCAGATCTCAGTCTTCTCAGAAGTTGTTAGGGCGAAAGGAATCCTACAGGAAGAGCCAAAAAGCACTGAGTGCTTACCCAAGCCTGTCGTGACACTGGCTCGGGAACCGTCCCTAGCGCGGAAGCCAGCCACGCACACACCTCGCAGCCCGACGGGCCCCACAGCGTGGCGCTGGGTCTGACCGCAGGGAACTGCCATTTCTGAGGTCAGCAGCACTAGAGCACCCGCATCCCACACAGTTCAATCCTAACCACAGCTCACGTCCAGTTTCAAAGCATTACTCTACTGTTAGCCCTTGCTACCTGTGCGGGGCGCTGCTTCCGTGACCCCCGAAGATACCAAAGTCCTCAGATGCTCTAGTCCCTCGTATAAAAATGGCACAGATTTGCACACAACCTACACGCATCCACCCCTACACTTTATATCACCTCCAGATCACTGACCATCCCGATACAACGCAAGTGCTATGTAAACAGCGGCCTGCATGCAGCGAATTCAAGTTTTGCTTTTTGGAATTTTCTGGAATTTTTTTCAGAAATATTTTCATTCCACAGTTGGTGAATGCAGAACCCACAGGGACACACAGCTGACAGTACACAATTTAAACTGAATTTGTTTTTACAGTTCAGAAACTTCAGTTAAATAGGGTTGGAAATTTTGAGACCCAAGGGAAAACTCTCAGACATACCCCGGTACTGCCGGACCCAGCAGAGCCACGCCTGAGGGGAGGGCACCAGTCAGTACACACTGGAAGCCACCTCACTGCCATGGGCGGAGTAAAATAAACCGCGGCGCCTGCGCGCCCACTCGGGAGGGCTGGCAGCCCTGCGCCCCGTGCGCGCGGGCGGCGGCGGCGCTGCTGCGCCCCCAGGCAGGACGCGGGGCAGAACCCCAGCCTCTCCCTCGAGTTCTGCACGAGGAAAAAGTTCTCGAACTGATTCACCAGGAGAAGTATTTTCCCTTTTTCTTTAATAAACACTAGGCTTATCACAAAAAGTGATGGGTATAATTCTACAACTTAAAAAGACGGAAAGAAAAGGCTTTCCCCAAAATTCCAAAGGTACTCATAAGAACAGAATGTTAAGGGGGCAGGTGTAGCTCAGTGGTAGAGCGGGTGTTTAGCATGCATGAATGAGGTCGTGGGTTCAATCCCCAGAACCACCATTAAAAAACAAACAAACCTAATTACCGTCCCCAAAAATAAAAAAAAAAGGAAATGTTAAAACTGTTTGGTCTTTTTCCTAGTCATACGCAAGTTTTAGAAGCAAGGACATTAGCAAGTGAATTTCCTCTACCTGCCAACACGATTCCTGCCCCATCTTAAGGATTAAAAAAACTCAAGCACCAAGAAAAACACGTGAATTAGACCACTGTTAAAGTCTGTTCTCCATGGTAACCCAACTCATACACACGCACACACCTGGTATCATAAACTGAAACAAGAGTTTCAAAAAACAAGTTATTCTGCCTGCAGTCCTGGGTTTTCTAGTTTCTTCTTTGGGGCACCCACAGAAGCCTACAGCAGTCACTCTTGCACTCTCATAAAGCCCTCAGCAAGGTGGGGAGGCTGGTGGCTGCTGCCTGCACTTTCCATTGGGGGCTCTCCCCAGGTCACCCAAACAGGCCCAAGAACTTGGACTTGGCTCTCCCAAACATCATACACTAAATCACCCTGCCTTTCCACTGGGCTTTTAAAGTCATAATTAAGCCTCATCTCTTCGGTGCCACATAGAAGTTTCAAGCTAAAATCCACTACAAAAAGTAAACTTTGGGGGAAAACTATACTGCTGCCAGTAGCCTTTCCTGGGGCTCGGCGGGGGTGGGGGGGATCTCAGAGAGAAGGGAGCCAGAAGAGAAACTCAATAGCCATGGCCGAGCATCTGCAACCAGAAGGGACACCCCAGCAAGGATTCTCCATGGCACAACTCTTCTATTGAGGAAACCACGCCAGCCGGCACCCAGAGGCACCTCCTGCGGCCATCATCAACAGGCCAAGGGCAGGACTCACGTGGAAACCTGGCCTTGAGGACTTGCAGCATCCCCCACCTCCACCACCCAAAGCCCCCTCAATGGGCTCCCAGCCTGGGGGCGATGACGCCACCAGTTCCCACCAATTCCAGGGGGAGGAGGGTACAGCTCAGCAGGAGAGTGAGTGCTCAGTATGCACAAGGTCCTGGGTTCAACCACTAAAAATAATAACTAAATAAACCTAATTACCTCCTCCCCCAAAATATTTAAATAAAAATAAAAATTCCCAGTAATTCCACATGAATAAAGCTCGGCTCAGGGCACTGCCAGGGAGAATGGGCCAATGTTCCTGAAAAAACAGATGCCCCACCTGAGTGTGCGATTCTCGCCTGAAAAGACCCCTTGGCCCCTCCTCAAAATACCCACAACAGTCTGCTCAGAACATCCGCTGACAGAGGGGACATCAGGAGGTCAACCAGGGCAGAAAAAAATCTAAGGGTGCAAACATCACCCAAACTCACTTAGCCACACTCAGTAACCAAAATGCAGGCCAACCACATACTCTTCCAACTCACAAAGAAACTAAAGGCCAGGGTAAGTGTGAGCTATAGCCAACGCAGCTGGCCAGAGCTTCCAACACAATGCAAAACCCAGGTGTTGCCAGAAGACAACAGGGGATGGAAATGAACTAAAATAACCTAATTACATTTCAGCGAGGTCACACCCATTCTGAAAAAGTGCAACAAAGAAGCAAGAACTCAGGTTCCCGGCACAAGGGCAGAGCCAGGGGCTCTCGGTGCCTCCCAGCAAATTCCTGAACTTCTCTGCACCTCCACCCAGTGATGCTGGACCCCCGGGGGCGCCCTTGTGAAGAGGGCCGGGTGACATCTGGCAGTGGGACCTGCACCACATCAAACAGCTGCTCTCCACCAAAGAGAGGACTCCAGCAGAGAAAGGGGACTTGTGCAGCCATGGGCATCCTTCCCTGGAAGCTGGCAGCCTGGTGGCCACTAACTGTCCCCATTCCCCCTAAATCTAGGTCACACGTTGGGGGGGTGGGGGAGGGAGAAAAATGGTGCCCACGATTGCATTATTACTTCTGGAAAACCTTTCCTCCCCGGCTTCGAGTTTCTAGTTGAAGTTGGCTTCCCTATTCCAGGACCCCTGAGTAGCTTCCTTATTTTGGCCTAGGATGTCTGCTGCCCTCCTCCCAATAAGAGGGGTGGCCGCACCTTCCGGGGGACACGGGCTCAGGAGGCAAGACCCAGTTCCGGGCCAGGCATCAGGGAGTGACCTGAACGTGGGTTTAACCCATAAGGGGTTCCGTCCGGGGGCGGCCCGCGGAGAGGAGGGTCCCCCCAACCAGGTGCCCAGGGCCTGGGGCGTGGCCCCTTATACATCCAGCAACACACTCAATATTGGAGAGCCGCCGCTCCGGGGTGGGGGGGCCTGCCAAGTCGTCCGAGGCCATCCGCGGGGAGAAGGCGGCGAGCCCCCATCGCCGAGCGGGTAAACCGAGGTTCGGGGAGGCAGCCCACTCAGCGGCAGGCTCCCCAGGCGCTCCGATACATACGTGGGTCCAAAACCCGCGGCTCGGGTGCCTTCGGGCCTCGGGGATAAACCGAGCCTCGGGGAGGGCGCGGGCGTGCGGAAGCCCAGGCCGCGGGCAGGCGGGGCTCGAGTCTGGAGCGGAGCCTCGGGGACGGGCTGGGGGCCAGAGTCAGGGGCAGAGAGGGGATCGGGAACCGAGTCGCGGTCAGGGTGGGCGTCCGGGCCGCGGTCGGCGCGCCGAGCTCACCTCGTCCTCCTTGTGGTTGCGGATACCGCGCACCAGATCCTGCAGATTCTTGTCAAACATGCGGTCGATGCTGCCCTTGACCATCTTGAGGGCCATCGCGGCGGCTGCCGCCCGGCTCGAGCCCCGGGAGGCCCGCGGCCGGGAGCCCTGAGGGGGCCCGGTGGCCGCGCCTTCCGCCCGAGAAAGCGCTGCGCTGCCGGCCGCCGCGGCGGGGCGGGCTCCCAGGCCAGGTCGGCGGCGGTCAGCAGGGCAGCGGCGGCGGCGGCGGCGGCGGCGGGGACCGCTCGGCAGGCCGCGTTCCCCTTCTCTCCGGCTCCGCGCCGCGCCGCTTGCAAATGGCGGACAAGATGGCGGCCAGTCAGCTGACGGCAGGAGCCCCGGCCGGCCCGCCCGCCCCCGGAAGCCCCGCCTCCCGGGAAACCCCGCCCCTCCACCGGGACCCCGCGTTTCCCTGACGACGCCAGACCGCCCAATGGAAACGCAGACAACGGCCTCAGTGCCCACTAGGCCGCGCCCCCTCCTGGCACAATCCTCTTTCACCTCATTGGTCAGTGGCCTTTGGAACTCCACCCACTTCCTGGTTCCGGCCTGTAACCACGCCTGCTAGGAGGCACCCTCCCTGCCCTGCTAAGTGACAGGTGTGGGCGGGCCTATCTATGGGAGGGCCCTGCTATGGGCGGGGCGCCCACGTGGAGCTTCCAAGGCAAGATTCCTGGTGGAAGAACCCAGCTCCGCCCCTTTCTTTTCTTTTCTTTTCTTTTTTTTTCTTTTTCTTTCTTTATTATTTTTAATTAAAGTAAATGTTGTAATGAAAGTACATGAAGTAAATGTTACAATGTTGTGTTAGTTTCTGGTGTACAGCATAGTGATTCAGTTACACATACATATTCCTTTTCATTATAGGTTATCGCAGGATATTAATATAGTTCTCTGTGCTCTAACGTAGGGCCTTGTTGTTTATTAGCTCCACCCTTTCTGATTCCAAAAGCTGAGGGTGTCTGAGCACCGCCAAATCCGACTCTGCAGCAAATCCATCCTGTGTCTCTGGCATGTTGCACAAAATCCTGTGAGATGAGCAGCACGGGGATTAACATGCCCACGTGGGGTAACTGAGCCCAGTCATTCATTCAACGAATATTTATTGAGAGCCTACTATGTGCCAGGCCTGGCAAGTGAATGAGATACGCTTGGTTCCTGCCTTCCCGGATCCACCTTTAAGAGAGTGAAGAATCAAGCCACAAACTAGGATAAGATATTAGCAAGACATATATCTGACAAAGGACTTATAGCCACAATATAGTTAAACAGTAAATAAAACAGAACCAAACAAAAATTCCTACAAATTACAAAGAAAAAGACAACCCAGTTAAAATGTGGCAAAAGATTGTGAATACACACTTCACCAAAGAAGACACTCAAATGGCCAATAAGTATAGTAAAAGATGCTCTACCTCAGTCATCAGGGAAATGTAAGCTTAAACCACACTGAGCAGGGAGGGTATAGCTCGGTGGTAGAGTGTGTGCTCAGCATGCACAAGGTCCTGGGTTCAATCCCCAGCACCTCCTCTAAAAATAAATAAATCTAATTACCTCCCTCCCTGACAAAATAAAAATAACTAAATAATACAATGATAAATAAACCTAGTTACCCCCTCAGAAAAACACACTGAGATATTTCTGTAACCCCAAAAGAATGGCTAAAATTAGAAAGATTGATGGTATCAAGTATTACAAAGATATGGAGCTCTCCTCTTTTACCCTTCAGGTGGGAACGTAAAACCACACAGCTACATTGGAAGCCTGTCTGACCGTATCTTTTAAAGTTAATATATGTATACCCTCTGACCCAGCAACTCCATCACTGTCCTCAACAAAAATGCATAAATTCATCCACCGAAGACTTGGACAAGAATGTTCACAGTAGCTGTCTTTGTATGAGCCAAAAACTCAAAACGACTGACATGTCCATCAACAAAAAATGCATATGTAATTAGTGGTCTACCCAAAACACAGAATACCGTGCAGCATTAGAACAAAATACTAAGACACAGAACCAAATGCATGAATTACACAGACACAATGTTGACCATAATAAGCCAAACACAAGAGTGTACACAGCATGATTCTATAACGTGATGTTCAATTGCAGGCAAGATTAACCTATGGTGATGGACAAAGTAACTCATCATAGGTTACACACCATACCAGAGTGAACTGGAAACTGCAGAAATAAATTCTGGCATATCCACGCAGTGGATTCCTGACCAGCTGTTTAAGAGAATGCAGTAGGTAGGTAACTCTATGGCAATTGCCCCCCTACTTTTAACAGCTGGACAAAACATATGAAACAATGGTTTTCAGAAAGCATACAGTGCAGAGAGAAGGGACACAAACAAGATGAGCCCTACAGCTGCCCCAGAATTCTGCCTGTAGGTGATACCCAGGCTGCAGGTCAGGGAGGGGAAACCTAAGCAGAACACAGAGGGTTTGTGGATTGAGGGAACAGAGACGGAAGACTGCGAGACTGGGAGATGAGGGGAGACAAGGTAGCTAGAATTTGGAGGGCAGAGTTCTGGAGAGCAGGGACCTATTCTGAGAAAGCACTCAAGTTTTCATAGGGTTCCTCTTGAGTCTTTGGATGAATGTCAGACAGTGCATGCATAAGCGGCCAGATAAAGAACGATGCTGGGGGAAGGGACAATCACTGAGCACTCACACAACGTGGGACTGCTTGGAGAACCTACTAGCAAAGGTGGAGAGAATTCATTGAGTATGTGGGGCGTTCTGCAGAAACCTCAGAAGACTCATGCCTCATTGTAGGGCTAAGCTAGCCCTAGAGTGAAATCTATTCCCAGTATTTTAAGTGGGTGACAGACTGGATCAGCAGACACTTCCCCAGAGAAGATCCTGAATGACCAACAAGCACATGAAGAGATACTTAACATAATTAGTTATTAAGGAAATGCTCCCCAGTGGGATACCACAGTATATGTATCAGAGAGATTAAATGAAAAAGTCTGTTAACACCAAGAATTGGTGAAGATGAGAGCAATTGGAACTTTGATGCATGGCTGGAATAAATGCAAAATGGGACAATAACTTTGGAAAACAGTTTGGCAATTTGTTACAAAGTTAAAAATACATTTTCCATGTGATTTGGCCATTCTACTTTGGAGTATTTACCGAAGAGAAAGAAAACTTATTTCCAAACAGACTTGTATGCAAATGATCATATCACCTTTATTTACAAAAACCTCAAACTGGAAACAATTCAAATATCTATCAACAGGTGAATGGATTCAAAAAACAACACAAAAACTGTGTTATATCCATCCAGTGGAATAATACTCAACAACAAAAAGAGTGGAACTACTGGTACACCTAACAACTTGGACGAATCTCAAAAGCTTCATACAAAGGGAAAGAGGCCAGACTCAAAACTCTACATGGTGTATGATTCCACTCTACAAAATTTTACGAAAAGGAAAACAACACTGATAGAAAACGTAACAATGGTGGCCTAGAGGCAGGAGTGAGGGGAGTGTTGACTGCAGAGGGAGATAAGAACTTTGGGGTGGTGGAAATGTTCTGTAGTGTGTTCGTGGTGTAGTTACACAACCATTAAAAAAATTGCCAAAGCTCATCAAACCATAACCTAACAAGAAGTGAATTTAATGGCATGAAAGTATGCTGCAATAAAGCTGAGGGGGAAGTGCTATAAGTGGGGAAAAGGTGGAAAAAGATACACCATCCAAACACTAATCATAAGCAAGCTGGACTGGCTATGTTTCTATCAGGAAAGAACAGAATTCAAAACAAGAAATATTACTACGGACAAAGAAGGGCATTACACAATGTTGGAGGAGTCAGTTCATCCAGAGGACATCGTAATCCTAAACACATAGGCCCCTAACAACGAGGTTCAAAATACACAAAGCAAAATTTGATAAAACTGAAAAGACAAGAGAGTCAAATCCACAATGATGGTTAGAGATTTCAACACCCCTTTCTCAATAATTAGTAGAATAAGTAGAAAATCAGTAAGGATATGGAAGACTCGAACAACACTATCAGCCGACCTGGTGTTTACAGAGCACTCTGCCCCAAAACAGCGGTATGTACATTCTCTTCAAGTGCACGTGGAATATTCATCAAGATGGAGAGATAATATACTAGGTCATGAAATAAAAAGATTGAAATCATACAGAAGATGTTTCCTGACCACAGTGGAATTAAATTAGAAATCGTTAACATAAAGGTATCTGGAAAACCCAAAATATCCCTTTGTAATTAATACCTCAGGGGAGATAGTTTGGAAGTGTTTAACATCTGGCTTCTCCTTGTAGTTTGCTCTTAGATTTTAGTGTCTGTTGCATCTGTTGGTTTCAGACTTGCTGGGACACTGCATACATTCTGGCTTTCGAATCTCATGGCCTTCTCCAAAACTCCTCAACCCCAGGCCCCATATCCCCTACCTGGAGGAAGCCACTGTTAACAATTAGGGGATGTCTTCTTCCAGACCATTCTCTTTGCATTACCACAGTTTAGTCTCTCCCTGTTCTATTTATGGGTAACTGCATTTTCATATAAATGGGATCCACACTCTTGTCTTGTTTGCCTTCACTTATCTATACGTCTCGGATGCTGTGGTCGCCGGGATAACAGCCCTCAAATATGCCCACATCCTGGTCCTGGGACCTGTGGATGTGTCACCTCACAGGGGAGAGGGGACTTTGCAGGTGGGATTAAGTTAAGGCGCTGGGATGAGGGTGACCCTGGATTCCCAGGAGGTCCCGTGTCATCACAGGGTCCTCATCAGAGAGAGGTGGGAGGTCAGTCAGAGAGAAACGGGAGATGCCGCGCTGCTGGCGGTGAGGATGGAGGGAGGGGCCGCAAGCCAGGGATGTGGGGCCTCTAGAAGCTGGAGAAGGCGGGACCTGATTCTTCCCTGGAGCCTCCGGAGGGACTAGCCTTGCCCATGCCTGGATTGAGCCCAGGTCAGACTTGTGCCTTCAGAACTGTGCGAGGGTATTACGTACTGTTTTAAACCACTACGTTCGTGTGAATTCATTGCAGCAGCAATTCAGCCCCATACAGATGGTTTTCTGCAATGGTTTGTGAGGCTGTCTGGTTTTCCGGTTTCACTGCTTTACTGACATTTTCTTACTTAACCTCTGGGTGCAAAAATAAGTTGTCTCCACGTTTCCCGCTTACCACCATTGTGGTATCATGACACAAGGGTGAGGGCTGTTCTGGGCAGAAGGGAAAGGAAAGCAAAGGCGGGAGGTGCTGAGCATCCTGGCAGGTCTGAGGCCACTCTGTGTGTCAGGGAAGGGGGGGGCAAGAGGTGGGATCTGGGAGGGCAGCAGGGAAGGGGCTCTGGGTCCTGCAAAGAGGCATTGGGGGGGCAGGGTTTGTCCCCCTTGCCAAGCGCCAACAGGGCGGCACAAAGTCTCCTTCCTCCTTCATCCCAGACCCTCAGTGCAGGATTTGGCATGTGATACAAGTCTGTGATGGATGGATGGGCATTTAGATGAGTGGTGCATTCGTTCCAGCCTGGCCGTCTAGGGCAGTGCCACCCCGTGGGGTCTCTGAACCCTGCTCTCCACCTGCCCCTTCCAGTGTGGCAGCCACTTGAAATGTGGCCGGGGGACAGAGAAACTGAATTTGAAACCTTACTTAAAATAGAATATGATATTATTTAATTTTTTATTTGGCTTTTTTTGGGGGGTGGGGAGAGGAAGTAATTAGGTTTATTTATTTATTTAATGGAAGTACTGGGCGCTGAACCCAGGACCTCGTGCCTGCTAAGAACACGCTCTACCACTGAGGTATGCCCTCCCCCTCAAAATAGAATATATTATTTAAAAAAAAACCCAGACAACAACAAGAGTGGGCAAGGATGTGAACAAATCAGAACCGTCGTGCACAGCAGGTGGGGATGAAAATGACGCAGCCGTGGTGGAGCACTCCTCAAACAGTTAAGCGTAAACTCCCCATATGACCCAGTGGGACCCAGTCCCGCTCCTGGTACGGACCCAGGAGAATCAAAAGCAAGGACAGGAAGAGACGTTTGCACACCTGTGTCCACAGCGGCATGACTCACAGCAGCTTAAGGTGGAAACACCCCAAGTGTCCATAGACGGGTGAATACGCAAGCAGAGTGTGGAGCATCCCTGTAATGAAGCACCACTCAGCCTCAGAAAGAAGGCGGTTCCGGCACCTGCTGCAGCGTGGATGGACCTTGAGGACGTGGAGCTCAGCGGGAGAACCCAGCGCAGAAGGACACGCACTGACTGAGCCCACTCACAGGAGGTCCCTGGAGGAGTCACATCCACAGAGACAGAGAGCAGACGGTGGGGCTGGGGCTGGGGGAGGGGCTGGGGAGTCAGTGTTTCACGGGGACAGAGTTTCAGTTTGGGAAGATGAGGAAGCTCTGGAGACGGTGGTGGGGATGGCGGCACAACAGTGTGAGTGTGCTTAACGCCGCTGAGCTGTGCTCTCACAAACGGTTAAGATGGTGAATTTTATGTTTTTTTTTTCCTTTGGTAAGTTTTATGTTTATGTATATTTTACCACATTAAAAATTAATGCATAAAAGTCTACAATGAATAAAATATCAACATGTTACTTGAAGACAGGCTCTGTACCTGCACTTGACCAATTCACCTCCTCTCCTCCCCCAATCCCAGCCGTGTGAGAGGCTGGTGAATGGACACACACAAATGTGTCCCTCCACACAGGGGAGCATTGCTCGGCCGTGAAAAGGAGAGAAGCCCTGACACTTGCTACCACGTGGACGGACCCTGAGAACACGACGCTCAGTGAGAGAAGCAGACACAGAAGGACACGCAGTGTGTGAGTCCATGGATGTGAGACGTCCAGAACAGGCCAGTCCCCAGACACAGGGAGGGGGCTCCTGGCTGTCAGGGGCTGGGGAGGGGGATGGGAGGGTGATTATCAACGGGGACAGGGCTTCTTTTTGGGATGTTCTGGAATTAGAGGTGCTGGTGGCACAACTGTGAGAATGTACTAAATACTCCTGAATTGTACACTTTACAGACTGTATTATATGGTACATAAACTGTATCTCAAAAACCTCATTTAAAAAAATGACAGGCAGGTGGGTATAGCTCAGTGTTAGAGCGTGTGCTTAGCATACACAAGGTCTTGGGTTCAGTCCCCAGTACCTCCATTAAAGAAAAAAGTGACAAACTTATTTCCCATACAGCTGGGCTGTGTTGGTGGTGTGTGTTTGATGACTGACTAAACAAAGGCGTGAACGCGTGACTAGATGGGATGACACAAAAGCAGTCCATACTTATCAAGTGGTTGTTTAACCCGGATTAACTCCTTCTGACCTTACTGCCCCCCTGGGAGGAAATGACCCCACTTTCCAGATGAGGAAGCTGAGCCAGCAGAGCCTGGCTTCCCCTCAGCGGTGTCGTCCTCCTCCGGGAAGCCCCTCCTGACGGCCCTGGGCTCCGCAGGGGCATGGTTGTTTAGCTAAGGATGGCTGACCAGACCCAAGACCAAAGGCAAGCTGACCACGTTCTGTGGGAGTTTTCACCCCCGAGACCCTCTTTTCTGAGGCTGAGAGACAGGAAGCAATGCTCCCAGGGTCACTGTGGCCAGCCTGGAGGTGGCGCCACGCTGGTGGGGGTGGGGCCGCCCCCGGGCCCAATGCCTGGTCCTGCTCCAAGTCGGGGGTGTGCCCAGCTGGGATCTCCAGCGAGGCCTCCTCCCCCTCCCACTGCAACCAGTGAGCTGATTGGCCCACCCTGTGGCCTCTGGCCACCTGTTGCTGTCTGTCATGGGGCCACCCTCCTCATGATCCATCCTGTGCACCAGGCCCAACACCGCAGCAGTGAGGTAAGATAGGCAGGGGGCGGCCTGGACAGAGGGGGTCCCTGGGGTCTGGGAGGGCATCCCTGAGGTCCACGGGGATCCCCAGCTCCGGTGGATGCCCCCAAACACACCTAGGGGCATTGCCCCCCTGCCCATTGGGCCCCTCCCCCATGGCCTGCTCTGGCCCCAGGGAAGGGTCCTCTTTCTGCCCAGGGATGGGTCACACTGACACTGGAGCTAGAGGCACTGGTGACCCAGAAAAGCAAGGCTGTGGGGGCCAACAGACAGGTTTGACTCAAGCTCTGCACAACCTCTGGCTCCAGCTCTAGCCTCAGTTTCTTCATCTGTGAGGTGGAAGCAGAGACAGTCAGAGGGGCGGGGACCCCAGCTTTGGGATCGGGAGGTCTGGGATCCCCTGCCCCTGTCCCTGCCTGTCACGGCCAGAGTGAGGCTGATCCTGGCTGCTGGGGCTTGAGCTCCTAGACTTAGGGGGTCCAGGGGGAGTGTGGGTGCCGGGAATGGCTGGTGAGGATGGTCCAGAGGGAGACCCCAGGGGGGGCAAAGGCCTGGGAGGGGCTGGGCCCCATGTTGGCCTGTCCTGCTGGCCTCAGGCACCAGATAAAAATAGTCCCTGGTCTCAGAGAACATGAGCCGACCCTGGGGCCAAGGGTTCTGGTTTGGGCTCCTTGCTCATCTCTGTGACCACGAGCAGGACCCAGCCCTCCCTGGGGCCCCAGCAGCCTCCCCATCCTGAATGCTCAGGGATGCTGGGGCCCCAAGGAGGCTGGCCTATCAGGAGGGGTCCTGGGGGGGGTCAGGGAGAGTGCCTGGCAGAGGCTGCTGGCCTTGCCTTGCATGAGTATGAATTTACCAAGTGAATGGGGCTCCAGGAAGGGGGCCAAGCAAGGCCTGTTGGGAGGGGCAGGTCGGAGCCCCCTCTCCCCAGGTCAGGCCCAGGCCCATAGCAGGAGCTCAGCAAATGTAGGCCGCCTCTTCCCCGTTCCCTCCAGCCTGACTCTGGACCTGCTGTTTCTCAGACGTCTCCATGACAACCAGGGCCCTGGAGGAGCTGGATGGAGGCCTGGGCAGCTGCCAAGTGGACGAGGGCCTCTCTGCACTGGCTGACCCCTGCCCAGGCCAGCCGCGGGAGGACAGGGCTCCAGGTACCCCAGAGGGCGCCACAGAGTGCAGCCCACTTTCTGTTGAGCCAGGTGGCTCACCTTCAGAGACCAGGCCTTGGACTCCCACCTTAGACTGGCTTAAACCGTGCTCTCCATTTCCACACTCCGTGCCCATTAAAGTCTTGGGGGTGCCCATTAAAGCCTTGGGGGTTCATAAGGAGCCCAAAGAACACAGGTGCCGGGCCGCAGAGGTCAGGTTTAGAATCCCAGCTTGTCAGTGAAGTGCCGTGCACCTGTGTGCAAGTCTCAGTCTGTCTACTTTCAAATCTGTAAAACGGGAGCAGTTACCCAGCCCTCACCCAGCAGAACCCGGGGCAGGGTGGGGTCAGCCTGGGGGTTCCCATGACCTTCACTCTCCCTCTTTTCCCACCAACAGTGACACCCAGTCTGGCCGACTCCAACAGCTGGCCTCAGGTGAGTAGCCTGGGCCCTTGGGGTTCAGCCCAGGGTGCCCCTGGAGGACAGGATGTGCTGGCACTGACGGTGGATGTCTGCAGCCCATGGGAAGGGTTTGGTCTCCCTCGGAGGAAAGACTGGAAGGAAACTGCCAGGATGACATGTCGCTCTGCATAGGATTCTCAGGAGCCGGTAGCTGAGGGCAGCCCCGCAGGCGGTGTGGATGCCAGGCCCAAGATGACAGAAAAGGAGCCGGTGGCCAAAGTGGCCTCAGGACACGGGAAGGAGAGGCTGAAAACAGGAGCAAGTGGGTTTGCCGGAGACAGGGGTGAGGCGGGGGGTGGGCTTGGACCAGTATTGGGTTGGGGGTCGATCCTGGGCCGGGTCCTTAGATGGGGAGTCAGTACCGTGCACGGGGCTCCTGGTGGAGTGACGTAACGAAACGGGCTGTGAGCCTCTGTAATTCATGCTAACATCAGCTCAGGTGCTACTAAGCTTCAGCGAGTTATCTTCTAGAATATTTTCGGTATCCCAGCGGAGGTGCCAAGCCGGCAGAGCTTAGCTCCTCCGCGCATGGCCGCACAGCCGGGCAGGGCGGGGCCGAGCGCAGCCGGGGCTCCGCCCCTGGCAGCCCGCGCCCATCCCGCACCCGCTCCCGCAGCCCCCCGGAGCCCCGCGCGGAAGAAGACGCAGGCCGTGCCGCCCCCGCAGCCGCCGCCGCCGCCCCCGGCCCTGAGCGAGGAGCTGCCCTGGGGAGAGCTGTCGCTCAACAAGTGCCTGGTGCTCGCCTCGCTCGTGGCGCTGCTGGGCTCCGCCTTCCAGCTGTGCCGCGGTGAGCTGTGCCCCACGCGTGGCTTCTTCCGGGGGGCCGGTCTGTGCGCCTCCCCTTCAGAGTTGGGTCTTGGACCCCCACCCCAGGCAGTGCGCGCCCCCTGCCCCCTAGTATGGACCTTGGGACCCGCCCCCTGCACTTCCTGCTCCGGCCTTATGCGCCCCCAGGGTGGCGTCTGAGACCCACTATTCAGGACCGGCTTTGAGCCTCGCGCGCGTCCCCAACACGGACCTTCCGCGGAGCCCTTCCCGTCCCAGTAGGGGCCTTGGTGCACCTTCCTCCCTGAGAAGAGGCCCTCAGCCCCGCCCCCACCGGCCTTGCACGCCCAGGATGGGCTGTGTGCACCCCCACTCGGTAGTGTGCCGCTTTCCTTGCGCCGTGGCGCTCCTACCGCCCTCGGAGAAACGGGGAGCATCCTTTTGCTACCTGAATGAGGGAGCTTTGAAGGAAAGGCCTCCGCCGTAGTGGAGACCCGGAGCCCCTTCCCAGGGCTCGGACGGATTCAGTCCAGCCTCAGGGTACCTGGTGGAGTCTGGCTTGGCTGAGCCCCCTTGCCTGTCCCCAGGAAGAGGGGGCTCTAGGGGAAAGGGCTGGGATGGACCGTGTGGTCGGCTCTCCGGCTCAGGCTGACTCACATCCCCTCCTGGCCCTTCCCAGAGGCCGTGGCTGGGGAAGCGGAAGCCCCTGTGCCTGTCCTTGAACCGTGCGTCCCGCCAAGCTCAGCCCCGAAGGGTCCTGCATCGGCCCTGGTAAGCACGTCCTTCAAGTGACCCGTCAGTGGGGCTCTCATTGGGGGAAGGGGCCTGGGCCCCCGTGGCATTCTGCTCTGACCCCACCACCCCACACTGTCCGCATTGCAGCCAAAGCCCGTGACCTGGGCTCCCCCACTGGGACCGCCTGCACCCCAGATGAAGGTAGAGGAAAGGGCCAAGGTCCCCGGGAGCAGGGAGGCTGCAGGGAAGGACAAAGGGGAGTCTGAGGAGGCCGCTGGGGAGGAGCCCGCGCCCCTTGCAGACCGAGGGCCCAAGGAGAGGTTGAAGGAGGGGCCGAAGAAGGAGAGGCTGCGGAAGGAGAGGCCTCAGAAAGAGGAGAGGCCAAGAAGGGAAGAGAGACCACGGAGGGAGAAGCCACGGAAAGAGGAGAGGCCACGGGCTGCCGGGGAGCCCCGGAGAGCCCTACCGCGGCATTGGGAGGCACGCAAAGGGGGCCATCAGCCATGGGCGCGAGACTCCGGAGACCCAGAGTACAGGAAGAAGCAGGCCTGGGCCTCCCCGGAGGAGGAGGACCGGCCTCCGGGCCGCCGGAAGCACCGCGCAGGCAAGGGGCGGGACTGAGCCAAGTCTGGCCCCACACGGGAGTTCCTGGGCCTCCGCTCGCCCGTCCCGTGATTACAGCAAAATAAAGTCAGTGCTGGGGCCCTCTTCATTGTCTGCTCTTTTGCGCCCGAACCCCAGAACCCACCCGGGGCCTGAGTAACAGGGATTGGGAGCTTCAGGTGGGGGTGGGGGCCAGAGTGCTGAGGGGGATGACAACTGGCGGAAGGAAGCCCTGGCCTGTCTCCAAACACCACAGACACCCCAGCCACGTGCTTTCTGGTCTTTATTGGGGTGATGAAGGGGTCCAAATAAATATGGGCCAGTGCGCCACTTGGGGCACAGGGTCACCGGCAGCCGCACTCGGTGGCCACCATGTTTGGCACATGGTGTGCACTGATGCGCTCCTCCGACAGGCTGATGAGGAGCTTGCCGGCGTAGGCCGTGGGCACGCAGCAGGGCGGGCGCGCCAGGGCCACGCCGCGGGCCTGCATCTTCAGCAGGAGCACCACATGGTTGCCGTACCGTGGGTTGCGGTCCGACTGCGGCCAGCCGCACGCACCCTGGCAGTTGTTGGCCTGGTACGTCTCAGGGATGAGTACCGAGCGCTCGGCGCGCAGGTCCACGCGCAGCTCGCGCAGCGCACACGGCCCGTCGGCGGCTGGGGCCCCCGCACTGCGCTGCGCCCGGGCAGGGCCGCTCCGCTCCCGCCCGTGCCACTCGGCGCGCAGGCCCTGCAGCGCCTTTAGTAGCAGCAGCGCGCGCAGCGGGCCGCCGGGGCCGCTCGGGTCCCCCGGGCACAGCGCGAGGAGGCGTGCCAGCAGTGGCGTGGCGGCTGGCGGCAGCCCGGGGAGGCCGCGCAGCTCCTCGGCCGCCCTCTGAAGCTTGGCGGTCACCCGGCGCGTGAGGCCCTCAGCCCAGAGCGCGGAGGCAGGATCCTGCAGAGGCGCGGGGCCCCCGGCGGTGGCTGCGGTGGGCGGCAGGAGCAGCAGCAGAGGCTCCTCGCCGTCCAGCAGGCGCTCCAGCGCCGAGGGGTCCGACAGGTTGACCTGGCCCTGCGGGAAACCGGCCAGTGCTCCGGGGTCCAGGGCCAGACGCGGGGGCGAGGCTCGGGCCGGGGGACCCCGCAGCGCGCGCACCAGGCGCATGAGAGTTTCCAGGAAGGGGTCGGCGCTGGGGAGCGGCTCCTCGGGCTCCGGGGACGCCCTGGACAGTGGAGTGGAGGGTCACGAGGAGGTCGTGAAGGTGCAGGGTCCCTCTGCCCCCACTCCCCCACTCCAGGTCTGCGCCTGCGCGCACCTGGGCTGTGGAAAGGGCACCGAGTCCAGCTGGCCTCGCGCGGACAGAGGCACAGGCCCTTGTGGGGGCAGCAGCAACAGGGCCGGGGTCATCCGTGTGAAGCAGCGGGAATCCGAGCCAAACAGCAGGGCCTGCAGCTGGGCAGTGCTCAGGGGGGCACCTGCGGGGTGGGGGGGTGACACGTGTGTGCTGGCTCAGCAGCTTGGGGTTTTGGGGTAGGGGTCAGCTGCCCGACAGGTCCCTGTCAGGGGGGCCTACCGTTTCCGCGACGCCGCAGGGTCAGGGCGAGCCCAGGGCCGCGCCAGGCCACCTCCGGGCGGTCCACAGCCAGCACCAGGTAACTGGAGTCCGGAGCTGGACAGAGACTCTGCGGAGATGGGAGCTCAGCCAGGCAGGGCTGCTGGGTTCCAGCCCTGCTCAGCCTACTGCTCTTAATACCCCTTCAGGATTCCAGCCTGGACCCTGGTGGCCTTTCTGTTAAGCAGTTAGAAAACCCCATCGCCCTCCCTTGCCAGGAGTGAGGGCTCCTGGGGCCCAGGGACAGCCCCCTCAACTCCCTGGTACCTGGGTGCCAGGCAGCCCAGTCCCGGTGACGGTGACCTCCGGGCCGGTTCCTGGGTACAACACCAGCAGGGCCAGCTCCAGGGGACTGGCTCCTCCAGGTGGAGGCTCCTGGAACTTCAGCGAGGGCGTCAGCTCCCACATCACTGTGGCCAGAACAATGGAGGAAGGACACCTGAGCCACGGAAGCTGGAGCCCCTCCCGCCAAGCCTGTCTTGTCCTGCAGGCGGGAGAGGCCCCACCTGAGCAGCAGCTGGTCTGATGCCCCTGGGACACAGGTGGCCTGAGAGGAGTGTCAGACAAACAGGGTGGGCGATCGGGCTGCCACCTGTCACCTCTGAGCCCTTGGTAGTGGGTTTGAGGCCAGTGGCCCCTGAGGACAGGCCACACACACCCCTACCAGGGGTCTTTTGTGGAGGGGAGGGGCCGTCCTCTGCTGGGCCTTCAGGCTGTGCTGGCCTCACCCCTGAGGCTCCTTCATGGGTGGAGGGGCAGGTCTGGGAATGGGAGGTCTTCCAGCCCCTAGATGTGGCAAACATCAGGTCACCCACCTTTCTGGCCATCAGTCTCAACTTCTGGAAGAGGCCTGGAGGGGGCTGGGCTGGGGGCTCTGGCAGAACCCAGTCTCTGGAGAATGGTGGCTGCCTCCCATCCCTGCTCCCGGCTATAGCCCCCACATACCTTCCTCCAGGTGCAGGACCACCAGCCGCCGCCCCCCGGCCTCCCCCAGCCACGCCTGCAGCTGCTGTAGGTGGGGCAGGGCAGCCTGCCTACCGCTGGGGGGGCAGACCCCGAAGGTGGCCAGGTCGCGAGGGCCCCAGCGGGCATGCTGCACAGCCTCCAGGAAGGCCTGCTCGTAGCCACTCAAGGCCCCCACCACCCGCAGGAGAGCACTGCTCCCATTGCCACCCCCACCCAGGGTCACCAGGCACAGAGGATCCCCAGGGATGCCTGGTGGCCGGATGCTGGGGGGGGGCCATTCCCAGTCTTGGTGGAAGATGAGCCCCCCAGTGTCTGTAGTTGGCTCCCCAGGCAAGGTTGGGGTGCTGGAGGTCTCTTCCCTGGGGGTCCCGGCCCTCAGCAGAGCCCCCAGCACCGACAGCACCAGGGCCAGCCGAGAGAGGGGCGGGCCCTGCATTCTGGGTGCTTCCAGGGGCTGGGCTGCCCTGGCTTATATGGGCGAGCAGGGCTGTTTGTGCAGGAGGGCAGCCCCTATCTCTCGGGATGTGACCTTGGGGGCCAGCACCCGCTGGGAGCTTGGGCAGGCCAGGCGGCCTTCTCAAAGCTCCTTCTGTTCTGACCTGGCTAGCTATCTCCTCCTGACCAGTGATAGAAAGTGTGGCCTGTGACCCACTTGTCAACAGCTGTCCTTGACAAGTTTTCCCCTTTGGAGACAGGAGTCTCTGGGACTGTGAGCAGCGAGTGAGTAGCCCAAACGGACCAGACTATCAACAGCCCCCAGGTCAGGGGTGGGGGCAGAGAGGGCCAGCGCTCCTGCCCCAGACGGCCGCGCACCAGCCCGAGGAAAACACATCACCCTCGCTCAGACCGCAGCCAGGCGCGCCTGGCGGGCCCCGCCCCTGCGTACTGGCCCCCCACGCGCCCCAAAGGGGAGCGAGCAGCCACTGCTTTCCTCTGAGGAGAGCCCCAGACGCGCTGCTGGCTCGCAGGCTGCCCCACCCAGGGGCCACCCACTTGTGTCCTGCTGGTGTCCTGACCCTGGGCCACCTCCGAAGGTGCATTCAGTCACTGCAAGCCCTTGCCCCGGCCTGCCCACTGACACAGCAGAACACTCCAGGGTCGGCACGGACTCTTTAATGGGCTCTGGGGGCCCAGCCCTGTACAAAAGCACCCAACTGCACTCCGGGGGGAAGCACAGGAAAACAAAAGCAGACTTGCTAGGACAGGGGCAGCTTTTCAGTTGGTTGGGGGAGGGGGAGGAATGTTCCCAGGCCCTTCGGAGGGCAGTGGGGGCCTCAGCATCGGGGGCATGGGAGTCGGGGGATGAACCCCAGGATTGGAGGGGTGAACTCCAGGAGGCTGGGGATGGACCCCAGGAGCCGGAGGATGGACCCCAGGAGCTGATGGGTGGACCCCAGGAGGTGGGGGGTGGACTCCAGGAGGCTGGGGGTGGATCCCAGGGGCTGCTGGGTGGACCCCAGGAGCTGGTGGATGGACCCCCGGGGCCTGGGGGTGAACTGCAGGAGCTGGTGGATGGACCCCCGGGGCCTGGGGGTGAACTGCGGGAGCTGGTGGGTGCACCCCTGGGGCCTGGGGGTGAACCCCAGCAGATGGGGGAGGATGGACCCCTGGTGCTGGAGGGTGGACTCCTGGCGCTGGAGGATGGACTCCCGGGGCTGGAGGGTGGACTCCAGGAGCAGGGGGGTGAACCCCAGATGCTGGTGGGTGGACCACTGGTGCTGGTGGGTGGACCCCAGGAGCTGGGGGATGCACCCCAGATGTTGGAGGATGGACTACTGGTGCTGGGGGATGGACACCGGGAGCTGGTGGGGGCAGCTGGGGAGGGCCTGGGGGCCCTGAGGGTGCAGGCCCGCTGGGTGGCATGGGCGGCAGGGGTAGGCCTCCCGGCGGGGGCGGTGGCAAAGACTCAGGCAGTGGCGGCCGAGGAGGCAGGCCATTCATCAGTGGGGGTGGGGGCCGTTTCACCCCTGGAGGCCCGGCGGGGAGGCTCGGTGGGGCCGGCGGCTTCTCCATCTTAAAGTGGAACTGGAGGAAAAACTAGAAAAAAAGAAGGGGCTGAATGGGACCCCTTGGGGCCCTGGCTGGGAGAAGGTTCTGGAGTTGCCCAGACTTGGAGTGACTCACCTGTTTGGTTTCCCGGTTCCAGTGAGTCCAAAACTTGCCTTCAGCCTTGTCAATCTCCCTGCTCGGCACCTGTGTGGGGTGGGGGCGGGCAGAAGCGGGGCTTCAGGACCCCGAGGAGGCCCCCTGTCAGGGCAGGGTTGAGGTTTCAGGATAACAGTCACTGACGCTGCTGCTTGGCAACCCGTGGGCCATCCTGCCCCGCCCCGCCCGGCGCCAGGCCTCTGCTTCTTGGCAGGCACCCAGCCTTCAACTCGTGCGCTGCGTTGTCCTTGGCCACCCCCTCAGCAGGCCAGGCCCGAAGGGACACCTCCAGCCTGGTCAGGAGGGGGCACCCCGAGTGGGCCCGAGGCCACCTGCCTGGATGGAGCAGACCCTCTGGCTGGCTCCCCACCTCACAAGATCCTGGACTCGCTACCTTGAAGGCGATGGTCTCGTAGGGCTCAGCGGCCATGAGCAGGTATTGCCAGCGCCGGTCCGGTGGCTCGATCCTCTGCTCATAGGCGGACATGAAGCGGTGGCGTGGCATGATGCCCTCGGCGATCTCGGGGTAGTCAATCTGTGGGGACACAGCAGGGTGGCAGCACTGCTTTTTAGGGCCCCTCCCCTCAGGACAGGGTCCCCGCGGCCTCGGCTCACCTGGAAGAGGAGGCTCTGCTGGCCCACCTCCGTGTCCCTCTGCTTGGTCACTGCAACAAGGGCGGGTCTCAGGACCAGGTCGGCTCATCTCCCCCGAAGACAAGGGACCCTGGTGCTGGCCGAACACCACCCACAAACAGGAGCGCGTGCCCTGGGGGCCGCTGCCTGGCTGGCGAACGCCCATGGCCCTCCCTCCGCAGCTGGATGGGCACTGTCCACGGGTGGGGGCTGTGCTGCAGAGGCCCCCATCCCAGACCTGGCAGCACTGAGTGTGCGGGTTGAGGCAGCAGCCCTGCTTCTGGGAGAGGGTGCCCCTCGCTTCAGAGCTCTGCAGCTCCTGGCTGCTCTTCACGCAGCTCCTGGGCACACTGCACTCCCCGAGGCCCCAGTGCCCCCCCCCCACACCCAGAAGAGGCACGATGGCCCATCGTGGCCAAGAGGACTTTGGTGGCCTCCTCGGGTGGATGCTGCCACCTTAGCCCTGGTTCACCAAGCAGGCCCACCCCAGGGCCTCTGCCAGCCACACACAGCATGTCTCCACTTTGGGAGGAACACCTGCCAGGCAGCCTGCCTCCCTTTCTCCCAGGAACACAGTCCTGGGCTCCAGTCGGGCCACCTGCCCAGCTTTCTGCTTCAGGTGACCCAGGCGCTGCTGCTGACACAGACCCTCACCCTAACATCCTCCTTCTTGTTGGATTAGGAGGACCCAGTACTGGTTCCCAGGTCACAGGCAGGGCCATGCCAGGGCTCGCTGTCCCCTCTCACACGCTCACCCACCTTCACTAGGACCTCCCAAGACACCCCAACGGGTATGGAGAAGACACTTAACTCCCCCGTCGTGTGGGGAGGAACCCTTCCGACAGGAAATGAACAGACTCCCCAGAAGGCGGATGGAGGGGGCGTGGCTCAGGGCCAGGGCCGCCCTCACCTTTGTAGCCTGGGCGGCCGATCTTCACGAACTTCTTCACCTCCACCTTGACCTTCTCTGGCGCTGGCTGGGCAGGGGCCTCCTTGGCCTCCTTGGCCGCTCGCCGGGCCCTGTAGGCAGGATGGACACAGTGCCGCGGCCCCTCCACACGGGCCGCCAAGGCCACAGGCCCAGGTGCCAAGAGTGGCCTCCGCCTGACCTTGGAGCTGGTCTGGGAGGTGAGGGGGGCAGGGAATTAGGTGGGGTGATGGGGGGCGGGATTGGGAGGTACTCACAAGTTGGTCTGATGCTTCTTCCCCTGGGTGTGTGCCAGGTAACTCCCCTGCAACAGGAGAGGGACACACAGTTCAAGACACGGGTAGAGGTGCCTGGGGGCCCTGATGGCGGCTGAGTAAACGCGGTCTAGAGGGTCTGCACAGAGGGGGACGAGCGCCCGTAAAGGCGGAGAAGATGAAGGTCCCAGATGTCTGTGACACGGGAAGTCTCGCCGAGGCTGCAGGTGCAGGTGTGGGCCCAGCTGGACTGTGGGCGCCGCCAGGCACCTGGCAGTGAGTCCACCTCCGTGATGCCCAGAGAGGGGATGCGCACACCAGCGGTTCTCAACTAGGGTTCTTCTGGCTCCCCGGGGAAACCGTGCCCACGGTGGCCCCCCAGAGGACAGCCAGCCCAGTGCCGCAGGGCAGACCCGCACACGTGAGACTGTTTAATTCAGTGCTGCAGCCCGCAGCTGAGAGCTGGACATAAACCAAGTCCTCACCGGCATGGTAGAGGACAGAGGAGACCAAATCTTAACCGAGGTAAGGAGCCCAGCGTGAGCGTGAGCGGTCATCAGACCACCCTGGGTGCTCAGAATGCTGACTAGGGCCAGAGCCACACCATGCAGGACAGAGGCTGGGGACAGCGGGGCTTGGGCCTCTGTCTGGAGTGACAGTGTCTCTCCTAGAAAGACACGTTTGAGCCGGGCCCCGCTGTGTCAGTGGCCACTTTCAGGCCGCCCGCGCCTCACTGAGTAGTGACCCACATCTCAGGAGTGACAAGGCCAGCGGGGCAGAGCCAGGCTGTATGGGGAGGGGAGGGGACGGGCAGGGGGGACAGGGACGGGCAGACACACCTCATTGTTGTGCAGTGTCAGGCACAACTTGCACTCATACGAGCCCAGGTGGTTTTTCATGAAGTAAGGATCCTGAAAGGAAAGTACGTTTGTCAGACAAAGGGAGGTGGCCCTGCCGTGCTGGGTCCGCGGCGCCAAGGCCTCTTTCTGTCCAAGACGCATGGCTCACCCTTGGCTGGCACTGGGGGTCGTCCTCGAGGAGAGGGACAAGCAGGAGCCCTTAAGGCAGCAGCATGGCCCCTGGGATCCTGCAGAAACCTGGAGTCTACCCTGCCTGTCTGCACCCACAGCAAGCTCCAGGAGGGGGGTCCCCCAGGGAGCCCCTGACCCCACACTCATGGCGACCTGGGGTCAAGAAGGAGGCGGAGCTGAAACAGCACCGTGGCTCATCACCTCCCCCCAGGACAGGCCAGCACTCCAAGTGCTGCAGCACAAGCCTGACATGGGCAGAGAGAAGCAACCAGGTCAAAGGCTGGAGAAGGCCCGCGTCCCTGCGTGCCCTGTCAGTGGGGTCGGGCTCCAGGGCTGACCAGTGGCACCCCTGAGAGGGGCGGCGGGGCAGGCACTTCTGACCTCAGGTGTGGAGCTGACACCAGGGGTTCAAGTCCTCATTCCCCAACCCAGTGGCTGTACCATCTGTGCAATGACAGTCCCACCCCACCTAACTCTGTTTCCTCATCTGGAAAATGGGGAGAGGGGATAGCTCAAGTGGTAGAGTGTGTGCTTAGCATGCCCGAGGTCCTGGGTTCAACCCCTAGTACCTCCTCTGAAAGAAAATAAATCTAATTACCTCCCCCGACCCCCACCACAATAAAATAATTAAATGATACAATAACAAATAAAATCTATAAAAAAAGAAAAAAAAAGAGTAACAGAACCAGCCTCACAGGCCAGGCCTGCAAGAGGCCTGGGGGGTGCCTGGCACACAGAGAGGGCCCGACACATCTCAAACTGTAAGGGGCCACTGCACACAACACTGGGGGTCGCTCTGGCGGCTCTGCCCCCAGGGGACACCGGGCGTCGCCTGGGGCCTCTGCGTCCAGCGTACTGGGGCTGCTCCTGGCATGAGTGGGCAGGCACCAGGGACACTGCTCACCCCCCCACCCGAGGAATGACCTGGCCCCGCAGCCACACTGAGGCTCAGAAACCCTTAGTCAATCATCTGGGAAAATCCTGAGTCTGACCTCTGCTCATATCACACACCAGAATAAACTCCAGACGGCACAAACCAGGGTAACCCCAGAATCTAAATCCCCACCCCCACTCAGGTGTGACGTGTGCAGCATCCCAGGACCTCAGAGGTCAGAGGGTCATGGAGTGCGTGTTGGGGCTGGTCTGTGGAACCCCTAACCCAGGGGTCTCACCAGGGGAGGTCTGCCCCCAAGGCTGCCCCACCCCCCCAGTGCCTGGGACGCCCCATATGTCCCCAGGGCCGAGGGGGGACTTGCCTACCAACAGCTGCACAGATAAGCAGCTGTCCTTCCCCGCCCGTGGCTGCGGTGATATCCAAGCATCCAGAGCCACCAGGACCCTCACCACCAGCAATTACACAGGTCTCCGGTTTAGTAAAGCTCCTGCTGTGAAACAGCCCTTCTAATGGGGGCTGTGCACAGCAGTCTCTGGCAGGTAGCTGAGGGCTGCTGCTCTTGGTCAAGTTCCCTGGGTCAGAAAGCAGGCCCCCGAGGCTGGGGGGCGGACAGCCTGC
The DNA here is from genome assembly GCF_009834535.1 of Camelus ferus. Taxonomy (NCBI): domain Eukaryota; kingdom Metazoa; phylum Chordata; class Mammalia; order Artiodactyla; family Camelidae; genus Camelus; species Camelus ferus. The sequence goes on along the minus strand of NC_045717.1, from coordinate 25,994,804 downwards.
TGGTGGGCATAGGCGGTGGGAAGGGGCCTAGGGAGGAGGTACCTTGTTGATGTCAATGGTCTCCAGGGCCAGCTGCCGAAGGCGCTCCCTGCGGTCCCGGTTGCTCTCAGAGGAGGAGGCCACGCCCCCACTCCCGGTCTTGCCTCCGGGGCGATGTTGGAAGTCCATGGTCAAGGCCCTGGGGCTGTATCAGACCAGGGGAGAAACCTGTGGAGACAGGGCAGAGCAGCTGTGAGAGCCCACGCCCACCCCCATGCCCCGTCTTCACCAAGTCTCTTCTAGTGGCCGAGGGTCCTCTATGGGCCAGATACACGGGAACAAGGAATAAGGCTAAACAGGGAGTCTCCAGATGACCGTGATGGTGCACTAGAGAGAAGTCCCTCTAGTCTGAGGGGTGCAAAGGCCCAGGGAGCCAAAATAGCAACAGGAAATGTCCATCGACAGACAACTGGATAAAAAAGATGTAGTATATTTTACACAACGAAATATTACTCAGTGATAAAAAGAATAAAATGCCATTTGTAGCAGCATGGATGGACCTGGAGATTGTCATTCCAAGTAAGCCAGGAAGAAAAAGAAAAATACCATGATATCATTTGTGTGTGGAATGTAAAAAAAATTTTAAAAAAAGGAAAGAAAAGAAAAAAGAGGATGTCAAAAAGCCCATCTACAAAACAGAAGCACACTTGCAGACACGGTAAACAATCTTACGATTACGGGGGAAAAGAGGTGTGAAGGTATACATTTGGGAACTTGAGATTTTCAGATGTTAACCATTTATATAAAAAAAGAGATAAAAAACAAATTTCTTCTGTATAGCACAGGGAAGTGTATCGACTACTTCGTAGTAACCTTTAACGAAGAGGATGAATGTATGTATACGTACCCACGACCGGGACATCACGCTGTGCACCAGACACTGACACACTATAACCGACTACACTTCAACGGAAAAAAAAAGTTAAAAAAAAAAAAAAAAAAAACTGGGGAAGATGAAGCCCAGTTCTCATTAGTTAGACTGACCTCCAAGAAGCCTTCCCAGACTGCCCAGCCCATGGTGTCCGCTCCGTCCTTTGAATTCCCTTCCTGCTTGTCTGCACTCCCATCTCCCAACCTAAGTTCCATTCCTCTGGCTCAGCTGTAAACTTGCTGGAGACAAGGAACATGTCACCTGTCTATGTACCCACCTCCCAGCCACCCCCAAGGCCTCGCACACGATTGACATTCCAGACTCGGCTGTGGCTGAGGAAGGCTCCCCTAAGAGCTCAAAGTCCCCTTCCACGCCCTCGACACCCAGCCAGCTACGGCTTCCCACGCTCAGGCTCAGCTCAGAGCTGCCCCCAGGAACCTTCCTCTCATCTTATACTCTCTTCTTCACTGATCCACACTGGCCCCACCCCAGGTTTAAACCCACGGTATCTTGACTCTGTGGGGTTAACTTCACAGGGATGGGGCTCTGGAGTGAACGTGACCCCCCAGAGATGTCCCTATCCCAATCCCCAGGGCGCCTGGACCTGTCACGTCACGGGGCAGAGGGGACTTTGCAGGTGGGATTAAGGCCGCTGGGATGGGGGTGACCCTGGATTCCCAGGGGGCCCTGTATCCTCACAGGGTCCTCATCAGAGGGAGGAGGGAGGTCAGAGTCAGACAGAGACGGGGGATGCTGCGCTGCTGGCGGTGAGGATGGAGGGCGGGCCGCGAGCCAGGGATGCGGTGCCTCTAGAAGCTGGAAGAGGCAGGAGCCGCTTCTCCCTGGAGCCTCCGGAAGGAGTAAAGCTCAGTGAGACTCATGCTGAACTTCTGACCTCCAGAGTCACGTAATAAACCGCTGCTGTTTAAGCTAGGTTTGTGCTGCTTTGCTACACCAGCCACGGGAAAGTAACAGTCCAGGCACAGGCCAGCTGTGCCAGCGAACCTCCCAACTGGTAGCCAGTGGAGTGACCTTCCAGTTGGCTGTAGAATCACAGGGTCAGAACTTTTATTTCACCAAGTCTGTCCAGAGCTGCCAACTCAAACTCTGCCAGCTGAGGTAGGAAAGACGGCAGGGTCAACCTCATGAAGCAAAGACCAGGTCAACACGAGGAGGAGGCCACGACACCAGAAGGCCAGCCCTCACTGCCCATCACGGTCGGTGAGACCAGGGAAAAGTGCACCCAGGGCCGCCAGCCACAGTCTGCTCCGCAGTGCAGGACGCTCTCTGCCAGGCTGATTGCCCGCCCCAGCACCGCCCGCACCTGCTGGGGAAGACTCGCTCTTCCCATAGGAGCCTCGGCTTCTCCAGGTTGGGGGAGGAGAGAGCATACAGGGTGCTCGTGGGGCTCCGCGTCTGCCTGCAGCTCAGCCCAGGTGCCTGCGAGCTGCCTTTCCCAGGGTCCACACTGACTTCCCTGGGGCCTGAGAGGATGGCGTGACCCAAATACTGAAAACCAACTGGCAGTGCTTTCACCGACTCTGCAGCTGGCGACACACACACATGACAAGGTGCCCACAGTCACTGTCATCAAGGAAATGCAAAGCAAACCCATAGCAGGACAGGTCACGCGTGTCAAGACAGCTGTCACCCAGTGAGGGCCGGGGCTCGGGGAGAAGCCCCCGCTTTGCTCCTCTGGGAGACGCCCGGCGGCACAACTTCTGGGCCACAGGCCTGCTCGGGTGCCCCTGTTTTCAATCACACATCAGCCACATCTCCAACACATTCCTCTGGCCCAGCAGCTGGGCGGAGCTGAGGAGGACTCAGAAGGCAAAAGGTCAACAGGGCCAAGAGTCCCAGTGAGTTAGGGGTGAGCCCAGTTTCTCTGAAACAGCCGGAACAGGCTTTGGCTCTAAGCTGGGAAACATGCACCATAGGAGTTGCAAAAAGCGCCTGTGGAGAGAACCTGATGGGCTCAGGAAACCCAAATCCAAATATTTAATCCCTCATCAAGTGACAGAAAAGCCCAGCAACCATGGGAACGCAAAGTGCTGGTCACCTGCAGCCCCCTGAACACGTGGGCCCCTGCTCTGGCTGCACCACCCCCGGAATGAGAGCTCAGCACAGGGAGAAGGCCACGTGCCCAGCGCCTTGACTCCCTGGGCAGGAACTGGAATCCTGGGCCAAGGCAGGCCAGGGTGAGGGCCAGGCTGAGAAGAGGGCCAGTCCATCCAAACCTGCCAGCTGAATAGCAGGCAGCCCCCTGACCCCGTACAAGAGGTGGGAGACCCAGCTAGAGCTCCCAGTAGGGGTGCCCCACACCCCCCAAGAAACTCAGCCCCTGCCAGGCCCCCTGAGCTCACTAGATGAGAAGCACAGGTAACTTCACACAAAGAGACACAAAGACTCGCACGTGTCAGAGAAAAGTGAAGCCCGATGGAAACCTCAATAGAAGATGGGTTAGTTAGTGTTACTGCATCGTGAAACTGGAATTGGATGTCAAAGGTCAGCATGGCGAATTAAAACCAGACGAACCCTTTAAAATCAAAGATGTGAGGATCAGAACAAAAAACTGCGTCCGAGGACTCAGAGGCAACAAAGCTTCCACAAAGAAAACAGAAAAATGAAAACCAAAAGCAACCACAAGACAACAGGAGGAAAAGCAAGAACCTAGGAATTCTGGTCTGAAAACAGAAAGAAACGTGGAGAGGACTGTCAAAGGAATCATGTAAGAACATCATCAAAGAAGTGAAAGTATCCCAGGGCTGAAAGGCACCATTCTTCACACAGGAGCGAAGAAAAAGACTCTCAGATAAGTTTATGGACCAAGAACTTTTACAACACCAAGGAAAACCTTCAGATTCTTCTAGACATGAAGAAAATCAGAAACAATAATTAGAAACCAAAATGGGATCAAACTCTTCAGTGAGCATATAATGCTTTCACAATTCCCACTGCGGATTTCCAACCTAGAATTTTACACCCAGACCTCTTACTGTGATGGTAAATAAAGCCATTTCCAGCTAATCCAGGGCTCAAATAAATGAGTCGACTTTTTAAAAAACTACTTGACGTGTTCTGATGGAAGGAAAGGAGGAAGGGGAGCAGATGGTCAGACTGAAGACAGAAGGCAGCCGAGGGGAACACAGACAGAAGGTTCTAGGACAGCTACTCAAATGCAAGGTGGGGCTCCAGTCCCAACGTGAGCAGCGGTATGCTAGCTTTGAGAGGGAGTTTCTACGGGGAAATGGGAAAAGTCATCCATTTGTTTAAACCTGTGGGGAAAACACAACTGATCAGTGTGTGAGGTGATGATGCTTTGAGGAAAAAAAACTAACAACAGACAAAAAGTCAGGCTAACAGGAAAAGTGAAGAAATTAATTGTTTCGGGGTGTGTGTGTGTGTGTGTGTGTGTGTGTGTGTGTGTGTGTGTGTGTGTGTGAACCGTACAAGAAAAGCGGCTGAGCTGAACACACTACCCGCCTGGGCAGCGAGCTGTACTTCCAGCCCTAGAACACAGGATGAGAGGTTTGACTAAAGCTTATGACACAGAATCGCACGGTGAGGTTGGAGCGGGTGGGTGGAAGGCACAAACGAGACCTCACTAATCACGGCAGTCAGCCCACGTCTAAACCCACACATCCAGAAAGAACTATGCTATTTACGAGCTCTTTCGGGCCTTCAGAGCTGTCAATCGACAGAAGGGAGGAGCGGCCGGGCACCTAGTGTGACAGGCGTGGAAGTCACTTAACCTCCGGGATTCGCTTGCAAAACGGGGCCAGCTAACGGGCTCGGCTGGCCTCGGGCACGCTGCCGGGCGCTCCGCCCCGGACCTTCCTTACTTCTTACTGGGCCTGGCACAAGGGCTGCCGTCGCCCCCACCCCTCAGGACCTAGGGCGGGTCCCGGCCCACAGAGCCAGCGAACCAATCGACGAGTCTCCGGGCCGCGGGAGCGCCCACCCCGACCCGACCCAACGGGCCTTTGCAGCCGGAATTCCGAGCGGGCGGGGCGTCGGGCCTACCCAGAGCCGGACCCCCGCCCTCAGCCCGCGCTCCCGCCGAGGCCCCCCCTCGCCCAATCCCCTCCAGGGAATCCCCCGGGGGTCGCCACCCTCGCCCGGCGCCGCTCCAAACCCGCACCCACCAAAGCACGGCCGTAGCCTATTCAGCCGCCACCGCCGCCACGAAGACCTCGTCTTGCGCAAGCGCGCCAGTGGCTAAGAAAGCACTTCCGAGGGCAGGCGGGGCGGGGATTTCCGTGTGCGCATGCCTGGCCCGCCCAGCGGCGCGGGCTACCTGCTCCGGAGGCGCCAGGAAAGGAAGAACGCAGGCCGGAAGCTGAAGTGCGCATGCGTAACGGCTCTCGACAGTCTCCCGCTCGGCTTAATTCTCACGGAGCCAGATCTCGCGGGATGGGGAATTACGTCCTTCCCTTCCTCAAGCCTGCTCCGTTCACTTTAGCAAAGGGCGCTTCCGGTCGTGGGGGTACTTTATTCCGCTCCCACCGAGGGTCCACCTTACTGCACTGTTATATATAACAATCTTGCCCATCTTGCCCACTATCCTGTGCGCCCCACGAAGGCTCTGCGAGGCCCCCGGGGCGCTACGGCCCCCCGCCGGTGATTGACAGGCTGAGCGGCCCAGGAGCGCGCAGGCGTGGCAGCTCCTGCTGCGCTTCCGGGACGGCGCGGTGGGACGCTTTTGGCGCCGGCGGCGGCGCTAGCGGGGAGGGCGGCCGGGAGGGCGCGGCCCGCACTCCGCGTACTGGGTCGCGGCGGCGCCATGCGCTATAACGAGAAGGAACTGCAGGCACTGTCCCGGCAGCCGGCCGAGATGGCGGCCGAGCTGGGTATGCGGGGCCCCAAGAAGGGCAGCGGTGAGCGGCCCTGGGCGCCGGAGTGGGCGGGCGGGCGGCCGGGAGGCGGGGGTGGGTAGTCGCCGAGCCCGTGTGAGCCCGCCTTATGCCCGCAGTGGTGAAGCGGCGGCTGGTGAAGCTGGTGGTCAATTTCCTCTTTTACTTCCGGACGGATGAGGCGGAGGTAGGGCGGTAGGGAGGGCCGGGGCGGGGGTCGGGGCCGCTGCGGGTGTTGAGGGGTCGGAGTCGTGGGCGGGGCCGGGGTCGGAAGTCGGGGGCGGAGACTGGGGGCGGGGCCAGGGTTAGAGACTGGGGGCGGGGCAGGGGGGAAACTAGAATCGGGGGGCGGGGCTGGAAGGCTGGCTGGTCCCGTGCACCCGCCTCCATGCGCCTGTCTGCCCCCAGCCCGTCGGAGCCCTGCTGCTGGAGCATTGCAGAATCACCCAGGAAGAGCCCAGCGGCTTCTCCATCAGTGAGTGCCGCCTGGCCCCGCCCGCCCCACTTTTGTCCCGACAGACTGAATCCAGTGTCCCAAGCTGCCCCACTCGTGCTCCCTCCTCCCCTTGAAGCCCAGGCCAAGCACACCCATCCAAGCCACTTACTAGCTGCAACCCCAAATACCGCCATTGTCTGCTTGGGGAGCGCTGCCCTTTTGGGGTGCTTAGCTGTAACTGTTTCTCCTGCGAGCAGGGAGGGCCCAGTGCCGGGGGACTGGGAGGATTTTCCAGGGTCGTCTTGAGAGGGTGGAGTCTGCAGGGGAAGATGGAGCTTCTACTAGTTGCCCGGGGTGGGGAGGGGGCTGGAAGAAAGTGCCACAGACTGGAGGGCTTGAACAGCAGAAACTTACTTTTCTCAGTCCGACATCAGTTTCTTCATGGCTGGTTCCTTCTGAAGGAGAACCTGCTCCGCGTGCTCTCTGCCACCTTCTGGGGGGTTTCTGCCCACCTCTGGCGTTTCTTGTCTTGTGGAAGCTCACTTCTGCCTCTATCTTCATGAGATACTCTCCCCTGTGTGGTTGTGTCACGTTTCACTTTTCCTAAGAGTACCAGGCCTTTTGGGGTTAGAGGCTCACCCTACTCCAGCGTGACCTCACTTTAAGTGTTCAGGTCGGCAGTGACCTGCAACCAGATAAGAGTAATAGTCTCAGAAAATGTCTTACATGTTTTAAGACTTAAATGTGTTTTGAGGGGACCCAGTTCAGCCGACAGCCAGCTGGTGGGAAGCAGTGAGCTCAGGCTGGAGTTGGAGGAGGGGACAGTTGTGGACAGTAGCAAGAGGAAGCAGAGGCCTGGGGCATGAGAAGGTGGGAGTGAGCGGGGACCCATGGGGCTGCTCCCTCTGCAGGCTTCCTGGAGGATCCCGAGAGGAAGTACCACTTTGAGTGCTGCAGCGAGGAGCAGTGTCAGGAGTGGATGGGAGCTCTGCGTCGAGCCAGGTAGGGTGCGGGCCGGCCTGGGGGTCTGGGGCAGAGCAGGGCCCTGGGGGCTCACACCGCTCTCCTCCGCAGTTACGAGTTCATGCGGAGGAGCCTCATCTTTTACAGGAACGAGCTGCAGAAGATGACAGGCAAGGTGTGCAGTGGGGTGGGGGTGGAGCGCGGGCCGGGCTGGGGGCCTCCTGGGTGTGGGCTCACCCGCCCTGCCCATTGTCCCCCCACACAGGACCCCCTGGAGCAGTTCGGCATATCGGGGGAGGCCAGGTTCCAGCTGAGCGGCCTGAAGGCGTGAGTCCCTGGTGGGGCTCCCTGGCTTCCCTGCTGGGCGGGAGTGAGCCCTCCCCACCCTCACTGGCCCTGACTTTCCTGGCCAAGCCTGGATTTGTGGTGGGAGGCACCTTGGCTTAAAGACTTCAAAAGCCCGAGAACGGTGAGAATGGGCAGGGCTGCCTTTTTGGAGTAACGGCCCAGCAAGCCGTCTCCAGATGCACTGGGGCCCTCTGGGCTGGCTTGGCACCTCGGTGTCACATGCTGCTGTCAGGGGGTGAGTGTCCACTCCCAGGAGTTGTGCCCACTCCCTTGGGAGTGTCCATCCTGGCCTGGTGGGCGCCTGAGGCTGGCGTAGCTCCCCTGCCCCGTGCAGGCTGAATGTACAAAGTGAGATGAAGCTGTGAAGGGCGTGGGGCCGCGCTGGGGCCGCTGTGAATTCCCTTACTGAAGGGACAGGCCCTGGCCGGACGCCTCTGGGCAGAGCTGGAAGGTTTGCCCTTGGGGCGGCCAGTTTGTTCTGTTCAAATAAAAGTACCTCTTTTCCACACGGGGATGGTGGTACAGCGAGTGTTCCGCAGGCCGGCGGCGCCACACCATCAAAGCCGGCCCCCAAGGGCAGTGAGGCTGGTGGGAGGAAGGGGCTAGGCCACCCAAACAGAGTAGGGGAGGCCTCGAATCCAGAGATAGGAAAGGCAGGGAGGAGGGCCCCACCCCACAGGGTCTCTGGTGCTCACAGGCCTGTCTGAGTGCAGGTGGGGCCTTGGGAAGGATTTTGCAGGTGGTGTTAAAGTCCGTGATCAGCTGGTTTCAGTTAATCAAGAAGTTGGCTGCCCTGGATGGGCCTGACCTAGTCAGGTGCAAGGCTGGGTCCCCCTGAGCTGGGGGCATCCCTCCTCCTTTCTGCCAGGCGCGGCCCCCTCCCCCACACAGCCCGGGACCCCCTGGCTCTCCAGGGCCTGGCAGTGTCACCACCAGGAAGGAATGCTGACACCAGACCAGGTTCAAGTGAAAACAGGTATTTTATTAGAGTCCAGAGGTGGAAGTGCAGTGCAGGGGTTCCCTCAGGGAGGGAGGGGCAGCGCCCCCGCTGAAACAACAAGCTACTGGACGACAAAGCCAAGCCCGTCTGCGCTACAGATCAGCGTGGGGACGGGGGCTTGGGAAGGAAACCGAACAGTCCTGCGGACGGCGGGGCAGACAAGGGGCGGTGGGTCTTAAATAGGTCACAAGTCAGAGCTGAGGGGAGGCTGCTCCTCCTGACTGGAGGGTCGTCTTAGTTGTTAGGTTTTCCTGAGCGAAGCGACCGCAGCCGTCAGACCTCCTGGAGCACCTGCGCCAACAGCGGCGGTGGGGTCTCCTGCCCCGGCGCCCTGGGCACCCCCCTCCCGAGGCCGGCGGTGGCTGAGCTCAGGCGGGGAGCGAGGGTGGGCGAGGGGGCAGCGGCGGAGCTGGGCCCGCTGTGGGGCAGACCCACGCATGTGCGTGCGGAGGACAGGGCGGCCCGGCGGGCGGCCACACAGCCCCCGAGGTGATGCAGTGTTTGTGTACAGTGTCACTTTGTTCCAGGTGGGACTTCTCTCAGCCCTGCAGCTTTTTAGGGAGCCCGACACGGGGAAGGGAGCCTCTTGGAGGGGGGCTGGGGGGCCAGGGGCCAGGACAGCACCATTGTGCATCGGGAGCACCGACCTGGAGGGAAGGGTACGGGGTGCGGGTCACTGGAGGGGAGGCATAGTCTCCACCCTAGACTCCTGCCCCGCAAGAGTGCAGAGGACACCAGGGGGCAGGATGCTGTCCTGCTCTGGCCCTTGTGGCCTGCATCCCACAGGGTCTCCAGCTCCACACCTGCCCTGGGGATCAGGAAGCCAGGTGGGGCCTGGGCCACCACACTGACTGTCCCAGGCAGGTGGAGGGCCCCTGGTGCCCGCATCTGGAGCGGGTGGGGTCATGGCGGCCAGGCTAGGGAAGGCCCTGGTTGGATCCCCACACAAAGGCCCACCTCCTGCACTCCTTTGTGGGTGCCGCTTGGGGGCAAGCACCTTAGGACAGGGCTCTGACCGCTTGCGCCCAGCCCTTTTTGGGGCACCCACCTCGGGGTCCAGGCCCCCTGCCAGCACCTTTGGCCAACGTTGGCCCTTTCAGGGGACCGAGAGCTTTTTGGGGAGGCACACAGACAACACTGCTCAGCCCAGGGACCTACTACTGGCCGCAGGCAGCCGTGCCGGAGGGACAGAGCACCCTGCGGCCCTGGCACACTCCTGCCCGAGCGTTGCCGTGGCCATCAGCCCAGGTGAGTGCCGCCCTGCCATGGGCTGTCGGGCGGGCCCTGGGCCAGCGTCGCTGTGCACCTGAGCAGATGGAAAGGTTCCCCTTCCTTGTCTCCCTTTTTCTCTTTAGTTTACTGTGCATTCATCATATAATCTAAAAATAAATGAAGTCAAGTCTATGAAATTTATAAATTTTCATCACATCTCTATAAAATACTGTCACCCGTCAGCGTGACGCTCCTGTAGACACACCCGGCACCCACAACTAGCCCCCTGCGTCCCTGGGCGGGCTGCAGCACGAGCCCAGGACGAACAAAGACGTACAAAAGTAAATGCACTTGTCACACGAGCCAGCCCGGCCCTGGAATCGGGTACCAGACCCTCCTCACAAGCACCACTCAGAACGGGGCCCCTCCTGGAGGCTCCACCACCGCAGCCCAACGGCCCGCGCTGCCTGGCCGTTCCTATGCCAAAGGCGCGATCCCGGACCCGAGGGCTGACTGTCTGCTGGGCGCCGTTCACAGTGATGGGCGGGCGGCCTTTCTGAGGAGCCACCTCGACCTGGAGACGGGTGCCTTTGGTATAGGAAGAGCGGCAGGAATAAATAGAGCAGACGCTCCCAGGGCTGGTTTTGGCGTCGGTCAACCTCGAGAGTCAGCACCAAGAACGTGGAGGCGCGAGCCTGGGACGAGATAGCACCGGGCCGGCTGTCGGCGTCTCCGCTGGCGGGCCAGTCCTTCGGGAGCGTGTTTACATAGATCCTCTCGTATATAGTATTTACATCTCTCAATAGGTTGCCTTTACGACTTCGGTGGAATAAAATAAGTCAAAATTGTTTATACTTTTTAAAAAACGATAAATACTTTATCTAAAACTATCAACAGTACAGGCTGGAGCCAGGCCCCAGCAAGACGTCTCCGCAGGTCTGCGCAGCGCTGATTCACAGTAGAACCTGTCTCTGGCCTCCGTCCGTTCGCCGGCCCGGCCCGGCCTTGCATAGTCTCGCGGCTGAGGTAGGAATCCTAGTTACCTGCAGAGACGCGTGGGAGGAAGCAGTACAGCGTTAGCGCCTCACTCGGACAAGCCCGGTGCTGCCCCAGGTTGGGGAACCAGAGCCGCCTACAGACGGACAGATGGATGAACCGGGTGGCTGTAGGACCCTGCACCATGCCCCTGGCCCAGTCAGAGGCAGGAGATCCCTGTCCCCAGGCCCTCCCGAGCGCATGTGGGGTGCTGGCTGGGTCCTGGCCTCCCCTCCTCCCCAGGAGCCTTGGAACCAAGACCCTCCCTGGTCACCAAGCTGGGCACTGCTCCTGGATGGCCTGCAGGCAGCCTCACCGACACGCCTGCACGCCCGTGTCTGCTGTGGCCTGACCCTGACCTCCACGTGCACATCCACCCATGCCAAGCTGGTACCGGCCACGTGATGCTTGCCCTGAGGGCGTGAGGCCACCGTGCACTAGGCGCCCTACCTTCTGGGCTTGTCCAACAGGACTGAGGCATAGCCCATCCCAAGCCTCAGGGAAGGCTGTCCGCTGACCTGTACCCTGGTCAGGAGGCCATCAGACTCCCCTGGAGCCTCACGTGTGTTTCCACTTAAAACACACGACAGACGGCTGCGGACGGCAGGCAGACCCTGAGCCTGGCCCTGGCACCCAGTCAGCCCTCGGGACTGTGGGCTCTCCCAGGAAGGCCCCTGTCCCAGCAGTGGCCAGGCCAGCTGCACCGGGGCTCAGCCCCCTAACCCTGCCTCAAAGCCAGCAGAGGAGCCGACCGGGACCCTCCCTGAAGGCCTTGCAGGCCCCTGCCCCATCCAGCTCCCCAGAGTGGGCCCATCCGACGCTGTTCTCCGCTGACCCCGCACAGAAGTCCTAATGCACAGGCACGCTCAGAAGTGGGAGGAGCTGTGCCACGGCCATGCCTGCAAAGCATTGCCCACCAGCCGGGTGTTCCTCCCACAGCTGGTGCCAGGCTCACTCTGCTACCCCTCGGCTCCTGCAGGCAGGGACCTCTAGCAGAGTTTTGCAGATGACCACTGCTTTTTGAAGGCCTGTTGTGTACCAGGGGCCTTAAATGCATTGAATTTTCCTAAAACCCTACAAGGCGCGTTCAAGGAGACGGGCTGAAAGGCCCAAGAGTGTACAGAAGGCCAAGCTGGGATGGAAGCTAAGCTGCCCCACGAACCCACACTGGAGCTGCCTGGGTCCCCAGCTGCTGCAGACACCAAGCCTGAGGGTGGCGGCCAGCTCAAGCTGGGCTCGTCCACCTCCTCCTGGGCCCCTCCCTGGCTCCTGGTGGCATGCTCAGGCCGCCATGGCTCCCTTGCCTCCCTGTGCTCTTGGCGTCTGCACCTCCCGCCGCAGGAGAGCAGCCCCGCGGGCCCGCCTGCTCTCTGCAGAAGGAAGGACGGTTCAGTTTCTCATACAGCCGCCTGGTCGGGCTCTAGCCTTACCTTACAGAATACGAACTGCTAGCTAATCAAGGTCTTTATCGCGGCTTAACCCCCGCAAGGCGCGCGGCATACGGAGGCGGCATGCCAAGGGAAACCCACACGGCGGGTGGCCCCGTGGAGCTGGCCTGCGGGATCACGGGCGCGGCCTGGGCCAGGGCCAGCCCGGGCAGGGGCTGGCGGTGCACCGTGAAGGGGGGGCGGGACGCCTTGTGCGGGAGGGAGGCGAGCTTGATGGATAGAGAGGTGTTAGCAGGTGGCAGAGAGGCAGCAGAGGAAGCAGGTAAGAAAGCTTGGTTAGCCGGGAGGGGCGCGAGGTTCTGCAGAAGCACAGGCTCAGAGTTAGCCGGGAGCAGCGCGGGGGGAGGAGGCAAGGCGGCGTTAGGAGGGGGGGGTGCGTGGAGGGTGGGCTGCCCCGGAGGGGGCCGGCCCAGGTGCGGAGGGGGCAGGGGCGGCCTCGGCTCCGCAGAGGACGGGGCCTGAAAGGAAGAGGCTGGGGTGCTGGACACCGCCTGCAGCGGGGTTAAGCTCAGCGTGGCGCTGCGACACGCAGCCCCACTGCCGAAACTGGCTCCAAACGGATGAGCGGAGGCGGGAGGCACCGCGTGGTTAAAGACACCTGCAAACAGGAGAGAAAAACTCAGCTTCAACAGGTGGGCATCTCCAGTCAAGCAAGAGAAGCGCGCACAAAAAGGAGCGGATGGCAGCTGTGGCTCCGCGTGCGTCACAGGTGCAGGGCGAAGCAGCAGGCAGCAGGGGCAGGCGCTGGACTTACCTGCCACGCGGCTCCGGGCCACACCCCCACCCCAGGCTCCCAGATGCGAGTCAGGGTCTCCCCGCCTGTGCCCAGCAAGGAGCCGGGGGCGAAGGGCCCGGCCCTGTGGCTCCTCTCCACCCCTGAACGAGCCATGGTGTGTGCGGCGGGCACTACGGCCCCCCGTCCTCCCCAGCGCCAGCCCAAGGCTGCCTGGAGCCTAGGCTGCGTCAAGCCTGACAGGTGACCTCCACGGGGAGGAAGGAGAGCCCGGGTCACGGTGCCGGCTCCCCTAGAAGCAAGAGGGATGCCGTCAAGCCAGAGAGCCTGGCACAGGCCGACTCACGCCTGAGTGCTCTGCCCACACGACAGTCACATCTGCGTTTGGTGAAAAGGAACGAGGTGGCGGGTGCAAAGTGGACCCAAAGGGATACGCGGGCGTGGCCTCTCCCCCATTAGGGGCCTGGAAGGGAACCTGCGAACAGCAGTGGTTAAACCCAGCAGTCCCGGAGGGCGTTGGCGAGAGTGTGCGCCCCAGGTCTTGACCCCCCAGCAGGTCCCTTGGGACCCAGCTGGCTGGGAGGGCACTGCCTACCTCCAACTGCGCCGCCGGCCACCCCGGAGGAGAAGCTGCCCATGGCGTGCGAGTTGGTCAGTCTGGTGGCGGCGGACGAGACGTGCACCAGGCCAGCGGCGGGCACGGAGCTGAACAGAGACTGCAGCACGGACGAGCCCAGGTTGGCCTGCAGGGACATGGGGCCCAGCGCGAACTGCGGGCCGGGGGCGAAGGCGCCCAGGAAGGGGCGGTGAGCCTGGGTGGCCGGGGCTGCACTGCCCGCCGAGGATGCTGCCGGGGCGAGGCCCGGGCTGCTGAGGAGGCCCCCGGGGGGCGCGGCGGCCGCGGCCATGAACAGGTTGTGGCCATTCTTGACGTCAGGCTCGCGGTCACGAGCCTTGCCCGCCTTGCTGTGGGCCAATGAGGCCTTGTCCGGGGGCCCGCATGAGGGCAGGCCCCCCTCACCCTTCGGGCCCAGTCCGTCCAGCTGCCTCTTGTTCACGAAGGGGCCAGTTTCCGAGGCACCGCCCTCCTTGCCCCGCGGGCCAGAAAAGCTCAGGGGGGCGCCCAGACCAGCCGCCTCAGGGGCCTTGTGGGAGAGAGAAGCACCATCACTGAAGCTGTGTAAACTGAGGTCGGCCGCCAGGCCCCCGCCCAGCGCGAAGCCACTGGCAGGATGGCTGCTGGGGCTCAGCCCGCCTGCCCCCGGCAGGGCAGCTGGGAAGCTCTTCCTGGGGTGGGTGGCCAGCTTGGAGTCGGCCGAGCCAGGCTCCTCCAGGCTGGGCCGGAAAGCGAACAGGGAGTTGTGGCTCAGAGCGGAGCTGGCCTGCAGCGGGCTGTCGGCCGCCTTGGCCAGGCCGAGGTCGGAGATGGGCGAGAAGGTGGACTTCCACTTGCTGCTATTGACTGGCTCGCTGGCTGGTGGCGCCTTCCTTCCCGCCAGGCCGCCACCTGATGGGAAAGGAGGTGGCTGTGAGGCCGGGAGGAAGCTGAGGGGTCCAGAGAGAAGCTTCCCCTGTGAGAGAAAGCCCCTTGGGAGGACAGGGTGGACCCTGGACCAGTGAGGGAGGGCGGGCTTATGAGTGGACCATAAACCAGACCCACCCGATTTACCACCACCCTGGGGCAGAACTGGAGGCCCCACCCCGGTCAGGTCCCGGTGAGCCTGGACTGAGGCGCCTGGGAGCATGGATACTCACCGTTTTCCAAGGTTTTGGGAGGAGATTTGCTTTCTAAGGAGATTGTTGCAATTTTTCTCTCAATTCTATCAAGAGAAAAAAGAAATGATGAGTGTCTAACAGGAGGCGGCCCGGGGGCGGGGGACCCGACTGAGAGCTGGGCGGAGCAACAGGGAAGCCCTTCCAAACAGGCACAGATGAACACGAGTCCCGCACTGAACGGTCTGCGTGGTAAATGTTCTCTCAGGCTCTACAAACCCGGGTCGTCCGCAGGTGGTGGATACATGGCAGCTAGCACACAGTGCTCCCCAGGGAGCTGGTGTCAGCTGTTGCACCAAATTACAGAACAGCATGTGTTTCATGTGTCAGGACTTTCGTGGAACATCCCAAAGAATTACGACCTCCAGAGACACAATTCCCGAAAGAATCCAGAACTTTCACCACAGCGGGACGGTAGGAGGGCGGGCTCATGATATAATGGGGCCCCATATCCCCCGGGTGGGCGACCCCCAAGCTGAAGGATGATTAAGTCGCAGAGGCCCTCCCACAGGAGGGACAGTTCTGAGCCCCACGTCAGGCTCCCCAGCCTGGGGTTCGGGCACTGGGAGGAGGAGGAGCCCCCAGGACATGCGGTTATGTGGGCCAGCGGGGCTTGGCTCCGGGAGCCCCACGGGACTGGGGGCAACAGAGACTTCACTCTCTTGGGAAGCGCACACAGAATCTCGTGAGCGCCAGGTCCAAGGGCAGAGGCAGTGATTTCACAGGAACCTGGGCCAGGCCTGCCTGCTGGTTTTGGAAATTCTCCTGGGGACACAGGGGACGGCTGCAGCTCACCCAGGGGATGTAAAAGGTGGTGGCGGACATTCCAAGAGTGTTCATCTACATGAGCTTTCCCGGGGGCTGACATCTTGATTGGATCATTGGCGCCAAGACCCAGCCCCACCCAACAGCCTGTGCGGAAGCCACAGGCCAAACACCACACAGGGTGGGAGCACAGCCCCACCTGTCGGCAGACCTCCCGAGCCACAAAGGCCTCTAGACAGGACCCTGCCCACCAGAGGTCCGGGACCAAGCCCCACCCAGCAGAGGGCAGGCGGCGGCTCCTCCTGCAGGGAACCTGCACAAGCCCCATCCACCAGGGGCGGGCACCAGAAACAAGAAAACAACAATCCCAGAGCCTGTGGAAGGAGTCCACACACACAGGCCAGACTCCACCCTGGGACCGGCTGGACCCTGGCTCTTGGGTGACAAGAGAGGACTGCACTGCTGGGACGCACAGGACGTCTCCCACAGAGGGCCACCTCTCCAAGGTCGAGAAATGCAACTCACCTGCCAAGAACTACAAATAGAAAACAGACAATATGAGGTGGAAGAGGAGTATCTCCCAGGCCAAAGCACAAGATGAAAACCCAGAAGCAGAAATGTGATGAGGAGATAGGCAATCTATCAGAGAGAGTTTAGAGTAATGATGGCAAAGATGTTCAGAGAACTCAAGAGGAGTACAGATGCACAGAGCGAAGTTTTCAGCAAAGAGTTGGAAAATGTAAAAAATACACAGAGATGAAGAATAAAATCACTGAAATAAATAACACACTAGAAGGAACCAAAAACAGACTAAATGAGGCAGAAGAACAGATCAGTGAGTTACAAGACAGATTAGTGGAAATCACTACTGCAGAACAGAAGAAAGAATGAAAAGAAATGAGGACAGCTTAAGAGAACTCTGGGACAGCATGAAGCGCACCCATATTCACATTATAGGGGTCCCAGAAAGAGGAAAGAGAGAGAAAGGACCTGAGAAAACTTTCGAAGAGGTAGTAACCAAAAGCTTCCCCGACTTGGGAAAGGAAACAGTCACCCACGTCCAGGAAGCACAGAGAGCTCCACACAGGACCAACCCAGAGAGGAACCCGCCCAGGAACACGGTCATCAAGCTGACAAAAACTGAGGAGGAGAAAATATTAAAATCAGCAAGAGGAAAGCAACAAATAACACACAAGGGAGCTCCCGTAAGGTTATCAGCTGATGTTTCAGGAGAACTCTCCAGGCCAGAAGGAAGTGGCACGATACATTTAAGTGATGAAAGGGGAAACTTACAGCAAGGCTCTTGTTCAGACTTGATGGAGAAATCAAAAGCTTCACAAACCAAAGCTAAAAGAATTCAGCACCACCAAACCAGCCTTACAACAAATGTTAAAGGAACTTCTCTAGTCATTAAACCATAAGAGAACAAAAAGAAGAAAGAGAAAAAAAAAAAAACCTATAAAAGATTGCTTTGGCAGTTTGGGGTCTTTCATGGTTCCATACAAATTTTGGAATTGTTTGTTCTAGTTCTGTGAGGAACGTCGTGAGTACTTTGACGGGGCTGCGCTGGCTCTGTGGATTGCTTTGGGTGGTGGGGCCATTTTGATGATGTTGATTCTTCCACTCCAAGAGCACAAGATATCTTTCCATTTCCTTGTATCATCTTCAGTTTCCTTCATCAGTGTCTGACAGTTTTCAGAGTACAGGTAACCTCCTTGCTTAAGTTTATTTCTGGGTATTTTGTTGTTTTTGATGCAATGGAAATGTTTATGCCAGTTACAAAATTCTGGCTTGTGAAGTAAAAAAAAAAGTGAATGAAGAGCCACAAATGGCAAAATATCCTTCTTTTTCATGGGTGAGTTGTGTTCCACTGCGTATACGTGCTACCTGTTCTTCATCCATGTATCTATTGATGTGCACTTAGGATGCTTCCGTATCTTGCCAATTATAAATAATATTGCTGTTAATAGCGGGGTGTATGTACCTTTTTGAATTACTGCTTTTGTTTTTCTTGGATAAATGCCCAGGAGTGGAATTGCTGGGCCATATGGTGGTTCTATTTTTAGGTTTTTGAGAAACCTCCATGTTGTCTTCCACGGTGGCTGCACCAATTTACATTCCCACCGTGTACAGGGGTTCCCTTTTCCCCACACCCTCACCAACATTTGTTATTTGTGTTCTTTGTGATGATGGCCGTTCTGACAGGTGTGAGATGGTGTCTCACTGTGATTTTGATCTGCATTTCCCTGACATTAGTGATGCTGAGCAACTTTCCACGTTCCTGTTGGCTATCTGCATTTCTTCTTTTGGAAAAATGTCAGTTAAGTTCTTCTGCCCGTATTTTAAACGGGCTGTTTGTTTGCTTTTTAATTGAAGTACAGTTGATTTAAAATGTTGGATCAGTTTCTGGTGTGCAGCACGGATGGTCTCGGAGGGCACTGTGCTGAGTGAAGTAAGTCAGACCAAGAAGGACAAATACTGTAAGAGACCACTTACATGTGGAATCTAAGAAAATACAACAAACCAGTGAATATAACAGGAAAGAAACACACTCACAGATGCAGAGAAGGG
Organism: Camelus ferus; assembly: GCF_009834535.1. Classification (NCBI taxonomy): domain Eukaryota; kingdom Metazoa; phylum Chordata; class Mammalia; order Artiodactyla; family Camelidae; genus Camelus; species Camelus ferus. The sequence goes on along the minus strand of NC_045717.1, from coordinate 25,976,757 downwards.
ACGAGCGGTTACCAGTGGGGGGAGGGGCGGGGAGGGGCAAGACGGAGGGGGAGGAGGAAGAGGTGGGGACTATCAGGTGTGACAAGCTGCGAGGAAGCGCTGTGCGGCGTGGGGGGCGGCGCCAGTGCTTTGTAAGGGCTGTAAATGTGCAACCTGTAAAAACTGTGAAGCACCACATCGCACACCTGTAACATATAATACTGTACGTCAGCTATTCTTCAACTTAAAAAATACGATGCTACAAAATACATACATAAATGAAGTTTAAAGAAATGTAAAAAAGAAACCCAGGAATAAACAAACGCTGGGAGGATGTGGAGAAGCTGCCCCTGGGGCTCCGCTGGCAGCGACGGCAGAGGGGGCAGCTGCAGTGGGAAGCAGCCTGTGGCTCCTCGTGAAGGTCAACACAGATTCCCCGCGTAACGCAGCAGCCCCGCTCCTAGGTACCGGGTGAATTCAAAACATATTTTCAAACAAACACGCATATGCAGATGTTCACAGCATCGTGATTCACAGTAGCTGACAGCTGCAGGCAGCCTAAGAGCCCATGGACAGATGACGGGTGCACACACGTGGCCCGTCCACAGGGTGGATGGAAGGCTGTCCTGACACCTGCTGCATGTGGACGGGGCCGGAGGACACGCTGCTCAGGAGAGACCCAGGCCCAGAAGGACGAGCGCGGCCTGAGCCCATGCCGCCCCCGGAGGGGCCAGGGCCACAGAGACGGGGGTCGGAGGTGGGGCAGGGCTGGGGGGGGGCTGCCAGGGGCATGGGGCTTCTTTCCGAGGTGGTGACACTGTTCTAAGGCCCAGTGGTGATACCTGCACAACCCCTCGAATACATCAAAACCCACTGGGTCAGGTGCTTTAAATGGGTGGTGCGCTCTGTGAGCCACATCTAACAAGGCTGCAAACCCCAACAATGAAGGAGGGCAAGGCCCCTCACCGAGAGACAGGCAGGGCGCGGGGCAGGGTGAGGGCCTGCGCCCGCCCCAGCTCTCCTGCGTGGTCAGCTGCCCTCCCCCTCTGCTGCCGCCCTGGGAGCTGTAGGCTCAAGGGTCAGGCCTGCCCTGGACAAAGGCGGACACCACATCCCAGGAGGCAAGACGCTCTCAGACGCTCTGGGCCCTTCATGCTGTTTCTTACAAAGTAAAGGTGGATAATCCAGGAGGTGACCCGAGGAAGGTACGGTGGCCGGTGGGCCATGGTAAAGCCCCAAAGTACACGCCCACCACCCAGCAGCAGGTGGAAGCTGCCCGTCCCGTGGCCTGACCAGCAGGGCCCTCCCTTGGCCCCACTTGCCTGGCGCTGCCGGGCTCGTCCTCGGAGCCCTGCTCCTCGTCCGAGGTCAGTGGGGAGTAGTGGGCACCATTGGTCTGACTCAGGGGCTTCTCCTTCTTGAGCACCGGCGGCTGGTCATTGTCCTGGTAAGGGACTGGGGAGCTCTTCAGGGAGCTCTCGGGGGACGAGATGGCCGTAATCTCCAAAGGCTGGTTAATGTTGTTGACCTGAGAGGTCATCACACGCACAGCCTGTCAGCAGGCCCGGAGCGCTGGCCAGTGCTCTCCGGGGCTCCCCTGCCCCCACCACCCACACAGCTCATGGCTCACCATGGAGTTGAGATTCAGGGGGGACCCCGAAGACTGGGTGAAGAGGCCAGCAACGGACGGCAGGGCCCGGCGCTTGGGGGACACGCCTGCGCTCAGGCTGGGGGTCCCTGCCGAGGCCCGCTTCCTCCTGCCCCGCTTGCGGCTGTCCTGCCCGTGGCTCTGGCCGCTGTCCCCGCGGGTGCCTGAGGGCAGAGGGCTGTGCTTGCTGGAAGGCGACTGCTTGGAGCTGCTGGCACCAGCCGAGATGGTGAAGACGATCCTCCTCTTGGCTTCGCTCTCGGGGTCCGAGAAGCCAGCCTCGGAGGGGAGGTCCCCTTTGCTGTCGGGGAGCGGGCCCTGGGTGGGGCCAAGCCGGGGGCTGGCGCAGAGCTGGGGGGCAGGCGAGCCGGAGCCGCAGCTGCGGGGCTGCGCCAGCAAGGGGGGGTGCTGCGGGGTGGAGCTGCGGGACCCCATTGCCGCAAATAGGCTTCCGGAGCTAGAAGACTCGTCCAAGGCTGGGGGCTCAACTCCAGGGGCGAGGGGCGGGCTGCCTGCCAGGGCCCCACTGATGGCCACCGAGCCGGTGTACGCAAAGCCTGCCGGGAAGGATGCGGCTTTCTCAGGGGAGCCTGTCCAGGGGACCTGGGGCCGCTCAGGTCTGGGCGAGGACAGGGGGGTGGGGGAACCAGGGATGGTCAGAGGCCGCACAGCCTCCCTACAACGATGCCCGCCGTGGGGCGACCCCCACGCCAGCGCAGCGGAGTGCGAGGAGCGCAGCCTCACGGCAAGTGAGCAGCCTTCCTGCGCGCACCCCCACCCCCACCCGACGGGCGCCGGCGCTTTGGCTGCGGAGCTGGGCTGGGCGCACCCCTGGCCCTGCCTGCAAGTCTCAGCCAGTGCTGAGGACCAGGACCCGGCTGGACCCAGTCTGACGAGGACACTGCCACCCAGAGGGCCGGCGGAGGCCCAGGCTGGACGTGGCCAGATGAGCAGGGCGGGGCGGGGCGGAGCAGCCTAGCGTCCCTGACCCCCAGGGCTCACCATGGGGCTCAGACCGCATGGCCGGAGGAGAGGGGCCAGCTGAACCCAGCCTGGCGTCCCTAGGGGCCTGACCCTGGGACAGCTGGGCTGGCCTTGCGCGGGCCACCACAGGAGAAGGAGGGCACTCACCTGCAGGGGCCAGGGCGAGGCTTTTGCTCCCAGCAGTGCTGCCCCCGGTGCTGTGGGCGTTAGCACTCATCTGCTTTTCCAGCGTGGACGAGGCCTCCCGGGCCTGCGGCACAGGGCTGGGGGTGCTTCTCTGTGGGGAGAAATCGCACAGTCGGCTGGGCCAGGACTGCCGGTGGAGGGCCGGGGCCCGGGGCAGGGAGCACAGGGTGTGGGCACGGTGGGCAGCCACCAGGACATCCTGACACGGTGAGGGACAGGTGTGTGACCTCGGTTCTAAAGGGTTGCTCTGGCTAACGGGCCAACATCGGGCCAACATCGGGCCGGGGTGCACGTGCAGAGAGAGCAGTGAAGGCTGCAGTCACACCTGACCGGCCACTCCCTGCCCACCTGAAGCCACACGAAAACAAGTGTCCATGCAAAACTTGCCCACTCTTGTCCACAGCAGTGTGCTCACGACCTTCACCGAAAAGTTTTGTTTTTTGTTTTTGGGAATACGTATTTAGATTCATTTCTTTATTTTTTAAACAGAAGCACTGAGGGTTGAGCCCAGGACTGCGTGCACGCCAGGCACGTGCTTTTGCCCCAGCGCTGGACCTTCTCCCCTAGCACTCACTGAAAGGTGGTGGGCACACAGACCGCGTCCCGCCACACACAGGGCATCGCTCAGCCGTGAGCAGGAGAGCAGCCCTGACACCCGCTCCCACGGGGCCGGACCCCGAGAGCGTGACGCTCAGGGAGAGCAGCAGGCACAGAAGGACACACAGTGTGTGACTCCTTGGATGTGAGGCGTCCAGAACAGGCCAATCCAGAGACAGAGAGGGGGTTCCTGGCTGTCAGGGGCTGGGGGATGGGGTGAGGGTGACTGCTGACGGGGCTGGGGCTTCCTTTAGGGGTGGGGGAATGTTCTGGACTTGGAGGTGGCTGCCTGATTGGTGAATGCACCAGAACCCACTGCCCAGCATACTTTAGGTGGCTGAGCTCTACGTGGGCGATGGCTCTGTAAACACAGAAAACAGCCTGCTCTGTACAAAAGCTTCATTTCCAAGTCTACCCTGTGCAGCAAAATGCCAAGTGTGGACGAGGAGAGAGAAGCTTCTACAGAATCTGGAAGTTTCATTCCCGCTCCACCCACACATGCCACCTTTTACTAAAAAAAATCTGAGATAAAAAAGGCACGTCACTGTAACCGACTCCGGAAGCCGCACGTCCTTGCGTCGCCGGGCACTGCGGGACGCTCGAGACCTGACAGCGTGCTGTCCGACAAAAGGGACGAAGAGCCCCCCTCCCCGGGGACGCCAGGCCTGCCCGCGGCCGGCACTCACCGTCTTCTCGGCGCGGCTGGGCAGCACCACGCTGGCCAGGGGGATGCTGACGGGCAGTTTGCTAGGTTGCACTGTGCTGAGCGGGATGCTGACGGGCAGGCTGGTGATGGCCTCCCCGCTGCTGCCGTGGGCACGTTCCTTCAGTACCTGCCGACACACCAGATGTCCTGCTCCCACTGCCCAGGAGACCCTGCGCCCCGAGGACCGCCCGAGGGACACGGCAGCCCTCCAACCATGGGCCAGGGCCCCTGGCGTCCCAGAAGCATCCCCCCGGCTGCGGGCCCCCAGCATCCATCCAGCCATCAGGTCCTCACGCTCTCACTCTCCTGCTGAGGCTCCCATTGCCCTCTCCTTTCTGGCCCCAGAGACCGACCTCTGGGTGGGCGAGGTCGCCTCACACCCACCCTCCCTGCCCACCCCCACAGCCCCTGGCCTCACCTTCTCACTGCCCTTCTCCCCTGCCATCTGTAAGGCCGCAGGGGAGGGGGGCCGAGGGTCCTGGGGGCTCAGCTTGATGCCGTTGGCGAGGCCAGGGCTCTGGTACGGGAGGCCGTTCTCCTTGGCATGCTCAGCTCTGAAACGAGACATGGCCCCGTCAACTTCCTGGGGAAGCCCCTACAGCCGTGGTTTGGTGCTCAGAGCCCCCAAACCTCTTCCAAACTGACAAGCTCCCACTTGGAAGACACCACGGGGCCCCGCACTCACCGCGGGTGCGGCTCGCCAGTGGCCACCTTGCCGCTGGCCGCATGGTCCTGGCTCAGGTGGCGTCTCAGCACCAGCTTGGCGGGGGAGAGCCGGGCGTAGTCGGGCAGCACCAGGCCGGGCAGCTTCTCTAGCCTCGGCCGGCCGCCGTGGCCAGGGGCGCAGGGCACCACCTCCCGGTCCAGGGGGCACGCCAGGCACTGGTGGGCGTCCTGCTTGGCCGAGGGCCGGCTAAGCGCACTGCACGGCTCGTAGCCGGCTGCGTGGCCATTCACGGAGAGCTCTGGGCTCACGCGGCTCAAGTGTGGCAGGGAGAGCTTGGCGCAGTCCAGCTCCAGGTGCAGCCGGCCGGGCTCGGCCTCCAGCTCCCGGCCCAGGGCGCCCTTCCCGCGCAGCTGCCCGGACAGGGCGTCGTCAGGCGGCACGCAGGACTTGAGTTGCAGGAGCTCCTGCTGCCGCTGGCTCTTCTCCAGCTCCACGATGCTGATCTGGGGGCAAGAGAGGGCGTCAGGCCCGCAGGGGGCCCAGCCCTGCCCAGCAACCCGCCAGCAGATCATTCCAGGAGAGCGAGAGGGATGCGGGCCGGCTCTCGGTGAGGGAGCCGATGGCCAGCCATGAACTTCAGACCTTGGGAACCCCACTGGCTGGGGTGGGGTGGGAAGTGTCTTCTCTGTCTGGCTTTTCCCTACAATGACCCCCCTTTCAATGACACAGGAAGGTCGGAACCCTTCTGCACGTGGGACCTGCTCTGGGGACGAGGGCAGCAAGCCTCCTTTCTACCCACCCAGTGGGTGGGCTCAGCGGGCCAAAGGCCCTGGCCAGGCCCCTCAGAAAGCAGCTGGGCCCCGTATCCCAGACCTACGCCACTCCCACGTCTACTTTGGGGAGCGTTCTCAAGGAAATATCCTTGAAAGGAGCCTTCAGTGTAGACAAAGTCTCCGCAGGGCCTCCTGTAGTGATAAGAACCCTGAAGGTCCAGAGACCAGGAGAGCTGAAACCAAGAGCGGGGACACAGGATGCCAGGAGGCAGGCCGGCAGACAGCTGCCCTCCTTGCAGTCTTGCCGGGCGCTGAGGCAGCAGCAGGAGACAGACCTCCAGGCCCTGCTGCGTCCTCCCTCCTGCAGCTTCTCCTCGCCGCCCCGGCCTCGGCGAACGCACAGCCCCAGCAGCACAAGGCACGAGCCCCTCCCGCGGGGCAGATGCAGCCTCCCAGTGGCAGCTCTGGGCTCAGGCACAGGGAAGCCAGGTAGCCAGAGGTTCAGAACCACACCCGAGGCACCCCAACACCCGAGCTGGGGCCCAGCCGCCCCCACCGGCCCCACCTGCAGCTCTAGGCAGCGCCTCTGCTTCTCTGAGATCTGGCTCCTCAGGGCCTGCTTCTCCTTCAGCAGCTTCTCCAGGGACAACGTGGCCCAGTCCAGCTTCAGCTCCTCGCACCGAGCCCTGAGCTGCGGGGACGGGGCGTCATGGTCGTGAGCCCCGGTGAGGCTGCCCAGCCCGAGGCTTCGTGGCCGGGGGAGGGCGGGACGAGCCCCTGGGGTGCCTGCCCGGCAGAGGGGTCTGCTTTCTGCCCATTGCTGGACTCTGAGAGTAGAGACGTGCCAGGCATCCTGGAGGTGTCCCTGAGGGCATCTGAAGGCCAAGCTGAGGTGGTGGCCCAAGGAGGAGCGTGGGGTCCCCAGGAGGGAAGGCCCCGCCGGCAGCAAGGTGAGGGACACCTGAAGGATGGGATGGGGCCCGGGGCAGTGAGCTCACTAAGGAGCCTGGCGCTGTGGGCAGAGGGCCACCCCGCCCCGCCGCGCACCAGCTGCAGGCTCTGGCTCCTCAGCTCCCGGTTGCCCTTCTCCAGCTGCTCCGTCTGCTCCCTCAACTGCTGGTTGTGAGCCGAGATCTCCTTCTGCGCTTGGATCAGGTCGTTGTAGGTCAGCGCCTTCACTCCCAGCTGAGGACACACGACGGCAAAGGCGGGCTTTCAGGGAGTGGGGGGACGCGGGCAAGGGTGGGGGTGAGACCCCTGGGGCTGAGCGGGGACCGGCCCTGACTGTACCCCAGCTTCCAGCCTCTCCATCAGGATGGAGATCAAAAGTACCAGAATGGCCATCGGTCCTCCTGACCCCAGCAGTCCGCACTGGGCCCCGGTTCCCGGTCCCACTCCCCAAGTCCCATGAGTGGGCCATCCACTTGGCCTCACGCGGCCCAGGGCAGCGGGATCCCTACCTCGTCCAGTTTCTGCTGGAAGAGCCTCTTGATCTCCTCCTTCTGAGCCTGGCAGTGGCCGAACAGCTGCTGCGCAGCACCCAGCAGCCGGGCATTCTTCTCCTGAGGATCGGGGGCCGTGAGCGGAGGCCTGTCCCCTGGCCCCCAGAGGCCAGAAGGAGGGTGCTCGTGGCCCGCTTCACTGATGAGGACTGACACAGAGATGGGGCCACCCGCCCTGGCATCAGGACTCCCTGGCATGGGGGCACTACACAGCGGCTGCAGGGCGACTTGTTTACGAGGGGCCACAGAGCCTCGTGCTTCAGGACGCCCGCACTGGGCCCGACCATGCCCCACGACCCTGCTCTGAGCGCCACCCAGAGACAGCTCCCCATGTGGGACACCTGGTTCTGGGGCCCCAGAAGTCACAGCGAGGCCCGGCCGGCTCAGCCCTCAGGGCCACTGGGCCCTGTGGGGGGTGGGTGGGGTGAGGGGCCTCTCCGACCCCCCGCAGCCCTGGTGGTGGGAATGCGGACACAGCCCTGGGCCCAGCACGCGCACCTTCTCCTGGTCCAGCAGCTGCTGCAGGTTGGCCTTGTACTGAGGGGTCTTCGTGTAGGCCAGGAACTGCAAGTACTGAATCTTGAAGGATTCTACAAGCACAGCCAAGCGACAGGCCTCAGCGCAGAGGACCCCTGCCGAAGGCTCCCGGCGAGGCGGCGGCAGGGCATAGGGAAGAATGCCACACCGTGGCAGCCTCGCTCCAGGGCCTTTGTCCCCACGCAGACTTGGTGTCCCACCCATGCCTGCGCCTGCCCCTCCCACGTGTCCCTCGCACCCCTGCCGTCAACAGCCCAGGCTTCCTTCCTCCCCGAGGACACGTGGCTTCCAGTCACCAAATCTGCCAACGTCCTCAGTAAACAAGCCCCACTGGTGCTGAGCTAGGGAGACTGACAGCGCCTGGAGTTTCAAAGGGGCTCCCTCATCTCTGAAGACCCAGGGAGCCGAGCACGGCCTCGGGCTCACCTTGCTGAGCAGGGCAGGGCCTCATTCGCCCCTGCGTGGCACCGGGCTCGGCCCTGATGGGGCGCCCCCAGCACAGCACACACAGAGGCCCGGCCACCCTCTGGGGACACTCCGGGCACAGTGGGGTGTGGAGTGGCTCCCCAGCCCCACCCTCTCAACACTGAGAGCCTCGGTCGTGATGGCCACCAATGCTCCCGGACACCCCTGGGGTGGGGCCTCGGGCTCAGAGGACAGCACAAGCCCCGCTGACCCGGAAGCGCAGGCCCACCGGGCAGGACGAGCCTGAGCACCAGGGCCCCTGGTGTGGACAGCCGCATAGCCGGGGCTCCATGGGGTGGCAGACGAGCGAGCAGCTCCCCACCCTGCACCTCCTGCCGAGCCTCGAGGGGGACCGAGCACGGACCCCGCACGGCCGCTCACCTAGCAGCTTCTGCAGTGCGGGTGGGGTGGGTGCCAGCAGCAGCTGCTCGGGGGGGTGCCGCTGCACGCTGGGAGGTAGCTGGTAGAACGGGCTGTGAGGTGGCCTGTGTGCATCTGTGGGGGGACAGTGGCGTCATGCTCTGCAGACGGCTGTCCCAGAGGCGGGGGGTCCCGGATCGGGACCCCTCCAGCCTTCTAACCGTAAGACTCAATACGGCTCCCGGAGCCCGTGAGCACCAGAGCTGAGCTGCGTCCTTTGAGAAGCCAAGACGTGAGCCCTGGTGCCCCCGGTAGTGGCCTCTGAGCGTGCGGGTCACAGCCCCGCCGGGACCGCTCTTGGCTGTGCCAGGGCGGGAAAGGGATGGGGGAGGTGCCCAGGGCCCCGCGCGGCCGCTCACCCTGCGGCGAGGGCGACGCCGCCCGCGACACAGCCTGGGCGTGCAGCAGGTCCAGGGCGCCCTGGGCCTTCTTGGGCTTGCGCTCGGGGTTGGCGGCGCTCATCTTCTTGGGGCGCCCGCGCTTGCGGCCTGCCATCTTCCGGCCCTTCTTGTTCAACTTCTTCTTGCGGGCCTTAGAGGGAGACGGCTTCTTGACAGCAGCCGCCCCGGCCTTCTCCTCCTCAGCGCCCGAGTCCTAGCGGAAGCCAGGTGAGGATGGGCGCCGCCCCAGGCCCTCCCAGGTGGGCGCCCCCCGGGCTGGGGCGAGGGCGGGGGCTCACCACCGGGGTGTCCGCGGGCGCCTTGGTCGGCGTGGTCGTGCTGCTCTTGCTGTCTCGCTGCTGCCGGCGCCTCGCGGCCTCCTGCTCCTCCTGGAAGCAAGCACGGGGCATGTCCCCTGAGTTGTTGGACCCTCCTGCCCTGAGGGTCCGGCTCTGCTCGTGCCAACCCTCCACCCTGCCCGCTGCACAGGGAGGGACATCAAGGCCCAGGGAAGCCAGGCTTGGGTGAGCAGACAGTGTGGCTCTTGGGTGAGGAAATGAAATAAAGACGGAGACCCTAGGGGTAGGGACACAGCCTCCCCTCCTCTCAGCGGGTGGTCCCCATGGCTGTTCTCCGCTGAGGGGCCTCTGCCCATGAGCACGCTTGCTCTCCGATGAAGGTTACTGGGGTCCCACGGTTAAGGGGAAGGAGGACAGTGCAGCCAGCAAGGCCGTCCTGCATCCCAGGTGGGGGTGGCAGCCATCTCATCGAGGTCCAGGCACCCCTGCTTGGCAGGAGGACACAGGCACCCAGCGGTTGGCACTGGCCACTGCCGAGGAGGTCCTTTCAGGCTCACGTGCTTGTCTAAGCCTCCAAAAACAAAGACATTTGGACACACACCCTATGAGGCTCGGAGAGAAACTGACAAGCGACCATGAGGCTAAAGGAGGCGAGCTCTGGGGCCAGACACTAGGGGAAGCCAGGCACCGGGCAGCCAGACCACAAGGTCGGATTTGGGCCCTGAGGGGGCCGCTCCCTACACCCAAGGCCTGGACTTCGGCACTGGTCCCCCGGTCACATCACCAAGATGTCATCAAAGGCAGTAACTCGCTCAGCCTATTTCCCCCGAAACGGTTCCCCAGAAGTGCGGCCCAGCTGACACAGCTGGGAGGGCACGGCTCCCAGACCCGCAAGTCGGCCGGGCTGGCAGCTCACCGAGTGAGGTCAAGGACAAACATGCAAACTTACCCTGAGTTTTGGATTTTTCAGACTAGAAAAATAGTTTTCAAGCTGAAAATGGAGAAAGAAGAGAAGTCTCAGCTGCGCTCAGGGGCAGGCCCGCCCAGACGAGGGCGGCAGCCCAGACCTGCCGACAGCAGGAGCCGCCCCGTGCGTGAGCCGCTGGGCGCGGGCGCGGCTGGCCTCCCGGGACGGAGGGGCGCCCCTGCCCCCCGTGAAGCTGAGGGCGCAAAGGGAGGACACGGGGCCCCGCACCCGCGCTGTGGCCGGCCCCGCCAGGGAGGTGGGCAGAGGCCGGGGAGGCTGGACGCGGACACTCACTATGGTGCGGTCAATGGTGTGCAGGTAGTAGGAGACCGGCTTCCCCGTCCACGACACCGAGCCCTTCAGCGGCGAGAGCTCCACGACGCGCATGATGGTGCCGATGTCTGCGCACAGCAGGCGCAGGTCAGGGTCCCGGGCGGCCTGCCCCAACCCCCAACCCCTGACCCGGGGCACAGGGCCCAGGACCCCGGCAGCAAGCGCACAGGGTGGGATGGAGAGCACCCGGGGCACGCCCAGTGCCCAGAGCCCACAGGCACAGCCCCACTCCCAAGTCCCACCACCTCAGCTCAGGCCTGTGGCGCAGCTGGTGCTCCTGCCCCGGGGCCCGGGCCAGGTCTGCGGGCGCTGCAGTTCTCAGGACGGGCCCACTCCACACCCCCTGGGGCCTGGGAGGGGCCTGGGGTCCCAGGGCTGGGGGCCCCTTGTTAGCCCACGTCAGACGCTTAATACCGCGCCTGGAAATAACAAGCAGCACGAGGCACTTACCGCTCAAGTTTCTACTGTTGATTCTGAAGTTCAGAGGCGCAAAGGGCTTCGAGGACACGATTCTGCCACCTGAAACACAGAAGGCGCTCAGGGCCCGCCCTGGCCAGCAAGCCTGACGCGGCCCACTTCCGGAAGGTGTGAGCAGCAGGCTCAGGAGGAAGAGCCCTGAACACGGACTCGGCGGAGGGGCCGAGGCCATCCGGACCTGATGGGAGCACAATCAGGTGCTCCCTGATTGTGGGCCGCCACGTACGCGCCACCCGGCCCCACACTCCTGCAAGGCCAGCTCGAGGCCGCGCAGTCTGTCGGCCCCTCCGCACCTCCGTGTTGTGCAGATGCACCAGACTCAAAGGACGCTGGGGGAACTGGGCCCTGACCCACGTGGACAGACAGACAGACAAAACCTGGCCAGGTTGGGGAGCAGAACAGCCCTGACAACAGTCTTCCCAGGCACTCGCCCCAGGGCCCTGCACGAATGTGGCCACGCTCACACTGTGGTTCCGGGGCCGCGGCACAGACTACAGGAGACATGGTCACAGACACACCGCCACCCACCAGCCCACGCCTCCCAGAACGAGACACAGAGGGCCAAACGTGAGAGTGAAACGATGGAAAGGTCCCACGTCAAGTGCAGAAGTCAGGGTGAGTCCAGGTGCACACATGCACGCAGACACACACGTGCACACACACGCGCACACACACTCACGCACACATACGCAGCCATCAGCGCTGCGGCCACCTGGCGACTATCTGGCTCTGTGATGGTGACACTTTCAACTCTTGTTTGCTTGAAATGTTTCATAACAAAGCGTGAGGGACCCACGCCCCTCTCATGCAGTGGATGAGGTGAGGATGGCACTGGGGGCCTCCTGGGCGCTGTGGCGACAGGACATGGGGCGGGGGAAGCAGGAAAGACACCTATCCAGGAGGGGTGCCCTGCCCACGGGGCGCCGCGGGAGCTCAGAGCTGCAGCAGGCGCTGCAGGAGCCGTTCTCACGAGCCCAAGGGTGAAGGGCGCTCTCTGGAGACCTCCCTGTAGGACAAGTGATCACTGGCGTCTTGGGTCATGACGGGAGAAGTGTGGTGACACCCCATCTGGGCTGCACCCGCACACCCCCGCCGAGGGCTTCCCCGACTTGGGCCTAGGAAGGGGAGCCGCCAACCGCAGAGCCCAGCTGGGCCCACGGCACATGGGGCTGCATCTCCAACCTTGCACTAAGGTCACGGCCCACGGGACCCAGGAGACCATCCCGTCAGGCAGGGAAAACCCTGAGAAGGACGGGCACCTGAGGTCAGCGCTCTAGCGGGGATGGTGACAGCCCAGCCTGGCCCGGAACTGCAGCCTGGCTATGGGCATCGGGGAGTCCAGGGAAGGAGCCCTAAGGCCGCACGCCCAAGCGCCCGAAACCACAGCGCGGGTTTGTTTCTAGGCTCCGGAAACAGGACAGCTCACACCTTCACCAGAGTCGTTTATCACCCTAAATGTCCACTAAGCACATGAGCCACCGGCCCTCCCCGCAGGGAGACAATGGAGCAGCAGAACTGGGGCCCATCTGCTCCAAGGACACAGACGAGACGCAGGCTGAGGGCGTGGGACGAGGGAAGAACGTGCACTCCCTCAGGATGGAGGACGCACAGGCTGTGTTCCTGCTGCTGGGGCCCCTGCACTGCTGGTCGGACCACCAATGGCGCTGCCATCGAGCACGGAAACGACACAGCCACGGCCCGAGGAAGACCAACTGGGGGGAAGGCCGGCCCCGTCTCCCTTCTGGGGCACGCCAGACCTGCTCCCCTAGTCCACATCAGAGCCCGACACCCTGCGGGACCCAGCAGCGGGGGCAGGAACGCAAACTGGGGACCAAATGAAACCAGTTGGCTCCCACTTATTTAGAAGGTTCTAGACTGGATGGTCTCACCGCTCTGATGCTCCACACGTGTCGACTCCACCAGAGTGGCTAAACTAGACCTCGAGGCAGCCCCACCTCGCACATGCAGCCGGGGATCTTGGGGCCGCCCACCTGAGGTCAGCTCCACCACGGCGGGGGGAAGCTGGGGACCGGAGGAGGCAGAACCGCCCCCCTCCAATTTCCAAGGAGAAGCGAGCTGGGCGCCGCAGCACTTCTGTCCAGTCCCTTCGTGGACTGTCAAGACGCAAAGACCAGGACGTTCCCCTACGCGAGGCTCTGGCCCAAGGCCAACACAGGATCTCTCTCCACAAAACCACTGGTGTGTCCCCAACCTCAGAGCTCGGATGAGTGCAGAGAAACCCCACCGAAGTGTGGAACAGGCTCTCAGGGAAATGCCCTGACCCGAGAACCAACACTCGACTCTCAGGCTTCGCGCCGCAACCTCTCTGCAGCTGTGCTGAGCGGTTTTGGCAGCCATTCTGAGACTCAGACGCAGGACGGGCACCCTCTCTTCCGGCAGCCCGCCTTTGCCTGGCCTGGGGCAGGACTGAGGGGTGGAGGGGGCAGCAGGGGTAGCCCTGGCTCGGGGGGCCGGGTCCGAACACAGGGAAGGCCCAGCAAAAGCCCAAGGGACCAGCCGGGACAACCCCGCGCCCTCGGTGCCTGCAGGTGAGGGTGGCCAAATGAATGGGGACAGCGATCAAGTCCGAATGTCAGATACACAGTGACTAACCCTCTAGGAGAAGCCAGGATGCCCCTGTTCACAAAAAGCTGCTTGCCGTCTTGGGGGAGTCCAAGTTACCCGGACAGCCTGCAGCTGTACCATGAGTCACCCAAGTCCCTGGGGCCGGTGGCCGGCTCCGGCCTGAGCAGGGGTGCGGGTCAGTGCTAGTCCGCCACACACACTGAGTGGGGAGGCTCCCCCTGCAGCTGGGTGACAACGGACAACAGTGGATGGAACCCCCTGCCTGAGGCCTTTCAACTGGGCCCGAGCTGGATGATGCCAATAAGACCCCAAGGCCGGTGATCAGTGCCACACCTCCGCAGCCCCACGAGGGTGCGGGCCAGGGAGCGCCTCGCGCACGCGGACAAGGCAGAGGGCAGGGTGGGGACTACGTTACCTTCCTTCATGTTTGCAAACCGCTCCTTCAGCTGGTGATCCACCTCAGGACCAAAGGCAAAGTTATTCACAAATATAACACTGCAAAATAATATTCCAGTTGAGTGAAACGAAGGTTCTCTCCACACGTGTGCAGAGCCGACCGCCTCCACCACTAGCTCAGCTCCGGGGCCACGCGGCTCTGCCTGCACCACCTCCGCCCGGCCTGGGACAGGCTCCCCGGCCCCCAGTGGGCTGGCTGCCCAGGGGCCCCACCTGCTCCTCAGACGCCCCTGAGGTCGGAACGCAGGCAGCACAAAAGCCACCTGGGCCCAGAGCCATGAGGACACCTGGCAGGGAGGCCGCACAGGCTGGTGTGCTTCAAAGTGAACCAGCCACCTGAGGGCCAGAGGGCCCAGAGCAGAGTTCTTCCAAGGGAGAGGGTGGCCCATCCTTCCCCGTTTCTCAAATGTCCGCTGGCACCAGATGGCCTGAGGACCTCTGCCTGCGGACGCCCACTGGGCTGGACGGCCAGGGGCCTGCTGTCCGGCACCCGGAGCCTGCGGGGCCCCCCATCTGTCCAGCTGGCTCGTGCCCACAGGGAGGAACTCTCTGGAGGGCAGGACACTAGGAACATCCACACCACTGGTGCAACTGAAGACCCTAAGCTAAGACAGACCGCCCTCCCCAGACTAGAGCTGGGTCGCGACTAATGCTGGGCCGCAGCAGCTGCCCGGCAGACGGGGCCCCTTCCTTGTGTGCCTATGAACAAGAGCAGAGGGCTGCAGCCGTGCCACGCTGCTGATTTTCATCTGCGCAAAGGGCAGCTGTGGTGGCCTGAGTGGGCAAGGCTGGACGTGGGCAGCAGCGGGAGAGGCGCCGCAGGTGTGAGGGCAGCCCCTCCCCTCCCCGCCCACTCACTCCAGAGGGACTCAGGAGATGGGAGGGGAACCCAGGCCGGAGGCGCCCGGGTCGCCCGGCAGAGCCCGCCCAGGCTGGCAAGCTGGGAAGGCTCCGGCAGGGAGTGGGGCCGGGAAGGCTGGATGCCAGAGTCTCGGGGAGGCGTGGGGAGGGAGTGAGCCAGAAGAGACCCTGTGGCCGCTCTAGCAGGATTCACAGGCCAGGAAACGAGGGAGCTGACCAAGGCCGGCTGAAGCAGAGATGGAGGCCCTCAAGGACAGAGGAGCCGGTCAGAGGTGGGGGGACACCCTGACGGGAGGCCGGGGGCGATATCTGAGGGGACGCAGGCAGATGAGGCCCAGGGAGTGGTGTGCTCACGGCCAGACTCGCTCCCCAGCAGAGAGGTCCTGGGGCACTCCGTGCCCGGGTCAGCTCATGGCGGCTACAACGAAGCTCCCAGACCCCATCTGATGGGGACATCGGGGGCTCAGCAGGGTTCTCTCAAGACAAAGGGGAGAGCATGCCCGACTCAGATGAGAAATTCTCACAGGAGAGCAAAAAAGGGACATGCTTTTGTGAAAGAGGAGTATCTTTTCTACTTGCCCCCAAGAGCCAGGTTAGGGGTGCAGGGTCAGTGTGCAGCAAGCTCGCAGGAGAAGGGGAGGCAAGACTGTGAGGTCAAAGCGGGGCTGGGTGAGACCCTCACCCCAGGGAGAGGGCTGAGAGTGCGTGACATGCCTCACCCACCCGGGAGCCTCACGGAGGGAGGGTAGAGCTCGAGGGTAGAGGGTGTGCCTGGCATGCACAAGGTCCTGGGTTCAATCCTCCATTAAAATAAACCTAATCACTGCCCCCATGAACAAAAAAACCCACCACCCTCAACAACAACAAAACCACACAAGAGCCACCAAACAGCAGCTGCACAAGCACCGCAGCCCAGCCCCGCCCGCCTCGGCCCCAGGCAAGGGAAGTGACAAGACAGAGCAGCAGAAAGGAGCCTCAGGGAGGGCAGACCCCTGTCAGGACTTGTGAGGACGGCTGAGGGCTCCTGGCAGCCTCTCTCTGTAAGAGGCACGCAGAGGCAGGGAGCCCGGGGTCAGACTGTGCGGCCGCCCGCCCTCTGGGGCCCTCCCTGGCTCGCTGTCCCCTACTCTGGGGCCGTGGCCCCTGCCGGGGCGAGGTGACCAGGGAGGGGAGCCATGCTGCCTCTGCCCTGCTGGCCAGGCCCCAGAGCCCGCACCCCAGCCCCAGCCATACCTCGTGTTGGCGATCCGCTCCCTCCACTCCTCCGAGAGGAAATCGCCTCTCTCCAGCTGAAGGGAGAAAACAGAAACAGCCCATCACTCTGGAGGGCTCGCTGGCCTCTGTGCCTGCCCGCACCCACCCCGAAGGAGATGGAATGAGCAGAGGTCCCCCGTGGGGAGGACGCGGCTAGACTTCGGTGTGGCCAGGCTCCCAGAAGGGGACGTCGGGGAGAAGTTGAGACCGTGCCCGCAGGGGAACCACACATTTGGAGGGCTTGCTGCCTGGGGCACCGGAGAAGGGGCCGGAGTCCCAACGCATGTCCACACGGGGCCGGCAGAGGGCGCCAGAAGCGGCTGTTCTGGACCTTGGGCTGCACCTCCCGTGGCTGCCGACCTCGCTGTGTTTACCTGAGAGCAGGGCCATCCTCACACCTCCAACACCTGCTCTCAATGCTACTTCTGGGAGCAGACTAATCTCATTTTGCCTCAAGGCCAAAGTCTGTCCAAGAGAACACAAGTCTTATTAACCTAATTGTCCAGAGCTGCAACACTCAGAAAACCAAGAAATCTGGTTGTGTAATTCTTCAAAAGAGGCTCTCGTCACACTCCTGGGCATCCACCCGAGACAACTGAAAACAGAGCTCCACAGAGAAACCTCTACCCCACATCCACGGGAGCAAAAGCAGAAACCATCCACGTGTCCATGGACAGATGACAGATACACACACGTGGTCCCTCCACACGCGGGAGCATTGCTCAGCCGAGAAAAGGGGAGAAGCACTGACACTCGCTGCCACGTGGACAGACCCAGAGAGCACGGTGCTCAGTGAAGGAAGACGACACAGAAGGACACACAGTGTGTGATCCCATATATATAAAATGTCCAGAACAGGCCAGTCCACAGGGACACAGTCAGACAAGGGTGGGTGGAGGCGCATGCTACCAGGTGACTGGGGACGCTTCCTCACGGTGAGAGGTATGGCACTGCCCAGCAGTCCTGGCCCCAGCCTCTCTCAGGATGGGCAGGAGGGCAGACCCTGAGCAGAGAGGGTCCCTCAAGTGCTGCTGTCCCGTGTGGCTGTGCCGGGGGAGCAGCTGCAGGTTCGGCACCCTCCAGCACACACGGAGACCCCAGGGTATCCGAGCATGAGGGGCCAAGCTGGCTGTGCTGAAGCACTCAGGTGCCGCGGGGGGTCGCCCGCATCCTGGTGGTCGGTCGTGGCTCTCTGGGTCCTCTCCCCGCACACAGCCCAGCCAGGCCCGGGGGCGCTGACCGCCCAGGAGCAGCTGCAGGTACGCGCAGACAGCTGTGCCTGAACAGCCGGCCCCGTCTGGTCCACCCTGCCCTGGACCAGCTGGAGGGCAGCCTCACCCGGAGGGAGGCCATGCCACCTCCCGGATGGGCACCTCCGTGAGGCCGCCACCTGCTCTGGGCGCTGGGAACCTTCTGGGTGCCAGCCCGCCACCAGGCGCCAACAGCATGTGGTTACCCAGGCAGCTCCAGGCAGAGGGGGCACCCTGAGGTGTGATGGACAGACACGCAGGCAGAAGCCACGCGTAGGGAGGGGACGGGGACCCACTGGGAGGAGAGCCCTGGGCGGCAGGGCCAGTGAGGGGGCCCAGGAGGCGGCCCTGGCCCTGGGCTGCTCTTAGGCTCCTGCTGGCCTCACTCCCTCTTCAGCTGTTAAGAAGCGCAGGCAGGACGCCACCTGCCAGTCAGGGCGCCTGGTCAAAGCCAGAGAGCCACGGGAGGGCCTCTCCAGACCCAGGACGTTCAGCAGGGACTGCCATGACACCCTCCTGGGCAGGGCTGCATGGGGAGGCTGCTCCCTGGAAAAGGTCCAGGGGATGCCAGAGCCATGGCTGTTCCTGACACAGCAGCGACCAAGCGCCCTCTGAGCCGAATTCTGCTCCCAGACACCTCGATGGGGCCATGGCAGGGCCAGTGAGCGCCCTGAACCACAGGCAGCAAAGAGTGAGAGGCTGCCACGCAGGGAGGTGCCCAGCACGCAGAGGCACCGCTGACCGTCACACAGCCCCGCCTCCTGCCCCGGCTGCGGCACCGGCAGCTAGAACCACGCTCCGCGCACAGCGCGGAGGTGCCCATGGGGCCACCAGGCATCCCTGGGACCGGTGTCAACCCAAGCAAACTTGGATACTATGTGCTTCAACTGTCTAACCCTCTCACCAGAAGCAGGAAGCACTTTTTAAACTTAAAAAACCTGCGTTTTAGGAGGTCACACGGTTTTAGGAAAACAAACAGCCATCCAGGAGCTCAGGGCCGGGCTAGCGGACACGGAGCCCGGCGGGAAGGTGCCCCTGGGGGCAGGGGCCAGCTGGGCTGCCTGCCCTCCGCCTGAGCGACGAGCCCCAGAGGCCCTCCGACGTGGGAGGGCCCCGGGAGGGCAGGACACGCCCCTCACTTTCCACCTAGGGGGAGCATCCTGCGAGGACCTCCACCACGGAGAAGGGGAGGGGGGCTGGGCCCGCGCTGTGGCTGTGCGAGTCCAGGTCCAAGGAAAGCAGGGCAGCGGCAGGGGGCACGTCGCCACTCACCCCACCAGGCCAGCGCCACCCTGGAGCCAGAACCGCACAGCGCGAGAAAGGAAGACTACGGACCAGTGTCCCTCCTGGGCACAAACGCCCTCGGTGACACAGGAACAAACCAGAGGCCCAACAACATGTGAAAGAACGGCACCCTGGGACCATGTGGGGGGCACCCGGACATGGAAGGCTGCCTCAGCTTTTGTGCTCATCTCATTAACAGGCCACAGAAAGACTCACGCCAGCATCTCGACAGGTGCAGGCAGAAAAGCCGTCAGCAAGACCCAGTCTCTGTTAGATTTTCAGCAAGGTAAGAATGGACGGGGGCTCCATCAACTGGAAAACCACATCCACAGAAACCTACAGCCAACATCACACTCGGGGCGACACTCTCAAGGCTTGGCGCTGAGAGCGGGGCAGGCCCAGCGGTGCCCTGTCCCCGCCACCTTCCACCCAGCAAATGCCGGGAGACAGAGCAGGATGGGCCGGGCCCGGAGGGAAGGCGCAAGGCTGTCTCTGCTCAAAGGCGACGTGACCCTCTGCACAGGAATTCCAACACAGTCAACAGCGACAACCAAAACCCTCTGGAACCGGCACAACAGCGACAGCGAGGCCGCCGGCTGACGGCACTGCCGCGCGTTGCCACACCAGGGGCCAGCGCTCTCCTAGAAACCAGCAGGAAACCAGCAGAACTCGGAATTAAAAAGACAACACCCCTTAAATCAGCACCAAAAACGTGAGACGCTTCAGCTGCCTAACAAGGTACGTACCAGACCCATGTGAGAAAGCTACAGAACTTGGACAAATCAGACCAAAAAGGAACAACTCGACGCCCACACACACAGAATTGAGCCCAGACCCAGGCCTCACAGCCTCTGCGAGCGCGAACTCCAAGTGGGCCACAGGCCTGGAGGCCAAGCCCCAGACCTCAGAGCTCCGGTGACACGCTGCAGACCTGACCTCCAAGCACAGCCCACGAAGGGAGAAGCAGGCGCCCCTAAGGGCCTGGTGCCCCCCTTCCCTGCCCCCCGGCTGCCAGCCCAAGGCCGTGGTCGCTCTGCTAACCCAAGCCGAGCACCACAAGGGCCTGGGGGCTGCAGCAGGAGCAGGGCGGGGCCTCGGGCCTGGGCTCCATGAGGGGGACCCGCCACCTGCGGTGCTCAGGAGGGGCCCAGGGCTGACAGCTGCACAGCAGCCAGGCGTCCAATGCAATGGAAACCCCTGAAGAGACAGACGAAGCCTTGAGCACAGACACGCGCTGCAGACACACAGCAAGGGTGTGGACACAGACGCCCTGGGCAGGAGGGGCCAGGAGCCAGACCCGAGGAGCCTCTGTGACGAGAGGCCTGGCAGAGTGACGGAGAGTCGGGGGCGGAGAGAGAGCGGCACCAGGAGAGCTAGAGACTCGTCTGCTGGGCCACACGTGGCTGGGGGGGATGCCACCCCGCTGGCCAGCTCTGCCCACCCAGCAGCGGCTGCCCCCAAAGACTCGGGGCTCCCGAGGCCTCGTCGAGTGCCCAGGGGCCACCTCTGTTCTCTGAGCCCGCAGTGCAGGAGGAGCTGGACCGCGGCCAAAGGGGCCCCGGAGAACGGAGGCAGAGGGTGGCTGGAGCGTGGAAAGAGGTAGGGGAGGGAGGAGGGAGGCGGGAGGCGGCGGCCGGGCGCGAGGCCGGGCGGTCAGGGCAGGGGGCCGCAGTTAGCGCGGGGGCATGAGCCATGGCACTCACTGTGTATTCTGCATGCTTTTTTCCATACCATTTCATCCACTTCCTGAACTCGCGGTCCATGGTCTGCAAGGGAACCAGAGGCCTGTCAGGAACCCGGGCGGCAGGAGGCAGGGCGCCTGCGGCTCCCCGTGTCCCCCTCCCCCAGCCCCAGGGAAGCAGAGGCTCTAAATACATTTCCGTGGGGATGTGGCCTCTCAGGTGCACCCACTCCCCTGAACTGCTGACCCCCAGCAGGCGCTGGCCCAACAGGGACGCCAGCGTAGCCTTCTCTAGGGCAGTGAGGGGAGGCAGCTGGACAGCCTGAGACACACAGTGGGCGACCCCTCCGGAGCCCTGCCCCACTGTCCCTCCCCTCGAAGGCCCCCCGCCCCGCCCCTGCTCACAGAGAACCCAGGAGCCCAGGCTGGAAAGGAAGGAGCTGCAGCCCACCCGGGGCCCAGGACCTCTCACCTCCGCGTACTTGGCTGGGATGTCTGCTTTCTCGACACCATAGTGATGTTTGCAGTTGGTGGCCGCGGCGACCTGCAGCACGACCTGGCCCACTCCTTCGGGGGGGGGGGGCAAGCGTCAGACACCGAGGAAGGGCCACACCTGAGCAGCAGGTGGGGGCCACAAGGTAGCCAGGCAGAGGCACTCAGCAAAGGTACTAGAGGTCACAAAACATATTCAAACGCCCCAGGCTGCTGGCTGAGCCCCCCCAAGGCACGGCCGTCTGTGTTCCAGTTTATCATCCACAGACAGCACCCCCTGGCTTGGTCCACAGCCCTAAGTGGCACGAACTGCCCAGACAGACAAGGCTCCACGAGAATGAGCAGCACCTCCAGAAGGCCCGTCCAGCACACGGCAGCCTGGCTGCCTCGACAAAGCCCGCCAACCTCAGAGCGTCCTCCCTGAGTCTGAAGCAGGATGGGAGCGCTAGGGAGACATGGGCAGAGTCTGCTCTGTCTTCACGTCAAAAGGAAGCTTTCTAAATGGTCTTCCCTTGAACTCAGGTCACTGGCATTTCAAGTGAAGTATGAGGAGCACCCCGATCTCCCGCCTTGAATAGAATGTACTACCACACGGGGTCAACACAGAAGCCGTGAGGTCCCTCCCCAGCGACAGAAGGGAAGGTGCTGCTCGCTGGCACTTTTCAGAAATCACAAGCCTTCTGACACGTACAGAAGTTTCACGGCCTTTTAGAAAAATGACTTTTGAACTACATGCGTTCTTATGAAAACACGAACTACACACTTCAAAAAATTAAAGAGCCATCTTCGTCCCCATTTCAGAGCCCGAGACCATGCCTGACTGAGAGGGGACTTCGGCTTTGTAAGCACAAGGTTCTCATGTGGAAAACAAGGTCCCACGGGGGTGGCAGAGACACCCCAGAGGGCTGTGCCTGGGGCTCCTGATGGAGCATCAATGACGTGACAGACAGTCCCCCATCGGCCCTGCACCTCCACGCACCCCACTGGGAATCAATCACGACACGGCGCCTCAGGTGCACACCCACCAAGCCCCGCCCCCAGGAAGCGCCACGCAGGTGCAGGAGGGCAGCTCACAAGCCAAAGGAGGTGGGGGTGCTGCTCAGGGCTGGTGAGTGCCAGCAAGACTGGAGGGGGCTGGTCCATAGTGGTCCCCAGAGCAAGCCCCAGACCCAGCAGGGAGCGTGGCAACGAGGTGGGGCCAGGCCGGGGTGGCTCAGTGGGGGTGGCAGGCTCTGTGAACACACAGCCCGCGGGCCCTCTCCCAGGGCTGAGAGACGGGGCAGGCTCTGGGCTCTGGGCAGGTGGGCAATTTGGGGCTTGCTGGGTGAGGCACAGGCAGTACCGGCACAGGACTGCCCAGGGCCGGGACCCCCGGCCCCACCGCGGGCCCCACCGCGCCCTCACCGCTGCCCAGGTCCACGAACAGGTCATCCTCGGTCATCTTGATCTCGTCGATCATCTGGGCGACCAGGTCGAAGGAGGTCTCTCCGTACACCTCCGGGGAGAAGGGCTCGTAGTTGTTCAGCTTCTCGGGGTCAGTGACCGAGTGGTTGTAGACCTGCTGCAGGATGTGCCGCAGGAGCCCGGTGGACGGCCGCGTGTTCAGTTTCATGGGTTGTGTGGTCCCCTTCCACTGCGGCGGCAGCAGGGGCACCGTGACAGTCTGCCCCCCACCCCCGCCACCAGCCACACGCAGCCACGTGTGTGCATGTATGTGGACACAGGAACCTGCGTGCCCGCGTAAGGGGTGGGGGCCCAGGATGCGTGAGTTCTCTGGACAGTTTCCCAGCCGGCCTGTCCTGGCACGCGCGCCCGGCCAGGTGAGGCCAGGGGAGCCTGTCAGCCCCACGCTCAGAGCGCCCATGGGGCTGGGTGAAGGACAGAAGCCCCAGGAAAGCTCCTTGTCGCCCACCTGCCCACGCGCTGTGGCCCACAGGACACTGGGGGCAACTTTGGGAGGAAACCAGGTCTGCCTGGTCCCGACTGCCCGTGTCACAGCAGAGCAATTCCCTGACCCTCGCCACTCCCAGGTGGCCAGGGGGCGGGAGGCGTGGCTAAACCGCCCAGGCGATAAGACATGGGCCAAGAGCAGGAGACGGGCCTGGAGGTCAGGGAAGGCCACCTACCAGCTGGTGGATGCTGTCGATGGCCCGGTTGTACTTGTCACAGAGCCTCTGCATGCTTTCGAAGCTGAAAAGGCAAGGAAAGGCGGTGGTGACCGTCGAGCTCAGAACAAGCCAGCAGGCCTCTCGGGGGACAGCAAGGAAGGGCCGTGGGCAGAGGTCCCGGGGGCATCATGGGCCCTGGGAGCATCTGGGAGGGGGCGGCTCCCGGTCCATGCCTGCCTCATCAGCGGTGTGCCCTGCCGGCCTCGGGTGAGGACAGATCAAGGCTGGGGAGCCGCCAGGGCGAGTGCTCTCACCGCCCGGGTCGCCCAGGTGTCCGTGAATGACACTCCCGCACCCTGGCCCCTAGCGCTCAATCTGTAAAACGCAAGGATGGACTCCGAGCCAGACTGAGGTCTCGGCCTGCATTTCCCCTGCAGTCCTCGGGGAGAAAGCCCCGCACCGTCCCTCGACCAAATTAATTCCTTGCCTCCCAATTTTACACCTCCTTCAACCTGATGACTGAAGCCCCCCGAAAGCCTCCAACTGCACCCAGAAGAGACTTCTTCCCAGAAGGATGAGCCTGCCCACAGGATGTCCCCACACCTGGTCCCTGGCAGACGGGGCTGGCCCTGCTGTCTTGGGTCACCCGCTCTGAGCAGGACCCTAAGGTCCCTCGGGTCCCTCAAGTGGATGCCATCAGGGGATGCCCCTCCCAGCCCCACAACCTTCCGGCCCTTCATCGACCAACTGACCCGGGAGGGAAGAACTTCCAACGCCCTGCCAGCACCTTGTAGCAGAAGCACCTTTAAAACACTGGCTGCGCTAGGTCAGGAACAGGGTGCCCCCCCAGCTGTCAGACGTGAGCCACAGGAACCACTCGAGCCCCACTCAGGGGCCCTAACCCCAGGGGAGGAGGGGCCCTGAAGGAGGGTCAGTGGCCACGGGTGTGCCCAGCGGCCCGAGCCTATACAGCCACCTGTGCGGCTGCTCCCAGGTCTGACTGCTCCGGACGAGGAGCAGGCACAGGGCCCTTCTTTTCACAGCAGCAGGTGCTAATCATCAAATGGGCTGGAGGTGGGCAGTGAAGGGAAGAGGACGGGGGCTGACTGAGGCCGGGAGGCCACCCCGCAGACCAACAAGTCCTCCAGACAAGAAGGGAGAGTGAGTGAAGAGGCCTGGCCGCGGGCCCTGAAGGGCTCGAGGGCGCCTCTGGGCTGTGTTGTTGAGGGCGCAGACCGAGCACTGGGAGCCTGCCAAGAGCCCAAACAGGCAGGAGCATGGAAGGCTGGCCCTCTTTCTCAAAGCAAAACAAGAAGAACTCCAGGCAAGCATTCCAGACACAGCCTCGCCTTCCCCACCCACAGGACTTTCCACAGAGAACCCGGATGTGCCTGCAGGAGACTGTGAGGAGCAGCCAAGCCAAGCGGGCCCAGGCCAGGGCTGGGCAGGGCCCGCGGCCCAGAGGCCGGGCCCGCAGCGCCAGCGGCCACCTGCTGCGGAGACAGCGGCTCCGAACTTGGGGTAGCTTCACACATTCCAGCCCCAGTTTCCGCCCCTTCCAGTTATGTCCTCACTCTGACAGCTGCTGCCAATATTTGATAAACATTTCCGACCAAAATAACTCCACGCAGGCTGCAGCCAAATCGAAAAGGAAGTTTCCCACCCGCCTGCGCCGTCGAGGAAGATCTAATCCTAGGCTGCGTCCCCCCTGGGGAAGCGGCTCAGACTGCTTGCCTTTTGGTGTCGTAGTCAATTAGAACGTAATTCTCCATGGCGAGCTTGAGGTCCGGGATCTCCTCACAGACCCACCTGGAACACAAAGGCGAGCATCGTTAGTGCTCTGTCACCGCCCTCCGCACTGTTCTTAAGCACTGTCCACTCCCCAGACAGAAACAAAACAACCTCGTTACTAGGCTCAAAGCGGGAAGGAGGGGAGGGAGGCTTTACTTCAAGACAACCGCTGTCCTGCTCACGGTGCTGGTGGCATGACTCACACAAGCTCTACGCCGCTTCCAGCTCAAACAACGCTGGCTGTTGGGAGCTAAACAGACTTACGTGTTCCGGGTCTAGGAACCCATCAGCTCAAATCAGAGAGTTTGAAAAGCAATGCTATCCATCAGAAGTGAAAGGGAACTGCTATTTGAAGAACGAACTAACGCCAAGACAAACAATGGGGTTACTTCAACAAATGTTGCAAGGGAAAAAAAGAGATGGAGGGGGAACCTACAGACTGCAAGACAGAAAAATACATCCACCCATCCCAAGGTGTGACCCTGCTCAGATCCTGACACGATCTAGAGAAGAATCGCGGAAGAGGAGTCATCACACAGCTCTCGCGGGGGATAAAGGGAGAATAAGAGGCGTCATGAAAAACGGCCTGTCAGTAAATGCGACAACTTAGGAGAAACGGACAAACTCCTTGGAGTCACAAATTACCAAAGCTGACATCAGAAGAAGCAGAGTATCTGAACAGCCCTACACCTATCACAGAGCTCGGCCTCCCGAATGCCTTCCACAAAGCAGCTCCAAGCCCAGACGGCTTCACTGGTGAACTCCACCAGTTACTGGAGAATCACACTGGCCCCTCTCAGTTTTGTGAGGCCAGCGTTCCCCTGACATCAAAGCCAGAGAAGAGCAAAGCCTTGTAAAGTGAAAGTCACCACAAGCAAGGAGATCTACAGACAGTATCCCCCACGAACACAGGCACAAACCCCTTAGAAGTATCAGCAAACTGAAGTCAGCGAGACGCCTTGTTCACGTGAGTTTACCCCAGCAATGACAAGTTGCCTGACATTCTAAAGCGAGTCACAGTAATTCGCCTCATTAAGAGATAAAGGAGAGAAAAATCACACGATCTTCTCGACAGAGACCCAGGACGCCCAGGACAAGATGCAGCTCCTATCCGTGACACACACTCAGGACCCCGGAGACCGGAGGAGGGGCGACGCGGCTGGCTGCTGCGGGCAGTCTCCGCTGTGCCTGCTGCCGCCTCCGGCTCTCTGGAGACAGGGGCCTGTAGGAAGGAGGAGGCGATGCTCCCCGGCCCGCCAGAGTTCCCGTGTCCCTGGCAGTCCCCTCATCCCAGGCCCCTCCAAACATGCATGCGGGCCAGAGCCACCGGTGGGCCAGCACTCCCACCTCCCTTGTGGTCTGGCTCCTCCCCCTGCGAGGCCCGGCTCAGCCTCCACGTGTTGCACCCCGTCCCGGGTCCCTGAGTCTCTCCACCTCGGCCTTCAGAGCCAGCACCTTCACTGCCAGCCAGCGCGTCTCACGGTGACTTCTCTGCTCAGCACACACTTTCCGCCAGGAGCCCGTGCCCGGAAGACAGAGGCCCCACAGCCCAAACCAAACTGGCGGTGTGAGCCCGGGCCCCCAAGGTGGGGACGGGTGGGGACCGCAGACGTCTGCCACAGGCCCCGGCCAGCACCACACGGCAGGAAAAAAGAACGGACGTCAGAGAGGCTGGGAAGGAGGACGCAAAACTGTCTCTGCGCGCAGACACGGCTCCGTACACCAACCCCCCCAAGGAATTCAGAGAAGTTACCAGAACTTGTGTGAATTCTGGTCACGTGAAGCAAGGTCACAGGACCCAAGGTCAACTGTATTTATAAATACGAGCAACAAAGAGCTTAAAAAAATAAAAATTTCACGTGCTACTTAAGATAACGCTAAAGCACACACACTCAGGGGTAATTCTAGTGAAAGAGGTGGCAGGCCTCTACGCTGAAAACCGTCGGGCACTGCCGACAAAAACGCAAGGCCACGTACGTAAGCCCGCGCGCGAGGCGCGGCCGGGCGCCGCTGCACCTCCTCCTCAAGCTGGGCCGCGCGAGGAGCCCACCGGCAGCCCAGCGCGCTCTCCTGGAGAAACACCAAGCCGGTTCTCAGAGTGACGCACGAAGGCAGAGAACCTAGAACTGCTAAAACAATCTCTAAAAATACCAGCACTGCTGCAAGGCCCACACCACCTTTGAGATGGACTGTGAGTCTGCGGGGAGCGACAGCGCGGCGCTGGCAGACAGGCAGCACACACACCACTGGCACAGGACACGGAGCCCAGAGACAGGCAGTTCTAACAACTGACTTTCGACCAAAGCACCAAGGCAACTGGATGGGGAAAGGAATGTCTTTTACAAATGAGGCTGGAACAACTGAATCTTGACCCCACAAACACAAACCCATATCAGACGGAGACCAAGATTAATTCACCACTGATCTTAAACCTGGACGTAAAAGCTAAAACCACAAAGCTTCTCAAAGAAAACAAGAGAGTAATCTCGTGACTCCTGCAGGCAGAGCTTTCCTGGACATGACCCAGGCGGCTAACCGTCAAAGGATGAACCGATGGCTGAAGAACCTGTGCTCATCAGGCTGCCGTCAAGCCAAGGCCGTGCTCAGCGGCGCCCTGCAGAGCGCGCCCCCTCACCCCGCACTCACCGCCAGAGTGTGCTGGGAACCCCGACCACTCAGGACAAAGACACATGAGCCCATCTCAGAAACCAGCACAAACTCTTCTCCAGGGCAAGAAACCGCAGCTCTCTGGAGGGGGCCGACTCTTGGGCTGGGACACGGGAAACTCAAGATGACTCTGGAGCTTCCAGAAAGTGAGGATGTGCTCAGAACTGGCGGGGCCAAGTCCCAGGGACTCAGGACAGACTGCCAGCACAAGAACCACCCGAGCAGCAGAACAGACCACGCGGGAGGGGGTTACAGCCCACAGAAGCGGGTGAATGCCTCGGAGGCGGCAACAGCTCCTCCTCACAGAGGAGCTCCAATCAGTAAGTAGGGTAGAATGAGGGGGATGGAGAATCACCCCAGGAACTGGTTCTCACGGGTAAGACCCACCTCTGGACGCTAAAATCAGTGGCAAAGGTCTGAGAAGAAACAGGACATCTGCACAGCCTCCAAGTATTCCCCCAGAGATTTTTATTTGTTAAAAAGGGGGAAACAGTGTCTCTGACACTGGAGAAGCCTGAGAGACACCAGCTTCACCAGGTGACGCGGGATACCACCTCGGTCAGGCTGCGCCGAGAGCACGCACCAGGAAGCACGCTTTCTTGTCAAATTTTTTCTGCACCCTTCCCTACCATCTGGAAGCAGACCATGGACATGACGTTTCTTCCGTAAGTATTTCAGTGTTTACAGTAAAAAGGATGGCCTTTCCTTTCTTTCTTTCATTTTTTTTTACCATAACTATGACGCCTGCATCACACCAAGGGAAAACAAGGTCAGAACGGCAGGGGATGTCCCCAAACCCACACTGGGCACCCATGGAGAGCCCGCAGCTAATGCCACCTCAACGGCGAAAGACTGAATCTTTCCCACTGAGACGAGGGAAAAGGCGAGAATGCCAGCTTCCGCCACGTCGCTGCAAAACTATCTGGACACTCCTAGCCTATTCAGTCAGAAATTCAAGAAAAAGAAAGGAAATCCCAAAGTCTAGAAAGGAAGAAGTCAGGCTGTCCCCACTTACAGGACATAATTATTTACACAGAAAGTCCCAGGAAATCTACAAAACTACTGATGAACTAAGCACAAGGTCACGGCTAACATAAAAAAATCAACTGTGTTTTCACTGACAAGCAGCAGGCAAAGAGAACATAGTATTTAACACTCAATCCCACTTACAGCAGCACCAAAAGCACCAATGAGTTAGGAATAAATTTAACAAAAGGTTGTCCCAGATGCTCCACACTACAACCCAGAGCACTGCTGGGAGAAACGTGGAAAGGCCTAAGTCAGTAGAAAGATATACTATGTTCATGGATTGGAAGACTCAATACTGACAGCAAATCTCCCCAAAATGACCTACGGATTCAATGCAATTTCTAACAAAATTGTGCAAAAATCAACAAGCCAATTCTAAAATTTACTGGAAATGCAAAGAAAGTGGAATAACCAAGGCAATATTTAAAAAGTAGAATGAAGATGGAGGACTTACTTTGCCTGATTCCAAAGCTTACCGTGAGGCTGTGGTAACCAAGGTTTTGTATTGCCCAAAGGACAGAGTCACGGATCAGGAGCACAGAAATACACCAACTCATCCAGTGTCCACTGATTTTTCACAAAGGTGACAAAGAAATTCCGCAGAGAAAGGACAGTTTCATCAACAAATGGTGCTGGAACTACTGGACATCCTTATGCAAAACAATAAACTCCAGCCCATGCTCTGCACCACATACAAACGTTCACTGGAAATGGATGAAGACGTAAATGTAAAATCTAAACTATAAAAAGTCCAAAAAACACAGGAGAAAACCTTTGCGACCTTAGGTTAAGCGAACGTTTCTTAGTAGGCGAAAAAAACACAAAGTATAAGAGACGAGTTGATAAAATGAATTTTTATCAAAACTTAAGACGGCTGCTTTTTAAAAGACAGTGTTAAGAACGTGAAGAGACAAGCCACAGACCAAAAGGAAATGTTTGCAAAACACATACTGGGTAAAGGATGAGCCAGAATGATAAAGAATCCTCAAAATTCTATAATTAAAAAACAACCAAATTTTAAAAACAGGCAAAAGAGGTTGAATGTCATTAGTCATTAAGAAAACTCGCATTAACACCACGACGACACTGCCGCACGACTCAAATCAGACCAGCAGAAGCCAGCCGGCCACGCAACCCGCTGCCACGTCACCTGACACCATGTCACTGGTGGGTGGCAGAGCTGGGCTCTCGGGAGCTGCTGCCTGAGGGCAAAATGGGGCGGCCCCTCGGAAGACACCTTGTCAGCTTCTCTTCAAGCACAACCCACAATCCCAGTCCTGGGTCTTTACCCACGAGAAAGGAAGACGTGTCCACACAAAAACCTCTGCGGGGACATTTACACAGCGTTGTCTGTGATTGCCAAAACTCGAAAACCACCCACACACATTCGTCACCCGATGAACGGACAAACCCCCGGGGCCCATTCTGCAGCGGCACCCACCTCAGGAGTACAGGGGGAAAACATTCACACAAACAGAGACTCTCAAAACCACGTGCTGAGTGTGAGCACACGACGACTCCGTGCTTGTCAATTCCAGGCAACGCACCGTAATCCAGCAACCCACGGCGGCAGAGGGGAAGTCGGGCTGCCTGGGACAGGCGTGTGGGAGAGTGGCCGACAGGGGGCTGGCGCTGGCTCCCCTCTGCTTGCAGGTAGGTGGGCTCCCTACATGCCCACACCAGCCAGACCATGCGCACGTTCCGCGTGTGGAGTTTCCTGCCCTTCACCGCATGTCACCTGTGTCACAGTGACACTAACGTGGAAGAGGGGCATGGGCGGAGGTGCAGGTGAAGCAGAAGCGGCTGAGGGTCTGCGTGACGGGCACGTGGGCTCATTACACCCGATCTGCTCTGTGTGCACTGGAAATTGTCCAGCATCAGGAGTAAAGTAGAAGGAGAACAGAACCACCATCTTTGTCAATGACGGAGCACGTCTGCGGGCACGGAGGGGAGGACCGGCTGCCCGGAGACTCCAGGGGAAGGCCCGGCTGGGCAGGCCCACAGCCCACACTGCAGGGGAAGACGGGGTGAGAGCCCGGCCGGTGGCTCAGAGGCCCGCCTCGCCACGTGCCCCGCCTCCTCACCCGCTGCCTTCTTAGAAACAAACCGAAATGTGCCAGCCCTAACCCTACCCCACCAGCCGACCGGTTTATGGACTTACACTGTGGAAAGAGAAAAGTTCTCCACGCCACCCCTGGACAGGCCCACCCTGCGAGGTCTACATAAATCACTTCACTTGGTCTTCAACACAATCCTGCAAGGAGGCCCGGCCCCACAGAAAGCAAAGCAAACAGGCTCGGGGAGGTTGAGGGCGCCCAGCTACGAGGCACCGCCAGCCCAGCCACCACAGGTTCACACAGTTACAAGGGCATGTGGTCCATATGGCGGCTACACGGTCAAGGATTTCAGGGAACAGTGCAGCGAGGTGCCAGGGCCAGGATCATGCACATGGGACACACAAGGCCAGAAGCGGTCACAGAACGTGGGCAGACCCTCGGGTCCGGGCCGGGGAGAGAGCCCACTAGAAACACGGCAGGTGGCCTTCCTCCTGGCTCCCGCTCAAGGTCAGCCTCCTGGGCTCCCACACGCCTCTCCGCACACCGTGGGACAGGCTCGCAGAGCAGCCCAAATCCAACAATCACACCAAATCCAATGGGAGGAGAAAAAAGCAAGGGGATGAGGGAAGAGGGGAGGGTCCCCTGAGAACCTGGCTGCTCAGGGTTTCCACCCCCTCCCTGCAAAGCCAGCTCACTAAGTACCAGGACCTGTCCAGAGCCACACTTGTGGAGGATCTGACTCCTCTGACCACATGGTTAGCCGTGTCCCAGTCTCCTCGAGGACACTGATGAGGACCAGGACAGAGGAGTGGGGAGAGCCTGGTGCCTCCCCTCCCCAGGCCCCGCCCTCCCCAGGCCCACCTCACAGGTGCCACACTCACCGAATGGTCTCGATGATTTCGTGAGCAGCGTCGTGGTGTTTGTCCTGAAAGACAATGGGACAGGGTTTAGAGCTGTCCCTCCACCCTCTGGTGATGGTGGCGACCGGAGGAAGTGGGTGCTGCAGCCTGGGCCCTTCCTGCCTCACCTCCCAAGCCCCCGCCTGGGCAGGGCCTACCGAGAGCCCGCACTCCAGCACTGGGGTGCTGTCCTGGGCCCCGGCCACGTGGCCCACGCTGCCTTGGGAGCGCCTGTTCCTGCAGCGCACTGCCACCCAGCAGGCAGCAAAGAAGGGGCAGGGATGCAGTCTAACCCTTCCCTCCCCAGCCCACACCCCTGTGCCTCCGTACCCCCTGCCCTCCTGGGTTACCAAACCTCTCCAAGCCTCGGTCCCCCATCTGTGAAGGGGAAACACCAGTCATGCAGCCCCCAGGAGAGCGCATGTGGAGGTCCCCCCGCCCCAGCACAAGGTGGCTCTCGCCACCACTGTCCCCCTACCCCATGCCCACCGCATGGTCTCGGCAGCCAGCTAACCCGACACCGCCCAGAAACCAAGTTAAGACACACCACGCAGACCTTCTCTAACCTGAGACCAAGACTGTGCCTTCCGCACTGTGGGGTGGAGGGTCCCATCAGCGAGAGGAGGGGGCCGCGAAGAGCATGGGCTGGAGCCTGAAGTGAGCCGTGTGAGCCAGAGCTGCCAGCCCTGCCCTGTGACAGTGGGCACACTTCTGCACCCAGGCCACCACTTTCAGGACTTCACAAGGGAGGACAGCAACACGGGCAGAGCTCCCCGGGGGCCAGGGAGAGGGTGCCCGGCAGGGTCCCAGGACAGAGCCCACAGCCCAGCACCCCCCAGCAGGGTCAAACAACTCCACAAACACCTTCTGTGCCCTAAGCCTTGTATCTGTCACAGCAGTTCTACCGAGATACAATTCACATAGACTGGAGCCCGCGTCCCTGTTTCAAGGTGTATAATTCAGTGGGTTTTAGTCTGTTCAAAGCCATGTAACCATCACTCTGTCTAATTCCAGAATACTCCATCACCCCAGAAGGAAGCCCCGTCCCCATCAGAAGGCGTGCCCGACCCGTCTCCAGCCCCGACAGCACTGATCCACTCTCTGCCTCTGTGGATCTGGCTGTTCTGGACATTTCGTGTAAATGCAATTATAGTACGTGACCATTTGCCCAAAATCTTATTTTTTAAGGCAAAGAAAACCCCAACCTTCTACTATTCTTAATAACATCCTCCAACTTACTGAGGACCAAGCAGTAACTATTAATTGAGCCTGATACTTAGACAAGGCAGGGGCAAGAGATGGAGTGTGTGTGGTCCAGCATGGGACAGCCATGCAGATCAGTGGTTCCCGACCCACAGCATCAGCACCACTGCGGACACCAAAACCGCATGGGAAGAACCACCGACAGGAACAGTCAGCCCCAACACCTCACAGCAAATGGCAAAAGACAGCAGGGACAGCTGGGTCGGGAAAATGGCCTGGCAGTTCCTTGAAGGTTAGACAGAGAGTCACCATATGAGACAGCAGTGCCTCCCCGGGCATCATCCAAGAAAAATGAGAACATGTGGCCACACAAACCATCCTCTGAGAGCAGCCCTGACACCCGTTACCCAGTGGACGGACCCTGAGAGCACGGTGCTCAGCGAGAGAAGCAGACACACAAGGACACACAGCGTGTGAGTCCATGGATGTGAGGCGTCCAGAACAGGCCAGTCCCCAGACACAGGGAGGGGGCTCCTGGCTGTCAGGGGCTGGGGGAATGGGGAGAGGGGCGACTGCTGATGGGATGGGGTTTCCTCTTGCGGTGAAGGAACGTTCTAACACTGGCAGTCTTGATAACTGCATTCAGTGAACACACTACAAGCCAGAGAATCGCACAATTTAGGAGGACACGTTGTATAGCATGGGAATTGTACCTCAAAAAGGCTATTAATCGACAACAAAATCTACAGCAGTAAATGCCCCATCATTACAAGCACCCCCACCCTGGGAGGCACACAGAGTGTACAAGACACGCATGTGACTGTTACTGGTCAGCAACGCACAGAGAGTCCAGATATACAGTCTGGGTAGGGTTCACTCGGCTCCCGCACCCACCAGCCCAGCAAGAGCAGAGAAGACACTGAGCTGTGCTGCAAGGTCCACTGAAGACAAACTCTCACAGCAAAAGAGAGGCCACGCAACCAAATAAATACAGAGCAAACACACAAGCAGAAGATGCCGGGGGCAGGAGAGGGGCTTCTCCAGCGAGCACCCGTGACACTCGCACCAGAGCCAGGGCTGAGAGCACAGCTGCAGGAGCAGCTCGGCTCCCTCCGCCACCCCCGCGGCCCTCCCCGCAAGGCCGGGCTGCGTGGCGGGCTGCGTGGCGCCAGCTCTGACCTGCGAGAGAGACAAACTCGGCTGGTGGCGGGACAGAGCCAGACCTGGGAAATGGGAAGAAGTGTGAGGATGCCACCAGGTGGAAGTCCAGCTGGAGGAGGAAGACAGGACAGAGACAGGCGAGCTGCTGCAGGGCACGGTGGGCCCGCGGCGCAAACATGGTCCCGCGCGGCCCCCCACACTGCGCTGTGGGCCCCAATGACTAGGTCCGAGGAGGGAGGCTCCATGAGGGAGGGGGTGGACAGTGGCCCCCGGCCACCCAGGACGAGGGGCACCTGACAGGCATTGCCCCGTGCCCAGGTCCATGGGCCACAGGAGCCAACCTGCAGCAGAACCGGGCCGGGCGGCCGTCCCTTCAGAAGAAGGGCACTTGTGTCCACACAGGACTGGAGAGCTGCTGGATGGCTCCAGGGTTGACAAGAAAATTGCAGCTGCTGGAATAAAACCTAGCCCCCCTGCAACAGTCCAAGCTGCCCAGACCCCAAGGGGCCTGACTCCAGCACCAAGTACCAGGCGTGGCGGTCCGAACAGAGGGGCGCCGGGACGGGCACGATGACCAAGAGTTCACCAGCACAGCTTTCCCTGCCCTCATCAAACAAAGTGCCTTACTGCCACAGACCCGTCCAGCCTGAGGCCAAGGCCGGGGGTTGGGGTGGGAGAAGCACGGGCACGCGTGCAGGAGGACGTGCCAAGCATTCCACCAGCACCAAGGTCTGGAGAGCTGCGCGCTGAGCGCTCCTCCTGTCCTCCCCTCCAGCAGGGGCTCGCCATCGGCACACCAGCTCACCCGGGGCCACCCACCCCAGCAGGAAGGCACAGGAAGGCCTCTGCAGGGGCCTCAAGATCCCCCGACCCGGCCCCTCCACATATGGGAACACGACTCAGCCATGACCAGGAGAGCAGCACTGACACCTGCTCCCACGTGGACGGACCCTGAGAGCACGATGCTCAGAGAGAGAATCAGACACAGAAGGACACACAGTGTGTGAGTCCATGGGTGTGAGGCGTCCAGAACAGGCCAGTCCCCAGACACAGGGAGGGGGTTCCTGGTCGTCAGGGGCTGGGGGTGGGGGCTGGGGTGACTGCTGATGGGGATGTGGTTCCTTTGGGGGAGATAGAATGTTCTGGAATTAGATGACTGCACAGCTCTGTGAATACAGTAAAAGCCATTAAACTGCACACTTTATACGTGTCGTTGTGTGGTGTGTGAATATCTCGACAAAGCTGTTACTTAAAAAAAACACAAAAACCACAAGACCCAGCCAGGCTCCTCCACCCTCACTGACTGCCTTCCCCTTGTCCAGCCCCTTCACCTGGTGCCCCCCCCAGACTGGCGGGGGGGGGCCGCACGGAGCAGATGCCGGGGAGCCAAGAGCAGACCAGGGGGAATGATCTCCACCACGAAGAGACTCCAGTCATCACCACTGCACAACGTGGAGGTCCTTCCCAAGAGGCCGCACTGAGCCCCACGACTCCCGCCACCCCTGCAGGCACCAGCCTCTGTCAGACCCCCCCCAGCGCACAGCCTGCGAAGCCCCTTCCCCACCAGGGAAGCACCGTCGGGTTTCTGGACAAGTGTTTTCAGGGGTAACACCTCTCACATGTCGGACACCGGGGCTCATCTGGCAAGACGACCATGCTTTCCGGGCATCAGCCACGCACCCCTAACTAACCAAGGGAGCTCAAACTGAAGCCCTCTAGGGATGAGGACACGATGACCTGCAGAGCCCCGACCTCCCGACCGCAGGCCATGGACCCCACGAGACGGCAGCCCTGCTAGCAGCACCCAGGTGTCGCGGTCAGGAGGAGAGATGGGTCCAACATGGGGTGCAAAGGGAAGAGCCCACGGGCCAGGCATCCCCGCGGTGGACATGGGCGGGGTGAGTGAGGCCCTGCAGAGACACCGGGGGTTCTTGGTGAAGACCCTGGGGCAGACTCAACGCCATGGGAGGGCGTGGGCCAGCAGGAGACCCGGCTGGCGGGAATGGCAGGGACAGCTTGAAGGGACAGAGAAGACGCCAAAGAGACTTCCAGGCAACGCTCTGAGCGGGAGAAAAGGAACAGGACTGTCACCCCCACAGCCAGGGGACAAGGCACACCCACGGGGAAGAGAGCAGTCAGGAAGAACGAGGGAAAAGAGGAATTTCCTAGGAGACAAGCACAGGGTCAGGACCCAGGGACGCACAGACACAGCTGGTCACACCCTGCAGGGCCTTGCATTCAAAAGGGGACCCCAAAACACACCATGCCTTGACTGTACCATAACACCAAGGACGTAATTTTATCGCTCTGTGGATTTGTAAGATGCCACCCTTGGGAGAAACTGAGTAAACACAATATGAGATGTCTGTTATTTCTTAAGGCTACGCAGTAATCTATGATATTTTCAAAATAAAAACTTTAATTAAGAAAACAAGGATGGAGCTCCCAGAGGGAGACTGGAGGGCGGAACCCCTGCAGCTCTGCCACCGCCTCCCTAATGAGTATCAAAGTCCGGGGCCGCCCCCGGCCCCTCCCACCAGGAACAGAGAACACAGCCGGCATTGGGATCTTAGGGATCTTAGGACAAAAGCAGGAAAGATAAATGCCACAGACGGAATGCCAGGCTTCTCCTTCCCCTTTTAAAGTGGCTACTCCACCCGCAGAAAGTCGTCAAAGGGTTAACCTGCCTTCCACCTGAGCTAGAATTAGGCAGGACTCACACATGAGAAGTCAGATCAGAAAATACTTTCTGAGTCACAGGGAGGGATGGCTCACCCCGCCGCCCACTTGAGCGACTACTCACAGCCGAGTTAAGGGCACGATTGCTCAGCGGGCATTCATCAGCAGCTCGTGGACTCTCAGGAGGAAGCCGGAGGCGGGGACAGTCATGCTGGGGCTGCTCCACGCCCACGGCCCCGGTGAGTCATGGAGGAGAAGGACCGCCGCACGCCCACCAGGCAACCAGAGATACCACCTGCTCCCTTCCAAGCTGAGACCCAGTTTTCCCACCGAAAGAAGAGCCACCCTACTTTAGAAATGCCACCGTGAGCTACAGGTGGATATCCGGGAACTCTCAGTCACAGAAGGAACAAAACTCATCCTGCACCCCACCCTCTGATTCGAGTTGCGCAAAAGCCTGTTTCTGACGCTGGACATTTCCGTTTGTGGATGGTTGTGGCTGTTTGCACTTCCTTCTGTGGATGCCCCCTCCTCGAGAAGCCACCCACACCTCCCCCGGGGCCAATCTGGCAGTCCCTCCCTCCAGGACCTCGGCTGACCCCGTGTACACCGCGCCACACCTCTGCTGCACTTCTCAGCTTACAGATCACCTGCAGTCCTTCGTCCGCATGTTTCTTGGGAATAAGAATATCGTTTACTGTCCCCAGGGCCCCCTGGAATACTGCAAATATTTGGGAGGCGCTTGCAGAAGGAATGAGTCAATGAACAAGCAAGCTCAGTCATTTCAAATGTGTGGTCACACGAGTAACCTGACCTTCTGAAAAGCTAAGCTGCTCAAAGTAGCCCATTTTCTTAAGGTAGTCACCATCGAGTCATCACAAAATACGATTTCTTATAAAGTACTGCCCCCTCATTTCCCGTGAGAAAGCTAAATTCCTGAGTGGGGACCCGGAAGGGGAGCAACCGTCACTGCAAAGCTTTAGGGAGGCTGCGGCTTGCTGAGTGCTTCCCGGGGCCCTGGTGGCGGGACCAGCTGCTGACGTCAGGCACGGCACCCGGCCAGGCAGGCAGCACAGCCTGCGCCCTGCCAAGGGTAGTCCGGCCAGCACGGGAAAGACACTCCACAGTTCAGAACCGTCTGCCACTAGAAAGCCAGGTCCCAAGAGGGCCTGGACACACAGGCCTTACTTACAAGGGTTACAAACCTCTGAGGCCTTGTCCCGCCCCGAATAAAAGACGGTCATGGGGACAACATGACGATCTCCAGATGAATTTTCATCTTACTCTCAAGTGCCTGAGTGCTGGGTCACAGCAGATTTCAAAACGCTTCCAATACTCAAAAATATCAACTTCCAAGATGCAGAAGTGCTGTTAAACACACACTTAGCACACACCCCCGTCCTACTCCTGCATCTTTCCCAAGTGAAGTGGAAATTCAAGTTCACATGGAAACCTGCCCTAGGATGTTTACAGCCCCTTTATTCCTGGCCCCCTCAAAACTGGACACGTCCCTCAAGTCGTGCGGCCCGCAGGGAAATGAACCAAAGAAAGACGGAATATGACACACCAAGAAAAAGGAGTGACCTCTGATACCTGCAACTACACGGATGAACCTCAGATATGTTTTGCTGGGCAAACTGCAGCCGGAATCAAAAAGCTACATGCTGTTGATTCCACTGAGCTGACCTTCTGGAAAAGCCAAAACCTTAGGGATAGAGAGGAGATGAGTGGCCAGGAGGCTAGAGGCGAGTTGGCGCCAAAAGGTAGCAGTCGGGATGGGGGGATTACGCTGCAGCGTGAGTGGTGATCTGTCAAAACTTCTAGAACTGTGCGCTAGAAATGAACCATCCTTCATGTCGACTAAGGATAAAGAGGTAATTACATTTTGAGAAACGCACCGGCCAGCCAATCGGTACATGGCGAGTGCCGTAACAGGGGCGGAGAGGCAGGCAGGTGGATCAGCTGGCGTTTTGAAGGTTCTCCCCACTTTCAGTTTCAGTCACCTGGGACGTCTCCCTGCCCTGCCCACTGCTCAGGGCGCCCGCCCGGACATCGGATCTGCCCAACCGGAAAAGCCAGAACCCAGGCTCAGCCGCGCCTCCGGGCGCAGGAAGAGCAAAAATAGAAACCGCCGGTGCGTGCGGCGGGCTGGAAACCCTCCGACTTCGGAGAACCGCGGAGAACCGGGGCCAGGAGCCAACAGTGGCTCCCGGGCGGTCCCAGCGTCCGACTCCGCCCCCGGCCGCGACGTTTCCAAAAACTGACACACACGGAGCGCGCGCCAGGGGCGGGGCGCGCGGGCTTCCCCGCCGGGTCCCCTGGAGGACCGGTCCCCCGCAAGCCAAGCGCGCGAAAGGGCGCCCCAAAGGCGCCCGCCCACGGCGCCTGCTGCGCTTTCCCTCCCGAGGGCACGCTGCCTGGCCCGAACGTGGGCCCTGGGACACAGACACGCGCAACACGCCGCCACCCCGGACGAGAGGCCAGGGCGCCCACCCCGAGCCCTGCATTTCTGGAATCATCGGGGGACGCCTCTGTAAATTTCCGCTCAGCCTGTCATTATCCAAAGGCCACTCAAGATCAGAGGACAAACTGCCTCCTTTCCGAAGGTCCAGCCAGGCCACTGACTCAAATTAGGGGACAGAATGCCTCCTTTCCAAGGGTCCTGCCATCCCACCCATTCAAATTAGGGGACAGAATGCCTCCTTTCCAAGGGTCCTGCCATCCCACCCACTCAAATTAGGGGACAAAATGCCTCTTTTCCAAGGGTCCGGCCAGTCCTGCCACTCAAGATTAGACAGACAAAATGCCTAATTCAAAAAAACAAAACAAACAAAAAACTGGAGAGAGGAAAGAGGAAAGGGTGTTCTCAAAAATAAAAAAGCTGAGCACGCTGACAGCGCCAAGAATAAACTACCAGAAGAGAAAGCCTAAATGTCAAGTCGTCAAGTACGGAAAGGCACGCTCGCCGGCCGTCCAGGCCGGGGGACCGGAGTCCCCGGCCCGGCACAGGCTACGGCAGCCCGGCTTGGGCGCCCCTCGGAGGCGCGGGGTCCCCACGGTGCGTCTGCGCCCCCGGCCGCCCGGGCTCCCCGCTGTCCACCCTGCGCGCGGGGCCTGGAAACGGCCGCGGGGACCCGGGCAGGGCGGGAAGGGGGTCCCAAGGAGGGTCTGGGGACTCTCGAGTTGTTCCGTTTCTCGGTGGGCCCAGCGCGCGCCGCGGGG
Source organism: Camelus ferus (assembly GCF_009834535.1). Lineage (NCBI taxonomy): Eukaryota > Metazoa > Chordata > Mammalia > Artiodactyla > Camelidae > Camelus > Camelus ferus. The sequence goes on along the minus strand of NC_045717.1, from coordinate 25,937,157 downwards.
GGCGGGCGGGGGTCCGGGGGAGGGGAGGCAGGGGCGGGCAGGGGAGGGGCGGCACTCACGTAGACCGGCAGCGGCCACGGGTAGACGGCGGGCTCGGCCCCCACGGGCGACTTGAGCCTCAGCTCCAGCTTCTCCCCCATGTCGGCGCGCGCGGCCGCCGCACCATGCTAGTCGGGCGGTTGGGGGAGGGGCGGGGCGCCGCCGGCGGGGGCGGGGCGGGCGGGCGGAGCAGGAGGGGCGGGCGGGCGGGAGGCTGAGGGGAGGGGGCCTGGCCTGGGCCTCAGCCGCCGCCGCCGCGCTCCCGTCCGGCCCCCGGCTCCCTCTTTGTGGTCACAGGCCCGGGGCCTCCAGCGCCGCCGCCATCTTGGGCCGGCGTGAGGCGAGCACAATGAGCCGGGGGCTGGGCTGAACCACTCGCAGCGCGCGCGTGGGGGGGGCTGGGCGCGAGGAGGCAGCGCGCGCCCGCTGCCCCGCCCGCTGCTCCGCGCGCTCCCCCCCGCCGCCCCGCCCCATGGGCTCGCCCGCCCGCACGCACGCTCGCACGCACGCACGCACGTCCTCGGCTGCCCTCGGCCGCCCCCACCCGCCCGAAGCGGGGACCCGGGGAGACCCCGCGGCGCCTGGTGTGGGGGGGGTTCGAGCCCCGGTCTTGGAGGAATGGGACCGTCCCCTCCCACATAGTAAGACTAATTCCCCATTAAGTGTGACAGCCAGAGTCCTGGCTTCTGCTCGCCAGAATGCTGTCGATTTAGCCTATACTAGGCGCCAGACCCCGGGAAAAAGGAAAGGCCCTGCCCGCGTGGAGCTGCCTCTTTAATTGGAACAGGGGTGACAACGGTCAAGGGAGGAAATAAACCATCATCAGTGTCACGGGGCGGTTAACCTTATGTGTGCACTGCGCTGAGCCCCAGCAACCACAAACGTTATTCCACATATGGCCAGGAAAGTATTTTTCAAATGAGAATAACATTTAAATCAGTTCTCTTTGTATAAAGGAGATTGTTGTAATGTGGGTGGGCTTCGTTCAATCAGTTGAAGGCCTTAAGAAACAAAAATGAGATTCCCTAGAAAGAGGGAACTCTGCTTCCAAAGGCCTTTGGACTCCAGATGCAACATCAGCTCTTCCCTGTGTCTCCAGCCTGGAGTCCTGCCCCGGAGATTTTCGACTTGCCTGCCCCCCTACCATGAGTCAACTGGAAATAAAACTGTCTCTATACAACAAATGTGCAAATACTGAACATAGGCACGCCTGTTTATATATGCGTATACATAGTGTATATGTGCATGTGTGCATGTGTAGTACGTATGTGTGCGCACATGTGTGCCTATATGTTTATGTGTGTGTGGTGTATGTCTGAATACTACACGGTATATACACAATCTGTATATTTGTATGTTTATATCCCATATGTGTGTATGTGTACATATGTAGTACATACTTAATAAATGTAAACATAATGTACATATATGCACCTATTTACTTATATGTTTATGTATAGGTGTGTATATATTGTATACCTGTATATGTGTATGTTGTACAGGTGTTATGTCTACATGCATGTGTGTAATATATATGCATGCCTGTATATTTATATACATACATAAATACACATATTTACATATAGGTGTGTGTGTATACATTGTGTATGTGTGTGTGCATACTGTATATATAACATAAGTATATATACACTGTATATTTATAAATGCAGCACATTTATATTTATATATGGTATATATTTTATATGTAGGTGTATGTATGCATGCATGTATGTATATACTTTGTATATCATTTTGTGTGTGTATATGTATTGTATATATGTACATATGTGTGTATATTGTGTATATTATACATGTACATGTATATATACTGTATACACACAAACTGTATATGCATATGTGTGTACATATACTGTACATGTACACTCCTGTATATTTTTATGCGTGCATATATGGATGTATGTGTACACACATACACACATGTCCTGTGGATTCTGTTTGTCTGGAGAACCCTCACTAACACGGACACTTGGGACAATTGAGCACCTGCTATGTGCCAGCTAGGGAGCCAAACGCTTGTCCTTTCAGTGTCTTGCTTAAGTGTCACAACGTTCCGTCCCAGGAGGGTAAATGATGCAGTCTTCCCAGGTGAGGGGCCTCAGGGTCAGACAGGTGCACACTGGCGAGAGGTAGGGGACTGGTAGGAGCCCAAGTGCAGTTCTAACGCAGTCCCACATCCCTGTGAGGGAGGGACCGGATCTGAAAGAGGAGATGGGGTAGCTTCCATGGGTCTGAAGCCCTAGTCCAAGGCTGTCTCCCCAAGGGTGTTGGAAGTCAGGGCTGTGGTTACCCTGGGGGTGGGGGTTACACAGAGACGTGCACTTTGTGAAAAAGTATTTATACTTTTTTGTATGTTTAACCCCCCGAAAGCTTTTAGAAACAGATTCCCCTGGTTGCTGTGAGAAGACATGGGGAAGTTGGGGCAGGGGACACAGGGCAGGAGGACTCAGAAGAGGGTAAGCACCCCTTCACAGGGCCAGACCTGTGAGGTCCTGGAGAGGAGGGTCTCTCTGCTCCTCCCTGGGCTGTGCTTGGCCCTGCCCCCCAGCCTGCGGAGCACAGAGCCACCCCCTCCACCTGCCGGGGACAGGGATGAGAGCCGGTCACCTGGGCTCAGGGCTCCGAGGATCCCGCACCAGGAGCTATTTTGAGCTTTCATCCCGTAGACACAGTGGGAGCTATTGTCTCAGGAAACTCTGTCTCTCTCCCTCCTTCCCTCCTTCCCTCCCCCACCTCATCCCCTCCCCCTCACTCTATCTGCTCCCCCCCATTTCTGTCTCAGCCCCTGACTCCCAGCCAACCAGAGTGTGGCTCACAGACAGCTGCTGCCCAGCCCACACCTCGCCATTTCACCTCGCCATTTGAGAAATAGCAAGCCAGGTCAGGTGTGACCTTGGGCCCAGGGCCATCAGCACAGGCTGTTCCGGGGGTGTGGGACGTTCTTCTTTAGACTCCTCCCTGCCTCCCTCCTGTGTCACTCTCTCTCTCTGCTCACTTCCTCCAGAACCTTCCTGGACTCCCCTGGGCACGGCTGGGCCCGTCCCATCACTGGAATTCCAATCCTGCCATACAGGGCACACCCTTCCCCACAAAGTGAAGAGCTAGGCCTGGTCGATTAGGGCCGTAGTGGTCTTTGACCATCACTATTGCTGTTGTGACTGTATTTGTGGTTAGACAAGGTGACCAACTGCTCCCCCTAGTTTGTCCAGGACTGTCCAGTGTTTTGTTATTGGGGAGGAGGTAATTAGGTTTATTTACTTATTTTAATGGAGGTACTGGGGATTGAACCCAGGACCTCGTGCTGAGCTCTACCACTGAGCTGCACCATTCCCTGGGGACTGCTCAGGTTTTAGCGCTGGAGATCTGGGGAAACCCTCAGATCTGGGGAAGCCAGGAGGGCTGGTCAGCCTGTTTCGGATGGACCTTTCGCTCGATCTCCCACCCACCTCCTAGAGCCAGAAAGGGCGTCCCTTCCCTCCTTCCCTCATCAGTCCACTCATCCCTTTACTCAGCTCTTCTATTCAGCAAGTATTTACGAAGTGCCAACTACGTACGAAGCAGACACTTACAGGTGCTGGGAGCCTCCCAGGGACCCCATCCTCCCAGACCTCACAGTGCAGGCGGTGGAGCCGACGGAGGCAAGGGGCGGTCTTGGTGCAGGCGCCCACAGGAAAGGGCAGACCTCGCTCAGGGACAGGCCGCTTGCTTCAGTACAGCTGTTCTCGCCCGGGGCCATCCCGCCCACCGCCAGGACTCTGATGATGTCTGGGGAAAATCTGTGGTTGTCATAACTAGGGGGCAGGGGCTCTCGGAATCAAATAGGTGGGGCAAGAGATGCTAGTCAGCACCCCATAGGGCCCAGGATGCCCCAGAGAGGATGATCTGCCCCAATGTCTGCAGTGGGGTAGGGGTGGGGGCTGCACTGATGTTATTCTGATCCATTGGTGCCCCCAGAATCCTGCACAGAGACTCTATCTGGGTCACCTCTGCACCCTGAGATGACCTAGAGTGGGGCGGCCAGGAGGGCTGAGATGCACATTGGGGATGAAATGACAATTATGTGTGCCCGCCCTCCCTGCCGCACCCTAGAGGGCTGGCCTCTATTACTTCCCGGTGCAGCCAGCTCTTCCCTGAGCCATTTCTTCCTGTCACAAGCTGAGTTCCCCTGAGATGTCATGGAGACTGAGGACTTGGGTGCAGGCTGTTGATTGGAGAGGTGCAGAGAACAGCTCGAGGTGGGGCGGTGAGGAGAGGAGGTGCGTTCTTGTGCCAGCTGCCCAGAGGGTGACTGGAGCTTCTCCATCAGAGAGGCTCTGCGAGACGTGGTGCATGCACACACACCTCGGAACTGGTGCATCCAAGGGTGAAGGAGCCGGGCGTGTATACACCAGCTCCATCATGAGTTAGGAGTGGAGGGGTGGGGGTGGGTGCAGGTAAGAGTTTCCAGGCATCTCTGGCTTGCCACCATCCCAGACAAGCGCTCAGGCAGGACATTCAGATGCTGGCTATTGGAGTCTCAAAATGGTCATGTCGGGGAGAAAAGGTCAGGGCACCAACAGCCTCAGATTCAGTCTTCACATGACCTGCCTCATCCTCTCCCGCAGCTCTAAGTGCTGCCTGAGGCTGCAGACTCTCCGCAACCCCATCCCCCACCCTGCCGTGACCTTGGTCTTCAGCTCCAGAGCAAGCCACCTGCTGACCACCCACACCTTCCCGGGGCTGGCCAACCGTCCCTGGCTACTGACTGTAAGACCCATCCAGATAACAAAAATGTGACCATGAAAAGAAACTCAGGCACGCACACATCGAGGAAGTACATTCTTATCTCTGTTAACGCCAAGCTTGATTTCAGAAGAGCTTAGATTTACACACAGAAAAGTTACAAAGGTCTGTACAGTGTGTACCGAGTGCCTTGTAGACCCTGTACGCAGTGCCCCTAATTTTAACATGTTCCGCTACTGTGATGCATTTGTCCCATCCGAGGAACCAACATGGATGCGTTAGTATTAACGGAAGTCCATACTTGATTAGAATTTCCCTGGTGTTTCCCTAGTATCCTCTTTCTATCCCAGTCTCCTCTGGTCTGTGACCGTTTCTCAGGCTTTCCTGGGTTTTGATACCTTGGAAGTTTTGAAGATGACTGGTCAGGCATTTTGTCCCCCAGTTTGTTTGTTTTCTGGTGTTTTTCTCGTGACCCAAACTGAGATAAAATGCCATTCCCAACAGGTCACATCAAGGGTAGGCACCATCCGTGGTACTTATGACTGATGGTGTTACCCTGGGTCACCTGGCCAGTATCCTCTTTGTAACCTCAGGTGGACATTCTCCTTCCCCAAACAGCCAACATTAAAGAGACGGACAACGCGGAATGCTGGCTCTGGTGGGAGCCACTGGTGCTCCCATACCTTGCTGGTGGGAGTGGAAATTGGAGCAGCCACTTTAGAAAGCTGTTCTCAGGATCCACATGAGCTGACATTACTACTCCAGGTCTCAGCAACTGCCCTCCAAGAGGTGCGCCCTAGAGAGTGAGTTGTGTCTCCTCCCCTTGAAAAGACGTGCACTAGGGTGTCCAGGGCGGCTCTGTTCACAACAGCCAACAACTGGAAGCGATTTAAATGTCCTTCCAGAAGACAACGGGTGAATGAACTGTGGTACCTTATCTGGCGTTGCAAAGGAGGGGTCCACTGCTGTGCACACCAGCATGGGTGAATCTCAAAGTGGAAAGGTTAGCTGAAGGCTGTCAAACACAACAAAGAGGACCTACTTCATAACTCCATTGACAAGAAGTTCAAAAGCAGGAGAAACTGATAACGGTGTTTGCAGTCAGACAGAGGTTGTCCCTGGGGGATATTGACTGAAAATGGGCATATGGACTTCCGGGAGGCTGGTTACTCCGAGCAAGATATGGATAGATTGATACATAGAAATTTATTAAATTGGTTATGGTAATCGATGTCCTTTCTGTATATAGGTTATACTATGAATAAAAATGAAAGAAAAGACAAGAATAAAAAACCAGGTCTGGGATGGGGGGAACGTAAAATGATGCAGCCACTGTGGAAAACAGTTTGGTGGTTCCTCAAAAAGTTAAACATAGAATCACCATATGAGCCACTAATTCTACTCCTAGGGAAGTAGCCAAAAGAATCGAAAAGAAGGACTCAAACAGATATATATGTACACCTATGTTCATAGCAGCACAATTCACAATATCCAACAGGCAGAAACACCTCAAATTTCTACCAACAGGTGAGTGCAAAAACAAAATGTGGTCCCTCCTAGCAATGGAAAGTTATTCAGCCTTAGAAAGGAAAGAGGTTCTGACACAGCCACCACATGAGTGAACCTTGGAGATGTGATGCTCCGTGAGAGGACCAGACACAGAAGGACAATCACTGTCTGATTCCACTTGGAGGAGAACCTAGAGGAGTCAAGTCCACAGAGCCAGGAAGTAGACGGTGGGGCCGGGGCTGGGGAGTCAGTGTTTCATGGTGACAAGTTTCAGTTTGGGAAGATGAGGAAGCCCTGGAGACGGTGGTGGGGAGGGCTGCACAGCAGTGTGAGTGTGCTTAACGCCGCTGAGCTGTGCTCTCACACATGGTTAAGACAGTAAATTTCACGTTATGTGTATTTTATCAGACTTAAAAGAAAACCAGTGGTAGCAAATACAATCAAAATCACCAGCTTTGCAGACACAGCTTGGCCCCAGCCATCTAAAACCCTCTAAGAGTCCTCCTGCCGCATTCCTGATGCCTCATTTGCTTTGTCCTGGGGTCGGTGAGATCATTCTTGGCAAGACTAGAAGCATGGATGCAACTGTGTCAGCAGCAAAGGAGAATGACAAATCTCTATGCCAAGTTTAAGGTCATCCACCAGATGTAACTTGGGAAAGATGTCCTCATGCAGAAAGAGGTACCCAGCATGTTATAGGAAAAAAGGAAGGTGCTGAGTAGCATGTAGAACAAGCTCATAACTGTACACACACACATACACAATGTGCTCAAACACAAGAACACTCTTTCTGGCTCACAAGAAACACACCTCAGTGGTTGTACCTGAAAGGGAAGAGGAATAGAGTGTTGCTCCCAAATACTTGAGTCTCTCCTGACAAGAGATCTGTGCACGTCCCTGTGCTTTGCCATGTGTGTTTACAGGGTCTCCTGCTAGAGTTCTCAAAATATACACCCCTACCCCACTGGCTGCAGGCTTAACGATCTGTAGCAGTATCTACTGCTGCATAACAAACAACCCCAAAATTAGTGGCTTAAAATAACCACTACATAATACATTCCTTGTTCTGTAGGTCAGTAGTTTGGACTGGGCCCAGCTGGGCAGTTCCCCGGCTGGTCTTGCCAGGGGTCACTCACATATGTGTGCTCATTTAGCGGGTGGGTGATGGGCTGGTTGCTCTAGAGGGCTTCTGCGGGACTGGCACATGCTTTCTTCCCTAAGGAAGCTTGTTTTTAAGACAGGGTCTTCAACCTACCTGCCTCTTGTTTTTGTAAATAAACACACATACACACACACCCATCCGTTTACTCACCGTCTGTGACCACTTTTCTGCTGCAACAGCACAGCTGACCCGTTGTGATAGAGACCACCCGGTCTGCAAAGCCAGCAATATTTACTCCCTGGTTCTTTACAGAAAGGTCGCCAGGTCCTGACATAAGGCATCAGAACAGTTTCCTCTTGGAACCAGCTGCCAAGCCATGCCCACCAAGCCCGGGGCGGGCAGGGAGGGGTCCCTGGGGGGGGGGCTCCCAACGTCTCCAAATGCGGCGTGAACCTCACCAGCACGTGCTTGCTGGATCTGGCCCTGGAAGCTGCAGTTTGCTGAGCCCTAGTGATCACCAGGGCTCAAATCACAAGAAGCAGTGCGTGGCTCACCTGTCTTCTTTCGCACCACACTGAATCCCCTCCACTTCAGCTCCCCAGCCTCACGCCTCCATCACACAAGCACTTTCTTCCAGTGGAAATTTGACCTTGTCAGTCTTTCAAGTGTGCTGATGTCCTTTGCGATACTCCCTGACAATGCCCACAAATGGAATTTTTTCCCTTGGCAAAGCCTTGCAGGCAGAGGATGACATACTATTACCAGGTCTCAGTGAATTCCCCAAATTTCCCCCAGAAGGGCAACGATGGAGCTGCTGGCTCTTTGAGGCCCCTTGAAAGTTTCTGGAGGGAGGGCAACGGCTGCAGACAACGGAAGACTCTCTTGCAGGCTCCTTTGGTGACAACGTCCAGCCCCCTGGCCCCTCTGGGGACTTTGGCAATTAAACCACCACTGGTTATTGAGCGACTTCGCATGCCTGGGGTGAATCACACACTGTCTGCACAATCTTGATCCTTCAAGGACCCCCATGAGAGACATTCTTTTCCCACCATTACCATAACAAAGGACCACAAAGTTAGTGGCTTAAAACAATGCAAGTTCATTATCATACAAGTATTGTTTCCCTGGAGAACTTTGGTTAGTACACTGGGCTAAAATCAAGGTGTCAGCAGGCTGCATTCCTTTCTGAAGGGTCTAGGGGAGGTTCCATTCCCTTCTCCTTTTCAGCCTCTGGAAGCTACCTGCTTTCCTTGGCTCGAGGTCCCTTCCCCCATCTTCCAGGCCAGCAGCATCAGGCTGAGTCCTTCTCAGATGCCCTCTCTCTGACCTCTTTCCACATTCAAAGTCCTTGGGGCTACCAGGATAATCCAGAATAAACTCCCCTTTTAGGATAAAATCCCCAATTGGTCTTCCCATTAGGTCAGCTAAATCACAACTTGAATTCCATCCATAACCTTAATTCCCTTTTAGCTAACATACAGCTTCCAAGGACTAGGATATGGATGTCTTTGGGGGGACCACTGACCTGCCTACCGTACTTTATACATATCCCATGTTGCAGATGGAAAAACGGAGGTTTGATGGGTTCAGTGACTTCCTTGAGTCACAAGGGGCTGGCCAGTGGTTGGGCTGGGTTGGTCCAACTCCAGGGCCCAGGCAATTAACCAGCGCTGTGGCGGGCAGGACCTCCAAGTACCCATGGGCAGGAGGAAGGCAGTGGAGGGCTGAATGCAAGGCTCCAAAAGTGGAGACTACTACGCAAAGGGGGCAGAGCTGTTTCAAGGCACTCCCGCCGTAGCGTCCCCGGGGTCTGGGGCTGCCCTTCCTCGGCCCCCTAGTCCAGGCTGCCCGCTGCCGCAGCTCCTGGGCTCTTGAGCTTTCGGAGCCGCTCGGCGCTCTCCGTGGTACTGAAATGCCCCGTCAGCTTGTCTCTCTTGGCCAGAAGTTTGGATCGCTGAGGTTCTAGCTCCTGCTTTGTCTTGCTAGCTACACCCCACACCTCTCTATTTCGAGGTCCTTACTTGGTCTCAAGCTGGGGGGGGGGTCATCCTTGAGTTCTAGGTCAGTCCAAGAGCTTGGATCTTTCTTGGAACCTTTTAAAATATTTTCACTTAAAGACTCCCAATGGGTGTGCAGTAAGGAGGTCTGTGATGGAAGGAAGCCCCCCCTTTACAGACACGTCTCTTAGGAATTATGTAAGGTCACGTGTCCAAGTTTTGGCCTCAAATTGTACCAGTTGGCTTGAGCATGCCGATTAAAAACCTGAAGGAAAATAAACAAAAACAAAATGTATTCTGCTATTTTGACCTCACGGCAACCTCCAGAAGCCATCTGGTCAACCACACAGGATTCTTAAATCTCCAGACTTGCTTAAAAAGAAAAAAAAAAACTGTGGTAAAATACATATAACATAAGATTTACCATTTTAACCATTTTAAAGTGACAATTCAGTGGCATTAAGCACATTCACTTTGTTATGCAACCATCCTCACCATCATCTCCAGGACTTTCTCATCTTCCCAAACTGAAACTCAGTCTCCATGAAACCAACTCACTCCCCATCCCCTCCCCCAGGCCCTGGCCCCCATCATTCTATGTTCTACTCTCAGTCTCTATGGATTTTCCAATTTTGGGTCCTTTTTCTGTTCCAGGATCCCACCCAGGGTACCTCATGACACTTAGATGTCATGTCCACCCTCTGAAGTGGCTCTTGGCTAACACAGTTTCTCAGAAATTCTTGCTTTGGATGACCTTGCCAGTTTTGAGGAATGCTAGTTGGAAATTTTCTAAAAGATCCCTCAATTGTGGCTTGTCTGGTGTACTTCTTATGATTGGATGGGGGGATGGGTTTGAGGAAGGAGGACTGCAGAGGTGAAGGCCTTTTTCATCACATCGTATCAAGGGTCTGTGCTATCAACGTGACATCACTGTGGGTGTCGGTCTTAATCACCTGGCTGAGGTGTGTTTGTCAGGTTTCTCCACTGTCAGTTTACTCTTCCCTACCCTCTTTCCAGCCCACGCCCTTCTGAAGAAAGTCACAATGCACAGCTCATACTTAAGGGGTGGGGATTTATGTGCCTTCTCCCTGGTGACTAAGTATTTATGTAGATTTTCTGAGTTCTTCTGCCTGGGAGATCTGTCTAGTCGCCCATTTATTTATTTAATTATTTATCAGTTTGGAGTCATGGATATTTATGTTATGTTTTTTATTTATAATCCAATATTTGATTTATAACCCATATCTTGTAGCAAAAATTGTTCTGTTACTGAAGCTCAGGTTCGACTGCTTGTCCCTTGAAAGCCAATATGAAGAGAGGTGCGTGTTGGGACAAGGAAAGGTTTACTTTATTCCAGAGGCTGGCAACTGTCCAAAGGCCAGCTCCCAGTTTCACCCCCCCCCCACCTCCTGCCGCCAATCAGTGGGCAGGAGCTGTTAAAGAAGAGTTTCAGGGGCTCATAAGCAGAGAGGGGGGTCCACATGCAGAATGTCAGAGCAAGCTCTGACAGTCGTCTTCGTGTTAGTCAGGCAGTGGTTTGATCAGCATCATCCTGATTGTTTTAAGTGCAGCTAATCTTCAGTTCCAGGGTCGGTGTGTTCTCATTTCTCTGAGGCCATTTCTCGGAACTGCAGCACCTATGTCATGGCTCCAGTCCGGTCATCGTGTAGTTAGCTTCTTCCGCCTGGCAGGGGCTTCAGTATCTACAAAACAGCTCAAAGGACGTGGCTCAGAACATGATCTCCAGCCCTTGAGGAGGAACTAAAGGTCTTTGATTTTGCTCAGTAAGTATACTATTATTATTATTATTTTTTTGCTGGACTATTTCCCTTTGTTTCTGTATTATCATATTTCTCTAATTAAGCTTATTATTTGACTGAAATATTTCCACAGACAAGAGGCTGGCAGAGGACATGGGGTGGGGGGTCTGCCTTCCCCACAGGGTCTTGCTCCATTTCAGCTCTAGGTTTGGGCATCGCAACCTTGGTTTTTGTGTTTATACAACACACTCCCATCACTGTGGCAGACTTTTTATACTTACTTTCTGTACCTCAAGATGCTCCCAGCTCACCTTATGTATTTCCTGCCCCAGTCTAGAATCAGCCATTTCTCCACAAAGCCCTGGTTCCTTTTGTTGGAGAACAGTACTAGAAACCAAGATCTGGGTGCTGAGTGTCATGAACTTTCAAGTGTGGGGCAGGGATATGTGATGTGAGTCTGTACAACTGGCTTTTGTTAATCACGTTAAGGATACAGTGCCGGACAACATTGTTCTCTCAAATCATAGACTGTCAGCACTGTTTTCAGTCCCATTGTTTAGAATGCAACATCTGGCTCTTGCCTGGAGGGTGTGAACCCTGTTAAGTCACTTTGATCCAGAGAAGCAGCCTGGACTCCCAGCCCGGGTGCAGAGCTTCAGGTAAAGGATGTCTAGACAGAACATTCTGTTTGGTAGTTTCCAAGGAAACAGGACCCTGAGTCCTCATCTCAGCCCAAGCTTAACGCCAACATTTTTGCTCATGACTCTGCCCAGCTTTGAGCCTAACAAACCTCACTTTATGTGAGTATTACCTAAACTCTACATTTCCCTTCAAATCCTATAACCATCTCCTTCTTTTTGTTTTTTATTTGTTTGGTGAGACACCCTATACTTTCCCTCCTATGTGGTGTCTCTTGCTGCAGCAAATTAGTAAACCTAACTTTCTGAGACCTCACTTGTGTCCCCGGAGGTCGTTATCAGAGGGGCGTTGCCAGTGAAGGGGGCAGCGGGAGGGGTGAGGGCGATTTCTGAAACACAGAGAAAGAAAGGGGGACGAGGCGCCGCTACTCCTCGGTCTTCAGACTCATGTTTTCTGTGTAGCGCTGGACAATCCATTCAGTTGCTCTGAGACGCAGTTTTTTCATCAGCATAATGGGGTCAGTACATTCGTCCCAGCGAACTTCCGTGGATGTTGTAAGAATCAAAGAGAAGAGGGAAACGAGACCTATTTCAACTGTCCTCTTCATGGGAGGAAAGAAAGGGAGGGTCTCGGGAAGGGTGAGGCTGCAGTGTGGGTGGGAGCAGGATCAGCAAGCCAGAGATTTAGCCCCTTTTCCCCTTTCCGCTCTGTGACTTGGCTGCAGTGGACAGTTTCCAGAATCAGGACTGTCAAATTTAGCTAATAAGCCTACAGGATTCCTAGCTAGAGTTGAATTTCAGATAAACAATAATTTTCGTAGAGTATGTCTCAAATATCGAACGGGACATGGTTATACTAAACAAAATTCGCTATTTACCTGAAATTCAAATTTAACTGGGCAGCCCTGTATTTAGCTGGCATTCCAACCTAGACATACACAGCAGCCTTTTTGGGAAAATGGCCCCAGCACTTCCCGGGGTCTGGGGAGCCATGTTTGTTAGCATGTGGCCCTGTCATGTGACCATAGTTCCTTACCTGGGACCTGACGTCTCTCCAGGCAACCGGCCACGTGTCTGGAGGAGCAGCCTATCAGGTGGCCTGGGGCTCTAGCCAGTCGGGGCATTGGACAGTGACTTACTAGCCCAATGACAGCCTCCCTCTGTAGGAACATTGAAGATGGGATTCCTAGGTAGAAATAGAAGTGGCTTCAAATCTTGCTTCTGCCCCTTAGTGGCTGTTTGTGCTTTGGAGGGTCCTCAGCCTTAGATTTTTGTACGAACCTCATCTGGGTGTTACGCGAAGCACCAGAGGCAAAGCTTATACTAAGTGCTCAGTAAATCTGCTCGCTGTAATTGTCATCATTCATGTCAGTATAATTAGCACCTTTACCCTTCCTTCCTTCTTTTTTTTCTTTTTCATGTTAGATGCTGCCCTTCCTTTCCTGTGAGACTAGAAGAACAGGGAAGACAATAACCTCAGTTTACAATTGGTGAAACCCAGGGCAGGGGGCACGTGGTTGAGTTGAGCTCCTGTTGGAACCTTGGCCAGGCTCCCTAGCCACCTCCTTTGTGGCCCAACTCACACCGCAGCCACGACAGGAGTTGCCAGCCCCTCCGTAACCTCCCAGTGGTCCTGGTGCCTGTGGTTACCAGCACCACAGGTGACGCAAGATGAAGTGTTCTTTGCTGGGATCTCCTCCCCAGCCCCCAGGGGTCTGAGGCAGCCTAACTGTTGTCTCTAGAAGACTGGAAGTGCCTAATTACTCACCCAGACACCAGCCAGGCACAACCCCAGGGACTCCACCCCTCAAAGGCAGAAGCAGAGGTGTTTTCTGAGTCTGAGCCAGATGACTGTGCTCTGCCCTTGAACTTCTGGGTGACCAGGGCAAGCTACCTCCCTCTCTCAGATCCAGCTTCCTCACCTGCTGCAAGGGCACTGTACTTGTCATTTAAGTACAAACATTAATTGAACAAACACTGTTGACAAGACTAAGAATAGACAGCACCAGAACCCTCACTTCACTGCTGCTCGGATTGTAAATTCGTACAATGCTTTGGAAAACTGTTTGGTATCAACAACTGAAACTAACATACACTTACCCCGTGACCCAGCAATTCCATTCCTAGATTCATAGTCAAGAGAAAGAGAGCATTTGTTCACCAAAAAACATGCACAAGACTGTACATCACTTAGATAAATTTCACATCGTCAGAATAAAAGCCTTCTGTGCTTCAAAAAAGGCCATTGAAAAAATGAAAGGACAACCCACAGAACAGGAGAAAACATCTGCAGGTAGAGATCTGAAAAGGGACTTATATCTAGACGACACAGAGAACTCTTACAATTCCAGGATAAAAAAGCCTCAACTGGAAAAATAGACAAAGTATCCCAGTGTTCACAGCAGCACTGTATACAGCAGCCAAGACTACGAGGTAGCCTAAATGTCCATCCACAGGTGACTGGGCAAAGAAGCTGTGCAACATACACACAATGGACTACTACTCAGCCGTAAAAAGAATGAAATAATGCTGTAAACCTAACTTTCTGGATGGACCTGGAGATCATTATACTGAGTGAAGTAAGTGAGGCAGAGAAAGACAGTATCATTCCACTTTTATGTGGAATCTAAAAAATGATACAAATGAATTTATTTACAAAACAGAAACAGACTCACATAGAAAACTAACTTATGGTTGCCAAAGGGGGAAGAGGGTGGAGGAGGGATAAATCAGGAGTTTGGGATTAACAGATACACACTACTATATATAAAATAGAAAAACAACAGGACCTACTGTATAGCACAGGGAACTAGATTCAACATCCCATAATAAACCATAATGGAAAAGAATATGACAAAGAATATATACGTGTGTATAACCAAATCACTTTGCTATACGTCAAAAACCAACACAACATTGTAAATCAACAACACTTCAATTTAAAAACTAGGCAACTTCAAGGCAGATATACAGATAGTCCATGGTCTCATGAGTCAATGTCATTAGCCATTAGGGAAATGCAAACCAAAATCACAATGAGGTATCACTTCATACCCACTACAATGGCTAGAATCGAAAAGACAGATATTATCAAGTGTTGGAGAGGATGTGCAGAAATTGGAACACTTACACATTGCTGATGGGAATGTAAAATGGTGCAGCTGCTTTGGAAAATAGTCTGGAAGATCCTCAAAAGGTTAAAAACAGAGTTACCATATGACTCAGCAATTCCACTGCTGCATCTATGCTTACGGGAAAAAAATATACGTCCACATAAAAACCTGTACATGAATATTCACAGCGGAATTACTCCAAATTGCCACCAAGTGGAAACAACCCAAATATCCATCAACAGATAAATGGATAAACAAAATGTAGTCCCTCCACACACGGGAGCATCACTCAGCCATGAACAGGAGAGCAGCCCTGACACCCACCACCATGTGGACGGACCTGGAAACACAGTGCTCGGTGAGAGAAGCAGACACAGAAGGACACACAGCGCGTGACTCCATGGATTTGAGACGTCCAGAACAGGCAGATCCACAGGGACAGAGCGCAGGTTCCTGGTTGTCAGGGGCTGGGGAGGGGATGAGGGAGACTACAATGGACACAGATTTTATTTTTGGTTTTCGGTGATGAAACTATTCTAGGATTCGATGGTAGTGATGGTTGCAAAACTTTGTGAAGGTGCTAAAAACCAATGAGTTGTACATTTAAAAGGGTCAATTTTATGGTATATAAATAATATTTGTGAAATAAAGAAAGAAAACCTATATATGTATTGGTCTCTGACTCCCAGTTCCTGGCCAGAGCTCCTAAATTCGTTTTAATTTCCTGGGCAATAGGAGTGTCTTTTGTTCTAATGAGACGGCTCTGGGTGGGCTCCTGGCTGGGACTGGTCACCAGAAAGACCAACCTGTGATTAGAAACTTGGAACTTTCAGCTTCACCGCCATCCTCCAGGGAAGGGAGAAGGGCTGGGGGTGTAGTTAATGATCAACCACGCCTAGGTGAGGAAGCCTCCACAACAATCTTTGAACTATGGGGCTCCAGTGATCCTTGGTTGGTGAACACGTGGAGGTGCTGGGAGAGAGCGTGGAAGCTGTGCCCTTTCCCACATACTTGCTCTGTGCGTCTCTTCCATCTCGACGTGTGTCACAAAATTCCTAGGTATTCCACAGTTGGCCCTTCATCTGTGTCCTTCATCATGTCCTTTTATAATAAACCAATGCACAGTAAGCAAACTGTTCCCCTGAGTTCTGTGAACCGCTCTAACAAATGCATCGAGCCCAAGGAGGGGGTCGTAGGAACCCCCGATCTGCAGCCAGTCGGTCAGAAGCACAGGTGACAACCTGGATTCGTGATTGGCATCCGGGGGGGGGGCACTTGTGGAACCCAGCCCTTAACCTGTGAGGTCTGATGCCGTCTCGCTGTCTCCAGGTGGACAGTGTCAGAATTGAGCGGAAATGACGGGATCCCAGCTTATGTCACAGAGAGTGGCTTGTTTCCGGGGGCGGGGGACACCTCACATACCTGCTGTCAGAAGCGTTGTGTGCGGTAGTGTGAGAATAAAGGAGACACACACGGGAAGAGAAACGATTTTGCCCAAACGTGTCTCAGCAGCTGTTGCAGAAAAGCGGCGGGAGGCGCGGGTGGGCGGGCTGCGCAGCAGGAACGGTGGACCGGGCTTCGCACTTCATTCCTCCGCACCCCTAGCGCGCGCCCCGGTGGCCGCGCGGCCCCGCGGCGCTGGGCGCGCTCCCGGCTTGCTCCGGCCCGCGGGCCGGTGGCCGGGCCGGGGGCGCCCGGGGCGGAAGCGCACACCCGCGGAGCCGGCAGTGTGCTGAGCGCGGCTCGCACTGGCTCACAGGGCCAACCGCGGGGCATGGAGGAATTCTGTGACCCGGGTTTTCAACACAGCCAGCATCAAAAGTTAAATTGTATGTGGGGGGAGGGTATAGCTCAGTGGTAGAGCGCGTGCTTGGCGTGCAGGAGGTCCTGGGCTGAATCCCCAGTACCTCCATTCAGTAAATAAAGAAATAAACCTAATTACCTACTCCCCCCCCCCCAAAAAAAATCAAAGTAAAAAAATTGAATTATATAAACATTCAACTAAAACTGGCTTTGAAAGAAAAGTAATCAATACTCAAAACCTCACGATCCCTTTTTTCTGCCGTTCTACTGTTCTCTTGCTGTTACTACCTTTCCTACGCTTCTCAGGTTATTTACGCCCCTTGCATGAGTATGGTGGGAACAGCGCTTGTTAGAGACCAGCTGTGGCCTTCGTAGCTTGTAACCTCGTCCCCACATACGGTGATATTCGAAGGTGGGCCTCTGGGAGATGATTAGGTCATAAAGGTGGAGCCCCTGGGAAGGGGCTGAGGGCCCTGTTGAAGACCCCAGGGAGCTCGCTCACCTCTTCCATCACGTGAGGGCACCGCAAGATGGCCGTCTGTGAACTAGGAGTCGGGCCCTCACCAGACGCCAAATCTGCTGCCACCTTGATCTTGGACTCCCCACCTCCAGAACTAGGAGAAATAAATGTCTGTTGTGGTATCCCGTGATCACAGCTCAAACGGGCAGAGGCCGTGTGTCATGGCCCACTGCTGCAGATCTCTTCCCAGCTCTGCACTCAGCGATGTCACAATGGTAGCTTGAAATCAGTGAGTATTTACACCACACACATTAGCAAAAGTGGCAAATGAATGCATGCCCCCGCCACCCCTCCAGGAGCCAGTGGTTAAACACTTGCCAGCACAACTTGCATGGAACTGACTTGGTTCAGTTCAAACTTTGGAACCAAGATCAGCTGAGCCACCGTTAGACCTACTGAAGTCCAGCTGACCAGCAGACGAGAATGGATGACTATGGTCTAAGCCACAGAAATTTGGTGTTGTCTGTTACATGGCATTATCACAACATTTGCTGACTGATACACCAGGTATCCACCATGTTGGACCCAGAGAGTGTTGGAGCAGTGAAGCCAAGTGCAGATGAGAGAATCTGTTACAGCAGGTGACAGGTTGGGTAGCTGGGAGCACAGACAAACATGAGACCTCAGTTCAAATTTGGCAACTTAATAGCTGTGGGGTTTTGGTTAATTGACCTCACTTCTCTGAGCCTCTTACTGTCAATAGCAAATGGAGATGACCCCCACCCATTGTCTTGAGGATCCAAATAGAACACATCTGGGGTAAACCATAGGCACTCAATGAATTCTCCCATAAGGTGATGCCTGATCTGTCCGTTTACCTGGCCAAGCTCATCTTCCTTCACTCCCTCCCTTGCTCATTCTGCTCCACGCACACTAGCCTCCTCTCCGTTCCTCCACTGTACAAGAACTGTAAGTTCACTGTAGCCCTTCACTTTGCCCTGACTTCTGCCTAGACCAGTTTCCCCAAAACTTCTCTTGGCTATGACTTTGTCTTCCACCTCTGCTCATTGTCAAGGTCAGCACACAATAGACTCACTGTGTATTGTTACTGAATGAATGAATAAATGAGTGATGGATGGATGGATGGGTGGGTGGATGGACAGGTGATGAATGGATGGATAAATGGATAGATGGATGGGTGGATGGATGGGTGGGTGGATGGATGGATGGGTCATTTGTGGATGAGGGAGCTGATTCAGGGCTGGAACTGAGACTGGTCATAGATATCCAAACAGCTGGCCAGGCGTCCGTGCCCAGAGCACCGTGCCCAGAGCTCCGTGCCCAGACTATTTCAGGGAAGAGCCATCACTTCCCTGAGCCTGACCAGCACTGCCCTCCGCTGGCTGTCCTGGAGTTTGCAGGTAGCCCGCCAGCTCCCAGTAATGTAAAAACAGGCTCTCGTCAAAATCATTCTTCAGTCTTCATCAACCTAACAAACATTCATTAAGCACCTATCCATACAGAAAACAAAAATCCTAGATCACAGAATTCGAGTTCAGGATGGAGGAAGTGGTGGAGACTGGTTATAAACACAGTGACTAGGTAAAAAAATATGTGTTAGAACTACTATATACAAAGTAGGTAAACAACAAGGTCCTACTGTATAGCACAGGGAACTATGATCAATATCCTATAACAAACCACAATTGAAAAGTATATGGAAAAGAATATGTGTGTATATTCGTGTAACTGAATCACTTTGCTGTGCACCTGAAACTAACACAACATTGTAAATCAACTGTACTTCAACTTTCAAAAAATGATGCTAGAAAATGGAAAGTTTTCTGGGGAAAAGTTCAGCATGAGAGGGAGAAGATATCATGGGGCTTCATTTTTGAGAAATAACAGGTTTATTGAGGTCTAACTGACAGACCATAAAATGCACGTATTTAAATGACAGAATCCGATCAGTTTTGACATGTGTATACCCTGTGAAGTGGTCAGCAGTCAAGGCAGTGAACGTCTTCGTTACCCTCAAAAGTTTCCTTGGGCGCCTCTGAGATCCTTCCTCCCCTCCCTCCCCACCTCTGTTATCCAAGCAACCACTGATCTGCTTTCTGTCACAGAGGTTAGCTTGCATTTCCTAGGGCAGAATTTCTCCATCTTGGTGCTGCTGACATTGGGATTGAAAAGGCATATCCGACTTAAGAAACTGGATTCTGAGAAGGAGACAATCATTCCTGCAGCTCCTGAGTCCCAAATAAGACACTTGGGACCGAGTCACACTCCGTGGGGGGCCGTCCTGGGCACTGCAGGGTATGGGGCAGCCTCCCTGGCCCCACCCACGCAATACCAGGAGTCCTCCAGGCGTGACAAGTACAGATGCCCCAGACTTGGCCCTTTGTCCCTTGGGGGCAGGGTCACCCCCAGTTAAGAAATCCTGGATTAATCCTAGCTCAGCCCCATACATCAGGGACTTTTGTTTAGTTTCGATCCCAAAACAGATGAGAAAACTGTTTTGGGATCCACTAATGACCTGCCTGAGTTCCCGACAGAGTTGGGGGCATAACCATGGTCTGCAGACCCCCTCCCTCCACCTCATCCCTCCCCATTTAACCGTTCTCTAAACTTGTGCTCTCCAACACGACAGTCACTAGCCACCAGATCCAATTTTTTTATTGCGGTAAAATACACAAAACATTACATCTATCATTTCAACCATTTGTAAGTACATGGCTCACTGGCATTAAGCACATTCACAGTGTTGTGCAGCCACCCCCACCATCCATCTCCAGAACTTTCTCAGCTTCCCAAACTGAAAATCTGTCCCCATGAAACACTCTCCCTCCCCTCCCCCAGCCCCGGCCCCACTCTCTGCTTCTTGTCTGGAGAGGCTGAGAGGGTGGGCTTTAGAGTCAGAGAACCCAACGGGGTCCAAACCAATTCTCCCACATCTGAGTCTATGTCATTCGCTGGGAAGATGGTACTGGTCCTTCCTGTGTCTTTGTGTTGTGTGGGAAACCTGCCTTCACATCACCTGGTGCCCCCCAGCTCCCTTGGGGTCCCCCCCATGGCTCACCTGCAGCCCTTTACAGAACGCTGACCTTCCAGACACAACCTCACCCCGGTTATGGCTTAACTGTACTCCCAGCACAAAGATGTGTTCAATTCCTAACCCCAGACCCATTTGGGAATGGGGTCTGCTATGGGCTGAATGTTTGTTCCCCCCCAAAATGCATATGTTGAATGCTAACCCCCTGTGGGATGGTATTAGGAGGTGGGTCCCTCAGGAGGTGGCAGATCCCTCAAGAATGGGATTAGTGCCCTTATAAAGGGGCCCTGGGGGTGCCCTTGCCCTCACGCCACGTGAGGACAGAGCAAGACACTGTCAGCTACAAAATAGGAACGCGACGTCCTCAGACATGAGACCTGCAGGCACCTTGATCTGGGACTCCCAGCCTCCAGAACCGTGAGCAGTAAACCCCTGTTGCTCACAAGCCCCCAGGCTGTGACAGTCTGTGACAGCAGCTGGAGCGGGCCAGGACAGTCACGCAGATGCCGTCAGTTACATGCGGTGGGGCAAGAACAGGGCAGGTCCTAATCCAGTAGGACACTGTCCTCGTGAGAAGAAGGATATTTGGAAACACAGTGTCCACATGATGACAGAGGCAGAGACTAGGGTGATGGAGTCACCAGCCCAGGGATGCCCGGGGCCCCTGGAAGGTGGAAGAGGCAGGAAGGACCCTCCCCTGGAGCCTCTGGAGGGAGCGCGGCCTTGCGATCCCTGGATTCAGACTCTGGCCTCCAGAACATTCGAGAACAGATTCCTAGCGACTTAGGCCACTCAGTGCGCAGGCACCTGTTACGGCAGCTGCAAGAAACTCATACACCCTGATTCTTCATTCCCACCTACCCTGGAGCAGAGAAGCCCAGCTCCCCTACTCTGGGGGCTCAACCTTCAAAAGAACATTCTAAGGCCTGCAGCCAGGTGTTGGCAGCTGGAGAGCAAGGGCCACTTTGGGGCCCCCTGAGGAGAAAGAGGAAGTGTATTCTGTCCGTGAGTCACAACCAGTAACAATCCTGAGAAAATAAGGAGGCGCCCGCAGGCCTGAGGCCAGCAGCTCCCTGGCCCCCCACCTCCTCGAAAACAACTCCTTCTCTTCTTCTTCAGGCAGGCAGGCTCCGAACGCGCAGAGGCGTAGACGAGCCCAAAGAGGACGGCTTTCAGAACACCCACCTGCTCCCATCCGACGCCAGACGCTGCCTACCACCCGGGGGCTTTCCTCGGGGCTTCTGCCTCCTTGTGTCTCAGTGCTATTTACACGTTTATTTTTACAAGACTGGCTCCTTAGAGAACGTCAGCATGTCTTGTTTTTGTCACCTACATTTTTTTTTTCTCTTAAGAGTATATTATGGTTTGGCCGTGCCTCAAAAAGCTAAACATAGAATCACCGTATGACAGCGATTCCACGCCTACGTGTACGCCCAAAGGAGTCGAAAGCAGGCACTTGAATAGATTTTTGTACACGCACGTCCACAGCAGCCAAAAGGTGGAAACAGCCCAAATGTCCTTTGACAGATTCATGAATGGATACACACACACGGCCTCTCCACACACGGGACCGTCACTCAGCCACGAAAAGCAGAGCAGCCCTGACACCCGCTCCCATGGGGACGGACCCTGAGAGCACGAGCTCAGGGAGAGAAGCAGACACAGAAGGACACACAGCATGTGAGTCCACGGATGTGAGGCGTCCAGAACAGGCCAGTCCCCAGACACGGGGCGGGGGTGGGGGGCTCCAGGTCGTTGGGCTGGGTGGGTAACAGCAAGGGGGACAGGGTTTCTTTCTGAGGTGATGAGGAGAATGCTCTAAAACTGACTTGGGTGATGGGTGTACGTACCTGCGAATGTACTGCAAATGACTGAATTGTATACTTTAAATGGGTGAGTCGTATGGTATGTGAATTTTATTTGAATAAAGCTGCAAAAAATATTTGGAGTTCCAAAAGAAGGTTGCAGATAGACAGAGTCAACATATATTATACAATACAGTATTATTATCATGTAAATGTAATGTAATACACAGAATAAATAAAATATATAGATAAATACTATGACATTAGGTACAACAAAACATATCTGTATGTTTACAAATATAGAGGGCATTTTATTTTACTTCAGGTATCATTTTAAAGTGTATATAATGCATAATATTCTATACACACATATAGTATAGCCACAAGTATTAAATAAAGTCTAGTAAGAGATATGCTTTGGGAGTTTTAGATTTGCAAATGTTAGCCACTATCTATATATCTCAATTTGAAAAAAAATTTCTTCTGTATAGCACAGAGAACTATATTCAATATCTTGTAATAACCTTAATGAAAAAGAATATGAAAACGAATATTATGTGTGTATATGCATGACTGGGACAGTGTGCTGTACACCAGAAATTGACACATTGTAACAGACTATACTTAAATTAAAAAAAAAGCAATTAAAAAATATTTCTTGGGTGGAGGGGAGGGTATACCTCAGTGGTAGTGTGCTTAGCCTGCATGAGGTCCTTACCTCCATTAAAAAAATAATAGATCAATCCATCTAATTATTCCCCCCAAAAAACAAAAGCAAACAAACAAAAAAGAAATATGGCGTATAAATTTAGCTTCCTCAATGAGCATCACTGCTCTTAAATTTAGCAGCAAAAATTCTATAAATGCAAAGAAAAAACGTGGAGGAGAGAGAGGTGTGAGCAAAGGAGGGCAGGACCTCATGTGCAGGGCACTTGTGTTCAGGTGTCACCTTCCGTTTTCCATAACAACACCTCTGCTGAAGCATTTGAATGACCAAGAAAAACACTAAAGCGTGCATCAAGGACCGTAGCAAATAAAAAATAGAAGCAAGATGAAAAGTAGCCCACATCTAAGCCTGAGCATTTCTGCCACCACCACCTCCTCCAGTCCTTGGCGAGGACGTGTTGACAGGGCTGTCGTGTTGATGCCAGGAGCACATCTGGCTGTCCCATGCTTTATCGTGCAGCAGCAGATGTGTGTGCCGATTTGAGGCCAAATCCAGCCATTTGAGGCCGCTCTTAAGCCTGGTTCTCACCCAGGGCTGTGCCAGACCCAGGAAAAGTGGTTGTGCCTCATTTACTTCCATTTTCTTGCTATTTGTTCAAAATGACCCTGGATGTGGTGAAGGGAAGTTGGGCCCCTTTTGTGTTTACTTTTTAGCATTTTATGATGAACTTTTAATTTAAAAAAAATTTTTTTATGGGGAGGTAATTAGGTTATTTATTTACTGATTTTAGTGGAGGTGCTGGGTATTGAACCCAGGACCCCCTGCATGCTAAGCACGTGCTCCACCACTGCGCTATACCTTCCCTCCTATGACGAACTTTTTCAAAAATACAGAAGGTGGAGGGAACTTTACAGAGAAGGCCTGCACCTCTGGTGCCTAGAGTCTACAAGCATATTTTGCTGTGTTTGATTTGTGTGGCCTCTGTCTACCCGTCTTAATTTTAAGATTTCATTTCAAAGTCTACTGCAGGCATCGAGCCCCTCCAGCAGGCACACCGTTCACCAGGGATCAATACATGTGGGTGTCTTGAATGTCTGGATGAAATTTGCTAGAGTGAAATGTACAAGTCCCATTGGCACCATCAGATGGGTTTTGTCAAATGCACACACCGAAGTCACCCTCAGCCCATCAAGATCTTGGACATTCCCCCAACTCCATGTGTGAGTCCCCTGGGGCGGCTGTAACAAATCATCACCAGAGTGGTTTGAAACAACACAGGCTTATCAACTCACAGTCCTGGAGGTCCGGAGTCCGACTCGGGTCTCACAGGACTAAAACCCAGGCCTGGGCGGGGCTGGTCCCTCCGGAGGCTCCAGGGAGAACCGGCTCCTGCCTCTTCCAGCTTCTAGAGGCGCCGCATCCCTGGCTCGCGGCCCGCCCTCCATCCTCACCGCCAGCAGCGCAGCATCCCCCGTCTCTCTCTGACTCTGACCTCCCGCCTCCCTCTGATGAGGACTCTGTGAGGACACGGGGTACCCCGGGGAATCCAGGGTCACCCCCATCCCAGGGGCCTTAACTTAACTGAAATTAATTTTGTCCTACGAGGCGGGGGGAAAGGGGGAGCGCTGGGACCCCGGGGGCCTTTGTCGCCCAGGGCCTCCCGGGACAGGAAGGGGTCCTTCTGGGGGAGGGGCCCCTATAAAGAGGGACAGGGCCCACGGCAGAGACCAGCCACCGCCAGACTCCCAAAAGCGGGGCCAACGCGGAGCCCCCGCCCCCAGGCCCGGCTGTGGGGGCCTGGGGGCGGGGGCGCGGCGCGGCGCGGCGCGCGGCGCGCGTTCCCGGAGCCCCGGCTGCCCCGCCCCCTCCGCGCGCCCGCAGAGTTACGACAAAAAGGAGGAGGAGGGACCCGAGGCGTCTAGCCCAATCCAAGGCGCGGCCCCGTCTCTGGCTCCTCGCCGTCCACCAATCAGACCCCGAGAGGGGGCGGGCGCGCCTGTGTTTCCTGGAGTCCCCGCCCCCTCGTGCGGCCGCGTTCCCGGCGGCGTGGGGGGCGTGGCCTGAGCGCGGTGCCTATAAAGGCAGGCGGCGGCGGCGGCGCCATTTTGCGAACGGCGAGCAGCGGCGGCGGCGCGGGGAGGTGCAGCGGAGGTTTTCCTGGTTTCGGACCCCAGCGGCCGGATGGTGAAATCCTCCCTGCAGCGGATCCTCAACAGCCACTGCTTCGCCAGAGAAAAGGAAGGGGATAAACCCAGCGCCACCGTCCACGCCACCCGCACCATGCCGCTCCTCAGCCTGCACAGCCGCGGAGGCCGCAGCAGCGAGAGGTGAGCGCCCCGCCCCCGCCCGAAGCTTCCAGAAGCGCCGCCTGCGCAGGCCCGCAGGGGGCCGGCCGCAGGGCGCCAAGGAAGTTCGGGGAGCGTGAGGTCCGCCCCTTTGTCGAGGCCACAATCGCGCAGGGAGCGGGTTCTCGGCGGGGTGGGGGTGGGGTGGGCCTGGTGGGCGTAGAGGCCTCAGGTCGGCTTGTGGGGTGGTTGGTGGGATTTGGGAGACACAGGAGTCCTGGGTGGTTTTTGGGGCGCGGGGTTCCGGGAGCCGCTGGGCTCCAGCCAGAGTCGGGCCCGCGGGGCCCGCGAGTAAGTCGAGCGCCCTCCGCCGCGCACCGACGTGGCCCCGGGACGCGGCCGCCCTCGTGATCCGTTTTTAGTCTGAAAGCGCGTCGGTCCGGCCGCGCCAGGCCCCCGAGGACGTGCGGAGCCGGGCGTCGCCACGTAGATGGCGCCCCGGGCCTTTCTCGGGTTGGTGGCCCGGCCGCCCTCTCCCACAGAGGGCCGCTCGGTTGAGGGCGTTCGAGTCCGGGGGCGCGGGTCCAGGTGAGCTGCTCGCCACACTAACGGAGATCTTCGACGACGCCCGCGGCGGGGCGGCCCGGGTGGAGCCGAGCAAAATGGAGGCGACTTTGGGGCCTGTTTACACCGCGCAGCAAATGGCTGCTGGCGCTGCGGGCTGCGCGATTGTGAAAGTCTCCCCCGGGGCCTAGGGCCGTTCTGCCGGGTTGACGCAACCGGAGGCCGCGGGGAGCGCGCGAGAGGGCGTCTCCGCGGACCTGTCCCCGCGGTGCGGGCGGGGGGTCCCGCGGGCCCGCGCTTCCCGGCGTCGCGGGGCGCAGCGGGGCCGCCCTGTGAAGAGCAGGTTGCTGGTCTCCTGAGAACAGGCCTACTGGGGCCTCAGGTTTTGCTGCAGACTGCGAAAGGGAGAAGGGGAAGCGGGACTTAGAAGTGGGAAGTGGGACTTACGCAGGATACGGTTGGGCGAGACTTCGAGTTGGTTTTCAGATGATTACGGGGCAAAAGAGCCACCTGGGCCGGATTGGGCCCTAACCGCCGTTACTGCCCGCAGGACGCCGACTCGGGCGGCCAGTTGATTTTGCGGTTGCTTAGCTGCCCGACCCGGCGGAGGCGGGTGTTGACTTTGCACGGGTTGTAAACATCTCCCTGCGGGGAGGGAGGCCATGTCCCAGGGGGACGCGCCCTCAGTAAGGCCTTGGCGCTCTCCTTGGCCTTGTCGGGGTTGGAGGCCCCGTCAGCAGTGGCCAGTGGCCAGCGGGACTGCCCCAGTGCTGCTCACCAGCCTGTCTCCTCCAGTTCCAGGGTCTCCGTCACCTGCTGTAGTAACCTGGGTCCGGGGCCTCGGTGGTGCTCCTGATGTCCCTCACCCACCCCTGGAGATCCCAGGTGGGCGAGGGAGTAGTCAGAGGGATCACAGTCTTTCAGCTAGTTTATTTTACTCTGTAAGTATCCTGGTTCCGAGGGCTTCCTGGGTACCTTAGGTGGGGGCGGGGGAGTGGCCCCACCAGCAAGCAGTGTTAAGCTTCTCAGCAGGGAATTGTGCACCTGTCAGGTGCCAGGAATTTTTTTAGTTGGTTTTATTGAACTTTTCAAATCCACAGTTCAAGGAACAGGTGCAGACAAGCCTAGCTCTTTCCTGAGCCTGAAGTAGCCCTTGGCAGCTCCTGTTGGTGCCTCAGCCTGAGGTTCTGCTCTGGCCCTGGGCCAAGCCACCGCCTCTCGAGGCCCGGGAGGCCCCACACCCAAACATCTGCCTTGCAGGGGGTTGGGTGACTGGTTATTTTGGTGCATTTCTGGGTTTTCCAGATTGTCAGCGGTAGCAGGGGAGAAGATTCTCAGCTTGTGAAGGTTGGTGTCCAAGACTAGATTTGGTTCTCTCCTTCCGCAGGATAATCGGCTGAATGTAACAGAGGAACTAACGTCTAATAACAAGACGAGAATTTTTAACGTCCAGTCCAGGCTCACAGATGCCAAACACATTAACTGGAGAGCGGTGCTGAGCAACAGCTGTCTCTACATCGAGATCCCAGGCGGCGCTCTGCCCGAGGGGAGCAAGGACAGGTGAGGGTGGGGAGCGGCCAGGCCTGGGGCCTGTGTGTGGTGTGTGTCGAAGGTGTACTCGGGAGGAGGGGCGCCTCTGTCAGGAGCCAGGCCCCACGTTATTTGGGGGAAAGGCTTCCCTTTGTGAGCAGTGGATCCTAGTTATCACCCAAGGGTTTCCATGGGACATCCGGGAACATGTGACTGTCATACTGAGGGTGGTGCTCATGGCTCAGTGGGTAGGAGGCCCCCTGGGGTGCAGGTGGGTGGGTCCTGACACCCGTCCTTCAGCTTCGCAGTTCTTCTTGAATTTGCTGAGGAGCAGCTCCGCGCTGACCACGTCTTCATTTGCTTCCACAAGAACCGTGACGACCGAGGTGGGTGACGGCCATCCTTGGCCTCTGCAGGGGAGTGGGGCTCACATCCCTGGGGCCCCACCACACCCGACTGGGCACCCAACCCCACTGGACTCGGGTGTACCACGGGTGGCGGAGCTCTGGGCCCTGTGGGTAGAGCGGTGGTTCTGACCTGACGGCATCTTCTCTGCAGCCGCCTTGCTCCGTACCTTCAGCTTTTTGGGCTTTGAGATTGTGAGACCGGGGCATCCCCTTGTCCCCAAGAGACCCGACGCTTGCTTCATGGCCTACACGTTTGAGAGAGAGTCCTCGGGTGAAGAGGAGTAGTGGCCGCCCCCGTGTCCCTGGGGCCTCGATTGCAGTCCTTTGTGTTGCGCTTCGTGCTGAGCCTTGTGCGGGTGGTGTGATGAGCTGTGCGCCGAGCAGTGTCAGCCTGCTCCCCTGCTGGGTTTGTCCGCATGTTGTAATTGTGCAAATAAACGCTCACTCCAAATTAGCCGTGTATTTCTTGAAGTTTAATATTGTGTTTGTGATACTGGAGTATTTGCTTTAATTCTAAATAAAAATTTATATTTTACTTTTTTATTGCTGGTTAAAGATGATTCAGATTATCCTTGTACTTTGAGGAAGAGTTTCTTATTTGAAGTCTTTTGAAAACAGTCTTATTAGGTCTCTAAACTTTGGAAAGATAGGTATTAATCTACCCTTCTATTGTTCTCAAAAATCCGAATAAAAGTGATTACCACTCCAAGACCAGTGTTGGCTCAGTGTTGACGCGGCTGCTGTCACCCCTGTCTGGGGTTGGATGGCAGGTCCGGGATGCCTCGGGCCACGGAAGGGAGGCCTCCAATGGCCTGGAGTGGGGCGGGTTATGCAAGTGTCCTGACCTGAGTAACTGCTCCTACAGAGGGGGAAGTGGGGACGGGGTGGGGAAACCAAGGTCCTGGTCAGCTCTGGCCATCTGGCTTTAGAATCGTGTGGGCAGCTTGGCCCTGGGGCTCCACTCTGGCTGCCTTCTTACCTCACCTTACCACCAACTCCAGGGCAGAGAGGCAGCTCTGGGTGGCAGCCGTTCCACCTCTCATGTTGAGCCTGCTGCTCCCTTTTACCAGTGCCCTTCCCTGGGGAGGCCCCAGTGGGAAGCTGGCCAGTTCCAGCTCCCTTCGATGGCCTCCTTCCAGCCTGAAGATGTTTACTGGGCCCTGGGACAGGGCAGGGACTGGCTGGGACTTTCCAGCGAGGAGGCGGTGGCTGTGGCTGTGGGCGCCCTGCCTTTAGGCCTTGTACGATGTCGTGCTGGGGCAGGGCACTGCTAGCAGGTGTCCGGGGTAGAGCAGAGGTGAGGAACACTGGTTTCTGCATTGGGGGCGATTAGGTGAGGTGGGGTGAAGGTGGGAGAGCCACAGGGCTGCAGCGCCGCCTGCTGGCTGCGTCTCGGGGCGTCGCGGGAGATGGTCAAATTGGCAAAGAGGGCCTCTTACAGAAGACAAAAGGGCTTGGGGAAATACTACCTGAGTGATGGAGTCGGTGTTCAAAGGTCTGGAGAGACAGCTGGACACACCTAGTCCATGTGGGCAGGGCAAGGGCAGAGAACCGGCACCAGATTGTGCAGGGGAATGGATAGGAGTCTGGAGCAGAGGGGCGGGCGTTTCCAGCAGAAGGCACCTCAGGATGGGCAGTGTGGCAGGAGAAACTGGCCAGAGGGTGTGCAGCGCCTGCAGAGGAGCCCCACTGGATTCTGGAAGTACCAAGGAGCCACGGGAGATGTCTGAGCAGGAGAGGGACCTGGTCACAACTAGGGGTTAGAAAGTTTCTCCCAGGATCACCATGGCAGGGTTGGGAGCAAGAGGCAGGACTGGAGACCCTGGCAAGGGCGGTGGGATCCCTCAGGGCTCCTGTGTCTGTTTTCCAGAGGTGTCAACTGAGACCTCATTCTTTCCCTCAGGTTCCTGATGAGTCTTGTGTACCGGTTTGTTTATTCCATCGTTGCATGCTATGAATTAAATACCTACTGTGTGTTAAGCTTGGCCTCTGCCCTTGGGGAACTCACAGGCTGGTGGATGAGGTGAGCATGTGACAGGTAAAGAGGTGAATAAATACTTCAGGTGGTGACAAATGCTCTGAGGGGATGCAAGGTGAGGAGCTACAGAGGACCCAGGAGGGGCAACTTAACTTGCTTATAACAGGTGAGATCCGGGCAGTCTGGCAGAGGAAACAGCCCAGGCAAAGACTTGGTGGCTGGACAGTTTAGTGTCAGAGTCACATCGAGGAGGCTACAGTGGGTGGAGGTAGTTGGGGGTGGGGCACGGGAACGGTAGGAACGTTAGCACAGGTGAGCTCAAGACGCCACTGGGGTGGGCTATGCTGAGGGGTGCTGGCTGTCTCCAGTTCCAGGGAGCCTCCTCCTCCTGGAGGCCCCAAGCAGTTCTTGAGAAGGAACATTCACACTTGCCATCCTCAGCACAAGGGGAGCTCCGGGGCCAGGAATGCCTCTCATGCTGGCTTTGGGAGGAGTCCACACGCTCCAGGAGACGGTGACCATCAGAGCCCAGTACCAGAAGGGCATCCTGGCTCCTGCTGGAAGGCATGGAGGCAGTTCCACACGCAGGACATTAACTGGCAGGGGTTCCACACCTGGAAGGGGCAGGCAGCTGTGGCATCAGAAAGCCTCGGGCAGCACTGGCCATCAGTCCAGCCCTGGGGAGGAGGCACCTGCATTTTTGGGGAGGGCTTGGGCCTACGTTCCCAGCGGCATTCTCCGCTGGGCTGCTGGCGCCTCCTGGAAGGGGGCACGCACCTTGTCGTGGAGACGCTGGCCACCAGCCCCAGGTGCGTCGCTCACGGGAGGGGCCGGTCCCACAGCAGCTCCAGGGCGAGCTCCACTGAGGCTTCAGTGGCCTCGGCCAGGTACCCACAGCACAGCCAGTCCTCCAGGCCGGGCACCTCCCCGCCGGCGGCCTGCTCGGCCAGGTGCAGGACCAGCAGCGCGCGGTGCGCCCGCAGCCAAGGCCCCAGCGGTGCTCCACGGCGGCGCAGCGCCGGCCCGGGCCCCCAGAGCAGTGTCTGCAGTGCGCCGCGTGTCTGGGCGGCGGAGGGCCGCCAGTGGGCCAGCTGGGCCGCCAGGCGCTCCAGGTCTGCGGCCAAGGGGGTGGCCGAGGGCGCGACGGGGCCAAGCAGCTCTCGGAGCAGGCGGCCCAGCTGCTGTGCGTGGGCACCCAGGGGGCCCGGGGACCGCGGGCGGACGCGGCCGAAGTCCGCCAGCAGCAGGCGCGGGGGCCCGGTGGCAGTACAGCCCCGCGGCACCACCAGCAGCAGGTTCTCAGGACGCAGCTCGGCCAGGGCCGCACCCCGGGCCTCCAGGTGTGCCAGGGCCGCACTCAGCTGCAGCAGCAGCAGGGCCACGGCCCGTGTGAACTCCGCAGGGGGCTGCACGCCCGCTCCCGCCAGCCACTGGGCCACTGTGAGCTCCGGCACCTCCGCCGCCAGCGCCACGGGCTGATCCCAGGGCATCTCAGGCAGTGCGCCCCTGGGCACCAGACCGCACAGTCCCTGCAGGTTGAAGTGTGGGGCCAGCGAGGCCTGCAGCTCCAGGCCCCACGGGTGGGGCTCCTCGGCTCCTGGCCTGGGCACCTGCAGGGCAGAGGGGCCTTCAGGGCCTGACCCCCGAGCCCTCCCAAGCCAGCATAGCCCACCCAGCGGCTCCACCAGGCCTGAAGCCTGCCCCCAGCCTGCCCCCAGCATCGCCGCATCCCCCCAGAAGCAGGGGATTCATGTTAATTCAGATGTTAGTTGCCAGCATGATTTTAAAGAAGACTAAGCAGGGAGGATGGTGTTTAGGGGTCAGACTTCCCACTGCCAGAGGGGCTGGCGCTTGCCACTTGGTAAAGATGGAAATGCCAACCGAGGTACCAGAGCTACGCTGTCCAGCAGAAAGACAACTCAGGCCACGATGTAATTCCAGTTTTCCAGTAGCCACGTTTTAAAAAGTGGAAAGAAGCAAGTGAGAGTAACTTCCTTCCTTTTGTAAAGAATATTTACTTGTTTGTTTTGCTCTTTAGATTCCACGTATAACTGAAAACTTAACAGGGTTTGTCTTTCTTTGACCTATTTCACTGAGCATAACACCCTCCAGGCCCACCCACGTTGCTGCAAATGGCCAAGTTGCTTTCTTTCCTGTGGCTGAGTGGCATTGTCCGCAAATTCCACGTCCCCTGTTGGCGAGCGCTTAGGCTGCTTCCGCGTCGTGGCTGCTGCAGGGACTGCTGTTGTAAACGCTGGGCTGCGTGCCTATTTTCTAACTCGTGTTTTCATTTTTTTCCTGGGTGTATACCCAGGGGTGGGATTGCTGGATCCTATGGTAGTTCTATTTTTGGTTTTTTTGGAAACTTCTATACTGCTTTCTGCCATGGTTGCACCAATTTACATTCCCACCAACAGTGTGCAAAGGCTCTCTTTTCTCTACATCCTCGCCAACATTTGTTAGTTTGTGCTCTTTTTGGTGACAGCCATTCTGACAGGTGTGAGGTGATAATCTCATTGTGGTTTTGACTTGCATTTCCCTGATGATTAATGATGTTGAGCATCTTTTCATGTGCCTGTTGGCCATCTGTGTGTCTTCTTTGGGAAAATGTTCAGATCCTCTGCCTGTTTTTAAATCAGGTTGTTTGTTTGATACTGGGTTGTATGAGCTTGAAAGTAACTTTCATAATCTATTCAATCCAGTATATCCAAAATGTTCTCATTCAGCAGGTCCTGAATGAAGAAAGTATTAGTGAGATGTTTTCCACTGTTGTTATTACTGATACTAAGTCTTAAAGACCCAGTGTGTATTTGGCATTCAGAGCACATCTTAGTCAGGAACGGCCCCATTTCAAGTGCTCAGCAGTCACATATGGCCAGCAGCTGAAGTACTGGACAGGAAAGCTCTTTCTAGAAAGTAGGAGAGCATTAGCTTTGGGGATTACAGAGTCACCTTGGGGCAGGAGTTAAAAGTTACAGGTGCTGAGGTGGGGCTCTGCGTGTGGGTATTTTAAAAATAAACTCAGCAGGGGCCTCTGAGATGGAGCCAGTGTCAAGCTGTCAACTGAAGAACTCACTGCTGGCAACAGCCTACTCCCTCCACACTCCGGTCTGTGAAATGGGCCCATAAGAAAACCTTCTGCCCAGCCCATGAGGTCCCTCCAAAATGTTAATGCACCTGACGTTTGGTGGTCTGGCTTATTTGACAAGAATCATTCTTTTTTCTTAGTGGTGCATAAAACAGGAGCATCTTCTTGTGACAAAACGCGGCAATGCTTGCATGAGGATTAGCTGAATGAGTGTCTTTAAGTCCTTAAAGGTGCTCAGTACATTTTGGCGGTTGTTAATATCAGGCAACTGAGGCTTTCTAGCACCAGAATTCACTGGGGAATGAATTTAGATGCAAACTCCTGGGTCCCTGAGAGGCCTGGGGAAGATTTTAACCAGATCCCCAGGTGATTCGAATGTAGGTGGCTGCACATTTTAGAACCGGTTCCAAGGGCTGACAGTGTTACTTCATAGGTTAGTTGCAAAATAGGCAATTAGGCCCAAGCGAAAAGTGCCCTGGGTTATGCCTTGGACGGGAAATTGGGGCCGCCTCCCAGGAGGCGGGGCGATGGCGGGGCTCACCTTGGCAGCCAGGAGATGCCACGCCTCCTCGTCCACCCGCACCAGGCGGTAGTAGAGGGCGTCCCCGCTCTCCAAGCAGGGCGAGCGGTCCAGGAGGCGGAAGCCGTGGCCGGGGCGGCAGGGGCCCGGGCGGCCCCCCAGGAGCCGGGCCTGGAGCCGGACGTGCATGGCGCGAAGGCTCTCCAGCTGCCGGGCCTCCAGCGCTGCGTGCACGGCCTCTGGGCGGTGTAGGTCGTGGAAGGAGAGGCCCAGCTCAGGGTCCAGCGAGCAGAAGGGCAGTTCTTCAGGGGGACAGGCTGGCCCCGCCCTGTCGTCGCCTGCCTGGCTCTTGTCCACACTGTGGGATCCCAGGAGGGGCTTCTGAGTCTCCCCTGCTTGAGTGGGGCTGGGTCTGGGGGCCTTGTGGGTGGGCAGCGACTGGGCCCTGGTCAGGGTCTTCTTGGGCAGGGGTGGGGGCAGGGGCTGCGGGTCAGTCGAGAGGGCCTCAAATGTTCGGGGGCGGCAGGCCTTGGAGGGCAGCAGGTGGGCACGGACCTCACCTATAGGGGGAGGGAGTGGGGGAGGGGCGTGAGGACTCTCGGAATGGGGGGTCCTGGGCACATCATCTCTGAGATGGAAAGGACATCAAACCCCAACCCCCAGCTACCCTGTGCCCTTTGGGGTAGGGGTGCCATCTGATTTACAGATGAGGAAACAAAGGCTCAGAGGAGCGACCAGTCAGTGGCAGAGAAGCCTCCGGTCCAGCACAGGCGACTCCCACCTCCTGTGTGGCTCTGGGCAGGTGACAGAACCTCTCTGAACTCTAGTTTCCTCATTTTTACATGCTGGTCATCCAGTTTTTTTTTTTTTCTAAGAGTTTTATTAAAGATAGTTTAAAAGCTGCTATAGTTGAATTAAAAGGTCATGGGGCAGAGTGTTCCCTAGATGGTAATGAGAAACAGCCTTTCAGCTCTGACCACCCTTCCCACCCAGGACCCCTCCCCAGCGCTCACCAAGGTTGCCATACGTGGGCTGAGTCTGCCAGGTGGGGGCGTTGGGCCCAGGGGTCTCGGTGGGTGGCTCCGAGCTGCTCATGCTGCTGGGGGAAGGTCGGAGTTGGGGGCACGTGTGGGTGGGGCCTAGACTTGACCCTGCTGTGTGGCCCCGGGAGGGTTGCTTGACCTCTCTGGGTGAGTATCACCCACTGACCTTTTAGTGGGAAAGACCCTGTACTTTTGTGACATGGACAGAATGTCCAGCTATGAGGGCAAGACCTTGGGGGGAACAGCTGGGGGATCCTGCGCTTGGACCTTGTCCCCAGAGTTCAGCCCCCTCAAGCCGTTGCCAACAGCGCCTGGCTCGCAGTCCTGCCCCACCCGGATTCTAGGTCAGCCCAACCTCGAGAAGCAGTGCTTCCACCCACACCCTGCCTCAGCCCCCTCCAGGAGTGCCTTACCTTCAGACCTGAGCGACCTCCGGGCAGGGGGGCCTTGGGGACAAACTCCCAATAGCTGCAGGCCCTGGCCTCCTGGACCGTCTGACTGGTGGCTGGCAGTGAACCGGAAACGCCCAGGCAACTGTTAGACCGCAGACCTGGGGGAGGAGGGGTAGCGGGGCAGGGGGTTCCGCACTACTTCCCCATGTCCGCTTCCCTGTTCCAGGGCTGGAAGCAGGGTAGGGGGAGATGGGGAAGACGGGCTGAGGTCCCAATGGTGACAAGAGGTGGGCAGCAGAGGGGAGCCTGAGAGATTGAGGAAAGGGAGACATTTTAGACCTCCCACCTTTGGGGTGGGCAGGGAACCCCAGAAATGACTGTTTGGGGAGAAACTCAACCAGGTGACCCTTTCCTCTGTGGCTTTCATTACCTTCACAGCCCGACCCACTGAGAAGCCCCCAGTGTGCCCTCTACCCCATCTCCTGCCCCTCCCAGGACCCTTGCACTGGGAGCGATCTGATCCCCACACTCTGGGCAGGTTCTTCCTTTTGAGCTCCAGCTCTGCTCTGACATGCTGTGCTGTGTCACACTGGGCAAATCGCCACCCTCTCTGTTCCAGCAATTAAAGAAAAGTGGCTCCTGCTTTCTGCCTCCCGACAGCCAAACTAGCTGGATTTGTCTTTAAAAATTTAATTGACTCACTTCCCTCCCCCAACCACCTTAATGCATTTATTTAGAAAAAGACATTTGGGTTTTTTTGGGGGGAAGGGTGGGTAATTAGGTTTGTTTGTTTATTTAAATGGAGGTACTGGGGACTGAACCCAGGACCTCGGGCATGCTAGGCATGCACTCTACCACTGAGCAGCACTGCCCCCAGGAAAGACATTTGATAGAGATTTCCATACATAGAAAATCAAGAATGCTGAACATCCAGGGAAAACCAGACAGGGTGAAATTCTCACTTAAGCACAGGCCTGTCAAAGCAGTTTGGGGGCCTGAGGCTTGCCCTGCTGGCCTGGAGGCATGAGAGGTGTCTCCGCTGCAAACCCAGCCTCTCCCCCTTGTAATGAAAGAACCAAGAAATCGCTGCAGATGCAAAGATACAAAGACGTGTTTGCTTTGTAGTTTGAGCGTCTTTCACGCTCGAGTTCTCCCCTTGCCCCGTCTCATTTCCCTTAGGGGCAGTGAGCCCAGAGAGGGCAGCAGTCCACACAGGTCACACAGCAGGTCCAGGCTGGACCATGGGCCATTGCTGGGTGCCCCTGGGTTTAGGGAAGGAGATGAACCCATCTCATGGGGTCCTCCAAGCAGGTCTCCTGCCACACCTTGGGCAACACAGACTGCTGACCTCCTGAGGCATCTCCCAGTTGAGGGGCTATAATTTGATCTGATACTTTAATTCTTCCAGCACACAGCTTTTATCATTCGCAGAACGTACACACTCTGTCCTTAATCCATGGGGCAGTCTATGATTTTGACAAATTTCAAAATCGTGCAATGGGAGGATGGTGGGCTTGAGGAAGATTCTGCAAATTATACAAGACAGGGATTCCACAAACCCTGGGCTGTTCCAGGTGGAACAGAAGGGGCTGGAGGTGCTGAGGAAGTGTCCTCCTCACCGCTTAGTCCCCTACTGGCCATGAGATCTTATTCTCCCCTTTGTGAGACCCTGCGGGGTCACCTTGCTGGGCTGTGGCTCTCATCTTGGATTAATTAGGGTGAAGCAAGCAAGGCACTTGTCGCACCAAATTTAAGATGATGCCAAAAAACAAAACAAAACAACAAAAGCCACCCTTAAGTGATCAAGATAAATAAAATTTTAATGTATCAAGATAAATAACATTTCAATGTAACATTAAAAAAAATCTTGTTTGCAAACTATGGCCCATGGGCTGACTGGCTGTTTTTGTAAATAAAGTTTTATTGGAACCCGGGCCAGGATTAGGGTGTGGAGAGTGAGGTAGGGTCGTGCCAGGGCAGGCATCTGTCTTTATTTAAAAGGTTGATATTTTGTCCACCGTGGGGTGTGAATCAATTTGGTTTGTAGAATATTGCTCTTGGTGATGGAGTGCGGGGCTCCCCCTCAGATTTTGTGCCCCAGGTCAGTGCCTCGCTCGCCTCACCCTGGGGCAGAGGCTCCAGACTGGGACAAGCGGTGACATCCCAAGGACTTCTTCACCCAGGACGGGCAGGGCTGGGGGCAGCTGGTGCCTGGGGATCCCCTGCCTGCCTCAAGACGGCCCCCCTTGGAGTGGTCAGAGTAGGGGCCCTTTGTGAGGGAGGAGAGCGATTGCTTAGCACCCCTATGTGCCCAGCACCCCACTGAGCCCCAATGGACAGTCCTCCCCGAGGCCCAGAAATGGGCCTGCTTGCCTCAGCTAACCCTAAAAAGTGGCCCCTGTGTGTGTCACCCCCAGATCGGCCCTGTCCTACTACCCTGCCCCAGGGCCAGGCCCTCTGTCGACCTGAAAGCTGTTCTTTCATTCAAGAAGCGTTTGGAGCACTGCGGGAGCTGGGGCCAGGCTCTCTGCATTGCCCTCATGGCCCGCACTGCCTGGAGCGGTGCTCCGGGTGCCAGAGGCTCACAGATGTCAGACTTGGCATCTCTAAGAAAAATTCCTTAGTTTTTTTGGCACGTAGAATTCTAGTCCCCAAAGATGTCCTTGTCCAGAACCTGGGAATATGTCATGCAGCATGGCGGGGGCGCTCAGGTGCTGATTAGATGAGGACGGGGGGGACCCTGGGTTCCTGGGGGGCCCTGTGTCCTCACAGGGTCCTCATCAGAGGGAGGCGGGAGGTCAGAGTCAAAGAGAGACGGGAGGTGCTGCGCTGCTGGCGGTGAGGATGGAGGGGGGGCCGTGAGCCAGGGGTGCGGCGCCTCTAGAAGCTGGAAGCCTGGAGCCTCTGGGAGGAACCAGCCACCGGTTCCTTTTAGACTTCTGACGTCCGGGAGTGCTGAGTAACAAACTCCCGTTGTTGTAAGTGGCAAAGTTTTGTTAGAGCAGCCATAGGAAGCTCATGCAGTTAGTCCTCTGCATAAAAGAGGACCATAATTCTCCAGTTTATAGATGAGCACATGGCGCAGAGAGGGGCAGCGACTTCCCCTGGGCCACACAGCACTGGGGCCACAGACACCCCTCTGAGGAGCCCCGCCTTGGGTTCCTGGCCACCAATGGGACGGGTCCCCCTTCAGCTGCCCTTGGCTGTCCAAAGAAGGAAGACCCCCTCAGCTGCATCCCAAGAATAAGACAGGATTCAGGAATCCTGGATCTTGTACCTAGTCTGAACCAGGGATGCAGGCAGCCCCTGTGGATGAGGAAACCACGGCCCGTGAGGCAATCTTCCTCCTCCCTCTGCTGCAGGAAGAATAGGGGAAATGAAGCCTCTCAGGAGGGTGCCACAGCCCAGCACCCCCAACCTCCGTTTCTTTGAAATCAGGTGCCGAGAGGTTGCCCCGCAGCCCCTGAAATGTCTTGATCCTGCTTCTGTTTCTGGCGGCTCTGACTCCAGCCACCTCCCTGCAAAAATAGCACAAGCCTCCAGGGACCAGTAGGGTTTGAGCCCCGACTCTGGGCTCTGTACTCTGCTTTCCCCATCCATCGGGAGTGGGTGGGAGAGACCCCACAGCCCTAGGGGAGGAAGCTGCCAGCACTAGGGGCACAGCAAGGAGGGTGTGGGTCTGCAGCTCATTTCTCCTTTCCTCCCTGCTGCCAGCTCTGCCACTGGTCCCAGCTTAGGGCAAGAGTTTCCCTGACAGCCCAGCTCCACTGGTCCCTCTCAGCACTCCGCCTCTCCCCAGCTGGGGACTCTGGGCAGCCTTTGACCTTCTCTTTGCCTGTCTGTAAAATGGGATCATAACAGGACCCAGCTCACAGGGTCATCATCACTGTGGAAGGAGTCAATACAGGCAGTACAGGGAACAGCACTGGGAACAGCATGGGCACTCCTGAAGTGTGACCTCTAATGTTATCACATGGGTCATTCTCTGCAAACGCCCCGCGATTCACGGCTTGCTTTGGGGCTGGAGCTGGGCAGCTCCCCCAGGGACCACAGCATCCGTACTTCCTGTCCCAACTCTTCCCATGAGAGTTAAAAAAAAAAACAAAACCCTGAAGTTTGTTATTAAATTGGTTTCATTTTTATTGGATTCCAACCAAATACAGCAGGGTGGAGGTGGGGGGAGATGGGGTTCTTGGTTCATGTTGGGACAGGGGCCAGTGGAGGGGACTGGAAGGTCCCAATATGCTGACGTTCTGTAAGTCCTAACACTGCCGAGAACATATCCCCTCCTTTCTTGATGATGCTAAAGGCACTTGGATGTCATTTTGAGGGGCCCTCAGGGTTGTCATGGTAACCAAGGTCAGGAGGATGCTAAGGGAAAAAAAATAGCCCATTCTGTTCGACTCAGGTGGAATATGGCTGGACACCCCCTTCTGCCATCACTTGCTGCCATGAATGGGGCTGGGGCAGAGTGCACATCATGGGGCAGGACCATGGACCTCCCACCTCCCAATGTTTCCAGCCCGGGGAGAATGGCCAGTGGAACTTCCAAGTCCTGTCTGAAGCTTTTGCTCAACAAAACCTTCAGAGGTGACAGCTTTCTCTGTGGCTCATCTCAGAAAGACCTTGAGGGATCCAGAATCCAAGTCAGTCATCGAGCTTGTCCTTGGGTCTGGCCTCTCTGTATGTAGCAATAGGTTTGGCCCTCAGACCCAACCAGCCATGGTCCAGGTGGTCCTCAGTTGCCAACCAAGATTACACAGCTGGGTGGGAACAGAGCTGGCTTTGAGCCTTTCTACAAGGTCCTTGAGCACACCGTCTAACCTCCTGGCTGGCAGCCAAGCTCCTTTCTAGCCGAGGTCTGGCCACAACATGTCCTGTGCTCCTTCCCCCTCAGTGATGCCCTATGTTGTCTGGCCGAGGTAGAGAATGGGTTGGCGGGGCAAGGACCAGGCTGGGATAGGCAGGGTCGTGGATGGTCCCTGTCTGGGGTCTGAATACGTCTGCAAAACTTCAGCTCCTGCTTGCATGCCCACAGTGACGGGAACTCACTATCTGCAGAGCAACAGGGCAGTGACCCTGGGGAATCTCCTCTTTCACCTGAGCTATAGTCTGCCTGCGACCCCCTACCCTTTAGCCCTAGATCTGCCCCAAGCTTGCAGAGGCCAAGGTCCCTCTGTCACTTCTCCCAACAACCCAGGTCCAGGTCTCCCTGTAGCTTGAACCCTGTCATGGCCTTGCTGCCCATCGCTGGCCCTGCAGTGCATGCAACAGGGACCCTGAGAACCTTCCACACTCCAGTCTCCTTCCCGAAGTGGGCAATGGGCCTAGGGTCTGGGTGGGGTGGGACCCCACTCAGGCTTGTCTGAGGCTGGCAAAGGGGTGGTGCAGACTCAGGATTGAAGGTCACCCCACTGGTCTGCTGGAGAGGGACGCCCCGGAAGCCATGTTCCTGGGCCAGGGGCCAGGATGGCTGGACCTCCCGTGTGCTGAGGATGCGGGAAGCAAGTGGCAGCTCTGAGGAGCGGTGGGAGGAGCTGGGGAGATGGCTTCTCCTAGTGGGCGACCCGCCTGCTGGGCCAGTGGGTCCTGCTGGGAGGGAGTCTGAGTGCGGGTGCATGGGCCAGGGGGCAGGGACCACCCTGCGTTCTGGGTGCCCTCAGGGTGAGCCTGACCTGCTCAGGGAGACCTCAGCCTAGACCCTGAGATCTGCCCTGAGATGATCAGCTGAGGTGTGTCCCGGGTGTGGGCTGAGTGTCTCCCAGGTATGAGCTGCCTGTCCCAGGTGGGTGCTGTGCTCTCCGAGAGCCCTGCCTGCCATGTGAGCTCTGGAGCTCGGGGCGCGTAACTAGTGTCAGCTGGGTGTGAGGTGTGTGTGTTCTGCTCTGGAGCTGTGGGTCTGGTTGGGTGTCTCAGGTGTGAATGACTGTGTGCTGTGCTGTGGAGAGTGGGGTGTCCAGGGATGAACAGTGGGGGCTTTCACGTCCCCTGGCCTGGGGGCTGGGTGGCCCTCTGTGGGGTCCTGGGTGTACACCATCTCCTCCAGGTGTGAGCTGTGTATGTGGTGAGGATCCAGGGTCTCTGAGCCCCCTCCCCTCCCCTGCCTAGCTCAGCGACCACACCAGGGGCAGGAAGACAGGGTGAAACCCTAAGAAAACTCTTGAGAAACTCTGCAAAAATGCTTCCTGATGAAAAAACAGTCCTGTGGTCGGGTCTCTACAAAAAAGGGGAAGTTCTGCCAAGAGCCGGCTTGCGGCCGCCCCCTGCGGGAAATGCATAGGTGGTCGTGGTCGTCAGACGCGCCAGCAACGGGCTGGCGTGGACGTGGACCTGGACGGAGTCGGAGACGCAGCTTCCAGCCCAGGTCCAGCGGCAAGGGCTGCAGGAGGTCGGCCCGGGCCGCTCAGATCATCTTCATGTTGAATTTGCGGGCGCCTCCCTGGCCTGCAGCCGCCGCGGGCCCGTCCACCTTGCGGAAAGAGTACTCCACGGAGAAGTTGTTCTTGTGCTGCCCGCGGCCGCGGCTCCACACGAAGAGCAGCAGGAAGCAGAAGAGGACGACGCCCAGGAAGGTGATGCAGCCCATGGCGGTGGACACCAGGATGGTGGTGAGGTCCAGCGGGAAGCGCGCGGCCGCCTCCGTGTCGTTGCGGCCCTCGCCCGGGGTCCGGTTGGCGGCCGGCTCCGGC
Source organism: Camelus ferus (assembly GCF_009834535.1). Lineage (NCBI taxonomy): Eukaryota > Metazoa > Chordata > Mammalia > Artiodactyla > Camelidae > Camelus > Camelus ferus. The sequence continues at coordinate 25,895,976 of NC_045717.1, read as the reverse complement.
TGCACGCTCAGCGTGGCGAAGTAGGTGTCGTTGCCGCCCGCGTTGCTGGCCACACACGTATAGGTGCCGCTGTCCTGCGGCCGCGCGTCCCGGATCTGCAGCGTGCCACCCGGCAGCACGCGCGCCCGGCCGGCGCTGGCGGCGGTGACCGCGTGGTGCCGGGGCGTCACCCAGGCCACGGTGGGCGCCGGCTCGCCCTCGGCGCGGCACTGGAAGCGCACGTCGTCGCCCGCGGCCGCCGTGACGTGCTGCAGCCGCCGCTCGCGGATCTTGGGCTTGCGGCACACGAAGTACTCGAAGAGCACTGAGTCCGGCAGGTTGCGCAGAGCGTCGCCGCGGACCTCCGCTGGGGTGGCGCAGGCCGGCAGGCGGCCGTCGAAGTTAAGGGTCTTGCGGCGCTGCACGATCCAGAGCAGGCGACAGTCACAGGCCAGCGGGTTCCCGTCCACGCGCAGCGTCTCCAGGGTGTTGACCGAGTGGAAGGTGCTCTCTTCCAGCGTGGACAGCAGGTTGTTGGAGAGGTTGAGCAGGCGGATCTGCCGCAGCCCCAGGAAGGCCTGCGGCTCCACCACCGCCAGAAGGGCCCCGGCCAGGTGCAGCTCGCGCAGGCGCACCAGGTCGCGGAAGGACCCACGCGGCACCGTGCTGATGGGGTTGTGCGACAGGTTGAGGCAGGTGAGGTGGGCCTGGTGGCGCAGAGCGGCGGCCGGCACGGCGGTGATGTTGGTGTGGGTGACGGACAGCGAAGTCAGGTTGAGACCCCGCAGGCTGCCGGCGGCCACCTCCTCCAGCAGCGGCCAGTTGTCAATCTCCAGGTGCAGCAGGCCCGGGAGCCGCTGGAAGTTCTGGTCCTCCAGGGCGGCGATGGCCAGGTGCCGCAGCCGCAGGGCGCCCAGGCCCCGCAGGTGGCCCAGCGACTCGCCCGAGAGCGCCGTCAGGTTGCAGCGCTCCAGGGTCAACTCCTCGAGCGCTAGCAGCCCGGCGAAGGCCCGGCGCGAGATGAACACCAGGTCGTTGTCTCCCACCTCCAGCCGGCGGAGGCTGCGCAGGTCCTGGAAGGCGTAGTCCAGGAGGATGACCAGCTTGTTCTCGCTCAGGTCCAGCAGCGTGAGGTTGTCCAGGCGCGTGAAGACCCCGGGCGGGATGAGCTTGAGCAGGTTGCCGCGGAGGCGCAGCACGCGCAGGCGCGGCAGGTTGGCGAAGGCGCCTGGCTCCACGTGCGCGATCACGTTCTCGCTCAGGTCCAGCTCCTCCAGCAGCGGCAGGGCGGCCAGGTCGCCCGGGTTCAGGCAGCGGATGCGGTTGCGGCTGAGCTCCAGCAGGCGCGTCTCGGCCGGGATGCCGTCAGGCACGGCGGTCAGCCGGCGCCGCGGACAGGCCACCGCGCGCGCCTGCGCTGTGCACTCGCAGCGGGCTGGGCAGCCCCCGGCGGGGGGCGGGGCCGCGGGCAGGAGCAGGAGCTGCAGGCTCAGGACGCACAGCCAGCAGGTCATGGTGCGGAGCCTGGGCCTAAGGCCACGCCAGCATCCTCGTGGGCACCTGAAGGCGGGGGCAGCGTTAGCACCCGCATCCCGCCACCCCGCCCCGCCCTAATAGTGCACCCAAGAAGGATTTATCCAACGTAGGGCCCGCCATCCCACTCCTGGCTGTCTATCCAAGAGGACCGAGCACACACATCCACACAGAAACTCACATTGCAGTGCTCAAAGGAGCATGAGCCACAGTAATCAAAAAGTGGAAACAACCCGTGTCCATCAGCTGAAGACTGGATACACAGATATGGTCCTTCCGCACACTGGAATACTACTCGGCCATGAAAAGGAGAGAAGCCCTGACACTTGCTGCCACGTGGACAGACCCTGAGAGCACGATGCTCAGTGAGAGAAGCAGACACAGAAGGACACACAGCGTGTGAGTCCATGGATGTGAGACGTCCGGAACAGGCCAGTCCCCAGACACAGGGAGGGGGTTCCTGGCTGCCTGGAGGAGAGGGAAGGGGAGTGACAGCTAACAGGGTTCTTTTTGGGGTGATGGAATAGTCTGACATTAGTGGTGATGGTTGCACAACCTTGTAAATACACTAAAAGCCACTGAATTGTGCACTTCAAAAGGGTGAATTTGGGGGTAGAGAGTTAGATTTTGGGGCTTGGTGGTAGAGGGTGCACCAGATCCTGGATTCAATCCCCAGTGTCTCTGTTAAGGGGGAAAAATATAGTATATATGTAAATGCATAAAAATATATATGTTTATATATATACATATATAAAATTATATATTTTATATATACATATATATGGGTGAATTTTATGTTATGTGAATTTTATCTCAAAAAGAAAATTACAGGGGGGTTGAGCCAAAATAGTGGAGTAGAGAGACTCACAGCTCCCCCTCTCCCATAAGTGCACCAAGAATTTTATCTACAAACCCACTGAATCGCACAGAACAGCTACTGAACTCTGGCAGGGTCTCTCACTTCTAAACACAGGAAGGTTCTCACAAAATCCGATAACCAACGTGTTTATACTGTACAGCACGGGGAACTATATTCAATATCTTGTGGTAAGCTATGGTGAAAAAGAAAATGAAATGAACGTATGTATGTTCACATATGACTGAAGCCTTGTGCTGTACACCGGAAACTGACACAGCATTGTAAATGGACTGTACTTCAATAAAAATACATAAAAAAGACAATTACAAAAAGAAGCACTTACTGAGCTGGAGAATAACCACACAAATATCATGTAAAGATTTTTGATATCCAAACCCTCCCATTTGTAGAGTGCCTGCTGTACGCCAGGCCCTGCACACACAGAAGTGCAGGCAGAGGGCCAGCCTGCTCTCCTAGGGTCACATCCATTGAGGGGGCACAGGTGGGCTGAATGTTGCTCCTCCCCGGAGGCCTTGCCGGGCCCACCACCCATCTTCTCCTCCCTCTGTTACCCTGTTTGTCTGCATGGTCCAACCACGGGAGACTGCAGTGCATCTAAAACGCTCTTCACGCTGTCTGTCTCCTGCTGCTGGTTTGGAAACTCTCCAAGGCCTTTACCTTTGTCACCCTGACTTCAGAGCCTAGGTCTGGGCCTGAGAGATGGCACTTGCTGGATGAACATCTGTGCATCCCATAAAAATAGGCGGCAATAATTGAGGACGCACCGTGAGAGACTGTGCGGGGCTGGAGTGTGGACGGATGGTCAAGGTGACTGGGGTCGGCAGAGGGGATGACTTCAGACCAGGACAGGTGACATTTAAGCTGACACCCTGCACTGGGTTGAACTGTCTTCCCTCCAAAAGATAAATTCAAGTCCTAATCCCAGTATCTGGGAAAGGGGCCTCCTTTGGAAATAGGGTCTTTGCAGATGAGGTTACATTGGATTAGGGTGGCCCTAAATCCAATGACTGATGTCCTGGTAACAAGAGGGGAGTTTAGACTCACGCACAGATACACACAGAGGGAATAAGGCCATGTGAAGGCAGAGGCAGAGGTTGGAGCTATGCATTAAGAAGCCAAGGATTGCCGGGGCCCCAGAAACGGGGAGAGGCAGGAAGGACCCTCCCTTGGAGCCTTCAGCGGGAAGCATGGCCCTGAGATACCTTGATTCCAGGCTTCTGGCCTCCAGAACCAGGAGAAGATAAATTTCTGTTGTTTTTAAGCCACTCAGCTTGTGGTATTTTGTATTTGGCCCCAGGAAGCTAACACAGACCCAAAAGATGACCAGGAGAGGATCATAGATGTCAGGGAAAGAGGGTTCCAGACTGGAGGAACATCAGTGCAAAGGCCCTGAGGCAGGAGCAGCTGGCAAGGCTGGGAGGGGAGTGCATGGGGGTGGGGAGAGGGTGATGCATGGGAGGGGCCACGGAGGTTGGATGGTGTGGCTGGGGAGGAACAGATGCCAACGCACCTGGGCCTTTGCACCTGCGCCTTCGGAGCTGCTCTGTCTCTCCTGGAAGCCAGCTGGGCCCCCGTCCCCCATCCCCACACTCTGCTGCAGCCCAGATCTGGGGCCAGGGTGGGTGGGGTTGGGGAGGAAACCGCCAGATGGCCGCTGGAGGGAGCTGCTCCATTGGCTGGGTAGCTATTTTCAGCATCTTAGCAGCTGAAGCGCCCCCAGGCATCCCCTGACTCCCCTTGGCCCAAGCCTGCTGCCTGTTCCCTCACTGTTCCCACAGGCCTGGCTGGGCAGCGACCCAGCCTGTAGTCCTCATTGGCTGAATGCCCTTGAGGCCGGCTCCCACCTTCCTGGGCCCCTTTGGGAATTTTAGGTGAGAACTAACACACACAGCTCTGAGTAACTCTTTGCTCAACGCGAGAGGGAAATTATTCGTAAGTGGAGGTTGTACTTTGTAGATGGCATCCAGTTAAGATGAGGTCACGCTGGAGACGGGTGGGCCCTGATCCAATGACTGGCGTCCTTATAAAAGGGGAACTATGGATGCAGACACGCAGGGAGGACGGCCATGTGACGGAGGCAGAGTTTGGAGCGGTGCAGCTATGAGCCAGGGAACACCAAAGGTGCCAGTAACCAGCAGCCTCTGGAAGCAGCAAGAAAAGATCGCCCCCTCCAGTCTCTGGAGGGAGCACAGCCCTGCTGACACCTTGGCTTCGGGAGTCTGGCCTCCGGAACAGAGGGAATGAATTTGTCTGGTTTTAAGCCACCCTTTTTGTGGTATTTCTTCACGGCAGCTGCAGGATGTATCTGCAAGACCAAATGAGCATCCATGTATCCGTGAGAAAAACTCACACGTGGGAGCAGAGCGGCGTGAACAAGTGTTGCTGGAACAGCAAGAAAACTGAACTAACCTAGAAACTCATCAAGAGGGGATCAGTTGAATAAACTGTGGTCCATGCCTGCCTCAGAACACAGGGAGACATGTATGCACCAATGAAGAAAGGCAGTGGGGATGTAGTCATACGGGGGTGCTGTTCCAGAACTAACCTAAGTGCCCATCAGTGGGGGATTGGTTACATAAACTGGTCCATGCCTGCTGTGGGGTCGAAGAGACTCACTCATACTCAGCAGAGGGAGAAAGCTGAGGTCCATGTACATGGAGGAAAAATGAACTAACCTAAGTGCCCATCAACAGGGGTTCCAAGAAGCCACAGTCCACGGTTATTGTGGAACTGGGGAGATTCGAAGGTGCCCGCGAGGAAAGATGGCTGACTGTAGCCACGTGAGAGGTCAGTTGTTGGGGGCAGTCAAGGCTGCCAAACAAGCACAGGCAGCATAATCCTATTCACGGCAAAATAAAATGAAGCATGGAGCTGAATTCCAGATTTCAGGGGGCACATGAGCACAGGTGCAGGTGTCCCTGAACCGCCTGGGAATTCACACGCCTCGCGGAACAGCGCTGTGAGCAGCGGGAGAGGGCTGAGAGTGCTGGTCACACCACGAGGGAACTGGGGCACCCCGGGTCTCCAGGGGGGTCACGGGTCTCGGCTCCCTGCCCCAGGCTGGGGGACCTAGTGGGGAGACAGAGGGAGCAGGTCAGAGCCATCTGGTTGTGTCTTCTCCTAGCAGCTGGCCTTAATCTCAACCTAGGCACTGCAATGAACATAATCCTTCCCTGAGGCCAACTCCCTTCTGAGGCTGTTTTTCTAGGTCATTCTCTCCACATTGTTGCCTTGGACAGCACGTGGAGAGGCTGTGTCCCAGGAGGGGCCAGGGAGCTAGGACTGATGGTCCCCTGTTCCGCTGCCCATATCATGCCTCGAGCAACTTCCTACCCTCAGCCAGCTCTGAGGCCACTCCCAGGTCCCTGTCTCAGCCTGTGCCACTCCCTGTGGTCAAGGGGTAACTGCCCCTCACCCAGGGATGGGGGATGGCTCCTCAGCAACCTGCTTTGGAGGAGCCAGCCCCACCCTGAGCAGCTCTGCCCCAGGAAGGAAACAGCTGGGACTGTTCAGCCCCCAATGGACTCCTTATGGGGGCGAGCTGCCCAATTTGTTCTTTCTGCAGGAGAGAATTTCCCACTGCCTCCCCTCCTCCCTCTCTCCCCCTCACTCACTCTGTTCCAGCCACACAGGCCTCCTGGCTCTTCTTCCAACAAACCAGGCCTGGTCCTGCCCCAGGACCTTTGCACAGGCTGTGCAATATCCAGACCACTGCTGCTGCATGGCTCTCTCCCTGACTTTACTTGGGTCTCACCCCCAATGTCACTTCCTCTCTGCACTAAAGTCCCCCACCCTCATCTCTCTGAAATGCCATTTAACCCTCTTTCAAAGCTGGTATCTCTTCCTAGACTAGAAACACCATGATCAGAATGGCAAACATGCTACAGCCCCTGCTCTGGGCCAGCCCTGAGCTAAGGACAACCTCATGGAGGGGCTCCCATTGTCACCCCCATTTTACAGAGGGGAACACTGAGGCTCAAAGCAACTTCAGTCACCTGCTCAGTTTCACACAGCACATCAGAGGTGGGAGGGGACAGTCTCAGGTGAAGTTGGGGGGTCCTTAACCCGTAACACTAGTTAATCCATCCTTTTTTTTAAGGGTGAGGAGAAGGTCCTGGCAGGTCATCCAGCTAGGATTTAAAACACGGTCTGTTTCTGCTGGGCCTGTTTTTATCGTTGCCTGCGGAGATCCTGTAACGCTGGTTTCCCCTCACTGGTTGATATCCGTCAGTCAGTCAACAAACATCTACCGTGCTGGGCATTTTCCAGGTGCTGAGGACACAGAGCACATGAGACAAAGAGGTCAGTCTTCCTGAAGCTGACAAATACCAAAGGAGGTAAATACAGACGCTCCCTCCTTGGGCAGACAAGTTAAGTGAAGGAAAATAAATCCAGGGAGAGCGCAGTGGGGAGGTGTTGAGGGGGCTGCAATGATCTCATTTGCTGAGCAAGGGACAAAGACTTGGGGAGGGAGGAAAGGAGCCTGGCTGGCGGGGGCGGCGGGGCCACAGCCCAGGGGAGGGCGCTGCAGAGAGAGGAAGGTGGGCTTCTTACAAACTTTACATTTTTTTTTTAAGTTGGAAAGAATTTTTTAAAAATTGTCACAGAAGGTGGCTAAAAGCAACATCAGAAGGGAAGTACTCAAGGGACGGGAGGTCGGATGGCCAGGGCACAGCTGCTGTGATACAGCCGCAGAAGGGTTGGCGCAGGCCTCAGTTCTGACACGCTGTGTGACCTCCGATGAAAACCATGCCCTCTCTGGCCCTCGTCTGTCAAAGGGAGCGAGACCTGGGGCGTCCTAGGAGATCTTGCGCTATAATTGCTCCCGGGATGAGAAGACTGCTGGCCCTTGGTGCCCAGCGGGGCCGCTCCTCTGCCCGCGTGGCCCTGTCATCTCCCCTGCGGGGGCGGGGAGACTCGCAGCTGGGCTGGCGCGTCTGACGCCTCCTCCTCGGGTTCTGGCCCCAGTGCTGCACTGGTTCTTGGCGAGGGAGCTGTGGGGACTTCACTCTGCCTCCTGGAGCCCATTCACTTGCTCTCCTGGACGCTGGCCATGCTAGGAAGCAGGAAACTAGCAGGAGGGTGGTCTTGGTGGAGGGCTGGGGTGTCCTGAGCCGAGATGAGAGGCCCAGGTGCCCCTCCATCCCTGCCACTCTCAGACGATGGAGTGCTGGGCGCCCTGAGCAAGTAAGTCACCCTTTCTGGGCTTGTTTCCTTGCCCAGAGGCCGGGGCGTTGCAGTGGGGTCAGAAGACCAGGACCCTGGGTCTCGATTAGGGTGGGGGTCTGGACTCTGGTCCTGCCCCTGCAGCTCCGTTTTTAGGGCGTCGGGTCCATTTCCTGAAAGGCAGCCGCGTGGAAGGGTGATGTTGGTTCTACGCCTTTACCGTCCCTTCCCTCCTCCTTGCGGCTGTGGCCTTGGGGGAGGTGACACCCACAGGTCCATCAAGGTCCCCACTCGCCCTCCAGACCGTCCCCGCCTCCCCAGGGACCTGCCACCCGCCTGGAGCCTCGCCCTCGTCTGCCAGGACTAAATGGGGAAGGGGGACATCTGTTCGCTGATGGCTCCTGATCCTGTTTCTCTCCCGAGCTCCAGCCCTGGGGACCCAGCCGCATCCCTGCCGTCTCCAGGAAGCCCTGCAGTGTCCCAACCTCATCCCCTGCCGCCGGGGGCCGTCCCTGCCCCACCCCCCACCCCCCACCCCTGCCAGTGGCTCCGGCTCACCCCCCAGCCAGTCTGTCACCAGGAGCTGTCACTCCACCTCCAAATGTATCCCAGACCCACCTCACTCCCCGTCTCCTGCCCCCAGCAGGCTCCCACCAACCACTCCAAACCCCTCTCCTGCCAGCATAGGTCCCAGCTCACACCCTGGCAGTCCACACAGCTCTGCCTCCTTCTGGCCTCAGTGTTCCCACCTGCAGGATGGGACTGGGGTTGGATGAGGGTCCCTTGGCACCGCTGACGTTTGGGGCTAGATCACTCTCTGTGGGGGGCCATCCTGGGCACTGTGGGGTGTGGAAGCAGCCTCCTCGGCCCCCCACTTGATGCCAGAGGCACCCCTAGTCGTGTGACAACCACAGACGTCCCAGGACATTGCCCAGTGTCCCCTGGAGGGCAGGATTGCCGGAAAGAGAAATCTTGCAGAGGATGCTGAGGCACACAGCAGGCATCCAGCTGATGCCCCAGGAGGAAACAGGCTGATTATCAGCCTGTGTTACAGATGGGAAAGCAGATGGCCCAGAGAGGGCAAGTGGTTTGCCTGGGGCCACCCGGCAGGTAAGAAGGACATGTAAGACTCAAACCCAGGGCTCCATACCCTGGTCTCCCAGGGCTCTCCCAGAGTCGGGGCGTGGGGAGCCCATCCCCCACCAGCTCTGCAGACCTGGGAGCCTGCCTGGAGCCAGCTGGGCAGGACTGGGGGGCCCCAGAGCTGTCCTTGCAGAGTGGGGCTCCCTTCTCCCACACCACAGAAGCTTCGGGGTCAGCGAGCACGTGGCTCGTGGACGAGGCTGGAGGAGGCCCGGGGACCAGCCTGGCCCTTCTGGGGCTGCAGGTGGCAGAACAACTCTTTGCTACGTGGGCTGAGCGCTGCCCATGCCGAGCCTGGGGCGGACTGGACCCCCTGACACCCGGACCCCTGCAGAGCCAGGCCCTCCTCCACCCCCATTTTCCAGGAGCCACGGGGCTGGTGGCCGAGAGTCTTCCCATCTCTTCTCCTCAGTGAGGGGCAAATCCCACGGAAGCAGGGCTGTCCTTGCCTTGGTCCATTCCCCACGGACACAGCCTCACTACTGTGCTCGACAAGCGGTGGCCATGAGAGCTTCGCAGGGGGCAGCCAAGGTCACTGTGGGCGGGAGGCAGGGCCCGGCCCACGTGCAGACGGCCCGCTCCGTGGCCACACCCGGGCCTCCATCTCCCCCTCTAAACCCCGGTGGGCCAGGCCCTGGGCGGGTGCTGGGGACACAGCGGCCCCCAGCCTTCCCAGGCATAGGTTTTCCCATTTCAAGTGTCCAAGTGCTTATTTAGTACTTTCACAGATATGTGCAACCATCACCTGTGTCTAATTCCAGAACATTCCATCACCCCTAGAAGAAGCTCATCCCCATGAGCAGTCACCTCTCCCCCTCCCAGCCCCTGACAGCCAGGAGCCCCCTCCCTGTGTCTGGGGACTGGCCTGTTCTGGACGCCTCACGTCCGCGGACTCACACGCCAGGTGTCCTTCTGTGTCTGCTTCTCTCCCTGAGCGTCGTGTTCAGTGGCGGGCAAGCAGCTAAGACACGCAAACACATTCGCGAAGTAGATGGTTTGGGAAGAGCAGGGGTCTGTTATGGTCTGATGCTTTTTCTGGCGTGGCTGGGAGGGCCTGTCTGCAGGAGCGGGCCAGCCGGAATTCCGGGAAACAGAGTTCTGAGTGCAGGGACGCGCCGGGGCAAAGGCCCTGGGGTGGGGAGAAGTTGGTGCTTGGAGGACAGAAAGAGGGGATGCTGGAGGCTCAGGGTGCATCTGAGTTTAGGGCTGGGAGTTGGGGTTGGCAAGCGCGGAACCACGCGGGGCGTTGAATCCACAGTGAGGTGTCTGGACTTGATTCTGAGAGCGACACGGAGCCACAGGGGGTTCTGAGCACAAGTGTGACGTGTCTGGGTTGGAGTTTGAAGGTGCGTCCGGTTCTGTGTGGTCTGACCCTGTCACCCTACATCACCTGAGCCTGGAAAGTCTCGTCTCCTGCCTGGGCAGCGCTGCTGCGAGGGCGGGGACCACGCTTGTCCTCTCCCCAGCCCCCAGCCAGCAACATGCAGAGCTGGGCGCTCCAAGGGCCCAAGAACATCCAGTAAATGCACAGAGGATCAGCGAACCTCCGGCACCGGGACAAGAACCCCCGGTCCCCATCGGAGCCTGCCCCGACCGCCTGGGAGAGACTTTTAATGCCCTGAGCCTCAGTTTTCTCTTGTGCGAAAGGGACGCACATGACTAACCACCACCTTCGCCGGCTGATGGCGGGGGTGGGGGGCACTTGAGAAGTCAGCAAGAAGGTACTTGATCAACCGGGATCTTTCCTGAAAACTCTCTGCTGGGTGTGGGCTGGGGTCAGGTGCCCTGAGGCGCAGGCCTTGTTCTGCTTTCAGCCAAGTCTTTCCCTCATTCATTCATTCATTCATTTATTCATTCATGCAACAAGCACTGAATGGGCACAGTCTGCGCACCAGGCTCTGTTCTAGTTCTTGAAGGAAACAGCTTTGAACAACACAGACAGGATCCCTGCCTTTCATCCAGGATGATACACACAAGAAAGGGTAAAACAGAGGCCATGTGTGGGCAGTGGAGGAAAATGACAGGGAAGGTGCGGTCTGCCGTCAGCAGAACGAAGGCCCCTCCAAAGATGCCCACTTCCTGGTCCTTGGAATCTGAGATGTTTCTTTATGTGGCAAAGCGGGGTGAAATTAAGGATACTGATCAGTTCACCCTGCGATGGGGGTGACCCTGGATTCCTGGGGGCCCCGTGCCATCACAGGGTCCTCATCAGAGGGAGGCGGGAGGTCAGAGTCAGAGAGAGACGGGGGATGCTGCGCTGCTGGCGGTGAGGATGGAGGGCGGGCCGCGAGCCAGGGATGCGGCGCCTCTCGAAGCTGGAAGAGGCAGGAGCCGATTCTCCCTGGAGCCTCCAGAGGGACCAGCCCTGCCCACACCTGGATTTTAGCCCTGAGAGGCCGAGTCAGACTCCTGACTCCAGGACCGTGAGAGGATCCATGTGTGTGGTTTGAAGCATTAGGTTTGTGGCTGCGGCCCAGGGACACTCATGCAGGGTCTTTGCAGTCTTGAAGAATGGTGGGTTGAGGCCTCCAAGGGGTTGTGTGCCTGCTCTGGGGGCTGGACAGGAGAAGGGGCCTAGCTCCCCGCAGGAGCAGCGTCAGCTGCAGTGCAGGGACCTACCTAGGGGAGGAGCCCAAAATCTGTCTGTCCAGGCAGGACCTGAGAAATGAGACCCACCCGCACTTGGCCCCAAGTAATCCTGGATTAATATGCCACGAAGCTTTTAACCTGAGACGGGCTGGGGCTGCCTGGGCCCCTCCCCTTGAGCAGAGCAATCCAGCCCTGTGGACACAGCCAGGTAGCTAGGTCCCTTGTTCCCTCCTGGCCAGGGCCCCATCTCCTCCCAACTCATCTATTCTGAGCAAGCTTTCCCCTCCTCAGGCCACAGTGGACATGTCCTCCCGTCCCCTCCCAGGCCAGGGGGTGCTGCACACACCCCTGGGCAAAGTGAGCCAGGTCCCCCCCCAGGCAGCTGGCCCCTCTGTCCTCAGGCCACCCCTCCCTCTTCCCCCAACCACAAGTGGGGCTGGAGGGAGCAGGGGGTGGGCTTCGGCAGGCCCTCGAAGTATCCCCCATTCAGGCTTCTGGACAGACTTGGGCAGCGGTGCCAGGCCCCATGCAGGGCCCGGCCCTCTGAGGCCTGCTTTCGGGGACACACTACCCACCTCTTCAGGATTCGTGTGGCCTGCGTCCTAGATCCAGGCCCTCCTGGGACTTTCATCCACGACAATTCATTAAGCCCTAATTAGCCTCCGTCTGCCGTTAGTCCCTGTTAACCCTTCGGGGGGCTGGGGGCCTCCTGACCCACTTTGCCTGCCAGCCTGTGCAGGGGGAGCTGTTGACTGTCCTCTGCAGCTGAGGCCTGCGATCTGGAACCACGTTTTGAACACCCGGTATATACCATGGCCATTCAGCTACTAGCCCAGCCCAGCCCTGAGGGTGGAAAGGATGAAGCCCTCAGAGAAAAGGAGACTGAGGGTCAGAGTGGTCTCCAGCTCACCTGACATCACTCAGCTTGAGAGTCAGTATCTGAACCTTTCCACTGAATCCCAGAACCCTACTGGAGGGCGGACAGAGGGCAGGATTGACACGTGGTGGTGGGCGGCACACCCAGGCCCACCTGGGACAAGCTTTGCTTTGAGAGTTCTCCCAGAGGCTCTCTGGCTCTCTACCTGGTGACTAGGTGGTGACTCAGGGGCGCCCAAGAATGACAGCATTGTGGGAAGAAAAATCAAGCTGCTGCCTCAGATCTGCTTTATATTCCCACTCAGCGAGGCACCTTTGGATCCCGGGCAAAACGTGGGGGTGGCTAGGAGCTGCCACCTCCATTCTACAGGTGAGCACACTGAGGCTGAGCGGGTGCAGTGGTGCTGCTGTGGTGATGGTAAGGGTGCTCGTGGGCGCCCCACATTAATGGAGCATCTATCTCACAGCAGCACCAGGCGGGGTGGGGGGCGCAAGGCACCTCAATTTATTGTAGCCCGTGTTGATGTCCATTTCCAGACTGGAGCTCAGAGAGGGGCTGTCCTCTGATGGAAGCCACCAGCTGGAACAGGGAACAGAGAAGCAGGCCCAGGAGGGCTTCTGAGCCCTTCTGAGTACCCCCTCTCACAGTTGGATGGCCCCTTCCTGTCACTCCACGTCATCCAGGTAGATTAGAGGAGCTGCACCTGCGGGAGAAGCCTGCAGGGTGGGCCCACGGGGAGCTCAGATCCTGTCTCAGATGGCCGGAGCGCCAGCTCAGAGGGCAATGGAGCCAGGCGGTGCACTCATAGCCCGATGACCCCGACCTCTCCCCGCCAGCCTGCACCTGTTTTCCACCAGCCTCATCCACAGAAACCCTGTGTCCTCCACCTCCAGGCACTCACACACCATACCCTTCCCAGCCTCCACACCTCCTCCAGGGAGCCCTCCTGGGTTGCTGTCCCTGAAAGCTCCCCCCTCCCATCAAGCCCCAGATGGTCCCTCTGTCTGCTGCCATGCTGCAGCAGACACCCCCCCTCCCCGCGCCCCCGCTAGAAGCAAGAGGTTCTCAACCATCTCTGGGCAAACATGGATTCACTGAGGACTGCTTGTTAAAAATGCAGGTTCCAGGTCACAAAACCCCAATAGTTCTGATTCCTCAGAACTGGGGGACTGGGGTGCCTGTGTCCTTAGTGCCTGGGGCACATGTTTAAGAAAACCACTTATAAGGCGGTCTCGAAAGTAAGGACCCTCACCCTATCCCTAACCCTGCACCCAGATCAAGGTACAAGGCGATGTCCCCTAGCCCCAACTTGTTGAATGGGGCTCAGTGGCCTCCCAAGCCAGGCCCCAGAGGCCCTGGGGGGGCGCCCAGGCCCAGGCTCGGGGACAGAGAGAAGCCCTCGCCCTGCCCTTGCTGCTTGGACAGAGGCCCACAGTGCAGGGGGCTCAGCCCTGCGCCCCCAAATCCCTCCCACCCAGCTGAGCTGTCCCCAGCCCCAGGGATGCAGCAGGTCCTGCTGTGAACCCCAAATGCTTTCTTTGCCTTCCTCAGCATCCCCTAGGCTAGACTAGACCCCTCTGGAGGGAAGGACAGGAAGGCGCAGGGCCAAAGCTGCCATCACGACGGCCCTCGACCCCCAGACCCAGCCAGTGCCCCTCCTTCCCCCTCTCCCGAGGGGGTTGCATTCCCCCAGGTGTCCTCACTGCCTCCAGAGAGACGCCTACCTGGCTCCCCACTCCTCGGCGCCCCAGGGGAGGGTCGGGGCGACCCCAGCATGGGGAGTGGCCCTCCGAAGTTTCCAGGGGGAGCTCTGGGGGCCTGGCGAGGAGCAGCAATGCGCCCGGGAGGGGTGCGCAGGGAGAGTGTCCCCCGGGCGAGGAGAGGGGGCGCGGGAGGGGGCTGCGGGGCGCAGGCGGAGCGGGGTCGCCCGGCCCGGCGCGGCCACTCACCTGGGCGGCTCCGCCGCGGACACGGCGCGGGCTGCGGAGGGGGGCCGCCCGGAGCCGACACGAGCCGCCGCCGCCTACCGGGTCCGCCGTGCGCGCCCCTGCCGGCGCGTGCCCGCCGCCGCCCTCCCCGGCGCGCGGGGCTGCGCTCGGCCGTGCGCGCGGCTCGCCGGCCGGGGTGCGCGGCGCCGGGGCCGCAGGTGTGCGGGGCTGCGGGGCGCCAGGACACGTGCGCGCAGGTGCCGGGCCGCGCGCCAGGGCGGCGGGGCCAAGCGCGGGGAGCGCCTGCCGCTCCGGGTGCACCCACCCGCGCCGGCGAGAGTGAGGCCCCCGGGGGCGGAGGCCTCGGCGGGCCTGCAGAGGCTGCGGTGCAAGAAACGCAGGGCTCTCCATCTGTGCTCCTCTGGGACCTGTCCCCTCCTCACTGCCCCGAGTCCAGGCTGCCACCACCTGGTACCTGGACACCTGGACACCTGCCCCAGCCTCTTCAGCTCCAGCCAGCGCTCCAGGCCCATTCCACCCCCCAGCCAGAGGATGCTTGACCACTGGCCTCCAGAACCCACAATGGCTCCCTATTGCCCTCTGGATCATCTAAACTCGGTGTGTGTTTCTGGATCTTCCCTACCCACGCCTTCCTCCCACCCGCGGCCTCACTCCTCCCCAAGGAGGCCTCCTTGCTCCTCTTCACACGGGCCAGGTTCCTGGCAGCCTCAGCCTTTCCCCTTCCTTTTCCCTCTCCCTGGAATGCCTTTCCCTTCGTCCTTCCTTGGCCAGTCTGTACTTACGTGTGTTTATCTGCCCGGCAGGCTGCAGCACGCAGAGCAGTTGGCGGGCATTCGTGGGGACTGACTCTTTCTCTTACATACTGTGGTGGTTTGGGGGGCCCTGGGCACCCCATGCTTGGGAACCTCAAGTTGGAGGGGGCTTGCCTCATCTGATAAAAGATGTCTTGGCGGAGCAGATGTCCTAGAATCACAAAATAGGGGTGAAGGGTCCCTATTCCCGACTGCTGGGCTGGAACACCGTGGTTCCTGAGGGGAAACAAGTTGGGGCAGAAACAAGACCAGGAGTGGGGTGTCCTGAGCCACCAGGACAGGGTCTGCCTGGCATCAGCCCCATTTAGGGAGCTCACACTATGGAGTCTGGGATGTTACTTCAGTGTAGGGGGCACGGGGCAGAGGACAGTGGCGGGGGGACCCTCCATTAAGACCCCCCACCCCCACAATCATGCTTGTAACACCAGCAAGATTACCCAGTGCTTACTGTGTGCTGGGTCTGTTTCAGACTCTGGCCCTCTTGTGCCTGCTGCAGCCTCACTGTTACAGGTGGACAATTTATTATTCCCATTTCACAGACCAGCAAATTGAGGCTCAGCAATGCCCTTGGTCCCCAGAGAGGGGCTCAAGGTAGTCCTGGCTGCCCTGAGGGCCGGGTTGTAACTGTGCACAATCCCACCCCCCAGACTTCCTGCCCGCTGCACCCTCGCAGCTGCTTCCCTGGTGGCTGGACATCAGCTCAGCCACCTGTGACTCAAGCAGGCTCCATTCCCAGACTGTCGCGTTGGCCGGAGGCCCGGAAACCGCATCCCGGGAGGCTGCAGGCCAGGTCTCACGGGACAAGCGGAAGGACCCCTCCCTGGCCTGCGGAGGTCCAGGAGGAGGCTGTGGGCTCCCCTTCCTCCTGGGTCCCCAAACCCCCAGGCCGACCCAGTGCCCACACAGAGATGTCACTGTTGTGGAGACGGTGTGACCTCAGGGCAGTGGCGAGGGGGCGCTGACCGACTCGGTGGCCAGGATTTGAACCTAGGTCCTGTCCCTTACTGGCTGTGGGACTGACTGTGTGTTAGTTTCCACATCTGTAAAATGGGGACCTGAACAGCACCCATCTTCCAGGGCCACAGAGACTCCACTCAATGACACAAGGGGACAGCAGGACACTCAGTGGTTCTGCCCAGCTTGTGGCTGTTGCTCTGGAAGCCTGGCAGAAGGGCAGGGTGAGGCCTCGGGCACTGCCCGCCTCAGGACCTTTGCACAGCTTTTCTACTTGCACCCTTCCCCCAGACCTCAGCCTGGCTCACCCCTTCCTGACTCATGCCCCTCCCGGACTCCTCGGCATTCTCCCCAGTTCAGACACTGTGTAATTTACCGATTTATTCTGTTTATCACAGGCCCTGCCTTCTTTCCTGCTGCATCCCAGTAGACGCACAGGAGGCACCCAGTAAATACTGCCTGAATGAACAAATGATCCAGTAGCTTTGAGGCAGTAGGTTTTGCCCCCGGAGGTGGGTTTCTGGGGGTCTGAGTGGGGCAGTGGTCCCTGGCTTCCATCGCAGTGTCTGTCACTCCCTGAAACTCCTGTCTTGTCTTCTCTCTGTCCTTAGCCTGTATCTCCCTGCCCCCCCATCCCAAGAGGGAGCCCGTTGAGGGTAGAGGCCACACCTGTCTTGCTCACCACAGTGTCCTGGAGCACATAGTAGGTCCTCAGCAACATGGCTAGAATGTACGCACAGGCATTGCGTTCCATTGCATTTAGTAGAGGGAGGGAGGTGGGCTCAGCCTCTGGGTGGCCCCCCGGGCCCAGCGTCCCCAGTGGGAAGCTGCTGTGGGGACCGAGGGGAGTGTGGAAAGGGGGTGCAGCCAGGGGTTCCAGCTTCCCAGGTGGTGGGATGGCAGTGCCTGGTTGCCAAGGTTATGGCCACCTGTGATGGGGTTGTTGCTGTGGAGATGAACCCCCTGGGAAGAGAGGACAGCTCTAGATGGGGGAGCTGTGGGCAGGGTGGGGGCTGGAAGGTGGCTGCCACCTGCCGGGGTCAGGGGGAGCACTCTGGGTGGGGGTGCGGCTGGGCCATGGCTCTCCCATTCCTGCACCCTCGTGCCTGGGAAAGCCAGCAGGAACCCTTAGGTGGCAGTAATTATTTCTCAAATTAAAAACCCTTATTTTCTCGCCTTCTCTCTCTGGACTGATGGACGGGGCCAGGGGAGAGAGGCTGTGGGGCAGGTGGCCTGGGAGCCTCAGGTGTGGCCCCAGACAAGTGGCTCCCTCTTGTGGTGGGAGCAGAGTCCTGGGTTCCTGGCCAGCATGAGAGCAGAGGGATTGAGGCCCTGGGGCTATGCCCGGTCCCCGCTGGGTGACCTTAAGCTAATGACCTAACCTCTCTGGGCCCCAGTAGCCTCAGCTGGTATGTGGGAATCATAACAGCCAGTCCCTCTAGGCGGCTGGGAGGAAGACGGGGACCTGTGCTACTTACGAGACTGTCCGCTCTGCGTGCACAGCCAGGAAGGGTTTACTGAGCCAGCATTTCCTCAGGCTGTGTGTGGGGATGCCGGGACCCCACAGGCAGCTCCCACCACACAAAGGGCCCAAAAGCTAGACTGCAAGGCAGACATCACAGGGTGAGCTCTGAGGGCCACAGAGGGTGGAAGGGGCCCGCCTGGGGCAGAGGGCCTAGAGGGCTGCCTGGACGTGACATCCGGGCCTTGGCGGCCGTATTGTGTGTCCAAACAGGGGCCTGGAACTGCCATTAGCCCATTGTGCAAGGTGGCCCTAGATGACAGCCCCCCGGTCCCAGGTTACTGTAGGTCTCTGATATGATTGTGATAAACAGGCACCGCCACGCACCCCTGCCTCCCCGTGTGCGCCCTGTGGAGCTCACAAAAAACCCCGCTCTTTGTATTATGGAATTGACCGATCTAGCTGTAGCCTAGGGACCCCACAGCACTCCGCCCTCAGGCCCTAACAAAGGCACCAGCCCCAAGTCCCATGAGCAGTCTCTGCCTGCCCCTGCCTTGATGTCCCCGTGTGGCCCCCCCAACGCATGCCGTGATCCTCCCCTAGAGACTGTGAGTAACAGACTTCTCTGTTTCAATTCCCTCGTAATCTTTGGTTGAACTGAGGCTGACCCTCAAACCCTGCACCCCCAGGTTTCCACCGAACCACCACTGATTTAACAAAGTCACAAGGAGAGAGTATGCTTGCAGAGCCTCGAGCATGGAGCAAGAAGTGAAGATGGAAAAGGCACTCTGACTTTATCTGAAGGGAAGCTGGGAGCCATAGAGTGTTCTAGAGAGGGAGCATGAGGATTGGGTTTGTGTGGCCCTGTCCCCCCAAGCAAGTTCTGGGTTCAGAGTTTAAAAAAACATTAAAAAAAAAAATCTCTCCTCTGATACACGTAGAAATGAATAGACCCCAGCAGATCCCAAGGGAACCCTGTACTTATGTTAGCTTTTGATTATGGACATTTTCAAACACAAGCAAAAGCTGAGAGAATCCTGCAAGGAACACAACCCCAGGGACCTGTCACTAACGTGTGGTCCTTCTGGTGTCATCAGGACCCTCCCCACCCCCCAAACAGACTATGTCACCAGCACATCTCTGACACTGTATCCATAAATCCAGGCGTAAATATTTGTATCTCTAAAACACAAGATCTTAAATAACCCACAACTCCTTTATCATTCTTTAAAAAAAATTGACAGTAACTCCTGATTATTCTCAAACGTCCAGCCAGGGCACAATTTCCCTGATTGTCTTGTAAATTTTTTTTTCCCACACTTTGTTCAAATCAGGATCCAGATCAAAGCCATTCATTGCAGTTGGCTGATACCTCTTTTCACGTATAAGTTCTCTCTCTCTCTCTCTCTCTCTCTCTCTCTCTCTCTGTTTCTCCTAACAATGTGTTTGTGGAAGAAACTAGTACCTTTTGGATTTGGCTGATCATTCAGCTCCCACAGTTCACCCCCCGTGCCTGGTACCCACGGGGTACCTGGCATTTCACCTGGGCTACAGGGCTGAGACGGTCGCAGCCCCTGACCTGATGGAAACTAGACGGATTGGGGGTGGGTGGACGTGTAAGTGAGCAGGACCCTATGAGGCCTTCCTGGCACAGACCCCCTGCCCAGTATTCTCTGCTGCAGCTCCTCTCTGAATTACCTGGATAACTCTTTCATGCATATTTCTTCAGTTTTTCAGATGCTAAAAACCACCACCAAATGGAAGAAATTAACTACTTGATCATAAGCACGTGGCCCCCAGACCTCCTGATGGCTAAGGATTTGAGCACCATCAAACAATCAGAGAAGTGTGCACAGCAGATCACTGACCCTGGCTGCCCCTCCCACAGCAGGCCTTTAAAAATGCCCAGCAGAAGCCCTTCAGGGGGTTCAGGGTTTTAGGAGCGTGCATTACCATTTCTCCTTGCTCTGCCCAGAAGTAAAACTTTCTCGCTCCAAATTCCCATGTTTTGGTGCTTTTTGGCCTCACCGTGCATCAGGCACATGAACTTGTGTCCGGCGACAGGCAGAAAACACAGAAATACCCAGCCGTGTAAGATAAGTGCGGATGATGGCTAAGGATCAAACTCGCTGCCATGGATAAAACTGCAGCTGTGGTAATCAGGAAGGGGGCTGTTTGGGAAGGAGGGTCAGGGAAAGTCTTCGATCGAGTGATGGCCTGGAGGAAGCGAGGGATGAGGCTTGTGAGAGGCAACATTGTTCAGGAGCACAGATAGTACATGCAAAGGCCCTGGGGCAGGAGCAAGCCCAATGCGCTCTAGGGCTGGCAGGGAGGCCACTGTGTTGTGAAGTGGAGTGAACGCCACAGAGAAGAGAAGGGAGGCGAGGGCAGACATAGGGACAGGTGAGATCCTGCGCACCTGGAGGACCCAGGAGTTCAGATTTTGTCTGGACATGATGGGAAGACACTGGAGAGTTTAAGTACAGGGTGTGTATGTGTGTGTGACGTGGTCCGATCTGACCTGCTGCTGGAAGTGGGAGAATTTGAAGAGACGCAGGGAGATGAGAGGAGGCAGGTACCACTGTGATCCAGGTAGGGGCTGCTGGGGCCTGAATCACAGCAAGAATTTTCAGCAAGTAATTGTAATTCAGTAAGTAATTATTGCAGCAGGAACCAGTTTCAGATTTTGCAAATAGAGACCATTTTAGTTCTTCTTCTCCAACGTTTATCACTGATTCCGTTTTCCTATCTTATTACACTGTTTAGGCCCTCAAGTGCAAAGTTCAAGGCTGCCGTGGCCATCCTTGCCTTGCTCCTGGTCTTAGGTGGCAAGCACCCAGTGTGCCACCGTTCACAGTGTTGTTGGCTGTCAGGGTTTCACAGGTGGCCTTTATCAGGTTGAGGAAACCCTTCTATTTCTAGTTGCCCAGATTTTAATCCGAATGGTTGTTGAATTTTGTCAGATGCCTCTGCTGCTAATATGACATGACCATGTGGTTTTTCTCCTTTATTCTGTCAACGTGGTGAATGACACTGATGGATATTCCAGTGTGACGTCAACCTTGTGCTCCTGGCACAGACCCCCAGGGCAGTCACAGCGTACCGCCCTTGGTGTAGGCAGCTGGATCCAGTCTGCTGGTGCTTTTGTTAGGGATGCTTGCAACTGCAGTCATGAGAGATGTGGGCCAGTGGTTTTCCTTTCCTGCTGTACCTTTGACATGTTTTGCTGATGCTGCCCTCACACAGTAGGTGGGGCATATTCCTCCCTCCTCTGGTTTCTGAGTTTGGGTTGGTGTTAAGTAGCCAGTTTGTTTATTAAATGCGTCAGGCTAAGTTCTGAAGTAGAGCTGTTGGCAAGTGCATGCAGGGAGTTCAAGGGCGACCTCAGGGCTTCGGACCTGCGCAAGAGGGCTCGCTGTGGGGACTGAGTCCCGGATGAGGAAGGCTTGGGGGTGGCAGGCAGAAGCGGGCCATCAGCTTGGGCACGTTAATTTGGGGGTTCCTCTAAGACACGCAGTGGTGTGGATCTGGTGCTTTGGGGGAGACGGGGGCAGGGGAGGGGAACTCAGAATTTCTCAGCGATGAGGGTGGGGCCCAAGCTATGCCGCCTGTATCTCAGGCTCCTGGTCGCCAGCCCCCTCCCCGCCCCCTCCTGTCGGACCTCCTGATGGACAGGCCAGGAATGTTTCTGCCTGGGCTCTTCATTCCTGGATGAGGCCTGACCTCTGCTGGCTCCCGTCAGCATGGCTGGGGACAGGGTGGGCGCTGGTGGGGGTGACTCAAGGTGGTGACCTTGGCCCTGAACACAGGCGGAAAGCATGGGAAGACAGGGAGGCCAGAATGCACTGTCAGCAGAGCACGTTTATCGAGTGTCAGAGCCCGCCCCCATGATGCTCCAGGTCTGATGGGAGAGGCGGGGGTGGGGGCCTGTTCCTGCAGAGTGGGGGCAGGCTTGGAGCTGGGGAGGAAGCAGGAAGCAGGAGGGCCAGGCCTGCGGGGCCACCCTTACTCTCACCCTGGGCCAGCCTGAGCTGGAAACAACAGCCCCAGGGATCCAGGTGCCACCCCCCCACCCCCCCCACCCCTGATTGCGAAGTTTCCCCGGTGAGAAAAGCCTCTTCCTTTTACATCCACGTCCACATCTGAGTCCAAGTGGAACTGGATTCCTCTCCCGCCTCGCTGGTCAGGAGATCTGGAGACGGACATCCCTGTGCCGGTCGCCATAGGGGAGCACAGGGCTCTGCGGCATTGCGGAGGCTGGTCCTCCAAGGTGGAGTGAAGGCTCCCCGGGGCTGTGGGTGGCAGGACCCGACCTGGCCAAGAGAGCAGGGGCCTGCTGTCTCTCAGCTCCTGGGGCCATGTGGGTAGATGGCTCCTTCCCCTCTCTGTTTGCCCCAACCCCTGCATGTGACCCCGCCCAGCTAGCTTTGGGGCTCAGTTTCTGCTCCCATGAGACAGGCTTTAGAGCACAGGATGGGTGTGGGGGGCAGACAGTGCTGGAGGCAGCCCACCCCTTGGGTTAGGGTCCTGGCTGTGTGACCCAGTACATGTTGCTCAACCTCTCTGAGCCTCAGCCTCCTCATCCATGAATGGGGATAATGAAAGGGTTTGGGGGAGGGCCAAGGGAAACAGAAGGTGTGTGCCAGCCCATCCTGTTACCAAGGCTGTCTGGGGGACAAGGCAGCTGGGGGGAACAGGCGGGCTGCCGGTCAGCAGCGTCCAGAGCCTGCCTACCTTGGGGAAACGCAGCAGTCTGCCGTGGGGCGGGGTCCTGGGGAGCTCCGGCTGGTCTGGGCTCAGGCTAGGGTCTGACCCTCTCTCCCTGTCTGCGAGGGCCTCTGGCGATGCGTCCCAGAGCGGGGCCTCCTCAGACAGCACCCAAGGCCTCTGGGCCAGCACCTGGAAGCCGTGGGTCGTGGTGACCGTGGGCACGTGGAGCAAGGCTGGCCCCCAGTCTGTTGGGCGCAGCCCCCGCCTGCTGTTTCGAGGCGCGCGCTGCCCTTGGACAGGGAGCTGGAAGGGTGGGATCCTTGCAGGGGTCAGCAGGCATCCTCCCAGCGGCATGGTGGGCTGGCGGGCTGGGCTGGATGGGGCCAGGGATTTATACCTTGGCCAGGAGGGCGGGCAGGGTGGGATCCAGTGTCACTGTGTCCTGATTTCTTTCCTCCTTCCTGATCTAATCTCCACCCTTGTGTCTGCCTGTCCTTGTCACCCTAAATCTCTCTCTGCGTCTCTGTATCTGCTTCTGGCCATCTCATTCTCCGACTCCTTGTAAAATATTAAAATTTCAATGTAACATTGAATATAAAATATAAAATATTAAATTTCTCCCTGTGAAATATTAAAATGTTAAAGATAAACTATCATTCCCCTCTGATCACCATCTTCAAGCCCAAGTCCACATGCTCCTTCTCTATATATTTAAAAGCATAGAAACTCAAGATCTTCTTCAGAATGACCATCTGAAGTACGCGGCGCTGCACCAGGAACACCAGTCTGCTACTTGCTTTCACTCTGCAGTTGTCACCAGCCTCTGTCAGCAAGTCTCAGTGACCTGCTGCTGCGTAACAAAATCCCCCAACTGAGTGGCATAAAACACTTTGTTATTCCTCATAAT
Source organism: Camelus ferus (assembly GCF_009834535.1). Lineage (NCBI taxonomy): Eukaryota > Metazoa > Chordata > Mammalia > Artiodactyla > Camelidae > Camelus > Camelus ferus. The sequence goes on along the minus strand of NC_045717.1, from coordinate 25,873,015 downwards.
TCTGTGGGTTGGCGAAGCTCCTCTGAAGGGTTACCTGGGCTAGAAGCTGAGACTCTCACAAATCCATGGGCAGTTGGAGCTGGCTGTGCTCCAGGAGCCGCAGACCACCTCCACCGACCTCTGTAAGCTGGTCCACCTTTCCACAACGGCGGCCTCAGGGCAGCGTTCCAAGGGGACAAAGGTGGAAGCCACCAGGTTCCTTTGCAAATGGGGCTCTGAATCCTCACATAACTTCCACCATATTCTTTTTTTTTTTTTTTTGTATATATGTATTTTTATTGAAGTATAGTCAGTTTACAATGTTGTGACAAACCACCATATTCTTATCATCAAAGCAAGTCCCCAGATTCCGGTGGGGGCAGAAATAGAATTCCTCTCTCGTGAGGGAAACTGGAGGGAATCTGTGGTTGTATTTGATCGACCCCTGCCCAGAGAGATCTACCTCTCTAAGAAGCCGCTTTGGATTTGGCCGGAGGAACGTGGGTTTAGACAGCAGATCCCCAAGTGATGGGTATGTGGGTTATTTACAGTCTTTTACAAACGAGGGCAAAGTGATTCACTCTCTAGGGTGGAAAGAGCTCTGTGGAACAAGCTCTTTTTAATCCCCCTTTCTGGGGGGTGTTGCCTGAGCCTCCAGGAGGTCAGGGGCTCCCCTTCTCGGGCCCCCAGAGCACTCTGTGCTCATCCTCAGACTTGAACACAGACTTTTTCTCTTACCCGACTCTCCACACTGCTACGGCCCAGCACCTGGCCAAGGAGCGGACTGCTTGGCCGGGAGCAGACATTCAGTGTCTTTTCTTGAGCTTAAGAGAGAAGGAGCAGACCTCAGAGAGGCTGGGGCACTTACTCTAAGCCACACAGCCAGTGGTGGGAGGGGATTGAAGCCCCAGATCGTGGCTGCGCACGGCAACTTTTGCTGGGAGGTGCGGGGCGGGTAGAGAGTGGTCTGAAGCCTGGGGGGCCGCTGTGAGGGCTGTGGGCACGGGGCAGGGAGGCGCCAGGGATGAGCCTTGCTTCCTGTGCGAGAGAAGCTGGGACTGGCAAGGCAGGCATCCCCCCGTCCTGGCCCTGGGCTGCCTCTGGGCCCTGATGAGGTCTGAAGAGCCTCCCAGCCTCACCGCTCCCCCAGCCCCAACCCGAGGGCCAGGCCAGGCCCCTCTGGCCCCGAGGTCTCAGTCTCAGCCCTGGTGTCTTGGCCTCGGACAAGCTGCTGGGTGTGTGGTGAGAACAGACACTCTGGGCTCCAGGTCTCTGTCCCCACATCCTGTGACCTCCCTGTGGGAGTCCTGGGCCCCCAGCTGTCGAACGGGCTTGGGGGAATCGCTCCCCCAGTGCGGGACATGGAGGTTGGATGCTGGCGGGTGGGCTGTGCCAGACTCTAGGTTACAGCCTCCCGGGGGCTGCAACCCCCACCCCCCCGCCCCCGCCACCCAGCTGCCTGGGCTTGGGCCTGGGGCCGAGGCCGCTGATGAGGGGGCAGGGAGCCGGTGGAGGCAGAGCTGCCAGATGGCAGGGCCTGGGTGGGGGAGCTGAGAAGTGGGCGTGGGGGGTGGGCACTCGGCCCCACAGCTAATCCCCAGCAGCGACGCTGCCTGGGCCACAGCCGAGCCCGGATCCGGGGATAAGGCAGCTGGTTTCAGGTTCCTTGGTGGCAGCAGTTGACAGGTAGTGGGAGAGGCCCTGCAGCCTGGTCCCCTTCTGTGGCAGCTTCCTGGGTGACCCAGCTGTGAGTGGAGGGGCCGCCGGCCTACGATCCCCCCCAGCATGACTCTCACTCCCGGCCCCTCCCTCTTGCTCACCCTCAGCCCTCCCAAGTGATGAGCCAGACACTTGCTCTCAGCAGGGAGGATCCCGTGGGGGCAGGGTCCTAACCGGGACACTGGGCCTGGGAAACCAGGGCCTGGAAAAGGCCCCGCTTCCTGAGGATGCGGACGGGGGCGTTGGTGAGCACGGCCCAGAGGGGGGTCGGGGGGCTCCTCAGGCTGCAGCGGAGGGCAGGCGTGGGGCCCGGCGGACAGCCAGGCTTCCTCTGGTTCGTCCTCTGTGAGGTCATGGCTGTATGTGGAATGTGAGCCAGAAGGACCTGGCTCTGGGGACCACTCAGGCCAGCACAGAGCAGCCCTGCAGGGAGAAGGCAGAGGCAGGGTGGGGCCACTGAGAAGGCATGTGTCCCATCCACGCTCCTGGCAACGCAGGCTGGCCTGGGGGGTTCTGCAAAGGCTCCAGCCTCCATGCCCTGTCCCTCTGTCAGGACAGCATGCACTCGGTCATCTCTGAGCCCCTCAGGCCCCGCAGGGCCCAAGGCCAGTGCTCGAGGAACTGCTGGACAAACCAAATCCCCGGGACCCAGGTTTTACCAGAAAACCAAGGTGGAGAGCAAGATTCCAGGGCTCCTGGACACTTGAGGTTTGCAGTTTTATTAAGAAAACAAAAACACAATCTATACAAAAAGGAAAGTTCCGGTCCTGCGGGTGGCCAGTAAGGTGGGAGGGCAGCCCTGCAGAGTCCGGGGAAGCAGCGTGCCGGCCACCCCGAGCGCTAGGCGTCCTGCTGCTGGATGAAGGGGTTGGGGATGGCCTCCATGCCGTCCTGAGGGCAGATGAGCACCACGGAGGTGCCCCTGCACACCACCAGGCCCAGCTGCCGCGTGTCCTCTGTCAGCTTGTACTGGTCATCGGGGTCTGCGGGGGAAGAGGGGCAGGGAGGTGGCGCCAGCTTCAGAGACCTGGGAGGATGGGAAACATGCCTCGGGGTCGGGTGGGGGTGCCAGCCGGTGGGGCAGGCCTAGGGCCTCTCCCTGACGGACCACGAGGACCGGGAAGAGCTGTCCTCCTTCTACGACAGGAACATGACCCGGGGGACGGTGGGGACCATGTTCTCGGATGTGCAACCAGAATAAAAACCCATGTGCAAAATCCCAGAAGCCATGCGGGCCGCCACCCACCCCCAGGGTCACTGCGCTGCTCACATGGGGGGAGTGACCTGAGGAGGTGACAACATTCCAGGGAGCGCCCCTCTGAGGTCACGGCAGTTAAGTCTCCATTACTGTCACTGCGACGCCCAGGCCCAGTGCGATCAGAGACGGAGTCGGGGTGTGGCTCCGGAGCCTGGGCCCCGTGGGAGCAGGCTCTCCAGAAGTAAGGGCAGCGGTGGCCCAGGGGCACACCCCAACTCACCTGGTCTCCCAGCAGCCCTGTGAGGTGAGCCTGTCCTGACCCAGAAAGCCGACCCCCAGGGAGGCCGCCAGGATCCCAGCGGGGGGGGGGGGGGCCCTCCGGGCAGACCAGCGGGAAGACAGAAAACAAGGGCAAAGCAAGAGGCCCCACGGGGTCGCTCCTCCCACAGAGCGCCCCTCCCCACTGGTCTGCGACGCTTTTGAGCGGCTGGGTGAAGTCTCAGCCAGGGTAGCCTGTGACTCAACGTCAACAGCTGCTGGGGGGCAAGACCCCCACCCCTGCCCACGCCCCCTTCATGCCTCGGTCAGGCTAAGCTGGAGGACTTGCTGGTTAACGGGCCGGGACCGGCTGGACCATGTGCGGAGGGCCTGGGGACTTGGAGGGAAGGGAATAAGGGGCAAGGGACAAGAGGGCTGGCCGAGCCCTGGACAGCCCGCTGTCTCGTCTCACAGCGCCCCCGCAGCTGTGCAGCCCCACCGGGCACACTACCGCCCCAGCACGCGCTCGGGACGGGTGATGAGGCCAGTGGAACGCTGCCCCGTCTCTGAGGCCCTGAGACGGCGGCCTCCTGACGCTTGCAGAGAGCAAGCAGGCGGCTCGCCCGCAGGGCGCCGCATTCGCGGTCGTCCCCCGCGAGGCGCCTGGCGGGTCTGGCACAGCAAGGAGGGCCCGGCAAGGACGCTGCCGGGCTGCCGGCTCACTCACCTCTCATGTACTCGATGGTGCCGTCCAGCACGAGGTTGAGGAGCGGGTCGAACCCTTTCAGGATTCCACTGGCTTGTCGGAATCACCGAGGACAGAAGAGAAATGGAGAGGCGTGAGGCTACGGACACTGGGGCAGGCGCCAGCTTTACTGGGGAGTCAGCACACGAAGACGGGGGCACCCCCCGGTGAGGGGGCTCGCTCCCCAGCCAGACACAAGGTGGGAGCAGCCTCTCCAGGGACAGGACAGGCGGGGGACCACAGGGAAGGCGAGGGAAGGGCCCCTGGAACGGGAGCAGTGACAGCTGACCCCAAACCACCCCGACCAGAAGAGTCGGCAAGATCTGCCTGCGCCCGTTTTGTAGTTTAGCTGGCACCTGGCCACGCCCATTTGTTAAGTGTCGCCTGTGGCTGTTCTCCTGCTGCAACAGCAGAGTTGAGTAGTTGTGACAGAGACCGTCTGCCCTGAAAAGCTGAAAATATTCACTGTCTGGTCTTCCACAGGGAAAGCGCCAGCCCCCCCTGAGCAAGAGCCCAGCTCTGTTCCTGCTCGTCCCCCTCCTGTGGATCCAATACCATGACAGCACCTAACGGGGTGCTGGAGTGACAAATGTGATAACATTTTCGGGCACTGGCTGCAGCCAAAGCAGCGCGCCTGCACCCAGGGTCTGCCTTCCCCACCGGGATGGGACCCCTGAGGCAGGTGGGTGGGATTCTGAGACAGAGACAGAGCCAGCACCCCCCAACCTGACGAACAAGCCTAGGGAACCCCATCCCCTTGGTGTGGGAGGGGACCTGGGAACACGATGGGATGTCTCTCCATGGTCAGGTTATGACAGAGACAGGGGGCTTCACAGAGGTAACTAAGGTCTGTGAGTTGGTCAACTTTCAGTGAAAATAAAGGGAGACTGCGCGGTGGTGGTGGGGTCCTGTCCTGAAAGGTGAGAAGTTAAAGGAATGGGCTCTTTCTGACAAAAGATTTGAAAAACGAGATTTTCCCGCTGGTCTTGAAGAAGCAGACTGCCGCGCTGCGGACAGGAGCCCAGAGGGTCCCTGGCCAACTCCAGCCAGAAGACGGGGATCCTGGTCCTACAACTGTGGGGATCGACCGGTGGGTGGGCCCGCGAGACAGGCTTGCAGAGGGGCTCCTTTACTGCAACCTTGGCAGAGACCTGGGCCCCAGGCACCCAGAACCCAGAGCCCCACATGCTGTCAGATAAGAATCTGTGTCATTTAAGCTGCTAACGGGTGGCCACTCGCTCTGCAGTGTGGAAGACAAACACAGGTGCCCTCAGAAGCAGGAGCCTCGTCTCTGCACACTTCCCAGAGCCAGCGTGGTGCCAGGGTTTGTGCGGACTCAGACTCTCACTGCGCCGGGCACCTTGACTGGCTGGCGCCGTGTCTCTAGGCGCCCTGATGCTGCCCAGTCATGCACGTCTCAGAGGACGAGGCGTCTGGGTCCCTGTCTTACAAGACGAAACTGAAGACCAGAGGCAGCTGAAGAAGGAGGGTGCAGACTGGGTGCTCCCTAAGTGCCCGGAGCCCAGCCAGACGTCAGTCGCCTTTCACCCTTTAATCTCGTTGCTGCTGCTGAGGTGCGTGGAGTTAACAGCCTTTCACGAATGAGGAGACTGAAGCTCAGAGAGGGCAGCAACCTGCCCAAAGTTCCACAGCCAATGAGCGGATGAGCTGGGGCTCTGCCACGGGCTGCCCAGCCTGCAGCGCGACCTCCTTCCTGCTGTCTCCTCACCAGATTCCAGCGGGAGATGCAGAGTTAAAGCCCCCCCACAACGAGCGTAAAGCTTCATAAAGCTGCAAGCCGTGCCAGGTGCTAGCTGGAGCTTATAATAAACAGGCCCGACCTGGTGTAGGGGGTCAGGGAAGGCTTCCTAGAGCAAGAGCCTGAGTCGCTGGTGGAGAAAATGACTGAATTAACCCGGCAACCAGTAATCCTGGTAAGAGCACTCCAGGCAGAGGAAAAACAGGTACCTTTACAGCCCAGTGGTAGTCAAGAGCTCCCTGCTTTACTCAGGTACAAGAGGTTGATCCTTTACCCTGAAACAGCGGTGAACAGGATGCGGTTTGTTTCTAACAGGTCCACCTGGCAGCTTCATTGAAACTGACTTTAGGGACAGGGTTCTCAACTGGGGCAATTCTGGGCGACGCCTGGGAACATCTGTGCTTGTCAGGACTTGGGGGGGGGGTCTCCTGGTATCGGGTGGGTGGGGCCAGGGATGCTGCTCTACACCCCGCAGTGCCCATGACGGCCCCCACGAGGAAAGCAATGTGGCCCCAATGTGAGCAGCGCCGAGCCTGGGAAACTCTGGTGCAGAGGGACCAGTGAGGCGCTGGAGCAGCCGCCTGGTGAGAGGACCCACAAGAGGCGGAGTCGTGAAGCCCAACCACTGCGGCCTCAGGTTAGGTCGGTCCCCTTTCTGGGCCAGCTTCTCCACCTGCAAAAGGGGCGTTACCGTTCCTACTTCCTGCCGCCGTCAACTGGCCGGCACAAGTTGTCAGGGCCAAACGCTTAAAGCGGGGCCCAGGCATCCGTTATCAGTACTGCCGCGGGTACTCCTCGTGGATGCGGTCGGGGAGGGGACGGGCGGCGGGGCCTCACCTTCGCGGCCTCCCTGGAATTTCACGCGGATCGTCTTGTCTATGTACTTGGACAGATCCAAGATGCTCTCCTTCTTCTTCTTTTCTTTGTCCTGCGGGGGAAGCAGAGAGCGTGAGTCCGGGAGCGCGGCCAGAGTCAGCCCCGCCAGCCCCGCCAGCCCCGCCAGCGCCGCTGCACGCTCACCGCCATCTCGCCGCGCCGCGCCGCTGTGCGCAGGCGCCCCCGCCGTGCCCTTTGCCCCCTGCCCGCGCGCATGCGTGGCGGACGCACGGCGTTTGCGCGACGCCGCGAGCGCGCCGGGGCGTTGCTGGGAAACATCTGCCGACGCCTGCGGCGGGGACCCGGCGACATGGCGGCGGCTGCGGCGCTGGCGCGGCTAGCGGCGGCTTTCCTCCTCCTCACGGCCCAGGTGAGGGCGGCGCCGACCCCGCCGGCCCCGCCGGCTGCGGTGCCCCAGGCCCTCGGCCCTTCCGCCCCGCGCAAGGCCCCGCCCGGCCCGGCCTGGGGTCCAGCCTCGGGGATCCGCGCCCCCCCTCGCGGGCGGCCCCCGGGCCCGGGGTCCGTCCGTGACCTTGTGAGCCTGTCCCCGGCCCGTCTCCCTTCCCCGCCTGGAAGCCCTTCCCTGCCTCACCGTCACCTGGTCCCGCCCGAGTCTGAAGTTTGGGGCCCCCCCCTTCTCCCCCCGGGCCTGCTGGTCTGTCTCGGCGTCTCCAACCGTAGCCCGGGATGCCCCTCTCTGGTTCCGTGGCCTTGGCCAGGGGGCTGCCGCTCTCCGAGCCTCAGTTTCCCCTTGGGCGCGATGCTACCTCGGCCCTCCCATGGTGGTGGTAAACTGTCCAGCGTGGCACCCAGTGTCTGGCAGTGTCGGGAAGCGACTGGGGTCCTGGAATGGGGTCGAATCGCCGCCCCATCTTTCCTCCTGTGACCTTGGCTAAGGGAGTTCCCCGTTTTGAGCGTCAGTTGCCCGCCTGCAAAAGGAGGATAAGTGTACAGTGCGGAGTCAGTGAGATGATGTTTGGGGTCATGAACGCGCAGCATGCTACTTCTTGGTTGCTTAAAGTTAAGGGTCTCCGGTGCAAATGGGGGACTGGCCACGAGACGGCTGATGTACATTGTCATAAGCGTATCTTTTATTTCCTAATCTTCCCTCTCTTCCGGGTCCCACAGCTCAGGAAATGGTGCCCCTAAACAACCTTACAAACTGGGCTGTTAACCTTGAGCCATCTGCTCCAGCCCACCCCCAACCTCTGCTCCAGGAGGCTGACATTCTCCCCGAGGCCACTTTTGTCCCCCGCTGCATCCCCAGTTCATACTCAACGTGGCAGGAGTGATCTCCTTCAAAGTGTGTCAGGGCTTGTGTCCAGATGAGAGCCTTCTGGTGGTTCCTGGTGCATTCAGGAGCGTCTGTGATCTGGCTGTCAGGAAGCTCCCCTTTCTTTCCGCCTCTATACTGAAGGCCCTCTGCTCGCTGGTCTTCTTTGTTTCCCTGAATTCCCTGGTCATCTTTCTGGTCTCAGCTTAGCTGTACCCTCCCTCCCGGTAGCTCTCTAGGAGGCCCCCTCCTCAGCTTCTTTGCCAGCTCTCAGACTTCCCCCAGCCCTGTTGATTCATCCTCCTCAGCAGCCTGAGCAGTTGGAGGCAGGGACTTTGAGCTCTCCAGGTGTTTCAAACGAGGGCAAAGGGAGAGGTGGATGGAGGGTCATGGGAACGCCACCGGAGGAGGGACTCAGTTTGCCTAGGAATGCTTTTCAGAGGCAGGGGCGCCCAAGGGGCGCTCTGAAGGATGAGTAGGAGTTTGCTCGGTCACGAAGGTAGAAGGAGGGTGTTCCAGGTGATGGGAGCAGGGCCAGATGATCTAGAGACGGTGCAGGTCCACGGCAGCTGGCCTGTGGGGTGGTACGGTGGTGACACCTGAGAAAGGTGTCACCGCAGTGGAGGCCCTTCAGGTGCCCGTGCAGGGAGGCTGGGGTTTCCCCCTCAGCTGGGGGGCCGGAGAGGGAGCGGCAGTGGGAGTGGCTCCAGCCCCAGGGTAAAGGGCAGGCTGAACCTGCGGCCTCCCTGGGCTGGGGTGCAGGGGAGTGGGCTGGACAGGTGGGGTCCGGGTGCTGGAAGGCTCATGTGCTGGGGCGTTTGGGCTTTATTCCCGGCTGGCTGAGGATTTTGAACTTTATCCTGAGTGTAGGGGGCCATGGAGAGTGTTGGAGAGAGTGAGGGGGGACCCTGGGCCAGCTCTTCCTAGAACAGAACCCTGGGTATGGTTCTTCATAGTAGAGTGAGACTCACCTTCCCCGGGGCAGGACACTGTTTGCTCACAGCCCTAAACTCACCCTCCACCATCCTGTGACCTTGGGCAAGGGGCTGGACCTCCCCAGGCAGACCCACCCCCCAGGTGCTGTAAGCCCCGTAAAGGTCTGTGTGGGGCTTGCTACTCAGCAGATCTGCCCCAGCTCCTTCTGCCCCTTCGCCCCTCCACTGCCCCCTGCCCCGTCCCGCTCCCCCTCCCTCCCTGTCCTCCACCTGAACATCTTTTCCTAAGCTTCCCAGGTCCTAATTATCCCACGCTCTCCTGGAACTCGCCATCTTAGGAAGAGTGCTCTCAGCCTGGACCTGTTAGCTGCTCTTGAACCTCCTGATGTGGATGTTTTCCTCCTCTTGAGGCACAGTTTCCCCAGAAGCTGCCGAACCTTCGGCATGTCAGGAGGTGGCCCTCCTTGGTAGTCCCGACTGTTTCTGGTTCTCCACACTGGGATGGGCCGTGCTAGAACTCGGGACACTCAGCCCCGGGTCCTCTGGAAGAACTTCCCCCAGCCCTTTAACTCCATGGGGAGGAGACCACACTCACAGTGAAACTGCACTCTCTGGTTTATTTCTTAACGCAAATTGTAAGGGGGGGGGGATTTGTGAAGTCTGCACTTGTGCTTTTACATTTTTTTAAAACTTAAAAAAAATTTTACTTTAGAGGAATTAGGTTTATGTACTTTTAATGGAGTTACTGGGGATTGAACCAAGGGCCTTGTGCTTATGCTAAGCACACCACTGAGCTATACCCTCCCCGCTTAAAAAGTTTTTTTCATTCTTGCTTTTAAATGATCTCTTTAAAAAGGAATATTTATGTCCATCCCCATTTTACACAAAGGACTGTTTTCACCAGCAGCTTGGACCCCGTAGACCAGGGGTCAGCAAGCGTTTTCCCAAGGACCAAACCCATGTTGGGCTTTTCCGGCCACTTGGCCTCTGTTGTAACTGCCCAGCTCTGCAGTCACAGCTGAGAGCGGCATAGGCCTTGCCTGCGGGAGCCGGTTGAGGGGGTGCCGGGGGCTGTGAGCAGGGATGGCCCCTGGGCAGGAGCGCAGGGCTGGGCTTGGTCTGGGGGTGGTCTGGTGGGGAGAGACTGGGGGCTGGGATTCCTAATCCTGCCGCAGGTCCCTGCTGTGCTCTCACCAAGGGCCAGGCCTGTTGTCAAGGCCACTGACCCTCAGGACCCCCGCCAAGCTGGAGCTCCCCCAAGCCGCAGTCTGAGGCCACCTTTGGGCATGGGTCCGTCCCCGGCACGTGGATGTGGCCAGACAAGCTGCTGCCACATGTTGTCTCCAGGGCAGATCCTCAGGGACATTGAGCAGTGTGGTCCCCGTCTCGGTCTCCAGGCAACACGGAAGGGTAGGCCCCAAGAGCCCGACCGAGTGTGCAGTGCGCGAGTTGGGGTCCAGTCAGGTCCTTCCAGCCCCAAGAAGTCAAAGGGCCAGGGAGGGCTCAGGGGCCCATGCCTGGACATGGCTGGGCTCCTGGCATGAGGCTCTCTGTGACCTCTCCTCCCTCTGACCCAGGGTGAGCCTGCCCAGGGGCAGAGCAACCCGGACCTGGGCCTGATGCTGTGAAACCCACTGAGTCCTCGTGGGGGCTCTGTGGGCCCAGCCGAGCCCAGCGTGTGGGAAGGGACACAGTGGTCCGGGCAGGAGGGAGGGCGAGCAGGTAGTGGGGACACTTCTGTGAAGCGCTGCTGTTTCACATAGACAGAGCCACTTGGCATTAAACGGGGAAGGTGAGAGCCAGCCCCTCCTGCCCCAGGCCCTGGCCACCCCACTGCCCTCGAGGGAGGGTTCCAGTGTTCTGGGGACTCGGGCTCCTGCCCCTCTGCCTCGCTTTGCATTCAGACTCGGAGCCACGGCCCCACTGGCCGGTGTGTCTGGCCGCCCTGTCCTCTACAATCAGCCCACCGCCCTAGACCTTACTCCATGTCAGAGCAGGCGGGGGTCCATGCGGACTCTGTGAGGCCCTCCGTGAACACCTTAGCAGGAGGAACTGGAGGCTGGCCCCCGGCACTCTGGCCCCCTTCTTGGGAGTGGTGGGCCAGGAAGCCCGGGCAGTCCCGCTGCCCGCGGCTCTCAGGAGTGGTGCGCTGCTGGCCGGGATGTGCTGGGGAGGGGATGCAGTCGGCCGCCTGGGTCCTGCTGCTGCCCCCATGGCTCCATCTGTTGTGACTGGAGCAGCCCCCGCCCAGGGTAGCCCAGCCCCTCACACTGTGCCCTTCCTGCCACACCCTGAGCCGTGGAGGTGGGGGCTGTGACCCACTGGCCTGGGCCCCGTCAGGTGCTGGTCACATGACCTGGGCTCCGCCATCCCCTGGGAAAGTGAAGTGTTAGCCCACAGGGCCTTAGCTTGGTGGCTCACAGGCCATTTTCCCAGGAGCCTGTGGGTCTAGGGTGAGCCCTGAACCTGCTGGGGCGCCGGGAGACCCTTCAGGCCTGGGAACGGATCTGCTGACACACCCTGCCTGGTGACAGAGGTGTGGGGCTCTCATCCCCTGTCCCCTCAGTCCCAGGAGGGCTCCCCCTTTCCTGCCCTTGGAACCCCAGGGAAGGGACGTGGCACGATTGTGGTCAGCACCCAGGTCTCCCTGAGGAGGCTTCCCTGGCCCTCCTTGGTGTCCCCACCCTAAGACGTGTGCGGTCAGGCCCTGGCTGTCCTGTTGGAGGGAGGGAACTGTCCCCAGCCAGGTGGTGCGGTGGGAAAGCCCGAGCCGAGCCCTCTGCCATCGCCCTCATCCAGGTGGCCTGTGAGTATGGCATGGTGCACGTGGTGCCCGAGACAGGAGGCCCCAGAGGCAAGGACTACTGCATCCTGTACAACCCGCAGTGGGCCCACCTGCCGCACGACCTCAGCAAAGCGGTGAGTGCCGGCCGAGGCCCTCCCTGGGGGCCCCCCCCCGTGGCATCTGCCTCAGGGTCTTGTCTGTCTCAGTTGCCGCCATCCCTCTGCCCCTCCCTGGGGCCTCTGGGGACTCACCTTGCAGAGAGCTGCTGGGGACGGAGGAAGGACCTCCGCTGGTGTTGCAGGGGCTTCCCCTGAGGAGCTCCCTAACCTCTCTGGGCCCTGGTTTCTCTGGTCATAAAGGACAGGTGTCAGGGCCCTGCCAAGGATCGGCCCCTGGAGGGGACACCAGCCACCCCCCAGCCCATGTTGGACGGGGGTGTTGGCAGAGGGGTCCTGAGAGGAGTCAGGGCAGGGGGTGGATGGGCAGCCCAGGACACGCTGCTGTCTGGTCTGGCCTCACCCCTCCCAGAGGGACTCGGAGTGCCCACTAGGGGCTCAGTTGCGGGGTGGATTCTCCCCACAGAGGCCAGCGCTCCCACCTGCCCTTTGTGGTGTTAGTAATGGACTGGAGAGACGCAGGGAGGATTTCTGAGTGGTTCCCCTGAGCACACGCTGCCCCACGCCCCTCCAGCCTGCCTGGTTCTCAGGGTGTGTGTGCGTGTGCACAGGTGTGCGTGTGCAGCACCCCCAGCGCCGTGAGGGGCTGAGACGGGGGTTCGAGATGAGGCTGTGTGGGCGGCCTGGAGCCCCCGGGTAGTGGCGTGAACGCCACCCTCCCTCAGTCTCTCCTGCAGGTGCAGGACTGGACGGCCTCCGTGCTCTGCTCTCCCTCCAGTCTCCCTGCCAAAGGCTTCACCAACCAGCTCCCCATGGTGGCGCGGGGGAACTGCACCTTCTACGAGAAAGTGAGGCTGGCCCAGGGCAGTGGGGCCCGTGGGCTGCTCATCGTCAGCAAGGAGGCGCTGGTACGGCCACTGAGACCCTGGGAAGCCCGGCCCGGGCAAGGGCTTGAGGCGGGGGGCAGTGAGCAGGCGGGGGGGAGATGAGGAGTTGGCTTCCTTGCTGTGGCATGGGCCTTTGGGCCGTGGTCTTGAGCAGGCCTGGGGGGCCAGCAGTGCTGGGGGTGTAGCTCTGGGCGTGCCATCTGAGGAGCAGCCTCTCCCCCAGGCCCTCAGGGCCGACTGGTGCCACCCAACCCCAGCGGGAGGGGTTGAGCCCGCAGGCTGCCCTCCTGGCCGTGTCCCCTTCCCCTCTGGGTCCCCAAGGACACACGAGGGACTCTTCTGCTCTCTGGGGGAGAGGAGCTGGCTCTGCGGCTGAGCTGTGGGGCGAGTTGGCAGCCTCCCCACCCCCGTGGGCCTCTGATTGCCCTCCCCCACCCCTCCCCCAGGTCCCCCCAGGAGGCAACAAGACGCAGTATGATGAGATCGGCATCCCTGTGGCCCTGCTCAGCCACAGAGACATGCTGGACATCTTCCAGGTGGAGCCCCACTCCTGCCTGCAGCCGTGTCCAGGCCCGAGGAGCGGTGTGCCTGCGGTGCTGTGAGCGCCAGCAGCAGAACCTTGGCGTCAGAGGCTCTGCCTGGCCACAGCTGCCCACGCCCCAGGGGCTCTCTGCCCACATGCCAGAGCCCCTGCGCGTCACCCCTCCTCATGCCCTCCTGGCTGCTCACACTTGCCTGGCCCCACGGACCAGAGGCCCCATTGCCGTTTGATCTGGGGAGTTGGGTCCCGAGCAGGCGAGCTTCAGCACACAGGGGACATGGGAAGAGCCAGTCTTTGCAGACACTTCCAGGGTTCACAGCAAATGTCCCGATCCCCACTGCAGGCTCCACATCTCATCCCGCCCAGGCTGCACCCACCTCATTCACACACATGGCTGGGTGCAGGGTCCATGGGCCCCTCGCCCACCCTGTGCAAAGCTTGTCCCGGCAGATCCCACTTCTTTGGGGTCAGGAGTGGTGGGTGAGGGTGTGGGGCGAGGCAGGGTCTCCCGGCCCCCAGCCCCTGGCGTGGGTTGGCCTCGGCTCCCTGGCTGGGGAGGGGCTGGGTCACCGCCCCGACCTGAAGCTCGGCTGTGTTCTCCTGGGCAGACTTTCGGCCAGGCGGTGCGGGCAGCGCTGTACGCACCCAAGGAGCCCATGCTGGACTACAACATGGTCATCATCTTCATCATGGCCGTGGGCACTGTCGCTCTTGGGGGCTACTGGGCCGGGAGCCGGGACGTGAGGAAGTGAGTGCCCTGCATGGTGCGTGCATGCATGATGGGGAAGGAACTACAAGAGGGGCGTCCACATGCCCTGAGAGCTGTCTGGAACACAGCTGCTGTGAATACCCAGGAAGCCGCTGAAAGGCCCCGAGGGTCGTGCTCCCAAGTTTCTGTTCTGCCACCAGGGTGCAGGGTCCGGGCCCACCCAGGCAGGGACGTACACTGGAGACCTCGCCTTGGCAGTCCCAGGGAAGCCCGTGGTGGGGCTGGCACAGGGCCAGGGTCCGGGGGTTCCTGAGGGAGTGGAGGGTCTCTCCCAGCTTCCCACCCAGCTTGGCCATCACGGCTCGGCCCCGGGGACCGCAGCCCCACCTCTAGCAGCCCTCACCGTGAGGACCAGAGCTCCCGCGGTGCCCCATTTGGTCCCGTCCTCTTGGAGGGTGGACTGGCTCCAGCCGGGGGCGGGAGAGACCGGGCGCGCTTGGTGGGCAGGGGCCAGCCCTCAGGGCAGGGGGTGGCTGTCGTGTCCCGGTGAGCCGCCCTCCGGCCTGCCCCGCTGCCCGTCCCTTCCCCGTGCCCCTGACCTGCCCCGCTGCCCGCCCCGCCCCCCTGACCTGCCCGCCCCGCCCCGTGCCCCTGACCCGCCCCAATGCCCGCCCCGCCCCTTGCCCCTGACCCGCCCGTGCCCGCGCCCTTCGAGGAGGTACGTGAAGCACAAGCGGGACGACGGGCCCGCGAAGCAGGAGGATGAGGCGGTGGACGTGACGCCCGCCATGATTGGCGTCTTCGTGGTCACGTGCTGCTCAATGCTGGTGCTGCTCTACCACTTCTACGACCAGCTCGGTGCGCCCGCCCGGGCCCGCCCCGGGGCTCCGCGGGGAGGCCGGGTCGCGTGCTGGCCGCTGTCTCCGGCCCTCGAGGAGGCCCCTCGGGTGGGGCTGCCCCCCCCTTTCCTTGGGGAGACCCTCTGGCCCAGGGGCATGGGTGCTTGGGCCTGGGCCGGGGACCCCGGGCCGCCCCTCACTGTCCGCCCTGCCCTGCAGTCTACGCGATCATTGGGATTTTCTGCCTGGCCTCCTCCACAGGCCTCTACAGCTGCCTGTCACCGCTCGTCCAGAGGCTGCCGTTCTGCAAATGCAGGTAAGCCCCTGGGGGCAGCCCCCACCCGGCCCTCACCCCCAACTCTGCTTGCGGGGACCCCCCCTTGTGCCTTTTGGCCCATCCGCATCCACGTCCCGTCAGCTGGTCTCCGAGGCTCTGTGGCTTCAGTGGTGCCAAGGCCTCTCTACTGCGGCCCTCGGTCTGTTGGGCACAGTGCGGGCATACAAGTGGTGCTCACTCAGTGCTGGCACGGGGCTCACGGGTCTCAGGCACAAAGCAGAGTGGGGAGGCAGTGGGGGGCGGCTCTCAGGGAGCAGGTGGGAAACTGCAGGTTTAGACGAGGTCAGGTTAGGGTCAGAAAGCAGGGCTCAGGGTGAGAGAGCGGGGGCCCACAGCAGGCCGGACTGTTGGGGCTGGGACCCGACAGTGGGCTCTGGGGCAGGGTTGGCTTAGTGACTGCCACTCCCCGCTAAGACCTGGCCCTACCCTCTCTGCCCTGCCCTTGGGAGCCTCCCAGTTAGAAATACAAGGTGAGGGAAGGTGAGTTTCACGGACAAGGTGAAGGGGAGGAAGTGGGGGCCAGGTGGGCAGGCTGGTGGGGCCCCTTAGAACAGAGCCCTGAGTTCAGCAGGAGGCCAGATGCAGGGAGGCTGAGGGCATTGGGGGCGGGAGTTGAGCCGGCCCTCGGGGTGCTGGGCAGAGATGGGGCTGTGAGGGTCAGAGGCCCCTGACACCCCCGCCCGCCTGCAGGGTTCCGGACAACAGCCTACCCTACTTCCACAAGCGCCCACAGGTCCTCACGCTGCTCCTGGCGCTGCTGTGCGTGGCTGTCAGCGTGGTGTGGGGCGTATTCCGGAACGAGGACCAGTGAGTGCAGCCCTGGAGGCCCGGGCAGGGGGTGGTGCTGTCCTCGGGTGCTCTGACCACCCCAAGCCGTCTGACTGGGGCTCCTGGAGCCAGGCCAGCCCGGGTTATGAAAAGCTCTCCTGTCAGTGATCTGGACGTGGAGGCCGCACGCCGTCCAGGTGCCGCCTGGGCTCGGCTGACGGCCGCTCGGCTATGGCTGCCCTGCGGTCGGCCCCGGGCCACGGAGCCGCGATTGTAATCTGGACGTGGGGTGCCGCCCACACTGCTGCCAGGGCATCGGGCCGTGGGCTCTGGGGCAGCCTGGCTGCAGTCCCAGGGAGGTCAGGGAGGCAGGCCTGCTCCCCCAGACACCCGCTTCCCCCGGTCGGCCTCCCCATCGAGGCAGCAAGCCCACAGGGTGGCCCGGCGCCCAGGCACGGGGACACGGCGCCTGTCCCGCCCCCGCTGCCTGCCGTCACTGACACCATCTGGCACTTTCTCCCAGCTTCTCCGAGGCAGTTAAACACTTTTGGCTGTGCTGCTATTTAAGCCACAACAGATTTAACTGGCAGAAGGAAAACGTGAAAATATTTTGAGTCCTTTGTACACAAAGAGAACGTGAACTCTCGTGGTTAAAGCCAAGCCAGAAGGCTTGCTCCCTCACGTGAAATTAGAAAAGGCTGTGGTGTCCACCATCTGGCGCCCACGCGGCGGCCGAGACCCTGCTCCTTGTCCTGCGAGGCTCTCATCGGCTTAGCCGCTCAGACCCCATGAAGCTGATGAGCAGCTTAAGCAGCCGGGTTCATTACGTGGCTTTAACTTGCAAATTCGGAAGTGGCCCCTTGAGGAGGGCGCCCTGTTGAAGGTGGGGCTGCGAAGGGATCTGCTGTTCCCACACGGACTCCAGACCCTGTCCTTAGGGCCCCAGCAGCCCCAAGCCCGTTTCCTGAGACAGTCTGTGTGGCACATGCTTGGCTGGGGGTTTCATTTTTCTAAAAGCAAAAAATATTTTAAAGTATTTCTGAAAGGAAATTTGACTCCAGTGGATGCCCAGTCCCTCTTCCCTGCACCCCTGCCCTGTGTCCTGCTATCTGGGTGTGATGACATGGCTGCAGAGGGACAGACATCCTCGTACATGTCTGCCTCTCTCTGGCCTTGTGGTGTCAGGGTCGGGGGTCGGTTCACTCCTGTTCCTACCGGCCAGTGCTGCCCACCCGTCCCCCTGGGTCTCAGGACCTCAGCTGCTGCCTGTGTCAGCGCCTGCGTCTTCGCAGCTCACGGGGCGGCTTGGACTTGGTGGCTGAGGTGCTGGCGGGGCGGGGCGGGGCCGGCAAGTGGAGGCTCTCCGTGGAGCTCCATCCCCAGGGTGACGCTGTGCTGCCTTCCAGGTGGGCCTGGATCCTTCAGGATGCGCTGGGTATCGCCTTCTGCCTCTACACCTTGAAAACCATCCGCCTCCCCACGTTCAAGGTGAGAGCCCTGTTGGGGAGGGGCAGGGGTGCTCCTGGGACTAGGGAACAGGACCTTTTCACATCAGCCCAGTGCCTGCCTGCCGTGAGCCTCCTTGAGGCCTCGGACTCTGAGCCTGGCCCTACGTGGGCGGCGTGATCTTTGCTCATCTGTCCCCCAGCCACCTCCCTGGTGACAGGGCTTAAGGATCAGCTGTAGAGTCGCTTCACAGCAACCAGTGACCACGTGGCCAAGGGGACAACTGGGCGGGCGCAGTGAGGTGGACAGAGTAGGGAAAACCAGATGACACCAGGCAGGGCAGAGCGTAGGGCCGAGCACACAGCTGGCACTGGTTCCCGGTGGGAAGAACTCAGAAACACATGGGGAAACGTGCAGACAGGTGACCCTTCCTCAAACCCACCACCAGCCAGTCACGGCTGCGTGTCCCTTGCCGGCCCCGTTCTTGGGTTTCCATCAGAAACTTGGAAACCTGGACCTTGGCTCTCCCTGAGCCTCAGCCTGATGTTGCCTCCTGAGCAGCGAGCGGCCTAAGGGCTTCGTCCCCCTGGGGGAGGCCTGAGCTTTGTGGGGGCGGGGACGCGTCCCGGCGGGTCCATGTGCTGGGAAGGCATTGGGTGTCCCGAGCACGGCCCTCAGGACGCCCCGTCCCCAGGCCTGCACGCTGCTGCTGCTGGTGCTGTTCATCTACGATGTCTTTTTCGTGTTCATCACGCCCTTCCTGACCAAGGTGGGCCCAACCCCCGCCCCTCCCCGCCCCTGCTCCCACTCCTCTGAGCTGCCCGGCCCCGCCCCGCCCCCTCTCTGACCCGCCCCGCCCACGCTCCCACCCCTCTGAGCCGCCCCAGCCCCTTTGACACCCCCTTCTGTTAGAGCGGGAACAGCATCATGGTGGAGGTGGCCACCGGGCCCTCGGACTCAGCCACCCACGAGAAGGTACGTAGTGTCCCATGGTCGAGGCGCCAGCCGGCGTGAGCAGCGGGCTCGGCGGGTCCTGGAGACTGCTGCCTCCCCGCTCTCCCCAGCTCCCCATGGTCCTGAAGGTGCCCAGACTGAACACCTCACCGCTAGCCCTGTGTGACCGGCCGTTCTCCCTCCTGGGCTTCGGGGACATCCTGGTCCCAGGTACTGGGGCTGGGCTTGGGCGGCCTGGGTGGCCTTGGAGTTGTCAGGCCAGAGGGGCCCAGGGGTGGACGCGGTGCTGAGCGGGTGCGTGCAGCAGGGAGGTGGCCCGTCGGAGCTCTGGGGTAGCCCTGCTGTGTGGTCCCGCTGCACAGACCTGCCTCGCCAGCCAGCCTGTATCCCGTGGTGGGACCTTCCCGGCCCCTCCACCCCACCACAAGCCTCCGTGCTGGGGTCTGTGCTCGCCTGAGGTCTTGGGTTACCCGCCACGCGTCACGGGCAGCATGGCCCCAGCTCTGTGCTGAGCTGGAGAGGGGCGCAGGGCACCTGATTCCTCCCGTGGAACCACCCGGGCCCGACTAGGGCTGCAGCCTGGCCCACGTCTTCTCTCCCCCAGGGCTGCTCGTGGCCTACTGCCACCGCTTCGACATCCAGGTGCAGTCCTCCAGGGTCTACTTCGTGGCCTGCACCATCGGTAAGCCCCCTCCCCAGGGGCTCAGCCTCGCCTGTCCTCCATCTGGGTCAAGGGGACAGGCCTGCATCCACGTCACAGTTCACTTCTCACTCCATGGTTTTTCCTTCCTTTTGTCTTTGTCTTCCTCTTTTTTCCTTTGTCTTCTGTTTCTTTTGTTACCAAAGCCCTTTACGCCAAAAGGACATTTCCTCATTTCAGGTCAACCCAGTTGTTTTTAAAACTGTGCACAGTTCATTCTGTTGTCCAGTGGGGTCAGCTCTTCAGGAACAGCGGGGGTGCAGAGTGCACAGGCCCCGCGGCCTGACCCCGGTGAGGGGAGACCCCATCAGTGCCATGTAAGCCGGCCTTCCCGGTGTATTTCTGGGCCATTGGCATCCGCCCACTCCCACCTGGTTCCTGCAGCTCCAGGCAGTCCAACCTGACCCTTCCCTTCTCATGCCGCCCCCCTCGGGAGCCCCTGCAGAGCTTTCCCCATGTGAACCCTGATTTGGCAGATAAGTGGGGGCTCTCCCTGCTGAGCCTGTCACTGGGCAGCACACAGGTAAGGGTCGGAGCAGGCAGCCCAGAGGGGAAGCATGGGCTGGAGACGGGCTCTTCGCCTTGGACGAGATGTCCCGCAGACGGTGTGTTTTCTTATAACTGTCTATTTGGAATAACTGCACGTTCACAGCTGCAGGGTTAGCGCAGACCGCGCCTGCCCTTTCTGCGCCTGGGCGGGCCCCGACCTCTCACCACCTTCGCGTTCTTGTTTTTCTCCACACTGTCTACACATGTGTCTGGGTGTTTATGCCTTTGCACTCACATGTCCGTAAGTAACACACGTTGTTTTGTTCTGAACCATGAGAGCAGAGCGCAGAAGCCCTGCCCTCCACCCCCAGTGCCTCCCAGGTGCTCTGTAGGGACCGTTATTGTATAGTCACAACTCGGTTATCAAAGGATTGGTTCCCTTATTTTGCACATACACGACTTTGAATTATTTTTCTAACTAGAGGCTTATGAAAATGAGATATTTGGGTACGTTTGCACCTCCACGAACACCCGTGTCCCCTCCTCCCCCCCCGGCAGGCCCTGGGGTCACAGCCCTGGCGCGCTCTGCGCCTCCCATCCCTGTAACCTCATTCCTGCAGCGTGGGTGTTGGGCCCAGGGACTGGCTGGGTAATGCGCTGCCCGTCTCTGTCCCCGCAGCCTATGGCATCGGCCTCCTGGTGACGTTCATGGCGCTGGCACTCATGCAGCGCGGCCAGCCCGCCCTCCTCTACCTGGTGCCCTGCACGCTCGTCACCAGCTGTGCCCTGGCGCTCTGGCGCAGGGAGCTGGGCGTGTTCTGGACGGGCAGCGGCTTTGTGGTGAATACCAGTTTGCTATGACTGTCTGCGAGAAGTAATAGCCTGATAAGCCCTAACTAGAGTTAAAGTTGAGTGAGAGCTCCTGGCGCTGCCACTGACCCTGCAGCCCACATCCCATGGGCGGTGTCTCCCATCTCTGCAGGGTTTTGTCGTGGGTGTCGGGCTCCTCCTGTGGCTGCGGTGGGGGTGCGGGGGACGTGCTCGCGGCCGCGGGAGGTGATGCTTCTGCCACGGGGCTCTGGTGCCCGCACCTGCTCCTGCTGCGGGAGGGGCCCCAGCTGGGCTATTGTTCTTGCTTGAAAAAAAAAGAGGGAAGGGGCAGAGGCCTCTCTGTTAGTGCACGGCCATTGCCGTGTCCTCATGACTCTCAAGGACACTGCTGGTCTGCGGTGTCTCCTGCGGGCCCAGTTAGGAGACCTGTCCCATCCCGATGGGGGCTCTGAGCCCGTCAGGCATGTGTGTAATTTGTCCACATAGATGTGGCCCCCAAGCACCTGTTACATGCACGAGGCCCCAGGCCTCCAGGTTCCCCGGTCAGTCAGCCTGACACTCGGACCCTCTCCCAGGCCCTCTGGAAGGCTTCCTGGGCTCAGTGCCCACCGTCCCCAAAGGTCTCAGTCCCGGTGGGTGTTGGTTTTGCCACAGAACGGGTGGGTTCATTCTGGAAGTTTCCGGAGGGGGAAGAAGTAAGGGTCGGCCCGTGCTGGGGTCTGGGTTTCCCGGGAAGGCACCTCCAGCCTCGGGGGGCGGGACTCCTGCCCTCCGCTCATCCTCGCGGCCCGCCCAAGCCTTCCCAACCAGCCATCTCTCTTCTCCTGCAGAAGGACCTACCTCAGGCCGCCTGGGCGCCGGCTTCAGCCGACGGCCCGCAGCCCCGGCCCGACTCAGACACCGCCCCCTCCCAGCAGCCTCGGGCCGAAGAGCCGGCCCCGTCCCCCCGGCCCGCAGAGCAGTCCCCGGAACCGGCTGCGCCCGAGGAGACGGGCCATGCAGCGCCCCTCCAGGAGCCGGAGAGCTCAGCTGGCCTCGCCCCGGAGCCCACGGGCCTGCCGGGCCCCTCGGCCTAGGGGAGGGGCGCAGACTCGGCCCCGCGCCTGCAAACTTGGTGCTCTGGTCTAGCGGATGCGCACATCCGGGCGGCCCGTGGCTCCTCGCTCTCCTCCAGCCTGGGACCCTCTCAGACCCCAGCCCTGCTCCGAGCTCTCGTGGCCGTGCACGCCCCGGGCCGGCTGAGGCCACCGCCAGGCGAGCAGGGGGTGGCAGTCGCCCGGTGGCTGCAGCTGCGCCCATGTTTGGTGCTTATCCCGCTGCTGCTTCCCTTCGGGTCCTGGGGCAGGAGAGGGAGGGGCCCTGCCTACTGAAGGAGGGCCGCCTTTGCCCGTCAGGGCCCCCCAGGGGTTTGGACTGTCCCCGGCTGGGTGGTCTGGACCCGCCTCTGGGTTGGGGGCCTTGAGGACAGCCCTGGTGAGCGGCCAAGCCTTGCTCACGCCTTTCCATCACCTGGGAAGTGCCCAGCGCCTGTGCTCCAGCTCCTCCACGTTTTAATAAACAGCCACGACTTTTTGAAATTCTGGTAGTGTCGCCTCTTGGGGTGCGAGTCCCCTGGACTGCCCCTC
The DNA here is from genome assembly GCF_009834535.1 of Camelus ferus. Classification (NCBI taxonomy): domain Eukaryota; kingdom Metazoa; phylum Chordata; class Mammalia; order Artiodactyla; family Camelidae; genus Camelus; species Camelus ferus. The sequence continues at coordinate 25,851,246 of NC_045717.1, read as the reverse complement.
AGGCAGGCCAGGGCGCAGCTGCCCCTCAGTCCTCTCCGGTTGGCCCCATCTTGCCTTTCAGCTTCGAGGAACTCGCCCCCATCCTCGCCGTGGGTACCTGCACGCTCTTCAGCACCCCACCCAGTGCACGCACCTCGCCAACCTCCAGCTGCAGCACAGGCGGGGAGCTTCTGGAAGGTGGGAGGATGTTCTGGAACTGGCATTGCGTCTTCTACCTCACGGACAGGGTTCTCCGAACCTCACGACAGAGATGCCGCCGGCCCCCTGTGTGATGGCTTGGCAACTGAGTCGGGGCCTGGACAGGCGCCTGGGGCTGCTGACCGCCAGGGCCCTGCCTGCTCCCTCCCGTCCACGACGAGAGGTGAGGGCACATAGACTCCCTGGCCCTAGCAGCCCGGCTCTGTGTCCTGCATATCCCGTGGCTGTGCTGCAGAGAGAGAGCCGGCGGGCCCAACCATGATCCATTCCAAACAATACCAGCGCCAGACAGACTCACTGTCTGTCGGCCATTCTTCTTGAGGGAGAAAGGGTGTTTATGGCTAAAAAACAGAAGATGTCTTCCACCTGTTTGTGTGTTTCTTTAAAAAGAACGGGCGGCCTGACAGGTGGGGGAGCAGTGGAGTAGCTGGGCCTACTGGCCCTACAGGAGGTGCTGGCCTTGGAGGCCGTGATCCCGGATGCAGTCACAGGGCATCCTGGGGCGAGGGCCCGAGTGGACCCCCCACCCTCCCTCTAAGGACTGCGCCTTCCTCTAAGCCATTTTGTACATCGGTGTAAGAGTGTGGAATCTTTCTTTTTTCCTCTCTGTTTTGGAAGTTTGACGAATGTCAAGGAATTCAAAGGCAGATGTTAGTTCCTGAAGTTTGCAGTTTTGGCCTTGCTTCTGTTGGAACCTTACAATTAAACACAGCTTTTGATATGTGTGCCTGGGCCTTTGCCTTTTCGTGGTGCAGTAGGGCTGGGGGAGCCTTCATCCTGCAGGGATTCCTGTGTGGAGGGAGGTGTCGGAGCCGACCTGCAGCCTGTGCCAGCTGGTCCTGAAGCCGGGTTTCAGCTCTGCTGCGAAGCGGCCACTTGTCCTGACGTGTGGTGTCCTTGTGGGATGCAAACTCCTCCCTGGGGACTCAGTCACAGTCTAAGGGATTAACAAATACTGTTCACAGCTGTGAGCACGTCTCACGCTCAATAAGCTGTCAGGAACGGGGAAACGGGGCCAAACATGCAAGAGGTCTTGGTACTAGCTTCACAAATTTGCCACGAATCTGGAAGTGCCCTAAAATTAAAAGTTCGTCTAGTAAGCTTTTGTGGCTATTCACAGAGCCCCAAGCTCGCTCTGGCCCTGAGTGTCTGCTCCCCCAGGTCCCAGGCACCCCTCCCCTGCCCTCTGTTCCCGGGCACCTGCCCGCGTGGGCTCACCTGCCCAGGCCATGCCCTCCACCTGGAACCCTAAGCCTCCGGCAGCTCCCAGGAAGCCCAAGGGTCCAGAGCCCACCTCCCCACGTGGCTGGCGGGGGAGCCTCCCGCCCACTCCCGTCTGCTGGCCCAGCCCTTTCACGCAGGGGTCATGTTCAGGAGACCCGCCTGGGCTCGCGCCCTGGCGCCCAGGACCGCCTGCACCCAGCCGTCCTTTCAGAGCCTCGCGGAGCCCCCACCGCAGCGGTGCCCGAGCTGAGAGCCGGCCAGGGTGAGGCTCAGGTGCTCGCGGTAAGGGGCGCAGTCGGGGCGGGCAAGGGGAGCTACGGGGGTGAGCGGGGCGGTGACGTCCCGGTGGGAGGAGGGCGGCGCCCCCACCTGGTGCCGCCCCCAGCCGCGCCCCGTCCCCGAGGCCGGCGCTCCGGGTCGTTCGCGGAGGGAGCGGGGCCGCGCTGCAGCCTCGGGCGGAGCGCGGTGAGTCCAGGGTCCCCCGAAGTGAGGCGGCAACCGTCTCCCCGCGCCTCGGTTCGCCGGGCCCGTGCGGGGCACGCACCGCGGTGTGTAGACGCCGCTGTCTCTACACCTGGACGGGCTGTGCGGCCACTCAGGGCTGTACAGGCGCGGCGGGGGTGGCCGCGCGGGGCCGCAGGGCTCCTCACCCCCGACGGCGCTTTCGCGCCTTCCCACCCGCGGCGGTGCCTCAGCGGGGGCCCTGGAGGCTTGGGGGGGGGGATTGCGGCAGGAAACGGCGGGCAAAGAGGAGGAGAAGGGTTCCGGGGACTCGGTCCGGGGCCCCTGGATTCTCTCCCTGTGGCGTCTCTCAGCCAGTCCCTTGCTTGCGAGTGAAACAAGTAAGGATTTGGGGGTAACAGTTTGCGGACGGGTGGCCACAAGGCCTGAAGTTGGGGTGAGGGTCGCATGCGGGCGGGGCTGGTAGGTTCGGTTCCTGCCACAGGCGGCCACCCCCACACCAGTTGCGGGGGCAGGCGGGTTATCCAGGCCCACTGCTCAGGAGTGTCTGAGTGGCCTCCCAGGGGTCCTCCGAGGTGGGGCCTTGGCCCGCCTGGCCGCTGACCCTCATCTCCTGGGGGTCACCGTGGGCTCCCAGACCCGGCGTGGTGTGTGTGAGATTGTGCGTGTGATTGTGTGGTCACGTACGTGGGGCTGCGTCTGACTGGGTGATTGATTGTATGTGGTTTGTGTCTAGCGTGTGACTGCGTGTGTGCTGGCACTGTGAGGGCCGTGTAGGATTTTGCGTGGTGTGCAGCCCTCCTGTCCTGCCAAACAAGGAGTCGGGTGTTGCCGCTAACCTGCCCCCACTGTGGGACGGGGCCGGGCGGACCCGCAGCCCATCCCCGATGAGGCCCACGTGATGCTGCAGGCACACTTGGCTTCTGAATGTTTGAGGTGTGGGGCTCCTGGCGTCTCCAGACGGAGGGGAGCCGGGCGGCCTGTCGCTAGGGCTGGGCACCAGACTTGGCACAGGCTGTGCAGAAAGCTCTGCTCCTGGTACCATGGCCGTCGGTGGCTGGGTGGAAGCCCCCGGAGGGACCCAGGGACGCAGAGACTGGACGCTCCCCAGCCGCCGCTGTGCAGTAAGTGTGTCCACCCTGGAGAAGGAGGTGGGAGCGGAAGCAGTGGATGGGAAGTTCTGGGCGTCTGTTCCCTTCTGTGCAGTAAAAGGAGAGAAAAACTGGTGGGGAGATGAGACAGCATGTGGGTCTGGCTGCGGGTGACTCTTACTGAGCCATGTGGCCAGCACACGGGGAGCTGGGGCCTGGATGCTGACCCCCGTCCCTTCGACTGCTTGCCAACTGTCTTCATGCCCTAGGGCAGCAAGGTTTAGAGCCCCTGGTCCCCATCCTGGTGGCTCACCTGCCTTACCTGGACAGCAGGGTCCTGGGGCAGCCATGCCCATTTCGTGATGGAGAACCACCATTAAGGTGGGGGAAGGTCCTGAATTCTAAGAACTCAGTGTGTGTGTGTGTGTGTGTGTAAGAGGGAGGAGGAGGTGAGGGGGAGGGAGACAGAGACACAGAGAGACATAGAGAGACATAGAGAGAGATGGACAGAAACAGAGACAGAGAGACAAAGGTAGAGAGAGAAAGAGGGAGAGAGACAGAGACACAGAGAGAGGGTGTAGCCTCCCCGGGCTGGCGGTGCCGGCCCCTCCCGGGGCCGCGGCGGGAGGGCTAAATTAACTAGCAGGTGTGAGCCGCACATGGCTGGCAGGGGACGGCAGGGGACGGCAGAGGCTCATCCCATCCCGTGAAAGTGGGAAAGGGGACATGGCTCTTGCCAGCTACTTGTTTTAACACACGTGGCTCTAAAATTGAGGCAGAGGAGAACCTATTCTGGGTCCTTGGCTCATATCTGCACCAGGCTTTGTTGTTTTTCCCGCTTTACCCTTGTTATTTAAGAAAAATGATTTCAGAATAATTTTCATCGCAAAGATGGTACAGAGGACCCCGCACACCCTTCACCCAGTGTTAAAATCTCGTGTAATCACAGCGCAGTGACCAAAACCAAGAAATTAATGCTGAAATGGACGTGAACACTCTCAGCCAACTTTTCCTGGATCCCCACTAGTGTCCTTTTTCTGTTCTGGGATCCAAACTGTGATTTCCTCCGCTGTGCTTAGAACCTGTATTACTTTTATGTTTTAATTAGGTTTATTTATTGATTTATTGAGATGGAGGTACTGGGGATTGGACCCAGGACCGCGTGCATAGCCAGCACCTGCTCCCCCACCCAGCACCTGTATGAATTTTAATTATACAAGTCGTGAGCTGATGGACGTTTCTGTTTTCTTTAATCTACACGTCTTCATCAGTCTTCCTGGGTATCATCCATGTTTATCCGCGTCGCGCTCAATGCTCCCCCACCGCCACCCCCAGGAGTTTTGACCCCTTTCCCCCCATGCATGTTAAAAAGCTACAAAAACACGAGATAGCATCAGTGCCAATGGTTTTCTCACAAACACCCCTTCCCATGAGCACCAACAAAAAGCCTGCAGACAGAAAGCGAGAGGGAAGAAAAAAACGGACCAAGCTTATTAAATTTCCGAAAGGCTTGCTGAGTGATTTATTTCAAAAAGTTGGGGCAATGGGGGAGGGATCTGAGCCTGAGGAGCGGGATGGGGGGTGGGCAGGAGAGGCTGCAGCGCGGACAAGAGCTGCCTGTTCCCTAGACCAGCGCTGGGGCCACGCAGGCAAAGAAGGAGGACCGAACGGCATGGAAAGCCGTGATCATCTTGGCTTAGTGGCAACAACAAAAAATTATGCAGAGAGGTGGGCAAAGAGCTGAGAGTGGGTAGGGGGAGATTTAGGAGCCCAGAGGGCAAGCTGAGGTGAAGCTTGGGGTTTTCCTGAAGCTGACAGTTGACTCTGCTTGGGAAAAAAGTGACCCTCGGGGCTGTACTGCTCCTTGGAGAGGCTGAACCACAGGTAAGATCAAATCAGCCATTAAAGGCAAGTGAGAAGTTCACGGCAGTGCTTGGTGGCCTGCAGGAGAGAATGAGGAGAGGGAGCAGATGGTCACTGAGAATAGTGTGCGGTTCCTGGGAGGGAGAGTGGGAAGCCACACAGAGAGGGCCTGGCGCCTGGAGTCTTGTGTGTTAGTTATCAGTTGCTGTGTAACAAATGATCACCAAAGTTAGCAGATGAACACCACCATTTATTATGCCAGTTTCTGTGGGTGAGACTCTGGGAGTGATCTGTCTGGGGGCTCTGACTGAGGGTCCCTCGTGAGTCTACAGATGAGACATCAGCCGAGGCTGCCTCTTCAGAAGGCCTGACGGGGGCAGGGGGTGCGCTTCCTGGGTGTCCCCATCCTGTGCTCCTCCCCGTGGGGCCACCCGCAGCGCTGCCTGAGCCTCCTTCCAGCAGGGCGGCGGCTCCACCGGAGCGGGCGGGCGAGGGGGCGCCTCTGTGCCATTTACAAGCTACGCAGATGTCTCACGCCGGCGCCAGGTACCTGCTCACTGGGAGTGGGTCGAGCCCAGCCCACGCCCTAGGGGAGGAGGGTTGGGCTCCCCCGAAGAGAAGAGCAGCAAAAAGCCCTGTAAGCTTCCTTTAAAAGCACTGCACCCCGCGGCCTTGGGCGCGTCCCCCAGCCCCGGGCACCTCTGCCTCCTCTTCCGCCGGGACACTGCCGGTCTCACGGGGGGCTGTGGCCCTGGGTCAAGTGCGGCGCCCGCCGCGCAGACCGCGCCTGCACTTGTTTTCACGGCAGGCGTTCTTCCCCGTGTATTTCCATCCTCCTGAGAAACAACGTCCCAGTTACAGTTACCAGACCGCACTTCCCTGGACCTGGGAGGTCAGGGTGTAGCGAGAGATAACCCATTCTCTCCGTGCACGCGGGGCTGGGTCTGCCTTCTCTCTGCCTCTCTCTGTGCCAGCTGCGTCTCCCAAAGGGAGGCTCCAGGCTCTGCTTCAGCAGAAACCGTCTTGCCTCGCCCTCCCGCGGATGCTCCTGGCATGGTTCAGGAGAAAAACCATTAAAGCGGGGGATGTGGAGCAGATGGCCTTGAGGGTATGGACAAGTGCAGCAGGCAGAAGCCACAGCAGGCGCCAAGGCCCTGAGGCAGGACTGTGTCTTGTGTGTTTGAGGAACAGGGAGGAGGCTGGTGTGGCTGGAGTGGAGGAGGGAAGGGGGGAGAAGTAGGAGCAGAGGACAGACAGCGAAGAGCAGGTGGGACCGGGCCACACGGGGCTTCTGGGGAGACCAGAATAGACACAGACTTGGCCTGACTCAGGTTTCAGCAGGTTCCCTGATGCTGCCGTGTTGGTGGATGAGGCCTGGGAGAAGCTCTGCTTAGCCCAGAGTAGAAACGGTGCAGGTGGTCCCATCCTACGTGCATCTTGAAGGAGGTGCTGGCAGTGTTTTCAGGCGGACTGGATGGGGGCTCTGAGAAAGGCATCGGGGATGACCCCCCCGGGGGTGTGGTCTGAGTGATCATAAAAGTGGACCTTCCATTTGAGACAGGGAAAACTGTGGGAGGAACAGATGTTTTTCGAGGTGAGGAGGCTGTCCATTTGCCGTGTGTTGGATCTGAGAGGTTACCACTGGATTGTGGTTACCATTCCAATCATCATCTCTTGGTCTCTGTCGGTGGGGAGTCTGGCCATGGCTCAGCCAGGTCCTCTGCTCAGGGTCTCACAAGGCTACACTCAGAGTGCTGGCTGGGCTGTGTTCTCATCTGAAGGCCAGGCTGGGGAAGGATCCACTTTTCAAATGCATGCAGGTTGCTGGCAGATGGCCAAGGGCCCAGCTGCTGGGCACCCTCAGCTCCTAGAAGTGCCTGCAGCTCCTCCCCACACAGGCTTCTCCAACATGCCCACCTATTCACCAAGCCCACTAGGAGGGTCTTTAGCCCCGGTCTACTAAGACGGGGTCTCTCATGATGTAATTTAATCACGATGGTGACATCCCATCACCTCCGCCACATCCTGCTGCTTAGAAACGCATTGCAAATCCCACCCACACTCAAGGGGAGGAGTCTACACAGGGGTGTGAACACCAGGAGATGGTGGAGGTCATTGGGGGTCACCTTACATCACCCAGGAGAAGGTTCCAGAAGCCAGCTGACCTTGAGTTGGGAATTCAGAAGACGCGTCTGGCCTGGGGATGCTGGGGATGTTGTTAAAACCACAGATTGTCACAGCCATAGAAAACAAATTATGGTTACCAAAGGGGAAGGGGGGAGGGATAAATTAGGAGTTTGGGATTAACAGACACACACTAATATAAAATAGGTTAAACAACAAGGACCTACTGCAGAGCACAGGGACTATATTCAATATCGTGTAATAACCTATAATGGAAAAGAATCTGAAGGAGAATATGTATGTATGCATGTATGTACACGTGTAACTGAATCACTTTGCTGTGCACCTGAAATGAACAACAGCGTAAATCAACAATACTTCAATTTAAAAAATTTAATTTGAAAAAAAACCATAGACGGGAGGAATCACAGGTACCTGTCTGCAGGTAGTCTGTGAAAATATTTATTTAGTCTTCTTTACGTGGTCTACTTTTTAAATCTAAAAACTTTTTTAAAAGGAAAACTTACTCGCTGATGTGCACAAACAGAAAACAAGAGAGGGGAACTGGAAAACAGAATAACTGGGGAGAAAGCCAAACAGTGCCATTCAATCGTGACTGTCCTCCAGGGCCCAGAGCAAGGTGAGGCCAGCGGGACACTCACCTTGGGCGCGGAGTTTAAGCGGGCGCCCAGCGCCTCGAGATCGAGAGAAGCAACTGTGCGGTGCAATCCTGGAAGTGCCAAGTGTGCGTGGAGGGACCCTCGGAAAGCAAAATGTCGGCCTTTTCAGCGAAGATGGCACCTGAGAGGGCCGAGGTCAGGAGAAGACGGTTCAGGCAGGTGCAGGGTTGGGTCCTGTCTTGATGTAAAATGTCTGTATTTGGTTGGTCATGGATTTTATTTTGCATTAATTTTGATTTTTTAAAAAGATGTTGCATGAAATACTATTGGTCTTGCGGGTGGAGGGTTTTGGTGCCCCCCTGAGGCCAGGGCCTCGTCACCCCGCCCCGCTTGGCCTGCTCCCCACCCCGGGCTCTGCCCCTGAGGTGCACTCCCTCTGGAAGCAGACCCTGGCAAGCGCGAGAGACCCTGGCATTGAGGAGGACGCATTGGCCCTAAACCGAGATTCTCTGTGGCACATAGGGAGGCTGGAAACAGACACCGCTCCTGCCTCATTCACTGTAACGGCTCAGTTTATGGGGTCCCCTTGCTGAACCCTTCCTGGGGAAACCCCCAAATGACTCCAGACCTTCCCTGTTATGTCAAGACAGACGAGAGGTAGGTTGACCAGGTGTCCCGATTTCCAGGTTAAAACTGGAGTCCTCGGTGACCTGGGGTGACTCGCTCCGTATCACCCCGTCACTGCCTAGCTGGGCTGAGAGTCCGGCGAGAGGTGGCGGCGGCATCTGTCACGCCGGAGGGGCGGCTGCCGCAGCTGTTCCCGGGCTCGGCTGGAGCCCTCAGCGCTGACCCCTCACAGCCCGGCTCTGTGGTCTCGTGCTTGGGCCACACGTTCTGCAATCCCTCCCTTTTCCGTCCCTCTGTCTGGGTGCCCACTTCAGACCTCAGGGCTGGCACGGATCCTTCTGGAAGCCTCTGCGGCGCATTCCCGGCAGCGGCAGCGGCCCCGCCGGCGGCTCTCCCCCGCTTCGCCGCTGCACAGTCATTGTGCAGGTCCGCCTGGGTGTTCTCAGGTGTCTCTGCAGCTCGGGCGGTAACCTATCCTCCTGCACTGCTCTCAGAAAAACCAGTGATGCCTCATCCTGTCCCGGGCACTCCCTCTGCCCGAGGTCGCTTCGCGGAGCCAGCAGTCGCCCCTTCTCTTTTCTCCTATTTCTCTTAATCGGCTATCTTCCCTCCTTCTGCTCTGCCTTTGTATTCCACCCCCGATCTTTGCAGAAAAAAAGAAAAATAAAGCAAACTCTAGAAGATATTGTCTCGTTGGAGATTAGGGGTGTGAAGGATCTTCTTGAACTTTCCATCCCTTTTCCTCTCCCTGAAGTAAGATACCTGCCTGCCCGAGCCAGGCTGTCTCCACTACATCTCAGTGAAAAGGGAGCGAGACGTCGAAAGAGGGGTTTGCTTTTTGTTCTACCCAACACCAAATAATTCCTTTGAGCTGACTTTTTTTTTAAACCCTAAGTGGACTTTACAGCTTTCTCAGAAGTTGATTTCAATGTACAAATATGGGTGTTTGGGGGAAAGTTGTGCTCCAAACGGACTTTATGACAGAAGACGGACAATTCACTGACGGTCAGTGCAGCCTTCAGCTTTTGTGCCTCAGCATTGGAAGGAAGGTAAAGCAACCCAGGGACGTTGCTACTTGGAGGGTTTGGATCAACTTTTTGCAAAGCTGATAGCACGCTCCCATTTCTGCTTTGGTAAGTGTCAGCTTTCCACTCAAACAAGAAGTGCCTTTCCTGCGCCCACTGTTTGCCAAGACTTTGCAGGGAGATGAGAGGAAGCAGCAGGTGCAGAAGAACCAGGTCTGTCCTTGAGGAGCTGATGAGGGTTTAGAAGTTTCTCTAAACTGGGTGCATCCATGTGGTACTTCATAAATCACTTCCCCAACCAGGGAGCTTGCCGCCTTCATGGTGTCACTGTTTCTTCTTGTTAAGTTATTGCACCAGCACCGAACGTTCCTGTTTCCTGTACCCATAGTCACAGGGCGCCATTTTCCGCTCCCAGCGCCCGAGCACAGGGGCTCTGATTTCCCCACGTCCTCGCCAACATTTGCTACTTTCTGTTTTTTGATGGTAGCCGTCCTGGTGGGTGTGAACCCTCTTTAACGCTTTTCCTGCAGGGCCGACTGCAAGATCAGAGGTCACGGTCTCCATGCAGGACTGCCCTCGCTTCTGACCCCAGTTGCAAGTTCAGGGAGGTTCTGTGTGAACCGTGGCCACCAAGTTCGTCTGTTGGGGTCCTGACCCCCAGCACCTCAGAAGGCCTCTATTTGGAAACAGGATCTTTGTGGCTGTAACTGAGTTTAATGAGGTCATTTTAGAGCTTTTATTCTGTTCCTATGACCTCAGTGTGTATTCAGCGCTTTCATATTAAAACATGCTAATTACTTTTCCCTGGAAAGGTTTTTATTTTTCCAGTAGCATTTTGGATCTGTTAGTTCTAAAAAATACCTTGTTTCTTATGAGTGTATTAAATATTTATTATTGAAAAATCCAAAAAGAAAATTTAAATGGGTTCATTCGTGTGGGCCCTAAACCAGTGCAACGGGTGTCTTTACTGAAACGGCACATTTGGACCCAGACGCTCACAGGGAAAGTGGGATGTGGCGATCGGGGCAGAGATGGGACGACATCAAAGATGGCCAGTGGCCCCCAGGAGCCAGGAGAGGGCCCGGGGCAGACCCCTCACGGCCCCGGGGGGCCCGGCCTGGCCGACCCCTGACCTCTGGCCTCGGGCCTAGAACTGGGAGGCAGCCAACGCCCGTTGTTTAAGGGGCCCGCGCGGTGGCCGCCCCAGGGAGCTAACGCCCCTGGCGTCCGACAGCTTGCTGGAAAGACTCAGAAGCCACGAGGAGCTGTCAGCGCCCAGGTACAAGATGAGCCGTAACAGGGAGAGGAATTGAGGTGACGGGCTGAGAGCAGCCGAAGGGACAGACTCCCAGGCAGAGCCCAGCTGTCTGAGTCCCTTCGGGGGACTGACTGGCGGCTGATAGACAGCAGACATCTATTTGTCACAGTTCTGGGAGCTGGAAACCCAAGGTCAAGGCAGTGACAGGCCCATGTCGGAGGAGGGCTTCGCCTCCTGGTTGCAGACAGCTGCCTCCTCACTGCGTCCTCACTGCGTCCTCACATGCTGGGCGGGCCCCAGGAGCTCTCTGGGGTCTGGGGGCTCTCTCTCTTTTAAAAAATCTATTGAAATTATTTCTCTTTCAGTATTTGGGGGGGGGGTAATTAGGTGTTTATTTACTTGTATATTTATGTATTTATTTTAATTGAGATCCTGGGGATTGAACCTTGTGCATGCTAAGCACGTGCTCGATCTCCGAGCTGTACCCTCTGCACCTGGCGTCTCTTTATAAGGGCACTGATCCCATTCCTGGGAGCCCCATCCTCATGACCTAATCACCCCAAAGGCCCCCACCTCCTCATACCATGACATGGCAGGGTTAGGGTTTCAATATATGCATTTGGAGGGGACACAAACTAATCCACAGAACCAGGAGAATCACCAAACATGAAGTTCTGACGTCCCCTCCCCGTGCAGTCAGGGCGCGCGCGTTACGCTCCTGGCGTTGACGAAGGACAGCACACATGCGGTACTGCCAGTCAGGGCAGCTCCCCAAGCTTCAGGGCGCGCGCTTTCCCTGGGCATGACTGATTCGCGGACTGACTCTTTGCCCACGTGGCTGACCTCCGCCTTTCAGAGATCTCTTCCGAGAACCAGAGGCAAAGGCCAAAGTTCCGACCGCACATCTCCAGGAAGAGATGTCTCCGCCTCCTTGAGTCCCCGCCCCTTCCCCTTCCTGATGGGTTTGCCTTCTCAGATGCGTCTTAAGGAAGGACTGAGAGGCAAGAAAGCAGGCGTGATGGCCATGAGTTCTCCTGGGCCGTTGGTGCACTGATGGGGTTTACTTGGGGCAGAAAAAGCCGAAACGTGGACTCCTCTCCCGGGGATGCCAGGATCCCGGCAGGGGACCTCCGTGCAGGGAATGCCGTTGTGCTGGGCGGGGCAGAGGCTGCTTCCCACAGAGGGTCAAGTCCCCAGTGACTGCGGCACTGAAATCAGCACCTGGCCGCCGGCCGACTTGATGTAACGGTGGTGGTGCTGACCGGGCCTCCAGCCGTAAGGTCTGCTTTGGCTGCGTCCAGCATTTTGACCTGAAGCACATTCACTGTCACTCAGTGCTAAATATTTTATTAATTTAGCTATAAATTCTTCTTGGAATTATTAATTCACTGGAAGTGATTTTAGATTTTCGTTCATGATTTTCTTGTTATTCCTAGCAACTGGATTTTATAGTAGGGTGGCGAGAGAAGTGGTCTGACGTAGACTTTCTGGGGTTTGTTGAGATTCGCTTTGTGGCTACATCGATAATTTTTGTAAATACTCCATGTGTGCCTGAGAAAGTATGTTTGTTCTCTAATGCCAGGAATATGTAGGTCCATTAAACAAACTGGTCCAGTGTCAGATTTCGCTGTTTGGTACATATGAGTTCAGAATTTTTCTCTCTCTCATATTGTGTTTTTGCTGTTTACAAGAGACCACTTAAAACATGTGACGGCTTAAAAAAAGTCTAACTGACGAATTCTGCCTTCTACCTTGTAACTTCAGTACGTTTACATTTTTCTTTCTCTTTTTCTTCTTCCTCCCCTTTTCCTGCTTCTGTATTTTTTTTTCACTCTACTTTTGGGAAGTTAGCCATTTTAGTTCTATTATTAAAGTTACACTTAAAATGTTATCACGCACACTTCACTTAACAAACTCTGGAATTTTTTCCCTGAACCTTAACATCTTTTGACTGTCATCAACCCATCCACCTTGTGTGTTAGTTCAGCCTTGGTTTTTGTACGCCCCAAGTTGGCCATTATTATTATTTTATGTACTTCGTGCTTCTTAGATGTTCCCACACTGTCTACCAGTTTCTAGTCTCACGGTGATTCTCGTTTTTCACATCTTTCCTCTGAATTCAGTTTTATTCTTCCCCAGATACATCCTTAGCTTTTTCAGTGAAGGTCTGTTAGTGGTCAGGCTTCTCAGTCTCTTCCTGGAAACGTCTATATTTCATTCTCTTCCTTGACGAAGTGGATTTAAGGGTATAATTGTTGATTAATGTATTTCCTTTCAGCAATTTGAAGACATTGTTCCCTCACTTTTGGTTTCTCTTGTTTCTGATGAGAAATCTGCTCTCACTCTTCCTCACCCTTCCTTTGTAGATCATCCGTCTTTTCTTTCCGGTTACTTCTATAGTCTTTTCTTTGTTTTTATTCTGTAGGTCATGGTGCTTTTCAAATCTGAGGGTGCATATCTTTCAACAACTATAGAAAATTCTCAGTTAGTCTCTCTGATAATACCGCCTCTCTCCTTTGTCTAGTCTCTCCTTCTGGAGCCCCATGTGAGGCCCACGATGGCACCTTCCACTCTTTCTGGGCCCTGTGGCTGTTACCCTCTGCCACGGGGTCTCCATCTTTACTTCTCTTCTCGCATTCTGGGGAACAGATCTACCTTTGGAGTCATTTATTCTTTACTGACCTGTATCTGTTTTTTATCCCCTCTACTGAGAACTTAATCCTAATGACTATAGTTTTCACTGCTAGAACTTCTGCTTTTAAGTTTTACCTATTTTTTTCATGATGCCATTTGTCATATTTTCCATTATTTTATGTCTGAAGGGATTTTAAGCGTGCTTGTTTTATAACCTTGGGTGGTTCCTTTCCTGAACATCTTCAGTGCCTAGTACTGCCTTTCTGTGTCTGCTGCTCTTGCTGGTGGTGGTTTTTCCCCTAGTGTGTTTTGTAATTTCAGATTGTGAGCCCATCCTGTGCATGCTGTTATCCATGGGAATCCTGCAGAAGCTGGCCTGAGTGTGTGTCTCTCTTGAAAGGTTTTGTTTTACTTTGTTTTTCTACACTTCACCCATTGGATTTGACTGCTTACAAGTAGAGGAGTCACTGGGTTTTCCTGGTGAAAGTTCACTGTGACTCTTGTGTGGATAATGGAGTGGAGGGTCTAAGTTGTTGCAATAATTCAGATTCGAGGTGGTGGCGACTTGTGCTAGGCAAGTGTGGATAAAAACAAATGATGGATCCTGACCAAGAGTCAGCACACTATACCCACAGGATAACTCCTGCCCATTGCCTGCTTTTGTAAAGAACATTTTATGGAAACACAGCAATACCCAGTTTTCACATGTGCCCAGAGCTGCTTTCATGACGTCATAGCAGGGTTGAATACTTACAATGTACACTGTGGGACTACAAAGATGAAAAGATTTATTCTGTGGGCCTTTGCAGGAAAAGTTTAGTGACCTCTGTTGTAGAGAAATTCAGGATATAGAATCTGCAGGACTTGGTGATGAGGCTTGATGGGAGGAAGTACAGTCGTCCCTCAGTATCCCAGGGGAATTGGTTCTAGAACCCCCAACAGATACCAAACCCCACAGATGCTCAAGTCCCTTATATAAAGTGACTTAGTATTTGCATATAATCTACACACATCCTCCCATACACTTCAGATCATCTCTGGATGACTTAATGTCAGTGTACCATGGCGTAAGTGCTCTGTGAGTAGTTGGCTGGCATGTGGAAATTTCAAGTTTTGCTTTGGGGAACTCTCTGGGATTTTTTTCCTGAATATTTTCTATCAGCTGTTGGTTAAAGTTGGGGAGGGTCAAGTGCATGTGAGAACTCAGGGTTGGGCAACTGTGTGAATGAGAGAAGTTTTGGAGAAAGAAAATTCATTTCATTTTGGACAGATTATGTTTAGATGTTGCCTATGGGGTGACAACTGTCCCTGTTTGCCAGGAATTGAGGAGTTTCCTGAGATGTGGGATTTTTGTGGCTAAAACAGAGAAAGCCCCATGAAAACTGAGACAGTTGGTCACTGTAGGTGTTGGCAGGATATCGAGAAAGAGAGTCAAGATGGGAGTTGTAAATGCTTTCTAAATTTGCTTGAAACTAAACAGCTCTCCAGTGCTGAGAGCAGCCACTGGCCGACAGCCAACGAGGAAATGGGACCTCAGCGCTACAACCACAAGTAAGAAAATTCCACCAGCAACAGGGAGCTTGGAAGTGGATCCCTCTCCAGTTGAGACTCTGGGTGAGAATGCAGCCCTGCTAACACCTTGCTCACAACCAAGTGAGACTCTGAGCAGAGGACCCCACTAAAACATGTCAGAATCTTGACCCACAGAAACTGCGAAATAATGAATGTCTGTTGTTTTAAGCAATGGCACCTGTGGTGATTTGTTACGCAGCAGTAGCTGACTGACATACTTCCTCTGTGATGGCCTTTACTTACTCTCTCCTGCCGCAGAGCTTTTACATAATTTGTTCTTACTGTGTGGACATCTGTTGCTTCCACTGGCCACTTAGTGGATTCCTGTTTATCCTTCAGAACTCAGACAACTCGCCCCTCTGTCAGGGAGCCCCCCTGGCCCCTAGTCTAGCTCAAAGCTTCCTTTTCACAGAGACTCAAAGCCCCATGTCTGTATCTCTATTTCCAGCCTTTATTGTAGCTACAATTTTAATTTACCTGGGTCTCTGTCACTAAGATTTATGCTCTATGAGCTGAGAATCACATCTGTCTCATTCAGGGCTGGGTACCCAGCACAGAGCAGCCAGGCCTGGCCCGTCATAAATATCAGGTTGATAGAAACTGAATGAATAGTGCTTCTATATTTGATGCTAAATAGCAGTAGGGCCCCTTCTGTGCTCGAATGATGGTGATGACAAGACAATTTAGAGAACACAGGAATCCTTAGAAAACCTGCAGGGTCGGGGGTGGCAGGGGCATCTGGGGTTGAATGAACTTAGTGTGTGTGTTTGTAGGAGGGGGAACGTCAGTGAGCTCATACACTAAATTTGAGTTTCCAGCCCTAATCACAGAAGTGAATCTTGGTGTCTTTGTCCTTAAAACATTTCATCAAGTGATTCTTAGCGGTTTTCTGGCTCCTCAGAAGGCAATTCAGCTCAAGTGTAAGAATAAAGGGGTGAGTGTTGTGCGGCCTCACTCCCCACCACCCCAGCACAGCTCTCCTTTCTCACCGGCTCTGGTTGGTGGCTGTGAGGTGCAGGGTGGCTTTTCCCAGCAGGGACATACTACCTTGAAAGGATGAGGCATTCTGGCTGGGCCCTAGCATGGGGTTCCAGATTTAACAATAAACATATAGCATGCTCAGATAAATTTGAATTTCAGACAAATAACAAATATCTTTTTTTTTTCGTACAATTATGTCCCAAATTTTGCACAAGACATATTAGGGACTGTAGGAGTCAGATTTCTCCAGAGAAATAGAACCAATAGAATGGAGAGAGACAGACAGACAGTTAGACAGAGACAGAGATTTTAAGGAATTGACTCACAATTGTGGGAGCTGACAAATCTGAAACCTGCAGCTCAGGCTGGAGACCCAGGGAAAAGTTGATGTTGCCACTCCAGTCCAGAGGCCATCTGGAGGCAGAATTCTCTCTTCTTTGGAGGGACTGTGGTCTTTTGTCTTAAGGTATTCAACTGATTAGATGTGGCCCACCCACACTACAGAGGCTTATTCGCTTTACTCAACATCAACTAATTTAAATGTTAATTACATTTCCACAGCAACGTCTAGAATAATGTTTCTACCACCATGACCAGCCCCATGGACACAAAATCAACCATCACGGGGTTGTTTGTCTTGTTCACCTGAAATTGAAGTTTCCTGTCCTTTATCTGATATCCAAACCAGCTGCTCATCTGTCCCAACCTCAAAAAACAGCTCCACTCCCTCCAGAGAAGCACTTTACCAAGTGGGCACCTTCATGGACCCCTGTCAGGGGAATAGAATGGGATGGCTCCCCGACTTCTTTCTCTGAGGTGTTCTAGTGGGGAAGAGCATGTCAGAGGCCAGGTGTGAATCGTTCTCCACCCACATGGTGGAGGCAGCATCCTGGGGAAGCAGAGGCGGAGGGGAGGTAATGAGATCCACCTCTGCATAGACCGAAGGTGATTCATCCCCCTCCGGAGAAAAAGCTTCTCTGCAGGCTGCAGACATGCTGGCTTTGGAACGAAGGTCTGTTCAGGTCCCATGAATGTGAGGGAATTACCTGGTCGGGGCGCTGGGTACAGCTTAACACATTCAAGCCTCTTGTGGTTGCAAGTGGCAGAAACCAACTGCCTTAAGTGGATTTGTTGGCTCTTGACATGGAGACATTTCAGAGGCAAAAGTGTCAGAGTTCAGCCTGTCACCACCTCTCAGCTCTGCTCTCTTGGAGCTGAGGTCCTGGACTCTGGAGGGGAGGCAAAAATCAACTGGATGGCAGGCATTGCATTCTACCCATTTGACAGAGGAAGACACTAGAGGCCAAAGAAGTTAAGTCACATGGATCTTCTTACCCTGAATCCCTCCTAATAAGAGATTTTTAAAAAGTGGCATTAACTGTTATAATAGAGAATCAGCCTAATGCTCACATTTTGCAGACTTATAAAAATGGAGCCAACAGTTGATGTTTAAATAGCATTTGATGGATGAAGTGGTGTTCTGTTCACTTTCTAAGCTGCAAAACATTATCAGCACATGCTTGGTGGCTTAATCAAAGCGCACCTGTGACCTCTCAGTGTCTGTGGGTCAGGAGCCTGGGCACAGCTTTGCTGGGTCTGCAGGTTCTCCGACAAGACGACAGTCAAGGTGTCACCCAAGTCTGCCATCTCATCTGGAGTCTCCCAGCTGGAGAAGGATCCACTTCCCAGCCCACAAGGTTGTGGGGAGAATTCAGTTCCTTGCGGCTTGCAGGACTGAGGGCCTCAGCATCTTGCTGGCTGTCGGTCAGAGGTCAGCCTCAGCTCTCTGTGTGGAGCTCCCCAACAGGACCGTTGGTCCGCGCCAGTGGAAGAGGGCTCCCAACAAGATGGGCCTTCTTATCTGATGTAATGTAGCCCTGCACGGGTAATCACCTTGCCCTAAGCTCTCCATCAGGAGCGAGCTGCAGGCTCGCTCACACATGGGGGAGGCGGGGAGAGGGGTGACCGTGGAGGCAGGCTGTGGCCGCCATCTTGGATCCTGTCTGGTTCCATCTCTCGGGTTGTGCCCACCTTACCGCGCTGCAGTGTTCTGTGGGCCTCCCTGGGCTGAGTCCACTGTGCCAAAGAGAGTGAGCCAACAGCAGAAGGAGAGGCCACTTTGCCAGCAGCTGCATTTTGATGTCTGGTCAGACACTGGCATTCATATTTGTAAATCCTGCTTCTCATCAAAGTGTTCGTGGTAACTTACCAGCTGGGAATGGCCTTGTGCAAAGATGGGCAAATGTTTCTAAAGGGCCAGAGAGTAACTATGCTCAGCTTTGCAGGCCAACTCGGTCTCTGTCTTGACTGCCCAACCCCACCGCTGCATCGCAAAGGCAGCCAGAGATAGTACGTGCCCTGGGGCCTCTCAGACTCGGCACCGCTGATGTCTTGGGCTGCAGTGTCCTCTGTGGGGGTGTCCTGGGCACTGTGGGGTGTGAGCAGCCTCCCTGGCCCCACCCACTCCATGCCAGAGCGTCCCCCAGTCATGACAACCCAGAATGTCTCCAGGCATCACCACACATCACCATAGGGGGCAAAATTGCTCCCAGTTGAGAACCACTGATGTCATCGGATGAGCATATCTGTGTTACAATAAAAGTTTATTTATAAAATCAAGGCGTGGGGCCAGCTGACCCCAGACTAGACATTTACCTTTAAAATGAGGTCAGTGCACACTAGGACCAGGATCGTCTTTACCCTTGTTGTGATTCTGTGTTGCTAACTTTATTTGTAGTCACAGGTGAGTCTGCTGAAAAACGGTGAACCTTTTAGAAAGCGTAGGGAGAGGTCGCTGACCACAGTGAATTTAGAGAATGGTCTGACTGTGTTCTATCAACCAACTACGTGGGAAATCCAGCCCAGTGCTGGTGACTAGTCCACAGGCTTCATTCCTTCCACACACATCTGGGCGTCTTGTGGGTGTTCTGTGCTGAGGATCCTCTGGGGGGGTGAACGGATGTGGGATCCCAGAGGAGAGCTGGTCGCAGAGAGGACGCTCCAGGAATGTGACAGAGGAGGGTCAGTAACGGGTGCAAGAAGTCAGGAGAGCTTCCCAGAGGAGGGGCCCTACACCCAGACCAAGGGTGGAGGCCACGCAGTGTAAGAGGAGGCTGCTGGCGACTCCATTGGTGATGGAGGGGTGGACAGTGGGGCCTGGTGGTGGTGGGGATTCCACCAGATACCCCCTACGTCGCTCCAGTGTAACCATGAGAAAAACACCAGACAAACCTCTGGAGAGAGACATTCCACGAAGTCTCAAGACTGCCTGGGGCAGCACGAAGTCTGAGAAACAGTCACAGCCTAGAAGGGTCACAAGGAGATGTGACAACTGAGTGTCACATGGGGTCCTCGAGGAGATCCTGGTGCAGAAAAGCACACTGGGGGAAACAGAAAATCTGAATACACTGTGGACTTTGGTTAGCAGCAGTGGGTCAGTGCTGGCTTATCAGCTGTGACACGTGTCCCAGACCAGGACACGGGGTCTGGCTGCAGGGTGTGTGGTCCCAGTCCCCTCAAGCTGCCATGACAAACATGACCGACGGGCTGGAACGTCACACACTGATTTTCTCACACTTCCCGAGGCTGGCAGTCCCAGATCAGGGTGTCGGCAGTGTCGGCTTCTGGTGAGGGTTCTCTTCCTGGCTTGCAGACGGCTGCCTGTGGAGGGAACATGGCGCCCTATTATACACAGCACTCTGAGCTCCAGAACTGTACGGTAATAAGTGTGGATTCCTGTAAGCCACGGGTTTTGTGGTGACCTGTTACAGCAACTGCAAGAAACTCATCCACAGTCTTCCCAGCGAGGGACCCACGGCACATGGCAGCCTAGGCAGCACTCACGTCAAATCCTCAAATCCGTTCTTTTTTTAAATTGAAGTATAGTCAGTTACAACGTGTCAGTTACAACGTGTGTCTGGTGCGCAGCACAATGTCTCAGTCATACGTATACATACCTGTATTCGTTTTCATGTTCTTTTTCATTACAGGTTACTACAAGATACTGAATATAGGTACCTGTGCTCTACAGAAGTTTGTTTTTTTTTTTTAATCTACTTCTATATATAATAGTTAATATTCTGGTTTTTATGACTGTTTTGCGTGGAGCCCCTGACATCTAAGGTGCTGTGGACGGCGGTCATGTCAGCACAAGTAAAACCCTTGCTCAGGGAAAGAGAAATGCCTCCCCCCGCCCTGACCTTGTTTCTCTGTCTCTTTTGCGCTGGCGTCCAGGTTGCTGTCACATCTGGGACCCATGGAACCTGCCACCGGGGACTTAGAACTGGTGCCCGGGGCCTCCAAGGATGTCCTGGCTGCGGATACCCCGTGCTGCCGGGTGGTCCTCGTGTCTGTGGTGGCCACCAGCATCGTCAGTCGTCACCCTGGGAGTCCTTGTGGGTGAGTGGCCATGGGCTTGCACGGGTCCACATACCAGGGGAGTGGCACAGAGATGCCCAGGAGGAGCTCAGCAGTGTCCCAGAGCCAAAGGGCTGAGCATGCAGGCCACAGGAGGCCACCCAAGAGGAAGGCCAGCAGGCTGGGTGCTGGGCGTGGCTGCACTCAGTTCTGGGCTGGGTGGGGATGCCTGGGCCTGGAGGCCGTGCCTGCGTGTTTCAGATTTCCCACTGACGGGGTTCTTCAGGGAAGACACATGGCCACGGTGAAATGGAGATCAATAGGGAAGTGAACTTTTTAAGAAACTCTTGAGAAATCTGAAAAATCTCTGAAAGTATAAAAAGTGAACAGTCGTTGATGTCCTCCGTCCCAGTTGACAAGGGCTCCCATTTCATATTTGCTCCCAGTGTGTGTTCATATTGTTCACAGTGAAATGTGCAAAATGATGACCCATCGTGAACCATGTGGAGCTGCCATTAGAAAAACAAAGGAAGTTCTTTAAAAAAAATGTGTTTTTCTTCTTTAATAGAAGTACCAGGGATTGAACCCAGGGCCTTGTGCATACCAAGCACGCGCTCTACCACTGAGCTATACCCTCCCCCCGAGGAAGTGCCTGTTATATTCTGGTAGAAGGACCCACAGACCCCTGCCAGCTGTGCAGAGTCCCCCGACTGCCCCCAGCCGGGGCTGTCAGTGTGGTAGCCCCGAGCCCCAGTGCTCTCTAGACTCAATCATTTCAAGTTGAATGACAGTTAAAACTCGGTTCCTCCGTCCGCACCAGCCTCATCTCAGGTGGCTCGTGGCTCCTGCGGGGAACGGTTAAGATCTAGAGCGTTCTATCACCATGGGACGTTCTGCCAGGCAGCCCTGCTCAGGGACCAGGCTCCTTCCTCTTTTTCTTTTTAATTGAAGGGGAGTGGATTTACAATGTTGTGTTAGTTTCTGACGTACAGCATGGCGATTCAGGTATACAAATGTTCCTTTTCCTATAGGCCATTACCAGGTACTGAACACAGCTCCCAGGGCTGCGCGTTAGGACCCTGCTGTTGGTCTATTTTACATGTAACAGTGTGTATCTAAAGCCCCAGACTCCCATTTCGGTCCTTCCCACCCCTCCCCCCGCAGGCTCCTTCTGAGACGATGGGCTCCCTAGTTCTGGGTGGGGTGTTACAGTCACCTTCTGTTCATGAAATGATGATGGCAACTGGCATTTTGGGGGGTGGCGTGCTTTCATGTGGCAAGATAATAAGTTGGCAATGCAATGTGGGTCCCCCGAATACTGAATATATATATATATATATATATATATGAGTGTCTGGATGAGCTCGCAGCCTGGCACGGCTGCCGGAGGCCCCCTAGTGGCTGTGGGGTGAAGTGCAGGAAAGTCTGGCGGGCGGGCGTGCGTGCGTGTGCGTGTGTGTGTGTGTGTCCGTCCGTCCGTCCCCACACTAGGGAGAGGCAGGGGACGGTGCCATACCTCCACTCTAGACGCACAGGTACATTTTGGGAACAACAGGTAGATACACTCTCTGCTCCAGCAGGACCTCTGAGGTCAAGGAAGGCTTTAAGAAGCACGAAAATGTAAAACCAGTTTTAAAATTAGGACTCAGATTTGTCCCTGCACAGACAGGTCACAATGTCGCTTGGGACGTGCTGGCCCTGGGGGAGGGGAGAAGCACACGGGCTCGGGCTGGGCCGTTTCTCCGGCTTCCCGGGGGCCCGGGTTATTTCTGAGGGAAGGCGGGAGGATTACTGGGGGCGCGGAGCGTGGGCACTTGGGTCTGCACAGCGGGATTTAGTTCCCTGAATGAGAAGAACAACCATTTTTAGAGTTGCTTTGGGCTGTTCTATCTGCTGAGTAAACAGATACCTCAGTGTCGGTCTAGAGAAACATTCACGTGGCTAGAGCTGGGGGGGGGGCCTGGCTCTCACGGCCTGTGTGGTCGCTGCTTTTGTGTATTTATTTTTTGTACTTTGTTTCTTTTTTGTTCCTGCTACTTTATTTTTTAAATTTTGCAATGCTGATCATTTTTAAATTTTCCATTTTATTTTTTTTTTGATTTTATTTTTTTCTTGGAGGGGTAGGTGATTAGGTTTATTTACTTGTTTTTTTCTAAATGGAGGGACTGAGGATCGAACCTCCGGCCTCGTGCGCGCTAAGCACGGGCTCCACCCCTGAGCTGGCCCCGCCCCCCGCGCCGACCATCGTGCGCCTGGCGTGCCCTTTTGCCAGTGTCACGTGCTTCCAACTGTCAGAACCCGCCTCCGTGGGCTGTGCTCTTCGCCTTGAAAGCCTTCATGCCAGCGATTCTTTGCTGCTGTCGGCTTTGACACAGCGCTTCCCACCACTGGAAACTTTTTTCGGAGGGTGGCGTGGTGGGCCGGGGCCCTCGGGGTCCTGGCACCCCTGGCCGTGCCCGTGGGGCATTTTGGGGCCTACTTCCCAGGGAGGAGGTGGGAATTGTTTCAAAGTCGAGGGAAAGTCTTCTGAGACCATTTCATCCAATTTTGGCTGAAGTCAGCCTCAGGCTCTGGGCCAGGCACGTGTGGCGGGACAGGGACAGGCAGGAGCTTGTCCTCAAGGAAACCTGGGGGTCTTTAGCGGGTGGCGTGCGAGAGGTGACAAGTACTCAGCCCCCAGGAGTCAGCCCACGCCCGCCTGCCAGGGTGACCCGGCCCGGGTGGAGGCGCCTCCGGGGCCCTGCCCCGCAGGGGGCGCTCTCACGGGGCCCTGGTCTCGTCCGCAGCCTCGCTCTCTGCACAGGGCGCCCACGTGGAGCACACGGCCGAGCTGCAGGGCATCCGGTTTGCACCCAGCTTGCAGCAGGCGACCTCGGACTACTACCGCACGCTGACGCCCGCCCTGGAAACGCTGGTGAGCGTCCCCGGGGCCGGCGCAGGGCGGCGCCGCAGGCTCTGGCCGAGCCGCGCGCAGAGCAGGGGGGTGGGGTGGGTGGGCTGGGAGGCACGGAGGGGCGCGTGGGACCACCGGGGCCTGCCTCGCGTGGCGGGGCTGCTGCGTTCCAGAACGCAGGGGAGCGGAGCAGCCGGTGGGAACCGCCTCCTGCCGGATCTGTAGGCCACCCTGGGCGGTGGTCAACTGCATCTCAGTGGGGGAATCGGAACTTTCTTGCATGGCTGGTGGGAGCATGAAATGGTGCAGCCGCTGTGGAAAGCGGTCTGGCGGTTCCTCAAAAGGTTAAGAATGGAGTTACCCTGTGACCCAGCAGTCCCGCCCCTGGGGGTCAGCCCAAGAGAAACAAAAACATGTGTCCACACAGGAACTTGCACACAAACGTTCACAGCATGATTCTTAACAGCCCCAAAGTGAAAACAACCCAAGGGTACATCAGCAGATGATGGATACACACCACGCGTCCCTCCACACATGGGAGCATCACTCAGCCGTGACCAGGAGAGCAGCCCTGACACTCGCTCCCACGTGGACGGACCCTGAGAGCACGACGCTCAGGGAGAGAAGCAGACACAGAAGGACACACAGTGTGTGAGTCCATGGATGTGAAACGTCCAGAACAGGCCAGTCCCCAGACACAGGGAGGGGGTTCCTGGTCGTCAGGTGCTGGGGGGGCAAGGGTGACTGCTGACAGGGACGGGGCTGCTTTTAGGGTAACGGACTACTTTAAAATTGATTGTGATGAGTTTGTACAACTCTTGTGAATATACTAAAACCCATTTAAGTGTACACTTCTAAAACGTGTTTTTTAAAAAATTATTTTTATTTTTTTTTCAGTTGAAGTGTAGTTGATTTATAATGTGTTACTGGTGTATAGCAAAGTGATTCAGTTTTATACACATGTGTATATGTATGTATTTTTCATATTCTTTTCCACTATGGTTTATTACAAGATATTCAATATAGGTCCCTGTGCTATACAGTAGGAACTTGTTTATTTTATATATAGTAGTGTGTATCTGCTAATCCCAAACTCCTAATTTATCCCTCCCCGACCCTTGTCCCCCATAACCGTAAATTTGTTTTTCAGTTGAATTATAGTCAATGTACAATGCTGTGCTAGTCTGTAAGCTTGTTTTCTATGTCTGTGAGTCTGTTTCCATTTTGTAAGTAAGTTCATTTGCCTGATTTTTTTTTAGATTCCACATGTAGATATCTTACGGTATTTGTCTTTCTCTTTCTGACTTACTTCACTTAGTATGATGATCTCTAGGTCCATCCATGTTGCTGCAGATGGCATTATTTCATTTTTTATGGCTGAGTAACATTCCATTGTATAAATACACCGCAGCTTTTCTATGCAGTCATCTGTCGATGGACATTTAGGTTGCTTCCAGGTCTTGGCTGTTGTCAATAGTGCTGCTGTGAACACTGGGGTGCAGGTGTCTTTTCGAATTAGTTCTCTCCAGATACATACCCAGGAGTGGGACTGCTGGATCATATGGTGGCTCTGTTTTTAGTTTTTAAAGGAATCTCCATACTGTTCTGCATAGCGGCTGCACCAATTTGCATTCCCACCAGCAGTGTAGGAGGGCTCCCTTTTCTCCACACCCTCTCCAGCATTGATTATTTGTGGACTTTTAAATGATGGCCATTCTGACTTGTGTGAGGTGGTACCTCATTGTAGTTTTGATTTGCATTTCTCTGATAATCAGCAAAATTGAGCATCTAAAAGGTGAGTTTTTAATGGTAGGTGAATTATACCTCAATTTTTAAAAAATGCTTTAAATTTTATCCTAAGAGAAGTAGAAAGGTGACTAGGTGTGAATTCATTTTCAGTGTGTGGTAAGATGGGAGAGAAGCGAGGGGACAGTTAGGAGTCTCCATCACTGGGACCAGAAGTCGACACATCTTCCTATAAGGCCAGAGGGTCAAAGTTTTGGCTTTTAGGGGCCAGAGAGTCTGTCTCCACTGATTAGCCCTGTTTTGGAGCCTAAAAGCCTCCACAGGTGACCCGAATGAGTGGGCGTGGCCACGTGCCAATAAAGCTTTATTTGTGGACACCGATATTCACATTTCATGTCATTTTGATGCACCCTGAGATATTTTTCTTTTGATTTTTTCCATTCATTTCAAAGCATAAAAACCATTCTCGTTCGTGATCTTTACAAAGACAGGCGATGGTTCAAGGTCAGCCCGTGGGGCCTAGTTTGCTAACCTCAGTCCTGCATCCTCAGCAGTATTGCCCAACAGAAACGTAACACAATACCACGCGTAATGTAACATTTTCAGGTAGCCACAGTTTTGTTGAAAAAAAAAGGTAAAAAGAAACAGGTAAGATGATTTTTAATAATATATGTTATGGAACACACAATATCCAAAGTGTTATCATTTCAACCTGCCATCAACACAAATAAAGCAGGTGTCAGTGAGCTACTTTGCATTGTCTCCCAGGGGTTGTCTTTGAAGCCTGGTGTGTGCTTTACCCTCACGTCTCAGTGCAGACGCTGCTCCATCGGGAGCTCCCCACCCATAGTCAGATTCCGTAACATTTACAGACCCAGGATGCTCCAGAGACACTCACGAGTTTTCCAGTAACCGAATCCAGTGTCTGTTTTGAAGTGTAAGCGTGAACTAATTAAAACAGAATAAAAGCTGTTCCTCCGTGGCACCAGCCACATTTCAAAAGCTCAGGAGCCCCATGTGGCCGGCGGCTGCCCGGTGGGGTTAGGTGGTTGTGGAACATTCCAGAAATGTCTAGAATGTTCTACAGGACAGCCCAGGTCTAGGTGTAGGCAGTGGGGACGTGGACTCGGAGGGAGCCGTTCGGAGAAGCAGATTGGATTAAGGATGTCTTAGGAGGAAGAATTAACTGTGCATCACGTGTGTTTAGGGAGTGGGGATGGTGACTGTGAGACTTAGCCCCTAAGCCAGGACACCTGGACGGGACAAGGACGCTGCCAGTAATTACACTGGGAGAGCAGATAAACGGGGTTACCGGTCACCTACGTGTAGGTCCCGTGAGGTGCCGGGGGCAGGGATGCAGCCCTTCGGGGCTAAAACCAGACAATCCTGGGAGACGCGGATGGCGGTCACCCGCACAGCACACGAAGGACAGGGGCGTTCCTAACAGAACCTGCCTGTGCCAAGCAGACTCAGCCACAGGGCTTTTTTTTTTTTCAGTGTAAAACTCACATAACATAAAATTAGCCATTTAAAAAAAAAACTATTTTTGGGGGGAAGGCAATTTCGTTTACGTATTTTTTTAAATGGAAGTACGAGGGACTGAACCGAGGACCTTGTGCAGGCTAAACATGAGCTCTGCCACTGAGCTACACTCCCCTCTGCAGTGTCCATTTTTAAATTGAACAATTCAGTGGGTTTTAGTACATTCACAGAGTGGTGTAACCATCACCACTAGTTCCAGAAGTACCTGTGCCCATTAGTAGTCACGTACCTCCCCCCCAGCCCCTGGCAGCCAGGAGCCCCCTCCCCGTGTCTGGGGACTGGCCTGTTCCGGACGCCTCACATCCGTGGACTCACACGCTGTGCGTCCTCCTGTGTCTGCTTCTCTCCCTGAGCGTCGTGCTCTCAGGGTCCAGCCCCGTGGGAGCGGGTGTCAGGGCTGCTCTCCTGGTCACGGCCGAGCGCCGCTCCCGTGTGCACAGGGACCACGTGTGTTTACCCGTCACCTGCATATGGAGCAGCATCCTCGCAGGCGTGGTCTCGAGATGCCCTTGCCCATCACTCACTCAGCTCTGAACTGGCTGCACGTGGGGCATTTGAGAGCAGGTGCATTGCCACCCTGTACGGCTCCCCCGGCACACACGGGTCTCCATGGGGACGGCGCCCTGCTCCCTTCTCTCATCTGCTGCTCTTGTTTCCCTTGTAGTTTGTAAGCAGCTTTCGGAAGACAGAGCTGCAGGCCAGCTGCGTGGGCTGCACGGTGCTGAGTTACAGGTGAGTTGGGGCCTCCTTTGGGATGATGGACCTTGGTGGACCCCCGAGAGAGTCCAGAGGACTCCAGCAGAGGGGAGCCCTCCTGCCCCAAGGGCCGCTGTCCTCCCTGCAGGGACGGGAACTCCAGCGTCCTCGTGCACTTCCGGCTGCACTTTCTGCAGCAAGCCCTCCGGACGCTGAGCCTGGGGCTGGAGGAGGAGCTGTTACAGCAGGGGCTCCGGGCCGGGCTGCAGGGACGCGGCATCCCCCTGGCCGCCTACGGCACCATCGTGTCCGCCCAGCTCACAGGCAAGTGGGCACAGAGACGGGGAGACGTCAGGAGGGGATGTGAGGGGGGCAGGGAGCTGGCTGGAAGTTGCCTTAAACTTCAGGTTTTCAGTAATCACCCCTCTGGTAACACAGGCACATGCACATCGTGTTACCCTCAATGGTATAGACCAGGCACTGGCAGCCTCTAAATGCTGGCATGTGACTACTTTTGTCTTTTCCATCCTTTGGGTCTGTGTGGAGATGGCTCAATTCTGCTATTGTAGCCAAAAAAAAAAAAAAAAAAAAAAAAAAGGCAGCAAAGACACTATAGAAGCAAATGGGCACGGCTGTGTATCAATAAAGCTTTATTACGCAAACACGTGGCGGCCAGATCTGGCGCCCAGCCACGGTTCGCCGGCCCCGGGTGTAGGCATGACAGTAGACCTGATGCTCTGCGATCCTAGGGTTGTGGTGCCCTGTGACTCGAGGGCCAGACGTGAGTTCAGATTGTTCAGATTAAAACAGTGCTGCCTTAGGGGAGTATGGCTCAGTGGGGGAGCGCGGGCTTGGCATGCCCTGGGTTCAGGCCCCAGTGCCTCCATTAAAATAAGTAAATAAAAACTTAATTAACTCTCCCCCCAAATTTAAGTAAAAATTGTTGCCTTGTGGGACATTTACGGCCCCCTCACCGCCACCCCTGGCACACTTGGCGAGTCTGCGGCCTCCCCCGGGCGGTGGAACTGCCTGCGGCGCGGGACACGCTGTTGCGCGCCAGCTCTGAGGAGCAGGTTTCATCTGATGTCACCTTCACCAATTTAAGTCGGAATTTCAGTGGCTTCCGGGTGGACAGGACAGCTCCCCGTTTTGCAGGACGATGTTTCAACGGCCGTCACCCTCACTGAGTGAGCTTGCATCTCGTCCCTGTTTTGCTGCAGGAAGCCACAAGGGGCCACCGATGGAAAGAGACTTAAAATCAGGTATGTTTTCGAGCTCCCGGGAGCTCCCTGCCGCCCTCGGCCGGACGTTCTCCGCCTGCAGTCACCCCACCGGGCTTCCTGAGGCTTCCTTCAGGCGCACAGAGCAAAGCCCTGCAGCGCAGTCGGTGCTGGTTTGTGCGCCAGCCGCTGCCGCGGAGACGGCTGCGTAGTCCCGTGCGAGCAGAGGATTTTGGGATGAGGCAGTCTGAGCCGTACGTGGCCAAGCACGATCACGAGAAGGCGTTGTTGTTGTTGTTGTTGTTGTTGTTGTTCAAGCGGTGGAAGGTTGTTATTAAAAGAAAAGACAAAAAGAAAAACAGTTTGGGCAAAGAAAAAAAGAATAGGTCCCACCTGAATGTCACTGCCTTCAGTATCTTGGTGATTATCCTGACAGCTCACGACACATGTGGAGACACACTCGTGTCGCTTCACATCTGTGGTCCCCAGCTAGGGGTGGCCCCGCCCCCAGGGGGACACTTGGTTGTGTCTGGGGGTGTCTGTGGTCGTCATGACTGGGGGGCCCCGGCAATGCTGCCCCTCACCCCACAGTGCCCACAACACCCTCCCCACAGAGAATGTCTGGCTCCGAATGTGAACCCTACACTTAAAATGGTTAAAATGGCAACTTTGACGTTATGTGTGCTTTACCACAACTTAAAACAATGAATTTCACCTGTTTCTTACTTTTTAAGAACGTGGCTGCTAGACACATAGAAGGACACACGGAGCACGTGGACTTTGTGGCCTGGCTCTGGTCCCGGGGCTGGCTGGCTGGCTCGTGGTGTATCTCTGTACTCATTCTGAGAAAATTATTTCAGAAACACGCAGGGAAAAGGAAGCAGGGAAGAGACGTTTTCCATGCTCTGGAGTTTCCACGTGGAGAGCGGACTCTCCCTGCAGCCAGGAGAGATGGAGTGAGGTTGGGAATTTGCTCCTTCTCTACCCTCAGGTCGCTGTCCCGGGAACGCCTTTTCCTGCGGGAACGGCCAGTGTGTGACCAAGGGCAACCCGGAGTGTGACGGCACAGCAGACTGCTCCGACGGCTCCGACGAGGCCCGCTGTGGTCAGTCTGCCCGTCTGGGTCTGCTCTCTGGCCCACCGTGTCCATCACGTGCAGACACGTGGGCGTGGCACTCACTGGAGCAAAGAAGTGGAGGGGTACCTGTGATAGACAAGAAGCGCGAGAGCAGACACAGCGCAGGGAGAGCTGGAGCTGTGTGGAGGGGGGCCCCTTGGAGCAAGAAAGGGCAAGAGTTCAGGCCGATGTGAGGTCCTGGGCAAGCCACGGGGAGCCTCGAGTGCCCGGAAGTGGAGGTCTGTCTGGTACGTAGTAGGGAGTCACCAGAAGGATGTGGGAGACAGAAATGACAACTGAGATGCTGCCAACATTTTCTAGCAGTGCTAGCCCATGCAGTAAAGTCAGAACAGGTCTAAGCGTTGGAAAGAAAGGGGGAAAACTGTCATAATTTGCAGTGGATATGATTGTCTACCTAAATGAAGCAATAAATTGACTAACAAGCTGTTAGAAAAATAAGACAGTTCAGCAATGAGGGGAAGACACGATGGTTACTAACCAAAAAAAGCTGTTGTTTTGCTTTACAAGTAGTAACAGGTTAGGAGATACAATGGAAAAATCCCACTCACGATCAGTAGCAACACCAAATAAAATGAACATGTGCCAAGCCAGTAGTAACTACACAGAATTACAGAACTTCACTGAAGGACACAAAAGGAGACTGAACAGTCCTGGTGGAGCCGCCCAGAAAAGGGAGACGAGGTAGAGACAAGGCACCCCAAGCCCCCCGGGCTCAGTGATTCACTGGAAGGACTCACAGAACTCAGTAAAGCTGTCATGCGCACAGTTACAGCCTCTTACGGTGAAGGGACACAGGCGAAAATTGCACAGCACAAGGTGCCGGGCGCAGGCGCGCAGGCTGAGGGCGCGCCGGTCCCCCTCTCCCCGCAGCCGCGTGGACGGCGCCTGGCTAGTTCTGCCGGCAGCCTGTGCGCCAGCGCCCGCGAAGTGTCTCCGCCAGGGGAGCCCACCCGAGCCTTGCTGTCCAGGTCACGGAGGCTCGTGGCACCTGTACAGCTGACTTTCGGGCATGAATCTCCCAGAGCTGCCAAAACACAGGACCTGAGACTGAGTGGCTTAAACAACAGAAATGTATTTGCTCCCAGCTCCGGAGGCTGGAAGTCCGAGGTCAGGGTGTCGGCAGGGCTGGCTCCTTCTGAGGCCGTGAGGGGGAGTCTGTTCCATGCTGCCCCCCAGCTTCTGGGGGTTTGCTGGCTTTGACATTCTTTGAACCTGGGGGCCGTGGGGATGAGAGACTGGAGGCAGATGTGCTAGGAACGGGGCCATGGTCCTGCGTTTTTGGGGTCCTGGTTGGCGATCTCTGTATTGCAGACTGTGGTTTGCAGCCTGGCTGGAGGATCACCGGCAGGATTGTGGGTGGTGTGGGAGCATCCCCAGGGGAGTTCCCTTGGCAAGTCAGCCTCCGAGAAAACAACGAACACTTCTGTGGAGCCGCTGTCGTCAGTGCCAGGTGGTTGGTGTCTGCTGCCCACTGCTTCAACGAGTGAGTCCGCATCCCTGTGGGCTGGGTCCATCCCCGCTCCCATACGCCTCTGTCTTTCCACTCTGGGGACACCGTCTTTCCTGGGTGTCCTCAGAGCCCCTTGGAACTTTTCCCTCCTTCCCTCCCTCCCTCCTTTTCTTTTCTTTTTGTTAAATCTAAATGCATTAAATTTTTAAAATTGTGGCAAACTATATATAATATAAGTTTACCATTTCAAGGGTACAATTCAGTGGCATTAACTACATTCACACTGTTGTACAACAATCTGTACCCTCCATCTCCAGGACTTTCTCATCTTCCCAAATTGAAACTCTGTCCCCATGAAACACAGACTTCTCCTCCCCTCTCCCAGCCCCTTGTGCCCACCTCTCTGTCTCTGTGGATGTGACTCCTCTGGGGACCTCCTGTGAGTGGAATCAGACAGTATGTGTCCTTTTGTGACTGTCATTTCATTTAACATGTTTTCAAGGTTCATCCACCTGGTAGTGGGTGTCAATGCTTCTTTCCTTTTTATGCCCAAATAATATTCCAGTGTGTGGATGGACACATGTTCATTCATTTACCCATTGCTGGACGCTTGAGTCGTTTCCACCTTTTGGCTGTTGTGAATAATGCTGCTGTGCACATATGTGTACAACTGTCTGAGTCACTGCTTTCAGTTCCTTTGGGCATAAACCCAGAAGTGGAATTGCTGGGTCACATGGCGATTCTATGTTTCCTCTTCTGAGGAGCCGTCAACCTGTTTCCCACAGCAGCTGCACCGTTTTCCATTTCCACCAGCCACGCACAAGGGCTCCAGTTTCCCCATGGCCTGGAGAGGTTCCTTGAACGCTTGTCGTACAGCTGGCTTGCTGGTGCGGAATTCTCCCAGCTTTTGCTTGTCTGCAAAGCCTTCGACTTCCCCACAGCGTCTGCGCGGGCCCGCTGGCGGGGTGCTCGCGGCCGCGGGATCCCCCTCGTCACGTGCAATGAGCTGCGCCGCTCCCGCCGGCCGGTGGCGCTTCTGCGGGGGCCGCCTCGCAGGCTGCTCGCTGCCTCTCCCTTCTCGCTTTTCACGGTCTCGCTTCATCTTCGGCTTCTGTCGTCTTGAGCGCGGTGTGCCTTGGTGTGCTCCTCTCCGGGCCGTCGTGGGTGGGACTCTGTCCTGGACGGGGGGCTCTCCTTTCCCAAGTTAGGGACATTTTCAGCTATTACCTCTTCAGATACTCCCTCGGGCCCCTTCTGTCCCTCTCTCCCACTGGGACCCCTGCAGTGTGTGCTTCCTGTCCCAGAGGCCTTGTCAACTGTCCTCGTTTCTTTTCGTTTGTTCTTCACTTTTCTCTTCTGCGGTGGTGCCTGCCCCTCTCCTGGCTTCTAGCTCACTCTCCCGTTCTCCCGCCTCACTTCGCCTGCCGGTGATTCCTCCTAGCGTGTCTTCCATTGCAGTTACCGTATTCACCTCTGGTGGCTTTTTACATGTTCTAACTGCTGACAGTTTCTAACTTCTTGCTCTGCATCCACCCGCCTCCGCAGTTCTCTGATCGCCTTTACGGTCATTCCCCTGAGCTCCTTCTCGGGCGGGCTGCCCGGCTCCACCTCGCTCGGTTCCTCCTCTGGTGGTTTGCCTTGTGCCCTGGTCTGGAACTCCCTCCTGCCTCTCACTCTATCTGAGTTGCTGTTTGCATCTCACGTACATGGTGGGTTAGCTGCGTTTCTCGACCTTGGAGCAGTGGCCCTCCGTAGGAGACGCCCTGTCGTCCCCACCACGCGCCCCCCTCTCGTCACCCAGCTCTGTGCTCTAGGGCCCCCCCCAGGAGGGCTGCGCGGCCCTCCTGTGGCGGCGGGCTGGCTACGTGGGTGCTCTGGCTCGGCCCGCAGCCTGCTTGGTTGCCCTGCCTTGTGCGGGTGCTGCTGGCTGCCGTCCAGCGGGGCCTGGTCATGAGGTGGCTGCTCGCGGAACCCCAGGGGGCCTGAGGGTCAGGGCTGGCTCACTGGTGGGCAGAGTCAGGGCCCTGAAGACGCTGGGGCTGCCGCCCGCCCACCCACTGGCAGGGGAAGCCCGATCCTGGGGTTAGACCCTGGGCTTCCTGCTGATCCCTGGCACGCAGAGCTGGTTCCTGGAGCCTGACTGCAGGGCCCAGGGATCCCAGAGCTGGTTCCAGATCCTAGGCGGGGGGCTGGTCCCTGACGCAGCCGGGCACAGGGTCTGGGGTTCTGGAAGGCTGAGTGGACCTGCCAGGGGTCAGGGCTGGAGCCCGGCTGGTGCAGGGCAGGCTCAGGCCTGCATGGCGGGACCCTAGCTTTCTTGTGTCTGGTGTCTGCCCCCTGGGGGTGAGGCTGGTCTAGCGGCTTGCACGGCCACCCTGGTGGGAGGGACCTGGCCTGCCCCTGGCAGGTGGAGCTGGGTCTTGGCCCTCTGGTGGGCTGGGCCGTGCCTGGGGGAGTCCAGGGGCAGCTGTGGGTGCTTTGGTCTTTTGACAGCCTGTCTGCTGATAGGGGGGCATTGTGGCCCTGCCCAGTTACTTGATTGGCGCCTACAGCCTACTGGGCAGGGCCAGGTGTCCGTGCGAACGAGCTATGATGGGGCTGCCAGCCTCAGAGATCACAGGGGTGCATGTCCCCCAGTATTTCTGCCCCCAGTGTTTATCCTATATCCCGGGTGAGCCACAGCTGCCCCCCCCCCCGCCTCCCCAGGAGACCCTCTGAGACCAGCAGGCGGATCTGGCCCAGGCTCCTGTCAAATTACCGCTTCTGCCCTGGGGCCTGGCACACGTGAGGTTTTGTGTGGCCCTTTAAGGGTGAAGTCTCTGCTTCCGCCAGCCCTTGGGGCCGCTGCAGTTAAGGCCCCTCAGTCTTCAAAGTCAAATGCTCTGGGGGCTCATCATCCTGGTGCAGACCCGGGGCCAGGGCAACTGGCGTGGGGCTCAGGACCCTCCCTCCTGTGAGAGCAGCCCTGCCCTGTAGTGATTCTCCAGTGCAGGGGTTGCCCACTATGGTCCGCGCCTCCTTCCAGCTTACTGTGGTTCCTTCTTTGTGCGGATCTTTTCTGTTAGAGTCCAGTCTCTTCCATCGTGGTGGTGGTACCAGGCCCTCCCCAGGTTCTTGGACAGCAATGCCATGGAAATAACACTTCCCCTAGACTCTTAGGCAAGGAAAGCTTTTTTTTAAAATTTAATTTCATTTTTCAAAATTAATTGTTTTGAAGGTACTGGGGATTGAACCCAGGACCTCCTGCATGCTAGGCACGTGCTCCACCGTTGAACTACGCCCCCACCAAGCAAAGCTCTTTATTAAAAGAGATTGTGCTCGAGGGAGAAGGTGAAAAATAGAAAGCACCAGCTCCCAGGGTAGAAGGGGCAGTTTGTCTCAGGATCACTGATGGCTTCCAGAAATCATCCACCTTCTTTGATCACCAGCAGGTGGGTCCAGGGAGGCTCTCGGGAATGAGGAGGGCTGGAGGTGGGTGGAGCTCAGTGGTGGAGCGCGTTTAGCGTGCTTGAGGGCCTGGGTTCAATCCCCAGTGTCTCCGCTAAATAAATAAATAAATAAATAAACCGAATTACTTCCCCACTCCAAACAAAATAAAAAAAACAACAAGTGGGGAGTGCTTCTGTGAGCGGAAAAAAACATGAGAATTTTCGGCAGGAAAGCAGCCGAACAGGTGAGGTTGAGAGTTCGAGTTGGTGTAAGAGAGTTCCTCCTTTACTCCTGGGAGCCTGGCCCCCGGGCCTCTGTTCTTTGGCTTATAGGGCCTGTTCGCCGGGCTGTCCCCGGGCCCCGCCCCCAGACTCCGTGCTGCGCTGCTCCTGGCTCGGCTCGGGCCTGCAGACGGCTGGGATTGAACGTGCTCCCGGGGGGAGGGGGGCCCAGGGTCTCTGCTCCCCTGTCCGGGCTGCTCTCCCCGTTTTCCCGTCCCCCCAGCCATTGTCACCTCATGGGCTTGTTTGCTTTTAACATCAGCCCTCCCCTGGGGGTGAAGGGGTGCCTCGCTGTGGTCCCGATGCACGTCTCCCTGATGGCCAGTGACGCTGGGCACCTCTTCCCATGCTTCTTGGCCATTTGTGCATCTTCTGCGAAGAAATGTCTGCTCGGGGGGTTCTCTTAACCTGGTTTTGAATTGGGTCGTTTGTTGTTGCTGTTGAGGATGGTCAGAATCTTTAACAACCTGAGTGGCCAATCAGAACAGAGCTGGCCAAGAGGTGGGAGAAGGTTCTGGAAGCCTCTGGCTGTGCCAGGCCTTGCTTTTCTGGTTGTTTCCATCTGAGGAGTCCTCAGGGGAGAGGGCGGGGCGGTGGGAAACGAGGGCCCCCCGGGGGGCCCCGGCCACGAACCACCCCGGGGGTCACTGTCCCAACGGCCTGCTGGGATTCCCGGGGGGAACCCACTCCCTCCCTCGGGAGGTGTGGTCTGGGGCCCAGTGGTCACATAGCTCAGGGCACCAGGAGTTGGTTTTTATCACTTTAACTTCATTCCTCTCAATATTTTATTATAAAAATATTTAAATAGAAAAGACAAAAAAATAGGATGACAAACACCCGCATGCCTGTATCTGATTTCAAGGGCTGTTAATATTTTTCCATTTTCACTTCCTCTCCCAGGCTCTTCATCTGTCTGTCTGTACCTACACACATATGTTTACATGTATATGTTCTTGCCAAACCATTTGAAATTAAGTAGAAAAGATCATGACCCACCACCTCTGAATCTCCTGTGCACTTTTTTTTGTTTGTTTTGTTTTGTATCTAATGTGTTTGGAGCTTCCTTCACTGCCACCCACCTCCAACTCTTAGATCTTCTGTTTTGGATGAAAAAACTTTTTTTTGAATTTATTTTTTATTCTTTTTAGCGGGGAGGTAATTAGGTTTCTATTTATTTTAATGGAGGTGCGGGGGGTTGAGCCAGGACCTTGTGCATGCTAGGCACCCGCTGGACCACTCCCGTGCATGCTTGTGCAGAGGACAGCCTCCTGCATGCCGGTGGTGACGCCGTCACAGCTGAGAGCGAGAGCGGCTGTGCGACTGCGCCTGGCAGCCAGCCCTTGTCCAGGGCCTCGCTCGCCTTGCCCTAATCCCAGCCCTGCGGATCCTGTCTTTGTTTAAATGTTGATAATTTGTGCACCATGCTCTTTTGTTTGTTTGCATTAGTTCTGAGTTTCGACAGTGTTGCATGAAAATACCATTATTAGTCTCAGTGGCTGAGTTTTGGGGTGCCCCCTTGACATCTTTCCCCTGGGTGGGTGCCTCGCTCTCCTTACCCTCCAGCCGCATCCTCGGTGGGGCCTCTGAGGTGGGGTTTGTCTGCCCTGCAGGTTCCAGGAGCCCACGGAGTGGGTGGCCTACGCGGGCACCACCTTCCTCAGCGGCTCGGAGGCCAGCACGGTGCGGGCCCGCGTGGCCCGGATCATCAGGCACCCCTCCTACGACCCGGACACGGCCGACTTCGACCTGGCGGTGCTCGAGCTGCAAGGCCCCCTGCCCTTCAGCAGACACGTGCAGCCGGTGTGCCTCCCGGCCGCCACCCACGTCTTCCCGCCTGGGAAGAAGTGTCTGATCTCGGGCTGGGGCTACCTCAAGGAGGACTTCCGTAAGCATCTGCCGCCCCGCGCCCAGGCGGCCAGCAAAGCAAAGCATAGCTATCTGGCCTCATCGTTCACGGATTCCGTATTTGCGAATCCACCTCCTTGCTAGGAGTCATTTATGGGGGGTATGTGGCCCTTCCCTGATGTGCAGTTTGAGTTATTCCAGAGGTGGAGACGCCCTGCCTCCCTGGGCCAGCTCAGACCGGAAGCTGGTGTCCTTTCGTGGTCCCTTTACTGCCACTTCTTTTTGTTTTGCATTTTTGTGCTTTTTATGGCCGATTTCACAAAATCTAATGGCCCCACGTGTACAGCAGAAGCACTGGTCAGTGTCCCAAGCACAGGAAGGCCCTCTGGGGAGAAAGCATGCGTGTTACATGAGCTTCGTTCCAGTGGGAGTCACAGCCCTGTGGGCTGGAGCTCAGTGTACTTGAATACACAACGTATGTTAGATAAGGTGTTTTTAAACAGAAGCGTACATCTCACGAGGGTATGTGCCAGTGGGTTGTGACCAGAGGCTGGCAGGAGCCCAGCCCCCGTGTCCCTAGGAGCTGTGGTGCAGTAGGTGCTAATTCAGTGTCCGGGGGACTTTAGAGAACAGAAGTGCCTACAGTCAGCTGTCATTTGTGGTGACAAGTGCTGGGAAGGAGACCCGCAGGACACAGCAAGAGAAATGAGTTGGTGGCGGGGACAGCTCGAGGAAAGGGTCCTCGATGGAGATGCCTCAGCTGACCCCAGGCGTCCCTGCCGCAGGGATGGGGCAGGAAGCAGATCAGACCCAAACCCCTGCCCACATGGAGCCCCCAGTCCAGACCAGCTCCGACTGATCAAATGTCATTTGGTGGTGGATGCAGGTCACATCTGTGCCATCTGCTATGGGAGCCAGCTGCCCCATGAGATGGGCCAGGGTGACTGTGGAACTGAGTTTACATTTTATTTCATTGTTGTGAATTTCAATCTGCATTTGGAGCCTCGTGTGCCCAGTGGCTACTGGACTGGACAGCACGTTCCGGGGGTGGGGGTAGATGTTAAACAAGATCGTGGCCGATGGTGATGTACACGATGGAAGAAAATAAGGCAGGGATGGGGAGGGGGAGCTGCGACTTAAAATAGGAGATGAGAGGGGGAAGGCAGGCAGATTCTGCAGGGACAAGCATTCTAGGTGGCTGGAACAGCGTGTGCAAAGGGCCTGGGGTAGCCGGGGTAGCTGGTCCAGGCTGTGGCATTTGGATTACACCAGGGGGCGAACACCCTGGAGGGTCTGAGAAGGCTGCATCATCTGATTCCATGTTTAGCCAGGATGGAGCTACAGCTGGTTTAAGGAAAGATTCCGGCAGGTTTGGTGGGGCAGGGAGGGGCACAGCCTAGTCTTGGGGTGTTAACGTTGACACCACTCAACTGTCCAAGCCAAGAGGGTTATCGGTGGGCACCTGTGGAGTGTTTATTCCTGGCTCATTTCCAAGCTGGGGGCTGCAGCTCCCCTGTGGCTGCAGAAACTCAGGCTCAGGGAACAGAGGCCTTTCAGCCTCTGGGCTTGGGGTGGCTGCCGGGACCCTGGAAGGCTCACCCTGCTTGTCTCTCCCCGTCCTGGGCAGTGGTCAAGCCGGAGACGCTGCAGAAGGCCACCGTGGAGCTGCTGGACCAGGCCCTGTGCGCCAACCTGTACGGGCACTCGCTCACCGACAGGATGCTCTGCGCCGGCTATCTGGATGGGAAGGTGGATTCCTGCCAGGTGAGCGCCTGGGGTTGAGGCCAGAGGCCCCAGACCATGCCCTGCCGGCCCAGCCATGGCATCTGGGAAGGGCCCCCAGGCTTCCACCCAAGGCTCCTCTCTCCCTAAGAGGGGGGTTTTCTGTCTCTGGTCCTCCACCAAGACTGCCTCTGCTTGGTTTTCATGTGGCTATGAATGTCTTTTTTTTTTTTTTTTTTTTTTTTTTAAGTTTGCATCTTTGCTCTGGTTTCTAATGCTGGGTGGGTGGGGAGCGGCTGCTACATGACCTCAGGTTGCTGCATCAGAACCAGAAGGTAGAGAAAATGCCGGGAACTAGCAAGAGAAAGCTTGTGTTTGAGATGAGGGAGTCGCGGTGAGCCAGGTGCGAGGGGAAGGCAGAGGACAAGAAGACAGGACAGTGAGGGCAGATCCTGCAGGGTTGGGAGGAAGCCGCGGCTGCCGGCGAGACGCCGGAGGCCCCAGCAGGGCAGCGTGCTGCCAGCCTCGGCCGCTGGGGCAGCACTGAAGATCTCCAGGGACGAGGAGGGGCGGGGGCGCTGCCTCTTTGGGCCGGGTTTTCAACTGCCGGAGGCGGGACTGACAGAGGGCTTTCCCTGACCCCTCCTGAGGGCGTGCCTTCGCCTCCTAGGGCGACTCGGGAGGACCCCTGGTCTGCGAGGAGCCCTCTGGCAGGTTTTTCCTGGCTGGCATTGTGAGCTGGGGAATTGGTTGTGCGGAAGCCCGGCGTCCAGGGGTCTACGCTCGAGTGACCAGGCTGCGTGACTGGATCCTGGAGGCCATCACCACAGCAAGCAAGCCTCTGGCCCCCACGGTGGCTCCCACCCCCGCTGTCCCCAGCACTGCCTGGCCCACCAGCTCCGAGAGCCTGGTGGCCGACACCCCTGCCAAACCCGCGCTGGCCCCCGGCACCCCACCTCTCCACTCAGCCACCGCTTCTAAGCCGCAAGGTATTTCCTGGGGAGGCAGGGAGAAGTCAGCGTCCGCCAGATGCAGGGTGGGGGGATTGGTGCTGGCTTTCTGACGTGCTCCGTGGGCAAGAGATGGGTGATGGACTAGTGATGTCTGCCACGCGCACAGGCAGGGCACAAGGTCAGCCTCTGCATTTAGCGTGTGATGAACTCAGGCAGGAGGTGTACACAGACTGTCGGGCAGGGTCAGCCAGAGGCCGGTGACCACAACGGTGGGGCCAGGGTGGGAGAGAGGCTGACCTGGAGTTTTCCCGGGCCCACCACCCACATAAAGCTCACGTGTTCCACATCTGTCTCAGCTCTGTGGCTCCCAGGCCCCATCTTGGCCCCCTTTACTGTCCCGCAGACCTGCACGGCGTGGAGCCACCTGCCCCCTGCCCTGCCCCCAGACCTCAGTGAGCCGCCTGCGGCTCTGGCGTGCGGGCTGCGGGGCTCTCTCTGATTTTATCTTTTCCTTCTTCCAAACACCCCCAGCCGGGCCACACACCTCCCTTGAGACCTTGGGGCACCTTTCAACTTTGACCTCTTCGTCTGTATGATGAGGCGATGGTTCACCAGCCCAGCCGGTGCCGGGAGGCTGTGCTCGGGGTTCTGAGGCCCCTCTGGAACCGGGGTGGGGGGGGTTCGTGCAGTGAGCAGGCTGAGATGCTCGAACCTCCCCCCCATCCCCTCAGAGTGCGGGGCCAGGCCGGTGCTGGAGAAGCCCACCCGGATCGTGGGCGGGTTTGGAGCCGCCTCCGGAGAGGTGCCCTGGCAGGTCAGCCTGAAGGAGGGGTCCCGGCACTTCTGCGGAGCCACCGTGGTGGGGGATCGCTGGCTGCTGTCAGCTGCCCACTGCTTCAATCAGTAAGGCCCCCTCAGCCCAGGAGAGCTGCCCGGCACCCTGGTTATCACCGGGTCCCACCCCCCCCCATCAAATCCCCACACATTGGGAAATGTCTGAACGTGGGGCCATCGGTGTTCTGGGGGGCCTTCCCGCCTTGTCCCCAGGCTCATGGGTGTGTCTGGACATCCATGGGGAGAGCAGAGGGGGGGCAGTGTGGAGGAGGAGCAGGGCGCTCTAAGGGGCCACAGAGGGGCTGCCTAACAGGGGCCCAGGCGCCTCCCCTTTGCCCCAAAGGCAGGCGGCACTGACCTCTGGTCATCGCCCATGGGGCCCCTCGCGCCGCTGGGCCAGCTCCCTCTTGTCCAGACAAAGGAGGCCCCTGGTCCTCCGGTGCCTGGGGGACGGCAGAGGGGCGGCGGGGTGTCTGAGCGGCCCTTCTCGGTAGCACGAAGGTGGAGCTGGTGCGGGCCCATCTGGGCACCACATCCCTCTCGGGCATCGGCGGGAGCCCCGTGAAGGTGGGGCTCAAGCGGGCAGTGCTGCACCCCCAGTACAACCCCAGCATCCTGGACTTCGATGTGGCCGTGCTGGAGCTGGCCCGGCCCCTGGTCTTCAACAAGCACGTGCAGCCCGTCTGCCTCCCCCTGGCCATCCAGAAGTTCCCCGTGGGCCGGAAGTGCATCATCTCTGGATGGGGTAACACGGAGGAGGGAAATGGTGAGCCCCCACCCCCCCGCTCACCGCCCACCTCCCACGACTTCAGGGTCGCAAACTCCGGCCCGCGGTCCCCTGTGGCCGCCTCTCATAAATAAGGCTTCGTTGGCCCCCAGCCTTGCGGGTCACTCACAGGTGGCCCCGTGGCAGCTTTCCCGCCACGAAAGCAGCGCTGGGAGGTCCCCACAGAGGCCGTCTGGCCCATAAAGCATAACGTATTTATTCTGTGGACCTTCACAGGAAAGGCTTGGGGACCCTTGTGTTAGACCCTTCAGAGGCCCGAGAGCTAAGGATTCCTTGGAAGCCCCGGGGCGCCCCCTGCAGGTCACCCGAGGTGCTGGGGAGTCTGCTGGGGCCAGTGGGGGCGCCCGCGCGCTCCGAGCTGGGCCTCTGGGGCCCATCTCCTGCACGCTGTATGACTACTTTTAAATTTTTTTCTTTTATTACTTTCTTTTTTCTATTTTTTTGGGGGGGAGCGATTAGACTTATTTACTTACATACATTTTTCAGTGGAGGTACTTAGGACTGAACCCAGAACGTCGTGCGTGCTAAGCGCGCGTCACCACTGAGCTATACCCTCCCCCCCACGTGACTTTAGACGCTTCCCCACGAGGATGAGCTCTGTCTTGTCACCTGTGGGACGGGGGTGGCACCTCCCTCTGGGGTTGCTGTCAGAGCCAAGCTGGGCACTGCACAGTGACCCTCTGTAAGTGGCCTCGGGGATGGGGGGGTCTCCTTTTCC
This sequence comes from Camelus ferus, assembly GCF_009834535.1. Classification (NCBI taxonomy): domain Eukaryota; kingdom Metazoa; phylum Chordata; class Mammalia; order Artiodactyla; family Camelidae; genus Camelus; species Camelus ferus. The sequence continues at coordinate 25,809,957 of NC_045717.1, read as the reverse complement.
TGGCAGCCACCAAGCCGGACATCCTCCAGTGGGCGTCCGTGGGCATCATAGACCAGAAGGCGTGCAGCGCCCTCTACAACTTCTCGCTCACGGACAGGATGATCTGTGCCGGCTTCCTGGAGGGCAGGGTCGACTCCTGCCAGGTGAGGGCGCAGGAGGGGCCCAGGCAGCACCCCGAGTGCCTGCACCCTGCTGCACGGCAATCCCACTCACGTGGGCCCAGGCTCCTTGCACTGGACGGTCACGCAAAGGTAGGGAGAGGGGTTTTCAGTGCAGCGGAGTCGGAGTGGGGGAAACCTGGAGACCACCCAGGTGTCCTCAAAGGTACGATGCAGAGAGAGCAGTGTGTCCGAACAGATGGGGTGGCAGCCTCAAAGTACGTGGCAGGTCTACAGACACACACGCATGCACATGCGTGCACACGCGCACACGTGTGCACACACTCGCACACTGATGCAAAAAGCTGTCGTTTGTGCTCTCAGACGCTGGGACCTATACTAGGACACACACATATGACCCTGTCATGCTTGACATGTTGTTGAGCCATTTAAGGGGAAAAGTCAGCTCCAGATCACAAAGAGAAGCTAGCTGAACTACACTATCGAAGCCAAAGAAACACACAAAGAAGTTCATAGGCACTCTCCCTAGCAGCACAGATGCAAAACCCCTTATTAAAATCTTAGCAAATTCAACCCAGAAGTGTAGTAAAAAGAACATACATCACAACCAAGGTGAGCTGGTCACATAGAAAGGTTGGCTCCACACAGGAGAATTCCACTAATGCTGCTCATTACATTATAGCAGACTGAAGTGGGGAAACTGGGTCATCTTCAAAGCCACAGAAAAAAGCCTCTGATAATTTTTCACAAGCCTTTGTAATTAAATTAAAAAATTTCAAACCCTGTGAAAGGTATATAATGGAAACCTACAGCAAACATCATGCTTCTTAAATTTTTTTTATTGAAGTATAGTTGATTTACAATGTGTTAATTTCTGGTGTACAGCAAAGTACAATTATATATGCAAATATATATTCTTTTTCAGACTCTTTTTCCATTATAATTTATTACAGGATATTTAATATAGTTCCCTGTGCTATACAGTAGGTCCTTGTGGTTAATTTTATATACAGTAATGTGTATCTGCAAATCCCAAACTCCTAATTTGTCCCTCTCCCCCATCCCCCCGTTTCCCCTGTGGCAACCACAAGTTTGTTTTCTATGTCCCTGAGTCTGTTTGTTTTGTCAGTAAGTTCATTTGTGTCATTTTTTTTAGATTCCACACATAAGTGATATCATAGGATATTTGTCTTTCTCTATCTGACTTAATATGATGATCTCTAGGTCCATCCATGTTGCTGCAAATGGCATTATTTTATTCTTTTTTATGACCAAGTAGTATTCCATTGTGTATACAGACCACATATCTTCCACCCAGTCATCTGTCCATGGACATTCAGGCTGCTTCCATGTCTTGGCTGTTGTAAGTAGTACTGCTGTGGATACTGGGGTGCGTGTGTCTTTCTGATTTACGGCTTTCCCCTTTTCTGGATCTGTGCCCAGGAGGGGGATTGCTGGATCATATGGTAAGTCTGTTCCTAGTTTTTTTAAGGAATCTGAAATACAACACAAATGAACTTACTGACAAAACAGAAGCAGACTCACAGAGAAAACAAACTAGTGGTCACCAAAGGGGAAAGGGGGGAAGGGGGAAACTGAGAGTCTGGAGTTGACAAATACACACCGCCACAAGCGCAGCATATGAGCACCACGGGCCTGCCCTACAGCGCAGGGCGCTAGGCTTGCTGCCTTGTGACAGCCTCTAACGGAAAAGGACACGAAGGAGAGCATGCATCTGCACAACTGAATCACTAGGCTGTGCACCAGGAACTGCTGCAACATTGTAAACCAACCGCCCCTCAGTTATTTAAAACGAAAAGAAAAGAGGAAAGGCTGGTGGCCAGCGAGCCGCGGTTAGTTCCCAGTGGCGGGGACATCCCTGAGGGCTGCTTTTTCGTTAGCGTTTTCTGGCTCTTTGTTTTGTTGTGTTTCCAATACAAAAGTAAGAACAGTCAAGGCTCAGAGAGAAGTGACTTCTCAGGGTCGCACACGGCCCCCCAGCTGGGCTGGGGCCGGGAGCCGGGCCTGCTGAGGCCCCACGCGGGTCCCCCTGCGTGGCCGATGGGCCCCCCGCACCCACGGGCACATGGGGGAGCTGACAGTGCCCTCTGCAGAGACGGGATGCTCAGCCGGCCCTCTGGCCTTCCTCTCTAGGGTGACTCTGGGGGACCCCTGGCCTGTGAGGAGACCCCTGGCGTGTTTTACTTGGCGGGCATCGTGAGCTGGGGCATCGGCTGTGCCCAGGCCAGGAAACCAGGCGTGTACACGCGAATCACCAGGCTGAAGGGCTGGATCCTGGACACCATGGCCTTCCAGCCCCTCCCCACACCCCCGCCGCCCACCGCGAGGATGCCCTCCAGCAGTCCCACCAGCAGGGCCACAGCTGGCCTCACAGTCCCAGGGGTTGTGGCCAGCACACCCACTCCCCGGGCCACCAGCCAACCTGCCAACAGGACTGCCACCGGCCTGACCACAGCTACCAGGGGACAGACACCACTTCCACATGCCCTAGAGGTCACCGCGGGCCCCCAGCTCCCAGGTACTGGAGAAATGGAGGGGTGCGGGCGGTGGCAGGGGTCAGGCTGCGAGGGCTGCCGGCACCGCACCCTGTGGCCCGGGGGGCTTCAGCAGCAGGCGCTTGCTTTCTCCCGGTTCTGGAGGCTGGGAGTCGGAGGGCCAGGTGTCAGCAGGGCTGGTTCTCTCTGAGGCCTCTCTGCGGGGCGGAGGGACAGCCATCTCCTCCCTGCGTCCTCGGGTGGTCGTCCCTCCCAGTGTGTCTGTGTCCCGATCTCCTCTCCCTGTAAGGACCCCAGGCCTATGGGGTCATGGACCACCCTAATACGTCACTTTACCTCAATACACCTCTTTAAGGACCCATCTCCAGATACAGCCACATTCTGAGGGTCCTAGGGCTCAGGGCTTTGACTTGCGAATTCTGGAGGGGACACAAGCCAGCCCATCATGGGCTGGACGGCGGGACAAGGCCCTGACCGAGCAGACGCACACTGTCGAGTGCATGGCCTCACCCCCCAACCCGCTGTGCCCGTTTTAGGGGGGGAAGCTTCAGGGGCACCAGGGCACGTGGGGTCCCAGCGGACGTGCTCCCTGGGAGAGATACCACTTCCCTTTAACTCTGTAGCTGGCTTTACCTGGGTCTGACCCGGCCTGGGGGCTTTTTTTTTTTAACTGAAGTATAGTTGACTTACAGTGTTGTGTTAGTTTCTGGTACACAGCATAGTGACTCAGTTATATGCGTGTATTTCTTCCATATTCTTTCTCATTATAGGTTATTATTACAAGATATTAAGTACAGTTCCCTGTGCTGTGCAGTAGGAGCCTTCCTTCTTCCTTATCTATCATCTTACGCATAGTAGTTTGTACCTGGTAATCCCCAACTCCTAGTTTATCCCTTCCTCCACCCCCTTTCCCCTTGGGTAACCTTAAGTCTGTTCTCTGTGAATGTTCAGTCAGTAGGTTCATTTATATTACTTTTAGATTTCTACATACAGGTGATGTATTTGTCTGTCTGTCTGACTCACTTCACTTAGTACGATGATCTCTAGGTCCGTCCACGTTGCTGCAAATGGCGTTATTTCATTTAAAAATGTTTCATTCTTTTTTATGGCTGAGTAGTATTCCATTGGGTATATATACCGCAACTTCTTTACCCAGTCATCTGTCAGTGGACATTTAGGCTGTCGCCTCGTCTTGGCTGCTGTGAACACTGGGGTGCTCATGTCTTTCTGAATGGGAATTTTCTCTGGATGTGTGCCCAGGAGTGGGACTGCTGGATCACATGCTGTCTGTTTTTAGTTTTTTAAGGAACATCCTGTTTTCTGTGATCTCTGCACCAATTTACACTCTCAACAACAGTGCAGGGGGGTTCCTTTCCCCCCACACCCTCTGCAGCATTTATTGTTTGTGGACTTTTAATGATGGCCATTCTGACTGGTGGGAGGTGATAGCTCACTGTACTTTTGATTTGCATTTCTGATAATTAGTGATGTTGAGCATCTTTTCATGTGCTTGTTGGCCAACTAGATGTCTTCTTTGGGTGCTTGCCTTTTAATTTGTTTTTGTTAAGGGAGGGGAGGTAATGAGGCTTATCTGCGTGTTTTTAATGGAGGTGCTGGGGACTGGGCCCAGGACCTTGTGCGTGTTGAGCACGCCCGCTACCACTGAGCTGCACCCTCCCCCAGAGGGATGTCTGTGTAGGTCTTCTGCCTATTTTTGATTGGGCTGTTTGCTTTTCGTTGCTATTGAGCTGTATGAGCTGTTTGTGTATTTTGGAAATTAAGCCCTTGTCAGTCACATCGTTTGCAAACATTTCCTCCTAGTCTGTATGCCGTCTTTTGTTTTATGGTTTCCTTTGCTGTGGAAAAAAACCCCTTCAGTTTAATTAGCTCCCACTTGTGGGTTTGTCTGTCTCCTGCTTTCATTTCTACTGCCCGGGCAGACTGCCCCAGAACACTGCTACGACTGACGTGGGAGAACGTTTGCCCGTTCTCTCTAGGAGGTCTAGCCTGTCTTGTCTTATATTGAAGTCTTTTTTCTTCACACTGTTTTGCGTTTATTTTTGTGCGCAGTGTGAGCGCATGTTCTACCTTTACTGATTTACATGTGGCTCCAGCTTTCCCGTCAGCACGTGCTGAAGAGACTGTCTTCTCCACTGTACATTCTTGCCTCCTTTGTCAAAGACTAGTTGCCTGTGGGTGTGTGGGTCTACCTCTGGTTCTGTGTCCTGGTCCGTCGATGCAGGCCTGTTTTTGTGGCACTACCTTGCTGCCCTGGTGACCGCGGCTCTGCAGCGCTGGCTGACGTCTGGGAGGGCTGTGCCTCCAGCTTCGTCCTTTCCTTCAGTATTGCGTTCAGCTTCATGATTCTTACTTTTCCAACAGCTGCAGTTCTTAACTTGGCAGCCAAGAGGTGGAGGAAGGTGCCTGGAATGGCACATACTGCTCGGTGTCGGGGCAGCATTCCGAGGAGAGGGGCTGTAGCTTCGGGCAAGTTCTCCCGGCCTCCTGGTCCTGGACAAGGTCCTGATGGGGTCAGGAGGGTCGAGGCACAGGGCTGGTAGGGAACAAGACAGGTGGCCCTGTATCCCCCTCTCCTTCCAGGTGAGGAAGCTGAGCCCTTCTGTCCCTTGCCAGCTTCTGTATTTGCTGAACCAGGGACAGGAGGGCAGGGAGGACAGCTGGCTGGTGGGAGACAGGCTGGGGAAGGGGCACTGACTCCGGTTGGAAAATATCCTGTGGGAACTATCAGACATGTACCTGAGCACCCCTGAACCCACCCATTTGTTCTTCCTACTCGTGTTCTGAGGGCGCACCGTACGCTGGGTGCGTGTGCGTGAGACAGCTGGAGGGAATACCCTGAGGACACGGGTCACACAGGACCCACGTGAAGAGCACCAGGGAGGGCCTCCAGGAAAACCAGCTAGTACGCGAGTGGGTGAGGCCTGGCCAGGGCCTCCTGGGGAGCAGCTGGGGTGTGCAGAACCCTGGGACAGCAAGGAACTGGAGGAGTGGGGATGGGTGGGGCTGCTGGCCTGGCCCCCAGCTGGGGAGGTGTGGCCCCGAGGTTACAGGCAACAAACTTAAATGCATTTCACAAGTTGAGAAAAGCCCAGAGGAAGCTCATTTGTAGGACCAAGCACCAGGCCCAGTGTCCCTTCGTGAGGCATTTTCCTGAGGTGAGGCCCCTACTCCACTCCCGGCTCCTCCTGTGCAGCAGTGTCGGGTGGGCTGCGTGGAGGCGGCACGGTCCACCACCCACTGACCAGCCACCCCTCCCCCTGCAGACTGCGGCCTGGCGCCGGTGGCCACACTGACCAGGATCGTGGGTGGCAGTGCTGCAGGCCGTGGGGAGTGGCCGTGGCAGGTGAGCCTGTGGCTGCGGCGGCGGGAGCACCGCTGTGGGGCCGTGCTGGTGGCTGACAAGTGGCTGCTGTCGGCAGCGCACTGCTTCGATGTGTGAGTCCCGTGCACCCCAACACCCTGGTCCGTGGTTCACCCGGACCGAACTGTAGCCCGAAAACTCAGGGTGTGGCCCCTCTGCATTTTGCCCAGAACGCCTTCTCTGGACACCAGCACCCACTGCCGCAGGGAGTCCCCAGGCTGTCCTCTCCTCTGTGCAGCTCCTCCCCCACCCACCTAGAGCCTGGCCATAGGGCTGAGGGGCCAGTCCAGCCTCCCCCAGCTCCCCAGCAAACATGGCGGTCTGCGGGTGACATCAAGGTCTCTGGGACTGTGGGACACTGCTAACCCCGGCCCACCCAGTGCAGGGTGCGAGTAGTGCGACCAGGCGAGGGGCCCTGCGCTCCACCGAGACACCCAGCTAAGGAGGCGCCTTGCAGGGCCAAGGGCCAAGTGGGCGGGCAGGTGGGAAGGGGTCCTGGGGCCACCAGAGCCCTAATGTGAGGCAGAAATGAAGACAGCTTATGGTGTCACCTCGGTGCTTGGTGGCCTGTTGAGCGCATTTGGGCGTGGGTCCCCCTCATCCTCCACGCCTTTCTAGAATGGAGCCACCCAGCCCAAAGAGGCCACGTGCCTGGCCCGAGGGCCCCAGTCGGCTGCTGGGGTTGGGGGTGGGGCACAAGTGAGGCCAGGGACACAGCACCCCGCGGGGCAGGGTGCCAGGGAGCCGTGGGCGGGCGGGTGAGGTTTGGGGCGTGGGTGTCTGCCTGACTCCGGCCCCGCACATCCCACAGCTACGGGGACCCCAGGCAGTGGGCGGCCTTCCTGGGCACGCCGTTCCTGAGTGGCGCCGGCGGGCAGCTGGAGCGCGTGGCGCGCATCCACAGGCACCCCTTCTACAACCTGTACACGCTCGACTACGACGTGGCGCTGCTCGAGCTGGCGGGGCCCGTGAGCCACGGCCGCCTGGTGCGGCCCATCTGCCTGCCCGAGCCGGGGCCCCGGCCCCCCGACGGAGCGCGCTGTGTCATCACTGGCTGGGGCTCCATGCGCGAGGGAGGTAGGTGCAGCGCATCCTCTGTCCTCAGGGCTGGGGGTCCCGGGGCATCAGGAAGGACCCCCCCAGCCCGTCTTGCCTGCAGGCTCCATGGCGCGGCAGCTGCAGAAGGCGGCCATGCGCCTCCTCAGTGAGCAGACCTGCCGCCGCTTCTACCCGGTGCAGATCAGCAGTCGCATGCTGTGCGCTGGCTTCCCACAGGGCGGCGTGGACAGCTGCTCGGTGAGCACACTGTGCTTCTGAAACCAGGCTCCCCATGCCCCAGCTCTCTGCTCAGAGCCCCCAGCCACCAGAGCACCTTCTCAAACACACCAAGCTGGGCACCTTTTGGGCCTCTGAGTTCCCACTGCAGCCAATTACTGGACATCCCTCATAAGCCAGGTTCCAAGCCCCCCCATCCTTCCGCTGGCTGGAGACTCAGCACCAAGCGGGGCAGTGGCTGCCCTGTGAGGACCCATTGTGCCCTGATACCATGGCGCGGGGGTCCACCAACGTCTGCCAGCCAGGTGAACACTGCACCCATTTCCCAGATAACAAAAGCGAGGCACTCCTCCCTGGGGTCACAGAAGGAGCCCAGGCACCATTCCCGGTGGCCAGTGACCCAGGGCATGCACACCAGGCCAGCCCTACACCCCTCATGGCTGCTGGCAGGGAGGGACTGATCTGAGTGCCTTTCCTCTCTTCCCCTCAGGGTGATGCTGGGGGACCCCTGGCCTGCAGGGAGCCCTCCGGCCGGTGGGTGCTAACTGGGGTCACCAGCTGGGGTTACGGCTGTGGGCGGCCCCAGTTCCCAGGCGTCTACACCCGGGTGGCTGCAGTGAGAGGCTGGATCGGGCAGAATATCCAAGAGTGACCACCAGGTGGCTGCTGGGGCCGGGGAACAGTGATGTGAAGGAGGCAGGAACCAGCCAGCCACCTGCCAGGGGAGGGGAGCCCGGGTGGTGGGCGGGGATGGAGGGACTGTGGGTGACTGGGGTGCAGGTTAGCTGCATATTTTGTTCTAATAAACACAGCCCCTCGCCTGTAGCCTGCTGGCTGAGCACGTCCGTGTCACAGCAACGACCACTGCCCGCCCTGCACATGGGGCCCAGAGGCGGAAGGATGCAGGGAGGGGAGAGGCCTTCCAGGGAGAGAGCCACCCAGGAGCCTCTGAGCAGCCTTCTCTTCAAGGCTCCCTTTTATGTGAATGACATATCCCTGCCTCTGGGAACCCAGGAGGTGAATGGGGGGGGGGGGTCCACTGAGGCTCAGTCTGGGCCGGAGACCCACGTCCACAGGCACCTTTCTCCCACCGAGGCCTCCACAGGGAAGGTGTGCAGGGTTCCTTCCACCTCCCTCAGCAATTTGTCCCCAGGATGTCACAGTTCAGAAGAGGTCTGGCCATGCCCCACCCCCTAGATCCAAGCCCGGATTCTAGGTCCAGGGCATGAGGGCGACCGACCTGAGTGTGTCACCAGAGCTGTTCCAGGTCCTTGCTCAAAACCCATCAACCCCACTGTCAGGAACATCCTTGCTCACAACCTGCCAACCCCTCCACCTTTAGCAGAAGCGAACATAAATCTTTAAGTTAAAGGGTCCAGAGACAAGGAACAGATCTACACATGAAAGGACAGAAAGACCAGCTGGAACCAGCTGGGACCAAGATGACGGCCAATCTGACCTCCAGCCCAACCCCGAATCCCTGTACGCGAACTTCACGACATTAGCACGTCAATGACACACTAGGGGTGGGGGAGCAGGACGAGACCCGGAGGACCAGACCACGATGCGAAGGGGATGGCAGCCCCCTGGGGAGGCCCCGCCCCTCCCAGCAGACCAGTGCAGCCCTCCCCATCACGAGCCTCGCTCCTCCCGCCTCGCCTTCATTCTTTAAAACTGAACCCCCTGGCCAGGTGGGCGAGCAGCCGACCTGTGAACTTAGTTCCACCTCACTCTTTGGCCACCGAATAAAGCTTGTGCCATGTCCACCTCAGCTCTGGCTTTGTCATTTGCCTGCTCGAACCTGACTGGAGACAGAACCCTCCCCAGCGCAGGCGGAGCCTCGGCCCGGCTAGGGCCCTGGCAGGGTCCATAGACTTAACTTGGTAACAAATTTTGGGGCCCAGAGTGGAGCTCCCTCTGTCTGGTAGCTCAGGGCTTACGCGCTGACTCAGGGCCAAGGACGCCTGCTAAGTCACTGGGCAGCTGCCCCAACTCTCGAGCTCCAGGCCAGCAAGGGCCACTAAATTCAGCCTGAGACCTGAAAGCAGCCAAGGGTCAGGCGGGGCGCCCCCAGGCCGAGAACCGCCCCTTGCACACCTACAGCAAGGGCGCCCGCTGCAGACCGCGGGAGTGCCTGGGGACACCGACACGGGCGCCGAACCCGCTCCAGCAATAAAGCCAAGGTTGGCTGCTTAAGGGACAGGGTCCTGGCCATCTGGGTAGAGCCAGATCTCTGTCTAGAGGGCGGCTGGGTGTCTAACCTGAGCCAATGCCCTGGTCGGAGAAGCTGAGATTAGACAGCTGGCCCCCGGTTGGACCGGTTCCCTGCAGGCAATGGACGGGCAGCCGCCTGGCAGCCACCACGGCAAGAACACCCGCCTCACGTGCGTGACGCACGCCCTCGTCCCTGTTCTTGACACCAAGCGAAGCTCCCGTCTTTGTTCCGGCTGTCTGTCCTGATGCTCTTGGAGGCGCCTGCTGCAGCCGTGGCCACTGGTCAGGCACTTCAGGGGTGAGAAGGGCGACCACCTCCTCGGTCTTGGAACACTCCACAGCAGAATGTCGTAAGATACAGGGACTGGGAAGAAGACCCAGGAGAGCAGTTTTCTGGAGTCCCTTGAGTGCGACTTGGAAGGCAAAGTGTCATCTCACGGTCCTACGAGTCCCGAATGCCCAGGAAGAGAGGTTACACAACTTTGGAGCTACCACTGACCTCCGAGCCAGACACCTGACCACCGGGACACCCGAGAGCCCCTTCCACCCGGCAGCCCTAGAGGAACGGCCCCAATAACCACGAGGGGTTAGTCCGTCAGCGTCCGCGTGGGCCCACGACACCACCCTGCCCATGACGCCACCGTGGGCAGGACTGGGGGGGGGGGGCAGAACCACCAGTCCTAGCCAAGCTGCGACTAGGCCACAAGCACCCAAGTAACAAACAAGCCCCTAAGCAAGGAAACCCCGGCGGGCACTGACCCTAGAACAGAAAGCCTGCTCAAGCCAGGCCTCTCTGAGACCCCCCATCCCCTCAACACTCCTGCTCTGCAGGAAAGGAGCCAAGTGGGAAACGCTGGCCAGTTCAGGACCTTTGGGCCACAAATGAAGCTACCGAGGAGATTCACACCCTGGGGCCCATCCCTCCCGCCTTGCTTTCCACCCAAAGCCCTGAGGGGACCTGGTAATTCAGGGGTGGATTTACAAGACACCTTCATCCATGTGCCCCTGGCCCCAGAATCTCAATTCACGTTTACCTTTGAGCCTTTGAGTGGCAGGGTAAGACAGCGAGAAAACAACTGTGCTGGATGGCTCTGCCCCAGGGATTTAAAACCTCCCCCATCCTTCTGGAAGGTTTAGTTGAGGATTCCCCAAGATGTGGATGGCAGTCCAGTCCCCACCCCATCTAAGAGCTTCCAGCCATCACACGTCTTAAACCATCTGGCTGAGACAGAAAGACTGTTCCAGAGGAAAAGCGCAGACCTTCCTCCCGCGGGCAGGACACTCAGGCCCCTTACAGAAAGGGCCAGTGCAGTCCGCGGTGAGAGGCGGGGCCGGCCCGCCGGGGGGCCCCCCTCGTGTGCGACGCTGGCTGCGGGCTTTCCTGGGGATGCCAGGCTCTGCATGTGTGGTTCCTCGACTCTAAGTGCTGAGCCTTCATGTGAAGTTAAGAGGGAAGGACCTTGACCCTTTTGCGTGGACCCCTGACGGCAACCGGTGTTCAGGGAACTGAAGGACCAGCTCATGAGAGCCCACGTTCACCTCCCCGGACCCAAGCCGCCCCTTCCATCCATGGGCACAGGAGGCAGGAGGACCCGCCCCGGGGCTCTCCCAAGACTGCGGCCTCCGACTCAGGCTGTGGCCTATTTTTCTGAACAACTGAACCAAGCGCTAAAGGAGGCCCATACGCACAGCTGCAGCTGCCATCTCTCAGCTCCTCAAGGAGGCTCACAATCAGCTTCGGGTAGCCCCTGACCACCTGGAGGACCCCTCCGCCCCCCATGACGAGAAGAGAGCAGACCTGTTATCCCTGGCCGAGCCCTCCACGTCCAGGCTGAGCTCCTAGCACCTGTCGGTGACGTCCCCGTGACCCCAGCAGGCCTGCCCCAGAGCTCCCCTGGAGCTAGACCGGCTCACAGATGGATCCCACCACCCACGTGGGGTGGCCCTGCCCAGGAGGTTGCGTTAACTGCCCTCATCAGAGCACTTAGGACCGGGGAAGGAAAGCGGTCAGGATCCGGCTGACTCTAAATATGCCTCCTCAGCTCTCCGTGCCCACGGGGCCATCTGGAGGGGAGGGGACTGCTGGCCTCAGGGAGTAAACAGATGAAGAACAGAGGGGGAGTTACCTGGCTGCTGGAGGTTATGCTCCTGGCAACGGAGGTTATTCCCTGCAGATGCCACCAGAAGGGAGAAGCAGAAATAGTAACAGCGAACAACAGGGCGGACTTGGCAGCTAAGCAAGCAGCCAAGGGTGGGCAGACTTCAGATGCTCCTACCTGCCCCCCAGGCCCTAACTCCTACCCTCCCACATACAGCCCAGAAGGGAAAGCCCAGAACACCCGGGGTGGATGGTCGGCGGTCGAGGGCCGCGGGCCCTCCTGCCGGCCAGCGTGCTCCAGGCCCTCCAGGAAGCTGCCCAGAGCACCCGTCGCAGGCAGCAGGCCCGTGTCAAGGCCCCACCTGTCCATGACTACCCCCAATTTCCGGAGTCTCCTTAACAGGTGGGTGAAGTGCGCCCTATCCGCCCCCAGAGTAACCCCAACACTCAAGGTCAAAGGAGTGACCCTACCCAGCACAGAGGCACATATCCAGGTCAACATGGGCAAGCTGACTTTACAGTAATGCCCTGGGCACAAAGAAAGGTTAGATATTTGCTGGTTTTGACTGACAGCTTCTCCTGCTGGATGGAGGCATCCCCACCAGAACCGAGACTGTCTCGGAGGTCTCTGAGGCCCCGCTCAAGGAATTAATCCCTCGGTTTGGGCTCCCCAAGTCCATCCAGAGTGACAACGGCCCAGCTTTGTTTCCCAAGTTACTGAGGGAGTTCCTAGAGCCCTAGGAGTTAATGGGGTGTGCATGCGGTGTGGAGACCACAACCCTCAGGAAAAGCAGAAAGAACACATCAAACCCTCAACATAAACTCAAACTATGTCAAGACCCTCATCAACCCTGGACCCCTTCTCCCCACAGCACCTGGAGAACGTGGAGAGCCCCCAAAGGAAAGCACAGGCTGAGTCCACACGCGCTCACGCACAGGAGACCCACCCCTACAGGGCCAGCTGCTCGGCCAACCTCAGGGGTGGGGACGGACTGAAAGACGCCTATGGATAAGGGAAACAGTCAAAGCTTTACAAGCGTGTGGGAATCCAGAACTGCCTTCCCCTCCTGACACGGTTTTACATCCTCTCTCCCCTGGGGACTGGGTTTGAGAACATGGAAGGCTGGAAATCCACAGGACCAGTGAGACCCCAGGACCTTAACTAGTGGTCCCGACCGCTCATTCTGCCTTAAAACCACAAGGAATGCCCCCGTGGGTTCACCTTACCCGAATGAAGACAATGGAAAAGTCGCTGGGCCTCCCACTCAGCACACCTGGAACCTGTCAAGCTTCAGGTTACTTTTCAAAGGACAAACTTACCAGTAGGAGAGTCACGTGGGGGACAGGCGTAGTGGTTGGCCTTACTTGGCTTCTGCTGTTCTGCCAACCCCCTCCCCCTGGCAAACATCTCTGCCCCTGCTGGACGCTGAGGACATTAATACTGGGAGCAGGATGAGTGGCCATCATTGTCTATTCTTTCTTCTTTCTCTGACAACCGTCCACGCAGAATGGCGACTTAATGAACTAGTAAATTACAGCCCCTGGAAAAAACCTGTCCCAGCACTGGATCTGTCACCCCAACCCTCAAAGTGACACTTATGGATGACAGCTATTACATTTTACCCTGAGAACGACCACCTCACTCTCACCTTGGCTGACGGGTCTGCTACCCCTGCCCCTCCTGAAGTTCACATCGCGTCCCTAACGCAGCTTCCCTGCCTGTACCTTACTCCTCACGTTTACATCTGTAAGGAACACAAAGCACTCACTTCCAAGTGCCACCACTCTGACCAGTCTTGCCACTGCCCCCACCACACCCCAACCAATGGGAGGAATCTGCAGTAACACCCTGGGGCTGCTCTGGACTCTGATCAATGCCTCTTCCATTGCCCCACGATTTACGCGCCCCTGGGATCAACTCCGACGGAAATCTCACCCCTTGGTGCCCTCTGGACCAACTGGCTGAACACACACAGGGACCAGACAAGAGACGTGCTCAGTAGGGAGGGAAGATGCCGGCAGCCTGGCCCTCCTAGGGCTAGGGGAAAAGCCACTAGTCAAGAATCCCCCAGGGACCCCCGCTATGCAGGAGGGCCTCTCTCCCCACACTGCAAGGACACCCTGTCTTGGGCTGGCTACTTACGAAGGTGGTTCAGCTTCTCAGAAGTGCACCAGGCATGCACCCCATCCCTCATACCTGTTCCTCTGTGGCCTGAGAGTAAACAAACTGCCCCATCAGAACCACCCCAACTCTTCCTTCCCTTCTCTGGGATGGGCTCTAGTCTAACCCTCCTTAGATAAAACCCATTTTGTGCACACTGCACGCCAAGCCGGCTAAGTTCTCAGGAACTAGGCATAACCAGTCATACTATCACCCAGCCGGGCAGGAGTGGGGACTGCTCCTGGACTGGTGGCCCCCGGGGGGTTTTCACCTATCATGAAACCACTCCACAAAAACCTCACGCCCTTGAGTAAGTATCCAGAGGTCCACAGCATGCCTCACAAGGACTCCGCACTTCTCTGGACTCGTGGACCATCTCCTGGCTGAGCGGGGAGAGTAGGCGCAGTTACAAGGCCTGCACGTACATCAACACCTCTGGTCAGATGGAAATAAACACAAAAGAGACGTACAAGCAAGCTCAGTGGCCACGCAGGTGTTCACACTCAAGGTCCCGATCCAGGCTCCGTCTGGAACAGTCACACAGAGCCTCCCCGTTTAACCTGGTTTCTTCCAGTTCTCGGCCACTGTTATTTCCTCCTGGTCATCTTCGGGCCTTGCCTCCTTCACAGCTTTGTCAACGTCGTTAGTACTGGGCGTGAAGCCATCAAACTGCAGGTGACACTAACACTAGGGTACAAGCGCCTCGGGCTGCAGCCTGGAGACAGGCTTCTTTCAGGCTAATTAGGGAGCAGTTCTGCTCCTCTAGTCTAAGGGAACACCACACGCAGGCTCAGCAGGAAGCAGCCTCAGTATAGAGACCCGCGCCCCTCAGTGCCCTCCAAGGACAAGCAGCAGTAACGAGGGGGGGGGGGGGCTTTGTTGCCAGAGCAGCTCCAGGTCTTTGCTCAAAGCTCATCAACTTGCACTGTTAGCAGGAGTGTCCTTGCTCACGACCTGCCGACCCCACCGGACCTTCAGCAGGAATACACACGTCTTTAAGCCAAACAATCCAGAGACAAGAAACAAAGCTACACGCGCGCGCGCACACACACACACGCGCCAACACCAGCCGGAACTAAGACGGCGACCAATCTGACCTCCGACAGACCCCGAGTCTCATTGTATGATTTTACTACGTCAGAACATTAAATGACACACCCACGGGCAGCCAGAACCAGATACGGACCAAAAAAGATGAAAATGGGGTGGCAACCCCCTCCCTCGGAAAAAGCCCGGCTCTTTACCGGTAGACTAATGTATATGCCAGAGGATCCTAGCCTCACCCCCCACCCTCTTGTTTTTACTCTAAAATTAAATCCCTCTCGCTAAGTGGACGAGAAGTTGATTGGTGAACTTAGTTCCCTCTTCTCCAAGCTTTGGTCACTGAGTAAAATTTATGCTGTCAACCTCAGCCTCATTATCACTTATCACCTACTCGAACCCCAACGGGAAAAGAACCCTCCCCTACCAGGCCAGGGTCCGGGTAAAGTCCATAGGACTTAACTCGGTATCAGGCGCACCTGGGGCGATGCCAGCGGGGCCAGTACTTTAAGTTCCAGGGCCCCCGACCCAGGCTACACTCGCTGGCAGGTGTGCGCGGAGGGGAGGGGCGGGCAGAGTCCCGACTGTACCGGCACCAGTCTCGTCCTCGGAAACTTGTGGCAGGCAGTACGCACAGGCTGGCCCCCGCCTCACAAACAGCATTTATGCAAACAGGAGGGGGAAGGGGTGAGGGGGTGGCCTGCCGGCGGGTCGCGGTCACATGTTGGCTCGTTCTCGCTGCAGCCGCGAGTTGTAGGCACGGGACACGGTGTTCCAGGCGTCCATGTAGCGGTCCATGCACATGGCGATGCACTTCTGGGGAAGGGGAGGGCGCGAGGCTCAGGTCCGGACCCCCGCCGTCGCCCCCTACCTCGGGCAGCGGACTGCGCACGCGCAGCGGCCCCACCGCCCCGCGCCCTTAGTCCACGCACGCGCAGCGGCCTCCCCCGCCCGTCCGGCCCGCGACCCCGTCGGCCCCCGGGGTTTGTTTACCTGCTCGGAATTGTCCAGGGAGCCCCCCGGCTTCCCAATGCACTTCCGGAAGCACTTGTCCGTCATCCTCTGTGGGGACACGCGAGCCCTCAGTTGCGACGCCTGGCCCTGGCGGACCCCGGAACCCTCGGCCCCTCGCCCCCAACCCGCGGCCCGGCCCCGGACCTGCAGCAGCTCCTGTGCGTTGGCCACGGCGATCTGCACTTTCACCTGCTCCATGATAAGCCCTGGGTCCAGCTTCCCACCGCCGGAGCCCCCGAAATCCGAGCCGAAGCCGCCCTCCATGGCTCCACAGTCAACCGGACCGCGGCCGCGTGCGCCCACCCGCACCCGCGCCGGAAGTCGGCTGCCCAATGGCCCCACGGGAAATGGAGTCCGGGCGGGCGAAGCGAAGGCGGGACCACAATTCCCATAAGGCCGTGCGGGGCCCGCCTCGCACGCGCAGAGAGGAGCCGACCCCCCCCCCGCCTGGACTCAGGAAGGGGTCTGACGAGGCTCGCCCCCAGGGGCTCCCGCCGCGCGTGCGTATTGGGCAGCGAGCAAATCCACACTGCGCATTGCAGCCGGGGTAGGGGGGGGGAGTGGGGAGTGTCACACGACCGACAGCACAGAATGCAGAAAACAAGGCCTTAGAGGTGGGGTCTTCCACAGCGCATCACCAGGGCGTGGGAACCGACTCAGAGAATTTAAAACCAAAATGTTTATTGGGGTGTTGTACAAAAAGTTTCCAGTCATAAAATGTATATTACAAATCACCAGGGAAAGTAAAAGACCACACATTTGGCATGCACCTTAAAAATCACCAACAGATCTGTGAAATGAGTCTAGACAGCCGGCTTCTTGAAGCCGAGTCGACTAGCATGTTGTGCTGGTGACCCCCTTCCGGCGTGGAATTAAGACCTTTCCAGCAGCTTTAGTGTCCTTGAGGAATGTCAGTCCCAGCTCGGCTATGCTGATATAAATAGAACTGCTGGGTGTGGGTAAAAACAGCCCAAGTCCGAAGCCTTGCTGTTGTGCACAGCTGAGCGCCCAGGTCCCAGGGGAAGGTGTGGGTGTCTCCCAAGGGCAGCCTCACTGGCCCCATCCCGAGGCCTGGGCCGAGCGTTTTCCCTAGGAGGGTGTTATAGTCACAAGGTGGGGGCTTAGAAAAAAAACTCACGTCTGCATTATTTTAAGTGGATTAGTTAAGCTTGCTTGTTAACAAATGCAAATTGTTCCCCAGGCCAAGGCTGACATTTTAATATTGGACTCTACTCTGTTTTTCCAAATACTTGGTTACCAATGACTCGTACCAACCTCCAGCCACAACTGGAACCCCCTCCCCACACCAGCCAAGGGCATCCCAGCCCCTGCCTGGGCCACTTGGAGTCTCCACCTTAGCCAGGCAGTTAACTGCAAGGGGTAAGATCTAGAACTGGCCCTGAGGCAAGGAAGAAATCAGCTTCTGGGAGCAACCCCTGCCTATCAGCCTGCGGGCTCTGCAGACACCCAGGCGGCTCTGGGCCTGCTGGGGTGGGGGTGGGGGGTGCCCTCTTCCTTCCTGTCCACAGGCCAAGCCTGCAAAACTGCATCAGCAACTCACAGACCCAAACTTCCAGGACACAGCTTTGATCCTGAGATTCCCAAAATACCTAGAGGATGTGGCTGAAACTAGGGCAGAGCTTCCACGTGCCTGAGGGCCACCTAGACCCACCCTCTCAGCACCTCATCAGGCGCTCCAGATCCTTACTGTTCACTCAGTTCCTGCTACGCAGCGGCAAAGGGCACCAGCCTGTGGCCTCGGGGGCTTGGAAGCACTCATGGGGAAGGTCATACGTGGGGACGGGGTGCCGTGTCACTAGTGCAGGGAAGCGCTCCAGGGGCCCACCAGAAACAAGTGTCTGCACCTTCCCCAAGGAGCTGTCTCCCTCCACAGGGGAAACACAGCCCACAGTCCAGGAACTTGGTGGCCAAGGAAGGATGCCCAGACTTACAGCACGGGGCTGCAGGAAGATTCTGGACTCACAGCAGGGCTGGTTTTGTGGCCACTGACACTTTCCTGCCTGGCTCAGGCCTCGTGCCCTCCCAAGGAAAGCGGGACACTCGGAGGCCAGCATGCTGCTCCGAGCCTAGGGTGAGCCCCGGGGCTGGCACTCAGGCCGCCTGCTTGGCTCAGCATTGCGTCTTTAAGACTTGAGCTGCACCTTCTGAAGGAAGTTTGCCGTCTGGGGGCTCAGAGCCCACTGACACAGGCCCCCCAACGCCACCCCCTCAAGGGACTGTCCTGGTGACCCCGGCACAAGCGAGCCCCTGAGGTGGGATCCTGGCAATCTGTGTACTGACCGATGTAAAAAAATAAATATCCATTAAAAAAATAACTTCTGTGTATCTACGTGGCAGGGGTATAAAGGTTAGCTGACGCAAGGAAGGGTCTCGGCAGCCAGGAGCTAGACCGTGACACGGAGCCCCTGGGGAGGGGCACTGGCACCAGGTCTGTCCAAGAACCATCATTTCAGCATAAAGTCAGAGAGGAAGCGAGGATACAGTATTCGCGTAGGAACACAGGGCAGAGTTGGAGAACTGGAGGCCGCTGGCTCATCCCGCAGTCACCCTCCTCCCGGCGGGAGGGCGGGATATGGTGGCTACACTTGGACATCGTCCTGAAGTCCAAGATTTGCTTCCGGGGTGGTCACATGTCCCCTTGATGCCTACCTGGGGACAAGTCTTAGAACGGAGCTGTCCCCGAGCCCATTTCCGCTCCCCGCTGCTGCCCCCCAGGGGGAGGGACTCAACTGCAGAGTTCCCGCGGTGGGACGTGCGGCTCTGGCAGCCAGGACCGGAGCGGGGAGGCCCACCCCATCAGAGCCCTAGCCGGATAGTCAAAGCCTGCAATTCCCAACAGCTCCCCTCCTCGTCCCGGTCCTTGGTCGGCTAAGCCACCATCAACGGGGGTGCCTCTTCCCCCACCAGGTCGGAACCTGGATTCTGAATTTGGTTTCTCAAAAGCTTAATGAAACAAACAACTATTGGATTCCTACACCGTTTTGCTCTCTGTCCACCCCAAGGCCTCCTCTCCAGTCCTGGCCCCAGGCTGTGGCGGAGACCGAGGCAGTGACAGGCCCCCGGACCCCCTACCCAACCTCCAGCCTCCAAACCCACAGGCCATGAGCACTAGGTTCCTGGGCTTCGAATTCTATGGAAAGGTGACGGGGCACCGAGACAGTCTGGGCGGTGGTGACAAAGGGTACAGAAGACCCACCCCCCACGCTCTGGCAGTTTGCTTAAAAATTCTCTAGAAATGTATCAAGGACTAAAGAAGCCAATGATATAAAAATAGTTTTCAGTGGCTCTGGGTAAAGAATGACGCGTGACGAGGCGTGTTCAGTCACATCACGCGGCAGCCTCGAGAGGTGGTCCTCGGGTCCCCCTGGAAGGAAGGATGGCAGCAGTGAGGTGAGCCTGGGAGGTGGTGCCCGCCCACCTGGCCAGGCAGGTAGCTGGTGGCCCCCCACCCCCACCAGGGAGGAGCTGGACGGGGCCGGGGCCTGAGCCATCACAGGAAGCTTGGCTCTCAACAAGATGACAGGGCCAGCAGCTCCTGCCTCAACAGTCCTTGTTCCAGAACCTTCCATGTCTCCCTCACCTCTGTTCTGACCTACGTGACACACGACAATTCTTTCAGACCCAGGAAGGCAGGGCGTGTGCACGTGTGTGTATGTTCAAGGGCATGTCCACGTGTGCCTCCTGGGAGCCCCACCTGTTGGTGGAAAAGATCCTCCTCTCCAAACTCAGCGGCCTCCTCCTCGCCCTCTTCCCCGTTCTCGGCCTCCCGCACCACCGAGGACTGCTTCACGGTTCTCATGGCCACTTCCTGTGCGAGACAAGAGCTACAGACACCCACCCACCCAGGCACTGGGGCCCAGCCCGCAGCGGTGGTCAGGGTGGCTCTGCCCCACACAAGCCCCAGGGCTGCGGTGGAGGCAGGCACCCACCTCCCCATCAGCGTTGACCAGGACGGTCCGGAAGCTCTCGCCCGTGCCCCAGCTGCTCTGGCTCTTCCACACAAGCGTCGAGGGGGGGCTGTGAGCCACCCCTGCACTGGCTGCCCACACCTGGGAACACAGGAGGCCCCCGTTAACATCAGCTCCCATCCCAGTGGCATGTATCACCAGCCTGCCCGCTGGGCGTTTAATCCTTCTAGCCCTACTGGGTCCGGGCCAGGCGTGATGATCTCCAGGGTATGGAAGAAGAGACGGAGGTCCACAGCGGCCACAGGCTCCCATCCTAGCCAATGGGCCAAGTTGGGGTCAGAAGCCCCAGAGCCCCTGCTGGTAACTTTCTCGCCAAGAACTGCCACCAGCCCAGACAGCCTAGATTCAGCCCCACCTCCACCATGGACCCCTGGCACATCCTCCCCAAGGGAGGATGAGGGAGGACCCGTCAAAGAAACACGGGCACACAGGTGATCAGGGAGAGCAGGTGGCTGTCCTCAGAGCCGGTGCCCCCCATCATTCCCCGCCCCCACCTCCGACCCAGACGCGCCGCACATCCCACCCACGCCCCCCTCTGGCCGCTCCGCAGCAGCACCTACCGTGACCGTCTGGCCGGCCCGCAGCACGTACTTGGGTGTGAACTTGTAGGCAATCTCCTCCCCTTCCAGGATCTGCCTCTTGATCCTCCAGTTGCCCAGGGACTGATCCTGGCAAAGGGGGCGGCCGTTGGCACAGCTGCGGGAAGAGCCCTGGCGGGCCTCCCCCGAGGGGTGGGGTCCTCACCTTGTCCGAGCTGTTCTTCAGCTGCACGAACTTGCCCTCCAGGTCGATCTCCTCGATGCTGATGCTGCCTGAGGCCGAGGCCTGCTGGGCCAGGTGGAAGCTGCCACTGCTACTGCCGCCGGATCCAAGGCCACTCGAGCCGGTGCCCAGAGGCTCTTCCACCTCCAGCCGCTTCCGCTTGCTGCGGCCCTGGCGCCCGGCCGTGGATACGCTGCTGCTGCTGCTGCTCGAGGTGGCCCGCGAGATGGTGATCCGCGACGGGCTGGGGGACAGCTGCAGCCTGCGGGGAGGGGGCGCGGGGAGTGACTGGCTGTCCCAGGGCAGGCCGTGCTCCGCCCCCACCTCCCAGCGCCCACCTCTCCTCCTCGCCCTCCAGGAGCTTGCGGTAGGCGTTGATCTCCATGTCCAGGGCCAGCTTCACGTCCAGCAGCTCCTGGTACTCGGCCAGCTGCTGCTGCATCACGTCCCGCATCTCCGTCATCTCCCGCTCCTTGGCGTCCAGCATCTTCCGGAACTTGTCCCGCTCCCCCGCCATGGTCTCCTCCAGCTCTCGGATCCGGTCCTCGGCTGCGCTCGCCTGGGGCGGGGCCACACCGCCAGGTCAGCGCAGGCTGCGCATTATCTCTGGGAGAAGGCCATCCAGCTCCGGGCCTCTCCCCCGCCTCCGGGGGCCAGCGGTGTGCGGGAAGGCCCCTTGGTGCGGCGGGCTGGGTGCAGAAACCAGGCCCTGAGAGAAGCATGGATCCGCAGCCCCAGTGGGGGCTCGGAGCAGGCACACGGCCGAGGGCTCACCTGCTTCTGGAGGCCGGAGAGCTGGTAGCTGAGGGACTCGACGCGCATGCGGGCTTCCTTCAGCTCCTCCCGGGCGGCGCTGGCCGCCTTGTCGTTCTGGTCGGAGCTCAGCTTGGCATGATCCAGCTGGGGTGGGGCATGGCAGAGTGGTGAGGGCGGGACGTGGGGCGGGCAGATTGGCGAGGGCGGAGGGCAGGGGACAGGGCGACGGCGGCGGGGCGCGGGGTGGGGCCCTGCCTACCCGCCCACCTGCCGCACCTTGGCCTGGTAGGTCTGCTCCAGCTCCCGCTTGTAGAGCTGCACCTGCTCCTCGTGCTGTGCCCGCAGCTCCTCCAGCGCCTGGGCCATCTTGAAGTCGTACTCCTGCTGCCGGCTGCTGTCCACCTCCACCAGGCGCCGCTCATGCCGCCGCCGCGTCTCCCGCACCTCCTGGGGACACACCGCGTGCTGACGCCCCAGCCCCAGCTGTGCCGACAGCAACCCTGTGGGGAGCGGCCTGGTCCCTGGTTCACACCCCACAGCACGACTCCAGACCACCAAAGAATGGCCGCCCAGTGTCCCTCAGCAGACAACCGATAAACACACCACGTGTCCCTCCACACACGGGGGCATTACTCAGCCGTGAACAGGAGAGCAGCCCTGACACGCGCTCCCACGTGGACATAGCCTGAGAGCACGAGCTCAGGGAGAGAAGCAGACACGGGAGGACGCACAGTGTGTGAGTCCACGGATGTGAGACGTCCAGAACAGGCCAGTCCACAGACAGAGGGAGGGGGCTCCTGGCTGTCAGGGGCTGGGGAGGGGGGGATGGGAGGGTGACTGCTGGTGGGGACCGGGATTTCTTTTGGGGCATGGAATGCTCTGGAATTAGACAGAGGTGAAGGTTGCACAACACTGTAAATGTACTAAATGTCATCAAATTAATTGTACTCTTTGAAAGTAGTTTTGCTATTTGAATTTTATCTCAATCTGAAAACCAGAGAAAGGAGAGACACTGAAGTGCTACTGGTAATGGGTAGTTTCTTTTTGAGGTGATGGGATGTTCTGGATTAAGAGGTGATGGCTACACAACTCTGTGAATGGGCTAATACCCACTCCACATTGCAAACCTTGAAAGCTTCATGGTGTGGGAATTTTAAAAAGAACTGACAGAGCCCATCCCAGGTGCCTGGGGTCCAAGATGGAGGGACTGGCCCTCAGGACAGCGGTGGGACGAGACACTGACCAGCTGACGGATGCCCCAGCCACACATGCCAGGAGCTGACCAGACGGTGGTGGGACCGAGGGCAGGCGAGGCAGCCCCAGAGATCAGGGCCTCAGGCTCCAGGGAGGGTAAGTTCCACTCTAGAAAACTTGCAAAAATCATTCATCAGCACCACCAGTTTGTAGGAAGCAGAGGAATGTTTCTAAAGGAAGCCAACTCTTTTTACAAAGAACTGAGGAACATGGGGGAACCATGGCCTGCACAAGACCTTCATGGAGCCCCCCTCGCAGGGACCCTCTGGGGCCCTCCCCAGGGTGCCCTCCTGCCCCCCAAGGCCTTATCATGGGTCTCCTCACGGGATCCCTGACAGATGTGGGCTCCACCACAGCCCCCCTGGTGGCTCTGGCTCCGGCCGGGCCTGGCTGAAGCTGGAGGCCACTCCGCAGCTGCATGGGCATTCTTCCTGCCAGCAGCAATTCCGGGCAGTGAGTGCGTGAGGCGCCCAGGCCCAGGGTTCTGTTCCCCGTGACAGCACAATGGGCGGTGATGGGGTGGGAGGGCCTGGGGACCGGGCCCCCACACCAGCCCCTCGCAGGGGCACAGAAACCCAGCTCCACCTGCCGGGACTCTTGGTGGCTCCCAGCTGGGCTGGCTATGTTGAGCGGAGGTCCAGAGATTAGGAGGCCAGGGAGGTTCTGCAGTGGGATGAATGGTGACCCACCCCCCTGCAACCAACAAAGGTGTGCCCACATCTTGATTCGCAGAACCTGCCAGTGTAACCTTCTTGGAAAAAGGGACTTTGCAAGTGGGATTAAGTTAAGGGTGTTGAGAAGACCACCCTGGATTATCCAGAGGGGAGCCTAAATCCAACGACAGGTGTCCCTATAAGAGACACAGACATACAGAGGAGAGAGAGAGAGGACGGCAGGAGGACAGAGGTGGAAATCAGAGTGACACAGCCACGAGCCCAGGGATGAGGACCCGCGAGGCAGGACGAGGCAGGAAGGACAGACCCACCTCCTCGAAGACGTCCTTGCGGAAGGCCAGCTCCTCCTGCAGGCTCTGGCAGCGGTTCTCCAGGTCCACGCGCATCAGCGTCTCTTTCTCCAGCTGCTTTTTGGCCACCGCATGACCGTCCTCTGCCTGGAGACACAAGATAGGTGGCTGGTGATGCTCTGTCGGCTGCAGGGCATGCACAGTCCTCAGGTGGGGGGCATGCAGGCAGCCTACCCCAGTGGACCCCTGGGCCACCACCCCCACCACACTCACCCCGCCCCACTACCTTGGACAGCTGGGCCCGCAGCTCTGCCACGTCGTTCTCCAGGGCACGCTTGTCGCTGAGAGCAGCAGCCAGCTCCGCCTCGCTCCGGTGGAACACAGACTCCAGGTCCCTGACACGGCCCTGGGCCACCGTGAGCTCGCCCTCCCTCTTCTTAGCACTGAAAGTCAGGAGGGAAGTCAGTCAGCAGCCCAGCGCTCAAGGCCAAGTCCACCACCTCTGGGCCTTGGCCAGGACCTATCCTTGCTCCCGGTAAGGGAGCCTCACCTGTCCACACAAAAGGTGCCCCTTCTTCAAACCTTCTGGGCCCCACGGGGACCCGGCCCACTGCTCAAAATAACCCTCAAGGAAGGGGTTTCAAGTCCTTTTCTGACACTTTTGGACACAGGAGGGAGCATTTAGGGGAGAACTCTGATTTTTAAAAAATTTATGTATAACTTGTTAAAGTTACAAATTAAAATCCTAGCCTTTGAAGAGTTTATCTCATTTGTAAACTTCAAGCTTTTTAAAGCATGCCTCGACAGGCTACTGAGAGACAGTTACCTCCAACATTAAAGGTTTAGATGCCAAATAGACTTTTTAACACACAAGTCTTAATGGCATGAACATTCCTTAATGTTGTTCTAAAGCTTCTTGGGGTTGAAAGCTCACCCAGGTCCCCACCAAGGAAATGACTGGGCCATGCCCAGCAACAATGGGAACATGCTGGGCCTCTCCCTGTGGGCACTGCGGGGGGTGGGGCAGCATCCCTGGTGCTGCGCCCCACCTCCACCCTGGTCCTGAGTCCTATTGGTAGCCCCGGGGCAGCAGTTCTACCCAGGTGTCGTACCCATGGCCTTCGTGAGGGTCTAGGGTCTCCCAGCCCACGTTTCTGGGCTCAACACAGTCCTGGTTCTTCTGCTCACAGGGTAGGGGGTGGGGGCTGCAAACCCCACATCCCTGGAGGGTCTGGGCAAATCACTTGCTGGACAAATCATTTTGGAGGCCAGCTTCATGGAAATGCTGTCCTGCAGCCTTGTGAACACGCTTGTCCTCATGAGGCAGACCTTTCTCGGAGTCCGAGACAACAGCGAAATCTGCTGCCTCTAGGACGTGAAGGGGAGGGGAGGGGAGGGCAGGACACGCGTGTGGGGCGGGCCCTGCACTTTTCTGTCCTGCAGGCGTGGCCCTCAGAGCCACGAAGGGGCTGGCGTGAGCCAGGTCCCTCTTTCCCAGGGGTGCAGAATTCATGCAGAGCAACTTCACCCAGCCCCAGGGCTCCACAGAGCTGCACAGAATGGTCCAGAAAGCAGGCACACCAGCGCCTCTCACTGCCTTAAGTGCCTGCCGCTTAAGAGCTCCAAGGCGCTAGGGCAGACCACTCACTCACACAGCAGTAACTCCCGGGGACTGCGGGAGAGCCCACCTGCTAGGTTCTCCAGGTGGCACGCACCTTCCCAGCATCTCAGGGTCTTAGTGGTATGTTTGCTAGGAACAGAAAAGCACCGGATGCAACCTGCCTGGAAGTTCACCTTGCTCGGGGCTACACACACCACCACGTCCCTGTCTGCGAGGGCTGGCAGACGGAGAGCCCTCGGGGAGGCACCTGCCGATGCGCGGGTGCCTGGGAAGCCTCCCTCGGAGCGGGGCCCTGAGGAAGAGCCACCAGCCCAGCTGCTGCCGTCACGCCCTCCACACCACTGTGGTCGCTGTCCTGCTTAAACGCCTGCCCACCCAACCGTGCCCACATCAGACCGAGGGAAGTGACCGTCGCCCGAAGTGTCTCGGGAGCCTGTGGGACTGGCTGGGACAAGCCACGGCCCAGGGGCTGGGGTGACACTGTGCCACTGGCGACCAGGCTCACTGGTCTAAGGAGCCTCGTGTTGTCTGCAGGCGTCCACCTTCAGCTCAGATCTTAAAAGGTGGGATGACTTGGGGCATCAGGCAGGCCTCGGCACTTCTGTCTGGGCGGCGGCTCATGGAGACGTTCGTCCTTCTGTTTAACTTAAACGCGTTATCTGCTTTCCTGACAGTGAGCACCTATGACTCTGATACACAGAGAAAAGCGTGACTTCTCGGCCCAGACAAGCAGCCAACACACAGGACAGAAGGTGTTGGGGTGGGGGGTGTGGTGTCCAGAATCTGCGCTGGCTGGGGGCGGGCAGCGCTGCCTCCGAATTCTCTTTATCTTCTCCAAGAAGCACAAGTCACTTTTAATAAAAAAAAAAATGGCTCTTTCCCAGTTACCAGAGCCTGCACGTAGGCACGGACGGTGGCCCAGAGCTGGGTTTGTCGCAAAATCTATGTGACCCTGTGGAGACCCTTTGAGAAGTCCTGCCTTGACCAAGAACTGGAGCTGGTCGGCGGGTGTGGGCTCAGGAACAAATGTGAGGTCTGCAGGGTCAGGTTTACCCTGGCCAAGGTCCGCAAGGCTGCCCAGAGGTGCTGACACCGGGTGCGAAGGGTCCATGGCATCTGAAGGTGACACCCGGCTGCGGCGAGTGCGCACTGGGGTGCTGGACGAGGGCAACGGGGAGCTGGATTACCCCGGGGCCTGAAGATTGAGGGTTTCTTGGAGAGACGCCTGCAGACCCAGGTCTTCAAGCTGGGCTCGGCCAAGTCCACCCACCAGGCCCGCATGCTGATCCCCCAGCACCCAACCAGGGTCTGCAAGCAGGCAGTGAACACCCCGCCCTTCACTGTCCGCCTGGGCTCCCTGACGCACATCAGCTTCTCCCTGTGATCTCCAGATGGGGGCGGCCCAAGAAAGGCCAGGGTGGGGCCAGGAGGAGGATTAAGCCTACCCACCCCTCGGCTGGTTTCCCAGTCAGATAAAACAAGATCAAATGTTTGTAAAATAATAAAGCAAACAAAGGAAAAAGTAATAAATTAGACTGGCGGGCACTGAAGTCCTCATGGTGGGGGCAGCTCTCAGGATCGGGGTCACCTGTCCTCAACGTGTTGGCCAGGACAGACCCCGAGGAGGACGCAGTGGCGCGGCTTCGGGCTGGGGGAGACTGAGAATGCGAGGGCAGGCCAAGCTGCCCAGGAAGGGCCAGAGCCATTCGAGGCAACTGGAATTCAGCCTCAAGGAGACACTGATTTGAGGTGGAAGCCGCGAAGGCCTCAGACTTGGGGAAACTGTGTCTTGAGTTCAAACCTAACTCCACTCCCGGAGATTTCTGGGCCAGGATATGCGTGGCCTGACTCAGGATGGAACTCAGGCTGAGCTGGTCAGCAGACGGGCTCATGGGGAAAACAGCCGGGTGACAGCAGTGACCGCGGCAGAGCTATGGTCAGTTCCAGAACCAGCAGGAGGCCAGGTGCAGGGTCAACCCTACAGCGTACGGGCTGCGGCGAGTCCTCCAAGCACGAGGCCCCGCTCTGAGCATGTGAGCAGGTGTCCGCGGGAGAGAGGACAGGGAGAGTGTGCAGAGTGCAGGGAGGCCTCCCTGGGCCAGCACAAGAGTGCCCAGGGGGGACGAGCCCTGTGAGTGCCAGGATGGCGGGAGGGCCTGTGACCTGAATCTCGCCCCAGGCTGACGACCGTGGGGAGGGCCGGACCCCTGCAGCATGTGTGAAGTCCTCCCGGCGTGCCTCCTCCTGCCTCTGAGCACTCACCGGGGAGACACCCTCAACAGAGGCTGATCGAGTGGACGCCAGCCCCAGTGAAGCCCCAGTGGACAGAGCCCTGCACCCCAGCTGAGAGGGCTCCCCGGAGTGACAGGCCCTCCGAGGCGGGCAGTGTGGGCCGTGCTGCGCTGAGCTGAGGCCGGAGCCACCCCTCGGCCGGCATCAGCTCGTGTGCCCCAGCCAGAACCCTGGGGGC
This sequence comes from Camelus ferus, assembly GCF_009834535.1. NCBI lineage: Eukaryota > Metazoa > Chordata > Mammalia > Artiodactyla > Camelidae > Camelus > Camelus ferus. Next base: position 25,782,321 of record NC_045717.1, on the reverse strand, counting down.
GGAACAAAGGCCAGACAGCCTACCAGCCAGGAACTTCCCTGGTCAACATCCACAAAATCACACAAGAGAAAAACCCAGTGCACGTTTTCAGGGTGGAAGAGCCTTCGGCGGGCACGTCCGTGTTATCTGAATCAGAGAATCCATGTAGAGGAGAAACTCTGCAGGTGACTTCTGAACCACAGGTACAAAGTATGCTAAGTCCACACAGTGGGTTTATGGAAGGGGGGCTGGGGGCAGAGCGCCCTCTGATTTCCTGAGGAAACGATGCTTCCCGAACACCTGAGATCACTGGTTCTCCACCTGTCAGGCCCAGTGCCCCCAACCGCAGGTGTTTTGCACTGCTCCCTCTGCTGCCCTGAAATGAATTCACAGGTAATGTAACCTGCGCACGTGTGTAATGTCAAAAAACCCACACATGACCCCGTTTTATAAAGGCTAATGACAACAAAAGTAATTTACGATTTCTAAAAAAGGTAATAAATTAATGGGATATTCAGTCTACCTAGCCGTTTTACAAACACACACCCTGCCTTTGCTGCTCCGTCCCAGACCAGGTGACTGTACTGTGTGGGTCTGTCTCTGGCTCTCAGTTCTGTTCCACGGAGGAACCGAAAACAAACATCATCAGATGACAGAGGCAGGCTGACACAGCAACACAGGTGATTCCAACTCTAGGACGTTCCGGAAAGGGCGGAGCTATGGGGACTTTAAGAGGACCCTTGGCTTCTGGGGGTCGGCGGGGAGGGACGAGTTGGGGGAGCACAGGGGATTTTTAGGGAGGGAAGGTCCTCTGTGTGACCCTGTGACAGGGCAGACACATCCGTAAACATGTGTCCAAACCCAGAGAAGGCAGGACACCAAGAGAGTGCGCTCCCCCGTCAGCTAGACTTCGTTCAGTAAGAGCGTGTGAGCACGCGGCCGTGCCAACTGTAACAGCGCGGCGACGCCAGAGGCCCCTCATCGGGGCCCCAGAGGGGATTTGGGGATCTCTGGACTTGCCACTCATTTTCCTGTAAACTGCTCCTTTTCCCTAAAACTACTCAAAGACAAACAAACAAACAAACACCTCTATTACTTAGAATAATTAAAAAGTCTATCAATTATATTAAAAAGAAAACAAAAAAAAAGGGAAAAGAATCTGGCAAACAGGAAGGCGGTGGTCAGAAGCTGCTGGGCCCAGGAGCGGGGACTCGGGGGCCGGGGGCCAGGGGCCAGGCCTCGGGCCAGTCACCGCCAAGCTGAGGGACCGGGGACCAGCCCGCAGGCCTCATGCTCAATCCCCCGCAAATGGAGGTGGTGCCGGTAGGGCCCTGCGGGGCGGCTGTGAGGACGGCGGGGATCTGCTTCCGCTCGGGGTCCTCGACCTGAACACCTGAGGTGCTTAAATCACTGTGTTCCTTCTGCTACCATCACCGCCAGCACCACCTCGCTCTCCAAACTCCCCAGGCCTTTTACTCACGGGCAGGCAGGAGACCATGACGTTGAGGGTCACGGGCGCCCCCAGCTTCCCAGGGCTGGTGCCCTGAGCGGGGCTCAGGGCCGAGTCGGGGCTCTGCAGCGTGGGGCGCCCCTTCTCGGCGGAAGGAGAGGCAACTACCAACAGAGGCTGTCCCGGGGCGGCTGCTGGGCTTTACATCTCCCTGCGGCCAAGTTACGTGGGGGGTGCTGGACGGGGCGGCCAGAGGCCACCCCCGCCTACCCAGCCTGCTCCCAGGAGGGCCGCCCGAGTGAGGGCGCTGCTCAGACAGGACTCCCACCACCCAGAGGGTGACAGCCCCTCCCCAGGCCCCGGAACCAGGCACCCACATTAGCTGCACCCACCTCTTGTTGGCCTCTTCCAGGTCTGCTCTTAGCTTCCCGATTTCGATCTGCAGCCGGGCGCGGTCCCGGGCCGTCTCGTCCAGCACCCGGCGGGCATCGGCCAGCTCCGACTCGTACAGCGTCTTGATGCCGCTCACCTGAGGGGACAGCAGGCAGGGTGAAGGCCCCTCCCACGACAGCAGACACAGCCCCCCTCACCCTGACACTCCCCCACCAGCTTGGCCCTGCCAATGCCGGGGGCAACCCCAGCCTGCCCGGCTGGCCCCACCACTTGCCCCACCTGCTGGGCACACAGCTCAGATCCCTGTCCACCTCCCCGCCCCACACCGAGGGGCACAGGGCCAAGCGTGTGTATACAGATAGCCAGGACCCACAGGACAGTGAGACACCACCTCGCCCCACGAGACAGCTACAGTCAAGATGTCGGTCAGTGAGGACACGGAGAAATGGGGACCTCCATGCACGGCCAGGGGATTAAAACGGTGCAGGCACCACTGAAGACAGGCTGGCGCTTCCTCGGATGCTAAACAGAGCAACCACTCCTGGGCATCTACCCAGGAAACATAACATGCGTCTACACAAAACCTGTGCACACGTGTCCACAGCTGCATCACTCGTAACAGCCCCAAAGTGGAAACAACCTAAGTGCCCATCAACGGATGATGGACAAACAGAGCACAGCCCCTCCGCACACAGGACATCACTCAGCTGCATGAATAGGACACTGACACGCGCTCCCACGTGGACGGGCCCTGAGAGCACGGTGCTCAGTGAGAGCAGTAGACACAGGACACACAGTGTGTGACTCCACAGATGTGAGACGTTCAGAACAGGCCAGTCCCCAGACACAGGGAGGGGGTTCCTGGCTGTCAAGGGCTGGGAAGGAGGAAGGGAGGTGACCCTTAATGGGGACGGGGTTTCTTTCTTTTTTTTCAGTGTGATTCTGTTTCCCTTGTATTGAGATATAGTTGGTGTACAACATTATATAAGTTTCAGACGTACAGCACAGTGATCCACTGTTTAAAGGTTATACTCCGTTTACAGTCACTGTAAAACACGGGCCCTCCCTGAGCTGTACAGCGCATCCCCGTAGCTTACTTACTTTATACACAATAGTTTGTACCCCTTAATCCCCTGCGCCTATCTTGCCCCTCCCTGAGGCGGGGATTTTTTGGGGTGATGAGGATGTTCTGGAATTAGCAGTGATGGTTGCACAGCACTGAACATATTGAAAACCACTGAACTGCAGAGTTTAATCGGGGGAACTAAACGAGATAGGAATTACACCTCAAGAAAGCTGGCAGAGAAGGCAGACAGGATGACAGTGGCTTTGAAGGTGGCACCACTTCCCGGGAAGCTACAGGACAGCAGTGCGGGCTGGAGGTCAGCTCAGATGCGGGAGAGTCACTCCCTCTTTCACGGGAAAGGCCCTGAGCTGAGGGGCTCAGAGGCGCTGCCGAAGCCCCTCATCACTCGGGGTCTGCCTGGGACCAAGGGGATTCCTGGATGTGGGGCTTCTCAGGGTCAAAACTGTACTGGGCAGGTCAGGACACATCTGAGAAGAGGTGGGATTTAGCAGCTGGTCTGAGACTCCCACCCCCTTGGGCCTGGGCCTGGGCCTGGGTATCCCACTTCCATCCAGCAGCTCCAGGTCATTTCATCCCACAGGTCGAGAGGGGTTCGTGTCTTGGCCCATTTCACAGATAGGGAAACTGAGGCACAGGACAGCACACTGCCCTCTCCTGACCCATCAGGGTTCAGGGTAGAACAGTCTGCTGGGGGAAACACGGTGGGGAGGGACAAGCCTCTCCCTCCTGCACCTTGTCCACCCCCTACACACACACACCCACACTCTGGAATAAACCCACGGTCACCAAAAGCAGCCAGCTCCACCATCCAAAGATAGTTGGGGTCACATGTGTGTCTGCCCTCTCTCCCAACACCTCACCTGCCAGAACTTTCCTAGGCACAAGGGAGGGCCTAGCACCCGGGAGGGGTTTCAGGCAAGGCCTCCAGCGTGGATGCCCCACACCCTCAGAAGCGAGGGCGAGATAAGGGAGGCCTCAGAGCCCGGGCCCTGGGAGAGCCAGCAGGTGACCTGCGTGCACCCACCACCCGCCCACCATGGACCCCAGCACCAACTGTGATTTCACAAATATTCCAAGATGCCGCACCTGCCCTGCCCTGGCCAGGCCATGAGAGAACACCTGATGAACCCCAGTGGGGGCGCGTATCCCAACACTCTGTCTGAACCAGCACGTGGGGAAACCGTCCCAGCCTGGAGGGGCCCGGAGGCGGGAGCCTGTACGTGACGGGCACCTGAGGGGATCAGAACGAAGCTAAGGGTGATGCGGCAACACGTGCTGGTGAGCTGTGAGAACCACCGATGTGAGACGTTAGTGGGGGCCCTGCACGCCCCCACCACTTGTCTGGACGTCCATACGTGGCCTAGGAAGCAAGGCGAGTAATGAGAAACACGTTGCATGCTCCTGTCTGGGACCAAGCTCGTGGGCACCTCACTAGACTCTGCCTGGGGCGAGGCCCCACATTCCTGGCGGTCTGGAGGACTCTTACGGTCGTGTTGAAGTGCACGCAGGCCTCAGGGACCCAGTGGGTTCCTGTCCGGACCCCCGCAATAAAGCCAGTATTGTAACAAAGGTCATCCTTGAGGCAGGGCCACCACCAACCTGCAAGCACGAAGACCGCAGGCCCAGGGGGCCCAGGGGCACGAGGTGTGCCCGGACTGCGTCCTTCCCACTGGGCCTCGGGCGCGCGCACACATCTGCTTGTCTAACTTAGGCACCACCTACACCCAGGTCTAACCCCAGCCCACCGCCTGCCTCTGTGCAGCCTGCAAGGCCAGAATGGTTCTCACACTTTTAAACGCTGAGTGCAAAAAAAAGAAAGATACTTTGTGACACAGTCAGTCACCTGAAACTCCCATCTCAGTGTGTAAATAAAGCTTTACTGCGCACCCCGCTGCTCACAGCAGCACGACGCACAACAGCTAAGACACGGAAACAGCCTAAATGTCCGGCGACAGATGACAGGGTGAAGAAGCTGTGGTGTACGTGTACAATGGAACACTGCTCAGCCATAAACACAAAAACCGTGCCATTTGCAGCGACAAAGAACTGGAGATCGTCCTCCCAAGTGAAGTAAGTCAGAAAGAGAAAGAAACATATTATCTACTACTCACATGCGGAATCCAGAAAAAAAAAGAGGACACTATGAACTCATCTACAAAACAGAAACAGACTCGCAGACAGAGTAAACGATCGTATGGTTACCGGGGACAGGGGGTGGGAAGGGATAAATTTGGGAGCCTGAGATTTGCAAATGTTAGTCACTATATATAAAAACAGATTTAAAAATAACACAACTCTTCTGTACAGCACAGGGAATTACATTCAGTGTCTTATAATAACCTTTAACGAAAGTGAACATGGAAACAAATACACGCATGTATATGCGTGACTGGGACAGTGTGCTGTGCCCCAGAAATGGGCACATTATAACCGACTGCACTTCAATTAAAAAAAAAACCTCTATTGGCACACAACCTGGAGCGCTCCTGCCCATGTGGCTGGGGCAGCCTCCCTGCCGCAGCACCGAGGTGAGGCCGAGACCGCTACAGAGCCAAGCGCCACCTTCCAGGCAGCTCGAGCAGGACGGCAGACTTGCCACAAAGACTCTCTGAGCCCAGTGAACAGGTGTCCTCCGGGCAGGCGCTGCCCTGCACTTGCGGCCCTGGGGATGGTCCTGTGGGAGCCTCAGGCACAGCCTGGGCCTTTAGTTTCGTCTTTTATGACACCGCGCAAGCGCCGAGCTTGAGGAATCCCAACAGATGTGTTAGTGCAGCTGGCAGGTGGTGCGGTGGGTCACATAACCCGAGGTGGCCTTTTCCCGGGGTCCCAAACTTGCCCTCTGAGGACCTGCCTGCGTCCCTGGGGGGGAAAACTGCCTAATAACTGCTCCCCCCAGAAACTCCCAGAGCCCAGCTCCTGCTCCCAGGCCCACCCCCAGGGGCAGTAGGACACAGGGCGGTAAACGGAAGGAAAGTGAAGCTGAAGGAACTCAGCACCTGGCTGGCAGGCTCCCGGGAAAGGCCCCTCCCTCCAGGTCCAGTCCTGCCCCCACCCCAGCACCCACAATCCTCAAACAGAAAGCTGGCCAGCCCCAGCCTTCCAGAAACCCTCCAGGGATATCTGCACATGGCTACTCACCCCAGTCAAGCCCACCCGGCCAAAAGACGGACCATCTGATGTCTGAGGGGAATGGCTGGAGCCTAAACGGGTCTGTGGACGGGAACGTCACCTTACACACCTGGACCGCAGGACTGGTCACAAGCACACAGTGCGCTCACAGTATTTTAAATGGCACCATCAAGAGGTTCCTTAAGTGGCTCCTCAGCCTTGACTCTAGTGGCATTTGGGGCTGGACCGTCCTCTGTGGGGGTGTCCTGGACACTGCGGGCTGTGAAGCAGCACCCCTGCCCCCACCCACTCGATGCCAGGAGCCCCCCTGTGTGACAACCACAGATGTCCCCTGGGGGCAGATTCCTCCAGGGTCAGAAGCTGCTGTACCGGTCAAGTCCAGGCCCTCCGTGCGCCCCGCCCCACTCACTGCCCTGAACGCTGCCTGGCCGCCTGTCTGTAGCCCACGGCCATCTCCAGGTCACTCGTGCCACACAGCCCACGTGACCACCCTTCCTCATGGCTCCAGGTTCCCTCCCTCCAGTAGGTGACCAGCTCCCAACACTGACCAGCCAAGAGGGGCATCTGTCACCACTCCCACAAGCTCCAGGAGACCAAGCAGGCCGGAACTCCCTACTCCCGCCACGAGTACACCTGCCACACTGGGTGCCCCTGGATCCTGTGCACAGCCCTCGGGCTCACAGTGGGGAGGGTTTCCCCCACTCCCACCCCCAGGCCTGCATGCCAACCACCCTCCGCCACTGCCTGGACACCGGGGCCAGATCAAGTTCCCCAGCATGTGCTCTCAGGCACAACACCCATCCAGCGAGGCCGGCGCCCCACATCCACCAGGCCCACCAGGCCCAGCACGCTCAGCACCAGGCCCAAAGGTCAGTGCTGTGGTTCGCCTCACTTGCAGGTAGGACAAGAGGCCAGGGGGGAATGATCACGGGTGCTCGCCAGCCTGGTGGACAGGAACTGGGCCCGAGTCCTGGGGACGTGCATGCACTGTGGAGGCAGGTGGCCGGGCTCGGGTCAGGCTGCTCCAGCCCCATTGTACAGATGACAAAACCAAGGCTCCGGGAGGCTGAGTGACCTGCCCAAGGTCACAGAGGTTAAAAGCAGGGTTCGGATCCCAAGTTTTAATCCAATCCCAGGCAACCTAGTACAGCACCACCAACCATCAGATCTTCCACCTCCCTGAACACACAGGCCACTCTCTCTGAACCGCTCCCTGTCCCAGAGACCATTCAACATGGACAACAGACCCCATGGAGGGCTTCCTCCCTCTGGGTGCCTGTCCTTTATTTTATTGGTTTTGTCCTAAAGACAAATATGAACTCGTCACAGCTCTGTAGACAAGCCCCAATGGTGTGTGTTATCACTATCTCCACTTTACAGAGGAGGCACTGAGACCGAGAGGTTAAGTGATTTGCCCAAGGTCACACAGAGGGCAAGTGGCTCCCAGACCCCCCCAAGCCCCCCTCAGCCACCACTGCTGCCTTCCTCCCTGAAGTCGGTCACTTGGCCCATTCTTTGGGAAGCCGCGGCTCTGGCTCAGAGCGATAAGTGCCAGCTCTCCCCACGAGGTCCATGGGGGAACTACTCAGTGGTCACACCTCCCCCTTAATCGGAGGACCTGTCCTTGGGTTGGGTGGGCCTCAGGGAGGGCATTAGGTTGGGAACCGGTCAGACAGACCCCAACCAGGACCCCCAGACACCTGCCCTCACACCCTCTTAGGGGGCAGGGCTTATCCAGCCCCTTCTCCCTCAGTCTGCATCAAAACTTCCTGCTGGTTCCCCTAGACCTCCTGTCTCTCCCTCCTCCCACTAGGGGAGGAGGGCAAAGGGGCTACCAGGCTACTAGGCTCTGGTCCATCAGCCAAGGAGGTCCCGGAGCCCAACTGAGGGCCTCCCATATTTCCCGTGGGACCCTGGATAGATCAGATTCCAACCCTTGGACACCCACCCACCCGAGGCCCTGGTAAAAGACTGAGCCTACTGCCCAGCCCCACTCCAGACCCCGAACTCCCAGGATTCATCACGTGACCCCCGCAAAGTTCCAAGGAGAACTGAGCCACCTGATTCACCTGAGACCCTCCTGAGACCCTCTACCCCTCCTCAGGGCCCCCTCAGAAGGCCTGAGCCTCCCAGTCTCCCCGGAAACCCAAGAACCTACCCTCAGTTTTTCGAGGGCTCCCAACCACCCAAACACATCCCCCAGAGACACCCCAAACCTCCCTTAGGGGTAGGGCCTACCCTGGCTCACACCCCATCACTCAGGGGTCCCCTAGAGCTCCTCGGATTCCTCGGTGGGCGGGGCATGCCGCATCTCCAACACGCGCACGGGGTGGGGGCGCTCCCGGGTATCCCCTGGGGATCCCTCAGAAGACAGGGCCTGCCCAGTGAGCACTCCTCACTCAGGGCGCCCCACCCCCCAACTCCCTGGGTCCACCTCAGGTAACTCGTCATCCCTAGACTGCACTCCTCACTCTTAAGATACGTGAAGCACCTCGGGACCCCCGGTGGGCAGGGATCCGCCCCCGTAAGCACCCCTCACTCAGAGGACCCCCCCAGGTCGCCCGGGATCCCTCGGTGGGCGGGGACGGTGTCTGTCTCCACCTCTCGCACGCGAGGAGAAGCAAAAGGGACAGAACCCCCTGGGGGATCCTCGTGCGCGCCCGTCCCCGCCTCCACCCCTCACTCAGGGCCCCCTAAGCCCCAAAGAGGCAGGGGCTCGCCCCAGCATACACCCCTCCCTCGAGGAACCCCCCGAGATCTCCCCGGACCCGTCGGTGGGCGGGGCCAGCCCCAGGTTCCACCTCTCGCACGGGAGGGGTCCCCCAAGCCCTCTGGGGACCCTCAGAGACCAGGGCCCAACCAAGCGCACGACCCTCGCCCGGGGCCCCCGAAACCCCTGGGGACCCCTCGGTGGGCAGGGCCCGAAGCAGTCGGCACGTGTCGCCCGGGGGGCCCCTCTGAGGCCGGCCCGGCCCAGCGCGCACCCCCGCCCGGCCCGCGGGCCCCCGCGCCCACCTCGCGCGTGGTCACCTCCTCCCGCTCGGAGATCTTGAGCAGCAGCCGGTCGTTCTCCAGCTCGAGCGCGCGGACGCGGTCGATGTAGTGCGCCAGGCGGTCATTGAGCTCGCGCAGCTCCTCCTTCTCCTGCAGCCGCGACAGGCGCGTGGGCGACAGCGGCGTGGCGGGCCCGCCCGCGCGGCCGGGCGGCGGCGTGGCCATGGCGGCGGCGGCTCGCGATCCGCGCGGCTCGGAACGGCGGCCGCGGCTCGGCGGGCTCATTCAATCCGCGCCGCCGACCAAAATGGCGCCCGCCGCCCGCCGCCGCCGCCGCCGCGGGGCAGCCTGGGACTTGTAGTCCGGCCGGCGCCGCGCGCGGCACGCCGGAAGCTGTAGTTTCCCGCTCAGCTTCCCGCGCTTGTCCTTCGCTCTTCAGACGAGGGACCCGAGCCAAACCGCCGGGCTTTAAAATTACAGCTCGGCCTCTGTGTGAAATCGGGTTCCTTTCCGGGCCTCAGTTTCCCCACTTGTATAAAGTAGTTACCTCTTTGGAACCTCGTTAAAATTAAAGGGAGAGGGCGAGTATAGCTCAGGGGTAGAGCGCGTGCTTAGCACAAGGTCCTCGGTTCGATCCCCAGTAACTCAATTTAAAAAGTAATAATAATAAGTAAATAAGCCTAATTACCCACCTCCCCCAAAATTAAAGGTGATGAAGGAATCTCAGAAATGTTTGGTGATCTCACTGGTATGTGGAATCTAAAAAAACCTCACAAATATCCCAAGCTCACGTATACAGAGAACAGACTGGTGGCTGGAAGGTGGGAGGCCGTGAAGTAGGTGAAGCGGATCAAAAGGTACACATTTCCAGTTACGAAGTAAATGTCACAGAGATGTAACGGGCAGCATGGTGACTATAGTCAGTAATCCTGTGTTGCACGTTTGAAAGTTGCTAAAAGAGTAAATCTTAAAAATTCTCATCATTCCCTGACCCCACTAAAGTCCTAAAAATACACAAAACTCATCACAAGAAAAACAATTCTGTAACTATGTATGGTGAGGAATATTACCTAGACTTATGGTAGTGATCGTTCCGGATAGATATAAATATCGAATCATTAGGTTGTACACCTGAAACTAATACAATATTATGTCGATTATACCCCAAGTTTTAAAAATGCCCAGCGAAGGAACCCAGCCGCAAAAGGCTGCACAGGGTATGATTCCATTTATACAAAATGTCCAGAAGAGGCAAAACTACAGAACGGGGTCGCTCCAGCTCGGATATTTGGGCCCCAGCATTCTCTGTGGTCCTTACTTGTGGACCCAAGCTGCTGCCTCTCCCTCGTGATGGTAGGAATCCCAGATATAAAAGACAGTTGGTAGAGCATGAGGGAGTTTAAAGCAAAATACGAGTAAGTGAAATACAGGAGGCGGGGCCAGAGGGGAGAAAAGTGATTGAACTTCAGGTTTGCGGTGGCATGGGGGTCACTTTTCCTCCCCTCCATCCCCCAGACTTAGCTGCAGCCCCCTCCCCATCAGGGCTCCCACTCACCACCGCCCCGGGCCACGGGCCGACCTCATCCCCACTGGCCTGAGGTTCAAGGCCCTGCAGGGCCACAGCCGCCGCCCACCGCGCTGGCCCCTCTTGGCACGGGGATGTCCTGTCCGCCTCCTGGGCTTTGCCTGTGATGTTCCCCCCGCCAGGCGTGCCGTCCCCTCTCCTGGCTTCGCGGGTCTAGGCCTCAGTCTTCCCCTCTGTGAAATGGAATCTGGCCCCTACTCTGTCCGGATCTGCGCCCCAGACCCTCCATCACCACCGCGGGACCCCCGGGGACTGGACTCCAAGCCCCAGAAGGCCCCGCGCTTCCCGTGGGTGGGGCGCGGGGCTTCCCCTCCCCGCGCTCAGCTGGGGAGGCGTTGGCAGTTTTCAAATTTTGGCGCCGAGCGGGTGGGGCGGCGACAGCCGCGGCCGGCAGCTCCCCCGCCCCCGCCCCCGCCCCCGGTGAGGCCTGGGCACCTGGCGGAGCTGGCCTGTCCACTCTGCGGGCTCTCCCGGCGCCACACGCGGCAGGGGCTGTGGCCCATATCCAGAATGGGAAACTGAGGCACGGGACGACCAGGGAACCTGTCCCTGGACCCCCAGAAAGGGCGGGGCGGAGGCGGGATTCGAACTCGCTCGCGACGCTCTGACCCAAGGGCGCTAGAAAGTTAATGGCCAATTGCTGCCCGCTTTGCGGGGTAGAGGGCGCAGGCGGTGGGCGAGAAACCCCCGGGCCAGGGAAGGTCGGACTGGCCCTGCCCCCATCCATCCCTCCCCGTTCCCCATCTCCCCTCACAACACTTTGTGCCGCCGCCCCGGCTCCGCGCGGGAATTTGGCGCCAGATTTTTTAAAATCTCAGCCGAACGGCTACCGCTGGCTCCCAGCCCGGATCGCGAGCCTTGATTGTGAATTTCTGGAGCCTGGATTAAGGGGATGGCGGATTCCGGAGTCTGGATCTGCGGAGCCACGGATTCGCGAACCTAGGTTAGGGGGGGACTCATTCCAGATCCTGGGTCTGGGGGGCTGTGGATTCCGGATCTGGGTGGGGGGCACAGATTCCAGAGCCTGAATCTAGGGGACCCTGATTCGGGAGCCTTGAGAGGCTGGGATTTTGGAACCTGGATCTCCAGAGCTCTGATTCTAGAGCCGGGAGGGGAGTGGAGTCTGGAAAGCAGATTCCAGAACCTGGAGGCTAACCCTGGAATCTAGAATCAGAACTCGGGAACCTGGGGCTGGACCCATGAAATCCCAAATGAAATCTGGGGTCAGGTAGAGCCTGGGGCTGGAGGGGCAGCTGTTTGTTACGTGGGTGCAGGGACTAATGGAATCAATAAATATCGACTGAACATGTTCGTGTGCCAAGCATGGGGGCTGCATCAGTGACCAAAACAAAGATCCCTGCTCTTAGGAAGTTGACAAGGATGAAGTTGGGAGACAGGGAACAGGTAGCTAACAAAGGGCATGTTAGTGGATGCTAAGTGAGGGGAACAAAGCGGGACAAGGGGCTTGGGAGCACAGGAGGTAGGGGGTTGCATTTTTAAACAGGTGGCCCTCTTGGAGCAGGTGGCATTTGAGAAGGAGGGGGTCAACCAGGTGAGCATGTGGGGAGAAGCCTTCCAGGGAGAGGGACCAGCCAGTGCAAAGTCCACATTTTAGGATGGTGGACATGGCAATGAATGAGAACTTCCAGTGGTGGAGACAGGTATTAGAGAAGGAAACACAAGTAACCTAACATCTGTGTATTAGTTATCTAGTGCTGCATAACAAAATGTAGAGGTTTAAAGCTGCTGGGGCAGGATTCACTTCCAAGTGCATTTGTACTGATACTGGAAGGAGTCACATCCTTGCTGGCTGTTGTCTAGGGACTGTCTCATTTCCTTGTCACATAGGAGAGGATTTGATCTGAGCTTTGAAATCCTCACTCTTTGTTGTAATAGGAAAACAAACACTGAAAGCAGCCCAAATATCCATTGATAAGAACAGACCAATAGCTTTGTGTAGACTGATGCGTGGAATATTATACAGCACTGAAAAAGAACGCACTTGAGGGCACCACCTACAGAATGACCTCCCAACCATAAGATCAGGCAAAGAAAGTGAAGTCCAGAAGAATATTTACAATATGCTTTTTTAAAAATAGAATTCAAAACCCAGGTGAACTAGTTGATATGTTACTTTGGGGTGCTACAAATGTGAGACAATTGAAAAGAAAAATGGAGATGTGGTTAACCCAGAAGTCAACGTAAGTGGCTGTGTTTTGGAAGCCAGGTGGTTGTGAATGTCTCTATTCTTCAAGATGGACGTGTAAGTTATTGATGCTCTTTGTTTGATATATTTCATGTTTCAAAAATGAAAAAGATAGCTTCCTGCAGGCTGCTGTGTAGAACCACACGGTCCCAACAGAAACAAAATATCCCACCACAAAAAAGAAATGATACTTATGTGACCTGATAGAGGTGTAAACCATTCACTATGGTCCAGATCCTATTGCAACATATAATTGTATCGAATCAACACCTTAGATTTACACAATGGTATATGACAATTATATCTCAATTTTAAAAAGGAATATCCTCAAAAGAAAAAACCAGAATGCAAGCCATATATGTTATTATTTTTTATTTCGTCGGGGGGAGGTAATTAGGTTTTTATTTTATTTTTTTTTAATGGAGGTTCTAGGGATTGAACCCAGGTTGTTTTAAGCCATCCAGTTGGTGCTATTTTGAAAAGTCTAATACAATGTAATCATAAATTGAGCACTTTGCTAGTTCTGAGTCATTTTGGTGAATTCTGGAGCCCGAGAGTGGCCATGGGGACCCCGAATCTGAACCCAGCTGGTCTAAGTGGAGGTGGCCCCGGGACGCCATCTCACCACGGGTGTCTGAAGTGAGAGCTGCCCTATGGGAACCGCGTCCTCTGCACACTCTGGGCTAATCTCCTTGCATCCACAGAAATGTAAATTGTCCGATGGAAGAGTGTTGATTGGCCTGTGTCATTTTGCTGTCTGTCCAGCTCAGCGGTAGAGCACATGCTTGGCATGCACGAGGTCCTGGGTTCAGTCCCAGGACCTCCATTAAATACGTAAATAAATAAACCTAATTACCTTCCTCTCCCCCAAATAAAAAAGAACATTTTGCACCTCCTAAGCACATTCATTTCCGCCTCCCGATTGTCTAGAAGACGTCTCACCAGTCCTTCCGTTAGTTAACGAGTTACATGCAATCCTTGACACATGTTCATTAGATATTCACATGAGAATCATACTTCTTCCTTAAAAAAAAGTCATTTACCATAATGCTGAGCCCCTCAGAGCGTTGTCAGGGGCACATTTAGTCTTTCAACCAGAACGTGTTTATTTGGCACCTCCCGCGTCCTGGGGACACCACTCGGAGCAAAACAGACGGAAACTCCAGCCTGCTGGAGCTGACTTTCAACTGAGGGGCACGGATGATGATTCCAATGATAAGAAAATACATAGTACATTGGAGGGTGTTGAGAGACAAGGAAATGGGGGGGTCGAGATGCGTGGGCTGTGTGCGAAACGTCTCGCAGGTGGCCAGGGGACGCCCAGTGAGGGGGACAGGCGAGGCGGCTCGGGCTGGGGACGGCACTCCAGGAGAGGAACCCGGCCGGGGGGCCCAGGGGCAGGACCCCACCAGGCACACTCGGAGAACAGCGGGAAGGGGTTTCCCCTGGGGTTTGTGTTTGGAGGGATGTGGTGAGACGTCGTTTTGGAGGGGGCCCTCTGGGCCCTGCAGGGAGAGCCAGGGACGGGTGCGGAGGGAGGGGGCGGGTTCAAGTGGCTTTCAAGGTAACACCAGACTGGAAGATGTCTGGAGCAGGTTTGACATGTCAAGCCCAGTCTAGGTGGCGTTTTCTTGCAATCTTTCCAACAATCTGATTTTCCCAGGGAAAGAGGGAATTTCAGAGATGCTAAATCACCAACCCAAGGACACACAGCTTTTGAAGGATGGAGGTGGGGCCAAGCCCAGCAAGCCTGACCACAGGGCAGAGGCCCCCCCTACCCCCCCAAGCGCCTCCCGGGTACGTCGCAGGCACAGACGTCCTGGCCCGCTCCTGCCTCACTGTCCTCCTCAGTGTCCCCAGATGTGCCCCGGTGTCCCTGCCTCCTCACCTTTGCCCTTGGCACCTCCACCGCCTGGTGTGTCGCCCCCACCTCCACCCACCCATCCAGTCTTCCCAACGTCTCAAAGTTCAGCTGATGACTCACCTCCACCCGGAAGCTTCTCCTTGGGGACAGGAATCATGTCTTGTTCATCTTTTAAAAAAAAAACAAAAACAAAAACACAATGTCAGAGACCAGGCGCCCCCACCCGACCCTGCCTCTATCTTTCCAATGACTTCCTGGCACAACTCTAGTCAAATCTAAGCTCCTCCCACAGCCTCCAAGGCGCACCTTTCTGATTTCCTCCCCCCTACCCCACCTGACTGCTCCAGCCACCTGGAACTCCACAGGGCTCCTTGTGTGTCCCAAGTGCGGCCCCACCTCAGGGCCTTTGCACCTGCTGTGCCTGAAGCCCTCTCCCTTCCCAGCTTCCCAAGGCTGGCTTCTTCACGTCACTCAGGTCTCAGCTCAAATGTCACCTCCTCAGAGAAGCCCACCCTGACCACTCCACCTGGAGTAGTTATGTTATCAGAGCCCCCTCCCGCCCCCCCAGCACCAAATCAGCACCCAGCAGGCCTTCAGTCAATGCCTGATCATGTGATAACACCCCCACCTTAGAGGGGACTTACTATGCACAGAGCCCTCTCCTAAGTGTGGCCCAGAATGAATGCACTTCGCGAGCAGAACAGTCCTAGGCAAGGCTCTCACTTCCATTCTGCAGAGGGGGAAGCTGAGATGTGGGGGTGGGGTGGCCATGCCCGAGTTCATGCAGCTGGTCAGGAGGGAAGCTAGAACCCAAACCCAGGCAGTCGGAAGGCTCCTTGGTCATCCCTACCCCAGCCCCTCACCCCTTCCTTTCGTAGTGAGTTCCGGCTGCCATAATGGAGCATCACAGGCTGGAGGCTTAAACCACAGACCACACTCCTCACTGTGCTGGAGGCTGGAGGCCAGGAGGTGGAGGCCAGGCTGGAGGCTGGAGGCCAGGTGCCCCTGTGGTCGGTCCCTGGTGGGGGCCTACCCCCCGGCCTTCAGACAGCCACCGCCTCCTGTGTCCTCACCCAGTGGGGAGAGGGCTCTGGTCCTTTCTTCTCCTTACAGGGACATTTACACCCCCATAGGGGCCCCACTCTCATGACCTCACCTTATCCTCATCCCTCCCCAGGGCCCAACTCCCACTGTCCCCTGGGCTGGGGGGGAGGGTTAGGGCTTCAGCAGATGGGTTTGGGGAACACAAACATTTGGACCATAAAACGTCCTATAATGAAAGGGGAACTCCGGCTCCACACTCACCTCTCAAGTGTCCCCCCCGAGCCCTGGGACTCCTGATCCTGTACTATTCCAGCTGCCACGCTGGGAGGGAACCCTGGGCCACACCTCCCAGGCGGACCAAGGCCTCAGCCACCTGGGGGCTTGGTTTCCCCTCTGTCCACTGGGAACCTCACCCCTGCCTCCTAGGTTTGCTTGGGCAGGAGTTAAAGGCATGGTCCTGAGAAGCAGCGGCAGGACTCGGACGAGGCAAAAACTCAGTCACTATGAAAAATACTTTTTTAAATGCAAAAAAAAACAACAACCCATGCTAGATATGTTTTCCAAATTTCAAATCAAGGGGATGGGTACAGCTCAGTGGTAGAGCTCAGGTTAGCATGCACGAGGTCTTGGGTTCAATCCCCAGCACCTCCACTGAAAAACTAAAATAAAATAACAATTTAAAAAATGGAAATCAACAGAGGATCAGTCACACACTGAGATATCCTGTCAACTGGGGCCCCGATGTGGCTGGGACAGTGGGCCACTGACCTTGTCTTGATGGGAAGTGACAGTCTTCCGTTCACAGCTGATGTCTTGGTGAGCATTTTCATTGAAACGATCACATTACAAATATTTATCTCACTTGGGATTAGTGGCAAATGCTGCACAAACTTGTGACTCTAGAGAAACCCTCTGAACTGAGCACTCGAAAAGTGTGGATTTTCTGATATGTGAATTCTATCTTGATTTTTAAAAAAACAAGAAGAAAAGATAATCTTGATGACTAGGTTTTTGTTGCCCCTTTAAGTTCTATGCCCCCCAATTTCCCTTTATTCTGCACCCCGGTTCCGGCACTGCTAGCCAGGGTAGAGCAGTCTTCCCTCTGCATCAGTCTTAGCAGCCCCTCCCCGAGGGGCCCGGCCTCTGTCCAGGCTGCGTCCTCACTGCCGTGGATGCCACTTCCTGTCTCCACCAAGAAATGCCGACTCAGCCTTCAAAACTCTCTTTGCTCTCCAGTCTGACCTCCCAGACCTGCACACCTCCAGCCCCCTCCCCCAGACTCCAAACATCCCGTCCTAACCCCTGGACCTTGGAATAGTTTGCAATAGCCTTGACAACTCTGAGTCTGTGCCCTTGGACTAACGGCACCGTCTCCCTGAGTCTCTGTTCCATCCTCTGCGAATGTGCAACAGTCGCACGAGGGCGGCTTCACGGGCACCTAAGGAGAAACAGCTTACAGAAGGCTCAGCGTGGAATACATGCTCGCTGAAAGTTTGCTCTTACTAGTATCTTCAATGCGATGCAAAGTTAATTTAAAAAGGGTTGCATTGATCAATTCTAGAGACAAAAGATCTCATTTCCAAGGGGGTTGTGAATTTTCCTGGCTGGGGAAGTTCCCAACTCATTCACCCCTCCATGGGGGGGGGTGTGGGCAGTATATCCCCCCCAACAATGTCACCTCTCCTTGGAGCAGACAGGGACAGTCTCAGGGCTGCACTTGCCTTAGGAGCAAAATATAAGGGGGTGCCCCAAACTCAACCATTGAGATAAGTATTTTAATGCAATATTAAAAAAAATCAAAATCAAGGCAAAAAAATACATGATGAAAAAAAGATCAAAATTGCAAATCGAGACAGGATCTGACCCTGCACCTGCACAACTCATCTCCCTGTCCCCTGCCTCTCACCCTGTCAGATCCTGTCCGTATTTAAAAATCTTGATTTTTGTTCATCATGGGTGGGGATTTTTTGCATAAAATTTGTTTTTTTAATATTATTTTATAATACTGTTTATCTTGATGACTGAATTTTGCGGCATTTCCTTAAATTTGTGCCTGAAGTGAGTGCCCCACTCTCCTCACCTGATACCCTGCTCTTGGTTCCAATAAGATTTTGTTGACAAAAATCAGTGTCTGCAACAGTGAACCAGTGAACAGTGAACAACGCATGCGTCCATCAACGGTTGAAGGGGTAAACTAAATGTGGTCCATCCATACAATGAAATGTTACTCAGCCTTAAAAGGAAGGAATTTATGACACACACGCCTGGATGAACAACCTGGATGAAATTTGAGGACATTATGTTCAGCAAAATAAGCCAGACACTAAAGGGTGAATCAGTATGATTCCTTTTATAGGAGTTTCTTAGAGGGTCAAATTCATAGAGACGGAAAGCAGAATGGTGGGTGCCAGGGGCTGGGGGCAGTTCATGTTTAATTCCCAAGAGTTTAAGTTGGGAATGATAGAAAAGTTTCGGGTCTAGATATTGGCGATTGGTATACAGCATTGTGAACGTATTTAATGCCACCAAACGGTACACTTACAAATGGTCAAACTGATAAATGTGCGTATTTTGCCATAATGAAAAAATAGGTCTCCCTGTGCAGTAGCTTGATATTTTAAAATACTGCGTCTATAAAATTATTGAATACATGTTGCATATAGAAGATATTGTGTATGTAAAATATTGTAACTGTCACCCCAGTCCGGGTCCTCCTTCCCCTCCTCCCCCCTCCCCCGCGCCGCCTCTGGTCTGTCCCTTCCGGCTCCGTGGGCGCAGGGACCTCGCACAGCCACCAGGTGGCGCCACCGCACCTCGCAGCTCCCGGGACATTTCGCGCGCCCAAGGTGGGCGGCGCGGAGGCGGCGCGATGCGTCAGCCGGACCGCGGTCCGGGGAGTTGGGGGAACCAAGCCAAAGGGCCGAGGCCAGCCCCCGGGCTGGCGGGCGAGGGGGCGCAGCTGTGAGTCACCCGGGAGCCCCCGATCGACCGTGGGAGACAGTCCCACGCAGGCCTGCCCGCCTGGCTCGTGAGCTGCTTTCCCGGGGAGATGGTGAGGCTGGCAGCAGTCCCGGCCATGCCTGGCGCACACGTGTAGCTCCAACACGAACTAACCCGGGGCTTGGCGAGGGTGGGCATTGGAGGTCTCACCAAGCCTGTTTCCCCTTTTGCTTCTGCTTCCCGGGTCCCTGAGGATTAAGTGAACCTTGACACAGTGCGCGCTCGACACATTCAGCATCCACTCCAGAGGGAGGAAATAAAAGAGGTGACCATCGTTGCAAGCGCGTCTAGGTGGCAGCGCTCAGCGCACGCAGGAACAGTTTCCCCCTTGCTCTCTCCCGGGCCTCGACTTCCCCCCACCACCAGTTGCTGTGCGGAGTTGCGGTCAGACCGTGGGACGCGAGGCGCCGGCAGGGGGCGCGGAGCCTGCGAGGCCCAGCCACCTGCACCTCCCACGCGCGCCCCACCCTGAAACTAGCGGAGGATGGGGAGGGGGCTCCGGATGGTGGCCCTAAGCTTTGCAGGCCCTGCTTCTGGGGACCTTGAGGCGGCCTCCTGCGACTACCAAGTTATCAAGTGCTTATTGTATACCCTTCATTTTAGTGCTTCCTGCAACCCAGTTAGGCTGGTGTGCATTGTCATAGGACAGGTGAGGACTCAGAGGCCGTCTTCGCAGCCCCCAGTTTGGGGGACCTGGAGGTGGCCTCCTGCGACCACCACTGCTTGTTAAGCGCTGTGTACCCTCTCTTATGTTTTGGTGGAATTAGGTTTATTGCTTTCGTTCTCTAATAGAGGTGCTGGGGATTGAACCCAGGACCTCATGCATGCTAAGCACGCGCTGTACCACTGAGCTGTATACCCTACCCTCTGTGTACCCCTCCTTTTATTCAGTACACCCTCCAACTCAACGAGGCCAGCGTTTCATTCCCATTAGACAGACACAAAGAGGCTCAGGAAGCTAAGTCACCCGAGGTCTGGGGTCCTCGCAGCCTGAGAAGACCCGCGCCACTACCACCTAGGAAAGATCAGGCTGCAAACCGGGCTCTCTCCTCGTGCAAAACCCCAGCAGAACCTGGAAAAGCGCAGGCCAGGGACTCTCCGGGGACCGGGAGGGGATTCCAGGCCCACCTGAAAGTCCGGACCGCCTCGCGCCTGGAAATCCCGCGCGCGCCCCGAAACGCGGCGCGGCTGCCGGGAAATCAGGAGAAAACTTCTGCTTTTTTTTTTTTTTCTGGCACTCTAGCTCCCCCTGCTCCACCCCCCCGCGCCCTCCTCGGGGCTCTCGCCCCCACGTGGGGCGCCCCCTCGCGGCGCCCCGCCTCCTCCCCGCCGCCGACCAACCGCAGAGCTCGTTTCTCTCGTCTTTGTTTCCTACCCAATAGAAGAGGAGGACGGGCCACCGGGGCCACGCCCCTGTTTGTACAAGTCTATAAAAGGCGGCACCGGCAGCCGCGGGCTCGGATCGCTGAAGCCGAAGCCGTCAGCTTTTCTATTCTGCTGCGTGGATTATTTTTGCTGAAGCATTTGCAATTTCTTTCCGCCTTTTTTGGGGGAGGACTTCGCTGCCTTCCGAAGATCTTGACCAACGCTCGGGCTCTGTGGGAAGGCTTTGGGCTGTCCGGCCTTGGATTTTGCATTTCTTCCTTGGAACTGTCGTGGGGCTGTTTTCCACTGTGGATTATAACTGCAACATGACGCTGGAAGAGCTCGTGGCGTGCGACAACGCGGCGCAGAAGTAAGTAGCCTGAGGTCGGCCGGGCCGGGCGGGGGCCCAGCGCCTGGTGGCCGGCCCGGCGCTAACCCTCCTCCCCTCTCGCTTGGCTCCAGGATGCAGACGGTGAGCGCCGCGGTGGAGGAGCTGCTGGTGGCCGCGCAGCGCCAGGACCGCCTCACCGTGGGGGTGTACGAGTCGGCCAAGCTGATGAATGTGTGAGTCAGACCCCGTTCCCGGGCTGGGCGCGGGTGGGGACCCCCTCCGCTCTGCACGCTTTCTGTTGCATCCCTCCTTTGCACGGGGCTGGGACATTTCCAAATGTCCCCACTGTGGGTTGATGGCCTTTTGCTTTCTCTTTTGAGCAGAGGCTGCAGTATTCTGTTGCTGCATCGTTTGCACGCAGTCTCCCCCATTTATGCCCCTGCCTTACCCGCCCCCCCAATACTTTGAACCCAGCATTTTCTCCCCCAGCCCCCACCATCTGCACGCAGACGCGATCCCCTGCACACCTGCGGTTTCTCTTTGCTTTGCAAACTGCCTGGTGCACGATGGCCCTTCCCCAGCCCCAGCTGACCCTCTGCCTCCCTCTGGCCCCTCAGGGACCCTGACAGCGTGGTCCTGTGCCTCCTGGCCATTGATGAGGAGGAAGAAGATGACATCGCCCTGCAGATCCACTTCACGCTCATCCAGTCTTTCTGCTGTGACAACGACATCGACATCGTGCGGGTGTCGGGCATGCAGCGGCTGGCACAGCTGCTGGGCGAGCCAGCCGAGACCCAGGGCACCACCGAGGCTCGGGACCTGCACTGCCTCCTGGTCACGGTGAGCTGGGCCTCAGCCCCGCCCCGCCCCACCTGGCACCTGGGCCCATGTTTGTCAACAAAGTTGAGCTGGCGGGTCTGCACCAGCTCAGTGCTCAGCCACGCTTGGCATGTCCCGTGGGCAGCCCGCTGGGCCTTCTGGGCCTCGTCACCCAGTGTACTATTTTAAGCTGGTGTGTTTTCCCCAAAAGGGCCCTGGGAGAGGGAGGCTCCCTGCTCACTCCTGGGGCTCCTGCTGAACCCAATGTTCCTCCTTCCACAGAACCCTCACACAGATGCCTGGAAAAGCCACGGTCTGGTGGAGGTGGCCAGTTACTGTGAAGAGAGCCGGGAGAACAACCAGTGGGTCCCCTACATCTCCCTCCAGGAGCGCTGAGACCCTTCCCAGCCTCAGAACCTGTTGCTGCCAAAAAATAAAAATAAAATAAATATTTGACCCCCTCCACCCCAGAACAACCCTCCAAAACAACCCAACCCAGGAGACCATCGGGGGCAGGATCGTTGGAGACTGAAGACAGGAGAGGGGAGTGCACGGCCACCCCGGGGGCGGTGAGCCCGGAGCAGCGCCAGCAGCGGCCACCGTGTGAGGAGAAGAGGGGCCTCAGGCCAGCAGAAGAGGGGACCCTGGAGCTCGGGCCTGGTGACCGAGCAGAAGCTGGAGTGGGGGAGCTGCTGCCTCCCCGCATCGGAGGGCCTGGACTCTGCATTTGGGGGTGGGGTGAGACTGACTGCATCCCCCCTCTTCTTGAGACCGCAGCTGACATCTGCCAACGGGCCTTGGTTGGCCGAGGGTCTGCACCCTGGCCAGGATTATACTTTGGGACTTGGGAGCAGGGGCTGATGTTGCTCTGTACCCACGAACTCCCAGTTTGCAAACTGAACAATCTATTTTGTTACTTGCACTTGTTACTTGAACCACTGAAAGAGTAATGAGATACATATATTTTTACTTCTATGATGGCCTTGTAATAAATTTCTAAAGCTTCTGGGTTCTTTTGTATGTGCCACCTCGCCTCTGTGAGGGACCAGGACCCCGCCCGCCCCCCCCCCCCCCAGCCGCGCTGGCCCTGCCCCTCCTCCTGCAGGCTCACCAGGAAGTGTTACTTAAGTCCGACTTAGCTGCTCCAGGCTCCTTGCAAAAACAGTGCCTCCTCTCTCTGCAGCCGGCGCCACCCAAGTCCAACAAATCTTTGCCTCTTTTTTTTTTTTTCTCCCTCCTCCTGCCCCGTAGCAATTAAAAGACCGGTTTATTACGAAACCTGGCCGCCGTGCCGCTGTTACTGGCTGTGCTGGAGCCAACCCCAAGCTCTGGGCACATACAGACGCACCCCTGGGGGGCTGGCTACAGCCCCTGCCTCCCCAGCCGCCACCGCAGCCCCAGGTCCAGAGAGGTCAAGGGGGCACCTGTGACCACACAGCGAGGGGGGCTTGGAGCTCAGAGCTGCCACAGCACTTGGGCCTTGCAAGAAGAGCTTGGGGGATCCCCCAGGGAGCACCCCCTCACCCAGGCCTTCTCCCACCCAGAGTGGGCCTCTTCACAGCACTAAGACAAAAAAGTTTTTTTCTTCTTTCCCAAAACTAAAATAAACCAGCAGAAAAATACCCCAGGAAGTCGCGCTCCCGGCCCAGCTGGGCTTGGCACGCTGCTGCGTTCTGCCTCTAAACCGAAACTGGGAGGCCAGCGGGCCACCTCCTTGTTCTCCCGAAGTCGCAGGAGCGGCGACTCCCCCTCCCCGGGGCTGGGAGCTGGGAGCGCGGCCCAGCTCTCCCTCTGGCCTCAGTCTTCCCGCCTGGAGTCTGTGGGCTGGGCTTGCGGCGCCCGGGCAACACCCCTTCCCCTCCGCCCTGCACCCCCGGCTTGGGAACCGGGTGGGGAGGAGACCCGGGGACGAGCCGCAGGCCGCGACCTTTCCACGGAGCCCCACGTGGGCGCGGGAGGAAAACCCCGGCGGTCCCCCAGGAGTCACGGGGCTGGGGGGAGCCCCGCCGGGGGAGGAGCGGGGAGGGAAAGAGAGAGGGGGAAGTCCCTGAGGGAAGGGGAGATGGAGGGGAGGGGCGGGGCGGGGATCCCGCCTAGGGTGGGGAGGAAGGGCGGCCGAAGCTCCAAGGAGGAAACCCCGAGTGAGTACGGAGCCCCCCTCCCAGGGACAGATGGAATCCCAGGAGGGGGTGGGGGAGGGGAGGTGCTAAGTAGCCACCGGCCCCGCGGGGTGGAGGGGGAAGCAAAAGGAGTCATGCGGTGGAGGGGAGGGGGTAACCCAGCGGGTCTAAGGGGGGCGTTGGAAGGAATCCCTGAAGGAGAAAAGGCGAGGGGAGATTTTAGGTGGGGAGACCCGAGCCCGTAGAAGTGGAGGCGGGACACTGAAGGGGAGGGGGTTACGGGTGGGGGTGGGGCTAGGGGGAACCCACAGGGCCTAAGTGGGGGAGGGGGAGGACCAAAGGAATCCCAGGAGTGCGGGAGGGGAGCCCCAAGTGGTAGAGAGGGGAGTCCAAGGAAGGCGGGGAGGGGGAAGGGGTGGGGAGTCCCTGCTGGGATTGGGATGTGGGGAGCCTGCAGCCCCAGGGGGAGGGAGGGGAATGACGAGGGGATGGGAGTAGATGGGGAGAGGGATCCCTGAGATGGAGCTGAGAGAGAGGAGGGGACTGGGGAAGGGGAAGCAGAGGCTGAGGGACCTCACTGGGTGGGGGGCTCAATGGGGAAGGACTAAGGTGGACAAGGGTGGGTCCACTGTTCCAGTGGTGACCTGGGGTTCCCGCTGTCAGGTCACCTCGTGCTGGTGAAGTTCCCTGCAGTTCCGCCCATGGGTGTGGGCCGCTCTGCCCCCATCCTGACCTTCATAATCCAGAAAGGCCGCGTGACCTCTGACCCTCTCCTCCCTAAGTCCCCTGTGCAGTGGGGACAGGACCCTCAGACCCTGGGGTCCAAGGAGATACAGGACATGGGCATGGGTGGGACCACAGCTGGGTGACCCTGAGCTAGTACCTTGACCTCTCTGTGCCTTCAGTTTCCCCCTATGAAAAAGAGGATAATAATGCTAACTAGCCCACAGATGACTGGGCTAAATGAAATACACATTCCTTAGATTAGCGCCTCCAACAGGGAACATATAAAAAGGATCAGCCGTTCTTATGACTCCGACGATTATCGCCACTTATTATGTCCCCTGCATTTACAGAATCATCTGTGATCCTCTCACCGCCACCTTGTCAAATAGCAGAGCTGAGACTAGAGTGGGGGGAGGGGGACACGCCTTCTGTGCAAAATGTAAGACAGCAGGCACCCCAAACTCGCTCGAAGAGGTAAAGAACATTTTCAAACAAATGTATTTTCAATTCAAATGCAAACAAAAAAAGAAAACCTCTTGGTGACCAAAGTTATAAATCAAGATAAGATTTGTCCCTGTGCGCCCCCCACCTCCCACCCTGCGTGTGCCTGGGCCCGGAAACTGCACCCCCCTGCACTCTCACCTCTGACTTGGGTACCATTCATCCCTCTGCCCAGAACCCTCTTTTTCTCCCTTTCCCCAGGCTGACCCCACTCATCTTCTTGTTCTCATCTCAGATGCCCCCACCGCAGGGAAGCCCTCCAGGGAGGGCCCCTGGGAGCCTGTCTCCTAGCTCCGCCCACTTCCCCTCATGGCACCTGCCCCGTGCCTTTGGGATGACACAATCATCCTGGTGTCCTTGGCTCCTTATCCGCCTCCTGCGTTAGGCTGCGGATACAAGAGGGCTGGGAGAGAGGAGTTTTTCTCACCCCCAGACTCCCTGTGTTTAAGCTCAGGGCCTGGGACCCAGTTGGCACTTAATGCTTGTGGCCTAAAAATTCACACCTGGATCCCAGGTCGTATATAACTAGAGACTGACCCATCAGTGACCTCCTTCTCTAGGACAGACTGTTTTGTCCCTAAGGGCTGAGACCTGGCCAAACACAGTGACACCACCTAGCCCAGGGAAGCTGGATCTGGGCAGTGAGGGCGGCTGGCCGGGTGCCCTTGAGCAAATCGTGTGTTCTCTTTGGCCTCAGTTTCCTTATCTGTACCACAGGCAGACTAACAGGCCTGCCCTTCTCTCGGGGCTGTCTGCCGTGAGCCTGGAGTGAGGGAAATATGTAAGGCATTTAGCAGTGCGGGGAGCTGTCCAGAGGACAGAGCCGTCGCTGTGGCAGTGTCGGTACATGGTTGTTTATCTGATGCCTTCTACCTGTGCAGGGCGCCTGCCTCTACCTGTGTCCCTGTGAGCAGGAGTCGGTCTCTGAAACTCTGCAAGGCTGCGATTTTGGGTGCTTGGATCTGGGTGGATACATGGGGCTCCGACAGCTCACGTGCACGTGTGGCTGGGCCTCCAGGCCCTGGCGGCCCCCGAGTGAACCTGGGGCCCAGAACTGCTGACCAACTGGGACGCCGAGGTCACACCCAGAGACCTGCAGCCTCACCCAACCCAGAGGCGCTGGTTCTGCTTCTCCCGCGGAGGGGAGGCGCGGGGGGCACGGCCTGTGGGCTTAGTGGGGCGGGGGCAGATGTGGCCGGTGGCCGGGGTACTGTCAGTCCTACGCTGTGGGCGTGGGCGGCCACATGTGCTGGCTTGTGTGGACGGCACACGCCATTCAGACTTGCACACTTGCGTGGACACACTCACATGGACACACGCGTGCACACACCACACACGCCATTGCTCTTGCCCTGACACCGCACCTACCCATCCTATGAGCCCTGTGGTGGCCGAGACCCAGCCTAAGTACCCTGACGGCGGGGGGCTTCCACGACGGGCATTCACTGGCTCCCAGTCAAACGCGCAGGTGTCAGCAGGGCTGGGAGAGGTCTTCCCAGGCCTGTTTCTGGTGGCCTCAGGTCTTCCTTGCCTGCTAGGTGCTCTCATGTCTTCACACTGTCTTCCTTCTACGTGTCTCTGTGTCCAGTGTCCCCTTCTTATAAGGAAACCAGTCTTATAAGGATCAGGGCGGCCCTAATGACCTCATCTTAATCTGATCAGCCACCATGACCCTATTTCCAAATTACTTCCCATCCCAGGTACTGGGGGTTAGGACATCTGCATCTTTTGAGGGGACACAATTCAGCCCATAACCCTCCACCCCCAAGTTATCCAAACCCAAATTCGCAGTCACACTTGAGGCTCCATGAGACCACCAAGCTCACGTGCAGTCCGGCACACACAGGCCAGGGAGGGGGTGGGGCGTTCATTTATTTACCCACCAACTTCGCCTTCATGTTTCAGGGTTGTTCCTGAGGGTGTCAGCTTCCCTGGTACTTCTTGCCAGCCCAGAAGGGGTCCAGGAAAGGCCCCAGGAAGGCTGTGTGGTGTTGGGGATTGTCCCAGGTCACCTCTGGGGTGGCTGAGAGGACATGAGTAGCTAGCATCTGGGAAGAGTGGTTCTCAGACCTCAGGGTGGACAGCGGGCCACGGGCTCAGCCTCACACCTCTGCTTCCTTCCATGTGGGGGGTAAGATGCACCCCTGGGGTACCCATGTCTGCCTGAGACAGGGATCCCCTTTCTAGGAAGCAGCAGAAGGAATCCAGGCACTTCCTGGGACACGTACTGGGCTGGCTTCTAAATAATGCTTTCTCCTTGTCCCAGGGGTCAGGGTGGAACCTCTGGCCCTGTCCCTCTTGTCCTCACCCTTCCCGTTCCCTCTGCAAACTCCCACCAAGCACTTCCCAGCTCAGCACCTTGGCCTGTGGTCCCCTTGGCCTGGGGTGCCCTCCCTGGGCCACCAGTCCTGTTTTCTCTCCTCACCCCAGTTCACGGGCAGAGGGTGTGCGTGAGCCTCCCTGCTCAGATTTTCAGGGTCCCAGTGGTGCCCTGGGCACAGGGGGGTAGGAAGCGCTGGAGGAGTGTGGCTTTGTCTGCTGGAAGTGGAAGGTTTGGGAATGATGCCCCCTGGAGTTGTGCACCAAGGAGGCTGGGGGATCTGCATGCTGACGCCCCCAGCCCCACCCCAGTGTGGAGAGAGAGGCACGCACGTGGACATGTTCACCAGTGACCAACAGCCTTGCAGATATCCAGGGACCCAGAGTGACACGCAGCCCGAGTGACACTACCACCCCGCAGGAGCGGCAGACACACTCACGCAGAGACACACATGGCAGAGGCATCTGAAGGAGGGCGGGGGTCCCTGTTCTTTCCTGCACGTTGTTCCTTCTTGTTCCCACCCACCCTCTGCTCCTGCGCGCCAGGTTCCCAGGCTCTGGGGCTGCGCTGGGCTGTCATGGGGAGAAGGGCGTCGCGGGGCAGCCAAAGACCCCCCATGCACACGTGTGCGCGCCCATCCCAGGCATGAACACGCGCGGGGCGGAGCGCGACTGCAGGCTCGGAGTGGCGTTTGTGCCCGCCCCCCCCCCCGGCATACACAGCAGGCGCTCCATAAATGCCTCTGGGACAGCTGACCAGGTGGGGGCAGGGCAAAGTTCAGGCCCAACCGGGAGGGGCAGCCGCAGAACTTTGGATGCGAATCTGAATCTGATCTCGGTGGTTTACCAGCTATCGGCGCTCGCTCGCGTGACTCAGTTTCCCCCTCCATAACAGGGAAAGTCTAACTGCCCTCCCACGTGCCGACGCGAAACCATATAATTCACCAAAGCGCTTCGCAAAACGCTGGGCTTGGAGAATCCTCATTACCCCTTCGCTCCACCCCACCCTCCCGCCAGACGCTCGGGGAGGGGGGTGCGCTGACCCAGGCCCCAGACGCCCCTCCCTCCCCAGCAGGCAGGAATCCCGGCTTCCTCCTTCCTTAAATTGGATAATTGGAGACAGAGGTGGGCGTGTGAGAGACAGAAATCCCCGAGTGGGCGAAGTGCAGGGGCCTGTCCCCCGCTTTCCCCACGTCCCAGGCCGGACCCTCACCGGAGCCCCCGCGGGTGCGCCCCAGGCGCGCAGCCCTTGCGCACCGAGCCCCCAGCGCCGGCCGCCGGCCGCCGGCCCCCTCCCGTGCCCCGCGGTGCCAGCATCCCCGGGGTGCCCGCCAGGCGCGGTGTCTGCGGCCGCCCCGGCGTGGGGCGGCCCCGGCCCGTGGCGGCCCCGGCGGCGTCTCCCCGCTCCCGTCCCTGGCGGCGGGCGGCCGGGCCGAGGGCGGGGCGTCTGCACAGACCCTCCTTTTGTGAGCGGCGCCTTCCCCGGGCGGCCTGGCGCGCAGGGCCCGGGCACCGCGCCAGCGCCCGGAATAGCCTCCCCGCCCCGCCGGCCGCCCCACGCCCCGCCGGAGCCGCCCGACCTGCCCGGCCGGGCGCGGGGGTGGGGCGCGGGGCCGCGCGCGCGAGGCCGGCGGCGGGGAGCCCCTCTCCTGCCGCCGGTGCCCACCGCGTCTGCCCCCGGGCGGTCCGCGCGCGGGGCGCCCGTGGGCGGGCCCTCCCCTTCCTGCAAAGGCTACTCCGGGCGGCCCCCGTCTGCGCGCAGGGCCCGCTGTGTGCGCGGGCCCCGACACGCCTGCAGACACCTACCGCGCGCAGCCACGGGCATGAAGCAGCCACTGTGCGTGGCGCCTGAGCGTGGGCCCGCGCTCACCGGCTCGCGAACGCCCGTTAGCGGAGACACCGGACCCTCAAATACCCGCGTGTGTGCGGGCACCACGTGCAGGTAAAAACCCTAATGCTAGGAGGAGGGGATAGCTCAGTGGTAGGGGGCGTGCCTAGCATGCAAGAGATCCTAGGTTCAATTCCCAGTACCTCCATTAAATAATAAACAAACTTAATTACCTCCTTCCTCCAAAAAAACTTAAAAAACAAAACCAAAAAAACCCTAATGCGAGCACACCTGCTTTCTGACACCCGCGGTGTGCGGTCACCAGGACAGTGCAAATGTTTCCCCAGTTCAAAAGTTCGCTGCGCAGACCCCCGACCCCAGGAGATTTGGGGTAGAAGCACCCACTGAGAGCAACGACCCTCTTCAAGAGGCCTCTGTGTAGGCCTCAGTTTCCCCTCCGGGAGAGGGGCTCTGCGGGTGTGAGAGGAAGTGGTTTGCACTCTCCTCCACTGTGTGCGTCTGGCCGGTGGACTGAGGCGTGCAGGGCTGGGGGCAGGGCCTCCCCAGGTCTTCCTGGAAACCCCGGGGGCAGGTGCAAGGGCAGGCAGCCTCTGCGGGCAGCCGGCCAGCGGGTGGCTTCCCTGAAACTGGGCACAGCAGCTGGGAGAGGTTTCCGGGCCCGCCTGGCCCCACCTGGCCCCGGGCACTCTCGGCAGAGGGGCGAGGCGGGCGGGCAGTGCCAAGGGGAAGCCGGGCCGGCCTGCACAGGCCTGTGCACATACTCAGGAGCCACCGGGGACGTGTCCACACACCTGTGAGCCTGCCTGTGCCAACTCTGCAGCCCGCCTGCCCACGTGCACACACACACACACACACACACACACAGCCCTGCACGTGTGGGCTGCACGTTAACCACAGGACACAGGCCATGGCCCTGGGGGCCCTGTGCCCTGAGGTGTTTGTCTGCTCTGCTGACTGTGTTTGGGCAGTTGGTTGGCTCTGGGTAAGTATTTTGGAGAGAACAGGTGACCAAGTGCAGGCATCATTTTGCCACTATGTATCGAGTGTTCACCATGTGGTGGGTACTTGTCCATCCCTGAGCAGCAAAAAGATCCTTGGGGCAACATCCTAGACACATGGGGAAGGGTGTGACAGAGCCCACACCTGCACACACCTGTGGGTACCATGCACTCGGATCAGGACACACCTGAGGCCAGCTTCACGGATCGACCTGCGGAAACCAGAGCCAGGTGTCCACACACAGGCCTTGTGGATACACATACATTTCTGTGCACACGACTTCCCATCTCCTCTGCCCGCCACCCGCCTGTGCTAGCCAACCGCCACCCCGCCGTTGGCCTCCCCTCCTGAGGCCACTGGATGTCCACACCTAAGTTTGGAGGGCTCCATGGGGCACGATGACCTCTGCCCCCGACTCCCTGAACATCTGCTCCCAGGTGCCCCACGGCCTAGAATCTCCCCCATTTAAGCTTCTCCCTGAGCTTGGGCTGTTTCTGCAGAAAGCTTCAGAAGACATGCAGCCAGAATTGATGGGCTCAGATCCATGCCAGATGGGGGGCGGGGAGGGTAGGCTCCTGGATCCCCTAGAAAGCCTGGGAAACTGAGGCCAGGAGGGGCATGGGGCAGTGAACAGCAGACAGCCAGTCGGGGCCCACTTCCTTTTCATACTTTTGCAGCCAAAACAGTAGGTTCCCAGGGCCTGCAGCCAGGGTCAGGACAGGAAGGTGGGGACCAGGCCAGAGGAGGCGGCCTGTGGGGGGGGGAAGGGGCCTGTCTGCGTCCTGGAGACAGTGAGGCCGGCAGCCCAGAAACGCCCGCCTCAGCAGACAGACACACAGCTGACACAGACCCAGTCTGGGACACACAGACACTCGTTGGCCCTTTCCCATCCTGTCTCAGATGATCCCTCCCCAGCATTCAAATGGGGCTCCCAGGATGCCTCCCCTGCCGGAGACTGTGTGTGTGTGTGTTTGGCATGTATGCATGTATGTGTAGGTGACATGCATTTGATTCTGTTTCTGTGTGCACAAGTGCACATGGGTTTGTTTTTCGTGTGTAGAACTGTGCGTCCATGGGATTCATGTAGGTGTGTGCATATTTTCGTGGGAGCCCATGTGTACTCACATGCATTTGTGTGGATGTGTTTTGGGTGTTTCTATGCACGTGTATTTTTGTATGTCTGCCCACACGTGTGCTTATGTGTTGGTGTGTTGTGTGTCCTCACACATGTGTGTGTGTTGGAGAGGGAGGCTCTGGTACTCCAGGTGTCCCTGGCAACCAAGCTTCATATTCGGGGATCTAGTGTCATGGGGTTGGGGCCACTTGCACACACACAACAACAGCAACGGCAGTAATAATAACTGCCAGTGTGCTGCTGCTTTACTAAGTCTGGGGCATTTTTCTACACACTTTTCTTTTTTTTTTTTGTAGCTGGGTTTGCAGAGGTACAATTCACAAGACAGTGAATTCAGACTTTTTAGGTGTACAATTTGATGAGACAAATGGATACAGTCGTCCCCATCCCAGAGGCCCCTTCCTGCCCCCTGTGCCATCAGTCCCCCCCACCCGCCCCTACAACTACCACCTGCTCTGTCCCCAGAGCTCGGCCTTCTCCAGGAAGTCACCCTCCACGCCCCACCCAGCCCTTGACAACCAGGACTCCACTTCCCGTCTCTGTGGACTGGCTTGTTCTGGACATTTCATATAAATAGAATCACTCGTTGTGTGTCCTTCTGCATCTGGCTTCTCTCACTGAGCGTCAGTATTTCGAAGTTAGTTCCTCTTTATTGCTGACTACAGTATTCCATCGTAGGGCCCGACGTGCGTACCTGTTCACCTGGAAGTGGACAGTTGGGTTGTTTGCAATTTCTGGCCTTCAGGAATGAAGTTGCTGCAAACATTCACAGGGGGGTCTTGGTGTGGACCGGGTTTCACTTCTCTTGGATAATACCTAGGACTGGGGTTACTGGGTCCCATGCTGAGTAAGCATCTCATTCATTAATGCATTTATCCCTCATAATCTAGGAGGGGAGTACTATTATTAGATGCATTTTATATATAATCAGAGTAGCCGTTCCCACAGATCTCTCTCACAGACACAACGCACGAGTACGATGGGACCTTGCCCCCATCACCCACCCGAGGCCCACCAGGGCCCACGCACATGCCCATGGCTTCCCACGGCGCACACAGCAAGCCAGCGTGGTTGTCACGCCCTACAGCCCCATAACAGACGCCGGTGGGGCCTGCAGACCCAGACGTGCTGCAGACACACTGCGATTTGTTCATCTTTCCAGCCAACCCGTCTCGTCCTGACAGTAATTAGCTCCCAGACTGGCGGGGAGACGGTGAACAGGCTCCGAGTCATCGCCGCGGGCCCACGCCCACAGGCCACCGGCACCTGGCAACGTGTGTGTCCAGGGTGGCGCCCCCTCCTCTCCTGCACCCCAGAGATCACCGACAGGCCCGGGGGATGGGGGCCCGGGCTCAGGCCAGGGTTTCCCGCCCCCTTCCTAGAGCCAGCCGGGGTCCTGCACGCAGGCCTACGGTGCCTCCCAAGCGGGCCCGTGCCTGTGAACTTGTGCACGCCCGCAGCCCCCTGGCGCGCAAGCGCGTGGGTGCACGGAGACGCTGCGGGCGTCCGTGCGGGAGCCCCAGCACTCTGCGCTCGTGCGCGCCCGGGGTCGGCGTGGGGCGGGGCCCGCGCGGGGCCAGGCCCCGCCCCGCTGCCCGGGCGCCGGCCGGAAGACCCGTGGCGGCGGGCGCTGGCGTCACGGGTTTCCACTGAGGCCCCCGCGCGGGGGCCGGGATTCCCTGGCACAGGAACGCCTGTGACGGCGGCGCCAGCCTGCGTCGGCCGCGCGGGGAGGCTGGGCCCGCTGGGGTGACGTCAGCCCCAGCGTTTCTGGAGCCAGCCCGGGCGCGCACGGCCCGGGTGGGCGGGAGGGGGGGGCCGGAGAAATGAAAGCGAACTCCGGCTGCCGACACGTGCTCTGAGCTTCGTGTCTGCCCCGCCGCCCGCCGAGCGCTGCTCCGCCAGGCGCTGATCTGGGTGCTGCTTATGTCCCCATTTCACAGATGCAGAAAACGAGGCCCGCGGGCCCTCGTTTGTGAGACTTGCAAGCCTGGCGCCCAGGCCGGTGCGCAGTTCTCATCTCGGGGTTCTCAGAGAGTCACCCAGTCCAGAGTGAGGGATCGGGGCTGGAAGCCCCAGTTGTCCAGCGCTTTCTGGGGTCCAGACCCCCTAGCCCCTAGTCTCCCTCTCTCTTCCGCATTAGACAGGCTCAGCAAGGGCCTGGATTGCCCTGGCGCCACCCAGCAAGTCCGGTGCTCAAGCCAGATCTGTCCACCTAGTTGGTCTCTCCCCAGCTCTAGCCCCTGCGGTGGCCAGAGGCGGTGCCCGCATCCGAGCTCGGGCGCCCAGGCTGCCCAGCGGGGTGTGCCCACCGGCTGGCTGCCTTTGTGCTGAGGCCAGGGCCAATAGACACTAAAAATAGCCTGGGAGGAGGCGAGGGCTATTTTTAGTCTGCGTGGCTGGGCGCCTCCCAGTTCCCGGGTCAGCAGCCCTCAGGCCGGGACAGCAGGGCGTCGGGGTTGGGGGAGGTGCTCTACTTCCCAGGTCCCCACTCCTCCTGGGCGTCCCGACCCTCCAGGTCCAAGGGTCACCCCCCTGCCCTTCTGCGCACTGCCAGCCCTGGGGAGGACGGGCTGTAGGGAAGAAAGGCCCTGGCCGGGGGGGGGGGGGGGGGGGGGAGGGTTGCCCGAGGCCACCTTTCCTGAAACCCCACCCCCTTTTCTAGCTGCCCTGGCCTTTTGTTGGGCGGGGAGGCTGCTTTCTATTTTGGGAAGGTGTTGGAATAATTTCCCCGGCTAAAAATAGCCGGTCTGGGGATTCCTCCACCCAAACTGGCCGCCCCGCCTGTCCTCCTCCTCGTCCTCCCCCTGGTTGACCCAAGGCTTGCCTGGATTATAAAGGGCAGACAGGGACACACAGAACCCAGGAGCTGGGGGAGTCTCCCTTGGGGCAGACCTGGAGTGAGAAGCCCCGCATGTTTACTGGCTGTGGGGGGAGGGGGGCTCTCAAGGGCGTTCCAACGTTCCAGGTGAACCAGACCTTCCGGCCTCCTGGAATCCATGACATCTGAATTCCATTTCCAGGGCAGGCAGGGCAGGTCTCCCCAGACTCTGACCTTTCACCTCCTTTCCGGGTGTTGACTGGTCTGCTCTGCTGAGAAGAGACCTTGACCTTCACACTCTTTGACCGGGGGTTCCCTTTGTCCCCAAGATGAAAATCTGTTCTGTGAGGGTTACATCGAGATACAGAGGACCCAAGGCTGGAGTGGGACCCATATAAGGCTCATTCCTGGATGGTTTCATCTCCATCCACACTTCACAGCTGGGCAACCTTGGCGCAGTGACTTCACTTCTCTGTGCCTCAGCTGCCTCCTTCTGGAAAAGGGAGTTAATAATCACCATGGAGTGATTGTAAAAGTGTGAGTTAATAGATTAGAGATCTTAGAACAGCAACCTGGCAGGTGGTGGAGCCTATGGCCCCAGTAAGACTGCTGTGATGTGTACCCCTGGAGTTGAGAAGAATTTCTTGGGTTCCAGTGGACTCCACATTTTGAGATGACTCTCCGGCCACCTCCTTACTCCTCACAGTCCTTGAGGCTCATGGGAGTGACCCCCGTGCTACAGATCAGGAAACTGAGGTCCTGGGATAATTTCATGAGACAAGGGTCTCATGACTGATGACACATTTGGAGGCCAGAATGGTGTCCTGGCTCCCCTGGCTCTGACCCACACCGTGTTCCACAACTGCCTTTTGTATGCTTTCATCTGTCCCTTCACTCATTCAGCAAATATTTGCTGGGCACTGTATGAGTTGCCTCTTGCTGCTGTAATAAGTCAGCACAAACTTAGTGCCTTAAAACAAAGCAGATATATTCAGTTACAGTTCTGGAGGTCAGGAGTTGGAAGTCTGTCTTACTGGGCTAAAATCAAGGTTTCCACAAGACCACGTCCCTTCTGGAGGTTCTGGGGAAGAATCCATTTCCTGGCCTTCTCTAGCTTCTAGAGGCACCCGCATCCCTTGGTTCACGGCCCCACATCACATGGCCTTCTCTCTCTGGCTCTGACCCTCCTGCCTCCCTCTTGTAAGGATCTTGCGATGACATGGGTTCCCCCTGGGGAATCCAGGTTCACCCCTGTCTCAAGATCTTTAATCCCATCAGCAAAGTCTGGAAAATAATCACAGGTTCTAAGCATTAGGATACGGACATCTTTGGGGGGGGGGGAAGGGAGCATTATTCAGCCTACCACAGGCACCTTGTTTCGCCTGACCCTGCTGGGTACCAGACAATGAGGCACAAAAGATGACAGGTGCTTGCCCTCGTGGAGCACTGGGTGGTCCATGGCCACACCGAGCAGGTAGTCACAGTGATGGACACATGATTATAAAGGGTTGCCAGATAAAGTACAAGACACCTGGTTAAATTTGGAATTTTGGAAACGCAATTTTTTTCGTATAAATATATAATATATATTATGTTTAAGAATATATAATAATTATACTATTGTATTTAATATATTTGGGATATATAGTTTAAAATAATTTTAAAAAGCATTAGTATGACTTAATATTTGAATCATTCTTACACTCAAAAAAGAAAGAAAAATATAGATGTATGGTACTCTCATGCATGATTAGAGCCTGTTATAACTTAACCAGGGAAGGATTCTAATCAAAGGCAACACATAAGCTAGTACGTGTGTTAGGATGGCACTGGCGGTGGAGCGAAGAATGAGGCCCACGCACCGACACATGTTCTAGGGTCAGAAACTGCTTAAGGTACTTCGCAGCCTCGGAGTGGGCGGGCCCTATGCTGAAGGCTCCGCCCCTCGGACGTGCACATGCGCATTCTGCCTGGGATGGATGAGCCGCCAGAGCCCGGCCTCAGCGTCAGTGTCTGAGGCTGCGCATGCCCACCTGGCTCTGAAGCCTTCTGCGCAGCCTCGTGGGGGCGGAACCTCGTGGTGGGCGGGTGGCTTCCCGCGCAAACGGTCCTGGCGGAGGCCGAGCCAAGGAGCTTGCAGGGTTGCGGGAGCTGCCGAGCTCCCGGGAGGAACCGGCGGGCGCCTGGAGACCCCGGTTGTGGCTGTTCCAGCGCCAAGTGCCCTGCCCGCTGTGGGCACGAGCCTGGGGGCGGCATCCGCCCGCCGTGGCCCCTCGCAGCGACGTGGGCCGGAGGCTCGGGCCCCGCAGGCGTGTCCCCGGTCCACGAGGCCGACCCCCGAGAAGCAGGGCGGCAGGAGACGGCGCCCCTTCCGAGAAGGGGGCGGATCCTCCTCCGGGGGCCTCCCGTCTTCGGAGAAATGGGCAGGAAACGGAGAGGAAGTGGCGGTCGGCCAAGGGGGAAGTCAGCCCCGCGCGGAGGGAGGCCTGGGTCCCGGGATGGAAGGAGGCGCCCGCCTAGACTCGCCCCTCCCGGTGCGTCGCCCTGGATGGCAGCAGCCGACAGCAGGCGGTGTCGTCTTTAAGTGTAGGTTTTGCTTTTCCCGAAGTGCCCGGTGATTTCTGCGGGCCTAGTGCGTCTCTGCAAGGAGAGGACAGTCTGACTGGGGAGATAAAGCCCAGGAACAGACAGTAAACGTGGGCTCAGCATTTGGCTGGAAGTCCAGGCGGGAGTCAGAAGAGACAGTTGTCACTTATTTGTGATACCGACCCCGTCCTTGGACCCTTTAAATCAGTAGAAATTGTTAATTGTAGCAGCACTATTTACAATAGCCAAGACATAGAAGCAACCTAAATGTCCAGCGACAGATGACTGGATAAAGATGTGGTGTATATACACAATGGAACATTACTCAGCCATAAAAAAGAATGAAATAATGCCATTTGGAGCAACTTGGATGTGCCTAGAGATTATCATACTGAGTGAAGTAAGTCAGACAAAAAGACAAATGCCATATGATATCACTTATATGTGAAATCTAAAAAATATGATACAAATAAACTTATTTACAAAACAGACAGACACAGAAAACAAACTTACGGTCACCAAAAGGGAAAGAGGGGAGGGATAATAGTTTGGGATTAAATACCATGTTCAGCATAGATAAACAAGGACCTACTGTATAGCACAGGGAATTACATTTCAATATCTTGTAAAAAGAATATGGAAAAGAACATATGTGTAACTGAATCACTGCTGTGCACCAGAAACTAACATTGTAAATCAACCAAACTTCAATAATTAAAGAAAGAAAGAAATTGACAAGCGGCCAGAGGGGAAATTCAGCCAAGGCTTCACTGGCACTGGTGCTGCAGCAGGAGGGAGCGAAGACAATGACAGGCGCCTTGACTTGCCCTCCAAGGAGGTGGGCTGGCTCCTTCAACGGGGCGAGGGTGGGCAGAAGGGGAGCTCAGGCGGTCAGCTCAGCCCCTTGGTGGTGCCGTGTGCAGGGGTCTTGCACAGTCTCCTGCTTTCTCTCCCAACAGCTCTGAAGTAGCAGTTGGGTCTTGGCCTTTTTGCTGCTGCTTGTTCATAATTGGCCCTCACTGCACATGCACGCAGTTATTTTTAATTCCTTATAGTGTCTTTGTATTTTGTTGCTTGAGGTGCTATTTGTCCACGTGCAGGCACTGCAGCACTGGTCCCAGGTCCCAGCCTGTCTCATTGGTCCCATACGCCAATGGGATGTCGAGGGCGTTAACAACATCTTAAGACCATCAGCCAGTTTTACTTGTTGGAGGCTTTATTAACTTTGTGACAACCTTGGTGCTACTGGTTTTCCTCATTTTGCAAGCGAGGAAACTTGAGACGCAGAGCCACGAGCTGCTGGAGGTCCCCCCGCTAAGTTGGTGGCGGAACCTGCCTCGCTTGTGCCTTTCCCATTTCATGGCACTGCCTCTCACTGGGATGCTCTCAGAGGCCACGTGGACCCACTGCCCAGCCAAACCCGTGTTTCCGCCCTCCGGGACGGTCCCGGAAAGATAGTGGGTCCCCTAGTCCTGGGCCCTCCGGAGCTGAGGGGCCTTGTGAAGACAGCTCCCAGAGGGAATGTTTCGGAGTGTGCTGGCCAGGAAGGAGACCAGACATGAAGGGCATTTCCTCTTTGCTCCAAAGATGGCCAGGATGGGGTGGGCGGATGGTCAAGGCAGCAGGAGTGCCGGAGGAGGGCGGCTCCCACTGCTTCCTCCCAGTGCGGGGGTGGCACTGGGAAAGCAGTTCCGAGGCCCGGGGGTCGGGCTTGGCTTTTACCCCTGAGCCAGACTGTCTCGCGCCTTCCATGAGACGGTGACTAGTTCTGACCCCAAAGTTGTGCCCAGATTGTCCCATGAAGCTTTGAGACCCTGGTCTGAGAATTTCTCCTCCCCAGAGGCAGGTCCCTGTGGCTTCGAGGAGGGGACCATGAGTGTTTGCCAAACTCAGAACCCTTCTAGATCCTTCTAATATGTGGGGAGTGGTGGGGAGGCAAGACACATTACCTGGCAGTGCAAGCAAAACCTTTCCGGAATGTTCTGTAGAAGAGGAACACACCTCTCCTGGTTAAAGCCGATCTCTGACCTACCCAGGATCAGAGACTTCAGAAGGGGGCGTGCCGCCCCTCCTTGCCCTAGAATCCCAGTGCGGCTTCATCTGTGATTATTCATTTTCTAGATGATAGGAGAGGAGTTAGCCGACGTCCTTGAGGTCATCTGTGGAAACTGAAGGGATGAGAAGGGAGCAGGGGCTGGATCAGAGCACAGGGCGAGTGAAGGACAGAGCTGGGACCGAGGCCTTGGCCACCTGTCGCCTGTCCCGACCCTCTGACCCTCCGCCCCAGCGCTCTGCTGCCGTGTAGGACACAGACGGCATTCTGACCAGAGAGAAGATGGCCTTCTCCCCGTCGGGCTCAGAGTTCTTCCCGGAGTGATAGGTTTGGTTTTGTTTTGTATTTTTGGAGTGATAGGTTTTGGCGAGAAACAGTCCTGGGCTTCTGGGGAGCTGCTCCCGGCAGGGCCTTGCATCACCGTCTCTGCCCTCAGCTCTGCACTGGCTTCTCCAGATCAGCCACAGGTGGGCTGCAGACAGCAAGGAGCCCGACATGGCTACCTGGGGGGACCCCCTCGACCTGCAGGCTCTGCTGCTGCCTCCAAAGCCCCTCTGGGGACTTTCCCCCTCATCTCTTTGCATCTCTGGGGGAGGCTGAACCCTGAGCCTGCCTCCTCGGCTGCCTGGGCTCCAGAGCCCAGGCTCCACTGGCAAAGGACTTTCTCTGAAGCACCCAGGCCACCGGGCTGGGGTGGGAACTGGAGGGCAGGCGGCTTCCAGAGGACTGCTGATCCCGGGGCAGGGGGTGGAAGCTGGCGCGGGTCACAGGCAGATGTCTGATAAACAGGATTCAAGTTGTCACTTAGTTGAGCACTTTTGCTTCTGCACTGCAGCCTCAGAAAAGCCCCCTCTTTGGTACAAAAGCAAACTTTCTAATGATTATCCGCAAAGTGCGTCCGGCGGGAAGGCTGGTGCTGGGTCTCGCGAGCCTTCTCTGGAGGATGTCAGCCAGTTTCCAAAGGTGTCTTCAGCACGGCCTATTGGTGCCCAGTGTTTCTGCACAGAAGAGACTTTGACATGACAGCTAAAGATAGACGGGGCTGGTGGGCTTGGAGACGAGCTGCCCAAAGGCCTTCCAGGAAGGAGGGGCGGGTTGCCAGCTTCTGGGAGTGTTGTCAGTGGACACCCTGCAGCGGTCAGCCCCATTAGGAAATGCTTCAGCTGCAGAGAGATGCCGGGCCCCGGATCAGCCCATCTGATGGCTGTTGATGGTGGAGGCACAGAGGCTGCATTTGGGCCCACAAGGGGCAACTGGGAAAAGCTGCTCGGCTCCAGAGCCCCCCTAGGGTAGCCGAGGCCCCTCGCCCTCCCTTTCACAGGCGGTGATCCCAGAAGTCCTGTCTCATAAACATCCTGAACCCAACTCAGTCTGCTTCCCCGAGAGCCCAGCCTGCCCCGTAACACTGGACGACTGTGCCTGTGTGTGTGTGTGTGCGCGCGCATGTGTGCATCTTTGTGCACGCGTGTGTGCTGCATCTCCTGCAGGGCGAGGAACTTACAGAAACGGTGAAAGACTGGCAGGAAGTTCTCTAGAGCTATCGCAGGATTCTTCCAGTTCCCATAGTTATTATTATTTTTAAAATATTTCAGTTTTTTTCTCTCTTTGTATTTTTTTATTTGTATCATTCCATTTATTTCTATTTTTTGGTGGGATAATTATGTTTACTTATTTATTTGATGGAGGTACTGGGGATTGAACCCAGGACTTCATGCGTGCTGAGCGCGAGCTGCACCACTGAGTGCCCCTCCCCGCCCCCACAATTCTTCCTTTCCATATTTTGACCACAGTGTTATCGGTGTGAGTTTCATCTCGGCTCTGGATTGTGCCTTTTATCATCTGAAGGTCTCATCTGATGCTTTTGGCCTTGCTTTCAACCCTGACACGAAGCACCAGTGGTTAGAATGACTTGCCCAAGGTCCCAGGGAGGCCAGGCAGTTGCCACTTGTTGAGGTTTTAAAACAGATTCAGAGAAGAGGAAGAGGTGCGAAAACAGGATAGGACATCGTGGAAGGAGAAAGAAATACAGATTGTTGTAGAGAAAACACATGATGCGCAAAGTGATGGCAGGATGGGTGGCACGGGGACGCGCTGCCGTGGACTTAACGCTGTGGGACGGGTCTGGTCCGCCCACCTGCGTCCACGCCTCTCGCTGACAGTGTCTCCCAGAGACAGTGTCCCAGGCCAAGGAGGCTCTTGGGTCCATGGGGGCGTTCTCGCCCCCTTGCCGGCCCCACTTCGCTGCTCAGCATTCTGTGTTGGTAAATTAAAAGCACAGGGAAGGGTGACATGCTTGGAAAGCGCCTGTGCTACGGACCAGGCCGCAGAGGCTGCTGGGGTGTGGCAGTTCTGTCTCCGAACATCTGAACTGAAGACAGCCTCTTCATTTCATCAGTAAGAGGCAGCAGTCATTTTGACTTGAAAGAGACAGAGGTTTTTGTTTTTTTTAATTGGCACCTTCTGAACAGAGAGGTCTTGTGAAGTAGGACTCGAGGCCAGTGAACCCTTTTGCGTAGCATTTCTTGGAAAGTCACTCGCAAATTCGAGGAGGGTTATAGGTTCCTTTCTGAACAAGCCACCTGGCAAGTTCCAGTGCTGAGAGGCAGGCCAGCTTTGTGGGCAGGTGGCCCAAGCTGTCACCTGGGGCCCCCAGACTCACAAAGTTCAACATCCTGCAGTTACCATCCTGACATCTGTAATTTTTGAAGAAGGGGCCCTCATATGAGGGCACTGCTCCCATGGAGAAGCTCGGTGACTCACAGTTGGCCCTCTCCCCCCTTCAAGGAGCTCACGGCGGGACGGGGCGGACTCTGAAAGCGAAACCAGTGTCCTGGCTGTGCGGATGGCTGCGCTGATCATCATTCTGAATTTCTTGTTTACTCTCTGCCATCGGTACTAGACAGCTCGCTCCAACTCAGTGCTCTGGTCCTGGGGCAGCACCCCTTCTGGCTGGCAGTCGTCCTGCTTCTTGGGTTCCTGGAGCTGACCGGAAACATCCCAGAGTGCAGAGCACGACCCCTAAGGCCCTCCGTTTTCTGTCCTCTGCTTCTCCGGCTTCAGGTGCTGCCAGCCCCTTCCCCCGGCCCGCTCCTGCACACCCAGCTCCTCGAGGCCACGCTCACAGCTGCTGGGGTTAGGACTTGCACACAGATTTTGGGGGTGCGCAGTTCAACCCCGTGCACTAGCCCAGCTCAGGCTCCCCACGTCTCCAGGTGAAGCCGCGTCCCCGGCATTGCACAGTGATGACTGTGTGTGTTTTCCTCAGCCTCACTCTACGTCCCTGGACCGTGAGCTCTCAGGCAGGCCCTTAGGGAATGAAGAGAGGAAGTCCGCTTGTTGCGAACACAGTGAGATAGCTCTTCAGCCAAATGAATGAATTTGGAAATACATGTGGCAGTGGGTTGACCAGCGTCTCCCCCAAGTTCGGGCCCACCTGGAACCTCACAATGGGACCTTATTTGGAAATGGGGTCTCAGTGGGTGTAACTGGATCAGATGAGGTCCTGCTAGAATGGAGGGGGGTCACTTCTTCCCGGAGCCTTACCTTCCCCTCCGCCTCCACTGTGCTCCAGTGAGGCTGGCGGGGAAGATACTTGCACATCAGAGGGTGGGAAAGAGGTCCCGCAGGAATGGGGGGCCTTCCACTTCAGGGAGACGTCTCGGCCTGGGCCTGGGCCTGCCGAGGTGGCCCCTGCAGGTGCAGGGTGAGCTGCTTCCCCTGCCCCCCTGCCACCTTTTTGGAGGCACGACACCTAAAAGGCCCCTCTGGATTCTGGAGGCCACTTGCTTCCTGTAGGCCTGTTCCACTACCCATCAGAGCCAGCCCCCCTCCTGCGGTGGGGCGGGGGTCTGCAACCCTCACGCCCACTGCAGGCATTCAGGGTCACTCTTGGTGTCATACGTTCTGTGGGTTTTGCTAAAGGTACAACGTCGTGTGTCCACCAAGACCATGTCCCACAGATCCAGGTCCCTGCCCTAAAAGCCTCCCCCGCTCCACCCGTTCCTCCCGCCTCCTGCCTGCCCCCAGCCCCAGCCAGGGGGCTCCGTGGTCCTGCCTCTCCCAGCTTCCGGCTCCCTCCATCCTCACCGCCAGCAGCGCGGCATCTCTCGTCTCTCTCTGACTCTGACCCCCCGCCTCCCTCTGATGAGGACCCTGTGAGGACAAGGGGCCCCCGGGGAGCCTCCTCGCCTGTGGGGGGTGTCACGTCTAGGCTGGGGCGTGGAGTCTTCGGGGTCCTCCCCTGGCCCCGCAGCCTGTGTGGCCTCGCCCAGTCCAGAGCCTCCTGTAAGTGGAAGCGTGCGGGCCTCCTGTGTGAGGCCACTTCGCGGGTGTGCATTTGCGAACCGCCCGGCTGTCGTCCTTGGTGGTGCTTTGTCCCATCGTGCGGCTGAGGGTTCTGGGGTAGGGGTGGCTCAGTCCCTGCTGCTGAATACTTGAGGTGTTTCCAGGCTGGACTGTGAGAAGACATTCCTTCCTTCCAAGACATTTTGTGGACAGATGTTTTGGTTTCTCTTAGGTAAACACGAGCAGAATCGCCGGGTCAGGGAGTAGGTGTGTGTTTAGTTTTGTAAGAAATGGCAGAACCTTTTCCCAAAGTGGCTGGAGCACCTCACCCCTCACCGGTGAGCGGTGGAGTTCAGGTTGCAGTTGCTCCGGTCCTCAGCACCGCCCATCT
Source organism: Camelus ferus (assembly GCF_009834535.1). Lineage (NCBI taxonomy): Eukaryota > Metazoa > Chordata > Mammalia > Artiodactyla > Camelidae > Camelus > Camelus ferus. The sequence continues at coordinate 25,739,291 of NC_045717.1, read as the reverse complement.
GTCAAGTTTTAGCCATGCAGCTGGACACTGGCTAAGGTGTTTTTCTTTTTGTGGTAAAATACACATGACATGAAATTCACCATCGTAACCACTTGTGAGAGCTCCGCTCAGCGGCGTTAAGCTCACTCACACTGTTGTGCCGCCCTCCCCACCACCGTCTCCAGGACTTTCTCATCTTCCCAAACTGCAGCTCTGTCCCCATGAAACACCGACTCCCCCTCCCCTCCCCCAGCCCCTGGTCCACCGTCTACTTCCTGTCTCTGTGGATGTGACTCCTCTAAGGACCTCCTGTGAGTGGAACCAGACAGTATTTGCCCTTCTGTGTCTGGTTCTCTCACTGAGAATCACATCCTCAAGGTCCATCGATGTTGGACAAGTGTCAGAATCTCCTTCTTTTTTGTGGCTGAATCATGTATTCCACCGTGTGGGTGGACCACATTTGTTTATCCGTCATCTGTTGGACACTTAGGGTGTCCCCACCTTTGGGCTGCTGTGGATCATGCTAGGAACACGGGTGTGCACATATCTGTTCAAGTCCCTGCTTTCAGTTCTTTTGTGTACACACCCAGAAGTAGAGCTGCTGACTCACGTGGTAATTTCATGTTTAGGTTTTTGAAATGCCTTCTAATCTTATACTTTTTTTCCAATAAAGAAAATTTTATTTTCAATGATAAATATTTTGCAATTATTTTCCATTATAGGTTATCACAAGGTATTGAACATAGTTCCCGGTGCTGTGCAGTGAATCCGTGTTGCTCTCCTATTTCATGTGTAGCACTTTGTGTCTGTCAATCCCCTACTCCTAATTTATCCCCCTCCCCCACATCTTCCCTAATCTTATCTTTCATGATACATGGGACACAATTTTTGTGCAGCTGACTCTGTAAACGTTTTACACAAAGAAAGTTCTCTGCTCAGAGGTGGGAGGCAGCCATGTACAGATGTATCACCAAAGATTTAACTCTTCGTGATGTGCAGTGAGGCTGGGTCACAACTCATTTGACCTCTCCCCAGGAGTCTGGAGGTCGAGGGTGGTTTCTGGGTGATGGAGAGCAGGAAGGGGCGAGATCAAGACCTTCCCAGGCTCCGAGCTCTCAGAGGACCTGAGACTCACAACACGGGCAGATCCTCAGATGGCCTCCTCCTCAATTTTCTAACTACATGTCAGAAAGATGTAGGAGCCAGAGGTCACTTCTCTGTGCTGTTGCCCAAAGCCCGGTTCCATCTGTGTAGCTCTTCCCAGGGCTGGTGGGGGGTGGGGGTGTAACCCCCACCCCAATCCATCCCCACAAGCAGCAGCCAGGGAGCTAAGGAAGGGCCGGAGCCAGCAGGAAGGAACAGTGAGCCTTTTTATTGTGGATTCATTCACTTGGTATCAACAATCCCACACAATATTACAACACAGCAGGAAAGTGGGTGTGGCACACCTGGAATTTTTTAAAAATCAGAATAAAAACCACTGGACATCCACACGCAGATGGGGGTGGAAGCTGTTAGAACCACAGGCTGCTTCTGAGAAGCAGGAACCAGTCTTTCCCATGTCTGGCCATAGTCTCCAGGGACAGAGGAGGAAGAGGGTGGAGGGTGACATATGGCTTCTGTTCAGGGGACCCCGCATCAGGCTGGCTTTTTATAAATGCTCCTGAAGGACAAGCAACCATTGGTGGCCTCGCCTTGGCCTGGAAACAGCCCCAGGTCACTCATGCTCGAGGGAGGGTCTGATGGCCTTTTCCTGCCATCCCGGGGCCAAGAAGGATGAGCTGCCTGGAGGCCCAGCGCCTCCGGACACAGTGACCGGGATGTCAAAGGAGGAAAGCACCTTCCAGCAGGCCCAGTGGTTCACGTCCCCACCGCATGACATCACAGCCCAGTCACTTAATTCTTGGCCTGGGGGGTTACCTTTGGGGATGATGAGGAAGGGGCTACATTCTAGCTCCTTCCTGGAGTGGAGGAGGGGAGGGGAGGGAAGGCCACAGGATCAGGGCTGGGCCGGGCCAGGCCCTCAGGGAGCACTGCAGGCTGCAGAAAAAGGGAGACTGCGCTTCTGCTGCCCAGCTCTGCCCTTCTTAGGTGACTGTGTCCTCAGTACCCCCCACCTTCTCCCCCTAGTCACATGGCTGAGAGACACTGGTCTCCCCCACGTCCGCACTGCCCTCACCAGCTCCCGGCCACTTACAGTCCCCCAAATGCCCTGAAAACCCTGTCTTCTTGCTGATACCTGAGCCACAAAAGCACAAGCAGGAAACACTGCCGTGTATGCACTGAGGCTCCAGGCCTTCGCCCAGGGCACTGGCGTTTACTCTAAGAAGGGGAAAAAGGAAAGGAAAAGAGGGCTTCCTCCTCAGCTGGAAAGAAACTCATAGTGGGGTTTCTGCTGACGCCACCTCCTGGGGTGGGAGGTTGCCGGCCCCTGAAGTGCAGCTGGGTGGTTGCGGCCATGGGGCTGGGGGATGGCTGTCCTCACTCTCTCTGGGCCTCAGTTTACCCAGGCAGCTGGGTCCCTGGGGTCTCCGGGGTGGGGGTGGGTAGAAACGGACGATTTTGCTTCAGGGCTGGGGGGAGCGGAGGCTCGCTGAGCCCGGAGTTGGAGTCGGGATGGGGCTGCCAGGCTGGCTCACCCCCAACCCCGCTCAGCCAGGGGTCCTGGGCTTTGCTTCCTAGTGCCTTCCCCCGAGTCATTCGGGTGGGGACACGCGGTAGGGGCTGGGCTGGGCACGGCTGGCATGGGGTCTCGGTCCCCGGACACTCCTGACGCTGAGATCAGGCTGTCTTGCCCTCTTTGGGGCCGGGTGGCTGGAGGGCAGGGACAGTGGGGGGCGCAGGAGGAAGGCCCGCGGTGCGCGGACCGATCTCAGGCTCAAGGGATTAAGGCTTCTGTCACAGAGCAAAGGGTTACCAGTCAGCAGATGGCTGGTGGGGTGTCCTCGCCGGCAGACGCGCTCTGCCAGCTGCCCCTCTAACCCTCGGGATTAAGCCCCGCTGTGCTCTGGCTTCCCCCTGCCCAGCGGGCGCCCCGGAGGTTTCTGGAACAGGCTTTGTTCCGACCTGCTGTTCTGCTGGGGACGGGGTGAGGCACCTCGGCCGCTGGCTCCCCACGCAGTGGAAGGGGGCAGCAGCCTGAGTGGGCGGGGGGTTGCGGCTTTCCCATCCAACTGCAGTGCGGGAGGCCCGGCCCCCGGAGGCCCCAGGTGCTCCCGGACCGGCCGGAGAGAGCTGGGCGCCTGGGAGAAACGCGGCCCTGGGTCTGCACGCAGCGGGGGCCGGCCGCGGGGGCGGGGGGCATCCCGCGAGGCTTCCCAGCGATGCAAGATCGGAGCCCCGCAGGACCACAGGGGCGCGAAGCGGCGAGGCACGGGCGAGGTGCACGAGCTCTGGCCCGGCCCCGCCCCGCCTGCCTTCTGCGGCTGCGCAGGGCCCTCCCGCTCGGGCCCTGGGGCTGGACTGCAGCCTCTGCCCCCGCCGCCGCCGCCGCCGCCGCCGCCGCCGGGGGTGGGCCGGAGCTCGGGGTGCGGGGTCCCCGCGGCTGTAGGCGGCGCTGGCAGGTGAGGGCAGGTGGGCGTCTTAAGAGAGGAAACAGCAATTGTAAAAAGGCCCCCTGCCCTGTCCCCAACCGTCAGCTCCATGACGCCCCACGTTTCCCAGGCTGCGCGGAGTGATGGACTCCCCTCGCTCCCTCCGGCCAGATGCTCGGGGTCGTTGAGCGCGAGCGAGGAGGGCGGGGCGGCGGGTGCCCCTCCGTTTCTGGGCACAGGGTCTCATCTCAGGGGCCTCCGCGGCTACTTCCAGGTCATTTCACACCTTGCTAAACCTCGACGCACTGGGCAGCCCTGCTCACTGGGCAGGCCTCCCGAGCTGCATGGCAGTGCACGAAAGTGGAACAAAACAAAGCCAAACGGAAGAGCTGAATATGACCGAAGCCTCTCACTGCCCACACCGACGTCTCGTGCTTACGACAAAACAAAACTCAGCCGGCCATAACACTGACTAGGGCCACTTGCGAAGATGCGTTTGTGGAATGGGCGGGGTCCCCAGGAAAGGGCAGGGGCTGTGGCGTGGCTGTTGGGTGACACATGCCATACGAAAGCCACGTGGCAGGGTGACCCTTGGTGACACGGATGCGTTTCACAGCCGAAGTCCCCTTCCAGGCCTCTAAAATCCACTTGTGCCTTACCATTCAATCCAGTTTAGCTGCTGCTTCAGCCAATAAAACCTGATTTTTAGCAGTTTGGATTAACACATTTTAAATTGAAAGGAGAAAAATTTCCAAAAAAAAAAATTCATAATGCCTCTCCCCAACCCCGAACCAGTTTTACTCTGCTTACTGCCCCCCACCCCCCCAAAAAAAGCATCCCACAGAAATCAACCCGGCAGAAATCTTCACAAATGGCCACTGCAAAACTTACACCCGGCCAGGTCGCCCAGGCCCGCAGCTAAGTCACCCACCTCCGTCCTGTCCCTTGGCCCAGCTCTGCCCTGGGCCGCAACTCCAATGACAACTCAGTTTAAAAAAATTGTTACCCTGTCTCTGGGGCATCTCAGCTGCTCCCCGTCGAAGTGGTTGCGTAGCAGGGCCCCTGTGAGGGCTGCGGAGCTGGGTCTGAAGCCCCAGCTGAGCCCAGAGGCTACACGTTACCCCATCTGGGCGGTGGCAACGCTGTGCATTTCTTTTGGAGTTAAAAGTCTTGCGGGACTAGGTACTGAAGGATGCCCTGACTGGGGGTGGGGGGTGGGGAGAGGGGCTGAGCACACAGGAAAACAAAGCTATAGAATAATACAAGGCTTCTTGTCCTTAAAGGGGTTCTCGGAGGCAGGGACTCCCACCAGCAGGGGGTCGTTCCGGGCGTGCTGCTCACAGTAACTCATGAGTTCGGATGAGGCTTTGGAGACCTGTGTGTGGGCACAAGGACGAGAGAGGAAAGATAAGAAAGGGCCAAGACACCTGTGTCCACAGCAGCACGGCTCAGCGGCCAGAAGGTGGACACAACCCCAATGCCCATCAACTGAAGACCAGGTACACACCACCTGCCACTCCACACGTGGGAGCATCACTCAGCTGTGACCAGGAGAGCAGCCATGACACCCGCCACCACGGGGACGGACCCTGAGAGCATGATGCTCAGTGAGAAGCAGACACAGAAGGACACACAGCGTGTGACTCCAAGGATGTGAGACGTCCAGAACAGGCCAGCCCACAGACACAGGGAGGGGGCTCCTGGCTGTCAGGGGCTGGGGGGGATGAGTGTGATGACAGCTAATGGGGATGGGGGTGATTTTTGGGGTGATGGAATGTTCTGAAATTAGGTAGTGGTGATGGGTGCACAACACGGTGGACACACTAATATCACTAATGATAAGTTTTTTGTTATGTTTATTTTACTGGAATTTAAAGAAGATTAAAGAAGAAGGACTGAGCCTCCCCCAGCAGGAGCTGGGCAGAGTCTGAAGGGAAGGGTCAGGGAGGGCTCAGTCTAAGACTTTGTCTCTGCCGGAGAATGGACCTGACAGGAAGGTCCCTGCCTGGACGCCCCCACAAGCCATCTGGGTATCAGTGACCCTGGTGAGTGGGCTGACACCTAGGACTCCCTGCATCAGGGTCCCAAAAGAGGAGGGCGGAGATGAGGGCAGGTGCCTGGTTCCCGGGGTCCCACCCTGCTAGCGTCTCTGTGGCCTTGGCCCCTCCGGCAGCCCCCTTCCCACCTGTGCAGCAAGAGGCAGGGGGAGGGCTCTGGGAGGTGTGGCAGCCGGGAGGGGCCTCGGTGCCCCAGACTGCAGCCCCGGGCGCCAGGGCCCCGGGCTCGGATCCTAGAGCTCAGTTTGGAAGACAGACCTCCCGCCGACAAGCATCTCATGACCGGGAAACAGGGGATGCTCTGTGCCCTCCATCCCCGCCTCGCGGGCGACCTCTCACTGGGCCTGGCCCTGCGGTCCTGGTCACTGTCCGGGGGCCCCAAAACCTCAGGCGGGACTGGGAGGGAGGCCTGTCACGTCCTGCCTCTGCTCCTCCCCACATTCAGAGGGGCGCCGGGGGAGCCCTCCCGACATCAGACGGGCGGGTGAGTCAGCGTTCTCCGCCAGGGCCCGGGCTGGCTGGGCGCGCGGAGGAAAACCACTTCAACCGGGGCCTGCTCTGTCTTCAGCCCCTAGGAATGCTTTGAATGCTCAGAGTTCTGGAACATTCAGACGCCTCATGGGAGGCCCCCCAACCCCACTGGGAGGTGCAGTAGCCTCCTCCCCACCTGGCCAGGCTGGAGGCCTAAGGCCATCACAGGGATTCCCACCCCTTCCTTCCACCAAGAGCCATCCCTTCCTCAGGAATCCCCAGACCAGCCGTGTCTGGGGGGTGGGGGTGCTGATGGAAGGGAGCCCTAGCAAACACTAAGGGCGATGGCTGATTTTAAGTGTACAATTGCGGAGGCCAGGGTACCTGGCTGTCTGGTCAAAAGCCAGCCTAGACGTCTCTCTGAAGGTATTTTTAGATGAGATTCACATTTACATCAATGGACTTTAAGTAAATCAGATGACCCTCCGTACTGTGGGTGGGCCGCTTCTAATCAGTTGTAGGCCATCAGGGAAAAGACTGAGGTCTCTCAAAGCAGAAAGATTTCTGCCTGCAGACGGCCTTCGGACTCGAGCTGCATCAGCTCTTCCCTGGGTCTCCAGCCTGTGGTCTGCCGTGCACACTTCAGACCTGCCAGCCTATGACTGTGTGAGCCAGTGCCTTAACATACATGTCACACCCTCCTCTCTCTGTAATATAGTCATATGCCCCTGACTAATCCAGTGGGGCTGGAGCAGGGCTAACGTGGAGCCATGAAACACCCGTGTCTTCTAGATGGAGACTTCCTGGCCCTCACCTGGCCACCTGCAGGCTGGGGTCTGGGGCAGGAAACAGCTTCTCGAAGGAGGCTCACCATCCTTTGCAAAGCGGTCAGGGGTTTGGTAAGAATGATTTGGAAAAGTGTCAGACACTCGTCTTGTGTAAGAGGCAGAGACCAGCTGCTTGGCCTACACGCTCTGAAAGCCCTGGATGTCGTCATGATGTCCACTTGTGGACTTAAGATTCATTTATGTAAACACACATGGTCCCTCCACACATGGGAGCATCACTCAGCCGTGACCAGGAGAGCAGCCCTGACACCCGCTCCCACATGGACGGACCCTGAGAACACGATGCTCAGTGAGAGAAGCAGACACAGAAGGACACAGTGCGTGAGTCCATGGATGTGAAACGTCCAGAAGAGGCCAGTCCCCAGACACAGAGAGGGGGCTCCTGGTTGTCAGGGGCTGTGGGGGGAGGATGGGGAATGACTGCTCATGGGATGGGGTTTCTATTTAGGGCGATGGAGTGTTCTGGAATCAGTGACGATGGCTGCACAACATTTTGAGTTCACCAAATGCCACCGAATCGTGTACTTTAAAAATGGTTAACTTTAATTTATGCAAATTAAAAAAAAAAAAAAAAAGCCCGCAGAGCTGACTGCCTGATGAGGATGCACTGTCTTGTTTTGCTTTGCATGTTCCTGGTCCCTGATGGGTTAAGTGTCTTCGAGCAGGAACTGCTTGTCTTTTTTCTTCTCTTTTCTTTTAGCATAAAAATCAAACATGCTGATTTCAAAAAACGCAATCGACGCAGAAGTGAAGAAAGCAAACAGTGAAAGGCCCGTGTCCTCCTTCCCCTTTGAGGGGCCGGGGCTCTAACTTCTATGTGCATCTGTCACAGCAAGGGAGCCAGCTCTGAGGATGAGGGGACAGAGGCCACGGTGCCTGCCTCACGCTGATGCTTTCGGTGGGGCCTGAGGTGGCCTTATCTGGGGCTGTCCAGGGAAGGACCCCAATGGCTGGGGTGGGCTTAGAGCAGAACTCGAGGCCTGCCTCGGGCCCCACTGTGTTTATAAAGCATGCTGGCACGCCGACCATCACCACAACCCATGACAGAAGGTTTACATCTGTGTCTTTTTGCTGAAAAAACTGGCTCAGAGGAGTTAAGTGAGTGGCCCAAAGTCACACAGCATGAGGCACAGCAGAGCGCATTTCCCCACCGTCCTGCTGAGCGGTCTGTGCCCCCTGTTTGCTGAAGGTGTGCCTGGGGGTCTCTCCCCTCCTCTGCCCGCCACTCGCCCACCCACCCAGCTCACCTTGATGCGCTCGATCCCAGCTTCGATGCGGAGCTGCTCCACCAGCTTCCGAGCCTGGGCTATGTTGTTAGTGGTTGACATCGTCTGCCATCAGCTCTGGGCCCCCGACGTCCAGAGAGCTGCGGGAGGAAGCAGACAGACGTGAGCTGGCCTGTCACACCCCAGGACTGCAGGTGGAGGGCCGATAGGAGGGACACCCCGCTTCCGGAAGCCTCCTGGGCCTGCCCCGCCCCACCCCCCTGCAGCCCTGCAGTCCCTAGGTTGCTGGTGGGAGGCCCAGCAAAGCACATCTTCCCCACTGTCCCCTCCTGTGTGGTCGGGGGCACGTGCTCGCTGGATGTGACCACCAAATGTCCCAGGAAAGTTCACAAAGCCATGGTATTGGTTGCTGGTTGGCGCAGGACGAGGGGAGTTTTCTCTGATCCCTGCTCCTGTGCCAGGCCCTCCCCAAAACTGCTGGCATTGGGGATGGATCATCCTCTGTGGGGGGCCGTCCTGGGCACCGTGGGATGTGGGGCAGCCTCCCTGGCCCCCACCCACTCGATACCAGAAGCCCCCCAGTGTGACGATTACAGATGTCCCCAGACATGGCCCAGTGTCCCTTGGAGGCAGAGTCACTGGGGGAGAGGCCCCTGGCTCCGGACCCAGACGGAACACATAGGAAGTCAGCACCCTTGGGTCTGGGCGCCCTGCCCCTTCTCGGGAGGCCCGGGGCCTGTCTCCTCCGTCTGTGTGTTACTGGGCCCGCAAAGTAAAGTTTAATCACATTGAACGTGTCGCGTTGCCTGTGGATGGACAAGCGTTTGTAGAAAACGGCAGACAGAGCCCCAGTGCCTGCTGCTCGGCTTCTCTCATCGGCAGCATCTTGAAAAACTGTATCCAGTGACATCACAGCCAGGATGCCGAGGCACTGACGCAGGGAGGATCGGGGCCCCTCGCCCCCAGGGTCCTCCTGCCCCGCCACCCTGGTGGCTAGGCCTGCAGGTGCGAGCTCCATCCACACTTTGGTCCTCCCAGGAATGCTGTTTAAATGGAACCACACAGTATGGGAACTCTGGGGACTGGCCTTTATCTATCTATCTATCTATCTATCTATCTATCTATCTATCTATCTATTTATCTATTTATCTATCTCTCACTCAGCATAAACATCCGGAGATCGCCCAGGCAGCTGTGCTCATCAACAGTTCCTTCCTTTGCACGGCCGAGTAGACATCCCCGGCGTGGGGGTGCCGCCGTTTAACCCAGCACCCATCCGAGTACGCGCGGGCCGGCTCCTGGCTCCGGCTGTCAGTGACACAGCCGCCACAGACGTCCGTGTGCAGGCTTCTGTGTGCACAGAAGCCTTTATTTCTCTGGAATAAGAGCTGAGGAGTGTGCCTGCATGTTTCATTTTTTAAAAAATATTTTTACTTTTTTGGGTTAGATTTTTAAAAAAATTTATTGTCGGTACCGGGGATTGAATCCAGGACCTTGCGCATGCTAAGCATGTGCTCTGCCACTGAGCTGTGTGCCCCCCGCATGTTTCGTTTTTTTTTAGAGAATGCAGGAGTGTCTTCCAGAGAGGCTGCACCATTTTACGTTCCCGCCAGCTGCGGACGAGGCATGGTCATTTATTTTTATGATTCAGTTACGCAACGCTGTTTCTGTTCCTCAAGGGGGTAATAATTCTTTTTTTCCATCCAATCTACATTTCGTGGGCCCTGGGCCCTGGGATAGTGGTTCTCAGCTGGGGCAGTCCTGCCCCCAGGGACACTGGGCCACGTCTGGGGACACCTGTGGTCGTCAGAATTGCAGATGCTCCTCGAAGAGCCAGGGAAGCTGATCACCCCTCCGCCGTGCCAGGGATGACCCCCCCCGTGGAGAATGACCCCGCCCCGAATGTCGACGTGCCACGGCTGAGAAACTGGGTCTGATCCCTGCTCACACCACGCACCAGAATAAAGCCTGGTGGGTCAGACAGTGTAAACCAGGCTGACCCCCAGCGTCTGTGAGTCACCCCTCCCTCCCACTCAGATGTGTGTTTAAATGTGTGCAGCATCCCAGGACCTCAAGGTCAAGTGGTCATGGAGTGCAGTCTCCCAGGGTCAGTGCAGTCTTCTAACCCAGGGGGTCTCATCTGGGGAGACTCTGTCCCCAGGGGACACTGAGCAATGTCTGGGGACATCTGTGGTTGTCATGACTTGGGGTGGGGCACTCCTGGCCTTGAGATGGGATCAGAGCATGACCTGGCCCCAGTGTGGGCAGCATCCAGGTTGAGGAAGCTCCAGGTGTGTGTCAGTTCAGCTAAGGGGTGGGGCGGCGGTGCGAAGCCCAGGAATCAGGAGTCCTGGGGAGCTGGTCCCGGCTGGGCTGACGCTCCCCCAGGTAAATCAGTAGCCCACTGTGCTCTGTCTGTTTTGCAGTCGGTAGAGTGGGCTAGCTGCAGAAAAGTAAAGGCAGATTTCAGGCTTTCAAAGAATGTCCTATTTGGCAATAAAAAGTCCAAGTCTTGTCTGGCCCTCCAGGGAATTGCACTGAGTGGCAAAGGCCAGTCCCCAGAGCTCCACGTACAGAACATCTCTGAGATGCCGAAGTCGTGGAGATGGAAGAGAGATTCGTGGTTGCAGGGGGCGGTGGCCTGGGGGGGTGTCTGGGTAGAAAGGCAGACACCAGGGTCCTTGCGGGGCGGGAAGTGCTGTGTCTCTCGCCCTTGGTGGATTCCCGTGTCTGCACAGGGCATAAACTTGCCAAGAACAAATCACAAAGAAGTAAAACTGAACAAATCTGCATCAGGTGGGTGGTCGTCTCGGTGCCGACACCACGGCTGTGACGCTGTCCACGCTCTGACCCAGCGGCCACCGGTGGGGAGACGGGGTGCAGGGCGCTCAGACTTGCTCTCTGCGATTTGGTGCAGCAGCGTGTGAACCTCCAGTGATTTCCATCCGAGTTTCGATTAAAAAAGATCCCTTCCACACTGCTGGCTCCCTCCTTCCCGCCAGACACCCGGGCCCCTCTCTGGGTCAGAAAAGGCCCAAGTGTGTCTGCTCTGGGTGCACAGAGCCCACGTGTGGGCTTCCAGAGGGCTCTGATTCAGCAGAGAGCTTCAAAGCAGCCACAAAACATCCAGCTCAGGGAAAACCGCCCTTGGTTTGGCTTAAAAATACCTAAATTACTCAGCACTAAATATAGACGCTCACAGAGAACAAACGGGGTGGCCCCATGGCGTGTTTTCCTTGGAAGGCCGGGCAGTACCGTTCAGTACCCACACTTGGGGCGTCCACCAGGTCCCCAGGAGCCCTGGCCACCTCGGGGACCCCAACCGCGGCCTCCCTCTTAAGCTCTAAGACCCTGAGCGCTGCTCGCTGTCTGTCTGTCCGGGCACAGCGCCTTGCGAGGTTCCCTCTGGGCTGGGTTATAACCCGGGCCCCAGGGACGGCCAGAGAGGCTGCATTGGGGGCTGCAGGTGCACGCGCGTCTGTGAGTGTCAGTGCACGTGTGAGCCTGTCTCAATGCGTACTTGGGTGTATATGAGCGCGCACAGCGCACGCGTGCAGATGCGTGTGTTTACGTGTGCGTGTGCACAGGTGCAGGTGTGCGCCTGTGCATGAGTGTGCCATGTGCCTGTGTGTGAGTGGCGGAGCTGCCGGGACCCAGACACGCTTGCATCACCGCAGCCCAGGCAGCAGACGGGAGCCCTCGTCCCAGCCAGTCACTGCCGCGTGGGCTGCGTGCCTCCCGGGGTTAGGTCAGCTCCCGCGGGACGGGCAGCGCGCTGAGTCAGCCAGGAACATTCCTCACCAGCTGCCTCTCCGCAACGGGCACGTGACGGCGGGCACCCGACCTGGCTGGGCCTGCCGGGGCCCAGAGGAGCTGGGGGGGAGGGTGGGATCGCTGACTCCAGGAGGGAGGGGTGAGGCGGCTGGAGCTGCAGGCGGTGGTCAGGTCCCGACTCCAGGGTCGGCCTCTGCGGAGAGGCGGGTTCAGGCCTGGCAAGGCTGGGGACACGAGTTGGGGTGAGGTTTGTCTAAAAATAGGACCTTCACAGATGCCACCAGGCCCTGGCTGGCCTCCCAGGAAAGGGCCGGGAAGTCACCGGGGTCAGGCAGCTCCCGCAGAAGACTCACGGGCAAGTGTCTGGCCAGCAAGGACCGTGAAGGCCCCGTGCATTGGGACCTAGCATGAGGCTGTGCTGATGCCACAGGCAGGGTCATCACCAGAATGTTACAGACCTGAGCCCAGGCGCCAGGCTCTGGTACACAGGGGACTGAGTACTCCCGGGCGGGGGCGGCGCCTCTCCAAGGTGGGCTGCAGGGATGGCAGGATGGGGGCACCTAGTCAGAACAGGGGCACTGCAGACAGGGGGCTGGGTCGTCCTCTATGGGGGCCGTCCCGGGCACTGTGGGGTGTGGAGCAGCCTCCCTGGCCTCACCCACTCCATGCCTGCCGCAGCCCAGTCGTGACAACCACAGATGTCCCCAGACATGGCCCTGTGTCCTCTGGGGGCAGACCCACCCTAGGGGGAAAACCTCTGGGTTAGATCAAGCCTCATTTTCACAACCAAAGAGATTCCATCTAAAAAGCCATAGAATGAAAAAGAAAAGTTACACAAATTAGTGAAAATGCACAGAATACTGATTCTGTCACAGAGAAGTGACATTTTAGCAACTGAAGAAACAGAGTGAATGGAGAAGCTCAACGTTATGACCATAGACAAATACTGAGAACTTCTTCATGGCAAACTGGCGAAACAAACCCGAGACCACGGACCTAGGAAAACCTACGGCAACGGTTAGTGGGCAAGCGAGCTCTTTGTCATGTTGCTAATACCTTGGTCGTCGGGTCTGAACTATCAGGAAAGGACTCGCTCGAGCAATTCAGGTAGGAAGTAATTTAACTGGTAAAAATCAAAGTGAATGGAGCGAGGCCTCATTAGCAATCGAGGAAAGTAGGCTGGAAGAATCGTGGTGACCACTTCATCTACCCAGAACACCAGGGGGGCTGCTGACGGAGCGCCACCTGACGCAGGCAGCGATGCGATCGCCCACTACCCTCTGGTCCTGTTGGCCAATCTCAGCCTCATAAACTGGACGTCAAGAGCTACAAGGCTGTCCTCTTAAATCCCCTGTCTGGGCATTTATCCCAAGGGGGGGAAATCAAAAGAAATAAAAAGCCATATGTAGAAAGGTGTTTACGACGGTGTTATTTATAATAGAACGAAACCACATGTTCCTTGGTAGGGGAATGGCTACTTCATTGGGACGTTTTCCTGGTGAAGCATTAGGCTGCCATTATAAATGGTACCTAAAGATGTGGAGCCCAGGGGAGGTGTTACATGAAAAACAAAACAAAACAAATCTAGATCGAGCAAAAAAGATAAAATTTTGGATTGAGGGGAAAAAAAATCCCAGGGAGATGGACAAAGTGCGGATGCACACAGCAAAGTCCTGTCACATGACAGTATTTGTGGATAAAGGCAGAAGGGGTGCCTCCAAGTGACAGTCTGGTCAGTGATTGCCTTTATAATTTCCTTTAATTAAATGCTTTCTGTTAAGGTATAATTTTTGTCCAGTAAAATTCGTGCTTTTGGGCGTGCAGTTGATGAGAACTTACAAACGTACACAGTCCCGCGGCCAGCACTGCCATCAAGATATGGAGAAACTCCATCAGCCTAAGAAATCCCCACTGTGTTGCCGCTCTGTGTTGCTGGCCCCTGCAGACCTCGATCTCTTCTCTGTTCCTGGAAGTCCTACAAATAGGGTCCAGTGGTGTAGAGCCTGGTTCCTTTCATTCAGGGCACTGTCTGCACGAGTGACCGCGTGGCTGGGTCCATCGGCATCGGGTCATCACAGGACCGTGCCCCTGGGTGTGGATCCATTCACCTGCTGCACTGTGTCTGGGTTGCTTCCGGCATTTGGCGATTGTGAGCAAAGTGGTGGTGAACATTCATCTATGGGTTTTTGTGGGAAGCGAAATTTCCATTTCTCCTGGGTAAACCCCTGGGCGTGGGGTTTCTGGCTCCTGGGACAGGTGTATGTTTACCGTTACGAGTTAAACATTTTCCGTTTCCAAAGTCACTGTGCTATTTTGTATTTTGAAATAATCACAGACTGACAGGCAGTTGCAAAAATAGTAGAGTCCCACGCATCCTTTTCCCCGCCTCCCGAATGGTGACATCTCATGTGACTGTGGGACACGGATGCTGGGCTGTGCTCAGCCTTTACCAGCCCTCCCACGACTCATTCATGTGCAGAAGGGACTTTTGTCACCACTCACCCCTCCCAGGGAAATCTGGTCTAAACATTTCCTGTCCCGGCCGCTGTCCCTGACTAAGAGCCAGGTTCCTCCCTCCTGCACCCCTCATGGAGCTGGGCCACCTGCTATAGACCTGCCCCATGCCACCATGACTACCTGCGACCCCAGCAGACAAGGTTTGGTGTAAATGTTTGTGAAGTGGACAGATGGGCAGAGGCAAGAGAAAAAGTGTGACAAACTGGTGACGGCATCAGGGGGAAAAAGCCTAGGGCTCCAGCTGGCAAAGCTCCAAGGTGGCTGAACTCTCGTGTTTATCAAATCCTAGAGGTCTTGGTCAGCAGAGGGGACATACAACCCACCATAGTCCGGGGTGTCCCCACCCCAGCCCCGCCGGCACTGCTGACCTCGGGGCCGGGCCCTTCTCCATGGGGGGCCATCCTGGGCACTGGAGGGGTTAGAGCAGCCTCCTGGCCCGCACCCACTCCATGCCAGGAGGCCCCTAGTTGTGACAATCACAGGTGTCACCAGACATCACCCAGTATCCCCTGGGTGCGGAATCTAAGTCTTTTATGGAACTCTCTTATTAGAAGAAATTTTGCAGCTAAGAGATGTTCATCTAGGCAAATGCAAACAGTTTTTATGGAACTAAAATGGTTCGGTTTGAACTGAAGTGGTGCTGGATGAAAACAAGTTCGTTTCACAAGGGGGCTTAATTTTCTTAGCACCTAACAGCCCTCTGGGACTGGGAGGGGTCACATGGGGCCAGACCTCCCCCTGAAGCTCAGCCAACAGCACGTGTGAAAGGGGAGAGAGCGGGAGGTGGGGCCCCTGGGGGAAGTGGCGGACCTGAATTCTGCCCCAGATCCCAAAGCTGTGTGGCTTTGGGAAAGTTACCTCCCCTCTCTGAGCTCTGGTGAGCTTTGGTCAATGCTCAGAGTTATACTTCCTCTCAGTGCAGGCCCAGCGAACCTCCAGGTCGTCCAGATCCTGTGCCAGGGAACAGAGGCCCCAGGGGCTGGCAGCCACAGGGGGCCCTCTTTCAGTAACCCTGGCAGCTGCCAAATATAAACATAGCTGCCGGGGAGACTGAATGAGACCAGGTGACCTGGACCTCCTGCGCCAGCGCACGAGGGAGGGCCAGTTTTTTGCTAGCACTGGGGTGGCCACTCCCCTCACCTGCGCAGGGGCCGGGGCGGGGCAGGGTGTCACAGAGCCCGCTGGCCTGGGGCCGAGTTTGAAGTCGATCATATTAAAACGAGGAATGGAGGAAAGTGGTGAGAGAGCCGGTTCCGAGAGACCGGAAGTGGCCCCTTTTCCAGCTTGCAGGCCCCGCCCCTTCTGAGCCGTGGTGCAGAGGTGAGACTGGGTTCCTTTGAGCTGGTCTCTGGGCTTCAAGAGTCCACGATGCTGGTTACGCTCAGTCGCTTCCGTGCTGCCTTCGGACATGGTTAGGGGCCTTCCAGCATCTGGTGACCCTTTGTGGCATAACTCCCCTGCCGAGCTCCCAGAGCAATCAGGTCTTGGGGATCAGTGATAGACTGTCCTGCTGAGGGGCCCCAGCAGTGCCGCACGGGACAGAGGAACTTAGAGGCACTGGAGGGCTAGTGAGGTAAGGAAGGATTTCCATCCAGGATCCGGCTTTCAGGGCTACCCGGCTACCCTGGGGAGGAGGGTGTGTGGAGAGACTGAGTGATAGCTCTATCACTCAGGCCCCCCAAGGCTGGGGGCGCAGAGGGTGAGATCGGGGCGTCCCAGGGGGAGGGCGCTTGCTGAGCTCCCGCCTGGTGTGAGCGGGGATGGAGTGCTGCCTTCTAAGAAAAGGAAGCAGGCAGGCCCTCACAGCGGCTGCAGCTGAGTTCTGAATAGCGGCAGCCCCTGATGCTGGACTGAGGGGACCCTCAATCGCTAGTCGCCCCAGATGCTGAGCAGAAGTGAACGCGAATCCTTTCTGGTGGAAAACGGCATAATATGAGGCTTCCAATTGTTTCTACAAACAAGGCAGTAGTCACAGTGCCTAGCACACAGTTGGAAGTGACCAGGCATACGAGGAGCCAGGGCCACGTGAACGAAAATCAGCAGGAAAAACAGGCAATACAAGGAGGCTCCCAGGAGTCCCACGCCCTGGAACTGACATACTCTGAAATAATTGTGTTGCTTCTGTTCCACAGGTGAGACTGGAATTTTAGCAGCAAATTGGAAAATAGAGAGAAAGAATGCATGGACATGTGGAAAATGCTAATATCCAAAATGAACACAATGGGAGACGTAGTATTGTTAAAGACAACGGAAGAGAAAGTCGGTGAACTGAAAGATAGGAAATCTCCAGAATGAAGCATGGAGACAGACGGAGAGAGGCCACAGGGGACAAGGTGAAAGGCACAGAGGACGCAGCTAGGTCTAACACACACACAACTGGAGCTCTGGAAGACGGAGAGAGAGAATGGGGCAGAAGCAATCTTTGACGAGACAGTGACTGATAATTCCCCAAAACTGATAGAAAGAGGACTCCAAGCCACAGATTCAGGAAGCCCCAGAGCCTCAGGCAGGAAAAGTATTTTAGAAACAGACAGAGAAATGGCCAAGAAGCACATGGAGAGGAGCTCAGAGGTGCTCAGTGATTAGTCTTTGGAGGAAGTATAAATGATAACCAGAGTAAGAGACTGTTCCATGACTGTCTGGGCGGAAAAAATTTAAAAGACCAACAACACTAAGTACTGGGGAGGCTGTAGACACACCGGAGGTTCCGCACGTTCCTGATGGGAGTTAGTACAATAGTACAACCACTCCAGAAAATGGGTGAGCAGATTCGTATAAGGCTAAATACATACCAAAGCTATGACCCAGCAACTCCACTCCCAGGGACTTACCCAAGATAAATAAAAAACTATTTCCACAAAAGGACTTGTACAAGACGTTCATATGTCTGTAGCAGCAAAGATTGGAAGTAATCCAAATGCCTGTCCACAGGAGAATGGATAAACAACCTGCAGCAATTCATGCCACAGAATGGGACTGCACAAGGAGACAGAGGGACCTACTGGCAGATGAAGTCACGTGCATGGCTCTCAAAATACTTTGTCAAGTGACAGAAGGCAGACATTAGAAGCGTTCTCTATCTCGACTGAGGTGCTGGTGTACACAGGTGTACAGATTTGTCAAAGTTCATCAAACTGTGTATGTAAGATCTCTTCATCTTATGGAGGAGGAATTATAGCTTAATAAAACCAGCTAATTATAAAACAGACAGACAGACATAAGCTGGAGGAAAAAGGACCAACAACATGACGGATCCGGTGAAAATTCTAGACCCAGTGAAAATAAACTTCAAGACTTAGGGTAAAATAAAGAGTCACAGGAGCCATCAGTTCAGTACGCGCCTCCACCCAGTCCATCAACAGAAGATGCTCTGTGCGTCTGCCTTGAGAATCCTGTGACACTGTTCTCAGCTGTTTTGGTTATTGGGGCCCAACGATCGGAGCTGTAGGTACTACTTCAGGAGGTCACTCATTTGAATTGTGTGATTTTATACACCGGAAAAAAGGAAGTCAGCATCTGAAAAAATATGTGGACCTCCCCATCTGCCACAACTGGTCCAGGCCAGAGTGATGGGGCCCCAGAGACCTCGGTGCAGCCAGCCCCTCCCTGCTTGGGCTCCGCAGGGCTCTCAGCAGGCCAGGCAGACTCTGGTGCCCCCCAGGGGGCATCTGCTCCGTTCCCCATCCCTCTATCCCTCCTCCCAAACACTGGAGCAACTTCTGAGAACACATTCGGGTCTGTCCCTGCCCTGCCCAAACACCACCTGGGACCTCTGCACTCTGACAAAATCAAGTGCAAAGTCAAAGCGTGTCACTTGCTTCCCACTGCCAGGAACTCCTCCTCTGCCCCGTATCCTGCCTGCTGTGGACGGAATGTCTGTGACCCCCACAAAATGTGTGTTGAAGCCTAACCCCCTGTGATGGTATTGGGAGGAAGGGCCTTTGGAGGGCGACTAGGTCAGGAGGGTGGGGCCCTCGTGAATGGGATCAGTGCCTCATGAGGGGCTGAAGGGACCAGAGGTCTCTTTCTCCACCATCTGACCCCATTCTCTGGGTGTGGGTGCTCCCTGGGGGACACCCTGTCATCCTGGGCCTCCTCATGTGGGTTCACCCCTTGTATGGGTCCTTGAATCATGCCCAGGTGGCTGGCACACCTGTCCACCTGCCTCTGCCATGGGCTGGCAGTTCCTTGGGAGAATGTCTTTCTCAGAAACCTCTTCCACCCTGGCACCTTGAATCATCTTTACCATAGTGTGACCTCTCCACTTAAAACCGTCCCAAGGTGAACTTTCATAGAGAAGTGAGACGTCTCACATCCATGGAGTCACATGCTGTGTGTCCCTCTGCGTCTGCTCCTCCCCCTGAGCACCGTGCTCTCAGGGTCCGTCCATGTGGGAGTGGGTGTCAGTGCTTCTCTCCTTTTCACAGCCAAGTAATATTCCGTCATGTGCATGGAATAACATTTTTAAGCAAACGTTAAAAAAAAAAAAAGAAAGCAAAGGAAGAAAAAGAAAAGCCCTCATCCTGCTGTTGCTGATGTGGAAGCCACATACTTCTCTGGTCAGAGGTGGGGTGGAAGATGGAAAAACCAGTGGTTTCTTGGAGTCTGACCAAGAAATATAAGATGCGCATTTTGGCTTGTGGACAAGAACACTGGAGCGCCGAGCTTCGTGAAGGCCACGCACATGACGACAGAGTGTGTCCCCGGTCCCTGTGACGGGCGGGGACCCTGGTGCTGGCGCCCCCGAGGGGTGACCGTGCCCGAGTTTTACAGGTGCAGAGACTGAGGCTGGGGGACTTCAGGGCGTTAACAACCTTCTCAAGACCGCGCAGCTGATGGAGGCTGGGCCAGGGTTTGAATCTAATTCCCAAAGCAGAGCTTACTGAGAGAGCAGACCTTGGGGCAGCCGGGCAGGTCCCAGCACACGGCCCGTCCCCCATGCATCCAGAGGCAAGCTTCGGAGGCCGGGGGCACGGTCTCCGCATGCTCCAGTGCATTTGGCAAAGCATTTAGACAGAGGCTGGTCCAAGTTCTGAGGGTCTCCACGCATGGGGGACGGTGCCAGGACCTTCACATGGCTTCTTTCTTTGGGGAAGGGCCGGGGCAGAATGCTGGGGACATGGACGACACTGGCGCTGGGCCTGGGACAGGCCTCCGCAGCCACTGGGGTCAGAGAAAACCCCGAGTGAGATGTAACAGCAGAGTCTCAGCCTCGTGCCTCCCGTCTGCTGGTTGGGAAGTGACCCTGAGGCTCTTGGAGTCCTGGACATTTTCCCCAAGGAACTGAGCGGACCATCCTGCCAGCTTCTGGCGGGGCTGTGCGTGTGTACCCGAGACACCCGTGCGTCAACGCCTCCGCTCCCTGTGGAGGACCTCCGCATTTCTGGGCTGGCGCTTCCTGGGGACCGAGCCTCCTTCCTTCCTCCTCGGCGAGTCCGAGGGACAAATGGTGCTCGCTGAGGCGGCAGGACAGGCCTGGACGCAGCAGGCGCTCAGATGTCTTTGGGATCCTGCGCTTTCCCGAGGTGCTTAGCATGACGGCGCGTTCAGGCTGCTCACTGAGGGGTGCCTGAGACCTCACTGGGGGTGGGTGGGCTGAGCCTCAGTGTCCAAGTGGGCAAAGCCAAGAAGGAGCCCAGATAGCAGGCCTGGGGTAGCCTGGCCCCTGCAGGGACCCCGGGGCTCCAAGGCCTGAGCAGCAAGGCTGATGGGAAAGTGGATCACCTCCTGCCTCCCTGGCCCACAGCCGGGCACCCAGGGAAGCGCTGACCCACCAGGCGTGTCTCCCGCGGGCAGACTCGGAGGCTGGCATTCCCCCGGGCCCGGGACCAGAGAGAGCAGACGTGCTCCCCTGCCCAGCCTGCGATACCATCTCCACTCTCAGAGGTGTTTTCCGCCTGCACAGGAAGCAATGACAGCAAGACACAAAAATGCCTGCATTCCCCCTGAATTCCGCGCATAGCTCTCATAGCTGGGACGGGTGCCACTCCTAGCCTGCCCGACAAACCGACACCCCAGCCGCCAGCGCTGTCTCCTTACCAGCAGAGAAAGAACGGGATGCCAGGGGAGGCTTCTGAACGTTGGCTGGCTGGGCTGTGCAAAAGGAAAAGAATGTGAAAAATGTGGCCGGCTTGGCAGAGGCCAGGAGAGCAGGGCCTCCGAGGAGCGAGGAGCGGCTCCTGGTTCTGGGGGCCCCAGAGGAGGTGCAGCCTGGAGCCACTGCGGACCCCTCCCCCGGCCCTGTTGAGAAGGAGGGCGACTGGAGGTCTGGGCTGGGGAGGAAGTGGTGTGTCTGCACCCAGTGCGGTCCGGGAGGACACCCAGGCCCTGGCCGGGCTGTCAGTCCCACACACCCAGTGTGGGCCCGCAGCCCTGGGGACTCAGTGTGAGGCACGCTGGTCCCCAGGAGGCCGCGGCCAAGTCTCTCCCCCGAGGCAGACGCCCTAGGCTGACTCTCCTGCTCACAGCAACCAGGGCTGACGATGCTGGGGGACGACAACAGTGGTTCGGGGGCAGCGCCCCGCTGACCCGCTGCTCCTCCGCCTCTGAGAGACGCACCTTCCACAAGCCGCCGGGCCCGGGACGAGGCGGCCTAGGACCGCCCGCTGTCCTGAGGAGGACAGACCGGTTCAGGCCTGCCCCCCCAGCACTGCTAAAATTCTCTGCGGGGGGTCCCGGGTGCCGCGGGGTGTGGGGCACTGTCCCTGGTCCCCACCCCCTCGATGCCAGGACCTCCGCGTTGGGACAGCCACAGGCGTCCCCAGACGTTGCCCCGCGTGCTGGAGGTGGGGGACGGCATCGCTCCTCAGTTGAGAGCCACTGCGTCAGAGCCCCTCAACAGGGCCCTCATTTCAACACTTCTTTCCTGAATTTTGCTGTTTAACCGAGAATCACAGGAAACAGGAACGAGGGTTTTCCTTCAGCGGGTGATGGGGATTTCAGGGCCCTTCCTGAGTCTGGACTAGCGCACCCAGTCTCACCTGTGGCCTGGAGCGACCGCCCTGGGCCGTGCACAGGAGGCCCCGCCTCTCCCAGTGTGGTGGGTGGGGGGTGACCAGCAGTTACAAGGTACTTGTCACACCGACCTTCACCAGCAACCAAGAAAGGGCTCAGCAGGAGCTGCGCCCACCTCTGTGATGACTCCCAGCGACCCAGTACAGTCCCCTCTCTCAGACTGCGGACAGGACTGAGAACATGAAGGGATATGGATCTGGGCTGGGCCGTGGCATGTGGCACACATGACTGAGGGGGCCTGACTGGGTGACTGCCCTAATCAGGGAGCAAGTGTGCAAGGGATTCCACACAAGGGAGATCCTCTGCTGCTGGCTTTCAAGACAGAGGTGACAAGAAATGGGGGTGGCTAAGAGGGGAGGGGGGCCTCGGTGCTACAGCTGCGAGGAACTGAATTCTGGAACAGTCTGAACGAGCTCCCAATGAGACATTTCGACTTCAGCCTGGTGATGCCCTGAGCACAGCAGGTAGCTACACCGCAGCCTGCCGGCTGACCTCCAGAAGTGAGCTGCAAACTGCTCGGTCTGTGACTGCTTGTTATGTGGCACAGATAGCTGATACACTGGGCTGGGGAGGCCAACTGGGGTCTCCTGGTTACTGGATTGGCTTCTTTCTAAGACTCTCTGTGCTCAACGCTGGTCATGGGGCCCCAGATAGCTCCAGGTGGTGTTCACTCCTCCCGCTGAGTGTGGACAGGACACTGAGCAAGGGGCCATTCTCTTTTGTAACAGCCCTGAGGGGTAAAGCACTAAGACCAGAGGAGTTTCCAGCAGCTTCTCCATTAGCGGCCAACTGGCTCCCCATGGTTCCCAGAATCTGGGACATGTGTGCCACACGCATCTCATCTCTGATGCACAGGAAGTCGGCCTCAGTGAACCCCAGCTCAGAGAGCCTGGCTGCTTCCAGGCAGTTCTGAAACGTCCCTCTCCCAGCCTCTTCATCCAGGCGGGTGGACGGGGCTTGTGCAGCCAGCGAGCTGAGTCAGAGCCCCAGGAAGGTGGCCTTGCAGAGGGAGGGGGCGCTGGCAGCGGGGGCCTGCGTCCCCGTCTCCCTGTCTTCAGAGAGAACAGAAACAGCCTTCATTTTGCTTGAAAACTTCCGGAAAGGGTAGCTTTACAGCTCACCGAGCTTCTGAATTCTTTCCTCCCGGGGCCTGGTGGTCCGACCCCTCATCCCCGCCTGCCACCAAAGAGGAGAGAGAAAAAAATCAACCTCCCCCGGCCCCAAACACAAACCTCCAGCCAGAGCCAGCAGGAGGACAAACAACGCTGGGTGAGAAAGCGGGCTCTCCCCCGCCGCCGCCGGGGACAGCTCCTCCGGTACACGTTGTTCCGAAGAGGAGGAGGCGGGGCTGAGAGAGGAAAAAAAATCCCAAACCAAAACAGAATGAGATGCGGTTTGGGAGAACAGGCTCTGGGCTTCTGTTAGGAACCAGCCGCCTCCTTGCAGGGCCGGGGGAAGCTGGCTGGCTGATGGCTGCGTCTGCGAGCACCTTGATCCCCGTGCAGTTCTTGCGCACCTGCTGTGCACACCAGGCCTCAGTCTTGCACACCTCTGGGGGGACCCACGCACCACAGTTCCTGGCATAGAAGCCCAGAGAACGGGGGATCTCCATCAGGATGATGTCTGGGGACATCTGTGGTTGTCCCAGCTGAGGTTGCTCCTGGCATCGAGGGGGTGAGGCAGGGCTCCCACCCCGCCGTGCCCAGGACAGACCCCCGCAGAGAACGACCTGGCCCCCCGTGTCCACAGCGCCGAGGGAGAGCAGCCCTGCTCCAGCCTCCAGAAACGTGCACGCAGCCTGGACGGCACATGCTGGGCATCAGGGCGAGAAATTCAGAGGGAGGGGTGGGTACCTTGCGGTGTCCCCAGCAGTGCGATGGGGTGGCCTCCTGGCCTTGCCCCCGGCCCCAAGCAAGGTCACACCACAGAGGGGACCTGCAGAGAGCCATGGGCACCACACCAGCATTCAGACTTTACTACGAGGGAGACAAGAACTCTCTGACCTCCCAGCAACCAGGAGCTGAGCGAGCAACTCTGGCCCCCATCCCACCCCACCCCACCCTACCCCACCCCACCCCTGCCCCCAGCCAGGGCGGGCTCTGGGTTCTGGGCTCTGGGCTCTGGGCTCCGGGCCTGCCGCTGGGCCTGAGGTTCTTCAGGGTCATGGTCACCCTTGCCTGGCTGGGTGGGGAGGGCTGGCCACGTGAGGGCCTTCTGTGACTTTGGGCACCATGACCTTTGGTGGGATGTGCGGCCGTAAAAGCCCAGCTGGGTCTTCGCCAATCGAGCGCTTCCCCCCAGGAGGCCTGCGCCCCCCAGAGACCAGCATCTTGTGACTCCCTGTCAGCTGGTCCTTTTGTGCACAGGCTAAATCGTGCCCTCTGGCAGCTATATTTAGAAAAGGCTAGAAAAAAGGGAATGAGTGAGGTGCCCACAAGCGAGGGGAAAACAGAGCGGCAGGGCAAGGGGCTGGGAGCCCTTGGCCAGAGCCCGGAGGCCAAGAACGAGCCGCCGTGGGCGCAGGCGGACAATGAGCCGTGGTGACGCACGGTGACGGTGCGGCTGATGCGCGAGCAGAAGAAAAGGCCCTCTCTGTCCACCCGGAGGCTGACTGCAGTCATATGAGAGTGTGCAAGCCAGGAGCCGGGCCAGGCCAGCTCGCCCAGTGCCTGTGTCTCATGTCACCTCTGTTCTCGGCTTCCCAGCACGGAGGAAGTACGTCACCCCAGCCCCCAGAGTGAGCAGCTCTGAGCCAAAGGGTGGGAGCCTGGGAGAGACGGGAGGGCAGGTCCAGGCCTTCCTACCTGAGCCCAGACAAACTCCTACACATCCTGCAAAACCCTGTGAAGTGTCATCTGCCCTGAGAAGCCCCTGGTCCACCGTCCATGCACAAGGCTGAGCCAAAACCCTCTCTCGGGGTGTCCACAGCTCCCTGTACATTCCTTGGGCACTGCATTTCCTGTGGCTGCTGTCACAGACTACCACAAATTTGGTGGCTTAAAACCATACACATGGATTCTCTCACGGTCCTGGAGTCAGGAGTCTGACTCGGGACTCACGGGGCTAAAACCCAGGCGTGGGCAGGGTGGGTCCCTCTGGAGGCTCCAGGGAGAAGCAGCTCCTGCCTCTTCCAGCTTCTAGAGGCGCCGCATCCCTGGCTCGCGGCCCCTCCCTCCATCCTCACCGCCAGCAGCGCAGCATCTCCTGTCTCTGACTCTGACCCCCCGCCTTCCTCTGATAAGTACCCTGTGATGACACGAGGCCCCTAGGGAATCCAGGGTCACCCCCCATTCCAGGGGCCTTAATTTAATCCCACCTGCAAAGTCCCCTCTGCCCCGTGAGGTGACACGTCCGCAGGCCCTGGGACCAGGACATAGGCATCTTTGGGGGCAGTGCCTGGGAAACCTGGCACCAAAGGGCCATGTGGATGCGTGGGACTGCTGGCTGCAGGGCAGGGGTTTACCAAAGAGGTTCCTTCCAGGAACTCACTCTGTCCCCAGGGTCAATCTCTCTCCCAAGACAGGGCCCCCAGGACCAGGCTGCAGGGGCAGAGCACCTGGCCACACCTGATGTCCACAGTGGGTGCCACTCATGGGCATGTGCCCAGGATGGCATGCTCTGCAGAATGGGGGACCTGCCTGGGGCACACGTGCTACTGAGCGCAAACCTCGGACCTGGGCCACTGGCTCCAGGCCTTTGCTCTGGGCTCTGGAAGGTTGGCCAACACGCAGCGGACTGAAGGTTCAGCACCAGAATGACCAGGGGCTACTTAGCATCTGGTACGCCACCTCTGAAGTCGTTAGAAGGTCCTGGAGCAAAACAAACTCAGAGAGGCTCTTCCTACGGGTTAGCTGTAGGTAAGGACATTTTTCATGTTAAAAAAGAAAAAAAAGGGGGGCCATCAGTGTGCTTACCTGAGCAGTTTTAGAGACAGGCCTGCATGGGAAGGCAGAGTCTGGAGGGGGGTCTTACCTGAGCAATCAAGCCCCGGGGACACTGGCGATGTCTGGGGACATCTGCGGTTGTCACGACTGGGGGCTCCTGGCATTGAGGGGGTGGGGGCCAAGGAGGCTGCTCCACACCCCACAGTGGCCAGGACGGCCCCCCACAGAGAACGATCAGGCGATGTCAGCAGTGCAAGGGTGGGGAGACCCCTCCCGGACTGGCCTGGGAGTGTTCCAGCCACTTTCCTGGAAAATGTACACAGTTTTGGTCTCGTCGGGTTCAAGTGAGAAGCGCAGGTGGGCTGAGGCCCCTGCCATGGCTCCTGTGCAGCTGCTCCGTGCTACGCTGCACACCTTCAGTGTCATAACTCCCAAGGGCCCCCCACCGGGTACCCCCCAGGTGAGGATGTAGGTGTCTGGGACCGAAGGTCAGTGCCCTGCACTACAGTGAAGTGTCAGGATGTCTGGGGGGGACCCCTACTCGGGTGCTGCCCTAGTGTTTCTGGCTGGGAGCTTGACCTTGAAACAGCACCGGCGGTGGGGGTGGGGGCGGAGGAACAGCTGTCTTGGTCTAGGCTGCAAGTTTTGGCCTCAACCGAGCTGCTGCCGGGCTGCGTGCTCATCGAGGGACATGGACCCAGAGTACGTAGGGGATTTTGGTGTCTCCTGTGGAAACTTCTGGACAGGGACGACCTCGGCTACCCCTGCTGACGATCAGGCTGCACTGAGCGTCCGTGACCAGGACCGAGGGCACTCGGGGCCCAGATGCCTGAGAGGGGCAGCAGGGGTGCTGGGGGCCAGTGCTGGATTTGCAGAAAACCCCCAGTGAGAGTGGGTTAGTCTCGGCTTCCCAGTGGCCTCGGCCCCAAGAGGAGGTTTCTGCGACATGCACGGAATTTCTAACAATGAGATCGAGTGTCTGCTTCTGCTCACGCTGACAGCCCCTTCCTCATCCATTCAAATTCCATGACGCCTTTTCTTGTTCATATAGAGACGCAGCCAAGGGCTGGGCTGCCCGGGAAGCGGCCCTCATGGGAAAGGGGAACCGTGGCTGCCATGGGGTTGGGGGCCCGGCTCTCAGAGCC
Organism: Camelus ferus; assembly: GCF_009834535.1. NCBI lineage: Eukaryota > Metazoa > Chordata > Mammalia > Artiodactyla > Camelidae > Camelus > Camelus ferus. The sequence continues at coordinate 25,712,843 of NC_045717.1, read as the reverse complement.
AGCACTGCACACGGGAGGTGGAGAGGATGCCCAGAACGCTAGGACGTGACCTCATGGGATTCTCATGGGACTCGTGAGGGCAGCTGACGGGGTGGGTGCGTTCCCGGAGAGGGCCAGGCAGAGCTGCTCGGACCTCTGACTCCGCCCCAGAGACACTCCTCGCTGGCCTGATGAAGCAGGGAGCTGTGCTGAACAAGCTCACATGGCGAGGAGCCGTGGGTAACCTCTAGTAGCCGCCCGAGGCCTCCAGCTGACAGGCGGAAGGCACCCAGGACCCAGTCCTCCAGCCACAGGGTAACGAATTCTGCCAACACCCCCTGGGACCCTGGAGCAGACTCCCTGCCACAGTTGAGCCTCTGGGTAAAAGTGCAGCCCAGCTGACACCCAGCTGGTGGCCTGGCGGGACGCTGAGCAGAGGACCCAGCTAGGCTGTGCCTGGACGCCGGATTCACAGAAATTGTGAGATGATGAGTGGGCAGAGCCTGGGGTAATCTGTTATGCAGCATCACTAACTAACACAGTGGAGGAGCAGGACCTGGAGAGAGGAGCTGGGCCCGGGGAGATGGAAGGAGATGTAGCCTGAGGTGACCGCCAGCACGCCCTCATTTTCCCCTACTATGGCATGTCAATCGGCCTTCCCCCCCTGAATGAATTAGCATGACTGTGAAAGTGGTGTCAACAGGAAACTAGGCTCCTGAAAAAGGAGTCACACCGCCTCCTCCTGACTCCAGCGGCTCTGACCAAGGTGAGCGCCCTGAGGAGACGCGGCTGTGGGTCCTGCTCTGAGAAGCCAGCCCCAGCCCGTGGAGCTGGGGGGCAGCAGCGCTGGGAGGGGCGCTGGGCCGCAGCCGGCGTGACCGGCGAGGTTGTGGCAGGGGAGGAGCCACGCTGCTGAATACAGGGCTTTGCCGATTCACCGTCCAAGTCCAAGAGCCATTTTGCAAGGATGTCTTTTATGACACATACCTGGAACCCGAACCCGGAAGTCCAGGACGTTCCTGCCTCATCCCAGGCCGTCCATCCCCCCACCACTTGCTGGACATGTGCTTGGCGGGTCTCCCTTGCACCCAGATGGGTCCCACGCCGGGCAGGGGGTCTCTGTCACCTGCAGAGGCCGATCCTGGTGGGACCGAGACTCCATTCTCTAGTTTCACCGTTCGCTCCTGCACCACAGGACATTTGCAAATGTCTGCCCCTGTCTCCTTGGTGCAGCCACGAGACTTTGGGAACACAGGAAACAAATCACTGCGATTCAACCTCTCTGACACCCGCCGTCACTCTGCCCTGCGTCCTCTGTATTTCCCTTTTGAAAACTTTGCCAAGATATAAATTCAGAAATCAAGCAACTCACCACTTAGTGTTCACCCATTCAATGGTTTTCTGGTGCGTTACCTTACTAATTTTTTAAAAATCGTGGTAAAAAATATATATGTGACATAACACTTGCCATTTTAACTATTTTTAAGTGTACAATTCAGTGGCATTAAGTGCATTCATGTTATGGTGCAACCATCAGCACAATCTAATTCCAGAACATTCCATCACCCCCAAAAGAAGCCCCATCCTCATCAGCAGTCACTTCCCCTCCTCTCCCCCCCAGCCCCTGACAACCAGGAGCCCCCTCCCTGTGTCTGGGGACTGGCCTGTTCTGGACATTTCACATCCATGGACTCACACACTGTGTGTCCTTCTGTGTCTGCTTCTCTCCCTGAGCGTCGCGCTCTCAGGGTCCGTCCACGTGGGAGCGGGTGTCAGGGCTGCTCTCCTGGTCACGGCCAAGCGATGCTCCGTGTGTGGAGGGACACGTGTGTGCCCGCTCAGCCACTGCTGGGCACTGCAGCTGTGCCCCCTTCTGGGTGCTGTGAATGGCGCTGCTGTGACGTCTCTGTACAAATGCCTGCCGGGGCGCCGGGGCTTGTAGACTCCACCTTCCCAGCTCAGCTTCTCAGCGAAGTCCCACGGTGGTCCCCATCCTGACTCTCTCCGGGGAAAGTGGCGATGGCCCACAAGGCTCTGTGGGGTCCTATCCCGTTGGGCGTGGCTGTGCAGCCTGGGAGACCACGTGATGGTTAATTGCATGTGTCAGTCTGACTGGGCCACGGGCTGCCCAGGTACGTATGTGGGCCAATGGTCTTCTGGATGCTCCTGGAAGGTGTTTCTGGATGAGACTGCTGTTAGGCTGGGGGCTTTGAATAAAACGGGATGCCTTCCAGGATGCTGGGGGAGGCTCACCCAGTCCCTTGAAGGTGGGAATAGAACAAAAACCTGGCCTCTCCTGAGCAAGAGGAAATTCTTTGCTGGAACTGTACCCCATAGCCTCCGTAACCAATTCCTTAGAACAACATTCTCTGTCTCTATATACGTCCAGCTGGCTCTGTTTCTCTGGAGAACCCTGACGAATACAGACTGCCCAGTGCTTTGCAGGCAGAGAGAAATGAGCTCAGGACTCTGGCCCCTCTGTCCACCAGCCCTGCGCCTTGCCTGAATCTCTGCTGCTGAGCGTCAGTTTGCCCACCTATAAAGTGGGGTTAAGGACCTGCTCCCCGGGGCTCCCACGAGAAATGAGACGAAGCAACCAGGCCTGGCACACAGTAGCACCTGATAAGCATCTACCGGGGTGCTGAGCGAGGTCAGCAGTGGGCCAGCCGGGTGCCTGGGAGTGGGGCCGGGGCCAGGCTGGAGGAGGCTGACGTCACTGTCACCGCCTGGAGCTCTGTTTCTCCCTGCCGGCAGGTGATGTGACGCCGGGACCTAATCCCACAGCACGCGGCCATGTGGCTGCCGCTCGAGCCCCTCCCCTGACACCTGCGCCTGGCTGGGGGTGGCTCTGTCGTGATCCTCCCCACGTGTGTGTCCCGCAGGACCAGGCACAGGTGAGCCCTGGTCTCCCCGTCAGGGAAACGCTCTGTGTACCCTGGCTTCCCTGCCGGGACGCCTGAGAGGCCCAAGAGCTGGCGACCACTGGGAACCGCCCCTGTTTCGATCATCATTTTGGTCACTGTCATTCCTGGCTGGGCTGGGGTGAGGACCGCAAGGCACCCGCCTCGGGCCCAGTATCTGACGGGTGCTGGAAACTCAGTCACGGCGATCACATATTTTCATGCGATAAAAATACATTTTTAGATGTCAAAATGAATACAGACTATCCATGATGAATCAAATACCAAGCTTCTCATGAGAGACAGGATCTGATAGGGCTGGGGTCAGGGCGAGACAATACCTTTTTTATTTGAATTTTTAATCTCCATCGTGGATTTTCTTGGCATTAATTTTGATTTTTAGGAAATACTGCTATGGTACGGCATGGCTAAATATAAAATAGATCAACAACAGGTTTCCACTGTGCAGCACAGGGAGCTACATCCAATATCCTGTAGTGACTTATGATGAAACAGAACATGAAAAGGAATGTATGTAGGTACATGGATGGCTGAAACAGTACCCTGTACACAAGAAATTGACACATTGTTAACTGACACATTGTAACTGCCTATACTTCAATAATAATTTAAAAAATTAAAAATAAAGATACTACATGGAGATGACTGAGTTTTCCAGTGCCCCTTAAATTCTGCACGGGGGGCGGGGGGGAGTGCCTAGCCCTCCTCGCCCTGGGCCGGGTCTGCCCCAGGACACTTGCAGGCTGCACAAATCAGAGGTGTGGCATCCTCAGGGGCCAGTGAGGCCCAAGGAGAGTGCAAGCTGGGGCAGGATGACCACTATAGCTAGTGACCACCCCTGGGTGGGCCTGGCCTGTGTCAGTGCCTACAGTCCCTGAGGAACTCTTGTCCCCATCTCACAAGTATGGGACGTGGAATGAACCCTCCAGATCACACCCTGGATGGTGGCAGGGGCCTGGGGCCCAGGGACTCAGTCGTGCCGCCACCCCCCCCCCAACCCCTAGCAACAGCTGCTGCCACTCAAAGGCCGTCGGGACTCAGGGAGTGAGAGCCCTGTGCCCGGAGGCATGCAAGTCAGAGCTGAGGGTGCTGGAGGGGAGCTGGAGAGTCTGACCCTGCTCGGGCGCAGCTGACTCTGGGGCTCTGAGCCACGTGGTTCGCAGAACAGGGTAGGAGCTGTGGACGAAAGCCCACCTCGCCCCGCCGGGGCCATGAGCAGGGGCTGGAGGGGGTGCTGGTCATCCCAGGGGCCGTGACGGGAAGCCCCACAGAAAGATTCTAGGGCGAGGGGAGCAGGCCCCTGAGATGTCTCGGAAGCACATGGTCCCTGAGCGGTGGGGAGGGAGCCCCAGGGACCTCCGGCTTCTCTCTGACCCAGGGTGCTGCACTCCCAGGGCCGCGGGCACTGGGTCCATCTCCAGGACCCCCTGGCTGCTTGGGGCACACAGAGCCCAGAGTGCTGTGGGTTCAACCGTGTCTGCCAAAAGATGCATTCAGGTCTTAACCCCTGACACCTGGGAAGTGGGCCTGGTTTGGAAATAAGGTCACTGAAGATGGACTTAGTTAAGATGACGTCGCAGTGGGGTCGGGGGTGTTCTTAAATCCCATGATGGTGTCCGCACGGGAAAAATAGATGGGCACACAGGGAGAGGCCGTGTGAGGACAGAGGGAGAGAGTGGACCGGTGTATCTGCAAGCCAAGGAATGCCAAGGGCTGCTGGGAATGACCAGATGCTGGAAGAGGCAGGAAGGACCCTCCCTGGGGCCTCCAGGGCCTGCCTCACCTTGTCTGCAGGCTTCTGGCCTCCACAGCCACGCAAGGCTGCGTGTCTGTGATTTTAAGCCCCAGTCTATGGTACTCGGCGATGGCGGCCCCAGGAAGCTACTATGGGGTGGGGTGGGGTCCCCCCTCGGCCTCCTGTGCCCTTGGGCCTCACGCCTGCTGTCCCTCCAGTCGCCTGCTGTCCCTCCAGTCGTGTGAAGCAGGCGGTCCCCGTTCCACCCGGCCTTAAGAGCCCCGCAGAGAGGAGGCAGCGAAGCCGCGGGTCCAGAGCTCAGCCCCGCAGCCCCAGCCCTCCCCTCCCCTCATCAGCGCGCCCACAAAGCGTTTGAGTCGCAGCCATGCAACGTCCGCCTCAGAGGAAGGCGCCCGATGCCCTCTCCGCCCCAGTGGGTGCGGGGTCAGTGGCAGCTCAACCACGCGCTCTTCGACGGCCAAGGGGGCCAAGGAGGAGGCCCGCTGGGAACACCTGGCCTGAAGATGAGAACGCGACATGCAGAACGCCGCCGGATGCGGGACGCCAATGCGGGACGGCGCGCGGGGAGGAGGGCGGGAGACGCCTGGAGCCAGAGTCGGACGGGCACCCCCCCCACCCCCCGCCCTCCTGGGAGGGGGGTGGGGGCGGGAGGGGTGCGCTCGGGCGCCGGGCCGGGCTCGGCCGCCTCGGGAGCCGCGGGGTGCGCTCCCCGCCGCGGGGAGATGAAAGCAGCCCGCCCCTACGTGTCGGGCAGACCGGGGGTTTGAACCCGGGCTTCCTGGCTCGGAGCCCGGAGTTCTCTTCACGGTGACAAACCCCCGCGTGTCACGTGTGCATGCAGTACTCTGGCTTGTTTGTTCCTCTTTGGGGAAAAAAAGAGATTCCAAGCTCATGAAGTAAGATAACAAGCTACATACCTTTTTCAGTTTTTCCAAGAAGCAGCACCGCTTTAACCTGTTTAGAAAGAGAGACAAAAATAAATCACGGTTCAATTTTTTTTATACTTAATTATCTTCAGCATTTTTTTGGAGAGATACTTGGCTGCCACCAAAAATGTGGCAATGGATTTGGAAACGACCGTGTCCTCCAGAGAAACTGGGGGTCTTCCAGAGAATTCCCTTTATGTTTTACAAGCAATCCATTCCGGAGAGACAACTGTATTTCTTTGGGTGGGGTAAGGGTGGGGAGTCAAGCTTTCTTCTGGAATTTGTATTATTCCACTTCGGGACCCAGGGACCCCAGGCCTTAAAATGGAACTGAGCCTTGACATGTAACACTTGGGGTTTTTCCACGTCTGGTTTTCTGCTTTGATGGAAGCCACGTGCCAGAGCAAAAAAGGGAGAGGCGGAAAATGTAATCTCAGGGCAAAGCCATTAACCTCGGGTGGAAGAGGTGACAGGCCTATGGGGGCAGGAGGGCAAGGGATCTGAGGCTGGCCGCCCTGGCCGTGATGGGCCCCAGGGTTGGGGGGCGGGGGGCGCTCTGCCATTTTCCAGGGGATGGGGCGCCCTGCTCCAAGTGGAGTCCTGGACTAAGCCAAACCTCTGATGATCGCCGCACGCAGCGCGAGGGCTAACCTGGGGTGTCAGGGCACCCCGAGACTGAACGCCAGCCTCCACCCTGCTCGCCACGCTGCACCCGCTGCCCTGGGGATGCACTGCCCGCCCAGGGAGGCACCCACCAAGGCCAGCAGCAACAGGCGAGCAGTAACCCCGACCCGTCCACACGGCCGGCACCTGCCTCCCGTTTGTGGAGGAGCAGGCTCCAGGCTCCAGAGGCCTGTCTTTTGCGGTGGGCTACACATTCGGCTTGGCCAGGCGGAGCCTCCGCCTGTGGTCCCAGGTGGGGCCCCCGCAGCTGCCGGGCCACGGACCGCACTCCAAATCCAGCAGTTAGACGACCCTTGAGTTGGAGGGAGGCCCGTCCTCGGGGCCCATCCTACTGGGGGCTTGCCCCGGGGAGGGCCGCAGAAGCCGTTGCTCCTGGCCTCACGCCCAGTGCAGGCCGGACTTCCTGAGCTGCGGGTCTGCCGGGGCGAGGCTGATTCCCTCTGGCTCCGGAGGTCCCCATGGTCTCCAAGAGCCAGCCCCTCTTCCTTTGCAAACATGAGCTCTTTCCACAAACCAGCGGGGGGTTTTTTCCACCTGCACAAAGGGACGTGATCTGCTGCCACTCCTGAGACCAGTCCAGAGACCAGGACTTCTCCCGTTGGCAGTGCTGACAGTGGTCACTGCCTGCGGGGGCCGTCCCGGGCACTGGGGGGGGTGGGGTGGAGCAGCATCCCTGGTCCCTACTCATGCGATGCCAGGAGCAGCCCTAGTTGTGACGACCACATATGTCCCCAGACACTGCCCAGTGTCCTCTGGGGGCAGAACCACCCCCAGGTGAGACCCCTGTCCTAAGGAAGTGCTGGGAGAGACACAGGCCCAGGAGTAAGGCACCCAGTGAGGAGAGAGCCCCTGCCCCAGCCCCATTTGGCCGGTGGACCCCAACTCCTATTGAAGACGCCCTGGGCCCCTGTGGCCTGGCGGGGAGACAGACCTCCCCAGGGCGGGGTGCCTGGGTGGGTGGGGGGCGTCTCACCATCAGCCCCTCCTCCCTGCGGGGGCGGGCCCCCGAGAGTGTGCTGAGCCCGCCTTGCGGGCGACAGCAGGCCTGCGTGGGAACCGGGACGGGGGTGTTATTTAGGGTCGGGCCTCCTTAGCTGCGGAGTCTGTATTTGGGAATTCACCTACTGGCTAGAATTTATTTGTCACCCCAAATTGATACTCGGGGGGGTGCAGTCATCTGGGGACACATGCAGAGCAGTGACACATCTGAGTCACCGACAAGCAGGTTCCCAGCTGCGGTGGAACAGGCGGCTCTCTGCCTTCTAAACCAGGGTCCTTTCCACCATTTAAGACCACTTTTGTTGTTGTTGTTGCTGCATTTTTTGCTTTTTGATGGGTGACTCTGTATCTGAGATGCCCCCCAAGTGCTGGCTGGTGTCCCAAGCCCAAGAAGGCCTTTTGGGGAGAAAGTACATGTGCTACATGAGCTTCGTTCAGGCGGGAGTCATAGCCCTGTGGGCTGTGAGCTCAGCATCAGTGAATCCACAACGTATGTCAACTAAGGTGTCTTTAAACAGAAATGCACATCCTGCGACGTGTTGATCGGTTGACAGAAATGCACCCAGAGGCTCACGGGAGCGTGACCCCGCGTATCCCCAGAAGCAGCGTGTACCATAATTTATATTGTCATTATTAGTATTATGTGTGTATATAGTTGTCCTCTATGGGGTGTTTCAGTTGTTCCAGATTCCTTCCCAGCTTTAAAATAATTGTACCACAAAAGTCTATGCACGTAAAACGGACATCCATGCACAGGAAACCGTGTATGCCTCTTTCCTTTTTTTCCCTGAAGACGACCTCCGTAGTGTAAACCCTGAATTTAAAGGTATAGAGGACTGGATCCAATATCCAGCTCAACCTTCAAAAAGACTGCAAGGAGCGGAGGGTGGAGCTCAGCGGTAGAGCACGTGCTTAGCATGCACGGGGTCCTGGGTTCCACCCCCGTCCCTCCATTAAGTAAGTAAATAAATAAGCCTGATTACCTGCCCCCGCCAAAAAAAGGCCAAAGCAGAAAGGCTGCAGCCCGGTCCCACTGGCGCCACTGAGGCACCCCCACCAGCCCTGGGAACCAAGCGTTGTGGTTCTTGGGTCCGACACCTGTTATGCAGAGATCATGCCTTTTAAAAGCGTGTACTTCCATGTCACCACCACCTGCGTCAAGACACAACATTTCCATGGCTCCAGAAGGCAGCCCTGGGCCCCCTCCTGGAGGGAGTCACTGTTCCGATGGAACTGTTTATTGTGATGGTCAGCATCATTTTCAGTGTCCTCATCAGCCCGACTTTCACTCCTGAAGACGGGAAAGAGGGGACAGGGTCTGACGACAGGACGAGATGTCTAGGTGAGAAGGAAGAACTGCCTAGAAAATTCTAGAAGGTTCTGGGGGAAGACAGCCAGCCTGCATCTGCTCAGAGGGGTGGAGAAGTCAGTCTTCCTGGCCCCAGGTGCAGGGAGGGGACTTTGTGCGAGCACCGGCCCTGGCTCGGGGCACTTGGCTGGACGTCTGCCCACTGGCTCTCTGAACCTGGAAGCCCTGTCTGTAACACAAGGACCCACAGCATCGCTCTGGGGGTCGTGGCGAGGCCCAGAGGAGGCCAACATGGTGGCTTAGTGGTGCCGCGGAAGTCACCCATCGATCTACAGCGACGGTGATAAAGATAACACGACGGATGTAACCTACAACACACAGGCACGCCTCGTTTCGCCGCGCTTTGCAGGTACCGAGGTGTTTTTGTTTTTTGTTTTTTTTTTTACAGATTGCAGGTTTGTCGCAACACGTTTTGCAAGGAATAAAGGGTGTGCTGCTGTGCACTGAACGCAGAACGTGGATCTGGGGACGGGGTTTCCTCCTGGTGGGGATTCGGTGGAGACTACCGAGAGGAGCACAGGGACTGAGAGCGCGACACGGCCTGGGGGTGGAGCAGCGTGGCCCGGAGGACGGAGCCTGCAGCGGTGAAGGGAGCGCCCTGCCGGCACAGTGCCTCTGACAGCCGCCCCGCTGCGGGGGTGGGAGGGGGACGCCCCGAGGGCAGGAGCCGTCGTTGGGTCGACAGGCTTCACTGCCGCCCGCGAGAACGCGCGGGGTCACCCCATCGGCACCTTCCAGACGGGGCTCCCCCTCCTCCCCAGCCAAAGCTGACTGGCTGGAGGCTCTGATGATGGCTAGTGTTTCTTAGCAGTAAAGTGGGTTTAAGTAAGGCACGTACTTTTTTAAGAAGATAATGCTACTGTTGCGCCCTCAACAGAGTACAGTCTAGTGCGAGCAGAAGTTTTACACTCCCTGGGAGACCGAGTGTCCATGTGACCCGCTTTACTGTGACACTCGCTTTAGTGCGGTGGCCTGGACCCAAGCCCGCAGCGTCCGTGAGGTCAGCCCGCACAGCTGCACGGAAGGGGCCCGGTGGGCAGAAGCGGGCGCTGCCTGGACTGGGGTCGCCTGGGGGTGGGTGGGGACATCATGTTTGTGATGGGTCAGAAGTTGAATTTCCCTTCTTTCTCCTGAGAAAGGGGTTATGACTGTTTTGCATACCCGGCTGGCAGGGGCCCTGCTGCTCTGAAGACACATGCTCATCCAGCGCTCACTTGTGAGACAGAGGGAGGAGAGTTCCAGAAGCCCTGGCTCCCTGACTCTGCCTGTTCATGAGCAATGTCCTGGGTAGGGGTCGTGTGTGTGTGTGTGTGTGTGTGTGTGTGCGTGTGTGTGTGATTGGGTGAGCGGGTCACTAGAGCAGGGGGCCTCTCCTGGGGCCACACCTGGGGACATCTGTGGCTGTCACACTGGGGTGGTCCTGGCATTGCGTGGGTGGGGCCAAGGACGCTGTTCCACACCCCACAGTGTCCGGGACACCCCCCAGAGGATGACAGTGTCAGCAGCGCGGGTGGGGGAGACCTGGCCCTGGTCCCTGCACGACAGTCAGTGTGACGAGCAGGGGCCGCCCTCTGCGCCCAGGGCTCCTGGCCTCCGGCTCCACCTCTGGGTGCCCTGGCCAGCGCTCTCCTCCTGCCGTTCTCAGCTCAGCTGCTCAACCACCCAGGGCCTCGTCCAGAAGGATTCAAAAATAGATCATCTGCTTCCCCCCCCCCCCCCACAGTCTCAGAAATGCCTGAGGCAGCCGCCTGGGCAGGGAGAGAAACCGGAAGTGCTTCTTTCTGAATTTCGGCAGCTCTTCTGGGCAGGCGGGAGGGGTAATCCCCTTCCTCGGGCAGTTCTCTTAGAAATCTCTCCGCGTCCTGCTTCTCAGAACGAAACCAGGCTCCCGGGCGAGCATTCATGCCCTCCGCCCACTCGGGGCTTTGCAGCAAAAATCCAACGGATTCGGAAGGTTCACATCAGAGCTGGGCCCCTGAGGTTCCGTGACACCCTAGAGCGGCTGCCACCGCCCTTCCTCGTGCCCTCAGCCAGTCCTTGGCCCAGCAGGGGGGCCCAACTTGGCACAGCTGCAGGGAGACACATCTACAGCTGACTTAAAAATGACAAATAAATATTATAAATATATATTTATATATATATATAGTCAAAAGCTAGCCTCACTTTCAGTATTTACAATATTGGGGCCTGGGTCACTCGGGGGAGGGGGCGTCCTGGACACTGGGCAGTGTTGGGGCAGCACCCCTGACCCCCACCCACTCGATGCCAGGAGCTCCCCTGTCCTGACAACCACAGATGTCCCCAGGCACGGCCCAGTGTCACCTGGGGGGTGCAGAGTCACCCGCACCCCCGTTCCACTGAGAACCCCTGCCCTAGAAGTACTGAGTTGCGTCTTTGATCCCTTCAGTGCATCTGAAGCAGGAATTTTTAATATAACTGTGTACTCTCAACTTACTTTTAAAAAAACATATTTGTATTGAGAAACAATGGACACGCAACCCTGTGTGAGCTTCCGGGGTTGATGTGTCAGCATGATACCTTTACTTATTGCAACGTGATCACCACCTGCATGACGGAACACTTCCACTGACCCTCCCACCCTCCCCGGCCCGAAGAGGATTTGCCTGCTGCCTTTGTAAGAAATCACTTTTGACTGGTGTCTTTATAAGAAAGCGTTGGGGGAGATTTGATACTGAGACCCTCAGGGAGAGGCCACGTGAAGACCAGGAGGAGACTGGGGTGACAGGGCCACGTGCCCAGGGTGCCGCTGCCCCCAGAAGCCTGAAGAGGCAGAAAGGGTCCCCCTCTGGAGCCTCTAGAGGGGGCGCCGGCTTGTGACACCTTGAATTTGGACTTCCAGACTGCAGAATGTGACAGAGTAAACTTCTGTTTTAAGCCATGCAGTTTGTGTTCCTTTGTAACAGCAGCCCCAGGAAAGTAAAAAGTAGAATAAAATAAAATAAGATTGTCCCCAGGCACATGTCCCTGCAGCTTTGACAGCTGACCTCACCTGAGTGAGAAGGGCCCCCTCCCACTTCGGAGGGGTGGGCCCTGGGCACTGGTGGGGACGCGGGAAAGGCACGCTCAGCCCCTGCATGGCGCCTGCACCTTGCAGGGCTGAGAAACCCGTGCCGTTTGCGTCGGGGAAAGGGTCTGTTGGTTCTCTGCATCTAGGACTAAATCCATGAGAACCACAGACTTTTGAGATTAGGAACCAGTTAGCTCGCAGTTCCCAAACCTTGGAACCCCCTGGGGGGGACGCCATGGCCCTCCCAGGAGAACTGAGGCCGCTGGCGTAGGTGTGACCCACTAGAGAGGTCCTGGGCGATTCCACTGGGCAACCAAGGGTGGGACCCCAAGTGAGGCCAGCCCGCAGCCCCAGGAAAGGGAGGCCCAGATGTTCCACGTGCTCAGTGCTCCTGGATGGTGGGGGGGAAGAACATGTCCCACTGTTTAGTGACGGCAGGAAACAGAAATAAAAGGTCAAGTTCCTGCCCTTGGGGACCTTTCTATGCAGTGGGAGGAGCGGGGAAAGGATGGTGCTTAAGATGGATAGACATCACAGTACATCACAGATGTACTGCATAATAAATACATTTTTTTTCTATAAAAGGCCAGATAGTAAATATTTCAGTTTGGTGGGTCGTATAGTTTCTCGGGCAAAGCCTCAACTCAGCAGCCACAGACAACACATAACAGATGAGTGGCGTGCCAATAAAACTTTATTTGCAACAACAGGCCGAGGGCCAGATTCAACCCCCTCTGCCTGGCTGTAGTTTGCAGAACCCGGAGCCAGGGAGATGAACCGCCTCTGACCTTAAGGAACCGCAGTTCCTCAAAAGGTTAAAATAGAATTACCACCTGCCCCTGTGATTGCACTCCTAGGTCTGCACCCAGGAGACATGCAAATACATGTCCACACAGAAAGGTATGCACTAATGTTTACAGCAGCACCGTCCACAATAGGCAAAACGTGGACATGAGCCAACTGTCCTTCCAACCAAGTGTGGTATAAATGTATGTATATATATATATATATATATGTAATGGAATATCACACAGCCACGAAAAGGCGAGCAGTGCTGACACCCACCACCATGTGGACAGACACTGAGAGCATGATGCTCAGGGAGAGGAGCAGACACAGAAGGACACACAGTGTGTGACTCCATGGATGTGAAACGTCCAGAACAGACCAGTCCACAGACACAGAGAGGGGGTTCCTGGTTGTCAGGGGCTGGGGAGGTGGAATAGGGTACAGGGTTATTTTGGGGGCTGTGAAAGCATTCTGGAAATTGATAGTGACGATAATGATGCAACCTTGTGAATGTACCAAAAGCACTGAATTGTATACTTTAAATGGGTGAATTTTATGGTATGTGAATTATAGCTCAATTTTTTTTAAAGGAGTTGGGGGGTAAGGTATAGCTCAAGTGGTAGAGTGTGTGCTTAGCAGGCACAAAGTCCTGGGTTCAATCCCCAGTATCTCTTCTAAAAATAAATAAACCTAATTACCTACCCCCTAAAATAAAATAATTAAATAATACAATAATAAATAAATAAATAAATAATTTTTAAAAAGGAGTTAACTACGAGAGGCTTCCTACAGTAGACAGCGTCGGTGCCCAGAGCTGGAGGGTGGGTAAACCCTGCGTGGAGGCCCCGCGGGAGGCCCTGACTGCCTGGTACCCAGAGTCCAGGCCAGGATGTGGGTGGTCAGAATGGAGTGGACAGGGGACCAGAGCCAGGCAGGTGTGGTAAAAAATGGACGTGCCTGCCGTGTGGAGAGTCTGGGCCTCTTCCTGGGGCTGAAGGAAGTTTCCAGGCCAGCAGGAATGTGTCCAGAGTGGAAAGGATGAAAGCAGGGCCTCACTATGATTTTTGAGGTCCCTCTCTGTAAAAAAAATACGAAACATACGCTATGACCACGTAAGTGTAAAGACGGACGCCCTCCAGTCTGGACCATTGTACTCAGGGTTTTCTTCTGATGTTAAAAGAAATGAAAGCTCTCCCACGGGCTTCATGGGTACGCGGCCCTGGGACCAGGTGGAGACCAGGAGGGGTTCAGCAGCCCAGATGAGAACCCTGAGAGGGGTGAGGATGGAGGCTGCGATGGGAATGGAAAGGAATTTAAGTGGTTGAGACGTGGGGAGGGATCGAGGATGACCTGAGGTTCAGGGGGCCCCCCCTGCATCCAAACCGAAGAGCAGGTGTAGGGGAGGGGAAGAGGTGGGGCCGAGACTGGGGAGCTGGTGAGGCCAACACCAGACACATCCTTTTTTCTGAGAAGTCACTGTAACCAGAGGAGCAAGCCCGGCCTGCAAGCAGACCTTGCCTTCTCCGTGACCCGGCACCCAGCCCAGCCGCCTCCGATGCTCGGAGTCCCGCTTTTGAGAGGGTGGCGGGGCCCCAGAGACACAGGCCCCTGGCCTCTGTGGAATGTGCTTGGTTTGTGAGCGATGCTTCCTGGTGACCCTCTGTGGTCTTTCCTGGTCCTCCTCCAGCCCAGGCCCCGTTGCCCTCGACCAGCAGGGCATCTGCTCCTCCACACTGACTGGGCTTGAGGACTTCTCTCCAAACTCTGAGCAGACACGGGGAGGAACCAAAGCTTATCTGAAAATAGGATTGTTGCAGGAGTAATTAGTCAAGGTGAGGTCATACTGGAGCTCGAGGAGGGGGCCCTAGTCCAACATGACTGGTGCCCTTGTAAAACGGGGACATTTGGACACAAACATGCACACAACGAGAAGGCCACGTGAAGACAGAGGCAGAGGTCGGGGAGGTGTGACAGGCCAAGGACTGCCGGCCACACCAGGAGTGGGGAGAGGGCACGGGACAGATCCTGCCTCGCAGCCTCAGAAGGACTGGCCCTTGCAACACCTGGATCTTGGGTTTCTGGTCTCCAGAGCTGGGAGGGGACACATTTCTGTTGTGCGGTGCTTTGTTACAGCCACCCTGGGGACTTGCACATACCCCGGGGTGTTGGCTTGGTCTGGCTCTGGGGGCGGGGGAAGGGTTGGCGACAAGGGAGCAGAATTTGGGCCCGGGCGACCCCTTGCCCCAGTGGCTTCCTCCCCTGAGTCCCTCCACCCCCCACCCCCTTGCTAAAGTCCTGGAGAGAGGTTATAAAGCAGGGCCGGCAAACGTCTCCTGCAAGGCTGTGGGCAGCCAGTCACGTTACTGCTGTGGCAGGAAAGCAGGAGACGCTATGCAAATGGGGGGCCCTGCCGGGTGCCAATAAAACGTCATCTACAAGACACGCTGTCTCCACGGGTCATGGTTTGTAACCTGTGGTCTGGAAGCTCCAGGACTGCAAGTTACGTGTGGCTGGTGATTCTGCCAGTGATGATTTTCCCCAAAACTCAAGTCGCCTTTTCCACCTGCAGGTTCCTTTCTCCTTTGGCATCTTCTGCTTTGTCTTGTTCACACGTCATGGAGGGCGGCTTCTGCGCAAGGACAGGGCCGGCTGGCCGCTCAACTGGGGATCCCACTGCCTGTCTTCCCCGGGGAGCCCACCCAGCCTGTCAGGGGGAGAGCCCGCGAGCCCAGTGTCTGTGCCCTGGACGGGGGTCCCAGTGTCCTCGGGGGACGTTGCTCAGATGTGCAGAGTGAACGGAAGGACTAGGGAGGCCAGCGTCCCCACAGCCTGCCTGGAAGCATCCTTCAGGATGCAGTGCAGGTACGGACAACGTGCTTACACACGTGGATGCACTCTCCCATCACACACACACACACACGTACACACCCCACATGCCCACACAAATACACATAACACACACACATATACACCCTGCTCATACACACACAAACACACCCACACCATTCAAATACATAAACACACAGAAATACACATACAAATACACACATACATACATATACACAAATACACACATATACACACCCCCACAGAATACATATACAAACACACATACACAAATACTTCCATAAACACACATACAAATACACACATATACATACATACACACAAATACACAGACATACAGAGATGCACAGACACACACGCCACACAGTACACACAGTACAGATAAACACACACACACAAATACACTCACACACCACACACACACACACAATCACGCACACAGAGGCAGCTCCGCACAGGGAGGAACCACGCGTGGACAGCCTGGAGGAGTCCGGGGACAGAAGTAAGGCTGACCGTCGAACGCACCGGGGCGACGAGGGCCGCAGGGCGGACGGCAGCCGTCCGAGGTCTGAGGGACAGGCACACCCGTCGCCGCGGACGCCCCGCCCAGGGCGCGGCGGGGGAGGAGCGGCGCCAGGTCCCCGCCCGCCCCGCGGGCCGGACCCGCTCTCCGTCCGCGTGGCTCCGCCCGGTGCGGCTTCCAATCGCGACGACTCCCGCCAGTCACCCGGCGTGGCCGCAGCGGGTCGGGACGGGAAGTCTGCGGCCGGGCCCTGGCAGCCCCGCACGGCCGGAGGCGCGCGCTCCCGCCCCTGCCGGGCGGCGGAGCACGACGCAGCCTGAAAGAGGAGGCGGGTCTCCACGTCCCGGTGTACAGCCCGCCGAGGGCATCAGTCAGGGTCAAAGGGAGTGAGCTCCCTTGACTGGATGGGGCCGGCGCGGGTCTCGGCCCCGGGCCCCACTCCACCAGCAGGTTACAGACTGTTGGGGAAGACGGGCAGGTTGGAGGGACGCGACCCGTTGACACGCACCTTGTCCGTGCCCCGCCCCCTCGCATCTGTGTGTCCCTGGCCACCCTGCTTCTCCGCTCTCTGCAGAGAACCATCTAAGTACGGAATTGATGCTCACCTACCAAAGAAGCTGGAAGATGCTGGAAAATACTGCATGAATGCGACAGGTCTCAGGGGTTGGGGGAGGCCAGCTGTTGAAAGAGGCGGAGGCCCCGAGTCCTGCAGCCTTGAGGAGCCGGGACACCCCAAGATGGGAGAGGCCTCGCCCTACCGCCAAGCCCAGGTCTCCCGGGAGCCCGGCACACCTGTGCTGGGTGGAGTCCAGCGACCACCCCCCCCCCACCAGCTTCTGCGGACTCCGCTGTGCTCCTCCGACCACCTCTCTGGGGGTCTCACTGCACCTGCGTGCATCCTGGCATCTGGCCCGAAGCTCAACCATGTGGCCACCATGGACAGTTGTCGGTGTGTGCCCAGCCGGAGCCCGAGGCGAGCTTTCTCCCCAGGAAAGCCCACTTTTTATTCAAATTTAATTTAAAAAATGTAATCCTGCAAAGGGATGTCCCAGAAGGGCAGGTGCACTGTGACACCTTTTATTTATAAATGGCGGTATAATACACTTAACATAAATTTCACCATCTTAACCATTTCTAAGTGCACAGCTCAGTGGAATTAAGCATTCACATTGCTGTGCAACCATCCCCCACCATCTCCAGAACTTTCTCATCTTCCCAAACTGAAGCTCTGTCCCCATGAAACACTCACTCCCCAGCCCCTCCCCCAGCCCCGGCCCCACCGTCTACTTCCTGTCTCTGTGGATCTGACTCCTCCAGGGACCTGTGAGTGGAATCAGACCAAATCTGCCCTTCTGTGTCTGGCTTATTTCACTAAACATCACGTCCTCAGGTCTCCATCCTTTTGAAGGCAGAATCATATTCCACTGTGTACATATATCACCTTTAGTTTATCCATTATCTGCTGACGGACGCTTGGGGTGCTTCCACCTTTCGGCTATTGTGAACCATGCTGCTGTGAACACGGGTGTGCACATACCTCTTCTGGTCCCTGATTTCAATACTTTTCCAGATCAGTCCCTGACCCACAAATGGAACTGCTGGATTGAGTGGTAATCCCAGGTTTCATTCTTTGAGGAACTGCCAGACTTCTCCACAGCAGCCGCCCCACTCACATTCCCATCCACAGTGCATGGGGGTTTCACTTTCTCCACACCAACACCTGTTCCGAGCCCCATTCTTCTCTGAGCCTCAGTTGCTTCATCTATTAAATGGGCTCCCGGCTCCTCCCACAGGTCTGCTGGGAGGCCCCATGAAAGGCTGTGTTTGTGTATCAGGCTTTGTTCTGCTCATGGGGGACAACGGCCGTCTCTGGGCTGTCAGAGAACCAGGGAAGAAATGCTGGTTGGGTTTTGTTTTGTGTGTGTGTGTGTGTGTGCACGCACGTGTGTGCATGTTTGTGTTTGTGTTTGTCTTGCCGTCCCTGGGGATTCATGTAGAAAACATCTGGGAGAGGAACAGCCTGGGAGGAGGCATGCTGCCCGCACACACGCACGCCTGCATGCACGCAGACACACAGATACAGGCCGCGTGCACGTGTGCTCCCAGAGCAGGGGTCATGGGGCTGATGGCCTCTGAGACTGAGTTTCTCACCCCACGGTGGGGCCGCCTCAGATGACATGCAGACGTGCAGCCCGGGCGGGCCGGGGAGGCCAGCCATAAAAACAAACACGCTGGGGCCGGCTCCAGCAGAGCACTCCGTCCGGGCCTGCACGTGGGGTGCTGGGAATCAGCACGGGGTGGGGTCTGCCCCTTCCTGCCGGGCCACCGTGGCTCCGGGACATGTGCAAAGCCTGAGAAGGACAGGGTCACCCTGTCCTGCTTGGGACGGGGGAGGGGCTAAAAGAAGCTGCTGGCAAGCCTCAGACATCTGGAAAATGGGGATCCTGGGTGCTCCATCTCTTCTGGACCTCCTGACTCTGCACAGTCCCCTGGGCCCTCCCTCAGTGCCCAGAGCTCTGGGAGTCCCCGTGTCTCCTCTGCAGGCTTGCAGGCTAGGGCACCGGCTCAGGGGATTTGATTTCTGTGCTGAGTAATGAATCACCACCACCTAGTATCTCAGGGTCTGGGGGATCAGGAGTCAGAGCACAGCTAAGCCGGGACTCAGCTCCAGGGCCCCGTGAGGCTATAATCTGGGTCGGGGCTGGGGCTGCAGTCACATCAGAACCTCGACTGGGGAAGGGTGCACCTCCGAGCTCCCTCAGGCTGCTGCTACAACTGGCCACCCCGTGGCTGCAGGACGGGGGTCCCCGCTTCTGGCTCTCAGCTCCCACAGGCTGCCCTCAGGTCCTGGCCACATCGGTCCCTCCGCGTACCCTCCCATAACGTGGCGACTGACTTCTTCAAGGCCAGCAAGGGAGGGTGTCCTGCAGAGCCTGCTGAACTGGAGTCTTGCAGGATATAACCCGCTCATGGTGTGGCCTCTGTGACCTCTGCCACATTGTCCTGGTCACAAGCAAATCACGGGTCTCACCCATGTTCAGGGAGGGGGGATTATGCAAGATGTGATGCCGGAAGGGGAGGGTGGGGATCATTGAAAAAAGTCTGCAATATGCCTGAGACCATCTCCCTGGGCCCCGGAGCTGAGCAGACAGAGAAAAGGTTCACGGGTGCCTGGGGCGGGTGCCCACGCGCACGCACATATGCACAGACATGTCTGTATGTGAAGGGAAGTACTGTCTGCGTGTTGCATGTGTGTATGCATATATTGCATGTTTATGCATACACGCTGTTACCACAGACACATTTTTACGACCGAATCTAAAGAGAAACGTAGAGCTGCCCCATGTAAACGGCATGGTGTTCACAAGCTGCATCACGACGCCACGGAGAGGTGAGGCGCTGAGGCCTGCTGAGGTTCCGCGGGACCCTCCCCAGCCCCAGCCCCAGCCCCTCGGAAAAGCCCGGCCGGGAACCGGGGCCCAGAGGGCGGCCCCAGGTGAGCTCAGCCCTACTTGACTTTATCAAGCTGCTCACAGTGTTCTAGTTGATTGCGTCTCTCCCAGAGTGGTAACCTCAACTCTTCGTGGGACAAGGCAGAATGTAAATACATCAGCACAGCCCTCGGGCCGGGCCCTTCTCTGTGGCGGGCTGGCCTGGACGAGGGGCCGGGGGTGTGGTGAAGTAGGATCCCTGCCCACACCGCCCCGCTTCATTAGCCAGCCCCTGTGTCCACAGTGTCAGGTGTTACAGGAATTCCAAGTCACACGGCTGGCAAATCGTGCAGCGGGGCCTGGAACCCGAGGCTCCGGCCTCCTGGGTCAGGAGTGCGGATCCCAGACTGACCCCCCCCCCCCCCCGTGGAAAACCACCAGCCCTGGCGGGGCGCCAGCACCACTTGTCTGCGAGGGGCCAGGAAACGGCTGGGAGGGACGGTTAAACGGAAAAACATCCCGAGGATGCAAATCGCTCCTCTCTCTGCCGGCTCTGGAGGGGCACTTACTCCCGGGGTCCTGCCCCTGTGCGGGCAGGTCCAGACACAGAGGCCCGGGGGGGCTGCCGGACGCACCTGACACGTGTTGTGCTGACACATGTTGTGTTAAGGAGAGCAGAGGAGGCCACTCCCGGCAGTGTGGCCACTGTCCTGGGCCACAGGTCACCCATCTGGCAAAGGGGCGGCGGCGGGCACCCAGAGCTCTGGCCGGTGACTCACCTGGAGCCCGCAGGGACCTGAGCCCCCGCCCTGGCTGTGGGGCTGGTTCTGGGAGTTGAGCTCCCAGGGAGAAGGGAAAGCGGGAAAGTCAGAGGGCGGCAGTGGGGAAGGCAGGCAGGGATGCAGCAGACCGCCTGGCAGGAGCCGGACAGCAGGGCTCAGGGGAACACTGGGGCACTCTTCGGCAAGTCTGGAAGCGTTTGTGGTGACAAGAGGGGAGACGGGCAGCTCCGCCTACCAGTCACCTCTTTGGGGACACTCAAGGGCGGGCCACCCATCTGAAGGACTCACAGGACCAATAGGGGAGGGTGAAGGATGCTTTTCCTAGTCACCAAACAAGCAAAGGACAGGCATAAGTCAGTTCCTCAGGAACTGTGTGTGCGAGTTTCCTGGGGCGGCCGTGACAAATACCACCCATTAGTGGCTTAAAAACCACACATGCAGATCCTCTGATGACTCTGGGGGTGAGAAGTCCTAAAACCCAGCGTGGGCAGGGCGGGTCCCTCCGGAGGCTCCAGGGAGAACCGGCTCCTGCCTCTTCCAGCTTCTAGAGGCGCCGCATCCCTGGCTTGCGGCCCGCCCTCCATCCTCACCGCCAGCAGCGCAGCATCCCCCGTCTCTCTCTGACTCTGACCCTCCCGCCTCCCTCTGATGAGGACCCTGTGATGACATGGGGCCCCCGGGGAATCCAGGGTCACCCCCATCCCAGGGGCCTTAACTTAATCTTGTCTGCAAATTCCCTCTGCCCGGTGAGGTGACATGTCCTGGGGTTCTGGTGATTAGGACATGTATGTCTTTGGGGACCATTATTAGAATTTAAAAAAAAAAGATTGCCTATGTTTAAAATCAAGCCCTTATAGTCACTGATGTGATCTGCAGGGAGGCTGGGTGGTGGTGACAGTCCTCTGGTCTCCGGGCAGCCCGCTGTCGCAGGCTGTGTGAACACCGGCCAGCCCTCGGCCCAGTGAGCCCTGGAGTCCATCACGACCTGCTCACTGAGCTGTGACGCTCCTGGCTCCTTAGCGCGTTCCTGGGTGGGGCCCTCATGAATGGGATCAGTGCCCTTATAAAGGGACCCCAGAGCGTGCGCTGACCCACCCGATACACGAGAACACAGTGAGAAGGCGGCCGAGCGTAAACCAGGCACCAGCTCTCACCAGACACGGGCTCTGCTGGGGCCTCGATCTTGGAGCCCCAGCCTCCAGGACCGCGAGGAACCAATGCTGCTGCGTATAAGCCCGCAGGCTCTGGTGTTGTGTCACAGCGGCCTGAAGGGACCAGGACACTTGGAAATAGGGTCACCGCAGGTGTGATTAGTTAAGATGAAGTCACACTGGGGGCCGGTGGGCCTAGTCCAACATGAATGGTGTCCCATCAAAGAGCACGTTTGGGCACAGACTTGCACACAGGCAGAGGCTGGCTGACGACGGAGGCAGGGGTGGGGTGATGCCACGGACGGCCACCACCCCCAGAAGCTGGGAGAGCCTGGAACAGACCCTCCCTCAGGAGCCAGCCCTGACCTCGGACGCCCAGCCCCTTATAAATCAGGGGACAAATCACTGCTGTTAAAGCCGCCTGGTTTCCAGTGCTGTCTTCGGTGGCCCCAGGCAGCTCAGCGAGCACCACCTTCAGAGCTGGCGAGGACCACGCGGCAGGAGAGAGAACGCGACTCCCACTCTATAAATGAGGACTCTAAAGCAGAGAGGTTTCCAGCTCACTCATTTCCACAGCGCTCCAGCTGCGGGTGGGGGAACCCACCTTCTGTCAGATCCCCCACTCCACCCCAAGCCCATCCACCAGCCTGCTGATGGCCTTCGGTCTGCCTTTCTTTTATAGACTCAGCTGGACCACCTCCACTTCCAGGAAGCCTTCCTGGCCTTGCTCTGCCCTGAGCATGCTGCCTTAGCGCCTTTCCCTCCCTGGCCACTCTGCTAGGCTGTATCAGGACTTTGAGCAATCTTTGTATCCCCAGCGCCGGGCCCGGAGTCGACTCAGTAAATGTTTGATGAACTAGGAAGGGAGTGGTGAGGCGGGGGGACGTGCATGGGCAGATGACTGTACCCCTGCCCTGCTGCCAGTCCTCCACCTGGGACATCTGCCTGTCTGTGCAGGAGAGCCCTTGCCGGCCCAGACACCCCCCACCTGCCCAGCTCTCAGGGCCCATCTTTCTTCTCCCCTCTTCACCCTCACAACAGGCGTGAGGCCGACTCCACCGGAACCTTGTAGGACCATCTCCGTGGTTCCCCATGTCAGAAGCACTTTCTGGAGCGATCCCAGCGGACAAGTCATTCATTGGTGGTTTGGCCCCTCCCCACCCCCAAAAGAGCTTTTCTTAAGGACATAAAGTCCACAATAACAAGACTACAGGAAAAAACAACACCAAAAAAGGACCGTCTAGGTGAAGAATGATGGGGAGGGGGCAACCTGGACGCCAGGCGGCAATTCCCTCACTTGCAAATCGCCCAGGAGGGCTCCCAGGAGGGGTCCTTGGAGTTCCCAAGCCACAGGGGGGTGAGAATGGGCCTCTGCTCAGCCCTGGCTACCGGCAAGGCCGCACCTGCAGCGGAGTCCCCGGGCAGTCTGGCAGCACCGCGGCTTTGTGCCGGCCCTGCAGGGACAGGGTTTCCTGCTCCGTGTTCCTGGGACTCCGGTCCTTCTCATTCAGGGTGGAGACCATGAGACAAGCCCCCCACCCCCAAGTGCCCAGCGGGGTCCCACTCACTCCTCCTCACTCAACAGATGTTGGATCAGAGGAACACAGCCCTGCTCACGGCCAGTGCAGCTCTGTGCAGTAAGACCTGAAGGTTTTCACACTACACTGTGTAGCTGTCGGCTCAGCGTGTGCTGGGGGAGGGGAGTGTTTAGGAGAGCTGGGAAAGCATGTGCGGGAACAGTTGGCGGAGGCCCGGCGAGGGGCCTGTGCCCTGCCGGGTGCCTGATGCCTGTTCCCACGACACGCAGCACACACCACCAGCTCGACCTGTGAGACCTGGGCTGGAGCTCCGGCTGGAGTTGGGACTTGGCGCACAGGACTCCTCGTTCACCACAACAAAATAAAACGGCAAAAGGGGAAATACTCTGTCATAGGTACAGGGAACAAAGCGTTACAGTCCTTAATGTATAAAGACCTCCAAGAAACCAGTAAGAGAGGAACAGACCGGATCCCGGGCAGGATGGACAACGGTCAAAGCTGAGCAGCTGGCAAAACTGGTGAGATTCGATCAGTTCTGCGCTCTGGGCAGTAGTGCTGCGGGGATGTTCACTGCCTTCTCAGCTCTGATCGGTGTCCTGTGGTTATGGAAGATGTCGACCAGGTTGAAACCGGGAACTCTCTGTACTGCGTCCGCACTTCTTCTGTAAGTCTCAAATTATCTCAAACCCTTCAAAACGTACTGTTAACAACGGACGCAAACAATCTGCAAAAAGCATTACCATTATAACGACCATCGCAAAACCTTTAAAATTCTCGCAATCAAAACACTGTGGATAATACAATGAGATGTAACTTTTGGCCTTTGATCCAAGGAGACCCACGAGCCATGGCACCTGGATGCTGGAGGGGTCTGGGACGGGGGACAGCTGTCAAATACCACATGCGGCAGGTGACAGAATTTGGATTCAGACTGTGGCTTAGATAAGACTGCGTCCACGCGAAGTTTCCAGATTTGGATAACAGTCCTGCGGCTGCACAGGAGAGTGTCCTTATTCTTAGCAAACACCCACGGAGGTATTTAGGGGTTGAGGGGCACGATGCGGCCAACTTAATTCCAAGTGGCTCAGAAAGACCCATCTGTGCAGGGACAGCACACGACCGTGCGTGCCGCAGTATGTGTCCCGTAGCTACGAGTCCGGGCGTGTGCCTACGTGCACACGCGCCCCCTCCTACATACGGTGTGTGCGTGCACACGTCTACACAGAGAGAGAATAATAAAGCAAGTGGAGCAGGTGTGCACAGTCGATGAACCCGGGCACCAGGGGTTTAAGGAGTCCCTTGTCCTAGTCTTGCAGCTTTTTGGTAAGCTTCAAACTGTACTGGAAACAACCGAAATTTAAATTTCATTCAGGGTGTGTTCACATGCGTAAAATTCACCCTCTTCAAGTGCACAAGTCAGTGATTTTCAGTATCTCTTCTTCTTTAAACCTCTGTGTGTTTTTTGGAGAAAAAAAAAACCCTGTAAACAATGAGCATGCATCATTTTCATAAACGGGGGGAGAAAAACTGCTTGGAAATACCCGCCCTTTCGCCCCTTTACAAAGCGGACCCTGAGCCAGGCCAGGCGTGCCGGGATGTCCTGCGCCGGCTGTGTTGGGGCGGCCGCGTCCCACTGTCCAGGGCAGCTGGCGCGTCCCGGCGGGCCCCCCACCTGCTCAGCAGACCCAGGAATTCAGGGCGAGGGCGGCACGGGGAGGCGCCCGGGGCGGCATGTCTGGCCGGGAAGCTGGGAGCCGGGCGCAGGGTCCTTGAGCTGAATGGAGCTCAGGGCAGGAGGGAAGGACACACTCAGGCCCTGGAGACAGGCCGGCCTGGGGCTTGGACGTCGCCTGCCAAGCGCCCTTGGTCTTTGCCAAGATTCGATTCCCTCAGATGAAGAGAGGACAGGTTCCCCACCCTCTCCAGTGGGAACTCAGAATAAATATTACAAGTGGATCTAAATGAACACGACCTCAAGTCATCACCACGCGGCTGGGGGGGAGGCGGACCCCACCTCACCAGGGACAGCGGTCGTCCACAGCGGTGAGTCACACAGCCGGCGGCGAGAAGGCCCTTCACCTCCGAGGTCTCTCTGCCCAAACCCATCGCCCCAGCCAAGCTGTAAGAAAGACACCAGACAGCCCCCCAAGAGAGGGACTTTCTACAAAGTTCCTGGTTAGTCCTTCCCAAAACTGTCCAGATCATCAAAAACAAGGGAAGTCCGAGAAACTCCCCACCCCGAGGAGCCTGAGGACACGTGACTACTAAACGTCATCATGTGAGTCCTGGGACAGACAGGGGACACCGAGGGAAGGATCGACGGGCTTGGAATACAGAGTGGGGCCCCGCTAAGTCCGGAGCACCGATGGCCCAGTGGCATCTGGAGCCAGTGCGAGGGGGATGGGGCGGGGCAGACGGGAACTCTTGGTACATCTGAAACTATCCAAAAAGAGAAAGTTCACTTAAAAGACAATTGCGGCCGGCCAAGTGCTCCCTCGGGTCCACGACCCCAGTGGCATTTCCCGTGACAAGGTCTGGCGGCCAGGGCACGTTCAGTGACACCGTCTTGGGAGGCTGGGTCGCCGCATGTGCTACTGGCGAGGGGTGAAGTGGGGACCGCTGGGTCTTTGCCGAGGGTCCTTCCTCTCTGCAGGTCATCTTTGGGTAAACGTCCTGTGTCCCGACAACATTCTCCCCATTCTCTCACCTGTGTGGGGTTGAATCCTGTTCCCCAAAAGACACCCTCAAGTCCCGACCCCCCCAAACCTGTGAACTCAACTTTATTTGGAAACAGTGTCGTTGCAGATGTGATCATGTTAACAAGAGGTCATGGCACTGGTGTCCTGATGAGAGAGGGAAACCGGGACGCGGAGAAACACGGGGAGAGGCCACAACGGAGGCTGAGACTGGAGGAAAGTGGCCACAAGCCCAGGGACCTGAGGATTGCTGGGGAGCCCAGAAGCTGGGAGGGGCAGGAGGGACCCTCCCCCGGAGCCTCCAGAGGGAGCGCGGCCCGGCCACACCTTGCTTTCTACTTCTGGCTTCCAGAACGGAGAGAGAAGAAATCTCTGGGAAAGCTGCCTGCGTGCGGAACCGCTATGTGGTCCAGGAGCTCACGCGGCAGGTGCTGGAATCCAAGACTTCCTTCCTTCTGCGTTTGACACAGAAGAGCATCTTCCGCCCTCTCCTTTTATGAGGGGAGTAAAAAATCCGGAAGGTGGGACATCCTGCAAGACTCTGGGGCTCTAGAAAAGGGGTTGCTTTCGTGAGAAAGGGACACCAAAAGTAGAGACTATTCCTTGACGGACAGAAGCCAAGGCGGCCTCTGGGCACAGCATGGGACCCGGACGGGGCTCTGGAGCCCGGAGAACAGCAACCCAGCTCTGAAAACACACTCAAGGGGAGGCATGGGAAATTCTGAATTTGGACTGCATATTCGGGTGCTGGTTTTGTGAGGATGTGTGGGGACGGCACAGCAGGTGTACACAGAGAGGCGTGGGGTCATTGCACGTGATGCCTGCAGATCACTTCCAAATGTTCACTGCAAAAAGAGTGTGCAGATGGATAAGCAGACGGGTGCCAGGTGGAGAACACACTGACTGAGGACAGCATCGGGAGACAGGTTTTGGATGTATCCCAAAGGGAAGAGAGAGAGGGGTGACGGGTCAGGCAGTAGACAGATAAGACGCAGACAGGTGACAACAGATGACAGGCGGGTGTGGATAAGCAGACGGTAGATAAAGTAAACAGGAGAGACTGCTGGTAGGTGAAACAGGCACAGGTCCCTGCCCCTCTGCACGTGACACGAACACGCCACACAAACGCACAGGCTCCTCCAGGCACTTCCTAGAGCCTCCCCAAATCTAAGGTGGCCGAGACATTCCACCCGAGCCCCCTCCCTGCCCCCCAGCCCCCGCCTCTCTGTCCACAGCAGGCCGGCGCTGCCCCGCAGCATCTGCAGGTTGTCCAGAGCTGCCCTCACCTCTGGTCCAGCTGTTCTGTGTCCTCCCTGCGCACGGCCGTCCTGCTGGGCCCTGAGCCTGACCCCATAAACCTCTGGTGTATTTCTGGCTCCCTCCCCCTTGGCACTGCGGGCACTCGGGGTGGGTCATCCTCCGTGGGAGGCCATCCCAGGACTGTGGGGTGTGGAGCAGCCTCCCTGGCCCCCACCTCCTCGATGCCAGGAGCCCCCTTAGTCGTGACAACCAGAGCTGTCTCAGACACTGCCCAGTGAGACCAGCACTGGGTTTGGGGTCTCACTGCCGCTGACCTGCAGACCCAGGAAAAGATGGGGAGGTGCTGCCATCAGACCCTCCCTGGGCTTCTGGATCTGGAAACACTGCTTGGACCAAACCCTTTCCTGATGGGATCCAGGTCTCTCTTGCCCCCTAGACCTCACCTGAGCCCCTGTGCTCCTCCCTCTCCCTGGGGAGGTCTCTGACAGCTGACGGGCTGCCCAGGTCCCCGGCAGATGGATGGATGGATGCTCCCCGGGCAGCCGTCTCTGTGATGAGAATCCCAGCCACACAGAGTGAGGGGTGGGGCCCGGGGAGCTGTCAGATCTAGCACCTGGGCCTGGGAACACCAGGGGCTCAGGGTCGTTATGACAACAGGGAGCCCGGCCAAGCGGGAATGGGGCTCGCAGGCACCATGTCACGCCGCCACCGCTGACCAGCCTGGGGCTGAGGGGAGAGCCTGCCCTGGAGGGAGGGGGGCGCAGCTGGGCTGCTGACTCACCGTGGGGCTTTTCACAAAAGGTTGTTAACCTGAGGCAGCATCTTGCCAATCACTGTAGCACAAAAGGAACAAGATGCTGTCATCCTCTGGGAGCTCACAGGAGCGTCTGATCATCCATCACTCGTGAAACGGGATTCAGAGATACCAGAAAAGTCTGGGAGTGGTCCCCGGGGCAGTGGGGGTGGGGGGGTTCATCTTAGCCAGGGTCTCCCCTTGGCCCTGCCTGTGCGTCACTCTCTGGGGGGGGGGCGTCCTGGGCACTGCAGGGTGTGGAGCATCCCGGGCCCCAGCCACTGGATGCCAGAAGCCCCCTAGTTGTGATGACCACGGATGTCCCCAGATGTGGCCCAGTGTCCCCTGGGGGGGCGCAGAGTCATGCCGGGTGACACCCCCAGCACGACCACCACACGCACCCTGAATTGGGTCATTGTGGGTCAGAGGGACGGGAAGACAGGCTTGAGCTGGACTCTGTGCTCCGTAGAAAACAAGGTCACGGAGAGGCGATGAGTCAGAGAAAGCGCCCGGGGGCCTGGGGGGGAGGGCTGGCAATCTGCTGACGGCTCCGGCTCCGGCTGCCTCCTCTCTGGGGAGCTGCTCGCTGCGCGTTCCTTCCCAGAAAGCTCAGAGGTGCAGATCCGCCCCCAGATTAGCGCAGTCCCTCACTGCAGGGTTACGTGGAATGGAAGCTGGGTGGGGGCTGCCTCTCCTTCCTGGTGCCCTGGCACTGCTCACGGGGTTAAGCCTTGCGGCAGCTCTCCACTCAGCAGACACTCACCCAGGGCCCCCTCTCTCCTGCAACTTCACCCTGTTTCCTGAGCGTACATTTAGGAAGGAAGAACTGCCCAGGCCACGCCCCCATCTGGGGTCCCCCACCTGGCAGAGGAGGGGGCGGGGAGCCATGCTGGTGCCCAGGACCTTGGGGCCAGCAGAGGGGGCGGGGCGAGGGGGCGAGGGGGCGAGGGCCCCGCGAGGGCCCGGCGAGGTCCGGAGGGCGGTGTTCTTGAGCAAGAGACAAACGTGCCAGGGGTACTCAGAAGCTGTTCCTTGTAGGCTGGAGCAGAAGTCTGCAAACGTGGGAAGAGCGGGCCACAGGGACCCCAGAGCTGCTGGCTCGGAACTGGGATCTTAATGTGAACACACGGCTTCTCCAGCAGGCTGGGCGCGGGGGAGAGGTGACGGAAATTTCTGTGCACGCACGGATTCTTAGGCAGATGGCAGATGGATGGATGGGTAGATAGACAGGTAGGCAGACAGACAGATTTAGCTGAAAACAGTCAGACGCATACGCACAAACCTCTCCGTCGGTGCGCACGCATGCGCATGTAGCTTCTGGCTCTGCCCCGGGAGAAGGCCTAGAAGCTAGGACGCCCCAGTGGCAACCAGCACACAAGAAAGCTGAGCCCATCCCCAGACGGACTGCCAGTCCCTGGAGATGTCCTCCATCTCGCACCTTTGGGCCCTCAAGAAATGTCTGCCGCTGTGGAAGGCAGACCTGGCAGACCCCTGACACCCAGGTAACTGCCCTGAACACGCGCCAAGACCTTGAACTTCCAGACCCTGGTCTCGCTGCTTATTCACCAACTTCCTGCAAAAGCGAAGACTCCGGTGATTCTCATCAAAACACTCCTTCCCAGACTCAGCCAGGGGTCAGCAAAGCACCGCCTGAAGCCTCAGCCCAGCCCGCTGCTTACTTTTGTAAACAAAGTTTTATTGGAACACGGCCCCACCACGTTCATTTATAGGTAGCTTCTGGAGACTACAGGGCAAAGCTGAACAGCTGCAAGAGACCTCCTCGTCTCCAAAGCCAACAATATTTGCTCCTGATCCTTTCTCGGAAAAAGTCTGCCGACCTCTGGATGAAGCTGAGTTGAGGGTGGCTGGCAGCCCTCGACACTGAGAACGTCATCATTCCTCATCTGCTGAAAGGCTGCTGACATGCTTCCTGTTCCGTTTTTGCAAAGGGGCTGCCAAGCTCCTTGCTGCCCCTGGGCCTTTGCACATGCCACTTCCTGAAGCCTTCCCTGTATCTCCCTCCTCTCACAATGCTGGCCCCTGCCACCCTTCTGATCTCAGCCTCAGAGCCACTTTACTGGAGAGGTCTCCTCAACCCACCCCACTCCATCCCATTTTTTTTAAAAACAAGAGAAGACCAGGGGCAGAATGAGGATGCCCACTTCCGCCACAT
Organism: Camelus ferus; assembly: GCF_009834535.1. NCBI lineage: Eukaryota > Metazoa > Chordata > Mammalia > Artiodactyla > Camelidae > Camelus > Camelus ferus. The sequence continues at coordinate 25,683,198 of NC_045717.1, read as the reverse complement.
CTACTCAACATTGTACTAGAAGAACCAGCCCAGGCAGCTGGGCGAAGAAAGGAAATAAAAGGCATCCGACTGGAGAGGAAGGAGGAAAACCATGTTTCTCCATGCGGATGGCACGACACGGGTACATGCTGCCCGCCGCAGACCTGGTTCTGGAGCCACGAGTCCCTCCTGAGCATGCGGGGCAGGCGGGGGCTGGTGGCAGTGACGGGGTGTCCCATTGAACTGCATGCATCTGGCCTTTATGACCTCATCCACTCCCTTGGGACAACCAGAAGGGCATCAGATTAGAAGGTTCCACTGAGATGAGGCCATGACGGGCTCCCTGCAGGGGGACAGGTAGTAAACAGGCCTCCTAAAACACGTCATGAGGTTTTTTGTTTTTGTTTTTAAAGCCCAGCAGAGTGGGTCAAAGGGCCTCTTCCTTGGCCGGGAGCAGCGCGGGGACAGAGGGCAGCTGGAGTCAGACGCCAGTCCTGTGGGAACATCAGGGGCCGTATTTCTCCTCCACCCTCCCCTGACCTCTGTTTCCAGCTGTCGGCTGACGTAGCCACCCTCAGCGGCTCTGTGGGAACCCCAGACTCAGGGTGACCACCTCGCCAGGCTGAGCACCCTAAGTGCTGCGCCCCAGGCACCCTTCAGCCCCGGCGAGCCAGGACGGCGCAGATGCTGGTCAGCCCACGACCTCCTCCAGCTGGCCCCCTTTCCCTCCAGGCTCCCCCGGGGGGGCTGCCCGGCACCAGTGTCCTCCCGTTGCTTAGGTAGGGACCCCATGCTGTCGCCGGGCCCGTCCCCTGGCCAGGTCTGCTCAAATCTCCCACCTGCCTCATTCCCACCCCGATGGCCTGATGGCGGTCCCCTCCTCCCACGTGCATCCAGGCTATGGGAACTGGGAGGATAATAAAACAGAGGTCTGGTGCCCCTGGGCCCCAGGCACGGAGGCTTGTACAGTGTTTACGATCATCTAAAACTTCACCATGGGGCGGGACTAGCTCAGTGGTAGAGCGTGTGCTTAGCATGCCCGAGGTCCTGGGTTCGATCCCTGGTGCCCCCACTAAATAAATAAATAAATAAATAAATAAATAAACCTACTTACCTTCCTCCCCAAAAAAAGGAATTTGAAAAAATCTTTAAAAATAGGTAAAACACCGTACACACACCTCAACATGGATGAACCCCAAAGCACGCTGAGTTTGAGAAGCCAGACACAAAAGACCACACGGCGTGTGATGCCATTTACGTGGCGTGTCCAGAAGGCAAACCCACAGGCACAGAGGTGGGCTGCTGGGCACCAGGGCCCGGAGGGCGGTGTGGGGTGACTGACGAGGGGGCGGGCTCCTCTTTGGAGGTGCTGACGTGTGCTGGAAGTAGGTGGTGGTGATGGCTGTAAAGTCCGTAGATACACTGAACCCTGTTGCACTGTGTACTCAAAATGGTGATGTTTACAGTGTATAAAGGAGTCCTGTGGGGAAAAGAGCAGGTGAAGGAGGACAGGAGGGCGGTTTTCAGCTTTACTCCTTCAGCACATGACCATTTTCAAATAGTTTACAGATGAGGAAACCAAGGCTTAGGAATGCTAGAATTATGTGAACTATATATCTAAAACTGTCATTCGCTGTCTCTTCATCCACCCACCCACCCATCCACCCATCCATCCACCCATCCATAAACACACACTCAAAATGGTAGAATTGCAACTAGAATTCAGGACTTGCAAACCATGGTCCAATATCATTCTTAGCCTTTAAGAATGCCAATAGCTATTTTATTTTTGAAAGTTGAACATGATTCTTATCAGTACGTTGTTCCCTGGACTCTTGATGCTCTTGGTAACCGAGCAACGCTGCCATCTCTCAGAGGACAAGGCAGAACACTGTCCCTGCAGCATGTTCCACTCACAAACAAGCGCTCCACGCTCGGAGGCTGTGTGAACCGATGATGCTGAGGGTGAAAATAATCACCCCTCCTCGACACCTCTTATGAGATTTGTAAGAAACACTCCTACGCGCCCGCATTGCCTGCCACCATACTACCCCATCTCCACTCTGCCCTGCCTTCTCTCCTGTAAGATGCCAGTGACACACACACGCTCCACAGACCCCGCGGGCCGCCCAGGAGCGAGGGCCTGCTGTCTACCACCGTGTCTCCAAGGACCAACCCGGCCCGCACAGCTTCAGGGTAAACCTTGCTCTCCTGAAGCCCAGGTTGAACAGCAGTGGTAGCATTTAAGAGGAAAAACATGATCTGGGCTGCTTCTTTATGCCCTTCTAGATTTCTCAGTATGTTGTTGCTTTTGTCATTTGAAAAAAAAATAGTTAATTGTTTTCTTTAAAGGGAGATATTATGGGGGACCAAGCATGTGGCCTGGAGTTCCTCTCTCTCCCAACTCCCTGCCAAGGCTATTCAACTAAAGAACCGACGTAGAGGAAAAGTTTTTCCCAGAGCTGATGACTAAAGGAAACTCTCTTCCACACATTGGGAGCTTCAGTATGGGTGAGAGCTGTAAATCCAATAAAGAGACAGATAATAACTGGAAAAATTACTTACAGCATATGTAATAGACAAAGTATTGGTACCTGGCATATGTAAAGAGCACCTACAAATCAACAAGAAGAAAACCTCAGGAAAAACAAAGGTACTTAATGAAGAGATAAAACAGAAGAAAGGACAGAAAGAAGGATGGGAAAAGGTGATCAGTCTCTTTAATGACCAAATAAATGAAGGTTAAAACATCAAAGAGAAGTCATTTTTCACACAACTTGACTGGCAAAACTTTTGCATTTAGTTATTAAGCACTGTGATGAGGCTGTGGGGGGACTGGTGCCGTTGAAGGGAGTTTAGCTTGGTAGAAGTTTCATGGAAGGTCATCCGTCAATGACTAGCTCAATTTTAAACACAAATATCCTTGGACATTACACTTCTGCTTCTGAGAATTTATCTCCAGAAACATTCAGGCAAGTGCACAGTTATGTGTACAAGGATGGTTCTGCTGCAGCGCTGCTCGTGTACAGGGAAAACTGCAAACATCAATAGCACGTTTTTTTAAATTGAAGTATAGTTGATGTATCATGCGGTGTTAGTCTCAGGTGAACAGCAAAGTGATTGGGCCATATATATATGGATATTGAGGGTTTTATGTATATATATCTTATATATCCATATATCTTTTTTCTATACCCATATATGTATTCTTTCTTTTTCATATACTTTTCCATCACTAGGTTATTACGAGATATTGAATGTAGTTCCCTGTGCTGTACAGCAGGTCCTTGTTGCTCAACAGAGTATTCTTCCAATCATTCTGGTGTATCTCCACATAGGAAAGTCATAATTAAAAAGAATAGAGGGCAGGGGTGTTGAACAGGTGGAGCCAGAGGACTTAGAGCAGTGACACTACTCCGTGTGCTACTGTCACGGTGGATACATGCTACTGTACATTTGTCCAGGCCCCCAGAATGTACACCCCCAAGAGTGAACCCTACGGGGGAGGGTGTAGCCCAGTGCTAGACCACATGCCTAGTGTGCGCGAGGTCCTGGGTTCAATCCCCAGTACCGTCATCGAAAAAAAATAAAGTAAGTAAACCTAATTACCTCTCCCCTGTAAAAACAAAAACAAAAACAAAATTAAACAAAAAAAAGAGCCCTAATGTCACCTGCGGGCTGTGGGTGACAGAGACGTGTCAGTGCAGGGTCACCGACTGTGGCAGATGTGGCGCTCCAGTGAGGGACGGTGAGCGCGAGGGGGGCTGTGCGGAGAGGGCACATGGGAGATCTCTGTACCCTCCCCTCAATTTTGCTATGAGTCGGCGAGTGTCCTAAATCCACTGAAAACAAAATAGAGCGTACTTATCGTCCTGACAAAGGGTGGCAGTCAAAGCACGCTGGTAAGCTTTCATTAAAGGCGGAAAAGTACAGGTGTCCTGCTTCTGCTCTGTTCTGAAGCCGACCTCTCTCCGTCTCGGGACCTGTGTCCAGCAGCGGGCGGACTGCATTGCTCCCGCTCCCGCCATGAAGCCCACGCGCCACTGGACTACGGGCAACGAATACCCTGGGCTCCGGAAAAGGGAAGGGGCCCAGCAGAGACTCGGGTGCGAGGGGCTGCAGACCTGGGCGCTGGGGGCGCCGGTGCTGGGCTCGGCCCCCACGGCCTGGGCACTGCTACTGTGTTTTCAGTCGCTCTCTCTTTTTAATTTCTACTTCAAAATTGTGAAGACAGCACAGGATTTCCACACGCGCCACGCCCAGTTTCCCCTCCAGTGTGATTCCTGCCATTAGCACGGTAGGTCTGTCTTAATGCATGAACCAATATTGATACATTAGTATTAACCGAAATCCAAGTGTATTCAGATTTCCTTAGATTTCCCCCATGTCCCTTCTCTGTCACAGGGTCCCACCCAGGACCCCACGCTACATTTAAGTGTCGTGATGGTTAAGTTTATGGGTCAACTTGAGCGGGCCACGGGGAGCCCAGATATTTGATGGAAGGTTGCTTGTGGGTGTGTCTGGGAGGCTGATTCTGGATGAGGCAGAATGAAGGCAAGTGGTCCTCCCCGAGGTGGGGTCCTCACCCAATGTGCTGAGACCCTCAGTAGAACGAGGGGCTGAGTAACAGAGGGTCCTTTCTCACCGCCTCACCGTCTGGCTGGGACACCAGTCTCCTCCCGCCTTTGGATTCAGACTCAGACTGGAACTCGGGCCATCAGTTCCCCTGGTTGCCAGCCCACCGACTGCACATCTGGGGACTTCTCAGCCTCCATGATCCCATCTGCCAATTCCTTCTCATAAATATGTCTCATTGGCTCTGTTTCTCTGGGGACCCCAGACGACAGAGTTGTCACATCTCCTGAGGCTCCTCGGAGCCACGACAGTTTCTCAGAGTCCCCTCGTTTTTCATGACCTGGACGGTTTTGAGGACGACTGGCCGGGAATTCTGTAGGAAGTCCTGCTATGAGGGTGTGACTGACGTCTTCCGCATAGTTAGATGGGAGTGATGGACTCAGGGGAGCAGGGCTGCGGAGGTCAAGTGCCCTGTCCCTCCCGGTAGATGAAGAGGACACATGTCTTATACGTGACACCAAAAGCACAGGCAACAAAAGGAAAAGTAAGTTGGACTTCACCAAAATCGAACACTTTTGTGGAACAACAAGTTTCTCCTGTACAGCACAGGGAATTATATTCACTATCGGCATGGTAACCGTGCACAGCTGGTGGGGATGTAAAATGGTACAGCCACGGTGGAAAACAGTACAAAGCTTCCTTGAAAAATCAAACATGTAATCAGCATATGACCTAGCAACCCTGCTTCTGGGAATATATCTGAAGGTACTGAAAGGAGGAACTGGAACATATATGTGCACAGGCATGTTCACAGCAGCACAAGTCACAGCAGCCCGAAGGTGGAAGCCACCCGAGTGTCCAGTGACAGATGATGCATGAACAACCTGGGCCATCCACACAGTGGAATATTACTCAGCCTTTAAAAGAGAGGAGATTCTGACACCTGCTACCAGATGGATGGACCTTGAGGACGTGATGCTCGGTGAGAGAAGCCAGACACAAAGGAACAAATACTGTCCTGTTCTCACCCCAAGTGGCTTAGAACCTGGAGCTAAGAAACCAGCCTAAAGGGTGGTCCCACACATTGGAGGAACCTACCAGAACCGAACCACTGTGAAAGGACATGCTCTCAGCCCGGACCACCTGGGATCCTCCTGGCTAAAGCTCAGGACGGCAAATGTGCGAGGCACCCAGTGCCGTCACCCCCACCCCCACCTCCAAGGGTACACGCATGCAGGAAAGGCCCAGAAAGAAAGGTCAGAGGTGAAGGGGGTGGGGGTGGCACTGAGTTGGCACACTAGCCTCATCGGGCCTTCCACTCAGCTTTTCCCACAGTTATTCAATTCTACGCTCATGACAGCTCTGTGCAGGAGATGGTAATTCTTCCTCCAAACACGATGCCTGTTACTCCTTTGTACAAAAGGGGAAGCTGAAACGTACCAAGACGAGGAAACCTGCCCAAGGTGCATCATTAAAATTCGTGGCCGAATCCAGACTGGACACCTGGACCTGGCCCCCTGTCCGCTGCGTCAGTGATCATCCAACCCATCCACCCAACACGCTCAATGAGGGTGGACTGGAGATTTCCACTTTCTCATGCCTGTGTCGTTAGCTCTATTTCTAAGAACATGCTCCACAGGTGGGGGGCAGTGCTGTGGAACTCGACTCCTGGGGAGGCCAGAAAAGTCTTACTCTTTTTATGCATACGGCACAGCTGTATGGATCGCATGTGAACAGATACGCAGGAGGAAAAACACCAAATGATATCGCTTACATGCGGAATCTTAAAAAGTGACACAGAGGAACTTACTTGCAAAACAGAAACAGAGTCACAGACGGAGAAAACAAACTTACGGTTACCAAAGGGGAAAGGGCGGGCAGGGGTAAGCTAGGAGTCTGGGACTTGCAGACACACACTGCTATGTATAGAACAGATAAACGACAAGGACCTCCTGTACAGCACAGGGAACTATATTCAACACCTTGTAATAACTATAATGAAACAGTATGAAAAGGAATGTACATATATATGTATTTGTAACTGAATCACTACGCTGTGCACCAAAAATGAATACAACATTGTAAACAGATTAGATTTCAATAAAAATAAATAAATAAATAAAATAAAAAGGTTCTTTGCGGGGGGGGGGTGAACGGGGGTGGGGAGGGTAACAGGGGGAGGGTGATCATGAAAAAAGAAATAGCAGGGTTGAGAAAACACCGCTTTCTACTGAGCCAGTGTGGCTTCTGTGAAGTGAAGGGGAAAAGAAGAGTGAAACTGATCTAAAAGGTCCCCTCCCTACCAGGTGGAAAGAAATCAAGTTTCTACAGGCATCTCCAAAAGTGGGAAGTTGAGTTTCCAGTGAACATTTCCACGGCGCGCGGGCGAGGAAGAGGGGCCGCACGGAGGGGCGGGGCCGGGCAGGAAGTGGGGCGCCCCCCGCCCCGCAATCCCGCGGCGCGTGGCTGGAAAAGCCCAACGCCACGGGGCTCTGCCGCCGGCCTCCCCGCCGGCCCGCCCGCGGCCGGCGCGCCCCTCCGCGGGCTCCCAGCGCGAGCAGCACGCGGTGCGCGGCTGCGCGGCCGCCGCCGCCGCCGCCGCCGCCGCCGGGCCGCCGACCTGGGCTGACCCCGGGCAGCGCGGCGCTACCCGCCCCCCCCCACCCCACCCGCTGACTCGGGGAATGTCTGTCTTCCTGAACATCTACGCTGCGATCGGAGGTTTCGATTTCATCAAAGTAAACACCGCACTGGCCCAGCCAGTGCTCCGTTCCTCCAAATAAACCAGTCTGGCTTCTGAGAGCATTTCAAGGGGTGCAGGTGGCGAGGGCGCGGCCCTGCCGGCCTCCAGAACGCGGGATGCGGGAGCTGCTGGGCCGCAGGCGGCGACCCTGCTCGCTCCAATCCCGGAACAAAAATTCCAGGAGGTCTCGGCACTTCTCGAAGGTTGTGAAGTAGGCTGTCCACCTGGCTTTGGGTTCAGAACATCAGAGTTCAGAGGAAACACCAGGGCGCGTTATGAAGGGGTCTGGTAGGTGGCCTTCCTTCAGCCCACTCCCGAGATTCTGGCCTCTTGCGTCTTTAAGGCCGGCTCCTTTGTCGACAGACCCAGTGGGGTTGGAACAGGGCTCCCCCCTCCGCCCCGCCCCAGGTGCTGCGGGGTGTGAAACAGCATCCCCGGACCCCCCCCACCGGAAGCCGGGAACCCCACCCCCCCACCCCGTCACGGCAACCACCGACGCCCGAGACGTCACCCTGGGGCAGGACAGCCCAGATAAGAACCCCTGTCCCACAGTAGCTAGCAAGCTGCCGACAGCCCCATAGGCGTGTAATTATCCTCACCGCACAGCTGGGGAAACAGGCTGGGGAGGAGATAAAGCCAGCCTTCGGCCACCAAGCGAGGAGGGAGCCTCTGTAAAGGGGGCAGTCAAGAGTCCTGAACATCCCTTCTAATCAGGAGGGGCCTCTGCACTGCAAAGGAGTCACTGCGCAATTTTGCCACGAACTTAGAAGTGCTCCAAAAGTCTATTAAAAAAATTATTGAAGACCCCAGACAGCTTGTGTTAAAAAAAAAAAACTATTCTAAAACTATTCTAAAAAAGCTGTTTGTAAAATTTTAGCAGGCCTACATATCTAAATGAAAAGCAGCAGTTTTTCAAAAAAACATTTTTTGGAAGAGAATAGAGATGTTTCTTACGTTCTGCAAACCTCTGCCGTGTCTGGCTAACAGAAGACAGCTGGGCTCTCGGGCCAGCCTCTGCGTTCAGTCGGCTGTGTGTGACATCAGGCTCACGTAACTGCTGGAAAACTGCACACACGCATGAGGAAATTCGAGGGACAGAGGCCAGGAGCACTTAGCGTCCAGACGCTACCCGGAGAACCCACTGCAGAATCGCCTCTTGGTTTCAGGGCTGGGAAAACAAGCTCAGGGTTGGCACCAGCCCTGCCCATGTCCACCAAGTGCAGCTCAAGCAGCAAGGTGTCTGAGATACGCCTTGGTACCCTGTGTCTCCAAAGACCTTGGCCTGGATCCGTGTCCCCAGACAAACCACACCCCGGTTCAGTTCTATCAGTGGTTGATCGCCCAGCGTTTCCAAGGTGACTCAGTGGAGAAGCCCCACTGAGACCTCTGCCTGTGGCAGGTTCACGAGCCTATGCTGGGTATGCGTGGCTGTCGCCCCTGCCCTGCTGCCAGGGTCCCCACCCCTGGGTGGCCCCGGAAAAGAAAGGGACTTGCAGCCAGGCGGCGGATGTTGCCTCCCCCTGCAGGATGCCATAGAGGAAAAGAAAAGGAGGTGGGAATCCCCGGGGGTCCTTCACGCTCCTTCCAGAAGCTGTGAGGAACACTTTGGAGGCGTCTCAGGGAAGGAAGCCTGCTGGGCCCCAGGCGGGGACTCTGCCTGAACCACCCGTGAGCCCTGGCTTTGCTCTACCCGCCTCCTGCATGCTTCCAAGTGAAGGCTCAGCCTGCCCCTGGGCGGAGGGGAGAAGCTGCCAGCAGAAAGGAACATTCTGTGCGAGGACCTCGGGTTACACCAGCCCTGGAGTCTGCGGGTTGCAGGCGGAGGGGCGGCAGGGACACCTTGGGCAGGGGCCCTGGATTGTGAGCCACCACGCTCACAGCCTGCGCCGCCCTAGACGAGCTTCGGGATCTAAATTGATCCCAGACACGGGACCTGTGAAGCAGAAGCCGGGCTCTGCCCGGGCAGCAGGCCACCCCTCTCCACTTCCCTGCTTTCTCGCAGATCAGAATTGCCTTTTATAGCCACGTTGCTATTGAACAACCGGAAGAGGTCAGAGGCTAAGAGGGGTAACGACTGGAGGGCAGGGCGCGCGAGGACAGGCCAGTCAAGGCTGGAGCCCGGACCCCGGGCTCTGGGGCAGGCGCTGGGCACGGAAGGGCCAAGGGCTCGTAGGTCCGGGCTGGCGAGGGGCACCCTGTGACTTCTCCTCACTGGGGCGCATTCAGGGCTCCCGCTGCTCTGTGAGGGAGGCTGTGTCACCCACCTTCTCCTATTTTTAAAAAATATATATATATTTTGTTGGGGGGAGGTACTCAGGTTTATTTATTTACTCATTTATTTTAACGGAGGTCCTGGGGATTGCACTTGTGCATGCTAAGCTACACACTCCACCACTGAGCTACACCCTCCCCCTCCCTTCTCTTATTTTTACTTATTTATTCGCCCTGTGTCCTGCACCCACAGGCAAAGCCGAGGTGCGCGAGCAGATGTGCTATGTCCTTCCCACCCCGCCGGCCGCGCTGGAGCGGGGATGGAGGTGGCTCTCTGGAGAGGCCCGAGGGACCCAGGCGTCCCCGCTGGGTCCTGCAGACTCAGGGCCATGTTCTCGGAGCCCGGGCCCAAGACCGACCAAAAGTCTGCAGGGCTCACGTTGGCGAGGCGCTGGCTCAATTTAGGAAACCCAACTATCTGGAGAGTGCAGCCTCTGTGTTTGGGAGGATAACGTAAGTTTGTTTTTATTCATTGTTCACAGATTTTTTTTTTCTTTCAGTTTTTCATAGGGTGTTAGAACTGGGAGGCATGTCAGAGTCTGTCTCCCACAGAGTCATTTCACAGACGGGGACGTGAACTCGTGAGGGAGGAACGTTTCTTTCTGAGGAACTGAAAGTTTTCAGCTCCATGTCTGTGAACCATGGCGAGAAGACCCTTCCACATGCTCGAGGGTCTGTGTCTCCCCCACCCCACATGCAGGGATGGAGTGTGGTCTGTGGGAGCACTTTCCCCAGAGAATGACAGAGGCCGAGGGTGGGGAGAGCAAAATGCACCTGGTGCTTCCCCCACCTTAGAAGAGTCAGCCAGACAGATCCAAGGAAGCAACTGCGCTGTAGGGGGTAGATGAGGTAGTTACTGGAATCCAAACCTTTGTGCCATCTGTGTTAGTTTTCTGGGGTTTCTGCAACAAACCATACTGATCTGGTGGCTGAAGGCAGCAGAAATGTATTCTCTGTGGTTCTGGAGGTCCAAAGTCCGAAATCAGCATCACTGGGCTGTAATCCAGGGCTGGCAGGGCTGTGCTTCCCTCGGAGGCCCCAGGGGAGGGGCCTTCCTGCCTCTTCCGGCTTCTGGGGGCTGCGGCGTCCTGGGCTTGTGGCCGCATCGCTCTGATCTCTGCCTCAGTCTTCACGTGGCCTCTTCTCTGAGTGTGGGTCCAATCTCCTTGTGCCTCCTCCTTATGTTGACAGCTGCATTTAGGGCCCACCAGGACACTCTCTCCAGCTCAAAAGCCTGAACCGAATCACACTTGGAAAGCCTTCACCTGATGGGTGACACGGCCCCAGGTCCCAGGGATGTAGCGCTTCTGTCTTTGCAGGCTGTTCTTCAGCTGACCACAGCCTCTCAAACTTGTGCACTCACAGGCACGCCCCCGTCCCCACAAACCAGGCCTTCTCACTGCCCTGTCCCCGCCTGCCAGTAGTCTGCCCCAGGAGCCGGGAGGAGGGAAGGCAGCTGGAGCAACCAGCGAGGTCTTCCTGGAGGACGCCCGACATGAAAATTGACTGATGACAGAGCTCCAGAACCAGACAGTGATGACAGTCACACAGCCCTGTGGATGTGCTGAATGCCAATGAGCTGTCAGCTTCAACAAGATGAAAACTGGCAGAACTTTTTTTAAAAAGTGAAGTTGGGAAATAAAATCCGCCCGGGGTCAGCTTCCCATGTAGAGGATCTCCCCCTGTGGGCTCCCCCACCCATTCCCACTGAAGATGCAGGGCTGTCACGGACCGCAGTGGGAACCGGCGTCGTGAAGTGTCAGGGTTAACCCGTGGTAACCACTAAAATCAAGTGACAGGCTTTCCAGGGAGCAGCACTGAGACGGCCTGACCTGCAGCTACGGCAGAGGGCGGCCGAACTGGCTCCTCCCCGGCCGGCAGCCAGGCAGCCTGCACGCGGGACACGCACAGGGGGCGCTCGCGAGGCTCGTGCAGAGCATCCCACGCAGCCCCTCGAGGGGCTCCTGACATCAAGGTGGCATTTGAGAAAAAGGTGAGGCAGGGCCCGCTCGCTGCCTGCCAGGCCACCGCACAGGTCAAACCACGTCAGTCTCGACACCTCAAAGTCAGAACGGTTTGCAGGTGGCGAGTAGGTGGAGGGGAGGAGGGGCTGGAGGAGGGCGGGCCGAGTGAGGAGGAGAGAAACCGAAACGCGAGAGTAATGTCTGACTCAGCAGAGGTGCTGCCCACACGGGATCTGCCCCGTGAAAAATGAGAAATCCAACGCCACGCAAGGGCAGACGCGCGAGCCAGGGTGACAAAGCGGCGCCGGGGGCCTTTCTGGGCTCGCGCATGCGCGCATGCACACACACACGGGGTGGGGTGGGGGATGGGCGTGGGGTGGGGGTAGGGGTAGGGGGTCGGGGGGGGTGCGGGCGTGGGTATTCCAGGGGGGGCGGCCCGCCCGGCCCCTCCGTGGGAGCCGAGGGTAGGGCACATAAGCTCCCAGGGAGCCGCGGGCCGGCGACGCGGACACACGCGGCTGCTCACGTGGCCCCGGCCGCAGGCGCACCTGTGCTGTCTTGGACTCACTCCAGAGCCAGGAGGCGGGACCCTGGCAGAGCTTCCCTTGCTTCCGCTGGATATCCCACATCCCGAGCCAGGGCGCTCTGTGGCGGGAGCGGTTGGCGAGGGGGTCTCCAGCTGCTGCTTCTCCTGCGAAGAGCTTGCAGGGGGAGTCCCAGAGTCCCTCCCCGGGTGGACAGAAGCACAGGGCACGGTGGCCCGGGGCCTCTCAGGTCTGGGGTTTGCTGGCACCCTCTCGCAGGGCCGGGCCTCCATCAGGTGCCTGCAGGCCTGGGAACCCGGCCCAGACCTGAGTGCCTGCAACGCAGCCACACTTCCTTCTGCAAACTTTTAAAAAATTGAGGTGAGATTTGCATAAAGTCAAAGTAACCATTTTAAAGTAAACATTTCAGTAGCGTCGAGCATGTTCACAATGCTGTGCAACCACTACCTCTAGCTGGTTCCAAAACTTTCTCAAGAGAAACCCAGTCTGTCGCATCAGCAGTCACTCTCCCACCCCTTCCCCAGCCCCTGACAGCCAGGAACCCCCTCTCTGTCTCTGGATTGGCCTGTTCTGGACGCCTCACATCCATGGAGTCACACACTGTGTGTCCTCCTGTGTCTGCTTCTCTCCCTGAGCGTCGTGCTCTCAGGGTCCGTCCACGTGGCAGTGGGTGCTTTCCTGTTCACAGCTGAGTGATGCTCCGGTGTGTGGAGGGACCACATGTGTTTATCCGTCCATCTGCTGAAGCACATTTGGGTTGCTTCCACCTTCTGGCTGTTGTGAATCATGCTGCGTGGACATGACTGAATGTGTGTTTGTTTCAATGTCTCTTCAGTCCTCTTGGGTACATACCTAGGAGTGACCTTGCTGGGCCACCTGACTCCCTTTCCACCTTCGCCGTTCCTGAAATGCCCCGGCCATGTCTCCCCATTCTGCACCCCTGCAGCCGCCTTGCCGACAAAATAAAGCCCCAATATCAGCAGGCTCGTTGGGGGGATGAGAGTGCTGGCACGTGGTAGTTTCTCAGGTGACACCAGGCCCCTCTCTGTCTCTATCCCCCAGGGCCCTTAGGACGAACTTCCCAAAGAAGGAGCCGTGGGCTCAGGGCAGGTGGCGAGTGCAGGTTTGCAGGTGCCCCGCGGCGAGGCCTTGCTGGAAAGAATCCTGGGGAGGGGGTGTGTCAGGGGAGGGGAGGAGGGGAGAAGGCCACTGGGCTCTCCCCAAGTCAGCAGAGCTTCCCTCTGGGGAACTTTCTGCTTCACTGCCGCCCCAGGAGGAGGCCAGTCAGCGCTTTCTTAGAAAATTCTTTGCCCTGTAGGTGGCGCCAGCGGGCACCTCCCGCAGCCTTAGCCAGCCAGGCCAGGGTCCCAGAAAGCCAGGCAGGAAGGAGGTGCCCCCATACGGCATTCAGTCCCAGCCCCGGACCCACAGGGCTGAGTCTGGTGCCTGGTGTCTGGTGCAAGGCCTCTGGAAATGGGAGAGGATGCATTTCTGTTGTTCCAGCTGCTCGGCTTGGGTACCTTGTTATGGCCGCCCTTGCAAGCCAACACACTGGTTCACATGCTCAATGGCCTTCAGAGCCCAGGGCCACGGGCTTTCAACCCCAGAACATTCCGGTGGGGCCCTGGCCATGCCGGGTCTCCAGCCCCAAACCCTCAGGGGTTCATGTTGTTGGATGGAGAGGATGATGCTTCGGGGAGGACCTGACAAGGGTCTCAGCCACGGGCTCGGGCAGCCGAGGATGAGGAAAAAGACCAGCTGGAGCTTCTGCAAGATGTCATCCCACCGGAATGGGCCTGGCCGAGGCAGCGGGCACGCTTCTCCCTGCTGCTTCGGATTCTGTGCAGCCAGGGGTGCGCACGCCCGTGCTCTGAGCACTTAGTTTGAGACTCTGAGTTCCCAAAAGGCAGCAAAGGGAGGAAACTCAAAGCCGAGCCCTCGGGCCGGGCGGAGGGCCAGCTGGGAGAAAGGCCACAGCAGTTCTCGGACACTATCGCCCCCCAGCTCAAGCTGGTGGTGCTGGCGACGTCCTGCTCTGAAACTACTGTGGAGCCGGCTCCCTTCCCCGCCCGCCCGCCGGCTTTCCGAGAAGCGGGGGCCCCCGGGGTGCCGGCCTGGGCTGCCCCTCCCCAGACCATCAGCAAGCCAGTCAGCCGAGTGATCCGGCCCCTGGCGAGACAGCCTGGAAACGCACGGTGGGAGACGATGACCCAGCGGCAGGATCGCGAAGGTCTCCGCGGGCTGACTTCAGGGGAGAGGAATTCCGCCGGCGGGTGTCTAGACTGCGGTGCTGCCGGGACGCTGGACCCGGGAGAGAGCCGCTAGCGCGCGGGCGGGCTGTGCTGCCACCTGGCGGCCGCGGCTGGACGGGCCGCACGGCGACGGCGCAGCGGCGTGTCAGGTGGACCCCAGGTGTCGGGACGAGGCTGCGAGCGTCCTGTGGGTGAAGGGGCAGGCCGTGCAAAACCTTCATCAATTTAGGGCAGGTGAGGCCCCCGGGTTAGGGATCCCACGGACCCACAGGAGGCTGTGTGCTCCATGACCCTCTGACCTCCGAGGTCCTGAGACGCTGCATATTTAAACACACACCTGAGTGGGTGGGAAGGGAGGGGACCGCAGACGTTGGGGGACACCCTGGCTTACACCGTCAGACCCACTGGGATTTATTCTAGAGTCTAGCCTGAGTTACAAGTCAGATTCAGTATTTTCCAAATAATTAATGTAGGGTTTCTCCCTAGAGGTCCTGCGAAAGTGGGGGCTGGGCCACTCTCTGTGGGGCTATCCCAGGCACCGAGGGGTGTGCCCGCGGGGGGCACCACAGCGGGGCTTCTGCCACCTGAGGGCCCTGTGCCTCCAAGCAGTAAGCTGGAAAGTTGTGAGTTACAATTGCACGGCTGCGCAGGTGAAGACGCGCCAGGCTGGGCTATCATATGCTCATTAAGACACTCACTTTTCAGTCAGCTGATTTTAAAAGCGGGGAAGTGGCCCTGGGCACAGGCCTCTGGGACGGGCGGCTACGTCCGCGCTACTGGGACCACCTCGGTTGAAAGGGTGCTTCTCCCAGAGGCCTCTCCCCTCGTCACCCCCACTCTCCACAGCCTGTGAAGGCACAATGTCCCTGGGGCCACGTTTGGGAGCCAAATCAGCAGGAGAAACAGACGGAGGGAGGGCAAGAGGACAGATCCCACAGGGCGGCTAAGTAAGCTCACATGGTGAGCATTCCGAGTTCCCTGAACAGGCACACGCTCCCTGCCCCCCAGGTCTGTGCTGGGGCCCCTGCCCAACAGGGCCTGTGTGTGTGTGTGTGTGTGTGTGTGTGTGTGAGGAACTGCGTGTAACATAAAAGCTGCCATTTTCACCATTTTACACTGTTCAACTCAGTGCCATTTGTGCAACCATCTTAACTGCAGAACATTCTCATCTCACCAAAATGAAACTCCATCTCTATTGTCAGTTACCCCCAGCCCCTGACAACCAGGAACCCCCTCCCTGTGTCTGGGGACTGGCCTGTTCTGGACGTTTCACATCCATGGAGTCACACACTGTGTGTCCTTCTGTGTCGTCTTCTCTCCCTGAGCATCGTGCTCTCAGGGTCCGTCCACGTGGGAGCGGGTGTCAGGGCTGCTCTCCTGGTCACGGCTGAGTGATGCTCCCGTGTGTGGAGGGACGCGTGTGTTCATCCATCATTGGTTGATGGACACTTGGGCTGTTCCCACGTTCTGGCTGTGGCGGGTCATGCTGTGAGCCCGTGGGTACCAGTGTCTGTGTGCACGCCTGTCTCCTGCCCCTCTGGGTGGGGACCTGGCAGTGGGGCGGCCAGGTCACATGGTAGCTCCACATTTAACTGACGGAGGAGCCACCAGACTATCGTCCATCCGAGGGTGCACATTAGTCCTCTATGGCCAAGGTGCCCCCCTTCCATTTTAAATGAGCTCCTGCTGGCAGCAAGGCCCAGAGGACTGCCCGGGGTCTGACGGGTGCCGTCGGCAGAGCTGAAATTTGCAGCCATGATTCTCGCTGTGTTGTGAGGATTTGCTGAGATCGCATTTGGTGCGCCCGGAGGGGTGGCCCTCAAGAAATGGGCACTGGCTGGGCAGTGACATCCTTACAGTCACCCAAGAATGTGCCAGGCTGGGCAGTGGCAAATCCCACCTGCCTTCTGGGTGGCCATGGCAAGGCCACCATGTTGCGTTCCCTGTCACCAGCAGGGGCAAAGGCAAGGCAGAGAACTCCTGAGGGGGGCCTGCTAATGTCACTGCTGCAGGGCCGACGGCACTGGCTCCTGGGCGACCCAAGGTGACTCGACGTAGCAGGAGTGTTCACAGGCCACTGGTGACATCCCAGCCGTGTCATCCTCAGTGGGTCATCTCCCTGAGACACGTTATGTTCCGTAATCATCCGACATGCACTTGCCTAAATAAAGTTTTATTGGCACATGGCCACCACCAGTAATTTACAAGGGCAGAATTGAGTTGTCTTGATGGACAGTGTCTGGCCTGCAAAGCTGAAAGCAAACCCTTTCTGGCCCTTTCTGGAAGAAGTTTGCTGACCTCTGGCCTGGACCTAACACTCTGGACGGGGGAGAAACACGCACACAAATCACCACGTGAAACAGAGTCTCACTCAGTGGCTTCGTAGAGAAAAGTGCGCCGGTTTGGAAGGACTGGGGTGTCAGTGGAGGGAGGGTGGCGGCATTTAAGGACGATCTGGAGTGAGGAGACTTTGCTGGAAGGGGACCCCCAAGCACAGACCCTAAAGAGACGAGGGGCAGCTATGAGGACATTTGGAGGAGACGTGGTGGCAATGGGGCAGCTCGTGCAAATGTCCTGGGCCGAGAAGACGCTGCTGGCGGGAGCAGGGCGGCCAGGCCAGAGGCTGACAGGCCCTTGGCCACTGTGAGGCTGGCTTTAACCCTCGGGACACTGGGGAGGGGGTACGGGGTAGGGGCACATCATGTGATTTGATGTGGCTTCGAGGGCTGAGCTGAGCTGGCGTTTCTTTTCTCCACGGGACACAGCCCTGACTCAGTCTGGAGGTGGGGCCCTGACTCCCTGTCCACTTCCCCCACCCGGAGCGTGCTGGGAACAGGCGGCACCCCGAGAGCTCCCCCCGCCGGGACCGGGCGGGAGCTTCCTGGAAGCTGCGGGCCAGTGGCCATGGAGCGGCCTGCTGACATCACCATGCAAGGCCGCGGCCATCAAGACCCTGGGCTGCCGTGGAAAGGCTCTGAGGAAACGGGGACAGGCCATCAGGATGATGTGACCCCTCTCCTAGCCCCACGTCCCGTGGGGGACAGGGTCCTGTTCGTGCAGGGGGTGCAGAAGCTCCGGACAGGATGCATTTCCTGCAGACAGGCAGTGACCTGGGCTCCCGACTCACACCCAGCGCCAACTGGAGACAGGGTCACACCAGCTTCCTGGCATTATCCCGGGACACCCGAGACCCAGATCGTGAACTCTTGGGTCTGGAAGAGGTCCAGAGCCAGCAGTGGGTGGGGCATTCTCGGGGGTGGTCCTGGGTACTGGGGGCTGTCAACAGCACCCTTGGTCCCCTCCCGCTGGATGCTGGGAGCAGCCCTAGTACTGTGACCACAGGTGTCCCCAGACGTTGCCTGGTGTTCCCTGGGGGCAGAACCCCACCCGATGTGACCCCTATCTTGGTCCAATAATATAAGTGCCTTTGGAAGCAGCCGGTCAGACCCTGTGTCCGGGGCCCTGCACCTGCGGCGGACGTGTTGGAGGAGCAGAGTGGGGAGCGTCGGGTGTTGGCTCCCGGGCTGCGGCGCATCCAGGCTGTCGGCACGGATACTGAGAGTCCTGCTGGCCCAGCCCCTGGAAAGCACAGCTCTCAGCCCTTCCGCTGCATGGCCAAGGGATCCAGCAGAGTCCTGGGTTGCGTTCCTGGCACCACGGTCACAGCGGCTCCGTGTGACCCCAGGCCTGTTCCCGGCAGGTGCTGGGAAAGAGACCGGCTGGCCCGGCGGCTCTCGACTCCACCCTTAGGGAGCCGGGCCTGCAGGCGGCTCTCACCGAGGGGGCAGTCCAGGGACACTTGTGGTTGTCATGACTGGGGGGCCCCTGGCCTCTAAGCATGGGGCCCAGGGAGGCTGCTCCACACCCTGCAGAGCCCGGACGCCCCCTGCAGAGTGGCCCGGCCCTGGTGTCCACAGCGCCGAGGGTTGGGGGGACCCTGGGTTACTATCTAAGGAAAAGACTGGGTCTGCTCCCTGCTCACGCTGGACACCAGAACACACTCCCGACGGTCAGACGGTGTGAGCCAATATGTCCCCCAGCGTCGGTGGTGGCCTCCTCTGCCCCCACCCTGCTCAGGTGTGTGTTCTGTCTGCAGGGCAGGAACAGGCTGGCAGGGGCGGGGTTTGGAGGATATCGACCCTGGTTCCCACTCAGGTAGCAGGTGAGCCTGGGCCCCAGAGGCCCCGTGCTGGCCACCAGGCTGCGACCATGCCCCTGGAGGCCGCCCTGCCGGCAGGCCGCGATTTCCCCGCCTTCCTCTGGTCAGCCCCGCCCAGCACAGGGAAGTAAATGTGGACGGGCACCGGGGACAGCGGCTTGGCCTCGACACAGGGGGACCCCACAGGGGACGTGGCCCTGCCCGGGGAGGGAGGGAGGGGCCTGGTGCCCCTCGACCTCAGAGCTGAGCCAGGCCCATGCTCTGCTCTGTCTAGAATCTCGCAGTCATTTTTAAACCAGGGGCCCGGGTTTTCATTTGGGACCAGACCCTGAAGATGCTGTCATCGGTCCCAGAGCTGACAGATGAGGGAGTTTCCGAGGTCGTGTGGCCACCAGCACCCAGGGGGAGGGCAGGGTTGGGGCGCGGGCAGGTGGGGAAGCCCAGTGTCATGGGCACTTGAATTTCCAAGCGGGGAGTGACTGAGAGTCCTGCCTGAGAGCAAGCCGGCTCCAGACCCAAGCAGCCCGCGTGAGCAGGGACTGGGCTCAATGTTTTCTCCAAATAATTAACACAAGGTCTCTCCCCTGGGCACTGCTGACATCAGGACCAGGCCATCCTCTGTGGGGGGCATCCTGGGCACTGGGGGTGTGGAAATGCACTCTGGCCCCACCTGCTCGATGCCAGGAGCCCCCCATCACCAGAACCACAGATGTCCCCAGACACACCCAGTGTCCCCCAGGGACACAGTCACCCCAGCTGAGACCCGCTGGCTAGGACGAGGGAGCTGGCTAGGACCCGGGGAGGCGAGCTGGCCCGTGTCAGGGGGCAAGGCCGACTTGCCACGGCAGCTCTGACCCTCCTCGGGGGCTGCAAGCCTTGGGCCATCCTGCAGGCCACCTGGCAGCCACACCTCACGACAGTCCACTCCTAACTGTCGCCTCCCGCCACCTGCCCTGCAAGCCCCCACCTCCAGGGAGTCCTCAGTGCCCGCCTTCTGCCCCCAGTGCTCTTCCCGCTCCCTCGGGGCCAGCGTGGACGGCCTCTCCTCCGGCACCCCCTGGACCCCTGGTTCTTGGTCTGTCGCTCCACTTGGCCCCACCCCCCAGCACTCTCCTAATTCCTTCTCCTCGTCCTTGTTTGCTGGGTATCTGCAAGTGCTGTCCTTGGAGGGTGGGGCTTTATTCCTCGAGTCACCACCGTGCCTGGCACCTATGACCGTCCTTGGCCCGTGCTGGGCACCGGATCAGTATTCTGACCAATGGCCGGACCCACTGCAGCTTCTCCAGCCACTGTCCCCGACGCGATCACTGGAGCAGAGGACAGAGGTCCATCCTCACCCTCCTCTGACTGGAGTGCTCAACCACACAAAACTTTGGTTCTGTCCTATTTTTTTAAACAAACATTGACTTTGAAATAATTTGGGGCTTACAGAAAAGTTGCAAAGACAGCGGAGACAGGGCTGTCTGCCCCTCACTGCCCACCCTCCCCTAGGGCTCATGTGTCAACAGCTGGGAAACTGACATGGGGACACTTTATTCAGATGTCACTAGTTCTCCCCCCACACTTTGCTGAGTCGTCACCTCTCCTTGGTCAACTCTGGGCTGTGACAGCCTCTTGATTTTTCCCTGCCATCTTCTCACTAATTATTTGTTTTGAAAAAAAAATTACTTCTCATTAAAAAAGTCATTAAAGGTTTATTACTGTTATTTTTAAATGAATTAATAAACATTTAAAATTTTTCTCAGTTTTAGTTTTGAATCCAGTAATTTTTGATAACTATAACCCGCATAAAACAAAAGCTCTTTGGAAACTTCAGGGCCAAAAAGTTGGAGAACCTCCATCCTACTCTGGCCTGAGGGCCACATCCAGCCCTCTGCACATTTTTGGAAAGGAAGCTTTCCAGGCACGTGGCCACGCCCAGTCAAGCAGGCATCCTCTCCCGCCGCTTTTAAGACACAAGGGCAGAGCTGAGCAGTTACAGTAAAGACTGGCCTGCAGACATGAAAATACCCAAGGCCTGGCCTGTCTAGAAGTGTAGCAAGTTTGTCACTCGTGCTCGTTTAAGATCAGGCCAAAACCTAATTAGGGTGTAGGGCTCCCACAGATGTCAGAATTCCATGGAAACGTCCATCAGGTAACATCTTGCAAAACCAAGCACCACTGTGGACAATTATTCAGTCACGAAAAGGAGAGAAGCTCTGAGACCTGCTCCCGCATGGACGGACCCTGAGAGCACGACGCTCAGGGAGAGAAGCAGACACAGAAGGACACACAGTGTGTGAGTCCATGGTGTGAAACGTCCAGAACAGGCGAGTCCCCAGACACAGGGAGGGGGCTCCTGGCTGTCAGGGGCTGGGGGAGGGGGTGGGAGTGACTACTGACAGGGTGGTGGAATGTTCTAGAATCAGTGGTTGCATAACTAAGTACTAAAACGTCCTGAATTGCACACTTTATAGGATGAATTGTATGGTGTGTGAATTACATCTCAATAAAGCTGCTATTTTAAAAAATGTTTTTAACTTGCAGAATTAAGGAAAAAGAGCCAAAGGCCTGTGCTCTGGCTGCAGGACACCCACCCGCTGCTCCATTTCTCTCTGCGCGGGGCCTCTGGATCACTGGCCCACCTCGCAGCGCCCCCTCAGATGTGGTGACAGCTCTCTCTCCCCATCCCTCCACTGCACCCCAGAGCAGGGCCCATGTCACCCTGAGTGGTCGCTCACGCCGCAAGATCATGCTATAAAGAAGGGAAAAAGTCAAAGCTGCTTCCCCTCGAAGCAAAGTGGGAAGATCTTGGGCAAGAAGCCAAGGCTTTCAAGCAGTTACAAGCAAAAGGGAAGGTTTCCAGGAAACGTGCCTGCTCCTAGTGGGACGCTAGGGCCGCGGTGCCAGTCACCCTCGGGCAGGGGGCTGAGGTGTCTCCCTCTGCTGCCCCGGCCGGCCGCTGGCGTGGTGCGCAGAGCAGGCCTGCAGGGTGGACGTGCTGGCTCCGCTGGGGGCTGCCCTGCTCCCGGCCCCGGGGCCCCCTGCGGCCTCTGCTGAGGCCTCTCCACTGCGATCCACAAAGGCGAGGAGGCCCCCTCACAGCAGCGCGTGTGGGGCTTGTGCAAACAGGGGCCCCTCCACGGAGCTTCAGTTGGTTGCAGCCCCCAACCCCGATCGGGGGGCCTGCCCCCTTTCCCTCCCACAACCCTCAGGCCCTCACTGAAGACTGAGTTTAACCCACGTTCCCCAAAATTCATTTCCACCTGGAACCTCAGGAGGTGACTGGCATGAACTGAACTGTGTTCCTCCAAACCCCCACGTGGAAGCCCTGAGCCCCGAGGCCGCAGACTCTGACTGTAGCTGGAGATGGCAGTCTTTAAAGAGTGGATGAAGGTAAAATGGGGCCCTGAACCGGTGGGACTGGGCTCCCTACTAGAAGAGGAGATCGGGACACAGACACGCAGGCGGGGAGAACGCGCGGGGATGCGGGAGAGGAAGTCCGGCCCGCAGCACCGGGAGAGCGCGCCTGGGGTTGACGGCTCCGTCTGTGGTGGCTGGGCTGCGCGGCAGCTTGAGCAGACTAGCACCGTGACCTTATTTGGAAATAGGGTCTTCACAGGGGTCAACAGTCAAAGTAAGATAAGGTCACACTGGAACAGGATGGGCCCTGGCCCAGCACAGGTGTCCCTGTAAAAAGAGGAGAGGCGCACAGAGAGGTGGGGAGGAGGGCCCCGCGGGGACAGAGGCGGAGGCTGGCGACGTCTCTACAAGCCGAGCATGGCCTGGCGCCCCCGAAGCCAGAAGCGGCAGGATGGATCCCCCACCCACCTCTGAGCCGCTGGAGACACCCTGATCTCAGGCGGCTGGCCTCCGGACTGGGGGCACAGATGTCTGTGGTTCAAAGCTGCCCCGTCTGCTGCGGCCGCCCAGGATGCCGACCCCCTCCCCACACCCTGACTGTCTGCTGAAGAGCCAGGCCGTCCCAGCCTGCCTGCGATACACCCCTCCGGCAGGCAGAGCAGCTCCTTTGTCCACCCTTGTCCTCAAAAGCATTTCCAGTGCCCCGAGGGAACTGCCACGTGGACAGCTTCTGTTTACGTTTACTTTTGATAGGATACATCAGTCCATCCGAGCTGCTGTCACAGAAGCCCCAGACCGGGGGCTCCTCGCCATCAGGGAGGCTGGAAGCCAGCAATCAGGCGCCGGCGCTGTGGGTTCCTGGTGGGAGTCTGCCTCCTGGCCTGGGACGGCTGCCTTCCTGCTGTGACCTCGCGCAGCGGAGAGGGCGCTCTGGTCCCTTCCTCTCCTTATAGGGACACTAATCCCATCCAGGGGGCCCCACCCTCATGACCTCACCTAACCCAGATCAACTCCCAAGGGCCCCACCTCCAAACCCCGTCCCACTGGGAGTTAGGGCTTCAGCAGGTGAATTTGGGAGACATGAACACTTGGTCCACAATATAGGGGTAGGTTATTATTAAACACCAGTGTGTACAGGCCAGGGGCCAGGCGCAGGATGGGTGGGTCACCTGTGGCTCCATACCGCCTGGCAGGCACGGTCGCCTGGAGCCAATGGGCTGCGAGACACACTTCGCAACTTTTGAATTCTTGTACTGCAGCATATTTATGCAAAAAGCCTATTATTCTTCCTAGGGGTGTGTGGGCCCGAGTGAGGGTGGGTGAAGGGAGAGCCATGTGTTGGCCCAACTCCCTGACTCTGCAGCTCAGACTGGGCTCCCCGCTGTCCTGGGAGGCAGACAGGTGACCTGCAGGCTGGGGGCCAAGGTGTCAAACCAGAACCAAAAGATGTTTCACACCCCAAAGAATTGACAGCAGGATCTCAAACAGGTAATCACACACCTGTATTCCCATCGTGATTCGTAGCAGCCAAGAGGTGGAAGCCACCCAGGTGATCATTAAGGCCTGACGGATAAACAAACGTGGCCCGTGCATACGGCGGAATGTGGTTCAGCGTTAAAGAGGAAAGAGATTCTGACACCTGCTACAACGCAGATGAACCCTGAGGACATGTTGCTCGGTGACATAAGTCAGACGTGAAAGGACAAATGATTCCACTCACAGGAGGACCCAGAGGAGTCACATCCACAGAGACAGGAAGTAGATGGTGGGGCCGGGGCTGGGGGAGGGGAGTGAGAGTGAGGGTTTCGTGGGGACAGAGCTGCAGTTTGGGAAGATGAGGAAGCTCTGGAGATGGTGGTGGGGATGGTTGCTCAACAACGTGAATGTGCTTAATGCCACTGAGCTGTGCACCTACAAATGGTTAAGATGGTGAATTTCATGTTATGTGTATTTCAACACGCACGCGCGCGCGAGCAGTTGCTGCAAATGCTCACGAGAGCCCGAGTCTGTCCTGGGTGTGTGTGTAGCAACGCAGCCCGTGTGCAAACATGGCAACCCTGGTAGCCTCACAACATGGGTGACTGTCCCCAGATGGCATCTCCAACCCTCCACTGCCAGGAGGGGCTGAGCACTTCAGAGTCCTAGGGGAAGGACGCAGGGACCAGGTCGGCCAACCTTTCCTGACAAGTCCCAAGGACAGAGAGGAGGGCAGGCGGGCGGGCAGGGAGACCAGCACCGCTGCTCCCACCCCTGGCTGCCCGGGTGTTTACTGAGCTTGGACAAGTCCACTCCAAGGGCCCAGCATTTCCTGCCCCAAGAACAGGAAAGCAAGGTCAGCTCAGGACACGGAAGCACTGCCCCGGCTGCTGTCCCTCCTGGTGGATGCGGGGCTGGGCCCACAGACGGGGGACTCCTGCTGGTCACCTCCCAGGGGTGCGGGCTCTGGGTCAGGGGCATGCTCTGTTCCCACGGTTCGGTGGCTTCTTTCTTGCCCTCCGTCAAGCCAAAGGACCCTGGGATTGGGGGCAGGGGTCCAGGGATCACCACCACCACTGAAGGGCCTGGGGTCCCGCAGTCAGGCCCAGGTTTCCATGGAGACCAGAGGCCCCGGATAACCTTCACTGTCTTCAGGAAGGAGGAAGGCAGGGCCCAGGGAGGGGAAGAGTGCGGGGCTTGGGGTGGGAGACACCTCCAATGACAGCGGGGTGATGGGATGCGCTTCCCGTGAGCGCCCCCTGTGCCGGCCGCAGGGACACGGACCCCAGAGCTGGTGACCCCCTCTCCCCTGGGGCAGCCCTGGGTGGCGGGGCAGGCATTCTCCCAATTTTAGTGAAGGAAACAGGGTGGGAAAAGTTGCCTGCCTGACCGGGGGTCTTGGAGCTGGGAGGCACTGGGGCGAATGCTGCTTCCCAGCCTGGCTCCAGCACTGTGGAGACAGCCCTCTGCGCACCACTGCTGGGGGTGACTAGAGCACCCTCACCTTCCCTGTGCCTCAATTTCCTAATCTGGAAAACCAGGGAGGTCCACTGATTGTTGCCATGGGTGGGGCTGGAACCCTCTATGGCTCCCTACTGCCCTCTGGGTAAAGCAGTCTCTGCCTGCGGGCTCCTTGCTCCCTCCGCCTCACCTTCCACCCCTGCCCTATGTCTGGGAACCACCTGGAGGGTCCCTTCCATCTCCAGTCAGCTCCAGGACGTTGTCAACTTTGACTCAGATCCACTTCCTCCAGGAAGGCCTCCCTGAGGTCCCGGAGGAAGCACCTGCGGTTGCTCTCAGGCAGTGCTGTCACCACCAGCTCACTCAACCGGGTCTCAGCTGGGGTGATTCCATCCCCCAGGGGACGTCTGTGGTAGTCACAACTTGGGGGGGCTCCTAGCCTCGATGGGGTGGGGGCCAGGGATGCTGCCTGTGGTGGCCCCTGCAGAGAATGACCCAGCCCCACGCCTGCAGTGCCGAGGGGGCCAGCTGGCTCTGCCTCGTGTCACTGGGATGCAGAGGCTGATGGTTTGCCGGGGGCGTGTGCGGGTGTGGCCCCACCCGGAGTCCTGGAGGCGGCCTCTCTACACGCCTACTTGGACTGTGCCTGTCCTCGGCCCTGCACCCTGGCTCCAGTCAAGGATGCCCACAGCCTGGCTTCCTAGCTTTGCGAGTCCCGTGGGCAGAGGGTCCTGGCTCCGAGCTCACCTGCCGCTCGTCCCGGCAGAGGTCTGAATCAGCCAGGAGGTTAGTCAGGGAGCCAGGTGTGGCGTGTCTCATTCCGGAGGATCGTGAGCTTGGATCTCGCTCTGGCCGCTGACTCAGCCGGGGAGCCCGTGGGTGATCATCACTCCACTCCGGGCAGGGTGAGCACGTTCTCTGCTGGCCCCGATGTGTCACCCATCCTGGTCACAGGCTCACCTCTCCACTCAGGAGGGCAGGTGAGGGTTCGTCCCGGAGCCTCATTCTTTCCTTCCTTCACTCACTCGCTAAACATCCGGCCGGTGGCGCTCCCTGAGCTGAAGGAGCTTACGGTCCGGCTTGGCTGACAGACGCAGCTAATTTGAATGTCACAGAACAGTTACCGTGTGGCTCTGGGCAGTAACTTGACCTCTCTCTACTCTCATTTTCTCCTCTGTGAGATAGGGCTGCCATTTTAGAAAGAGTGTGTGTGAAGACAACCTGGCAGGTGTATCAGTCAGCTCCTGCTGCATGACAAGTCGCCACAAACTTCAGGTCTAAAACAATGCCCTTTGTCATCTCCTGGTTTCTGTGTTGGGAAATGGGGTGTAGCTTAACTGGGTCCTAAGCTCGGGGTCTCATAAGCCTGAAATCAAGGGATTGGCTGGGCTGAGTTTTCATCTGGGAACTTGGGGTCCCCTTCCAGGCTTATCCGAACGGTTGGCAGAGTCCACTTCCCCGCAGTGGTGGGCCAGAGGCCCCATTTTCCTACTGGCTGTCAGATGGGGGCTGCTCTCTGCTCCGGGGCTGCCTGGCCTCCTGCACGGGCAGTTCACGATGCAGCTGTCTGCTTTCTTCACGGCCAGCAGGACAGTACCTGCTGCTGCTGCTGCTGCTGTGCTCTCTCTTTATTGTGGTAAAAAGCATCCGACTATCTTAACCACGTTTAAGTGCACAGCTCAGCAGCATGAAGCACATTCACATTGTTGTGTGACCATCCCCACCATCCATCTCTAGAACTTTCCCATCTTCCCAAACTGAAACTCTGTCCCTATTAAACACGGACTCTCCATCCCTGCCCCCAGCCCCTGGTCCCCACTGTCTACTTTCTGTCTCTATGGATTTGATGCCTCTAGATATGCTTCTGGTCTCCTTTAAGGGCGCATCTGATTAGGTCAGGCCCACCTAGATAACCTCCCTTTTGATGAACTCAAGAGTCAACGGATCAGGGGTCTTTGTCACACCAGGAAATTCCCTTTGGCCATTTCACATCAGCCTAACCATAGAGTGGCATCACCTCTGTTCTGGGTTCTGCCCACACTCAGGAGCAGGAATCAGACAGGGTGTGGACACCAGGAGGTGGGGGTCTAGGGTACCATCTTGGGATATGCCACCTCCCGCAGGAGGGGCACAGATGTAAAGGGCACTGCTATGTAAGGGCTACTGTCAGGGAGAAGCACAGGACAGCCCCCTGGGGACACCCTCTCTGGGAGGCACAGAGAAGACAGCAGAGATCCTGGTTTCTCCCTGCCCTCCTCACTCCCCTCCACACACACACACACACAAGCAGGAAGGGCTCTTTCCACTTTGCAGATGTGTGATGGTCTTGCACACCCAGGAGCCACATCTGCACGTGATAAATGGCACGGAACTCTGTACATACACGGGCCCCATGCCAACTTCCTAGTTTTGTCCTATATTCACGTGAGATGCCACCACTGGGAGGAGCTGGGAGAAGGGCACATGAGATTGCTCTGCATGGTTTTTGCAACTTCCTATGAATCTGTGATGATTTCAAATGAAAAGTTTTTGAAAGATCAGGTGAAGCCACGGGTATGTTTAGGTGTGACTTGGACAAAACGAACCACGCGTCATTCAAACACCACCTCTCCACCCCAACCCTGACCCGCCCACAGCTCCTTCTCCCACTCTGTGGTCAGCAGGGTTCTAAATCCCCCAGAGACCTGCCCCCTGTAGACCAGCCCCCAGGTGTGTGCAGGACTGTGAACATGATAAGATACCATACCCTGATTAGGTGATTTTATACAGAAAGGATTTGGAGGATATAATTAAAGTCTCAAGTCACCTGACTTTGAATTAATCAAAGGACTCTTTGTCTGGGTGGGCCTGACCTAATCAAGTGAGTCTTTCAAAGGGCAAGGCCCTTCCTGCAGTGGGAGTCTGGTGGGAAGAGTGGGTCTATGAAGGAGACTATGTGGTCAGGCCGGGACCTGGGTGGCCTCCAAGAGCTCAGGGTCATCCTCAGCTGGCAGCTAGTAAGGATAATGGTAGCCTCTGTCAGATGGCAGAAAGGAACTGAATCCTGCTGACAGCCTGGGTGAATTTGGAAGTGGGTCCTTCCCCAGTTGAGGCTCAGGTGAGACATCAGCCCTGGCCAACCCCAGGGAGACCCCGCGCAGAGCCCGGCCACGCTGCTTCCACACTTCTGCCCTGATAGGTGGGGCGGGTTGGGGGAAGCTGCTGAGTGTGTGGTGACTTGTTACGCAGCAAGAGCTAGCAAGTGCACTCCTCCTGCAATGGCAGAGCAGAGCACCCAGGGTTTTACAACCACTATCACGTTTAGTCACACACAGGGGTTGCTCCTATGGCTCAGGAAATTCTAAAGGTTTTGGGAGCTGGGAGCCAGGAACTGTAGCTGAAGACCAAAATATGTATTGATTTAAAATCCCAGGATCACACCTCTCAAAGGCTCCATCTCCAATTACCACCAAGCTGGGGGGTGGGTTTTAACACCTGAATGGGGGGGACACCAATGGCAATTAGAGACAAGCTCCCAACACCCCAGTTCCCCGTGCCCTTGCATTTGGGGCACCTGCTCAGGCCCCCTCCCCACCCTCAGCCCCTTCAGCACCTCCCCCTGCCCCCAACCCCTGAGTGCACCCCACCCGGGCCTTCTCAGGCTATGCCTTAACCCTCTGTTACATGTACTCGCCGAGGGCATGGTCCCGGGAGCTTCTGTGCACAGACATGTGTGTTTTAGTCTGATGGGGCTGGGCCCATGGGCATCTGCTCACCGAAGGAATGAAGCAGGAGGGGAGGGAACAAGGAGGCAAGAGCCACACTTCCAGTGCCCTCTGGCTCAGGTGGAGTCAGGCCAGCACTCTGCAGGGCTGAGAATGGGCCCTGGGATGAGGGGGACCCCTTCTGCCCGCCCCAAATGGGCCCCTCTTTGGCTTCCACGTGGCTCCCCATCTCCCCCTGCCCCTCACCTTCCTGTCACTATTGTGTGTGTGACTATTACCTTCTGTGTGTTCTGAGTCAAAGGAGGCCTTGAATCTGTGACTCCACTGGTGGCCACATGGGCACATCACCCCTGCCCCGAGGAGGCTGACTGCTCACGCGGTTGCCTGGGGACACTGCGGTCTCAGTGCCTTGGTTGTTGTGTCAGTTCTTACTGGCCCACAGGTGGGAGCCCTGCCTCGAGATACTGGACATGAGCCTCTCTGGTCCTCGGTGTTCAAACTGGTAAAATCGGGGGCGGCATTAACCAGCCCACGAGCGGATTCCCCGAGAGAATCTGCAGTGTGCCTCAGCCCACAGGGTCCGGAAGAGCGGGGCTTGAGCGGGAACCATGGTGATAACACACAATAAAGAAGGCGATCTTGACTCACCCTGGGACCAACAATCTTGGGGAGCAGGGACCCTCCCCCTCGGCACTGCTGACACGGGGCCTGGACACTCTCTGTGGGGCGTCCTGGGTCCCGGGGGTTGTGGGCCAGACTCCCTGGCCCCACCCACTCATGTCCCAGTCATGATGACCACAGGTGTCCCCAGATGTCACCCAGGGTCCCCTGGGGCAGGGTCACCATGGTGAGACCCCGCTGAGTGGGGTCAGGCTCGTGTCCTGGGAAGCACCCCATGGGCTGCTCTGCACAAGGGGATACTCTGGCTGCAGGGAGAGGGTTCTGGGCCCGCGGGCTGCAGCGGGTCCCCCCCGCGGCCGGGTTTAGCTGGGCACCCCGTAATTACGTAGGTACTGTGTCCGTTTTCTGTTGGGAGGGCGGCGGCAGCAGCCGTGACCTTCTGTGAGCAGGCGGTTTTAAGGTTCTGACCGCCTGTCTTGGCAGGTCTCTCGGGAGAACAGCTTGTCCACGGAGAGGACTGATAACAGTGCGCATTTCAACACGCCTGCCCGGGACAGAGCCGGGCGGGGACCGACGGGATGGGGACGGGGCGGGGTGGGGAGAAACATGCTCGGACTTGCACCCTGGGGTTGGAGTTTGCACCCCACACAAGGGCCACTCTCTCAAGATAAA
Organism: Camelus ferus; assembly: GCF_009834535.1. NCBI lineage: Eukaryota > Metazoa > Chordata > Mammalia > Artiodactyla > Camelidae > Camelus > Camelus ferus. The sequence continues at coordinate 25,653,434 of NC_045717.1, read as the reverse complement.
AGTCCCAGGAGTGCTTTTGGACAGAACTGTTCACAAACTCCCGGGAGAACGAGGGTTATCAGAGAAACACTCTGCAGTTGGAGGTCACGGAGTTCTGTTTGTTCCCGTGCAGGGAGCAGGAAGGCTGGAGGAAGGCTTGAGAAATCCTTTGCGACCTAGAAGCACCGATTTACCCCAGTACATTCCCAGTGTACTCGTCTCCCCGCTGCCCGCCCTCCCATGCCTGTGGGCCTGGGGCTTGTGGCTACCACACTAGAGGGCCGAGCTCCGGACTCGGTGTTCACCTCAAAGGATAATGGCACCTTCTGGAGGGAGGCCGGCCCCCCAACAGCCGGGATGTCTGAGAGCCATTCCACGAGGCAGGAGTCAACTGGCTGTGGTCCCGGCCCCTCGGAGCTTCAAAGCCAGTAAGACGCGCCACCCGGGGTGCGGGGACCTAGCCACATCTAAAGACAGGACATGGGAGGCGCCAGGAGGGCAGGGTTTCACCCAGGGGGACCCTGCCCTCACGGGACACCGGGTGGTGCCTGGGGGACATCTGTGGTTGCCGTGACTGGGGGCCCCCTGGCATCGAGTTGGGGGACGGGGCAGGGAAGCTGCTCCATACCCCACAGAGCCCAGGATGGCCCCCGACAGAGGACGACCTGGACCTGTGTCAGCCGTGCCCGGGGGGACAGACCCTGAATGGTTCCCGATTCTCGGCCGGAACGTCAGCCCTGTGTGAGCCGGTGTTCCACCCACCCTGTGCCCTGTTGTCCCCCAGGGCCTGGCCCAGCCAGACGCTCTGGAGTCCTGGCTGAGGGAACGAAGGAAGTCTTTGGGAGGGCCCCCAAGGCCTGGCCAGTCCAGGCAGGAACTATCCCTGTGCCTGCACTGAAGGTGACAGAAGCAAGACCCAGTCCTCCGGCAGCAGAGCAGCAGCTAGGCCGCCCACCCTCATCCTGTGGCCTTTGCTCCCGGGTCCAGGCTCTGCTTCAGCCCCTGGGGATGCGCCCGGGCTGGGGTGGATCTGTGGGTGCAGGTGCCCAGGGCCTCCAAGGTCATAGAGCTGTGTTCTCTGCCTCCCTCTTACACCCAACGGACCCACAGAATCTCTGGGTCTGTGAGGTAAGGGCCCCCAGAACAGGGTGACCGTGGGTCTCTGGGTGCTGGACCAGAATGTCCCAGAGAAAGTGAACAGGAAGTCACAGGACTCTGAGAGGGGTGAGGGGTTGACTGAAGACACCTGGATGCCCAGTGGCACCCCCTGTACCAACCTGCATCTCCATCCCCGCCTGGCTCAAAACCCAGCCCCGCCAGAGACAGCAAGGACTTTCTCCGCCCCCTAGTGGCCACCAGCAGGAACCGCAGCACTCTTGGGACCGTCCCCGGCCCAAAACCCCAGGCAGGAGCAAACGCCCCAAACTCCGGGTCCTCGTTGAGCCCTGGTGTCTGCGGAAATTCAGTGCAGCTGGACCCAGCGGTGCTGTGGCCAGGATGGGCGGTGGTGGCCTTTGTTCGGTGACATCCTGGCTCCCCTGGAGAGGTAGCCACCCTGCCATGGGAGATCCAGGCTGCCCGGCCCTGCCCGGGTGCTGGGGAACCGGACATGAGGGCGCCTGCGGACATCCAGCACTGCGCCTGGCAAACAGGACAGGCTTAAGAGTGACTATGAAACTAAAAAGGTCTCAGGGAAAGTCCAGACTCCCCGCTTCGAGGAGTGTGTCAAGGGGAACAGAGGACCCCCTGCAAGGCTGGCCGTGGGCACCAGCTCAGCAGAAAATTCTGTCTCCTTCCAACACACCTGTCCACTGGGCACTGCTGACATCGGGGCCGCTCATCCTCTGTGCGGGCGTCCTCAGCGCTGCGGGGTCTGCAGCAGCAACCCTGGCCCCACCCTCTCAATGACAGGAGCCACCCCCCAAGTTGTGACAACCACAGATGTCCCCAGACGTGTCCCAGTGGCTCCTGGGGGGCGTCTGAATGATCCCCAGATGAGACCTACGAGCACAGCTGAATTCCAAAGGGCGCAAGGATTTAAGTTGAAAACATGCGATCCGAACAAAAGGCAGGCGAATTGTTCTTTGAAACCCCGACATTTGGAAGCAGGCCTCGCAGAGCAGAGAGAGCACGGCCAGTGCGCAGAGTGCTGCAGGTCCCCCGCGGCGAAACCCGCCAGGAGCCAAGGGCAACGACCACTGGGAGAAGCGTCCGCGGCGAAGGCGGTGGACAGCAGGCGGCGTCCAGAGACGCCGGGAGCGGTCAGACAAGTCACCCAGAGAGACACTCCAACAGAAAGGTCAGGGACGCAGCCGGGCCCTTGGCGGAAGCAAAGCCTGAGAGGAAGGGACCAGGGAGACGCGGACAGGGCAGTGACTTAACGCTGGGCTTGGGAGGGCAGGGAGGCAGGCTCCGGGGTGGGCGACGTTGCCTTTCTGGAGGTCTTTGTGGCTGAAGGTCAGAACGTAAATGAGATAGCCCAGACCTGAATTCTCAGACCAGGGAAGCCTGCTTATGGGAATTTACTCCCAACGAGGACCAGCCCAGGACGTACAGAGTCCCCACAAGGACAGTCATCCCAGAGAGCCGCCAAATTTAAAAAGAGAGCAAGAGAGAAAGAAAAGAAAAACAGAAAAAAAAGTGAACACCCCCCAAAAAAGCCCACCAACAGACCACCTAAGTCAATTATAAAATTATTTTAAAACAAATAAATTACAATCCGCCCATAACGTGGAGTGCTAAGCCAGTGCTAAGTGCGTGCTGTGAATCTGTTTCAGACCCTGGGGGAGCACATACAAGCCAGCTGGATGCCAGGGCACTGAGCACGGGCCCTGCGCACAGCACCACGCGCCCAAGCCCCCCTCCTCTCCAGCCCGACCCCGTAGCAAGAGCATGAGAAAACCCTTTAAACCATTGTACAGTTAGGCAGTTGCAGACACCCCTGCAAATGTCAGAGGGTCCTGCTCTGTTACGCGACCCCCCCCTCCACAGTTCTAGACTCTTCCCTTCTCCCCGTAAGACACCTGGTCCCGCAGCACAGCGCGTCTTAATTCCCACCCCAGTCCCTGGCAGCCCAGCAGCCTTTCTGTCCCTACAGGCTTGCTTCTCCTGGACATTCCATCTAAGTGGAATCATACGAAGTGTCGTCCCGGGGCTCTGCACTCTTGTCTAACAATTTTCCTTTACACGCACAGCACACACACCGGGTGAGAATGCACCTTATAAAGACATCAGGTCTCCCTCAAGTTTGTTGATACACTGAACACAGCCCGAATCAAAGATCCATCCAAATTGTTATTAGAAACTGCACGTTTACTCTCAAGACCCTGTGAAAGAGGAGACTCCCGGGGAGCAGCAGAGACATTTGTGACAAAACAGAGGCGCACGGGAGGCACGGGCCCGGGGCCGCAGGCAGCCTCAATTTTTTCCATTTCCTCTTCATACATCACAAAAGCCACCTGGAGTCCTCTGAGGAGTGAGACCCGAGACAGGTAGGAGTGAGAGACCAGGACCCGAGCTTCAGTTTTCCTCAAATTTAACCCTCCTGAGGCCTCGCAATGGTGCCAACCTGCCATCGCGCCAGGGCGGGCAACAAGGTCCAGGTATTTGTCACGCACGGGGACCTACTCTGCTCTGGATGACAGCCATTGACAGTTGTCATCTCCATGCAGATGACAACTGGGGTGAAGCACCAGAGCACCCTAATCAAGCCCCTCGAGGAGGAGGCTGAGAGCGGGAAGCAGGCGGCACCATCAGGCTCGCCACCCCGCACCCGTCCTGGGGGCTCAGGACCGGCACTCCAGCCCCACAGCCCCCTGCTTCACGGCGATCAACCAATCAGGAGCTGAGGGCACAAGGTGCTCCCTGTGGCTCCCAGTGCGCCTTTGGTGGACAAGACCAAGCCTCAGAAACAAGAGAGCAAGGCCTGGCGTGGGGGACACAGGCGTGCACGGCAAGGATACCCGCCTGGACGGCAAGCCAACCTCTTCATTCTCATCTTGGCTCCCAACAGCCAACCAAACACCCACGTGAACTCCAAATCGAATATGGAGAAAAGAAAAAGCCCAGGACACTGACCTGTGCTCGAGGCCTGCTGTCCGCAGCGCCGCGGTCCAGGAACCCAACGTCCACTCCCTGGAAGAAACACGCATCATGTTAGTTGAGCACGATTTGGCCTGAAATGCCAGTGAGTGTTCAGTGGTGTCAGCACAGAAGAGGCGCGGGCTCACGATTAGATGTAAAAACTCTGGGAGTCCTGCCTTTGGGTTTCTCTCCCCCACTGTGGGAACAGCACAGATAGGATGCTTCGAGACGCAGGGGAGTCAGACTGATCCCGGCAGTTTGCCAGAAAGCCTTCTCAGCACGCTGTTACCCCCGGTGAGTTTTCCATGTGTTCCAACACTACGGTGGAGAAAAGGATGCGATGTTCACATGACCTCTTTCTTTCTTTCTTTTCCTCCTTTCTCCCTCCCTCTCTCCCTCTCTCTCTTTCTTTCTTTCAACTGGAGGGACTGGGGAATGAACCCAGGACCTCATGCGTGCTAAGCACGTGCTCTACCACAGAGCTACACCTCCCCTGCCCACGTGAACTTTTATAGTTTATGCAAGACATTCACCAGCATCATTTGACCCTCACAGTTTCCTGGAAGGAAGGGGAGGGGGCTGAGTCAACCCCTTGAACTGCGAGCCCTGGGGTGCCCAGCCCACCTGGGTTTGCCTAAGGCATGCGGCCGAACTAAACACAGGTGGGATTCTGGATGGGATCCTGGGGCAGAAAAGGACACTAGGGAAAACTAGCAAAATCTGAATAAAGAGGGGACTGAGGTCACAGACCTGCACCCACGTCCACCTCTCGGTTGTCATAAATGCACTGTGCGTATGAGAGACAAGACCATTGGGAGAAATTGGGGGATGGGTAGGCAGAGATGGGAACTCTCTTCGAAATGCTTCTAAACATCTAAAATCATTCTAAAATTAAACATTTACTTTAAAAAATAACTCAGTTAAATTTGTTAAATGCTGGTTCCCTTTCTCTGGGAAAATTAGTTCAGGCTAATGATGGAGAACTGACATCCCCACAATCACCTGCAGGTGGCGCTGCTGCCCCAGGAACACCCTCTGAGCTCCGGGAGCTGCTAGACTCCTGACCCACCGGTATCTGTAAGCCCGCGGGGCCACCTAGGATTGGAGCTGCTCAAGCCGCTGAGGCTAGAGGGGCGCCCTGGACGGTGCGGGGACCCAGACAGCAGTGGACAAGCAGGGACGAGAGACGAAAGGGCCGGAGCAACGTGCCCACAGACCTGGAGGCCAAGACTTGCCTCAATCTTGCAAGGACCGTCTACACGTACAGTCCTTCAGCTTTTTATTTTTGAAGAAGTTGCAAAACTAGTGCCGAGGGGTCCAGGCACCCTTCACCTGGTTCCCCAATGGCAGCTCCTTACACAACTGGGGGACATTATCAAAACTTGGAAATGGTGACCGATAATCTAAACATAAAATTTTCAGACAGTATTACTGAGACATAATTCTCATGCCACACAATTAGCCTATTCAAAGTGCACAGTTCAGTGGAGTTTCTTGTGTGTGCTTTCCCAAAGTTGTGTGACCATCACCACAAGCAATTTTTGAATATTTCATCACCACAAATATTTAATCCCCAGCAGCAGTGCCCCCCACCCCGGCCCCTGACAACCCTCTCCCTGTGTCTGGGGACTGGCCTATTCTGGACGTTTCACGTCCATGGGCTCACACACTGTGTGTCCTCCTGTGTCTGCTTCTCTCCCTGAGCACCGCGCTCTCGGGGTCCGGCCCCGTGGGGGCGGGTGTCAGGGCTGCTCTCCGGGTCACGGCTGAGTGGTGTTCCCTTGTGTGGAGGGACACATGCGTTTCTCTGTTTATTACTGATGGGCATTTGGGCTCTTCCCATTTCTGGCTACTGTGAATCATGCTGCTGAGAACGTGGGTAGCTCAGGAATCACCTTCAAGATGTTTCTCTCTTTCCGTCCTCACATCTACCATCCGTACATCTCCTGGTTCTTGGCCCTTTAACATCAGCTGCTAGCTGTCCTCAAGTCCTTGGAGTTGGATTTGGACCATGAGGTGACCACCACAGAGCCCCCACCGGGCTGTGCTCGGCCCAGACCGGCTTGGGCCGGAGCAGACAGGAGTGAGGACAAAAATCGTTCCTGCAGCGCTGTCCCCAGGGCTCACAAGACAGCAGGCTGCCAGGTGCACCAGCTGGCACCAGGCTGTCCCCGGGACCTTCGCCCAACAAAGACGCTGGGCTTCCACTTCCCCATCAGGGCGCTCCCCAGGCCCCCATGAAGGGCCCGCAGGGGACAAGCTGCAGGGGACAAGGAGACGGGACGCAGCAGCGGGACCTGCTGCAGAATTTGCAGAGCTTGAAGCAAAATGAAACTGTGGGACCCCTTGTTCAAAGATTATTACAGATTTTAAAATAGTGACAACAGAGCCGTGGTAGGCAGGGGTCTGCAGACCCCACACACACCCTGCCTTTATGAACTGCCCACAAGGCAGGGTCAGTAAATGTCAGACACAGACAATGAAAACTCCAGGCACAAAGTGCCCAGTGCTGTGAGGGAGGAAAAATCATGGGGTTGGAGTGGGGGAACAGGCAGAATGCACAACGGTGTCCACGAGGAGCCCGCATGGACAGGACGATCACCCGTTCCTGTCATGGGCAGCACATTCTTACAACCTGCGAGCCCCACCCTGTCCCCAGGCTTTCCTTTTCATGTTTTAAAAATTAAGATGGAATTCACATACTATAGAATTCACCCTCTAAAATGTCCAGTTCAATGGCTTTTAGGATGTTCACAAGACTGTGCGACCATCGCTCTAATCCTAGGACACGGCCATCTCCCTGAAGAGACCCCATACCCATCAGCATGCTATGGTTCAAAGTCCAGTCTCCCTCCGGAGAGGTAAGACCCCCAATTCAGGAACCACGTGTGCTTTGCTCATCACAGTGGTTCAAACTGGTTTCACCACCAGCCCACAGGAGGCGCTCACCAGGGCTCACTAGTTCTGGGGATTTTGCACAGTCCAGTCAGTGCCAAGGGCACAGCCTGCGGAAGTGGGTGCATCTGGGGGTGAGGGGTGGTGGGCGAGTCCCTGCTCCTGCCACCATGTTATGTAAGACTGTGGCCTCCGTGTTGCTGCAGACTGTGGCCTTCTCAGCTTGCACACATCGATGACGCCATCAGCATGTTGGAGAGGTCCACAGTGGCAGGGGACTGAGGGTGGCCTCCGGTCAACAGCCAGAGAAGAACCAGGGTCCCACAGGAACTGAATCCTGCCTAGGACCATGTGAACTTGGCAGCAGCAACTTCCCCAGTCAGGCCTTCCTAGGAGACTCCAGCCCCAGCTGACACCTTGATGGCAACCAGTAAGAGACTCTGAGCAGAGGACCCAGCTAAACCACACCCAAATTTCCAACCCACAGAAACCATGAGATAATAAATGTGTGGGTTTTTTTAAGCCACTAAGTTCATGGCGACTTGTTACATGGCGTTAGCTAACTAATATGATAGGAGACTATTTAAATAAATCATACAGTAGAACAAAAATATCTAATAGCTCCTGAATGCATATACGCCAGTCTCTGTGCTGAGTTTTATTTTGTGTGTGTGTGTGTGTGTGTATCTAACAAAAACTATAATTCACTTTTTATGAAGCAAGAAACTGGAGTCACAGAGAAAGAAAATCGATTGCTCAAGGTCACATGTGAGCAGAGCCAGGACATACAGGAGGTCGGACGGATGCCAGGCACAAATCCCTAATCACTTTCCCAATACCAAGCTGGCAAATGAGAACTATTAGATACAGGTGAAACGATGGGCTGGAGTGTGAGTTGGCAAGCTCTGGCCCATGGGCCAAATCCGGCCCACTGCTTGCTTTTGTAAATTAAGTGTTATTGGCACACAGCCACGTGTCTTCATTTCCGTATCGTCTGTGGCTGCTTTTGCTCCACAACGGCAGAATTGAGTAGTAGCTACAGAGAGCATGAGGTCTGCAAAGCCAAATATATGCACTCTGGACTTTAAGAGTTTGACAATCCCTGAGCTAGAGTTAGATTCCAGGGGCTTCGCAGACCAGGAGCAGGGAAATCCTGAAGTGTGTGAGCAGAGACACACACTACACAAACAATGCTGGTGCATTTCACATGCTGGAGTGCCCCAGGGGAGGTCCCAAACACAAAGCGGTGTCACGGGAACTGACTGACGACTGTCTTCAAAGTTACAAGATAAGAACACTGGCAATAAAAAGAGAGACATAGGCACACAGGGCTGAAAGTCAGAGTGCTAGCTGGTTTTGAGTCACGACTTTGGGGTTTCATGTCTTACTTTAGAAGGACATCCCTAGTTCTCCAAATTTTCCTTTTAAAAATCTTTCACTTTGGAATAACTGTAGATTTACAGTAAATTGCGAAGCTAGTACAGAGAGTTCCCAAACAACCCCACTAGGCTTAATCTCACATTTACATCTTAGAGGAGAGGTCAGCCAGCTCTTCTGTAAAAGGTCAAATGACTACCATTCAGGCCCTGTGGGCTGTAGCTCCCTGCTGCACTTTCCTCTGTGTTTGTTTCTCTCAACACTTTAGAAACATAAAAGGCATTTTTAGCTCCTGAGCTGTATAAAAACAGGCTAACGATAAAGTGTACTCCATCTGCACAATGGAATATTATTCAGCCTTTAAGAGGAAAGAAATTCTAACACGCTCCAACATGGATGAGCCTCGAGGACATGATGCTTAGTGACAAAAACCAGACACAAAAGGGCAAATACTCTCTGATTCCACTCACAGGAGGGCCTAGAGGAGTCAAATTCACAAGGGACAGAAAGTAGCCAGTGGGGCCAGGGGCTGGGGGAGGGGGAGTCAGTGTTTAATGAGGACAGAGTTTCAGTTTGGGAAGATGAGAAAGTTCTGGAGATGGAGGGTGGAGGTGGTTGCACAATAATGTGGATGTGCTTAATGCCACTGAGCTGCACACTTACAAGTGGTTAAGGTGGGAGGGAGGGTATAGCTCGTGGCACAGGGCGAGCTTAGCATGCACAAGGTCCTGGGTTCAATCCTCAGCACCTCCTCCAAATATAAATGACTTAATTACCTCCCCCTCATAAAAAAAAAATGGTTAAGATGGGAACTTTTTTTAAGATAGTAACTTTCATATTATGTGTATTTTACACTATTAAAAGTAATTAATTATAATATAAATAGCTAATTAATACATTTTTAAGAACAGGCCAGTGTGGGCTGGATCTGGCCCCCAGGCTGGCTGGCCAGCCTCGCAGGCTCACCACCACCATACGTTTGTTGCAACTCAGAAACCAGCGCTGGTGCGTTACTATCAGCTCCACACTTCACCTGGCTGTCACTGGTTTTGCCACAGACGTCCTTCTTCTGTTCCAGGATCCCATCCAGATCCCACAGCGCTTTTATGTGCCTCCCTTTTCTGTAACTTAGTTCCCTCTGGATCCTCATTTCAGGAAAATCTAGAGCCTCCGGGCCACTAGGCAAGAAAGGTCAAATGAAGGGTGGTGAGGATGAACACGGGTGGTCACTGCTTGGGGATCTGCGCTAGGCACATCGCGGGGGGGAACACTGGACAGGGGCCAGGCGGGGCCACCGTCCACACGGACCAGGTGCTGTGTGCAAAGACTTCACAGCCAGGAAGCGGCTGGGCCTGGTGCAAACCCCGGGCCGCTGCAGCGTGCTTCTCCCGCCAATCTCTGTGCAGAGGGACGCGGGCTCTCGGTTCTCCCGGGCACAGTCCGGCTGTGGAATTCTGGGTTCGTGTGGCTAGTTGCTTGCTGAACCCTCTGAGGAGCTGCTGGACTGTTTTCCAGAGCAGCTGCTCCATTTTCCATTCCTGCCCCTTCTGGCCATGTGCTCAGTCATATCATTGCTTCTATTGAATTATTTGTTTGTTTCAGATCTTTATTATTTTATTTTTATGACTTATTTTTAATTCTTATTTCATTATTTTATTTTATTTAAAAAGTATTTTTATCTTTTTATTTTTATTATTTAAAAAGTATTTTTATCTTCTTTCATTATTTATTATTTTTATCATTTAAAATTGTTCACAGCAGCAATCTTTACACTAGCCAAGACATGGCAGCAACCTAAATATCCATCAACAGATGACTGGATAAAGAAGTTGTGATATATACATATACACACACAATGGAATACTACTCAGTCATAAAAAAGAATTAAACAATACCATTTGCAGCAACATGGATGGACCTAGAGATTATTATACTAAGTGTAGTAAGTCAGACAAAGACATATCACTTATATGTGGAATCTAAAAAAATGACACAAATAAACTGATCTACAAAACAGGAACAGACTCATAGACATAGGAAACAAAGTTACGGTTACTAAAGGGGAAAGAGGGGGTAGATTAGTAGTTTGGGATTAGTAGGTACAACTACTATGTATAAAACAGATAAACAACAAGGACCTCCTGTACAGCATGGAACTATATTCAACAGCTTGTAATGACCTATAATGAAAAAGAATCTGAAGCCATATGCCTGAAACCAACACAATCTTGTAAATCAACTATAGTTTAATAAATAAAATTAAAAAAAAAGAACAACAGTGGTATTTGGTCTGTGTGAAGAACATATTTACAAAAGTATGATTTCTGTTCACTCCCCAGATTCCGTGGCAGTCTGGCCATTTTTTGTCTTTACAGACTGTTCACTGATCTGGCAAAGAAAACTCAATGAACAAGGATTAGTTCCTCAGCTGTGCTTAATGCGCAGAACTAAAACTGATGAACCTTATTTTTATCTTCCTTTTTATTACTCTTTATTTTTATTTTCTTCCTTTATTATTTTCCCTTTATCAGGATAAATCATTATCTCATTGTTTCATTATTACCATTACTTCATTATCATTGCCTCATGTTATTATTACTACTGTGTGTGTGGGTCTTGTCTTGTCTTGGGAGGTGGGGTGATGACCCCTCCCCACCATCTGGCCCTCCGGCAGGAGAGGACAGGAGAACTAGGCGCCCTCTCTGTTTCTGTAGCAGAAGGCGCGCCGCCTGGTTTACAGAGGTCTGCACCCTGAGGCTGGGGGTCCTGCTCGAACGCCCAGAAACCAACAGGGACCCCGCCCGTCCTAGGTCCCGTGGGTGCGGCGGCCCCACCTCTTTGTGGGCTGTTCCAGTAAAGTGCTTCCTTCCTCTTTTTTAATTGTCCTTTTCCACCCGCAGCTATCGCAGTGCGAGCTGGAGACCAACCACCCGAACTTCCTAATTCCTGACTCGCTGCGCCCGCGGGGCACTCTGCACCTCAGCAGGCCCCGGGTTGAAAAGCACAGGACCTTTACACATGCCATGGGAGGTCAACTGCTGTGACCCCCGCGGAGGCCAGAGTTCATCCACGGGGACTGACCATCAAGCAGACACAGGCTGGGAGGGCTTCTTGTCGGGGGCAGGGGGATGGAACAACCCATCACCACGGCCAGGAGCAGGATGATCAGGGCAGCCGTCAGCGCCAGGATGCAGCCTCCTTGGCACGACCCAGCCGTCATCTCACAGCCCTGTAGCCAGGACTCCAACAGGCTCTTGGGGCTCAGTCCAGACGTGGGCAGGGTGGGTCCCTCCGGGGCTCCAGGGAGAACCGGGTCCTGCCTTTTCCAGCTTCTAGAGGCGCCACACCCCTGGCTCGCAGCCCCTCCCTCCATCCTCACCGCCAGCGGCGCAGCATCTCCCATCTCTCTCTGACTCTGACCCTCCCGCCTCCCTCTGATAGGGACCTTGTGATGACATGGAACCCTCCGGGAGTCCAGGGTCACTTGCATCCCAGGGGCCTTAACTCCACCTGCAGCGTCCCCTCTGCCATGTGAGGGACACGTCTGCAGGTCCTGGGGCGGGGACAATGACATCTCTGGGGGCGTTATCCTGCCGACCGCACGCTGGAACGCCCCACGACGGGCGTGCATCTTGCCCTGTAAAACTACTTTCCACAGCAGGTCGCCGAAGCGTACAGGCAGCGTGACGCCTTGCCTATAAAGTTAAAAACAACGCGACTTCCTCGGCCGGATGGATTTTTCTACTGTGCCCCCCCCCCACTGAAGCCCCCGCCAGCATCATAGCAGGATCATAGCATCAGGATCAAGACCTCCAGCCTGGATTAACCCACCCCAGAGCCATCTCAGGCCCAGGGCTCACGGCGGACCAGACAAGAGCCCTAATAGAATCAGGCGCTGGGATTACTCCGCAGTCTCACTTGGCGGGTGGAGAGCGCATCCTGACCAAGGCTGAGCGTGTTTCTGCAAGGCGGCCCCGGGCAGGAGGAGACCTCTTCCTTCCCCCGTGAAGGCTCACTGACCAGGCTCCGTGCCTTCAGCCCGACCCTCGCCCCGTTCTCACGGGGAGATTCCAGCAAGGAGGCCGCTCTTCCCCCCGCCCTGGCTCTAACACCACGTGGAACCAGAAATGGGACACCCATTTGTCCTCTGCCCGCCCTGTTTCTGTCGTCAAAGCTCTGGGGGGAGAAGATGCTCAAAGGCACCCCAGGGAGGGCCCAGAAGCTGCGGTCCCACCCCGGACACCCTGGAATGGGGCTGTGCGCCCGATCCCCGCTGAAATCACCAAGTCAGTCGCCTCAGACAGCACTTCACTGAGGCGGCAGCTGGTGTGCCCTTTTACTTATTTTTTTAAAGGGACATTGGGCAAGTAATTTAATGTCCCCATCACAATTTCTGGAGCTACGTTCCCCTGCCGTGGCAGCATCTCCGGCGACCCCTGCCTCCCTCTGCTGTGTCAGGGTGGGTCTGCATGACCAGTCACACAGCAGCACATCACTTCTGGAATAAGTCAGAAAAGGCGTGTGGCATCTGCCTGCTCTTGGGAGCCGGCCACCCTGCTGTGAGCAGGCCCAGGCAGCCGCAGGTGGCCCATGTGGGGAGGAGCCATGGGAGAGGCTGTCCCAGAAGTGGCTCCCCTGGCCCCAGTCGAGCCTTCAGATGAGGCAGCCCCGGCTGACATGTGCTCTACCACCCTCTGAGAGGCTCTGAGCCAGAACCACCAAGTTAAGCTACCTCCAAATCCCTGATCTATAGAAACTGCGAGAACATAAACGCCGGCTGTTTAAACCATGCTTTTGCGGTACTTTGTTACACAGCAATAGATAACTGATACACCCACCGTCTGGGCAGATTCACCTGACCGCCCCCATAGATGTTTTGCCAGTCGCTACAATTTTCTAATGGGGAGCAACAAACAGCCCTGGGTTTTTTCACTTTCCTGTTTTCCCACCATCTGGAGGCCTGACTATCTGGGGAGACACAGAGACTGACAGGAATTCAATGAGGGGAGGGCAGTAGAACAACTGGGATGAGAGAGCAAAGGCCTCAGGACTCCCAGATTATCGGGAAGCACCGGTACCTGGTTTCTTAGAGTGAAGCAGCCCGCTGCCTTTATCTGTTTCCCTCTAAAGCAGAGTCTCCCCCTCAGCCCTGCTGACGGGGGCCGGGTCCTTCTGAGGGGGGCCGTTCTGGGCACAGCCTCTTGGCCACCACCCACTCGATGCCAGGAGGTCTCCAGTGTGACAACCACACAGGTCCCCAGAGGTGACCCAGTGTCCCCTGGGAGCAGGGTCACCCCCAGTGGAGACCCCCTGCTCCAAGCACGCCCCTCACAGGTAGGGACGGCAGGACTCAGCGTTAGGTGACAGGCAGAACCCCCCGCCCCTCCCCGGGCTGCAGTTCCCCCTTCCAGGAACTGAGTGTGTGGGACTGGGATGTCTGAGCCCCCTGCCCTTCCCACACTGACACCCCACCCGCACGGGGCAGGAGCGCTTCTCACCGGAGGCTCAGTGCAGATGCAGAGCTATCTGTGTGCAGGCGCTGCAGCCACCACCCCAGCCTTCACTCATCACCACAGCAACCGTCTAAATGTGTCACCCTGAGGAGCTCTGATTGCAAATGAAGGCTGGGGGTTGGGGGGCGGCACCGAGCCTGGAGCCTGGAGCCTCCCTAGCTGAGCTCCTGAGCTGGGGACAGGGTGACATGCTGCTCCAGGGACTGACCCAGACCAGGCACCCCCCAGGTCCCAGTTAGATGGGACAGAAAGGCCGGGGGTACCTGACCCAGAGGCTCAGGAGCTCTAGGAGCCCAGCAGAAGTGGGGCGCTGCTGCCCTCAGCTATGTCTTGGTGCCTTGGAGACTCCCAACCCTCCTCCATGAAATATGGGATGGGGTCCCCCTGTTTTATATCGTCTGACCACGGGGGTTACTCTGCCGTGCCATGTGAGCAGGGATCAGACTCAATATTTTTCTGAATGATTAAACAGGGTCTGCCCCCTTTAGCACTGCGGACACTGGGGCCAGGTGATCCTCTGTGCAGGGCTTCTGGGCACCAGTCTCCCTGCCCCCACCCACTTGATGCTCGGTGAACCCCAGTGTGAGGACCCCAGATGTCCCCGGCCATTGCCCGGTGCTCCCTTGGGGACAGGCCCACCCACTGTGCTCGGCAGCAGCCCTCAGAGCCCCACCACCTGGAACTGTCCTATAGGGAGGGACGGGTAACTGATTTGGGAACGGGACCAATTTCCGATAAAAAAGAAAAAAAAATGTGTACACACAGATTTCTCTTTCCTCTCAAAGTCAAAATAGCTCCACTCTGTTCCGCAGAAGGGGGTGGGTGGGGACAGATATTCCTGCCTCTGAAAGGCACATGGCGGCGTGTGTCCCGACTCCACGCCTGACTCACTCCCCCGTGCCTCAGTTTCCAAATCTGTAACACGGAGGTGACAGCAGCACCTCCTGGCCAGGTTTGTTTTCTGGATGAAGGAAGTGAGTAGCTATAACATGCATAAATCAGTACCTGGAACGTTGTTAATAGTATGTAACTTCTTTATTATTAGAACTTCTTTATCACTTCAGAACTTCTATTGACCTGCTTTGTTGACAAGACCAGGGTTCAGCAAAGCATTTCTGTGAAGGACCAGATGGGAAGTGTTTTTGGCTCTGTGAGTCAGAGGGTCTCTGTCGCTACCGCTGAACTTGGCCAGTGTGGACAAGGGGGCGAGGCTCTGTTCGGATAAAATGTACCAGCCAGGATTTTCTGGTCATGGAATGTTAGGACCACGAGCTCGCCTCTCCTCGTGACTACAACAAAACCGCAACTGACTGCTAAACAGCCATTAAAAAAAAAAAGACTGGGACCTAGCAGAAAAGATTTTCTGCAACTGAAAACATAAAGAGGGAACCACAGCAGGACGGTAGGAGGGCAGGCTCGTGATATAATGGGGCCCCATATCCCCCGGGTGGGCGACCCCCAAGCTGAAGGATGATTAAGTCGCAGAGGCCCTCCCACAGGAGGGACAGTTCTGAGCCCCACGTCAGGCTCCCCAGCCTGGGGTTCGGGCACTGGGAGGAGGAGGAGCCCCCAGGACATGCGGTTATGTGGGCCAGCGGGGCTTGGCTCCGGGAGCCCCACGGGACTGGGGGAAACAGAGACTTCACTCTCTTGGGAAGCGCACACAGAATCTTGTGAGCGCCAGGTCCAAGGGCAGAGGCAGTGATTTCACAGGAACCTGGGCCAGGCCTGCCTGCTGGTTTTGGAAATTCTCCTGGGGACACAGGGGACGGCTGCAGCTCACCCAGGGGACGTAAAAGGTGGTGGCGGACATTCCAGGAGTGTTCATCTACATGAGCTTTCCCGGGGGCTGACATCTTGATTGGATCATTGGCGCCAAGACCCAGCCCCACCCAACAGCCTGTGGGGAAGCCTCAGGCCAAACACCACACAGGGTGGGAGCACAGCCCCACCTGTCGGCAGACCTCCCGAGCCACAAAGGCCTCTAGACAGGACCCTGCCCACCAGAGGTCCGGGACCAAGCCCCACCCAGCAGAGGGCAGGCGGCGGCTCCTCCTGCAGGGAACCTGCACAAGCCCCATCCACCAGGGGCGGGCACCAGAAACAAGAAAACAACAATCCCAGAGCCTGTGGAAGGAGTCCACACACACAGGCCAGACTCCACCCTGGGACCGGCTGGACCCTGGCTCTTGGGTGACAAGAGAGGACTGCACTGCTGGGACGCACAGGACGTCTCCCACAGAGGGCCACCTCTCCAAGGTCGAGAAATGCAACTCACCTGCCAAGAACTACAAATAGAAAGACAGACAATATGAGGTGGAAGAGGAGTATCTCCCAGGCCAAAGCACAAGATGAAAACCCAGAAGAAGAAATGTGATGAGGAGATAGGCAATTTATCAGAGAGAGTTTAGAGTAATGATGGCAAAGATGTTCAGAGAACTCAAGAGGAGTACAGATGCACAGAGCGAAGTTTTCAGCAAAGAGTTGGAAAATGTAAAAAATACACAGAGATGAAGAATAAAATCACTGAAATAAATAACACACTAGAAGGAACCAAAAACAGACTAAATGAGGCAGAAGAACAGATCAGTGAGTTACAAGACAGATTAGTGGAAATCACTACTGCAGAACAGAAGAAAGAATGAAAAGAAATGAGGACAGCTTAAGAGAACTCTGGGACAGCATGAAGCGCACCCATATTCACATTATAGGGGTCCCAGAAAGAGGAAAGAGAGAGAAAGGACCTGAGAAAACTTTCGAAGAGGTAGTAACCAAAAGCTTCCCCGACTTGGGAAAGGAAACAGTCACCCACGTCCAGGAAGCACAGAGAGCTCCACACAGGACCAACCCAGAGAGGAACCCGCCCAGGAACACGGTCATCAAGATGACAAAAATTGAGGAGGAGAAAATACTAAAATCAGCAAGAGGAAAGCAACAAATAACACACAAGGGAGCTCCCGTAAGGTTATCAGCTGATGTTTCAGGAGAACTCTCCAGGCCAGAAGGAAGTGGCACGATACATTTAAGTGATGAAAGGGGAAACTTACAGCAAGGCTCTTGTTCAGACTTGATGGAGAAATCAAAAGCTTCACAAACCAAAGCTAAAAGAATTCAGCACCACCAAACCAGCCTTACAACAAATGTTAAAGGAACTTCTCTAGTCATTAAACCATAAGAGAACAAAAAGAAGAAAGAGAAAAAAAAAAAACCTATAAAAGATTGCTTTGGCAGTTTGGGGTCTTTCATGGTTCCATACAAATTTTGGAATTGTTTGTTCTAGTTCTGTGAGGAACGTCGTGAGTACTTTGACGGGGCTGCGCTGGCTCTGTGGATTGCTTTGGGTGGTGGGGCCATTTTGATGATGTTGATTCTTCCACTCCAAGAGCACAAGATATCTTTCCATTTCCTTGTATCATCTTCAGTTTCCTTCATCAGTGTCTGACAGTGTTCAGAGTACAGGTAACCTCCTTGCTTAAGTTTATTTCTGGGTATTTTGTTGTTTTTGATGCAATGGAAATGTTTATGCCAGTTACAAAATTCTGGCTTGTGAAGTAAAAAAAAAAGTGAATGAAGAGCCACAAATGGCAAAATATCCTTCTTTTTTATGGGTGAGTTGTGTTCCACTGCGTATATGTGCTACCTGTTCTTCATCCATGTATCTATTGATGTGCACTTAGGATGCTTCCGTATCTTGCCAATTATAAATAACATTGCTGTTAATAGCGGGGTGTATGTATCTTTTCGATGTTTTTGTTTCTCTTGGATAAATGCCCAGGAGTGGAATTGCTGGGCCATATGGTGGTTCTATTTTTAGGTTTTTGAGAAACCTCCATGTTGTCTTCCACGGTGGCTGCACCAATTTACATTCCCACCGTGTACAGGGGTTCCCTTTTCCCCACACCCTCACCAACATTTGTTATTTGTGTTCTTTGTGATGATGGCCGTTCTGACAGGTGTGAGATGGTGTCTCACTGTGATTTTGATCTGCATTTCCCTGACATTAGTGATGTTGAGCAACTTTCCACGTTCCTGTTGGCCATCTGCGTTTCTTCTTTTGGAAAAATGTCAGTTAAGTTCTTCTGCCTGTATTTTAAACGGGCTGCTTGTTTGCTTTTTAACTGAAGTACAGTTGATTTAAAATGTTGGATCAGTTTCTGGTGTGCAGCACGGATGGTCTCGGAGGGCACTGTGCTGAGTGAAGTAAGTCAGACCAAGAAGGACAAATACTGTAAGAGACCACTTACATGTGGAATCTAAGAAAATACAACAAACCAGTGAATATAACAGGAAAGAAACACACTCACAGATGCAGAGAAGGGACGAGCGGTTACCAGTGGGGGGAGGGGCGGGGCGGGGCAAGACGGAGGGGGAGGAGGAAGAGGTGGGGACTATCAGGTGTGACAAGCTGCGAGGAAGCGCTGTGCGGCGTTGGGGGGCGGCGCCAGTGCTTTGTAAGGGCTGTAAATGTGCAACCTGTAAAAACTGTGAAGCACCACATCGCACACCTGTAACATATAATACTGTACGTCAGCTATTCTTCAACTTAAAAAATACGATACTGTAAAATACGTATATAAATAAATAAAAAATGGTTTTAAAAAAATGCACCAGTCCAGGCAGCGTGGACCAGCCTACGGGCTGCAGTTTGCGACACCTGGACAGGAAGACGGTCTATGAAGAGATGGCACCATGTTGGCCACCAGAGGCGGCAGAACTGTCACCTTTCATCCCGAAACCAGGTCTGAGGTCCACGAAGGTCCTCGCTGCCCTCGACATCACCCAGCAAAACTGACACCTGCAGCACGGAGCCTCGCCGCCACCCAGGTGCCGCGCCTCTGAGAGTCACAAAACGGCTGCTGCTCTCCCACCGCCTCGGGGAACCCCTGGGGCGACTTCTGCTGGTTAAATACCTCCTCTTCATCGACCTTGGCTGCCGAAGGCCTTCCTCGACTTGGGGAGCCGTTCTAGATAGGGCAGTTAACTGCCTGCAAAACCGCCACCTGTAATCTCCCCGAGTAACCCAGCCCCAGGGTGAGGAGTGGCTTCTGCCCACACAGGGTCTGAGAAACCCCCCAGGAGACATGGCAATGCAGTGTCCGGTGGCTCCTCAGGGGGCCCAAGGCAGAAGAGGGGCATCAGAGGAAAACGAAAGATATTCAACTGAAGTATGGACTTCAGTTAATGAGAACATATCGGTATCGGTTTCTTAATTGTGACAAATGCACCAGACTGATGCAAGACGCTGACTAGAGGGGGGCTGGGTGGGGACGTGGGAACTCTCTGTACTGTCTTCTCGGTCTTCCTGGGAATCTAAAATGAGTCTAAAAGGAAAGTTCACTTCAAGAGAAAAAGGAAAGACGGAGTGACGACAATTAGCTACTTATGCTAGAGGATGCTCTGAAATGTGACTGAGGGAACATTAAGTTCCTGTGACAGCATCCAATAATGACAGGGTTATATAAAGCTCAGAAAAGAAAGCCGCTAAAAACAGGATATGCTAATCAGCAGGGGACGTGTGCTCTGAGGGAAGGAGTGAGGAGGGGGAGAAGAGACAGGTGGCTGAGTGGCTCCTGCCACAGCCACGGTGGACCCTGATGCAGGGACTGCTGCCAGAGGAAACTTCTGGAACATCCCAGTTGGATCTGGGCGACGTGGTGCATACACTTGGGAGGCAGTGGCGCCCAGGTGGCACTCAAGCAATGCCCGTTGAGCATGTGGCTAGTGGCTGGGCCTGGGGGAAGACAGTGGTTTTATGGAGGGAGAGTTCTGGAAAATAAGGGTGAAGCCGTGGTCCAAAGAAACACAAACAACTAATACGATGTGGCATCCTGGTCTGTGCCAGTTAACTTACTGGACACTCATCTATGCCAGGGTCTGCCCACCTTGGCCTGACATTCAAGGCCAGGGCGTTCTCCGTGGGGCCGTCCCAGGCACTTCGTGGTATGACGCAGCACCCTTGGACCCCACCCAGGGGTGATGACCACAGAGGTCCCCAGACATCACCCATTATCCCCTGGGGCAGGACATCCCGGATGAGAACCACTGTCCTACAATAGCTATCAATCTACAGACAGCCCCACAGGCGTGTAATTATCCTCATTGTACAGCTGGGGAAACTGAGGCTCGGAGAGGAGACCAAGCCAGCCTTCAGCCACCAAGCTAGAAGGAAGCCTTCTAATCAGGAGGGGCCTCTGCCCTGGGAAGGAGTTGGCTGTGCTCATCCATCAGCACCAAATCTGGCCCGCCCCTTTGTGTTTGTAAATAAAGTTTTATTGAAACACAGCCACACCTGTTCACTTAACAGGCTCACCTACAAAGGACTGGCTGGCCCTTCAGTTTACTGGCTCCTCACAGAGAGCCTCCGTCGCCACCTGGAAGCCCTGCCAGGCTTTCTTGCATGATCCTCAGTCCAAGTGCTCACTGACTGTTTTGGGGATGCGTGAAGACAGCAGAGGCAGCCTCCCTGGGAATGAGAGGAGTTGGGGCTGGTTCTGCCCAGTCCTGGCCGAGGAGGCCCAGCCCAGGTTCCGCTCCTCCGCCAGAAGGGGGTCTTCCCCCCCGCCCCCTCTGGCCCCACCGCAGCCCCCGTAGGTGTGCGGGGCAGCACGCCAGCCCACCTGCCTGTGAGCCCGGTGCGGGGGCTGTGCTGTCATCTCGCGCCCACTCCCTGCTTCTGCTCGGAGCCCTGGGGTTCGGGGAACCGCGCTTCTCCTGACCTCCAAGGTCAGCCCTGCAGCCTCCGGAGGGTACAAGGTGCTGAGTGAGGACGGGCTCTGCCACCCCTTCATCTGCCTCGGTGGGCACTGCGTCTGGTGCCGAGACCCACAGAACGCGCTTCCACCTGGAGGTCACCTCATCCAGGCTTTCTCATCCACGCTGCGGACATCTGGGTCCGGGGCCACTCTCCGGGGTGGAGCAGCATCCCCAGCCCCCACCCTCTCGATGCCAGGAGACCCCTCATTCATGACAATGAAAAATGTCCCCCCACGTGGCCTGGTGGCACATACGGAAACTACTTGCTCCGTAAGGGTAATTTCTTGGCAGTGAGGGCGGGACTCTATGCATCATTCGGAGACCAAACCCGGGAGGTAGTGATGCAATGAAACTGCAAGTCAGGCCGGGCAACCCGGATACCTCTGGATATCTTGTCCTCGACAAGTTCCAAGTTCTGGTTTGCTGGGGGTTCTGTTCTTGTTTTCCAAACCCTGCTTACTTCATGACTGATCCTCGCCAACTGCATTCATTTCCTGGGGCGACCGTCACAAATGACTGCAGACAGGGCGGCTTAAAACCACAGCAATTTGTCCTCTCCCAGTTCTGGAGGCCAGAGACCCGAGATCAAGGGTCTGCAGGACTGGTTCCCTCCAAGGCTGGGAGGGAGGATCTGTTTCGTGCTCTCCCAGCTTCTGGGGGTCACTGATAATCCCTGGAGTTCTTGGCCTGTAGACACATCTCTCCAGTCTCTGTCTCTGTCATCACATGACCTTCTTGTGTGTCTGAGTCTCCACACAGCCTTCTCGTAAGGACACCACCACTGGATTCAGGGCCACCAGCATCTAGCACGACCCATTCCAGCTAATTACGTCTAAAGACCCAAATGCCAAGTGAGGCCCCCACCCAGGGACTGGGGTCAGTGTGTGATCTTCTGCGGGGACACAATTCAACCCACAGCACCCTTGCCTTCCCTCCAGTGGATTACCAAACCACTGGGTTGGTTAAGCTCCCAGGCGTTTGGACAGGATTTAGTCTATGGGGAGTGATGGTTAGAAGGTGGGGAGCCCCCTGGGGGACATGGAGCCCAGCCCTTCACGGGTCAGAGGGGCACAGAGGTCCCTGGCCCCCAGCAGCCTCTAAGCCAAGAAGGGCCTTAAAAACATGTCTGTGGACACCATGCCCGAGCAGGATCAGTGCTCACAGCTGCCCAGCCCCGAGCTGGGGCCCAGGGGGACCTTGAGGGAAATACGGCTGTAAGGTCAGGAACCTCTCCTTCTCTGCTTCAGGTAAGGAAAGAAGCTTTTTTTTTTTTTTTAAAGCTAGACAAAAAATATTGCCCAAAGCCAGTAAGAGGAAAAGGAAGACTTCAGACTGGCGTTTGACTCCAAAGCTCACAAAACATAAGACTGACCCGGTGTAACACAGTGATTCCCACCTGGGGACACTCAGGGATGTCTGGAGACACGAGGGGAGCCCTTGAGGTCAGGGGTGCGGCTCAGCACCCCACAGTGCCCAGGACAGTCCCCCACAAAGAATGACCTGCCCCAAGTGTCCATAGTGACCAGGGGAAGAGACCCTGACCAACCAGGCAGGAGCAATGCCTGCTCACGCACCCAGATCTGTACAGACTAACACTGAAGTGGCCCGAGGTACTGCTAAGGGCCGAAAACTACAGACCAGTGTGTTGCCTGAGCCAAGCCGTCTGAGGTAAAGCCTTTTTCTTAAAAGGACATATTTGTATATGTGCTTGTAGATACAAAAAAAATTCTAGAAGAACCCACCAAAACTGTTAACAGTTACAATGGTGAGTAGGACTGAGGGGCAGGGGGTGGGAGGTTATGCTTTGTTTTACACCCTTACGTATAATTTGAAATTTTATTTACCATGAGCGTAGTACTTTGGCAATTCAAGAACTGGTTCCACTAACTGGAGATCTGATGATATTAAGGAATTATCTAGCCCAAAATGTCAACAGCGCCTAGGCTGAGAAACCCGGACGTACGGAAAACACAAATTAAAGACACGACCCCTGAAGAAGGGCCGTGTCAGAGAGCACGTCCCCACAGAAGGGAGGCAGAGACTGGGAAACGAGAGGAAGCCTCATGATGAAGAGGGGAAAACCAAGGCGACCATCAGCGCAGATCAATACGGGAAACAGCTGGGGGCCGGGGAAGGCATTCAAGCTGTGATGTCACACAAAGTGGCAGCCGTGGCCTCCCCTACAGGAGACACGAGGGCAGATTTCAGGTCAGGCACACAGCCCAAACTGTGTTTTAAAGGCGGCTCTGTGGAGGTGCAGTCCGTGTGAAATTCAGTTTCGGAAGGCAGCGGCGCAGGCACGTGCAGCTGGTGACCAGGCAGCCCCCACCTGCCGTCACCCGTTTCAGGAGCCCACGCGCCCCGACACCGCTGTGCGTAACGGGCTGCGCGCTGGCCACAGCTTTCTAGAAGAGCAAGCTTGGCGATGTTAGCTGAGCTTTTGGCCTGGGTAATTAACTTCTAATTAATTGTTACAAGGAAAGCGACCAGGCACTTTTTTCCCTGCTATTTTTATTTAACACTGTCACTGCATTCTCTCACATTGCTAAGTGTTCTTTGAAAACATAGTTTTTCATTGGCTGCCCATATATTTACATTGAGTTAATGTATTATAATTGATGAGCCAGTTTCTTCACTATTGGCCATTCAGACTGTTCCCAATTTTTGCTTTATAAATAATGCTGTTGTGAACATCTTTATGCCCACCTCTAATTACTGAGGTATTTCTTTGCTTTTTATATTTTTATTTATTTATTTATTTATTTATTTATTTATTTACTTACTTACTTACTTACTTACTTACTTATTTATTTGTTGGTTTGTTTTGTGGGGAGGTAATTAGGTTCATTTATTTACTTATTTATTTTAACGGAGGTACCGGAGATGGAACCCAGGACCTCGTGCATGCTAAGCAGGCGCTCTACCGCTGAGCTATACCCCCTCCCCCTGATGTAATTTTTAATATACATTTTTAGAGATGGCATTATGGGATCAGAGACCATTAAATATTTTTAAGGCTCTTGAAAACCCACTACTAAATTATTGTTGAGAAAGATTCTGCCATGTCATAGTATTCTCTGTCCACACCCTCATCAACACTAGTATTACTTTTATTGATATTCACCCATTTTAAAGGTGAAAAATAGGACCTTCTTTTTTTTTTAATAAACTTTTTACTTTGGAATGACTTTAGATTTGCAGAAGATTTGCAAAGACAATACAGACATCTCCTGTGTATCCTTCACCCGCTTCCCTAATGTTAATCACTCACATAACCAGGGTGCATTTGTCACAACTAAGACATCAACGTTGTTATGCTACTATCAGCCGAGTTCTGCAGTTTATTCAGATTTCACTAGTTTTTCCACTGCTGGCCCTCTTCAGTTCCAGGATCCCATCCAGGACACCACACTGCATTTACTCCACTTTCTATGTGTCATTCCTGATTCTTAAAACAACCTTACATCTCCATTTTGCTGATGAGAAGATGGAGGTTCAGAGAGGGTAGATGGCTTAGACAAAGTCACAGAGCCTGTGAGTGGCACAGCCTGGATGCAGCACACATCTGAAAGACTCCACACCCGGGACTGCTCCAAGCATGCCTCCTCCTTCTCATCCCGCCCTGTGCCCCCTCCAGATGCGCAAAGGCCGGTCTGCAGTTCTCCATCAGTACACGAGGTGACCCAAAGCAAGGAAGTGGGCGACTAACCACTGTGACAGAATCAAGCAGGCATCCCTCCCTTCCAACAGCTACCTGGAGAGACCATTTTAGAAACAAAGCAGTATGCACCTCAGGACGTTTCTGGATGCGTCCTCAAAGATCACGTTCAGAGGCAGAGCAAAAGTTTTACACCTAAGAAATACAGTCCTGGGACTTGGCGATAACAGTATCTCCCCTTCAACCACAATCAGCCCTGTTCCTTTGAGGCCCTCTGCCTTATTCACCCCTAAATGACTCTTGGCTGGGTGGAGGGCACTCTAAGATGGTCTCCCAGTGATCCCCAACTCCTGGGACTCAGGCCTTGTACCCCTGCCTCCCCCTGAGTGTGAGCAGGACCTGTGACCTGCTTCTGACCACTAGAGCACGGCAGAGGGATGGGATGTCATGTCCATGACTATCTTACGTGCAAACAAATGTAACTTCCATCTTGCTAGCAGACTCCCTCTCCTGCTGCTGTGACGAAGTGGGCTTCCATGATGGGGAGGCCCACTGGACAACAGCCAAAAAACAAAAACTAAGAATGGCCTCCAGCCAACAGCCAGCAAGAAACTAAGCCATCCCAGCAGGCACACGAGTGAGCTTGGAAGCCATCCTTCCCCAGTGAGATAAGACCACAGCCCATGCTGACAATTTGATTACAGCCTAAGAGACCCTGAGCAGAAGACCCAGTTAAGCTGCACCTGGATTCTTGACCCAGGGAGACGGAAATTGTGAGACCATAAGCATGTGCTGTTTCAAGCCACTAGGTTTGTTGTGATTTGTTACGCAGCATTAGCATACTGACAGAGACTGTTTCCAAATCAAATCTACCCTCTAAAGATGAAAAATCTGAAAAGTCTTTGAAACATACACATTTGCATATCTAAAATATATAAAAGCAGTGTAGCCTGCTCTTGAAGGCAATCACACTGCAGCGCTGTTCCAGGGACAAGGTCCCCCAAGGTGACTGTTTGAAAATGGACAGGACACCTGCTTCGATGTGAAATCTGGGTGTGGGGAACAAAACAGAGAAATCCTCAGTTGACAGTTATAACCGGATTTTCCCACTCAGCAGCATCTACATCAGGCAGTTTTCCTGCATTATCAGGTTTGAAAGCCAGGCTGTCACGTGTCACCAAAAAAAAAAAGCTGATTCAGAAAACAATGCTATACTTTTTTTATATATATATGTATATATCGTACTACTTTTCTTAAAACAGAACTGCTCTAACGCCTCCCCCTCCAGCTGAGACGAGAATAGATAAAAGTCCAGATTTTTACACACTTGGGACTGACAATGTTTTAACATATGGAACATTCTATGGGGTTGCAAACTGCTTTATATTCTGCAAACATATTCCAACAATGCCAGCCCCCTGGACGGTTGGTCATTTCGGTAAATGAACTGAAACAGATCACAGTCTTGGGACAGGTGCACAGTGGAACTAAAGGGTCTCCCCGCTACAGAGGGGGCCTAATTAAACCCCCGAACCATCGCTGAGAGCAGGAGTCCAGCTTTTACGAACTCTTGGAAGGGAGAGTACCATGGCCAAGGTCAGTGTTATCTACTGAAACCCGTGACTGCAAAGACCAGGAGATGCCGGTCAGCAGGGAGAAAGAGGTCGCTCAGAGGTGAAGAGGCAAGGAGCAACATTGCCAGAGCAGGCTGCGGGACTACAAGTATCAGCTGCGTGGCCCTTCTCCCGAGGACAGCTCTGGAGGACTGCCTCAGCTTAAAAACTGGTTCATGCTTGGGCCTCGACCCACAGAGAATTGCTGGGAAACAATCCCCTGGGGTGCTATAGAAAATGGAGAAAAACTTATACCCACATATATTGCACAGGGGTTCTCAATAGAGGAAGGGGAACAATTTTGCCCCCAGGGGACACTGGGCGATGTCTGGGGCATCTATCAGGACTAGTAGGGGGTGGTTCCCGGCATCAAGTGGGTGGGGCCAGGGAGGCTGCTCCGCACCCTACAGTGCCAGGGACGGCCCCCCATAGGGCGACCCAGCCCCCCACCCCCGCAGCCCCGATGTCAGCAGTGCCCAGGCTGAGAAACCACACCCAGCCTGGCCCTCGGGGCTAGAGGGAACGCACTCGTCTTTATTTACAGACCCAAATCTGTGTCACCAACGCAGAGGGAAAATGGCCACTTAATTACACTTCCATACATGCTACCAAGAATTTTTCTAGGCAAGACGGTTTGGGGACATCGGCTGGAGACAGAACATTCCAGGCGGTGCTGAGTCAGTGTGCAGCTTCGAGCTTCACTCTGACTTGTCGACGGACATCACGGAGCAGCCGAGAACTGCAAACATGGTATCTTCAGCTTTGATCCCATCACAGAAGACCAAGGGCAATTAGCCCTCTGCCCCCGACACTGGGCGATGTCTGTGGTTGTCGGGACGGGGGGGCTCCTGGCACTGAGGGGGTGGTGGGGCCAGGGGTGCTGCTCCACATCCCCCAGGGCCTGGCTCGGCCCCTCAGCAGATAACCCAGTCCAAGGACCCTGCCTTACAGATGAGTCTGGAGGAGAAGGTCCAGGTGGAGGGTGAGGAACGCAGACGGTGGGGACGGCACCTGCTGATGACAAGGCTGAAAGGCCAGGAGAGCACATAAGAGCACTTGCAATTACCTCCTCTGTCACCACCGTAACTCAGAGCTAAGTTTTATCCTTTCCCCATCTTGAAGGTGAGGAAACAGAGGAGGGAGGCCAGCGGGAAGCTGGCAAGGGCTCTTGCCGGCGACACCTGGGGTCACCAGACAGGTCGCTGTATGACCTGGGGCTGCTTTCACAAGCGCTCAGCTTTTCACTGCTCTCAACCAATGACAGCGACATCCACTTCCAGCGTTTAAGGCAGGGTCTCCCCATCGGCACTGCAGACGGAAGGCCAGGTCATTCTCCATGGGGTCGTCCAGGGTTAAGGGCTAACTCAACTTGGGCGGCTCAGGGGCTGGCACATGGTGGGAACTCAGTGAAGGTGAACCCTTTTCCATTTTCCTAGGGGGTCAGGTGGAGAGAAGGCCTCCCAGCCAGGCCCCGAGGGCCGCGGCCCTGATGCGGGCTCGGCGCTGAG
The DNA here is from genome assembly GCF_009834535.1 of Camelus ferus. Classification (NCBI taxonomy): domain Eukaryota; kingdom Metazoa; phylum Chordata; class Mammalia; order Artiodactyla; family Camelidae; genus Camelus; species Camelus ferus. Next base: position 25,626,055 of record NC_045717.1, on the reverse strand, counting down.
CCCTGCACAGCCTCTGGGTTTAGGTCACAGGACTATCCCAATAGCCCGGCGGAGGGGCAGCTCGGCCCACAGATACCTGTCAGCAGCTCCCCGGCAGAGTAGGGTCACCGGACGCCATCCTAGCTGTGACATGGCATAGCCTGTGTGCTGCCATCCTTCCTCAGATGGGAATGCAGATGTCCCTTTGACTCAAAGGATAAATCCATCACTGTGACACCATAAGCCTCTCTTGCCCGCTCCAAGTCTCTCATTCTCCAGCCACCTGCTTCTGACCACCAGGGCCTCTGGTGGGAGGACGGCGGCTGCAGTACCACCACCACGGTCACAGCGACACACGTGGGACGTGGACGTGCGGCGATCCCCAGGCACAGGCTTTCCATAGCCGGGCTTGGGCATGGAGTCCAGGAAGGGATAATGGAGGAACGATGGCATTGTGACCATCCCGGGTCTGTTGTCCCAGGTCCTCCTTAGCTTGGCCACCCTCGGCTCGTGGGACAGTCACTGGTTATGGGGGCAGTGCTGTGGGAGCTGAGACCAAATCTTCACTCTTGCCCCACTCAGAGCCTGGGGTTCCCCATTGGCAACACAGATGAGCAGTCAGATGGGGGTTCTAGCCGGGAGGGGAGACTGGAGCGGCAGGCAGCTCCCCCCTGACTTCACCTCCAAGCCATCTGGCCTCATCCCGAGGGGCCTCCACTCCCGGGGCTCACAGTGGCCTTCAGTGTCGGGCCACACTCACTGCGACCAACAATCTCTCCCAACACGTGGCCCCCACATCACCAAGGATGGGCCTCATCTCCCCCGCACTTGGGTCCGGGCTGTGGCGGCAGCCGGCGGGGGCAAAAATATCTACGCACCGTAACACGACCACTAGCTACACCATCAGGACAGTTCTAACATTAACAGTGACGACAGCCGTTGCAGGAATAACCCGTCCACCCCTGCCCGGGTCACCGCCCTGGGCACCATCTCGGCCCAGGACAGTCCCGGGCAGGGAGTCCTGTCCCACTTTGCCCACAAGGAAACAAACAGAGAGGTGCAACGCTTTCCCCAAAATCACAAAGAGTAAGCCGTCCAGTGGCTAAGCAGTAAGTCCAAGTCCAAAGTCTCACGATGCCACCAGGCCCCCTACACTCCACAAGGTTCCAGAAAGTTCCATAATTCTTGACCTTTCACTTCTTCCACTTTTTGCCCCCCGCCCCCACCCAAGTACCCCTTCCACAAAGGAGGACAGAACTTTGGACAATCCCACAGCCTCACCTCACTCACTGTGTTCTCCCAGGGACCCCAGAGCACCTTCCTTCCGTCCTTCCAACACTAAGTTACATGTGTGGCCGGTCAGGGCCCAGGGCTAGCAGGACCTACACCCCAGGTGTGACTGCTTACAGACCCAGACGTGGAAGAATTCACGTCCTTATGGCCGACTTTCAAGGACGGGACTTAAACTGAGGACGTGTCCGAGACCACAGCTCCACCGGGCGTGACCCGGGCCAGAGCCAACGGTCTCATGCCCTGGAAGGTGACCATGCAGACCAATAGGTGGGGTTTGGTTTTGTTTTTGTTACAATACACTTAATACAAAATTTACATGGTTAACCATTTTGAAGTGCACAATGCAAATGGCATTTAATGTAGTCACAGACTTGTGCAATTATCACCACTACGTAGCTACAGAACACTCCATCACCCCAAAAGGAAGCGCTGTCCCCGTCAGCAGTCACCCCCACACCCCTAGCCCCTGACAGCCCGGAGCCCCCTCTCTGTGTTTGTGGACTGGCCTGTTCTGGACGTTTCACATCCATGGAGTCACACACTGTGTCCTTCTGTGTCTGCTTCTCTCCCTGAGCGTCATGCTCTCAGGGTCCGTCCATGTGGGAGCGGGTGTCAGTGCTGCTCTCCTGGTCATGGCTGAGTGATGCTCCCGTGTGTGGAGGGACCACATTTATTTATTTGTTCAACTGTTCGTGGATATTTGGGTGGTTTCCAGTTTTTTGTGTGGGTGCACATTCTCATTTCTCTTGGGCAGACAGCTAGGAGTGGAATTGCTGGCTTGTGTGGAAACTCCCATGTTCGACTTTTTGAGGAGCTGTCAGACTGTTTTCCAATCAGCCACCCCATTTTCTACAACGACCAGCAGGGCACGAGACTTCTACCCTCTCCGTGTCCTTGCCAACACTTATTATTGTCTGTGTTTTGATTCTAGCTGTCTTAATGGCTGTGAAGGGTCATCTCACTGTGGTATTTTTTTTTAACTGAAGTATAGTTGATGTACAACGTTGTGTTTCCAGTGTACAGCATAGTGATCTAGTCACAGTCACACACACACACACACATCCACACATCCTTTCCCACTATAGGTTATTACAGGGGACTGAACTTAGCTCCCTGAGCTGTACTGAGGACCTTGTTGTTTCACTGTGGTTCTAATTTGTGCTTCCCTTAGGGCCAATGGTGTTGAGCATCTTTTCACATGAGACCACAGTTTTTAATGCTAGAAGGCAGGTGCACCAAAGCCGGCCTTGCATACCCGATTCCACCCAATTCCACGGCCAGAAGGAAGTGTGGCTGGTTCCCCCACCAGGACAAAAAAGCTTGTGCAAAACGCAGGTGGGGGGATCCGCTTTGTCTTGCGGAAGAACTGCGGAGCGGTAGAGCCGGGACTGGGGTCCCTCCTGGCTCGACTCTCGAGTCTCAATTTCCTTATCCAAGCGGGAGGGTAGAGCTCAGTTGTAGAGAGCGTGCCCAGCAGGCACGAGGTCCTGGGTTCAATCCTCAGTATGCCACCAAAAAGAAAGAAATCCTTCCCCCCGCAAAAAAAAAAAAATTTCCTTGTCTGGAGACAGACCCTCAGATGGGCACCCCAGGGTCTTGGGCCCAATACCGCCCTGGGTGGAAATCACCCTGCCGGGAGTTAAATGCAAGACAACAGCCTGTCCTTGGAACCGGAACCATGACCTGGGGCAGGAGAAGCGGGAGGGGGAGGGAGACCAGCTGCAGCCCTGGAGCAGGAAGGCATCGCCTTAGCCTCAGGACACGCGCCCTGGAGCCTTCTGGAAGAATCAACCCTGGGCTGAGGGAATGAGAACCCCTCTAAAGAAGTGCCTCTGATGGACCCTTAACGGGAAGCTTGTCTCCAGGAGGCATCAGGAGAGACTCCTGTGTCGTGGGCTCAGCTACCCACATGATGGAAAGCGTGTGGCTGGACCCTCTGTCTACACTTGAGGGCCCCCAATGGGCAGGGGACACTGTGATCTGTGCCGTGGATGAGAAATGAGGTGAGAAGCTGTGAGGAGAGAGGGCATCATCTGTGCTATTGTTCCCAGGGCCCTCCAGGCCCCCACAGCTGCCGGAACGGATGGCCACAGACCTAGGGCTTCAAACCGCACACAGCTTCTCCCACAGGAGGTCAGGAGTCCAGCTCGGGCCCCACGGGGCTCAACCCAGGCGTGGGCAGGGCTGGTTCCTCCCAGAGGCTCCAGGCTTCCAGCTTCTAGAGGCGCCGCACCCCTGGCTCGCGGCCCCTCCCTCCATTCTCACCGCCAGCAGCACGGCCTCTCCCGTCTCTCTCTGACTCTGACCTCCCTCCTCCCTCTGATGAGGACCCTGTGAGGACACAGGGCCCCCAGGAATCCAGGGTCACCCCCATCCCAGGGGCCGTAACTTAATCCTGCCTGCAGAGTCCCCTCTGCCCCGTGAGGTGACGTGTCCTCGGGTCCCAGGACCAGGACGTGGATGTCTCTGGGGCCATCATTGTGTCTATCGGGGCTTGATTCTGCTTTTTTCACTCCTCCATGTTGTCATCCGAACAAATTTTAAAAGCCCATTTTGTCCTGCACACTCAGTCCCTGCTGGCTACCATACATTCGTTCTGTGCAGTCTTCTCAACCGCCCTTGAGGCAGGAGCCTCTTTTATAGATAAAAGCAAGCAATCAACCAAAAACGGAAGCTCAGGAATGAGGATGGGGGCGGGGAGCTGGTGAATGGAGTCAGCCAGAAGGACTCAAATCCTTCCAAGCCCCCAGGGCTGAGCTGCGAGAGAAGCAGCAAATGGACAAAAACCCCACGAGGCAGAGAAACACAATCTAGAGGCCTAAGAACAGATGACGGCCCGCCACGCCACTCCTAGGCACCCGCCACAGAGACCCGCACAGAGCGCGAGTCCTAGCTGCCAGAGGCGAAGGAGCCCAAGCGCCCATCAACAGATGGATGTGCAGAGACAATGGGTGCGTGCATACCGTGGGCTACTGTTCTGCTGTAAAATATGACCGTGGACGGACCCTCAGAGCACGATGCTCAGTGAGAGAAGCAGACACAGAAGGACACACAGCGTGTGACTCCTTGGATGTGAAACGTCCAGAACAGGCCAATCCAGAGACAGAGAGGGGGTTCCTGGCTGTCAGGCGCTGGGGCTGGGGAGCGGGAGGTAGTGTTTAATGGGGACGGTGGTGTCAAATTTACAAGATGAAAAGGGGCAGGAGATGGATGGGGTGGCCGGTTGCACAACAGCGTGAATGTGCTTAATGCTACTGAGCTGTGCACTTAAGAACAGGTAAATTGGTGAATATGCTATGACGTGTAATTCACCACAATGACAAAGCAAAACAAATCAGGGTGGGCAGAAGTGGACGCAGGGAGGTGAGTTAGGACATGGCACTGAGCAGAGAGACATGGGCGGGAGGAGGGTGGTGGGAAATAAATGGGACGATGACTGGTATGTGATAAACTGATTTATTGATCCACAGACACTACAGTGACTGGCAGGCTCCCTCCCCCGGGCTGCGGGAGATGTGGCGGGGATGGTCCCGTCCACCCCGCACCGGGCACCATCCTGCCCTTGTTTGCTGAGTAAAGAGGCCACTGAGAAAAAGGCTTCAGTGCAACAAAGGGTCCCATTCAGAGACCCAGGGTGGGCTCGGAGGGGCTCCCGCCCCCTCCGCCGGGGCGTGTCACAGGGCTGCCCACTTTCACTTGTGAAGGACACACCAAATGCTTCCCAGCGGTCCTGTCTTTGCCAGGTGCTCTCCGGACCTGTGAGCCGGCTCCCAGGGTGCGGCTCTGGGAAGCAGGGACCCTGGCGGGGGAACAGGGACACCAGCACTGCCGGGAAGCTTCCGAGCCTTGGGTCACCTAGGCCGAAACCCTATCCTGGGCTCTGAGGCTCCCCCTCCTTTATCAGAAAGTGGCCGTGGTCACTACGCAGAGTTGGGCCCAAACACTCCGGCAGGGCTGGCTTCTGCTCTGATTTCAGGCACCATCTGCGGGACTGTCCAGCACCCATCACCAAACCACGTGCGGATTTGAGACCAGTGGGACTCACGTGCCCAACACCCTGCAGTATCTGCGGCCACGACCCCCAAGACAATGAGTTTCCAGCTCCCCAGAAGCATCTCCAAGAGCACAGGCTTTGTTGGGTGTGGCTGAACCAGGAGAAAGTTTACAACAGAGACCGAAGTCAAAGTTTGCAGCCCAGAGGACAGAGAATCCGGCGTCGGTCAGGGAACATACGGAGGTGTTCTAGGGGGCCCTGGGACTCCCTCAGCCGATTACAGGCGGAAGGAGACTAATCCAGGCCTCTGAGAACCTGGCAGGGGGGCGAACGCTACCAGGGACAGGTGATCAAGGTTAACATCTGGGTGATGCCGCGTGGGTGTCAGGGACCCCCGATGGGAGGTGACAAGAAGGCCCTGCACCTGTGATCTAATGACAAGAAAAATGTCAGACAAACCCAGACCGAGGGGCATCTTGCAAAACTCCTGACTGTCCTCCTCACAGCTGTTGAGGCACGAAAGTCAAAGAAACTGTCGCCACTCAGAGGGGCTAAGACGTGACAGCTCTATGTCCTGTGATATCCTGGAGGGGTCCTGGGGCAGAAAAGGACATTAGGGGAAAGCGAGTGAGATCCAAGCAACGGTAACGCATCGGTGGTAACTTCCTGGTGTGGTGAAGCCGCCCCGGGGTACAGGATGCTGGCGGGGGAGAAGCTGGGTGAGGGGCATACAGGACTCTCTGTTCTACCCGAGACTTTTCTGGACATCTGAAATTAGTCCAAAGTAAAAAGATAAAAAAAAAAAACAAAAAAAACAAAAACAGGTCTTTGACCTCAGTCAGCTGTCTTTCTCAGAGACAACACGTGGGGTGCTGAGCTGTGGTACCCGGAGCGACAGGCACGGGTATTGGCTTAGCCTAAGCCCCACTGCACAGCGAGGGAAGTGGGGGGCCCAGAGGTGAGGGGACTTCGCCAACTTGGAAATGAGAGATGGAGCGAGATGGGAACCCAGGGTTCCAAAACCCTGGTCCCGGGGCCTCTGTCGCCTGAAACCTGCACACACCTCCGAGGTTTCTGAACATCACCAGATGTGCTTTTGTTTTCTTTACGCAGCCCCTGAGAGACTCCTGGGACCCTCTTATGAGACAGACAGAGACAGACAGGAGCCAGCCTATTTTTTCAGACAATAAAAAAAATGCCCAGCGCATCCACAGAGCCCCACCCAGCTCCTCTTCCTCCCATCACCTCCTGCTGCCAACTATCGAAAATTCAAGTCAGAAAAAACTCTGTATTTCATTAAGTAGCAATTTGGAAAAGAAAATCCATTTCTCTCTGCTGTCTCGAATATTTAAAAATCAGCCTTGAAGAACTACTTTGACAGTTTCTCCTCCTAAAGACAAAGGCGCTTGTAAGTTCAGGGGGAGTTGAAGGAAGAGGCCTGGCCTGGGCGCCCAGCCAAGGAGAGGGGGCGTTAGCAACCCGCCTCTTGCCACCTTGCTCTGGGACGCTCCGCCTGGCAAACTGTGACCCTGGAACATCACTCTTAAAAAGCCCCATTGCCTGGCATTAAAAGGGTTTGTCTGAATGTGCATTCGGATGACCATTACTTCAGCGGGCTACTATTTCATTTTTACCTGCTTTTTCTGGTTTATTTTATAAAAGCTATGAGCACAGACTTTCATACATAGTTTCCCCTTTGAATGTCTTTAAGTAACATTATAATAAACATAACTAATATTTTGAATGTGACTTATTTTGAGCTATCAGGTACCACAGTTTGTCAATTCTAAGAGCCTGTTCTAAGACGCACGTCCCTTACATCTCGTGACACTAAGGAAAGGAAATGACCCGTTTCAGCACGGCACAACGCTGTGGGAAATAAAATCATTCCACACATTTGTTCCTAGATTGTTAACCCCCTGCTCAGCCAGAAGGCTGCGGAGTCCCCAACCAGGCTGCGTCGAGCAGCCCCTCGGCAGGTAAGTGCTGTTTGTTCTTCCAAAACTGGTGCTTAAATGAAGCCATAAAAGCTATGAAACCCCAAGTTCAAGTCCTAGCTTTGCCATGACCCCGTGAAACCTCTGGGCCTCAGTCTCCTCATCTGTAAATCACAAAAGCTGCACGAGGGGGTTGAAAGACTTTTTCTCCTAGGGGCCAGAGAATCGGTACTTCCTGCTTTGCGAGCCGCAGTTTCGAATGCAGCAGGGGAGCCGCCACAGGCAACATGCGAATGGATGCACGTGGGTCTGTGCCATGCCAAAAGGCTTTGTTTCTGGACACTGAAAGGTGAACGCTCCAGAATTTTCAGGTGACACAACATATTATGCTTCACTTGATTTTTTTCAACCATTTAAAAAATGTAAAAACCCTTTTTAGCTCAGGGGCCGTATAAAAAAGATTACGAGCCTGGATTTGGCCCATAAATCACGGCACCACTGAACTGGACGATCTCAGGGTCCTCCTGGAACGGACTTTCCGAGAAGCTCTGATTCCCAATCTGCATTTTCAACCAGCAGAGACTTCAGTAGCTCTAAAGGTGACCCTCAATGTGTCCAAATGTGAAGCTGCACTCACAGGCCTTCAGTTTTATCTTCTCCTAAAATTCCTCTCGTTCACGTCCTATACCTGCCATGTCCGGTGTGGCGGCCACTGGCCACGGGTGGCACTGAGCACGTGAAATGGGGCTCATTCTAAGATGTGAAAGTCTGTGAGGGCACAATACACATCAGATTCTGGAGACTGAATGAAAGAAGCAACGGAAACTAGCTCATTCATCCCTTCTTCAGGGTGATTATGTGATGAAAGGGTAATGTTTGGGATGTATCAGGTTGCATAAAATAGACCAATGAAATTAGTTTCACCTGTTTTACTGTTTGGACTGCAGCTACTCATTTAGAATTCCTCCTGAGGCATCCAGATGCCCCAGAAGCACGTGAAAAGATGCTCAACATCACTAATTATCAGAGAAGAGCAAATCACAACTACAATGAAGTACCACCTCACACCCATCAGAATGGCCATCACTAAAAATTTCACAAATGACAAATGCTGGAGAGGCTGTGGAGAAAAGGGAGCCCTCCTGCACTGCTGGTGAGAATGTAAATTGGTGCAGCCATTACAGAAAACAGTAAGGAGGTTCCTTAAAAAACTAAAAATAGACTTATCCTATGATCCAGCAGTCCCACTCCTGGGCATACGTCTGGAGAAGACTCTAATTTGAAAAGACACATGCACCCCTATGTTCACAGCAGCACTATTTACAACAGCCAAGACATGGAGACAGCCTAATGTCCATCGACAGATGACTGGGTAAAGAAGATGTGGTACATTTATACAATGAAATACTACTCAGCCATAAAAAAGAATGAAATAATGCCATCTGCAGCAACATGGATGGACCTAGAGATTATCATACTAAGTGAAATAAGTCAGAGAAAGACAAATATATCATATCACTTATATGTGGAATCTACCCAAAAAATGATACAGATTCTATTTATAAACCAAAAACAGACTCATGGACATAGAAAACAAACTGGCTACCAAAGGGGAAAGGGAAGGGAAGGATAAATTAGCGGTTGGGGATTAACAGACGCATACGTTACTGTATATAAAATAAACAAACAGCAAAGACCTACTACTGTATAGCACAGGGAACTATATTTGATTTCTTATAATAACCTATAATGGAAAAGAATCTGAAAAGAAAAAATATATATGTATGTATATGTGTAACTGAATCACTTTGCCGTACACCTGAAACTAACATTGTATATCAACTACACTTCACCAAAAGTTTTTTGAAAATAAAAAATAAAAAAATAAGACTACGCCTGAGGCTCCAATCCTGTTTCTATTGGGTGGGATCCGGGGAGGCTGCTCCACACTCCACAGCGCCCAGGACGCCCCCCCCCACCCCCCGCAAGAGAATGATCTGCCCCGAGAGTCCACAGCGCAGTAAGCAGAGGCCCTGCCTTGGTCAAACCCATCGCGTTACTAACAAGAACACTTCATGTTTATGGAGCTTTAGAATTCCCACGGCCTCCTTCTGGAGGTGGCTTGTTCGATCCTCACAACCTGGAAGGTGGCCGAGGCGGTGTTCCTGCCCAGTCTCAAATAATCAAGAGCTTCTCCGGGGCTGCGGGGTCACCTGGGACCTCCTCCACGTCCCTGTCCCCGTGGACTTGAAAACTCCCACTTCCTCCCAGGGGCCGAGTCAGGCCCAGAGTTCCCTATTTTCTATGAGATGGTGCAAATTTTTCCTTTTCTGGTGTAGAGAAAGAGGGCACAGGGGAAAGGGGAAGGGCCATCTGGCAACTAGGATCATGAAGCCCCAGAAAAGCTGACTGTCACCTGACGAGGGTGACCCCTTTTGAGGTAGTGTGTCTCCCTCCCCTAAGAGACCTCCCTGGGACCTGGGGATGGGACCTGACTTGGAAATGGCGCCTTTGCATGTGTCACTGAGTTAAAGCGAGGTCACGCTGGAGTCGGGTGGTCCTGGTCCAACGACGGGTGTCCTGTACACACATGAGACATGACAGATTCTCTCCTTGGCCAGATGAGACTCAGGTTACCTTGAACTTTCCAGGGAGGGGGGCCTTGACTTTTGGGTTTCTGCACTGTCCCATTTTAGCAAGAAGCCTGCTAAGTTGGTTGATCGAGACACCCCTATCCTGTGTGTCTGACCACTCCTGATCCCGCCCCCAGGGATGTCTGATGGCCAGCCTGTGCACACCAGGAGTCCTGTGAGGTCTGTTTAGCCAGAATCCCCCTTAAATTTCCTCTCAGCAACTTTCCCTCCACTGACCCCCGCTTGTCCACGCTGGAACCAGGGCTGAGCCCCATTCTACGTGGAAGTTTCTTTTCCCTGTTGCATTAGTTCCTGAGTAAAGTCTGGTTTTACCATTCTAACTACCGTCCAGCCCCGGCTTTGCTTTGATGGACACACAGGGTAACGGCCACGTGACAACAGAGGCAGAGACTGGAGTGATGTGTCTATATAAGCCAAGGGGCACCAAGGAATGCTGGAAACCTCCACCTTCCAGAAATGGAGAGAGGCAGGAAGGACCCTTCCCTGGAGCCCGGAGAGGGGAGTGAAGCTCGGCCCACACCCTCGGTTTCAGACTTCTGGCCTCCAGGGCCGGGAGAAGACAGATTCCTGCGGCTAAAAGCCACCCAGTCTGCAGTGCTGTGTTATGGGGGCCCCAGGAAGTCAGGCAGGCAGTTAGGCAAGAACAAGGCTAGTGGGGCTGCGGCTGGACTCACCGACAGTCCCGGCACAGGCTCTGCATGGACTTGGCTGGATCCTTTCCTTCTTTGATTGCCCTGTGCTTTTTTGTCCACCACATTAAGGAGGTTCTTGAGGAGGCAGAGCAGGGGTCAGGGCCAGGACAACAAAGGACAAAAGATGTGACACGCAGTAACTGTCATGACGCAGAGCTGGCGGGCGGGTTTCAAATTCATCTGCACCCCAGATCCACCTGGCCCCTCGCCCAGGCGGAGAGCTCACGTGGACATACACGCACATCCACAGTTACGGTCAGGAAAAGCAGACTCTCGACTGACACACACCAGAGAGGGGTCATCTTTTGTACTTTATCATCTCCAAGTGGTTAACTTTCAGAAATTCCAAAGAAAGCAGCAATTTCTACATATCAGTTTCTCTCCTTCGGTGCCGCAACCTGGCATCAAGAGTGGGGGGGACGGGGAGGCTGCTCTCCACCCGGTGCCCGGGGTGGCCTGCACAGAGAATGACCTGCCCTAGTGTCCACGGTGACGCAGGGAGCAGGGGGCCTGCCCTAGATGTCAAGGAACAACCCACCCCACCTCTGCACACCCCCTTGACCTGTCCCCTGGCAAACTCCTCGGGGCGATCCTGCTCTCTGGCCTCTTCCCCTGAGGACTTATCCCCACCCCTCTGCCTCCTGGAAGATGTCTTACTGTCGTGGCACCTGTGGGGCTCTCGGAACACAGGCCTGGGCCCCCATCTCCGCCACCCCCGAGAACCCCGACTCAGAGGTCTGAGCCAGGGACAGCATGGCCCCGGGGCCCCCCAATCTCCCCATTGCCCCTTGCTCGCATACAAGCGTCTCATTCACATGGCGTTCCCGGCGCCTGGCACCCGGTCTGAGGCTTAAAATAGGCACACAACCAGCCTTTGTTGGGGAGAGGAAGGAAGGAAGGAAGGTTTCAGACAAAGGAGACAGCAAACTGCACCATCCAGGAAAGCTGGGGGTCTGTGCTGGGCGGGCGGCAGGGAGGAGCGGGAGGGGCCCTTACTGGAGTCAAAGTGAAGGACACTCCAAGGTTGGGGGGGGCAAGTCCCGGTGCCACCAGGGCCAAGGGAGCAATTTTTATTTTGTCAAGAGAGTGGCAAGATGGCGAAGGTGGCAGGGAAATGACAAACCGATCTTAGCTGTAGAGAGGATTCCAGTCGACCTACTGGAGCCAGAGAGAGTGAAGGCTGATCAGCCAGCAGGGATGCTCTGTGCACAAGAAGGTGAAGCATTTAACTCAAGGGGGGAAAACACGTGGCAGGAGAGAGAGGTAGAGCCGGAGGGCTGACACCCGACCTTCCTGATCTTCAGTTCAGTGGGCTGTCAAATGCCCAGGAAATAAGCCATTCCACAGCAGCCTGATTCTTCACCGCCAAAACGTGGGAGCAACCCAGATGCCCAGTGACGGGTGAGTGGATAAACACACATGGTCCCTCCACCCTCGGGAGCATCACTCAGCCACAAACAGGAGAGATGCCCTGACACCCGCTCCCACGTGGACGGACCCTGAAAACATGGTGCTCAGTGAGAGAAGTAGACACAGAAGGACACACAGCGTGTGAGTCCATGGATGTGAAACGTCCAGAAGAGGCCAGTCCCCAGACACAGGGAGGGGGCTCCTGGCTGTCAGGGGCTGGGGAGAGGGTGGGAGAGTGACTGTGAATGGGGATCAAGGATCTTACTGGGGTGATGGAAGGTTCTGAGACGGGTTTATGGAGATGGTTACACAACTTGATAAACTTACAAAAAACTGAACTGTGTGCTCAAAATGGAGGAGTTTTATGATGTGGCAATTGTACCTCAATTTAAAAAATAAAGAACAGTCAGACTTTTCCCCTTTGCAAGGTTCTCAATGAGACCCAGATCTATTTCTGGAAGAGTCTCAGAGCTGCCCACAAGCCCCCCTGCCCAAGAGCGGGCAGGACAAGATACAAGCCACAGGGTGGATGAGGAGGAGAGTGGACCCGAGTGCTCAGGACAAGTTGTCCCACCGTTTCAGTGGCCCGGTCTGGTCTCTGAGGTCTTCTGGGTGATGTGTAGCAAACACTTCTCTCCAGACCCTTAAGAGAAAGTGAGGGGCCACATCAAAGGGCAGCCCGAGAGAAGCAGGGAAACATGTGGTCCAGAGCTGTCAAAATGAACACTGAATGTCGCAAACCCTGACGTGGTCAAGGACATGAGACTTCACGGAGACAAGCCTTCCCAGAACAAAGACGCAGCCTGGGCGATCAATCTCGGTCTGCTCTGCTCAGTGAAGACGCAGCTCAGAGAAGTCTGTGTCAACACCCAGCAATCACGCAACTGTCCTAGGGAACCGTCCTCTCTAGAAAGCTCTGGAAAGTTCCATAGTCATGGAGGCCAGGCCCAACCACACTTTCCCGTAAGAAATGACAGATGAGCTTCAAGAACACAAATGTCCTAGGAAATACGATCTTAAAGACAATTGTTTGTTTCCAGATGCAAATGAGAAAACCCGTAGTAACACCTTGGATAGAAGAAGGTACCTGTTACACTGCTACCGGGTTTTCCAAAAAATGCCCCTATTCAGGAAGCACCAAGCTGAACCGTCTGTGCTGGGGTAATTCACATTCAGCTGCGTCCCTCTTCACACCATAGGGCCCCGGGCTTCAGGAAACGCAAACAAGAACAGGGGTGCACGGCTTCTGTCACATCTGTCACAGGTGTTTTCTAGGAGGCCAAGAATCACCCAAAGACCTCAAGCTTCTACAGAAGCCTCGTGCACTAGGTTACAACCAGGGAAACAAATCTCAGATGCAGGCATCCTTCTGTGCCTGCCACCGATCAGTTACTCCCGTATTCAAACTCAGTATAAGGGTTCAAAAGCCACACAAAAGACCCACCTAGAAAGAAGTCAGAATTTCTAAAATTCTAAAAGCAGTGTGAATTCTTTTTTTCTCCTCTCAAAATGAGAACACGAGATGACTTATAAACCAACTCAAATCTGAATAGCTGTACTTCCTAAGGATCATAGGCGAGATGTGATTTTTTTTTAATTTTTATTTCTTATTGAAGTGTAGTTGATTTACAATGTTAGTTTCAGGTGTACAGCAAAGCGACTCAGTTATACATACACATATATATATATTTTTTTCTGATTCTTTTCCATTATAGCTCATTACAAGAAATTGAATATAGTTCTCTGTGCTGTACAGTAGGTCCTCGTTGTTTATTTACTTTATATCAGTAGTGTGTGTCTGTTAAGAGATGTGATCCTTCAAGCAGAAAATAACTTAGCTTTGTCTGGAAGAGGGGATCTCCACCAGAGGGTGATTCTGGCCCCTGGGAAAAGGGGGCACTGTCTGGGGACATCTGTAGTCTTCACAAATGGGGGTGCTCCCAGCATCCAGTGGATAGGGGCCAGGGATGCAGCTCCACACTCCACGGTGCCCAGGACAGCCTCCCATAGGGTGACCCAGACCCCCAGGCCAGCAGTACAAGGTCTGTCAGCAGTGCCCAGGAGGAAGACCCTGGTCCACCAAGTGAACTCAAGTTGTAAAGCTCGTATGTTTTAAGAGTGTATCATTGTGGCTCAATGGTCCCCTTCAGGGCACACATCCAAATGGCTCCTTTGGGGTACACCTAAATCAGAACGACCCAGGAAGATTTCTCTTAAATACATGTACTTGTTCCTTGACAAAGAGAATCCAGGCAGATCCTGGGAGATTTCTCTATTTTTTATTGTTGTCTTTCCCTAATTTTTTATAATATGAAGGGAAAAATTGCAGATTCTTTTTAAAAATCCCACAAGGGATTCTCATGTGCACCCCAAGACTGAGGGGCTGATGTCAAGCTCTAAGTGACTCCTCCCCTCCCCTCCCTGACAACCAGCAATTGTACCCACCCACCTTCCTCCCCCCTAAAAAACTTAATTTAGAACATTATTATCAATGCGCACGTACCCTCGGCATGTGCCAGGAGCTGGCTAGGTGCACGCATCCCCTCATTTGACCCTGGCAGCGATCCTGGGAGTGACCTGCTCCTGTTTTATTATTCCCATTTTACAGAGGAGTAGACTAACCCCCAGAGGCAGCACAGCCAAGCAGGCAGTAAGAGCTGAGGTTGGAATGCAGGCCCACCTTCTGAGGCCCACCACACTCTCAGTCTGTGCAAGACTTCAGCCCATAACTGAACAAGTTTGCGAACCTGGCCTTGGCCTCCCTGACTCCTAGCAACAGTGGAGGCTCTCAGCTGCGGCTCATCACATCTGTCTTCTCTCGCCCACCTTTCAGCCCCAGCAACCCCCGCTCCCCGGGAAAAATAAAGTGCCACCCACGTCCCTCAACATCCTTGTCCCCAAAACTCCCACTCTGATTCTTCGCTCCTGAGCCCAAAAATTCCTGAAAAATTCAGTCACCCACACGAGCCTTTCTCAGCTTCCCAAGACTTTCCCCTTTGCACCTGACGTCCCAGAAACAGACCTCGTGAAGTATGTCCAACACCCGTCTCCTCCAACTCTCTGCGTTGCCCACGGGTTTCTCCCTCAGGACCCCTTCTATACTCAATTATCAGCAGAAGTGGGGGCTGATTCCCCGCCACAATCCTCATAACTGACTTCTAACCAAGCCCCCATTTCCTCCTGAAGTCACCCTCCCGCAAAACACCTGTGTGAGTGGGGGGGTCTACCAGCCTCCATCCCACCTTCCTCCACCCCCCAACTCCTATCTCATCACCCCCCTACTCCTAACTCTCCATTTCTCCCAATAGCCCCTGAGAGCCTTCTGAAAGGGGCCTGACCCCTACCTGCCTCCCCCAGCTCTCCCCAAACTCTGCTTTCAGGCCCTGTGCCAGCGCACTCTGACCCCGAGTTCCTCAATCACCCTCCCCAGCCGGCAGGACCCCCAACTCTATCGTAGTCGCCTCCCCAGCTAACCTCCAGCCCCAGGTCAGGCCCCCATCCCCAACTCCAGTGCCAGCCCCCACCTCCAGCCGGGACCCCCTGCCCAACCCCCACAACAGACCCTGACTCCCACCTCCAGCCTGGATCCCCACTCCTCCTTCAGTGGACCCCGGCCCCCAACTCCAGTCCGGATTCCCAGCCTCAGCCCCCTCCTCCTCAGCGGACTCTGACCCCCAACTCCTTCCGCAGTTGGCTCCCCAACTAACCTCGACCCCCAATCCCCAGCTCCGGCCTCCAACTCCAACCCAACTCCCCGGCCCCAGCCCCTCCCTTCACAGACCCCGACCCCCCACTCCAGTCCGGATTCCCAGCTTCAGTTCCTCCTCACAGACCCCCACCCCCAACTCTAACCTGGATCCCCGGCCCCAGCCGCTCCTCACAGACCTTGACCCTCAACTCCAGTCCGGATCTTCGGCCCCTCCTCAGCGGATCCCGACCCCCAAGCCCATTCAGGACCCCTGGCCGCCGCCCTCTCCTCACAGACCCCGACCCCCAACTCCGCCTGTAGCCAAATCCGAGCCGTTCCAGGACCCTCCAGCCCCGAGCCACGCAGGCCTACCGTCCTCCCCGGCCTGCACCCTGGACCCCCGGTGCCCGAGTCGGGGGCAGCGGATCTCGGCCTGAATCGCGGCCGCACGCTCCCTTACCTGCGCTCGGGCCAACACGGCCGCCTCAGCCCCGCCGCGCAGCCGAACCCACCGCGGGGCGCGCGAGCGCTCGCTCCCCTCCTACGGGGCGGGGCCAGCCGCGCGGGGGGCGGGCCCTGTCGGCCGGTATAGCCAATCGTGAGCCCCGGCGGCTGGAGCTTGGGCTGGGGGTGGGGCTCAGAGTAGGCAGCGGGGTAGGCTGCGCCTAGGCGAGGGGGCGGGGCGCGGGGCCCGGGAGGGGCCGGGAGGAGGAGCGCTGAGTGGCACCGCTGCTGGCCACCCGTAAGGGGAGAGCGCGCGGGGGGCGGGGCTATGCTAACACGTATAGTACGTACAATCGGTACTGTGTGGTGGACCCGGCGGCGGGGCGACAAGCCGATATTCAGAGGTGACTTGGTGACGTCAAGGAGGCGCGAGGCACTTGGCGAGTTCGAATCCTGGGCGGGCCGGGGGTTCAAATCCAATTCCTAGCTCACTTGCGGGGGAAGAATGTGCCCTCATAATCAGTCTCTTGACCTACAGAACAATAATAATTACTCCTTCTCTTTGAACGCCCTGCATAAGGCTAGGAGGCGAAATGATATTATCCCCATTTTACAGAGTTAGAAACTGAGTCTCAGAGAGGTTAAACCCAAAGTCATTCACCCAAGCCTGTCTCATAATTTTCAGGGTTTCTTACTATCTAAACCCCTGGGCTTTGATTGTGAAATGCAGATTCCTGGGCCCCCATCCAGAACGAATGAACCAGGATCCTGAAGAAAACCTGACCCCTGGAATGTTCATTTTGAACATGCTCTCATGGTGATGTTGGGAAACCATTGGTATGTCTTCAAAATCATCCAGTTGTCATGGAGAGGACAGTTTCTTACACAGGAAGATGGAGACACCATATTCTGAAACTTCAAGAACTTTGTGCAACACTGTTACTCTGTGATCTGAGCTGCTGGCCTCCTAGTTGGGCTCCCCTGCCAGGGCTGCTGTCATCCCCACAGCAAACTCCCTTGCTCACCTCCTGCAATGCACAAAGAACCAGATGCCTGGGAACAGCATGGCATCTCACTCCTCAGCTCAGTCCCAGAGGAGGAATTACTGTTTGAATAAGGGTTGCATACTGGTGGCCCCTGGACAAGCTGTGGCCCAATATCCTGTAAAAATTCTAACTGCGTTGCTGACATTTAAAAATCAGGATGTTGGGGGAGGGTATAGCTCAGGGGTCCTGCTTAGCATGCACGAGGTCCTGCGTTCAATCCCCAGAAACTCCATTAAGCAAGCAAACAAGAAAGAAATCTCATTACCTCCCCCCCACCAAAAAAAATTTTTTTTAATAAAAATAAAAATCAGGATGCTTCACAAAAAGAAATCCAAATTTCCAGGTGTTCTTAAAAAGTCAGAAGAACTGGCGATTCCTGCAGCAGTTGCATGAAGTGGCTGAGGGTACTTCACTCAAGGTCTCCTTAGTGACCCCAAAGACAGATTAGGGCAAGGCTGGGGCAAGGCATGTGGGGTGTCCCAAAACAAATAAAAGCACTCACTATCAAGATAAACACTATGTTAATGCCGTAGGTTAAAATTTCAAAATAAATACATAAATAATCCATGATGAACAAAATATCAGAATTGTAAAGAAAAACAAGATCTGGTTCTGCACTTATGCAAACAAATTCCCTTGCTTTTCCCTACCCCTGGCCCTGTCAGATCCTGTCTTTATTTCAAATATTTATGTTTTGTTCATCATGGCTTCCTTTGCATTAAATATTGCATTAAAATAACGTAACTGAACGTCTAAGATTTTGGCACCGGTGGCAGGAGAGTACCTTGCTCTCCTCACCCTAGTCCCAGCCTTGCTTATAAATTTGCAAATCCCGCCCTGAGCCATTTAGCAGATGGGAAAACTGAGGCCCTGCAGTTTTCCCCTCAAGTAATATGGGGCTCATAGTGCCTGCATGATGCCTTCCACTGGCTCTAGTAAGTACAGGGTCTGGCAGGGCCTGTGAGATTTCTTGCGGGGGCTCCGTGGGAGGGGCCCTGAAATGTTCCCACGATGCCCAAGAGTCCCCCTTACAAAAGTCCAAACTCTTCTCACAGACCCATCCCTCACTTCCCATCCTTTGCAGGTGGCCAGCTGACCTCCCCACCCCAAAGAAGGCACACTGGTGCAGGAGGCAGGATCCACGTCTTTATTGCAGGAAGACTATTTCTAGAGGGAATGTTACACAGACCCCACAATGGGGAGTTGGGGCACCCACATGCGAGGGGGAGGGGGCAGGGGCACACAAGCATGGCCTGGTACGGTCACCAGACCCAGGGATGCCGAGGCAGGACGGGCCAACAGCTGGGGGGGGGCCCTGGTCCTCTCCTGCTGCGGAACCCCTCTCTCCTCCAGGGTCAGGGCAGGGCCTAGGGCAGCAGAGGCCTGGAGGTGGGCAGGGCCCCAGGGAGATTGTGCTATCAGGGTGTGTCCCTGAGAATGGTCCCTGCCCAGCCCCACTTTCTCCGGCACCTTCAGTGGGGAGGGGCCAACACCAGTTGCTGGTGGGTCCTGGACCCATCAGGATAAAGGTACTCAGCTGTGCTTAGATAAGATGCTACCAATTCTTCTGAGGGCCTGTCCACACGCCAGGTGGGGACACACGCATGCACGTGCACATATACACACAGCGTGCCCAGTAAATATTTGAGGAATGAAAAGCCCCACAAACACAGAGGGGAGAAAATACACTGCTACCAAGATGGACACAAACAGTCTCTCTTGCCTACACAAAGCGCGTGGTCACCTGGCTACAGCCCCGTGGCCTCTCTACCACACACGCATCTAGCTTCCTGATGCCTAGTGACACCAGTGCTGCCCGTAGCCCCAGGGAGAGGCCCAGAAGGCAGGCAGCTGAGCCCCCGTCCTAAGACCGCAGGCAACTGAATGCTGCCCACAAGCACGTGAGCCGCGATGCAGATCCTTCCCCAGGCAGGCCTTCGGATGAGACCACAGCTCGGCGGTACTGATCACTGCCTTGTGCTGAGAGCATACACGTATGCTGTTTCGAGCTGCCGAGTTTGTGGTTGCGTGTCGCCTAGCAACGGCTGATGCATACAGGTGGTGAGCTGAGAGCCACCTCGCTCCAGAGTGAAGCCAGCGCAGTGTGCCTCAGACAGGCAGGATCAACAAGCCTACAGAGGATCCCCGCTAAATCACATCACCCTCCCCCCCAAAATGCAGCTGCTCACGGTCGTATTCTCGCGGGTGCAAAGGCTCACACATCCCAAGTGTCCAGTCTTGTTGGCAACCACATGACCTGCCCCTATGTTCACCCTACACTGTTACTACACATTGACTGTCACACAAACACACACACACACAGGGGCCCCCACACAAGCTTAGACACAAGCCATCCGCCCAGCACACTGAGGTGCCCAGTACGTCATCCCAGACCCCCTCCACCACTGCCACACTGCCACCCAGGCCTATAGGGCACCTTCATACTTGTCCCAGGTCCCACCGGTGTGGCATCATCTAGACACTCTCACAGAAACACTTAGAATCTCACTGTGGTGGACACATCCTGACTCCAGGACACCCGCATTCCTGGGCGGTCCCCCCCGGGGCCCAAGAGGAGGGAGGAAGCAGGCCGGGCAACGGTTTGCCTCCAACGACCCCCAGCACCTCGGGTCCCTGCCCCGGCTCAGTGGTGACAAGCTGTACCCATCTCTGTCTGCGCGCTGTGGTTGGGAAGCTCCTCCATATTCGCTCCGGACAGTCCCCTGGAGTTGTGCTGTGGCCATCGGCTAGTCCTGGGCCTCCCCTGCCTGCCCCCAGGCCCAGGCCGGGTGAGGAGTGGGACTCCGGGCCGGTGGAGCACTGCTGTGGGCCCTGCGGTTATTGCCTGGCAGCCGGAGACCCAGCCCACAAGGATCCCACCAAGCTGTGGAGACTGAGGGTGAAGGGGGTGGTCTGGAACCTGGGGGGGGAGGCACAGGCCGGAGGCCACGAGGGATGAAAGGGGGTGGATGTTAAACACCAAATAGGAGAAAATAAAGTCTGAAGTCTATGTGCATTTCCACTCCCTTCTCCCCATCAAGGTCACAGTGATCTAATGAGGGGCAGGGTGCAGGTCCGGCTCAGGGTGCCCAAGGGAAGGGGTCAGAGGTGAGGGTCCTCGGAGACACCATGACCAGCATCTTCATTTCTGACGGGGACAGGGAGCTTCCCCATTTTCCCATGTGCAGATCAAGGGGGCCACCTCCAGCACTTGGCTTTGGGGGTACAGACAGGATGGGGAGCAAAGATGGTGGGGAGGAAGGCAGAGCCGTGGGACAGAGCCGGGTTGGAGTCCCAGGTCTGCCATGGGCTCACTGGGGCCTCAGGTTCCTCGCCAGAGATGCTGGAGGAAGGAAGAGAAGTGGGAGAGATGAGAGGGAGAGGGGAGGAGGAGGAGGACCACCGGGAGGCCTGGGCCAGGGCAGCGGGGCGCCTACACGGGGCGCTGGGCTCACATGAGGATGCATTTGCCCTTGATGCGGTCTGTCCTCTTCTGTTTGCTGGAGCGCTTGCCGTCGATGTTGAGGCTCATGTTCCGGCGTGTCTCCAGCGTGAGCAGCTCCTGGAAGAGCTCCTTGACGTTGTAGTTCATCTTGGCCGACGTCTCCATGAAGGCGCACTTCCACTCCTGGGCCACGGCCTGTGCCTCGCGGGTGTCCACCTCCCGCTGCGTCTCGTCACACTTGTTGCCCACCAGCATGACCGGGATGTCCTCCACGCTGCCCTTGATCTGCACAATGAGCTTGTAGATGGGGCCCAGCTCCTCCAGCGACTGCTTGCTGGTGACGGAGAAGACCAAGATGAAGGCGTGGCCCTTGGAAATAGATAGCCGCTGCATGGCTGGGAACTGGTGGCTGCCCGTGGTGTCGGTGATCTGCAGCGTGCACACGCTCTTGTCACAGCTGATGACCTGCCGGTAGGTGTCCTCAATGGTGGGGATGTAGGTGTCCCGGAACGTGCCCTTGACAAAGCGCAGCACCAGCGAGCTCTTGCCCACTCCGCCTGCCCCGAACACCACCACTCGGTAGTCGTTGCTCTGCTCAGGCATCTTCTGCGTGGGGGAGGGGGTCGGGGCCGGGAGGGCTCGCGCGGGCTGCTAGAACCCCGGACCAACCCTGCACAGAGAGGAGTGTCAGACGCAAAGGCCACTTGTAGGGAGGGAGGGGATGGGAGGGGCGGCTTCTTGGAGGAGGCGGCATTTCTCTTGTGGCCCCAGGGAAGACTTCCCTGGTGGATTTGCCAGACTTTGTAGTTCTGTCCTGCATGTAGGCTTGGAGCCAGCCCCCTCTGCCTGCTTCCCTTGAAACGAAATCTGGGAGGAGATGGGGGGATTCTGGGCTGGAAGAGCTGTGGAGATGCCAGCATGGGGTGCCCTCCAACTCCTTTCTCCACCTACACACTCCCCTACGCCCTCCCATAGGCAGCACCAGCTTTTTTTTTTTTTCCTTTCTTCCCAGTAGGCCTGGCTCTGTGACCTGGGCACATTCATTTGCCACCCTGACCCTCAGTTTTCTCCTCTGCAGAATAAGTAAAACGGGGCCTCTCTCCAACAATCGCAGGCTCCCTGCTCAACCCCCCAGCCCAGAGGCTCCTAAACCTCAGGGGAGCTGTGTGGTGGGGTGTCTTTAAGATGCAGATTGCAGGGCCTCACCCCTGGAATTGATGAACCCTTTGGTCCAGGGCCACAGCCCTAGGAACCAGCATTTTAAAACTGCTCCCCTCCCCTCTCTGCTCTCATCCTGGAAGTGTGATCCTGGGGCTGGAGGTCAGAGAATTTGCAAATCTCAAAGGAGGTTTCCCATAGCAGCCCAGGCTGTAGATGAGGAAACTAAAAGTTAGCCTCAAGAGAAAAAGCCCCACTCCCTGAACGCCAAACCCAGGCTGTGGTCTGGCCCGCCCTGGCCTCCTGTTCGGGTCTGATGTGTCTGTAGGAACAGAATCCCCTGGGAGAGGGATTCAACAGAATTCCTCTCTTTCCTCCCCTGTGCTCAGAGAAGTCCAGTAACCTCAGGAGGTCACACAGCAGAGCAGATCCTGAACTGATGGAGGTGGGGGAAAACCGGGGGCTGGGGGTGGGAAGGCCAGAGGTCTGTCCCCAGCATCTGTGTCCTTATTTACAGAAACATGAGAGACCCCTTCTATGCCTCCTCCTCAGCCAGCTCTGAGGGTCCTTCAGCATGGGCGGGGGGGTGGGGGGTGTCTCTGGCGGGAGGGAGAAGAGAGGGCAAGACTGCACCCTGGCCGCGCCGCCTCCCGCAGGTGTGCGTGCGGGAGTGTGAGCCAGATGCGACGGTGTGAGCCTGGCAGTGAAAACCCAGGCAAGTCAACGGTGTCCCCGAGCCTAGGTGTCCTCAGTGAAGACGGACATGATAAGGGCCCAGTGTACAAGGCACTTGGCTGGTGGTGGGATGGGAAGTCGTGTTCTGACCAATCTAAAGTATCAGGTTTGTTAGAAAAAGACGTACGATGAAGGTAATGGCCGACAGGTACCCAACAAGTAACGTGCCCAGCAAACTTGCGGGAGGGAGCTTTAGCAGTTCTAACTCACTGCGGACCAGTAGGCACATCGGTGACATGCACAGCCTGGGAGGAGGTTGGGGGGTTGGCAGGGCTGCCAGTCTGCTCTGCAGTCACTGCCCTTTCCTGGGCAGGCACTCCGAGAAGCGGGCACACCAGTGTGCAGCCAGGCAGCTGCTGTGACCGGCTGGGGAACCTGGGCTGGCTGGTCACCATCCAATCTGCCGCCCCAGACCCAGTGCTCACCTTGCTCTGGGCGCAGACCCCCAGGCACGGCTCCAGGACTTCAGCAGGGTGTCTTCCAGGAGGGGACCCCCGACTAGGAGCCCTCATTCAATAACCCCCAAGCCCATGCTGGGAACCCACCGGGTGCTGTTTGAATCCCACCCTCTCCTCCCATGGGCTGGGGGAGGGGGAGGGGTTGTGGGCACTGAGGCTCAAAAGGGGGTGGCATGGGCTCAAGGTCACAGCAGGGAGGTGGCAGAGCAGAGAGGGATTTGAACCCAGCCCTGGTTGGTTACAAAACTGGGAGTCCTTCTGCTGTGCAAAGCCGACCATCCTGAGACTCCCGGGCCAGACAAACCTCCCCATCCTGGGTCCCCGGAGCCCAGTGCTGCCAGGAGGTTGGAGCGACCTCAGGTGCAAGAAAGCAGGCCCTGACCCAGGCAGGGGAGGGCCTGGGGGCACAGGAGGCCTGCCCCAGACTCTGACCTAGGGATCCCCTGACCAGTGGGGGATTGATGAGCCAGGGCCTGCTCTAGGAGGCCTGTGGGAGGGGAGGGACACCCCGGGGGCCAGCCCATGGGCTCCCCTCGGCCCAAGCAGGATCTAATTGGTGGGGGAGGGGGAGCCCACCAGGGGAGGGGCTCCTGGGTGAGCGGCTTGGCTTGGCTGAGGGAGCGGGAGGACGAAGGGGATGTGTGGTGGGGGCAGACGGGCCCAAGGCCCACCTGACTCCTCGTGAAGTGGCCCTGAGAGCGGACGGAGAGTGAGGCTGCGGTGGGCCGGAGGAGGGGCTGGCTCGGCCGAAGAGCTCCCCGTTAGTACGGTGGGCGGAGGGGGGCGGCAGGGAGGGAGCTGTCCAAGGTGGACGCGCGGAGGACGGCCGGGCCAGGGACCCGCCGGGCTGGGGAGGGGGTTCCGGCGGAGGGCTCGGCGTGGGGGAGGAGGGTGGGGCTCGGACAAAGGAGGGGCGCTCAGGGAAAGGACCCGCGGGCCTCCAGGGGGCATGCAGCGTGCCCCGGCGCCCCGGCCCCCCGCCCCAGCCACCTACCTGGGCGCTCGTCCCTGCGGCGCCGCCGCGGCTGCTGCTGGCCGGTTCCGTGTCCGCTCCGGCGCCGCCGCCCCCCGCACGCCCGCCGCCGCCCGCCCGAGCTGCCGCCGCCGCCGCCGCCGCCGCCGCCGCCGTCGCGCCCGCGCCCGTCCCCGCCCGTCCCCGCCCGCCGCCGGGCGCCGCGCTCCGCCCCTCCCCCGGGACCCGCGCCCCCCGCCAAGGTCACCGCGACCCCGCGCCCCGCCGCGTGCGTGCAGCTCCTCTTGGACCCCCACCCCGGGCCCCTGCCCAGCACCCCCGCCAGGACACCGCTGGGACACCTCCGGCACCCCACCTGGTGTACACACGGTCCTGCCGGGGGCACAGTGGGACTGGGGTTATCCACCAGTAAGCTGGCGCATCCCAGGGTCACCCAGCAGCCAGCGGCTGGGCTAGAGTGGTGCAGAGCTCAGGTCACCCAGGAGAAAAGAGAAGGGGCCAGTTAGCAGAACTGCAAATAAGGAGACTGGAGGGCAGAATGAGATACCCTTGGGTTGGTGGGGTAGTGTTCCAGCACAGGGCCCCCCATGGGGGAGGGTGCACTGGCAGAATGAACAGATGTATGAGAAGGCAGAGGTGGTCCAAAGGGGCGTGCGGCAAGGGGGTGTACCTGGAGACTGGTCCCCATCCCAGGGCCTTCGTCCCGGCAGGGGTGGGACTTGGTGTGGGCTTGTGCCCCTAAGGGGAGTCCACTGAGGCAGAGTCTGGAGGGGCATTTGAAGGTCGAGCGGTAAACAAAGGGGGCCAAGGGGTCTGGGTTTGCAATTTTCTGGTAGGAAAACATTATCTTCCTCCAAGAGGAGTTGTCTCTAAGAATAAATGTTTGCCTTTGGGACGCATCTGTGCATTTGATGTCTGTGTGTCCACATTTAAGCTAACAGGATAACATCACCCCTCACTCCTGAAGACTCAGAGGTCAGAGACGCATCTCAGAGAAGATGGGGCTTTGGGGAGCAGCAACAGGACCAGGGGTGAGTGTGAGGCTGCCCCAGGGCCCAAGCCTGTTAGAGGAAGGTGCCCTTGATGGGGAGGCTGACACTAAGGCCCCACAAGGAGGGTCAGAGCAGCTGGAGGGTGAAAGAGGCCCTTTGTCAGGTGGTGAGTTCCCCGTCATGAGGTGCGTGAGCAGATGGTGGGCTGGAGTCCAAGGGCCCCTCTGGCTCTTGGCCCCTTGAACCTTGCTGGTCCACCATCCCCGTGGTTCTGGCTGGGATAGATCCTTCCTGCTTGCTTGGCGATGTGGGCACTGCCCCCAAGACCAAGTGGTTCCTGCAGAGGCTGGTCCCCTGAGGTTCATCTGCTTCTGGGGCTTGAAGGGCCCCATTTCCCTCTGATTCAGCCCCTCCGCTACACCCCCGGCCACTTGCACCTGGACCATCCCACCTGCCTCCTTCCTGGCCTCCCAGGATTGCCCCTCCAGCCCTCCTTCCACCCTGGAGGTCACCGCTTAGCCTCCTCTACTCCAAAGCCGCCGGTGGCCTCCTGACTTCCAGGTCAGGAAACAGCTTCTCAGCCTGGCGTTCGAGCTCCTCCAGACCCCACCCGAGCTTGCCCCGGTTCCCTGTCCAACCCCGGCTGCCTGGAGCTGTCCTGCAGGCACTGCTCCCTCCAGCCTTATCCTAGGCCCCATGGGGCACCACAGAGGGTGGCCTGGCTCCGGCCCCGCATCCCAAAGTGCTCTCAGCCAGAGATGGAGACAGCTTCGTGGGCAGACAGGTCCTACACTCTGGTCTGGATCGCCACGTCCCAGCTGAGGACTCCTCTGAGCCTCAGTTTCCCCATCTGTGAATGTAGATCATGTTGTCTAGCCTCTCAGGGTCACATGGCATCCATCTTGTGGGGCTTTCCAGCACCCAGGCGCTTAGAGACGACAGACCCCTCCCTCCCTCTCGGACCGCCCGCCTGCCTCTGTGATGGGCGGCTCTGGGCCCAGCCTCGGGCCTCTGTCCAGCCCTCTGGCTCCTCCGGGCGCCAGCCCAGGCCGGAGCCGGCTGACTCATGCGTAGGAGCGTGGGCGCAGGCAGCAGTTCCACTCTGCGGCTGCTATTTATAGCTCCAGGCCAAGCTCTCAGCCCTGTGAGCCTGGGGAGGGCGGCCCCAAAATCTCCTCCTCACTCTCCCCAGGGCACGGGGCCCAATCCCCACCCAAGCACCCCAAACAAGGGTGGCAGCCCTGGCCTTCGTGACCCTGCGGGTTGTGCTGGGTATCGCCAGCGCAGAGATAGGAATTGGCTCGCTGGAGGCAGAAGCTGGGCTGGGGCTGGAGCCTGGGTCCATCAGGCTTTGAAGCCACAACCCAGCCTTCCTGCTGTCCCTGGCAGACACACACCTGGCTGTCCCCGTCCCTGATCTGCAGGCGTCCTCTTCAATGCAGAGGGGCAGTCACTTACCTGCAAAATCCCAGCTCCTCACCTGGCCTTGCAGCCTGTGGGCCTCCTCCCCACACCACTCTGGGCCAGGGCCGGAGAGTGCTCTCCAGGCCCCCCGTGCAGGGAGGAAGGCAGCTCTGCTCTTTCTTTCCCCCCTGGATTAATATAATTATGTGAGCGAAGTTGAGGCTGAGCGCCATGGCCTCTCACAGATGCAGTTTGGCCCACAAAGGTTTTCTGTTTGTTTTTAAGTTTGGCATCAACATTTAAAAATAAGAAGATCATTTGTCAAAACACAGTTTGCCTTGGAAAAAGGAACGGGCTGGCATCCTGAGCCCAAATTCTGCCCACCAGCACCTGCGGGAGCTGGACCCCAGCCTACGATGGGAGATGCTGGTGCTGGTCCCTCCCTGAAGCCACCTGCCTGGCACCTATGGGTGACCTGAGGTGCCCCTCCACCTGGGGCTGTATTGTCATCACCACCTCTGAGGAGTGGGGTCACTGAAGGCTTCATCGTTGGCAAGATGAGCCCCTGCCAAAAACGCTTGGAGCTTTTAACAGAGAGCCAGGGTAGCTTTGATCAGCCACAGAAAAGGACTGTGATGTGCAGGGAGACCTCAGGGCCTTTGCACAGGCCACTCCCTCTGCTGGAAAAGCTTCTCCCCTACCTTTTGACTCCAGTGAGGCCCTCAGAGATATCCTCCCTGACCATAATGCTGAAATAGTCCCTGCCTCCCTTTGTGACTCTCCCTTCATCTGGCTTTTTTCTCTCCAGGGCACTTACTGCATGTGTGTTGATCTATCATGTCACACTAGACACAAGCTGTCTTAGGTTCTGGGGCTGGGGGGGGTCTCACTTGGGTGTGACCTTGCTCCCAGGGGACACTGGGAGATGTCTGGGACATCTATGGTTGTCATGCCTTGGGGGGGTTTGCTCCTGGCACCCAGTGGGTGGGGCCAGGGGTGCCGCTCCTTACCCCCCAGCACCCAGGACACCAATCCTCCCAGGATGACCTGTTCCCATGCCAGCAGGGCTGGGGGGGGGGACCTGGAGGAGGGCAGTGGGTCTCAAAAGGGTCCCCAGACCAGGGCGGCAGCATCATCTGGGAGCTTGGTAGAAATGCAAACTCTCCAGCCCCACCCCCAGACAGGAACGCTGCTCACATCCTGCCAGGCACAGCACTGGGCGACAGGGTCCCTGTTTTAGGGGCCAGCTTGTCCGCCTCAGCGGCTGGACCCGAACTAGCTCAGGGGGAGGCCCACCCGGTCCCTGGAGGGAGAGGGCCTGTGAACCTTCCATGTCCTTTGCTCTAAATGTGGCACCTCAGCTGGGCCTCCCAGGCACTGAGGAATCGGGGGCTCCGGAGGGCCCACCTGCCCATCTCATTTTCTCCTGCCAGGCTGAGCACACAGCAGTCACTTCGGCCCGCGTCCAGAACTTCACGGCCTGCCAGGTCAGCTGCTTCTGCCCCAGGAGCTGCAGAGGCCTGGGGGGTCAGGCTGGGGATAGGAGAGGGGTGTCTCTCTTCTCCAGCCCAGTCTGGCCTCAGCACCCTAAATGGCCCAAGAATTCTAGGGTTTTCCCACCACCACCCTCACGCCCTGCAGCAGCCCCCCTCTGCTGGAGTCCCGGCCTAGTCCCGGCCTGCAGGAGGCTCTCAGAAGGTCAGATGAGTCAGTTGCTGGCTCTGTCCCCAAGATGACAGACAGCTCAGGCTGGGACAGGTGGGAGACACACCCTCTCTTCCCGCAGGGCCGAGGGTCCTGAGCTGGCAGTCAGGGCAGGTCGGGAGGCGCTGTGCTTGCAGGGACGCACAATCCCATTCGCCTGCTTTTCAGGGCTCCAAGGACTCAGCCAGGCTGGGAAGAGGTGCTCCCCCGCCCAGCCCCACACTAATAACTTCTCCACCAGAAACGCAAACAGCAGACAACAGAAGCCGAGACACGCTGTTATTACAGTTGATTCAATCTGAGAGGCCTGGGTGCCGCCTCCTAATTTTCTCCTCTTTTGTTTCCAGATCAGGGAGGGGAACCCGGGCGACTCCATCCAGCTGTCGCCTGTGCTGTGAGCCCTGTCTCCATGCCACTGGGGCGCTGCGGAGGGCGGCGGGGCCGGGCCGGGGGCTCCCTGGTGAAGGGCGACACTCCAACAGGCTTGGCGGAGGACAGGACCCAAGACCCACACCAGCCGTCCCACTGCAGGGCTCCGAATGGCGCCCCCACCCTGTGCTCCCACAGTCATGCTGCTGGGAGTCTGCCTGGCTGAGGCCTAGGGAAGTCCAGGGCCAAGCAAGTGGCCACGGGTGGCCCTGACCCAGCAGGGCACATCTGGATAAAGGCAGTGCTTGCAGTTTTGTTTTTTCCACAGAAAGGCATTTGTGCTACTTGGGAACACCCTCATCCAAGTGAAGGTAGCTGTGCCTGGTCTTTGCCAAGAGTGTCAAACAGTCCATCAGCAGGTGTCCGCCTCCCTCTCCTCGGTCTCTGCCTTGGACACGCACGCAGAATCTCAAAGCAGCAAAACATCCCTAATGGTGCAGTTGCACAGACATACATGAAGGCTTTCCTGGCTGACGACAGGGATGGTCGTTGGCCTCAGGCTGTGACCAACCCGCAGTCTTATTCAGCCAGAGCTCCTGTCACCACGTGTCAGCGGAGAGGGGACGGAGCCTCTGAGATGGCCTCAGCTGACCCTGGTCTAGGCCAGATATGACCACTCCAGGCCAGGGGACCTCAGCAGTGAGGCTGGCTTCTCCAGGGCCTCCATCAGACGGGACAACCACGCATCTTCTTACCCCCACATGGAGACACTTTGATTCTTGCCCAAAGTGGGGAGAGATGACGGAAACCAGCCAAGAGACACCATGACCCCTATGGCCCCTGGAGGCAGACCCCAGAGATGACACTTTTCCTCTGACCACAGCAGACAAGAGGGGTGGCCTTGGGGGGCCAGGAGACAGCCTGTGTGCAACCCCCCAAGCTTCTTGGGGTCGCAGCACCCCCAGGGGGCCTGGAAGCAGTTTTGCTGGGGCTGGTGGGACCCTAGAGCCAAAGCCTGGCAAAGAGGTCAAGCAGGTGCAGGCACACAGGGAAACGGGTGGCAGGCGGGGGCACTGGGGTTTCCCCTCCTTGCTGGTGTGGGAGCACTCCTCCTGGTTCAGAAGCTGGCTTACAGTGAGGGGGGATAACATGGCCTTGAAGGCTCCAGCAGGGGGAAGAAGGGGGGTGTGGGGACTGAGGGGAGGACAGGCTTGTGGTGTCCCCAAGGCATTCCAAGAAGCTGATGGCTGGGGGGTCAGGACCCTGCTGTGTGTGTGCTTTATGACCTGGGAACCTTTGGAGCAGACTGCTCTCCCCCCACGGCGGGGTTCCTGCTGGGTTCGGCGGGACAGGGGCCCCTGAGCCTTCCTGCGTGGGATGCTCTGTCTCCACCTCGTTCCCGCCCAGCTCTGTTCCAGAGACCACGTCCCCCCAGCTAAAGGCAGGCTCTGGAGTCTGGTGGCTCCAGTGTCCTGAGTGCCCTGCCCACCAAGGCAAAGGTGGAGTGATGTGGGTGCAGGCGGACGCCAACAATGCCGGGTTTAGGACAAGGTGGATGTGAAGTTCCCACACCTACAGAGGTCACTTTCCCAGCATAGGGACAGGGTCAGGCCATGTGGGGTTCACAGTGGGTCCTGGTAAATCATACAGAAGTTCCTGGAAGCAGGCCCAATTACTTCCAACAGCATCGGGGCGGGGGACCAACAGAGCAGAGATGGGGGCCTTGGACACATGGCCCTGCTTCCTGAGACTTGCAGCAACATGGAAGGAGGCGGGGGCCAGGGCCAGGGTTGTGTGCTCTTGTGCCCGGTGCTGCGGCTGGCTAGCACCCGGGGTGCCCCTGGGACAAGACCCTAGAACCCCCACCAGGCCGGAGCCACAGGCTGGAGGCCTTTACAAACCCAGGGCTTAAGGTGGAGGGTGGGGCTTTCCTTGCTGGGAGCTTAAATGGCCTGCGTGTGGGCAATGTGGGTCTGGGCAGGGGCTGGGGTTGAGGCAGGAAGGAAATCGGGGATTCTAGGAGGGTGCGCACCTGGTCCAGCCTGAAGCCACGTGGAGGAGTGTGGATGTAGGAAGGGTTGAGTGACGGGCAGGCCCTCACTGCCCAGGACAGAGCTGGGGAGGCCGCCCCTCCAAGCTGGGAGGCAGACACTGGGAAGCCCCCAGGAAGGTCCCTCAGCTGCAGCTCATTCCCTGGGGCAGCACCCGTTGCCAGGACTATGTTAACAGAGGTTGTTGCCACGGTGCAAAGCCGCACAGGGCTGTTGGTCTCCCAGTTCCTGCACCCCCAGAGGGAGTCTGGTCTCATTCATGTCTGGTGGGGAGAGCTGCATCACGTGGTCCCTGTCCCCGGCCTGTAGGAGGCCGTCTTGCTCTGGAGACCCTGGGTGTGTGGGCCACCCTGGACTGCCCACACATCTTTCCTGCCCTGGGGCCCTGTTGCCCCCGGGGACTGGGATGCTTAGTGGCCCCAGCACCCTGGAGAGCAACCTCCCCATGCAGGGGCCCTTATAGAAAGCAGTGAAAAAGAGAGCAGTCCTGAGGCCCCCTGGACCTCGCCCTCCCAGAAGCGCAGCATCGGGTGGCAGGAATTGCAGCCTCCCAGCTCATTGTGGACCAGAGGCTCCTCGCTGGGGAACTCCTTTCGAAAACCGCTCACTGAAACCTCTGCTAACCCTGGGGGCGCACCAGCCACGTGCTGTGGGGCTGTAGCAAAGGCTGAGGGTGCCTAAGGTGTCGGCACCGGAGCCAGGAGTGCACAGGACGGTAGGCCTCGGGGCCTCCAACAGCAGCTCAGTCGGCCTCTCCCGCCCTCGTCCATACCGTGGTGTGCAGGGAGAGGAAGGTCTGGGTCTGGCCCTGCCTCACATACCAGTCAAACGATTCCCCGGCTAGAGGATGACATGGCCACACAGCTTTGGTAAATACTTTTAAGAGGAGTAATTGTAAAAGTTGTAGCGGGGCCCCCAGGCTCGGGGTGTAGGATCCAGGGCACAGCCCAGTCCTGGGCAGCACCTCTGTGCGTGGACAGCGGCTCTGGGCGGAGCTCGCTCCCTTGGGGAGGCGGGGCCGGGGCGGGGCTCCGGCCGGTGGAGGCGGGGCCTTCACCACTTGAGGAAGACCAGGCCGGCCAGGACAGCGTAGCCCAGCACCAGGAAGAGGACCTTGAGAAGCCGGTCGCTCTTCTCCTCCAGCTCCTTGGCCAGGATCTCAAAGAAGGTGACGAAGAGGAAGGTGCCGCCTGCCAGGCCCTGCAGCAGCACGGAGGCCACGCTGCCAGGCACGCCCTGGGCACTCTGGATGCCCAGGCCGAGGCTGATGCCCAGCGGGATCATGGCGCTCACGGTGACCGCCAGCTTGGCTGCGTCCTTCAGGGTCATGGAGCTGCGGGCCATGCTGATGCCCAGGGCCACGGCCACCAGCGTCTCGTGGATGGCCACGCCCACAAACAGGCTCATCACCTTCTCCCCCTCCTCCTGCAGGCCCAGGGCCAGGCCCTCGAAGATGGAGTGGGCTGACAGAGCGAAGACCAGGCTGAGGAGCCGCAGCGGGCTGGAGCGCGTCAGCTCCTGGACACTCAGCCCGTGGCTGTGTGCATGGGGCGCCCCGTAGAGCGCGTGGCCCCGCGGGCCGCCCATGAAGGGGCTCTCGTACTCCGAGTCGCTGCCCGCGTCTGAGCTGGCGTTGAACGTCTCCAGGTCGATGAAGGCTGGCCTCTCCTTGCGGAACGTCAGGACCAGCTGCTCCAGGAACACGGTCATGAAGAAGCCCAGCAGCACGATGGTCTCGGCCAGTGGGTAGTCGGTGCTGATGTGCCCGAGGCTCAGGACCTTCTGCAGCTGGAGCAGAGGGCGCGGGAGGGGGAGGGGAGGCAGAGAGAGGTTCAGAGGCCGGCGGCCGGCCCTCCGCAGCCCACTCAGCAGGGTTCATCGCACAGCACCGTTCATGAGCAGAGCACAGAAAGACCCCACTCATACACGGCTGAGGAGAGGGGGATGGGCTCATCCTTGACGGATTTAAAAAAAAAAAGAAACAACTCTATGAGAAAGAGAACTGGCCTCATGTCACGTCCACTAGGTCAACCAGTTTCAAAATACCAGGAGCTGCACTGCTACCCCTAAAGGATGCATCCGCCAAGAAGCTCAGAATGTGACCTCATTGGAAAGAAAGGTTTTCACAGATAAAATGGAGATGCTGTGAGCTGATCTGTGTCCCCCCAAAAAAAGTTTTCTATATTAAGTTCTCCCAACCCCTAGTACTGCAAAACTAACCATATTTGGAGACAGGGCCTTTAAAGAGGCAATTCAGTTAAAAGGAGGCTGTTAGGGTGGCCCTGATCCACTAGGTCTAGTGTCCTTATAAGACATAAAGAGACATCCGGGACCACCACATGCAGAGGCAGCCAGAGGAGGGCCACCTGCAGGGCCTGGAGAGAGGCCTCAGGAGGCCCAGCCCAGCCAGCACCTTGATCTTGGACCTGTGGCCTCCAGGACTGACATCAAGCAGGCCTCTGGCCCTGATGCCAGTGGAATTTCCCCGACGATCTGTGCTGTGTGACATGGAAGCCACTAGCCACGCACGGCCCATGAGGACTTGAACTGTAGCCGGTGCAGCTGAGGGCCCGCATGTTGAGTTGCATCTCATCCCAAGGCACAGAAAGCTGACTGACCAGGATGGCGGTGGCAGCCACGCTGGACAGTGAGCTCTGGATGCTGGCCAGTGAGCTGGGCATGGGCTGCCCAGAGCCTGGGTTGTTTGTCCCCAGACTCGTAAGGATGTTTGCACACACTGAGCCCTTCCCAGCCCCGAGGCTCAGAACACGCCATTGGCTCTGTCCAGAATGTTCCTCCTCCATTTCACTCGTGGCCAGTGGACACTCATGCCCTGGGTCTCGACTGACAGATAATTTCCAAGTGCTCTACCCAGACCAGGTGCCCCAACGCTCCGCGCACAGCACCCTCTCCTGCCTGTCATGGCCTTCATTACAACCTGTGCTCACACAGAGCACTTCTCAATCCAGGGGACACTGCAGCGTCTGGTGATGTTGTGGTTGTTGTAACTTGTGAGAGGAGGTGTTGACACGAGGCCAGGCCATCCTCTGCGGGCCATCCTGCGCCCTGTGCAGTGCTGAGAGCGGCATTTCTGCCCCTACCCACTCAATGCCAGGGCCCCTAAGTCCTAACAACCACAGATGTCCCAGACATGGCTCACTGTCCCCTAGGAGCAGAGTCGTCCCCGGATGGGAAGCCTTGTTGCAGCAGAAGCTTGTGTTTCCGTAGAGAAACCGTCTGTTCATCTGTGCAACATCCTACTTCTGCTGTGCCCATGAGAAGCGTGGCCGACCCCAGAGGGACGAGCGTGAAGGGGGAAAGACAAGGCACACGCATCCGGCCAGGGCTTCGGTGCCATCCTCCGAGGGGTGACCAGGGTTGGGGCAGGCACTCCGGCTGAGGTGTAGGAAGCCCGGGGCAGGGGCGTGGCACCCAAGTAGTTTGGGGAGGACTGACCATGAGAAGGCCACATGTGCTGAAGGGGGACAGGAAGGGGGAAGGTCACTGCAGCAGTCCATGCCTGAGGCAGGACAGTGACATCATGGAAATGCAGGAAATGGGGGGACCTGGGGGCACAGAAGGCGTCAGAGAAGACTCAGATCTCAGCCTTGTCAATGCCAACTGTACAAATTTCCTGTGCTGTGTAGCCCAGAAACATATGCTTAGCAGCATAAAACAGCACCAACACATCACCTCACAGTCCTCAATGTCAGACGTCCAGGCACTGGATGGGGCCTGTAGATAAAGCCAACCACATGGTTGGGAGGCCCACCTGGCCGGTGACTGAGGGTGGCTCCCAGCCAACATTCAGGGAGAAACTGGGCCCTTGGTGTGACAACCACAAAGGAACTGAACCCTCCTTACAACTATGAGTTCAGAGGCCAATCCATCTGCAGGTGAACCTTGAGGTGAGACCATAGCTCAGCAGATACCCTGACTGCTGCATCTTAAGAGCCAGGAACAGAAGACCCAGCCAAGTGGCGACCAGACTCGCGACCCACAGAAACTGTGCGGTAATGTATGTGTTGTTTCAAGATGCTAAGTTTGTTATAACTTGTTACGCAGCAGTAGCTAATCACTACAGGAGCTGAAGAGAGTCCACAACTGCCAGCTTCAGGACAAAGTGCATGCTGCCCGGGGTGGGCGGTCTGGTCAAGTAATGACTGATAAGCCCACTAGCTAGGAACCCCCGGTTAGGTGCAACCCTTTGTTTACCAGATAAGACCCAGAGACAAGAAGCAACCAACTCATAGTCACATAGCAAGTTCATTTTCTACTTCCCATCACCCTTAGAGTGTCAAGGCACCCAAGCTCAGAGTCAGAGTTGAAAAGCACCAGAGAAGGTGGAGGGGCAAGATAGGGGTAGGGGATTAAGTAGTACAAACTATTATGTGTAAAATAAATGGGGGGGGAGGGTATAGCTCAGTGGTAGAGTGAGTGCTTAGCATGCATAAAGTCTTGAGTTCAATCCACAGTACTTCCAATAAAATAAATAAATAAATAACCTAATTACCTCCCCACTGCAAATAAGTAAAAATTTTTTTAAAAAGTTTGCTACAAGGATCTACTACACAGCACAGGGAACACAGTCCGTAGCTTATAATAACTATAAGTGGTGTATAATCTTTAAAAATTGTGAATTGCTGTTGTACCCCTATAATTTATACAATATTATACACCAACTATATCTCAATTAAAAAAAAAAGAAGCCACCACCCAGGGAGCCTTACCTTCTCTCTCACGGCCGGCAGTAAAGCATTGAAGCACGTGGCCAGGAAGACCCCGCCTCCGAAGGTGTTGCAGAGTGAGAGGACCTTCTTTGAGCGATGGGCCTTCTCAAAATCTGCCTCAATAATCTTCACAGGGAGCAGGGAGCCGAGCAGCATGAAGAAGAACACACCCACCATGCACAGGATTTTGGCCACCAACAACTTCATCGTGGCAGCAGCCCGGGCTGCTCCGGTCACCGGTCACTGCAGGGCCACACCATGTGTGGGCGCACACTCTGTCCAGCGACGCGCTAAGGGGCCCAGCCACACAGCCGGGGGCTCATGCCTCAGCCCAGCCACTGTGAACACCAGAGGCACCCGCATCAGCTTGGATGGGTTATGTGACCAGCTCTGACGACCATGCCCATCACCCTCAGCCCTTCACCCTATTTCTGGCCTGGTATGTATCTCCCTCCCACAGAAAATTCTCCATGACTGTGCTGTCCAATACAGCAGTCACTAGCCACGTGGGTCTGTGTGAGTTCATTAAAATTAAATAAAACATGGCCTTGGTGGTCTTTAAAATGCCAAGCCTGTTCCTGCCTCAGGGCCTTTGTGCAGGTTGTTCTCTCGGCCTGGACCACTTCTCTCCCGCAACCTTCCAAGGATGCTGGTCGTTCAGGTCACTGCCTCCAGGACCCCTTAGGAGCACCCCCCTGGGCTGACCCGGCCCTAAACAGCATCCCTTAAGGGTACCTACCGAAAGGCCTGGCACAGAACAGATGCTCAGTGAGTGCTGGCTGAACAGATGGGTGAGCTGAAGCATGTGGACCTCTTTACAGGACTCAGTGAGCCAAAGCGAAGCAGATCTCACCCTAGACCTGAAAATGTCACCATTAGTGTGAGGGGCCTTGGCTGCTCCCCATCCCTGGGCTTTCTCCCCAGCCTTTCAGTTCTCACTGCCCGCACCCCCGTCAGCTCAGATGTCACTGGGGCAGCCATCTCCCACCTCTCCCCCTGGCATGATTTTCTGGCATTACTGGTGCTACGGAGAACTACATAAAGTCACTGAACGTCCTTACTCACCCTAGGCTGCAACCTCCACGGGGGTTAGGGAGTCTATCTTCCCCAGCCCAAAGCTAGGTACATAGTCGGAGCCCAATAAATACCTGCCGAGTGTCCGGATGCCCCCGTTTGTGGCGTGGGGCTGAGGGTGGCCTGGACGCTCAAAAACCGGGGGCTAATGGGGCTGGGCAGAGGGGACGGGCTCATTCACTCAGCCTTTCGTTCATCACTTATTGAACGCCTTCTGTATACCTGGCCCTGCACCGGGGGCCCGCCCAAGGAGAGACAGCTCGCGTTCCGCTGGGGGAGCCGGATGCAAATCACACAGATCGCATGTAAAGGCAAAGCCAGGGTGGGCGCCGCGGCCGGGCCTCGGCTAACGGGCAATGGAGCTCGCCAGGCCTCGAGCCGCCCAGCCCGGTCCCTCCCCAGGCCTCTAGCCCCGCCCCGGGCAGCACGTACCTCTGCTGGGCCCTCGCCCGCCCGCCGAAGCCGCCTGGCACTCAACTGCCGCGCAATGTGGACCCCACTGCCGCGCTCCCAGCGGAGCCCCAGCTCAGCGCGCCGCTGCCCACGCTCCGCCCACGTCCCTGCCCATTGGCCACCCCAAGCCCCGCGGACCAAATTCTCCAAGCCATTGGTTGCTACGGCTGCCACTCACCCTGCGACTCCACCTCTCCTACAGGCTCGGAAAAGTGGTTTCTTCCCACGGAGCGGCGGGTACGGCCACCGGGCAGCTCCGGCGGGAAACCTCTACCTTAGGGGAAGGGTTCCGGCCGCGTTTAGCTTCCAGAGCTGTCCAGGGGCCCCCCGGTGCTGAATCCCATTCGGATTGAGGCTTGGCCATCGACAGGAAACGATTTGCTACGGGAGACTGTCCCTCTCAGAGTGTCCTCGCTGCTATTGCCCTTCCCGTCGGCTTAAGAAGCAGTTTTATCCGTTCAACATCTCTGCCTTCTATATGCCAAGGCCTTTTCTTGGAGGACATCTATCAACAAAAGGCAGATCTCTCCCCTTTTGGAGCTTAAGTTCCAGGAGAAGACACAGAAAATAATTAATAAACATAATAAGTAATAAAGTTATGTCAGAAGGTGACAAGTGTCCTGAAACAATAGAGCCCAGTAAGGGTTATCAAGAATGCTGGGTGGTGGGTTGCTATTTTAAATAAAATGCTCAAGTAGACTTCATGGAGAAAGAGATATTTGAGCAAAGACTTCAACATGGAGAAGTCATCAAGTGGATATATGGAGGTAAAGTGCTCCATGCAGAAGGACCCAAGGGTATGAAGGCCCAGAGGCAGGAGTGTACACTAATGCCAGTGTGGCCAAAACACAGTGAAGTGGAGAGCTGTATTTGGAGGTAAAGGGAGGTAGATCATGGAAAGCCTTAGAGGGCATCAAAAGGACTTTGAGGTAAATGGGAGCCATTGCAGAGTTTTAATCACAGATATGACAGATCCAACATATTTTAACAGAATCATTTGGTTATTACGTCGATGCTGCCAATAGATGAAGTAAGATGAAGATGGAAAATTGATTACTGATTTTTTTTAGATGGGGAGAGGGGCCATTTTATTTATTTACTTTTTAAAATATTTTGTTTGTTATTGTATTATTTTAACTTTTTATTTTGGGGAGAGGAGGTAATTAGGTTTATTTATTTCTAGGGGAGATACTGGGGATTGAACCCAGGACCTCGTGAATGCTAAGCATGCACTCTACCACTTGAGCTATACCCTCCCCACAAGAAGAGGACATTTAAAAAATAGCTTGTTCCACTGTCCCATGAAAGCAACCAGATTTATGAAAGAGAGGACTGCATTAACTCATGTTAACTAAACTCTTTTTGTCAGCCTACCATGAGCCGGGCATAGGGAAAGGTGCCAAGAACAAAGTGGGAGCAATGCTACAATGTGGATGGACCTTGAAGACATCAGGCTAAGCAAAGTAAGACAGTCACAAGAGGACAAGTACAGTCTGATCCCACTCACAAGAAGTCCTTAGACGAATCAAATCCACAGAGACAGAAAGTAGATGGTGGGGGCCAGGGGCTGTGGGAGGGGCTGTGGAGTGAGTGTTTCACAGGGACAGAGTTTCAGTTTGGGAAGACGAGAAAGTTCAGATGATGGCGGGATGGTTGCACAGCAAAGCGAATGTGGGTAATGCCACTGAGTGGTGCATTTTAAAATGGTCAAAAGGGTAAATTTAATGTCATGTATATATCATAATGTTTTAAAATGTTAATAAAATGGAGTGAAAAAAGCATGCTAAGGCATCTGGATTTCACCGTCCAAGCAACACGATTCAGTGATGAAAACTCACTGACGAATTGTAAGTCGTTGAAGGTTGCGATCCAACTGACATTTTAAGGGTCATTCTGAGTCCTGTGTAAATAAAGGTAGGGTTGTAGGGGAGCAAGAACGAAAGCAAGAAGACCCATTAAGAGTCATTTGAGCAAGAACTGATGCTCGCTTAGTTGAGGGATTGGCAGGGGAGGATGAGTCTGAGAAACATCTTAGAGTGTGACTTGGCAGGACCTGGCACTGGTTTGTCTGTGGGCTGCAGGAGTAGGCGGTTGGGGATGGCTTTAGATTTTCTAGTTTGAGCAATTAGAGGGATGCTGGAGTTTTTCACTAAAATAGGAAAGCCTGGAGGAGGCACAGACGTGGAAGGTGCTGAAGGACTAAGTTTGGCTTTGCAGAGGATAGTGTGAGAAGTCTATGAGTTCTTCGTGTTCAATGCCGCCTTCTGCCTGCATGGACCTTGCTTCATCATAACCATGCAATATGTGGTCGCTGTCTTTATTGTTAGACACAAAGTGACTTGATGCTTTTTCCCATTTTCTGTAATTCACAACAACGAAAAAGTTCATTCATAATAATAGCACAGAGAAATGCAAGTCAAAACTACAATGAGGCACCTCCTCACACCAGTCAAGAGTGGCCATCCTCAGAGAGTCTATAAGCAATCAATGCTGGAGAGTGTGTTGAGAAAAGGGAGCCCTCCTACGCTGAGGGTGGGAGTGTAGTTTGGTGCACCATTGTGAAAAACAGTATGGAGATTCCTTTAAAAACTAAAAATAGACTTACCATATGATTTAGAAATCCCACTCCTGGGCATATATCCAGAGGGAACTCTAATTCAAAAAGATATGTGCACCCCAGTGTTCACAGCAGCACTATTTACAATAACCAAGACATGGAAACAATCTAAATGTCCATCGACAACAGATGACTGGATAAAGTAGTTATGATATATATACACAATGGAATACTACTCAGCTAATAAAAAAGAATAAAATAATGCCATATGCAGCAACATGGAAGGACCTAAAGATCATCATTCTAAGTGAAGTAAGCCAGAAAGAGAAAGAAAAAGGCCATATGATAACACTTATGTAGAATCTAAAAAAGATACAAATGAATTTCTTTGTAAAACAGAAACAGACTCACAGACATAGAAAACAAACTTACATTTACCAAGGAGGAAAGGGGGTGGAAAGGATAAATGAGATTTGCAGATACTAACCTCTATATACAAAATAGATAAACAAGTTTCCACTGTTTAGCACAGGGGACTATATTCAATATCTTGTCATAACACATAATGAAAAAGAATATGAAAACGAATATATATATGTGTATGTATGACTGAAACATTATGCTGTGCACCAGCAATTGATGCAATACTGTAAAATGACTATACTTCAATTAAAAGGTTTTTGAATAGCACATCACTAAACGCTCACAGGACGACCCCCTCCCATAGGAGAACTCATAATACGCATAATTTATTCATAACTATCTAGAAGACAAGGCCGCTCAGAGCAGAGGCCGCACAGCGTCCAGCTTCTGTTCATTGCTGACAGATTTCTGAAAGCTTCCTGGACCCCAGGACGTATGTAAGCGCAGATGCCTTCAGAGTCCAATAGAAAAAAACACGGACAAATTTGACTACGGTGACTATTTCAAAAATCTCCTCTAGTAAATGACTCTATGAATGGGCTAGAAAGACAAGTGACAGGCCGGGAAGAAATGTTGGTGACGGATGACACGGGGCAGCTGACAGAGAGCAAACATCGTAAAATGAAAATGGGGAGGGAGATGGACAGACAGGTCTCAGGAGAACAGACGCAAGAGCTGACTGCCTACAGGAAAAGCTGCCTGAGCCATGCAGACAGTCCTGGAAACAGGAGATCAAACCATTGTCACGGCTTAATTGAGGTGTGATGGAAGGATAGTAAACTCTACGCAGTCAAAGTATACAATCAGGCAAATGTCGACATAGGCTCGCACCTGTGAAACCACGCTCACAATCAAGGTACGCACATAAACTGCACCCCCTACCCTGCAAAAATATCTCCTCCTGCTTCTTTCCATCCCCAGGCAGCCAGGACTCAGCCATGGTGTCAACTGTAGTTTCCGGGGTTGGCTTTGCTAATGACACTGCTTCCAGCGTTCCTCTGCTTGCTTTGGGTGGCCATCCGCACACGTTGCTATTGGGTGTACATCCGTGGGGGGGATTGTACACCCAGGGGTTCTAGGCTATGCAAATGAGCAGCTTTAGAACTTAACATATGGCTGGCTTTTCCCCTTTGGGGTGGAAAAGAATGAACACAGCAGACTTGAGAGTTCTGTCTTTTGAAAAGGCCCTCAGCAGCATCTGGAACTGGTCTTGGGGGCTCCCTGTCCCTAAACTGTCTCTGCAAACACGTGGTTTATGCCGAGTACCTGCTCTCCAGAAGGGAGTCTGAAGTGTTGGCCGTGCCAGGCAGAGGCGCCTGTGTGACCGGCCCCGTGAGAAACCGCCGCGCTGGGTCTCTGTGAGCCTCCTTGGGGACCATTCCTCACTCATGATGCTGCGTCTTGTTTTGGGGGAACGAAGTGCATCCCGTGGGACTCCCCTGGGAGAGGACTCTGGGAGCTTGAGCCTAGTGCCCCGAACCCCACCCCACACCTTTTCCCTCTGCTGATTTTGCTTCATATCCATAAACCACGGCCATGAGGACAATCACTGCTGTGTCCTGGGGTTCCTCCGAGCAGAATGGTTTTGGAGATTCAACCCACACACTTGTGTAATGAACAACACTTGCTTTTGTCTCTTCCTTTTTCGACATTCTGGTGTGTTTATCTCACATCATGGTTTTAATTCACATTACCCTGTGGCTAATGAAACTGAACACCATTTCATGTGCTTATGGGTCAATGATATATCCCATTTTTATAAGGTCTTTTTCTATGCCTTTCTTTGCCCATTTATAAAAACTGGGTGATTTCTCTTTTTCTCGATCTGTAGGGGTACTTTATATTTTTATCAAGTATATATTGCAACTGCCATCACCCGTGCAATGGCTCACCTGTACTGTCTCTTTTAATGCAGTCTAATTTATTGATTTAAAAAATGTGGTTAGGATTTGTATTTGTCAGTGTTCTCCAAAGAAACAGAACCAGTAGGATGTCTGTCTGTCTGTCTACCTACCTACCTATCATCTATACGGCTACAGAGAGAGGAAGAAGGGGAGAGAGGGGAATTTACTCCATGAAATTGGCTCCATCATGGGGCTGGCAGGTCTGGAATCTGGAGGGCAGGCTGGCGGGCTGGAGGCCCAGAGAAGAGTAGACATCACAGCTCGAGTCCCAAGGCTGTCTGGAGGCAGCAGTTCTTCTTCTTTGTGGGGGGACCTCAGTCTTTTCTCTTAAGACCTTCAACTGATTGGATGTGGCCCACCCACACCATGGCAGGTCATCTGGGTTACCCAAAATTGACTGATTTAAATATTAATCTCATCTCAAAATACCTCCCCAGCAACATCTAGACGGGTGTTTGACCAAATATCTGGGTGCCATGGCCTAGCCAGCTGGACACATAAAATGAACTACCAGAGTGCTTTTTGTGTTCTTTTTGTTGTTGCTGGTTTTGGTTTTTTTATTTTTATTTTATTTTTTCTTCTTGTGTTCTCTTTAAGAAAATTTTGCCTACCTAAACCATATTTTACCTTCTCTTCTGTCATCTTTCTTTCACCTTTCATAGATTCCATTTGTATATATTAAAAAAACAAAACAAAAACCAACAGGCAAAACTAACCCATGGTGCTGGGGCAGTGTTCTCTTTTGTGTGTAATGAGTGGAGGAAGCTGGCTGGGGTCTGTTCTTGGTCTGCGTGCCAGTGACACGGAGTGGGGGGTGGGGTACTCCCTTTGTGAAAATTCATTGAGCTGTTTGCTTATAATCTGTGAGCTTTTGTGCACATCTGCTGCACTGTGATAAAAAGTTTAAGCGGCACAGTAATGAGAGAGAATAAAGAATGGACTCCTGAAGTCTGCAAGAGCCTTTGAGGAGCTGGGAACAGCTGTGAGCTGGGCAGGATTTGTGACTTGCACCCTCCAACTTCTGTGCTGAAGGGATTCACATCTTCTAATCCCGCGTGGTGTCATGCAACCCAGGATGGTGGCCCCATCACGGCACAGCACCTAGCAGGACGTCCCTGGTTAGGAGGACTTACAATTCTGAAAGAGGAATCAGCCCCAAACACACAACGCCAGTCTCTAAGCCCAGGGCTGTTTCTAGGCTCGAGCCTTGTTCTTTCTGGTCATGATGTTGCCGGCGGCCCCCAGCGATGCAGGTGGCACCACAGAGGAGGCCATCGCGCTGGCGC
Source organism: Camelus ferus (assembly GCF_009834535.1). NCBI lineage: Eukaryota > Metazoa > Chordata > Mammalia > Artiodactyla > Camelidae > Camelus > Camelus ferus. The sequence goes on along the minus strand of NC_045717.1, from coordinate 25,583,202 downwards.
GCGCCCCCTGGTGGCCCCAGCTTCTCATCTATGTGGGCCACAACCAGTCTGTGTTCTGACCTTGAAATAATTGATTTTGCTGGGGTGGGGGTCGACTTGGGGAGAGGTCGGGTCGAGTGGGGAAGCCAACGCAGTTTGGGGTTTTCAAGTTACCTAGGATGGGATGAAATCTTTGCTACGAAGATGCAGGGGCACTCTAGAGCCAGTGAACAAATTATTTTTGCTGGTGGCAAAATGGTTTGAGATATTTCTTTGACACATTTACCTGGGGCTTACTGTGTGCTGGTAACGCTGCTGGGCAGGCCGTCTCAGCCTGAGCACCGCCGACTTCTGAGGCCAGGAAGGCCTGCAGGGCGGCGCTGGGCGCTGGGCGCTGGGCTATGGGGCCAGGTGCCTGGCCTCTCAAGGCTCAACCCGCCCTGGAAGCTCTGTCCGAGTCATGATTTCTGCTGCGTCTGTGTTTACTTGCTGTTCTTAAAACCTCAGTGCGCCTCTGACAGGAATATTCAGAAATATCCTATTTCTAACTCGTGTGGGATGGAGCAGTAATTATCCACAACACACTTCTCATCAAGTCACATACAGCAGCCGCTGGCTCCTGGGGTGAGATGTTGACAGTTCCTCCTTTATTTTTTCCCTTTTCTTTTCCTCTTCCCCACGCTGCTACTGGTTCCCAAATGGAAAGTTTCTGGATCTTTCCTGAACACCTAGGCTGGGCATGGGGTAAATCTGGAGGAGGCTCTGCAGGACCTCCCAGTGCTGGACACACAGGATGCAGAAGGAACGGAGACTGTCTGAGAAGACCTAAGGGACACGCAGTTGCTCCTGGAAGATGCAGCTCAAATTACTGTGCTTCTCCAAGTGGGCTTCTCCAAACAGGGGTGTCACAGTCACCTGGGCTGCTTGTTCAAAGCATACAGCCAGCAGGCTGGCTACGTAAATTCAGCAGGACGCACAGAGTGGACCAAGGTCTCAAAGCCCGTGGGGCGGGGGGAGCAGCATTCCTGGTCCCCATCCACTCGGTGCCAGGAGCACCGGTCAAGTCCTGTCATCCAAAAATATCCCCAGCTGTGGCCCAGAGTCCTTTGCAAGGCAGGATTACCCTGTTGACAATCAGCTCCCTGGGTTGGAATGGGAGGGATGCGGGTACTGGTGATAAGGACCAGTGGCTCTACCGGCAGCCTGCGTGGGGACCGTTTGGCTCTCCCCTCCGCGCTGGGGGTCACCAGTGCCCCTTTGCTAACCGCAGATAAGGAGCAAACGGGCGTGACCGGCACCGCGGAGCACACAGATTTTGCCAGAGGCCTGTTGCAGGAGGCTGCTGGGGTTTTACCCTCTCCCTTCCAAAGAAGTCTTGCTGGAACTGATTGATGTAGACGGGGACCCACGTGGAGGAGGCGGGTGGGGCTGCGGAGGGGGCCTCACTAAGAACCCGAGAAGGCGAGCCTCCCACCAGACCTGGGCCCTGGTGACACACAGCTGCTCTTCCGTTTTGGAACTTTGGATGTGACTGCCCTTCACGGAGGCTGCGAGGCTGGGTGATCGGGCCGCTCTGATTGGCTGGGAGACTTAGCTAAGCTCAAGCCGGTGGCAGGAAGGCTCTAAGGCACCCCAATAACCCCCACCTCCTGACGGTCATGTCCTACACAAGCCCCTCTCAGAGGGTGTGGATGAGACCACTTCTAACTAACAGAAGAGGCGCTGACCACCATTCGCAAGACAGCATCACGTACCTAAGATTCCACCCTGCTGGCCCACTCCCTCGAGATGCTCTCCCCCTGCCAGCTTGGATGAATTAAGTGGCCGCGTGTAAGGCAGACTGTTGAGCCCAGGGATGTCCATGCCCGAATCTCCAGAACCTGTGAACAGGGTACCTTATATGCCAGTAGGGACTTTGCAGGTGGGACTAAATTAATGTCCTTGAGATGGGGGTGACCTCGGATTACCTGGGGCCGGTTGGGGACGGGGTCCAGTGCCACCACAAGGGCTGTTATAAGGAGGCAGAAGGAAACTGGACACACAGAGGGGCCATGGCAGAGGCAGAGACTGCAGCGACAGACCACAAGCCCAGGCCGCAGCCCCAGGCTGGGAGGGGCAGGAAGGCCTCTTCCCTGGAGCCTCCCTCCCCAGCACGCGGTCAGCGCAGCACTCGGCCTCAGCCTGCAACGTAGGGACTGAACTCTGCCCACAGCCTGCAGGCAGAAGAGAAGGTGGCCCAGCTGCACCACTGACCCAGAGAAACCGAGAAGTGACCGAGGTATTGTTTTAAGCCACTGAGTCTGGGATGCTCTGTTTTCCAGTAACAGACAACGGGTTCCAAAACTTCAGTAGGGTTTGACCCGACGCAGGCGGGTGCATCAGACAGCGAATGGGCCTCCTGGAGTCAGAGAGGTAATGCGCTCCCCACCCGGGCCTGTGGACTCCAAATACAATCTCTCCTCTGAAGACGCCTGGCGCACAGCAGGTGCTTGATAAATGTGACTCCTGTGACAGAGCCGTGGCTCGTTTATGTCCCCGTCAGTAGCAATGTTAAGTTTAAAACACTTTTTGAGTAGTTGAGTAGTTTCTTAAAGCCCTATGAATGAGTAAAATGTTTATAATCAAGGTTAAGGACCAGTTCCTAAGTTATATGGCCATAAAACAGGAATGAAGTTTTGATAAAGTGACACACACGGACAGACCGAGAGCACGACACTCAGTGAGAGAAGCAGACACAGAAGGACACAGTGTGTGAGTCCATGGATGTGAAACGTCCAGAACAGGCCAGTCCTCAGACACAGAGAGGGGGTTCCTGGTTGTCAAGGGCGGGGGAGGGGGTGGAGGTCACTAAAAATGGGGATGGCTTCTCTTTGGGTTGACAGAATATTCTAAGATTAAAGGGCGGTGATAGTAGTACAACATAGTGAATGTGCTAAAACCCACAGAAGTGGGTATTTTTAAATGGCAAATTTTATGTTACTGAATTATATCTTGATTTTTTAAAATGAACCATTTTGCTAAGCAGGTAGCTGGAGCTATGTAAATGCCAGGTCACGGCATTAACTCAGTGGCTCTCAAGAATTCTCTGCATAGAAGTCATCGAGATTCTGGGGAAACACCTGGGGAGCCCAAGGCCAGCGGGACCGCCTCCCGCACGCCCTCCAGCGGGGCCCACGCCAGGCAGCTGGGGTGGCGAGGGGGCTGAGGACCATGGCAGCTCTCACCCCCCACCCCTCAGCAGCACCAGGGATGGACCCTTCCTCCTCCCTGAACTTCCCTCTGTCCCTACTGGCCCCCATCCAAGAAGCAAAGAATAAGTCAAAGTAACCTCTGCAGGGCGGCAGCTCAAGGTCACCGGAGGCTGGAAGGACCACCATCAGTCCCCTGGAAGCCCCAGCCGGAGCAGGGGGCATTTCTAGCTTTCTGCTCGAAGGACGTAAAGTGCTTCCACAGCCCAATGGCCAGCTGGGAGCCGGGTACAGCCCCAGCGCCCCTCTACCTACCCCATGCGTTCCAGAACCTGGACAAGGCAGGGAGCGTCTCCTCCGGAGCCCCTGGAGGGACTCCGCCCTGGGAGACTTGTGTCTGACTTCTGGCCTCCAGAACAGACATGATGCATGTGGTTAAAAGCCACTGAATTTGTGGGGACGTTTCAGTGGCAACAGGAATTCACACAGGACCTGGCTCAGCGGTTCCAGGGTGACCCACTCAGGGTCCAGGCCGGGGGTCCTGGATGCTCAGAAGCAGGGAGGGTGGTGACGGTTGGAGAGGTCAGCACAGAAATGAGCAGAGGTCATGATGTCTATTTATTCCCCACACATTATGCTTGTCACCACGGCTAGCACTCAGGAGTTGGGACACATCACCAGACAAGTGCCTGACTGCGGGTGGCCCACCTCCGTATCGGTTCCTACAACACACATGGCACTGCAACTACCTCTCCGACCGCTGACACCCCCAGAAGCCGCCAAGGATCCAGCCAACCTCTCCTCCCAACCCGGCCAGGGCCACTGGGACACCCACACGGCCGCCGGCCCTGGGTCGCTCTCCTGAGAAGCAACTCTGGTGGCCGCCTCGCAACCTCAGGCCAAGACAGGTGGCACAGAGGCCCCACGGCCCCACCCTGACCAGGCGGAGAGCCCGCTGGGCAGGCGGACACCTGCAGGCAGAGGGCAGTGGCTGGGACACGGACAGGCGGGGACAGGCTCGGGGGCTGGGCCAAGGTCATGAGAACACCACATGGTCCAGTGGTCCTGAGCCCTGGGAAAGAGGATGGAGATCAGACAGGCGGCCGTCAAAATGCTTGACTGGAAGAAAAGTCCCAGAAACGGGTCCTGCGCACCCAGGACGTGGGCTCCCACCGGGCGCGAGGCGATGGAACCATCTTCTAGGAACCCACGACTGGAGTCCCTCCTGCGAGAGCCGGGCCCAGGGCCGGGCGAGGCTGGCAGTGAGCTTGTCCGAGCAGAGGCAGCGGGGGCAGCCAAGGTCCACTCAGAAAGCAGCTTCCCGTGGGCTGGGAGGCCCCTGAGGATGGACCGAGGGGGCGGGGGCTGCAGAAGGGGCTTCAAGGACACAGCATCCCCCGTGCACCGCTGCTCGGAGGGCCTGCCCCCCACCCCGGAATAGTCTAGAAAACAGTGACTGGGTTTTGGCAGGGGGGCGCTGGGAGGGAGATGGGTGCTGGTCTCTGCACTCACAGCTTGCTGGCTCTGTTTCGAGAAGGGTCTGGGGGCCGTGAGAGAGTACAAAAAGGGAGGGAAGGGTGGAGGCAAAAAAAAAAAAAATCCGTCTTAACATGCAGGTCGAATTTCTTTCTCTCTCGGGCAGTCCAACGGGAGAAGACGGCTTCCAGGCGGCGGCAGACATGGTGGAAGGACCCGATGTGTAGGGATGGCTGGAGGGAGGACACGGGGATGGCGGTCAGGAGATGGAGGAGGCCGCGCGGACGGGGACACAGCCACCGTCACAGGTGCTTCTGGAGGCCAGGTGCAGGAGTGTTGAGGAGGGTTCTCTGGGGACGTGGTTACAGCTGATAAACACAAAACTGACCTCAGATGCCTGTTGGTTTGTTTTTTCAAAAGAGCATTTAGGGAGGAGGGTATAACTCAGTGGCAGAGCTCGCGCTTAGCACGCACGAAGTCCTGGGTCCCATCCCCAGTGCGCCCATTAATAAACTAACAGACAAACCTGATGACTTCCGCTCAAAAAAAGTAAAAAATAAATGAATAAATAAAAAAGCATTAAGAAGACGAAGGAAAAGTACACAAAACATTAACATGTGTTGCTGTGAGTACAAAGATTAAAGTTGGTTTTGGCTACTCTTTTATGTTTTTGCCCTTTAAAAATTTTTTAATAAAAACCATGGTTAGATGTGTGAGGACAGATGACGACAGATAAAGAGGCTCCGTCAAAGCAGCGACAGCACCGCGTGGACAGGAGCACCGCCTGCACCCGCGACGGAGGTCACGACCCCGGGCACTAACCAAGCCAGCCAAAGCCACCGGGGACTCTTCTGGGACACCCGGGTGTATTTTTAAGCAACCGTGTAACATCTGCTCACAGCAAAAACACCCCCAGCCAACCAAGCAACCAAGCAAACAGACGATCACAAAGCCCAGGCAGGACACCCAGCGTCAGCGAGAGGCGGGCACCTCCCGCTCGAGCCCGGGGAGCAACCTGCCACCGGCCTCTCTGCGCGAGCCTCCCTGTGCCCGCCCGATGGGGGCTGTGGGGTCCCACCCTCATCTGTGTGACCCGCCTGAGTGGGAAGAGGGAGGGGGAATCAGGTGGGGACTCCTGGGAAGGAGATGCTGGCCGCGCACGCCCCCTCTAGCCCCGGGACTCAGGTGGGCGGCGCCCCCTCCAGCCCCGGGACTCACGTGGGCGGTCACTCCTGCTGGTCATCATTGCTGGCACTGGGGGTCCGACTCCGGATCTGACTTCGGAGCTGCTCTATCAACTCTGGATTCTGCTGCTGCATCTGCTGAGCAAACTGCTGGCCCCTGTAGGGGTAAGGGGGGTGCTCAGCCCAGGCCAGGGCACCCCCACCCCGGCCGCCTCCCCCACGTGTGCCTGAGGATGCCCGGGGAACACGCGGAGCCGATCCGTCTTCCCTTGGGGCTGAGCTCCACCCCACCTATGAGCCCCACTTGGCAGGTGGACTCACGCCTGGATGAGACTGGCCAGGTCATTCTGCGAGGGGCTGGTGCCGGGAGACCCCAGAGGGTTGTGGCCGCCCGAAATCATGCCGGACATGCTGTAGAGAGAGACTTGGACCCTCGAATGGCACAACCCCCTCCCCCTGGCCCCCCACCCCCACCCTGGGCCCAGCCTGCTCTCTACTGCGGCCCGTCAGTTTCACCAGCTTTCCCAGGAACGTCCTTTTTGGATTAAGGACAGGGATTCTCAACGGCACAACTTTGTCCCCCAGAGACAATGGCCGATGCCTGTGACACAAACGGCCACACATATGGATCCACTTATACAAAACGTCTAGCACAGATAAACCAGCAGAGACAGAGGGGGTCTGTGGTTGTCAGAAGCTGGGGGGCCTGGGGGGTGACTGCTGATGGGAATGGGGCTTCTTTCTGGGGTGATGGATGTTCTGGAACTAGATGGTGACAACAGCTATGTGACACTGTAAACATACTTGACATCACGCAACTGTAAACGTTAAAATGGCTAAAACGGTGAATTGTAGCAATCTTTCACCATAAAAGCAGCTTAACCATAAACCCTGGAGGAGAACGGCTGTCACTTACAGCTGCTGAACTTGGGGGTTGTTCATGAGGTTTGATGCCTGAAGAAAGAACAGACCTGTCACAAAGAGCAAGCTCCCAGAGCATTCTGTCGGCACTGCAAGCACGAGGCCTCCAGCCGAGCACCCGGGGCCTGCCTGCCCTCCTCCGTGCACTGGGACCCCCCCGCTTTCCCACCCCGATCTGCTGTAAGAGACTCCAGGCACCGCGTCAGCCTTCCCGGACCCGGGACACTCCTGGAGAGTCAGCGTCCAGGTTTGCTCTGTGGATAAACACCATCACCCTGGACGCCTTCCTGCATCAACTCTTTCCCATTGGGATCATCTCCTTGGGGCTCAGGTCAACGTGTGGCTAGGAAGGAAGCCAGGGGGGCGCCCCCAGGCCACAGCTCTGTCCGTAATGGGCCAGAGAGCACCCCTGGCCAGCCTCAGCCCCATCCACCTGCCCTAAGAGCGCCTGGGCATGGCTGGTGCTGGGGGTCGGGTCCTCTCTCCTGGACCGTCTGAGACCCAGTGCCCTGAGAGCCCACAGTGCAGCCCGAGGTCCCACAAGACCACCTAGGGAGGGACGGTCTGTGCGGCGCAAGCTGGGTGCCTGCTCTCCGAGGACATCTTTAAGTCTCTGGCCCCAGGAGGCAGTCCTTCCTCTGTGGGGCACCGTGCCCTCCCTGCGCTGTCCCATCTAAACCCCTGGAAGCAGGCGCATCTATACCACAAGGGGGCCAAGCTGGGGATGGAGTGGGGACGGAGATTTCCCGGGTTACTTTATCTGGCTGGGAGAGGTAGGTTCAGCTTGTCCTCTGAGCTGGGCACTGAGGGTCCAACTGGGGGGCCACCTGACAGCACATGTCTGTGGTTATCTGACTGCAAACGGGGCGGGGGGGTTACCATGCTCATGAAGCTCGGGTTGTTGAGCAGGCCTGCGATGTCAAAGCCGCCAACACCTCCTGTCTGTGGGTGAGAGAAGCCCCAGTGAGTGGGCTCTGGCTCGCAGGAACGGAGCGCTGAGGTCCCCTGTGGGGCAGACTGGGAACCCGGGCAGCCTGGATGGTGCTCCAGAGAAAACATGCGGCGCGGGCCACCCAGGAGAGCTCGACTTCCCCATTCCGACGCGCACCTGGGGCGGGGATGGCCCCTCCCGGGGCCAGGGTGGTGGTGGGGCAACCTCTAGGGACTGTCAAAGCCCGCTCAGGGCGACCTCTCACGTGCAGACTGCCCTGCAGAGCCCCCTCCCCCTCCCCCAGGGGCTCCCGCACCCGGCCCGTCCCCTGCCCCGGTCAGCTGGCAGCCCCTGTGCCCCCACCTGGCCACCCCTCCCCTGGGAAGCACAGCAAAGGCCCCTCCCTCTGCCTCCTGGCTGAGCCCGGGGCTTCCCTATGTGACGTGTGCCCCCACCCGTTTCTTCATCTTTCACGACAGGACAGGGTTAAATGGATGCCAGGCCCCCAAGGCCGGAGACGTTCTTCACACAGTTAAGCCTGGCCTTCCACTCACAGGCCGCAGGAAGCCAGCCTGGCCGCCCACCCCCAGCCCGGCCCCCGGGGGAACTCACAGGACTGGGCGCCTCTCTCAGCCTCAGCTCCGCGACCTTGAGGTTGGACTTGTAGGTCTCGTTGTCGGGGTCCAGCTCCAGGGCCTTCCGGTAGTAGGCCACGGCCTCCGTGTGCTTGTTCAGGCTGGACAGCGCCAGGCTGCGGGGGAGACGGTGGGCGTGGAGGGGGCGCCAGTAGGCCACCTGCCCTCCCTCCCCCCAAACTGCTGGGGGTCACTATCCTCATCCAGTCTGGGCCAGGAGGTGGCGGGCGGGTGGTCAGAACTCCTCCCCAGCTCCTGGCAGAGCTGAACCGCAGGCCTGCCCTCTGACCACACCTGAGTTTATCCTCTGAGAAGCCTCAGGAAGGGCTGCTCGGATCAAGGGGTGGGAACTCACCCCAGATCCCCCAGGAGGGAGGGGGCACTGGAGACATCATAAACCTTCCAACAGTGAGACTGGAGACTGTCCCCACCGGCGACGGTGTCTGTGTGCCAGGTGGGGGTGCACCCCCAACCCCACAGGGCAGGCCCTCCCCAACCTCGCCCTCTGCCTCATCTGCTCTCTGCGTCCTTCACAATGAGCCGCTAAACGTTCCATGAGCCTACCAGTGGATCGCTGTGCCCAAGGAAGGGGTCATGGGACCCTGATTTATAGCTGGTCCCTCAGCTCAGGGAACAGCCCGGACTTGTCACTGCTGTGTGAGGCGGGGCGGAGTCCTTACCCTGTGGGGTCTGCATGACTCCAGGCAGAGAGTGTCAGAACTGGACTGCCCTGGGGACAGGAGGGGCAGGGCGGCCGGCACTCACCCCATCCGGCCGTAGGCTTTGCTGTAGGACGGGTCTATGCAGATGGCCCGCTCGCAGTCCTGCACCGCCCCGGCGTAGTTGCCCAGTTTGCTGTAGGCCGCGGCTCTGCAGGAGGCAGGGCAGGGCAGTCGGGGAGCTGGGCCCTCACGGGGGGCAGCCCTGGTCTCCCTTGCTGTCAGACAGACCCGGGCTCTGCTGTGTCTGCAGGGCGCCATTCCGGGCGCGGGGGGGAGGTTCACAGGGGACACAGGGCTGCAAGGGGCAGTGGCCACAGCGCTTGGGGCCCCCGGGGCTTGGAGCCCACGCCCAGCTTATGTAGCCAGGCTCCTCAGTGTTATCTTTCTCATCCGAATTTCCACCTTGTGTCTCTTCCAATCATGGAAGGACAGAAAGGAGTCAGGCAAGAGACACAGGGAGGAGCAGCTGGGCTGGGCGGTCGGAGGGTACAGGGAGCCCTCTGTCCAATCTGTGCCACTTCCCTGTGACTCTAGACTTGTCCCCCAGGAAGCATTTAAAAACAGAGCCCAAAGCACAGAGTGGCTCCCCCTGGGTGGGGGGACAGGCTCGACCGGCCCCCACCTCTCTGATGCCTGGCCACTCCCACGGCTACTCCATCCTCGGCCCTCTTTCCACTCTGAGCCCCCGGCCCTGGCACATCCTTTATGGGCAGGCCAGGCATGACTCTCATGGTCAGTGGTGACACCACCACAGGCACCGTACCCGAATCCTGGGGCACCACCCCGTCCACGCAGACACTTGCTGCCTACCTTTGGCGTCCCTGATGCTCGGCCATACCTCGCTGGCCACCTGGCACGGGCTTGGGATTTGGGACAGTGGCTGGGCTGTCACACACCTTGGAACCAACACCCCTCCCATCTGCCTGGGGATGCGCAGCCCGGCCCGCACCTGTTACAGAAGTAGACGGCGTTGGCGGGGTTCAGCTCGATGGCTTTCCCGTAGAAGTGCACGGCGGCCTCAAAGTTCTCCGCCTTCATCTGCTCGTTCCCTGAAGAGAAAGGGGAGACGTTCCATCAGACCCCGAGGCCTGGGCCGTCACTCCTAGCTCTCCCGGCTTCTACATGAAGGTGTGAGACGTCGAGTGGCAGGATGTGGGCTGGTGGTGCTGGCGTGAGGAGGAGGGTGAGGTTTGCGTCCAGCGCGGGCCCGGCCTGACCCTCACTGTGTCACTGCTCTGGCCATGGTATTTGGGAGCCTAAATCGCAAACACTGTCACTTCCGCTTCTTCCTTCAGAAACAGCCCTGTTTTAACTAATGTAAGTCAAGTACCATGAAACTCACACTACGAAAGTGTACAACTCGGTGGTTTTTAGTACACTCAGAGTTGTCCAACCCTCACCACTATCTAATTCCAGAACATTCCATCAGCCAAAATAAAGCCCTGTCCCCATCAGCATCACCCCCACCCCCCAGCCCCTGACAGCCAGGAGCCCCCTCCCTGTGTCTGTGGACTGGCCTGTTCTGGACGCCTCACATCCGTGGACTCACACGCTGTGTGTCTGCTTCTCTCCCTGAGCGCCGTGCTCTCAGGGCCCGGCCCCGTGGGAGCGGGTGTCAGGGCTGCTCTCCTGCTCACGGCTGAGCGATGTCCCGCGTGTGGAGGGCCGTGATGTGGGCATCGCTCAGCAGCTAAGGGGCTCCAGAGCCCAGGACCAGCTGGCCTCCACCCTCCCACACCACGGACAGGCCAGGTGGGCGAGGTGCCCGGCGGCCTCTTACCTTCGGTTTTGAGGCGCTCCGCCTCGGCCGAGTCCTCCTCCGAAGGGGGGCTTCGCTGCGGGCTCCTTAGGTCCTGCGGCAGCTCCTGGCCCGAGTGAAGGCCAGCTGTTTGAGGGACAGCAGGGAACCACCGCCTCCTCCTTCCAGCCCGGCACTTCTGGCCTCCCCCACAAGGACAGCCGAGCCCCGAGGGAGAGCGTCTCAGGCCCTCGGGCCCCGCGGTGCCCAGCATCCTGGGAGAGGACGCGGCCTGGCCCGGGCACTCAGGTCCCAGCGCCAGAAGCCCCGAGACTCACCCTGTTCGCCACGGCCGCTTCGAAGATTTCCGGCAGAGTCTGAGGGAGTGCAAGGTCGCTGTCCTCCACGGTCACCCCAAAGGCAGTCTCCAGGCACTGGATTGCAACTGCCAGGGGACAAAGGTGTGCTCTTCTGAAACTGACCCCCAGTTTACGGCTTTGGAGGACAGCGCTGCCACTCTCTCTGGAGCGCGTTCGCTGAGGCCTCGGGACGCATCGGGTCCCACCTATCCCCCCTATAGGTCCTGGTTTTGATTCCTGGAGGAACTCGGGACGGACATGCCCCTGGAGCTCTGAGGGCAGAAAGGAGGGAAGACGCTGTCCCCTCCCAGCGGGGCTCAAATGGTGACATCAGGGCTCTCTGTGGGGCCATAAAGCTGTGGCCGCCTGGCTGGGGGCCTCGGGGGCTCAGCGCGGCCTGGAGCGCCTCACGACAGGTGAGGTGCCTGGGTCGCTCTGTCTGGCTCTCGGGGAATCTGGCCAGAGCCTGAGGCTGGCCCGCCCTGTCTGCACGACCGGGCGGCTGCATGATGGCTCACAGGATGGCAGGGCCAGACCCTGCAGCCGCCCACCCACCCCAGTGGCTTAGGTCCCCATAGGGCCCACCCCTGCCCCTCTGCTCCACCCCAGGACACCAGGGCTGCCTCCTCTGGGGGTGGGACCCTCTCAGCCCTGGGCCCTGACTCCACAGTCACTCCACCCCCAGGAGAAGCCCCAGCGATGGGTCCTCAGCCCGACCCTGGGCTCCTGTTCACAAAGACCTGTGGGGAGGGGGAGGGGTGGTGAGTGGCACGCTGAGGACCCTCAGCTCAGCTGAGCAAGGCAGAGGCCCTCCCCGCCGGGCGGGGACGAGGTTCCTGGGACAAGGGCACAGAGGACTGGGTGCCTGAGGACCCTGACCCTGGTCAGCCACCCCTGCCGTGCAGCCAGGCACCCAGCGGGCTGGCAGCAGGTCTGGCCCAGGCTCATGAGCCTTTCCCCTTTGACTAGTACAGACACACACGATGGGGGTGGGGTGGAGAACCTTCTGGAATCGCACTTCCACTTAAGTGGAGATAAAGAAGATACCTGTAGGAGGCCCAGGGAGGTGCAGCCCTGCGCGGGGGAGAATCCTGGGCGGGAGCAGGACAGGCTGGTCCCTGAGCCTGCCTGGGGCTCGGTGGCCTCACCTGGGACAAGGATGCAGCTGGCACCTCGGGCTGGTCAGATGTGCCAGCCCATCACTCCCACCCGTGACAGGCCGAGGTGCTCATGAGGGGTGGAAGGGAGATTGGGAGCTGGGGGGGGGGGGGGGGCTCGCATCCTGGTGGCCTGCACGTACCTTCCAAGCTCTCCTGGGCGTCGGATGAGAGCCCCCCGTGCCGGAGCTGGTCATGCAGGAACCGGATGATGGCGTAGGCCAGGCGCTTCTTATTATCCATTTTGAAATGGAAAGAGATGAGGCCTGGGGTTTCAGGACCTGAGGACGTGGACAAGGGGGTGAGGACGGGACAGCCGCACAGGGGGCCTCTCTGCCCCCGCCCCAGCCCTCCTGCTCCAGGCCCTCCAGGCCCCTCAGGAGCCACTGTAAACTCACTGGCTAATTCACCTGCCTGACAGTGAGGCAGAAACGTTAAGTGTCCACACTTCACAGATGAGAAGCCCAGAGCCCCTCACACTCCCACCTGATTCTAACCCAGGGGTGATGCAGCCCTGGGCCTGGTGGGTGTCCCCCTTCACCAACTGGGCAGGGCTGGAGGGTGGTCCCCAGGCACACGGAGGGCCAGCCACAGCCACATCTGCTGCTTCTCTGTGCCTGGGACACCAAAACGGTCCAACAGTTTCTGAGCCCCGAACACCTGGGGGACAGACACCACCCATGTGGGTCACACAAGGACCACTGGTGGGCCTGAGCAGACCCCAGGGCCAGAGGGCCCAGCTCCCCTCCCACGAGCTGTAGTGCTAGGCTGGGCAGGACGCTGGTGACGTCTGGGGACAGGTGTGGTCGTGACTGGGGGGCTCCTGGCGTCGCGTGCTTGGGCAGGGATGCTGCTGGGTCGAGGCGTAAACCCTACAGGAGAGTGAGCGCAGGAGCGGGGGGTCCAACCCCGGAGGGCTGGCCCGGTGCCCTCCCCAGGACCACCTCCCCCTCTGGGAGGGTGCCGCACGCTTGTCCGAGGCCGAGCAGGACCGGGGCGGCTGGGACCTGTGGTGTGAAGCCTCTCGGTCCCCGTAAAATGCCCTGTGGGATGAGCAGCCTGTGTGTCCAGGAGGTCGAGGGGTGGCCTCCTGGGCGAGTTATCACTGACCGGTTGTCCACTGGCAGCAGTGAAATCAAACCGGGAGGAACAAGGCCTAACCCCCCGGGCTCTGCACGCTGGCCGACAGCAGACGGGGCGATGCCAGCCCTCAGCACTTCCGAGTCCCGGGCAGGTGCAGTCAAGACGCGACGCCAGCCATGCTCAGGGCGCTTTGTTTCTGCTTCGTGAAAAACTACATCCGTAGACAGCTGCTGCTCGCAAAAGGGCAAGAAGCAGACACAAAGGGCCACGTGGCATGCGATCCCATTTATGCGAAACGTCCAAGAGGCAAGCCCACAGACAGCGGGGTTTGCGGTTGCCAGGGGCTGGGGGAGGGGATGGGGTTTTTCTGGGGGTCATGGAATGTTCTGGACTTAGTGGTGATGGTTGCACAGCATTGCGAATATACTAAAACCTACTGAATTTGATTGTACGTGAATCACATCTCAAATTTTAGAACGGAAGCCTGTCAGGCAGCTGTGTTTTGGACAGCTGGACAGGGAGTTCTGCCACCCCCGGGAAGCTCTCTGGGGACGGTCATGAGCTTCCTCCCCCATTTCTGGATACAATGAGCCTTTACCAAGCAAGGGCCTTTGGCCCAAGAGCGTCCCTGGAACTGGGAGGTCTGAGATCAGGACATGACAGAGCCCAGAGGACAAACAGCCAGTCCCAGATCCCGAGGACCTCAGGGCCGACACAGAGAGGCCCATGGAGACAGAGCGCCACAACCTGCTAGTTTTGAAGACAGTGAGGCCCCAAAAGGCCAGGAGTCTCCCCAGCTGAACCAGCTGGCCGACGCCCAAAATGTCAACGTTCTTGTGTTTAACGGATATTTAAAATATAAACAGATAATTGTTGCCACAGATAGCATCACTCACAACAGCCGAAAGGTGGACACAACCCAACGTCCACGGATGGATGATGGACAAACACATGTGGTCCCTCCACATGGTGGACCATCACTCAGCCTTAAAAAGGAAGGAGATTCTGACACCTGCTACAAGACAGATGGACCTGGGGACATGAGTGATGCTCAGTGAGAGAAGCAGACACAGAAGGGCAGATACGGTCTGATTCCACTCACAGGAGATCCCTGAAGGAGTCACATCCAGAGACAGGAAATAGACAGTGGGGCTGGGGCTGGGAAGTGGGTGTTTCATGGGGACAGAGCTGCAGTTTGGGAAGATGAGAAAGTCCTGGAGACGGTGGTGGGGATGGCGGCACAACAGTGTGAGTGTGCTTAACGCCGCTGAGCTGTGCTCTCACAAGTGGTTACGATGGTGAACTATACCACACCTATTTTACTGTAATTAATGGTTCCTTCTGTGGGGGACTGTGCACTGTAGGGTGTTTAACAGCATCTCTGGCTTTTGATGTCCTCTGGGAGCGGGGGATGGGGTGAGGGTGGGGGGCAGAACCACTCGGGGTGACACCCCCCCCAGGGTTAGGAGTTTCCACTGACACCAGGAGACTGTTCCACACTCATCTAACCTACTGCGGTCCCAGAGTGCCACACATACTTAAGTACACACCTGAGTGGGAGAGGGAGGAGGTGACTCAGACACTGGGGGTCACCCTGGTTTACAACATCTGATCTTGGGGTAGTTTATCCTGGTGTGTAGTGTGAGCAGGGATCAAACTCGATTTTTTCCCAAATGATGAATGCAGGGCCTGCCCCCTCAGCACCACTGACACCGGAGGCAGGGTCACTCTCTGTGCTGGGGGGTAGCCTGGGCACCGTGGGGTATGGAACAGCATCTCCGGCCCCCTCTTCCATTGGTGACAACCACAAAGGTCTCCAGACATCCCCAAGTCACCCCTAGTTGAAAGTCACCGATCAACGCTGCATGGGAAAAACAAAGGTCACCACAGGTCGGGTTTTCTGTCCACATGACTTTGCCGCAAACTTTCAGCAAATCTTGTGGGTTTCAGAACTGCAGGTCAGGGACCGTGGGTCCACGACAAGGACCCAGCACCTGCACAAAATCGCTGGAGGCCCTTCATCCCCGGCCTGCCTGCTCCTCACTTTGCCGGCCCAGCCTGATGCGAGGATCTGCTTTTCCCCGATGGCCACTGGGCGCTGGGGTCTTAGGAACAATCCTGACTTGTCAGGCTTTGGCTGCTGGACAGAACCCTCGGAGGGCCCACGCTCCCCGCGAACAGCGAGGGCTCTGTGAGGCTCAGACCAGAGGTGCGGGTCTGCAGGCGCAAGCCCGGCCAGGGACAAACGCCGGCCGCAGGGCCCCGTACCAGTGCCTCCCGTGCCTGTGGGACCCCTGCCGGCTCTCAGCCCACCTTTCATCATCTCATTAAAACCTCCCAACCGCGATCCCTTTTACTTCCCTGCGCACAACCGACCATTCAAAGGAAAAACAGCAGGTCTCACCACCATGAGTGACCCGGCCTCCAGGTAGGAGCACCCTTGCTCTGAAGGGCTCCCACCCCTGCGGGGTGCCCCACCCAGCCCCCACCCCAATTCCAGCTCTCCTCACAAGCACGCAGGTGTGCAAGCTAGTCCTCTCTCCCCTTCCAGGATACCGCAGGTCTCGGAGAAACACTGCCCCAAGAGCAAGAACTCGGGCTTCAGCCCGCTCCCCATAGCACAGCCGTGCTTCCTTCTCAGATGCTGGCAGGCCGTCACCCCCACAGACCCTGGGCACACGTGGCCCCTCCCAAACCTGCTGGTTCCGCTCAACACAACTGCTCCCACCATCTGGGAAACACCTCCTCCTCCTCAGCAGCAAGCTGGAAGGTTATCTACCCAGATGGTGGGAGGCCTCTTTTTTGGGGGGGCAATTAGGCTATTTATTTATTTGTTGTTTTTAATGTCAATACTGGGGTTTGAACTCACAACCTCATGCATGCTAAGCACACATTCCACTACTGAGCTATATCCTCCTCCCAAGGACGGCCTCTTCTTCCAGCAAAGCCCACGTCCCAGTCTTGCTTCTGGTTCGGCCTCTCCTACGAGGCTTCCCAACTCTCTCCTGGCCTGCTCACCCCTGCCCCCCCCCAGGACCATGAGATGTTGGACAGATCTCCTCCTGCTAGGACCCCAGCACTCAGCGGTCCCTATGCATTCAGGAAAACCTTGGGTCCTGGTCGAGTTCAAAGTCACATGACCGAGTTCCTGGGGGGGGGGGGGCATTTCGCTTGGGTCTCAGTTTTCTCTTTAGCAGAGGAGATAACAAACCTTGTGACTTGCCTACCTCCCCACTGTCCCCTGTATGCTATCCCCCTCACTAAGCAGGGGCCGCTGGGACCAGCGTGGGGTCTCAACCAAAAAAAAAAAAAAGTGCAGAAACAAGTAAGACTACAGCTTTCAATCCCAGGCAGAGCTTAACCTCACTTAGAGACACTCGCCCTTCCAGGAAGACTGAACTATAAACCTCAGGAAATCCTCAGAGTGCCCAGGACTCTCCAGGCCCTGAGCTGAGTGTTAGACACACAACAGCTTATTTCACGGGTCAGCAAACATTTTCTGGAAAGGACCAGAGGGAGGACATACAGCTTCCCAGGCCACAGGTGACATGTATGGGATTGGGTGGTCTGTGTTCCCACGCAACCTCACTCACAGAAACAGGCTGCAGTGGGATTTGGCCCCCGGGGTTACAGTCCCATTCTACAGAACAAGAAACTGAGACTCAAAGAGTTGGGGGGCACCACTCCAGGCCAGCCGGCGAAGATGCAAATCAGTAGCCTTGAACCTGCAGCTGATTCCAGAGCCTCAACTCCAAAGTGCCCTTTACTCTCACCCCACAGAAGTAGGCAACCACACAAAACTTGGCACTTGATTTCCTGTCAGTTCACACGCCCCGCCCCCTGTGGAGCCCATGGGTGAAGAATCACTAGGCCAGGGTAGGACTGAACTTGGGCACTATGAACGTTTGGGGCTGGACCGTTCTCTGTGGGGGCATCTTGGGCATTGTGGGGTGTGGAGCAGCCTCCTTGCCCTACCCACTGGATGCCAGGAGCCCCTCAGCTGTGACAGCCACAGATGTCCCCAGACATGGCCCAGTGTCCCCTGAGAGGACAATTCACAGGTCTAGGGAGAGGAAAAGCAGACAAAAAAAATAATCAGAGAGAAACAAAAGAACATGGGGATACCACTCAGCAGGGATGCAGTGTGGGCACGTGTTTCCTGGCCCCTAATAATAAAAAAACTAGCTGTTCTTCAGGAAGCTCTAGAAAAGTAGCAGGAAGTGATTAAAGAATGTTCCCCATGTATTTAACCTCACAAGGACCCTAAGAGGCATACACTGCTACAGTCCCGATTGTAGGAAGAAAGGGAGAGCAGGAAAGAGGGAGCGACTTGTCCAAGCTTACAGAGTAAGCCTGTCAAGAGGCGGAGGAGCGGCCCTCAACCCGACTTCTCCCACCTCGAGCACAAGACGCAGAAGACCCTCCGTGTGAATTCAGACTAACCACTGCTGACCCCTTTGAGCCCCGACTTGGCGCTGGGGGCCCTGTGGCTTTAATCCTCCCGGGAAGCCCCCCAGCCCAGGCAGGGACTGTGACGACGCCCGTTTTACAGAACGGGGGCAACTGAAGCTCCGAGAAGCCGAGAGGCGGGCCAAGGTCACCCAGGTGGGGAGTGGCGGCGATGGGACAAGAGCCCCGACTTGAACCCCACGAATTGGGGCCCCCAATTCAAAAGGACCGTGTTTCCGGGAAGCAGCCCTCATCCAGCGAGCGCTCACGACGTGCGGGGCACTTTACCTCCCGCGGTCCACATACAGGCCTGCGAACACGCATTCCTCGGGCCTGGGGTCCGCGCGAGGGAGACCTGGGGCCGGCAAGGGCCTGCCGGACGCCGCCCGGCCTCAGTTTCCCCCCGCGCCGCCCACTCACTGCACCCTGCGGATCGCAGCCACTCTGGCCCCAGACCGACGTCCTCTTACAGGCCCTGGAACCCCCGGACTCCCGAAGCGCGGGCCTCAGGCCTGTGCGGCTCAGCGCCGAGCCCCTCACTCACCTCTCAGGCAGCCGAACCCCGACCCACCGACGGCCGCGCCTGCGCACCGCGGCGCCGCCCGGCCCCGCCCCCCCCACCGCGACGCCTGCGCGGAAGGAGAAAGCGCCCGCCGACGCTCATTCTGCGCAAGCGTGCCAATTATCAAGGCAGGAGTGAAAGGAAGTGACGCAATTTAGAAGCCGGGCCGAATTGGTCGTTGAGGCAACTGACCTCTGCGACCGAACGGAGGCCGGAAATCAGGACTGACTCGTCCTCTACAGCCGGGATGGAGTGGTGCATGGTGGGACGGTGGTGGACTCTGGCTGGTTGGCAGAGCCCGCCACGTGGTGCAGCTGCGTTTGGGTCTCTGGCGCCCAGAGCATCACAGGCGCTCTTTAAATGGGAGCGACTGTTACCCAGTCACCGTCTTTGTTCATTTATTCATCCACCCATCCACCCACAAGTGCATTCTTTCATTCATTCAATCCATAAGAGTAGAGCAATACAGAGATATTTGTTTACAACAGGTGCCTAACAATCAAATATTGCACACCAACTATAAAGACCAGAAAAATGCTTGCTTTCATTATCTTTTATTGGGGTGGACAAACTATAAACTAGTAAGCTAGTACATAAATGAACAAATTTTACTTAATGACAAGCGCTATGAAGAAAAAATGGGGTATTGTGATTGGGGAGGTAAGTTGGCTGGGATAGTTAGGGAAGGCCTCTTTGTCATGTGTGGATTTGGAGAAGGGGGCGGGCTGCGGGGCGGGGGTGGGGGGCAGGAAGAGCTCCAGGTACAGGAAACAGCGAAAATGAAAACTAACGTAGAATAAAGGTTGAAGTCCTAAAGAGAGAAAAAATCAAGGGCGGGTAATGAGAAATTCCCTATTTAATGACCGCCATTAGCATTAAAGTTGCCAGAAGTGTTCTCCCAATTCATTTTTATCCTACTTAAAACGCAAGCACGTGTAACATGCTTGGTTATTTTCATTTGTTTTGCAGAAACAAAGGAGGTGGGTTTGGGGGCCAGTTTAATTCTTGTTTTTTTTTTCCTGCGTACCTTAGACGGTTCAAGATTTTGTTCTAACCGACAACACTAGATATAGGTCAGGCAGTTGCGCTGTTCCAAAACACCTGTTGTTTGAGGTCCTGGCTTCGTTCACTGAAGCTTTCTCGATATACTTACTTGCTTACATTTGTGATTTTAAAGAAGTGTATGTTTAATTTAATTGATTAACTGAATTTAGCTGACAAATGTGGCTCACTTTCTCTGTTCATCAGATGCTAAGAACCTGGGCAGGATGCTGGGAATGAGATGAGCGCCTGAGATGTGGTAAGCGGTCACTAAAGGAGGACCTTAGATGAGGGAGAAAACTCGCAAAACTAGCCAAATACACAATTGAGGTAGAAAGGAGGCAAGTACAAATTAATACAAGAACTAGAAGCCTAAGGCGAAATACTGTTTGAAAGAACCACATGGAGGATCCGAGGCGCCAGCTGCGTGTAGGTTTCCATGGAAACGCACCTCCCTGGCCTCCTCAAGGGCTCCGCCCCCTTATCACCGGGAGCCAATGACGAGCAGGGGTGGTTCCAGCGCGTGCGCAGAGTGAGTCAGTGCCTTGGAGCACCGCTCCGGGGATGTGGGCTGAGCTGGGGCACGTGTGCGCCCCGTAGTCCTGCGCACGCGCTCTCCCAGCATTCAGTGGGCGCGCGGGCGGCGGGCGCCTCAGTCCCGAAGGCTGCGGCTGCTGAGTGGACAGTGTTGGCCGACCGCTGAGCCGACGCGGACCAGGTGGAGGGAGGGACCGCAGGTGCGCACCCGCTCGTCATGAAACCCCCCGCAGGTACCGGCCGCCCCTTGGTGCGTTCCTGCTCGCCGGTCCCGTGCGCCCCAAGCGCCCTGGCGCCCCCCTGGGTCGCCCCCAGGGCCTAAAAGCCGAGCCCAGTGACCCCCGAGTGACCGGGGCCGGGGCGGGGGTGGGGGTCTGTGAGCCCAGAACCCCGCCCCCTCGGTTGCCGAATGAATGAACCAGCTTTTCCGGCTCTTCACTCATTCGTCAAACTCCGTGTCGCTTCTGCTGAGGACGGGTCGTGCTGTGGTCTGGCGGACTCTCAGGGAGTTCTAGATGCAGTTCCAGAGCCGGAGACGGACGTTCGACAAGCAAAAAGCAGGCGAGGGCTTTAGAGAGTGGTCGGTGCTTCTTTAGGGAGAGCGGCCCTGGAGGGCTTCTCGGAGGAGGAGGTGGCATTTAGAAGCAACTGTCCTGCCAAGACCTGCGGGAGGAGCGTCCCAGGTGGTGGGAACCGCGAAGGCAAAGGCGGGGAGGCCAGCACACGGGTAACGCGTTTGGAGAGCAAGTCGTTGTGGCTAGAACGTAGCTGGGGGGTCCCGTTTATGTTAACGGCAAAGGGGCGTAATGGAACGGTTTTCACTTAGAGGAAGAATGTGAGCCGCATACTCTATTTTAGAAAACCGCTCAGGTTGCTGAGTGGGGGCTCCCGGAACTTTCTCTTGCCCTCCTAACCACCTCACCCCACCCCACCCCCAGCTCTTTCTGCAGCCCTTTGAGATGATGATGATAATTGTATTAATGATAAAATCATAATTAGGGTTATTCAAGCCTCGGGAAGGAATGTCATTTGCCTTGTTTGCTGCAGAGTTGTTAGCTCAGAGCCCTGGCACATAAGGTGGTAATCAGCAAATATTTGTGAAGTGAATGGATCTGCTCAAAGTTTACAAATCCTAGCTCTTCCAGGAGGTTTTCCTGACAATTCCAGCTTGTGCGGATCTCCCACTTTTCCTGAGCTCCTGGAGCCCTTCTTTACCACCAAATTTAATGCAGACCTACAGTCCCTCTTCTGCAATTCTGAAATCCAAAATACTGTGCAAACAAAGATTTTCCCTAAGTTCACAGCAGTCATTTCGCTGGAAAAAGCTAACCTCTACTGACTTAAGAGCCTTTTTTTCTTTCCGCCTAATGTGTGTCCTTTGTCCTCAGCTGGAGTGATTGTGTCCCCCCCCAGAGGACACTTGGCCATGTCCGGGGACATCTGTGGTCATCATGACTGGGAGGCTCCTGGCATTGAGTGGGTTGGGGCAGGGAGGCTGCTCCACACCCTGCAGTGCCCGGGATGGTTCCCCACAGAGAATGACCTAGCCACGAATGTTAATGCTGTTAAAAAAACAAACAGAAACAAAACCTACCCAAGAGACACCAAACACAGGCTGGAGCCAGCAGCACCCTGCAAAGACCCCCAGTAGGCGGGGGTCTCAAAAGGGGGTGTCCGGCATCACCGTGGCCCCCGCTCCATTCCTGCCTGCCACAAGAGGGAAATGGGGCACAGGTGGGTGTTTCCTGGAGTAGCACCTTCTACTCACTGTGCACCACACACCCCGCTGGGGGGAGTGCACAGTCCCCCCATTCACTCAAGTAATTTGGGACAGGTGTGGCCATCACAGACCTGCAAGTGCTCCTAGAGTGCCGTTGGGTGGCCTCTCAGAAAGCGATGAGAAAAGGAAGACTGGCACGGGAAACTTGTTGAAGAAAGCCAGTGTGGCGGGGCACAGAGAAGTTGGCAAAACCATCTGGCCAAACCTGCCATGCTGGACCCAGTAGAGTCTGGGCAGTGGAGAGCAGGGGTCAGTCTGTATAGGACCACATGGGTTAGACTTGACTGTACACTTCAGTCAAAGCAGAAGCAGTTTTAGCTCTGGGGCTGGACAAAAACAGGCAAGCCGTTGTTTGCCAGCTCCTGGTGTAGGCTCCTATAAAGCGGATGGACTTCAACCCTGAGTGCATGGTGGAGCCCTGGGAAGGGAACAGGACCTGACCCCTGGGTGTGCAGATTTACAAAGGTGGGGTGAACATAGTCCACTGGTGCACAGTGTGGGGGCTAAAGTAGGCCGCCTGGCTTTGAACCACACCTCTGCCGCTTGCTGGCTGTGGATCATGGCAAGAGCCCCGAACTCTACAGACCTCAGAATTCCCATCTGTGAGGCGGGGCAACATAGGATTCTTATATAGAACTCTCTGAGGAGTCAGTGAGGTCACAATATCCCTGAATACTGCAGGAGGGTTTTAAAGTGATGGCTGTTGTTTGAGACCATGATTTATTATCCAAACACTGGGGGCTAGGGATGTTTCACTAGTCAGGACGTCCTCCTCATTCAGAAACGTGATATAGTACGAATGCCACGTCCAGGGAGGTGGTGGGTAACACCCTGTAATCTAAGGGCTCTTTCAGTGAGATGCAGGAATATGGTGGACGTCCACCTCTGCACTGCTGGCGTTTGGGGCTGGGTCTCTCCTGGGGGGCTCTCCCGACACTGGGCTGTTGAGAGGCATGCCTGATCCCACTGATGGAGCAGTGTCCTTTCCTAGTCATGGCAACCACAGACATCCCTGAGTGTCCCCTGGGGACAGGATCACCTTGTGCTCTAGAGGACCAATTGCCCTGTGTGTCCCCACAAAGCCCCTGGGCCTTGCTCATCTGCTTGGAGAAACGGTGATCCCCTCCTCCCCTGCTTCCCATTACTCTGATTCTGATTCTGGGCCTGAAGCAGACACACTGGGTGTGGGGTTCTGTCTTCGTGTCCAGCCTGCGCAGGAGATGCCCTGGACGTGGTGGCGCCGTGCTCGGCGGTAAACTATCTCCGGTGGGACCTGAGCGCCCAGCAAATCAGGGAGCTCACCGCTGAGCTCATCGAGCAGACCAAGCGCGTGTATGACCGCGTGGGCTCCCAGGAGCTCCAGGATGTGTCCTACGAGAACACTCTCAAGGCGCTGGCCGATGTGGAGGTGTCCTATACAGGTAAGTCAGGGCGGGGTCCAGGCAGGGAGGCGGCAGCTCAGGCCTGGACCCTGTGCAGGGTGAAGCCGCCTCCTCCCTGGGGGGCCGATGGAGAAATGCGCTGACCAGGTAAAGGCGCCTAGTGGGTACTGGTCAGCGGGAGGCAGCCTGGAGGGTAGCCAGTGCCCCTGTGCCCTCTTCCATGCCCCCCAGACACGGCCTGCACGCTGTCCCTGGGTCCAGGTCATCTGAGGGCCCAGAGCGGGCAGCATCGGACAGTGTGTGAAGCCCTCCTGTCCCTGAGCCAGCACAGGTGCCAGCCTTGAAACTGGAGCCCTTCTCACCCTTCCCACTGCCCTGTGCTCCGGTAACCTGATGCCGCCACCCCGTGGCTCCTTCCTCCTCTCCTCTGTGGGGTCAGGTGGACAGAGCCTGGCTCCCGGAGCCCCTTTGGAGGCTGACAAGGCAGAAAACTCCAAGCCATGGAAACCCCCACCCCCAAAGCTCTAGGAAAGTTGTTTTTCTGGGAACCATCTAGAACCCCTCAGTTCCAGCTGTAGGATCCTCACGTGTCCCTGACTCCTCACCCTGCCAGGTCTGCCAGCCCCTGGCCTGTGGCTCAGACTCCCGTGGGCCCGCTGTTGCAGGGGGCTGGTGTGCTGTGGGCCCGGAGCTGAGGGCTGCGGCCCAGGCGGCGGGTGGGCCTCGGTCTCTCCTCGTCCCTGGCAGGAGGCCCTGAAGGGTTGATGATGCAATTCCACTTACCCAGCGTGACCCTGCCAGACGTGATTTCATTTCCCCACCCCTACTCCCGAGGCTTCTGATTCCTGTCTCCCCTTAGTAGCCTGGGTAATTTTAAAGAAAACTGGAATTGAACCGTGGCACTCCCCTCGGCCTGCCCTTAGTGCCTTCCCACTGCCCTCGAGGTGAAGGTGGGGCCCTCAACGTGGCCTTTGGTGCCCGCCTCGTGCCACCTTGCACCTCCTCCTGGGGCTCCGTGCCGGCCTGGATGTCCTCGCCCCCCTGCTTTGCCAGGTGTCGGGTTCTCTGAGCCCAGATGGACCTCTGCCCCTGGCGCCCCTCCCGCGCCCCCTCGCCCCAGCCCGCCGCCGGGACTAATCCCCCGTTCTGCTCTTCTGTTGTCACACTCGGTGCAGCCACAGCCTGCAAATCCCCGAAGGACAGAGGCTGTTTCTGTCCTTTTCACGGCTCTCTCCAGAGGCCCCCTGTGTTTGGTCTAGTCAGCTGAGCGGGTCACTGCCCCATGGAGGTCTCCTTGGGGCCGCTCACCCACCAGACCTGCGGACAGTGTCATCGGCCTGAAGCCGTGGAAGCCAGCAAACTATGATTTTAATTCAGGTCTCCCCACTGCAAAGGACATGCTTTTTAGACTGCTCTGTTGAGATAGAATTTGTATACTATGTACATTTCTTTAGATTTTTGTTTAGTATATTTAGAACACACAGTACCACTATCTAATTTTAGAACATTTCTGTCACCCCAGAAAGAAGCTCTACCCCCATTATCACCATCCCCCAGCACCAGACAACCAGGAGCCCCCTCTCTGTCTGTGGATGGGTCTGTTCTGGACGTCTCACATCCATGGAATCACACTGTGTGTTCTTCTGTGTCTGCTTCTCTCCCTGAGCATCGTGCGCCCAGGGTCCGTCCCCATGGGAGCGGGTGTCAGGGCTGCTCTCCTTTCTGTGGCTGAGTGATGCTCCCGTGTGTGGAGGGACAGGTGTGTTCATTCATCTGCTGATGGACATCTGGGTTGTGTCCACTGTTTGCTTATTACGGATCATGCTGCTGGGATCGCGTGTGTCCCAGCTTTCTGGTGGACAGTGTTCCGTCTCTCTTGGGTATCCCCCTGGAAGTGGCATTGCTGGGTCATATGGGGGCCCTACTAACCCTGTTCACAGAGTGTGCATCGTGGTGTAAACTCACCGGGATGTGGGGCAGACCCGTCGGCAGCTAGGGGCTCTCTTTCTAGCGTTGAGTCCCTCCAGCCTCTCCTGTGCTGCTCTGTTACCTTCCTTGGCTTGGGGTGTCGTGAGTGAGTCCACTGAGTCCATTCCCACTCGGACTGTGAGGTCCCTGAGGACGTGGGCGGCTGTGCTCCGGCCCAGGGCTGCCTTGGAGTGCTAGCTGAGGACTCGGTGACGCGGATGAGCCCTCTGCCGGGGCTGAGGCCGGCACTCGCCAGGTTCTGTGCGGGGCCCAGCCTCACAGCTGCCCCTTCGTCCCCCCATTTCAGTTCAGAGGAACATCCTGGACTTTCCCCAGCATGTGTCCCCATCCAAGGACATCCGGGCGGCCAGCACGGAGGCGGACAAGAAGCTGTCGGAGTTCGACGTGGAGATGAGCATGAGGCAGGATGTGTACCAGAGGATCGTGTGGCTGCAGGTGAGTGAGTTTCTGTTCCTCTAAGAGAAAGCGTTAAAAACATGACAAAGCCAAGCGAAGAGGAAAGAAAAGAAGTCCGAGACACCTTGGACTCCAGGAGCCCTTCCACGCCCGCCGTCCTGGCCCTCTCCCGACCTCACTGGCGCCACCCGGAGGGTGCGTCCCACCTGCCCCATGAGGCGGGGGGATGAGGGGCACGTGTGTGCAGGGCCCGCCCCGTCGGTGCCCTCACATCTGGCTGAGCGCCGCCGATCCCATGGCAGGCACTGCGGATGCTTCTCGTGTCGCTGGTGGGCGTTCCCTCGGGAGCAGGGGGAGCCGCAGGGAGCTTTGTGCAAACTCGGTGCAGACGGCTCTGGAAGCGCAGTGGGGTTTCTTTTAATTGAAGTGTTTATTGAGACGGTTGCGAGTTCACCCGCTCTGCCCAGTGTGCCCCGGGGTCCGGTTCTGGGAGTCAAGTCAGCCTCACGCGGGACCCTGACGGCGCTGCCCGCCCCTCGCCCCACCCTGCGGGAGGCCCTGGGCCACTATCACTTCTGGGCTGTTCCCAGTAAGGGCACATCTGTGGCAGGTTCTGTGAGGACGGAGTCTCCGGTTCTCCAGGGTGACCGCCCTGCCAGGCCCCGGGAGAGGGGCTGCTTCGCGTTGTTGGAAGCCGCCTGGCTTCTGTCCCCGGCGGCCCCCCCGCGGCCTGGCGCTTGGCACTGCCCGGGCCTCATCAGAAGCACACCTGTGGGTTTCTCGTTCTAGGAGAAAGTCCAGAAGGACTCGCTGAAGCCCGAGGCGTTGCGGTACCTGGACCGGCTCGTCAAGCTGGGCAGGAGGAACGGCCTCCACCTGCCAGTGGACACGCAGGAGGCAAGTGCCCACCCGCCTGAAGGCCCAGCCCCCGGCCGAAAGGAGGGTCTGCCCTTGGGTCTCTGGGGTCACAAGGGGCTCCGCAGCCAAGGAGAGTGTGAGGGGGCACAGGCCATGTCAGCCCCTCTCTGAGTCCCTCCCAGCCTGCACCCCCATCCGGTCCCCCCGGGCTCCTGGGCGAAGGTCTTGAGGAAGAACCCCCTCCTCTGGAGTCTCCTCCACCTGCAGCACCTGCTCCCGCCCATCCTGACACCGGGCCTGGGGGCTCTCCCACAGCCACTCTGACAGCCCGTGTCCTCCAGCTCAGCTCTGTCCCCACCCACCCAGGGACAGCGTCGGAGCCCGGGGTTCAGGGCTCAGGTTGTCCTCTGTTCTTCTGGCTGACGGGCTGTCAGAGGCTCCCACGTCCCCTCCCTGGGTTCCGTGGATTTGCTAGAGCGTCCCCCAGAGCTGGGGAAAGCAGTCGACACACTGGGTCCCCAGGTTGTTACAGAGGAAAGGCCAGAAGCGGGGTATGCGGGGGAGGGGCGGGAAAGGGCACCCGGCTTCCTGCCCTCGCCGGGCACCACCCTCCTCACCTGGCATCGCCCTCCTGACGCCTCCACGTGTTCACCACCCGGAAGATCTCTGAACCCCATCCTTTTGGGTTTTTACTGTTGGCAACTGATTCAACCTCCAGCCCCGAGCCCTGTGTCCTCCTGGGAAGTGGGGAGGGGTGGGGCTAAAAGTCCCTGAGGTTTTAGGTCTTAAGAGCTGTGTGCCAGGAATGGGCGCCCCGACCAAACGTAACTTTGTTCTTACAAGTCAGAGTCTCACGTGCGGTGTCTCTGGCTCCCAGCTGGGCACCAAGGCTGGGAGGGTGACGAGAGGCCGACAAGTGTGGTGTCTGCCTTCACCACTCTCTTTCTGCTGAGCCAGGCAGCCCCACGACTGCCCGGGGCTCCCGACGGGCTCACGCCCCCCACCCCGGGCCTGTCTCCGCCGGTCCTCCCAGCCTCCTGCGAGGCCTTGCCCTGCTTCCTGAAGCAGCAGTGTGTCCCCCCTTTGGCCGGTGCTGCCATTCCCGTCCATGTGGCCCCACACCCTCCAGGGCCAAGCTGTGGCCAGTGGGGCTGTGAGGCTGCAGTGAGACCAGGCCTGCACCCAGCAGAGGCTGCCCACCACGCCAGTGGTTCGGAGCCAGTGCTGCCCGAGGAGCCTGGCAGAGCCATGGGGCCGCTGCCTCCACCCACCTCGTCCTGACGGGCAGGTCGGCTCTGGCCACTGCGGGGCTGCGGTCCTGCCGAGGGGCTGGGCAGGTTCCCCAGGGAGTTGCTCCCTCGCCCACACTCAGTTGACTTTTGCTTTGAAAAACCAGACTGAGCCCGAGAAAACAAAAGTTCAGCTCCCTTAAAATGGCTGGAGCCCAGGCTCCCGACCCTGGAGGTAGCTCCCGAGAGGAGAGGGTCGGGCCTAGCAGATGGGACCCCAGCCCCGGGGTCCCCGCAGCCCTCTTGTTCCTGCCTCTTCTCCCTGGGGGCCCCTCCTGTCCCCGTGCATGTCCCAGCTCTCACGGTGGCCTCCTTCCTTCAGAAAATCAAGAGCATCAAGAAGAAGCTGAGCCTCCTGTGCATCGACTTCAATAAGAACCTGAACGAGGACACGACCGTCCTGCCGTTCTCGCGCGAGGAGCTGGGTGCGCCAGGCGGTGCGGTGGGCCGGCCGCGGAGGGCCTTCTTCCCACCCCCGGGCCCTCACAGCGTCTGGAGCCCAGGGTTCTGGATCCTTCCCTGGGGAGGGGGAGGGCTGTGATCTGTCTGCCGAGATTCTGCCTGACCCGCAGGCGTCCCCCAGACCCCCGCCTGCTCTCCGTGACGCCTGTCCTTTCATCTCTGGGCCCTCCTGCAGCTGGCTGTGCGCGGGGCCCGGAGGGGCTGGGGCCTGGATGGCTTTCTTAGCTTCTGCTCTCTTCCCCAAATGCTCTGGAACACGTCACACCTGTGGGAAAGTGGCAGCAATAGTACGAGGGAGACCCCGTGGGCCCCGGGACGCTGTGTGTGTGCTGTTCCTGAGCCCAGCCCTCCTTACGCGTCCCCCCAGGAAGTAGGGCACCAAGCAGGTCCCCTAGCCATCCCTAGGACCGTCGTGACGTTTCTGTCCCTCTGGCTCCTCTCAGGCCTCGAGCACCACTTTCAATTCTGTCTCTCCAGGCTCCTCTCCGGTCGAACAGTTCCTCAGCCTTGACAACCTTCCTTCCATCTTTCCCACGTTGACAGTTTGGAGAGACCCAGGCCGGGTGGGCAGTGGCCTCTGAACTCTGCCCAGGGGCTCAGCCCTACAAGGGGCTGAGTATCCAAGCCAGTTCTGTGCGTCAGGGTTTGCCTGTGACACAGCATTTGCCTGGGGTGATCGCCGGCCTCTGGGATCCCGCAGCTGAAACTGCTCGCACTCGCCGTCCCATGGGGCTGCTTTTCCGCCCACCTGTCCAGCCCAGGGGCCCCGCGGTCTTGGCCCAGCCTCCTGTGCCGGAGCATGAACCCTCAGCCCCGTGGAGCACACGCTGCAAACCCCAGCCTCACAGGGCAGGGCAGCGGCCAGATGTATGTGGTCAGCCCAGCAGGGTGGGGCCCATCTGCAGTTTCAGTTCCAGCTGAGCTGGAGCCCCGCTGGCTTCCTCCGGCTGGGAAAGGAGGCGGGGTGTCATCTTACACAAGCATGGATGGTCTGTTTCTGTCTTGTTTCCCTCTCAGTCACATACATGTGTGCTTACAGGTGTATAAAACTTCATTTCCTTTTCCTAAGTCTTCATCCCTTGGTTAAGGCGATTTCCACCAGGCGTCCCTGTAGCATCACTGGTTCCCCTTCGTAAGCAGTGATCTTCCCAGAGATGCTTAGACACCGCGGCTCCTCGCATCTTGCCCGCTAGTTCTTCATCAGCGGATGATTCTCTAACTCCACGGTCTTTGTCAGTTTGTGTCCTCTTGTGAGTCAGAAGGGCTCCCACCCCTCTTGTGTTTACTGCCCGATCTCTGTCCGCCCGTGGACTGAGAGGTCTCTCTTATTCAGGGAGTGGTCCCTCGCTGTCCTCGTTTGCTTTGGTGCGTGACTGTCCAGTTTGGCCTAGAGGGACCCCTTCAAGGGGACGTCCGTGCCCTTGCAGTTCTTTGAGCACCTTCTGTTTGACAGCGGGTGCACCAGGCTTGCTTTGCCCTGGCCCGACCCTGGTAGGGTAGTTAGGGCCAAGGTCTGGGTGCAGAGGGCGATCGCTCCTAGGCCCCCTCAGCAGACGGGGGCCGGGAAACCCTTATCCGTGCGCACACGTCCGTGGTGCGTGCCACAGCCTTCTGCTTCCCCGCCCCGCGGGGTGGTGCCCCCTCATGTTTTCCTGCCCTCCCCAACGCTGAGAACCGGATCCCGGACGAGAGAGAGCGAGGGAGTGTCCCGGGGTCTTACGCCCGAGGAGGGGCGGTGCCGGTTCTGGCGCGAGGGCCGCTCTTCCTGGGCCGTTTCTCCACGCCGACTGGGCTGGGTCCACGGCTGAGCTTTGCTGATCGAGTCACAGGCACCCCTTTGTAGGGGCCTGCCGAGGCGGCCCACCTGAGGGGGACCCTCCGGGATGCCTCTGCCCCTCCCTCAGCTCCCGTGCCCCAGGGCCGAGCCAGATGGTGGGGGCTCCTGGTGGCCTGGCCTCCGTGGTCTGAGCAGGGGTTACGGTGGCCTTGCATATGTCTCCTCAGCTGTGAGGCCTGGGCCCCTGGAGGTTTTAGTCTGAGGGCAGTGCACCTGGGTCTCTGCATTTGGAGGACGGGCTGGTGGCCAGAGACCAGGTGGGAGGCCATCGCGGCAGTGCTGGCTGCAGGAGGGGGCGCGGGCTCTGCTCAGTAGGGGCTGGTGCTGCTCACCCAGAAAGGACACGAGGGGAGCCGGCAGCGCCTGGCAGACCACGCTTGTCCCAGGGTAGAGACTGTCCCCACAGTGGAGCTGGACGTAGCTTTGCCTCCCCAAGGGCGTCCTGATGGGAACAGCAGCAGATCTCCGCAGTGGGAGAGCCCTCGACATCTTCCCTTTGGGGTGTGGAGGAGGAAGTGAGCGGCCAGAGTCCCAGAGTGTGTGGGAGGCTGTACCCCGTGAGCTCCCACACCTCCCCCCCACCTCGGCTGGACGGCCTGCTGGTCCTCTCAAAGCCCCGATTTCACTCCTGTAGGAGGGCTCCCTGAAGACTTTCTGAACTCACTGGAGAAGACAGAGGATGAGAAGTTGAAGGTAACCCTCAAGTACCCGCACTATTTCCCCCTCCTGAAGAAGTGCCACGTGCCCGAGACAAGGAGGAAGGTGGAGGAGGCCTTCAACTGTCGGTGCAAGGAGGTGAGGGGCGCCTCGGGTCCCGTCTGCCTGAGAGCCCTGTGGCTCTGCCTGTGAGCGCTGGCGGCTCAGTGACTGGTGGGGCCCTGCCAGCTCGCTCTGCCCTCCCAGGTTTCTGTGCCTGTTTGCCCAGCCCCAGGGACCCTCTTCCCAGCTTGTCCTCCATCCCACCCCTTCGTGCCTTAGTTTCTCCGGTGGCAAGCTGGGATTTGCCGGCATGCCCCTCTCTTCTTGTGCCTCCCGCATGAGGGCCGGCCTTCTAGCTGTGGCCCTGGGGAGAGCCTCGACGCTCAGCATGTGGCCACTGTCTGCTTCTCCTTTTGAGCCTCAAACAGACGGGGCAGTGATTGAACCCCATCATCCTCCCCGAGGACACCAGTGGTGCTCCCATGACCTTGCGGGTGACCTTGCAGGGGAGCACATGGGAAAGTCCTGTGTCCCTGCCTTCTTGGGGTGTAGACAGGCATGTCTGGCCTGCAGTGACCACGGGCTCCCAGGAGAAACCTCCATTGCAGAACTGGAGACCTGGCCCCAGAGAAGACGGCCACCTTTGGGGCTGGGACTTACCAGCTGCTGGCCGCCTGTAGAAGCGTCCAGGGAACAGGAGTTCGGGCTCCCTGGGGACGTGCTACTCTCTGTGGGGCAGCAGAGTTTGTGCTGTTGAGCCTGAGCCCGCAGATTCGCGGGCTGGTCTGCACTGGGTGGGGGCTGGTGTCTTCACATCCTCCTGGCCCCGGGCTTGCCCAGGGCAGAGCTTGAGGGTGGAGTTCTGGGATTGGGGATTTAGTGCCCCTTGCCTGGCTGGACGCTCTCAACTTCCCGGGTGTAGCTTGGTTTCCCACGGATGAACTGGGCTGGCAGGCGTTCTGTTCTACTTTGAATAGGCCTGTTTCTCCTTGTAAACTAATCAGTCGGGTGTCGTCTGGTGTCTGTCCCACAAGCTTGGTTGGCTGGGTGAGCCCGGAGCCCCGTGGCTCTGCATGGTGCTGCTGCAGAACCTGGCACACTGCCCTCTGCGCTCGGCCTTGGAGCCCGGCACGGTTCACACCCTTTCTGCTTCCGAGAGGACCTGGGGCTTACAAAGACCACGTGTTACGACAACACCAAGTGCATGGAAATCCAGCCAAGGGGAGGGAGGCGGGGAACCGGGTGCAGCGGACAGCATCCCAGGTTCCGGACCGTGTCCCCCAGCGGCCTGAGCCCCACCCTGGCCTGCCCGCCGGGACTGGGTGGGAGAGGAGCCGCACGCGGGGAGGGCGTGGCCCGTGGCCCACCGCGCAGCATCTGTGGTTCCAGGAGAACTGTGCGATCCTCAGGGAGCTGGTGGCACTGCGTGCCCAGAAGTCCAGCCTGCTGGGGTTCAGCACGCACGCCGACTACGTGCTGGAGATGAACATGGCTAAAAGCAGCCAGGCGGTGGCCGCTTTCTTAGGTAACCCGCCTCCCTGGGTGCCTGAGAGCCTCACTCTGCCCGCCCGGGGTCCCAGTGTCTGTCCTGATCCTTTATTTGGCTTCGAAGACACAGGGTGGGGGCCGCCGCAGGAGGTACCCTGACCTCTCCCCCCGCCCCCAGACGAGCTGGCCCAGAAGCTGAAGCCCCTCGGGGAGCAGGAGCGGGCCGTGATCCTGGAGCTGAAGAAGGCCGAGTGCTCCAAGCGGGGCCTGGACTTCGATGGGCGGATCAACGCCTGGGACATGCGCTACTACATGAACCAGGTGGAGGAGACGCGCTACAGCGTGGACCAGAACCTGCTCAAGGAGTACTTCCCCGTGCAGGTGGTCACCCGTGGGCTGCTGGGCATCTACCAGGAGCTGCTGGGGCTGACCTTCCAGCTGGAGGACGGCGCCGCCGTCTGGCACGAGGACGTGACACTCTACACAGTCAGGGACTCGGCCTCGGGCCAGGTCATCGGGAAGTTCTACCTGGACCTCTACCCTCGGTGCGTGTGGGCCGGGCTGGGGTGTGTGGGCAGCTCTCTGTGGGGCGGTGGGGTGTGTAGGATCTGGGCAGGGCAGGCCAAAGCAGTTAATCGAGGGGCTGACCCGCCTCCCCCCAACCAGGGAAGGGAAGTATGGGCACGCGGCCTGCTTCGGCCTGCAGCCGGGCTGCCTGCGGCAGGATGGGACCCGGCAGATCGCCATCGCGGCCATGGTGGCCAACTTCACCAAGCCCACCACCGACGCACCCTCCCTGCTGCAGCATGACGAGGTGGAGACCTACTTCCACGAGTTTGGGCATGTGATGCACCAGCTCTGCTCCCAGGTGGGTGTGCGGTGGAGGCCGGGGGGCAGTCTGCAGCGGGCCCCTCACTGTCGCATTCTTCATCCAGCGGCACCACGGACACGGTGACGCCCTCAGACCCCGCAGACTGTGCCGCATGAACAGCAGAAATGTGAGCTCATGGTCCTAGTGGCGGGAAGTCCGGGACCAGGCTGTCAGCAGGGCTAGTTAAACAAGTGTACGCTTTAAAAGTTTTCTTTTGAAAAAAAAAAAAAAAGGGAAAGGGCGAAAGGAATGTTGCCCCTGGGGCCCGATGACTGCCAGTGATGAGAACTGGAGGGAAGCTCTGGGTCCGGTGAGCGCCGAGCCCAGTGAGGAGGCTGCGGGGCTGCCACCCCCCTTGGTGGAGGTACTGGCCCCGCAAGTCCAGGTGATTCCCCCCATAGGCCCTCAGGGCAAAGGCAGACTCACCCTGGGATGCCTCGGCCCCCAGCCTGGCCTCCGGGGCATACCAGCTGCCCATCTGCCGTGCTCTGCCTTCTCGCCGTCAGGCAGTCCTTTCTCCTGAGAGCGGGGCTCTGATGGCTGCACAGGATTGCGTCAGGCACCTGACCAGGCTGTACGGCCATCACTACTGCCCGTCCTGGAACATCTCCATCGCCCCAGAAAGATCCTGCATGCCCCTTTGCAGTCACTCCCTCCTCCGCCTCCCCAGCCCCTGACAACCAGGCCCCTCCCTGTGTATGTGGACTGGCCTGTTCTGGACGTCTCACATCCATGGACTCACACACTGTCCTTCTGTGTCTGCTTCTCTCACTGAGCATCGTGCTCTCAGGGTCTGTCCCCGTGCTAAGATTTTCTCCTGTTTTTTCCCCCTAGTTTTGTAGTTTTAGCTCTCCTTTTTGGTGTCCTCCATTATGATTGAGGGTAGGGGGTCACCCACTCGCAGACCAGCAGCAGCTCAGGGCAAGTCGGCTTGTGTCCATCCGCTGGCTGGAGCCCTCGTGCCCCTCAGCCCCGTTCGCGCCCCCTCACCTCTTCCCACTTCTGCACCGTCAGCTCACGCATCCCTTCCCATTCCCACAACACTCCTCTGCCAGCAACCCTCACGGCCCCTCGGTTCCCTCAGGTGTTTTTTGTTTTTTTTTTTTTTTGTAATAACGTAGTCTTTTATTTTTAATTATTATTTTTAATGGAGGTACCGGAGCTTGAACCCAGGACCTCGTGCATGCTAAACACATGCTCTGCCACTGAGCTATAACCTCCCTCCACCACAGGGCAGTCTTGATACAGTTGATTTCATTGTTCGAGGCAGTTCTGTTCTCTAAAATCACTGAGGACACTGAGCGAGGGAGGACACGGGGACCGGGCTCCTGCAAGCCACTGTCACCACACTGTCACAGCCATTCCATCACAGTGTCATGTGATTGTTCACTTCTGTTTAAAGACACCTTTTCTGCTGTGAGTTGATTTCCTCACACTGAGCTCCTGGCTGGCAGGGCTGCAACTCTCGCCCAAACCAAGCTCATCTGACACTTGCATTTTCTCAGAGGACAGCATCGCCCTCCTGCACGGGGGACACTGGCCAGTTGGGGGGGGGGTGCATTTTAGATACAGAATCACCCACCAGAACAGAACCGGAAAGATCAGGGTGCTCAGGAGACTGAAAAGGACGCTTGTTTGCAGTGAGCTGGAACCAGAGGTGGGCGTCGAATGACCCTGGCGCCTCCCGACGGGGCGAGTTCACAGACACTCAGGCCTGGGGAGGACGCGCCAGGGGCGGCTCCTTGGCTGCAAGGCAGGGCTTCAGCTGCACCCCGGCGGTTATCCGGGAAGAACTGCCCAGGCACCGTAGTCCAGACTCCCGTCTCTGGGCCTTTTCCCTTGGGGGTGCAGGGCTTTCTGAGGGCATTGGCTGCGTGGGTGGGGTCACTACCGCCACATCCTGCCGCCGCAGCTCTGCCCCGCCCCCACAGGCAGAGTTCGCCATGTTCAGCGGGACGCATGTGGAGCGGGACTTTGTGGAGGCGCCTTCGCAGATGCTGGAGAACTGGGTGTGGGAGGCGGAGCCGCTGCTCCGGATGTCCCAGCACTACCGCACGGGCACTGCGCTCCCCCAGGAGCTGTTGGACAAAGCTCATCAAGTCCCGGCAGGCCAACACCGGTGCGCAGCGCCCGCCCCCCGTCACCCTGTGCCGCACCGCCCCCCCTTACCCCGCACCCCAACGCGCTTGCCTTCCATCGTGCCGCGCCCGCACTGCACCCGCCCCGTGGCACCTGCCTCGCGCGGTACTGCCTCTCACCTGCACCCGCACCGCATCCGCGAGAGCTCTGAGTAGGGGACCAGGGTGGAGGAGACCCCGCAGCCCCTGGGCCTTCTGGGTCCCCAGTGCCCCTGCTCACCGCTGGCTCGTGCCCCTTCCTCCTGCTCAGGCCTCTTCAACCTGCGTCAGATCGTCCTGGCCAAAGTGGACCAGGCCCTGCACACGCAGACGGTCGCAGACCCCGCCGAGGAGTACGCCCGCCTCTGCCAGGACATCCTTGGGGTTCCAGCCACGCCAGGTAGCTGCGCTCAAGCCGGGCCCACCTTAGAGCACAGGGTCAGGAGGGTCTGCTGGTGATGCGTTAAGGGGGACCAATCTACAGGCTTCAGCCAAGGCCATAAGGAGGCACCCGACCTCTGGCCTCTTTCTGCTTTGGTTCCTGGGCGGGTTCCTCCAGCCCTGTGGTCTGGGGTCCGTGGTCGGGTCCCGGGGCAGGGGCGTCCTCCACAGGCGGCTTTGTGAAAAGCCCGGAAGCGGCAGAAGAGATGAGGGGTTTCGCACCTGACATAAAGGGGAGAGGAGGTTTGAACTAGCGCACGTCGGCACAGACACACAGTCTGATAAAGTAGGAAGCCTTGCAGTGGTTCACCCCTTCATGAGCTTCTAGAAAGTTCCTTCAGGAGCGTTGTAGCCAGCACAGGCTCCTTGTTAAGGGCCATCCCCACCTGCTCAGTGTGAGCAGCTGACCTGATGGGTGAGACACTTTGGGGTGAAGCTCCCTGGGCTTCAGCAGGAAGTGGGCAGAGCTTCACTTTCTGCGGCCACATTCCCGCAAGGCAGGCAAGGCCCCTGGTCTCTAGATGTGTCGGGCCAGCTCCCTCTTCTGGTGGGGGGTCTGATGGGGCTGCTTTGAGGCCTCCTCCCTTGGGAAGGGGCCGCAACAAGAGCCTGTCCACGTCTGTCCCAGGGACCAACATGCCTGCGACCTTCGGCCACCTGGCGGGTGGCTACGACGCTCAGTACTACGGCTACCTGTGGAGCGAGGTGTACTCCGCCGACATGTTCCACACACGCTTCAAACAGGAGGGCATCCTGAGCGGCAAGGTGGGAGGCCGGCCTGGACCCAAGTGCCTGTGCAGCTGCGTGGGGCAGGGCACCCCTGGACCCTCCTGGGTGGGGGGCCACGCTGGCCAGGGCTCCAGCCCCTGTGCAGGTGGAGGTCCCCTGAGGATTTGTGAAGGATGGGGTTCCTGCCTCACACGCTTGTGCGTCCCCCACCCCGCACATCCCCATTCTGGTGTCTGGGTGTGCTCCCCTCTCTGGATGCTGCCCTGCCCCTTGGAGCAGGGGAGGGGACTCTGGGACCCTCCTCCAGCCCTGCCCCCGCCTCAGCAGGTCGGCATGGACTACAGAAGCTGCATTCTGAGACCCGGTGGCTCCGAGGATGCCAGTGTCATGTTGAAGCTCTTCCTAGGTCGCGACCCCAAGCAGGACGCCTTCCTACTGAGCAAAGGGCTGCAGGTTGAGGGCTGTGAGCCACCGGCCTGCTGACGGCACAGGTTCTGCCCATCCCTGTGGGCTGGACCCGGCTCCCTGGCCCTGGTGCCTTAGCGCCCAGCCGGAAGCAGGGTGGGAAGTGGGGGCTTCCAGCCTGGTGATAGGTCGGGGGAGGGCTACATGTCCCGCTACTCTCCACGGTACCCCCAGCAGCTACCCTGGGCTGAAAGGTCTCCGCCTGAGGTGTCTGGGGAGCCTTGTGTCCATTCAGGGCTCCTGTTTGTTGCACTAACGCGGCCCCTTCCCAGGGAGTTTTCCTAGTTAAGAAACAGTTCTTGAAATGCAGCCATTAAAAAAAGACTTCTGGTCTGGTCTCTGACTCCCTTCTACCACAGGGGAGTGGCATGTTGGAGTGGTCTGGATGATGACACGTTTGGGTCACCGGGAGACGGCTGAGCTGTGGAGGGAGTTCTTCCAGGCGGTGGAGACAGTGGTGCCAGCCCGCTAGGATTGCTCCCCAAGGTGCCTGTCTCCTGCCAGCCTCTCACCTGTCACTGTTCTGGAACCACCCCGCCTCATCCTTGCGGTGCTGGCTGGTGCGGATGCCCTCAGGCCGCACTCCTCTCTTGAGCCTGGCATCCATCTTTGGGATTGTGACAGACGGGGTGTGGCCTTGATGAGTGGGTGCAGCTGAGGGAAGCCGGGCTGTGGCTTTCCTGCCCCTGGACCTGCTCGCACGGCTGCGCCTGCCCTCCGCTCGCAGCTGGCTGGCTCCCTCTGGCTGTTGGCAGCCCGGTGAAGCCTGGACCACGGCAAGGGGCTGCCTTCTGGGTCCTGGTGATTCTGGAGGACGGCCTTGGTGGCATTGCCTGGCCCTGGTGGGAGTTAGGAAAGGGCTCTTCACTCAGGCAGGGGGGTGGGTGCCCGCTTCGCCTGGTCTGGGCCGTCTGTCCTGTGCTTCCTTCCCTGGACTTCCATCCTCTCCAGTCCTTCTCCCTGAGGCCCTGGCGGGCAGGCCAGTGGGGCCCCCGACTTCCCCTCTGCTGCTCCCTCACCCACCCCGTGCTGGCGGCTGTGGCCTGGGCTGTGGGGTCGGTCCCTCGCAGACCCGGCTCAGCTTCCTGCCCCAGTGTCTGCACCTTCTAAACAGGTGTTCCCAGCGGGGCTGTGGCCCAGAGCTGGGGGTTGGGCGGCCCATTGCCAGAAGGGCGTGCTGAAAGGCTGTGTTGATGCTGGAGTCACCCAGGGCTTGAACCACAACCAGCCTTCTGTCTGGCCACTTCCTGAGGTGGATGGGTGCTGGGGTCTGGGAGCCCTTGTCTTCTCCTGTACCGAGCCCCCAGATGGGTGCCATCTGGTCCCCGTGCAGAATCCAGATGTGGTATTGGCACCCCCAGCTGTGCTCCAGGCAGTCAGGGGGCTACAGGCCTCAGGGTTGTGGGTCACATGGTTCCTGCGTGGGCAGTTCAGGTCTGCGAGGGTGAGTCCCGGCCCCAGTCTTCAGCCTTCTTTCCCCAGACTCCGGGCCCAGGGTCTAGTCAATGCCGGCTGGAGGTTTTTGCTTGCTCTCCACAGCTTCTGCCCTGGCATGAGCCCCAGATTCATGCTGAGCTCAGCTGTCTGGGGCCCAGACTTCCTGGCAGCTGGTTCCTGTGTGTCTTTGGTCATTGATGGACTTGAAGTAGGGGCCCAGCCTCTGGGGTGGGGACCCTGTGCCTCATGGAGACTATTGCTCTCAGAGCACCAAGGAGGTGGCGGGGACAGCGGGCGCTGGGGTCCTGCTGGTGTACGTGGTCGCCAGGGTAACCAGAGCAGCCTCGTGCCGTGGGCTTGCAGTCTCACCAGAAAAACGAAATATGTCCAAGGAGACCCCAGGGGTCAGGAAGTCCCTGGCTTTTCTCTGTTGACTGTGAGCGACAGGCGGGCTCGGTTAGGCTTGGATGGACTCTACGAAGGTTCTTTACGTGGCCAAAGCGTCGGCCACAAGCATTTCCTTTTTATTAAAAAAAATTACTTCCCAAAGTGGCTGAAATTTTCTGGGAATAATACTTACAAAATGTAATGGAAAAGATAGAAAACTATGAGTAGAAAATAATTAGTTGCAGAAAAAAAGACCCAACAGATTTGTTAAAGAACTAATTTCCAAATGTTAGGTCCAGGTAAGTTTATGTTTTAGTTCTGAGGAAAAACCAACCCCGACTGCAGGTAAGTTGTTCCCTGTGGCAGAGGGAGAGGTCCAGATGACCAATTCTTTTCTAGTAATAATAATAGTTGTATTGTTATGTCATAGTAAATGCCACACACTAAGTTTAGCACTATTATTGGACCAGGCTGGTTTAATTCTCCCAATAACCATGAGATGTATGCAGCCTTATTATCCCTATTTGATAAATTTGATGAATGAGGCTTAGTGATGCTCAGTACTTTGACCAGGGCAGTGCAACCGTGAGTGGAGAACCTAAGGTGTAAAACCAGTTCCAGACACCAGAGACCAAGCTCTCAGCACAGAGCCACACTCTCCCCATCAGAACCAAATTCATCCAACCATCAGAGCCTTCTACCTGATGTTTATTCTACCCAAAAGCCCCTTGAAGACTAGATTCCCAGCCAAGGCTTTGAAGCAGGCAAGACAGAACTCTGGAGAAAGGACCCTAATCCATTTTGCCCAAGCACCTGTTGGTCAGATGACAAAGTCACAATCAGAACATCACAGAAAACACCATCAAGTGCCAACAGGTCGTTAGCTGTAATGGGGGAAGCAGTGTCAACTTCTCTCCATTCTCTGGACACTTCATTTCTTCTCGAAGAGAAAACGTGTAGAGGGCTTGGGCTGCTGCATACACAGTGCTATATATAGAGAGAGAAAGACAGAATCAGGGAAGAGAGAAAATGCATCACAGCTTAATCCAGTAGTAACAACAGTAATAAATATAATAAATACTCATGTAACTTATTAATAAACATTATTAAATGATTACATTTACCATATATATTATGTTACCATCTTGTATTAAAAATATATTACTAACCTATAATACATACATTTTTAATCTTTTCCTTTTTTTAGTCTTTTTAAATTTTTTTTCTATAATATATTAACTGTGGCAGTTTTATTATTTAATAGAATATTATTAACAAGTATATTATTACTGATAACTAAGCACCATTAAAACAACTTTACTAAGTATACAATGACTTACACATTTATTAATTTGTTGATAGTAATTATTTTAATGGCAAATCTTTATGTCCCTGTCATCGTGCTAAACTTGCTGTGTTTTCTCTCTCAGTAAGGAGAGGCCGCGCGTGCGCTCGGAGCCCGGAGGGCGTGCTCCGCGGCAGGAGGCAGCTCAGTCCTGTGGAGACACCTCCCGCCCGGAGAGGGTGCTGTGACTTAACTCGCGGCCCCCTGGGGGGATAGGGACCCCAGCGCTGCGCCCGGGGCCTGCTGGGACTTGTAGTTCGCGGGCTCGCGGCGCGCAGGCGTACTGCCGAGCCCGTCCTGGCGCGCGTCCGGGGGCGGCGGCTGCGGCGTGAGTTAACGGGGGGCGCGGGCGGGCGGAATGGCTAGGGGCCCCCAGCACGCGCGGCACCGAGTGCCTCCGCCGTGGCGGGCCCCAGGGGGACCCGGCGGCACCTGAGCGCTGCGCTGTGCGTCCCCTGCGCTCACACCTGGGGCTGTGACGCCGTGACGCCGACCCAGCCCGGCCCGCGCACCGCGGCTCCCTGGCCCGCCGTGAGGGCGGTTAGGCGGGCGGGGGGCGGGGCGGGGTCCCGGCGGGCGGGGTGACCTGGGGTCTTCCCGTTGGGTTCGCTCCGTCACTCTGCAAGGGAGAGTCAGAGAGGTCGGGCAGCTTGCCGAAGGCCGCCCCGCACCCAGAATGGCAAAGTCTGAGCCCTGCCCTGCGAAAATGCCCCTGGGTGACAGGTCCGTGGGGCAGACTCTGCTGTGAAGTAAATAGAGCTCCCCGAGGCCGAACGTTACAGGGAAACGGAGTGAACCACGCCCAGCTCCCGAGTGTAGACTCACTCGGACGCTTGGGCTGGCCCGTGGAGTCTCATCTGGTGGTTCTGCCCGCCGGGGACGCCGGACGGTGTCTGGGGACGTCTGTGGTTGTGGCGACTGGGGGTGCTCCTGGCTTTGAGTCGGGGCGGGGACGCTGCACCGCACCCCCCAGTACCCAGGACGGCCCAGCCCCAGTCGCCAGTACTGAGGGGGAGGGACCCTGGCTTACACCTTAGCGTTGTGATCCTAGTGGTAAGAGATCAAGGGTCCACTCCAGTTATGGCCACACGCACCTGCTAAGGAGTAAGGAAGCATCTCGCCATTCTGTCAGTGTCCCAACCCCAAGCTCACCGACCTCTCCCCTCCCTGGGATTGATTTCCCTTTTCGCCGCCGGGAAGTCCTCATCAGGCCTTTCTTGGGGAGGAAAGATGAGTTTTAGTGTTTTGATACTGAAAGAGAAGACCCTGAACCAGGTGCCACAGGCCTGGGTGAATGTCTAACGGGATCAGTGACATCAACCACGAGGGAGGGATCCAGTGAGCCACCCAAGGGTGGGAGAGGATTGGTCCGGAAGGGCTAGGAAGGGGCGGGGGGTCCTGGACTCATTGCCGTGAGCTGCAATTTAAAGGCTCAAGAGCAGAGAGACCAAGGTGTCACAGGGTCCCGCTGCCTCTGAAAGGGGAGGGTGCTTCCTGCCTCTTCCAGCCTCTGCTGGTGGCCGTTAGCCCTTGGTGGCCCCTGGCTTGCAGGTGCATCACTGCAGTGTCTGCCTCTGGGTCCCGTGGCCCTCTCCCCGTGTGTCTGTCTGTTTGAAGGACCCCAGTCATAGTGGATGTAGGGCCCGCTCTGCTCTGGTATGACCTCTTCTTAACTAATTACCGCTGCAGACATCATATTTGCAAATCAGGTCACAGTCACAGCTACTGGGGGTCAGGACTTGAACGTTTCTTTTCGGGGACATGATTGAGCCCCCAACAGTCTTATCACCAGCAGATGTTTCCCCAGGGTAAAATTATCGTGTGTCCTAGAGATGTAGCTGATGCAACTGTGAGGCTTGGCCGGGCACAGCGTTGTCACCCACTGCTCGAACCACCCAAGTTGAGTGAGTCAGAGATGCTCTCGGGAAAAGCATTTGCATCACATCTTTTCTGGTCCCTCATCTGGGGAGCTCAGTGGAAGTGGCTGTCATTTTTTTATTTTTATACTTTTGTTCTATTTTATCTTGATTTATGCTGTTTACAAGAGAAGCTGACTGTGCATCACGTCTCCCCTGATACGTCTCATGAGCCCAGGTCCTTTTTGGTGCCTTGACATCTTTGGATGTCTGTCCTTGCTGGCTTTTTGCCATGTACTTACACGTACATGTATCTATGTATCATGTAGATCTGTAGGTAAGTATCATGTTGGTTTCAGGTTTTGTTAGTTTTATTACTTTTTATAACAGGTTTATTGGGCTGTAACTCACATTCCATACAGTTCATTCATTTAAAGTATGAAATTTAATGCTTTGTAGTATTTTCACAGAGTTTTGCAACTATTATGTCTAGCTAACTCTGGAACATTCCATCACCTCAAAGGGAAACCCCACCCCCAATAGCAATCACCCCTCCCCCAGCCCCTGACAGCCAGGAGCCCCCTCCCTGTGTCTGTGGACTGGCCTGTTCTGGACTCCTCACATCCATGGACTCACACACTGTGTGTCCTTCTGTGTCTGCTTCTCTCCCTGAGCACCGTGCTCTCAGGGCCTGTCCACGTGGTGGCGGGTGTCAGGGCTGCTCTCCTGGTCACTGCCGGATAATTTTCCATTGTGTGGATATGCCACGTGGTCTCTATCCATTCCTCACTTGATGGGCATTTGGGTTGTTTCCACCTTTTGGCTGTTGTGGGTTTTACTGCTGTGAACATGGGCATACGGGCTGTGTGTAGATGTGTTTTTTTCAGTTCTTTGGGGGAGAGATGTAGGAGTGGAGTTGGCTCCTGTGAAAACTGTAATAATTTAAGGAACTGCCAGACTTTTTTACTGGTGGCTGCACCGTTTTCCACTACCACACGCTGTGTGTGAGGGTTTCGTTTTCTTCCCATTCTTGGCAACACTCATGATTATCTGTCTTTTTGATTCTAGCCATCCTGGTGGAGGTGAGATGCTGCCTCACTGTGGGTTTGATTTGCATTTCCCTAGTCACTGGTGACATGAGCATCGTTCCATGTGTTTATTTGCCATTTGTGTATCATCTTTGGAGACATGTCTGTTCTTTAAATGAGCTTTTTATTTTGAAATAATTGTACATTTACAGAAGAGTTGCCAGAATGGAATGGAAAGTTGCCATGTACTTTCACACAGCTTCTCCTCAGCCAGTGTTCTCAGTTTTTGTTTTCTTTTTACTATTTTTTTAAAACCTTCAATTTTTTTAAATTGAGGTATAGTCAGTTTACAATGTTGTGTCAGTTTCTGGTGTGTACAGCATGTTTCAGTCATACGTACACATACATGTATTTCTTTTCATTATAGGTGACCACAAGATACTGACTATAGATCCCTGTGCTGTACAGAAGAAACTTGTTGTTTATCTGTTTTATGAATAGTAGTCAGTATCTGCAAACCTCGAACTCCCAATTTATCCCTTCCTACCCGTTTACCCCCTGGTAACCATAAGATTGCTCTGTCTGGGAGTCTGTTTCTGTTTTGTAAATGAGTTCATTTGTGTCCTTTTTTTAGATTACACCTATAAATGATATCATCTGGTATTTTTCTTTCTGTTTCTGGCTTACTTCACTTAGAATGATGATCTCCAGGTCCATTCATGTAAAACTTTACATTTTTAATGAATTATAGACTCAGGAGAAGTTGCAAAGACACGGCAGAGTCCCGCGTGCCCGCCTCCCACCCCCCACGGTGGCAGCTCCTATAACAATGGAAACCGGCGAGGACTCTCCCTGAAGTGACTTAGCAGCGTTTTTCCAAAACACAATGTAAAGACGAACTTGAGAGCCCAAAAGTCAAGGCATATTTGGGATGAGAGCTCAAAGGGGCTTGACTAACGCGTGCTCAAGGACAAAGTCCTGTCACCGTGC
The DNA here is from genome assembly GCF_009834535.1 of Camelus ferus. NCBI lineage: Eukaryota > Metazoa > Chordata > Mammalia > Artiodactyla > Camelidae > Camelus > Camelus ferus. The sequence continues at coordinate 25,539,394 of NC_045717.1, read as the reverse complement.
AGGGTTCCAGAATCGGCACAGCCCAGATCCCCCCGGAACTCTCTCCCTGGAAGGAAGGGGAGCCCCTAGGTATCGGGGGGGCTCAGGTTTCCCCATGGGCCTTCAGGGCCACGTGCTGCTGCTGCTTGTAAGGTGGGAGAGGCCCATCTGGATCCTCCCCACTACAGCACCCAGCAGTTGGGCAGAAGAGTCCAGGGGAGAAGGAGCCGGCCGTGGGGAGAGAGGAAGCTCACTGATGCAGGGGTGGGGGCGCTTCCAGGGATCTGAACCGAGCCTTCCTGGTTGTGGGTCTGGGACGTTGTACTGGGGTTGAATTGTGTCCCCCCCAAAATTCACGTTGCCACCTGGAAACTCTGAATGTGACCCTATTCAGAAAGAGTCTTTGTAGATCTGAGTGGTTAAGATGAGGTCATACTGGAGCCGGGGTCAGGGGGATCCCTAATCCAGTGACTGATGTCCTGATTAGAAGAGGAAAGAGACACACAGAAAAGACGGCCACTTGAAGGGGAAGCAGAGTGATGGGGCCACAAGCTGAGGGTGCCTGGAGCCCCCACAAGCTGGAAGAAGCAGGACTCCAGGGGGACTTGGCCCTGTCACCCCTTGATCTCGGACTTCCAGGCCTCTAGAACTGGGAGAAAATTAATTTCTGTTGTTCTAAGCCCCTAGTATGTGGTCATTTGTTACAGCCGCCCCAGGACGCTGATACAGGGTGCTTCACCGTAGAACTTGTGTGCTTCCAAGACCCTCAGTATCTTCATCTACAAATGGAACCATTAAGACCCCGGCCTCTTCTGGCTTCCGAGGACCATCCTCTGGGCGGGGGAGGTCATGTCAAGTTGGGAGGGGATTCTGGGATTTGGGAACAGGCTGGATCTGGTCCTCACTCTGTCTTTGTGTCCCCACCCCCCCGCAGCCCCGCCTGCCCAGTAGCCTGCTTCGTTCCCAGGAGGAGAGGATGGCTGCAGGGCTCCTGCTTCCCTGGCCCCAGGTGAGTGCGAGCTTCCTCCTCCCCTGGAAGATATCCTTTGGGTCTGGAGGGAGCTCGCCTGCCAGAGCCCGAGCCCCTTTTGCTGTGTGGGAAGGGAGGGAGGAGTCCCCAAGAGTATCTGGGCTCAAGCCCTTGGGCTTTTCCAAAGATGTGCGCAGTATCCCTGCCTGAGGGCTGTGCTTCCTTCTGAGGGCGCTGCCTGAATGCCTCAGAACTTCCCCCATGATGGGGCTGCCCCAAGGCACTGTCCCCTTTAACATATGTGTATATTTAAAATTGTAATGAAATACACATAACATAAAATGCACCATCTTAACCATTTTAAAGTGCACAGCTCAGTAGCATTAAGCACATTCACATTGTTGTGCAACCATCTCCACCATCATCTCCAGAACTTTCTCGTCTTCCCAAACTGAAGCTCTGTCCCCATGAAACCCTCACTCCCCAGCCCCGGCCCCACCGTCTACTCTCTGTCTCTGTGGATGTGACTCCTCCAGGGACCTCCTGTGAGTGGGATCAGACAGTGTGTGTCCTTCTGTGTCGGGTTCTCTCCCTGAGCATTGCGTCCTCTAGGTCCATCCACGTTGCAGTGAGTGTCAGTATCTCCTTCCTTTTGAAGGCTGGGGATACCTGCACTTCAGTTGGGGCAGCAGATCTGTCAGGAGAGGGTGGACAGAGTCCCAGTCCCCTAACTCTCAGCTTGGGGTGGTGACCATGCGCAGTGACTCTCCACATCAGAAAAACAGGGCTGAGCCCCAGCTCAGCGTCAGGTCCCCTTGGAGAACAAGCCCTTTCTTGTGGACATCTGCTTGTCACCCAGATGGCCCAGGCAGCGCCTGTGATAGTCTCACTGGTTTGAGCCCTTGAACAGGCGTCCTGGGTCTGCTCTGTCCCTGAGTCCAAGTCCTGGTCATGGCGCCTGTACCTGGTCTCAGCTCAGCCCGGCTGTGGCTCCGGACATGGGCAGGTTCCAGCTGGGAGCTTCGCGATAAGCAAAGCAGTGGCTTGCCACTAATACTTTTGCCCCCGACTTTCCCCGACTTGAACAACCTCTCTATTATGAAACTAATAATGTATTTATATCGTTTATTATAAATAATAATCATAATTTATTATAATACTGAAATGATGCTATTATAATTATTATATAATTGTACAAATATATTATTTAATAAATATAAACCAATATTTCATGCTCATTTTTTATTATCCATTCTTTGTAATAAAACACCAAGCCATTAACATGTTTTTCCTTCTTATTTCCTTGCAAATTTCCTCAAACCCTTGCAGTGAGTTAGCAACCACAGGGTTAACATTAAAGCTGGGGTCGGGGAGCCAGCTGGAGCCAAGGGGCCAGTGGGGGAGTTTGTAGCAGCTGCAGTGGCGGGGACTAAAGGCTGGGTTTTTCCTGCTCTATTTAAAGTTTTGCGGCAGCCCTGGGTGCTAATTAAACATTTGTCCTCCTGCTTGGAGGGACGGGCAGCGGGGACGTGGAGTATGCTTGGCCCACGTCCCCGCTGCCCCTTGGGGGTGCCTGAGCCCTGCCTCCTCCTGGAGGAGAGAAGAGACCACGTGCGCCACCAGCACGAGCTTTTTATTTTATTATTATTTTCTCAATCCCCTTCATTTCAACCAGAATGACCCAAACCTTCCAGGGGGCCCAGCACCCCGCTTTCCTCAGGTTGGATCTCTTACTGTCAAATTCCACGGGTGAATTTTCCTTCTGGGGACAGCCAGCAGCCCAGCTGGCCAGACACCTTCATACTGCCTTTCCCAAACTCTGCCCTCCGCCATTTCTGGGCTGGGGCGGGGCGGGGGTTGGGGGGCTTCAAATCCCACGGCTTCGTCCTCTGTGCCTTGTCACAATGGAATGCCAATTCAGGGCCCCAGAGAACCGGTCTCCAGGACCTCAGGTTCTGGAGGGCCTCCCTGGTCAGACGTAGAGACGCAGAGCCACAAGTAAGCTGGGGCAGAGTCTCAAGCGGGTGGGTCATTCTCACGGCCCCAGAGGTTAGAATCAGCAGTTCGATAAGAAACAAGGAAGGGGAAAGCATTCCCATCAGACCTGGGCGCTGGTTGTCTCTGCTGCGCCTGCCGCAGCCCCCCGGGTTGGAAGCCACAGAGTGGTACCTACGAGTACCACGAGTAGGATCCGACTTCTCCATCCAAACTTCCTCCTCTGGATGCGGGTTGGAGAGCATCCTTCTTGAGCAGAACTGACATGGTGTTGTAGGAGGTCGTGACCTTTGAGGATGTGGCCGTGTACTTCTCCTGGGAGGAGTGGGAGCTGCTAGACCCGGCTCAGAGGAGGCTCTACAGAGACGTGATGCAGGAGACCTGCAGGAACCTGGCCTCCGTGGGTGAGACCCGCCCGTTCCTTCGCGCGCCCATCAGGTCACGTGTACTTAGCATCTGCTCCGTGTCCAGGTCTCTGCTGGGGAGTGGGGCTTTACTGCTGGGTAAGGGGGCCATGGTTGCTGCTCCGGTGGGGCCCACGGTCTGTTGGTTTCTCTGGCACGGTGAATGGCCTGATTGCTTCAGGCTGTGGAAGCCGGAGCCACCGTGGACATGCATCTTAGCGCAGGCGGAGGTAACGCCCTGAGTCCTCCTGGCTACAGACTCAGGGCATTTGTACTCTCTCCGCCAAATTGAAGAGCCATGATTTAAAAAAAATTTTTTAACTGTGGTAAATATATATAACATAAAATTTGCCTTTTTAATAATTTTTGAGCATTCAATTCAGTGGTATTAATTACACTCACAGTGTTGTGCAGCTATCACCAATGCTTCCAAAACTGTTTGATCACCCTAAACTGAGACCGTGTATTAAACACTGACACCCTCCCCCCCTCCCCCACTCCCAGCCCTGGACCCACCGTCTACTTCCTGTCTCTATAGATGTGACTCTTCTGGGTCCTCCTGTGAGTGGGATCAGACAGTGTTTGTTCTTCTGTGTCTGGCTTGTTTCACTGAGCATCATGTCCCCAAGGTCCATCCATGTTGTAGCAGGTGTCAGAATCTCCTTCCCTTCTAAGGCTGAATTACACTCCAGTGTGGATGGACCACATTGTGTTTATCCATCACCCACCAGTGGGCACTTGGGTTGTTTCCACCTTTTAGCTGTTGTAAATTGTGCTGCTGTGAACACTGATGTACAAGGATTTCTTCCAGTCTGTGATTTCACCTCTTTTGTGTCTGTTCCCAGAAGTGGGATTGCTAGATCTTACAGTGATTCTATGCTGAACTTTTTTTTTTTTGTAACTTTATTATTTTTTTCTTTCAATTGGAGCTAGTGGGAATTGAACCTGGGACCCTGTGTTTACGAAGCATGTGCTCTACCGCTGAGCGACACCCCTCCTCCCTTACGTTGAGCTTTTTGAGGATCCATCAAACTGGTTTCCATGGCATCTGCCACATTTTACATTCCCACCAGCTGGGCATGAGAGTTCCCATTTCTCCACATCCTTGCCAATACTTATTTTGTTTCTTCCTTTTTGAAAAACAATCACAGCCATTTTAATAGGTGGTGAAGTGTCACCTCACTGCCATCTTGATTTGCATTTCCCCGATGACTGATGAGGTCGACTGTCTCTTTATGTGCTGGTTCAACATTTGTCTCCCTTTGGGGAAATGTCAGATCCACATTTTTTAAGTTAGGAGAATAAAATCTTCGGCGTGGTCTGCGGGCAGCCCCTCCCAGGCACCCTTGTCTCCCCCAGAGCCCTCTAGGACACGCGGCCCTGGCGCGGGCGCAGCGGGCAGTGCGGGGCCCCTGGCACGCGCCCCTCCGGTCAGCAGTCCCTGTCCGCCGACGGCGTGCTCCCACGTTCCGCCGGTGCTGCCTTTTCCCCGGGCTCGAGGAGAAGCCATGTGCATGGCGGGGAAAGGAGCTCCCCAGGCTTCTTGTTCGGGTAAGAACCGGGCAGATCTGAGCCACTGGGGCGGGGGCAGCTGCCCGGGGACTGTTGGCCAGAGACCCCCCACAGAGGCCCTCGTTGTCTACGGAGAAGGCTGAGCTCCTTGGCTGTACTTGTCCCCTGTACCTTCAGCTCATCCTCCAGCCCCCTTCTCCTTCCATAAACCAGCGTCTACTACCCCACTTCAGGTACAGAAAAAAATAACATCCCATGTCCTTCTGGAAGCCATTCTGCCTGTGTTTCTGTTACATCTCTCCACTCTCTGCTTCCCTGATAATTCTTCTTCTCTCCCATTTTTATTCCCCCTTCTTTCTAGAGAAGTTCCTTCTACGTCTCCACCCCCTACCCAGCAGACTGACCCATCTTCCCTTCGCCTAGCCTTCCCCCGTGTTCAAAGCTGACGTTTGCACATAAATCCACATGTGCCTTGTACATCTTAGAAATCCTTTCGTGCCACCGTTCTTAAGTTAGAAGTTTCTTTCTTCCCCCGCCCTTCAATTTATTTCAGGTTGGGAGACTAAACTGAAAAGCCAACAGTCAGTTTATAAGAAGCTGGTTTTGGCAGAAGAACCACCTGGTGATATGAATATTATAAAGCTCCCCAGAGAAGACCAGGGATGTGGTCAACTTGAAGAGATACATGAAGACCCCCAGAGGCTTTTGAGGCAAATGGGGTACATCCACGTAGAGGCATTTGCTCAAGAGAAGGCTACTGCCTGGTATGAATTTGGGGAACACTGCAATCCGAGCTCAGACCTTGTTATATCACAGGGAGTTTCTATAGAAAGACATTTCCACGATGGTGACTTAGCTATTGAGAGTTTGGTGTCTGATCCATTGTTAAACCATCATCAGGTGGGATACACAGACCAGAGACCTGATGAAAGTGTGAATGCGTTTGGAAAAGGTCTCAGGCAAAACAGTCACCTTATTCCACATGGAAGAACTCAAACAGAGGGGAAAGCTTCTGCACGTGCAGACAGTGGGAAATCACTTCTCCATGGTGTGGCCCTTACCACACACAGCAACAGTAACACAGCCGAGAAGCCCTACGAGTGTCGGCAGTGTGGGAAGCTGTTTAACCGGAGACATTCCCTGAGTGAACATCAGAGGATTCACACAGGAGAGAGACCATACGCGTGTCAGGAATGCGGGAGAGCCTTTACGCACAGCTCGACCCTCACTCGCCACCTGAGAACTCACACTGGAGAGAAGCCCTACGCCTGCAGGGAGTGTGGGAGAGCCTTCAACAGAATTTCGTCCCTCACCCAGCATCAGCGGATTCACACGGGGGAAAAGCCCTATGGATGCAAAGACTGTGGGAAGTCCTTCTGCCAGAGCTCTTACCTGATCCTACACAAGAGAACGCACACAGGCGAGAAGCCCTATGAGTGTAATGGATGTGGGAAGGCCTTCAGCGACCGTTCATCTCTTAACCAACATGAGAGGACGCACACGGGCGAAAACCCCTATGAGTGCGACCGGTGTGGCAGGGCCTTCAGCCAGAGGTCTTCCCTGGTTCGGCATGAGAGAACCCACACTGGAGAGAAGCCGTATCGCTGTTGTGAATGTGGGAGAGCCTTCAGCCAGAGGTCTTCCCTTCTCACACACCAGAAAGCTCACACCAGCCAGAAAACCTATAAGATAATTGATTGCAGGGAAGCTTTCTCCCAGAGCAGCCACCTCGTTGGGTTTTAGAGCTTGCCTGCTGCCTTGTGAAGTACTTAGCGCTCTCCCACGTAAGTATGTTCAGACTTTCCCCAGTGACGTACTGCTTGAGAAGAAGCAGGCTTATGCCACACTCTTGAAGGAAAGCCCTGAGGTCCGGAGCTATAAAGGGACCTTTTAATGGGGAGAAATTGCCATTGAGCTAAACCCAATGAGCTCAGCCCTCTTGGAAGAGATTGGTAAATGGGTAAACGCTAACAAGGATTGAGATTTTGCTGAGATTTTCTACATTAATTTAGTGATTCAGACAAAGGTATTCTGTTTCAACTTTTTGTTTCAAGAATCTGTTGAATATCTGTTCAGTATGTTCAATAATATTTTGCTCAGTCATTCTGCCCCTGTTGGTCACTTGGCTAAGTCCTGACTTGTCTCACGCACCACCATGGCAATGCAGAGCATGTGCTGAGATAAAAATTGCTTTGGCTGCAAAGAGAAAAGTAGAGAGTGCAAAATATATGTAATTGTATCCAGTGAAGTCAAAATACATACATACATACATGGGAAGAAGCTGGATGGGGATATGAGAAATGACCGTGTTTACCTTGTCAGGGTCTTCTGGTGATGTGTGATTTTTTTCTGCCTTTTGTCATTTTGTTTGGTATTGCATTTCGACCACAAGTAAAAAACAAATGACCCCCAAGGGCTATCGAGTGTCATTGATCAGTTGGGGAGAATTGTGGATACCAGGGTGTGGCAAGGAGACAGCACAGTAGGTCTCAGCATGTGGAGAGGTGAAGTGACCTTCGGCGGCCTGGGGAGAGTCCCAATGCTGAGGGTACTTGCCAGAGTAGAGACCCAAGTGTGGATGTACATCGTACTCATTAACGTGTATTGGGTGTTGACTGTGTTCCCGGCACCACTCTAGCACCTGTGTGTGTTTCCTCATTTCACCTTCTCAGCAGCCCTGTGAAATAGCAGCCACTCAGGTCCCCACATTGCAGAAGTGGAAAGAGAAGTAAGGTATCTTGCCCGAAGTCACCCAACTAGAAAGTCGTGGGATCTTGATTGGAACTTGAGCAACCCATGCCAGGCCAAGGCCGTGTTTGCAAGGAGGGATACAAGGGAGCTGGGTTTTCCAGATCACCCCTTAAAAGTCACCAAACTCTCGTGGGAGCCTTCCCCCTTTCCTGGAGCTAGTGAGAGAGGTTGCCTGTCAGAGCTCATCTCACCCGAGTCGGACCTGATGATGTGAATACCTTTGCCTTTCTGTAGAGGTCCCCCAGCTGGGGTCTGTGTGGACTGACTCGGTTGATGGGTACGTTTAAGGGCTGTGTGAACAACCATGAGCTGGATGCAAAATGTGTTTGGGGGCATACATGTATTTTCTGGGGAAGCATCTCTAGGCTTCATCATATTCTTAGGAACCCCTGGATTAGAGATGTCTTAAGTGCACTACTTTCCAGTTTTCAGTCTTAATCACCTCCTCCCTCCCTCCAACAATTATTTATAGAAACCCTGAATTCTTTGTTTTGCCAGGTGGCTGTGGATAAGACAGAGAAGGTGTCTGCCTTCGCTAAAGATAATTTCCCGTGGTCAGGAAATAGGATAGCTTCATGAAGGGCATTGGATTTGTGTAGACACCCAAGGCTCCAGCCTCGGAAATGTCCTGTGATTGGTTTAATACTCTGCAGTACCTGTCTTCACATTCTCAATCACTTTGAACAACACCCCCCCCCCCATTTTAATTTTGCAGTGAGCCCTGCATGTTACGTAGCCAGTCCTGTGAGGGCTTGAGGGCCAGGGACAGATGTTACTCAGGTAGGGCCTTTCTGAGGACCTGATATTTCATTTGAGAGGTGAGTCATTGGAGGATCCAAGGTGAGGAATTTAGCCAGAGGACAGCCTCTGCTAGCTTTGTGTTCACATTTGGTTTTATGATCATTTAAAAAAATGTTTACAATTTGTGTTTTGATTTCTCTGACTCAAAAGTATTCTTTACACTTCTGGGGGTTTAAATGTCCTTTCCTCACTCTTTAAAAACAAATTCTTTTTCTTGTCTTATTGCACTGGCTCTGTCCCGCAGCAGTGTTGAGTAGGAATGCTGAGAGTGGACCTCCTTACTCTGACCCGGACCTTAAGGTTAAAGCATTCAGTCTCACACCATGGAGTACGATGTTCACTGCAGGGTTTCATAGATGCCTTTCATCAGGGTTCATTTATGAAGCTTCTGCTTTTATTATGCTGTGCTCTGAGAACTGAGTCTCTGAAATTTATTGAGACTTGCTGTGTGGTTTACTGCGTGGTTGAGTTTTATAAGTATTTCGCAGATCTTAAGAAGAAGCTGAATTCTCTGCTTTTATGATTTGGAACCTGACCTGTCTATTCCATCAACCTTATTAACCAGTGGTTCTCAAATTTCTTGTCCGGGGGTTCAGACTTAGTAAGTGGGAGCTGGAGCCCATTAATACGCATTTTTAAGTAACTCACCAGGTGGCTGCACTGATGCCCCATCTCTTTCAGTCCCACTTTGAGAAACTGCCGACCCTTTACTGTCCTCAGTTTGTTGACTAAGACAATGGGCTCAAGAGAACTGTTACCATTTCCTGTTGTGCTTAATCTCCCTCAGGGCTTACTGTCCACTGTTTCTGCTTCACCTTTTTTGTTGTTTCTGTTTTGTTGTGTTTTCTTTTATTTGGGGTAAATAATTCATGGCAGGTCTTCATTGTGAATTATACCCTTTGTCATTTTGAAGTGATCTCTTTGTCTGCTTTAATTAATAGCACAGACCGCTCTCTCTGACTCTGACCCTCCCGCCTCCCTCTGATAAGGACCCTCTGATGACACTTCCATCCCTTAACTTCACCCTACCTGCAAAGTCCCTCTGCCTGCAGGGCCTGGTGATTAGGATGTGGATATCTTTGGGGGCCTTTATTCTGCTGATCACAGCTACCTTTTGATATTTGCTTTGTGATGTGGGTCGAAATGCTGCAAACCGCTTTTCTACTTTGCCAGCAGCTTCGGCTAGTGGGAGAGAGGATGGAAGGCGGGAAGAGGGAGAAGAATTTGCTCCTCACTGTCCCTCTCAGGCCTTGTGGATTTGAGAACGTCTTTGTTACCTCTATGCGGGAATAACCTCCCAGCATGGTTTAAATATCTCGAATCACACCTCCTTTCCCTCGGATCGCCGTACTTGTTACTCTTCTCTCCTGTGGCTGTGGATGTTTGGGGAAGAATTCAGAAACCAGCCTCATTTTTCACCTTAATAAATGAAATGGCACATCCTTTGTGTGTGATGCTCAGAGAGTATATCTCTGAACACATTATGGCAAACAGACAGGAGTGCTCCAGGTCTAGGCCAGGACCCAGTCTTAGGGCAGGCTTCTAAACTCCATGCTGATTTATTATTAATCCATATTTTAAAAGCATATATTTTTATTTTTAATAGGTTATAAATCCAAAGAGTCATTTATTTTTGCCTTGAACTTTTTAATATATTATATTTCTAAACACTGTTTATGAAAACATCTAAAATCTTTCTGGAAACCACAAAAAAGGAATTTTTAAAATAAAATGAAATGTGATAGAATTTGGGCATCCACTCAGTGTCAAATGAGAGCATGCTTTCTAAAAGAAGCAGGCATATTAAATGCATTAGGGGCTTAGCCCCCTTCCATTAAGTGTATTCAGAGTCTTCAGGTCCATCCCAAATTTATATAAGCTTTTGTCGTCGTTTTTTATCAGCTAACGTGGGAATTCAATTGCCTCAGGGATATCATAGCCTTTGAAAAAATAAAACCTTTAAAAAAATACTGTGCAGGCCCCATGTGCTCAGTATTTCTTGATTGAGTGAAAAAAAATATTGTGACAGAATATACATAACACGAATTTTACCTTCTTAACCATTTAAAAACGTACAGTTCCGTGATATTAAGTACATTCACACTGTTCCGCAGTATGAAAACCTTTTCATTTTCATAATTCTCTGGGGATAGACTAAAAACCTAATCAGACATGAATTTCCCCGCTTGTAAAATGCACACCTGGGAACTGTGGCATCGCACCCCTGTAGCTGTGCTGAGACCAGTCCTGCACGGAGGCTGGGGCCTCGGGGTCCGACTTCCCACGGGGTCAAAGGTCCCGGGGCTCGCTGGCCTCAAACCCCAGAGGCAGGGGCGGGGCCTCCCGGTGTCAAAGGTCACACGTCAAACTCGAGCCAGACCCTGACTTGAAGAGTGTGACGTCACTGTGCGTCTTTGTTGTTAAACAAAGGGCACGTTTTCTCGGTGACCTCGCCCCCGGGCAGACCCCTGACCCCGGAAGTCGCTAGACACCCCTACCCCCGTCCCGTTGCTTCCAGTCCCGGCACCGGACAGGGGATGCTCCTCCGGGAAACTGAGTCAGGTCCACGAGGAGGACGAGGGAGGGCCGCCGAGCTGAGGGCGGGCGCCGGGTCATTCCCTCCGGGTGCGGGTTCTGCTCGGAGCCCACGTCTGGGGCGGGCGGGTCAGCTACGTGAGTCCCAGAGGCCTGTCACTCAATAATAGGGGCGAACATGTGAGGACTGTCCAATCAGAAGACAGGGGCGGGGTCCGGGGAACAATCAGGCACGCAGGGGCGGGGTCCGGAGAACTGTCCAATCAGGGGCGCCAGGGTCGGGTCTCTGGAAACCGCCCATTCAGGGGCTCGTGCAGTAGGAATGCCTTCAGCGCTGTCAAGTCAGGGCGGCGGGGCGCGGAGCATCCTCCAATCAGGATCTCGTTGGAAGGGAGTGCCAGGAGCACGTCCAATCAGGGCCGGGGGTTGACGCTCTCCAGCCCCAGTGCGCGTCGTTCCCCGCAGGCCGTGGCGCTCGTGCGCACCTGCCCCGCGGGGCCCTGGGTGTCTGGTCTCTGTCGCTCTCAGCTGCCTGGGCCACGGGTAGGACGGTGCGAGAGCCTGGAGCGGCGCGGAGATGGTGAGTGCGCGGGGCCGGGGCCTGAGACCGAGAGGGGCTGGCTGGAACCGGCCGGAACCGGCTGAAAGCGGTCGCGGGGTGGGGTCCCGGCTTGTGGGTCCGGCGTCTCAGGACTGCCTGCGTGACCCAGGTGGGCACAGCTGCCCTCCGCCGGGGGGGCCGGGGATATTAGTCCCTGGTCGGCTCCTCCTGGCGGCAGCCTGGGGGAGGGGGGCCCCGGAGACCTGCTTAGGGGCCCTGTGCTGGGAGGGGCTCCCGGTAGGGCCTCTGTCCTTTGTGACCCCAACCCCAGTTCTCATCCCCTGGAGGACTCTCGTCAGCTGACCGACTCCGGTATTGAAGGGAAAAGACAGAAATGATTCCTGTCCCCTGAGTTCTCCCGGAGAAGGGGGAAAAACTAACCCAAAGGTCAAGGAAAGGCCACCCATGAGGTGGGGGCAGTACCCAAGGTCCCCCAAGAAGAATGCATCGGCAACACAGCGGGGACACAGCCGGCGTCCTTTGTTCTGGGAGCCCTTCAGTGAGCAGTGGCGGTGGGCGCCCCGCGTGGCAGCGTGGCTGCTCTTGGCCCTTGAGTCCTCTGTGCCTGTTCCGATTCAGCCCTGCCCCTCCCTGGGCTTGTCGCCTTGGAAAGATGTATTCAGTTACTGGAACCTCAGATTTTCAGCAATTGTAAAATACATTTAATTAATACAGCAGGAAGCATAAAATAAAATATTTTCAAAGGGGTGAATTTCAGGAAGAAATAAAAGAAAAAAAGAAAATGTCTTACATCCCATTTGTTAAACATTCTTTTTCATCTCCAGTTTGTAGTAAGTATCTCAGGTCTGTTCTTTAGAGTGGTAACAAGTGGAATTCCAGGGCTTAGCCTCCCAAGTCCTCCTGAGGAAAAGAATGTCCGGGAAGCAGAAGACACCCCCCCTTCCTGTGCGGCTGCGGAGAAGCGAATACCCATAGCACAGTGGTGAAATTGGCGCATTTTAAAGATCCCCCCAAATACCAGTTATTTAACTTGTGACAACAATAATGCTGTTGTTTCTTACGGTCGACAAGGCACTTTGTTTAAATCTGCAATAAGTTGATTACTGCCCATGGATGAGGTGGGAATGCAAGCTGCTTCCTCAGATACCAGTTTGTTCTGTGCCCTGTATTGAAGCCTCTGTCGTTTCTGCCGGGCTTGGAGTGGCTGCCCTGTCCTGAATCGGGTCTCCCCGTGGACACAGGCCTGTGTCGGGCTCCGTGCCTTTCCAGACCCAGCTGTCCCTGCTCTGCCAAGCCCGTCGTGTTGGGAGTGCTACTGCTTTAAAGTCCTTGCTCCCGCCTGGCTCTTCAGAATATTTTGGCTGTTTTTGGACATTTGTTCTTATTAGGTTTGCAAAGTATTTTACAAAGACTCGAGGCCTGTCTTGGGAGGGTGGGGAATTGATGTCTTGGTAACACTGAGTTATTTTAAAGAATATGTGCCATCTTTTCATTTATTTCATTTTGCTTTGTTATTATCCTGAATGTTTAAAAAATTTTCTAGTAGGTTCTTTGTATAGCCTTAATTAAACCAATTTTTGTAAGAGTTAAATTAGGTTTTTACCATGGTATCTGTTATCTTTTTAAAGTGAACTTTCTTTTTTTTTTAAAACATTTTGATAGTTTTTTTTTGGCGGGGGGGGTAATTAGGTTTATTTATTTATTAATTTTAATGGGGGTACCGGGGATTGAACCTAGGACCTTGTGCATGCTAGGCACGTACTCTACCACTGAGCTATACCCTCCCCACCTAAAGTGAACTTTCCAACTTTCTAACTGCTGCCATTGATTAGAAAGATAATGGCATTTATTTTATTTACTTATTTTTTTATTGAAGTACAGTCAGTTGACAATGTTGTGTCAGTTTCTGGTGTACAGCGTAATGTTTCAGTCATACATGTACATATGTATATTCTTTTTCAGATTGTTTTTCATTATAGGTTACTGCAGGATGTTGAATGTACTTCCGTGTGCCATATGGTAGAAACTTGTTGTTTATCTATTTTATATATACTAGTTAGTATTTGCAAGTCTGGAAATCCCAGTTTATGCCTTCCCACCCCCTTTCACCCCTGGTAACCATAAGTTTGTTTTCTATGTCTTGAGTCTGTTTCTGTTTTGTAAATGAGTTCATTTGTGTCTCTCTCTTTTTTTTTTTTTTAGATTCCACGTATTAGTGATATCATATATTTGTCTTTCTCTGTCTGACTTACTTCACTTAGTGTGATAATCTCTAGGTCTGTCCATGTTGCTGCAAATGGCATTATTTATTCTTTTTTATGGCTGAGTAGTATTCCATGGTATATATATCACATTTTCTTTATCCAGTCATCTGTCGATGGACATTTAGGTTGTTTCCATGTCTTGGCTGTTGTAAATAGTGCTGTTGTGACATTTATTTTTATATTGAGTTTTTAGTCTGAGATCTTGTTCAAAATCTTACTCTGTGATTATCTTTCTGTTCTGTTGGTGTTCTCTATGTACAGTCGTTCAAGTTAGGTATTAGCACAAGTGTTTTTTTTCCTAGTATAATGTTGCCTAAGAGTGAGGTCAACAGGCGTACTTCACTTCTGCCTAATTGTCTTGGAGAAAACAGAACTTCATACCGTTTATATGTTCTTTGTTCTTTTTTGAACATGATCTTATTGACTTTCCTTCATCGGGTCACGCACATTACCATCTACCACTGGGGAGTGGTAAGCGTGTTTGTGAATGATCGTTGAGTATTACAAAATGGTTTCCGGCAGCCCTTAAGGTGACTGCAGGTAGATCACGTGAATTGATTTTAGAATTTTCTGTTGCGTAAGATAACGTCAGTGCAGGAATGTGCACGAGACGTATGTACTGTTGACAGAAATACTTAAAAAAGTCCTCTGTGAGTTGAAACTCAGCCCTAAATGTGGAACAGGCTTTCCCGCCAGACTTGAAGTGCACGCCAGTGACCGGCCCCGCCCCCCTCTGCACCTGTGACCGACGCGCTGCGTTACGTGAAGCTGTGCATAGTTATGTGTAATCATGCATGTGTGTATTTTTACGTATCAGTTTGTAGCCTTATCTCGAATGGTTATTTTACTTTTTTTCTCCTCTGCAGCCGCTGCTTCACATATACGTGTATCGATGTCAGTGTCTACATGCACACACGCACGGGAGGGTCTCTCCTTCCCTCTCCTTCCCTCTCTCTCTGTGTCTCTCTCCTCTCTGTGTGTGTATATCTCCCTCCACACCCCCTTGCTCTGCCACATTTTCCTCAAGTACTTATATTTGATTTGCTTATTTACTGATTATTTTCCTCCAAAAGAATTTAAGAGTCACATTGTTCAGAATTTTGGCTTTTTTTTTTTTAGTTCTGTAGCCCTGGTGCCCTCATGTCCTAGGACCTCTGTAACTATAACCTGAATACACTTTACTGAATGACAAAGCCAGACGTAAGGTCTTCAAACAAAGCAGTCTTGCATGAGAGCTAGGGCTTTACCAGGAGAAGGAGTGGAAATGTGAGGGCGCAGCAGGGTGTTTCTGTGGACTGCTCGCCACGCGCCCAGCACACGTCTGGCTCTTGTCCACATCCCACTGGGAAGTGACAGTCCCGATGGTGGAGCAGCTGTAAGGGGTGCCTGAGAGAAGGGCCAGGTTCCCAGTTGAGCAGTATTACTAATTCACTGTTCTGAGTTTCCTCTGCCGGGAGCTAGTGTTAATGATGTCTGCTTTATGGAGTTAGAATGTATGGGCTAGTGTGTAGAAGGCTCTGTGTATGTCTTTCTCGGGTAGTGGGTGCTTGAATCCCATTAACCATCAAGGTCTTAGAAAGCCTTCAAGTTCTGTATTCTCTGCACGTGGCGTCCCCCCATATGCTGTCTTACCTGGCCTCAGGAGGCAGCTCCCGCACGGCCCAGCCTGGCCAGTGGGTTGAAGCTGGCCTGAAGTTTCTTCCTGGGATATGACAATGACCTGGTGGGATGCCCACCGAGCAGGACAACCCCAGAGGGCACACGGGGTCCCCTGGAAGGGCAGAGCCACTGGTCGGCAGGGCAGCTCGGGCAGGACTGCCCCGGATGGGCAGCCTTCCCAGGACCCTGGGGCGCAGACCGAATCAGCCAGGCTGGCTTCATTTCTGTTACCCAGGACACGTGTCCACACCTGTCAGTGGTGTGGACATCCTTGGAGGCTGTCTGCGAGGAAAGAACAGCTCTGCGGTTCATCCATGGCCTGATCCCCAGTGGTCCCCTTGCAGACCTGGCCCTTCCTCCATGGTGATTGTGATGACCTGGCGGGTGGGCAGCCTCTGAGGTTTTCCTGGTCAGGGCCGCAAGGAGCAGTGCTCCAGATGGGCAGTGTCTCCCGAGGCAGGTCCTGTCCCTGGTGGGGGCGGGTGCTGTCGGGTCTGAGCTTGCAGCCACGTCCAGGGGACTGGGACCTGTGAATAGGGTCCCACACCGCGCAGCCCGGGCCCTGCGGGCTGGACGGCTATGCTCCCAGCGCAGGGAGCCTGGAGGCTCCCTAAGCCCTTCCTTTCTGGTGCGTCTGCCGCAGAGCCCACTGACCCCTGCCAGGCGGGCCGCGCCCCCAGGGCAGTGGCAGTGGGTTTTCATAAGAGCTCTTTAGCAAAGTGCAGCTGCCACCTGAATTCCGTAAGTGTGTCTCTCCTCAGAGATCACCTGTTTTTTCATTTTCTTTCTTTTTTTTTGAACCTCCAATAGGTAAAAGTCATAGTTTAAAAAAAATCATGTATGGAGACTCCAGCCTGTGTCTAGCGCTGCGTTTCAATCCCAGCCGGGGCGCCAGCTGCAGACAGCTGGGACGTAGGGCTCGCTTTGCCTCTGCGCAGGCTGGGGCACCTCTCCGGCATTTATAACATTGTGTTTGTGTCCGTTTTCATCATACAAGCGGGTGCGGTAGCCACACACACAAAACCATTTTAAGTGAAAAAAGCCAGCAAGCAAACAAAAAACCAAGCCCTTCTTTTCTCCTGGAATCAGACCCTGTGTGGGTTTCCAAGGGCTGCTGTAAATTACCACCGTGAGGGAGGCCTCGAAGTGCGTCCTGTCACCATCCTGGAGGCTGGACATGTGAAACCAAGGAGTTGGTGGGATGCGGCGCCCTCGGCACCCTCCGGGGCTCTAGGCTCGTTTCCTGTCTCTTACCGCCTCTGGAGGCCCCAGCGAGCCTGACAGACGTCCGTCTGTACGTTGCCACCTTCCTGTGTCTCTGCCGTCACGGCATTTCCCTCTTCTTTTAAGAACACTAGCCACTGGATGAGGGCCCACCCTGATGACCTCGTCTTAACTTGGTTATTTCTGCAAAGATCCTATTTCTAAATAAGCTCACATTTACAGGTGCCGGGGTTAGGCATTCAGCATGTTTCTGGGGAGAGGGGACAGTTCAGCCCATAACAGTCCCCACGTAGTAACAGGGATGGCGTGACCGCTGCCCAGGAAGGTCCTGGCTGGCACGTGCGGTGGGCCCAGCAGCCCAGCAGCCGGGGGCAGGGGGAGAGGAAGGCCAGGGTGTCCCCTGCCCCTTCCCTTCGGTTTGTCCTACTTTTTGCTTCAGCTCCAGGATCCGATGTAACTTTTTTTTCTCCCAATGCAGTTCCATCTTGTCATGCGATTTCTTGCCCATTTGGGGAAGCTGGGGGCCGTTCTCCTGCTCTAGAGGGGAGAGCAAAATGCAGACACCAGTGTCACCAGTGCTGGGCTTTGACTCCCATCTCACGTGGCCGGCGTGGCTAGCAGTGGCGGGTGCGCCATGAGCCAGCCCTCCCGGAGTGGGGCTCTGCCTTCCTCTCCATCAGCTTTCCCAGCTACCGGCAGCTCGGGGACCCCAGCGCCACCTGAGCAGCACAGCTGCCTTCACCCTCCCACTTTGACACAGGGCTTTTGCCATATTTTAGTAAGTCAGGGTTGTTCTAGCAAATCCCACTCCTCATGTGTTGGGTGTCCCTGAGACCCCCCCAGGCCTGCTAGTAGGACTCACGTGACTCAGCCTATAGTTGTCCTCACACCTGACTGGTCACAGCGAAAGGACACACAGCAAAGCCAGCTAGGGGAAGGACACAGGAGAGCGCCAGTGGTAACCAGGTGCCCGCTTCTAAGAGTCTTTTCCCAGTGGGGTCGCACAGGCCGCCCCGAGGTCCGCAGCAGTGAGCTGTGATTGTGTGAAACGCCGCCCACCGGGGAGGCTCACCGGCGACTCGGTGCCCGGATGTTTACTTTTTGACAGCTGGTCACATGCACGTCCTCTGCCTGCCAGGTACCCGAAGCCCAGACTCCCAGCACAAAAGCAGGTGTTCAGCGTTAACCCTGTTGTCTGCACAATCAGTTTAGAGACAGTGAGTCATCATTAGGGTGGTGTGGAACCTTCCAAATTCAGGTTCCTCGACCCCAGGCAAAGCCAACCTCGCCAGCAGTCATTGCTAAGAATAAAATTAACGCTTACAGTGTTAGCTCCTTTCCTGCACCCGCGGTCGGGGAACTTTGTTAGAGGAGACTACAGATAACTGCTCAGAGCAGCTCAGCCTGACTCGGGGAGCTGCCAGCAGAGGTGTTCCTGGCGGGCTCCTGCTCTGTTGAATGGGTACCATGTTCTGGCCTCAGTTGCATGAGGGTGTTTCCTTTCCCGTGCTCATGCCTGTGTGTCGTGGATGGACGGCTTAAGGGAGGCGTGCAGCTCGCTGGCCCCTGTGCCTAGGGCCGGGCCTGACGTGCTCACGCGCCCGCGGGGAGGGGCTTGGGCGCGGGAGAGTGGGGACTGCCGCTGCCTCGGTGCTCTGGGTGTGTCACTGGCTCTGGGAATTTGAGGCGACGGAGTGTTCCCTTTGCAGGAAGTGCTAAATTCTTTTATGTATGTTAGAAGCAAGGATAAATTCACTGTCAGGTTTTTTTTTTTTTTTTCAAAATTTTAAATTAAAAAAAATGTTTTGGCAGGGGAGATAGGTTTATTTAATTTGTTAATGGAGGTGCTGGGGATTGAACCCAGGACCTGGTACATGCTAGGCATGTGCTCTGCCACTGAGCTACACCCTCCCCCCATCAGATGTTTTTGATGTTAAAGTCCTTTGTAAAATAACAGTAACAATAATAATAATACCACTTTTATTCTCAAAAATGTCCTGGCTTGAACCATATGACACGGTCACCCTAGCTCTGACTTGATAATGTGATTATTCCTTCCCCCCAAATTGTTCAGATTAATATATTCTAAAAGACAAATGGATTTATTCAGATACCGGGGAAAAAATAAAGTCCTTTGCAGAGTAGGACTCTTATCCCCGAGGCCAGCGGGAGTAGTCTCATGGCTGCGGTAGAAGGGCTGTTCTGGCAGCAGGTGGCACGTGTGTGAACTCAGGGCTGGTGGCAGTAGCACTGGACTCAGGAGGGTGGGGAACTTATGGAGGTCCAAGTCCTCGTGTCCTTTTCCTCTTTCCTGAGCTCTCACTTCTTAATAGAGTCCCATCTTCATGAAAATCTGTGGAGAAAAAAGAGTAGAAAGTGAGCTGGTGGTAACTATTATACAAAAAAGTTAAAATTCATCCTTCTAAAGAAACCTTTTTGCTCTGCTGGTGGGACTGTCCTTGTAGCCTGGGGATCTTTAAGACAACGTGGCTTGCTGGCCCTTGCAGCACCCTGGGTCCCCCAGGCCCATTGGCCTCTTGTGTTTGGTGAGGAGGGTAGAAAGACAAGTTCCCAGTCTTCCAGTGTGTTTTTACTCCTTAGAGCCTCATCCAGGTTGACCTTGGGCTTCATGTGCCTGTGGACAGTGTGCCAGAGGAAGGAGCTGAGGTCGCTTGTGTCATGAGGGCTGATGGGTCTTAAAATGCAAATCCTGTTTCATCTGTATAGCTTCTTCCTTTCCCCAGCGTGGTCTGAACGCTTTGGTGAGAGAAGAGTGAGACTTAGTGGTCATGGTGACAGTGCTGAGCCGAGCTCAGTGTGTTAGTGCTGTTACACCTGTGAGGACATGTGGACACAGTAAGAGGTGTGATGACCGGGTCACAGAGTGGATGTCGGGTGACCACAGAATCTTGTTTGAACTTCCTGTGACTGAAGTCCAGAAGTCCCACGCTGTGCGTCTCACCTGTGCTCCTGCACCTGTACTGGATGTTTCAGGACTCGGTGGTCTTTGAGGATGTGGCCGTGGACTTCACTGTGGAGGAGTGGGCTCTGCTGGATTCTGCTCAGAAGGAGCTGTACAGAGATGTGATGCTGGAAAACTTCAGAAACCTGGCCTCAGTGGGTAAGAATGATGTCGTTACTTCACTGAGTCACTTAGAGACGAGCATTTCTGGCACATCACTTGTTCCAGGACTGGGAACGTGGAAAGGGAAGACGTTAACTGGTAAGACGGACACGGTCACAGCCAGCACAGAGCTGGACTCTGATAGTTTCTCCCCATGAGGGTGAGAATCTATGTATCAGCTGAGTTTTTCTTGCCGTAAAGAAAGCTCCTGTTGGATCACTAGTGGGTCTAGGTTTCATGGGGCCCTAGGTACCCAGTGAGGTCTGTTTTTGAGCCTTTGAGAATTTTACTGTGTTGATTAAAGTGCTTCCCATTTTGACCCCTCGTGCTTGTTAGTGATGAAGTCTTGACGCAGCTGAACTCCTCAGTGTGCGTTGGCTAACAGGTGCCTTCTGTCTTGTTCCCTTTTTGCTTTCAGATGATGACACTCAATTTAAGGCCAATGGGTCAGTTTCTCAGCAGGGTATTTGTGGGAATAAGATACCCAAGGAACAGAAAATATCAAAGTTCACTGGAAGTGATTCCTGGGCCTCCGTCGTAGGAAGAATTTGGGAAGCACTTAGCCTTGGAGATCAGCATACAGACCAGGGGAGACATCCGAGGTGAGTTGCACTCAGGAGAGAAGGCAGTCTTCCAGGAGAGAATCTCAGTGTGTCGTGAACTTTAAAGAGCAGACAGACAAAACTCACAGGAGCTGAGAGCAGGTTTGTTTATTCATAGAGATTTTCCTAAAGATTTTTTTCCTTAACTGTGACATTGATGTTGAATGTCAGGAACAGTTGAAACCGATCAGGAGGAAAGCCTGTGTTTAAGAAACGCCGTGTTCGTAATAGTTGTGGTTGAGCCCCTGCCGTGGCATTCAGTTCATTCTGCTTTAAAAGAAGTCAGGTTGAGAAGTCCATTGAAATTCGTGAAGATGGAGTCCTGGTATTTACTAATAAATCATTATCAATCAAACCACTGATAACATGCTTCTCATTTTTAACAGAAACCCTGTGGTGGAGGGACTCTGTGAAAGTGCTGACCAGCGTGGGGAAGGCCTCAGTCAGCAAACTGCGGTCAGACGGTATGAATGCAGGGCAGGCGGGAACGTCTTAGCGTGCCGCTCATCCCTCAAGAGTCATGGCGCTGTTCGCACTGGACACAAGGCGTATCAGTGTCAGGACTGCGGGCAGGCCTACCGCTGTCGTTCACACCTAAGGACACACTTGAGAACCCACAATGGAGAGAGACCCTATGCCTGTAACCTGTGTGGAAAAACCTTTCCACGAACCTCTTCCCTCAACCGGCACACGAGGACTCACACCGCAGAGAAGACCTGTGAGTGTCAGCAGTGTGGGAAGGCCTTCATCGACTTTTCCAGTCTCACGAGTCACGTGAGAACTCACACTGGAGAGAAGCCCTATAAATGTAAGGACTGCGGGAAGGCCTTCAGCTATTCCTCGACCTTCCGACGACACATGATCACACACACGGGGGAGAAGCCCTACAAGTGCGCAGAGTGTGGGGACGCCTTCAGCTATTCCTCGACCTTCCGACGACACATGATCTCACACACGGGGGAGACACCACACAAGTGCATGGAGTGTGGGGAGGCCTTCAGCTACTTCTCAGCTTTCCGAAGGCACGTGATCACACACACTGGAGAGAAGCCCTATGAATGCAAACAGTGTGGGAAAACCTTCATTTATCTCCAGTCCTTCCGAAGGCATGAGAGGATTCACACTGGAGAGAAGCCCTACGAATGCAAGCAGTGCGGGAAAAGCTTCATTTACCCCCAGTCGTTCCGGAGACACGAAAGGACGCACGGTGGGGAAAAGCCCTATGAGTGTGCCCAGTGTGGGAAGGCGTTCAGCCACCCCTCCTCCTTCCGGGGCCACACGAGAGTGCACACCGGAGAGAAGCCTTACGCATGCAGCCAGTGTGGGAAAACTTTCAACTGGCCCATATCCTTACGAAAACATATGAGGACACACACCAGAGAGAAGCCCTACGCATGTAAGCAGTGTGGGAAGGCCTTCAGTTTGCCTGCTTGCTTTCGTGAGCATGTGAGGATGCGTCCTGGAGACGAGCCGTACGAATGCAAGCTGTGTGGGAAGGCCTTCTCCTGCCACGTCTCCTTACAGAAGCACATGCGGAGGCACACCGCGGAGAAGCTTTACCAGTGCAGACAGTGCGCGAAAGCTTTCAGTTGGCCCGAACTTCTGCAGCAGCACGTGAGGACACACACGGCTGAGAAACCTTACGAATGTAAGGAATGTGGAAAAGTCTTCAAGTGGCCGTCATCTCTGCCGATACATATGAGGATGCACACCGGGGAGAAGCCTTATGAGTGTAAGCAGTGCGGGAAGGCCTTCAGTTGTTCCTCATCCTTAAGAAGACATGCGAGAATACACACTGCAGAGGCACGCTACCTCCGTCACGTGGGAAGTCCTCCTGGGAGTGAACCGACGCACGGTGCTTCAGAGAATTCCTGTCAGGAGAGAAACCTAAGTAAAGCTGTAAATCTGGTGTTGCCTTTATGAGTACCTCATCCTTAAAGTGGACCCACAGGGAGTGTATTTCCAGTTCTTTTGCAAATGAACATTCAGATGAAAATAAATTGTCAAAGTCCTCAGCTCTAGTACATTTTGCAGGTAGTGTTTTTTCTCATGGTTTAGGAAATCTAGTTTGTTGGAATCATGGGTGACTGGAAGTGTATTTTCAATATGTGAGTAGTTTAAATACCTTAGTTGTTTAAATTGCTCTCTGAGGGGTTATTGGAATAGTGACACTGTGGTACTTGGGAATTTCTTACTGGCATGGTGTGGCAGCTGCTGGATAATCGCCCGTGGTGTTGAGAGTCTTTATTTAGGCCCGAGGAGGCTTGTTCTAGTTTTCTTATAGTCGGCAGGAATGTGTAATTACGCAGAGTTGCGTGTGAATTGTTACTTTGATCGCTTCCCCTCTGTGCTGCCCTTGCTTGTGGTTGGGAATTGAACAACAGGTTTTCACTTGAGACCCTTGTGATGTGACCACGAGACAGAGTTTGGGACTGTGTCGTGTCGGCATGGATAATGTTGGGATCTGCACTTCCCAGAACCCCTTCCCACGATCCTGCGTCTGACTTCACTGGCAGCCTGTCGGCATGAGACTTGGAAGGGCGGGTGTGAAGCCATTCCCAAGCTTCTGGAGTCACAGTAAAGTATCGTGGAGAGAAGCACAGGGGTTTCCTGGGCGCCAGCTTTCAGCCCATCTGATCATTGGCTCTTTTAAGAGTATCATGAAAAGAAGTGCCAACGACTTGATTTCTGTTTTTCTCAGAGCTGCAGGCTCCCGTAAGTATCTCCGGGAGCTCCATGTGAAGGGTGCACTCATGTGGTCAGGCACTCACAACGTGGGTTTTCCCACAAACTCGCGCGTGTCCTGCAGCCTCGTTAGTGATCTCCGGTGCTGTGAGCCCACTCCTCTAGACGCTAACGTGCTTTGTAAGTCTAACTTGCACAGCAAACTCCTTTTTCTCCGAACTTTCAGTGGCTCTCTGATCCTGATTCTGCCACGAGAGCTACACTGTTGCAGCAAAACAAAGTGACACACGGGACTTTATTAGCCCATCGTGCTTTGTGACATGCTGACTCAGTCCTTCTACGCGAGAAACTCCTTCCTCATAGGTCGGGGAGACGTCTGTTACTCAGAACTGAATGCAGCTCCTTGATAGGTGTTTGATTGTCATGTTTGATTCTGACTCATTGCAGTGCGTTTTCTTTGCAAGCAGGATCTTCGCTTCTTAGAAACACCTTGCGTACTGTGTTTTCAAGTCACTTGTATACTGTTAGCTCCTTGGGGCTGCTGGAATGAAGCGCCGCGACGGGGCGGCTTCGGACAACAGGAATCTTTGTCCCGCAGTCCGGGAAGCAGAAGCCCCAGGTCAGGCAGAAGCCCCAGGCCAGGCAGAAGCCCCAGGTCAGGCCGAAGCCCCAGGCCAGGCCGAAGCCCCAGGTCAGGCAGAAGCCCCAGGTCAGGCAGAAGCCCCAGGTCAGGCCGAAGCCCCAGGCCAGGCAGAAGCCCCAGGTCAGGCCGAAGCCCCAGGTCAGGCCGAAGCCCCAGGTCAGGCCGCTGGCAGGGCTGCGCTTCTCTGCAGGCCCTGGGGAGGGGGCGTTCCCGCGCCGCCCACGTCTGCTAGTTCGCTGGCTTGAAGGAAGCGATGCTGGTCTTCACACAGCCTTCTGCCCGTGTGTCTGGCTCCTCACGCGTGGCTCTTCTTATAAGGACGCCATACAGAGTGGCTTAGGGCCCATCCTATGCCAGTATGACCTCCTCTTAGCCCATTACACCTGCAACACCCTATTATCAAGTAAGTCGTGTTCTGCAATACTGGGCCTTCAACATGTGGATTTGGGGGAACACAATTCGACCCATAAGACTCATAAATGTTACTCTCTTTTTCACTTACTGAGAATATTTTTAAATATTCCCGTTGCAGTTATGGATTTCAACCAATTCTGTTAAATTTAAGCATTATACATTCTGAGTCAACATTACCTGGTCTATACACGTTAAGGTATTTTTTATCATGTAAACTTTATTTTTTATTGTTACATACTTCAACATTTGTCACTAATGGATTGCTTATTGTTAACAGTAAAAACTGAAGTAATGGTTTTGTCAACGCTCTTCAGCCAAAACCCACTGGGCCCACACTGGTTTGATCAAAGAAAATTGGGTGTATTGAGTTAAAGCAATTTGAATGAACACACAGTGGGGCTATCAGTCAGAGGTTGTTTAAAAGAATACATTTTTGGATCAGGTTTATGTTTGGTGAGTTTAGAAGGCATAAATGAGCTACGTTAAAACTGACTGGTAAGCAAAAGCAGTCAGTCATACTACCAAGAAGAGGGGAACGGTTAATCATTTTTGTGGTTGGGAGGTGAGCTCCAGAACATGAAGTGTCAACTTGAGTATGGTATAGTAGAAAAGAAGCTGTATTTGACATTATCAAACAGGAAAAAATTTAATATTTTATGGGAAGGAAGGAAGGGTGAAGCTTTTTGTTGTAATGATCCACAAAGCTCCAAGAGCCCACTTTACTTTTCACAGGTATCATTTCCACCCTTGTGGACTTCCAGCACTAGCCAGGGAAGGAAAAAAGTGTAGCAGTGTAACACCTTAGTGTTGTAATAAAGACAGACAATATCTAAGATACATAATTCTACAATTTTTTCCATGCTAACTTAGTCCTTCGTAGCAGTGTCAGGTTTGGAAAAATTTTATATTTGCTTAATTTTTATTGGGAACTGTTGGAAATTTTGAACACTGGAGGGCAAGTGTAATTTCTGAGAACTCATGGCACTTACACTTAGTGAATTGTACTGCATGCGTATTATAAATAATAGAAAAAACAATAAAACCTTCATTTGCTAAGGGAAATTTTAAACTCCTGAGTCTTGAGTCCACCCACCCCCCACCCTAATTTAGGATTCTTAAGAAGTGTTCAGGGACTTGGGAATGGGGGAGAAGAACTTGGGGCCAAAAATTCCATTTTGGCAAATTCAGTCTGAAGTTAGGAAACACCCACAAGGGCCACGTCTTCCCTCACCTCACATAGTAGGAGAGAAGTGAAAGGGCTCCTGGAATCTTTGAGTTTATGCCAGGTCCCTCCAGTTAGATATCTGGGAATGCTGTGGTCTGGAACAGAAAGGCGCTCCTACATTTCTCCAAGAGCCCCTGCCTGGGGGCATCAGCGTCATGTCTTTCCAGGGCCTGTCTGGAGGCCATCCCCCTTTAAAGTTGCATCAGTCAGGGTCCTGTGACTTTCTGCTGGGCGACGTCATGAGGGTTCCACACTCCTGCTCGTGGAACGTCGTGGCAGCCCCCCCGGGGGGCTGAGAGGTGACAGAAACAGCAGGGGCAGGACCTGCGACAAGGGGACACAGGTCATTGTCAGAGCACCCTGACCTCCTCATGCACATCAAGGCGCACGTCAGTCTCAAACCCTCCAGCGACGCCACAAAGGGACGTCCTGCCATGGCCTGCCCGTCGGCGCGCACGCACAAACACCGACTCCATCATCACCACCTGAGGATGTCGGATGGCAGGTGCTCCAGTCTGGCTGGAGGCCTCACCTGGGTTTCCGCATCCTCACCACGGCTCCTCCGGGTCTCTGGGGCCGCCACGCCGCAGCGCATGCGCACTCCCACCACGCCTGCGCGCCACGGTCTCAGCCCCTACGGCTTGTGGGAACTGGAGACCCTCAGAGAGAGGCGCGGTGGACGCCGGGATCCCCGCCCGCAGACTCCTCCCGGCATGCAACGCGATCGCCTGTTTAAAAAGGCTGCTGGAGACTCCTCGGAGCGCATTCTTCGCAGAAGTGCGCAGGTGCGCCTGGGCGGGGCGACTCGGAGGCGGCCCCGGGGAAGAGGGAAGACCTCCTCAGCGCGTCAACTTGCAAGAGGCTTCTCTGTGGCCTTTAGAGGTGTGGCCTGAGCTCCTGAAGCACCGAACCTCGGAGCCTCGGGGAGGACCCTGGGGCCGCCCAAGACGGGTGGAGTCGGGTCTGCAGGCACGTGAGGCCAACAGAGAGGGCTGCGAAGGGGACCACAATGCAGGGCACGTGGCTGCCCTTGGACGAGACAGACCGCATTGCCGCCTGCATTGAGTTTCCAGTTGGAACGCAAAGTGAGAAAAGGTAAAAGCAGTGATGAGTGTATTGCTGGAAGAATCCTAAGCAGCATGGGGTTGGGGGCTGGAACATCATGTCCCCAGCCATGTCGGGCCCCGGACGTTGCTCCCACAGATTACGGTCTTGTGGTTCTTAGGGAGAGAGAGACTTTCTGCGCTGTGCAGGTTCAGGAAGTGTGAAGTCCCTGTTCCAGGAGAAGAGGCAACAAGTCAGATCAACAGCATATCTGATGTTGGTTAGTTCTGACGGGTGCTGGGCGTCGGGGGATGGGGGAGTCGCAGAGGGCCTAGGCTATGTATCTCTGGGAGTGCGTTCATTTCTCTGGAGACCTCACCTTTGCCAGTGTGAGTTTGTGTGTGTGTATCTGAGTGTGTCCACATGCACGTCCCAGTGACAGTTTGTGTGATTTGGTCTGTCCGTCACGCCACCACGTGTGTGTATGTCTGGGAGAGTTCAGGTATTTGAATGGTGGTTCCTGTGTCCAGATGTCCATCTATCTATCTAATCTCTCTGAAGAGAGAAAGTGTCACAGTTATTTGCAGAGGTTTTTTCTGAGCTCCAGTATTTCAGACTTTACTCCTTGTAACAGCGTGGCTCACACTGGCAGTAATTCGGACGTCTCTAGAATTTCAAAGATGCAGAGCTTTACTCCAGTTTTCCATACCAGCAGTGGTCGCACCAGATGCTCTTGAATGATGATTGTCAGATAAGTAAATATTTTAGATTGTATTAATTGTTAAAGTAAAAGAACAGATGACACCAAAACAGCTCTCCAAACTATATATAATGTGGTGTGGTTGCCACAGTGCCATCTTGTTGGTTTTTCTGTAGGATACCAAAAAGAAGCTATGTGGCAAGACTGTAAACACAATTTACATTTCAGTTTGAATTTATTCAGTCTTTGAAAAAGTCTTTTAACTTTGTATCATTTCAGCAACACTTTGTTTCCCGATATTTCAAATTCATATCATCTTATTTGCATAAAATAAGGAAACGCAAGCACCCACTAACCATTCCTGCATGGACTTTCTTGATCCTTTGTCAGTCTTAAGAATTCTCTTCTTTCTCTGCCCTACCAGCGCATATTGTTTCTACTTAATACATGGCATGTTTTGTCTGACATTAACTTGTGAATTGTGCAAAATTTGTAATTTATTATAACTGTAAATAACTTACTCAGATTTTTGCTTATGACATGTCACAAGAAACATCTGTTTTCATGCCCACAGGTCTGATGGTTGGCTTGGGTAGGTTATTAAAAGTGGTGGGTCTTCAAGTCTATTCTAGTTGGTGAACTGGCTCTGATTCAAGTATGTCCATTCTGGGGCTGAAGCTGGATTGGATAGCAGCCACCTTGGGGAAGATTCCTCATGACAGATCCCTTGAGGAATAGAGGAATGCCAAATGCACAAACACATTTCAGGGTTTCTCCCATAACATTTGCTCACATAGCATTGACTTAAGCAAGTCATATGACTCAAAATCAAGGGGAGAAATAGTTACATTCTTGCTACCATGAGGACATAGCTAGATTGTTTCACAGGGGGTTGAAAAATTTGAACCAATAATGCAATTTGTCACACCATCTGAATACCCTTTCAGGAAAGAGACTGCATTATGCAGCATAATCATAGAGAATGTACCAAAAATTCGTTTCATAATAGTTCTCCCTTGTGTGTTTTTAATACTTTGAGAAACTTCAAACTTTGTAAATGTAGAATGATTTAAGAAAACCACATATGCCAATTATCTGCCTTCAACAATTTTCCGTCACTTCTTCTCTACAACATGCAGCTCCCTCTGGATAATTTTGAGCAGTTCTCAGCATATTTCATCCTTGGAGATTTTGGGATATATATCTGTATTTAACCATAATGCCATTATCACACCTAACAATGATCAGTTATCCCTTAATGTAGTCAAATATATAGGTGGTAGTGGTCAATTTCCCTGATGGTCTACATAATTTAAAAAATTTTGCAGTTGGATTGCTGGCATTGGATCCAATAAGATCCATAATTTTAATTTATTATCTCCTTTATATTTAAGCTATAGTCCCACATTTTCTTTGCAGTGTAATTGTTGAATGTAATAAGTCACACAGAAATTTAATACAGTGGGTTTTCTAACTGCATCTCCCTGCTGTTATTTAGCAGATAATTGGAATTCAGAGCTAGAGGTGTGACTAGGTCCAGATCTGATACTTTGATGAGAACAATTCAGCGATCGTGTGTTTCCAGGTGGAAGTATATACATAAGTTGCATACATGAGACAAAGATGGTGTCTGTATACTGTTTAGTTGCTCATTACAGACTAAAGGCTCAAAAGCCCCCTGGTGCCAAACTCAGGTTTTTGCATGTCCATTTGTTTTAAACAGAGTCCCAATTTTAACTGTTAAGAGCCTGCTTGCTTACCATGCCCTGTGAAGCGGCACCCAAGAGCTGCTGGCCATAAATAAGGTGACCCATGTAGCTGTTAACAGACGCAGGCAGCTGCTGCCCTTGGAGTGCTCTGACCCAAAGGCTTCCCAGAGCACCACCACTTTTCTGGTCCCCTGTGAAGCCCCTTGTGTGGGTGTTCCCTTGCATTCCTCTTCCGGGTGGTGGCTCCCTTTCCTTTGCCTCTGGACTGTCTCATGCTAGGAGGGACTTGCCCACATGCACAGCTGTCAAAACACTGCCGGAACAGAGCTCCGGTGTGCGCCTGCCGCCTGTACTCACGTCTTTCCTGGATCAGCTGCAGACTCCCCCAAAGGTGATTTATCCTTTTGTGATATAAGCTGGTCTTGGTGACCATTACCTGGAACATTTAAAACTCTTGTGAAAAAGAGGGCATGTGTTTCCAGAAGGTGGGGCAGACCACGGAACTGGGTGGCTTCAATTAATTCTCTCCGTTTTGGAGGCTAGATGCACGAAATCAATGTGTCAGCTCCCACTGACACTGGCTAGAATCCTTACTTGGCCTGAGGTTTGTGGGTTACCGTTAAAATGCAAGGACTTTTGAATGGGCTTCTAGAATGGGTTCTGGGCTGGGAGTGGCCAGTACCTTAAAGAGGTTCAGAAAGTCCCATCAGGTGAAGAGCACGGTCTCCAGGCTAGAAGGGCGTCTTCTGAGTCCTGATCCTGTCTCTACCACTTGCTAGCTTTGCGATCTGTAAGCCCTAGTTAACTCACGAAGGAGATAAACGTGCCTACAATGTAGTTTGGAGGATTATCTCGATTTGTGTTAACTGAACTAATACAAGGGAAACAAAACAGTGCCGGATAGAAACATACTGAAGCATTTGCATAGTCAGAAAGCAGAATCAGCCCTTCACAACTGGGATCTACTGGAGTGGCATTCACTCCTCGGCCGTGACCTGCTGAACAGAAACCGTTTCACACAACACTGTCATCAAACAAGGACACTGGGTGATGTGTTATGGAGTAAGGCACCAGCGAGAGTTCTCCGACGAAAAAAAAAAGTATCTTATGTTGCAAACAGAAGTTGTAATAGTTGACCACATATTAAGTTTATGGTTCAGAGACTGCATTCAGCTGTGAATAACAGAAAACACAGTTTGTTCCATCTGTCTGCAAGTTACCGCTTTTCCATACAGAGCTGTGGAAACAGAACAGGGCAAATGCAGCCACTCAACGCTGCAGCCGGGGAAATCGCAGCTGCAGGTCTCAGGGAGGCATCGGGACACAGGACCACCAGGCACTGCAGGCAGACGGTCACTGCGCAGGTCAGACCTAACACAGATATGGTAAGAGCTGGAGAGAAGAGTGTCAGAGAAGGTCACCACCAGCCACGAGGGCAGAAGCCAGTGGTGCAGAGGGACGTGTGGGAGCTTGCCAGAGAAATCCACACTGTAGCTTAATTAGAAATCAAACTAACATCCCAACAATTACCTGTTTTTAAATAAACTTCAAAAGACCTATGGGTCCAAAAGACTTCATAATGTACATAACTTTTGTATAAGCAATTTGATGAAAAAAACTATACACCAAAGGTCTGCAATTTGGCAGACAGGGTATGTAGCGAGTAGAATGGTGCCCACCGTCCCCCACCAAAGACACTTCCGCTCAGAACCTGTGATATGACCTTATTTGGAAAAAGGGTCTTTGGAAATGTAATAAGGATCTTGAGACGAGATCATCCTGGACTAGAGTGCGCCTGAACCCAAAGACAAGTCTCCTTCTAAGAGAAAAGGATGAAACATTTGGAGGAGGAGGTGATGTTAAAATGAAGACAGAAACTGGAATCATTCGCCTACAAGCCGAGAACACCAGGGATTACTGGCAGCCACTAGAAGTTTGTAGGGCGCATAGATCAGATTCCCCCTCAGAACCTTCCCAAGGAGCTGACCGTAAAGACACCTTGACTTCCAACTTCTAGCACCCAAAGCTGGGAGAGAATCCTTCTGTTTCTTTAAGCTGCCACCTCTGCGGCCACCTGTTAGGCAGCCCTGGAAAAGTAATACTTTAAGGAGTATCTCCCCATAGATGTTATTCTCTGAAAGAACTGGAGACAATGTGACAGGGACCTACTTCCAGAATAAGGCACTGATAAAGCCAACAGAACATCCAGGCTCTCTGTAAAAAAGTCTCCAGGGGTAGGCAGTTTGCTGTGCACAGTAATGTGAGCTGCGCGGAGGCCTTCCACCACTGCTTGCTGGCCTGGAGCTCCATCCCGGGTGCGCCGGCATGTGCTTACGGGTACAGGGCTACAGAGGGCTCTCCCACGCCGCTGCCATTCTGTTTCTCCCCAGCGTGAATTCCCTCATGTCCCTGCAAGGACGAAAGCCTACTGAAGGCTTTACCACGTTCCTCGCGCGCACAAGGTCTCTCTCTGCTGTGAGTCCTCAAATGTCCCTGAGAAGACGATGACCAGCTGGACGCCTTCCCACACTGCTGACACACGCAGGGCTTCTCTCCAGTGTGGACTCGCATGTGTGTTCTGAAGTGTGAAGGGCTGCTGAAGGCCTTCCCACATGCGTTACATGCGTACGGCTTCTCGCCAGTGTGAGTTCGCAGATGCCCCTTAAAGGACGAAGGAGAACTGAAAGCTTCTCCACACTGTCTACATTCGTAAGGCTTTTCTCCCGAGTGTGTCCTCAGGTGGATCCTGAGGTCTGAGGGCCAGCTGTAGGCTTTCTCTCCAGTGTGCATCCTTGCGTGGATGAGCAGGTAAAAAGAATGGAGGAAGGCTTTTCCACACTCCTTACATTCACAGGCTCTCTCTGCACCGTGAACCTTCACGTGTTTTCTAAGAGAAGAGGGAGAAGAGAAGGCTTTCTCACATTCTTTACAAGCATAGGGTTTCTCGACCAAATGAGTTTCTCTGTGCGTCCAGAGGTTTGAGGGCGATCTGAAGGTTTTCCCGCACTTCTCACACTCATAAGGCTTCTCTCCAGGGTGAGTTCTTACGTGGACTCTGAGTTTGGAGAAATATATAAAGGCTTTTCCACATTCTTTACACACATAGGGTTTTTCTTCAGTGTGAGCTCTTACGTGTGCCCTGAAGGATGAGTAACAACTAAAAGTTCTCCCACATTCCTTACATCAATAGGGCTTTTGTCCATGCTGAGGCAATGCTGTGGGAGCCTTTAGTGAGGAAGAACCCACAGTGGCTTTTTCAGATGAAGAAGCCATGATTTTTGCAAGCTTGCTGTACCCGTAGGACTTCACCCCCGCAGGAAGCCTCTCCTGCACAGTAAGCCTGGCAGTCCGGTCGGCTTCTCCACGCGCACCACCGTCACGATTTTCTGAGGGCCTCTCCACCACATGCCGTCTGTTAAAAACAGGTTAACAGGGATAGATTCGTGAATGATTCAGCATAGCTTTTCATGATTAATATGATTACATTTTTACCATTTTCAGTGAACGTGTATGTTTCTTGCCCTGAAAGAACTGTTTCAAAGTGATAAAAGCTGAATGCTCTGACAGAGGGCTTGACGCCGGGTACCACTTTCAGTGTTTTCCTATATGGGATTTTGTTTCCTGATAATTGCTTACAGCTGACCTAAGCCTCAAACAGTCCACAAACATCTGTGTCACTTTTACAAACCTGTCCTGTGAAGCTCTGTGACTGGAAGGCCTGACACGTGTCTGCACACACAGACACACGTGCACACTGATGTCTCAGCTCTCTCTCCTGAGACCTGCTTCCTCCAATGTGTGTCACTCACCGCAGACATGGTCCCTGGTTCCTGCGCTGACCTTTGGTGCTATGGCATCCCCAGTTTTCTCCTAAAATGAAGAATCAGCAGTCATTTCTTCTGAAACTATATTCTGTTCACTTCATACTTCTTCCCCCAACATCCACTGTAGAGGATCTGACCGATTTTAATTTGAGTGCCGTAATATCAAAAACAGTAACAAATTTACTCTCTTTGGAGAGAACCGGTGGGAGGAGGGCAAGAAAAAAGGTAGGAAACATGCACATTTCAAGAGTGATCCAAAAGATAAACAAGTTATACAGAGAAAATGCACTTTTGAGCAGAACAGGAGTTGCAGGAGTTTTGGCGACTTGGGGACTTGGACAATAATACGGGTAAGAGGCCACAATGGTGGGCAGTTTCCTGGAAACACTAGCACGAGGATTGAGACTTCTGGCGACATAAGGGCCCTACTGTCAGGAGGCAACCCAGGATAGAACTGGGCCAGAGGCACCTGCCCAGATGCTAACTTTAGAAGAGGGAATACGGAAGGTCTGTCAGCGTGGACAAGGACATTCGTGAGGGTGGATGAAAAGCTAAAAAAAGGAGGCCGAGGAGTCTGTGAAATTCAAGCAAGGAGAGTAACAGGCGTTCGGGCTCAGTAAGAAGTCAGTCCTCTCTCTAAGGAATGTTTCCAGATGGAAGGCTCCCCCACCAGGGCTGCTCCTCTTAAGAAACAGTTACAGCCCTCACAGAGGCTTGAAACATCGCGTGAGAGAGTAGCAGGTCTCATACATACACAAGAAAGCTGTCCCACGGTGGGCTCCACAGTAACGCGACCCTGTCTGCCTTCCTCAGCAGTAGGTTCCCACCGTTCAGCCCAAGTCCTGAAACCCGCTCAGCAGCTTGGGGATACTTGCGCTCTGCAGAGGACGTGAAGGATCGGTGCCCCTCACCTATGGAGGCCAGGTTCCTGAAGGTCTCCAGCATGACATCTCTGTAGAGGCTCCTCTGAGCCACATCGAGCAAAGCCCACTCCTCTGGGCTGAAGGCCACAGCCACATCCTCCAAGACCACTGAGTCCTGAAACACCCAGCAAGTTCTGGCTTAACACAGTACCATTCTCCACGCGCGCGCAGGAGGAAGGCGGGCTGATGGCACCGGGGAACCGGGACTCAGTTCAGAGCAAGTTCCCACACGGGCCTGTGGTCTCCCACCAACCCCAGCGCTCTGTCACCACGTCTCTCCCCTCGGTCAGCGCCAGCTTCCTCAGGGCCGCCAGCCTGCACCTTAGATTCGTCAGCATCTCTGGTGAACTATTCTCTCTAAGTGTGACTGTGGCCACTTCCATTCATCTCCTCCATCTGAAGGGTCCAGAACAGTCCACACATTGGAGAAAATTAAAGAAATATTATACAAACAAAACAATTATTTTGGTTTTGAAAACATCAATTCCTTTTCATGAAAAAAATTTTTGTCCCCTCCTTCACGGCCCACTACAGGCCTCAGCATGGTATGAAGAAGCCAAGGTCAGACGTGGATGAGCTTGTAACGGATGAAAACACAGTGAAGGTCTGGGAGTACTTCCTGCTTTTCCCTCAACAACAATTTGATTCTCAAGAGGCCTGGTTATGTCCCACCTTCAACCCAGGCCCTGAGATGGATAAGTTTCCTTGAAAAACTCCAATCCATCATGAACCGGAAAGTCCACCTGGTGGGACAAGAATATTCTTTATGAGAATCATTAATACTCACTTGCGTGTCTCCTGTCCTTGTGTAAAACAGCAGCCTTTCGTTTCCGGACACGCTCTGCAGGGGACAGGCAGTGCGTGGACAAGTGGGAGCCCAGGCGAGACAAAGGGCGCCTGAGACCTCAGCCCTCAGCACGGCGCCTTTACGCGGGGCCCACGTGCAGAGTTACCAGTGATCACACTTACGGGGGACGTCACACAGGGGACAGCTCTTCCTCTACACACAGACTGACATCACGAGATGCCAGGACAGCCTTGCCTCCCCCAGGAAAGAGTGCCCTGGTCCTTCCTGCCTGTGAAGAGGCAGTTAGGGGCCCCAGTGTGGAAGTGAATTAACTGAAGCCCAGAAGGGTTTGGCTGTGAATCTGCCCAGATCATAAAACGGATAAAGGGACCGGCCGGGCAGCACCTTCCTCCAAAGGACATCCGCTCGCACTGAAATCCCAGAGGCGCCGACCTCTACACCAGCCCCCTGGGGGCTCCAGACAACAGTCAGTCCCGCGCCCCTGGGCAGGCTGGCAGGCACGACTGCCCAACCCCTGAGTGTGGAATCCAGTGGCTCCCAGGGTCCCCCACAAACCTGGCTTTTGAGAAAGTGAATCGAATCATTCCATCAGCTTCTACACACAGAGGCGCGAACACAGGCTGCCCCACTGCAATGCGGGTGCTGCGCTTTGCCCGCAGATCAAACAGCTGTAGAACTAGAATGCTCCGGGCTGGGGACACTCTCGTGAGGCTGTAAGTCAAGTCAGCTGCTCCGGCACCCCTAATTACTCCTGTACACTGGTATCTAGCCCTGTCTCAGAACAAACTGTTACCCACAGATAGGGTTCAGCTAACTCTTCCACTGCTGTGTGTCAGGTGCCATTTCAAAGCCCTCACGGCACCTGACAGCCTCACAACTATGCCAATAACAAAACGCACTATTTGAGCATCTGTGACGTTGAAGTATTTTGCATACAGAGTTCCACACGAGTTCTTTAGTTTCTCATGATAAATCTCCGAAGTAGGTATCACTACAGTCGGTATTAGCAGAGGAAACTCCAGGGGACAGTCAGTTAACATGCTCAGTGTGACCCAATTAGAATGTCATACGTAGGTCTGCCTGCTTTCAAAGCCTAAACTCCTACTAGCTGCATTTTTGTCCATGTGTTACACAATGATCATGTCTGTTATTCCTCAACATGAGTAATGTGACCTAGAGCAGAGGTGAGCAAGCTTTGTCTATAGAGGTAGTCGTACTGAAATTGTAATAATATTTTTCATTTTGCCCAGGAAATAAAAATATCGTGTCAGTATATAACCAACATAATTGGGTTGAGATATTCCATATTACCTTTGTCATACTAAGTGCTACACGTCTGGTATGGATTTCACACATGCAACCAACTCAATTTTTGTTATTTTTGCGGGGATGTATTTTCCAGCTCAATTTTGATGGCTGTATTTCAAGCTCAACAGCTACATGACGCCAGGGGTACTCTAGGGGGCAGTGCAGACCTACACCTGCCTGTCTCCTGGAATATTGAAGGAATGCAAGACTGTTTAAAAATTAGTGCATTTTATCATACTAATAGAAAACGTATAAAAATCATAATTCATGTCCTTAGATCCAAAACAGTGACATATTACTGTCGGTAATGGATATCAAAATTTGGGGCGGGGCAGTAATTAGGTTTATTTATTTATTAACAGAGGTGCTGGGGATTGAACC
This sequence comes from Camelus ferus, assembly GCF_009834535.1. Classification (NCBI taxonomy): domain Eukaryota; kingdom Metazoa; phylum Chordata; class Mammalia; order Artiodactyla; family Camelidae; genus Camelus; species Camelus ferus. The sequence continues at coordinate 25,503,348 of NC_045717.1, read as the reverse complement.
CAGGATCTTGTGCATGCTAAGCAGGCGCTCTATTATTGAGCTATAGCGTCCCCCACTAGGTATCAAAATTTAATATGCTGGGAGGAACTCAGCTAACTGGGGAAGACGGTGCATAAAACACTTACTGCAACATTGAAAGAAAAATCTGAAATAGTGAAACAGCTCTCTTGTCAAGAAGACAAGACAGAGTACATTCTTCTACATTGGATTGGAGGTCCTGGTGAATCATTAAAAAAGAAAAAAGGTAAAATGACATGACAAGAAAAAAGCTGAAATATTTGCAGGTAAGATACTGCAGGTAACCTTTAAGAAAATTTACAGAAGAATAATTAAAATCTATACTTGCACCTAAAAAGGATAGTAAGAACGATGCTCCAAAATGAGTTTACTTCTATGTACCAGGAACGGTATTTTTTTTAAGATACCATTTAAACCAGCATCAATATTAGGTGCAGAGTGACAAGGTTTCGGTAAGACATTTATAACAAAAACAATGAAACATTGTTAGACAAACCAAGACCGTGGATGCGAGCGCCCGACACTGTCAAGGCTGCGGATCCACCCTCGAATGCATCTAAAGGTCAGTGTAATCCCAACGCATTCTTTATAACTGAAATGCTTGCTGATTCTAACCCTAGTGTTTTACACGTAAGAAACGCAACCCCACGGGCATCAGAATCCATCCAACTCGTAACAGATACCCAGTGTGTAATATGTGCTGGACCCTCTCCCCTGTGCTTGCGATAAAGCAATGAGAAACTAAAACATTCCCTAGTTTTAAAGCTTTAACAGTCTACCCGCTTGGTTAGTCAGACTGAAAGGAAAAACCCGGGAGCGGGGTGGACACAAGGACCCCACGCCGCGACCGAGGGCGGAGACTCGGGCCAGGACCCCGGGGCAAGGGCGGGGAGACCCGGGCCCGCGTCAGCTTCCAGCCGGTTCCGGCCGGTTCGAGCCAGCCCCTCCTGGTCTCCGGCCCCAGCCCGCGCACTCACCATCTCCGCCCCGCGCCAGACCTTCCCGGACGTCCCCCCGGCGGCCCGGACAGGTGAGAGCGACGGAGCCAGTACACCTGGCGCCGCTCGGGGAAGCTGCGCACGAGCGCCACCGCCGGTCGAGAGTGACTTTCACACGGGCTGGGAGCGTGCCCGCCCCTGGCCCTGATAGGACTGCTCCGGACCCCCGCGCCCTGATTGGGCAGTTCTCCAGGCACTCCTTTCACAGGAATTGAGATTGGGTAGTTTCCAGAGGCCCGCACTCCGACTGGACAGTGCTTCGGGCACCGCCTTTGGAGCCTCAGGATAGAGCTATCGGCCCCGGCCCCGGACCCCCCGATTGGGCGACTTGCGCCTCTGCAGCGCCCCTCCTTGAGTGATGGGCGCTGGCGGAGATGACTTCACTTAACAAGGCGGAAACGTGGGTTCTCGACTTCTGCCCTCTCCTTGCCCCGCGGGGAAACTGAGTCAGGGCTTCCCGGTCCAGGAGGAGGACAAGGAGAGGAGGTCGAGCTGCGGGCTGGCCGTCCACCCGGGAACAAATTCTGCTCGGAGTCCACGTCCCGGGCAGGAGGGTCCGGGTCCCGAGGAGGAGGCCGGGCAAGGAAGGGCTGAAGCCGAGAATGCGCACTTCCGCCTGGCATAGGCCCCTGAACCGATATCCCTGCCTGTCAGTCAGTCCACGGGGCTATAACAAAGTCCAATCAGGGAAGACAGGTATAATAAGAAAGGCTGGGGAGGGGCCTGGGGAACTGCCCAATCAAGGGACAGGGGTGGTGAACAACTGTTCAATCAGGGCCCGAAGTTTGCCGAGTATTATCCGTTTAGCGGTCTCAATATGATGAGTGACTGGAGTAGCGTCCAATCAGAGCGCCGACTCTCGAAGAACCATCCAATCAGGGCTTCCTGGGCAGGGTCTGGTGATCTTAATAAGGGGCGCTGGGGGCGGGTTTCGGAGTGCTATACGCCCAGAAGACGCCGGTGGGGGAGTGTTTGCAGCACCAACCAATCCGAGGGCGGAGGCGCGGAGCTCCCTCCCGTCAGGGCCGGCGACGGGCGCGCTCCCAGCCCGCGCCGGCGACCCTCTTTGCGGAGCGCAGCGCTCCTGCGCACCTGCTGGGCGCAGCCCTAGGTGTCCCGTCCCTGTCGCTCTCATTTGCTCAGGTCTCAGGACCGCGGGAAGGACGCCCTGGAGACCCCGGAGCGGGACGGAGATGGTGAGTGCAGGGGTCCGGGGCCCAGATCAGGAGGGGCTGTTAAGGAACAGCAGGGAGCTGAAGCAGGCCTGGGTCTTCTCGTGCCTGGCTCCCCCGGGTTCCGACCCAAGTGTCCCCCTTGGCCGCGGGGTAGGGTCCCGGCGTCCTGTCCCTTCCCCTCACCCCGGGTAGGGGTCCTGACCCGAGTATGGGGGGGTCCCAGGGAGGACTGGGTGACCCCGGCGGCGGTCAGGCTGGGGTAGGGGAACCCGCCCAGACCGGACAGATGAAGTCAAATCCTCACTCAGATAAGGACAGACATGAGTCCTGTTAAAAAAGAAAGAAACAAAGAAAGAAAGAAAAGAAAAATAGAATTCAGCACCGTAATTTGTGACGCTCTTACTGGCTTTATTCAGTCATTCACGAATCAGGCAGCTTCTCACCCAGTAGAGAAAAGGAGGCGGCCGGGAGCCGCACTAAATGAAAGGGGTTATAGGCAGAAGGGCGCGGGCGGAGGAGCCAGCGAAAGTGGATTGTCGGCGGCGGGGCTGCTTTACTTCAGGGAGGGCAGGGGTCTGTTGGGCAGATGACCTCACTTGTGCTGACCAGGTAATTCCTGACTGACTGGTTTCAGATTCCGTTTCTGGGAGGGGCTGAAACTGTAATTGTCTCCCTGTGGTGACTGGGGACTTGGCATAATCCACTCCATTGGGGGCCAGTGGTCTTATTTTTAACGTTCCAGAGACTTGGAATCTGGAGGAGTCTCTGACCTCACAGATGTGCGGGGGGTGTCCAATGTAACAGAAATGGGCTTTTCTCTTCTAAGCAAGAAGGGTGAGAGCAAGGCTCTTTGACTGCTTGAGGCCTCCCTGTGGGTCAGTCCATTCTCAGCCCAGGCCGTGATAGTGGGGAGCTTTGTTCTGCATCTCAGGGCTTGTTGGGGGTTTGGAGGGGTGAGGTTGGGGCTGGTGACCCCAAGTCAGGGGCCTGTGGGGAGACAGGAGCCTAAGTAAAGTTTGGCTAATAAATGGGCAATTTGGAACACTTGGTCAAGCCAGTGTCAAATGAAAAGTCCAGACTTCCTAAAGGTAGACTTTCACACAAAAGAATTATTGCTCAGGGAGAAGGGACGGTTCCACCGGGGATGAGGGGCTATGCAGGAGGGCGAACGAGACCCTGAGATCCGGGAGCATTGCAGGAGTTGGGCTCAGAGTTTTCCTTTTATACGGAGAGTAAACAAAATCAGGAAGGACCAGGTATGATGCTCAGATGACCTGTCCTTAGAGATGTGTCTGCTGGCTGGGGTGAGGCCAAAGATCAGGGGTCGGGGGTCAGGAGAGGAGCTGAACAAGATTTGGCCAACAAGGATCTGCTAGCAGTTCAGCTCATCACTGATGGGGGGGAGTTGGGATGTGGGGGCCTGTCTGGCCTTGTCCTGGATAAACGAGGGGCCTCTGGTGAGTCTTCTCTAAGTCAGAGAGGGAAGCGGGTGGTTTCTTGCAGCCTGCCCCTTTTCCAGAACACAGAAGGGTGGGGGGGGGTCCTTTGACCTTCCATGGAAGTTTCCAGAAGCACAGGGCTCAGGGAGGATTTGTTACCGAGTCCAAACTCATTCTGCTCGCCACATGACAGGCCAATAAATCGGGAGACCAGGCCAATAAATCGGGAGATGAGGTGTTGGGGTAAGGAATAGCGACTTCATTCAGAAAGGCAGCAGACAGAGGATGGCCCACTAATGTCTTGGAGAACCACCCAGGTCCAGTCAGAATACAGGCTCCTTTTATACAAAACAAAAACCAAAAAACCCAGAACAGAACAGGGGAGGGGTTGTACTTCGTTGCTGCAAACTTCTTGGTGCAGGAATTCTTCGTTCTGGCAGCCCTCCATGTGGATCAGGCCATGGTGTACCTGTAAATCTCCAATGAAACAAAGGTCATTCTCTATTTTGCAACTTGCCATCTCTACCTAAGTGCAGAAGTGCTAGCATCCTTAAAAATCAGAGCCCCGAGAATAGGCTGTCCTGTATATTTTAGGCTAAAGGCAACATTGTTTCACAAAAGGTGCAGAGCTGGCAGGACTGAGCCTAGAAAACAGGGCACGGTGGTTAAAACTAAAGGAACGGATCCAGTATGGAGTCAGATTTGTTCTCCTCTATTACAGACTCAGCCCTGCCACCTGACCCCTGTGAGCAGCCTCCTCTGGGACCAGCTCAGCACTGATAGCTTCCCCTGCTCCAGCTTCCGGTTTCAGCAGGTGTGAAGTTCTGATTTCTTCTCTTCTGGTTTCTTCTCCTCGGTGAGGGTAGGAAGCATCTCAGGTCTCTGCTCTTTCCTGCAGATACGTGTTATTCCTGGCCTTTGGGCCTTAACCAGAGATGCCTCTGGGGACAAGTGTCCCAGTGCAGAAAGTCTTATGTCTCCCATTAGAACTGAGGGACGTGCCGGCACTCCCCCACCTTCATGTGAAATGGACGGAGATACGGATTACAAAGATTCAGAGAAATGGTGCCGTCAGGGAGCAGAGTGATGATGCTGTCTGATCCTGGGCCACTTCCTGTCAGTAGCTGGTCAGCACAGATCCGTGGAGATGCTGTGACATGTGACTTGGGCTACTGAGACTTGCTCACTTCTGATTAGATGATTTTCAGCTCATTATCCTGGAGGATGTTGGGGAGCTGGTAGCTGTCTTCTGAAAGGCATGGGATGTGTCCAGTTACTCAAACTGTTACCAACCCTTTAAACAATGGAAGGTCTTTGGGCTCTTTAAATAATAGAAATTGATCAGAGGCCGGACTAGAAATTCAGGCAAGGCTTTATTGGCACTCTTGCTGCAGCAGGAGGGAGTGAAGATAAGACAGGTTCCCCTGCTAGCTTCCTGAGGGGAAGGGGTGCGTCCTGGTCCTTTAAATGGCACGAGGGTGGGGCTGGGTCAGTGGGTGCGGCTGGAGGGTGGCTCAGGTGGACTCCCCAGTGAACACAGGAGGAAGCAGTGATCCCCGGGGCTCTCACTCACACGCTGGGAGGAGGGTCTGTCTGCTGTAAGTGACCCCACGGTGCTTGAAGCAGGTGCGTCATCTGGGGTGGGGACAAGCTGAGCCCAAAGCTGACTCCGGGAGGTGATGGAAGGTGCCCTGCGTCCTGCTGTCGCCCACCCCATGCAGGTGGCCTCCAGACCAGAGAACCGCCACAGAAGGAGCTGTTGATGCCGCGAGCGTGGGGGCAGGGGGTCACCTGCAGAACTGCTGGGGGCGGCGTGTCCTCTGAGGTTGTGCTGTTCCCTGACTCTGGTTTTGGCCTCATCCGAGGAGCTGATGGGCTGAGTGTGATGTGTGCGTCCTGAGTGAGGCTGTGGAGGTCAGACTTCGGGACGGTTCCGTGGGCTCAGTTGCTGTTGAGAGGGTTAGTGAATTTGAGGGTTTTTCTGGGTCAGAATTTAAACTCGAGTGGTTCCTCCTGGGGGAGAATGGAGGCCCAGGGGCGGGGGCACTTCCACCGTGAGGGGGGAGGGCAGGTGTGGAGCTCCCGCCCCCAGCTCAGGGCGGCTGTGACCTGCTGCCTGGGAGTGTCCTTGTGCACTGTGGGCAGCGGGCGCTGGTCTGAGCGGCTCACGCTTGACTGCTTGTCCCTCTCGGGTCCTCGTGGATCCTGGTGCCGTGTGACTCAGTGCACATGCACAGGAGACATTTGTTCCATTAGCTGAAGGTGTAGGTTTTTATTCACTTGGTTCCTGGTAGTACCTCCCACTGGGCGGCCCCAGGGTGACGCCCGTCCTGGCCTTCTGGGGTGTGTTTGGGCGTGAAGGGGTAGCCGCTTGTACTTGCGATTCGCGTTTCCCTGGTGACTGATGGCCAGCATCCTTGCATGAACTTACTGGCCATTTGTGTTCCTTCTTTGGAGAAATGTCTGTTTGAGTGTTAAGTGTGAGCTTCTCCAAGAGGCCCTTTAGCGTTTAGTACATTCTGTTCCTAGTTTGCTGAGTATTTTTTAAATTAATTAATAAATTATTTTAAATGGAGGTGCTGGGGATTGACCCCAGGGCCTCATGCACACTAAGCACCTGCTCTCCCCCTGAGTTACACCCTCCCCCCTACGGAGTTTTTTTTTATCTCTACTGAGTATTTTTATCATGAGGTGATGTGTTTTGACAGATGCTTTTTCTGAGTCTGTTGAGGTGATCGTGTGGATTTTGTTCTTTATTAATAAGGTATATGATGCCAGTGCTTTGTCCCTTTGAACCAACCTTTTCACTCCTGAGATAGACCCCACTTGGCTGTGGTGTTGAACCCTTACACATCCCAGATTTGGATTGCTAGTATTTCGTTGAGGGATTTTTTTTTTTATCTGTATTTATAAGGAATACTGTTCTGCAGATATCTTGACATGTGATGTCTTTTTCTGGTTTCGGTGTCGGGGTAATGCTGGCCTCACGGAGTAGGTGAGGAGGTGTCGCCACAGTTCAGTTCTGCACATGGGTCCCCATTGCTAGTGGTGCTGACGGTCCTCTCGTGTGCTCACTGGCCATCGTATATCTTCTCTGCATAACTGTCTGTCCATACTCAGCACCCCATTACTCCACTGTATCACTTGCCTTGTATGTTGTTTTTTTTTATTTTTTATTGCTGTCATGTCAGTTTTCAAGCACCTCTGATACAAGGCTGCCCTCAGCTGCGACAAGCAGACCCCAGCTGCAGTCCCATTGCCCTTTCGTGCTTTCTTTAGATTTTGAGACCATATTTTCTGCTGAAAAAAATGTCTGATTTCTCATGTCATAATTGTTATGTCTTTGTTATCACCAGTGCATTGTGGTTTCATATTTCTCTAAAGATAATGATTAGGAGCTTTTTTCCTCTCTGCTAAAGTCACTTTGGCTCTCTTACCCTCGGGTCCTTTAACAGCTCTTCTTTGTGGGGGATCTTCCTTGAATCCCGGGCCCTTGGTTATTGGTTTGAGAGGCCCTGCTGGCTTGACGGATCCCTCAGGAACCAGGCCTGCCCCCCAACAGGTGAGCTGGGCCCCGGGCCCCACCTGCGTCTGCCCGCAATGTCCCCTCGCCCTGGGAGGGGGCGTGTCTCTGCCTCTGTCCCCTCTGAGGGCACGGGCCCAGGCTCCTTGACACAGCTGCCTTCGAATGAAGAGTGGTTCAGACCAGCAGCACTGGAAACCGAAGTGTTCACAGCATCCTGACATTTTGGTTCCAGTTCTTGGAGGTGAAAACACAGTAGTAACTTCTGACCAAGCCAGGTGTCCATTTCCATGTGACCTGAACAATGACTTCACTCCAGTCTTTCCTGTGTCTCAGGATCTGATCTCTCAGTAAATGCAGCTGTTTTTAATCTTGTGCCTCTAAGTCTACATGTATTCTTGTCGCTCACTGCTTCAGTGTCTGGCAGTCACCGTCGCTGGGGAAACTGCATTCCATGTGCTCGGGGACTGTCACTTCCCACAAGAGCGCAAGCCCAGGGGTCCCGGATTGCGCCCGGGTCGCCGGCTGTCGGGCCCATCCCCCCACACGTGGGTGCAGAGGGAGCCTCGCTGAGACAGTGTCTCTTTCAGGACCCGGTGGACTTCGAAGACGTGGCTGTGAACTTCACCGCGGAGGAGTGGGCCCTGCTGGACCCGGCTCAGAGGAGGCTCTACAGAGACGTGATGCTGGAGACCTTCAGGAACCTGGCCTCCGTGGGTGAGGCTGGCGTCACACCTCCACCCAGTCTTCAGGGAACAGATACTCTTACGGTTGTTCTTTCTTATTAGGGACACGGACGGGGACATGTTGAAAGGAAGGCAGGCGTGGTCCCCGCCTTGTAGAACCTACTTAGATGGCGTTTCCAAGGAAACAAAGCTTCACGTACGACTGACTTTTTACTCTTGGTCAGCATCCCTAGTTTTAGGGATTAATCAGAGGCTCCCTGATCCTGTGAATGCGAGCACAGCCTCCAGGGTCACGGGGCGGTGAGAGCAGCGCTGTGGTCAGCACACGTGTGGCGTGGCCACCTGCTGCAGTCTCATCCACGCGTGCCTGTCCCCAATGACGGGGACAGGGCACCGGCCCGTCTCACAGAATGCTGTGTCCCCCGCCCTCCCTCAGCGCGAGCTGTTCTTGGGAGCAGGGCAGCAGCCCCACAGGCGTCGCCCTCCCGGTGGCGGCTGGGGCAGGGGAGGCGGGCTTCCCCGGGGCCCGGGCCTGCTCTCAGCAGGAGCGCCCCTCTCGGAAGGGGCAGGTCTGGGCGAGGGAGCGGTACCCGGACGTGCCCATTAGAAACAGGACTCAGTCTTGGTGAATTTGACATTTGTCCTTCACCTGGCCCCCTGTGGGGCTTCTCGCCCACCCTCACCCACTCGAGAGGTCTTTCTGTTGCTCGTGCTAGAAAGGGAGCATCTGGGGACGTGCGTTGCGCCCAGCTCCTTTCCCCTTGGCCTCTCCGATGACAGTGACCTCAACATCAGTCTCCATTCTTCTTGAAGTGCCTCTTAGTGAGCAGACTGCCACTGTGACTCATTCTCCCTGTGACGCCCAAAGTCCCAAATCATCGAGGTCCTCAGAGTTTCCTTTGTTTTTGTGTCCACTTTTCCTTAAAAAACATGTTTGCATTTTCGGATCAATCTATGAAAAGAAGTCTGCATATGGTCTGTTTTCTTTCAATTATACCACAATTTTTTTCAAAGAAATTAAGCGATGTTACCAATGTTGCAGGTTCTTGCTCTCAAGTTAACACCAGTGGATCAAGTTCTTGGTGGGCTATTTTAGAGGGTGAAATATCCAGTGAACAAAGCCTGGTAGGATTCCCAGGAAATGATTCCTGGTCTGTTTTTGGAGAAAATTTGATGTTTCGTAACAACAGGGATCGCCAAGCCCAGGAGAGGCGTTTGAGGTGAGTGGCTCCCACTGAGGAGGGGGGGCTTGGCACGCTGTTAGGTGTAAACCTAGCTGAACAATTATGTACCCACGGAATCTTTATAGCACAATACTTTTATAAATATGATGTAGATACTGAGTGTCTGAGACAGAGTTCAGTAGGAAGCGACCATCAGGAAATCTCATGTGTGGAAAACACTGAAAGTTACGGCTCTGTTTGAGCCCCAGCCAGAGCATTAAACTTGTTGCACTTTGAAACAATGCAGACAGTGGGGAAAACTTGCCCATTTAGTGCAAATGGCAAATACATAGTCAAAATAATCATTACTATCCATCAATAAGTTATAAACAAAGAGATGATTAATAATCATTAATCCCTAATACTGTGCTTCTGATTTTGAACAGAAGTCATTGGGTGGAGAGTCTCTTTGGAGGTAACGAAGGTCGTCAGTGTGGAGAAACCCTGAACCAGACTCCAGACCGTCCTGAGGACAAGGGCGGTCTGACCGCACTTCAGCTCCGTAAGTGCAATGAGTGTGGAAGAGCCTTCAGGGGCCACTCTCTCTTGGAGAATCAGCTGAGATCTCACAGTGGACACAAACCTCATCGGTGCGAGGAGTGCGGGCAAGCCTGCAACTGTGTCTCCTGCCCGTGCAGTCTTGGGGGAACAGACGTTGTTCTGTCCCCTGCAAACGCCAGGGGTGCTGAGAGAGTGTTTAAGAGAGATGTGAAGAGTCATGGGAGTGAGCAGTCCTTTGACTGTAAAAAATCTGGAAAAGCTGTCACTTGTCCCTCTTCCTTTCGAGACCATCTGAGAGGTCACTCTGGACAGAAAGTCCACGTGTGTGAAGTATGTGGGAAATCCTTTACGTATTATTCCTACCTTTTGCGGCACGTGAGAACTCACATGGGGGAAAAGCCCTATGAGTGTAAGGAGTGTGGGGAAGCCTTCTGGTACCCCAGACCCCTGGGAAGACACACGAGGGGACACGCTGGAGAGAAGCCGCACGTGTGTAAGGAGTGTGGGAAGGCCTTCAGTTGTCCCAGGTACTTCAGAAGGCACATGAAGACACACAGTGGGTTGAAGCCCCACGAATGTATGGAGTGTGGGAAAGCCTACAGTTGTTCCTCGTCCCTTCGAGAGCACGTACGAACGCACAGTGAAGAGAAGCCCTATGAATGTCAGCACTGTGGGAAAGCCTTCAGGCACGAGCGGTATTTTAAAAAGCACGTGAGAATGCACAGTGGAGTGAAACCGTACGCGTGTGCGGAATGTGGGAAAGCCTACAGTTGTTCCACGTCCCTTCGAGAGCATGAGAGGACGCACACCGGGGAGAGACCCTTCGAATGTCAGCACTGCGGGAAAGCCTTCACGCGCCATGCCTCCCTTCGAGGACACGTGAGGACACACAGTGGGGAGAGAGCCTACAGATGCACACAGTGTGGGAAAGCTTTCTGTTGGCCCTCGTCATTACGGAAGCACGTGAGGACGCACAGCGAGGAGAAGCCCTATGAGTGTCCTCAGTGTGGGAAAGCCTTCTGGTATCCCGTAAACCTGCGAGGACACATGAGGACACACGCTGGGGAGAAACTCTGAATACGAGGACTCGGGGGAGGCTTCCTTCCCCTTTAAAATCTCGTAAATGTGAGCGATCACAGGAGAGAAATACACATCAAAAGGAGGTGGGGGGACCTTAAGCACATCACTTACTTTATATGTGAAAACTCAGGGCAGGACAGAAATCTTTTCTTGGATATGAACACAGGTTTTCCTCCATAAGTGCCTCATCCTGGATAAGGATCCAGTGTGTTGACTTCTAGTTCGTGTCCTGATCTGAACCCTTAAGATCGTCGCTGTCCTTCTGTGTCCCCTTCACCGGGGCTACTCGCATTTTGTTATCTTGGACTTTACATAATTACACAGTCATATAAAAACTTGTCTTGTTTCCATTACAGTGTCTTTTGAACCCAGGGGTGGAAGTGGTTTTCAGCTTTTTTTTTTTTTCATGTGCGAGTTGGTATAATTTTTAGATGAAAAGGTTTTTGATTCTTTCTTGGTGTTGTGATCCTGATAGGCCACCGGCACTGTTGAAACGTCCTGTCTGGTCCAGCGTCGCAGGCGCTGGCATCTCCCGACTCTACCCTTGTCCTCCTTGAGTCTGTTACTGAGAGGTGCGTCTTCCATGTTTGTTTGTTGCTAGTAATGCCGTGTATGTGTGTGTTCCTCACAGAAACTAGGAATTGTGGGAGGTCTTGGAAGGTGACAATCTTACCTGGTTATGTTTGTAACTTGGCCTCTGCCCATTGTCCCTGATTTTGGTTGGATATTGGACATGATGCATTGAGTAACTGACCCGGTGGCGTGAAGATGAAAGCTCATGTGCAGACGGTTCTTCTGAGTTGTGTTGTGGGCGTGGGTAATCCGGTGGGAGACTGCCTAACCCAGAGTCCTCCTGTCAGTGGTTCTGAGTTGAAGTTCCTGAGAAGAGGAAGAGGCATGAGGTCTGGAGGACAGAGGTGAGGAAGCCATGAGCCTCAGGTCTTCTGTACTGTCAGGAGGTGGAGACACACGGGAACTTACTGGGCCCAGTTTTCTGGCTCCTGGCCCTGCCCACGTGGGCCAGCCCCCAAGCAGACACGTGTTTGACATTAGTTCCTTCTTGGGTGCTTCTCACCAAGTTCCTGCATGAATCCTCTTTGGTTTTCAGGTTCATACTTAGTGATCTTCTCATGCCTGACCCCGTCCAGCAGACCTGCCCCCGTCCAGCAGACCTTCCTGCATGATTTCTGTAGGAAGCCTCGTGTTCCTCTAGTAGGGGGGATGTTCCTTCCTCCACATTTAATACGGCAGCAGGAACCTGCTTCCCTGGCTGCATTGTTGAGAGTTTATACTGACCCTGAATTTCTTGTTTCTAGATTCTTCCATGATTGAAATAACCACTTAGGAGTGTATCTGGGGCAGTTTTTTGGGCATTTTCTCTTGCAGACACAGCTTTCTAAACAGTGTGCTGATGACCTTCCTTCCCGCAGCTCAGTGGTGCACCGCTCTACTTGCTGGACGAGATGCTGCCTGCGTCATCAATTGTTTCAACTAATTAAATTTGATCTTTAAGTTTACTCAGTGAATTTCTGCTGTTGAACAGATTTGGTGTCAACAGTGGGATTGAAGGGCATTCCAACAATATTCAGAGGAAAGAAACACGGGCGTGATGCCCACAAGCCCTTTTCTGAGTTCGCTGTCTTTCTCACCATGTCTCTGAGGGCTGTGGGTAAGTTCCTGTCAGCTCTGAGCTCTGCTCGCTTTGTGTTGCACGCCAGTCAAACTGGCTTTCCAGTCCAGGGTTTAGTGGGTCAGCTTGCGCTGGAAGATGGTCCCATCCGGAACCCGAGTCCCTGGTCCTTAGTTTGGTCTGTAATTTCCTGCTTGTTTGGAGTCCCTTTCCCAAGCTGCATCCCACAGCTCCCGCTTGCTGGGGCTGCCGGCACAGTCCTCGCCCCAGCTCCAGTCCGCCAGCCCCTCGTGCTGGGGTCTCCTTCCTCGGCCCGCACTGGGAAGTGCTGGCGGTGCGCACAGCCCCCCCAACCCACCTGTGGTCACACGTCTGGGCTCTTGCTGGTTTGGTTGGGTGCGCGTGTGTGTTTGTCTCATTTTGTGTAGATAAAGGCTACTGCTAACGTGGATCTTAGAAACCAAACATCCACAAAAATTGGTGGTCATAGATCAAGAACTTAAGAACTGTCAGAACACTTGCCACTGAACTCAGAGGCACCCACGTTAGGATAAGTTGGTCACAGAATGGGTTGGGTTGGTACCAGATAACCGGTCAAATCAAGAACATTTCCATGCAATGAGGTGCACTGTAAACTACCACACAGTTTCCAGCTCGGCGGCATGCTCCTTGTAGGCATTAGTTTGACTCCAAGTGACCCAAAGTATAAGAAAGAAATGGGGAGAGGGAGGGAAGAAAGAGAAATAAATACTAAAATGAGATCCGTCATAGTCAGAATTAATAAGCATACCACCTTCCAGGAACCTGTTGGGGAGCTATGGTCCCAGAGCTAGAAATACCTATTTTTAAAAATACTGGACAGGGTGTGGAGAAAGAGGAACCCTCCTGCACTGTTGTTGCGAGTGTGAATTGATGCAGAGATCACAGAAAACACTATGGACGTTCCTTAGAAAACTAAAAATAGACTTTCCGTGTGATCCAGCAGTCCCACTCCTGGGCACATACCCAGAGAAAACTCTCAATTCAGAAAGACACCTGCACCCCCGTGTTCACAGCAGCACTAGTTACAATAGCCAAGACACGGGAACAGCCCTAATGTCCATCACCAGATGACTGGATAAGAAAGCTGTGGTGTATTTAGACAATGAGATACTTCTCAGGCATTTAAAAAAATGAAATACTGCCATTTGCAGCAAAATGTATAGACTAGAGGTTATATTAAATGAAGTCAGTCAGAAAGGAAAACAGCATGTATCATTCATATATGGGATCTCCAAAAAATGGTACAAATTCTATTTACAAACCAAAAAGACTCAGACATAGAAAACAAACTATGGTTAGGGAAGGGGGAAGGAGGCAGGGAGGGGTAAATAAGGAGTTTGGGATTTGCAGATACACACTATTATATGCAAAACAGATAAACAGGGACCTACTGTATAGGACAGGAAACCATATTCAATATCTTGTAATAAGCTATATAGAAAGAATATGAAAAAATGTATGTATATGTATATCTGAATCACTTGGCTGTACAGCTGAAACTAACATTGTAAATCAACTACATTTCAATACAAAATAAAATTAAAAAAAAAAGCCAGAGAGAGAGTGACTCCTCCAGTGAGGTCTGTCTTTGACTGCCTTGATTGTTGCTAATTTGGGTCTTCAGGACCGAGGCTGTGAAGTGCACCCCAGTCACTGGGGAATATCCTGCCTGTCGTAGTAATAATCTCCCTGGCGCATTAACGCCTCCTCTCAGAGGCTTTAGACACATTCTTGCAGCCTGTTACCACCAAACCAACAATCTCCTTAAGATTAGGACGTGTCGACCGATAACAGTTGAGGTTGCAGGGAACAGAGACCTTTTTTGGGGGTCTTAAGAATTGCAACTCAGAGGAGACAGACTCTGGTAAAACCAAGAGTGTTCCAGGGAAGAGAACGAGTCGGGGGTTTATACAGGTGAAAGCTGAGTGGCTGTACTCTGACACAAGAAAGGAAATGTTTGTGAGGGATGGCTGTCAGGAGATGCTTTGGGCTAAGGCTCTGATAAGCATTTTGACTTTCTTCCCCATTGGGCAGAAGTTCTCAATGCCTGCATTAAGACAGTAACTGGTCTAACTTTATTTTATTTTTATTTCTCTCTAGAAAAGATGGGTTTATTTTGAATCAGCGGAGAATTACAACTTGGGGTCTGCAACCACGGCAAGCCACGTGCAATTGCCTGCATGGCAAGGGAATGACTTGGTTGGGGGGGAGGGTCCTATTATGTTTTGTTTTTAATTGAAGGATAATCAGTCACAGTATGTCCATTTCTGATGTACAGCATAATGTCCCAGTCTTGCACATACATACATACATCCCTGGCTCCATTTAAGAGAGCTCTCTTAGCAGCACTGACACCATTTTGATATTCCTTTCACAAACATCAGAAAAGGAACCAAGATAATGATGGACTTAAAGATTATGAGCCTGAAACAGTGACTTAGGAATATCATAGGAATTGGACAAAAAGCTTAATGACCTGCAGATGCCTCACAGAAGATGAACAAAATCCACAAGATTGAGAGAGGGACAGAGGGGTAGCTGGGGGTGGTGCTCATGCCTTAAAATAACATAACATCTCTCAGTGAAGCTGAGAGTCTGATCAAAAGGTGCGAATTGTTTTGTTTTCTGGAGAAGGAAGGATTTATTGCTTGCAGCAAGTAAGGAGAAGATAGGGGATCTTTCCCAAAGCAGTCTCCCTGAGGAGCAAAACTGGGGAAGTTTTAAGCTAAGGCTGCCCATGTACTCATCTTTTTAGTGAAGTCTAGTTGGTTTACAATGTCGTGTTAATTTCTCAGGCACAGCAAAGTGATTCAGTTATACATGTATGTATCCTCTTTCATATTTTCCATTACAGGTTATTATAACATATTGAATAAACTGTGCTACACAGTAGAACCTTTTTGTTTATCTATTTTATATATAGTAGTGTGTATCTGCTAATCCCAAACTCCTCTTTTACCCCTCCTCACCGCTTTCCTCTTTGGTAACTGTAAGTTTTCTCTGTCTGTGAGTCTGTTTCTGTTTTGTCAGTAAATTCATTTGTATCATTTTTTAGATTCCACATGTAAGTGATACCATATCTTTGTCTTTCTCTGTCTGATTTAGCATGATAACCTCTAGGCCCATCCATGTTGCTGCAAATGGCATTATTTCATTCTTTTCTATGGCTGAGTAATATTCCATTATATAGCTCTCACATCTTCCTTACCCATTCATCCATTGATGGGCACTTAGGTTGTCCACGTCTTGGCTGTTATAAATAGTGCTGCTATGAACGTTAAGGTGCATGTGTCTTTTTGAATTAGAGGTTCGTCTTTCCCAGATACATGCCCAGGAGTAAGATTGCTGGATCAAATGGTAACTCTATGTTTAGTTATTACAGGAACCTCTGTACTGGTTCCCATTGTGACTGCACCAGATTACATTCAGAAGGTGGGAGTTGTTAATAACAAACACAGCAGACCCGAGATGGGGTGACTTGTGCAAAACCCCACATTGGCAATCCAGGACTTAACACTTAACCTAAACTGCAGTTTTAACTTCCCCCAGGGATAAGGCCTTGAACCTGGGATTTTCTGGTTAACACTGGTGAGGTGGTCACTGGACGGCGATGTCCCTGTTTGCTTAGGAGGCCCCCTTGCCTGAAACAGTGACCCTTGCTGATACTTTCCTCCTGTCACCTCTCTGCCTTCACAGACCTTTTCTTTTCTGCAACTCAGTGGAGCCCCTTTCTGTTTGCTAGATACCCAACTCATTAACTGTTCAAAGAAGTCCATATGATCTACAGATTTACTCGGTTGAATTTTTGTTGCTAAACAGTTGGGTGCTTATTTTGTAATACTTGTGTCAAAAGTACATTTTATGCATTATTATGCATGTGTATCTTGCAGTAAAATGTTAGGCTGTCAAGTCACATCACTCACCACAGTATCACATTTAAGAACTGTCTCCTTACAAAAGTCCATTGACAGATAACTGGATAAAGAAGTTGTAATAAATTTATACAATGGAATATTACTCAGCCATAAAAAAGAATGAAATCATGCCATTTGCAGCAACATGGATGGACCTAGAGATTATCATATTCAGTGAAGTAAGTCAGAGAGAAAGACAAATATCATATGATATCACTTATATGTGGAATCTTTTAAAATGACACAAAAGAACTTATTTACAAAATAAACAGACTCACAGACATAGAAAACAAACTTATGGTTACCAAGGTGGAAAGGGGTGGGGGAAGGGATAAATAGGGAGCTTGGGATTTGCAGATACTAACTACTATATATAAAGTAGATAAACAAGGTCCTACTGTACAGCACAGGGAACTATATTCAATATCTTGTAATGGCCTATAATGGAAAAGAATATATATATGTATGTATATGTGTGTGTGTATAACTGAATCACTATGCTGTACACCAGAAACTAACACAAGATTGTAAATCAACTATACTTCAATTTAAAAAACTATCTCCAGCAGGTCTGATGCCTCCTCCTAACAAGAAAAAAAAAAAGCTATCTCAAATTATCTCATAAATGGAGAAAAGGAATTTCTGCTATTCAGAATTTATACATGACAAATTTATTAGTAATTCTGAAATAACGTGAGAACTCCCACAACTTTGAAAGGGCATCTTCATGAAAAAGTTTATGAAAAAATGCATATACAAGTAGTCAAAGGTCACTTATTCAGTAAATTTTTTTGAGGGTATCATGTTTAATCACTTTTTTAAACTTCCCCTTGTCTTGTACAAAGTAAAAATTTAGAAGAAACCTTTCTTTTTCTTTAAGAAACACAGAATGTAAGAATCACCACTGATGAAAAAACATTAAAACATTTTATAAAAACATGGATCTTAGATCAAGGAAATATGGTATTTGCTGACTGAACAATTTAGTAAGAAAACAATTAAAATGACCTGACATGCATTTAAGTCAGATATTATAAAGAAGTGTTGTCGAGGATGTGGAGAGATTAGAACATTGTACACTGATGGTGGGGTTGGGAAATGGTGCAGCCACTGCAGGTAAGAGCTTCGTGGTTCCTCAAAAAGTTAAGCATAGAACTGCCCTGTGACCCAGCTACTCCACTCCTGCCTGCATTGAGACAGATGCTCAAACACGTGTACATGAATGGTGGTTGCAGCTCTGTTCAAAATGGCCAAAAGGTGGAAACGTCCAGAATGTCCATCAGTGGATGAAGGATAAACAAATTGTACCCTGTACATAGGATGGGAAATTAATCAGCCATAGAAAGGAAGGAAACTCTGGCTCAGGCTGCAACGTGAATGAACCCTGACAATATTATGCTGAAGAACAAAGCCAGACACAAAAGTTCAGTGGTGTATGAGTCCGTTTATGTATATCTAAAATGTCCATAACGGGTCAATCCAGAGACAGAAAGCATTTCAGTGGTGACCAGGAGGTAATGGTATGCTATAATGGCCTTATAATTCATTCTTAAATGAAAAGGTAATTCACATCTGTAAGGTTCACACTCAAGTTTAAAACTCTGGCTTTTTGTATATCTCACAGCTGTACAACCAACACTGTACAGTATAGCCTTTCACAGTTTACAGTTCACTGGGACTGACTTAAAGCTGATGTGATGTGAATTTCTCCGCATGTGAAATGCACACCTGAGAACTAAGAAATCTAAGTGGCTGTGCTGAGTCTGCAGGAAGGCAGGCCTCAGGCCGACCTACTGGGGAAAGGTCCCGTAGCCTTGGATAGCTGACCTCAAGCCTCAGAGTTGGGAGAAGGGACAAAGGGCACAGCCTCCCAGTGTCAAAGGTCAGACAGGGACAGAGCCTGGCACTGCCTTGCACAAGGTGACGTCCCTGAAAATCTTTGTTAAAGGTCACATTTCTCCGTGACGTCCCTCGCCCTAGGCCAGGCCCTGACCAAGCTGATAAAAGAAATCATCACCAATTGAGGTTTGCGGAAGTCATTCTGGCTTAGACACGATTTAACTCGAAATTCATGCTAACTAAGATAGCCTGTTTGCAGGCTATCAAACATACATTGTACATCTGCTTTGACTATTAAAGGAAAGCGTGCATTTACCAGAGGTAAGGAATGTTTGTGTTAAAAATGAAGACTAAATGCCTCCCTTCCCGGGACACCAATGCTGATACACCTGCAATGATGACTCCCTCCCCAGGTACGGAACCACACTGACTCCTTGTGTCCTTGCAGGTGTTTGTTTTTGAAACCTTGAAGGAATGTATCCCTGACTTGTTTGATGTTGTTTGGGAGTGCTGACAAGATAAAAACTGCTGAAAACCATGCTTCTCCAGAGCAGTTCCTCAGAGTTATCCCGGAGGCTGTCTGCGGGCTACAGTCCTCAGTTTGGCTCAAATAAAAGTCTTTTCTATTCCCATTATAGATTGTTTATGTTTTATGTACATCCGTGAAGCCCTCGGACCCATGTTTTCTCACATCCACTGGTATACGGCGCGAACCCGGAGGAAACTGAGCCTGGACTTGCAGGTGCAGGAGGAGGACGCCGGGGAGCCCAGAGCAGATGCCGCAGGGTCCCCGGGCGGGAGCGGGTTCTGCGTGCAGCCCAAGTCCCAGGAGGGGGACCGGCCACCTGTGTCCCCGTGGCCTGTCACTCAGGAGCAGGGACGGGGTCTGGTTGAACTGTCCAATCAGCGGCGACAGGGCGGGGTCCGGACAACGCGACAGTGAGGGTAGGATGGGGCCGGAAGGGCTGTCCATCAGGGCGGGGCCGGGCAAGGACTGCCGGCCAATCAGGGCGCAGGGCCCCGGGGAGCCATCCAATGAGGGCGCGCGGCGGGCGCGTTCCCAGCCCGAGGATGTAGCTCTGAGCCGCCCGCGGCGCTTGTGCGAACTTGTCCTCTGGGCCTCAGGTGCCGGCCCCCGTGGCTCTCACCTGCCCAGGTCGCGGGGCCGCGGGGAGGAGGCTTCGGAGAACCCGAAAGGAGGCGGAGATGGTGAGTGCCTAGCCCGGGACCGAACGCGCGAAAGGCTTGTTCGAACCGGCCGGAACCTGCCGAAAGCGGCGGCCGGCCGGGTCTCCCCGGGCCCCAGCCACCCAGGCGTCCCGGCCCGAGTCTCCCCCTCGGCCGCGGGGTGGGGTGCCAGCGTCCTGTCCCGTCCCCGCGCGACGTGCGGGGCGTCCAGATCGCGCCCTTGGCCCGGGGGGGGGGTGTCGGAGGGAGGACAGGACACCCTGACGCGGGCGGGCAGGCTTTGAGGGGGAGGGGGAGGGGGACCCGCCCTGGACCTGACAGACAGACAGTCACGTCCGGACTTGGTCAAGGAGCCTGTGATGCGAATAATGTTGCGATGGGGCCGAGGCTCGGCTTTTCAGAGATACGCAGCGTCTCCCACCACACAGAAGACGGCTTTTCTGTTCTGTATGAGGAGGGGGAGCAACAGAGAATTCGGGCGAGTGCGGGCAGTGCGCTGACTGCAGGACCAGCGTGTCTGGACCGGACAGGACCCCCTGGGTCAGCCTGTTCTCTGGAGAAGCTGACCAGGGGCTTGTTCCGAACCTCAGTGTTGCTCAGAGGTGGAAACGACCCCACGTTTAGGGCATGTGGGGAGGGAGCTTGAAGGTGTCGGGTAACAAATGGGACACAGAGAGCTTGGTCAAGCCCAGATGCGTGCAGGGCAGGAGGGCGGGTAAAAGTCAAACTGGGGCTGGCCACTGCCTTACATGCAGGGAGGGTCACAGTGTCTTGGTATTAAAGGCAACAGATCCACAGTGACCTTGCCTATGGGCTAATCCCTGACTTAGGAGGACCCCAGGCCCTCCTGTCCCATGTAGAACAATAATCAGAATTATGGCTGCAAAGAAAAAAGAGCTTTATTGGGGAGGAGTAGGGGGGGTCTTAAAATTGCAACTTGGGAACACATATTTGAGTTCATGGAATACAATTTATGTTTGAGGCATGAAGAGAAATTGTAAGCATAAGATACTCCTTGTCCTGTTTGAGCCGTCCCTAATGTGCAGTGTGCATCTGCATTATACATTATCCAGATCCTCTCAAAGGCAGGAATGTCTGCTCAATCAGAAAGATCAAATTTTGTTTCCTTCTTCTGCCACCAGCAATGTAACTCCTTAGAAGATAACATTCTTCCTAAATCCTGCTGGGGGTCATGGTGATCTGGTGCAGCTCTGGACTATGCATCTTTGGTGAACTTTATGTGAAATGTCACTGTGTCATTTTGTTGTATGATCCTGTGTCTCAAAAAGGGATATAACTATGCCTTAGACTTCTAGCAAGCAAAACAGTCGTCAGAATTTTCTGAGAAGCTGCTGGGTTATAATCCTCAGATTTGCTCAAGTAAAATTCTCTATTTGCACTTTTAGACCGACTGTTGATCAATATTTCATCAACAGCATAAAATTGTTCTAGGGAAGAGAGAGTAGGAGGCAGCTTACAAGGTTATTAAAGTCATCTGGCGTGAATTCTGATCGACTCTGTCCTTAAGGGATAGGCTGTCAGGAGTTATTTAGGGTAAGGGTCGGATAAGTATCTTGACTTTCTGGGCCATTGGACAGATACTCCTGATGCCTGCATTAAGTTAGTAAGTGGCCAAAAGTTCAGATTCCATCCTGGTGGAGACCTGCATAAACCCCACTTCCTCAGTGACCCCCTGGCTCCATTTTAGAGAGCTCGCTTAGCCATACCGACTCCGTTTTCCTTTTCCTTTCACACCTGTCCCCTCTTGTCCTGGCCCTTGTCTGGGGAGAGTGCAGCTCTGGACAGGGGATACTAGGGAGGGGAAACTGAGTCAGCACCTCTCTGTTCAGGCGAAGGTGCGCTGGTGCTGTGTCTTTGTGGTCAGAAGCAGATTCGGCTAAAAGCCCATCCTGGGGCCTTGTCCCCCTGTCCCTGGGGAATCCAGGTAGTAAAGACCTGAAGCAGGCAACCCGCACTTCCGCCCTGCTCGGCCACGTGACCTACAGCCCGCCCTTCGCTTAATCCAGGCCGGCTACGTTGTCAATCAAGGCCTCTAAAGGGGGTGGTCCAGAGCCCCATCCAATCAGGAGCGGGGGCGGGCGCATTCGCTTACGCGGTGACGTCGTTCTCCGCCGCTTGGGCGTGCCTGTGCACCTACCTCAGGCGACCTCAGGTGTCGGGTCGCTGTCGCTCTAACCTGCCTGAGCCCTTGGGCTGCCGGCCGCGCAGAGCACGACCTGGAAGCGCGGAGAGAGGCTGAAATGGTGAGTGCGCGGGGCTGGCGCCGAGACCGGCTGGGCCTGGTTTGAACTGGCGGGAGGCGGCCGCGGGTCCGGACGCCCCGCCCGCCGTCCGGACCCTAGTCTCCACCGCGGACCGCGGTGCGGGGTCCCGGCGTCCTGCCCGGTCCTCGCGGGGGGTCCCGTGAGTTCCGACCCAGTCTTGGGCCGGTGGGTGTCTGAGCGGGGACGGGACGACCCCCGGCGCGGACGGTCACGCGCTGGGGCCCCGCCCTGGGCGGGACAGAGGAAGTCGAGTCCGGAGTTGGTCGGGGAGTCGGTGTTGCAGGTAGTGTTGTAGTAGGGGCGGGGCTGGACCTCAGGGACGTGGCAGCGTCTCCAGCCACACACACAAGGCCTTTCCTCTTCTCTGAAGGGAGGGTGAGAGGAAGGCCGTTTGACAGCGTCAGAGGTCCTCTGGTCAGGGCATTCTCGGCCCAGGCCACAGGGCACTTGATTTCAGCTCTGTTGCTCAGTTTGGGAGGTGTAGGGGCGAGTGACCCCGAGTCTGGGGCCTTTGCGGAGAGAAGCTGGAGTAACGTTTGGGTCAGAAATGGGTGCTGACGTTAAAAATAGCTGTTATTTGCCAGCAAAGACGGATTTATTCAGCAACAGTAAAAAATTACAATTTAGGACAGACAAGGTATAGCGAAAGACTCAGGCAAGTCTAACAGATTTATTTATTGGAGAAAAAAGAGGGAGTTGGAAGGAGCTGTACTGAAGGAAAGTCCGTGGAGAAAATGGCGACCTCAGGGTGATGTTCCTCATCGCCTAGTGGCTGCGGAGGCTGGTTTCTTGTAGAAGAGGCAGTGTGTGTACGTCTTTTCCTCTGGGGCCTGTGAAAGGTGATTCTTTCTTGTTTTCAGTTTTTCTGTTGGGGTCAGTAATAGACAATTCTTCTTGTAATGGGCGTCAGGTGGTACTGGGTGAGGCCACCCTTCTGCCCCTGCCCCCACTTCTTCTTAGTTTCATAATTTTCACATGGGCAGTCGAGAGCACTAGTTTCCAGCCTGTGGAATTGAAAACTCCAAACTTCAAGGCAAGAGACCTTTTTTCAAATGAGTTATTGCTCGGGGAGAAGGGACAGTTCTATGCAGGGACAGGGAGGGGTGTTTTGGGATTTTGTTGCAGTTTTACATCTGTCCTTCATCACTAGCAGTTCTATTTAATTTTGCTTCTGCTGAGTTTGCAGTAAGTGAATGTGACCAGTGCGAGACCAGTAACGTCCCCCAGAAGGCTTCTCTCTGGTTCTCAGCCCCCGTCTGTTTCCCACATGCTAGTGTCAGAGGCCCCCTGGTTAATACCTCCATTCAGTCTGGATGAGACTTGGGTTTTCTCACGTTTATTTTGTGTTTTTTTTTTTCTTTCTCCTTCTTTATCAAAAGGAGGTACCGGAAGTGAACTAGGTACCTTGTAGGTGCTCCGCAGAGCTCGGCCCCCACCCCAGCACGTTTATTTTTGATTTGTCAACAGTGCTGTTATTTTCTTTTTTGTCTCCAAGTGTAAATGCATCATAAATATTTCACATCTAGGAGAACTGGGATTGTAGATTATGGGTAAGTTAAAAATACCAGAAAGTGGAGGGCTGCAGCCGAGTGTTTATTCCGTGTCATTTCCAGCAACTTAGTCTCCAGCTTAGATTGTCCATCCTTTGTGTCCATTATGTATGAAGTAGATCTCCCTGTGATTGTATATTGGGTGTTACTGATAACTGTTGTGTTGAGCATTTCTTACCAAGTGGTGGTTCATCTTCTGTGAAATAGTTTTCAGTTGTTTTCTCACCTTTAATTCATGTGTGTGTTTACTGATTTCTTACGTTTTATTTACATACTCTGGGCTTTCATCTTTTTCATTTCTAGGTATACAAATATGTTCTCCCAGATTGTGGGTTATCATTTTTTATTGCACACATTTGTGGACAAGTCTTAACTTGAACAGGCTTGAATTGAACTTACCCATCCCTTCCTCTATAGCTGATTTTTCCTTTTCTTATGTAAGAAAACTCCCCCAAATCTCAAGTTACAAACGCATTTCTCTGTAACTTCTCAGTGTCCCACTTTCTTCTTTCACAGTTAAGTCCACAGTGAATTGGTTATTGTGCATGCAATTGACAAGGAAAAAGGTTTCTTACTCCCCTGTAGATACTCACTGATCAGTGCTCACTGCCCCCACATGTTAGACTGTCATCACCTGGCCCTGCCCAGCAGCATGTGCTCTGAATAGATCCACATAGATCCACCTGTTTTTGTGATTTTTTTTTTTTCCATCGGTGTATTTATCTATCCTTCTGTTAAAATCATCCAGTCCTAGTCACTGCAGTTTTAAAAGTTTCATGTCCTTTCGGGAAAATCTCACCTCCTTGATCCATAGAAAACCTTGGCTATTCTTAGAAATTTGTGTTCCATTTGTTTTTAGAAGTAGCTTTTCTTAAGTCAAACAAAACAGAATGAACCATCCCCTACGGAAACCAGGTTGTATGTTGAAAGGACAGAATCATAGAATTCTTAAGTGTTTGGGAGAAGCTGATCCCATGGTCTCTTTTCTGTGGAGGTACCTCCTCTCTCCATTCATTTCCTTGTCCTGCTTTTGCTGTTCAAGAATATTTTGGAACTTATCCATTAAAAATTTTTATATTTTTATAGACATAATTTAGAAATAAAATTAGTTTTAATGGCAACTAGGCTGTTTTTGGTTTGGGGGGGCTTTTTCCCTGTGGCGTCTGAGCCTGGCGCTGTGGTAGGTGGCCATCCCCAGCGCCCTCCGGCTGTCTTACCCTTCTTCCCAGGGTGCCACAGACGGCGGGGCTACTGGGGTGCTGGGGGTGGCGCTGGGGGGGTGAGGAGGGGCCCTTCTTAACACATTTCCTAAACTGCACCCCGCCAGCTCCCTGGGTCCTCTCACCCTGCTCTGTTTTTGCACCTCATTAATCTAACATAAGCAGATAACTTACTTATTAGTTGTTTGTTGCCTGTCTTCCCACTGGGGCGGGCCCTGGCGTGTGGCGGGGCCTGCGGCGCCATCGCTCCTCCCCAGGAAACCTCTGTTAAGGCGGCTCTGGAGTCCGCATTTCCACCCTGTAGCACTGCAAGGGAACCGACTGGGTTCCAGAAGCTTTCATCCCCTGTGGAAACAGTGTCATGCCTTGAGTTCTGCACACATTGCGCCCTTGACAGTTGGTCTGTAGTGTCTCCTCAACCTGCTGAATCTCTAAAACATCCATAGTTTTGTTCCTTATGCAATTCATGTTGTTTTTTATTTGCCCAGGTTCTGCTGCTTTTGGATAAATTTGCCATTGGAGTTTGAAGATTTCTTTATCTAGTGTGAGTCTATTTTTTAAACAGCTTTAATTGAGGTACAATTTTATACTGTGAAGTTTCCTGGTTTAAAGTAGAAAATTCAAAGGTGTTAGTTTATTTACTGAGTTTTGCAGCCATCCCAGATTCTAATTTTAGACAATTTTTTTTATCACCCAGAAGGAACACTCGTATCTGCTGGCAGCCACCCCCCGGCCCAGGCCCGCAGCCTGCCTTGGTGCAGGCAGTTTATTAATCGCCTTTCCTACTTGATAGGTTTGCTCACGCTCCACCTTTCACCTAAATGACGCGGCACTGCCTGTCTGCTTTTGTGAGTCCTGCTAATGTTTTCGGAGTTCATTGATTTTGTGCCTCGGGCCAGTACTTCGCGCCTCTTGTTGCCCGGGACACTCCATGTGAGATCACAGCGTGTGCTTCTCCAGGTCAGTCCATGGCCCTCTGAGCTGTTTCCCTGTTTGGGCTGTTGTGAACCACGCTGCTGTGAGTGACTGTGCGTCAGTTTGCTCTTGTCTCTCCCAGGTAGACAGAGGCCCAGGGCGGGATTGCTGTGTCGTATTTAACTCATTTTGAGGAACGTGCTGGACTGTCTTCCAAAGTGGCGTCACCATTGTGCCTTCCTGCCACAACTGTGTGAGGGGTCCCACTTCCTCACATCCTCGCCAGCACTTGTCTGTCTGTCTGTCTGTCTGTCTTATATCCACCCGTGCGAGGTGGCGTGAAGAAGCACCTGCCTGTAGGTTTGATGTGCATTCCCCTGATGACTAATGCCCCATATTTTCATGAGGGTCCTGGCCATTTGTCCTTATTACTTGGAGAAATGTATGCTCATGCTCTTTGCCCCTCATTCAATTGTACTGTCTTCTGTTCTCCCTGATTTGTAATTACTATCCTGATTTTTTAATGTATTTAGAATACAGGGATCTTGTCAGGAGTGGGGTTAGCCAACCCCAGATGCAGCCTTGCCTTTTTTGTAGCTGACATAGTGGGGATTTTTTTAAATTTACATTTTCAAACGTATTTTTGATTAAACTTCGAATTTTTAAAAGTAATTATTTGCTTTATATTTCATGAGTGTGCTATCATCTTATATCATCCTAAAGACATTAATTAGCCGTGTGTTCTCCGTGTTGAAGTCGCCTTTGGCTCAACTACCACCAGCTCCTCCTGACTTTTTAGTGGGGCATTTCCCTCCATTTCTGGGCACTTGATTATTGGTTTGAGAGGCCCTGCTGGCTTGACATATCCCTCGGGAACCAGGCCTGCCCCCTCCACAGGTGAGCCGGGGCCCGGGCCCCCTGGCATCTTGCCCTCAGTGTCCCCTCACCCTGGCAGGGGTCGAGGCTCCACCTCTGTTGGATGTGGGTGCTCTAGCCCAGGCCAATCCATGCGGCTGCCTCAAGGTGAGACTTGTTCAGATGCAGCAGGAACATCAGTGTTCACGGCCTCCTGGCATCTGCTCCGGTTTGTGGAGCTGACAAGGAGGGAAGTTAGGAGCAAGCCCAGCGTCCTGGCCCGCGTTACCTGAAGGACGGTGTCACTTTCAGTCTTTACCACCTCCGGTTCTGCTCTCTCAGTCAAAACAATTCTTGAAAAGAGAAAAGGAAAAATTGTTTTTTATTATAATGTGAATCTTTATCAAATACTGTTGTTGCTCACTGCTTCAGCGTCCGGCAGTCACCATCGCTGGGGAAACTGCATTCCATGTGCTCGGGGACAGTCACTTCCCACAAGAGCGCAAGCCCAGGGGTCCCGGATTGCGCCCGGGTCGCCGGCTGTCGGGCCCATCCCCCCACACGTGGGTGCAGAGGGAGCCTCGCTGAGACAGTGTCTCTTTCAGGACCCAGTGGACTTCGAAGACGTGGCTGTGAACTTCACCGCGGAGGAGTGGGCCCTGCTGGACCCGGCTCAGAGGAGGCTCTACAGAGACGTGATGCTGGAGACCTTCAGGAACCTGGCCTCCGTGGGTGAGGCTGGCGTCACACCTCCACCCAGTCTTCAGGGAACAGATACTCTTACGGTTGTTCTTTCTTATTAGGGACACGGACGGGGACATGTTGAAAGGAAGGCAGGCGTGGTCCCCGCCTTGTAGAACCTACTTAGATGGCGTTTCCATGGAAACAAAGCTTCACGTACGACTGACTTTTTACTCTTGGTCAGCATCCCTAGTTTTAGGGATTAATCAGAGGCTCCCTGATCCTGTGAATGCGAGCACAGCCTCCAGGGTCACTGGGCGGCGAGAGCAGTGCTGTGGTCAGCACACGTGAGGTGTGGCCACCTGCTGCAGTCTCATCCACGCGTGCCTGTCCCCAGTGACGGGGACAGGGCACCAGCCCATCTCACAGAATGCTGTGTCCCCCGCCCTCCCTCAGCGCGAGCTGTTCTTGGGAGCAGGGCAGCAGCCCCACAGCGTCGCCCTCCCGGTGGCGGCTGGGGCAGGGGAGGCGGGCTTCCCCGGGGCCCGGGCCTGCTCTCAGCAGGAGCGCCCCTCTCGGAAGGGGTAGGTCTGGGCGAGGGAGCGGTACACGGACGTGCCCATTAGAAACAGGACTCAGTCTTGGTGAATTTGACGTTTGTCCTTCACCTGGCCCCCTGTGGGGCTTCTCGCCCACCCTCACCCACTCGAGAGGTCTTTCTGTTGCTCGTGCTAGAAAGGGAGCATCTGGGGATGTGCATTGTGCCCAGCTCCTTTCCCCTTTGCCTCTTTGAAGTATCCCTTTTGAAGTATCTCTTAGTGAACACGCTGCCCCTTTGACTCATTTTCCCTATAATGGCCAAACTTCCAGATGGCAGAGGTCTTCAGAGTTTTCCTTTGCTTGTGTGTTAAATTAGGCTTGGACCCAATTCCAACATGTTTGTGTGTGTGTGTGTGTGTGTGTGTATTAAGGCCAACAAACAGTTATTGGACACCAGCAGGGCATCATAGGATTCAACTTAGCCCTGCCACCATCCGCCCAGTGACAGCCACAGATTCCCCAGCTCAGGGAGTTAGCCCACAAGACTCACTGCATGTCCCTGCACGTCCAAGGCCAGTCTCGAGCCCGGGCTTTCTCCTGCCCTTCTTTCCAGCGGCTCTAAGTCAGAGGTTCCCGTGACCTGCTCCTCGGGTTCAGTTCACTTATTAGTGTAGCTCACAGAACTCAGAAACATAGTACTTCATTACGCGTTCCCCATGCAAGGGTGTAATTCAGGAACAACCAGATGGAAGACATGCACAAGAAAACGAGGTTCTGTGCCTCTCCAGGTGCCAGTCTCCCACACTTCCATATGTTCACCAACCCAGAAGCTCTCTGAACTTCTTTTTTTTATTTTTTTTTACAGAGGTTTCCTATCTCTGGCAATTGATTCGCTCTTTGGCTCCTCCCCCATCCACAGAGGTGTTGGGGTACCTGGGGGTGTGGGTGGGACTGAAAGTCTCAACCCTTTAATCACATCGTTGTTTCTGTTGGCAACCAGTTCCCGTTCTTAAGTTCTTTCCAACAATTTCCTTCGTTAATAGAAACCCAGTTGTGATGGAAGGGATTTATTATGAATTACAAGTCACCTATGTCACCCCCCTGATCCTGAGGCATGTTCAGGAACTAGGCACGGGGAACAGACACTATTCCATAGCTTTTGTCATTCAGGAAGTTGGTTTGGGGAGCTGTCAGGCGGGAACTATAGATGAAGCCCCAGTTTGTCTGAGAAATCTATGTCAGTCAACTGAATGATCAAATATATATTTCTTACACACCACAGTATCACACGAGCGTCATTCCTTGTAAGATTTGATGTACTCTTTTTTTCAGTCTATGAAAAGAAATCGACATCTGGTCTCTCTTCTTCCTGTTGTCCCGTCGTTTCTTCCCCACGGGTTTAGTCACGCTACCGATTGTTACAGGTTCTCACTCTCAAGGCAGAGCCGGCGCGCTAAGTCCTGAGCAGGGTGCTCTGGAGGGTGAGCTCTGCGGCGAAGGCAAAATAGTAGGATTCACAAGAAATCTCTCCAGGCCTGTTTTGGGAGAAAGCTGGGCATTTCATAGCATGGGACATCACCACCGAACCCAGGATGGGCGTTTGAGGTGAGTAGCTCTCCCAGAGGGGAAGGGGGGTCTCTGTCCAGTGTTCGACTCACTTGAGATTAAAGAAGAGGTACAAACCTAGCTAAACAATGATGTATTCACAGCATTTTTACAACACAGCACTTTAGTACATGGGATGTGAGCGTCTGAAATAGAACTCAGCAGGAAACAACCATCAGGAACCCCTGTGT
Organism: Camelus ferus; assembly: GCF_009834535.1. NCBI lineage: Eukaryota > Metazoa > Chordata > Mammalia > Artiodactyla > Camelidae > Camelus > Camelus ferus. The sequence continues at coordinate 25,474,250 of NC_045717.1, read as the reverse complement.
ATAAGAAACACTGAAGGCTGTGGTTCTGTTTGAGCCCTCGGCTGAAGCATTAAGCTTGTTGCACTTCGTGAAAATGCGGAGCGTGGCGAAAACTTGCCCATTCAGTACAGATGCAAAATACATAGTCAAGATAATCATCAACATCCATCAATAAATTACTAGTAAAGACATCATTAATAATTATAAATCCCCAGTACTGTGCTTCCTATTTTGAACAGAAACCATTGGGTGGAGAGTCTCTGTGGAGGTAAAGAAGGTCATCAGTGCAGAGAAACCCTGAACCAGATTCTAAATCTTACTGTCCATGAAGGTTATCAGACTGGAATTCAGCCCTACAAGCGCACCAAGTGTGGAGAAGCCTTTATGGATTGTTCTTTCCAGAAGAATCAGCTAAGATCTCACCCTGGACACAGACTTTGTCCGTGTGAGGAACGTGGACAAGTCTGCATCTGTGTCTCCTGCCTGTGCGCCCCTAGGGGAGCAGACATTGTAGAGAAACCCTATAAATGTCAGGATGCTGGGAGAGTGTCTAAGAGATACGTGAAGAGTCATGGGAGTGAACAGCCCTCAGAGCCTAAGAAAGCTGGGAAAGCTGTTATTTGCCCCTCATCCTTTCAGGGACGTGAAAAAGGTCGTTATGGACAGAAAATCCATGTGTGTGAAGTCTGTGGGAAATCCTTCAGTTATTATTGCCAGCTTGCTCGGCACGTGAGAACTCATACTGGAGAGAAGCCCTACGGATGTAGAGAATGTGGGAAAGCGTTCACTCGCGTCTCACACTTCCGGGAACACGTGAGGATGCACACGGGAGAGAAGCCCTACGAGTGCAAGCAGTGTGGCAAAGCGTTCAGCTGGTGCACCTACCTGCGGGAGCACATGCGGACACACAGTGGGGAGAAGCCCTACGAGTGCCAGCAGTGCGGGAGAGCCTTCCCGTATCTCAAATCCCTGCAAGGACACGCACGGGTGCACACTGGAGAGAAGCCCTATGTGTGTAAGGAGTGTGGGAGGTCCTACAGTTGTCCCAAGTACTTTAGAAAACATGTTAAAACACACAGTGGAGTAAAACCCTATGAATGTACAGAATGTGGGAAAGCGTTCATTACTTCCTCTTCCCTTCGAGAACATATGAAAACACACAGTGAAGAGAAACCCTATCAGTGTCAGCAGTGTGGGAAAGCCTTCAGGTACCCCAGGTCCCTGCAGGGGCACATGGTAACACACAGCGAAGAGAAACCGTATGAGTGTCAGCAGTGTGCGAAAGCCTACAGGTGTCTCATTTCCCTGCAGAGACACATGAAGACACACCCCGGGGGGAACTCTGATGACAGGGACTGTGGGAGAGACTTCCTTTCTCCTTAAAACTTGTAAATGTGAGCCATCACAGGAGAGGAACATGAATCAAAAGGATGGGGGAACCTTCAGCACTTCACTTATCTGGTATGTGAAAGCTGGGCAGGACAGAAATCTTTTCATGGCTATAAATACGGTTTTCCCTCCATAAGTGCCTCATCCTGAATAAGGATCCCAGTGTATTAATTTCTAGTTCATGTAGTGATCTGAACACTTAAGATAATTACTGTTCCTCTATGTCCCCTTCATGTGTACTACTTACATTTTGTTATCTTGGATTTTAATTATACAGTCATACAGTGCTTGCCTCAATTCCGCTATAATATCTTCTGAATCCAGGGATGGCAAGAAGTGTCTGGTTTTTGATTTTTTTTCATGTAGAACTTCGTGTGAATTTAGATGAAAATATTTTTGTTTCATACTTTTGATTATGATCTTGGTATGCGATCCTGACGTGAGAACTGTATTGTTGAAATGTCTTCTGGTCCATGTGACAGGTGATTTTTTTTTGTGACTCAGTATTTACTGTCCCCTTGAGTCTGTATTACAGAAAGCTGTGTCTTCCATATTTCTTTGTTGCTAGCGGATACTACACTTGTGTTCCTCACAGAAATTAATCATTGTGGGAGGTCTTGGAAGACAGCAGTCTCACCTGGTTATGTTCATTATAACTTGACCTCTGCTCATTGTCCTTGATTGTGGTTGGAAATTGGACAGGATTTATTGAGATAGTTGAGTGACCCGGTGGCGTGAAGATGAAAGCTCGTGTGCAGACGGTTCTTCTGAGTTGTGTTGTGGGCGTGGGTAATCCGGTGGGAGACTGCCTAACCCAGAGTCCTCCTGTCAGTGGTTCTGAGTTGAAGTTCCTGAGAAGAGGAAGAGGCATGAGGTCTGGAGGACAGAGGTGAGGAAGCCATGAGCCTCAGGTCTTCTGTACTGTCAGGAGGTGGAGACACACGGGAACTTACTGGGCCCAGTTTTCTGGCTCCTGGCCCTGCCCACGTGGGCCAGCCCCCAAGCAGACACGTGTTTGACGTTAGTTCCCGCTTGGGCAGCAGATTCTACACTTCTCCCCAAGGTCCCTCATTGTGGTTCCTCTTTGCGTTTCTGGTCCACACAGACCCTTGCGTGTTCCTGTAGGTCTTTGGTGTCCATCAGGCCACTCCTTCAGGCATTCATACTGTGATCTTCTCACACCCTGTGACCCCCTCCATGTCCAACAGTTCGGCTTATGACATGATTTGTGTAGGAAGCATCTTATTCCTCTAATAGAGGAGCTGGTTCCTTCCTCCAGCCATGGCAGATTTAATGTGGCAGCCACAAGTGCAGGACACCTACTTCCTTTGTTTCATTGCTGAAACTCTGCAGTGGCCCTGCATTTCTTGTTTCTGGAAACTTCCATGATGGAAATGAGCACTTATGAAAATGTTTGGCCCTTTGTGGGCATTTTATCTTGTAGCTGGCTGCTCTGTAAATGGTAAGCCTACTATATTTAATTACCTTGCATTTTTATGTGTGTTTACTTAGTGTTTCTTTCATTTTTTTATACATTTGGTTTGGGTTCCTACTTGATAGAACACAGTGGGCAATAATGACACAGTAATCAGAAAAACAAGCTGCCAGCCGCTGTCCAGCAGTCCCCTGTGCCTCGGTGCTTCTGTCTGTAGGGGAACAGCATCTTCACTGTACCTTCCAAGTCTCCTGCAAGGTAGGCTATTGGTGTATTCTAACCTGAGTTATAAAGATGAGATTCTGGGAAGTATGCATCCCAGCCTCACCCACAGAGAAAGAACGTTCAGCGGAACCACACCTTCCTGGAGATTCCATTGACCTCTCACAGTGGCACAGGAAATGCAGCACAGTGAGCATCTGGGAGGGAGGTGGATGTGGAGATTCCACGTACATGCCTCTCTGGTCCTCTGGTTCCAGAAGATAGTGTAAGCAGAACAGTAAAACAGTGTTTCACGTGACACTGGGAGTTCATACCTACATGGAGCCCAAAATATACACAAGTGTATGTACACAGGGTCCACTAGTGTCTCCCCCCACCCCAATTTCACACCCACTTGGCCCTCAGACCTTTTTAAAAAATAAAGTCTGATTCATGGGAACAAGAGGTCCAAAATCGAGTCTTAGCAGCCGAGCAAGACGTAATAACGAACCTAGTTGCAGCCTCACCTTTTCCCAGGAACGTGGCCTTTGAGTCAACCTGGCAGTTCCTGGTCTGCAGCAGGAGGTGTTCTGCTGAGAGGCTCCCCCGCTTCTGTTCCCCTCAGGAAACAAACGATGCAGCCTTTGCCTGAAGTGATGCACTCTTCACTAATAGTTTTCCTTTTTTCTGCTCCTTTTCTGTCTTTAAAGCCCATGATTTCTGTAGGTCCTTGGATCTCTTTTTCTGCTTGCTCAGTGGGCTGCTGCCTTGATTCACGGATCTTTCAGTAAATCCTGTGAGGTCTTTAAAAGTTACTCAGTTGAATTTCTGTCATTTAAGATGGTGAAGCCACTTTGAGAGACAGTCTGGCCGGTCCTCAAAATGACGAACACTGAGTCACTGTGTGACATGGCCGCATCATCCTAGGTACCTGTCTGCCCAAGAGAGGGAAAAGCAAGCATCATCACAAAAAACGGTACACAGATATTCACAGCAGCATAAGTCACAATAGCCAAAAAGTGGAAACCAGTCAAAAGGCCACTGGCTGATCTGGAGAAGCAAATGCTGTATATTCTCACAACGGAATATCATTTGCAACAAGAGGAATGAAGTAGTGATCCAAGACACAAAATCAGAGACTTCTTAGAACGTTAAGCGGCTCCACAAATGTCCACAGGCAGTATCATATCGTTTATATGAAACGCAGAGAATGAGCAAGTCTATAGAGGCAGAAAGCAGGGAGCGGGTGGAGTGCAGTGGTGGAGCACGGGCTTAGCGTGCACGAGGTCCTGGGCTCAAGCCCCTGCACCTCCAGTAAATAAATAATCCTAATTACCCCCCCAAAATAAAATATTTGTTTCTAATTTAAAAAAAATAAAAAGGAATTGGGTCCAAAGTCTTTCAGACTCTTTCCTGGTATGGCAGTGGAGGGGGGGTTCATAAAACACAATTTTTGATACCTTTCTTGGGAAAAAATGTTGCAAGCTGACAGTTCACAAAGGGATGTGGTTGCAGTGCCTCATGGTCACACACCTGCCTCAGTGACAGGTGAACACGGTCCCTCTTCAGTGCACCTTACAGGGCCTGTGGAGCCCTGAAAATGGACAGATGTGGGAACTAACACACCATCAGTATTAAGTTAAAAGGTCTTACTCTAGTGGATCAGATTTTCTTTTTTTAAGGCGCACAATGTCCGCATCGAACTCTCATCCCAAAGGAGCAGATCCCGATGGACGGTTGTCCCTTGCAGGACCCGTGCTGATGGATTCCACATCTTCTGTCATGTCTCCGCCTCATCTCTGTCCTCATCTCAGAAGCATAAAGTGCTTGAGAGCAACTGAAACACTAGCCCTGGGACTTTGTACACAGCCCTGTGATTCCTTTCTGTTGTTCACCGGGAGCCAGTCCCTGTTAGGAAACAGGTTTCTGAGTCATGGCTGTGTAGGATCAGAGAGCTTTCACAGAGGTGGAACTGGACAGTGTGAAAAACAAACCTGCCCAGTGCAGCCGAGCAGAAGTGCTGGTTCCTGTTTAAAGCCGTCTCTGCTGCGCTGACCAGGATGGGAACAGAAGATGCCTGAGTGTGTCCTGTCAGTGTCCTGGAGACAGCCTAGAAAGCCCTGTTTAACCTTCATTCTGTGCTTTTAGTATTGGACAACTGAGCTCTTCCGCATGGCTTATAATAAACCACATTTCATGTCTTGTTTCTGCTCAGTCTTTTCAGATATCCATATGTATTTCTCACCCTGAGCTCTCAGTAATGATGACATAGAAATCTCTCTAATGCCGACCTGTAGTACAGTCTTGATTTTCCTTTAAATCATTAATAGAAGAAATTAATGGTGTGGTCTTGTTTTTAACTGAAGTTGCCTGGGAAGCAGACAATGCAAAAAGGAAACACTGAACCTCCTGCCTCCCTGAAAAGCAAGGAATAATGTTCCGTGTGAAAAGTGCACTCCCTGCATCCTGAGATAGAAGGTGGGGATTCAGGGCTGGGAAGCCTCCATCAACAAACCTTGATACTCCCTTAAATTTACTACCTCAAGCCCAACCTCTGTTTACATTCTTCACTAATTAAGCACCCAAAACTCAAACTGGCTTAAAGACTTAAACATAAGACAAGACACTATAAGCCTCCTAGAAGAAAATATAGGCAAAAAATTCTCTGATACAAACTTTAACAATGTTCTCCTAGGGCAGAAAACCCAGGCAATAGAAATACAAGCAAAAATAAACAAATGGGACCTAGTTAAACTTACAAGCTTTTTCATAGCAAAGGAAACCACAAACAAAACAAAAAAACAACATATGGACTGGGAGAAAATATTTGCAAGTGATGTGACTGACAAGGACTTAATTTCCAGAATATACAACAGTTCACACAACTCAGTAACAACAACAAAAAAACCCCAAACAACCCAATCAAAAAATGGGCAGAAGACCTAAACAAACATTTCTCCAATGAAGACATACAAATGGCCAACAGGCACATGACAAAATGTCAATACCTCTAATTATTGGAGAAATGCAAGTCAAAATTACAATAAGGTATCACCTCACACCAGACAGAATGGCCATCATTAAAAAGTCCACAAACAATAAATGCTGGAGAGGGTGTGGAGAAAACGGGACCCTCCTACACTGCTGGTGGGAATGCAGTTTGCTGCAGCCACTATGGAGAACAGTATGGAGGTTCCTTAAAAACTAAACCTAGACATGCCATATGACCCAGCAATCCCGCTCCTGGGCATCTTTCTGGGGGGACTCTAATTCCAAAAGACATACGCACCCCAATGTTAATAGCAGCACTATTTACAATAGCCAAGATGTGGAAGCAACCTATATGTCCATCAACAGATGACTGGATAAAGAAGTTTTGGTATATTTATACCACGGAATACTACTCAGCCATAAATACCAACATAACACCATTATAGCAACATGGATGCACCTGGAGAATGTCATTCTAAGTGAAGTAAGCCAGAAAGAGAAAGAAAAATACTGTATGAGATCGCTCACATGCGGAATCTAAAAAAAAACGACAACATAAATACAAAACAGAAACAAACTCATAGACAAAAAATATAAACTTGTGGTTGCCAGGGGGACAGGGGGTGGGAAGGGACAGACTGAGATTTCAAAATGTAGAACAGATAAACAAGATTGTACTGTGTAACACAGGGAGGTATATACAAGATCTTGTGGCTCATAGCGAAAGAGAATGACAATGAATGTATGTATGTTCATGTATAACTGAAAAATTGTGCTCTACACTAGAAATTGACACATTGTAAAATGCATATAACTCAATAAAAAAAAGTTAAAAAAAAAAAAAAAGAATAAACTAATGCCATGTGCAGCAACACAGATGGACCAGGAGACTGTCATTCTAAAGTGGCCAGAAAGAGAAAGAAAAATACCATATAATGTCATTTATACGTGGAATCTTAAACAAAACAAAACAAAACAAAACACAAATGAACTTATTTACAAAACAGAAACAGACTCAGACATAGAAACAAACTTACTGTTACCAGTGGGGAAGGGGATAGGAAGGGATAAGTTGGGAGTTTGAGATTTGAAGATACTACTATATATAAAATAGGTAACAATGAGTTTCTACTGTAGAGCACAGGGAACTATATTCAGTATCTTGCAGGAATCTGTAATGAGAAAGAATGCAAAGGTTTGCATGTGTGTGTACAACTGAAACATGCTGTACACCACTGTGAACTGACTGCTTCACATAAAAATGAACAAACAAGTGCTAAATGTCAGTGATCATCAGTGAAAACCAACATACAATCACAAGAAGATCCCATTTCACACCTCGAGATGGTCGAAAGGAGGCTGGCTACTGCAAGTGCTGGAAATGAGGAGGAAGCACTTACGTGGGATAGTCCGACACTCGACTCAGCCCTCCTTCCGCACTTCCAAGTATTGGGATCTTACCCATAATCTACAACCTGGCAATTTTCTTTTTGTTACCAAGGCTGTTGCCCCCAGGATCATACCCCTGCCCCTCCCTCAACTAGAAACCAATTACTCTTACCTAGGCTTCAGGAGACAGCTGCAGGGAAGACACAAGAACTGGTTAGAACCTGCCCAGTCCAAGAGGGTGGAGGGTCTGACTTGAGCCTCATTATGCATTCATGGTAACACATTAACTGCTAAGTGACATGCCCACCAGCACCCTGACAGGTAACAATAGCCATAACAGCCGCTGGAAAAGCCCATACAAGGACCGATTGGTTTCATCACACCTGGAAAGAGCACATGATGGTGGAAGCCTCTCATAAAGGTGCACGTGGCGCGACCCAGGCCAGAGCTGTCTCTACTGCCCGTCTTGGCTGACCGCTCCCTTCTGAGCAATAAAGTGGCAGTCCACTTCGTCCCTCTGCCTCTGCTGTGTGAATTCTTTCACGGCTGGCAGCAAGAACCCACACTTTGGTGAGCTTCCTAATTAGGGGTCCCCCACCCGCTAACATTGCTAGTAAATAACTATATTTTTTAGGTCAACATCCATTTCTTACCCAAATTTAGCTCAGACTTCTCCAAAGGCACCTGGCTTTGGATCTCTCCTCACCCACCCACGCCCTGAGCAGCGCTGCGCCTCAGAACAAGCTCCCGCAGACCTGGGTGGAGAACGCGCTGCCCGCAGGGAGCCAGGGTCCTGACAAACAGCCTTGCTCTCAGGCTCCTCACATAGAAGAGGAAAGCCCTTTGCTGTGTGGTTGGGGATGCCGGTGCATTTCTAAGATCCAAGGCTCGTCCCTGTTCCAACAGCGTTTGTAATTTCAAGCCTTGTGCCCATGGGAACAGTATTGCAATAGACTCCTTGGACAGGCTGGGACTTGAAAAACATGTCAGGTCCAAGGTGGGAGCCCCCAGCGCCTGACCACCCACACTGGGGGTCGTCCTGTTCCTCCTTGGACCCCTACTAGTCAAGGATTCTGCCTGAACCCCTGAAACCACAACCTTGAAAGAAGAAGGTGGCTCCAGTCTGGTAGGGCTACTCCACCTGCAGCTGCTTTGGCCCAATGTGGACCAGGCCCTGCTGTTCGGGCCCCAGCCCCAGCCCCTCACAAACCCGGCCCCACTCCACGCTCTCTAGAGCATCCACCCGGCAGCCCCACAAACCCGAAGCCTCGCAGGTGAGAGTGACGTCACCACCCCCGACTGGACGGGGCTCCGATCCCTCGCGCCCAGACTGGGCGGACTCAGGGCACACCTCCTTTCGGACCCTGGTTGACAAGGTTGCAGGCCTGGATTCTGAGTGCAGGGCGGGCTGGAGGTCACGTGGGGTAGCAAGATGGAAGTGCAGGTTGCTGGCTTCAGCCCTTTACTGCCTGGCTTCCTCCCGTGCACCTGGATCTGGCCACCAAGGTGGGCTGTGAGCAGAATCTGCCCCTGGCCAGACAGACACCTTCCGGTGTATAGAAAAGTCCTCACTCAGTTCCCCCCACTCGGAGCCTCCTGTCCATGGCTGCCCCCGCTGAACACTGCAGAGCCCTGACAAGAGGGGAGAGGTGTGAAAGGAAAATCAGAATGTAGTCGATATTGCTAACGGAGCTCTAAAATGCAGCCAGGGGCCACTGAGTGGGGCTTACACAGGTCTATACCCAGATGGACTCTGAACCTTGACCACTTACTGTCTTAATGCAGGCATCCAGAACATCTGCCCAGTGGCCCAGAAAGCCAAGATACTTAGCGGACCCTTATCCTAAATAACTCCTGACAACCTGTCCCTTAATGACAAATACTTCCTTCCCTGTGTCAGACTGGACCACAATTCTTGCCAGATAACTTTAACAATCTTGTGGCTTTTCCTTATAAGCTACTGACTTTTTTCTCTTCCCCAGAACATTCTTTTGATTTGTTTAATACAAATATGTCTCTCAAATTGCAATTCTTATGACTCCAAGCAAAGCCCTTTATTCTCTGCAGCCTCAATACTGATTACCATTCTACACGGGGCAGGGGGGCCTGGGGACCTCCTGAGTGAGGGTTCAGCCGTGGGCGGGGTCACTGTGGATCCGTGCCCTTGGTTTAAGCACAAAGACTCTGTGATGTCACTGCGTGCGAGGAAGGGGCGAGCCTGGGTTCGGCCTTTCATATCCTCCCCTCACATCTGGGCTTGACCAAGCTCTCTGTGTCCCATTTGTTACCCGACACCTTCAAGCTCCCTCCCCACATGCCCTAAACGTGGGGTCGTTTCCACCTCTGAGCAACACTGAGGTTCGGAACAAGCCCCTGGTCAGCTTCTCCAGAGAACAGGCTGACCCAGGGGGTCCTGTCCGGTCCAGACACGCTGGTCCTGCAGTCAGCGCACTGCCCGCACTCGCCCGAATTCTCTGTTGCTCCCCCTCCTCATACAGAACAGAAAAGCCGTCTTCTGTGTGGTGGGAGACGCTGCGTATCTCTGAAAACCGAGCCTCGGCCCCATCGCAACATTATTCGCATCACAGGCTCCTTGACCAAGTCCGGACGTGACTGTCTGTCTGTCAGGTCCAGGGCGGGTCCCCCTCCCCCTCCCCCTCAAAGCCTGCCCGCCCGCGTCAGGGTGTCCTGTCCTCCCTCCGACACCCCCCCCCCCCGGGCCAAGGGCGCGATCTGGACGCCCCGCACGTCGCGCGGGGACGGGACAGGACGCTGGCACCCCACCCCGCGGCCGAGGGGGAGACTCGGGCCGGGACGCCTGGGTGGCTGGGGCCCGGGGAGACCCGGCCGGCCGCCGCTTTCCGCAGGTTCCAACAAGCCTTTCGCGCGTTCGGCCCCGGGCTAGGCACTCACCATCTCCGCCTCCTTTCGGGTTCTCCGAAGCCTCCTCCCCGCGGCCCCGCGACCTGGGCAGGTGAGAGCCACGGGGGCCGGCACCTGAGGCCCAGAGGACAAGTTCGCACAAGCGCCGCGGGCGGCTCAGAGCTACATCCTCGGGCTGGGAACGCGCCCGCCGCGCGCCCTCATTGGATGGCTCCCCGGGGCCCTGCGCCCTGATTGGCCGGCAGTCCTTGCCCGGCCCCGCCCTGATGGACAGCCCTTCCGGCCCCATCCTACCCTCACTGTCGCGTTGTCCGGACCCCGCCCTGTCGCCGCTGATTGGACAGTTCAACCAGACCCCGTCCCTGCTCCTGAGTGACAGGCCACGGGGACACAGGTGGCCGGTCCCCCTCCTGGGACTTGGGCTGCACGCAGAACCCGCTCCCGCCCGGGGACCCTGCGGCATCTGCTCTGGGCTCCCCGGCGTCCTCCTCCTGCACCTGCAAGTCCAGGCTCAGTTTCCTCCGGGTTCGCGCCGTATACCAGTGGAGATGAGAAAAGACGGGACACGGGGCTTGGTGACCTCCGGAGTCAGGATATGGCACAGCGCGAGGTCACCGTGGAAATGTGCCCTCTAAGAACAAAGACTGTCAGTGACTTGGCCACGTGCAAGGCCGGTCAGGCTGGGTTTTTACGTGTGGCCTTTGACACAGGAAAGCCCGGCTCCTCGTCCCGCCCCCACCTCTGCGGCTTGAGGCAGCAACCCAAGGCCCATGTTCGTTTTCCCGATGGGAATTGGGACCCGAGAACTCAGCCTCCGTGCAGGACTGGTCTCAGCACAGCCATAGGTGTGAGATGCCACATTTCTCAGGTGTGCATTTTACGCTGCGAGCAAATGTTTTTTAGATCCGTTTGAGTGTGTCACTAGAAAAATTTGAAATCTAAAAGGCTGTGAAATGCCAAAGCAATTGAACTCTTATTTTAACTGATTTAAGAAAAAGGCTAAGTAAGTTTGGGTTGGACCTGAAAACTCAATATTCTGATTAATCAGGTCAAAACACAGAGCATTTCCTATGACTGCTCATTTCAGAAAATACCCTCCAACTTGAGGTCTAGTAAAAAAGTAAACTTCAGTGTCCTTGACCATTTTACTTACATAATTATAAAAATTCATTCTCTGTGGTTTGCAAGAGGTTTTTTCACGTTCACTAAAATTATAGTTAAGAGAAACAAATTTTAGAATGCTTTCCTATGGTAGAAAAGTGACTTCCAATTACAAATAAATTGCTTTTGATTTGTCTTTATTTAAAACACTATTTTGTTTTTGTTGTTTTTGTGAATTAATAATGAATGCTGTTTGGAAAAACTTAGCCTGAGATTTAGAAATGTAAGAATTGTGGGCAAATAATGTCGCCTGACATATGAGTAAGCAAGGAAGTCCCAGCCATTAAGCCAGGAGCCCCTGCGCCGCCCCCAGCTGTGCACCCGGAAGGGATTCAGGATGGAGGAAAGGGGGATACTGACCCTAGATAGTTGAGGTGCAGATCAAAGGAATAATTTCAGTGAGCCCAGACTCTCGCATCTTCCCATACATAGAAAAGCACTAAATTCATTACCTTGAAATGCCTAATTTTCTTTAAATTACAGTAATTTTTTGATGTCCCTCTCCCTGGTTTTTGTCGCAGAACTCCTATATATCCTGGCTCCTCCCTTACCTCATCAGAACAGCCCCTCAGAACTATCTGAGTGGCTGCATCCCAGGCTTGAGTACTCGGAATGCCTGTTGAATAACACATAATTCTCAACTTCCAGGTTGTGCTTTTTTTTTTTTTCTTCAGTTTACAAGAGTTGCCCATAGGACATCTGTCAGCACTGGTACCCATTTACCCGAGTCCCCTAGTTACCAATTTCACTCGTTTTTGTACTAGTCAACATTTACTTTATAAGCAGCCATTTCACCTCCATGTTTTGTTCTCTTCCCTTTGTTGTGAAAGAATGTGGTGGACACTCTGCAGTACAGTTTGCCTTTTGATTCAGTGAGGGTATAGTCAGTGGCAGAGCGCATGCCTAGCGTGCACAAGGTCCTGGGTTCACTCCCCAGTACCTCCATTAAAAAAATAAATAAGCAAGCCTAATTACCTCCCCTGCAAAAAAATTAATAAAATAAAGAACCCACAACACATAGGTATTAAAAGTAATAATAAACCCAATATTTTATAAATACAAATGTAACATAAACTTTAAAAATTGTGAATCACTATTTTGTACACCTGAAAATTCTGTAACACTGTATATCAACTATACCGCAATTAAAAAAATTAAAATAAATTTTTTAAAGTTTTAAATGTTAAAGCCTTTCTAAAAAATGCTGTTGGCAACATGATGCCAAGAGACATACTCAACATAGGGCTGCCACAAACCTTCAATTTGTTTAAAAAAAAAAAAAAAAAGCAGTAGCTGCAAAGAGCAATGGGGCAAAGAGGAAGTGTCAGCCAGTCCGTCCTTAGGCTCCTCCATCTCAGCAGGTGGTCCCCTTAATCTTTATAAAGGGGTGTGAGACGCTGTAAGCTTATGGCCCAGCTCTTTGCAGACACTGGGCTTTTCCCAGGGCTTTGCTGCTCAAATGTTGCTCCAAGGGGAGGAAACATAATTGACAATGAAGCCTGCAGCCAACCCAGAAGGCTTCTCACAAAGGTACAAGAGTTCACTTCAATCTGGGGCCAAAGGAGGACCACAGCCCAGGAGACAGCACTTCAGACAGCTCCGAGTAACAGCTCTTTCGACGAAGGGGAGGTCAGTGCGAACGTGATTTTGGTGGAGGGGGGTCCATGCAGTCACACACACTCTTTCTGCAGAAAGTCGCTGCTCGTCACGAGGAGCAGATGGCTCCATTAATGATATTAGTGCTTTTCTAGACGTGAGGAGATGCAAGAATTTGGGCTCATAAAATCTTCTCCTGAAAATATCGGGCTCTCTAAAGACCTATTCTGCCAGTTTTTCCCAGAGCACAGAGCGCTCATTCCTGAGCTCCACTCTGAACTCCTTCCTGGGTGTGCTGAAGGTCAGCAGCTTCGGTGGCTCGTGACTTAATCCTTGTAGAGGCAGATGGCAAGTGCCAAGTTTTAGTTGGCATGGCTCCCTCATGGCCATAAGCGCTGGGAGGAACTTCATGACCACTTCGTCCCACAGTGAAAGGGGCACTCATCCCTGGGTCGGGCGAGGATTCCACTGATAGGCCGCTCAGCGCGCTACTACAGGACTGGGCCTCATTAGCCCAGAGTCCTGGAACACATGACTCACTGGTCTGTCATGATCCAGGAAAAAAATTCTCTCCTGTTGCTTCTTCCCATATCTAGAGTTACACTGTAATGATCGTTGGTCTCATAAAAAGTATGTACCTGCTCACCTGCTTCAAGTCACCTCATCATCACTATTTTTACCGGAGGCTCAGTCACACATTTGGGAATAGAAGAAACAATAATCTCGTAAAACAGGCAAAATACAAATAATACAGCTAATAGTATTAATAGAGTTATGATATTTAAGCCAAGAGCTTTCTACACCAAACCAGGTTGTGAAGAGGTCATCAGGGCTAGGGAGGGGTCACTCATGGTGGAAATCTGATTTTTCATATGGCTCATGAAACGTGCTATACTAGAGGATTCATCAGGGATGAAAACCCAGCATGTGGTTTGAATTACAGCACAGGCGCCTCCCTGAGGTGCTGGCAGGGTGCCAGGGGCCATGGGGCTTTGCAGCGGCCCTCTTCTCATCACAGAGACCTGAGAACTCAGCAGGCGAGTAGCCTGATCACTATCATTTAAAGCCTGTTGAGAGAATTTTGTTAACGGTTCTATATGGCTGATTACATCCCCGGGTCCTACTGAAGGTGCAAAAATAGCTGCTAAATGGTCGTGCCAGCGGAATACAGATCTCTTGACCCATTGGACTCATACTGGTGGTAAATTGGCTGGGGCCATCTCCAAATTGTTGCGTACATGACCTTGAGTCCAAGAGAACCCTAGGGTACATCTTCCTATCCAGCCCAGTGAAAGCCAAGGCCATAATTTAGCACCACAGAACCACTGAGTTCCATGAGGTGCGACCCAGTGAATTCCTGGTCGCTTGGCCTAGTCTGTTCCATACCAATCACTGTCTCTAAGGGTAACGCTACACAGGCATTGTCATCAGGTACCCAGCCTATCTTTCTCATGCTACTAGGCTGATTATCCTTAGTATGATTTAAGTGTTCCCAACTTAGAGGTGCCTTTAAACTTACATGACCACAGACTGGTGTTAACCACATAAATCCATCCCTTGATTGTGGGAGGTATCCTGCTAATAAACAGGAGGTTATAGGTTTTGACTGAGACTTAGCTCATTGTTCTGACTGAGCTCTGTGACCCTAAAGGAAAATTCCTATTTATGGCCAGCATCAGAGCAGGTGTTATTAACTGGCCAGGTGAAGGGGTCCCACCTAGTAATATCAACTGTAGCCTGAACAGGACTGAAATTTCTATCTTCTAAATTTCTTAGGAGCTATCCAATCAGCCTTGGAGAGGAGAAATCCACCAAGGTAACCCAGAAGTACTAGACACAGGTAATTGGCCACAAACCCAACAATTGGGTTGATTGTTTTAATGTTTAATTTTTTTGTGAACTCCAATTTATCCAACTTTATTTTATTTATTTTTTGCTGGAGGTACTGGGAATTGAACCCAGGACCACGTGCATGCTAAGCCTGTGCTCTACAACTGAGCTATTACCCTCCCCACCCAGATTGACATTTTTCGTATAGGATCTTGCCCATGTTGGAAAAACACTGGATTTACATGCAAAGGTAGAAAACAAACTTACGGTTAGCAAGGGGAAAGAGGAAGGAGGAATAAACTAGGAATTTTGTGAAGGAAAAGCCCAGGTGGGCTAACAAGCTAAGTCACAAATCTAAATGTAACAAGTGTCGGATTACTGATCCGAGTTCTGCTGGGCTAACACGTAAATCTAAAGTTTAGTGTCAGTTTATTGGGCTAACGAGCTAAGTCACAAATCTAAGTGTGATAAGTGTCGGTTTAGTGATCTAAGTTCTGCCGGGCTAACTTGTAAATCTGAAGTTTAGTGTTAGTTTACTGGGCTAACAAGCTAACTCGTAAATACAAGCTCAACAAGTGTCAGTAACGTGATCTGTTCCAAATTGATAAGCTTCAGTGTACTGATTCCTTGCTTTTTGTTGTTTGAGCCTTATTGGCTAATAGCCCCATACTTGTAATTAACCCTATAAAACCTCATGTGCACGTCTTGGAGGTGCTCAGATCTTTGGAGCAGAAGCCCCTCTGAGCCCGCCGGCGTAATAAATCTGAGTACTCCAACCTTCCGAGTGGTGCTTGTTTCTTGGCTGGCCCGTCATTTCCGTAACAATTTGAGATTAACAACTACTATATATAAACTAGATAAACAACATGGTACTACTGTATAGCACAGGGAACTATATTCAACATCCTGTAATAAACCATAATGGAAAAGAATAAAAAAAGAAAAAAATATATAATCTGAATCACTTTGCTATACACCAGAAACTAACACAATATTGTAAATCAACTATACTTCAATTAAAAAAATTTAAATACCACGTGTTAAGGGCACACATATTTCTTTAAAAAACCTACATAATCAGAGACTAGAAGGCTACATGTCAAACTAGAAATGGCTATAGAAATGGCTACCTCTGGGTGGGGGGAAGGGAAGAAATATCTGTACTGTTTTACAAGTATGTGCAGCAAATACAGCTAAATGTTAAAATTTGTATATTGCTTCTGTAATTTCTTTGAATTATTTCATTAAAATGCAAATACGGAAATGATGTAAATGCCGCATTGAGATTAAGGAGTTAACTTGGATCTTGAAAATCCTTTCTCTCTGAAAACTCACCAATAATCGAATAATAACAGTATCATGGTATCTAATGAATGTCCACTCACGTATTACTTACTCTAAACATTTTTCAATATCTGCACTATTAAGCATTGGGGTTAATTCTTAGCTGTCAGTGCTGCTCCATGCAGTGCAGGGTGTTGAAAGCATCCCAGGCCTCCGCCCGCTGGATGCCAGTAGCCCCCACCCCTACTACCAGGTGTAACAAACAGAACGTCTCTAGATACTGCCAAGTGTCCCCTGGGGGTAAAATTGCCCCAGGGTTGAAAAATCACTGCTCTAGATCCTTCATTTGATCCAAAGTCCAAGGTTACAATTGCTGTCATCCTCCTGCCTGCACTTCAGGGGTCTAAGACGTTACTATGAGGATAATGACACTAACAATAACCAACACCTTAGTCTCACTCATTACTTGCTAAATACACGTACGTACCATGATGTACATTCCTTTTACAGATGTGGAAACTGAGGCTCTGAGAGGCTTAGCAGCTTGCCTCTAAGAAAGCTGACTAAGGCTTGGGGCCACGGTTGGAATCCAGGGCGGCGGCGGGGGGGACGCCCAGCTGAGCTGAAAGTCTCTGTGCACGCGATACGAGTCAGATTAATAAAAATCAACTGAGAACGTAAGTACCTGCCCTGACACTCAGCAGGCCCGGAGGGCAGATGGAGCCAGCTGCAAAATTAACAGGAAACAATGCATCCTCCAAGAACACCCTGCAGCTGTAAAGTGTCAAAACAACCCCCTTTTGGGCTATTCCTGTCTACCTCGCTGCATGTCCATTAAAAGCACAGCTTCTGAGTCAAGCCCTATCAGCAAGAAGTCAACGTCCTTCTCCTGCCTGGAAAATCTGATTCTCTCGGACACTGAGGATCCATCTCCATTTTCAACCCAGGTGCAGAGCTCAGATAAGGAGTTTCCGGACGCAACAATCCACAAGCATCTTATCTTTGTGGTTCCCAAGGAAACAGGACCTCGGTATGCGTCGCCGTCCAGACCCGACGCTGACCCCTTTGCACGTAGCTCAGCTTTGCTCTGAGCCAATGGAAACCGGGCTGTATTTACATCTCACCTACACCCTCCCTTCCCTCAAATCCTAGAGTGGGTCCGGCGCGGGTCATACGGTTTTGGTGGGGGGTGTCAGAGAGTCCTGAGCCCCCAACCAAGACCCCACAGGCCCAGTCTCATTCCACCCGCCTCCACCGGACTGGACCCTGGAATGCGCCTTTTAAATGACCCCGCCCCCCTGCGCTTTGAACTGTGCCCCGCCCTTTGACCCACTGCCAGCGCCTCCTGCCCCCAGCCCAGCCTCGGCAGCCAAACAGGTGCCGGGCCGGACCCTGCTGCCGTGGAGGCTGGAGCAACTGCCCTCAGGAGAAGCGGCCGGGTCCAGGAAGGCGACCGCGGTAGCCGCCGCCCGCTCCCCAATCGCCGCTTCCGCTTCCGTCTCCGGGGCCGCGGGGAGCAGAAAAGTGGGCAGGCCTGGGGCTTGGGATTGGTGGAGTCTCAAGGATGGGCGGGGCTAGCCGCATCCTCCAATTGGCGAGTAGAGAAACGCTATTTTCGGACGCGATTGGGCCCAGTGCCCGGCCCCGCCCCTCTAGGTTTATCCTGAAGCCGGAATTGAACTGTGGGCGTGGTTAGTATGGGATACACCCCACGTGGGCGTGGCTGGGCGGAAGAACGCCGGGGGTGAGGCTGGGGGCGTGGTCTCCTGTGCAATTCCTGAGCGCCCGCATTACTCTGATAAACAGTGGCCGCTCACATAAGCAATAAATGCTTATTTCTCCGAACACTTGACTCATGCTAACACACCGGTATAAAAAGACATTCCCCTTATAGGAATGTTTCTTCTTTGAAAGTCTCTTATTTCTTCCAGACATTTGGTCACATTTTATTCATTTCTCTGTATGTTGCCTTTCTAATAAATACCTTGTGATTTTCCATCGTGGCCACTGGATGGCGACCTAGTTCATGTTTTCTCTTGTGACTATTTTGGTTTTTGCATTGGGTATACACAGGGAAAATGTATATGGATTCCTCAAAAACAGAAAAAGAAAGAAAGAAAAAGCTCATTAGCTATATTCCGGACTCTAATCTGCACTGGGGAAGGCAATAGTAAACGAACACAAAAATCCTTGCCCTCATCCTTCTTAGATTCCAGTGGAGGTGGACAAAAAAATTAACCATATTAATAAAAAACAAATATAATAAAGACAATACATTCCGATGTGGAAAGGGGAGTGACTTTGAGCACCTGTCCCATCTGCTGTCCGCCCCAGGCCTTGCACAGCGGTTTGATTGTCATCATACACACAGAAGCCTCTATCCTTTCCTACTTTCCCCACGCCCCTCCTCTTTTGGGGACCCAACTCCTGCCCTTTCCCACTTCTCCACTTCTAGTACTGGGGGGTTGCCAGGGTGACTGAGGTGAGACTGGGGCAAGCCTGGGGACTCTGTGGGCAGCTCTTGGCTGTGAGCTGTCACCTCAGGCACTTGGAGAAGCCCGGGTGTGCGGTGTATCGTGGCCAGGATGTGCTGCATTGAGTTGCATTAAATTAACAGGCTCAATTTAGGGAGAATCGAAAATTCTTTAAGATCTTCCTTTTAAGGGCATGTCTGTCTATTCAGAAACGATCACGTCATCATAATACAGTGCACACAAATCAGTTCAGAGTGAGTCATAAACCCAAATGTAATAGCTAAGACTCTAAGCATCTAGAAGAAACACAGGAGAAAGTCTTTGTGACATTGGGTTAGGCAACGATTTAGCAAAGAAACAAAATGTGGCAATACACACAAAGAAGAGATCGAGTCATTCATTAAAATTTTAAATAGTCGCTCTTTGAAAACGACTGTGGAGATAACAAGCAGGCAAGCCGCAACAGGGAGAATGTATTTGTGAACACACACCAACAAAGTGATTGCATTCAGAATATACAAAGAATGCTTTCAACGGAGAAAAATCGTGACCACAAGAGGGCCTCCTTTCACTGCAAAACCTCCTAGTTCGCTGTTTGGAAATAGCCACTGAAGTATCTTAGGTTCAAGTTTCTGAACCAGACTCAGTCCCTCTCACGTGCGCACAGTAAAGCCAATCTACTGCCCCCAGGTTCTGGTGGGGGGCAAGTACGGTGTTTACTAAAGGCACCAAGCAAGGGGTTCAGGTAGCTTGCTTAAAAGATCCAAATTCCCTGGTGGGCTTCAGGGAACGCTTGTTAAAGACAGGATGGAGGAGGAGGGTTGGGGGGGGCGTGATCAGCTCGTGGACGTCCTTTTGATTGGTTGGTGGTGAGGTCATCGGGAGTCAACATCACCGATCTGGAATCAACGTGTCTGGGGTCCGCGTGCTTGGGCTCGGCATGCAGTTAACCTCTTCCACCTGGTGGGCGGTTCAGTCTCGGCGAAACGGCTCAAAGGACAAGGCCAGCATCTACAGCCCTTGGGGAGGAGCTGAGTTTGGCTGTGTTTAATGGCTACACTTTTATTATTTTGGCCTCCTTGACTGTTTTCCTTTCTTTCGGCATTTTCTCACTTCTATGATTAAATTCGGTCTTTGGAACTCGAGGAAGCCTCGGAGACTAAAGTGTTTTTTTTTTGTTGTTGTTGTTATTTTGTTTTGTAACAGATGAGAGGCAGGTGGAAGTCGGGGGTGGGGGTCTGTTTGGGAAAGTCCCATAGGGTCCTGCTCGGTCCCAGAGTTAAAGGGGGAAATATGCATAATTTATATATACATATTATATATACATCCTGAGAAAATGATAAGCAAAAGGGACAAGATATTAACACTGGAAAAACTGGGTGAAGGGTATAGTCAGGAGTTCCTGGTACCGCTCTTGCAAATTTTCTGTAAGCTTGAAATTATATCAACAAAGTCAAGGGAGGAGGGTACAGCTCAGTGGTACAGCATGTGCTTAGCATGCACCAGGTCCTGGGTTCAATCCCCAGTACCTCCATTAAAAATAAATAGGTAACTTAATTACCCCCCCCCAAAAAAAGGTAAATTAAAAAATAAATTATTTTTTAAAAATTTACCGTTGAAAGGTGAGATTTACATACCCAAATTGTTCTAGAGGGAAACATTTTCCTTTAAAAAAGTACAATGACCAGCCCATCTGGGTTTCAGCCCTGCAGACTCTGCCAGGCAACTGGGATGGTTAGTCGTGCTAATCGAGTGTCATCTTTTAAACGGAAATTTTAATTAATTTACTGTAAATAAAATTAGGCATCCATTTCCTCAGTCTCAGTAGCCATGTTTCAATAGCTGCTCCCACAGCAGAGCTCAAAGGAGAGCAGGATCTGAAGCCACGGTAACAGAGATGTCCATCACCGACCTAACTCAGCTTATGATTAAGAACGGAAGGGGTCGCGGAGACAGGCATTGGTTAGATGGAGTGAAACCCTCATCATCTTGTCCACCCCTGCAAATCCATGGAGACCACTGGTTCTCAAACCGGAATGGCCAGACCGGCTGCAGCAGCACCCCCTGCCCCCAGCTGGCTAGAAATGCAAATTCACAGCCCCACCCCTGACTTCTCCACCAGAAACTCCCAGGCTGGAGCCCAGGCACCTGCGTTTTAACAACTGCCCCTCCCCCCAAGTGATTCTGATGCACACACAATTTTAAGAATCATTGACTTAAAGCTATGACGGTAAATACCCTAAGAAAAAGAGGACTAACAAACAGCAGACACCAGGGAACCCCCTCCCAAGACCCAGCTGGTGATGGTCATTTGTTGAGTAGCGTTGATTTAGAACATTATGTTAGTTTCAGGTGTACAACATTGTGATTTTTACAGATTGAACTTCATTAAAAATTATTACAAAATAATGGATTTATTTTATGTTAAAAACAATGTGTCAGTGTACTTTTTTGATGGAACATTTTTTTTAAGTATCCACAGACACTAGATAATAGAAAAGTGGATAAACAGACAAACTGAAGGGTCACGATCCCCACCTGGTACAGCGACCCAGACCCTGTGACTCTGTGATTCTGGCGTTCTGAAATCAGTTCTAGAGCTGGGCAACCCAGAGGCCAATGAAGGCAAGCTGACACCCAGCCACCAGAAGACCCCTTCTTAGAAGGAAGAAGTTCCTGCCACCATGAATCCCCTAATTTAAAAGTTTCCCCACTAGGAGGATGTGGAGGACTGGATGAAGAAGTTGTGGTATATTTATACAATGGAATACTATTCAGCCATAAAAAAGAATAAACTAATTCCATTTGCAGCAACATGGATGGATCTGGAGATCATTGTTCTAAGTGAAGTAAATCAGAAAGAGAAAGAAAAATACCATATGATATCACTCATATGTGGAATCTAAAAAAAGAGAAGACACTAATGAACTTATCTACAAAACAGAAACAGACTTGCAGACATAGTAAACAATCTTATGCTTACTGGGGGGAAAGGGGGTGGGGAGGAATAAATTTGGGAGTCCCAGATTTGCAAATATTAACTACCATATATATAGATAAAAAACAAATTTCTTCTGTATAGTAGAGGGAACTATATTCAATATCTTATAATAACTAGTGAACATGAAAAAGAATATATGTATGTGTATACATGACTGGGACATTATTCTGTACACTGGAAATTCACACATTGTAACTGACACATTATAACTGACTATCCTTCAATTAAAAAAAAAAGTTTTCCCACTGGGAGGATGTGGAACAGCTGGGCCATCCTTGCACACCACTGGTGGGAATGGAAAAGTTAAGGGTCACATAGTCATCACGTGATCACAAAACAAAACAAATGTCCACCAGTGGATGAAGGGCTAAACTAAACAAAATGTGGTCCCTCCCTGCAGTGGAATAGTACTAGGCCATAAAAAGGAACCAAGTACTGAAACAGGCAAAAACATAAATGAACGTCAAAAAGGATGCTCAGTGAAAGAAGCGAAATGCAAATGATTACAAACCCTATGAATCCATTTATATGACATTTCTAGGAAAGGAGACTCCTATGGAGACAGAAGGCTATGGATGGGAGGGAGAGATTGATTCAAAACGGACGAGAGGGACATTTCTGAGGTGAGGGAAATGTGCTAGAATTGGATTGTGGTGATGGTTGTACAACTGGACGAATTTACTATAAATCATGGAACCCTGTGCTTAAAACGGGTCAACTCGTTATATAAATTATGCTTCAGTGAAGCTGTAATAAAACACCTTCCCGGGAGAGGGCGCCAGAGACCACAAATTCAGTTCAGAACCAGCCTGGAGGATGGGGTCGGTGGGCGCACTCCTTTGCCCTCTTCCCACCTCGCAGGGGAAGGCGTTCTGCTGCCGCTCCTCCAGGCCCTGGGGGTCTCTGGGATAAAGCCATCACCTTCTTTGAGATGATGCCGTTGGAATGAATCACTGGCCGGCCGGGGACTTGCTGGGATACCCTCAGCAGCCTAAAACGCCTGCTTTAGCCACCGTGGTCCCGCGGAGCCCTGAATGCGCACCAGGTGGGGGGACGCGCCAGCCTCCCTGGCAGTGACAAGGGGAGTTGGGGTTGGGACACCACCCGGGCCACATCCTGTCATCGCTCAGTCCCAGGGGGAGGGTCCATATGAAGCAAAAAGTATAAATTGGGATGAAGAGACACTTTGGGGTGGATGTGACAAGGGGCCAGGGCTGGACCACTGAAAGACAACCTGGCCAGCCCTGAGGGGGAGGCGTCAGAGCACCGAGCGCCTCCTGGGGGGGCCACCTGGGACCCCCACCTGAGACCCAGCCATCTGAGGAAAGTAAGCTCCCACAAATGCACTTGGGTGAACACAAGTGTCACCCACACAGCCATCCTTTCAGCCACACACGGACAGGGTGGACAAGGAAAAATTAAATAAAACCAAAAGATCACGGAGGTGGTGGGTAGAGTTACAGGAGCCAGAGAGAAAAAGGGATGGGGTCTCCCTGAGAAGTGATTTTCAACTGAGCTCTGCTTGGCAGAAGGTGTTCGCTGTAAAGAAGGGAACAAGAAAGGGAACGTGGATGAATGCTCACCAGTGACCCAACATTGAACCAATGAAGCCACCCTCAGATTTCTGACCTCCAGAACCCGTCTGAGAGGCACTGAGTTTGGGGGCACTTTGTTACAGCAATAACTAATACATCTGGATTTCTTTAGAAGCTCCAGGTCCAGGAGATCCTAAATCCACTTCTGGGATGGATACACCTTCTTTCAAGCTTGGGTCCACGGGGTGGCCCGACCTAATCACTACGCAGACAGTTCAATTGTGGGGAGTTAATTTAGATCTGAGCATTAGGGTATAACGGTTATGAGTATATATCCTGAGTTCAAATGCCAGCTTCATGGCATAGTAACTGCAGGACGCTGGGCAGGTCAGTTAACCTCTCTGAACCTCAGTTTCCTCCTCTGTAGAGTGGGAATATCAGGTCATGGAGCGGGGTGCTATAGTTACTTAATTTTTCTTTTGAGCCTTGTAGATGGCAGAATTGTGTCCCCTGTAAACATACGTTTAAGTCGGAACCCCTGGTAGCACGGAATGGGAACTTATTTGGAAATAGGGTCTTTGCAGATGTAATTAGTTAAGATGAGGTCACACTGGAGTAGGGTGGCCCCAAATCCAGTGACTGATGTCCTTATAAGAAGAGGGAAATTTGGACACAGAGGCGGCCACGTGAAGCTGAAGGCAGAGACTGAAGTAACACATCTACAAACCAAGGACGCCGAGGATGCCCGGCCGGCACCACCAGAAGCTGGAAAAGGCAGGACAGACTCTTCAGAGGAAGCACAGCCTTGCCTGCCAAAGCTTTGATTTTGGACTTCCGGCTTCCAGGCTGACCGTGAAAGAATGAATTTCTGTTGTTTTAAGCCACTGGGTTTGTGGTTGTTACATCAGCTCCAGGAAAGGACTACAAAACTCTTTCCACCAGGTGGCAGAAAGCAAACCTTAATCAATTCTGGGTAATTGGATAAATTCACTTTTCCTGGGGCCAGGGGAAGTTCAAGGGGATTCACCTGGCGTCAGGAGTGGGGGCAGCTGCGGGCTTCGGAGCATGGAGCGTGTCTCAGCCCAGCCAGCACCTTTGCAGGGCCTGTCCTCCTGCGCCTTTGGTCATTCGTCTGTTGCCTGGACATGAGGGCCGTTCTCCCTCCAGGCTTTCTGTAGGTTCACTCTCACTTCTGTCGCTTGGCTATTGTCTCTTACCCACGTGGACCACTAGGAAGTTCTGAGGATGGGAGAGAGAATGTGGGGGTGGGGGTGGGGTTTGAAATCTGTCGCTACCTCCCAGCTGTCACCTGCCTGTGGTCACTCGACAGCCCCCTCTCCACCCTGGGCTTTCTCTTGAGCCCTCTGCCTGGTCCACTCCCAACCCAGGTGACCCTGGGACCTCTGAGTGGCTGGGTCTGAGGTCTCCCAGGTGGGCCCAGGGAATTCCAAAGCTTTGGAAAAGCAAACCCATTTTGTCTCGAACTTTCACCCAGACCTTGGATTTCCAAATAAACCACAACTCAAGAGCCAAGGAGGAAATCTTTGCTTCCTCCTTTCCCAGCTGCTGCGCCATCGCTCCCCTTCCTGCGGGCTCAGTCTTGGGGAGGTGGCCTGCCTGCCTCCCAGGCTCAGCAAGCAGGGGATAGTAAAAGTAAGAACCGAGGGTTGAGCCCACACCTTGAAAATGCCAACAATTTACCCCACGCCCACAAGCATGCAGGGGATTTTTGACAAATGAGGATGGATTGGCTGCTATAAAACCTGATTTCTACACAGACCTATGAATTTTTCTTTTTAAAGAACCTCTGTGGATCACTGGATCTGCACTGTCCAGTGGAACTTTCTACAATGGTGGGAAGGTTCCATATCTACCCTGGGCAGTGTGGAGCAGTCGTCCCCAGTCACGTGTGGCTGCTGAGCAATTGACATTTGGCCAGTGCACCAAGGAACTGAGTTTTAAATGTTGTTTCATTTTAATTTAACCCCAGGTACCCAGTGGACACCGTAGGAGACAAGACAGCCTCAGATACACTGGTGTGGCCAGCTGACCGTGTACAACCTGATAGGAGGCGAGCCAAGCACAGAGGGAGGTCACTAGCAGGCTGAACATACATAAAATACATGTCAGTGAAGGGCCAGTTGAGGGATCATGGGTGAAAACTTTTTTTTTCAGCCCTCACTTTCTCCTCCATAGACAAGCCACAAAACCCAATTTATGTTTACATGATAACCTCTGGGGGGGCTATGCACCCCCCCAGAGCTGAACCTTCAGTGGCCTGTTCCCCTCCCACAGCCCCCACCCCGTGACAAAGCCCAGCGTGGGGGATAGGTTGGGGGAGGGTTCTCTGGTTCCTGTGGATCCGAAGCTGGCACACCCACCCAGGCGCCTGGGGCCAGGCACAGGCCTGTGTGAGAATCCCAGCAGCATTACGTGAATTTTGCACACAGCAGGGTCTAGGGCCATGGAGATTACAAGATTATCTTCCATATAAACCAAACTTGGAGAAAAATAAGAAAGAGAGAATGGAGGCCACCCTGAGGTGGTGACCTCTGGGCCAGCGCTGACGGTGATGGACCCAGCCAGGGGAGAGACTGTCCCTAGCCCAGGAGGGAACAGCCAGGGCCAAGGTTCTGGGGTGGGTACCGGCTTGGCCTCTCACTCCAAAACTCGGCACTGACCCTTTCATATAGGGAGCAGGCATTTTGCACCAGGCCAAAACACACACCCCTCCGACAGCGTCCCAAGCCTTGAATACCCACCACGCTTCCCTTCTTGGCCTTGAACCTGAAAAACTATACCAGCCTCAAGGCCTTTGCAGTTCCTGCTTCTGGTTCTCAGGTTTCTCAGATCCTCTGCCCCTGGACTTGGACGGCAGCTGGGAAAATTCGCTGATAAAATGCACAGCCCGGAGCCTGGCTGATAGGAAGCCTGAATAAAAAGGAACCCGCTAAGTTTTCCCCAAGAAAGGGGCTTGAAGTTCCGTTTGCACTGCACGTTATTTAATATTGAGGAGAACGTTCTTAGCCCATATCTATGGTTTGGGGTGAGAGGGCTGATTTCCCCCACTTCCATTCCCAGCCCCACCCCTAGTCATGGGCCACTCCTGGGCAAGACTAAAAATCATCAGGCTTCTCACCAAACAAGGCAACTACGCGCCGCTCAGCCCCTCCCCAAGTTGCACCCTCTGACCTCAACCCCCTTGCTTTTCTGAATATCCTGATTCCTGCCAGGACCCCAAACTGCCTCCGACTCTGCACGCTGCCCTTCCACGCAGCGGGACCGCAAGGGTTAAGCGGCAGCACCCGGCGCGCTGATTGACGGCCCGGCTGGCGGCTGGGGAGAGCCGACCAATCAGCGATGGCGACCGCGGCCCACGTGGGCAAACGGCCTCGCAATTGGTCAGCGCCGCCGGCGGCCGCCCGCGAAGCCCGAGCCCACGTGCAGCTGCTGCTCCTTCATTGACCAGCTTCGTGGTGCAGGTGGCGGGGGGTGGGGGGTGGGGTGGGGGTGGGGGTGGGGGTGGGGGGTCCGGGGCGGGGCGGGGCGGGGTCAGGGCGGGGCGGGGCGGGGCCCGATGGGTCAATTGGCCCCTGGGGATAGGGGGAGGTGCTTCCTCTAGGCCTGAACTTGGCTGACCCTCGCGGCTTCCGCCTTGCTCCTCCAGGACCACCATCCTAAGGGAGGCGGGTAGGCCCACCGGCCTCCTGGAGGACCCCCGGGTCCCTGGGCTGGCAGGGTCCCTCAGCTGGAGGGGTGCTAAGGGGCAGAAGCGAAGTGAAGAAGGGGCTGGGTGTCACAGGAGTAATTGGAGTAGAGAAAGGTCTCTTTTCTCCTGTCTGAGCAATTGCTACTAATTCACCTGGCCAACTCTTACTTATCCTTCAAAACCCCTTTCCAAATGACGTTCTCTCGTGATTTGGGAAGTTGTCCCACAACTAAGGTTGAGCTTTGGCATGCTTCTCTAGGGCTCCCCTAGCCCTGACTGCTCCTGGTAGGCAGTGTATGTGTTCGGCACCATTACGACCCACCTCATAGGGCGAGGCCCCAGCGGTCCCTACAACTATTCAGCGAGGCTGGAAGCACCAGAGTGTTGGATGAATGAACACACGATGTAGCAGTGCTGTGCAGTGGGGTGCTGGCGGTCAGGGAGGGGCCGGGGGGCCGGGACTGGGTCCTGGAGGGGAGACCATGATGGGCGGTGGGCGAGGGTGGGGAGGGGCTGGTTTTGCCCCTCCCACTGCCCGGCCTCCTGCACTCATGTTCTGCCATCTCCTTGCTACTTGTAGGGTCCTGGCTACAGTTCTTGTGACCAATGCCTGAGGATGACCTCTTGGGTCCATCGCAGCCCCACAAGGAGTCCCCTCAAAGGATGGTGAGGCCCCCAGGAACTTTGGTGAGGAGGGCATGGTGTGGCAGTAGCCCCTCGGGGGAGGGGGAAGAGGCTGGGCTTAAATCTAGTTCTGCTCCTCAGGGAGAGACTTGGGTGGTGTGGCCAGGCCTTTAAGCTGGGGACACTATCTCCTCATACTTTTAAGGCATTTTCTTTTTTAAATTAAACTTATCTCCTAGGTGATAAAACATAGGCCTACATCATATATTGAGTTAATGTTTTACAAGCAAATGCCCCCTCCCCACCCCCACACCACTACTTCCCAGAGAAGACCATTGCTAACATTTCTGGGCTGGAGAAGACAAACTTCTTCGGTACAGGGCCAGAGAGTAAATATTTTCAATTGAGGCCAAGACGTAAAATGGAAGATATCCTGTAGGTACTTAAGTGATAAGGGAGCATGTGATCTTCAGGACTCGGGAGGCCCTGCCCCACCCTCTTCAGGCTGCTTGAGGCTGTGCACTGTCTTCGGGGATGCTGGGAGGCTGCTGGTTTTCTTGATCCCTCCTTGACCTCTGCAGGTTCATCCTGAGGCCAGCCTCCCCGAGGCCAGCCTCCCAGCCCAGAGCTATCTGGACGCCCTGCAGCAGCTCCAGCAGCAGTTCCCCAGGTGCGGGCAGTTCTGGGGGAGGGGCGGGGCGAGGGCGGGAGGTCGCCCTTGTGGCAGGAAAGAATTCTGTCCTCTACCACCTCCAAGACCCCAAAGACAGGACCAGTAAGGGGCTGGAGTGCGGGGCGGCTGTACTGAAGGCCAAAGCTGAAGGAAAGGAACCCCAGTAATATCAATGCTGGCTTTCACTTATATTTTTGATTTTTTATTGTTGAGTGTGAATTTGCTTGTATTCAGTTCTGTTCTGGAAAATACCACATTAACAACATACTCATCTTGAAGCCACCTTCAGCTTGGCACCTGGAAAGGACTGGCTCGCTTGCTGGAGCTGCCCTGTTGGGGGCTGGGGACAGGGCACATTCTGGGGAAGGGTCTGGAGGCCTCCTCTTCCAGTGGGGTCTGTCTTCCCTGGCAGGTTCCCCACGCATTTGATGACACAGATGGAGAGCGCTTGCTGCTCGGTGAGCCCCGCCCCAAGCCGGCCCCAAGCCGGGCAGCCCCAAGCCGGGCAGCCCTTCAGGAACTGCTTGGAAAGGCTGCTCTGTTTGGCCTCAGGAGCCAGGTTTGGGGACACCCTCTCCTCAACTTTCTTTTGCTTTAGGCAGGTGAATTAACCCACTGAGCCCCCGCTTCATGTGAGTTTTTGTTAGTTAATAAAAACCTTGCTGTGAAAGCGAGTAATTCCATATTTAAGTTAAGATGTTTCTTCGGGCCACAGTTGGTCAGTTAGGGCTACAACACAAGATGGGAGTCCCTGCCCTTCAGGAGTGTGTGTTCTAGTGTGTGCTGTCTTCTAGAATCCTTCCACGATGATAGGAATGTTCCACATCAGTAGGGTCCAGTATGACACCTGCTAGCCACATGTGGTTATTGAACACTTACAAGGAGCTGAATTTTAATTGATTTAAACTTAAAGAGCCACATTTGACTAGTGGTTACCTCAGTGGACCAGATAGCTCTAAGGGAAGGAGAGAGACAAGTAGAGAAATGAGATTCTCAAAATGTAAGCGTTAACACGAAAGGAGAAGGTGATGGAGTGGAAGTGAGTAAAGATTTTGAGCTATGGTAGTCAGGAAGGGCTTCTTGGAGGAAGTGACATTCACAGTAAGACCTGGAAGAGAAGATGTTCTGCCCAACCTAGAGAGAACAGGGAAGGTCGTGCAGGCAGCGAGTACAGCATGTGCAAAGGTCCTGGGGCATGACCACGCCTGGGGGTCGGAGGCCCATGTGACCGGAGCAGTGTAGGGGAGGGAGGGGGCAGGTCATGCAGGGCCTATTCAGAGGCCTTTGACCTTCAAGTCATGTCATTTCATAAAATGAAAGCCAGGGGTCTCCCTCATTACCTCCCACTCGGAGTGTGGTAGGTGGTATCTCATTTGATGAGAGCAGGGACCAGAGAGGTGGCACAGCTTGTCCCAGGGTCACACAGCTGGGGAGAAGCACCCGCAGCATTCAGTCCTGCACTCTTGTCAGCTTCCGTCGACCTCCCAGTGTGATCTCTGTTGTCCCTTTGCAGTTCCAGAAGATTCGGCAAGGTCTCCAGGAACATCACAAGCAGGTGAACAAGGGACCAGGAGCTTGGTGGGGGAGGGCTGCCCCTCCTTGCAAGGCAGGAGAAAGGCAGTGAGAGGGAGGAGGGGATGGGGCAGGTCATGCAGGGCCTTGTAGGCCTCGGGGAGGACGTGGGCTTTTATCCCCAGGGAGGTGGGAGCCCTGGAGGGCTGTGGGCAGAGGGGGTGAGACCTAACATGAAATCCCCAGGGTATCCGTGGGACCCCACAAATCGGGAGTGCAAACCCGCCCTCTCTGAGCCTCTTGCCTCCTGGCCCGCTGACCAGTCCCTGTGTGGCTGGACAAGGCCAGGGTCCTGTCAGCATGTTGCAGGTTAGTCGCCTCCGCTCTGAAGGGGCTGTTATGTGCCAGGCACGGCCGGATGCGGTCTCCATGTGTCTGCGATTCTCAAGGGCCTGGCTTACACTTGCGGGGAGGGGAGGTGCGCAGCCTGCACCGGGGGCCCAGCTCCCAGCCCGGGGCGCCTTGCCCAAGCTGAAGCATGACTTCCTCCCCTGTCTGTCCTCCCGCCACCTGGCCCCTTTCTCCTGGGTGCTGGCAGGACTTTCTGCCTGTGCCAGATGTGACTGGCGGAGGGCCAGGGCTGTGTCTGCGACTTAGCAGGGCCTGGGGTGGGTAGCTCAGGGAGCAGGGGAAGACAGAGAGGCAGGGGCCAGGAAGCAACCAGAACACGGTTATTCATTCAACAGATATTTATCCATCACCTTCTTGCCAAGTGCTGTTGTAGGCGCCAGGGAAATAGCAAAGGAGAACACAGACAGACCGCTGCCCTTGGGGTGAGAGGACCTTGGTAAACAGAAGTGTCAGGTGGTGAGGGCTGGGCTAGGTGGGGGCAGAGTTGAGCAGTCCTAAGGGGATGTGGGGGACTGAGGTGGGAGTGGGTTGCAATTCAGGATGGTCGGGGAAGGCTGGCTGAGAAAGTGACATTTGGGTAGACTCTGGAAGGAGATCAGAGAGGGAGTGTGGATGTCTGGAATGAGGAGTAGGCCAGGCAGAGGGCACGACGTGTGCAAAGGCCCTGAGGCAGGACTGGGCCTGCCCTGTTGCAGGGACGTTGAGGAGGCCCGTGTGGCTGGAGCAGAGTGAGTCAGGCGGAAAGAGGGAGAAGGTGAAGAGCAGGCAAGGGACTAGGCGGTCTTGCAGGGCCTTGTGGGCCGTGGGGGGACTTGCACTTTTACCCTAAGGGAGGCGGGAGCCCTGGAGGGCTGTGGGCAGAGGAGGGGCCGGGCCTTGTTCAGGTGCTCGCAGGTGCCCTCTGGTGGCTGCAGTAGGGAGGATGGACAGCTGGGGGCCAGGACAGGAGTTGAGGACTGGTTAGAGCTGTCCAGGTGTGGGATGCTGGCCACTGCGGAGGCCTGGTGGTGAGGAGCAGTTCACGCTGTGGATGTTCTTTGGGAGGAAACTGACAGCCCTTGCTGAGTATCGAGGCATAACGGGAAGAGGAGGGTCCAGGAAGGTCTCTACCCAGCATCCTGGCCCCCCACAGAAGGCCCCAGGTGATGATTCCTGGCTGAATTGTGTTTCCGCACAGACCATCTCCCCTTCCCCTGTTTCCTGCTCCTTGTTTTCCAGCCTCCTTGCTGTGCGTTTAAAATCCCGGGCAGCAGCGGGAGGGCCCCCCTGGCTCCCCAGCCCGCCTGCCTGCACACCGCTCTCCCCAGGGAGGACCGGCTGGAAGGCAGGAGGGAGCAGCACTTTTCATGCTGAGTGCATTAAAGTGCCAGTAAATTGCGCATTAACGAGCCAGGGCGAATTGGGGAAGGCTCCCCTGGGCCTTGTACTGCTGGGAGGCCCAGCTGGGGAATCCATCACTGGCTGCCCTGGGAGGCAGCAGCCTTGAGCGCTCAGGGAGGGGTCCTACATCACAGCCTCTCCATCCACCCTCCTGTTGGCCCCCACCCACTACGGGCAGTGGGTGGGACCAGGCTGCCAGGGGAGGCAGATTAACACGGCTGGCCCCCATGTCTCCTGACTTTGGGGAAGTTGGCTTTGAGTCCTGAGCCTCAGTTTTCTCATCTGCAGAATGGGAACGCCAGTAGCACCTGTTGAACATAACAGACAGCCACGGCGCTTATACTGCGTCTCTTGAGCAATTCTTTCTCTCTGTGAATCGGAGCATTTCCCCAGGGTTCTGGCATCCACCATGGAGGGGCCTGTGCAGTCATAAGACCATGGCCACCACCTCCAGAGCCATAGGCCAAAGATAAATCCATGTTCTCCTCTTCAACAGGACACGCGTGGCTATTTAAATTTTAATCGGCATCAGACGAGGGCACTGTTCACATTTCAATCTCTCAACAGCGACCACCCTAGACAGGCAGGTCCAGAACATCCCTGGTGGCACTGTGTTTTGCCTGCCTGGGCCGAATGTAGCTGCACACACACACCTTCCATAGAGCCCCTTACCGGGCTGAAAGGGGGGTCTCCCTGCTGCAGACTGGCCACTCTGGCAGGGAGCTTCCTGTCTTGCTTGGTGCGTGTCCTCAGCCGGAGGCCGGGCCATCTAGAAACCACTGCCTTGGTTCCTGGTGTCTGTGCTGGCTGCGGCGGCAGCCCCCGGCCCCACCTGGCGACTGAGCCCTGGAAACGTGGCCGCTGGGACTGGAGGGACGCATTTGGAATTGTATTTTACGTTTAAATAGCCACCTGCGGCTGGGCGTGCTGTGCGGGGCGGCACCGTCTAGTGGAAGGAGAGGTTCCAAGCAGAGTACCGTGTCCGCGGGCAGTGGAGAAGGGCCGCAGAGGGGGTGGGAAGGTGCCCCTTCTTGAGGAACAGACAGGCGGGCCTTCTGCTGGGAGGCGGGGCAATGAAATGCAGGGTGCTTTCCGCCATCTTAGAAACTGTTAACTTAAATCTGGAATTGGCAGTAGTCACCTGGCTCGACCTGCCACACAAGCGACGCCCCCCAGCTGTCCTGTCGCCAGCCCCACTACCGAAGAGGGAACCATCAGCGTCTTAGGACCTGTCCAAGGTTTAAACAAATCCAAATGTCGTCCCCACACAGGGGGACATGCCTACACACAGCTTTGCTTCTTGAAGTCCTTTTAAGCGAGGGCTGGCATTCAGCTGTACTTTTCAAACATCCCAAGAGAAGCAGCTGGGGTGCGAACCCCGATCTGACTTGACTTTCTACCACACGGTCCTGGTGACTTGTGGGCATTAGGGCTGGATTTTATACCCGAGGTCAAGGCTGGCTTCTGGGCGCCAGGAGTTTGTTTTAAGCTAGGTGTGGTTCGGAGGGCTGGCATGATCACGAATCCACCCAAGGACGGTCCAGGGAGGTGGGGTGTCCACGGGGACTCTGGCTCGTAGGAGGGGACGCAAGCCCAGGCCTGTCAGATGACGAAGTTTTGGCTGGGGTGGCGTCCCCCCTCTAGGCGGAGGACTTCCTGCGTCTCCTAGGAACCTGCAGCCTATCCCTGGGCTTGCAGCAGGGGGAGGTGGGCTCCCGGGGCCTCGAGGAGGGAGGGGGCGGGCTCGGGGCTTGGGACACGTCCTCATGTCCCTCGTGACATGTTCTTCCAGCACCAGGGGAGCCAGGTCTCCTCTGGTGAGCAGGCCAGCCAGGGCTCCCAAGGGCCGGCCAGCCCCGAGGCCTCCCGGCACGCAGGGGTCAGGACCCTGCAGCCCTCCAGTCTCCAGGGGCCCAACTTCGAAGACACCATGGCCGCGAGGTCCTCCGACTGGCTCCAACAGCCTCCTGGCATGGACGACGAGGCCGACCTCGAGCTAGATGTGCGGCTGTCCTGGGACTCGGAGCCCCGCTTGTGGCAGGACGTTCTGACTGAGGAACTCTGGCGGACTTTTGCTGGGACCCGGGAGAAGGAGAAACGCCCGGGCCTCAGGAGTGAGTCTCCCTGCGGGCGAGGGGAGGAGGGGCTCGGGCCACACGGAGGGGCAGCCAGGGCTAAACTTGGATGCCCTGCCATCTCCCACTCTGTCCTCTCCTCCCTCCCGTTGGCATAGCGACAGGCCAGGCACCAGGGCTGGTAAGTAACTGGAATCCTCAGTACCCAGAGGGGTGAGCTGCTGGGCTGGGTGTCGTCCCGGCCTGGCCCCCAGGCTGGGACGCATGGGTTCCTGTGGGATGGGCCCACCTCCTCCACCTCAGCCCTTGGATACCCTCAGAGGACTCCGGATTGTGCCGGAGCCTGTCCGCAGCTCTGCCTGGACGGGAGGATGGACTTCAGACCATTGGAGAGTCCCAACCACACTGTCTGGACCCTCCTAACGTGTTCTGGTTCTAAGACTGACCCTGGACAGATCCTTTGGTCTGAACCAATCTCCCCAATTCCCGCGGGCAGGAAAGCCAGAACCCAGGACCACGACGCTTGGGAGTGGAAGTACTTAACGAGGACACTCTGGGTAATCCTGATGCGGGGAGGGCAGCCTGCCCCAGGGGCAGGGGGAATGCCTGCCTCTGATCCACTCTTCTCTGCCCAGTTCTCAGCCTACCTAAGCCCTCCCCCAGCAACTGTGAGGGCTCCAAAGAAGAGAGCACAGGATGGGGCGCTGTAGGCCGGGGGGTGTCCTCCCACGCGGCTCAGGTGAGACCCGGCACCCCACGTGGAGGCGGGGGGGCGGCTTGGGGCCGGAGGAGGATGTGGCTTAGCTGTGATCTCATCTGCCTGCAGGAGGCTGCCGGGAGAGCGGATCAATTTCTGAAGCCCATGTAAGTTTCTGCACTGCCCCTCCTCTCTGTGGAGTGTGGGTACCTCTGTGCCCGGCAGGAAATGGGGATCGGAGGTGTAGGTGTGTCTTCTTTCTTCCCTATCACCAAGGTGCTGTCCTTAGTAACTGCAGCTTGAGGGGTCTGGGTAGAGAAGTGTGACTCAAGTTATAATTACACCAGCATCACTGCCCCTCCCCACATAACCGGCTTTGAGTTCAAGGGGCTTTGGGGAAGGAACTCCCATGGAGTGGGAAGGGAGAGGGGCTGTGTCAGAGCTGGATGCAGGCAGTCCCAACCTTGTGGTCTGAGGCTCAGGGAGCCCAGACTGGGGAGAAGGTTTTCTGGAGGAAGGGGCATAATGGTTAGGACCTTGAAGGATGAGTAGGAGTTTGTTGGGATAGTGCAAAGCATTCCAGGCAGAAGGGAGCAGTGTTTGGTTATGGGAGAGGGGGAATACTTGGAGGGGTGTGGGTAGGACCTCAGGGAAGTATAGAGGAACCCCCAAATCTGAAAAAGAACCAAGACCCTGTGGGGCTTGGTAGGTGACCCCCTCTGGGTAGAGAGGCTTGCAGGCAGGCTGGTGACCCTGAGGCTTCTCCTCCCAAGATGCTGGGATCCTGAGGACTTTGAAAGCACGAGTAATAGGCCTGATGCCTTGCCCTGGCAACCCAAGAAGCTGGCCGTCCCACACCGAGTGGAGAAGAAGCGGAGGCTGGAACACGGGGATCCTGTGCTGGCCACGGCTGTCAGCAGCTTCACGCGGCACGCCTTCACCTGTGGTAGGGGTGGCGTGAAGGTGTGGAGCCTGGTCAAGCAGGTGGTGGTGGCCTGGTATCCGGAGTGCTACCTGCCTGTGCAGGTGAGGGTGGGGCTGGTGGGGGGCAGGGCTTGTGGGCACCAGGAGAGCCTCTCTCAGGAGAGGAAGCTCACCCCAGGCTCCGCTCACCCCAGATTCCCGGGGCCTACCTGCGCACCTGCCTGCTGTTCTCAAATAGCACAGCCCTGCTGACAGGCGGCCACAACCTGGCCGGCGTGAGCCTGTGGGACCTGATGGCGCCTTCCCTGTACGTGAGAGCGGAGCTGCCCTGTGCGGGCCTCAGCTGCCAGGCCTTGGCCGCCAGCCCCGAGGACTGCCTGGCTTTTGCCGGCTTTACCAATGGCACCGTCAGGATCTGGGACCTGCGGAACCAGAGCGTGGTCAGGTGTGGCCTGGGGGTGGACAGGGTCATCCTGAGATCCCCTTCCCACTTTGACCCCTGAGCTGGGACCCAGCAGTCTCCAGTGCAAAGCCCCTTTCCTCTGGGAACTTGCATTTGAGAGTTGAAGACCCGGGTTCAAATCTTGTCTGGGCTGTTTCCTCCAAGCCTGGTCATGGTACTTTTTGTCTGCCTCAGTTTTCCCATCTGTCATGTGGGTGTGACAGGCAGGTGGTGTGCCCAGAGTCTCAGCCCTGACCCCCCCACCTCATGATGCCCTTTCCTGGCCAGGGACCTGCCGGGGTGCTTGAACGGAGCCAAGAGCATCGCTGTCAAAGACCAGAACATCTGGACGGGGGGTCTGGATGCTTGCCTGCGGTGCTGGGACCTGAGGACCACCAGGGACCCCCAGGAATACCCGTTTGAGGCTCAGGTGCGCAGGTGGAATGGGGCCTGCTCAGCCAGGAAGCGGCTGGACTTGGACTAGAGGAGGCGGGCACTTCGGGGAAGGGCAGGAGGGAGCTGTGCGCCAAGTCTTAGTGATGCTGTAAAGGGAGGGACGTCCTCCCCGATCAGCTGTGTCCTCCTCGGATGCTTTTGTGCTCTGTGTCGGGCATTCCTGTTCTTCAGTCTCTGTGATAATCTCATCAAGTAGAGAGGACTACACTCATCTTGCAGATGAGCCAACCAAGGCCAAGAGGCGTAAAGTTGCTTGTCGGGGCCTGGCAGCCAGGAGTG
Organism: Camelus ferus; assembly: GCF_009834535.1. Classification (NCBI taxonomy): domain Eukaryota; kingdom Metazoa; phylum Chordata; class Mammalia; order Artiodactyla; family Camelidae; genus Camelus; species Camelus ferus. The sequence goes on along the minus strand of NC_045717.1, from coordinate 25,437,920 downwards.
GGTGGGCAGTGAGCTCCCAGGGTGGGTGCCTGTGCTCCTGCCGCCTTTTGGGCCAAATGGGACTTGATCAGCTTTCTCCCTGCTGCCTGTTCCCCAGATAATGAGCCTGTCCGCAAGCCCCAAGGAGGACTGGGTGCTGGTGGGCACAGCCAATGGCCGGCAGTGGCTGCAGCCCACTCGGGGGGGCCAGAAGCGCATGGTGGGATGTAAGGATGGCACCATCCTTGGCCTGAAGTTCTCTCCACTTGGTGAGTGGCCACGAGGAGGCAGGGGGAGTCCCCAGTGGTCCCCAGCCTCCCACAGTGCCCTGCATCACTCAGACGGACTCCACCCAGCCCTTTCTGACCCTTCCTGACCACCCCCCGTGCCCTCATCAGCAGGTGCCACCCTCAGTGATACTCCCCACAGGGCCATGGGGGATGTGGGGGTTCCCTGCTCCCCAGATCCCCAGGGGTCTGGCCCTTAGCTGCCAGCTTCCCTGTGACCGGGTTCCCTCTGACTCCTCCCAGGCCATTGGTGGGTGAGTGTGGGGACAGACGGCCTGGTCAGCATCTACAGCATGCCCACAGGGACCTCGGTGGTCCAGGTATGGGGGTGGGGCCGGTGGGCGGTCGGTGCTCATGTGTTCTGGGCACTTAGGGGCTGAGCCCAGGGGTCCAGATGCGAGGGCACAAGAGGGACCATGTTTGAACTGATGGGCAGGTGTTAAGGCAAGGACGGATGGGCCCCCTTGCTCTGCTCCCAACCCCCCCAGGTACCCGAGACGTCCTCCATCACGTGCTGTGATGTGTCCGCCAGCAACCACCTGATGGTCACGGGGTTCAGGGACCATGCTGTGGTGTATCAGATCGCGTACTGAGGGCACGCCAGGGGCTGGGTGGGCACGGCTGGGCCTGTGATCTTGGTTATGTATAATAAAGCAATTGGAAAACGCTGACTGGGTGCTACATCCTGCCCCTTGTCCCCTGGCCATCTCGTGGGGATTTGGAAGGACTTTGTCCAGCCTGGGACTTTGAGCCTTTCGAGTCCACATCCCCTGAGAATTTGATCAGAGCCACTGACCCCCCCCCCCAATCGGGGCAAGTGGACACGGAGACCTTCTTCCTGTGCCACAGCCCCTCTCTCCCCGTGTCCTGGAGGGCCGTTTCCCAGCCACTGCCTGCGCCATCCCAGGCATACAGTCCTCCGTCCTTCCCGAGATGCCTGGGTCCTGTTAGACCCGTGCTTCTCCCCCAGGGTGAGTCTAACCCCCAGGAGACACTAGGCCATGTCTGGGGACAAATGTGGCTATCACAGCCGGGGGTGCTCCTGGCATCAGGCCGGTGGGGGCCAGGGACGCAGCTCCAGACCCCTAGTGCCCAGGATGCCCCAAAAAGAGAGTTACGCTACAGCCCCGACGCCAGCTATGCCGCGGGGGGGGCGACTAGCTTACAGCAGGGGCCCTTGCGGGCCAGCGCCCTGCCCCTCCCCATGGGGCCCACGTGCTCACCGCATCCCAGAGAGCACCAGTGGGTCTGGTTTCCATCACGGGAGAGTTGTCCTGCCTCCATCCGCTGCCTTCAGAAACCGCTGGGCCTGACTGTTTCCAGCAGGGACCCTGCCCCCCTACCACCCGCTCCAGAAACTTCCCAGAGCTCTGGTTCACCCCCCAGCCCCCTCCAACCCATAGTCCTCGTGGCAGCCCATGTGAGCTTCCAGAACCCAGATCTGATGGCTTCACCTCCCCCACAGACCCCTCCCCAAATTGGGCTCACAATGCCATGGGCATTCTCTGCTTCAGCCTGAGCTGGAGTTGAGGAACACCCCTTCCCTCCCACCCCCAAACTTCCTGGTTTCCACCAGCACAAACTCCTCATCTCTGAGCCTTTGCACATGCTGTTCCCTCTGTTCCTAGCACACCCTTCCATGACTCTTCTGAACAGCTCTTCTCTTAGCTCCCGCCTCCGCTGGGACTGTGACCTCTGCTTATTACCTGACAGTGGGCCAAGCATCATGTACCAAGCTCTGAGGACTTCTCACTGGGTCTCAAAGGAAACATGAATGCACCCCAAATAGCTTTGTGCTCCATCACATCCCTTGCCCCACTTTGTGTGGGCAGCATCTCAGGATGATTCTGTCCAAAGAGCAGGCAGTAAAGCTTTTGGGACAGGGCTGTAAAAGCTGTCTATGACTCACTGTCCCTGCTATGTTGGCCCCAGAAGCTACACTTTGATGTGAAAGCTTCCACCATCCTGGAGCCTAAGCACCTACTTGGGGTCGAGCCCCTCCTGCCACACTGATGTGAGTGAGAAATAAATGTCTATTGTTTCAGCCGAGATCTGGGGGGCCGTTTGTTACACGGCACAGCAGAAACCACATGGCCCAATACAACAGCCATTTCTCATGGTCCACCCTGCAGTATTTCATGCAGAATGAATTCCCTCAGTGTCCAGATAAGGAAAAAGAGGCTGAGAGAAAGAGAGCCACTGACCCACAGCCCCAGCACCAGAAAGTGATCTTCCCTCATAACGATGCCTAGCTCCCTAGGCCAAGACAGAAAGGCAGTTGTGATAAATACATTTATTTCCCCACAGTCCCCCTGAGCATCCGGCCCACATCCAGCAGGGGAGGATGAGACTGAGAGCTCACGGTACCACAGGCCAGGAGGCCCCTCGTGCTCGTCCCCCCAGAGTTGGGCTGGGGGTGAGGAAGAGGGTGTCTCAGTAGACCACCTCGTACACGGTGGCCTTCTTGTCCCCTGAGCCTGTCACGATGTATTTGTTATTCCCGGAGATGTCACAGCTCAGCACAGAGGACGACTCCTTGGACTGGCAAGGGGGAGAGGGAGAGAAGGGAGAATGAGGCCCAGCCAGCACCAGAAGGTCCAGGCTGCTGACCACCTGCACGACATTCAGAGGGAAGAGGCAAGGCGATTGGGGCAGTGCCTGCCCCCAAGGGTGAGCCTGTGGTCCAGGTTGGGGCCAAGACAGGATTCAGGTGGGGGAGCCCAGAGTGGGGAGCCCAGACTCTCCTAGCCGGGGAGGTGGGGGAGGGTGAAACATTTTCCAGAGAAAGGTCCTCTGGAGCTGAGCCGCTGGACAGGTGATGAGGCTCCTGGGAAGAGCAGGTTCTCTGTTCTCTGGAACAGGAGAACAACCCTTTCCTGGGAAGCTCAGAGAGGGTGTGCACCAGGCATGGGGACACACAGCAGGCTAAGGCTAGAACAGAACGACCTACACCAGCACTTGGCAAACTTTTTCTGTAAAAGATCTGATAGTAAATTTTCAAGCTTTGGCCTGAAAGCTCACCTAAGTCCAAATGAGCTCTGGCCAGTAAACCAATCTGCGTCACATTGTCTCTCTCTCTCTCTTTTTTACACAACCCTTTAACAAATGTAAAAACCACTCCATGTCCAGCAGGATGGTTATAAGAAAGACACCATAACAAGCGGCCAGGACGGGGAGACGAGAGAACCCCCCTACACTGCTGATGGGAATGGAAAGTCTGGAAAACTGCCTGCAGTTCCTCCAAAATTTAATGGTTATCAGCAGTTCCACCCTGAGATACCCTGCCCAGGAGACATGAAAACACACATCGAGCAAGGAGCTGTACATGAACAGTCACAGCAGCCAAAAGGTGGGCACAACCTCAAGTGTCCATGAGCGGACGATGGACGGGCACCACGTGGTCCACCCACACAGCACAACGCCAGCCTTACAAAGGAAGGCGATTCTGACACCTGAACCAACAGGCGTGACCCTTGAGGACGTGACGCTCAGTGACAGAGCCAGACACAGAAGGATAAGGCTTGTGTGAACCCACTCACAGGAGGTCCCTAAAGGAGTCACATCCACAGAGACAGAGAGCGGACGGTGGGGCCGGGGCTGGGGAGGCGGTGTTTCGTGGGGGCAGAGCTGCAGTTTGGGAAGATGGGAAAGTGCTGGAGACGGCGGTGGGGATGGCGGCACAACAGTGTGAGTGTGCTTAACGCCGCTGAGCTGAGCTCCTAGACCTGGTTGAGCGGGCCAATTTTATAGGCATTTTATCACAGTTAAACAAAACGGGGCAGGGCACAGCTCAGGGGTAGAGCACATGCTTAGCATGCGTGCGGTCCTGGCTTCAATCCCCTGTACCTCCTCTAAAAACAAACAAATAAGTAAACCTAATTACCTCTCCGCTAACATAAATAAATAAAAAATGCAACACATTTGAAAAAAATTTTAAAAACCCCAAAAGCCTAATTACCCCCACCAAAACCGAAACAAAACAAAAGCAGGCTGTGCCCAGGTGCGGCCCCGGGCTGACCTCCCTGCTTCAGTAGCTCCCACTGGTGGGGAGGATCTTCTGTTCAACTCCCTCCCCACATCCGGTATCCCCAGGCACCTGGCGTCCTGCCAGGGTGGGGACCTCAGTCATGAAGTACCTGGAAGATGCTGGCTCCGTAGGGCGTCCGCCAGGCATTGAGCAGGTTGTCCTTCCCGGTGCTGACGAACCACCGCCCTGGGGGTGGGAGGGAGGGTGGGGGCTTCAGGAGGGAGGGAGGGAGGGAGGGAGGGAGAGGCTAGGGCCGGGGCTGCAGGCAGAGATGGGGCAGCCTGCTCGGGCCTCTGGCCTCCTTTCCTGCACCTCCGCCCTCATCTGTGGACATGCGATGCCCCTTGGAGACCTGAGGATCCAGCCTTCCCGCCATTTTTGAGATGGTGGGACCAAGGCCCCAAAGGGCTGCAACTGACTTAAAGAAGGGGGACCCCCTCCTCAGGAGAGAGTTGCTGGATGAGAACAAGGCACCCAGTTGCACCTGAACCTCAGGTCGGCAGCATCACTGCTGCACAGGTGTGTCCCAAGTATTCCATTATTTGGGGTTTTTTTTAAGTATATGTTAAGTCATATAAAATACTTAGGAAATATTTATACTAAAAAAGGGGAGGAGAAGGAATAGCTCGGTTGCAGAGCACGTCCTTGGCACGCTCGAGGTCCTGGGTTCAATTCCCACTACCTCCATTAAAAAAATAATAATAAAACTAACTAACTAATTAATTAATTAATTAAAAGAATAAATATAAATAAATAATGAATAAATATAAATAAAAATTTAGTATATCTCGTGCAATATTTGAGATACAGTCGCACTAGCAAACTAGCTGCTTTTTAGTATACATATGCCCCACACATTTTGGGGATACACTTATGCTCATAAATTATTTGTTGCTTAGTATAAGTATGTCCCACAAAATACTTGGGAGGAGCTACACTTATGCTAGCAAATACGTGTCCTTCCGTGTATGTCCCAGGAGATACCTGGGACGTACTTACACCAAGGAACGATCTCTTGTTTATCTAAGATTCAGACTGAACCAGGCATCCTGCTCTCTGTTGTGGGTTTTCAGCTGTTGCTGTGTTTTGTGTTTTGTGCTCTGGCAGCCCTGCCCCTGCCCGGCGCCCCGCCCTGGCAGACACACCGCAGGAGGCGAACTTGAGGGAGAGCACGCAGCTCTCGTGGAGGTGGAGCTGGTATTTCTCCGGCTTTCGGACGTGCAGGATCTCCACGCTGCTGCTCTCCATGCCGACGGCCAGCCAGTCCTGGCTGGGGCAGCGGCCCAGGGAAAAGATCTGGGGGCAAAGACGGAAGAGAAAGGATTAAAAACCCCTTGGGGTGTAGTGGGTGCCCGGAGCTGCGGGGCCAGGGGGAGGGGAAAGGTCCAGCCTCTCCTGCTGCAGCCCCCACGCTGAGAGGCAGCTGGCCCTGGGCCTGGAGCTCAGCAGGCAACTGCATGTCAAATCATTAATATTAATCAGAATTACACGGAACCCCGGGGCCTCACATCCATTATCCGCTCTGGCTCTGAACGCACAACAGCTCTGGGATGGGGGGCAGAGGGGGCGGGATGGAGGGGGAGAAGCCGGTGGGGACACGAGCTGCCCCCATAGCAGATGGTGGGAGGGAAGCTGAGGCCACATCTCGCTCAAGGTCACACAACAAGTCCCTGAAAGACCAGGCCTTCCGACTCCCCGCTCAGAACTTTCCCCACGTGCCAACGCCTCTTTTTACTCTGATTGGAAAGGACCAGTGGCCCCAGCCGTCTGTATCCGACCTCAAATGGGGCACAGGGAAGAGTAAGACCCTCCCCGATCCTAAGCCTCTCCAAGTCTAACTGGTGGGTAAGACACACGTGGAAAGCACTGTAAGTTTACAGCAGTGAGAAGACTGAAGGACTGGTTTCACGTGTTCCCAGCCATACGGTAGGGTTTCTGTATAATGAAGCAGGGACCGGCAGGATGGGAGATGGAATGGAGTGGAATCACCAGCTATATATGCACCCCAGTCTGAGTTTTGGGGACAGGGGGTGGACTACTATATCCACCTGTACCCCCTGATTTCCATATCAAAGAAGGCTTCAAGCTAAGGAGAAAAGGAGGTAAAAAGAGTTTGGGAGCTAGCTCCCACCAGGCTTCAAGGAGGGGGCAAATTGGAAATGGGTTTTGAAGGATGAGTAGGAGTTTACCAGTTGGAGAAAGAAAGGGAAAGGCATGTCAGCCAGAGAGAACAATAAGTGGGGAGGTCTAGAGGTGTCACAGGGCATGTGTGACACTAGAGCATGGACGCCTTCAAGGACAGACCAAGGAGCTCACACCTCCCAAGGCAGTAGGAGACAGGATCTGGGTCCAGGGTATCTGAAGACTTGTCCTTGACTCTTTGCTCAGCCCTGAGGAGCCCCCTGATTCTGTCCAGCCCCTTTACCACATCCTTCAGCCTGGCTTCCCACAGCAGAGCGTCAACAGAGACCTCTCTGTGCCCAACGCCTCCATCAGCCTCTATGTGTACCCCGGGGTCAGGAGCTCCTCCACGGTGAGTCCACGGGGGGCGGGCAGGAGCTTTCAGTGGAGTCAGTGGGAGGAGAAACAATGGAGCAACACAAGGAGTGACAATGGACAGGGGGTGGCTTGGCAAGAGCACGTGGAAGATGATCCGAGGGTCTCAGGAACCCCTTAGGTCCTTTGTGTTTCCCTGTGTCTGTCTTTGAAGAATTAAAGAGGAAGGGCTGTAGACTGGTCTCAAGCACAAGGAAGACGGACACAGATAGCAGGTATTGGGTCCTGCCCAGCCTCGGGAAGTGGGTGCCTCCGGGGGAGAGGGAGGGAGGCTGGATTCCCAGAGCGTCTATGCCGCCTCCGCCAGACCCTGTGCCGCACCTGGGAGCTGAAGTCATGCTGCTGCAGCTGGCGGCCCTCCCGCAGGTCCCAGCAGCGCACGGTGTTGTCCAGGCCCCCAGTCCAGAGCCGAGTGCCGTAATCGGAAATGTCGATGCAGCTAGCGCCATCGGTGTGGCCCTGGAACTGCCTGGAGGGAGGAGGGCCCAAGAGTCCTTCCTGGAGTTGGTGCTGCTCCAACATCCTCCCAGGCCACTCCTCCGCTCCCACAGCACAGAGGCAGCAGGGCAGGGGCTTGCACCAGGTCACAGGGCACCTGCCACCCACCTGACCATGGTCTGGTTCTGCAGGTCCCAGACCACGATGTTGCCGTCGCTGCAGCAGGAAAAGCAGACCTTGGCATCGGGGCTGACCGCCAGGGCGTAGCAGGCGGGCGCTGAGGAGGTCAGCTCAGCCTTGATGCGAGGGGTGGGTGCTGCCAGGTCCCAGATGGACAAGGTGCTGGCCTCACCACCCACGATCAGACTCCGACCGTCTGGCAACAGCTTGCAGGAACGAATGTAGTTGTCCCGATTCTGGGAGGGGAGAGAAGCAAGGGAGTGGGGTTGCATCCCAGCCAGGCCAACAAAAGCTCAGAGGGGGCAGGGGGAGGGTGGGGGGCAGCGTGTGTGAGAGAAGGCTCCCCCGACTCCTGGTTGGCCTGTAAGCTCCGCCCCTGGCTGGTCTGTAAACCATCACCTCCTTGCCCTTAAACCACAAGCTCCACCTCTTTGGCCTATAAGCCCCGCCCTTGGTTGGCCCATAAACTCCACCCCATTGGTCAATAAGCCGCGCCCCATTGGCTCATAAGCCCCATTCCTGTTGGGTTATAAATTGTGTCCCCTGTTGGCCTACAATCTTCACGCGTGGTTGGCCTGAGTTCAGCCCCAAACTGACCAACAAGCCTCACCAAGGTTGGCCTATAAACCCCAACCACTGGCCCATAAACCCCGCCCCCTGGCCTGCAAGTCCCGCCCATGTATCGTCAGGCTCTGCCCTACACTCACCAGGCAATCGAGCTGGGCCACCGGCATCTTGGCGCCGGGCTGGCCCACATCCCACACCTTCACGCAGCCCTTGCCGCCCGTGTACACGTGCTGCGTGGAGCCGCTGATGGTGACCGCACAGACCACCTCGCCGTGAGCCAGCGTGTGCAGCTGCCGCGCGTGCCGCGGGATGCCCGCGCCCACCAGTGCATCGGATGGGAAGGGCACCGGCTGCATCTGCCCGTCCGCAGACACGTGGAAGGAGTAGGCCCTGGACGGGAGATGGGCATGACGTGAAGGGAGGGGACCGCCCTGGAGGGGGGGCGGGGACCCTCCTAACCCCCACTCTCCAGGGCAGGGAGGTGCCTTCCCCATCTGTGCCCCTATGCGTTTAGGGAAGGCACCACAGAATCAAAAGTGAGTCAGAGTGAGAAACAGGAAGGGGTCTGGCTGTGGCCTGGTGCGTGGTAAGCTAGCACTTAGCCAATGTCTGTGGAATACAGAACCCAGGAAGACGCCTTGTAAGTTCCAGGGGACGCTGGCCAATAGTAGCCACCAGCCACAGGGGCCAGTTAAAGAAATTAAAAATTTCAGTCCCTCAGTTGCAATGACCACATTTCAAGTGCTCAAAAGCCACAGATGGCTGATGGCCACCAGACCGGACAGCAGTAAGCGCAGAGCATTCCCAGCATGGCAGAAAGTCCTGCTGCTCTTGGCTCAGGGTCACTGAAGGGGGCATCCTGTGCACGGTGGGCTGCTAGGCAGCGTCCCTGGGCCCTGCCCACTGGAGGCCAGAAGCACTCGGGCGTAACAGCCAAAATGTCACCAGACATGCCAGATGTCCGAGGGGACGGGACGGTGGGGCAGGGAACAAACCTGCCGCCTGTTGAGAACCACTGGTCTAGACTTTGCTTGATACATACCTCTCTATACAGAGAGCTCCTCCAGGAGCCCCCATTATCTTCCAGAAGAGACTTTCTGGAAAGGCAGCAAGGAACCCCAAGCCCCACCCCAGAATATAAGCAGCTTAGAGGAGGCAGGGGGCCCCACCCTGGTACTCACGGCTTTCCCCCAGGGATGGTGGGCAGGGAGGAAGAGATGGATGACCCTCGGAGATGTGGGTGAGACTCAAAAGCCATCTGCCAAAAAGCCAACTGGGTGTCACAGGGCAGGTGACCCAAAGCCACATCTGCTCACTGGCCATATCCCTCTCTGTTTATCAGAGGACCCCCCCCATCTGTTTATCAGCCACTCCCCAAGAAAGCAGAGATGCCCTCCCTCTGCCCATCCCACAGGTGGGACAGCAGAGGTTTTCACATAAGGGAACTCGGAAGTCTCTGGCCAGGGAATCCTACAGCCCCAGAGTTGGAAGGATTCTGAGGAATCTTCCAATGCTCAGAACCAGGCCGGCAAACTCCAGCTCCCTGCTTGTTTTTGTAAATAAAGTTTTATTGGCACACAGACACGCCCATTCCGTTGTGTGTGGTCTGTGGTGGCTCGTGAGCTATAAAGGCAGAGTTGAGCAGTTGTGACAGAGACCAACTGGTCTGCAAAGCCAAAAATACTTACAATCTGGCCCTTTACAGAAGACATTTGCTGACCCCTGTTTTACAACTTACCCCTTGGAAGTGCCCACCCAGCCTCGGGCCTGGGGGAACTCCAGCGACAGGCGTTTTATCCCCTTGGGAGGCGTCTACACTCACTTCAGGATGGTTCACTATCGCCCAGCTGTCCCAGGACTGCCCTCTGGGGCCCACGCAGACCCCGTCTCCTCCCCCTGCCCCAGCTCAGGGGCCTCATGCCCCTCCTCCCCCTCCTCCTCATTAGAAGTCACTGCCAGTCCTCTCCCTGGGCTACACTTCCTCCACAATCTACCAGAATCTCATAGTCCCTTAAAACTCAGGGCAAACAACTGTACACCATCTGCTAGGAGGCTGAAGGCTGGGGCTCTCTGCTCCTCTTAATGCCACATAATTACAGTGGCTTTTCCCACAATCACAGGTGCTTATTTGTATTAAGCTTGTGGGTCTACTGAGACCCTCAGATCGTCTTCCCACATGCACGTATCAAGCCCGGACTCCCCTCCCTTGCCCTATTCCCTTGTCTCTCTGTATGTAACTGGCTGCTTCTCCCAGCCCCCAGCCCCTGGGCCCTGCTGACACCTCCTGGCATCTCTCACCCTGAGGACTCACCATGGGGGAGCGTCCGTATACCACAGAGCCGCTGACCTGGGGGGACAGGTGGAGGCTAACATAGGAGCTGGGCACAGAGAGGTCCCCATTAAGGGCACTGTGGGAGCCCAGGCTGAAAGACGTGGTGAAAGGACTGGACAGGGTCAGGGGGCTCCTCAGTGCTGAGCAAGAAGAGACAGAGACAGGTCTTCAGGTATGCTGGACTCAGATCCTGCCTTCCACTGCCTAGGGGAGCTCTGGGGCTCTCACGCTCTGGCCTAGCATCACCATACCCCGTCCCATCTCCAGACATTTGAATATGCTGTTCCCTCTGGCTGACATGCCCTTCCCTTTCTTTCTTCAGTTGCTGAACTCCTATTCATCCTTCAAAAATCTAGAATCAATGTCCAGCAACATCTCAGGAACATCCTTGAGCTTCCCCACTCCACCCCTAGCCTCCAATCTTGCCCATCTTGGGTGGCTCCCTCTACCCCAGCCCTGATCACACAGGGCTAGGACTTCTGGGGTCTGTTCCCACCCCCCCCCCCGACCTGGGAGCTTCTTGAAGCAAGTTCCCAGGCTGATTTCTTTCTGGAACCAGCATAGAGCCAGGAGGTAAGACGGAAAAGAAGAACGCTGTCATCCCCAAATTAATAATGCGGGAAACTGAGGCTCAGAGAGGTCAGCTCACTTGCCCAAGGCCACACAGCTGGCGAATGCCCAAAGCTGGCCTCAAACCTGAGACTGTCTAACTGGTCTTCCCAGGGCACTGGGCCAAAGCCCCCACGTAAGTCACTTCTCCATCTCTGGGCCTCAGTGTCCCCCCATCCCTGCACCTCGTTGAGGCAAGACAACGAGGAAACTGACACCCAGAGCGAGGCAGCAGCTAGCTCAGAGTCATGGAAACAGCAGGGCAGTGCCAGGGCCAGAGCACCCCCTGCCACCTACCATTTTCTACAGCACCCCCAGGCACTCACCAATACTGTCCGTGGAAGGCGCTGGCTTGGCCGCGAGCTGGCGGAGGTGACTGGTGGAGCTGGGCCCAGGGGTGGATGCGTCCTGGGGCGGGGAGGACTCACAGGACTTGGAGGCAGGGGTGCTGGCAGGAAGATCGTTCTGGGGAGAAAGGGCAGGACTGAATGCCCCCAGGCACCTGGCGCCTTGCAGCCCACAGATCCTGGCAGAAGGTGGGTGGGAGAAGGGAGCAGGCACACCTGGGGTAGGCCCAGGCTCCCGGGAGGGGTCTGCACGCCTCCCCCCTCAGGCGCAACCTCTCCCCAGGGAATGGGCCCCACAGCAGAGCACAGGGCTCGCGTGAGCATCTGCACACTTGGGATACCAGGTGGACACCTGACCATCTGCCCAAGGGGTGCACACACAGGAACCAATGCAATCTGTTGCAAGAACCACGCACGCACGTGCGCGCGCGCGCGTGTGTGTGAGATAAAGTATCCGGTGCAGCTATAGATCAGGAATGCAGTAGACATTCCTACGTCTGGGGTAAGGTGCCCACAGGGGCCAGGGCACACCCTGCAGGCAGTGGGGATCACAAGAGAAGGTGATAGACAAAGTCAGAGGCTGTCAGATCCTTTATGGCCAAGGAACCAACTTTGTGATGGGTCCTTGAAGTAGGAGAACGCCGTGTGCTCCCAGACGAAAGACCAGCACCCTTGCTCCCCACAAGGAGGGGTGCCCCCCACCGCTGTCCCTCTCCTCAGGGACCCTTGAAGAGAGGGGAAGCCAGACCACCATGTAGGAACAAGCTCTGTGTCTGTGGCGTTCTGCCATCACTTCCTTTGCCTTTCAAGAAACTTCACATCCTCGTCTTGTGTGGGCTGCTGTCTCCCCTGGGCACAATCACATGTTCTGTGACAGCCACACTTGCACACCCACGAGAGGGGGTGGATGGGGCCAACGTGTGGACAGAGGGACCTACCAGGGGCTTCTCTGTTAGAACAGCACTGCCCCTCCCACTCTGTGTCTCCTTGGAGTGGGAGGAGGGCACAGGAGATGCATTGGGAGCCCCAACCTAGACAGTTGCCATGACAACCTGCTGGGAGGGGAGGCCTAGAAACCGACCACAGTCTCCCTGGTAAGTGCAGGGCAGGGGTCTGGGGAAGGTTTCAGGGGAGGGATAAACAGAGATGAATTGCGAATTCTCTTAGGTGATCCCTACATACACCTGCCATTAAACGTCAGGATGTGCAAGGAGAAGTTGTTCCAATATTAATCATCTTTCCTTGCACGGACGTCTCCAGTCAGGGCTGGCATGTCCCCCATCATCTCTCAAAGGCCTTAACACCCACCCCCAGGGCTGGAGTCTGCCTGGCTGAGTTGCCAGTTCTCTAGTTTTACTGTGTTTATTTCCACCGGATTTCCTATTTATTGCAAGATCCTTGTTTCCCACATCAGATGGTGAGCTGTCTTTTAATATTATTTGCAAAGTTGCCTTTCCATATTTATGGAGGTTCAATTGAGTGAGTCCACTTAGGAAAAATTACCTGAATGAAGCAGAGGTGGTTTTTAGGAAGGCAGCAAAATAATCACGAAGGGAGTGCTAGGCCACACCAGCCTTGCCCATTTCTCATCGCTCCACGTCTAGTGTGGTAGCATCTGTTTCCAGATCTCCAGGATGAATAAAATGAGTTTCAAGGCCCCCCGCCCCCACTCCTTACCAGGATGAGCTCCTTGGCTCTGGGGAGAGGTGAGCCAAGGCTGGAGGCCAAGGAGGCCGGACTGTCCACGAGGTCTCGACGGGCAGGGAGACAGATGGGTGCCTTTCCACACGGGGTGGTAGCTGGGCTGGGGGGCTCGGAGGGCTGGTCCTGGGTTTGGGGAGGTGATGAGGAGTGGGGGTGAAGTGGGGGAGGGGAGGTCCTCCCTATACACCTCCCGTGTCCCACCCCACTGCTATGCTGGGCGCAGGCCCCACGTTGGGACGATTACAAAACCTCCCTGTGCATCAGGGGACCCATCCGTGAAACGTGGTAACGACAGGAGCTGCTCCACAAGCGCCCACAGCAATGGCTACATGTGGGCTGGGCTTCCTTGCCCGCACTGAGCAGCTGGGGAAAAGTGAGGTCGGGGAGGGGGCTTCACGCCCCCAGAGTCACACAGTGAGTCCCCCTCCTGGGTTCTCTGGGGCTCCTCTTCCCCACCTGTGCTCCGGAGAGGGCGTCAGCCTGGGGTGTCCAGGTTTCCCTACTTCCCCTGGCCCCACGCCATCCGCATCCCAGCCATCCCAGAGAGGGGGACACCAGGACCCCACGCCCTCTGGGCCCCCCAACACCCCAGAGAGCCCACTGCCTGCTCTGGGCCCCAACCTCTGAGTTCCCTGACTCCTGGTCCCAGAGGTCAGAGCAGGAGGCAGCTGGACCCCGACTCACCTCGTCCACCACCAGGTTGTAATCACTCTTGTCCTCGTCACTCTCCTGGGGGGGACACAGGAGGGAGAGCTCACCCTGGGTGCGCCCCCTTGCCTCCATGCCCCCGGCACCTCCTCAGGAGGGTTTGGTTAGGATCCTGGGGCTTGGTTCATTCGCTCAGCACAAGGGAAGCTTGGGTGCGGGGGTCTCTCATGGAGGACGGAGGGGATGGAGCAGAGTGCCCAAGAGGTGCCCCATGGCCTCAGTTTACTCCTCTGTGCAGTGCGGGGAGAGCCAGAGACCAGAGACCAGGAGGCAGCCTCACCTCCTTCCCAGCTGTTGCCCCACAGGGCCAATCAGCCTCTAAGGTTTGTCCATCTCGCTACCCCACCCCCAGTCCGCGTGTGCCCCCGACTCACGTAAGGTCCTGACAGGTCCTTCTCCTCAGCTCTCTGCTTTCCATTGCCCCCGGGGCCACTGGGTCGCTCCTCTTCCACCACACTCTCTGGGGGTGAGGGGGATGCACTCTGCAGAGACACAGGGGCCAGGCAGGGGAAAGGGTCGGAACCCTGGGCCCCCAGACCGTGTCCTGGCCTGGCCCAAACCGAGGGTCCCCATCACCATTATTAGGCTCTGTGCCTCAAGCTTCCCATCTGGGAAATGGGACCTTCCCAGGGCAGACTCGCCATGGTTGCGACAACCACAAATCTCCCCACAGACATCACCTCCCTTCCCTGGGGGTCACCAGAGATGAGCTCTGACTGGAATACGCGTTAGGATCTTGGAGACTTGGGACCATGAAAAGGATGGAAGAGATCCCATGAAGAGTTTTTTATGCTGATTACAGATTGAAATGTTTTACATACATTCTGTTAAGTAAAATAACGCTATTGAAATTCATTTCACCCACTTAACTTTTTTACTGTGGCTACTAGAAAAATTTCAGTGATGTTCACACAAAGTGAAACGTGATTGAAACTGCGTAGACACACACACACACACACACACACACACACGAGTGCATGTGAAACCCTGAAGTGGGAATAAAGTCTGTGGGTTGCACCCAGGTTGGTTTCCTGGCTTCGATACTGCACTTTAGTTTCGCAAGATGTTATAATTGGGGGAAGCTGGGTGAGGGGTGCATGGGACCCCCATACATTTCTTGGCAACCTTCTGTGAACCTGTAATGACTCCAAAATAAAAACAATTTCAAAAAAAAAAATCCCTACAGGGCTCACGTGATATTTCTATTGGGCAGTGCTCTCGTCAATAACATGGAGTGGAGGAGGGATAAATTAATGATGGAAGGATGGACAGGATGCTACCCAGGCATGTATTCATTCATTCAATTGCAAAAATTGCTCAAGAAAGAAAATTTTAAATAAATAAAACCCTAGTATGCTGAGCATCCCCCCTCCCCCACAAAAGGCTGCGGGCAGCACAGTGTGAAAGCAGGGGTGGGGGTCTCCCCGTGAGCGCAGAAGCCGCTTCAGCCACAGTGGAGTGGCTACAAGGCAAGTGCGAGACAAGAGGGTAAGTTCCCAGGGCCCTGCAACTTACCCTGCTCGGGGCTCTCTCCACTGGCGTGGGGGTGAGGTCAAGAGAGAGATGGGAAGGAAAGAGGCATTTGTATTGCATGGTGCCAGAGCATAGCCCCCTACGGGGCATAAAGCCCCCTTCCCAGCTCAGAACCCCCACTTTTCCTTCCAGTGCCCTTGCAAGGAGTGGACCATCCCTTCCTTGCACCATTCAGATAGATGCCCAGAGATGAGTGATAATTTGCCCAAGGACACACAGCGCAGTGGGAGCCTGTGGCCCCCTCCCTCCCTCACACTGAGATGAGTTGGGTGGCCCTCTCCAGGCACCCCCTCTCCCCCGTGCCCCCAGCCACAGCTGCCCAGTGCCGCCCACTCACCTCTGGACCCTTCGGCCTCCACGCCTGCCCGGTCCTCCTTGGTGACCGCGGCCAGCTGAGCCTGGGCAGCCAGGGCTCCGGACAGGGCCAGCAGCCCCGTGGCACTGCCGCCCACCAGCCCCGCCGGGCGAGGGGTGAGGGGCACAGGGGGGGTGTGGTGGGACAGTGGCTGGAGCTGCTGCTGCTGGAGAGGAGGGGGGTGGGCCAGGGGCAGATGGGGGCCCCCGGCAATGTCCCCCCCAGAGGCTGCGGCGAGCGGCGAGCGGGACAGGGTCCAGGCAGCGGGGGTGCCCTCAGGTCTCCGGGGTGGCCAGAGCCCAGGCCAGCCACCCACCTGGCACGCCCAGTGTCACCACCCACGGTGGGGTAGGGCCGGAAGACTCACCCCGATGAGGCTGTTCAGCTCCCCCACGGTCACCTGCTTGGCCCGCTCCACGGCCTGCAGCACCTGCTGCTGGTGCTGGGGGCGGGGGCGGGGGGGGGGCGGCGCGCTCAGGGGAGCCCCTCGTCCGCTTGGCGCCCCTGCCTCCCGGCCACTGCCCTGCTCCTCTCCCACCAGTGCTCACTATTTCTATTTTCTGTCTCCCCTCCCTTTTAAAATCGTGAAACAAACACATAGACAAAGAAACAAAGCATTCAAGTGCAGTTAAACCCGATCATTACAAATCAGGGTCCACCCCCGCCTGGCACTGCTGACATGGGGCGGGGTCCTCCTCCGTAGCAGGCCATTCAGGGGGACTGTGGCGCCTCCCTGGCCCCGACTCCAACCAAGCCAGGCACCCTGCCCCGTGAGTCGTAACGACCACAAACGTTCCCAACGTCACCCAGTGTCCCCTGGGAGCAGAGTCACCACCCCAGGAAAGAACCACAGTATAAATCAGTGCCATGTGCCAAAGACCCAGGTCAAAAAATACAAACTGGCAGCCTCTGGAGGCAGGTGCACCCCGCCCTCACCGCACCCTCCTTCCGCCTCCCCCGCCTCCAGGGGTAGGATGTCCCCTAGGGCGCTGCTGGATGCTGAAGCCACATGTGGCTACTGAGGACTTGAAATGTGGCTGGTGCAACGGTGCACCGGAATGCTTTGTTTAATTTAATTTAAATCAATACAAATTTAAATATAAATTTAACATCCTACATTTAAAAAGAAATATACCTTCAAACGTAAATGGCCACACCGGGCTGGCCGCTCCTGTGTCTGCTCTAAGGCCCCTGCTGTCCCTGCACTCCCAATGACAGGGGTTTGGGCTGTTCCCACTGAGGACGTGCCGGGATGCTGGCCCGGCCCTCCTGTACGGGGCCACCTGGGACAGTGTGTCTAGGCCAGGGGTTTGGACATTTTTTCCACAAAGGGCCAGAGATTACGTATGTTTAGCTTTGCTGGCCAGAGGGTCTCTGTTGAAACTCCTCAACTCTACCACTTTCTTGGGAAAGCTGCTGGTGACAATCTGGACATGGATGGGCCTGGCTGTGTGCCAATAAAACTTTATTTAAAAAAGCAGGTGGTGGGCTGGAGATCTGGCCCCGGGGCTGTAGTTTGCTAACTCCTGGTCTAGAAAGATGGAATTTGCCAGGGCACGCATGTGTCTTCATTTACTCCTTTTAAAGCCTCTGCACCCTATTTCCTGTAGCTTTTGCCTTTGTCTCTCTGGGCCACCTGGTCCCCACCCTGGGCTTCGGACACCATCTCTAAGTCTGAGTCCAGACGGGACCTCCCTCCATCCCAACAGCCCAGAAACCCCGGATTCCATGGGGTCCAAACCAAGATGAGTACTTTTTTGGTCCCCAGCACAATGAGGGCCCCCTGCGTATCCACCCTGTGGGAGAATCTGTCTGCTTGTCTCTCTGGAGATAGAACATTCCAGACAGAAGCAGGAACAGGGGGTGCAGAGGTCCTGCAGTTTGGGGCATTCTTCTAAGGGCTAACTTTATTTTTCAAGTTTCAAAGAAGTGCTCACACTCTATGGTTTTATCTGCCCTAGCTCCACCTTTTTATATTATTGTGGTTACAAATACATAAGTTACCCTTTTAACCATTTCTAAGTGCACCGCTCAGTGGCATTTAGCACACTCACACTGTTGTGCAGCCATCCCCACTATCCATCTCAGAACTGTCTCGTCTTCCCAAACTGAAACTCTGCCCCCATGAAACACTCATGCCCCCTCCCCTCCCCCAGGACCTGGACCCACTATCTACTTCCTGTCTCTGTAAATCTGAGTCCTCTGGGGACCTCCTGTGAGTGGAATCACAGTATTTGTCCTTTCCTGGCTGGCTTATTTCACTCAGCATCATGTAGGCACTGAGTACTAAGGACTGACTTTTATTGGATGTTTACTAAGCACCCAGCATCAGATACCACCTGGTAAGTATCAACTCTTCTAAACTTCATGACAGAGGCACAGAGAGGGCAAGCACTAGTCCACTGCCACACAGCCAGGATTTGGCCTGAGGCAGCCAGGCTGCAAGCTTGAGCCTCCTTCTCCCCCTCAGCCAACACCTTCCTTCATCCCTAGAGCCCTGCCCCAGCCAGTGCTCAGGCCCCCAGGCCACCCAGCAGAACCAGTGCCTGCAGCATCCAACCAGCTCCCCTTCCCCTCCCCGAAGCCCACTCACCTCCTGTGTCAGGAAGGGGATGATCTGAGCACAGATACCACTGAGGCGCTTCACAATCTCAGCCTGGCAAGAAGAAATCAGGAGGAGGCTTGGCGGGGGAAGGCTCTCAATCCAGAACCTCGACTCCAGGGCATAACCCTTTGCATAAGCCTTTGCAAAGCTTGGGGTGGTGGTGGTGGGGCTGTCACCGCAGGTGCAGGTGTGTGGCATGGGCCTCGGGACAGACTGAGAGCCTGGTGAGGAGGCCCTCCACCTGATGTCCAGGGCAGCCTTGAGCCAGAAGACCAGGACAGGTACATTGCCTGCCAGACCCGCTTAACAGAGATGCCCAACTCAGACTGCAACCCCGAGGAGCTTTGAGTTCGGCATAAACAGAGGAAGTTGGGCCTCCACCTGGAGTCCCAGGTTCGAGCCCTGGCTGGGCCCAGGGCTCTCTGGGGCAAGGGCCCTCTCTGGGTCTCACCTGCGCCTTGGGGCTGTAAGCAGGGGGAGACCCGGTGCAACACACTCAGGGTGTGATGCTGTGATATAAGAGAAACATGTTTGGTGTTTGCCTCAGTTCCTAGCACTGAGCTCCTAAAACCCTAGGGTTTCTGAGTAGCAGGGGCGAGGGGAGGGAGCACCTTGTGTTACTCGCAATAAGCCCCTATCACCCACACCTGAGGTTACTAAGAGGGCTGGAACTTCCAGTCCCATCCCTGATCTCCAGGGAGGGGAGCGGGGCTAGAGGTTGAGTTAATTGCCAATGGTCAGTGTGAAATCAATAGTGCCTGTGTAATGAAGCTTCCCTAAAAATCCCTAATCAAGTGCTTCCGAGAGCTTCCGGTGGTGGTGGACACGTGGAGGAGCACACGTGGAGAAGCGGGGAGGCGGCGCCCGCCCCAAACCTCACTCCCTACCTGCCCTCTGTATCCCTTCTCTCGGGCTGTTCCTGAGTTATATCCTTTATAATAAAAGAGTAATCCTAAGTAAGAGCTTTCCCGAGTTCTGTGAACCATTCTGGCAAATTATCAGCCTGAGGAGTGGGTCATGGGAGCCCTGATTTATATCCAGTTGGTCAGAAGCCTGGACTTGCGCCTGGCATCTGAAGTGAGGGCAGTCCCCCGGGGCCGATCCCTGACCCTGTGCCATCTGCGCTGACTCTGGGGAGTGTGTTGGAACCCAGCTGGTGTCAGGTGGAGAAGTGGTTGGTGTGTGGCAAATCCACACATCTGGTGTCAGAAGGATGGAGGGTAGGATGGAAGCAGCGTGGCTCTACTTGAAGATTTCATCCAGGACCCGGGCTGGGCAGGGGTGCCCCACAGAGGCTGAACAGAGGGGAAGTCTGTGGGTGGGGAAGGGGGTGTTTTGTCAGCCTGTGCTTCGCCTCTGCCTGAGTTACAGGGGTGCTGTATGCAGTGTGCGTCTGGGTAGGGTGTGTCTCCCATCCGCTACCAGGAGGGTAGACCCAGGCTCCCAGGGCCAGGGCCCTCCCCCAGGCCCTCCACCCCACCAGGGGGTCTATTTCATGCACCCATGAGACCACACTATGCTCCAGGCAGACCAGCCCCCTCACACCCACATCAGACCCAGGAGACCCAAAGAAGCATGCCAGGGCAGGCGCCCCCAAGCACTCCCAGTCCACCCCCACTTCTTCCCACCCGCCAGGAAGCCCTGACCCTAGGCTCTGTCCATCTACTCTAACATCCTGATGGACTGAATCCGAGATTCCATCAACCTCAGAATCTCGGGGTCCCTCTCATCCCCTTAGAAGCCGTCTCGAGGTCAGTCTCAGGATCTGGGGGTTAATCTTGGACAATGGGAATCAATTTCAGAACCTTCAGGTCTAACTCAGAACCTTGCGATCATACTCAGAGGCTGAGGACAGTCTCAGAACCTCAGATCATTATGGTTAATCTCAGAACCTTCAAAACAGTGACAGAACCTTGGGGTCCATCTCAGACCCTCAGGAGCCATCTCCAATGTCAGATGGAAAGAAACCACTAAGACTGTCTGTCTGGACCCCTCCTGGGACAGAAGTCCCTTTTGGCCTGGCCTGGCTGTTGACCTCTGCTACGAGCCTTCCTTGAAGGGGATGCTTGGCCCTGGCCCTGGCCCACCACTCGCCTTTCTGCTGGACAAGGTCTCCAGAAGTCCATTTCTTTTCATGAAGCTGAAATCTGGCCCCCTGGTCCCAGAGATTTCAGGTTAAGAACCCTGTTCCCTGGGTCTGGGACTGTCAGAGCACTGGGTCCAACTCACAGCTTCCAGATGTCCCCCTTCCCCTACTGGACGCCTTTACCCCCACACAGTTACCTGCTTGTGCATTTCAATGTTGAGTCCGTAGGACATCTCATAGTACTGCAAAGGAAAAGTCCAGCAATGTCCACTGTGCCGATGGATGTCTGGCTGGGCTGGGTGACCCTAGGTCTTTCAACAGCTCCCAGGCTTGGGGGAAGGGTCAGAGCAGGACCCAGAGCCTCCCAGCCCCATGGGGGCCCAGAGGGGGAGCTCCAAACAGCAAGCAGAACCCCCTCCACTCTCCCCAGGCCAGGAAGAGGGGAACAGGTAGGCAGTGCCCAGAGACCCTGGCCCCTTAGGGATGCTGGTCAGGAGAGTGAGCATCCTTATCTCATTGTTCTTAAGGTCAGGGAGGGCCCTGGAGAGAGCTTGGAATCCCAACCAGCCCACTTTACAGATGAGAGAAAGTGAGGACCAGAGTGGTCCAGGAGTCGGGATTCACACCCTGGGTGTTTCCACTCACAGCCCAGCACTCCTTGCCACTACCCCAACCCTGGTCTGATAACCCCTCCTCACCATGACATAATGTCGCTGCATTTCCGTCTTCTCACTTGCCAACTTCTCACACTCCAGCTTGAGGCTGGGAAGGAGAGAGGGCATGGAGATCCCACACTCCTTGTCCCCCAGCAGAGACACCCACCCTCCGGGGTCCCCTTCTGGGCCAGTTTCCAAAGTGACGGGATAGATTCTCCCCTTCCCCACTTCCTCACCCGCTCCCAGTCCCTCCTCACCCCTTCCCAGGCTCAAAATATCCCAGCGCTGGACAGTGCGTTCACATCACCTGCACTTCCTCCCAGAAGTCCTCCCGCGCCCCTGGAGGCCCCTTCCTCCTCCCAGCACGCTGGAGACCCCGCCCCCTCCCCGGGCTCCCAGGTGAGCCCCCAGGTGAGCTGCCAGGTCCCGTGGGGCGGGGCGCCCCCGCCCCCCTCACCTGTGGTACTGAGCCTGAAGAAACTGGAATTCCTCTTTGATACGGTCGCAGATCTCCAAGATCGAGAACTTGAAGGGCTGGCCGGACTGAAGCGGGGCCTGGGGTGGACCCCGGGGTCTGAGTTTCCCGGACGCCCCGCGGCCCCCACCCGCCGCAGCCCGGGCCCCCACTCACCGGGTGCCTTCCCTGGGGGTACATCCTGCCGATCCGGGAGGCCCCCCCACGCCGCCGGAGCTTGACGATACGGGGGGGGGCCGAGGCGGCGGCGGGGTGGGGGAGAGGCTGGGGTGGGGGGCTGCCCGAGAAAGAAGGGGGCAGGCGGCGTGGGGCAGGGGACCCTGGAGTCCCCCGCCCCTCGAGAGAGCGCGCGGGGTCGCGGGGACCGAGGGGTGCCGAGGCCCCCGCCGGGCGGCGATGGGGGCGCGCGGCGGGCGCAGAAGGTCGGGCGAGCCGCGGCCGGTTTCAGAGGCGCGGGCGGCGGGCCCCGCGCGGAGCCGCCTCCCTCCGGCGGGGCTCGGCCGGGAGCCGCGGGCAGAGCCGCCTTAAGGTGGCGCCGCCGCCCCCGGTCCGCCCGCACCTCGCGCCCTGGCGACCGCGGCCGCCGGCCCGGGACCACCCCCTCCCTCCCTCCCTCCCCCCGGGAACCAGCGGGGAAACTGAGGCTCGCGTTCTGCCCTGCAAACATCGCCCCCCCCAATTCCCCGAGGGCCCAAGAGAGAAAAGCCCGAAAACAAATACCTAGTGGGCCGCTGTGGGGAGTAGTTTGGTGGGGAGGGGGGCAGCTGGGGGCCAGAAATGGCTTTTCTGAGAAAGTGGGCTCAGACTTAAGGATCAGGAAGAAGCAGGGAAACCTGCCGGCAGCCAAAAGGGACCCCGGGGGAGAAACGGAGCTGGGGGCGGAGCTAGGGGGCAGAGCCGGTCCCTCACCCTCTTTGGGCCTAGGGAGAGGCGGGAGTTGGGGGGGGGAGCAGTTTTAAATGACATGGCACCTGAACAGCCCTCAGCCTGGCCAGGCACAGAGTAAACTCCCAGAGATGGGAGTTGAGGTCTCTCTGATTGCCACCACGATTGCTACCACCAGCAGACTGGGGTGTCTCTCCTCTCAGACTATGGGCTCTTCGAAGGCAGAGTTCCCACTGAGATTGGGAACAAATCTCTGCCATCAGACTGAGGTCTCGCTGAGGGCAGGGGCTCCATCTCCCACCACAGACCACCCCTCATTCTCACTTGGGAGGTGGGACCTTCTTATTCCCATTTGCGTATAAGAAACTTCAGGGTCATTTGTTAAGTCAATCAACAAACACATATTGAGAGCCTACGGTGGCCCAGACACTGCTCTAGGCCCCGGGGGCCTCTGTTAATACCTGCGCCTGTGACAGAGGTGAGTAAGGAAAAGGGCACACAAGCCCTCTCAAATTTATGAAGCATCTGTGACATGCCAAGCATCCTTTCAGGCACCAGGAATACAGGGTGGATGGAAGACAGATCCCTGCCTTCTCTGAGTTCAGGGGAACAAGGCCAGATCTCAGCTCCGAAATTATGGACTTATGTGTGTGTACAAAGAGGAGTTTAGGGGGCAGTCATAGAAATCACAGAGGGAACCTACGTATCTGGGATGTCTGGGAGAGGCCACTTGGAGGAGGGTAACGTTGGAGGTGAGACCTGAAGGATAAAGATGGGCAGCCGCGGGAAGGGATGGGGAGAGAGACCCTGAGGCTAAAGACATGAGTGCATAGGTGTGTATGTGTTAGAGGGAGCGAATATTCAATGGCTCCCTATTGCCATCAAAATATCATCCAAACTCCTTTGTCTCCCCACAAGGCCCTGCACAGCCCCCTTCCCAGAGCCCAGCTCCCTTCACTTTCACCCTCACTCTGCTCCAGCCCCACGGGCCTCCTCACTTTCTCCAACTCACCTGGTACAGTCCTACACCCGGACCTTTGCACTTACTGTTCCTGTTGCCTGGAATGCCGTGCATTCAGGTCTCAGCTCAAACGCCACTTCCTCAGAAAAGCCCTTCCTGGCCGCCCCTTTAAGCAGTGTTCACCCACTCTACCCTGTGATTCTCAAACATGGCAAGCTATTCTCTCTTCCTCTGTCCTATCGAAGTTCCTGTGGGTTTTTTTGTTTGTTTGTTTTGACATGATTGTTTCTTTGTGGGTTGTTCCATTTGTTATTCGTTGCCTTCACTAGGCTGTGTCAGGACAGAGCCCACCTTGGTGCCTGCAGAATGTGGCACACAGTGAGTGCTCAATAAATGAACAGGCAGTGGAATGAGAAGAAGAAATCGCAGATCCAGCTAAAGCCAGACACTGCTGGCCACACTCCTGCTGTGGGGACTTTTGAGAAACCAGGAGTTCCACAATTAATTCTTTGATGCCAAAAGTTTGTCACTCCAAGTTTTGGGGGCAGTCTGTGAGTCCTAATTCCAAAACCTTCCCAGGAGGTGTCTTACCTCCACTGGGAAGGCACCACTTCTCCTGCCTGGACCACTAGTCAGAGACATGGCACCCCTTCCTCAATCTCTGCTTCTTCCCACCATGCATCTGGGCTTCTCTTGTCAAAAGCCCTCCACCTCTTCAAGTTCAATGGCTCTTTCTTGACCATCTCTCACAGCTCCGCTCAAAGCAGCCTTTCCTCTCCCTGCCCCCACGCCCTCCAACCTGGCGGCCCTCCTTCCTCTCTGAGTGCTGATCTCCTTCCTCCTAGCCTGACCACCTGAATGTCACCTTTGCCCACACCTCTGGCTGCCCAGGCTCTGAGCCACTGTGTCCTCTTTGAGGCTTCAGCCATCTCATTTGTGAAGACGGCTCTGAGCTCGGGCTCCACACGTGGTCCCTACCCTGAGACCCAGCCCTGCGGGTACAGCCACCAAATAATTCCCCTGGACATCCCTCAGGCCATTAGATGCACTCTCTTCCCCCAGACCTGTCCCTCACCCTGTCAGGCCCCAGTCCACCCTGATCCCCCAAGACAGAGCATCAACCTAGACTCTTCTCTCCTCGACACCTGCCATGCAGCCCTGCTCCCCGTCCCCACAGCCGCCTGCCTGCTCCAGCCTTTCATCCTCTCCCATCTGGACCTCAAGCCACCTTCTCCCTCAGAGCAGCTTTCATTCTTGTGGAAAGAGGGAAAGCCCCCCCACCCCATCGACTTAAAACCCTCCCATGGCTCCCTAACGCCCTTGGGACAAAGTCACAGATCTTCCAGCTAGCATCAGATGCCCTGTACCACCTGGCCCAGCCCAGCTTCACCTCCCTTCCCTAGTTCAAACACTTTCTGCTCTGGCCACACCAGTCAGATTACCTAATCTGTGTTCCTTCCCACCTCTGGGCCTTGGTTTCTGTGATTGTCTCTTTCTGGAATTCCCTCCCCCTCCTTTTCTGCCTGGAGAAAATGCATTCCATCAAGGCCCAACCCAAAAGACACCTCCTCCGGGCAGCTCCTCCAAAAGGTGAAAGGCATCTCCCTCTCCACAGACCCACACTGAACACAGACTGTCTAAAGTTGGCTATAAGTGGGTATTCATTCTGTAACCACCTCCTCGTGGCCTTAGCAAGGACCAGAACCAGGTCTTGCCTAGAGGCTCCCAGGGTGAGTGGGAAGGGGCTGAGGACACACTCCAGGCCCACATGGTCAGTGCCAGAACAGAGGGAAAGCCCAGGGCCTAGGGGACCCAGAGCAGCAACACGAGCGCTGCCTGGTGAGTTCAGAGGGGGCTCCCTGGAGGAGGGGACCTTTACCCACCAGTCTTTAGATCCCTCAGCCAGGCATACTCCACAGAGGAGGGTAAATACAGATTTGTGGATTGCCTGAGAAGCCACAAAACCACACACACACACACACACACACACACACACACACACACACACACACACACACACACACACGTCTTTTGGTGTGTATAATCTGCCAGGAAGAAGGCGATTTGCTCTGAGCAGCAGCAGCCCCAGCTTTGGGAGCAGCTTTCAGAATTTGGGGAGGCTCAGCAGAGAGCAGTCTGTGAGATGGGGAGCCCCCTAAGCAGCCCATTACTTGATAATTCGCTGAAATGCCACATCCGGCCAGAGCAGGAGGCAGGGAAAGGACTGCCAGCCTTGAGTTACAGCCCGGGCAGTCTAGCACAACCTTCTAATTTCACCGGGAAGGCTTCCCCCAGCTAACTACTTTGCCATCTGGGGCTTCACGCCCCACGCCTTTGGGTCTCTGTTTCCCCATCTGCAAAACCCTCGGAGAAGCTGCAAAATTGGGGGAAGGGGCTTAGCTTTTGATCTCTCCCCTCCCGCTGTACAGAAAGGCTCAGCCCCGGTTCCTGGCTGGGTTTTTATGATGTGGATGTGGGTTTTTTTTTTTTTTTTTAAAGGAAAAAGCTGAGAAGCAGCACTGGACCCAGGATTGCTCAGACCACCTTAAATCAGCCTCGCCGCCCTAGCTACTGTGGAAATTCCTTTCTCCGCGGTGGTTGGTTGGGCGCGCCAGCCAATCCGTCTGCCGCGCTCCCACATGGGTCCGTGACGTCACAATGGGCGCTGGCCAATGGAGACGAGAGATCCGGCAACCAATGGCAGAGGGTACTAAGATCGGCTGGGCCAATCGGAAGGCGGCGGAGAGCTCCCAGCGGGGTATGGAGAGTGCAGGTCCTCCTCCCTAATAGGAGCTGAGACCCTCGTGGACGCCTGAACCTGGAGGGGTTGGAGGAGGGCGGGGGATCCGGCTCGGTTAGTATCAAAAAACAGGGAGCAGCGAGTCACCCCCTGAGCCTGGAGGGTCTCCCTGTAAAAAAAAACACGAGCCTCTTGTCCAATGTACCACTTTGCAAAAGCGCAGCCAGCTGAGGGGGCCGACTAGCGCCTTTCGCCCTATTTCACAGATAGGTAAACTAAGGCAGAGACGTTAAGTCATTCCGGACGCCCCGGGAAGAACTGAGACTCTCACCCAAGCCCGGAGGCTCCCAAAACGGCAGGTCCGTTGGGGAGGGATGGGCCCATGCGTAGGCGAGGGGAGGTGTGGTGCAGGTCCCGGTGCCTCAGTTTCCCCGAGAGCGAACGGGAGAGGACACTCGAGCAAGCATTCGAGAGACTACGATCCCCACAAGCTCCCGCGCGGCGCCCGCCCGGGTTGTCAATCAAAGTAACGTGGGTCCCTCTCCGGCCCACGCTCCCCCGCCCGCCGCCTCTCTCCTGCCAGCTCCCGCTCCCTCCCCGCCGGCTCTGGGCCCGGCGCGGTATAATTACAGCCCATTGATCCGACCCGGGCCGGGAAAGCGGCTCCCTCGGGGAGGCCAAGCCTTTGGCTTCCGACATCGCCAACCTCTGCCTACCGCCCCTCTAGCCGAGATGCTGGGCCACCAGCCAGGCCTGTCCCCTCCTGCTGGCCATGGCTCGCGGGTGACCTCTGAGCCTCGGTTCCCGCCACAGTTGGCGTTAAGCTCCCCTCAGAAGAATTACATACAGGTTTCCTTCCACCCAGGAACATGGGGAGCCCTCCCGCCGTGTTCTCGAGCCCCCCACCTCCTCACGTGACCTGGAGACTCTTGAGGGCCTCTCTCTGGGCCACAGTTTTCTCACCTGTATAAGTGAGATGGTTACAGAAGACTTATTCATGTAACCAATGCTTTTTGCAGGCCCCAAGTGTGCAACCAGGGCTGGGCCATGCAGGAGGGGCTCCCAAGTTTGGGGAAGAGGGAGGAGTCCCAGGAGAGTGGTGGGGCTGGGACAGGGGGAGGGACCAAGGCTGGAGGTGGGGACAGGGACAGAGCCAGGAGGGAGGCGACTGTTTGGGAAGTTGGAAAGTCTTCCTAGATGTCACGTGAGGATGTTAAAGCCGGGGTTCTGCAGAATGCATAGGAGTTGCCTCATTTAAGCAGTGCCTTTATGTCACCCTAACCCAAAGTAGAAGACGAAAGATGGGCAACCTGAAACCCTTCCCTGGGACTGAGGAGCCTTGAGCTCTGACCCCTTGCCTTGCTGGGTGGACCTCTGAACATTCTGTGGCTGTGAAGTGGGGAGTGGACACACCCATGGCTATAATACCCCTCTGCCTACTTTCACCAGGGTCTGTAAGTGGCAACAGGCTCTGGCCAATGGCAGGAGGCACTAGGATAGGCTGAGGGCTCCAAACTCTAGCCAATCTGTGGGCAAGAACAGGGGAAAAAAGGAAGGGCTTTCAGGAGTCCAGGATGGACCTGGGCTCAGTGGGTATTCGCATCTTCAAATAAGTTCAGGCTATGAAGTACTTAAAATCATTCATAGTAAATGCTCAGAACGGGGTAGCCATTTGTACTCCGTTTATGCCCCAAGATACCTTTCCCTCCCAGCCTCACTTCACACACCCCAGCTGGGCCAAGCACTCACTCTCCACTCCCCCCACATCTTTGATCACCCATTAAAATGAATCAAATCCCATCCTTCCCTCTGCTCAAGAATCTTCCATAGCTCCCCATCACCCTCAGAATAAAATCCAAACTCCCCATCTCTGTCTACACGATCTGATGCCCACCACCTTCCTAGTCTCACCTCCTCCCTCTCTCCTCTGCGCTCACTCCCCTCCACCACATGGGCCTAGTCCCTGTTCCTCCAACACACCAGGCATGGTTCTGCCTCAGGGCCTTTGCACAAGCTTGTTTCCTTTGCCTGGACCATGGCCAGCTCTTCTCTTCCTTCCAGTCTTGGATCAAACATCACAACCTTAGGAGGTCTGGCCAGGCCAGCTTGGCTGCAGTGGCCCCCAACCTCCCTACCTGGTCAGCCTCTCTTATTTCATTTCCTTCAGAAGCCTCATCACTCTCTGAACACTTACAATTGACTTGCTTATGTGCAAAACCCATTGCCAGCATATGTGTTGGGAAAATAAAGGGGTGAGCTTAGAGAGGGGCAGAGCCTCTCCCAGGTTACCCAACAAGCTGGGTAGGGCCCCAGGGCCCCTGACAACCTGCCTGGTACTAACCGAGCCTGCAAGAGTCTGCTGCAAGCCAAGGCCACCCTACCCACCGAAGGCTGGGTTCACATCCTCCCTTGGATGCTGTGTTGCTGTGATTCTGTAAAATGGGGGTAATGACAGAAGTTTCCTCATCTTGTGTCACAGGATCAAACAGCTTGACAGATGAGTCGGCTTCAGCTATTACTATGATGTCAAAGTGACCAGTGTGGGGAAGAGGGCTGGAACTGGCCCTCAAGCGGCTATCCCCCGTTTTTAAACTCCCAGGGTCTCTTGGTCAGTGCATCTCGCCAAGACCCCACACCACCTATGCCCCCTCCATCCCAAGTCCTGGCTTCACCCTCTGCACCCTCCCTTCTGGCATCTCTGTGAGCTTGGACTCCGTCTCTCCCCTGGTGGGGGGCAGGGAGGCCTCCTTGCTGGACCCCAGCCTTGCCCAGCCCCCAGGCACTGCACAGGTGTAGGTGGAACAGTGTGGCCCAATAGGAGTCTTACTCCCTGGCTTCTGGCTTGCAGTAAGACGCTTTATCCTCTCTGGGCCTCAATTTTCTCATCGGGAAAAGGGGGCTATCCTGGGTAACGTTCCCCATGGCAGGGGTTACTCCTAGGTTAGCTGCTTTATTCATTTGATCTTATGTCTGAGGCTCACAACCGCCCTTTACAGTAGGGGTTGGGAACCTGCAGTAGCCAGAGGCAGTCCTACCTCCAGCCTTCTGCACCCCCCCTCCCGGGGTCCCTCTGCCTGGAACACCCTCCCTGCCCTCCAGCCTTCTCCCCCAGGCAGGCCCCTTCTGTCAGCCAGGCCTGCGCTCAAATGTCATCTCCTCAGAGAGGCCTACTCGCATCTCCTGGCTTAAGTAGCCCCCAGTCATTCTCTGTCTCCTGGCCTTGCTGGATTTTTCCTCCCACAGCCCTTGACTGTTTTCTGAAATTATCTTACTTGCTGGTTTATTTGTTGTCTGTCTTCCCTACATGCTGTGGGGCAAGAGGGGCTCTGTCCTGGGTCCCAGGCCCCTACCACAGAGCCTGGCCACGCAGCAGGCGCCCGGTAAATTTCGGTTGCCCAGTTGCTGGTGGGTCTGGCTTTGGAGTGGGGTGGAGGAGAGGCGGCCAGGCCCAGAGACGCCTAGGGACCTGCCCAAGGTCACACAGCGCCGCGCTTGGTCTGTGGCTGCCCTTGGAGCCACCCTCCCAGGCCGGGTGTGGCCGAGTGCCAGGTGGCCCGCCCCCTCCTGCCCAGTCGCCGCCGCCAGGGACCCACCGTTAACCCCGCGGGCCGGCCCAGCGCGTCACCAAATAGGCGGGGTCAGGCCCAGCAGGGAACGGGGAGCGCGGGTACCGCCCCTCCCCGGGCTGGGATCTGGGAGGCAGAGAGGGGAGGGGAGGAGGAAACGGAGGGGACAAAGGGGGAGGAGGCGGAGGGGAGGGGGAGAGGGGGGAGGGGGAGAGGGTGAAAGGGGCGGAGGAGGAAGGGGCGGAGGGGCGGAGGGGCAGGGAGGGGGAGGAGGACGCGAGAGGGCGGAGGGTCAAGGGCGGGGGAGGGGCGGCCTTCCAGGCCTGGCAAGCGCCCAGCAACCGGGCCCAGCGGGGGGACGAGGTTTGTGGGGGGAGGGGGGAGCACGGGCGAGGTGGGCAGAGAGGCGCGGATGTCGGGGAGGGGGCACAGAGCGGGGACACGCGGGGAAAGTAGGAGGGAGAATCTAGAAAGACCTTGAAGGACAGAGGGAGGAATAGAAAAGAAAGATGAAGACACAGGGAGATAGAGGCTCAGAGACGCCCAGAGGCGCGGGGCAGCAGAGACAGAGAAAGGCAGGTCCCAGGAGAGACCCACAGAGCGGAATGCTTGGTGGTGGGCAGAGGATGAGGGTGCACGCAGCTCCCCCCTACAGCGACTAAAGTCAGAAAACATCCAAATACCACGCGGCCTCCTCTTGAGGCCTTACCTCCGTCTTCCCTCCATCCTGGCCCCCCTGAGTCCCCAAGGGATCTTGCTCCTCCTGGATCTGGATGCGCCCCTCCTCTGCTCAAACACCTTCCATGGCTCCCTGTGTCCCCAGCTCTTCCACCTGGAGGGGAGCATCCTACAGGGCTGGCCTAGGCCCACCCATCTCACTGGCTTTCTGCCATTTTCCCACTTTCTCCCTCCGTATTTACAGAACACCTACTGTGCCCCAGGCACGATTCTAAGCCCAGAGGATTCAGGGGTGACCAAAAGAGACCGAATCCCTGTTGCTGCAGAACTCATCTTAGAGTGGGGAAAACACAGGACAAGGGAATATTTGTTGACCTAAGCTGTTTAAAGCGATCAATGCCGTGCAGATAAAGCAAGCAGGAGGTGGGGGTGGTAAGGAGTGCAGTGGCTTTGGGGACAGTGTGTTCCAGGCAGAGGGAGAGGCCCAGAGGTGGCACCAGGCTTGGTCACCCTCAGACACGAAAAGGAGCCCAATTAGAGTGAAGGCCCTGAGCAAGGGGAGAGGCCACAGCTCTGCCCACCTGCCACTGGGTCCAGAAGCTTCTCCTTCTCTTTTCAAAATGGCTAACATCAGGACCTGGCAGCTTGGAACTTCCTGTGTCAGAATCCAAGTTCCGTGGCTGGGTGCCCCTGGGGAAGTCACTTTGAGTCTCAAGCCTCAGTTTCCTTATCCATAAAATGGTTCTTCCTTCACCGGTCATCTTCAATAATTAATTGAGAGATGCCCTTGAAGCCTTGAGTCAAAGCCAGAGGATAACAGATGCTCAGCAAATCGCAGCTGTTTGTGATTTCTCTTATCCATATGATTTGCTCTGCCTTCCTGATTATTTCTGGTTTGGCCCAGCAGAGAGCAGGAGATTGGCTGCAGCCCTGCCTTCTTTTGTGACTTTGACAACTTCCTGCCCTTCGACTGGCCTCGGTTTTCCTGTCTGCACAATGGGGAGAGTGTACGGTCATTCCAAGATCCCCGATTTCACTGTCACCGCAGCTCCTTTTTGATTCTCCTCCAAATCCAAGTTCAAGCCACAAACACAGAGGCAGTTGACTCTGGGAGGAGGAAGACCACATCAATATTTCAGGCGGCAGATGTACCTGGCCCGCCTGGGTGGTGAATGTTTAATGTGTCATGTCCTAGTCCTCACTGGCCTTCAGAGGACTTTTTTTCTCCCTGGCTGGGGAATCTGTTAGTCCTGGACACCTCTAGGAGGAGGAGGTGGGCCTGGCTCTAGGGGCTGGGCTGTGAGACTCCAGCACTGAGGACAGCGGGGACATCAGAGTGAGTCAGGGACCTGTACACCCTCCATGCACACAGATCCCTCCCTGGAAAGACCCCAGGAAACAGGGAGGGTGCTGGAAAGGGTACTCCCAGAAAGGGCGAGGGTCTGGGAGGGGGACTGGGGATGGGTGCACCCAGTCCCCTCTGCTCCTCTCCTTCAAGTCCTGTGCCCAAGGAGCTGGGGGCACAGCGCTGGCTACCCCCTCATCCCCCGCCCCCTCCGGAGTTTCTCCGTCCCTCCCCACGATCTCCCTCCCTCCCCCAAGGCCCCTTCACTCCCTTACTTCCCTCCTTCCCATCCCCACCCCCGTCCTCTGCTTTCCCTCCTCCCTCCTTTCCTTAACCCCCTCCCTTCCCTCTGGCCCTCCCTCCTCCCCCCGCCCTCCCCTCCGTTCTCTCCCCTCCCCCCCCTTTCTCTCCGTCCTCTATCTCTCCCTCCTCTTCTCCCCTCCCTTCCTCCCTCTTCTCCCCCTCCTCCCCTCCACTGTCTCCCACCGTCCCCTCCTCCCCATCCTCCCGCCTCATTAGGCGCGGCCGCGGAGCGGGGCCCATTAGCGGATCAATTAGCCGAGGTTGCCGGCGGCGCGGTCGTTAAGCGCGGGAGGCCGCGGCGGGGAGGAGGGCTCTGGAGACCGCACCTCCGCCCGCCCCAGCTTCCTGGCCGAGATCGGGCCCTCCCAGGACCTCCTGGTCACGCGCCCCGCTGCGGACTCCTCGGGGGACCTGGGGACCGAGCCCACCGGGCGGGATGAGGCTCCGAGGCCCAGAGAGACCCCAGGTCACAGACCTGTCCGTGGCTGGGCAGGCCCCTCCTTCTTAGGAGAAGACTCCTGAGGGGGACACTGTCAGCCTTGTGAGGCCCCCCACCCCAGCGCCCTTCATCTGCCAGCAACATCAGTAATAATAATAATAATATCAGCTGATGGCTGGTAAGCCCTTGCCAGCTTTCTGCTAATCCTCTGAACAGTTTCCCAGAAACAGATCAGACAAGTGACTTCACTGGCCTCACTCCCCCATCCCTTCTCGGCCTTGGTCTCTACCCACATACCCGCTGACACATGTTGTGTTTTCCTAATGCATCTGTCTACCCCAGCCACAAGGGCAGGGACGTATGTCTGTCCTGGTCCCTGCTGTGTTGCTGGGGCTGGGAGTGGGGGCTCAGTGAATGAATAAATAACTGTGCCAGGCTGTGATTGTAAATAATATGATCCATCTTCGTGACAACAGTGGGTTCTGTGGTTATACCCGTTTTACAGATAGGGAAACCAAGATCCAGAGTGGTGAAGCCACTTCCCTGGATCGCTCTGCTGTGAGAGGAAGAGCCAGGATTTAAACCCACCCTGGAGACTGCATGCCAGGAGCCATTGTGTGACATATTAATAACAGCTGCTGGTCCCTTTCCACTTGGAATTTGTGTAGGCCTCGGTCTGGGGAGTATCAAAGAATCTTGCTTTGGGGCCAAGTTCAGAGCGGCCTTCAGAAGTGATTGCTAGGAGTCTTAGTCTAATCTGTGGGATTAGAACGTGGGAGAGGGGGAAAAAAAAACACTGTTCCAGGCAGAAGGAACAGCATGTGCAAAGTCCTCCAGGCAAGGAACAGCAAGATGTTTCAACATGGCTGCAGGAGGAATGACGAGAGGTGTAGGTAGCAGGACCGGCCCTCAGGGTCCCCTGGGCCTAGAATTTATTCCAAGGATCAGGGAGGCCAAAGATAGTCTATTTTAAAGTAATTTTTTTTTTAATTGTGAAATAGGGGGAGGATATAGCATAGTGGTAGAGTGCATGCTTAGCATGCTTGAGGTCCTGGATTCAATCCTCAGTACTTCCATTAAAATAAATAAATAAAATAAGTAAGCCTAATTACCACCCCCCAAAAAGAAGATAATAAAGGATAATTAAAAAAAAATTGTGAAATAGAACACATAAAAAAGTGTACAGGTTCTAAGTGAACAATTCAATGAATTGTCACAAAGTGAACACACTCATGTAATCAATCCCCAAGTTACCATTACCCTTAGAAGTTGCTTTTGTCCCTTCCTCAAAGATAACCCCATGACATCTGATACTATAAGTCACTGGGGCCTGTTTTTTTCTTTAGATAAATGGAATCACACAGCATGTACTGTTTTGTACCAGCTTCTTTTGTTCAGTGTTAGGTGTGCAAGACGCATGGTGTTGAGTGCAGTGGCCTCTCCCTTTTCCTGGCCGCATAATATTCCACAGGCAACTAACATCACAGCATATCCATCCTACCCTTGATGGACAGCTGGTGGTTTCCAGTTTGGGGCAATGATGACTAACTACAGCTGCTCTCAACACTTCAGTGGCATTTCTGTTGGATGGACCCAGCATCCAAATTCAGGGGAATTGCTGGGTACCAAACAGCCTTCTGAGGTGGATGTAACAATTTACACTCCCCAAGTGGCAGAGGTGAGTTCTGATTGTCAACACAAGGATGAATGTTAAGCAGGCAGTGACCCTGTCACACGGGCATTTTGGGAGGTGCTTTCACTGCAGTGGGGGAGGGGTGGGACCCAGTAGGAGAGTTACCCCTGTCCCCTCTCTGCCTCCTCTGTCATCATCCCTCCCTCTCTCACTCCATCCCTCCTTGTGCCCTTGGCTCCCACTGGATTGGGAAGGCAGGTGAGATGTCCTTGGACCTCCTTGGCGCTCCCAGCTCCTTGAGGGTGTGATTTCTATGCCACGCAGCCCTTGCATAGATCTTGCAAAGTTAGGATGGCAGCCCCCACTCCCCTCTATATCCTGAGTGGACAGCCTTAAGTTCTTGGCTCAAATGCCAGGTGCACCAGGGAAATCACCTTTCCTTCTCGGTCCCCCAGGGGGTGGTCCATCTTGGATGCAGTGGGGTGAGAGCAGCCTCTAAGTGGTCCTTGGAGGGTTGAGGTCCGACTGGGGGTCTGTTTCTCTGATCTAGAAAAAGGGATCTGTGTATGTGCAGTGGGGGCGGATTCCAGTCTCAACATCCTGTCTCTAGGGTGAGGAATGTTCTTCAGGAGCCCCTTGGCTTGGGACTCAGAAACCAGCTCCACTTAACCAGCTCTGCGACCCCCTAGCTCTTCTGAGCCCCTCTGCCTGCCTGTCTAAACAGCTGGCTAGACCACAAGCACCTAGGCGGTGCTGTGTGACCAAGCACCTCAGCCTACCCTCTCTGGGCTATGAGTCAAGCTGGGGAGTCCCACTCCGCTAGGACTCTGAATACCCCCTCGTAACAGAGAAGGGGGCTCAGACTTGAAGGAAGCCCTCCTCCCCGCAGAAGGCAGACAGCTCGAGCAGCCCGCAACACAGAGGCAGGAACACGGCAACCAACCTTCTCACGTCTTTATTTGAAAGGCACAGCTAAGCCCACCCTCAATACAGCATTTTTACTTCTCTCTGTAGAGATCAAACGACTGAACACAACAAAAGCTGACAGTCTAAAAGGCTATATACAGACACAGGTGTGGGTGTTGCTTTTTTTTTTTTTTAACATTTTTTTGTCTTTTTTTTTTTTTTTAATATCCCTTTTCTTAAAAGACAAGCTAGTATACTGGAAAAAGGGGGGAAAATAAAATAAAAACCAAGACAACTTGAGTACCCTCATCTTTATTCGGGAAGGGGAGAAAGGGAATTCTGGGTCTCCGGCCCCACCCTGCTCCCCAGGCTAAGCGCGTTTTGTCCCGGCCCCTCTTTCATGGGCGAGGGGAGAGGACCAGGTGGGTGTGGGGACCAGCAGAGGGTGAGTGGGCAGAAGGGGGGACGCAGGACGCCCAGGGTGGCGGGAAGGGGCGGCTAGCGTTGTGTTTGCATGCAGTGCCGGGGTGGGAGGCCGGGTGTGCCAGGAGGGTCCCCGGCGGGCAGACTGTCAGTTACACGTGTGTGAATCGGGGAGGTGCGGGGTAGCGGGGTTGGACCTCATGAGGCTTTGCTCCCTTCTGACCTGGCCTCCCACTTGCGCCTCCAGGCCTCAGCTTGCCTCATCTGCGGTATGAGCAGGTATGCGCCCATTCCGGCTGCAGGGGAGGAGGAGGGAGGCCAGGAGTCCGGGTGTAGGAGGAAAGCCAGGGGGTGGCACACGTGCAGGGCGAGGGCCCCAGCAGGCAGCTACCATAAACATTACCAGCGTTTGGCCAATCCCGAGCTACGATGTGTCTTGCACTGAAAGTCCCTCTCTCCGTGTCTATCTCCCTTTGCCCACCCCCACCTCCCCACCCCCACAGCCCACTAATCGGACTTCTCGCCGTCATCCTCCTGGTGGGTGTCGCCGTCATGCCCGTTCTTGTCTTCCTTGGAGAGGTGGGCCTGGGAGCCCAGCGCCGACAGCGAGAGGAGGCCGGTGCCTGCGCTGACCGCCGGCAGCGAAGGGGGCTGCAGCCCCACAGGCAGTGGGGTCAGGGGCAGGGCCAGAGCCTGCAGCTGGGACAGCTGGTGGGCTTGGAGCTGCTGCTGCAGGGGCAGAGGAAGGGGAGTGTCAGCCACCTCTGGCCCTCCCTCCCTCCCTCCACACCCGCCAAGATCCCGACATACTCGGATGATGGAGTTCAGCTCAGGAGCAGTGACCTGCTTAGCTCTCTCGATGGCTCCCAAGACCTGCTGCTGGTGCTGGAAGGGGGTGGGGTGGAGATGAGTAAAATGAGTCGCCCTGATCTTGCTGGGGGCTGTGGCACAGAGCCCAGCAGGAGCCACACACCCATCTGGGCTGTGGGAGCCCTCCCTCTCCAGGGCTTCCCAGCTGCCCCCCAACCCCGAAATCTCCTTCTTTCCAGTTACTTCCTTTCCCCAGGCCTTAGTCTGTTCATCTAGAAAATGGGAGAAATGGAGATGCACAGAAGACCCCAAGGAGCTGGTACCATAATCTTGGGAAAAAGCCTGCAGGTGCGTCTGAGAAACCCCAGACCATGACCTATCCAATGCCACGTGCAGTGTAACAGTGCAGTGTACAACCTGGCCAACCAGACAGGCAAGTCCTGGTCCTAAGAGCTCAGAGGCTGTGCTCTGAGATCTGCTCATTTAAGCACCTCTTCTTCCACAGCTGGGGAAGGCCCAGTGAATTCTCCTCTGGGCTGGGGTAGAAGTCTAGGTTCAGAGCAATCCCTGCCCCCATCCCCAGCCCTCCCTGAAAATCTGTCTCTCCTGCCATCAGATGCTAGAATCTGCCAGGTTCCTTTTTTTTTTTTTTTTTTTTTGCCTTGGCTACCAGGAAGCCTGTCATGAAAGGAAACCACAGCCTAGGTCTTCAGGGTTCCAGGAACCCCCTTCTTGGAGGCTTTCATGGTGTCCGCCTGGAACTGTCCCTGGGCATCACTTGAAAGACCCCGAGATATGGGCAGGGATGGAGGAGGAAACGGTGAATTACCAACAGTAAATCTGGCAGAGAGGAGATGGGCCTTATGTGACCCAGACGTGTGTGTGTGTGTGTGTGTGGAGTGGGCCTCACACCAAAGGTCTTAGACGTCCAGGAGGCAGATGAGGAAGAGCTGGGTACCTGGTTCCCCCGGGGGTGTGAGTGCGTCTGCCTCTGTGGGCAGCTGTGTGTCCACTTGGGTGTCTGCGTGTCTGCATCATTCTGTTTGCACATCTGTGCTTCTGTGTGCACCTGTGTGTCTGTGTGTGTTGCACCTGTGCAAGTCTGTGTCTGTCCATCCGCGTCTGTGAGGAGCGCCTTGCCATATATCCTCTTGTCCTGGGCCAGGAGTGGCCGGCAGGGCCCTGAAGATGAATCTCAGGAGGGTGAGAGGCAGAAGCAAGGCAGGGAACACAATTCTTGGTGCGTCTGCGTAGCTGACATTTTTACAGTGAAATGACTCACTCGGGCTGGGAATTCCACAGCAGGGTGAGGCCCCTCCCTTCACTGCCCTGCACCTCTGGGGTTTCTCCAGCCTGGGGAATTCTCCACAGGCTAGCTGGTGGCTGGGAGGTCCAGAGAGCGAAGGCGTGTGCCCCAGGGCACCCAGCACCAGATGCTGCAGTGGAGAGGGCGGGGGAAAGTTCAAAGTCCATCTCCCTCCTCCTCCCCGCAGCCCTGGGGGCTCCACTCACCTCTTGGGAAAGGTAGGGCAGGACCTGGGCACATATCCCATTCAGCCTCTTGACGATTTCAGCCTGGAACACGCAGACGTCTCAGCCCCGGGCGGGCTTCCGGGCAGGTGCAGACCAGCCCCAGGAGGCCCGGGGGTTCTGTCTAATCTAAGAGGGGGCCAGCTCGGCCCAGGGTCGGAGCAACTCATCAGGCCCATGGGCACCCAGTGGCAAAAGGGGCATCGGAGTCTGGTTCTCTGCCCTGCTGCTAAGGGCACAGTGTGGACGGAATCCAGGCCCAGCCACTTGGGGCCTGGTAGGTGGTGATGGCTCCAAGGGAGGGAGGGAGGGTGGGTGGGGGCAGCTGGCGTCGTTATCCCATGATACACCCGATTTTGGCTTCGTCAGGGCACAGATGGCAAGAGCGAGGCTGGAGGGCAAGGGGCAATCTGGGGGTCCCATGGTGTGTTGGCACAGGTCACCCTCCTCCCACCATCACAAGGGGGAGACAATGGTAGGGGTGGCAGGTCCTAGAAAGTCTCTGCCCCTCCCCCTTAGGGAGATAAACCTCCCAGGGAGGCCTGAGAAAGAAAAGAGGGGGGCTTCAGAGGTAACAGGATACCAGCAAGGACTTGGTGCTCAGCCAAGGGGTGGGGCGGGCTCCTACCTGCCTGGGGGTGCTGAAGTGGGCGGGGGGGGGGGGAAGAGGAGTACCTGCTTGTGCATCTCAATGTTCAAGCCGTAGGACATCTCGTAGTACTGCGTGGGGGGAGACAGAGAGCGCGAAATGGGGGCGGGTGGGGGGGTTCCAGAGACAAAGAAGGGGGGGAGGAGGTGACAGAAAGACAAAGCGGGGAGACAGCAAGAGGCAGAGGAAGGGAGAAATGGAGAGACAGCAGGGAGAGGAGAGGAGGGAGGCAGGAGGGAGGGAGGTGGAAGGGGGGAGACACCCGCACCAGGAGGGTTGGGGGGGGGCCCAGGTGCCTGGTGGAGCCGCTGGGGAAGCCAGGGGAGCTTCAGGGCCCCAGAGGCAGCCTGGGTGCCCTGGTTTCTGGAATAATGATCGCCCTCCAACACACACACACATTCCAAGGCTCCTAATCTTTTATCTTTATGTGTCTTGTCTGCGGGTGGCCCTGGACTCCGGGGAAGTTTGCCTTCCTGGGTATAAATAATCGAGGATAAACAAACCCCGCTGGGCTGCTGGGTCTGGCTCTGGGGCCAGCAGTCCCCCTCCTCACGCCCCAGATCCGACCTGCCCCCTCCCCGGGGGGCTCTAAACCATCCCATGGCTCCGCATCACCCTTGGGAGGGTGGGTGGCGAGAGCCAAGTTCATTCCCAGGCCTTTGTGTGGTCTCCCCTTCTCTGCCCAGCAAGCTCCTACTCAATCTTCAAGACCCAGCTGTAATGCCCCATTCTCCATGCAGCCTTTTTCAAATGGGGAGCACCCCACTCTGGAGTCCCCCAGTCCTGGGTCCCTCTCTCTGCCCCAGCCCCATCCCCTCTCTCTGCCCTAGCCCCATCCCTCTGAGACCAGGGAGTCTGTGTCTGCCCCCATAGCCTGGGAGAACTGTGCTCTGGGCTGGACAAAGGTAGGGAGTTTGGATGCGTAAATCGCCACCTGGTGGGTATGAAACTGAGCAAGTGATTCTGGCAGGGTGCATGGGCAGGGTGTCAAATGTCAGGACAAAGAATGCAGTGCCAACCATCCCCACCTCCAAGAGTGTCAGCCTCCTGCCTGGGGAGGGGCCGCCAGGAGTCCTCCAAAGCTTGAGCGAGGAGGGGTTAAACCTGGGATGCCCAGACCCTGGGAGGGAGTGGAGAGATCCGCACTCCCCCACATCAGTTCCTGGCTTTCACAGCGGCTGCCTCCTCTGCTGCCAAGGACAGCCGGGGGACCTGGCAGGCCCAGGCTGCAACCCGGTGGTTTGGCACCTCGGCCACTGCCTGGGCAGGCAGCCAGGCTAGCAGGGCGGACTCAGCCCAGCCCAGGGGCCTGCTGAATGGAGGGCAGACCTCGACTCCTCGCACCTCTCAGAGGAGGTGACCAGTGTTAGGGCTGTAGCTGCCAGTGCTGGAGGGAGGTCTGGGGTCCCCCATCCCTTCCCACTGGACCTGGGGGGTGGGGTGCTGGCTTACCATCACATAATGACGCTGCATCTCCGACTTCTCGCTGGCCAGCTTGTCACATTCTAGTTTCAGACTGAAGAAGAACAAGGAGGGGGGTGGTGGAGGCTGGGTTGAGATCCCTTCCTTGCGCAGGGGAGCCCCAAACTTTGGTGGGGGACAGACACTTCCTCCTCTATGGAAATAGGGCAGGGGGAGCCTCAGAGGCCCTAGTTAGACAGTGGGGATTATGGAACCAACCGCGCAGATCTAGGGGCAGAGAAAGCAATAAAAATAGTAATAAAAATAGCAGGAGTCGGAGCAAATGCCCTGACTGCCGGTCAGACCGGGAGCCCAAGGCACTTTTCCCTACCCTGACACCCGGCGAGGTCCGGCCTGTTAAGTCACTCTCCTTTCACGGAGGTTGCAGTGGAAGCCCAGAGAGGCTGAGTGAACTGGCTCAAGGTCACACAGCCAGGAAGCTGGCTTCAGAGGTCACGCTCTCAACCTCTGGGGAAACTCTCCAGCATGGGAGGAATAGATAGCGCCAGAGAGGCTGCCAGGGCCGGGAGCTGGCTGGCAGGGATCTGGACCGGACTTACCAAGGAGTCTCCAGACCTTCTTGTGGGCCCTGACTTCCCTGGGAGGCGGGTGTAACTTGTCACCATTCGCTAATAGAAATCAGGACCCCCTTGCCTCTCTCAGCCTCCCCCGGCAAGGATGAGCTTCAGGCATGTCTCAAAGGCCTCCCTCAAAGGTTTCGGGGTGACAGGCAGAGAGCTGAGAGCACAAACTCAAGACAGGAAGACTGGGTTCAAAGTTCAGCCCTGCTTCTTTGATGCTGTGTGACTCTGGGCAAATCCCACTACCTCTCCAGGCCTCAGTCTCCAAGTCTGTTGGGTACCAACCTCCTGGGGTGGGGCGGTGAGGATGGAATGAATTAAAGACCAGAAACGCTCTTAATGCTGCTATACAGTCAGTACCCAATAAATGCTTCGTTGATCTCATGGTCACCCCAGGAGACCGGAGTTTCACGCCACCAGACTGACGGCGACGTGTGCACCTCAGTTCAGGGGTGAGCCACAGTTGGTTTTTCTAATTTTCTTTAAAAGTAGTGCACTTGTTGCCACCGATTAAAAAAAAAATCAGGCAATTTCTTTCCAAATTCTGCATTTCTGGTCCTTCCTGAGGGCCTGGCAGATACTGTATGAGCCACCAACATGACAGGACTGCCTCACTGTATAGCAGCAAGCCCAGCCCAGGGAGTGGAGACTCCAAAGCTCAGAGAGGGGTCTGGCCTACTCGAGGTCACACAGCGCTGTGGCAGCAATGGGACCCCCAGTCTCTGGAATCAGCTCAGCCCCCATGCTCACTGTGAACTGCGCTTGCACCAGGCAGGGAGGGGAGGACCTCCTGGAGAGGCTCAGAAAAGCCAGGGTTGCCAGGCAAAGCCCCTAAACCTTCCTCCTCACGGGACCAGAACAAAGTTCCTGGGCCTGTCCTTCAACCATCGGTGCCTCAGTTTCCTCATCCTTAAAATGGGCACAATGACAAGATGGCAGAGAAGATTAAACAAAAGCATGTATGTTCCCATGCATGAGAAGTACCCCCAAAGAAAAAGATATATAGCACCTTTTCCCATTTCTTCTTGGAGAAAACTCAGGATCCTTCAAAGGAGTGTGGGTAAATGGGGGTCCAGAGATGGCCTAAGACCTCACCAGTATTTATGGCTGTGGACCCACTTCTGATTCCCAGGCAAAGCCCTCCCCCTGCCCAGCCATAGCAGAGCCTTGAGAATCTGCATCTTCAACCCAGAGACTGGGTACAAATCTGTTTTGCCACTTCCTTGCGGGGCAACCCCAGGAAATCCCTATCTTCTCTGGGCTTCAGTTTCTCTTAGTGTAAAATGAAGGTAATAGTAGTCCTTCCCCTTAAATCTGGCACCGGGCAAGCCCTTTAGAAATGTCAGGTTAAATTCTGGAGGGAAATCCACCAGGTGCCAGAAACCCTTTCTCCAAAGGCAGAGAGAGATACAGGCTGCAGGCGTTCTCCCAGGGGGCGGGGGTGAGCGGGGAGGTGGAAGGTCTACCCCCAGTTCCAGCTGCTGGGAGGTCTTTTATCCAGTGCAGACTGGGGTCAGGGTGGGGAGAAACCAGAGAGCTCTGAAACCAGACAGCTGAGTCTGTGCAAAGAATTCAAATTTCTGTGCCTCGGTTTTCTGATCTGTGAAATGGGACTGTCTTAAAGACTAAATGAATTCAGTATCTGTCAGTGCTTAAGGCAGGGCCTGCCATATGAGACACTCAGCACCTATGCTATTCCGAGTGTCGGTACGTAGCAGGGGCCACAACCTTCGCCCCAGGCCTCCGTCTTGCCATCTGAGCAGGGGGAGTCCCACCTTCTCCCTGGGCAGGGACTGCCAGCCCCCAGCTCACCTGTGGTACTGAGCCTGCAGCAGCTGAAACTCATCTTTGATGCGGTCGCAGGAGTCCGAGGTGGTGAATTTGAGTTGCTGGGGAAGGTGCGACGAGCCCTGTAGGGAGGGGGCGAGCGGGCTCAGGACCCCGCAGGGCCGCCGGCCACCTCCCTCCTGGGCGGTCCTGAGGCAGCAGCCGGCGCAGCTGCAGCGCCCCCCCTCCCGCCCCACTTCCCGGGCTGTGTTTACAGCCCCTGGCGCGGCCCCCGCCCTCGCTTCCTGCCCCCGCCTCTCCCCGTGAAGCCGAGGGGGTGGGTGCGCCCGGAGCTGCTCGTCCCCCGCCACCCCTAGGCTGCGGGGGTGCGTTTGAAGGCCCGCCCTTGGTGGGGGGCAGGGTGCGCCCTCTACCGCGCTTCCAAAGCGCGGGGAGGGGTGGTATGTCTGAGCCCCCCAACTGCCTCGGGGAGGGGGGAGAACGCGTCCTAGAGAGCCCCCTCCCCAAGTTGGGGGGCCAGGCTTCCTTGCAAAGTCTCTTTAGGGGAGAGGCCTCTTTCAGCACCCGAAATCTTCCGGGG
Source organism: Camelus ferus (assembly GCF_009834535.1). NCBI lineage: Eukaryota > Metazoa > Chordata > Mammalia > Artiodactyla > Camelidae > Camelus > Camelus ferus. The sequence continues at coordinate 25,395,198 of NC_045717.1, read as the reverse complement.
TCCCACCCCAGATTCCTAGCACTCTTCCTCCGGGCCGCGTTCTTCCGGGAGGGGTGCGCCTCGGGTCTCCCCCTACTCCCAGGCCCCGATAGCAGCCCCAGTGTTAGAGGTGCTTGGTGGAGCTCCCAGGGCGCCCCAGGCCAGAGGCCAAGGCCGCCGAGGCCCAGCCTAGCTTGGTGGGGGGAGCTCAGGGCCTAGGGGCTGTGCGGTTGGGGGTGTCTGAGCTGGGCGCTGAAGGGGACCTGGCCTGGGAGCTAGGGGGGGCTCTGGGCCCGGAAGCTGGGAGGGGGACCAGGAGCTACGGGCATGGGAGGGAGCCCGGGAGCCGGCGGCGGTGGTGGGGGGGGAGTAGCGCTGGGCCCAGAGCTGGAGGGACTGGGCCCAGGAGTTGGGGGAGGCGCCGAGCTGGGAGCCTGTGGGGGGATGGCCCGGCGAGGACCTGGGGCGAGGGGCGAGGGCTCGGACCTGGGGGGTGCCGGGCCCAGACCTGGGGGAGGGAATGGCCGGGCTGGGAACTGGGGGTGCCGGGTCAGGACCTAGGGGGACGCAGGGCCTGGAGGCGGGGAGATGGCCCGGCCGGGAACTGGGGGTGGGTGCCGGGCCCCGAAGCGGGGGGTGGGGTGCGCCGGGCCGGCGGGGCCCGCTTACCGAATGCCTGCTTTGTGGAAACATCATGTCAGTCGCGGCGGGGGGCGCGGGCTGCGCCCCGGCTGTGCGCCCCGGCTCGGGCTGCTCGGGGCGCCGGGCGGCCGCGCCTTTGTCCCGGCGCCGATCGGCAGCTCCCGGGGCCGCCGCCGCCGCCGCCGCCTCCCGCGCCCGGCCTCGCCCGCTTCCTGCGCCCCCTCCCCGCGAGCCCGGCCCCGGCGCGCCCCGGGCCCCGCTTCCTGCGCGCCCGGCGCCCCTCCCCGCCCCTCCCCGCCGCCCGCCTCCCCGCACGCCCGGCCGCCGCTCCTATTGTCTAATGGCGGCGACGCCGGCAGTGGCCGCGGCCTCTGCTGCGCGGAGGCTCCGGCTCCACCTGCTGCTGCCGCCGCCGCCGCCGCTGCTGCTTCCCGGGCCCCGTGCGCGCCGCCGAAGGCGGGGGGGGGGGCGCGCGCCCGGGGAGGCCCGTGGATCCCCACCCATCCGCCTCCCCCGGGCCGGCCGGCGCGGTGACCTTGGGCCCGGCGCGCCCCCGCCTCGTCGCGGCCCCTCCCGGCTGGGTGGCCCCAGCGGCGGCCTGGGCCTCGGTTTCCCCGTCTGTCAGAGCCAGGGGCCCAGCTGCCCCCATCTAAGCCGCCGGCGCTGTCATGGCGCGACCCGGACGCGTGCCAGGGACATGCTCCGTAACCTTGGCTCACTGGCTCTTCTCTGAGCCTCAGTTTCCTCTTCTGTACGAGGGCAGTGGTGATACCTCATGGGAACCGTACCTTCCACACACATTTATCGAGCGCCTACTGTGTGCTAGGCCCTGCTCCAGGACGTGGGGGTGGGAGGGGGTACAAAGTCCCGACCCTGGTGGAGATGACATGAGACGGAGACACAAATCTCTGAGCCAAGCCTCTGGCAAGTCAGATGGTGGTAACAGCTATGGAGAAAATAAAGCAGGAGGGAGGGTGGAGGAAGTGCGATTTTAAACAGAGAGAGGTCAGAGAGGGACTCCTGGGCCCTTAAGAGGACCTGAAGGTGAGAGAGGGAACCAGTAGGCTAGGGGGTGGTGGCTTATTCAAGGAGGCAGAAACAGCCAGTGCAAAGGCCCTGAGGCAGGACTGTGCCTGGCACCGGGTGGGGGTGGGGTGCTTGGGAGGAAAGGAGGGCAGGGAGGCTGGGCCAGTGGCTTCATGCGTTCACACAGGGGCCCTGCTCCCAGAAGAGCCTGCGCCTGGGTTAATGATCTGCTGTTGTGGTCTGGAAAGGCCTAATAATTTTTGAACAAGGGGCCTCTCAGTTTTGTTTTGCATTGGGCTCTGCAAATTCTTTAGCTGGTGACGGGGCCTCGCAGATGGCACAGGGCCTCGTGGGCTGTGGGGAGGACGTGGGCTTTTGCTGTGAGGGGTGGGAGCCCTGGAGGGCTGTGGGCAGAGGTGGGACGGGACTGACCTGGACTTTGATAGACGCTCTCTCCTTGCCATGTAGAGCACAGGCCTCGAAGAAGCTGTTGAAATAATGCATGTTAAGCCCCAGCAAAGGCTAAATATACAGAGTCTTAATTATCACCATTATCATCACCTATGCATCTTGCCTTCCGGATGAGTGTAACTTCTTTGGGCCTTGGGTTTTCCCATATGTAAAATAAAGAATTAGGACCCTGGTCTCCTTTCCTGGGCAGATGCAGGGCCAGGACTAGGTTGAAGTGAATTAGCAAAATAAAAGCCCCTTCCACCAAAATACCCTTCAAGATAAAATAGTACTTTGACACAATATTTTTAAAAATAAAAATTAAGGTCAAAAATTCACAATGAGGAAAATATTAAATAAGACCGCATCCAACAGGGCCACAGGTGAGCTCTGAGAATGCAGGGTCTCCCTGGTCCCAGTGCCATAAGAGAAGAGGCACAGACTTTTAGAAAGCTTACTCTTCCTAATGGTTCTAGAATATGCAGACTCCACGAATCATATTGGAGTCCCCAGTTGGAAGGGGTAACAGAATTCTCAGGGCACCAGGGCAAAATGAAAATGGAAACCCTCTTATTCAAAACAGATCAGGGATTTCAAGATGGTGACAACCGAGCAGGAAACCAAGCATGGGGACCTTCCTTGAAGTGCAGGGTCCTGCAGGGCTGCCAAGTCACAGGCCCAGAAACCAGCCCTGCTCCCTATCCTCCCCGCCCCCGCCTCTTGGGGACCAGACACCGTTTCTCTTGGGAGGCCACCTGCCTCTGACCCTCATCTCGGCAGGCAGCTCCCAGTATCAGGGCACTTGATGACTGCTTTAACAAACCCTAGACAGTACCGTGGGGCCAGTTCTGGGCCTTTCAGCATGTGGAGAAGCCAGAAGTCTGACCTGGACTATGAATAATAGTAAACCAACCCACTTGTATAAGTTTTTACTATGCACCAGTCTCTTTTTTAGCATTTTAACCCTAGAGACTTGGCCAAAATCACGTAGCTGGTGGGTGGCAACATCAGGATGTCAACTGCAGTACTTCCCCTCCAGGTGGGGCATGGAGACAAGGGCTGGTGGGAATACTTGCTGGAAAGGGCCAGGGGCCCAGGTGATGCAGGTGCCTGCATTCTGGGCTGAGGAGTTGGGATTGTACCTGGAGGGCACTAGGGAGCCATGAGAGGGTCTAGAGCAGGGCTTGTCAGTCTGTACTCCTGACATGCTGGCCCGGATCACTCTCTGTGGCGGGCCATCCTAGGAACTGTGGCATGTTGAGCAGTCTTCCTGGCCTCCACACACTCGATGCCAGGAGCACCTCCCAGTCCCGAGCATCCTCCGGGCAAAATCGCCCCCAGCTGAGAAGCCCTGGCTTAGAGCAGCAGAGAGACCACCAGGATGAATGGTAGAAGATTCTTGCCGGTAGTGGGAATGGATGAAGGCAAGGCGGGAGGCCAGTCGACCAGGGAGGAGGCCCAAACTAACGTTCGGGAGGGGCACAGGCTGGGCCGGGCCTGCTGTGCAGAGGAGCTCTTGGGGGCAGAAAGAACGGAGTGTCAGCAGGTGAGGGAAAGGCAGGGCAGAAGGCGGCAAGCTGGGAGGGAAGAGACTTAATGGCATAATTAACTTGGGGGGAACTGGAGCTTTTGAAGATCCTCCTGTCTGGGCAGCCGCCGCCCCACACCCCTCAGTCCCACCCATCCCCACCTCCTCTGGACCACATCCTGCTCCTTCCTCTCCCTGGGGTCCTCAGGGCCACATCTGGGGCCACGTTGGGGCGGGGTTCTGTCTCCTGTCTCCAACAGTCTGAGACCAGCCTCGCAGCCTGCTTACAAATGAGGGCCCGGCCCAGCGGCCTCCCGGGCAGAGCCAGGCGCTGGCTGGCGCATGATGCATGGCGCTGCAGGGCCATTAATCAGAGGATGGGGCGGAAACAGGTGGCCGCCGAGCAGGCGCGGGACCTCCCTGTGGTCGGCCTGGAGGGGCTGGGGCCTCAGCTGTCCGGGTCTGGGTTCAAGCCCCTGGCCTGCCACAGCCGGGCTAGGTGACCTGGGGCAACGTGAGTTTACTGGTCTGCACCCTCACCACCCCGCACCCCACAGTGGAACTCATTCCCTCGGTGAATGTTTATTGCACCTACTGTGTGCCCAGCATGTGGAGGTATACAGCAGTGACCAAGGAGGCCAAAAATCTCTTCCCTTGCGGAGCAGAGGCTTTAAAAACTTGATTTAGGTCCTGCCCCTCCTCTGCCCACAGCCCTCCGGGACTCCCACCTCCCTCAAGGTAAAAATCCAAGTCCTCCCCATGGTCCACAAGGGTCTACACAACCTGCCGCGTACCATCCCTGCCCTCTCCTCCTCCCTCTCTCCCCCTGGCTCACTATCCTCCGGCCACATGGGTCTCCTCGCTTGGGGAACATGCCAGGCAGGGCCCTGTGTCCTGCCTCAGGGCCTTTGCACTGACTGTTCTTGCTGCCTGGAAAGTTCACCCTCAAATCCCAGTTTGGCTAAGTCCATTGTCTCCTTCCAGTCTTGGCTTAAATATCACCTTCTCAGTGAAGCCTTATCGTGGCTTCCCTGCGTAATTCTGGCAGGACTGGGACTAGGATGAAGGTACTTTCAAGTAAGATACTTTCTTAAGGTGTAAAATTTAAGGAGGCACCAAAAATCTCAGTCAACAAGATAGGTGCTATTTTAATGCAATCGATTTTTTATTGTGGTAAAATATACATAAAATGTATCATTAGAGACATTTAGCACATTCACAATGCTGTGCGATTCTCACTTCTACTTCCAAAACACCCCGTCACTCCAAAAAGAAGCCCCACCCCCCATTAGCAGTCACCCCTCCCCCAGCCCCTGGCAAGTGCCAACACACTTTCTGTCTCTGTGTAGACCTTTCATATAAACGGACTCACGTTCTCTGTGGTCTTTTGTGTCTGGCTTCTCATGGAGCATCAAAGTCTCAAGGCTGTGATGTATGTCGTGCTTCACTCCTTTTCGTGGCTGAGTAATGTTCCATTGTAAGGATGGACCACATTTTGTGCAGCCATTCATTCACCTGCTGATGGACACTTGGATCATTTCCACATTTTGGCCACTGTGAATAATACTGCCGGGACCATTCCTACGCAAGCGTTCAGGTGGATGTGTTCTTCTATTTCCCTTGGGTGTATACCCAGAAATGGAATTCCTGGGTTGTAGTGTAATTCTGTGTTTAATCTTTGACGAATCACCAAGCTGTTTTCCACAGTGGCGGCACCATTTTACATTCCCAAACGTGATGCACAAAGTTCCAATTTCTCAACATCCTCAACACTTGTTGTTGTCCTATAAAAAAAAGTGTGTGTATATATAAAAAATATCCATTCTACTGGGTGTGAAATGGTATCTCGTGATTTTGATTTGCATAAGGCAATATTTGAACACATCAAAAATAACAAAAAAATTTCCATGATGAACAAAATGTCAAAATCCTAACTAAAAATGGGGCCCAGCCCTGCACTGGTGTACCCTGCCTTACTTGCTCTCCTCTTCCCAGCCCTGTGGCAGCTGCTCCCTGCAGTCCCCAGCCCAGTAACATGGTCCACGTTTTCCTGACTACACGGGACTCATCACCATCTGGGCTGTGATGTCTTTATGTGTTTATTGGTTGGCTTTCTCCCCAACTAGAGTGTCAACTCCAGGAGGGAGAGATTTCTGTCTGTCTTGGTCACAGCCGTGCCCTTAGCATATAGAACAGTGCCCGGCTCACTGTAAGTACTGAATGAGTGGTGAATGAATGTATTGTAAGTATCCACTGGGTTGCTGGGAGAACTAAATAAGACAGGACTCAGAAAGCATTTAGCATTCATGGCTGACACCTGACATCCTGGATGTACGGTTTCTAGCTTAATACAATCCTCTGATTGGCCAGGCTTGGGTCACATGATTACCCTGATTCAAGACTTATTGTCTGAATAGATGCTCTGATTGGCCAGATTTAGTTCACATACCTTTCCAAATCCACTCAGTGAGAAAATGAATGATTATTATATCATATTATATTTTCCCTTCTCCTACCTTCCTTTGTTTAACAAATGCCTCCTATTTGCCAGGCTGTTTGCCTTGGGAAAAGGATGGGGAGTAAACTGACATTAACCAGGCACTTATTATGTGCCCAGGTTGGCTTCTGATTTTCTTTTCTAGCACTACAGTACAAGGCACCTGGACATGGAAGGTCAGACCTACCTGAGGGCCTTTGCACTTGCTGTTCCCTCTGCCTAGAATGCTCTTCCTTAGCTTTTCCTATGGACTTAATCCTTCTTGTCAGCTTAAATAGCAGTTCCTCAGAGAAGCCTTCCCTGACCAGTCCAATGGGGAAAAAAACTCATTCTTTATTATATCACCTTGTTTTATTATTTAAAATAGCATTTCTCACTTGGAAATGATCATGTTTAATTGCTGTCTTCTTTATTATCTGTCAGCCTTGTGAAATTAAAGGTTCCCTGAGAGCCTGTCTTGTTCACTGCTGTGTCCCAGCACACAGCTTGCTCTGGCAAAGGATTGATACTCGGTACAAAAATCAGGTTGTGAAATGAGTGAGTGAGGTAGTAATTATTATCCCCATATTTCAGATAAGGAAACTGAGGCTCAGAAAGGGGCAATGATAGATTCTGCTATTTATGTATCTTTGGAATCCCTGCCTTTTCCTCCACCCCCAGAGCTATCATTCAACAAGAATGTTTGAAGACCTACTGTGTGCTTGACCCTGGTCTAGATGCTAGGGATACAGTGATCTACGTTGACCCCAACCTTACAATCTATCAGGGAAGCCAGATAGGAATTAAATATGCAAACAAATATGCTGCTATAATCTATCAATGATCACACTGGTCCCAGCTTCACATATGTACCCAGAATCCAATTGTTTCTCACCAACTAGAGTTACTAGCCTGATGCAAGTCAGCATCATTTTGCTCAGTGCAGTTGTCTCTCATTTTGTTTAGGATTTTTTTAGTGCAAGTGACAAAAACAAACGAACAAACAAACGAAAAACTGAAATGGCTTAAGTGCGTGGAATGGAACATCCAGAAAGTTAGAGCTGACTTCAGGCATGGCTTGATCCAGGGCCAGGGGTTCTGTGTCTCTCCACTCTCAGCTTTTCTGTGCTCTGTGTTGTCTTTATTCCTGGGACAGTTGTCTCCCATAGTGGCCAGCAGGCTCCCGCAGCTTTAGGCTTCCATCCTGACAGCTCAGCAACCCCAGCGGCTTCCTTCTGCTTAATTACAGCCTAAGTCCTAGGGCTTATTCTCATTGGCCAGGCTCAGGTCATGTGACACCCTGATTTCCCTCATTGTGGCCTGAGTTGAATGCTTTGATTGGCCATTCTTGGGTCACATGGTTTTCCCTGTTTAAATTTTTTTAAAGGTGTGATTGACACATACCATTATATTAGTTGCAGGGGTACAACACAATGATTCGATATTTGTATACATGTGGAGATGTGGTCACCACAATAAAACTAGTTAACAATCTCACCATACACAGTTATAGAACACTTTTTTCTTGTGATGAGGACTTTTAAGATCTACTCCCTTAGCAACTTTCAAATCTGCAGCACGTCTTACTACCTGCAGTCCCATGCTGTACATTGCATCCCTACGACTTATTTAAGCTGGAAGTTTGTACCTTTTGCCCCTGCCCCCATTCAATCGTAAAGGCCTAGAGGGAAATGCTCTGATTGGTCAGAATAAGATCACATGACTGACTTCATTGCCTCCACGCCCGTGGCTGGGAGAAATGCTCTGATTGAGTCACGCGGCGCCATCGAGGTAAGTGGGTGGGGCCAGGTCCAGTAGAACTACCTGGAGGGAAGGTGAGGGGTAGATGCTCTGCCGTGGGAAACCACAGGCATCGGGGGCTCCGTGTGAAATGGGACACGGGGGCGGGGGCAGGCGGGAGACGGTGGACTGAAGGGCAAGATGCAGACTGGGGTTCAGATCCTTTATGGTGCAACTTCTGTGCAACCTCCAAGCCTTGATATTACTTCCTCATAAAATGGGAACCCTCTATTTTAAAAAATGGGGACTATGGCAAGAGAATGAAGGGAATGTAGGGGAGGGACATGATCACCGTTTCCATGACTTCTTCAGCCTCGCCCCCGCCCGTGCCACCCCGACCACCCTTGGACTGGTTGCTCAGCTCACCATCGGGTCCTGGGCTAGACCTTCCAAACCAATGTTTTAAAAAGATAGATGCTGTTATTATTACGAACCCGTTGTACAGTTGAGGACACCAGCTGAGAGAGGAGCAGCGACTCGTGCAGAGACTCGGAACCAGGACCTAGAGCAGCCAAGGCTGGAGCGCAGGCCCGTGGGACTCTCCGCTATCCGTCCCCCGCACCGTAATGCGGCCAGAGGGAGCTGGGTTTTTTACTTTAAGTTCACTTTTCCTATTGGCTTTTTATTTTGACATGATTTCAGGTTTACAGAAAAGTTGCAAAAATAGTACAAAGAACTCTCAGATGCCCTTCACCCAGATTCCCCAAGTGTGGCTTTTTTTTTTTTTTTTAACCACGTTTGCTCCATCTCTCTCTTTCTCTCTCCTTTTAAAATTTTTAATCCATTTGCGATTTTATTGTGGGCATAATGCTACCTTAACCCCAAATTCTCAGCAGGTGGTATTTTCTATCAATAAGGACACTGTCTTGCAGAACCACAGTGTCATGGTCAAAAATGTGTGGTCGAGAGAATACTATTGACCCAGTATTTTTTACCTAGTTTGTGGTCGAGATTCAGATTTCACAGTTGCCCCAATACTGCCCTTTACAGCAAAAGGAAATCCTGGGCTGCAAAGTGTGTTGGAGTCTCATGTCTGTCAGGCTCCTTCCACCCGGAACAGTTCCCGGACTTGCCTTGTACTCAGGACATTGGCGGCTTTGAGGACTGCAGCCCAGCTGTCCTACACACTGCCCCTCAGTTCGTGTTTGTGTAGTGTCTCCTCTCAGTCACAGTCAGGCTGCGCGCATTTGGCAGGGATCTCCTGGGAGTGGCGCTGTGTTCTCCTTGGGGCGTTGTGTCGGGACGTGCATAAAGCCTGTCTGTGCCACCTCCGGTGATGTCAGCCGGGCCGTGGTGGTTGCTGTCTTCCCTTTCTAAGTTATGGGGACCTGGTGAGGACGTACTCGGGACCAGGTAAACATCCTGTCTCTCCTCAGGCTGTCGCTGATCCGCTTCGCTTTCTCACCTGAGTCATTATCACAGTGGTTGCCATGGGCAGTAATCCAAAATTATCTACTGAGATGCTCAAACTGTCCCCTATTCAGAAGCCCGTCTGAGGTGGCCCCTGTGTCATCTGACATGTCCCCACATTTCTCTGAGCACTTCCTTATTTTCTGGGCCTGCAAGATGTTCCAAGCTCGCCTTGTCCCTTCCCTGCTCCACGCTTGGCATCAGTCACCTCTCGGCAGAGCTTGGTTCCTGCTGATGGAGAATGGTATTTAGAAACCAAAATCTGGGTGCTGGGTGTGCTCAGACTAGTGGGACTTTGCTGCTCTCAGGCCCTTCCAGTGAGCAGAGCTGGAAAATACACACACAGACAGATTCATGTATTTACATTGAAAGCTGTCATCTGTCTGTCTGTCTATCTTTCCATCCATCCATCCATCCAGGTTAGGAACTGCGAGTTCACACTGATCCCTCCAATTCCATTCCATCACTCCAGGATTTATTCCTTCCCTCCTTCCATATTTTAACAATTCCCTTCTTCAGCAGGGTGAACCTGGCTCAGAGGGAGAGTTTTGAAAACAGAAATGAGGTCATGTCCTTCCTGTTCAAGACTGTCCCTGGGTTTCCTGATGCATTTAACTATATATATATATAATTTTTTTTACAAAATGAAATGGTTTTATTGTAAAATTTTCAAAGGCAGAAAACTAACTGGAATATTTATCCTGTCCACTTCATTGTACCACGTATTTCAATTCCCTGTGAATGAAAAATAAAGAAATCTATAATTTTGAGCTTAAGGTTTTAAAAACATGGAACACATCACGAATCTGCGTGTCATCCTTGCATCGGGGCCATGCTAGCCTTCTCCGTGTTGTTCTAATCTTAGTACACACATTGCTGAAGTGAGCTCCCCGATGCATTTTCAGTGATACCCAAAGTCCCCTGGGGACCCACGAGGCCATTCAGGACCTGCCTCACCCCTGCCCTGCCCTCACCTCCTCTCTCTCCCTCATTCACTCTGCTCCACGTGGACATCCTTGATGTTCCTGCAACGTGCCAGGCATGGCCCTGCCCCAGGGCCTTTGTGCGCACTGTTCTCTCTGCCTCAGAGGCACTTCCTCCAGGTCTCAGCTCAGCGTCGCCCTCAAACAGGCCACCTTGGACTTTCCTAGAAGAACCTGACCTCCCTTCACTCACACTTCTCTGTTTTTCTTTACAGCAACATCTCTGCCTTTACGTTTTCACTTCTGTGCCTGTTGTCTGCACCACAGCCTCAGCTCCACGAGGCAGGGGTTTAGCATCTTTAACTCCCTGCACAGAGCTGGTCACACAGCAGGTGCTCAGTAAGTCTTGGTCAACACGAAAATCCTCTTTCTCGGGATTAGGCCGCTCAGGCAAGTCAGGATGCAGCTTCAACAGGTGGGCTGTAACGAGACACCACAGCCCAGGAGGTTAGTAAACAACACACATTTATTCTTTGCAGTTCCAGAGGCTGGAAAGCCCCAGATCAAGGTCCCGGGCAGTTTGGCTGCTGGTGAGGGCCCTCTTCCTGGCCCGCAGACGGCCACCTTCTCCCTGTGTCTCACTTGGCCCTTCCTCCGTGTACACATGAGGACTCACCTCTCTCTCTCCCACTTTTTTTTTTAATCGAAGTTGAGTTGATTTACACTGTTGTGTTCATTTTTGGTGTACAGCATAGTGATTCAGTTATACACATATATTCTTTTCCATATTTTTTATTATAGGTTATTGCAAGTTATTAAATGTAGTTTTCTGTGTTGTTTAAACTTTGGTTTTTGAAATTCTTTTTTGGTTGTTGTTGTTGTTTTTGGGGGGAGTAATTAGGTTTATTTATATATTTAGTTATTAATTTTTATGGCGGTTCTACGGATTGAGTCCAGGGCCTTACGCTTGCTAGGCACAGTCTCTGCCACTGAGCTGTACCCTCCCCCGGCCATCTGATACGCAGAGTTTGTACCTGTTAATCCCAAACTCCTCCTTTATCCCTCCCCACCCCTTCCGCCTTTAGTAATGACAAGTTTGTTTTCTATGGCTGTGAGTCTCTCTCTCTCTTTTTTTCTTAGTGCTTTTTTTTTTTTGCAGGGGTAATTAGGTTTATTTATTTTTAGAGGAGCTACTGGGGATTGAACCCAGCGCTCTGCCACTTGAGCTATACCCTCCCCTCTGTGAGTCTCTTTCTGTTTTGTCAATGCGTTCATTCGTACCATTATTTTTAGGTCCCACATACAGTGATATCATATGATACTTGTCTTTATCTGACTTACTTCACTTGGTGGGACCGTCTCTAGGCCCATCGGTGTTGCTGCAGATGGCATGTTTCTCCTCCTCTTCTTGCAAGGACACCGATCCTGTTGGATTAGGGCTCTGTTCTTATAACCTCATTTAACTGGAATTACCTCCTAAAGGTTCCATCTCCAAGCGCAATCACATTCGGGGGTCACAGCTTCCACACAGGAATTTGGGGGGACATAATTCAGTCCGCAGCACAGCTCCGCTGCGTTCTGCTCTGGCAGCCGGACGCAGCAGTGCCCCTGGGAGGTGAATGAGCAGGGCTGTCTGCGGTGCACGTCACATGTGCCGAGCCCTGGCACCAGGAGGGGACAGCAGGATGGCTCCTGGCAGAGGAGGCAGGTGCATACCTGGTGGCCACTCTGATGCGGCTGTTCCCAAGGAGGGGTGATTTCTGCCTCCAGGGGACATTTGGCAACATCGGGTGACATCTGTGGTTGTCACACTGGAAAGGCTCCTGGCATCGAGTGGGTGGGGGCTGGGGAGGCTGCTCCACACCCTCCCAGGGCCCGGGACATCCCCACAGAGGACTGTCCCCTAATGTTAGCAGTGCTGAGAGTGGGGGACCTGGCTCCTCTGATGAGAGCCAAATAGCAAACGGAGGGAAGAGGTTCTGGAGTTTTTCTAGGAAGATTTATAACAGTGGAACTGACCTTGGCAGGGGCTGAGTTTCCCCCCAAATGAAGGATGTGGGGGTTACCGGGGTGACCACTGGTCCGATTGGAGAAGACAGCTCGTGCAGGGGCCAGGAGAGGGGAGCACAACTGCTGAGACTGGGGAGCACGGAGGGGGCCGGCGGGGAGGGTGGTCCCCAAGGGCAGACCACCCAGGGCCCTGGGATCTGCATTCATTTGGAGGGTGCTGGGGCCATGCAAGGCTTTTGAGTATCGCGAGAGGGCATCACCATCTGGTATGGCTCTTGAAACCTCTGTCTGGCTGTTTCCAGGAGAGCAGGAAACAGGGCAGCCTTGGGACCCGGTGGGTCTCTTCCTGTATGAAAATGGTGAAATTTCTGTTTTACGTGGTGTTGGTATGCAGACAGATACCCTGCATGCTGGATGCATGATGATATATTCGTGATTATTAGATTCATTGTTTTCTTCCCATTTTAAAGGAAATTAAAACAGTGGGCCCCTAAAAGCATCATGGACCCTGGGCACTGTGCACAGTGAAGACGCTGGTCCTGGAGGAGGAAGATTAGGGGAGCAGAGGGGAGTTGGGTGGGCGGAGGTGGGGTGGGGGCTGGACTTGAGCAAGACTCGGCAGGGTGGGTGCTGGCATGGATGGGGCTGGCGGGATGGGGCTGGCGGGATGGGGCTGGCGGGCCCGTCGTGGGAGTGAGCTGCTCTGGGAGACAGCGCTGGGGGTGGCTTCTGAGTTCACTTTTGGACATGCTGGGTTTGAGAACCCTGCGAAATGCCCACAGAAAAGTCAAGGGGGAACAAAATAGATTTACTGCACTTCATCGAAATGAATAAATTTTTTTTTAATTTTGGGGGAAGGTAATTAGGTTTATTTATTTTTTCATTTTTTTTAAATGGAGGGACTGGGGATAGAAACTAGGACCTCGTGCATGCTAAGCACGTGTTTACCACTGAGCTGCACCCTCTGCGCTGAAATGAACACCTTTCGTGCATTGAAGACCACCACCCAGAGAATGGGAAGAGCTCATGGAGTGGGGGGAATCCTCGCAGACTCTGTATCTGATAAGGTTCCGTGATCCAGAACAGGTAAAGAACGCCGCTGGCGCAACAGCAAAGCAAAACACACCGCCTAGTGAAGTGCAGACAGAGGGTTTGAACAGACGCTTCTCCGAAGATGACACACAAATGGTCAAAAAACACAGAAAAAGATGCTCAACATCACCGACCATCAGGGACATGTAAATCGAAACCGCCATGAGACACCACCTCACACTCATAAGGATGGTTATTGTCAGAAGACGGAAAATTACACATCCTGGCGAGGATGTGAAGGACTTGGAAGCCTCGTGCATGATTGGTGGGAATGCAAAATGGTGCAGCCGCGGTGGGAGATAGCCTGGAGGTTCCTCAAAAAGTTGAACATAGACTCAGCGTATGCCACTCCTCGGTCTAGACTCAAAAGAATTTAAAAAGCAAGGATTTAAACAGATATTTTTACACCAATGTTCATAAGAGTATTATTCACAGTACCCAGGAATAGAAGCAACTCTCCATCAACAGAGAAATAGATAAACCAGAGTTCACTGTCTTAACCAATTTTAAGTATACGATTCAGCGGCAGTAAGCCCATTCACACTGCTGTGCAACCACCCCCACCCCCCGTCTCCAGAACTGTCTCGTCTTCCCAAACTGAAACTCTGTGCCCACGCACTCCCCAGCCCCTCCCCCAGCCCCTGGCCCCACCGCCTACTTTCTGTCTCTGGATGTGACTCCTCTAGGTTCTCCTGTGAGTGGACTCAGAGTATTTGTCCTTCTGTGTCTGGCTTACTTCATGCAACATCTCTTAAATAAGCCCTGTCCCCATGAGTAGTCACCCCCCCCTCCCCAGCCCCTGACAATCAGGAGCCCTCTGTCTGCGGACTGGCCTGTTCTGGACGTCTCACATCCGTGGACTCACACACTGTGTCCTTCTGTGTCTGCTGCTCTCCCTGAGCACCGTGCTCTCAGGGTCCATCCCCGTGGTGGCGGGTGTCAGGGCTGCTCTCCTGGTCACAGTTGAGTGATGTTCCGGTGTGGAGGCACCACATTTTGTTCATGCGTTCATTCACTGATGAACATCTGGGGTGTTGCTACTTTTTGGCTCCTGTGTGTCTGTGAATAGTCATGTACAGGTTTTTGTGGAGACACCCATTTTCATTTCTCCTGGGTTGGTACCTGGGAGTGGAATTGCTGTGTCAGATGGAAACACCACGTTGAACTTTTGAAGGAACCACCAAACTGTTTTCCACGGCGACTGCCGTTTTCCATCCCCAGCAGCCATGTAGGAGGTTTCCGATCTCCCCACATCCTTGCCAGGACTGTTACAAGTGCTTGCAACTTTTGAACCCGACGTCAGTACCTCGCTCATCTCGCCCGAGTCCAGGCCAGCAGGGAGCCTGTTCTGTCTACACCTCGGAAACCCCGGGAGAGGAAAACAAACAAACGGGGGAAATGATGCTGCACGTGGCACAGGTCTCCGATGTGCTGGGAGCCGTTCTCAGCCTTCTCCACACCTTCATTTATTTGCTGGTGACCCATTTTGCAGATGGGGACAGTCGGGGCTCAGGGAGGGTGTGGCCCGGCAAGAGGTCACCCAGCCCAGCAGGGGCTGGGAACTCGGGCCTCTAGACCTTGTCACCCCCCACCCCGAGCCTGACAATGAACATGTTTTGTTTTTGTCAGTGCGCTCTGGTAGCACCCTTGGGAGCCTGGCGTTGGCAGGGCTGGGAGCCACTGTTGGGGTGTTTAAAGACCTTTAAAAGGTGTTCCCAGCATGTCCCTGGGCTGTGCGATAATTAGGTATGATGATCAGGAGGCCATCTCCAGCAAGCATGTCTCTGGGGACACCTGGGGACATTTGGGGACTGTGGGGGAGCAAGGATGTGTGGCTGCCCACCTGGCCTGCCCTCCAGAGGCCCCTGCTGCCTCTCTCGAGGTGCCTAAGGGCCAAGTGCCTGCCGCAGCTCTGCAGCCCGAGGACTGTGTGGCCCTGGACCATTGTCTGTCCCTCTCCGGGCCTCTGCATTCCCATCCTGTGTAGCAGGTGAGGGCCAAGTGCCAAGCCCGCGGGGCCCTCACCGCTGTCCTCGCGCCCTGGTGCCCCTGCCCCTCCCCCTCCCCCTAACCAGTCAGTGTCCCCTTCGCTGTGAGAGGCCAGGGTCGGCCAAGACCTCCTATCGCCAGAGCTGTCCCCGAGGGGGGCCCGGTGATCACTCCCACTTTACAGCTGAGGAAACAGAGGCCCAGCGCCCCCGAGGGTCTGAGAAACGGCCCCAGCCGGTGAGTGGGAGAGCCAGGATTTGAACCCCGACCCCCCCCCCAGCCCGTGTTCCCGCCGCGCCTCTGCGCCGCTGCGCGGGCCACACTTGCAGAGTTTCGCGTCGACGCCGCGGGAAAAGAGGTGTCCGTCCCGGCGGGGGCCGCGCTGAGCCCTGGCCCGGCTCGGGGGCCTTCGGGGCGGGGGGGGGGGGGACTCGGGTTCGGTGGGGTCATGAGGGTGGGGCCCTCGGTGGGTGAGTGTCCCGCCGTCCCCGCCGGGGAGAGGGCCTGCGGGACCCTGACCGCGGCCTTGGGCTCGGCTCCGCCTCCCGGACCGTGAGGAAGTGCGTGGCGGTTGTTCCAGGCACTCGGGCTGCGGTGTCCCGTCATGTGCCCCGCGCAGACAAGGGAGTAAGTCAAGGAATTCAGTCCCCAGAACAGTCCCAGGAAGAAGTGGGTATAGTTGACCCAGAGGCTCAGAGAGGGCAAGACACACTCCTGAGGTCACAGAGCCCGGAGTTGACAGAGACAAGATACGAACTCCAGTCTGGATGGTTCTCAGCCTCGCCTGGATCTCACCCCAAGTCAGTCTTGGGAGGCAGTGTAGCCTCCCAGTGAATAGACAGAAGTGGGTTCCAACCCTCACTCTGGCCTTCTACTTGCTGAGTGACTGGGACTAGGGCATGTCCTCTGTCTGCATCTCCGTTTCCTCATCTGCAAACAGGAATCCTAACAGCTCCAGAAAGCTGTGAGGATGGAATGAAATCAGGCATGCAGGTGTCCTAGCTGGCCGTTAGCTCAGAGTAAGAGCACTTGGTAAAAAAAATTTTTTTAGTTTAAAATTTAAAAAAAATTAAAAAGAGCACTTGGGCAGCTGTCCTCTCTGAGCCTCAGTTCCTTCTATTAAACGAGCATAATGTCAGTGCCTGCCTGTATACGCTACCGAGGCAAAGACTTGAGTCGATAGGAGCAAAGTGCTCAGAACAAGGTCCGCTGTCAGTAAGCGCTTAATTTATAATAATTTAAAAAAAAATGCTCATAAATGCAAACACATCCACCGCCGCGGAGACACACAACACCTACAGACACACACACGTGGGGTCCCTCCTGCCCAAGGATGAGTGGCTGTTTGCTCTGCCAACTGGACTGTCCACCTGGGTCCCCACAGAGCGCCCACGCCCACCTGCATTAAATGTAAATCAGTCAAAATGAAAGGAAATTTAAAAATTGGGCTCCTCTGTTGCACAGGCCACATCTCTGGGGTCCATTCGCCACTGCCGCCACCACCCTGGACAGGGAAGACTTAGAAGGTGCCCATCCTCTTTCACCACGGCAGGCCGTTCTGTGCAGAGCGTGGCTTTGAACGTCCTAGAGCAGTGGTTTTCAGCCTGGGGTGGTTCTGTCCCCAGGGGACAGTGGATGATGCCAGGGGACATCTGTGGTCATCATGCCTGGGGGCTCCTGGCTTCCAGTGGGTGGAGGCCGGGAAGCTGCTTCACACACCACCGGGCCCGGCCCCCCGCCCCCCAGGATGACCCGGCCCCACGTCAGCGGGGCTGGGGGGACCCTGGAGGAGGGCAGTAGGTCTCAAATGGGTCCCCAGACCAGGGCGGCAGCATCACCTGGGAGCTTGGTAGACATGCAAACTCTCCGGCCCCACCCCCAGCCAGGAATGCTGCTCACATCCAGGCACAGGACGGCTTGAATGTCCACGGCGCCGAGCGGGAGGGACTGTGGACTAGAGCTGTGGGAGCCACTAACCATGCACGGTTCTACACGTTTACCCTGAAATTGATGTAATGAAATGAACTGGAAGATGCCTAACCTCGGATGCCCTGGTCACATCGCAGGGGCTTAGCGGCCACAAGCGGCTAGCATGCTGGACAGCACCGAGCTGGAATGCTGCCATTCTGGCAGAAAGTGCTGGTGGGCAGCGCCGCGTGGCGACCCTCCCCGAGGTCAGGCCAGGCGGGCACCGTGGGCTCCGCCCCCAACACGAGCGCCGAGGCCGCGGTTCCATGACCGTCCACAAGGGGGCAGCGTGTCCCCGGAGCCGGCGCCCCGCGCCGAGACCCAGCACGGAGCTGGCATCCCTCCGCTTGCACTGTCTTGGGGAGCGCGCCCGCCACCGGCCAGGCTCTGGGCTGGACACCGTGCTGCACACCGGTCTAGTCCAGTCTGCGCCTGGACATTGGTGCCGGTCATCCTCTGCGGGGCTGTCCTGGGCACTGTGAGGTGTGGCGCCCCCTCCCTGGCCCAGCCACTCGATGCCAGAAGCCCCCCAGACGTGACAACCACAGATGTCCCCGGACACGGCCCGGTTCCTCTGGTGGGGCAGAACTGCCCTGAGAGAGACCCCTCGGGTTAGGGGATTCTATGGACCCCCCAGGAGACTGTGTGCTCCACGACCCAATGACCCACTGAAGTTCTGGGATGCGGCGCACATTTCAATACACAGCTGAGTGGGAGGGAGGGGAGGTGCCTCACAGACGCTGGGGGGCGCCCTCGCTTACACCGTCGCAGCGTCGGGATTTATTCCGCTGTGTGGTGTGGGCAGGGATCGGATTTATTCCTTCCCCCAATAATTAACACAGGGTCCCTCCCTCTCTATGATATTTGGGGCCAGATCATCCTTGAGGGGGGTGTGGGTCCTGAGTGGCACCCCTGGTCCCACTCAGTCGATGCCAGAAGCCCCCCACAGTGTGACAACTCCCAATGTCCCCCGACATCACCCAGCGTCCTCAGGAATCACCCCCAGTCGTAACAACCAGAAATGTTACCAGCATTGCTGACAGTCCCTTGGTCGGAAAAAATTACCCCCAGCTGGGAGTCACCATTCTAGTGACTCAACCCCTCACACATACTAATATTTAAATTATGAAATAATGGGGGAGGGTATAGCTCAATGGTACAGTGAGTGCTTAGCATGTGTGATGGTCCTGGGTTCAATCCCCACTATCTCCATTAAAAAATAATAGTAAAAAATTAAACTTTCCAAAAAAAACCCCAGAAAAATATTATGAAATAAGACACAGTATATAAGTGGGGGTGTGGGGGGGAGGTGTTCTAACTTTTTTTGACCATGACATCTCCACCCAGTAGAAGTAAATGAATTCATAAAGAAAAATCAGTTTAAAATATTTACGCACACATGCTCAGGACACGAAGTTAAATCCATACCTCACCCCAATAAAAGTTGCACAAACTAAGTTCCCCTTGCCAAGCATGACACATTATGATATTTCTTCTTCTATATCATTGAAAATAAAAATGTGGGTCATGACCTCCTAAATTGACTTCTTGACGTACAGGTGGACAAAAGCAACGATTAAGACTATAGTCTGGGAAGGACCCAGACCAGGAACCCAGACCCTGAGGCCTGCTGACTGCAGGCGAGCTCACCTGTGCTGGGGCCTGAGCATGGAGAACAGCCAGCTGCTACTGTCACGACTGTGACACGCCTTGCAGGCACAATGGGCGTGGGAGGAGGCCAGGCGCAAAGAGCTAGCAGCCCGTCTGCACGTATGTGAAGTTCAAGAGCAGCCAGGTTAACCCAATTAAGACAGGGGCAAAGGACTTGAGGAGATTTTTCTCCAAAGATACACAGTGACCAAGTTGTGCATGAAAATGTGTCTAAGATCATCATCAGTTGTCAAAGAAATGCAAATCAAAACCACAGGGAGATACCACTTCACGCCCCACTGAGATGTCTACAAAGGTAAAAAAACCTCAGAAAGTAACAAGTGTTGGCGAGGATGTGGAGAAATCAAAACCTGTGCTCCGCTGGTGGGCATGGAAAATGGTGCAGCTGCAGCGGAAAACAGTGTGGCGTTTCCTCAAAAGGGTAAACAGAGAATCACTGTGTGACCCAGCAATTCCACTCCGAGGTTCACCCCCAGGATAACTGAACGCAGGGAGTCAAATGGGTATTTGTACACTTGTGTTCACAACAGCGTGATCCACGACAGCCAAAAGGCGGAAACACTCCGACAGATGATGGATAAACAAAATGTGGTCCAGCCATACAACAGAATACTACTCAGGCTTAAAAAGGAAGGAGATTCTGACATCTACTGCACCGTGGATGGACCCTGAGGACGTGCTGCTCAGTGAGAGAACCAGACACAGAAGGACAGATACGGTCTGATTCCATTCACACAAGGTCCTCAGAGGAGTCACATCCACAGAGACAGTACGTAGACGATGGGGCCGGGGCTGGGGGATGGGAGCGGGAGTCAGTGTTTCACGGGGACAGAGTTTCAGTTTGGGAAGATGAGGAAGCTCTGGAGACGGTGGTGGGGATGGCGGCACAACAGTGTGAGTGTGCTTAACGCCGCTGAGCTGTGCTCTCACAAGTGGTTCAGATGGTGAATTTTATGTCATGTGTGTTTTATCTACAACAACTAAAAAAAATTAAGTAAAAATGTGAAAAAAAAAAAAAAAAAGCAAGCAACCTGGTTGTGTGGGGAAAGCAGAGCTGGACACAGACACCACGGTCCCACGCAGGGAGGGCTGGGGGAGCCGGGCGTGGTGGGGGACACGGACTTTGCCTGGACTCAGGCTCCCAGTAACACAGGACGCCGAGGTACCGGCGCATAGGACCGCCTTCTTCCTCAACACTATTTGTTATTTATCTGAAATTCCCGCTTGATTGCATGACCTGGGTTTTTACTTGCTAAACCTGGTGAGTCCCGCCGGGGCTGCCTCGTGCCCACCCTCCTGGGACCCCTTCTGGGCTTTGCTCTAAGAGGAGGAATCGGAACACCGTAGCGTCTGCTGCGTAAACGGGCTCAGGCGCCGAGACTGAGGACGGCGCCCGGCTGGAAGGCGGCGCCCAGGCCTCGCGAGCTGCCCCTCGGCCGCGGCACGGCTGGCCGGCCCTGTCCCCGTGCGCGCGGCCGTCTACCCCCCACCTGCCAGCCGGGAGCCTTGCCGGGCTTTACTGCTGGGCACAGATAAGGGCTCATAAGGCAAAGGACACAGGAAGTTTCCAATAAAACTCAGAACCGAAAGCCTCTGCAGCCACACAGTTCAGGAGTTCCGAGTGCCACCAGGCTGGCTG
This sequence comes from Camelus ferus, assembly GCF_009834535.1. NCBI lineage: Eukaryota > Metazoa > Chordata > Mammalia > Artiodactyla > Camelidae > Camelus > Camelus ferus. The sequence goes on along the minus strand of NC_045717.1, from coordinate 25,374,595 downwards.
GGGCAGGACGCTGGCCTGGGCCCAGGCCACCCCCTCAGCCTCGGTTTCCTTCTCTGAAGTTAGGGGCAGGGACATTTCCTTGAGGCATGCCTGGCGGCGTTGATTGCTCTGTGATGAGATATGCATGTCCCGAAAGGGCAGTTTTGATTTTAATGTGGACTGTGGGAGAAGCAGATTTCACAATTGTTTTGGACAGAAGCAGACTCACAGACATAGAAAACAAAGTCGTGGTTGCCAGGGGGAGGGGGAAAGAGTGCGGTGGAGGCGTAAATCAGGAGTCCGGGACTTGCAGACACACACTGCTATACACAAAACAGATAAACAGCAAGGCCCCCCTGTGCAGCACACGGAGCTGCAGCCGCTACCCTGCAGTAACCCAGAATGGAAAGGAGTATGAAAAGGAACACACGTGTCCATGTAGAGCTGAATCGCCGTGCTGTGCACCAGAAGTTAACACCACACTGTAAACTGACGATAGTTCAATGAAAAAAAGTCAAAAAACAATTGTTCTGTGTTTCGATCTAGAGTGAGACAGGATGTACGTCGTCTCCTCTTGTTGTTCATGGCGGTTCTGTGCTATAAAGTCGCCTCGAACAATGGATTAGTGAACACCAGACAGCCGCTCCTGGAGACACACAGGGGCAGGTTCCTGAGAGCCTCTGCCCATGACATTTTTGTCCACCGATCAACACATAACCTTGTGTGATGTGATTTCTGTAAAGACACTGTATTTAATAAAAGTTGTGGATTCGTTCACAGCGAGCTTGCAGCCCACAGGGCTGTAACTCTTGCCTGAACGAAGCTCACCTAACACCGTACTTTCTCCGTGAGGCACATCGCGGCCGTCCCATGCTTGGGACACTTGTCAGTCCCTCAGCTCTGTGCTTGGGGGGCATTTTAGATACAGAATCAGCCACCAAAAAACCAAAAGTGCAAAGAACATGGCACTCAAAAGACTGTGAAAAGGACACTGGTTTACAGTCCGAGCTGAAAGAAGGCAGGGCCTCACCTGGTTGCACCTGGAGTGAATGCGCTGGGTGACTTCAGCGTTTCACCACTCAGTCTGCAGATGACTATAAATGCCATGCGGACTGATCTGGGCGGTACAAATAGATGTTAGTAAGTAGAATTTTCCAGTACAGAATCCTTGGGTAATGAAGATCTGCCATGTATACATTTATCTATTTCCATTTGTCTATGTCTCAGCTCTATCTGCCACGACGATCTCGAGACAGGGACACCCCAGGTGAGCACCTTGAGTACCCAGCTGTTGGCTTCTAAGTGCCACCAATATTTGGACATCTTGGGGCCTTGTGGACTCTGGAGAGATGGCCCCTCCCAAGACAGCTAATTCCTAGAGACAGCAAACAACTTGCCCATGAGTGTATCTTATGAAAACCAATCAATTCAAAGTTCATACCCCCAACTCTCTCCTTTGTGGGACTCTCATACTCAGAGCCACTGTCCCCCTTCCCTAACCACCCCAGGCCCAGGTGCCAGGCAGGCGGGGCCAGTCCCGAGGCTCCAGGCTCTGCTGAAGTTATCTGATGCAGCTTAAATCTGCACAGCGCGCCTGCCCTGCCTCACCCCTTCCACCCCGTGAAATCGTAACGAAGGCTCTTGTCCATGTTTCCCCATCCCTGCCTCCTGATCAGCCCCGGTGCTGCCCTGTGGGGCCCTGCAGGGCGTCCATGTCCCTGTTTCTAGGGATCTGTGAGGGTCAGCTTCCCCCTTTGTGACAGGCATTTCCATGCCTGTGTGTCTTAGCCAGCCTGATGAAAATAAATCCTGGGTATGTTTTAAAACAGACCTGGGGCTCACTGGAGAAACAGCCAATTCCCTGGCTGGAGGATGGAGAATCAAGGATGCATCTGAAGCATCTTTTTATACCAGAAAGTGGGGCAGTGCTCACAGAAGGGTGATGGGGGGCCTCTGTCAATAGGACACAGGAGCCAGCTTGAAGGGGCTCCCCAGGCAAGTCTGGGATAATTTGGGCTTGTTAAAAATGCAGCATCCTGGGCCTGGCTCTTTGTGGAATCTAACCCAATGGGGCGAGGGCTGCGTCTCCCCTGTGAACCAGTGTTCCAGGAGTTTCTGATGCCTCAGATTGGTGACCCTGGTGGGGAGAAGCTGCGTGGGAGTGGGCGTGCAATGCCAGAGCCTGAAGCCCGGGGTGCAAGCTGTTTTGCCCTAACTTGGGAATAAGAAACTCAGTCTGCCCACAGGAAGAAGTAGTTTATAACTTTTTTTAAAAAAGAGAAAGTCTTGGCTCCACTATTTGCCTGAGGTCTTGGTGCGAGCTAGAATCAGTAAAATGCAAGACCTCATTCATGCATTCATTCATGCTTAGTATAATCTTTGATGCTTCTCTGTGACCAGCCACATTCCGGGCAGACCCTTAGAGCCTGATAAAGCCAGGTCCTTAGGCCTGACTATTGAATAGTCCCCAGTTTGGAGGCAACAGAGCTGGACACAGATGCTCTTAGCCCTATGGGGGCAGAAGTGGGGTCCTGAGGCTGAGGAAGCCCCAGGGAAGGAATGAAGTATTGGGCAAAGAAGATTGGCAAAGATTGTACAGAGGTGGTGGCATTTCAGTTGGGGCTTTGAGGGATGAATAGAAGTTGACCAGTTATGACTATAGGGAAACCCCCAGTCTGAAGGAGACAGGGTTGGCACAGATGCTCCTAGCCCTGTGCCATAGGGGCTAAGGATGCTCAGGAGCAGGGAATTGGGATCTGTGTGAAGAGGGGAGGTGGGGAAGGCTGCATGGTGAACTGAGGTGAACTGAGCTATTGGAAACCAGCAAAGAAGAGAGGGTGAAGAGTGTGTTCCAGGCAGATGCTACAGCTTATGTAAAAGCTCGGGAGTGTCTGCAGGGACGACAGCAAGTTCAGTCTATCTGGAAGGGACACAGCTAGGAGGGGAGTTTCTGGGGGGCTTGAGTATGATAATATTATTCTCAGGAGCCTGGCTGCGCAGGGCTGAGGCAGAGGGAGGGTCTGAGGCTAAGAGAACCTGGGGGAGGGGAATGAAGTTTCTGCCAGAGGGGGCTGGAGAAGGCTGTGTGGGAAGGGGGCATTTGAGCTGAGGTTTTGAAGGATAAGCAGGAGTTGACTAGTTCTGGCCCCTGAGCAGCCCTTAGTCTAGGGAGGAAGGTTGTGTAGACAGAGCTGGGACAAAGGGACTCAGGGGTGGGGGACCAGGGTGTGAGAGAGCCAGGACTCTGCCTGGAAGAATCGAGTCACTCATTCCTTCAGCGCCAACTTCCTGATACCTAGTCCTGAGCTGGGAGCTGGGAGCTGGGGACAGAAAGATGACAAGACTCCAGTCTTTGTCCTGCAGGAATCCACCTGGGGGTGGATCTGGAAGTTTCCCCAGAAGGCCAGTTGAGGGAAGACAGGTGATCGTGAAATGGTTCTTGAGCTGACAACTGCCCCACTGGAATAGTAAATGATAATCGTCATGATCATTCTTGTGACCCCCAAACACCACTGTGGACTCTCCATTGTGTCCTAGGCCTTGTTTTAAGTACTTTGCATACATTAAACCCTCTGAGTTTGGTAACTATGATATCTCTGTTTTACAAAAAAGGAGGTGGAGAAAGGTTGAACCACAACCTCAAGGTCACAGCTCAGGGTCATGGAGCTGGCATTTGAGCCCAGAAATTGTGGGCGCAGAGTCCGGGCTATTGCTGAGCAGCCCATGTCTCACTACTCTTACATTCTCTGTCTGGGTCCATCCCTCTTACCACCAACCCGGGCCAGCACAGCCACTGTACCTTGTGGCCCTGGCTCCCAGCCTTAGCCCCAATGGTCTGGTCTCCCTGAAGTAGCCACCAGAGGGCGCCTGTGAGCACCTGAGTCAGGCATCACCCTTTCTGTGCCCACAGCCCTCCAGGGCTTCCACCTCCCTAGGGGTAAAAGCCTGAGTCCTCCCTGAGGCTCACAGGGCCCTGCATGACCTGCCCCCATCCCCTCCCTGCCCTCCCCTCCTCCCTCTCTCCCCCTCGCCTACTCTGCTTCAGACACACAGACCTCCTGGCTGTTCCTCCAACACATCAGGCATGGTGCTGCCCCAGGGCCTTTGCATGCACTGTCTCTGCTGCCAGTAGATATATTGGTGTCTTGCTCATTTCCTCAGAGGGCCCTTCTCTAATTGCTGTATTTAAAATTCCACTCTCCTCCCAACCCCCCTACTCTGCTTTTCCCCCATTCTCTTTAGCACTTCTCCCATATAATACCCAATATATTTTATTTATTTATAATTGCATATTATCTGTCTATCCCCACTTAGAACGTTGGCCCCATGAGGGCAGGAATTTTTGTCTGCTTTTTCATTGCTGTGTCTCCAGCACCCAGAACCATGACATGCAGTAGGTGCTCAACAAATGTTTATTGATGAAAAAACTGGCTCTGTGTCCATTCAGCCCATTATAATGACAATCCTGAGCATTTATTGAATGCCTTCTGTGTGCCAGGCTATGTGGGAATTCTTTGCTATTTTTTTTTAATCATTGACATATTTTTCAATATAGTTCACAAATCATCAATATTAAAGTGTACAATTTATTGGTTTTAGCATATTTACTATACTGCTGTCACTACTAAGTCCAGAACATTCCATCACCCCAGAAAGAAACCCCATCCTCATTACCATTACCCCTGCTCCCCGTCCCCTAGCCCCTGACAACCAGGAATCCACTCTCTGCCACGTGGACTGGCCTGTTGTGGATGTTTCACATCCATGGAATCACACACTGTGTGTCCTGTGTCTGCATCTCTCACTGAGCACTGTGCTCTCAGGGTCCGTCCACGTGGGAGCGGGTGTTAGTGCTTCTCTCCTTTTCGTGGCTGCGTAATATTCCCGTTTGGAGGGACCACATTTTGTGTATCTGTTCATCTGTTGATGGACATTTGGGTGGTTTGCAGTTATGAATAATGTTGCTGTAAACATTCATGTGCAAAGTTTTGTCTGATACCTGTTTTCAGTTCTTTTGGATAGATACCTAGGAGTGGAGTCGTTGGTGAAATGGTAGTTCTATGATTACCTTTTTGAGGAATCGCTGAACTGTTTTCCACCATGGCTGCGCCATTTTCCATCCCCCCCAGCCATATGTGAGGGTGTCTATTTCTCCGCATCCTCACCCACACTTGTTCTTACCGGTCCTTTTGATGGCAGCCATCGTAGTGGATATGCAGTGGTATCTCACTGTGCTTCAGATTTGCATTTCCCTAATGACTAATGATATTGAGCTTTTTAAAAAATCTATACAAACTAACAGTCCTGGGGTGTCTATTACGTGCAGAGCATTTTTTCATGTGTTTATTGGTACCTGGAATTTCTTACCATCATCCCTGTTTTAACAGATGAAGAAATGGAGGCTCAGAGAGGGATGGCCATTTCCTGAAAGTCACACAGCCTGGGGAGGGGAAATATGTGCGGGATAAAAACCAGATAGTTTGACTCTTACCTACTGGCTTAAAATGAGACTGCTGTGAGCATCCGTGCGCAGATCTTTGTATGGACGTATGTTTTCCTTTCTGTTGAGTAAATACCTGTGAATGGAATGACTAGATTCCCTGACAGGTGGATGTTTTTAAGAACTTTTTGAGAACACCCCACATTGCCTTCCACCGAGGCCGTCCTGTTTTGCACCCCCACCAGCTCTCTGGGCGAGAGTTTCAGTTGCTCCCTCTTTTCACCAACACTTAATATGCTCGGACTTTTTCATCTTAGCCAGTTCTGGTGAGTGGGGTCTCACTGCGGTTTCCCGGGCTTCCCCCTAACGTGCTTGTTGGCCAGCTGTATGTCTGTCTCGGTAAAGAGTAAAGGCTAATATTTACGGAGCTGGGCAACTGACGTTAACTGCATGCCTGTGGTAGACCAGGTCAGGTCTGAAACACCATGGCCCAGGCAGACCCAGGTCCCTCAGCCTCTGTCTTCCTTGAGTGCACCGTGTTTGAAAAATTGAAGGAGAAGAAAACAAATAACTACCGTCCGTGACGGCAAATGGGGCATTAAGGCAGAGTAAGGGCAGGGCCTCCCTCCGGCTCCTCTGACGCTGAGCGTCCACGTGGCTTGGGATTTGCTTTACACGATGAGCACCCGGTTTTCAGCGCCGAGGCCTGGAAGGGTAGGGACGCGAGTGCTGTGGAATCTGCCCCCGATACCCCGGGCCGGTACTCTGGCCTCGGGTGCCTCTCCTCCCTGCGTGTCCCCAGCCTGGGCCCCACTCACCTTTGCTCCTGTTCACAGCTCTCGGCCAGGAAATGGCCTTGTTCCCCCTCGTAAAATCGAACCCCTCAGGGGATGGGAGGTCGACTTCCAAGGGTGAGGAGGCGGGGAGGCGGAGGAGACAGGACGGCGGGGCCCTCCAGCCAGCAGGGCGTGCGGCTCGGTGCACTTTGTCTCTCTGGGTCCCTGGGTGGAGAAGCCAAAGTCAGCAATTAGCCACCAGCTGGGCTCCGGGGCCAGTTCACTATCTCTCCGTGGAGCTCTGTACCCCAGCTTACCCACTGGGGGCCTTCTGCTCCCCGCCCAGCTCTGGCACCTAGTGGGCACTTAAGGAATGGCTGAGAATAAGACCCCCACTGCTGATTCAGCCCCCTCACTTCCTCCTCCCAGGGCCCAGGGCTGCCCCGGGAGTGGGTGTCACTGATGGGATGCACCATGTACTCGGGGGATGAAGGAATACACCGACTCTTCTCCCATCTTATTTGTTACCTGCCCTCAACTACAGTCCCAGCGTGGCCAGGCCCCTGTTTCAGTGTCCTTTTTAAGGTTTAAGCACTTATTAAGCACCTTCGATGTACTTTACAAGTTCCACCTCCTGGGTCACTTCTTGTTCTTCTTTTAAAAATATCCTTTTGGTGGAAGGAGTAATTAGGTTTATTAATTTATTTTTTTAATGGAAGTACTGGGAATTGAACCCAGGACCCCGCCGTGCCTGCTAGGCATGTGCCCCACTGCTGAACTACCCCCTCCCTCCTTATTCTTAGAGCTTTATAAAGGTCTACTTGACAGGCAATAAACTGTGGCTCTTGGGGGGAGGCCTGTTCTCCTCATGGCTTCTCCAGCAGGTAGGGTAGCCCAGACGTCTGCAAAGAGCTTGCTGTCAGAGCGAGCAAGAGGGAGCTCGAGCGCGAAGCCAAAGACGTCTTACAGCCAGTCCTCTGACTTGGCGTCTGCTGTGTTCTATTTGTTAGAAGCTGAATCACTAAATTCCACTCACATCCGAGGCCGGGCGCCGAGTTACACAAGGCTATGAAGGCCAGGAAACGGGGTTCCCTGGGGGCCATCCTGAAGTTTATCTACCACCATCCCGTAGTATTAGAGCATTTCGGCAAACATCAAGCTTCTACTGTGTGCTTTACAGGGACCTTCTTGGCTCTTTACGGTGGGCCTCTGAAAAACAGCCAAAACTGTGCGCGCTTTATAGATGGGGAAACTGGCCCAGGGAAGTTAAGGCACCCACTGACAGTCTACACCCGAGGAAGCGGGAAAAGGAAGGTTCCATCCTGAGGTTTAAGTCCCGCGTGGGGAGGCCAGTGGCGACAGGGAACAGATGCAGGAAAGGGAAGAAAGGGGCAATTTTTTTTTCTCCAGTGAAGGAGAATGAGCACCTAGGAGAGCCGGGTGCCTTCAGTGATTTCACAGACGCTAATTGAGCACCTACTGTGTGTGAGGCTGGGGTCTAGAGGCGGCAGTGATTGAGACAGAGACGCCCTCCAATCTGGTGGGGAGGGCACAGGTGGGTAAAAGAAGAACCAAGGTGACTTTGGGCCATGAAAAGGGCGATGGGGAGTCCAGCAGCGTGGAGATGGGGTGGCGGTGATGTTGGAAAGGTGATCAAGGAAGGCCTGGCCTGACTGCCTTCCCCCGAGGAGGGGACGTCGGAGCCAAAGCCACAGGGGGAAATGTTTTTGTTCTGTTCCCCTGGTGGTCAGTTCTTTGTTCAAGTGGATCTGTCTTCTGTTTGTGGGGGGGACCCCTAGGACTATGAGTCCAGCTGGGGTGAGCATGGAGACCCCCGAGAGGAGAGCCTCAGGGAACCAACCTTCCCTCAGTCCCAATCCGCAGAGGCTAGTCAGCAGAGACTTTGACCCTCCCCTCCCTCTTATCTCAAGATAGGTGAGCACAGTGTGTCAAGGTGCAGCTGGGCAGGTGTGTGATGGATCAGGGCAGGGCCAGGTGGGGACAGGGGTCGGGGTTCTGGCCAGGTCAGGGCTGGGAGAGGTGCCATCATCAGGGAACTGGGCGTAAGAGCCCCTCGGTTTCCCCGTGTGTGAAATTCAGGCTTCCGTCCTTTGTCCAACACTTGACACACAAGCACTGAGCACGTCCTGTGCGTGGAGGCCTCATCCTCTGCCTCTTTTCTGTAAGAGGCCGGAGAGAAAAGATTTCAGGGCTGCTGCAACCACTCACCTCTGCCGGCGCAGGGGGAAGGGGCATGGCTGTGCTCCCGTAAGTACTTCAAGCAGTACTTGGTATACAGTAGGCACTTCATTAATGCTTGTTCCCTGCCTGGGATGCAGCAGGCACTGCACTAATGCCTGGTCCATGCCTAGTTTACAGGAGGCCTTCCACTAATGTTTGTCTCCTGCCTGGTATATACCAGGCACCGCATTAATGCTTGGTCCATGCCTGATATACAGCAGGTATGCCATTAATGTTCATTCCATGCCTGGCGTATAGCAGACTCTGCATTAATGCTAAGCCCAGGCCTGGTATACACGAGGCGTTCCATTAATGTTTGTCCCAAGAATGGATGAGAGGAAGGTTTGTTTCCGGTCAGGCAATGCCAGGGCTCCCCGGGAGGCCTTGAGGGCTGGTACCCCCGTGTCTCACCGGGCCGGGATAGCTCGGTCCTGCGACCTCAGCGCCCGAGAGGGCCGCCGAGGGCAGCGGGGCCGAACAGGGCCGAGCGCCGCCGAGCGCCGCCGAGTCGGCGGGCCGAGTCCGCCACATTCCCACAATCCCGGGCGGCCCCGCCCGGCTCCCGGCTGCGCGTCCCCCTTCCCACGTCGGCGCAACCTAACCTGCGGGCGCGCCCGCCCCGCCCCGCCCCGCCCCGCCCCGCCCGCGCGACGCCCCGCCCATCCCGGCCGCTAGTCCCGGCCGCTAGTCCCGCCCCCGCGGCGGGCGCGCGGGCCACCGCCCCCTTCTATTGGCCGCGCTGGCCGCCCGTCGGCGCTGTCTGCTCGCGGGTTAGGTTGTGAGGCGCTGTCGCTCGGTCTCGGCGGCTGCGGTTGGCGGCGGCGGCGGCAGCGGCGGCGGCGGCGCGGGCGGAGGGCAGCCGGGAGGGACTAGCGGCCGAGCGGGACCGGCGCTCGCAGGCGGCCGAGGCGGACCGCCGGCCCAGGGGCCGAGCGCCGAGGGCCAGGCGGGCGCGGCCGGGGCGGCTGCGGGCCAGGGCCGGGCCGGGCCGGGCCGGGCCGGGCCGGGCCGGGGGGCGGCGGCGGGGGCGGCCGGCGGGCGGCCGGGGCCGGGACGATGACTCTGGAGTCCATGATGGCGTGTTGCCTGAGCGATGAGGTGAAGGAGTCCAAGCGGATCAACGCGGAGATCGAGAAGCAGCTGCGGCGGGACAAGCGCGACGCCCGGCGCGAGCTCAAGCTGCTGCTGCTCGGTGAGTGGGGCCGGGCCTGCGGGGTCCTGCGGGCCAGCGGTGCGCGTGCCGGCCGGGCCCTGTGTGCGGTCCACGGCCCGTGCCCGTGCTGTCCGCGGCGGGCTCAGCCCCCGCCTACCTGCGCTGTCCGCGGCGGGGGCCCCGGGCCGCGGGGTCAGCGCCGGCCTGTGCTGTCCACCTCTGGGCCACCCGATCCCGATCCCCGCAGGGTCAGCCCCAGCCTGTGCTGTCCAGATGGAGTCTCTGAAACCAGAGGGGCCCAACCCCTGCCTCCGCTGTCCACATCAGCGCCCCAGGATCTCAGGGTCGCCCGTGCCTGTGCTGTCCAGGGCAGGTCCCCAGTTCCCTGCAGGGCCAGCCCCTGCCTCTGCTTTCCAGATCAGGCCCCAGGATCAACCCCTGCCTCTGCTGCCTGATCCCTGTCGGGCCTGCTTCTGCTTCTGCTGTCCAGGTCAGGTCCCCAAACCCTCGAGGGTCTGCCTTCTGCCCTTTCTCCCTGGACGAGCCCCCTTCCTGCACAGGGCTGGCCCTCTGTTCCTGCCCCACCAGGTGTGCCCCCCTTGCTGCCCCCAGCACCTGTTCAGGGCCAGACCTTTGGGCCATAACCCACCAGGCGCGCCCCTCACTTCCTGAGATCCCTCTGGCCTCTTCCCACCAGGTGGAGCCCTGTCCCCCTCCAACCCCCATTCCCACTGGCGGGCCCTCCGCCTCTCTGCCGTCTGTGGGGAAAACCCATGCCCCTCTGCAGTGGAGTACACCCCGTCGGGGAGCAGACACCCTTTCCTCTCTCCTTGTGGCCCAGGGCGGGTGGAGCCCTGAGGAGCCTGGGCAGGTTTTCGAAACTGGCAGAATCATCGACTCTCCTCAGCCCCTTTCCTTACGTCTCAGTGGGAGCCCGGTCACCCGGGTCCTCCTCCCTTTCCTGGAGAAGATTCCTGTCCGAGTCTCTGTCTCCCCAAGGCACACCTGTTGCAGGGAGCGAGTCTGCCCAGCTGTCGGCAAAGTGTTGTCACCCCAAATAAGGGCTGTTAGAGGACTTACCTCTGCAGTCAAAGGCAAGCAGGTCGTTTACACAACAGAGGCCCTTGCCCTGCCTTCCCCGGAGCTCCACTGCATTCCTGAGCTTCGAGGAAGGGTGGAAATGCGGCTGTGACACCGTGGAGGGGGGTGTCCTGCCATAGAGAGGTGCACCCTCAGAATGGTGCTGGAGTTCGGAGGCACCGAGTCGGGTGGTGGGTCGGTGGCCTTCAGGAGGCCTCGGGTCTTGGTGAGACCCACCTTTGGGGACCCTCCTGGTCCTCCTTTGGATAAAATGCCTTCTCTATTTTTTTTCCCTAAGTGTGTCTCAGTCTAAAGGCTGTACAGTGGGCCATCTTTGCGGAAAAGACAGGCAGAGAGTAACCTTAGAGTTGGGAGGAAGCTTGCAGCGAGGTCCCGGGGCACTTGGGAAGACAGTGTGGCACGAGCTGTGTTTTGCCGGTAGAGGTAGACTTTATTTTCAGAGGGCGGGTTCGGAAGTTACTGGCGTGTTGATGTTATCAGACAGCCTTGCTTGGGGGCCGCGTGAGCCTCCGTACGCCCCCGCCGCCCGTCCTGAGCGCACTCAGGCTCCAGATTGATCTGGGGCTCAAGGACGCAGGTCAGTAGCCTGAGCTCCTGCAGCCTTGGTGTGTGTCTCCCTGGGCCTGGGCTGAGGAGCCTTGCAGGGAGTCAAAGTGTTTGGTCCCCACCGGTGGGCACAGGGTGTTGGCTGCAGGAGCACCTGTGTCTGCAGTCCCGCCCTTTCCCTGGGTGTGATCCCAGAGAGGCACCCAGTCCTCCCCACCGCTAGCTTGCAGGAGAGGGAATTGTGCACCTGGCTCCGGAAGCTGTTAAGTCCTAGGCATGGGGGTGCAGATAGGAAAATGAGGACAACGTGAGGTCCAAGGTGAAGGTTTATGACAGCAGGAGGGCGGCTGTGAATGCCGAGCAGAGGTCCAGGGGACGTGCTGGAGGCTGGGGGAGGGTACTGAGTCGCCTCCCTGCCCCACCCCTTCGATGTTGGGAGCACCCCTGTCCCAACAAAGCACAGATGTCCCCAGACATGCCCAGTGTCCCCTAGGGGCAGAATCACCCCATTTGTGTTATCAGAATCAGCCCCGCCCCTTGGCAGTACGTGGTGTAAAACGTCTGTGGCCGAGCTGGTGTGTGAGCAGTATGGGCTATTTCACTCGATGCTTTGTGAATGCTTAAAAAGTGAGCATTTTTTTGTTGGTCCTTGGCGCTGGCCTGTGGCGGGGTGTGGGAGCAGCCAGCCGTCCCTGTAGCGGACACGCGGCAGTCCCGCCCGCTCAGCATCGCTCTTCCACTTTACAGAAGGGCCCGAAGCCCAGCTAGGAGCTCCTGGGGCCGGGGCCGGGGCCGGGCTGCTGGCTCTGCCTGCCGTGGTCTGTCCTGCTTCAGGTGCTGCCCTTGGCCCCACGTTTCTGAAACTCAGCGACAACCGCTGAGGAGGCTCCTTGTCTGTTCCTTAGGGCAGGTTTCCCCTTAAAACCCCGTTTCTGGAGGCTCAGTGTGCTGGCCAGGCTGAGCCCGAGCGGCTCCGGGATTTCTAAATAAAGCAGGGCGGTCAGTTCTGCAGGCTTCCTGTCCGGCCCGCGTCGGCCCCCAAGGGCAGTGAAAAGGCCCGGAATCCGGCCTGGGGTGTGGTGGCCCCGGCGGGAAGGGCGCGCCTCCCCGTGCTTTGAGGCGCGGAGTGGAGCATGGCCATGGCTCCTGGCAGTGGCCTTGCGCGTCCCCCGCAGACACTCCAGAGCAGGAAGCTCCGTGGGGCCTCTTGTCCCCCCTTTCGCGGCCCACCTGGGGTACGTCTTGGGTGCTTTAAAATTAAGTGGAATTTTGTGTTACCGAAGGGGTCTACTTTCTAGGGCGCTGTCCCTGGAGGTGCAGGAGCCCAGACTTGCCCTCAGAACTCCCCTCCATCGGTTTCCTGCGCCCGGACGGGACTCTCCCTTCCCGTGCGGCCCCAGGGAACAACTCGGAGGAAGGACACGAGTGTTGCCGGGGCTGGGAGCGCAGCCTGGCCAGGTGTATCCCTGGGTTCCAGACTCCACGTGCAGAGATGCCTCTGGGCGGATTGGCTGACTTCACTGATCGCTGCTGAGACTTGAGGAAGCGCTTTGCCTGCGATGTTTAACCACAGAAGGTTTCACTTTCTGACTTTTGTGGCGGAGCCCTTCTCCCTGCAGCCCAGGGGCCTGTCTCGGTCACTGGTGCTGCTGGGCTGGGGGCCTGGGGCGGCTGCAGGGAGACCAGAGAGCAGAGTGGAGGAGCCCTGCGGGAGGGGTGGGAGCTCGCTTGTCCCTCCTTCACCCCGACAGCCTTGGGGGCAGAGTCCTGCCCTGGGTGGGCCGTTCTGGTCTGGGACTGAGCCAGATGGGTGTGGGGAACTGGGTGCTCTCAGGAGGAGCCGCTGTCTCTGGTCTTCCACAGAGCCCTCCACTCCCCTCAGGACAGTGAGCTGTGGGGCAGGTGTCCACAGACGGGACTGCGACGTCTCACAGGCTTCGGGGGCACCCATGCGCGGGTTTTTTTTTGGTGGAACTCCAGCTGCTGTCAAAACCGGGCCCCCAGGCCTCAGGCTTGCTGGCTGGGGGAATTTGTGCCAGCACTCGTAGGGGCCCCTCTGCCTCCCTTGTGGCCCTGGTCTCTGTCCTCTATGGGGCCTCTGGACGGTCGGTGCCCCTCGTTCCCTCTACCATTTCCCACCTCCAGTCTCAGCCACCCCGCCCATGGCCCAGCACAGAGCCCTGTGGGCCTCAGAGATGTTTGCCCAGTGACTTTGATTTGTTAATTGAACAAAGTTGCCCCAGGCAGATGGAATGGGGGTAACCAGGTGCCCCAGCTTTGGGTGGCCTCACATCTCACCTGGATGTGAGGCTTTGTATGGACAGAGACTCCGGGGGACAGCTTGCAGCTGTCGCCCTCCCAAGGCCCTCCTGTGAGCTGGCAAGTGGTGGGCTGTCTGTGAGGGCTCCCGTGTGAGCCACTGCCAGCAGTGGGGGGGGACCGTGGCTCCCCTGTCCGCAGCACTGTCTGGGGTCAGGGTGATGATGTCCGTGGGGTTCTTGGCACACAGTTGGTGCTCAGCAAAGCAGAAGGCGTTGTTGGCCCTGTCACCACCACTCTTCCCACTGGGGGCTTTGCCGGAGTCCGTGGCAAGCACACCAGGCTGGAGCCGGAGGGGCGGAGGGTTCTGTCCCTGAGTGCCTCCTGAGCCCTGGTTTTCTCTTTTGCAAAAGGACAGTCGTCAGACCGATGTTGGGTGATGGGAGGAGTGAGGGTGATGCAGTTCACACTAGGGAGAGCGTCTGCGCTGATGCTTCTTCTCTCGGTGTCGTCGGGGCTCCCTCTGCTATGAGCAGAACCCCCTTTTCCTGCCACCGGGCCCCCGGAACTTGGCCCTCAGAGCTCGGCCATCTGGTTCCCTATTATGATTCCAGCCTGGCTGGTGCGGGGCCTGGTGGGCGCACCCTTGGAAGGAGTGGCTCCCAGTGGGACCTGCCCGAAACCACCCTTCCTGCGCCATGGAGGTTTGCTCCCCACCGCTGGCTGGTCGGGCCTAGAATTGACAGGTCCGATCCCTCACCAAGGCCTGTGGGGTGGAGTTTGAACGGGAGGCGGGTCGTCCTGTCTCTGCTCCATCGGCCCTCTCATCCAAGTCTCAATGGGTGGGCAGGGATCCTCCGTTCCCCAGGCCTAGCAGCTGCCCAGACACCTGCAGGTGGGCCACACGGCAGGGTTGGGCGGGACTGGGGGCTCACACCGGGTCTCCCCAGCTCTAAGAGTCGGGCTTCAGGAGGGGCTGCAGTAGGACCCAGCACGTGGGGACAAAAGTGGGGCCTCGGAGTTACCCCAGGCGGTAAGGCTGGCCCTGCCGACTCACCTGCCGCAGGGCGGGGATCAGATGAAGGGGTATGTCCAGAGGGCCCTCTTGTCATCCGCTTGGTCTTCCTGGCCCTTGTCTGTGCAGGCGCCACTGGTGCGTTGTCCCCGAAGGCCCCATGGCTGGCCCGGGAGAGCTGTTCCCGTGCTCCTGCCTTCTCCCCGTTCTCTGGAGAGATGGACGTGTGTGAAGCCAGGAGACCCGAGTCTGTTAAGGTCTGGCAGGTACTGGCTGTGTGACCTCAGCAAATCTGCTTGACCTCTCTGTGCTTCACCTCCCTCACCTGTCCTGGGGGAGGTGGGGTGCTAGTTGTCCCCCTGAGTGAATGAATGATAGAACGAGCGGGAGCTGGGGGAGCATGTAATCGCCATCCTCGGCTGTGCGAGGGTTCTGCACTTTCTCTGTCTCCCAGTGTAAGGTCGGCCCCCGCTTTGATCTCGGACCTGTTAACACAGCTTGAGGCCTGTGTTGGATTTCTGGGCTGTGTTTCCAGGAGCCCAGATCCCCTCAGTGCTCTCCTCTGGGCCTCCTGTGGTCCTGGGGTTCTGGGTTCATTACGCACATCCTAAAGTCATGGGTGGCTGGATGGCAGCCCCAAACTCCAGCTTCGGAGTCCAGCACTAGGGTTCTCTTGCTGGGTGGCAGCTACCCGCCCCTGGGGCCGGGGATGCTGGGGCAGGTGTTTCTGTGCTGTGCACCTCGGGTCCCTCCAAGGTGCTGTCGACCAGCGCCATCCTCCCTGCCCCTCTTGTCTCCCCTGCGTGAGAGGTGGCTGCCCAGGGCGCCAGGGTTCAGACTTACTTCCTCCTGATTCGCTGTCCTAGATCCTGACGGGCCAGCGGAGGAGGGGCGGTGGCGCTCCCCTCACCCTGGGAGCCGTCTTCCTCTTTTACAGTTGGCTTGGCTGGGGCGGTGATGAGGCCACTGAGCCACCAGAGGGCTTCCTGCAGGCTCCCAGCCTGCTGTGTGTGACCCCTGCCAGGCCCCCAGGGGTGGGACCTCCCCACGTCTGGGCTGGACCCCCAGACCCCTAGGGCCCCCGTTCTTGAAGCAAGGACTGGGGATGCAGAGGACTCATGGGGGACACATGCTGGAGCCAGTCCTGGGGACCGGGGCCAAGTGCATTTGGTCCATTCAGGAAGAATTGGTGGGCAGCCACTGAAGGTTTTTGAGCTGAAGGGTGTGGGTGACCAGATCTTCGAGGGGGAACTGACTGAGGGCTGGGCAGGACGAGTGGGCGCTGGCCAGGACCCTGGGCATCGGTCACAGTTGTGGGACTGGATGGGCGGCCAGCTCCACATGGGCCCAGCCCAGAGGTCCAGGCAGACCTCGCACCCCGAGACTTCTTTGGGCGGGTGAACATTGGCCTGAGTGTGTCGGGGTCCCAGTGTCCCAGCACCCAGCATCGGGTGCTGGCAGCGTGTGGGCTGAGCTGGCCCTGGAGCTCGGCACCTGGAAAGGAAGCTAGGCTGCTCTGGCCAGCTCCATGGGCTCAGGGCCTGTCCCTCCCTCCTTCCCGGGCACAGTGATGGCAGAGTGCCTCCAGCCAGCTGGGCCTGCTGCTTCCAGGGCCGAGAGCCCACGGCCCCTGCCTCCTGCCTCCCGCCTCCCGCCTCCCACCTCCCACGCTGCTGTTCTTGCCCTTGGAGCCTCCCGCGGGGCTGGTGCCTGTCGCTCAGTCGCTGTCAGCCCAGAGCGCAGGTGATACGAGACCCTCAGCACTGGACGGTGGTGCTCTTCTCGGGGGGCCTTGCCTCTCTGTGGCCGCCACCTCCACACCCTCTTTCTCTGTCCTTCTTGGCAAAGTGACATTGCCCGGGTGGGGTCACCGACCATCCCACGTCCCGGGCCTCGCTCGCTGTCCCCGGGGCATCCCTTTGGCTGCACTCTCCCCAGCTTCACTGACATAAATGCTGGGAGCAGGGGCACAATGTGAGGAGGAGTCGCGTGTGTGTTGTGGGACGTGCCCTGCGGGTGGGTCAGTCACCGCCTTCGTCACCTCACTGTGCCTTCTGCATCTCTTGTACTCAGTCACATCCGCTGTTTTTGCAGTAGCCACTCTGCCCGCCTGCGTGGGATGCGCAGATGGGACCGTGAAGCCCTGTCCAGGACCTCTGACATCTCCAGGGGCCAAGTCCCTCTTCCCGTCTCTTGGTTTTAGGGGGGTGTCCCAGGCCCAGCACATTGCCCCCTTCTCTGTCAGATGCACTCTGGTCGCTGCTTAGGGCTCCTCCGTGGACGCTCCCCGCCCGCTGTCCCTCCAGGGCCGCTGCTGTGTGCACGGGTGTGCATGTGAGACCCTTCGGGGCGCCTGCACTGCCTGTCCTCCACCTGTCATGGGGAGGGAAGCCGTCTTGGTCTCCCCACGCCCTTGTGCTCACGCGGCGTCCTTTCCCAGCAGTGCCCCGGCCTGAGAGGCCACCGTGTCCGCCTCGGCTGACCTGTGGGGCTGCAGGGGGTCGGGCTCTTGTGCCCACTGTTTAGTGTTTCCAGTGAGAGGCCCTTCCAAATGGGCCAAAAACGGGGGTTCTGACCCAGGCGATCCTGTCCCAGGGTACACTGGGTGGTGTGTCTGGGGACACCTGTGGTTGTCATGACTGGGGCCCCTGGCATCGAGTGGGTGGGGGCTGGGGAGGCTGCTCCACAGCCCGCAGCACCCAGGACGGCCCTGATGCCAGCAGTGCCGGGGGGCCCTGGGCCAGAGGACACAGTGCGGGACACAGTGAGGGATGCAGTGCTCCTGTGCTGGCCCTCCTCCCCCGCAGCGTGCAGCGAGGGAGCAGTGCGTGGCTCCCTCTGGGGAGACGTGGGCTCAGTGCCGGCTTCCCACTCCTCCTGCCTTGGAACTCGGTGGGGGGCTTGGTGGCAGCAGCGTCTGGCTCTGGTTGATGTTGTGGCAGGAGGAGGTGGGGGTGGTGTCGGGGTAGTTACCGCTTGGTGACAGAACCAAAGTCATGTTTATTCTTAAAAGGCCTGGAGGCCTTGAGAGAGGTCCTGGAAAGGGGGGCTGCAGCCAGGCCCCTGCTTTGTCCAGTCTGAGACTCAGCTCTCCCTGGGTAAGCTCAGGCCCGTGGCCAGTTACTCAGATGCTGGAGGAAGGCCTCCTGCTGGAGGACAGTGAGGTCAGTGCGGGGCACACAGACCAGGAGCTCGGGGTCAGGGAGGTGAGCTGCAGGCGCCTGAGAGAGACCCCACCCTGGCAGCAGTGACGGTTCCCAGTGCAGAGGGAGAGCTGCCTGCCAGTGCCAGGGGGCTTCCTGGAGCCCTGGCCACGGCACCATGGCAGTTGAGGGGGCCAGCGTCTCAGGCAGGGCACAGCTCAGGCACGTCTGGAGGTGGGTGGGTGCAGGCGACTCAGAGCCGGGGATTCGTGGGGAGCCTAGACATGAGGGTTGGAGTGAGTTTGGAAGGTTCTGAGTCCCCAAAAGGGGGCACCGGGGCTTCAGTCCATGGGTGAGCGGGGCCCGTGTTGGTTACTAAGCAGGGGTTTGAGGACGTATGTCCTTAGCACTTAGAAGTTCTCTCTTGCTGTGTAATAAAATCACGCCGTATTTTAGTAGCTGAAAATAGGGAACATCTGTCATCTCCCACGGATTCTGAGGGTCAGGAGTCTGGGTGGTTCTGGCTCAGGGTCTCACATGAGGCCACAGGGAAGCTGTTGGCCAGGTCTGCTTCATCTGAAGGCTTGACCGGGGCCAGAGGAGCCGCTTCCAGGGTGTCCCCTCACATGGCTCCTCCCCACGGGGTCCCCACAGCGCTGCCCCACCCCACTGCTGCCAGTGAGAGTCCCGGAGAGAGCAGGGGGCCCAGGGCCTCCAAGGGCCATGTCAGAGGGGGCGCTCCACCAGTGGTCAGATCCTGCTGGTCAGAGTGAGCCAGAGTCCAGCTCGCCTCCCTGTGGGGGGGGAGTCAGCCTCCACCCCTGGTTGTGAGGCGTGGCAGAGATTCGTGGACACGTTAAAGCCACGAAAACTGCTGTCCCCTTTTGAGGGGGTGAGTGAAAGTGGGGGGACAGGTTTGCTGTTCAGGGGGTGACGAGGCTGTGAGAGGCTGAAGCAGGAGAGGCCCCAGGGCAGGGCTGGGGCTGGGCTGGGGCTGGGGAGGGACCGCAGGGCCAGGAGGAGGATGTGACGGCCGCTGGCCCCTTTCTGGGCGGTTTTCTTGCTGGCTCTGATCCTTCGATCCCAGGGGCAGCAGGGCCTCTGGGCGCCCCCTCTGAGGCCGGCCCAGCGTGCTGGCCTGAGCGAGGCTGCTGAGGGTGCTGCCCCTGGGTGGTGGGACTGGGAGGGCAGGGGAGGGGAGCAGGGAGCAGGGAGCACCCAGGGAGACCTCCTGCTTCTGCAGGGCCTCTGGGCAGATGGGGGAAGTGGGCCTCGGGGCTGTCTGAGTGCCGTGGTCCCAGGGCCAGGGGTGGCTTGAAGGGGGTGAGATACAGGCTCAGGGGCTAAGGAGAAAGCAGCTTTGGGGGGCCGTGGGGTGACGGCATGGTGCCCTGTGAAGCCCAGTGTGGCCTTTGACACAGGCACCAAACCCGTGCCCCAGAGGGAAGCTGTTCCTCCTGGCAGTTGTGGACGAGGAGCAGGGCTCAGCGGGGCAGTGGTGCAGGAGGCGTAGAGGGCTGTGTGAGCGAGCCCTGTGGGAGCCCCGACCCACTTGTTGGGCTGGTGGCTGGTAGTGAAGGCACTTCCCTCATCGGGCCTCAGTTTCCCCAGCTGCGGCCCGGAGTTGAATTCAGACCCGGTGGTGCTGCAGCCGTTCCTCTCCTGCCCAGAGGGCAGGCGCTGGGGTGCCCACCTGCTCATCCCGCGGGCCCAGCGCCTGCCCACGTCCCCCTTACTCTCCCCTGGCCTCGGTTCCTCTGCGGGGGAGGCCAGGTGCTCGTCCTGGTCCCTGCCCCATCTCACTGGCCGGTTTGCAGGCACCGGCGAGAGCGGGAAGAGCACGTTCATCAAGCAGATGCGGATCATCCACGGGGCGGGCTACTCGGAGGAGGACAAGCGTGGCTTCACCAAGCTGGTGTACCAGAACATCTTCACCGCCATGCAGGCCATGATCCGGGCCATGGAGACCCTGAAGATCCTGTACAAGTACGAGCAGAACAAGGTGGGGCCTGGCCCGTAGGCGGGCTGTGTGCACTCCGCCCCCGGCACCCTGCACGCGGGTCTGACCCTCTGTGACCCCATGCGGGTGGCACTTCCTCCTGTTGTCTTTGTTGACAGCTCTATCGAGAACGTTTACAGACCAAGTCACCCATTTAAAGTGTGCGGTTCACTCGTGTTTAGCGTATTCTCAGAGCCATGCAACCATCACAGCTGTCTTAACTCCAAAACATTCTCATCTTGTCACCCCGAAAGAAACCCCATCCTCATTATCAGTTACCCCTGCCCCCCCCCCCCAGCCCCTGGCAGCCAGGAGCCCCCTCCCTGTGTCTGGGGACTGGCCTGTTCTGGACGTTTCACATCCAGGGACTCACACACTGTGTGTCCTTCTGTGTCTGCTTCTCTCCCTGAGCGTCGTGCTCTCAGGGCCTGGCCCTGTGGGGGTGCATGTCAGGGCTGCCCTCCTTCCCACGGCCGAGTGACGGTCCCGTGTGTGGAGGGACGTGGTGCTCACCATCACCTGTTGAGGGATGCATGGTTGCTGGCACTTTCTGGCGCTTGCAGACACGCTGCTGTAACATTCCTGTGAAAGTTTTGTTTGCACACCCGTCCTCACTTCTGGCATGTGTCCAGGGTGGAGGTGTGTGGTCTGGTGTTAACTCCAGGTCTGCCCTCTGGAGGAGCCGCCTGCCCGCTGTCCGAGCAGTGTTCCTGGGCCGGGCACTAGTAGGCTCCTGCTGGCAGCCTCCCTTGGCTTTGCTTTTGAGGTCTGTTTTCTGAGGCTTCTCATTCAACCCTAACAGTTTGCCTGGCACCCCTGACTGCATGGCCCAGTATAGTTTAAACTAATCCATTTACTTTGAGGCTTAAGAAGGCCAGTTAACCAGATATGGGCGACTTCCTCCCTTGAGCCCCGGTTCACGGGCGATCAGGGACCCTCCAGGGCCCGGCATTGGGCTGGGGGCCCTGCCGGCCTGGCCGGGGGACTCGCATGTGGGTCTTGCTGGAGCCTCTCGCCCTCTGGCCCCTGGTCTGTGTAACTGCTCCCCACGGAGGCCCGTCCAGAGCACAGGCCCCTTTGGGACCATGGACGCCCCACAGCATCTGGAACAGGGTGGGCGGACTGAGGACAGGCTCCATAAGTGCAGTTTTATTGGCACAGGCCACTCCTACTCGTTCCCCCACCATCCTTGGCAGCTTTTGGTACAGTGGCAGGGGCATTGTGGCTGGAGAACAGATCTCTGGTCTCTGATGTACGTGCACCCACAGTCAGTGGGGTTTTCTGGGGCTCATGTCTGCTTGTCCAAGCCCAGAGTGAGAGGTGGGCAGGATGGGGGGCACAAAGCAGGGCCTGAAAGACACAGCCGTGGGGGGCGGGTGCTGGAGAGCATCACCGGGAGGGGCACATGTGGGTTCCAGAGCCAGGGTAGGGGTGTGTGTCCCCTCCCTAGTCCTTGAGCCGAGTGTGGCCGGTCACATGGCTGGAGCGCCCTGAGCACAGGCATGGGAAGTGGGCTGGAGGAGAGATGGGGTCTCCTGAGAGCCTTGTTATCCCAGTGTTGTGTTTGTGTGCATGTGCACGTCGGTGCACGTCAGGGTACGTGTGTGCATTGTTGAGCGCGCATGGCGTGTGTGTATACGTGTGTGCACGCGTGCGTGGATCTCTGGGGCAGCATCTCAGCGTGGCTGGTGAGGAGCAGGTCCCCGAGCCTGTGTGTGGTTCAGGGTCTGTGTGGAGGCCTCATGCTGGAGGCATGATCGATGGTCCCACTGACCCTCGGCTCAGCCTCCTCTTCCCTGGTGGGTTCCTCTGGCTGTCAGCCCCGCTCCCTGGCCGCCCATGAGCCCCCAGACACTAGACCTTCAGAGATCCTTAAGGTCCCAGGAGCTGGGTGCCTAGAAATGGGGGTGGGGACCAATCACCTCTTCTTAGGTCACAGCGGCTTCCTGGCCATGTCCTCATCTGTGACATGGGGCACGGGAGCTGCCGGCTGGTCTGTCCCTCTGTCCTCTTCATGGAGGCCACAGTCCCCTCTTTTGAGTCTCTGCCAGGACGCTTTTTAAAGAATGTGCTTGTCTACATATGTGGTTGTTTCCCATGCCGCCTGCTCCGCCACCTTCAAAAGCGAACCAGTGCCGCCCCTCCAGCACTGGGGCAGGCGGCCGGGGCCCCCTGGGGGCTGCCTCAGTCCAGGGTCTTGCTTTGGGGGCCTCACACGGGGGCCAGTCACTGCCAGTCGCCCTGGCTTCTCTCTAACACATGCTTGGGAGCCTGGAGTTGCCAGCGCTGAGTGTCCCCGGCGCCCCTCCTCCCCAGGCCAACGCACTCCTGATTCGGGAGGTGGATGTGGAGAAGGTGACGACGTTCGAGCACCGGTACGTCAGCGCCATCAAGACCCTGTGGAACGACCCCGGCATCCAGGAGTGCTACGACCGCCGGCGGGAGTACCAGCTCTCCGACTCCGCCAAGTAGTGAGTGGGCCGGGGTGGGGGCCGGGCGGGCAGGGGCCCCGAGGAGCCCGCGGAGAGGACGGGCCTGGTCAGTGGTGCTGTCTGCCGCTGGCTTGTTAGTGTGACCAGTGTGCAGGCATAACGTCCAGTTTCACTACGGAAGGCCAGGTGTTGGCTGGATTCTCTGTTCCACCCCTGCAGCTCTTCTGTGCATCTGAAACTGTTCTAAAATAATAGGTGTGTGTTTGAAAAGTCACCTCCAGCCACAGCCTCTTCTCAGAAACCCCCGCACTGGTTCCCGGGCTCCGTCTGGACACCCATCCTTGGGCAGGTCCAGTAGAGAGCCTCCCTCAGAGCTGGCTGGGGTTCTGTCCCAAGGCTTTCCCTGGCCAGGGCCTTGTCTGTCCCTGAAATGTCCTGTCCCGACGACTCAGGCTGCTTCAGCCCCTGCTAGCGAGGCCCCTCCTAGCCACTTGGCAGACAGGTAGTGCCGGGGGCCCCCCTTGCTGGCTGGCCTGAGCAGCCCGGTCCTGCTGTGTTGCAGCTACCTGACCGATGTGGACCGCATCGCCACCTCAGGCTACTTGCCCACCCAGCAGGACGTGCTGCGGGTCCGCGTGCCCACCACCGGCATCATTGAGTACCCCTTCGACCTGGAGAACATCATCTTCAGGTACCTGTGCTGGGGTACCTGTGCCGGAGCCCCGTGGCCGGTGGCGCCGTGAGGGGGCGTGGCCACTCCACAGGCTGGGCTGGTCAGGGGAGGCCTGGGGAGATGGCCTCGGATGAGGGGGCTGCTGGCATGTGTGGGGAGGGGTGGTCTGGGGTTCAGGCCAGAGCAAGGGTGCTCCGGGCCAGTGGAGGATGGAGGAGATCTCCCTTGGGGCCCAGTCCTGCTGGTCCCACAGCCAGGGTGGACTCAGGGCTGTCCCTGAGGACGGGCCCCACCACTCTGTGAGGTCACAGCTCATCCAGAGCTGCCAAGCGGCAAGGCTAAGTGTGTGTCTCCTGGGGTAGCCGTAACAAATGACCACAGATGGAAACTTAGAACCACAGAAATGGGTCGTCTCCCGGCTCTGGAGGCCGGATGGTAGAGATCAAGGTGGTGGCAGGGCCAGGCTCTCATGGGGCGCAGTGGGGACTCAGCCCCGTGTCTTCCCAGCTTCTGGCAGGGCGGGCAGTCCTTGGCGTCCCTGGGCCTGTAGAAGCCTCACTCCATCTCTCTGTCCATTGTCATGTGGGCCTTCCCCATGTCTGTGTCCAGATTTCCCTGATACAGTGACACCATCGGTCAGTGGATTCAGGGTCCCCCACTCCAGTGTGGCCTCACCTTAATCAGAAGCATCTGCAGTGTCCCTACTCCCAAATCAGGCCTGTTTCCAGGTTCCAACTGGACTGAATTTGGGGGACACTGCTTGCCTGGCTCTCCAAGGGACAGCATCCGGGCGGGGGCCTGGCTCCAGCTGCGAGTCCCCCTCACACAGCTGCACGCAGTCCTGCTGTGCAGCTCCAGGGAGAGGCCCCAGAGGAGGTGCACCCCTCCAGATCTGCCCTGTGGGCTTGAAGCACCAGCCCCGGGGCCTTAGAGGAGTTTGTTGGGTTTGCCTTGAGGTGCACTCTGGCCTGAGACCCACCTCTGCCCCTGGGGACCCCCACTGCTCAGGCAGAAGCTTCCGGGAGAGAGGAGAGAGCCTCCCCTGCCCAGTCCCCTGCCCTCTCTCACCCGTCAGAGCTGTGTGTGCTTCCCTTGGGCCCTCAGAAGTCATGGGCGTCACCCAGCAGGTGCCTGATGGTACATTTTTCTGGTGAGAGTTCAGCATTTTGGTTTCTTTTTCAATCAGATTCTTGATGGGGTCTGGGACCTCAGCACAGGCTGGGGCCATCACAAGCCTTCCTTCCCACCTCACATCTTGGGGTCCCCTCACATGGCCTCATGTTGGCCTCTGCACCTACTGGGCCCTCTGTCTGGGACGCCTATCCCCTCTCCCCCACCCCCAACCCCATGTGTGCTCTCTGCCAGCTGTCCCAACTGTGGCGTGGCCCCCACCCCTCTGCCAGCTGCCCCTCACCCAGCTCCCTCCTTGTCTGGTGGTGCCCTCGTCTGGTTGTGAGTGTGCAGGCACTGAGCTTGTGCCCTGATCCGAGCTCACACAGCACTGAATGACGCCCCAAGCCTGGCCCCAAACAGGGGACCTCATGTGAAGACCTGACCTCAGGGCGCCTGGCCCGGCCCCGCTGCTGTTCCCCAGGTGGGCCACAGCCGCCGGTGGGGTCCTGGCCTCGGTCACCACCTGCCCAGCCCCTCAGTGACTCGGCAGGGCCGTCCGCTGGTGTTGCTGGAACCTCCTCTGTGAAGCCCTCAGGTGGATTCTCCTCTCCTGGCCCCTCGCGCCCATGTCTGTCCAGCCTCGTGGACCCCGTCTTCGTGGCCTGCCCTCCTCTCCCGCGGCTGCCTTTGTTTTAACAAGTCGTGTGTTTCCTTAGTATGGAAAGCGTGGGAAACTCACAAGTAGAGGAAGCTGACCAGCCATGGTTCTCAGGGCGCCGTGTGCAGCGCCCGCCTTCCCGCCCCCTGTTGTCAGCATCCATGTTGGTTGGATGTCTCCAGCCAGACAGCTCACTCCCCTGCCACCCTGCCAGGGGCTGGGGTGGGCTCCGGCGTTCCATCGGCAGTGCCTGCTGCCCACCCAGGGGAGATGGGTTTCCAGATGCAGGTGTTCGTCCGAAGCTGCTGGTCCAGCCTGCGCCCTGTGTGCTCCGTGGGTAGCAGGTGGCCAGCACCCTGCCGGCGTCATGGGCTCTGTTCTCCTGGCTCAGTGGTCTCAGGGGCTCTGCCGGCCCCGACAGAGAACGGGGTGGGGGCCCTAGCCTGTGCAGCTGAGCTGGCGGGGGGAGCCTGCTGGGGGTGGGGGCGGCCTGCAGACCCGCATGAGCCCTTGGCGCCCGCCCTGCAGGATGGTGGACGTGGGAGGACAGAGGTCAGAGCGAAGAAAGTGGATCCACTGCTTTGAGAACGTGACGTCCATCATGTTCCTCGTGGCCCTGAGCGAGTATGACCAGGTGCTGGTGGAGTCGGACAATGAGGTAGGCCTGGCGCTGAGCCCGGAGGGGCCCTTCCCCCGCCCTGCCCGGGCCCTGCCGCCAACCCTCACTCCTCCCCCTGCAGAACCGCATGGAGGAGAGCAAGGCGCTCTTCAGGACCATCGTCACCTACCCATGGTTCCAGAACTCGTCCGTCATCCTCTTCCTTAACAAGAAGGACCTGCTGGAGGACAAGATCCTCTACTCCCACCTGGTGGATTACTTCCCTGAGTTCGACGGTGAGCACCGCCCCCTACCCCGGCCTCCCGCCCTCTCCACTACTCTGCTTGCCGCTGCCGGGAGATTCCAGGAGGGCATTTCCTGAGCCCACGTGGGGCCCACAGCTTCCCGGGCTCCTCCTCAAGCCTTGGATGGTGGGGAGACCTCCGTGTCCCCCGGGGAGCAATGTCTGCGGTCACCGAACAAGCAGTGGGAGGGACATGTGGGACGCGCTGCTCCCAGTCCTAGTGAGCAGTGGGGCTGTGTCCAAGCCTGTCCCCTGCTTGCCCACGGCCTGAGCGAGGAGCTGGGCTGGGCTCAGTGGCCTGTAGGAGCGTGGCCCTGAGGATCTGGGGTGACCCGGGACCCCTCCTGTGCTGTCCCTGGAGCGGCCTGAGCTCCTGGCAGGAGGCAGAATGACCAAGCACAGACCCCCACCTGCGGCCTGCACCCCTTCTCCTCTGCGGAGCATCGGCCAGAGCTGCACTCCCTCCCGAGGCCCCCAGGGGTGCTCCTTCCTTCCCGCACCCACAGCCCCACAGGCTGGCAGGGGTTACAGGTGGGAGGCGGAAGGAGGGTCATAGACCCCCACAGACATCTCCACACAGGCGCCACCTGTGGACAGAACAGGGCGCCTGGCCCCTCTGAAGTCACAGTGATGAGGCTGGGTGGGCCGGAGCGTGGGCTCCTTCGGCCTCTCGGGCTGGAGTGGGTGGCGGGGCATGAGCAGGAGGCTCGCTGGGAGGGGCAGCAGGGCTGTGGGTGGACGGCTGAGCCGTGTGTGTGCGGACACGTGCCTGTGTCGGGTGGGTGGGGTGGACTGAGGCCGGGCCGGGCAGGAAGGGGGCAGCGGGAGTGTCGGACGTGGGCACCACCAGCGAGCCCACCATGGGCCCGGAGCCGTTGGTGGGTGGAGGTGGGCAGGGGGTTGGAGGGTGCCGGGGCAGAACTGGGAGCAGAGGCCGGAGCGGGGCTGGAGCAAGTGGCAGAAAGCGCAGGGGTGCCCGGGGGGGGGGGCTCCCCGGCCCTCATTCCGCCTCCCCCTCCCCCAGGCCCCCAGCGGGACGCTCAGGCGGCCCGGGAGTTCATCCTGAAGATGTTCGTGGACCTGAACCCAGACAGCGACAAGATCATCTACTCCCACTTCACGTGCGCCACTGACACCGAGAACATCCGCTTCGTCTTCGCCGCAGTCAAGGACACCATCCTGCAGCTCAACCTGAAGGAGTACAACCTGGTGTGAGCGGCCGCCCGCCGCCGGGCTCTCCTGCGGACGGCTTTGCCTCACAGTCACGGGGGACGCGCCTTTCTTTCTAGACGCTCGCGCACCTTCTCGCCTCCTGTCAGTGGCAGAGGCCACCTTTTTCTGGCCTTGACTTGTGGCTCGCTTTTTTCTATTAAAAAAAAAAAAAGGAAAAAGAAAAAACAGAACCAAGACGTTAAGAGGAGACCTCACGAGGCCAGTGGGGGCGCCGGCCCCAGGGCCTGCCAGGGAGGCCCCCTCCCTGGTGTCTCCTTGATCTCGGAAGGACGGCGTGGAGACGCAGAGACTGGGACTTTTCTTTCTTCCTTTTTTAAGTTATTGACATCCTCACCACTCTCACTGTTTCTGCTCACCGGACTCCAAGAAGTGGGGGTGGGTGGCGCCCCCCGCTGCCTGCCCTGGGAAGTGCCTAACCATTTTTATTTTGAGGACTCAAAATAAAACCAAGCCCCCAGGGCCCATCTCCCAGCCCTGCCTACAACGGGAGCCCTGGGGGCTGCGCAGTTCTCTGGGCTGGGCTGCCCGGCCCGGCCCCGCCCCCTGGGCCTGCTGCCCACGCAGGCTGGGGAGCCCCCTGGAGCCCAGGAGCAGGGAGGAGGCCCAGGAGTGGCTGTTTATTTTGTTCTATTTTGTAGCCAACTTGGAAACAGTGAGGTTGGGGTGGGGACTCTTCCAGAATATTCTCAGGTCTGCCCCAGAGAGGTAGAGCGGGAGGGAGGGTCGCACTGGTGGGTCTGTGGCCTCGAGCTCGGGCTCACTTCTGTGCCCGCCCGCAGGGAGGGCCACCCCGCACTGAGCCGTGGCGGGCCCTCAGCCGTGGCCGCACTTGGAGGCGCCTCCCAGAGGGGCTGAAGGTGGGAAGCAGGGGGCGCTGGTTTCTGGGGAGGGGTGCTGTTTCACCCCTCCGTTTATCTGGGGGGGTGTGGACTGAGCACTGCGGTGGTTGGTTCTGTGTGGTTGGTGGTTTTGCACAAACGCGGGGTAAGTGGACGCCCGAGATGCCTTGCACCTGCCCAGCACGTCTGGCCCCTACAGGGCTGCGCTCGGTACGCCTTCAACGTATACAAGGGAACAGCTCAAGACTCAGACCAGCCCCGTGCCAGCCCTGGCCCCACCGGGCTCTTAGGGCCCCGGGCGGGGGCTGCGTCCCTGTGGTTACCCTGCCTGCTGGGTGCGGGACGGGCGGGGCCCAGGCTTCCGAGCCTGTTCTCTGGCGTCTCCACCCCAGGGTCCCCTTCTGTGCCACGTGTCCGCTTGGGAGGGTTTGCCCCTGAATCCTGATGCGCGCCCTGGGGGCAGGTGGTGCCGCCGGCGGTGGGCCTCCCGAGGGCCCGGGCCACACAGGGGTGCGGTTGGGCTTCGAGGGCTGGCGTGAGCGTGTCGGGGGCCCCCAAAGTATTAACTTCCCGAGAGGGTCAGTGTGCCGAGACCCCAGGACAAACCTGGGGGCAGTGCCAAACCTCCCCGCCTGGGCCTGCTGGCCCAGCCCCTCCCTCACCCAGTGTGAGGTGAACTTCACCTCGGGGCGCTTCCCCCGAGTGCGGACCTCCCAGCCCCTCCCGCTGTGTCTGGTAGCCCAGCAGAACTGCCCTCCCAGTGCCAACGCCCCCGGCGGCCATGGGGGACCGTGCCTGCCGGCGGGGACCTCATCTGGTTGTACTTGTATATTATACAGTTCTGATTTCAGACGATTCCAACCTTAACCTATTTAAAAAAGAATATTATATAAAAATGCTGTTTTTAAACCTTTTGTCATTTGAAATGCATGTATTGTCCGTGCGGGCTGAGGGATGGGCGCTGTCAGCTCAGTGCTGACCTTCTGTGGCCAAAGCTGCCCACGTCCAGGCAGCGGGTCGGGGCCCTGACCCCTTAATCCAGAGATCCCTGATGGAAATTGACTTTTCATATCTTTCTCCTGAAATGAATTCTGTTTTAAATTGGAATAAATTTTGTTCCTAAACACTTGGTCCCCTCTGGCTTATTTCCTGCTGCTGGCTCGGGGTGGGGAGCAGCAGAGGGCTCCCGGAGGCCCCCGGGGTGGGGTCTGAGCTCACAGGAGCCACTGCAGGCCGCCTGGGGGTGCGCCTCCTGGGCTGGGCTGCCGCCACGCACCCGGGCCCCTGCTCTGACGTGTGCTTCGCTGGCTCTTGACCTGAAGTCGATGTGTCTGTGCTGTGGGCTGGGTGACGAGGGCAGGGGCCCGAGGTGGGGTGCCCTTGGGAAGGTGCACCCCGTCCCCGGCCCCATTTCTGTAAAGCGAGATGTTGGACCAGCAATCTCCCCGAAATCTCTTTTTTCCTTAAAAATTTATTTTTAAAGTGTAAGTACACACAACATACAATCTACCATCTTAACCATTTTTAACTGTACAATTCAGTGACGTTGCCTTCACTCACGATGCTGTGCGACTGTTTCTGTCGTGCACTGTCTTCTCCAAAACCCTTTCATCACCTCAGAAACTGTCCCATGAGACACTCACTCCCAGCCCCTCCCCCAGCCCCGGCCCCACCGTCTACTCTGTCG
Source organism: Camelus ferus (assembly GCF_009834535.1). Lineage (NCBI taxonomy): Eukaryota > Metazoa > Chordata > Mammalia > Artiodactyla > Camelidae > Camelus > Camelus ferus. The sequence continues at coordinate 25,345,406 of NC_045717.1, read as the reverse complement.
CTGTGGGTGTGACTCCTCCAGGGACCTCCTGTGAGTATCACGCCCTCAAGTTCCATCCACGCTGTAGCAGGTGCCCGAAGCGCCTTCCATCTGGCTGAGTGATACTCCACTGTGGATGGACCACATTTTGTTCACCATCTGTAGGCGGACACTTGGGTTGTTTTCACCTCTTGGCTCCTGTGAACCTGGGTGTGCAAATATCTCTTTGAGATTCTGCTTCCAATTCTACTGCGTACAGACCCAGCAGTGGAACTGCTGGGTCCCGTGGTGATTCAGTTTAACCGTTTGAGGAACCGCCAGACTGTTTTCCACGGTGTTGCCCCATTTCACTTTCCCATCAGCCATGCACCAGCATCCCATTTCTCCACACCCCCCCACTCCAGTTTTATTTACTCACTCATCAGTGGGATGGAAATGCCTTGAAGGCCCTGTGTGGGCCAAGTGCGGTCCTAAGCGCTGCAGATAAGGAGGAGGGGGAGACACTCTATCACCATGACTCAGTCATGAAGAAATACTGAGCAGGGACGAGACATGAGAGCAGTAGTGGCCACTTCAGACAGGCTGTTCAGGAAAGGCCTTTCTGAGAAGGTGGCATATGAGTAGGATCCTGGAAGACGTGAAGGGAACAGGCCATGCCGTGATCTGAGGGAAAGGCTTTCCAGGCAGAGGAAACAGCCGGTGCGAAGGCCCTGGGACAGGACCATGCCTGGCGTGTTGGAGGAACAGCAAGGAGGCCCGTGTGGCTGCAGCAGTGAGTGAGGGGGAGAGAGGGAAGAGGGGAGGGCACGGAGGGGACAGAGCAGGTAGTACAGGGCCTTGTGGACCGTGGGGAGCACTTACCCCAGGGAGGAGAGAGCCCTGGAGGGCTGTAGGCAGAAGAGGACGAGATTTGACTCAGGTGCTCGCAGGCGCCCTCTGGTGGCTGCTGCGGGGAGGACAGACTGTGGGGACGGGGGATCAGCGAGGAGGGAACTGTGAGGGTCCAGTCGGGAGACGCTGTGCTGATCCCAGGTAGAGGCATAGGAGGGGAGTGGGATTCCGGAGGTGGGTGTGGGGAGGGATCTCCCCCGACGCTGATGGCCCATCTGGCCGTCGTGCCCCCGGAGGCCGGCAGATGGCGCTCGCCCGCTCTCCGCCCTCCCGCCCACCTGCCCACCTGTGGCCGGAACGCGCATCCTTCAGTGGGGTCCTCTCCGCATCCTGGTTCCAGCAGGGAAACTCAGGCAGGGAGCGGCGCCCCGCTACCACGGCCTGTCTAGCCAGGAGGGCCCGGTGCAAAGTGAAAACGCAGGGCCTTTGTTACAAAATCAAGAGGCTTTCAAGACGGAAAATCTTCCGGGTCCCCTGCCCACGAAGCCGGCCCAGGGGGCCCGAGAGGGACACCTGGATGTTTCCTCCTTTTGGCTGAGGTGACTCGCACTGCTGTGAAAGTGAGTGCAAAGCACCCCCTGGAGACCCTGCTCTCCATCCTTTTGAATATATCCTCAGAAATGTAATCAAACACATGATTCATCAGTTAAAAGGGGGAGATGGGCCTTGTACCCCAGCCTTGGGCCACCCCTGGTGGGAGGCGGTCGTGACCTTGCCCGGCCAACCGCAGCGGCCAGTGCTCTCATCAGCTGAGGACTGCGAGGTACTCGGGAACTGTGTAAACATCCTATACCTCACTAAACAGAAAGGACATTTTAGTATCAAAGAAACAGCAAGGAAATCGTCCTTTATGAATAAAGGAGAGACTTCTGGATTGAATGCATTTAGGTCTATGACACGCACCTGAACCAGTGGGGGAGTGTAAACCAGCACATGCGCTTTGGCGGAAGAGCGTTAATAGCTGGGAAATGCTTGTAACCCGGCAGCTCCACAACTGGCTGTTTATTTACAGACGCTCAGCCGTGTGGTCTCCAAAAAGGCACAGACCAAATGTGCACAGCCACCCTGCTTGTTACAGTCCCAAACTGAGATGGAACCAATGGCCCGTCAACTGTAGAACAGACGCATGACACAGCATGGTGACGACAGTTCAGAGCACTGTGTTGCATGTTTGAAAGCTGCTGAGAGGGTAGATCGCAAAAGCTCTCATCCCAAGGGAAAAAGGATCGCCGTGTGTGCTCATGTGTGTTAACGAGGCTCACTGAGGCACTCATTTCACAACAGAGACAAACAGAGAACCATTATGTCCTACAGCTGAAACTCGTATGCTATGTACCAACGCTGTCTCAGTTTAAACAAACAGAATTAGAATGCCCATATGGGTGGTGGGACAGTCACCCAGTGGAATAGTGTAGGGCAGTGGGAATTAGTGAATTTCAACCGCATGCAACAATCTGATTTATGACACAGACAAAACACTGAGCAATAGGTAGAAACCAGAAAGACCAGAAATTGTCTTGTGCAACTGCATATTCACAGTGTTCAAAACTGGCAGAAACTGAACATGACTTTTAGGGTTGTTTAATCCGGTTGTAAATTTATAAAGAAAAGCAAGGAAGGCTGGAGGCACATTACATAGGAGGGTCATAAGAGAAATCAGTTCACCAAGAGGACATAAGAATCCTAATGTGTCTGCTCAAAATAGGTGAAGCAAAATGAGGCGACTAAACGGAGAAACAGATAAATCCACAATTACACTTCAGAGCTGCTACAGTCGGTAATCGGTAGAATGAGCAGACAGACTATTAGCAAGAAGAGGGATCTAAGCCCCCTCATCAACCAGACTCACACAATACGGCGAAATGATTTTTGGCAAAGGTACAAAGGGAGTTCAACAGAGAAAGTTCAGTCTTTTTAACAGATGATGCCGGAACAACTGGGTATCTGTATGCAAAAATAAATAAATAAATAAATAAATAAATTGAAAAACCCTCTACCTAAACAAAAATGAACTCAAGAAGGATCATAGATTTAAATGTAAAACAATAAAACTCCTAGAAGAAAACACTAGAGAACTTCTCTGCGGCCTTGGGTTTGGCAACGGGTTCTTAGATGCATCACCGAAAGCAGGGCCCATGAAGGAAAAAAAAAAAGTGGTAAACTGAGCATCGTCAAGATGAAACACAAAGGACACAGTTAAGAGGATGGAAAGCCAAACCTCAGGCTGGGGAAAAAATTTGCAAGCCACACACCTGAGAAATGACTTGTATCCAGACTGCATAAAAGGTTCTCCAAATGCAATAATCAGAAAGCAAACCCACTGAACCCTCCTGCACTGTTGGTGGGAATGCAGTTTGGTGAAGCCATTATGGAAAATATGGAGGCTCTTTAAAAAGCTAAAAACAGACTTCCCATATGATCCAGCAATCCCACTCCTGGGCATATATCTGGAAAAGAAAAAAACTCTAATTTGAAAAGATACACGCACCTCAGTGGTCACAGCAGCACTATTTCCAACAGCCAAGACATGGAAGCAACCTAAACGTCCATCAGCAGACGACTGGATAAAGAAGTTGTGGTATATTTATACAGTGGAATATTACTCAGCCCTAAAAAAGAATGAAATAATGCCATTTGCTGCAACATGGATGGACCTGGAGATCGTCATACTAAGTGAAGTAAGCCAGACAGAGACAGAAAAATACCATATGCTATCACTTATATGTGAAATCTAAAAAATAAAAGACACAAAATGAACTTATTTACAAAATAGAAACAGACACACAGACATAGAGAACAAACTTACAGTTACCAGAGGGGAAAGAGGGTGGGAAGGGATAAATTGGGAGTTCAAGATTTGCAGATACTACTATATATAGACAAACAACAAGTTTCTACTGTATAGCACAGGAAACAATATTCAGTATCTTGTAGTCACCTACAATGAAAAAGAATCTGAGAAGGAATATATGCACGTAGACGGAAGACTGAAACAGTATTTTGCAGACCAGAAACTGACACAACATTGTAAACTGACTATACTTCAACTAAAAAATAAATAATAAATATAACTAAAGAAATGTGACAAAAAGAAAGAAAAAAGAAAACAAATGCACTGAAAGAAATGGCAAAATATTTGAACAAACACTTCCCCAAAGAAGAGACATGGATGGCAAAGATACTCAGCATCATTAGTTGACCAGAGAGACGTAGATTAACTGCACAGCGAGGTACCATTCCGTGCATCTTAGAATGGCTGAAATAAACGTGAAGGGAGCCAGTCTCAAAAGCTACATAATGTATGATTCCATTCATATGACATTCTCAGAAAGGTCCCCAAAACCACAGCAGTGAAGAGCAGGCCAGTAGTTTCCAGAGGTGAGGGCTGGGGTGAGCGTCTGGCTACCACGGAGTGCCTTCTTCAGGTGGCGGAACCACCTCTGTCAACTGTTCCAGCCGGAATTTACAGGACTGTGCATTTGTGAAAACTCAGAACCGTACAACAAAGGAAGCGTGTACCAAGCCACGTAAATTGAACAAATGAAAAACAAAATAAATCTTGTTGCCAAAAAGTACTCCCCAAACACAGAAATACCATAGAGGCCAGAGCAGTGCTGACTGCCCAGCAGAGGCGGGAGGGTGGGGGGTCCTGTGGGAAAGGGCAAGACTGATGATGCCCTTGGTCTCGGCCTGGGTGGACAGCTCGTGGGTGCTGGTTTCACAAGAACGTATTAGGTTGTGTGTTCATGTTTTACGCGTTTTCTGTGTGTGTGTGTGTGTGTGTGTGTGTTTAAATGCACACACACGCTCACCCTGTTATTCCTGAATGAACTAGTAAGCGACAGATGTCCTGGATGGCACCTGTTACGTGGAGAGGAAGCAGCTCGCTTGTCCGGAAACTGGAAAGGAGTTTGCTGTGAGGCTGGAGAAATTCACAGAGGCCAGGCCCTGGAGGAGGGGCAATCAAGGTGCTGGATTGTTTTTTTTTTTCCCCTGAGGTCAGTGGGAGCCATGGAAGCTATTAGACCAGAGCCTGCCGCCCTGGCCCTGTGTGACACGCTGGGGGCCAGGTGTCAGTCGGGAAATGGATGGACAGCGGGTGGCCCTGGGCTCTCCAGGGCCTCGCTCTGCCATCCGCTCTCCAGTCTGTGACTCAGCCCGGCCTCCTGGTTTTGCCAAGTTGGTGAGCTCTGTTCTGCTGCCATCCGCCCAGCTCTGCCTGGCCCAGACCTATTTCTGCTTTTCATCACCTGCCCCAGGGTGGGAAGCCACCCAAGCCTCTGGTCCCAGCGAGCACCCTCCTCACAGCCATCCGGTGGGGGAGGCGGGATGTGGGTGGGCAGGCAGTGGTGCCGGCCCCAGTGACCCAGCAGGGCCCCTACGGAACTTCCCATCTGCCGTTCGTTATGAATCAACAGCAGAGAAAAACCGCATTGGTGTTGGCTGGGCGTGGGGGAGGGGAGCCTGTGGCAGCTGTGTGACCCCAGGCACCGCATGCACCCTCTCTGAGCCTCACTAATGCCATCTGTGAGGGGTCCAGAGGCCTCTGTGTATTTCTGAGGGGAGGGGTGTCCTGGAATCTTCGAGAACTTTCCAGAGCCTTCAAAGAGAGCTCTGCACCCAAACACAGCAAAGATCTGCTGGGCGGGGGCTATTCTGTCAGTCTGGGAAGCAGACACAAGTTCACTCTGTGTGTCCCCTCCTATGGCTAGGGTCCTGAGGGTGAGGGGCAGGGCAGGGTGGCCTCCTGACCTTGTGGGGGAGCGGGTTCGGCTCCCAGGGTCCCCTTATGCGTGGGTTGCTTGTCCGACTTCTGGTCCCAAATGCCGTCTGGACCCTCTGTTTCAAGCCACAAGTGCGCCCTCTCGTCTCCCGTCCACCTTCCCGGCTTTGTTTTCCTCTCAGGATGTGTTGCCTTCTGAGGGCCTCAGACGTGTGTGTCCAATGTGTCTCCTTATCTGTCTAGAATGTTAGGCAGGGGGTTTGAGGATTTTGTCCTCTTGTTCCCCGCTGTGCCCAGAATGCCTGGCACACAGTAGGCGCTTGGTAAATATTTGCAGGAGTCCCAGAGCTGCCTGCTCCTCGGGTGGCAGAAGGCCCCCTGGGGAGGTGGCCGAGTGGCTGTGCAGCCAGGACCACGAGGAGCCCTGGGTGCTGTGTGTGGGACTCCCTGCACAGAGCCAGTGAAGACAGTGGGTGCTGCTTGGCCTTGACTGTTCAAACAAACAAAAGGTCATTATTGATGTCCCGATGACTGCTTCTAATTGGCCCAGAGGAGGGGGAGCAGGGTGGGCCCCGGCCAGAGGCAGAGGCCGGGAGCTCGGGGCCCACCCCTTCCCCAGAATGAGGAAGGAGGCCGGCGGAGCCCAGGCTGCAGACAGGCCGCCGGCCGCCGCCGCGGGGCCTCGCCCGGTCCGCCGCCCCGCCCTCCCCGGGGGCGCGCACCGCGCCTCGGCGGCCGCCGACCTGTCGGGCCGGGCCGGGCAGGTCTGGAGATGGGCGGGGAGCCCTGAGCCGGCGCCGTCCCTGCTGCTGCTGCTCCTGCTCCCGAGCAGGGCCGCCGGGCCCGCAGAGGCCGGGAAGCCGCGGGGTTCCTGGGGCTGGGACGCCCCCACGACGACGGCGGCCCTCGGGCCGGCTGCCGGGAGCCCTCCCCGGAGCGGGCCGGCCGGGTGCCCTCGGGGCGGGGGCCATGCGGGCTGGCGCCGCCCTCTGAGGCCCGCACCGAGGCCCGCACCATGGCCCGCGCCCTGACCTGGAGCTGCTGCCGCTGGTGCCTGACCGAGGACGAGAAGACGGCGGCCCGGATCGACCAGGAGATCAACAAGATCCTCCTGGAGCAGAAGAAGCGGGACCGCGGGGAGCTGAAGCTGCTGCTGCTCGGTGAGTGCGGCCTGCCCACCCCCGCTCCTCCCGTCCCACAGCCTGCTAGCCCACTTTCTGGATGAGTAGACTGAGGCCCACTTCCTGGTCCCAAGGGGTGAGCTGTGGGCCTGCGCCCCAGCCCGGCCACCTCCCGGGGATCTGCAGGAGCAGAGGTGGCCCGGCCTGGTGGCTCGGCTCCTGTCCCGCCCGCCTGGCCCGCCCTACCGTGACTCCCACATCACAGGAAGGGACTGAGCTCAGGTCTGCATCTGCCGAGCCCCTGCCCCAACCCCAGCCCCTGCCTCGCCCACCGTCCCACCCCAGAGGGCCCGGGACCCTCCCATCCCTCTTGAGGGCTTGACCTGAGTTTGTTCTGGTGGTTTATCAGCACGAGTCCTGTCTGCGGAGCATTGCCCAGTGCCTCGGATCAATCCACTGATTGATTGTTTCATTCAATCACCCATTGATTCATTCATTTAGGATGTGCTGAGTGATTCCTTGGGGCAAAGTAGCAGAGGAGATGGACCGTGTCTCTGCCTCTGGCGACCCCAGCTTCTGTGGAGGGAGGCAGACGTTGAGCCCGTAAACTAAAAAGCAGATCAAATCATCTCTGCAGCAAGAACTGGGAGGAAAACAGGACACAGTCGGGGGAGGGGTACTCGGGGGCGGTGGATGGGAAGGTTGTGACCTCTGAGACCTCGCGTCTTGTCGCCCGCCTGTGCCCAGTCCCCCAGCCACCTTGTCCTGAGTTTGGCCCCACTGCCTAACCCCAGGGACGCTGGCTTTGGAGGGTCTCCGGGGACTGCCCCAGCCCTGGAAGGTCCCGGGTGTCCTGAAGTCCCATGTGCCGGTCCAGATGGCCCCAGGCCCATGGTCTGGGCCCCCGCCCTCTCTCTTCTTGAGCTCAGCGGGAGGAGGAGCCCTGCGAGGTGGAGCGAGGCCAGGGCGGGGGGCTCGGGCCCTCAACAAAGCCGTCGGAGCCTGGAAGGCTTTCACTGGGAATTTAATTTCTTTAAACTATTGAAGATGCTAATCTCTATTCACTTTCTGTGATGGGTAGGCTATTGTTAACTTAATCATGCATAGGACATGTTATTCGTATTTTTTTAAATAAATAGGGCTGTTTAGGGTATTTTTTCTCAAGTGAGCTTTGGTTATCGTTACTGTCCGAAGACCGTGTCGGTTTCTTCGGCACTGCCGAGTTTACGGACACAGAGCTGCCTGTAACGTTGCCTTCTCGTCCTCTCGTGTCTGTGGGATCCACAGTGATGTCCCCTCTTTATGCGCTGGCTCCGCCCCCTTTCTCTGACCCTTCCTGGCACATCTCAGGTTCCTGGAGCCGCACCTCAGGGCCTTTGCCACTCTCCCTGCCAAGGGCTCTCAGCATCCCCCAAGGCTTGATACAGCCGGCGGTCCCAGCTGGTCTCAGGTGACACTTGAGAGTGCCACCTCCTCAGAGAAGGCTTCCCTGAGTTCCTTGGCTGCAGAGTCAGCCCCGTCCTCCTTCCTTGGCCAGCTCTGCCTGCACAGCACTCACTCGCTGACTCTCTCTCAGGTGTTTCCTTGTCTGCCGCGCCAGTTACGCAGCAAGCAGGGGTTGCGTGCTTTGTAAGCGAATGAATGAATCCTGTTCCGGGGGTGATTTTCCCCAGAGCCGTGCCGTATCTCCCCCACACTCTCTGCCCATCGCGCAGCCAGCCCCGAGCCAGGAGGCCCCTCCTGGGTGGGGGAGGGGCGGGGTGGAGGTCGTCCACGGGCCCGGGTGCCCAGGGCCGCCCTGTGGACAGCCCTGTGGACCGTGGCTCGGCCACCCCTATCCCTGCACTGAGGGCCACTCCACACTTGCCCCCCTTCTTAAAAACAGGAATTGAATCCAAAAGTTATTTTTTTTCTGGGAGGTGGCTGATTCTTTTGAGGAAGAAGGCCAAGGGGCGGGGGAGGGGGGTCTGTCCCTGACAGGAAGCAGTCACCACGTGGAGAAGGGGGAAGAGTCAGAATAAAGCAATTCAGGGAGCCAGCTCTGTCCGTTCTACTTGAGGTAGGAACTACTCCTATCCCCAGGTAGGGAACCCGAAGCCCAGAGAGATCAAGCGGCTCGCCCAAGGTCACACAGCTAGGGTCAGAACCTAGAATTCCGATTCCGAAGTCCGTGCGCTTTGCCTGGTGAATGCACCTGGGGAGAGAAGTCACCGAGCTCTGATGACAGGTGAGGAAACTGAGGACCAGGGAGGCGGCAGGAGTGGTCTGGGGTCTACAGCCAATCTTGAGGCAGAGCTGGGCATGGAAGCTAAGCTGCCTGCTCTTTGGCTGCCCAGACATGGCTCTCTGTGCCCCTGTGGCTCTGTTTCCTGGGGCTGGATGGTAGGGCTGGGGCTGCCACCCCCCGTGGAAGGAGCCACACAGCATCTCGTGACGCCCAGGGCTTGGCATGGCTCCTGGCCTCTGGAGTTCCCACTTCCTCACCCTTCCCCAGGAGGAAGCAATCACTTCCCGTCTGGGCTATGAGGCTGTGTCAGGTGGGGACAGCTCTGCCCGCAGCCCCCAGCCCCAACTGCGGGGTTTCCCGAAGCAGACAGGGAGTAGGGGGGCAGACAGAGAGATTCCTGAATCCTCGGAGGCCCCGGGAGAGTCATGGCCGCACAGGTGGAGTTTTTCAGATTTCAGGTGGTGACCCGTCATTCGTGAGTCACGAAATCCATGTTTGGGGTGGTGACCAGGATTTTTTTTTTCCTTTAATGAAACAGAAGAGAAAAAAAAAAAAAATCAGTGCATCGCAACAAAATGAACTGTTGCTTGGTGAGAACTTTGCTTGATCTCCATCCTTGGATGGGGTCCACCCAGAGGGAGGTCACAAAATGCAGTCCCTTGCCGTAGGTCTCCACACCATCTCGGCAGCATCAGAGGAAACATCGAGCCTCCGAGGGTCCGTAGAGACCTCACGTCGACTGATATCTTGATGAGACCTGACTCAGCCAACTGGCCACATCCTAGTTTGTTGGCGAAGGACCCATATGAGCTTGTGTTTACTCCTTTGCTAACTCCAATAGCTGTGTGACCGTGGGAAAGTCACTTCACCTCTCTGAGCCCCCACAGCTCCTCTGGGGATGGGAAAACAGTGGGAATCTTTGTGAGGACTGACCGAGGTCATGCACAGAGGACCTTGGCCCAGGGCTTGACAGATGCCAAGAGTTAAATCATGCTTGCACGACGACAGCCGCAGTGATGGTGATGATTCAGGCAGCGCGTGGGGGAACTTCCGGGTGATCATTTAAAACCCCGTGAGCTCTGGACTCAGACAGAACTGGGTTTGAGTCCCAGTTGGGTCACTCACCAGCTGCATGATGCAACTACTCTGGGACTCAGTCTCCCCACATGGAAAGGGGGGCCAAGGGCTGGTGTGTGTGGAGCCCCCAGCACGCTGGCGTCACTACCACCCGTGCCACCTCCAAATCGCAGACATGCCAGAGACGAGCCATCTCCCCAGATTTCTCAGGGGGAGGCGAGGCTGTGGGTTTGTCTCGCTGGCTGATATTTAGACGTTCCACGGCAGGGCTGTTCAGTGAGCTTATCCCAGGAACCCCGGGAGCTGGGACACACGCGGCTCCACACTGAGGAGTTTCAGATGGTGGCTCCGTGGGGGTGGGTTTTGTTTGTTTGTTTTAGGACGCTTTTTATTTTGGAAGCATTTTAGATGTACAGAGACGAGGCAGAGGCGGTACAGAGAGCTCGCGCCGACTCTCAGACACCTTCCTCTCGTGGTACGTCTTGCACGACCCGTGTGCTGGTCCCGGCTCAGATGTCCCCGCAGGAGCCCTGGCGCTCCGTTTCCGTGAGTGAAGCTCCAGACCTCAGGGTGCCCCGGTGTTCCCACTCAGGCCTTTTTCTGCTCCACGACCCATCAGCATCTCACACTGCGTTTCAGGGGCCCCCACCCTTTCTTAACTTCGTTTTGAAGCACTTTCAGAATTACAGAAACGTTGCGGCCAAGTTCTTCCACAAGCGTCAGCGTTTTACCACGTGCCCTGTATCCCCCCTAAACAGATGTATAGGTTAGATACACACACACAGGTGTGCTCTGTGAGTATATGTGTATATACTTTTTTTTTTAGTTTATTTTCGGGGGGATAATTTGGTTTATTTATTTAACTTTTTTTCTTTTAAGCGGAGGTGCTGGGGCTGGAGCCCGGGACCTCGTGCACGCTAAGTGCGTGCTCTCCCACTGAGCTCCACCCGCCCCCTTGTGCATACTTTTTAAAGATACAGTATTGTATTAGTTTCAGGTGGGCAGTGAAGTGATTCAGTTACACACACACGTACACAGATATGGAGATTCTTTTTCGTTATAGGTTATTATAAGACGTTAAAATACAGTTCCCTGTACCAGGCAGTAGGAGCTTGTTGTTTATCTATTTTGTATATAGTAGTGGGTATTTGTTAATCCCAAACTCCTAATTTATCCTCCCCGCACTTTCCCCTTGGGTAACCATAAGTTTGTTTTCTAGGTCTGTGGGTCTGTTTCTGTTTGTAAATAGGTTCTTTCGTGTCATTTTTTTAGATTCCACAGATACGTGATATTATATACTTGTCTTTCTCTGCCTGACTTACTTCACTTAGTATGATCATCTCCAGGTCCATCTATGTTGCAGCAAATGGCATGATTTCATTCTTTTTTTATGGCTAAGACTTATGATTTGCGTAAGTAAAGCTTATAATTTACACCATGGATAATCATACCCACAATTCATGTGCTGTGTATTTGCATATTTAACACATACATATTCATTTTTTTCTGAAACATTGGTGAGTAAAGTTGCGGCCCTGACATTTTTTTGCCCCTAAATAGTGGGGTTTGGTCCCCCTAAAAAACAAAGACCCCCCCCCCCCAGGATGGTGGTCCAGAGCCTGAGGCAGCCCTGTCACTGTCACGTCCCGCCAGCTTCCCCAGCATCCCCACGAATGTTCTTTAGGGAAAGAAAAAAGCGACTGTTTTTCTTGGACCTCCAGTGCAGACGTGCTGGGGGTGGAGGGACAGGGGCCCCCAGGGCGGTACCAGCAAGCACCTCTCTTCCCTCCACTCCCACATGCCCCCCACCTCCCTGCCACGCTCCCTCTCCTCCTGGTTCCTCCTTCTGGCCCCAGCCGGGCCACCCCTTCCTTTTTTGCTTCTGGTCCCAGCTCCTCCTACACCAGTCCCCCCTCCCGCCCCCGGAAGGAGCCCATGCAGGGTCGCGGGGAGCCGTCAGGGGGACGGGATGTTGGAGGAGCCCTCTGGCCCCGCACCTACTGCCAGGCTATCGTGCCCGGTTCACAGATAAGAAAACAGAGGCTCAGAGAGGGAGCTACTGGAGCTCAGACAGTAGGGAGCCCCGCCTTGCTCTTTCCGTTCCTGGCCTTGGGCTCTCGAAGGTTCGAGTGTTATTATCACGCCAGCGGACGTGCGACCCGGATGGTCCCACAGTGCCCTGCACTCAGAAGGGCCCTATGGTTTCATCCTACGCTGGGCCCTGTAAATTCTGTAGATGACCCTGCAAGGACCCCTCTCCTCACTATGGTCCGTCAACAGGTCGTGTGGATTCTGTCTCCCCAGTGTCTTGTGCATATGATCCCTTCTCTCCAGCTCCACCCCGCTGCCTGGACCAGCGGGTCCCATGTGGCCCGGCACCGACATTCCGTCCTACCCGCAGCGGCCACCAGGGGGCGCCTGTGAGCACCTTAGTCAGGCCCCGCCCCTCCTCTGCCCACGCCCTCCAGGGCTCCACCTCCCTGGGGTCAAAGCCCACATCCTCCCCGCGGCCCACAAGGCCCTGCACCACCCAACCTGTCCCCTCCCTGCCCTCACCTCCTCCCTTTCTCCCCTCGCTAACTCTGCTCCAGACATACCAACTTCCTCAACATCCCTCCAACACACCGGGCACAGTCGTGCCCCAGGGCCTTTGAGCATGCTGTGCCCAACGCCTGGTATGCTTTTCCAGAGCAACCTTCCTAGCCTTCAGACCTCAACCCCAAAGTCACCTCCACCGAGAAGCATTCCGTGACACTTCGCTGTAGTAGCCACTTAACCACTCTTGACGTGTCCACCTGTATTTCCTTCATCAAACTTTCTCTGCCTGGAATTATTATAGCAAATAATAATAATAATAATGGCAATTATAATTATGGCAAATAAGACTGTTGCTAGTAATAGTGAACCCTGACGCCGCCCAGGCATGCTCTCAGCCAGGGCTCCACGGACCTCCTGCAAAGGGCCAGGCGGGAAGCATCTCCGGCTTGGCAGGCCCGGGGCTCTCTGACCCTCAGCTCTCTGCTGCGGGCGCCAGCCCCAGACAACCTGCGCACAGACAGGCGCGGCCCTGTGCTGGTAAACCTTTACTAACGGGCCCGGAACCCCGAATTTCAGGTGCTTTTCATATGTCACCGAATGGTGTTCTTTGGATTTCTCTCAGCCGTTAAAAAATGTAAAAACTATCACCATTGAAAATAGGTAACAACTGTAACAGTGGAAATTACTTGAAATGTAAAAACCACGCAAACGGTGAAAGCTCCCGGTCAGGCAAGAAGAGGCGGCTCCTCGGCGGCGGCGGTTGGCCGGCAGCCCTGCGGGCGCCCTGCGCTGAGCCGGTTTACCCCTCAGGCCCCCCGGCGGGCAGCGGTCCTGCGAACCGCGGTTTACGGGCGGGGACCCGGAGGCGCAGAGCCGTGAAGGCGCTCGCCCAGCGTCTCCGCGGCGGGGCTGGAACCCCGGAGGGCGCGGGTGGCCGGGCCCCCGCAGAGCTGAGCCGCCCGCGGCGTCTCCCCAGGCCCCGGCGAGAGCGGGAAGAGCACGTTCATCAAGCAGATGCGGATCATCCACGGGGCGGGCTACTCGGAGGAGGACCGCAAGAGCTTCCGGCCCCTCGTCTACCAGAACATCTTCGTGTCCATGCGGGCCATGATCGAGGCCATGGACAGGCTGCAGATCCCCTACAGCCGGCCGGAGAGCGAGGTGAGCCGCCCGGGGCCTCGCCACGTGTGTGCCATGCCGGGAGGGGTCCCTTGGGTCTTCAGGGTTGGAGCCTATCCCCTCAGGTCCCCAGGTCCAAGCTGTGTCCCCTCGGACCCCCAGGGCAGAGCCATGTCCCCTTAGACCCCTGCATCCTTGTTAAGAACACCCCCCTGGAGATTTCCTGGGATTCCCCCCACGTGTCCTCCGTGGACCCCCAGGGCGCAGATGACTCTCCCTTGGACCCCTTATGCCTGATTGGAATCCTGAGTCAGCACCTGCTTCCTTCTAGAAATATTGATAGGGTGGGCTGGTTACTGAGTCCTGCTCCGCCTGCTGGGGGGAGGGGCTGCTCTGCAGACCCTGGGTCACATCACTCTTCTTTATTTTTTATTTTGGGGGGAGTTAATTAAGCTTATTTATTTTTAGAGGAGGTACTGGGGATTGAACCCAGGACCTTGTGCATGCTAAGTGTATGCTGTGTCCCTTGAGCTATTCCCTTCCCCCACTCTTCTTTTATATTTGTATTTTATTGTGTTAAGAATGCCCAACATGAGTTCTACCCTCTTAGCAAATTTTAGCTGCAGGACACAGTGTAAGTAACTGCAGGTACAGTGATGCTGGGCTCTGGAATATGTTCCTCTGAACGGAAACTTTATTCATAGCAACCTCCCAAGTCACACCCCCTCCATTCTACTCTGTGTCCGTGAACTTGCCTGCTCCAGGTGCCTCATGTAAGTGGGGTCATACAGCATTTGTCCTTCTGTGACTGGCTGATTTCACTGAACATGCTGTCTGCAGGGTTCACATGGTCTCCTTTGCAGAATTTCCTTCTTTTTTAAGACTGAATAATATTCCATATATATGTGTATATGCATATGTGTATCTGTATCACCTTTTCTTTATCTATTCATCCATGGATGGACATCTAGGCTGTGTCCACATCTTGGCTACTGTAAATAACGCTACAGTGTGATGGGGGTTCAGATATGTCTTCAGTTCTTTGGAATAAATACCCAGCATGGAATGGCTGGATCAGAGGATAGTTCTATTTTTCATTTGGGGGGGAACCGCCTCACTGTTTTCCACAGTGGCTGTGCTATTTTGCATTCCCCCCAACAGTGTGTGGGGGTTCCAATTTCTCCACATCTTTTTTTTTTTTTAATGTAACAACCATCCTAACAGGTGTGAGGTTGTAGCACCTTTTTTAAAATTGGAAAGCTTCTGATCTGTGATTCTGAGCTGGTCCAAGGAGCTTGGAAGAGCGATTAGAGGCTGACGGTACCTACCTCATAGGGCTGATGTAAGAATGTGATAAATTGAAAGTTCCTAAAATCTCAAAACAATGTCTGGAACATTGTATCGACTCAGTAAGTGTTAGCAGGTGGTAGGATCCTTTAATCCTCACAATGACCCGTTTCAGTTGACATCATCCCGTTTTATAGGCAAGAAGAAGGAGGCTTTAAGAGGTTAAGTAATTGGCTTGAGATTCACAGCATAAACCAAAAACGAAAGATAAGCACCCACTCTCTTAACCACCACCTTGGATACGCTGCCTGCCCAGGAGGCCCCTTCCCGAAGTCACTACCCACCCAAGGGTAACCCTGCCCCATCCCCTGTTGCCTGTTTTTGAACTTTTCATCCATGGAATTACACAGAATGTACGCCGTATCTGGCTTCTGCTGCTCCGCAGTCTGTCTGTAACCCCTCCGTCTTTTGGGGGCAGAGTTGTGATTTGCTTGTTTCCACTGTAAGAGTATGCCACAGTGTATTTCTTTATCCAATCTAATTGTGTTGGACATTTGGGTCATTGGCAAATGTATTTATGAAAATACATGCGTTTCCATAGGGTATTGACCTAGAAGTAGATTTGGATCATAAGGGATGTTTATGATCCACGTTAGTCAGAGACACCAAAAGTGTTTTCCTATTAGTTGTAGCAATAGGAACCACACCCCCAGCAGCCACACAGGAGGAGTTCCAGTTGCTCCACGTCCTTGTCAGCCCTTGGTGCTGTCTCACTTCTTTTTAGCCATTTCGGTGGGTCCTTTGCGGGATCCCATTGTGGTTTTGATCTGCATTTCTCTGATTCATGATGAGGTTGCACATCTTTTCATATGTATTTTTTTGACACTTGGATATTCTCTTTTGTGAAGCAACTGTTAACCTTGTGCCCAGTTTTTGGTTTGTTTTTGTTGTTTTTGCCTGTCTTAAAAAGTATTATCTGTCAGTTGTTTCCTTACTGATTTGTAGCAAATTCTTTGCACATTCTGAACATGAGGGCTTTATTAGCGGCATGTTTTGCAAATATTTTCTCCCCATCTGTACTTTGCAATTATCACTGTCGATGAATAGATGGTCTTAATTTTGATGAACTCCAATGTATTGATCTTTTCTGGCTAATTTTCCTTTTGTGGCCAGTTAAAGAAATGTCTTTCTACTGCAAAGTCTTGATGAAATTCTCTCTGACTCTTAGGAGCTTTATTGTTTCACACTTAGATTTATGTTCCACCTGGAATTGATTTTTGTGAAGGGTGTGAGGCAGGGATCAAGCCCTTATCTAGCTAGCTAGCTCGCTCGCTTTCTCTCTCTCTCTCTCTCTCTCTCTCTCTCTCTCTCCCTCCCTCCCTCCCTTCCTTCCTTCCTTTCCTACGTATATATTCAATCCTCCCAGCACCATTCGTTGAAAAACCATCCTTCGCCCACCACACTACAGGTTCACCTTTCTGGTAATTCAGGTGTCCAAATGTGCCTGGATTGCTTACTGTTCCGTAGGTCTATGTATCTACCATTGAGTGAGTATAGCTTCACATCAGTGATTGTAGCTTCCTAGTATAGGATTGAAATCTGCTAGTGTAAATCCTTCTACTTTGTTCTTTTCCAGAATTGCCTTGGTTACTCCAGGTCCCTCGCATTTCTCCATAAAGTTAGCAGTATTTTGTCAGTTTTCTCTCTCTCGCTCTCTCTCTCTCTCTCACACACACACACACACACACCTTTCTGGGAGTTTGGTTAGGATTGTGTTGAATCTGTAGATCAGTTGGATAGAGTTGACAGCTTAAAAATATTGAGCCTTCCAATCCATGAACACGGACTACGCCTGCAGCCTGTTAGACCTTTGACGCTTCCCTCAGCAGTGCTCTGCACGTGTCAGTGTAGAGAGCCTTCACATCTATCGTTGCAGTTATTCCTAGGCATTTTGATATCTTTTGGTGCTACCATAAATGTGATTTAAATTTTTAAATTGTCCATTATTTAGGGGTTATTTTATGGACACATTTGCTTTTTGTGTATTTATTTTGCATTCAGAGACCTTGTTAAATTCATTTGTTTATTCTAGACTATTTTGGATTTTCTACATATAGTTGCGTCACCTGTGAATAACCACAGTGTAACTTAAACCCTTTCCAAATCTAATGCCTTCCATTTATTTTTCCTGTTTTATTGCATTGGCTGCGCCTTCTGCTGCCCCTCGGGCCTGGCGGGTGCACCCCGCACCCCCACCCCCGCCCTCTGGGGACCGAAAGATGCCTGAACGAAAGGGGTCGGGGACGCCTGGAGGGCAGCCCGCCCATCAGGCTGCTCTGACACGCCCCAACCGTCCCTACCCAGCACCACGCCGACCTGGTCATGAGCCAGGACCCCTACAAAGTGACCACCTTCGAGAAGCGCTTCGCCGTGGCCATGCAGCGGCTGTGGAGCGACGCCGGCATCCGCGCCTGCTACGAGCGCCGGCGCGAGTTCCACCTGCTCGACTCGGCGGTGTAGTGAGTCCAGGGTCCGCGGGGACTGGCGCGGGGCCGGGTGCCGAGCAGCAGCCAGGGGAGACCCAGTCCCGGGGATGGGACCGGGCAGAGGGGCCCCAGGCTGGCCGGCTCCCGCCACGGGTGGAGGCGCCATGCTGTTGGGAACGGATGGCTGTGGGTGTTCTTGCCCTGGGTGAGGTCCTTCCTGGGGTGGCTGCTCCCCTGAGTGGCACAGCTCCTGGGGTGGCACTGTGCCTGGAGTGGTATCATTCCCGGGGTGACGCTGTTTCTGGGGTGATGTCCCTGGGGTGACCCCGCTTCTGGGTTGATGGCACCTCTGGGGTGACTGTTCTAGGGTGACACCGTTTCTGGGGGACCTGTTCGTCACCGCACAGGGACGCTGTCCTGGGCGTGACGTTGGGCATCTAGTGCTCGAGCCTGTCGCTGTCCTTGGGGCAGCGACGCACCTGGGATGACAGCTCTTCCAGGGTGACACCCCTCTCCAGTGAGACTGTTGGTGCGGTCATGCTGCTCCAAGAGTGAAGCTGCTTCTCCTCAATTCTCCCATGGCCTCAGGGTGGTGCTCCTGAGCCACCTGAGGACCCCAGAGATCTGGCCTCTCTGCGGGGGCTCTCCTGCCCCAGCAGGGTCCTCATGGGGCCCTGGGTGGGGGGTCTGAGAGGCAAAGGGAGGTTGCAAGGCTGGGACTGAGGGCTTCCGGCTTCACAGCTACCTGTCGAATCTGGAGCGCATCACAGAGGAGGGCTACATCCCCACAGCACAGGACGTGCTCCGCAGTCGCATGCCCACCACGGGCATCAATGAGTACTGCTTCTCCGTGCAGAAAACCAACCTGCGGTAAGCGCGTGTCGTGGTGGGTGGGGAAGGCTCCTTAGGAGGGGCAAAGGAGCTGGGGCACTGAAGGATGAGTAGGAGTTTCCTAGTCCCAGCCCCCAAGGGGCTGCCAGGCCGGAGGAGGCAAAGCTGGACATAGAGACCTCTTGCCCCCTATGTAGTCAAGATTGGGACCTGGAAAAGCCCAAACTGAGACCCCAGATCTCCAGGAGGGGAGGTTTTCCTGGTGCAAGGGATATTGGTACTAGGGCATTAAAGAATGAGTAGGAGTTCTCTAGTGCTGACCCTTGAGGGGGCCGTGGGAAGGAGGAGACAGAGACTAGGCGGTCAGGGCTGGACCAAAGGGATTGATTCAGGGCTGGGGAAGCTCAGAGGGTGATCCCTCTTGTGGTCAATGAGGGGATGAGTCTGGAGGTCAGGAGTCCCAGGAGGAGGCAGGAGCCATGGTTCAGGCAGGAAGGACTGGGAAGGGTCAGGGCAGTGGTCATGGGGATGGAAATGAAGGGATGGTGCAAGAATTGTTTCTGGTGTAGAATGGGTGGGACTGGATGAGCGTGGGAATTAGAACAGGGAGTCAGAAGTGACTCCCTATGAGTTTCCTGTCAGGGTGATGGCGTAGATGGTGGAGCCACTGTGGAGGCAGTGGTGTGGGAAGTGTTAAACAAGAGGAGGAAGTCACTTGGGGAAGGTTGGGTCTTGAGGGTCTGGGGCATCTGGGAGGTGGCTGGGTGCACACAGGCCTGAGCTGGAAGACAGAGATGCGCATGGCCGGTACAGCAAAGGATGGTCCAGGCAGAGCGATGGCCAGTGTCAAAGGCCAAGGAGACGTCAGGAAGAATACAGTGGGAGAGGCAACTTCTGGGCCTGGCAGTTTGAGAATCTTCAGTCACCCTAGCAAGATGACGGCGGGGAGCTGTGGAGGGCGCAGGGGGAGGCCTGAGACCCTCCAGTGATCAGCCCACCCGTGGTGCTTCTTTGTTTCCCTGAACACTGCCCCATCCTGTGCTGTTCTGGCCTGTGCAACAGTCCTTACTAGGACGATTCATATGATATTTCTGTTTGCACTGGGCCTCCTCCACTGGATGGAGAGCCCTGCAGAGTTAGGGGCTGAGTCTGATTCTCCTGCTTCACTAGTGATGACCAGCTGAAGGTCAGAAGTTTGTCAATGTGAGTGGATGGACAGGTGGATTGGTGGATGGGCAGATGGACAGACCAATGGGTGGATGGTTGGGGGGGGTGTAGTGTGTAAATGTGTGAATGAATGAAGAGGTAGATAGATAGGGTGCATAGATGGGCGGCTAGATGGACCAAAAGGTGGTGGGTGGGTGAGTATGTGGATGGATGAATGAACAGATGGGTGGGTGAGTTGGTAAAAGCTTAGGAGTGAAAGCAGTGTTTGGGGAAGTTTGCAGGGAGGGCTGGGCTGAGGAGGGGGTTTTCAGGTGGGGGAACTTGAGTATGTTCTTAGGCCGAAGGTGAGGATGCAGAGGAAGCAGACTCTGAGCCGGGAAGCTGGCAAGCAGCGTTCCCCACTAGCGCCTCGGCCTCCGGAGTGCCGCTCTCAGCCACAGCATCCCTTCCCCTTGGAGGCGGCGGCGGAGGCGGGAGGCCGGGAGAGGGCTGGGTTCCGGGAGCCAGGAGCCCCGTGTCACAGCAGGGCGCGTCTCTTCTTGCTCTGAGGCTTCTCTGGCACTTCCTGCAGCCGCCTGAGCGGTGGTCGCACCCCCAGGGAGATGACGTATGGTTTGTTATCGGCAGCGCACATTTCTGAGAAGAGAGGAGGGGCCCTCGCTGTGGTCCGTGGGGCGGAGGCGGGGCCCTGGCCCCGGCCACACAGCGTGGGGGTGGCCTTGTGCCCATTTATGTGGCTGCTGGACACTCTTGTGGCCAGCCGGACACAGCTGATGAGGAAACTGAGTTCTGGGGATGTTCTGCAATTTCCCCTAGAGTCACCTGGCCAGAGCCAGGGCAGGCTGCAGAGATGTCCACCCTGCTCTCCTCCACCATGTGGGAGAAATCAGGCAGCCCAGCACAGTAGAAGCTCAGGAAAGTCCCCTCTCCTCCCTGTGCCTCAGTTTCTTCATCTGTAAAATGGGTATAACCATGATACGTGCCCCATGAAGGGGGATGTGCTATGATGCCCAAGGTGGCTGGCACCTACTCTTACTGCTGTTAATGTTGATCATGGCACACCTCAGCCGTGACTGGGGTCTGGGGTACTTCATTGTGGGGTCCTGATTAGGCCTGAGCTCTGAAGGGCGGTGGTTCCTGGTAGGATCGTGGATGTTGGGGGCCAGAAGTCAGAACGCAAGAAGTGGATCCACTGTTTCGAGAACGTGATCGCCCTCATCTACCTGGCCTCACTGAGTGAATATGACCAGTGTCTGGAGGAGAACAACCAAGAGGTGAGAGGCCACCCCCTCCAATCTCTCCCTGCCCCCACCTTGGCCCGAGGACCTGCAGCTGAGCTGGAAGCCCCACCACCACCTTAAGTGGGCTTCTGTGTGTCTGGCATGGCTTTGAGCTCCACCATCCACTCTGGTGGGCAGACCACTGACCCCCAACACACAGATCCACAAGCATTTGTGTAGGCGGGACCCTGGGCGTGCGCGCGCGCACACACACACACACAGTGGGACACTCGAACCCCAAGCCCCATCCCCCCCCCGCCACCCCCGAAGCACAGTGCGAACTGCCCTGGGCATATGGGTCACACTGTGGGGACAGGGATGTTGCCCTGCTTTTATTCAGAACTAACTCTTCTCCTTTGTGTGACCTCATCTCCTAATTAACACCCGGCGTGAAGGCCGGGCCCATTATCACCTCTGACATGTGTACTTTTCAGGGTTGAGCTCTCACCCAGACAGTGTCAGGGTCCAAGAGTCTGACGTTATAATTTCGACTTTAAGACTGAATCAGACAGAATAAGTCTGAGGGCGCTCTGACACAGATCTGGCTCGAATCCAGCCATGTGAGATGTCCTAGTTTGCTAGGCCTGCTGTAACCAAGTACCACAATCTGGGAGGGGAACTGAAACAACAGAAGTTTTCGGAGGCCATAAGTTCAAGATCAAGGTGTCAGCAGGGCTGGTTCCTCCCAAGCCGGTGAAGGAGAATCTGTCCCCGGTTCTCTCAGCTTCTGGTGGCTGCTGGCAATCTTTGGTGTCCCTTGGCTTGGAGTCCCCAAGTGTCTACCCCATTTCTGCCTCCATCCTCACATGGCTGTCATTCTGGGTCCTAATTTCCCCTTTTTATAAGGACACTAGTCATTGGGCTTAGGGCCACCCTACTCCAGAGTGACCACTTCTTAACTAATTACATCTTCAAAGACCCTATTTCCAAAGAAGATCTCATTCTGAAGTTCCAGGTGTTCATGCATTTGAGGGGCACATTAGCCAAACTAGTACATTCTCTCCAAACCGTGTTGGGCATACACAGGCAGCTGGCCACAACCCCCCAGACCCGGCCGGGTGGGAACTGGGGAGGCTGAAGCTGCTGGATGCTGGGCTCACAGCCCCATCTCCACGGGGGGCGGGGAGGGCTCCTGTGCACCCAAGCTGGCCATCTGGATCAGTGACCTGTCTGTGTTCCCCAACCCAGAACCGAATGAAGGAGAGCCTGGCCCTGTTCGGCACGATCCTGGAACTGCCCTGGTTCAAAAGCACTTCCGTCATCCTCTTCCTCAACAAAACCGACATCCTGGAGGAGAAGATCCCCATGTCCCACCTGGCTACCTACTTCCCCAGTTTCCAGGGTGAGTGGTTCTAGAACCCGCGATACCCGTCCCTGCCCCAAAGCAGCTCCTCAGAGAGACACTGGTCCTGGCCCCACCCCAGCCCGGAGCCAGTGGATTTTCAGATGCAGTCAGACAGACCTCAGTTCCAGACCCATCTCCTTCCTCTGCCCAAGCTCTCTGAGTCTCAGCTCCCTCCTCTGTAGAATGGGGATAAAGTAACAGAAGCCGTCGTAGTTGATGCTGAAAACAGCAGAAAAAGTTTCCCTCACAATTCAGGAGACCAGAAGCCTGAACTCAAGGTGTCTGCAGGGCTGGTCCCTTCTGGAGGCTGCGAGGAAGGCTCTGTCCTGGGCCCTGTCCCAGCTGCTGGTGGTTGCCTGCAGTCCTCAGCATCCCTTGACCTGGAGATGAATCACTTCAGTCTTGGCCTCTGTAATCACACGGCCTGCTCTCTGTCTCTGATTGTCCCTCATTTTCTTATAAGGACACCAGTCATTGGATTAGGGCCCAACCGAACCTAGTATGACCTCATTTCAACTTAACCCATTACACAGACAAAAAAACCTATTTCCAAATAAGGTCCTATTCTGAGGTTCTGACTGGACATGGATTTGGGGGGACACGATTCACTGTAACACACAATCAACCATGGTAAATGAAACCCTTGGTGACATCACCTTGGGTGTGACCTCTGGCCTGTCAGAGCCCACGTGGCCAATCTCAGCCAATCTTACCCACAAGACTTGGGGGCTGGGTGACAGATGTCAACATCTTCCAGGATGGTGGCCTGGACACCCTCACTGCCTTCCCAGTGCCCTCCCTGGGCAGGACTGGGAGTGGGACTGTGGCTTGGAGAGTTTAGGAGCAGGGATAAAGTGGACAGACTTCAGAATAGTTTGTTTTCTTTCAGGTCAAAGGGACCCACATAAGTCGTCCTTTCTCTCAGCCACAGACACTGGGGCGCCCTTTGCTGACTTCTGACTCTCAGCCTTCCTCCTCTGTACTAAATAACATTCATGACAATAGTAATATACCCCAACAGCGAATACGTCCAATACTGCCGGAGGCATGCTCCGGTACAAGCGAGGACTTGTTTAATCCTCATTAAAAACCTTTGTGCAGTAGCATTCGTTCTTCTCAGCACTATAGAGACGGGGAAGCTGAGGCACAGAGTGGTACAGTCCTTTCCTAAAAGCCACACATCCAGTGAGTGGCAGAGACAGGATTCCACCCAGGTTGTCTGGAGTCGAAGCTGGCAGGCCTTCAGCACTCGGCTAACCTGCTTTTCTGAAAGACTGCTGGGTGCTCTCATGAAGTTTGCTGATCACTGAGCACAGAGCCCTCGGCGTGACTGTGTTGGATCACCACAGCTCTGGGAGGCCTGGGGCTGTTACGATCCTTACTTTACATATGAGGAAACTAAGGCTCACGGGGGTTAGTGGAGTAACATGCCAGGTGACCCAACCAGTGAGCAGCAGAGCCAGGTCTTGGGCTCCAGAAGCCCTGAACTCACATCATATAAGTGAAGGCGAGATGGTGGAGGGGAATCCCACATGTGTCTCAACAGGGCGGCCATCCCTCGCCTTCTCTTGGCCTCGGTTTCCCCATTTGCACCTCTCCAGGATGCCTTTCTTTGCAGTTTCAGGCTTCCGCCCCCCCCCCCCCCCAGCTGCAAGCCCAGCAGAGAATGAGGGTCTCCCTAACACAGTTGGGCCCAAAGTCCCAGAGACCAGTCTCATTGGGCCGTTCCAGGTCATGTGACCCACCTGAGCCCATCCTTGAGGCTCCTACTGGCTGGGCCTGGGTCGTGTGACCCGCCAGAAAGGCAAAAGATGGCGGCGGCCTGCAGGAACCCTGGCGGGTGGCCCCTGGGGTCCCTGCAGCCCTTATGTTGCCCACATCGGGTAGAGAGAGGGTCTCCAGAGCCAGCGTCGGTCCCAGGAGGGAGGGTCTCCCGCCTGCCCCGCGTGCCCTGACTGCCCACCCCTGCCCCAGGCCCGAAGCAGGATGCGGAGGCAGCCAAGAGGTTCATCCTGGACATGTACATCGGCATGTACGCCGGCTGCGTGGACGGCGCCGAGGGGAGCAGGAAGGGCCCGCGCTCCCGCCGCCTCTTCAGCCACTACACGTGCGCCACGGACACGCAGAACATCCGCAAGGTCTTCAAGGACGTGCGGGACTCGGTCCTGGCCCGCTACCTGGACGAGATCAACCTGCTGTGACCCAGACCCGCCGCCCGGGACTCGGACGCGCGCTTGGCAAGAGGGACCTGAGGGCGGGTGGGCGCTGAGCGGGCCGGCGCTCCGTGAGCCCGGGCGGCCCTTGTTGGCTCCAGCGCCGGGCCCAGGTGCCGGAAAGGCCATGACTGAGTCGGGGTGGAAGGTCGCCGCCGCCTGCTTCTCTGCCCCTCACCAGGACAGCCTCTGAATCCTCCTTCCCTTGACTCAGTTTACCTCCTTGGTGAGGGAGCGCGATGGCCATTTGGGAGGCCAGGGTGCAGGAAAAGGTGAAAAAAGCAGGAAATCGAGGACTCGGGTGGGTGGGGCTCTCTCAGGACCCCCACTTCCGGGCATGTCCCCTGTTGGGCAGGGGTCTAGGACCGTTTGGGGGCCTGATGCGCCAACCCCGGGACCATGCTGATGGTCGAGGACTCTGTCGCCCCCTGGCGGACAGGAGTGGGCATCCCAGTCTGAGGTCTGGGCAGCTCAGGGACTTCCGTTTTTTCAGGAAGAGGCGCCCTGGGGCTTGGGGGGGGGGGAACTGTCTCTTTCGGAGCCTCGTGGCTTGAAGTGTGTCCTGCCCCAGTCTGCAGACGAGGGAAACCGAGGCCCACGGGCGTCTCCCCTCCTTCCCAGGCCGGGGGCCGGGCGCGCTGCATCTTACAAGCTCTGTATTTATTCCCTCACCTTCTGCGGGGCCCTTTGCAGGGTGGACATTAAAGGAATGACATTCTGGAGACCTGCGATCTCTTAGGGGCATCCTATTTATCCCCTCTCCCCCTCACCCACCTGCATCCCCATGATCCTGTCTCAAGTCGCCTGTCCTGGGCAGGGTAGCAATATGGCGAAGGAAGGAAAAACTTCTGCTTGTTGTCCACCCACTTGTGCAGGGCAGGGTATCGAGCTGTGCAGGACTGCGTGCACTTTGAGCCAGGAAGTGGAGTCCAGCCTCTCCCCCGGCCCCGGGGACCTTTGAGCCGACCCTCTGGGGCTCCTCACCCCAAACCCCAGCCTCAGCCACCACCCACCTCTGATGAAGATGCTGATGACTCCACTTACTCCAGATCCTGGTCTCCTGCCATCCTCAGGGCAGCCCCTGGTGGCACAGCCCCATCACCCCATCCTACAAATGAGGAAACTGAGGCACAGAGAAACAACAATTTGTCTAAGGCCACACACCTGGGAGGTGGCAGAGCCAAGATTCAATTATTCATTTAACACTTTTTTAACTTTAAAAAAAATAAACTTTATAGGATAGTCAGAGGTTTCAGAAAAATTGTGAATACAGGGAGTTGCCATATAAAACCACCCTTGACTTCCTGAATTAGTATCTTACACTAATATGGTACTTTTTTTTTAATAGTTAATGAACCAATGTCAACACATTATTACCTGAAGTCCATCCTCTCTTCAGATTTCCTCTCTTCCCCTGAATGTCCTTTTTCTGCTCCAGGACCCCACATGACGTTTAGTTATCACATCTCCTGAGGCTTCCCTGGGCTGTGATGGTTTCTCAGACTGTCCGGGTTTTGACGACCTTGACAGTTTGGAGGATTTTGGGTCAGCTATCAGTTTACTCTCCCACGGCTGCTCTACCAAAGTGCCACCGATGGAGGGGCTTGAAAAAACCCACAAATGTAGTCTCTTACAGTTCTGGAGGCCAAGTGTGAGACTCAGGCGTCAGCAGCACCAAGTGCCCGCCGGAGGCTCTCGGGGAGGGCCCTTCCCTCCTCCTCCAGCTTCTGGGGCTCCCCGTGTCCCTTGGCTCGTGGCCGCATCCCCCCCAGTCTCTGCCTCTGTCTTCACGTGTGTGTGTCTGTGTCCAAATTTCCCTCTTCTTACAGAGATGCCAGTCATGCTGAATTGGGCCCCCCCAAATGACCTCATTCTAACTTGATTGTCCCTGCAGTGATCTATTTGCAAGGGAGGTCACATGCCCAGATGCCAGGCATTAGGACTTCAGCACATCTCCGAAGACGTGTTTTGTCAAATGTCCCTCGGTTGAGTTTGGCCTGATGTTTCTCTCATGACCAGACCGAGGTTGGGGTCTGAGGGAGGCAAAGAGCGTTTCATCGCATCCCAGCGGGGTGCAGCATGCCGGCAGCACGACTTCAGTGTTGCTGTCGCCCTTGGTCCCCTGGCTGAGTTAAGCACCCAACTCTTCTTAAACCCTTTGTATCATAGAAGATATCGAACGCCTCAGAGCAGGGAGACCAGTCATTCAGACTCTCATGGGCCTGAGGCATTTTGCCTTCAGGGGCTCCTTTCTCCATCAGCTAATATTAAAAATGACTTTTTACTATTATGCCAGCAGAAGGGTGAAAATGAAATCCAGACTGAATTCATCAGTATATATTATGCTCATTTTATGCATTTTCCTCTTCAGGTCTTAAAGGGAAATTAAAATAAAAACATTTCATGGGCCCCTCACGGGGCTGTGCGCCCAGGCCAGGAGGATACATTGACTGAGAACCTTCTACGTAAACCCCAGCGCCTCTCAAGCGTTGACCCTTCCCACCTGCTTCACTCTCATCCCCCTCCCCCTGCCTCTCTTGCCACTTGGTTATTTCCGTGATCCCTGACGTCACACCATTTCATCCGCATCCTTCTGAAGCATGAAGACTCCCTTCTAAAAAGGATAACCATAACGCAACGTTATCCCATCTGAAAACATGAGCGATGATTCTTGAATATTAAGTATCTGGTCAGTGTTCAGACGTCCCTATGTACCTCGTAAACGTCTTTTCTAAAACTTCATTTTGTAATAATTTTGGATTTATGGAAAAGTTACAGCAAGAGTGCCCAGTTCCTGAACACCCTTCACCCAGCTTCCTCTGATGTGACTCTCCTAGGTAACTAGGCTACCAGCCAGGTTATCGAAGCCGGGAAATTAAGACCAACTGTAATTCTATTATTGAACTTCTAGGCTTAGAACTTGGCCAGTTTGTCCTCCTGCCCCTTTTCTGGGCCAGGACTCCACATTGCACCTCCTGGCCTTTGTCTCCTCTCTCTGTGATGGTTCCTTGGCTTTTGTCTGTCATGACACGTTTAAAGAGTTCTGCCTGGTTATTTTGCAGACAGTCCCACAGTCTGGGCTTGTCTGATGTTTGCTCATGGTTTGATTAACGACATGTGTTTTGGGCCGGAATCCAGCAGGGTTCTCAGTGCATTACCGGGGTGGGTTGGTGATGCCAAAATGTCTCACCGCTGAGGATGAAATGTCATCTGTGTTCTCTTTTCTGCAGTTGGTTCAGTCGAGTCAGGACCCCAACAAAGCCCACACGTGGCACTTGGTTACTGTATCTCTTAAGTCTCTTTTTGTTTATAATCATCACCCAGCCTTTTTTCTTTGCCATTTATTTGTTGAGAGAGCAGGTCATTTGTCCGGTAGAGTTTCTTAGCTTCCTGATTGGGTGGGTTGCGTCCCAGGTGTGTGGATTATTAATGCATTCCTCTGTCCCCTGTGATCCCTGGGGATCGATCTTCCTAGAAACATGCGTGGACTTCCTGGTGATGTGAGCTTCCACCAGCAGACACAGAATGTTTAGTCAGTTTCCTGTCTTTCTCTCCATGAGGCATGTAACAACACAACACGTGGTTCTCTCTCTGTCTCATTAAAATTGACTAGTGGGTTCAGGGGCCTTCAGTCTGATTCACCATTGTGAATTTCCCCACGCGCCTCGCTCCTAATGGTCTTAGTGGCCACTGATGATCGTTACCTAGAGACGTCACTAGGGATTGCAAAAACGGTGACTTACAATACTTTCATTTCTTCTGCGTTAATTGTCTGGAATTGTTGTTTTCTATTAAAAAAAAAAAAACAACCTTAGCTCACCAAGAAGAATTGAAAGCAGGGTCTCGAAGAGGTATTTGTACACTCATGTTCATGGCAGCATGATTCACAGTCGGCAAGACGTAGCAGCAACCCAAGTGTCCATCAAGAGGGGACGGACAAACAAACATGGTCCATCCATACAGCGGAGTAGTATTCAGCCTTAACGAGGAAGGAGATTCTGACACTCACTACAACATGGGTGAACCCTGAGGACACCATGCTCAGTGAAAGAAGCCAGACACAGAAGGACAGATACTGTGTGACTCCATTCATGTGAGGTCCCTGGAGGAGTCAGATCCACAGAGACAGGAAGCAGACGGTGGGGCTGGGGCTGGGGGAGGGGCTGGGGAGTGAGGGTGTCCTGGGGACAGAGCTGCAGTTTGGGAAGATGAGAAAGTCCTGGAGACGGTGGTGAGGATGGTTGCACAACACCGTGAATGTGCTTAATGCCACCGAGCTGTGCACTTAGACATGGTTAAAATGGTCATTTTATGCCGTATGTATTTTACCACAACTAAAAACAATTTTCGAAGTGGAGTATGATTTAAAACTCGCTCCCCCGTGGAGGCACTGGTTACCCAGCAGTAAGGGCTGCGCAGGGAAGAGAGTAAACGCTTGACTCTCGACTTTTATTTAGCCGTTCTCACAGTAGCGAGTTAGTTCCTCAGTGCCCACGAAAGATCACCAAAGAGAGTTTTTCTCTGTGTGTCGCTGTGAGCCCGTGGATGTAACGTCTGACGTGACTCCATCCTCTGCTCGTGGCAGGGCTTCTTCCCTTACGCCCACGTTGTTCCGTCTTTGGCCAGTGGAAACCCCCTCAATTTGGCACCTCAGTCCTTTTGACGTGACCCAGTGGCCTTCCGGGCTCATAGTTCTGGCAAAAGCCAGCTGCTTTCCCAGCCCAGGCCTGGCCCTGCCGCTTCTGCCAGGAGCCCTGCTTCCTTCTAACGGGAGGGTTATTCAGAGACCACACTCTGCCCACTAAATTAGGAAACCCACGTTTTCTTCCCTTACCTTTTACTTTGAAAATATCTTCAGACCTACAGAAGTTGCCAGATGATTACCACAAACTCCCACCTACCCTTCCTCTAGGTCAGGGGCCAGCACACTACCTGCTCTTGGCCTGTTTTTGTAAATAAAGTTTTGTTGGCACACGGCCACGTCCATTCATTTGCACATCAGTCCTGCCTTCGCTGGGACAGCAGAGTCAAGTGGCTGTGACAGAGCCTGTCTGCCGCCCTCAGTGCCAAAAATATCCATGCCTTGGCCCTTTGCAGAAAAAGTCTGCAGACCCCTGAGCTAGATCGGCCCACGACTCACCCTTTGCCCTATGTATTTCTCTATAAAAGTATTTTAGATATTCCATAAAAATATACACATTTCCATTCTTTTTCTTAATTTTGCTAAATAATTTGAGAGTAAGTTGATGACATCATGTACCTTTACTCCAAAAAACCATGTAGTTCCTGCAAACACCTGTTATATAACCAGAGGGTGATGGTCAAATTCAGGGGATCAAACACAGATACAATAATTGTATCTAATGTCCAGTCCATGTGAAAATTTACCCAGTTGTCTCAATATTGTCTTTTATAGCGACCCCTCCACCTCCCCGGCCCCCTCCCCTTCCCCAAAGTTGTATCCAGTCAGGGGTCACTCACTGCATGGAGTTTCACGCATCTCCACTCTGCTTTCTTCCGAGACAGCTTGAGGCTTGCTTTTTTTTTTTTTTTTTTTCTGTCTCTTACTTCCTTTTATGACCTTGACTCTTTCGAAGAGACCAGGCCAATTATTCTGTGAGCTGTCCCTCAGCATGGTTCCCATGATCGGAGGCAGGCTGTCCACGTCTGGCAGGAGTGGCCTAGAAGCGGTGTGTCCCCTAGTGCCCCACACCAGGAGGCCCACGAGGCCCACCCTCCCCCGACTCTCAGTGTGCTCACTTGGGTGGCTTGGCTAAGATGCTGCTCTCCAGGTCTCTCAGGAAGTCACTTCCCCTCTGTAATTGAGAAGTCACCTGCAGGAAGGCACTCTGAGATTCTGTAAATGTCCTTCTCCCCATCAGACCTCCACCCAGTCACTTCAGCGTCCACCGACGGGCCTTGCTTGGGTCAGTTATTGCTGGGATGGCTGCTAAGTGCTGATTTTTCTAACTCTGCTATTGAGTCAATGACTGGGATCAGAACTGCTGGATCACACAGAAAAATCATTTCCCCCCTAATTGTTTCTTATTGTGGTAAAATACCCATAACATAAAAAGCACTTGAGTGTACATTTCAGAGGTAGGACTGAATACATTCATCAGGTCTGCAACCATCCCCACCATCCACCTGCAGAACTCTTTTCATCCCGTAAAATGGAAGCTCTGTCCTCAGTAAACACTAACTCTTCCCCTGGCACCCGCCACCCAACTTTCTGTCTGTATGACTTTGAGATCATTCATTTTTGATGTTCATTGTCCCAGGTTTGGCCAGCCTGTGTCTCTCTGATGGGTCCCCATCCTTCTTGGAGCCCTTCCTTACTCTCTGGTGCACTAAGGTGTTCCAGGCACTTCTTGTATTCCATCTGCCTACTCCTGGAATCAGACATTTCTCCCCAGAGCCCTGAACCCCCCTACTTTTTTTGAGGGGGTGATACTTAGAAACCAAGATCTGGGCACTCGATGTGCTCATTCCTATTGGGTTGTCTCAAGAACAAGACAACCCGATTTGGTTGTTTAAATCACAAGTACCTGCTGATGCTGACAATCTCATTCCGTCACTGTGGGATTCTTTCCTGTATCCTGCCTTTTTCATCTTTGCAACTTCTTTCTCCCCCGAAGACCCGAATCCTAATAATATAAACACACTTGCTACTTCACTCAGTCCCACAATACACACGATAGTTTCAGAATCACTACACCCATGCCACTCCCAAAAACAAATGTACTGAATCAAGTTTAAAATTATTTTGCAGTTCCCTGTGTCTCTAGAGTGAGTACTGTGTCCAAAATTTGCATCATGTTTTTTTCCTATTTCTGTGTGGTTATGATTTTCATTTGAAATACAGTTCAGTTCATGTTTTCTATTTATATTCCATCTTAAAGCTTTTTTTCCCCCTCCATCTTTGTTGGTTTAATTTTTTGTTGAATATAGAAGGCATTAACAGTCTAAAAACCATACAAAGAGGAAGGCACTGGGGATTACACCCAGGACCTCAGGCATGCCAAGCACATGCTGTACCACTGAGCTACACCCCCTCCCTTCCCCGTTTTTTTTATTATACAAAAGATAACATACTACATATGTTTTGTATGTTTTGTACTTCCCCCTCAACTTAACAGTATGTCCTGGAACTCACTCCATCCCGTTCAGAGATCGCCCTCATTCTTTGTCAGGGCCGCATAATACTCCACCATGGGATGCAGCGTAATGCACCAGTCTCTCTCCTCTGTACAGACATCTGGGTTGCCTCTAATGTTTTGCATTTACAACCGACAATGGATAACCTTCTGGGTACTTAGACTTGTGTATTTTTGAGCTGTGTCTTCAGGACAAACTTTTAGAGAGGTGGGCAGCTCTTCTGAGGATGGCGATAATCATAAAATTAAAGGTATAATGCACATACGACCTTTCACTCAGGCAGCAGGTAATTTATGTCAGGTCACTGTTGGACAGCTTGGCCTCCAAATTAGTCAAACTCTGCTCTCTCTTAGCATTTCACTCTTGTTCTGAATTTGCTTTCCTAGCCTGGGATCAGGGTTCAGTCCAGGGTCAGGACTCAGCCTAGGATCAGGGCTCAGCCCAGGGTCCAGGCTCAGAATACACAGTGTGCATCTCTGTCAATGTGCCCAGGTTCTGTGGTCCTCGGTGAGGCTGGGACTGGGGCCCGGTAGTCCTGCTGCACAGGGTGGTTCCCCACCTCCCCGCCCCCGCATCACACCCCAGCTGCCTGCACAGCCCCTCCTGCCGCAGCTTCTCCCTTCAGATCCGTTTCTGCTTGGTCACCTCCAGTGACAAGATGCTGTTGCCTCGCAGGGCAGCCCCTCCCTCCCAGCCTCCCTGTAGCTGTCCTGCTTCCAGTGAACCCAGGGAGGGGGTGCTGGTGCCTTCAGCCGCAGTATCCTGCCTGCCCGCCGTTTACGGGGGATAACAGAGCCCTCAGATACCTGCGCCTCCCTCTTCAGACACTGATCAGGGCCGTGCCGCCCGCCGCCCCCAACTCCCCAAGCATCACTCCACACATTACCGGCCACTTCGTCTCCCCACGGAGGTGCCCGCACCTCGGTCCTCAGTCATCTCAGCGACTCAGGATGGCCGTGCAGTGGGGCTGGGGTGAGCTCCCCACTTCTCCTGTGAGCCTCTCGCCTCCAGAGGTGAGCTGCTGCCCTGGGTGGGGGTCCCGAGCAGCCATGCTCCCAGCAAGGCCGGCTCAGCGGCAGGAGATGCAACGGAAAACCCGGATGAGGGGGGTCGCGGCCTGGACACCCGCCGGAGCGTGGCCGCAGGTGGGGCGCTCCCCTCCCAGCTGCGTGTTCTTCCGCGGGACCCGGGGTGGCCGGTGCCGCCTCTCCAGGCCTCGGGTTCCCGCTCCGTGGAGCGGTTGGTCCTGGCCCTGCCGTGAGCGTAAAACAGGGCGCATCTGCACCATCGGCGAGGGAGCTGGTGGTGCTCCCGTGTGTGCGGTCACTTGCCACACACTTATTAATCACCTACTGTTTGCCAGGCGGGCTGGGAGCAGTCGGGGAGCCAGTGATGGAACCGCGGGTCTCAGCTCGTGGGGGCGGGGGAGATGTCCACGGGGAGCCTGCTTCCCCTTCTCTGGAGGGCCCCACCCGCAGTGGGCTTTCGAGGACCGGAAGGGGGCAGAGACGGGGTCGCGCCTCCAGTGCGGGGTGCACCGCAGCGCCCTCCAGGAGCCGGTGGCAGCCGACCGTTGGGACGGGTGCCCCTCCCCGTGCCGGCCTCACCCCCACCCGGGGGGTACCTTGAACATAACAGGAAATTTCAAATAACAGGAAACCAAGAGCGGGC
Organism: Camelus ferus; assembly: GCF_009834535.1. Classification (NCBI taxonomy): domain Eukaryota; kingdom Metazoa; phylum Chordata; class Mammalia; order Artiodactyla; family Camelidae; genus Camelus; species Camelus ferus. Next base: position 25,312,293 of record NC_045717.1, on the reverse strand, counting down.
AGGCGAGTGGCTCCACCCTGCCTGGGGCGAGCCGCCCCGGGCCTCAGTCTGCCCCGGGGGACCGCCATGAACGCCACGGGGGCCCCGGCCGCGGCCCCCGAGTCCTGCCAGGAGCTGGCGGCCGGCGGCCACAGCCGGCTCCTCGTGCTGCACTACAACCACTCGGGCCGGCTGGCGGGCCGCGCCGGGCCAGGACGACGGCGGCCTGGGGCTGCTGCGTGGGCTCTTCGTGGCCGTGAGCTGCCTGGTGGTGCTGGAGAACCTGCTGGTGCTGCTGGCCATCGTGAGCCGCATGCGCTCCCGGCGCTGGGTCTACTACTGCCTGGTCAACATCACGCTCAGCGACCTGCTCACGGGCGCCGCGTACCTGGCCAACGTCCTGCTCTCCGGGGCGCACACCTTCCGCCTGGCGCCCGCCCAGTGGTTCCTGCGCGAGGGCCTCCTCTTCATGGCGCTGGCCGCCTCCACCTTCAGCCTGCTCTTCACGGCCGGCGAGCGCTTCGCCACCATGGTGCGGCCGGTGGCCGAGAGCGGGGCCACCAAGACCGGCCGCGTGTGCAGCTTCATCGGGCTCTGCTGGCTGCTGGCCGCGCTGCTGGGCCTGCTGCCCCTGCTCGGCTGGAACTGCGTGTGCGCCTTCCAGCACTGCTCCAGCCTGCTGCCGCTCTACTCCAAGGGCTACATCCTCTTCTGCGTGGTCGTCTTCGCCTGCATCCTGGCCACCATCATGCTGCTCTACGGGGCCATCTTCCGGGTGGTGCGGGCCAACGGGCAGAAGGCCCCGCGCTCCCCGGCCCGCCGCAAGGCCCGCCGGCTGCTCAAGACGGTGCTCATGATCCTGGTGGCCTTCGTGGTGTGCTGGGGCCCCCTCTTCGGCCTGCTGCTGGCCGACATCTTTGGCTCCAACGTCTGGGCGCAGGAGTACCTGCGGGGCATGGACTGGATCCTGACGCTGGCTGTGCTCAACTCGGCCGTCAACCCGCTCATTTACTCCTTCCGCAGCCGGGAGGTGTGCCGGGCAGTGCTGGGCTTCCTCTGCTGTGCATGTCTCCGGCTGGGCCTGCGAGGGCCCGGGGACTGCCTGGCCCGGGCCGCCGAGGCCCACTCCGGGGCCTCCACCACGGACAGCTCGTTGAGGCCGAGGGACAGCTTTCGGGGCTCGCGGTCACACAGCTTCCGGATGCGGGAGCCCCTGTCCAGCATCTCCAGCGTGCGGAGCGTCTGAGCCCACAGCTGGGGCGTTGGTCCGGCCATCCAGGGCATGCCCACGCAGGCCCTCCACTGCCGCTTGGGGAGCATGCAGGGATGTGGCAGGCGGGCCACAGGGAGAGGAAGGAACAGGGCAGTGGGGGGACGAGCAGTGGTTCTCCTCGAAGCCTCCTGGGGCTGCTGATGCCCAGCGGGCTTCCCAAAGTCTCGTTGGAGCAGGAGGCGACTGCTCATTGGAACAGAGATCGCCTTGGAACGGGGACGAATGGGTTTGCTGTGTGCGCCGCCCCCACCCACCCCACCGTGTGGTTCTGGGGAAGCACCAGTCCCTCTCTGGGCCTCAGTGGGGCTCCCAGGCTGTGAGGGGGGGTCTGAGGGGTGGATGCCCGAGCAACACGGAAGTTCAAGGGTGGGACGAGCTGTCTCAGCCCTCCTGGCGTGAGGGCGTGCGGGCTCAGCTGGAGCTGTGCTGGGGCAGGCGAGGACCGTGAGTCTGTGCTGGGGGTGTGGTTGTGAGGGCACTGATGGAGTATGGGTGAGAGAAGGAGAGACTGAGGGCGGAACAAGTTGTGCCTGTAAGCTTGTGCCGGTGTGTCTGCGTGTGCACAGACATCCCGGCACGTGGCAGGCCTCTTGAGCATGTGCACACGTGTGTGTGACCGATCCACTCTGTTGAAGGTGTGTGTGAGAGTTTCCAGGCTGCCGGGAAAGTGAGGGCGGGGCGCCCAGTGACACTGACACCCTCCCCTTCTCGCTCACTTCCCCTTTCCCTGTCCTGTCTCTCATCTTGGGTCCTAGGTGGCCTCCTTCCCCCACCTATGGCCTCTGCATCTTTGGGGACACAGCCTGGGGGTCAGCAGAGGGGGCTAGCCTAGCCCTCTCGGCCTCAGGGACTCTCACCCACTCCTCTATAGAGTTCCCTTTAGCACTAACAGCCTTGACCTTCCCCATCTTTAAAATGGGCTGATAGCAGACGGAACACACCAGAGGAAGCTGTCAGTACACGCTCAGTGCTTTTGCCACAGTGCGTGGTGTCCATGTGTCTGACAAGACATTTGGCGATGGTGGAAATGTTTTACATCTGTGCTGCCCAGCCTGGGAACCCCACGTGGCTACTGAGCCCTTGATAAGCGTCCAGTGCTACTGAAAAACTGAACTTGGATTTTGTTTGCATTTAAACAGTCCATGGGAGTGGCGGCAACAGTATGGGATAGCAGAGATGCGCCCTCTGCACACAGCTACGTCGGCGGGAAGACAGTTCTTCCTCTCCATCCTCCCAGCCAAGGCAGTGCCTGCAGGTCTTTCTGCCTCTGTCTTGCCAAGTTCCTGGGGCAGCATCCTGTCTGCCACCCTGGATGGGACAGCTCTGTTCTGAGCCTCCGTTTCTCCCCTGCAGGTTAGGGGATGCAGCGATGGGAAACCATCTTCTGTGCTGTTCAATAAAGCAGCCATTAGCCACATGTGGCTACTTAAAATTAATTAAAAAGAAATATAAAACTTCTGTTTCTCAGTGTATTCCTTGGAGCTGCTGTAACAAAGGATCACAGCCGGGGGAGGCGGGGGTGGAGGCTTGAACGAGAGAAATTTATCCTCTCGTTGTTCTGGAGACTGAAGTCTGAGGTCAGGTGCTTGCAGGGTTGGTTCCTTCCGAGGCCATGAGGTAGACTGCTGGGGGTCTGTCTCCTAGATTCTGGTGGTTTGCTTTGGCAAACTTTGGCATCTCTTGGTTTGTTGATGCATTGCTGTGATCTCTGCCACCATCTTCGCATGGGCTCTCCCTGCGTGCATGTCCGTGTCCAAATTTTCCCTTTTTATAAGGACACCAGTCCTGTTGGATTAGTGCCACCCTAGTCCAGTGTGACCTAATTAAATTCACCTGTAAAAATCATAGTTCCAAATAAGGCCCTATTCTGAGGCCCCGGGATTAGGAGTCCCAGGTATGAATTTTTGGGGAGACACCATTCAGCCTGTAACCCTGGGCCACACTAGCTACATTTCAAGTGCTCCATGGGACACGTGGCCTGTGGCTCCTGTTTGGGGTAGTGCAGACCTAGAACATCTCTGTCATCACAGAAGGTTCTGCTGGACAGGGCTGGAAAAAGCTCTAAGCCTGTATCAAGTGTGCAAGAAGTTGGGCTACTTCGCGCACTTCCCTGATTCCTGGTCCACGTGTTTATCTGGGACGGCAGCAGGCAGGGTGGGGCCTTGGTGGAATTTGGGGTGCATGGAGCCTGAGCTACCTTGAAGCTCTCAACCTGCATCCTGGGCCTGCCCATGTTCCCCTCTGCCTTGTGAGGTGTCACACTTTGCTTTGACTGAGCTGGACTATTTCTTGCACCCTCCTCTGGAGCCTTTGCACTTGTCTTTTTTGTTTCCACTCGAGTAGCCTGACTGGCACAAGCCCTGCTCATCCTTTGGGTCGCAACTTTAGCATCACCTCCTCCAGGAAGTCTCCCTGATTTCTCCCCCTCCCTAGCCCTCTTCCAGGCTCCCACAGCTGCCTGTGCATCCCCATCATAGCTCTGGCTGCCCCTGGCCACACACGCATCCTCTCCCCTGGACTTTGAGCTCCATGAAGGTGGAGATAGCAACCAAGTCAGGGTCATGGTGGTGTCCCCGGCACCCAGCACAGGGCCCAGCAGACAGTAGGTGCCCCATGGCCTGGAGCTCTGGGAGAACTGAACGCAGCAGCCTGCCTTTCACTGAGCCTCGGAAACCTCTTTCCCTCCTTATTCCCCACCCCTGCCCTCCTCCCTGGCTGTGGGGGAACCATCCCCAGAATCCTGACTTCTGCTCTTAGGTGGCCCAGGTGTCTGTCTCCCATTACTGTTCCCCAGCTCTGCAGGGGAAGCACCACGGGCTTCGGTTTCATCATCTGTAAAATTAGGATATTGATATCCCCTGTTCTTGTGGGATGTTGATAAGACAAGGAATATGAAGGCCTTAAACTATGATGTGTATTTTTTTTTAATTTACCAACTTGTCTATCCCTTGGTGGAGGCACTAGGGATTGAACCCAGGACCTTGTGCATTCCAGGCATGTGTTTTTACCATTGAGCTATACCCCCAACCCCCAAATGTGTATGTTTGTAAATGAATAATAACAGCAAAGTCTTGTATATCACTCAGTGGTATTCTAATCACCTTTGTATTAACTCATTTAATCCTTGCAAAACCTCCAGGAGGCGGATATCATCATTAACTCCATTTTAACAGATGGTGAAACTGAGGCCCAGAGAGGTTAGGTAACTTCCACAAAGTCACACAGCTGGAAAGAGGCAGAGCTGGGATACAAGCCCAGATTGTTGACTTCTTGATCCCTGCTTGTTACTGCCTCTTTGATGAATGAATGAATGAATGAATGAATGAATGAATACCAGTCTCTTCCCTCCTTGGAAAACTCAGAACGAATGTTTCCTTTCATTTTGGGTTGCCCAAGGTTTCATCTCCACAAAATGGGACTAGTTGAACCTCCCCATTAAAAATATTTTTTTTCTAATGGAGGTACTGGGGATTGAACCCAGGACCTCATGCATACTAAGCAGGTGCTTTCCCATTGAGCTATACTCCTACCCCCTGAACCTCCCCATTTTACAGACAGAAAAACCAAGGCTCAGGAGAGGAGGTGGCATGTGCAGGCCGTAGGTCTAAGTCTCATTATCTGAGCCAAATTCAGGCCCCTTTCTAGGTCTGTCTCAGGGTGAATGTGTGTCTGTCCTGCCTGTTCATAGCCTGGCCTGGAAGAATGGGGGTTGATGATGAAGATCACGGTCCAGAATGCGTTCTCCTCCCACTCCCTGCCCTGCCAGGCCACTCCTGACTCCTCGTGCCCAGGACCTCCCTGGAGAGGCCTGGGGACAGCGGGAAGCAGGGGACACAGCTGCGAGGGATGGGCTGGCTCAGTCATTCACTTAACCGTTGTGTGTCAGGCTCTATTCTGGGTACTGGGGTTCCAGCTACAAACAACCTGGAGCCTGCCCACATAAAGATCACCATCTGGTGGGGGTGACAAACATCAAAAGAAGAAGTGCCCAGCATCATTTCAGTAAGGAGTCAGCCATGCAGAAAGCTAAGGAGGTGGGTGCTGCGGGGAGTGTTCCTCAAAACAGCAGAGGCACTAGCTCTGAGATTGCACAAGCTTGGTGCGTTCTTTTTTTTCTTTTCTTTTTTAATGGAGGTACTGGGGATTGAACTCAGGACCTCATGCATGCTAAGCATGCACTCTACCACTGAGCTCTACCCTCCACCTGGTGCATTCTTATAATACTAACGCTTCTTGAGCACCTCAGGTGTGCCTCTTTCTTCCCAGGTCACTTCACGTGGATTATCTGATTGAGGAAGAGTGTTTGATTATTTATCATCATATTTCGCAGCTGAGGAAACTGAGGCTCAGCGAGGTGAAGCGACTTTCCTAGGATCACACAGCTGGGAAGAGGAGGAGCTGGAACTTGAACCTATGCTTTTAATCAGAACAACTGCCACCTCTCACTTGCCCCAATTCTTTAGGCAATGGAATCAGAGCTTGGGGCCAGGGCCATTGTGCTCTGCACCCTGTGGTCTCAGTCTTCCCATCTGTACGGAGGGTGTGAGTTAGTGATGCCCCTTAAAGCCCCGCCCCTGAAACAGTTGGGTTCTTAGGGGGAGCAGATTAGAAAATATAAATTGGAGACACCCAGTAAAATTTGAATTTCTGATGAACAATGAATAATTTTTTACTACGAGTAGGTCCCCAATATAAATAAGCATAAATATAAATAATTGTATCACCAGCTCCGGCACAACTCCAAGCTCCAGACTACAAGTCCCACAATCCATTGAGACATCCGTTTAGGAATCTATCATGATTTCTTTATTCCTTTTTCATTCATTTATCCAAAAATTGTATAAGCCACCCACTGTGTGCCAGGCCTTGTGTTAGGTTCTGGGGAATACACCAGTGCACAAAGCAGACACAAGTCTTTGCTCTCACGGAGTTTAACATGTACGTCCCTTGGGACTTTTAAGTGCTATCCGCCCCCCTCCTCCAACTTCTGCCAGGAAGACTTCAGCTCCCGTGACCCTTTGCGCTAGCCAAATGAGACTACAATTCCCAGGAGACCAGCGAACCAGGTCGGCCCCTCGCTTCCTCATTCCCAAGTGTCTTCCGGGTTACAAGGTCACGTTCTGCTCCCCGTCTCTCCCCTCCCCCCTTCTCCCACAGAGAAGAGTTTCAGTAAGTTCTGCGGCTAATAGTTTTTTCAAGTCCCCGTAGTCTCCGACTTGGAGTTTATGTGAATCTTCAGTGGTTTGAGCCAAATGGTCCAATACAGCTTAGTCCATCAAGAAGTAACAATGAACCTACAACTTTCAGGTGGCTCCGCGCGCGCGGGGAGACTACAACTCCCAGCAGGCAGCACGGCGGGCGGGCGGCCCTCGGCGGTGCCCGCAGGACCCCGGAGCGGGCACGGGCTGCCCAACGCGGCGCCCGCAGGACCCCGGCGCCTACCCATGCCTAGGTGAGTCCGCGGGAGCCGCTGCCGCTGCCGTCCCCGCCGTCCCCGCCGCCGTCCCGTCTTCGCTGCCGCCCCGCGCGGCCCAGCCGCCGGCCAGGATGCTGGAGGAAGCGGGCGAGGTGCTGGAGAACATGCTGAAGGCGTCGTGCCTTCCGCTTGGCTTCATCGTCTTCCTGCCCGCGGTGCTGCTGCTCGTGGCGCCACCGCTGCCCGCCGCCGACGCGGCGCACGAGTTCACCGTCTACCGCATGCAGCAGTACGACCTGCAGGGGCAGCCCTACGGTGCGTGGACCCGGGCCCCTGGCCTCCCCCCGGGGCCTGGTTTTCTCCCTGGGCTCCTGGCCTCCCCTCACCTGACCTTCCGCTCAGCCTTCCCCCTCCCTCCCCGGAGCCCCGGCCTACCTCGGCGGGCTGCCTTTCTCCCGTGGTTCGGTCTCTGCTCCCCAGGCCCCACCACTCCTACCTGTCCAGCAGGAGTCCAGCCTGCGGACCTCACTTGGGCCGCAAGACCCTTTCAAGCCCCAGGCGTGTCTGAGCCTGGATACCTGGACCGACATTAGGCCCCCAGCTCTGCTCAGTGCCCCAGGGACCTGCCGCGCTGGCTCCCACGGCCCCCTGGCCTCCTCCCTGACAAGGGCTTCATGCTCCAGATCGCAGATTTCCCTCCCACTCCTCAGGCCAAGCTCCCCTTGCTCCTGGACTCTTGGGTCCCCTCTCTCTTCGATTCCCAGCTGGAACAAAGTTCCAACCTTTGGCCTACTTGGTTTGAAGTGGAGCCTCCCAGCTCGGTTCTGCCAGGCTGAGCGGCACAACCCTCCATGGCCCTGGGCACCCCGGTGCTCTTTGTCCAGTGCTCACATCTGCACCCACTCAGGGCTGCAGAAATCTGGTCAGTGGGCCCTATAACAAGGACCATCCCTCCCCAGGCTCTGCACCCTGAGCCGAATTCCTTAGCTAATTCCCCAGTCTGGGCTGTTGAAATCCCTTGGACCCCATGTGTTGTTCCGTCTTTTGGTGTGTACACCCCTCCGCAGGCTTCTTGGAAACCCCGCCACCCCACCCCCCACTCCTTCTCCCCAGAATTTCAGACCCGCTAGGCCTGCTTTCTTGTCTGTCCTGACCCCAGTACACAAGTCATTCTAAATTCCCTTTTCTTTTCCCTACCTTGCTGTATCTGGTGTTCCAGAATCTTCTGGCCTCTGGTTTACCTTCCAGCCTGCTGCCTCAGTTCCAGCAAGTCAAGGCTGCCCTCCCCATGAGGGAGCCCCCTTTGCAGTCCTCCTGGTCCCCTCACTGCTCAGCCCTGGCTTTCTTGGATTTGCCTGGCCTGAGCCCTTGGGACCCCCCTGCCACTGCCAGGCCCTTGCAGAGACCCAGTTTTTAGAGACGTGTCCCGACTTCCCCTCAGATTCCTCCTCACCCCAGAGTTACGTCGTTGTTTCTGTTTCGTGCCATGGTTGTCAACCCAGGGATCACTGAGTGATGACTTAGGGGTTGTCATGACTAGGGGGCTCCTGGCATTCAGTGGGGTGGGGGGCAGGGCACACAAGGGGTGCGTCCCCCAGAGCCCAGGGCGACCCCCTACAGAGAAGGACCAGGCCGCAAATGTCAGCAGTGCTGAGAGGGAGACACTCACGGTCCCTGTAGTAATGGCTTTGACCCAGGCCCCTGCCTGTGGGGTGGGAGGCCAGGAGCTTGGGCACATTTTTTTACGTTGTTGGCATCTTCCTGGGGAGAGGATCTTGACCAGTCATATGTGGCCTCTTGAGATGTGACTCATGAAACGGAGAAACGGGGTCTTGACCGAATTTTGGCATTTAATTCTAATACGCTCAAATAGCCACGTGTGACCAGCGGCTGCCATCCTGGTCTAGGGGATTCCGCCATCCCGGAGGCCCGCATCCTAGAACTCCAGATGGAGTCGCGAGTCCTTCCCTCACTCGATCACTCCTCTGTTTTGCCTGCCCCTCCCAGCATGGCTCCCGCCCCGTGGGCGGCTGTAGTCCCGCAGCCCGCAGCCCCTGGATCCCCCACTGCCTGCTCAGCACTAGCCTGCTTGCAGATGTGCCCCCCCGCCCCCACCCCACCCCCCACCCTTGCTCCAAACAGGTGCTTCAGACCAGCCCCTGATGGCAGAGCCGCCTCCTCGTTGACCTCCCTGCAGGTCCCCAGGCAGCCCCTCTCCTTTTTCTCTGCCCTCCACCCTCCTCTCCTCCTTCCTCTCAGCTGTCCTTTCCTCTTTCCATGAGTCCTTTGCCCAGATCCTGGATTCTTTCCTATTCCTTTTTCTGACCCCACCCCCACCCCCTTGCCCCAATACACGCCCTCCTTCCCGGCCCTGTCTTTGTCACTCTTGGTGAGAAACCCAGACACCTCCTGGGCTTGGGTGTGAGCACAGGGGCCTGGCTGGGCGTCTACACCCCAATCTGGTCACACCAGGTGGTGTCCCCCATTGGTGGGGACAGGGGGTGCCCACTGCTGCCTGGGGAGGTACTCAGCACTGGGGAGGGTGGTTCGTGTTGAGGGGAGGCCCCTAGAGGGTCTGGGGTGATGCTTGTTCCCCGGAGGCCACGGGAAGGGAGCAGCCTTTGACAGCTGGTCTGCTGGGTCATTGCCGATTGCAGCATCCCGTGTCCCCAGTGTCACACATGCCCTAGGCTCCCGCCTCCTGGTGCAACCCTTGCTCTGGGTCTCCTTTCCCAACTTCCTGTCGCTCCTGTTGAGAAACCCAGAGGGGCGGGCTGCTGGGAAGGAGAGGCTGTGTTCTTTGAGCTGGGGTGTGACCTCCCCCCGCTTTCACAGTGCCCGCTGGTGCCTGTGCTGCGGTCAGCAACCCCCCTTGTGTCCGTTCTCATACCCGCTGACACAGGGCCCTGGGAGTCAGGGGCATGGGCATCTGGCTGGGCAGGCTCCCGGGCTCCCTCCCCTGGCCCGGCTCTCCATCCTTGTTGTAAATAAAGTTGTATCTACACATGGTCACGCCCACCGTCGGTGCTTCCTGCTGCAAAGGACAAGTGCCACCCGCAAGAGGGGAGGATTGGCCCTGGGCCCTCGATAGAGAAGTTTGCAATGCCTATTCAGGTCTGGCCCCATTGCAGGAACCAGCGACTTCTATCCAGGTGTCCAGGGCCCGTCCCCACACAGGGGTGACCAAGGCTGTGCCAGCTTCAGCCTCACTCACTCCAGCAAAGACAGTCTCTGCCCTTGGGGTGTTCAGGGTTTGGAGGAAGTTGGCTCTCGCCCCCTCCTTCCCTTCTCTGGCCTCACCCCCTCCCTCTGGAAAGTGGGGTCACAGTAGGCTGTGTGTCCCTCTGTATCCCCACGCAAGGTGACACCTGAGAGGCTGTGAGCCCCTAGGAGGCTGCAGTGGGACAGATGGAGCTGGGGAGGTGCCTGCCCCGCATTCCTGGAGCTTCAAGGGCTCCTGAAGGTCTTTATGGCCCTCCCATGGTGGCCCTAAAGCAGAGGAGAGGCCAGAGGGGTGGGCAGAGGCATGGAGCCCCCAGCCTAGGCCACACGGCCACCTGTGCTCTGTGATCACTGGTCCCTGAGACCGCCTGCCCATTCCCACGTGGTGTGCAGTCCCTCTGTGTCCTGCTGGTCCCCTCCTGCGACCCACCCTCAGGATGAGCTGTAGGAAGCGGCCCTTCTCCCGGAGACATGTTCCTGGAAAGCAGAGATGGGGACCTTGCTCCTGGCCCCGAGCCTCATCTATGAGGACACAGGTGTCACTTTGCCTGCAGCCTCGACCTTCAGGCAGCAGGCTCACTCCCACGGGGAAGCAGACCCGTGTCTCTGTGCTGTTACTTTACTGCGTGGGTCTCAAACTGGAGCCCCTGAGGGCCACATCTGGCCCCCACATGGGAGACCAGGTGTCCATTCACCATGTCCTGGCTGGTGTGCATCAGAGCCCACTGGACCAGGAATTTCTGGGTGATGCTCGATTTCTCCCACAGTGAGGGAGGTCGCTACCCCTGGCACCCCCAGTCTAGTTAGGGTGTATATAGCAAGGAAACACTGGGCGGTGCTGGGGTTTCCAGGGAAATGGACAAGGCAGGGTTAGAGCCGTGGAGAGGAGGGGCCCCTGCCCTGATGGGGCAGGACGGAGACCACCAGCTCAGGTCAGCCAGGGCAGGAGTTTGGGTTTTCCCAGGGCCATGGGGACCTGGGGGCAGTCTTGTAGCCTGGGGGCTCCCTCTGCTGGCACTGAGACCCCTGTTTGGTGACTCGCCCTGGAGTGGATGCTGCTGGCTGTACAGGGGTCTCGACACTCTGGGCACAAGGCCCTGGGGGTTGGGTTTGGTCAGCTGGCACCTGCAGGGCCCTGCGTGCAGGGCACTGTGGGGGCCCGTGGGGCCGCGTCAGGGGAGCAGGGCCACCTGGGCTCCCTTCCTGGGGCTCCTGCTGATGTTCCTTCCTCGGCGGGTGGTCTGCGGGGAGCCTGGCCTCTCCCGGGCTGGGAGGAGGGCATGCCACGTCCCGTGGATCTCAGGAGTCAAGGGAGCCACACTAGCTGGGCACAGCCAGCGCCCGCGCCTGGTGCCAGGGCAGTGCTGCTTTCTGCCGGGGTTGCGGGGAGCAGGGCTGAGCGTGGGGGGCAGTGCCAGCGCAGGGGCAGCAGGTCGAGCCCTGACTAGGAGTAGGGGGGTGGTCCAGGGAGAAGGGTCTTAGTTTTCATTGGGTTCTCCGAAGGCCCCTCAAGTCACCAGGGTTTGGGTGGGTGGCCAGGGTCCCCGCGCCCCTCTGAGGGAGCCCCTCCCCCGCAGGCACACGGAACGCGGTGCTCAACACGGAGGCGCGCACCATCGACGCGGACGTGCTGAGCCGCCGCTGCGTGCTCATGCGGCTGCTGGACTTCTCCTACGATCGCTACCAGCGGGCCCTGCGCCAGTCGGCCGGCGCCGTGGTCATCATTCTGCCCCGGGCCATGGCCGCCGTGCCCCAGGACGTCATCCGGGTGAGCCCCGCCCCGCCACGCCACCTGGGTTTCGGGTGGGCTCTGGGACCTTGGGCGAGTCGCTTCCCCTCCCTGAGCCCCTCCCTGAGCGTTGTCTGGGGACATCTGTGGTTGTCACACTGGGTGGTCCCTGGCGTTGAGTGGGTGGGGCAGGGAGGCTGCTCCACAGCCCAGTGCAGAGGAGGACCCAGCCCCCTATCAGCAGTGCCGAGCAGGAGAGAGCTGCTTTGAATTTATGGGATCTGCTAGGGCCCCACAGGGCACTGCGGGTGGAGGTGCTCTTGCAGAGGAGCAGGGGTGAGGGGCCGGGGAGGCCCCTCAGTGCAGGGGGGTTCACGCCCACCGTCTCTGCAGGCCCCTACCAGCACCCACGGACCACTGAGGGTGTGATGGCCAGTGGGCGTGGGATCTGACCCCAGCCAGCCCTCCACACAGCCTGTTCTCCCAACCTGCTTCCTCCCCACCGGAACCATGAGCATCACCAGGCCTCGCCCATCCCTGCGTCCACGCCCGGGGTCCCCCTCTCCCAAGCCAGAAGTTCCCTGAATGTGTGTCTTTCTCACAGCAATTCATGGAGATTGAGCCCGAGATGCTGGCCATGGAAACCATTGTCCCTGTGTACTTCGCTGTGGAGGATGACGCCCTGCTGTCCATCTATGAGCAGACGCAGGCCGCGTCTGCCTCTCAGGGCTCTGCCTCGGCCGCCGAAGGTGGGCTCGGGCTGCGGGGGCGGGGGGAACCCGGGGGCTCCTGATCCACCAAGGCCACTCTGTGCAGATTTGGGAACACGCCTCAGCGTGAGGGCGTGGTATCAGTCCCTCTTCATTCGTGGTGGAGGCACCCCACACCTGCCATGTCACACCTGTGTGTTTCAGCCCCAGCCCCGCCCGCCACCCATTCCCGTGCTGGAGACCTGCTGATTTGGAGGGACATATTTCCCATCTCCAGCCTCTGGATGGTTCGGGGAATGTACAGGCATCTGTGTGGTTTTCTGTGTTCCTTCTTCCTCCCAAGTAAATTCTTGGTGTCACTTGTCACTGGCTTGCTTACATAGGTCAGGGTGGGTCAGCGACACTCTGGGATAACACGGTTCCCCCTACCTGTGGGCTGGGGGACGCCGCAGTGGGCTTGGGGGCCAGGAGCTCTGTAGTTTGACCCGTCTCAGGAGTGGTGGGGAGTGGGCCGCTGTCAGAGTGAGCTGGCGAAAGTAGCCAAAGGAATGGGCTGAGAGGCTCAAATAGCGGGTTCAGGAAGAGGAAGTGAATCCTCAGAGCCCACGGGAGCAGGGAGGCAGGCAGGTTTGTCCAAGCAGTGGGCTCCAAGGGGTGGACTCGGACCAGTGCCTTGGGGAAACAGTATGTCCACCTGTATTTGAGCTGTAAACGAAGGTTCATTTCTCCTAGCCAGGTTATTAGCTGTGGATGCTGGACTGGGGGTTGGCAAACCATGGCCTGCAGCTGCCTCTTGACGTAAATGAAGTTTTACTGGCGCAGAGCCAGCATTTACATGTGGTTTACAGGGACTTTCATGCTGCAACAGCAGAGTTGAGTGGCTGTGACAGACCATCTGGCCCACAGAGCTGGAAATACCAACTGGCCCTTTACAGGAAAAGTTTGCCAACCCCTGGGCTAGATTCAAGTCTGGAGGACAGCCACCTGCACTGTGGCAACAGGAGAATGAGTTTTTGGAAAGACCTAGATTTCTAGTTAGAGCAGAAGGTGAGTAGAATCAGCTACCCAGTGGAATATTATGCAGCCCTCAAAATGACATCAGGGTAGAACTTTTAGTGGCGTGGGAAAGTTTATTTCACCTCGGTTAGTGGAAGAAGCAAAATATAAAATCATAAATCTCAGTCACCGTGCTTAGCAATAGTATCTTTGTTTTGGAACACCTTAAGCTATAGAAGTCGCAAAGACAGCACACTTCCTGAGGGGCGCCCTCCTCCCAGCTCCCCCCAGGGGTGACCTCTTCCACGCCCCTTACGATTGTGGTTTTAAACATGTAAAGAACGGGAGGGCTTGAGACAGGATAAGCTCACAGGCGTGAGAAAATGACACCCCCGGTGGGCTGCTCGCTCACACTGAGCAAGCCGTGTCTGCTTTCGGGGCTGCGCTGGAGCATCGTGGACCACCAGGCGGGAAACTTCTGTTCTGAGGTCGTGGCTGAATTGATCCTTGGGAGGCCGGGCCAGAGGTCTTGTGTGCGCCTCTGTGATTTTAGAACGAGAGTGAGGGCCGCCCACACGCCCCTTAGCAGCCTGCGTGCAGGCGGGGTGACCACTCCACCAGCTCTCATCCTGGATGCCCGAGTTCTTCCCCGTGTCCAGTCCGTGTGTTCAGTTATGCTTTTGCTCAGACCGCACTCCTAGGACCTAGGGTGTAGGGGCAGCAAGGATGCGGCTCTGGGCCGGGAACCCCAGGCTTGGGCTGACCCTCCCTTCCCTGTCCTCAGTGCTGCTACACACCGCCACCGCCAACGGCTTCCAGATGGTCACCAGCGGGGTCCAGAGCAAGGCCGTGAGTGACTGGCTCATCACCAGCGTGGAGGTGAGTGCCCAGCAGGGCACATGGGGAGGGGGCTCCCAGACCTCAGCTCAGCCCGCCGTGTGAGGACCCTGGCCAGGGCGCCGGACCTGGAGCCTGCGGGGCTGTTCTGCGCTCCTCTAACCGCGCCCTTTCTCCTGGCAGCAGAGCTCAGCCTTTGAAGGGTGGGTCTGGTTCCCGGGCAGAAAAGTCTGGTTGGCACTGCAGCCCTGGGCCAAGTCTGGCCTCCGCTGGTCTCTGTAAATAAAGGTTTATCAGCGTGCAGCCCTGCCCATTGTCCGCACACGTCCACAGTGGGGCCGGCAGAGCCAAGGACACCGCCGTCAGGCTTACACCCGTGTGTCTGCAGGGGCGGCTGGCTGGGCTGGGCGGAGAGGACCTGCCCACCGTCGTCGTCGTGGCGCACTACGATGCCTTCGGGGTGGCCCCGGTACGTGTGACCTCCCCTGCCCCAGGCAGACGCAGCTCTGCATCCTCTCTTGGGTCGCTGTGGATACCCTGCGGGGTGGGTGTCGTCCTGCAGCTTCACTCCCCCAAACGAGACGTGGCAGCGGGAGTGAGAGGCGGTCCCTGGGGGCTCGCGACACAGCCCTGGGCTCTCGCTGGGGTGTCACACAGGCGCCTTCATCCAAGACCCCAGGCTCCAGGAGAAGACCCCGTGTTTGCACAAACAGTGCAGGGACGGGAGCCTCGTCAGCGGGGTGGTGGGAGCTGGCCTGGGGAGCAGCCTTCCCGGCATGTGGCCTCAGGCCCCCAGTGCGAGCTCTTGTGTCCAGTCTCCTCCGGGCTGTGCTCCCTGAGTCCCCGGGACAGGGAGGTTCACGCCAGAGAACCAACGGCCAGCTGAACCAGAGTGGCGTGGGCGGGCCTGCAGCCTGGCCGGAGCCTGGCCATGCCGTCCTCGGGGGTGCTGGGACCAGCCAGGGTGCAGAGCTCGGCCCTGGACTGTCAGCCTTGAACTACGTTCTCTCCTGCTCATCATCCACACCACGGGGCCTTTCTGTGAAATTTCCTTAAATTTTTTTAGACATAATTCCCATGACAAAATTCATGCTTTTAAATCATGTAGTTCAGCATCTCATAATACATTCACCAAGTTGCGTAGACATAACCACTGTCTACTTCTGTAACGTTTATTCTATCACCCCCAAAATAAACCGTGCCCCTCCACTCACCCCGGCCCCTGACAGCCGGGAGCCCTCTCTGTGTCTGGACTGGCCTGCTGTGCACGTTTCACATCCGTGGCATCACACACCTACTCCTCTCACTGAGCACGGTATTGCCCCCTCCCCGCGAACTTCAGGGCCATTACACATGTCAGTTTACACACTGACCATGGGAGGGCCCCGACGCGTGGGGACAACCCAACTTTCTCCAAACACTGGTTGTTGCTCCCTCAGGAACATTGCCTTAGACTGTGGGCCTCAGACATGTCGGGGGCTTTCATGTGTGGGGGTGGCCTGAGGCTGTAGGGAACCCCCCATCATAGGGGCACCAGGGTCCCGGGGCCGATGTCGAGGCTGGTGGCCGCATGGCCTGCCGGCCCCGGCTCCAGGCTGCGCACAGAGCCTCCCCGGGGCACGGGGCAGTCGTGAGGGAGGGGACCCGCGTGCCCTGGCACTGGGCCATCAGGCTGGGGTCTGAGCCACGGTGGGGGGAGCAGTCCTAGCCACATGCTGGGCGACGGGGCCGGGTGGGGCCTAGGAGGCGCTGCGTGTGGATGTGGCGAGCGCCGGCCTCGTCTTGCCTGCCCGCAGTGGCTGTCGCATGGTGCGGACTCCAACGGGAGCGGCATCTCTGTGCTGCTGGAGCTCGCCCGGCTCTTCTCCAGGCTCTACACCTACAAGCGCACCCACGCTGCGTAAGTCACGGCCACCGGGGCCCGGGGTGCAAGGCTCGCTCACGCCAGGCGCTGCTTGGGCCTTGCGGCCCGGAGGCAGTGCCAACCCTGGGAATCACCTGTCTTTTGGTTGAGGGCTGATCAACCCTCTGGAATCCCACACCCCAGGCTGGGCTGGGAGTGCTTCCAGCTGCAAGTAACAGACACCCGGGAAACGGTCACTTAGACTGGAGACCCCCATCTCAGCCCAGGACCCAGCTGGTCACTCTCAGGGGTGCTTGTCTGCTTGGCCCGATGGCAGGGGCCCAGTGATGGTGCACATCTCCCCGGGAGTGACTCTGCCAAGCCACACACACAGCAGGCGTCCCATCCTGGAAACTGGAAGCGAGATTCAGGTGTTGGCAGGGCCACACACCCTCCCGAGTCTCTGGGGGAGGGTCTTTCATGCTTCTTCAACGTCTGCTGGCTTCCAGCTGTGACAGAGTTCCTTGGCTACACCTGCATGTGGTCTCTTCCTTGTGTGTCTCCTCCTATAAGGACCGCTGTGGCCCTGATGGGGTGGATGGGCGTGGGGCACAGGGTCCTGGTCCTTCACAGCATCTCTGGCCCATGGCTTCAGTTCTGCTCCAGGGAGGCAGTGCTGAGTTCCTGTCACCCTTTTTTTTTTTAAATGGAGGTACTGGGGGTAGAACCCAGGACCTCGTGCATGCTAAGCATGGGCTCCACCACTGAGCTGCTCCCCTCCACCAGGCTTCTGCCACTTTTTATCTTCCGGGTCTGTTTCTGATCAGTCCACCTCGTCCCTCCTGGTCTCAAGGGCTCAGGGAAGCCTCTGGACCCATGCTTCTCACTCAAGGGGCGGCTTTGCCCCCAGGGGACACTGGGGGATGCCTGGGGACATTGTGGTGGTTATAACTGGGAGGTAGGGGGCTTTTTTGGCCTTGAGTGGGTGCACCCAGGGATGCTGCCCAGACCCCGCCATGCCCAGGGTGCCCCAGTGTCAGCAGGGCCAGGGTCGGGGAGACCACCTCCTTATCGGGGGCCTGGACTCTCGCCTGTCAGCGCTGACGCCCTGCTTCTCCCGCACCAGGTACAACCTCCTATTCTTTGCTTCCGGAGGAGGAAAGTTCAACTACCAGGGCACCAAGCGCTGGTTGGAAGACAACCTGGACCACACAGGTGAGGCCTTGGATGGTGGGGGGGCCCCGGGGAGGCGGGGCCTGGTTCCTGTCCTGCTTACCAGCCCTTGCTGCCCTCAGATTCCAGCCTGCTGCAGGACAACGTGGCCTTCGTCCTCTGCCTGGACACTGTGGGCCGGGGGGACAGCCTGCACCTGCATGTGTCCAAGCCACCCAGGGAGGGGACGCTGCAACACGCCTTCCTGCGGGAGCTCGAGACGGTAATGTCCTGGCCAGGCCCCTTTCACAGTAGGGGGCCCGGCTGGAACACCCGCCCCTCCATCACACGTTACCAGGACCTTTGCCAACCCTCGGGCCTCGAGTGAGCCTCAGGCGGGGTTCTCCCCGAGTTCCAGAGCAGAGGTTCAGGGAGGGACTTGGGGCTCCCCAGGCACGAGGGGCCACCTCCGCAGAGACTGGAGGGGCTGTCACCGGGCAGACCCTGACGGTGCCCCTCGCAGGTGGCCGCCCACCAGTTCCCGGAGGTGCGGTTTTCCATGGTGCACAAGAAGATCAACCTGGCGGAGGACATCCTGGCCTGGGAGCACGAGCGCTTCGCCATCCGCCGGCTACCTGCCTTCACCCTGTCCCACCTGGAGAGCCACCGTGATGGCCAGCGCAGCAGCATCATGGATGTGCGGTGAGCGCCACCCACCCCGGCCCTCCACTGAGACTGAGCCTCTGCGACTCCTGTCACCTGTGCCCACACCCAGGAACTGGACACATGTCCGCTGCAGGGGTGGTGAGAAGGTGGCCGCTGTTGGGGCAGGCATCCAGGAGGCTTCCTGGAGGAGGTGGTGCCAGACTGAAGGGCCTGAACCAGGAGAAGGTTGTTGCACGGCAGAGGGAGCCAAGAGCAAAGAAGAGTTGGGGGGAAGCAGGGGACTGGAATAACGGGCCAGACGCCCCTTCACCCTGCCTCCCCGGGCAGCCTGCATCTCATACCCACTCGGGTCGGGATGTGTTGCCTTCGAAGCTCCTCAACGTTCTGTGTGTTGCTAGCAGTCCTTGGTGTCCCTGGCTTGTGGCCTCTCCCTGTGCTTGGCCTGAGTCCACATTCCCCTCTGCTTATGAGGACACCAGCCGTTGGACTTAGGGCCCCTGCTCCACTGTGACCTTATGACTAACCAGGTCTGCAGCGACCCTCCTTCCAAGTCGGGTCACAGCCCAGGTTCTAAGCGGGTGTGAATTTGGCGGGATACTGTACCCCCCCCCAGAGGGTGTTCCAGCAGCTCCGCCCTGGACGGCCTGTGGAGGAGGGCGCTCTGACCCCTCCAAGTTCCAGAGGAGGAAACAGGCCCAGAGTCGTGTCTTCAGGACTGGGGCGCAGAGCAGCCCCAGGGAGGGCGAGGCCTGGCCTGGAGACCACCCGGCGGCGGGGGCGCCCGTCCCTGGTGGGGGCGGCTCCCGTCCTTGTTTTTATCACCAGATGCGTGATCGTTTTTGGTTTCTGGTGGTTATAGACGGTGCCGGTTCCAAATACGTATGTTTTACATCTGCCCTCCAAGGTCCCGGGTTGACTCTAAAACCCTGACCCGAAACACAAGGCTCATCGCAGAGGCCCTGACCCGCGTCATCTACAACCTGACGGAGAAGGTGAGCCTGCCCCCAACCTCCCGCCCACCCGCCCCCACCCCAGCACCGCAGCTCTGGGCTCAGGCCTGTGCCCTCCTCTCTCCGCAGGGCACCCCCCCGGACATGCCGGTCTTCACGGAGCAGATGGTAATGGGCAGGCCAGGTGGGGCGGGGCGGGGTGGGGCGGGGGGGGCGAGAGCAGGGCCCCGAGACCATGGCCGCGTCCCCGCAGCAGATCCAGCAGGAGCAGCTGGACTCGGTGATGGACTGGCTCACCAACCAGCCCCGGGCCGCGCAGCTGGTGGACAAGGACAGCACGTTCCTCAGTACGCTGGAGCACTACCTGAGCCGCTACCTGAAGGAGGTGAAGCAGCACCACATCAAGGCTGACAAGCGGTGAGGCCCGGGCGCGCCCCGCCGGGGCCTGCTCGCCAGCCCGCAGGTCCTCTGGGGCCTCCCTGCCGGGGCCCAGGTTGAGCAGAGAGAAACGGGAAGGAACACGATGAGTGAGGGCTACAGGCGCCCCGTTCAACCCGAGTTCCAGGTGGACGGCCGATTGTCAACAGTAGAAGTCTGTCCCGGGCAGCGTTCGGAACGTACTTACCCCGAAAGCACGCTTCTTCTTTATCTGCAGTCCCCATGGAACCACAGTCCAGGGTTGTGTCTGGCAGCCCTGTACCCCCGCCCACCCTCTGGTCCATCTGTGCTCTGGGCCTCAGGTGACTCCTTCCCCAGGCCCCCTCCTGCCCTCGGGATGCTCTTCCTCACTGCAGGCCCCCTGGGTTTGGTCTTTTTTTCTGTTTGATGCTCCCAGGCTCCCCAGTCGGGCCGAGTGGAGTGGGTGTCTGTGGCATCCACTGGCAGGAGGCCCCCACCCAGGCAGCTTCATGCTCCTCGCTGGCTCTCCCTCCACCTGTCTCCCAACTCATGGCTCTCTGAAGACACCCAGCTTTTAAACAGAAGAGGAAACTGAGGCTCAGAGTGGACCCATAGCTGTGGAGCTGGGATCTCTGATTTCTAGGGTGTGGTCGCTCTCCCTTTGTAGAAATGCTTCCTAGACCAGTAAAACTTCCAGTTACCACACTTCATTTTGAGAGAGTACATTTGACGCCCCCAAAATCAACAGGAAAGGCATTTTTCAGAGTAAAGGACCGTAGTTCCTTCTGAGGGACAGTGTCAGCCTTGAGCAGACACACACACGGGGTGCCCCCTGCACTTCCGTGTTCCTGGGCTGGTGGTACCTGCGGGGAGCCTGGCTGTCTGGGTGCGCCCACTGAGAAAGCACTCTCTTCCAGGGACCCTGAGTTTGTCTTCTACGACCAGCTGAAACAGGTGATGAACGCCTACAGGTGAGGCTGAGTCCGGCCCAGGGGCTGGCTCCATGGGCACAGCGGGGGGCAGCTGATTGACTGACCCCACCCCCCCACCCCCCACCTCGTCTCTCCGCAGGGTCAAGCCGGCCATCTTCGACCTGCTCCTGGCCGTCTGCATCAGCGCCTACCTCGGGATGGCCTACACGGCAGTCCAGGTGAGCGGAGGAGGGTCTTGGGGGAGGCGAGACGCCCGGGGAGGGTCCACTTGGCTAGCCAGTCCTTGCAGGAGACCCCACAGGCGGCCCTTGGGTGGGGCTGTCCCCGACCTCACCGGAGCCCTCCTACTGCCCCCAGCACTTCGACCTCCTGTACAAAAGCGTTCAGAGACTGCTGAAGGCCAAGACGCAGTGACCGCTGGCCGCCACCCTCCCCGCTCTTCCCCGCTCAGCGCCAGCAGGAGGCGGGGCCGCACCCCCTGGGCGCCTCAACCCTGAATTACAGAGCTTTTCTGTGTTGCTCTTGAGGATCTGGGGGCTGCTTTCTCATTTTTGTCCCTCAAGCTCCCTTGGGGGAGCGTCGGTGGCGGTCTGGGGCCAGGCCATGGACTTGGGGACAAGCACATGGACGAGCTCCCGGCCGCGGAGTTGGCCCCACGGCCCCCAGGGCGTGCAAACCACTCAAGGAAAGGAGGGGACAGGCCCAGTGCAGCCACGGCGTGACCCATGGCTGTGACGCTGACCGTGGACTGCAGGCCAAGTGGTCTGACCTTGATGCCGTCCCCACCCCTTCAGTGACTTGGATACCCCCTCCCTCCTGCCTGGAGACAGCACCTCCGCCTCTGGGTCTCGGTTCCAGCCCTTCCCTCCAAAGCCTTTTGCCCAAACCCCAGCCGGGCGGAGGCAGCCAGCTCAGGGCGGCCTTGTGATGTGACCGCCCTGAAGACCCGGCAGCCTCCCTGCCTCCAGCCTCCCACCTCCCGGTCCGGCCCTCATGCTGCTCACCCTGCTTCTTGCCACCTCTGCCCCACGCCGCCCCGTGGGGCCCGCTCCTCCCCCAGCTGTCTCCTCCCTGCCTGGGCTCTCCACGCTCCGCCCCTCAGCCTGTCCCTGGGACGGGTGCCTGCAGAGTCCCCAGGGTGGGGAGGTGGCCCCTCTGCTCCTTTCTCTGGTCCTCAGTTTCCTTACCTGTAAGGAGGAGGATGTGTTTGGGGGGAGTGGGTGCCCCCACATCCCTGGAGGGATGTCCAGGTTGGGGGTCAAGAGAGGAGTGACTGCGGGCGCAGCTCTTCCCAGAACCCGGTGGGGGCAGGTCTGGGCCTGAGCCCCACAAACCAGGCACCTTGTGGGGCATGAGCCCCAAGCTGGGGAGGGGAGAGGTGGGTGGGACTGACCTCAGGGAGACCCACGTGTACCGATTCATTAGCAATATAATCAGTCAAGTGGCAAGTGCTGGGGCCCAGTGTCCGGGAGGAGGGACTCCCGGGCGGGCCTGGCACCTGCCTCCCCCGGCCACCAGAGAGGTCTCGCCCACCTTCCGGTCCTGAGGGGCCTGGAGGGGCAGGCAGCTGACTGGCTCGCTGCTCACTGGAGGGAACAGGCTCCCTGGGGCCGTGACTCCCAGCCGAGCTGATGGGGCCTGGGAGAGGGGCAGGCATGGGGACTGCAGGTCCTCCTCTGCCTCCTCCCCCCTGTCCCCACTGGGTGGCTCGTCTCCTCCAGAGACTATTTACCGCGTGCCTGGCCACCTCTGGGGCGGACGCGGGGCCGGAGTCTGCGCATCCTCCCGCAGTGTGTGAGTGTGTGAGCCAGTGGGCGTGCTGGCGGGACCGTTCGGAGCGCAAGTCATTCCTCCCCTTCCCCAGGGCGGGTCAGGACCACTGATCGGTCAGAGTTCAGGCTGGTAATGGGGCGCAGCCGGATGATCAGAAATAAAGCCATATGAACGACAGCCTCCCGTGTCCTGTCGGGGGACTGGGGCCTCAGGGTTTGGTGAGCCCACCGGACGGTGCTTTGTGTTCCTGGGGGCCTGGGGGAGGGGGTGTCCTTCCCGCCCCCCTGCAAAGTGGGGCTGAAAACCAGTTCATGAGCTGATGGACAGTGGGGCAGTGGGACGTGGTCACACCACTGACTTGGTGCCTTAAGACAGCAGAAATGTTGTTCCCTTGCTCCGGAGGCCTGAGGTCCAAGATCAAGGCCAGGCTGGCTCGTCTGAGGCTGTGAGGGAGGAAGGCCCACGTCTCCCAGCCTTCGGCCTCCGCTGGTCCCCGTCTCCATCTGTCCTCACTGGGCCATTCTCGTGTGTCCTGGCCTGTAAAGACACCAGTTGTTGGCTTTAGGGCTCATCCCACTCCAGGGCAGACCTCATGCCACCTCATTACATCTGCAAAGGCCCTGTTCCACATAAGGCCACGTTCTGAAATTCTGGACAGGGATTTGGGGGGACCCCATTCAACCCAGTGGGGAGTTGGGTGGGGCAGTGGCCGCATGAAGGCCACGCCCAGCCTCCTGGCCCACTGCCAGCCCCAGAGCAGGCTCTAGGGAGGGCCAGCCCAGGGCAGGTCCCCGGGTCCCCAGTCAGCACCGCTCTGGGGTCACGTGGTCAGAGGCCCTGGCTTCATGGGGCAGACCCCAGTTTGCAGTTTGCCCTCTTGGCTTCTACCTGGCCTGCCCGGTTCCCAGCCACCCGCAGGCGTCCTCTGAGTGCAGGTGTGTCAGGCTCTGCAGTGCCAGGGCTCATCCCGGGCAGTCCCTGCCCTCGGGCGCTTGGGCTCTGGGTGGGGGAGGACACCAGCCACAAGGGAGGTGGGCAGTGCTGGGGGTGCAACCTGGAAGGGGGCTGCGAGAGCCTTTCCTTGAGGGATGTGGGAGCCCTGGAGGGCTGAAGGCAGAAGGCAGAAGGCAGGGCCTGACTTGGGCGCCCATGGCCACCGGAGGCCACTGCGGGGAGGACGGGCTATCGGGGTGAGGGCGGGAGCTGAGGGTGCAGGGTGCGGGGGACTGTACTGGTGGGGGCGCTTAGGAGGGGAAGAGTGCGCTGGGTTCTCCGAGCACTGAGGAGGGGCTAGAGGGGTGTTCATGGGACCTGGATGTGGGCTGGACCCCGAGGGGTGCTGCTTGGATTTCCTCAGCGATTCCTGTCCCCAGGGTCAGGGCCACAGCCCCTCAGACCTTCCTCCCGTCCTACCCTCCGATCCCCCCGGAGGCTGGAAGGAGGCTCTGGCCCCAGCACAGCCTCGGGTAAAGCTCCCCACGTCTCGGGAAAAGCCCCTCTCATCTCGTTTGACATGGGCTAATGTCTCCTTTTCCACGAAACCTCGGGGCCGGCAGCCACCATCTACGTACAGAGCTTCCGCACCCCGTTCCCAGGCGTGGGGTGTGTGCACATGCATGTGCACGGAAGCTGGAAGCAAGATTTGCGTCTAAGAGCTGTTGAAACGTTTCTCTCTGTGGGCGCCACGGACGGGCTGCAGGGGTCGGGGGTACGTCTGCACTGGTGATGCCGTCGCCAAGGCGAGAGGTGGCGTGTCCCCTGAACACTCCCTGGCTCCCCTTTGCCACCCCTCTGTGCGCCCCTCCTGTCCCCAGGCACCCGCTGACCACACCACTGTGGATCAGTCTCATCCAACTGTGGGGGCAGCAAGTATTTCCCCACCCCCTGCCCCACCACGTGCCAGGTACCATGCTGGGCTTGGGGACACAGTGCCAAAGAGAGACCCTGGGGCTGGCGGGCCACTAGGAAAGATGGGTAATGAGTAAAAATAACCCCAGATGGGCAGTGAGGGTGCATTTGAGTCAAACTGGAGTGACAGGAAGGACTTAGCCATGTGGAAATCGGGGACCGTATTCCAGGCAGAGGGCTTGGCCTGTGCAAAGGCCCTGGGGCAGGACCTGGCCTGGAGTGTTGCAGGACCAGAGAGGACGCCTGGTGTGGCTGGAGCAGAGGGAGCGAGGCAGGGGGAGGGGGGGGGCACGAGGGTCCCCAGGACATTGGTGAGAAGTTTGCATTCTGCTCTGCGTGATGGGGAAAGGGGAGGGGTGGGCAGAGGAGAAGAGGGCTGTAGAGATATCACAGGCTCCCGGAGGACGGTTATGAAGGTGACCCCCGTCCCATGGGCTCCCTCAGTGCCCTAGGTCCATCTGGGCAGCACCAACGATTTGGGCAAAGACGTCCTTTGGTTAGGGCACTGCATCCCCTACAGGGACCCCAAGGGAGTGGCATCTGGTGTCTAAGATCTCTTCCCAGGAGGTCTTTGTTTTAAGGCTACAAAATGCAGGCAAACGTCCTGTGAAGGCGCTTGGTCTCTCCCCCGCTGCACAGAGGCCTCACCCACTGTCCAGAACTTTCCTGTTCTTTAAACAGTGTTGACAGGCACGACGATGCGTTTGTGGACAGGTTTCGCAGTTGCTTTGTGTGTGGCCTCAACATCTCATACAGTCGGATCCTGCTGTCCTTCTCTTACGCTAGCTCTTGCTTGGGCGTCTTCTGCTCACATGCACCCGCTCCTTTTCCCTGCTGTGTAGTATTCTGTCCTCAGAAGGTACCACAGCTTACCCACCCGGTGCCCTGCTGATGGACACACCATCGCAAGCCCCTCTAGGCGCTTCTTGGAGCACCAGGAGGAGTGTGTTTAAGCAGGGGTCAGTGAACCATGGCCTGTGGCCAAGTCCGGCCCACGGTTTATCTTTGTAAATAAATCTTTATTGGCACACGGCCACGCCCCCCCAAATGTGTCTCGTCTACTGCAGCTTTCTCACTGCAGGGCCCACCAACCTCCAGTGCTTACCGTTCGGCTCTTTCCAGGGAAAGTCTGCAGCCCCAGTCTGCCCTCTGCTTTCTCTCCTTTCCATTGTGGGAAACCTTTGGCCGCTACCAGAGCAGAGTGGCTCTGTGGACCTTTTGCAGGGGACACATGTCCTTGGCTTCTTCAACATTTTATTGTCAGATCTGAGAGTCATCAATGATTGGAATCGCCCTTTGACCTACAGAAGTTTCAGCGGAAATTGCTGGGGGAGTGGGTGGGCCAATACGGGAAGCATGGCTCCCAGGGGCTGGGAAAACGTCTCCATCTGTGGCCAGGACGCAAGGGTGTCCCACCCACGCCCAGCACCACCTGGGGACCAGAAGGGACACTGGTGCTTGCGGCTGGGGACCAGGCAGCTGGCTGTGGGGGTGATGCAGAGGCCACTGGCACAGGGCAGCTCCAGACCAGGCCCCCAGCCCCACTCACTGACCCCATCTCCCCGCAGTGCCACCTCCCTGCAAGCAAGCAGACAGCTTTCCGTTAAGATAAATTTATTTAAGTTTGTGTAATTATTTTGAGAAACCCTGTGCTGGTAGATAGACACTAAGCAAGTGCAAAGGCCCTGGGGCAAGTTTATGAAGCACGATCCAGAGAGCCAGGCAACCTGCCAGACACTTCCCAGCCCTGGATCCCTCGATAGGCTCTGTTCCCACCTTCACTGCCTTTTAAGTCTCAGCCCAAACCACGGACCTCCTGCCATGATGCCGACGTGGCCAGCTCTCCTCTGGCTAATAATAAATCAGAGAGTCGGCCTCAAGGGCTCCAAATGCTTTCAGGCGCACAGCCTCAGTTTTCTCTGTGTTGACCCGTCCCTGATACAGCTGAGGTGTGTCAGGGAATAAACTCCAGGGTGAGTATTGTTCAGGAGGCGGAATGCTGAATTTAAGCTCCCGGGGGTCAGACTCAAGCTAGACTGTGCTCTTCTACCCCAGGTGGAAGAAAGAGTCTGAGAAAAATGCATCTTTGACTCTCAGGAGAGCTGGCAGGGCTTCATTTTTATTCTATTAAATGGCTCTCCCGGCACATCAGAGGGCCACAGGGCTTCAAGCATCCTGCTCAGGTCTCCATGGAGACAGAGCCTGCCTCCTGCCTGGTTCCACCAGCCCAGCCTGGGGTTGAGCCGAGAACCAGGGGCTGAACAGGGCCAAGGGGTGGAATGCTCTAAGACCCCTCACCCGAGCTCCGTTCCTCAGCCAGTCTTGACATCCTGCTTCTGTCTGGGGGTGGGCAGGTAGCTGCCGGTAATAGTCATGACAGCCATTTGTTTATCACTAAAGACATCCCGGGGGCTGTGCTGACCGCACCCATGAGCTCACTGAATCCATGCCAAGGGCTTCGCCCTATTCACTCTTTAGTTTCACTTGGCAAATGAGGAAACCGAGGCTTGGCTGTCTAAAGTGTGGGGAAGACCGTGTGGGCTTATGGGAAGTGTGTGTACTCTGGATTCTGGCCACCTGGGTCCAAATCCCAGCACTCTCCCTGTGTGACCTTGCCCGAATGACTTGACCTCTTTGGGCCTCAGTTTCCCCCATTGTGAAGTGGATACAGGAACAGTACTTCCCTCTCACACTTGCTGCGAGGAATGGGCAGGGACCAGTGTGAGCTTGCCTAGGGAGCAAGGTTTAAGGGGCCACCAAAAACGCCATCATCAAGGTAAAGAATACTTTAATGCAGTAATTTTCAAAAACTAAAATTAATGCCAAAAAAAAAAAATCCACGGTGCACAAAATGTCAGCGTTTTAAATAGAACCAGAATGACTGAATTTTCCTTTGGTTCAGCATGGCACCATTACTGATCCCATCTTTGTTTTAAAATAAAAACAAAGAAAATAAATTAAAAATTAAAATAAAGGTCCCTAGGCTGCACCCAGTGGCTCAGTGTGATGCGCTCTTTGCTACAGCCACTGGTCTCCCTGTTCTTCCAACATGTCAGGTGGTTTCCTGCCTCAGGGGCTTTGCACATGCTGCTCCAGTCTCATCTTAGCTCAAAGGCCATCCTCTCTAAGCCTTCCCTGAATTTACCTCTTAAAGCCATCCCTCCACTTCTGTTTCCTTCATGGCTTTTATCACAATCTAAAATGTGTAGTTGATTTGTTTGTAGCCACCACAGGCATTTGTTATGTGGATTGAATGAGTTCATGAATGCCAAGCACTTAGCACAGAGCCTGGCATCTTGACAGAGCTATGTGGTTTATCCATAAACAGGTAAATATATAGCAAATTAGAATCAAATTAAATTAAAATGAGTATAACTTGCTATGAAGGGAAAAGGAAGCTTGGGCAAGGAGGTAATAGTGGCTGAACGATTGTAGATCAGGACTGTCCAGAGAGAGTAATGAGAGATGGAAGGTGTGAACCATGCACCATTTGGTGGAAGGGCAGTCCAGGCACAGCCCGAGCAAAGGCCCTGAGGCAAGACCGTGCCTCATGTACTGGAGAAACAATGAGGAGGTGTGTGTGGCTGGAGAAGAGTGAGGAGTGGGAGAGAAGGAGGAGGTGGCAGCAGGAAGGGGACAGGGGCAGGTTGTGCAGAACCTTGTAGGCTGTAAGGAGGACTCAGGCTTTAATTTGGGGACATCTTTGGAGAGCTCTAAGCAGGGGTGACATAAGTCCACAGAGCACTTGGCCCAAATGTGTTCATATCCTTCGAAATATTTTGAGCAGTATGTGCACATGGCAAGTGAGACAAAAGATGTTACTTCTGGTTGCTGTTGATGTAACACAATGATTGCTATTTCTGTTCAATAAGTTACAAGCTTAAAAGTGCTGAGCGCAGTGCCTAGCACACAGTATTCTCGAAGTGTTCTTTCTTGTTGCTGTTAATATTATTATTGTTATTACTATTCATGAGTTATATACCTAAATATGCCCAGGACAGCGCTGTAAATGCCAAGTAAGCACCCTGTAGAACTGCGCACTACTTCTAGTGTTTTTCTTGTTATCGGTGGGAGGAGCCTGTGCCACCTGGAAGCCAGGTCTGTCCTGTCTGAAGCTTGGCCATCACCCACCCAGAAGACCGGGGCTGCGGGCTCTCTGGCCTCTGTTTACCGGCCCAGGCTGGGCGCCAGGATGCCGGGTGTGGGATTCAGGATTTCCAGGTGCGATACAGGGTGCGAGCTGCGGGATACGCGACGCCCGCAGAGGCGGGATGCGGGATGCTGGATGCCCGCGGGGGGCGCCGCCGCGGCGAGGCGCGCTCCGGCCGCCAGGGGCCGCTGCGGAGCCGCCCTTTTGTGGTCCTGATGCTGGAGCGAGCGGGCGCGCGGAGGAGGGAGGAGGGCGCGGGGACGGGGCGGGAGGGAGGCGGGAGGCGGCGTCCGTCGCTCCAGCTGCGAGTCCTCCCGCCGCCCGCCGCCTCCGCCGCCGGCTCGGTCCCGCGCCCGCCGCCCGCCTTGAGCCCGCCATGGCCCGCCTGACGGAGAGCGAGGCGCGCCGGCAGCAGCAGCAGCTCCTGCAGCCGCGGCCCTCGCCCGTGGGCAGCAGCGGGCCCGAGCCCCCTGGGGGGCAGCCCGACGGCATGAAGGACCTGGACGCCATCAAGCTCTTCGTGGGCCAGATCCCGCGCAACCTGGACGAGAAGGACCTCAAGCCGCTCTTCGAGCAGTTCGGCCGCATCTATGAGCTCACAGTGCTCAAAGACCCCTACACCGGCATGCACAAAGGTGGGCGCCCGGCCCCCTCCCTCCCCTCCCTTCTCCCTCGGCCTCCCCACCCCACCTTCCATCATCTTCTCCCCCGAACCCTCCTCTCCTCACCTCCTCCCTCTGCTTGCCTCTGCCACAGCATCATTTCTTCCCCCCCACCCGTTCCACCCACCCCTCCTCCCCCCTCTGGGGGTGCAGCTGACAGATCCAAGCTGGCCCCCTCCCCTCCTCCGCCCCCTCTCCCTCCCTCCCCACCTTCCGGCATTCTCTCTCTCTCTCTCTCCCTCTCCCTCTCTTTCCTTTTCTCTCCTCATCCATTTCCCTGTACCTCCCATCCTCCCCCCCAGCATCCTTCTCTCTCTGTCTCTCTCTCTCTCCCCTTCTCCCTCCCATTCCCTCTAGACCCCCACCCTTTCCTCCCTCCCTCACCCACTGTTTCCTGCCCCTTTGCTGGGGGAGCTGCCTGAACACCGCCTCCCCTCCCTGCCCCCCCCCCATTCATTCGGCCTCCCCAGGCCCCGTCGGGGAAGTTTTCACCTCTGGACTCCATTGCTTTGGTCATTTTCACAAAGCCAGGCCGGCGGGGCAGGTCCAGCCTGCCGCGGGGGACACGGTGCCCAGGATCCCGGGCTAATCGGTAACTACAAAGAAAGCGGGGTGGGGGATTGGGGGTGCAAGGCGCTAAGCCAGTCTTGGGGGGAGCACCGGCCTTGGGTGGTTAAAAGGCTACCGTTTGCCCTCCTTCCTGCCCATCCGCTCTGTTTAGATCAGCACTCCCTCCGTTTCTCTGTGCCCCCACCGCCGCCTCCACCTTTGGCTCAAGTTAAAACTGGCCAAGCCTGTTAGCAGTGTGTTGAGGGCTGAGGCCAAAGACGATGAGCCTGGACCGTCCATCTGGCAGAGTCCAGATCCTGGGGTGGATGGGGAGGCGTGGGCGACCTGTGAGCCTAGCGGGGGAGGCAGGTGGGGTGGGGAGGCCTGCCCGCCTCCCTGCCACCTGATTCTCTGGTGGATGCTGGGAGGGGGTGCCAGGGACTGTGGCCTCAGCCCTGGGCTCTGGTCACAGCCCAGTATCTGAATTGGGGTGGCCCTGACAGTTCTCTCGCAGGTGTTGGGGACTGGGGGTGGGGACAGTGAAGGCTTTGTGTCAACACCCTTGGTGAGACCCTGGAGGGACCGTGGGGGTGGATCAGGGCCCGTGACCTATTTCAGACCCCTTTCGCCCCCACACCATGTCCTCCCTCAGCGCGGCAGCTATGGCGAGCATGAATAAGTGTTTGCTGAATGAATGAATGAATGAATGAATGAATGGATGAATGAAGGGTCGAGACAGGCCATAGGGAGAGTCTGGTGGGATGGAGACCAGGACTGCCACTTCAGCTAGACCCTCCAGCTGGTACCCTGGAGGAGGAAAGCAACCCCTCCCATCCTCCATCTCTTTTCAAATCCAACCATCACCAAAAAAAAAAAAGAGGGGAGGGCCTGGAAAATCTAACTCCTCCCTGTGGCCTAGGAGGGCAGAAGGCTCCCACTTACCCACAAGTCAAGCTCGGGGGGTCCCCGGCTGTATGGAGGGTTCTTTCCAAAGCCCCCCACCACCAGTATGTCTGAAGGGCCCATTTCTAGAAAGATTCTGATGGGGGTGGGGGTGCCCACGTGGCCCCCTAAACATTGAATTGAAAGGCTGTGGGGGAGCTCTGGGTCAGGGAGCTAGATGGGGTGCAGGGAGATGGAGATTCCAGTGGTCCTCCCCTCTTCTCATCTTTAAATCCCCCCCTGGAGATCCCTCCACCCCCACTCTGAGGAGAGGTGAGGGAGGGCCTGTGGCTGAACATTCACCTTGATGGGAGCCTCAGTTTACCCAGTGTCAACAGAACAGGGCCTCATTAATGTGGGGTTATTGTCTTCCGGCTGCAGAAGGTTGGGATTGGGGGTGCTTCGGGGTGCTTCCCACCTGTGGTTTTTTCCTTGGAGGGTGAAAATTAGGAAGTTAGGTGTCCATGACATCTGGCCCTCACCCTCCACTTTGCAGGAGCCCTGGGCAGGTCTGAGCCCTAAATGCAGGGCCTGGGGGGATAACGGGGGGGGGGGGCCTCCCCTTGTATCTGCCCCCTATTACCCTCAGAAGAAGAATGACTTCCCCTTCTAACCCCACCTGTGCTGGGCCCAGCAGGACCTTACCTGTGGGAGGGAGCTGGTGCGCGGAGCCAGAGGTGGGGACTGTCACGAGGGCTAGCAGCTGGGATCAAGGCTGTGTGTGGGGCTCAGCTGTGTGACCTCTGGCCAGTGGCTGCCCCTATCTGGGCCTCAGCCAAAGGGAAATGGAACGATGAATGGGAAGTTGTGGTGTCAGGGTGGGGGGAAGGTCCAGGCACCTCCTGCCATCTCTTACCTGGTTTAGCTTCTAGGGAGCCTCCAGGCTGCAGGATGCCTGCTGGTGGTGCTGGCTGAGAGCAGCGGGGTGGGCGTGCGGACCCCGGCTTGTGGGGAGAAAGCCCCTGACAGCCGTGCGGGCCCCAGAGTCCAGGCACCAGCAGAGCTGAAAGGGGCAGAGTGGGGAGGAGTGATAATGTCCATCATGGCCGTGCTCACTGCCTCGCCCGTGATTGTCACACTTGGGGGCCTGTTTGATTCCCCACTGAAGTGATCGCCATGGTGGTGGGCTTGTGAGCATGGATTTTGGGCAAATCTTGGGTCCCGAGGTCCGACCAGAGCCGACCTACAGTCACACCTTCGTCTCCCTCCCAGGCCAGAGGAAGCAGAAGAATATCTGGGTGATGAAAGGGTGACAGTTTCCACCCCCAGCCCCCAGGCCGAGGGTGAGGACCCCCAGCGGTGGTGTTAGGCAGGGGAGGGGCCTGTGACATCCGCCAGCCGTGGCCACAAATAGAGTGGGGGCCTGTGTAGTGGGGCCCATGCTGGGACCAAGAAAAAGACGGGGTCCAGCCAGGCCCCTGGGCTCTGGAGATGGGGTAGAGGTGCGGGGAGAGGAGAGGCAGTGAATGTTCCTCAGAAAGAGGGCAGGCCCATGGTCACTGGCTTTTCTTGTTCTTAAGAGAAAGAGATGGAGACAGAGAGACCGGTGGAGAGACACAGAGCAAGAGTAGGGAAGGGAAAGAGATTACACAGAGACAGAGGGAGGGAGAGACCCAGGAGGGAGAGACAGAGGGTGCCTCCCCCACCCCCACACACCGGGAGAGGCAGAGAGGGTGGGAGTCAGGGAGAGGGGTGGAGAAGGGGAAGCAGGGAGGCCACGAGACGCCTCCCCGCACCCAGCTTGCAACCAGAGAAAGGCCTCCGTCAGCTCTCCAGAGCGGCCGGGGCTCAGGCCGGGAACTGGGGGACTCCCAGTGGCCGGTGTGCAGTCATCACCCCTTCCAGTCGTCGGCTGGGGGCCAGCTCCCCCCGAGGGGCCGACGCGGCCCGAGCCGGCCCTCCGAGGATCGGGCTGAGTGTTAACGCCCACCCCGCCCGGGGCAGGTGCCCGCCGCCGGGCTCGTCCGCTGCGCGGTCCCCGTGTATGGTGATCGCATATGCATTTGCATGTTAATGACAATATTTGTCTTAAAGCGGGGGTTGTGAGGGGGGGCCGGTGCAGGTGGGGGGGGGCGGGGGCACGGTTTCCATGGGAGCACCAGCTGCTCGGCTGGCGGCAGGGGGGAGGCTGGAGCACGCCGAGCTCTGAGGCGTGAGATTCCGAGTGTGACGTGCCAGCCCCAGGGAGACAGCGGGCCGGGAGGCCGGCAGGCGCTGCCTGGCGGGGGACCGAGGGAGGGGATGGTGGTGGCGGCTGGGGCGAGCCACCGGGCCTGGCCTTGGGGCTTTGAGCCAGGCACGCCCCTCTCTGTGCCTCAATTTCCCCAGCTGCCTGTTCATCATTGGCTTAACAGGCTTTTATGAGGCCCTGGGGGCCTTACAGGCAACTTGATATCGTTTCTGCCTTTCATCAGGTAGAGGACATTAATTGAGCACCTACTGTGTGCCAGCATTTGTGCAGGGCTGAGAGTCCAGGCAAATAGGAACCCCTATGGGGCATGACGGAGTCACAAAGATGTGACTCCATCTACTCATATAAGCAATATTTATTGAGTGCCTACTCTGTCGCAGGCCCCGTCCTAGACCTGGGATACAATGTGGGGCAAAACAGGTAAAAATCCTCTCCCAGACTCCACCCAGCCCCACATCCCAGATGGCCTGGGACACAGTGAGGGACCAGCAGGTTACAAGGCGCCAATGTCGGGGCCTCATTGGTAGAAACACGTCCGCAGGGACAACTCAAGAGGAGGCCCCAGTCTCTGCAGGTGTGGAGACTAGGAGAGCTTCCTGGAGGAGGTGGTCAGTGTGTGAGAGCAGTTCAGATGAGTCTAGTTTCTCTGCATCTTCCCAGCTGTGGAAACTTGAGCAGCTGTCTTCAAGTCTTCGTGGCTCAGTATTGCCCTCTATAGAGTCGATGGACCACTGGGACCTCCCATTTCAGCTAGGGTTGGAGGAGGTGAGAACTGAAATGGTAGTTAAAGCTCTTGCCACAGAGCTGAGCACAGAGACCATGTTTGTTATGTGACTCAGCCGAGACCTAAGGGTGAGAAGGATCTGTTGATGCGAAAGGCGTTCCTGGCAGAGGATGTGCAAAGCCCCAGAGTGACGGTGACTCTGGGGAAGTTCAGGTGGGGGGAGGGGGAAGATGGAGTTTTTGCCCTGGTGGAGCCCCAGGGTCCCCTTCTGATGTAGGGCATATCTGCCAGGGGTCTTCCGAGAAGTTCTGGGATGGAGGGGGCAGGGAGTGGGCCCAGGAGCTGTCTCTGAAGTAGGCTCGTGGCTCAACCTTTCACCCAATATTGGCACATGAGACCCTGGCCATTAGGAGCGCTCAGTAGGACCACACTCAGTCATTTAGCCAACATTTCCTGGAAGTCTTTTGGAGCCTTGCCTTGTATCAGGCAAGAGAAGATCTGAGACCCCCCTCATGGAGAGACAGAGCTACACATGGGCACCTACGGCTGCAGTGATCAGGGTTGTGTCAAAGGGAAGCAAGGCACAGTGAGAGAACTGCATAGGGAGCTGAAGGCTCTGCCTGTGGAATCTGGCTGCATGGAGGAGGGACATTGGAACTGGGATTTTGAAGGATGAATAGGAGCTTGCCAGGTGGAGAAAGCGTTTCATTTATTTATTCACAGAAGCACTTACTGTGCTCTGGGCCCTATTTTGGGTGTGAAACACAGCAGAGGGGCAGCTAGGTGAATGTGTCTGTCCCCGCGGATATGAGCAGAAGAAACTAGATGTAAAGGGGCACAGCTGGAGCACAGGAGCAGCTAGGTAAGTCACGGGAGGTGAGGCCAGAGAGCCTGCATGGACGGGGTGATGAAGTGCCTCTTATGCTGGACTGAGCCTGGACTCCTTCCTGAGGGCACTGGGCAGCCATGGGAGAATTTAGAGCAGGGGAGGATCTCAGTTAGACCTGTGTGGAAAGAGAGCTTCATGTCCTTTTGACGGTCATTGCCACCATCAGCCTCTTTCCAGCCTCTCAGCCTCATTCAGGATATGCACTCTTCCTCCACACCTGGATGGGTAAAACAGAAGCTTCCCCTTGGGGTGAGGCCCAAAGTGTGGGATGAGAGGGGTGCAAAGGAGCAGACATGTGCTCAGGCTGCAGTGGTTCTTAGAGAACCCAGTTCCCCTCTCCCACATGGATCAGATGAGGAATTGGGACTCGGAGATGGGCAACATCCAGTCCCAAGTAACACAGCAGTATAGCTAGGCATCACACCCCCCAGCCTGAGACTTGACCCACTTTGGAAGAGAAATAAAGGAGGCAGAGAAAGAGAGGTGATTGTGGGGACATACTTAGGGTGAAAGCCATCCAGGGATGCTGGCGGTCCTTGGACTGAAGGTGACCAGGGCCAGAGGGAGGGGCTGCTGGGTTTGGAAGACACTGACCTGGCAATAGTCCT
The DNA here is from genome assembly GCF_009834535.1 of Camelus ferus. Taxonomy (NCBI): domain Eukaryota; kingdom Metazoa; phylum Chordata; class Mammalia; order Artiodactyla; family Camelidae; genus Camelus; species Camelus ferus. The sequence goes on along the minus strand of NC_045717.1, from coordinate 25,277,793 downwards.
GTTGGTCTTGGGTCATGGTGATCATCACTGGCATGCCAGCTCTGTGAGGGCAGGGACTGTGTCCTGTTCACCATTCTGAAGTGGAACATGTGGATGAACAAGGGTATAAGGGAATGAGAGGATGGGAGGATGAGGAAGTGTTTGGATGTGGGAGAGCAGGCTGGATAACAGATGAATAGATAATTGGATAAGTGAGCAGATGAGTACAGGCATGAACGGATGGATGGGTGACAATGACTTGATGGATGTATGAGTGGATTTCTGGATGGAAGAGTGGGTAGGTGGATGAAAAGTCTGAATGGTTGATGGATGGATGGGTGGGTGGGTGGGTAAATGGATGGATGAATAGAAGGATGGATGGAGGAATGGATGGGTGGATGGATGGGTGAGTGAATGGGTGGATGGATGGATGGATGGAAGGATGGAGTGAAGGATGGATAGACTGATGGATGGAAAGATGGATGGATGGACGAATGGATGGAAGAATGGAATGTTGGAGTCCCCCTGTCTCTCCCCTCTCTCTCACACCACCACTCCCCTGTCCCTCCATCCTGTTGGCTCTGCTGTCCAAACTTCTCCAGATCCACTCCTTTCTCCCCTTCCTCGCCTACCCCATCATCGCCCACCTGGAACAGCTCAGTCTCCTCCAGCCTCATCTCCCAGCTTGCAGCCTCGCCCACTATAGTCTGTGCTCCTGACAGCAAGTTGAAGGCATCTGTGAGCACCTGAACCAGGCCCTCCTCTGTCCACACCCTCCAGGTGAGAAGAGCCCAAGTGCCCCCTGTGGCCCACAGAACTCTTTCCAACCTTGCCTGTCCCCTCCCTGCCCTCAACTCCTCCCTCTCTCCCCTTTGTTCACTTTGCTCCAGACACAGGGGTTTTCTGGCTGTTCCTCTAACACACTAGGCTCAGTCCTGCCCCAGGGCCTTTGCATGGGCTATGCCTTCTGCATAGACCACACTTCCCCCAGATGATCACATGCTTCCTCCCTCATCCTCTGCAGATTTCACCTTCTCAGTGAACTCATCGCTGTAGACATGGTTTATAATCTCAGCCACTCTCCAGAACTCCAAATCCCTCTTCCCTACTTCCCTTTTATTTTTCTGAAAACTTCTGACGTACCATAGATTTTTCTTTTTATTGTATTTGTTTTCCTCTCCTCCTAGTAGACTAGAAGCCCTATTAAGATAGGATATTTTTGCCTTCTGTGTTCACTTCTATTTCTCAAATGCCTAGAACAGTGCCAGAAACACAGCAGGTGGATAAGTGCGTGCATGGGTAGATGGGTGAATAGATAGCTTCATATGTGGATAGATGAATGGGTAAATGAGTTAATAATGGGTGGATGGGTGGGTAAACTAATGGGTGATGAATGAATGGATAATGGATGGATGGATAGGTGGATGGGCAGGAGGATGGAAAGGTAAATGGATAGATGGGAGGATGGTTGGATGGATGGATGGATGGATGGTTAGCTAAACGAATGGATGATAATTAATGAGTGGATAGGTGGATGGACAGGTGGATAGGTGGATGAATGAATGATTAATGGATGAATGGATGGATGGGTGAATAAATTAATGGGTGATAAATGAATGGATAAATGATGGATGGATAGGTGGATGGACAGGTGGGTGGGTAGATAAATGAATGGATAATGGATGGATGAATGGGTGGATGAGTGGATGGACAGGTGGATAGGTGGATAGATGGGCGGGTGCACAGCTAGGGGAATCACTGGTGCAGCAATGGTGACTAAATCCATGGGAAGAGTCAGATGGCCGCAGGCAGGAGCTCAGGAGTCCAGATGAGCCCTGAGTATCCCCAGTGTGCAAGGCTGGGGCAGAGAGGAGGCAGCTACAGAGGAGAGGCTGAGGAGCATCAGCGGGGAGGTAGGAGGTCACCCCAGAGATGGTGTGCCTGATGGAGGGGCCAGGAGCTTGAGCCCTGGGTCCTTGGCCTTGCCCTCATGGACGGGAACCAATGAGTTTATAAGTGGAGGGAGGGACAGTGAATAGAGGAGAGGGGCCTCTCAGCCCCATTGTTCTTAGAGAAGTGGCGGACAGCTTCAGGACGTGAGGATGGAGGAGGAGGTACAGAGGGTGGCCGGGGGCAGGGGGTGGTGGAGGGGTGGCCTCACAGCAGAAGGAGGTGTCTCCTGTAATCCTTAGTGGGTGGTATTATGATTTTATGGATGAGAAAGTGGAGGCTCAGAGAGGTTAAGTGGCTGGCCCAGGATCACAGAGCAGATAGCCATCAGTCAGGGTTAGATCCTGTCTTTAGCTACTAGATTACAGATCTGAAGTTAAAGACTGAGAACCTGGGTGCCAGTGTGTGGGGGTGGGATCAGAGGGATTTGGGATGAGAGGTTCCCACAATCGGTCGTGGTCGGGGTCCTGGCTGGGGCAGGGAGAAGATACAGGTGATCAGAGAGAAATGAACGAGGCTGTCTTCCCTGCATCTGTCTCCCCAGCACAGCTGGTGCATGATAGGCGGTGAGAAATACTGACTGACCCCATGCCGGGCATGTGCGGGAAGAGAGAGATAAAAATGAATCAAATATGGTCTCTGCCCTCAAGGAGGTGGTCTTGATATTAGCAGGTTGGTTTGAGAACAAAATCATTCATTCAGTCAAATAGTGATTATTGAGCATCTACTGTGTGCCTGGTACTATTTAGTCTCTGGGGACCCAAAACTGAACAAAACGCAAAATTTCCCCATCCTCTTGGAAGTGACATTTCAGTGGGGGAGACAGAAAAAAAAAAACCCCGAATATGTGACATTTGAGATGGTGATAAGGGCACTGGAAAAAATAGAGCAGGGTGTAGGGTGGCTGAGGGCTGTCGGTTTGAACAGGATGCTCAAAGGTTTCATGGAGAAGGTAACATCTGAGCCAAGACTGAAGGCAGGGAGAGAGTGGACTATGGAGAGATCTGGGGGAAGTATATTCCAGAAGAGCTTGTGCAAAGGCCCTGGGGCAGAATCATTGCTTTGTGTGTAGGAGGAACAGTGAGGAGGTCCATGTGGCTGGAGCAGAGTGAGCAAGGGTCAGAGAGGGAGGAGGTGAGGGCAGGGAGGGGACAGAAACAGGTTGTGCAGGACCTTGTAGGCCTCAGGGAGGGGCTTTTACCCCCAGGGAGGTGGGAGCCCTGGAGGGCTGTGGGCAGAGAAGGGGCAGGGCCTGACTCAGGTGCTCACAGGCGTCCTCTGGTGGCCGCTGCGGGGAAGATGGACTATGGGAGCAAGAGTTGGAGCCAGGCGACCAGGATGGAGGGGAACAGGATGGAGGCCTTGAACAGTGGCCAAATTCTCACTGAGCACATCTTGTGTGCTGGGCTCAGTGCTGGGCACTGGGGACTCATCGGTGGCCAGAACACTCTGTTACCATCCTCAGGAGGCGCACAGTCCCGTGGGGTTGAGTAACAGCTGCTTGGGCAGTTACCGTGCAGAGTGCGCAGAGCGGTGGTGGAGGACGCACAGGCACGTGAGAAGCCCTGACCCAGCAGTGGCTGGGGATGGGGAGGCTTACCAGAGCTGCAGGAGGGACTCGGCTGGGACTTGAATGTTGAGGAGAAATGAGCCAGGCAAACATAAGGGTGAGAGTGACCAAAGAAATGCCAAGTTCGAAGGCAGTCAGTGCGAGGCCAGGCAGGGGGTGTGGCCAGAGTCAGGGGAAGCCAGGGACACAGCCAGCGTCCATCGGGGTCAGTTCCCCAGACCTACCAAGATCCCTGGGAAGGGACAAAAATCCCAGACTTACGCGTAAAAATAAAGGCTATGCACAGTTAAAAGGAAAACACACAATTTTTTTTTTTTTAGTTTATTAGATCAGTGTAACCATTTCCAGTGACTTAAGTCATTCCCAACACTCCGGAATTTTCTAGAACGCAGAAGCCCTTTACCCTCCCCCATTCGGGGTCAGCACCAGGGGTTGTTTCCAACTTGCTGTGTGACTTTAGGAAAGCTGCTCAGCGTCTCTGAGCCTGGGTTCACTCATCTGTAACATGGGGATAACATTAACTGGCAGGCAGTGTGAGAACCCGGGACGGCACGGGGAGCGGCTGCACTGGGACTTGGGTCCCGGCACACAGCTGGCGCTTTCTTCCTGGGCCGTTTTTGGGTTTTCAGTCAGTCCTGGGGGTTCCTTCCTCGAGTGTTCTCCAAACCCTCAGAGCCAGCAGGGCTCACACCGGATTCCACATCTTCCTTCCAAACTGCTCCTCCTCCTGGGTTCCCATCAGCACTAGTTTCCTGGGTGGCTGTTACAAGTGACCACAGACTGGATGGCTTAAAACAACTGAGATCTATTCTTGCTCAGTCTTGGAGGCTTGAAGTCCAAGATCAAGGTGTCACAGGTCTTTGCTCCCTCTGGAGGCTCCAGGGCAGGATGCTTTCTGCCCCCTCCAGCTCCTGTGGGTTCCAGGCGTCCCTTGGCTTGTGGCTGCATCCCTCCCGAGTCTGCATCCATCTTCTTGGGTCTCTTTCTGCATGTCCTCTCCTCTCCTGCCTCAAATAAGGACACTTGGCGTTGGATTTGGGGCCCGCCTTGTTGGTTATCCAGGATAATCTTGTGTTGAGACCCTTAATTACATCTGCAAAGACCCCTTTTCCAAATAAGTTTCCATTCTCAGGTTCCTGGAGTGGAGATATCTTTTCTGGGGGACCACAATTCAGTGCCCAGAGATACTCCTCATCCTCTGGGCTTCCCCTAGCCCTGCATCCCGACCTCTGTCCCAGGCTGATGACACACAGGGGCCTATCAGCATCTTCCTTTTCCCAGGCTGAGAGCCTTAGCATCACCCATCAATCAAGGCATTGTCCCCAGAGCCCAAGCTAAGCAGAGACCTGTTGCCAAGGAGGGACCACAGCCACATTTGCCCCCTCTCTCAGAGAGGAACATCTCCAGCAAGAGAGGACCATCCTTGTTGGCTGAGCCCTGTGTGAGGAGACATGCAGATATGGGCTTAAGTCCTAGCCCTGTCTCTATCTATGGGTGACCTGGGCCACTGGGAACCTCAGTCTCCTTGTCTGTAAGGTAGACACTCCTCCCCACCATCGAAGTCTCTGTGGGGTTGCCCCAGGGCCTGCATCATTAAGTAACCACCCCCAATGATTCAATTTTTCCATGTATCAAACAGCCGTTCTCTAGACTAGATTGTAAGTGACACACATGGCCTTTTCATAGGTGCTCTTAAGTCCCCCTTTGTCTTAAAATAGTAAAGGTTTGGAGTGAGTTCCAGGGAAGATGGCAGAATCGGGTGCTTTGGCCTCTCCACAACCCAGGGGCCAACACCCCAAAGGCACAGTGGATGGGAGTGGAGCGCATGACGTCAGACACCCCCAGCTTCAAATTCCAACCCCACCCCTCACCTGCTGTGCAATCTTAGGGAAGTCATTTTGCCTCTCTGAACCTCAATTCCTCTGTACTATACATAACACTCCCCTCCCAGGATTCCTGTGAGAAGAGAAAGGCGTGGAGCCAGTATCCAGGCCAGTGACCGCCCTGTCTAAGTGCTCAGTGAATTGGCTGTTAGTGCTCCCTCTACCATAAGAGGGGGTGTATTGCAGTGAAGAAGGGCTAGGACTGGAGTTAGACTTCCAGGGTTCAAATCCCACCTCTGGCTCCCATCACTCAATGTCTGGTGTCTCAGTTTTCCCATTTTCAAATGGGGAGAATTGTAGATACAATAATGCCGTTTTCTTGGGCTAGGCTGAGGGTTCAAATGGCTCCTAGGGGCTATGTGTCCCTGTAGGATGCCTGGGGCTCAGTGGATTGCAACCATTATTGTTATTACAACTTCGAGTTGTGAAATCTCAAAAGCTCAGATCTTGGAGCAGAGAGCAGAGGATCTTGGCAAGAGGAGGGACTCAGAACTTCCCGACAAAGAAGTTTCCTCTGGGAAGCTGCTGCTTGCTCACCTCCAGGGATGGGGAGCTTCCTCCCACCCAAGAGAGCCATCGTGAAGCAGATCTATTACTCAGACAACTTTCTTACATTGGGGAAATCTCTTGTTTCCCCAAGGATCCCCCCAGTGGTCTCTGCTCCACTTTGGGCTTTGAAAATGGGGGTGGGTGTGGAGGGAACCATAGGGCTGTCAGGTACTGACATTTGGGGGGACTAGTTCTCGCAGGCGGGACTGCCTTCTTGACCTGCCCCACCTCTTGGCAGGCATGGGGCTTGGCAGCATGCTTTGCTGAACACCTGGCCCCGCCCTTTTGACACTGATGAGGCTGCTGTGTGGAGTGAGGGCAGCCAGGACTGGAATCTGGTGACATGCTCACCAGTGTGGGCATTGGATGGGTGGGGATTTCCCTGGAGGGTCCCTCTAGGACTAGGAGGCAGCAAACCAGAGACCCACAATTGAAACAGGGTCCATAGCCTTTTCAGTATTTGACCTGGCCCCACATCTCTTAGAAAGGTGGTACTGTTTTAAGGTTCCTTATAGGGAAAGGTAAGGCAGGGGCCTGCGACTCCCCGACTCCCATTGGCCCTGGGGGAGATTTTTAGAAAAGATGCTAACTCCAGGCAGTGTACTTCAGTGGTTAGCACGTGGTTTAGGGAGCCTGGGATGTTCCCCTGTGTGACCTTGGGCAAGTCACTTGCTCTCTCTGTACTCCAACCCCTCATCAGTAAAATGAGGACAATGCTAACAGCTCCTTCGTGGGGTTGTTGTGAGGGTTAAATGAGTCAATGCTGAGTCTAAGCTTATTAGCATGAGAAACGAATGCACTTCGTATTAACATCACTAAAAGCCTGCGCTCGCTAGTTGGGAGTTGTGTTCATTTGTTAGGGCTGCTTAAACAATGAACTGCAAACCAGGTGGCTTAAGAATCAGAAATGTGTTCTCTCACAGTCCTGAGACCAAGGTGTCAGCAGGACTGGCTCCTTCTGAGGCTCCTTCCAGGCCTCTGTCTCAGCTTCTGGTGGTGCTGGCAGTCCTGACTGTCCTTTGGCTTGGAGACGCACCACTCAGATCCCCGCCTTCACGTTCACGTGGCGTTCTCCCCGTGTACATGTCTCTGTGTCCAGATTCCCCCTTTTAAGGGTACCAGTCCTACTGGATTAGGGCCGCCCCACTCCCGTGTGACCTTACCTTAACTAATTACATCTGCAACAACCCTGTTTCCAAATAAGGTCACATGCTGGGGCCCTGGAGCTTAGGAGAGCAACATAGGGGTTTGGGAGAATGCGAAGCAACTCAACCCTAATAGGGACTGAAATTCAAGTCTCTGTTTATCCAGAAACTGGTGAGTGTCACTCGTTTTCAGCAACTAGAAAAGAGAAACTAGGAGGCAGAGAAGCGACAGGGCCAAGAGAACGGGGAAACATTTCAGTACCAGGGACAGCGGCTCGCGTTTTGTTTTAGTTTTTTTCCTCTCTCGCTGCAAAGCTTCCAGACCAGAGGCTGATGGAAGGTGGCTCAGGGGTCCCACCTACCCTCTGAGGGCCAACACACTCCATGTTCTGTATGCAGGGCTCCACAGGCAGGAAAGGACCCAAAGTTTAAGGGGTTTGCCCCTTTTTTACATTTCCCTGTGGCCCAATTCCTCGACAGTCCTGTCTAATTTCTCTCAGGCCTTGTGGCTAATTTTCTTAGTGTCTCTCCTTTCCCTGAAGACCTGGGGAGATTCCATTCAGAAAATAGAAACACACACACACAGAGTAGAAAGACGAGGCATGTACTGGGAGAAGATTTGTGCATCAGATATGACCAAAAAGGATAAGCACACACCACATATAAAGATGAGATGCTTGTAATACATCCCAATTGCAATTTTTTAATTCTGGTAAAATATATAACAAAATTTACCATCGTAACCAGGTCTAAGTGCACAGCTCAGTGGCATTAAGCACATTCACATTGCAATCACCCCACCACCATCTCCAGAGCTTTCTCATCTTCCCAACCTGAAGCTCTGTCCCCATGAAACACCAAATCCCCACCCTTCCCCAGCCCCGGCCCCACCGTCTACTTCCCGTCTCTGTGGATGTGACTCCTCCAGGCCCTCCTGTGAGTGGACTCACGCTGTGTGTCCTTCTGGGTCTGGTTCTCTCACTGAGCGTCCTGTCTTCAGGGTTCACCCATGCAGCACGTGTCAGTGTTTTCTTCCTTAGTGGTCCTTGGGTGGATGGACCACATTTTGCTTATCCACTCATCGTTGATGGATATTTGGGTTCTTTCTACCTTTAGGCTATTGTGAATAATGCCGCTAAGAACATGGGTGTGCAAATAACTCTTCGAGTCTCTGCTTTCAATTCTTATATTCAGGTGTGTACTCAGAAGTGGAATTGCTGGATCACATGGTAATTCTATGTTTAACTTTTTTGAGGAACTTGCAAACTGTTATCCACAGCATCCGCACCATTTTACATACCCAGCACAAATGTTTTTTGAATGCTAGAAACTGTCCTCAGCTCTGCCTGGTGCCCCCCTCCCCAGCGCTCCAGGGCGTCTCTCAGGCTTGGTGATGAGGACCCCTCCCCATCACCAGGCCCAGCTGGTGGGAGCAGCCGCTTAGTGAGCGCAGCTCACAGGATGCCGCTTTAATTAGCTACAGCCTGGGGCGGAAGTGGGCACCGCGGAGTTGTTCCCAGGGGCTCTGCTCAGGGGGTCCCCGTAGGGGGAGGCAGAGAGACCGTGAGGAGGGAGCGGGGGTGGGGGCCCCAGGGTCCGACAGCATCAGAACAGCCAACGGTGGTCTCGTTTCACAGACGGCGAAACAGGTCCAGGGAGGTTAGAGAGGCAAAGCCCAGCGCTGAGGCCCGGACCGCTGTGTCCATCCAGGGAGCCCGACACGGGCCTGCATACCCCACTCTCCCTCGGGCCAACATCTTTCAAAATGCCTTTGACCTCTCTGGCCCTTCTCTGGGTTCTCTCTGCTCACTTCTCTCCTGGCGCTTGTCTCTCTGCGTTTCGCGTCTCTGCGGCTCTCACGCTTTGCATCCCACCCAGGGAGTCGTCCAATCACACCCTCGCTCTGGGCCACTTCGGGGCCGGCCCCGCCCCTCGCCTCTCCCGATTGGCCCTGCGCTTTGACGCAGCGCCACACCCCCTTTAGCTCTGCCCCCACCTTTTGATTGGTTCTTCCCGAGGCACTTTCGGACCGTCCCCTCGGATGGGGAAACTGAGGCCCAGACAAGGGCGGCGCGCCATCCGAAGCCACAGAGCGGTTAGTGGCGGAGACGCCGCGCTCCTCATTCCGGTGCTGGGGCTGCTGGTGCCCTCCGCACCTCCTCCCCGGGGCCGCGGCTCTGGCCTCCCCTCTCCTCCCTCCCCACCTCGCCCAGCTCCTCAGCGCCATCTGACACTGCTCTGCCGTCCCCTGTCTCACCCTCTGGGAAGCGTGAGAGTGGAAGGGGAGAGCTGAGCTACCCCTACTGCCCACCCTCCACCGGAGGGGCTCCAGCCTCCTCTTCTCTTCATTGTTTAAATTGTAGTAATACACATATAACGCTAAATTTACCATCTTAACCATTTCCCCTTCTTTTCTTTCCAAAAAAGTTGTTATTGTGGTTAAATACACTTTACGTAAAGTTTACCATTTTAACCACAGCTTAGTGGCATGAAGCACACTCACACTGTTGTGCGACCATCCCCTCCATCTCCAGAACTTCCTTTTTTTTTTAACATTTTTTATTGAGTTATAGTCATTTTACAATGTTGTGTCAAATTCCAGTGTAGAGCACAATTTTTCAGTTATACATGAACATACATATATTCGTTGAACTTCCTTATCTTCCCAAACTGCAGCTCTGTCCTCATGAAACACTGACCCCCATCCTTCCCCCAGCCCCGGCCCCACCGTCTACTTCCTGTCTCTGTGGATGTGACTCCTCCAGGGACCTCCTGTGAGTGTGTGTCCTTCTGGATCTGGCTTATTTCCCTCAGCTTAATATCCTCAATGTGCATCCATATTGTAGCAGGTGTCAGAATTTCCTTCTATTTTAAGGCTAATATTCCATTATATGGGTGGGCCACGTTTAGTTTATCCATTCATCCATCAATGGACACTTGGGTTGCTTTCACTTCTTGGCTATGATGAAGAATGCTGCTGTGAACATGGGTGCGTAACATCCTTTTCTCTGAACATTCCTATTTCTCTCCCCTCCAGGCTGTGCCTTTCTCACCTACTGTGCCAGGGACTCCGCCATTAAAGCTCAGACTGCCCTGCACGAACAGAAGACCTTGCCCGGGGTGAGTCCTGGGTGCTGTCTGGGAAGGGGGACGGTTGGAGGAGGAGTTGCTCTCAGCCTGGAGAAGGCTGAGGCCCTTCCTGGGATCAGCGGTGAAGCCCATGTACGTCTGATCTCAGAAAGAGGTATAAGGAGCGGAGAGGCAGAACTCATCACCAGAATGAGCATTCCTGGTGTGCCTACTGCATGCCGTGCCCTGCACTTCATACCAGGGTGGTTGTGTGTGGTTGTGCAGGTTGCATACTGCACAAGGGCACCTGGCTCATCATGCGAGTGTCATTGGGCTGAGACCTGAAGGATGAGGAAGCATTAGCAGGCAGAGGGAACAGCCTGTGCAATGGCCCTGAGGCAGGATCCTGCCTGGTGTGTTGGAGGAAAAGTTGAACAGTCCGGAGGCCCATGTGTCTGGAGCAGAGTGAGCAAGAGGGAGAGAGAGAGGAGGGGAGGGCAGGGAGGGGACAGAGGCAGACGTGCAGGGCCTGTGGGCCTCAGGGAGGAGCCTAGACTCCACCTGCCTCTCACCATTAAAAGGAAAGGGCTTTTCTTTTCCCTTCTCCCTATGGAGCAGATAAAACTATGGCCCCTTAATGCAGAAGCTCCTGATGCATTATTTCCTCCCCAGGGGAGGCTAGCCCAGGCTCTGTCCCTGCCAGTGTCTCTGGTCAGCCCTGTCCTCTTTGGATGGGCAGGAGGTCCCTGCCCCCAGTAGAGGAAGGGTGGCCCCCCTTAGCCAGCCGAGCTGGGTCTCCAGGCACTGCCTCTTGATGGAAACTGAAGGAGCCACAGTGAGAACCATGGTACCCGACCCCAGGAGCTCTGGTGTCCAGCGGGGAGCAGGGAGGACGGCCCTTCCCTCTGGAAATCTCAGGGCCCTTCAGCATCAAGGGGATTCGGGGGATGCTTGGGTGGCACCACGCCATCAGTGCTGGGAGCCTGGGAGCAGCACGGCTGACAGTGGGCAGTCTGGGCTTCGCCAGCCAGGGACATGAGGCTGTGGCATGACTTTGACTCAACTCTGAACAATCATCAAAACGTTCCGGAGTGGGGGGTGGTTCTCAATCTCATTTGCAGAATAAAGAGCCCGTCTTCAGGGGTTGAAGTGGCATAGGCAAGAGCTTGCAGCCACATCAGCAGCCTCCTTGTTTAGCTCTCGCTGTGTGACACAGCCAGTAACTCTGTGACTGTCAGCACTGGACGGGTATAACTGGGCGGGGCATAGGGAGGGCGCTGTCGAGAAGGTCATGGAGGGCTTCACTGAGGAGGTGGCATTTGAGAAGAGGCTTGACAGGTGAGAAGGAAGGGCATGCCAGGAGATGGAACAGCACAAGCAAAGGTGCCTTAGAGCCTGTAGAATAAACACCACCCAGAATTCAGTCTTCTCCCTCCCTTGCGCCCCCTGCCAGTATCTCCCCAGACCAGCCAGGAACTGGAGGGCAAGTCTGCCCTTGCAGTTTGGCCCCCAGGGGCACCGTGGAGTTCTGTGGGCTGTGCTGGCTATCTCCTGATGCACCACAGATTACGCATGTTAGTGGCTTCAAAAAATCAGCATTCAGTTATCTCACAGTTGCCAGGGGTCGAGGACTGGGGCTCGAGTTTACTGCCTGGCCCAGGCTGAGGATTTCTCCTAAGGCTGCCGTGGAGACATCAGCAGAGCTTGACTGTGGCTGGCGAATCTACCTTCAAGCTGGCTCAGCTTTCGGCTGGAGGCCTCAGCTCGTCTCCCTGTGGGGATCTCCATAGTGCTGCTTGAGTGGCCTCACAGCACGGTGGCAGGCTTCCCCCAGGGCACAGGATCCGAGGGGCCAGCAAGGCGGAAGTCATCACACCTTTTATGACACACTACAATCCCTGCCACATTCTATCCTGGCCACTCACTGGGCGCCAGGGGCCTAGGGGAGGCTGGGGAAGAGGCGGGGGAAACCTGGAGTGGCCAAGCTTGGTAGTGGATTGGTCCAAGGCCAGGCAGCACAGAAGGGAGGTGACCTCACGGTCTGAGTGCAGACCCCGCGCTGGTGGCCAGCCCCCTGTCCTGTTGCTCAGTCCTTCCATGTCCAGTGGACCATGTTTTTGTGGCATCAGATCCTGATTGGGACCTCTGACTCCTCTGTCCAGAGAAATCAATACTTGCATGGAGATTTGCCAACATTGCCAGTAGTCCCCATGGCTAAGGCCCTCTTCCCCATTCCCCTGTTCCCACTTTCCTGGTGGGATCACTGAGGCCCAAAGCCAGTGCCTTTGGCTTCCTGAGGCTGCAGGGGCCTGGGAACCAGTTTCCTCTGTGTTGGAGGCTGAAGCTGAGCTCTGGGCTCTGTCGGAAGTGGGGAAGGAAGATGGGAGAAGGTGGAAGAGCCAGGAGCTAAAGAGCTCTCCCTCCCTGCATGCCGGGCTGCTCTCACCAGGCTGGTCTCCAGTCCAAGGTCTCCTTGGAATGTAAAGATGCTACATCACCAGCGTTCCTTCTCTGTGTCAGACTCAGGGCTCTCTGTCCTTCTCTGTCTGCTAACTCTCCCTGACCAGTCTATGGACCCAATTCTTTCATCCATTTATCCAGCCAACCAGCCAGCAAACTTTTATTGAGCACCTGCTATTTTCCAGGCACTATGCTACACATCTATCGCTAGCTCTGTGTGCAGAAGTCACCCCCTCGGGACTCCCCCGGCACCCCAGACCCAGCAGAGCTCAAACTGACCACCACATCCCCTTTGAAAGGGTTTTTCCCCCTCCCAGCCCCTGCCCCCCCAGCCTGCAGTCCCCACATCCTGCTCTCCAGAACCCCTCCTCCCCACTCTGTGGTCCTGTGGGTTCGCATCCCAGCTCCACCCCTCCCAAGGCTTTGACAATGTCTTTCCTTCAGAGGCTTAGTCACTCTTGTCTCTGAAATGGGTCTCACCACCTCCATCTGACCAGGCTGGAGAGAGAATTACAGGAAGTGTGGATGCAAAGTGGATTCTATTTTGGGAGATGTTAAGTCCTTACGTTTTGGTCTCTGCAAGTCCCTGGTTCCTAGAAATTCCTCACTCCCCAGAGACCAAGGACTCCACAAGAACAGCAACCCCTGTAGTCATGTCTGAGGGCTCAGGGGAGCTGCCTTCCACCTAGAGAATCTCTCCTCTGCCTTCAAGGTGGCACCTGGTACCTCCTCCCTGTGCTTATCCCTGACCCCTCGGGGCTGGGGTGTCTGCATCTGCCTGTGTCCCCTTAAACTGGGGGCTCCTCGAGGGCAGACCCTGGCTTTCAGCGTGGGAGTAGATCTGGGGGTGTATCAATCTCCTAGGGCCACCCTAACAAAACACCACAAACTGGATGTCGTAAAGCCTCAGAAACTTACTGTCTCAAGGGCCCAGGAGCCAGAGCCTGAGATCAAGGTGTCAGCAGGGCCACACTCCCTCTGGAGGCTCTTGGGGAGGCTCTAGTCCAGGCTCTCTCCCAGCTTCTGGTGGTCGCTGGCAATCCTTGGCCTGGGGACTCATCGCTGCGATCCCTGCTTCCGTCACTACTGGGCCTTCTCCTCTGTGTCTCCACCTCTGCCTTCTCCCTCTGCCTTTCTCTTGTAAGGACACCAGCCATTGGATTCTGGGGCTCACCCTAAATCCAGAATGACCTCATGTCGAGATCCATCTCTTAATTATGGGTGTAAAGATGCCTTTTCCAAGTCAGGTCCCATTCACAGATTCCAGAGGTCAGGACTTGGACATATTTTTAGAGGGAATGACCATTCAACCCACTGCAGGGGGTGTGACCACAAAATGAACAGCCCGATGTAAGGGTGCCTGGGACAGCATCTCAAGGGAGAACCAGGCGATCCGCATTGATGGCCTCGTGGAGGGCAGACAGGGCGGGTTCTTGGAGAGGGAAGCATTTGTGTTGTCTTGAGTGATGGCAGGACTGTGGCAGATGGACGTGGTGTGCGCACAGAGTGTACCAAGATTCGGAGGCAGGAGCCTGCCTGGCGTGCTGAGTGCGGGAGCACACGGGAGCCTAATGGGGGAGTTTACTGCCCCCAGTGACACTGGGCAATGTCTGGGGACATTTGTGATCATTGTGACCGGGAGATGCTACTGGCATCGGGTGGATAGAGGCCAGGATGCTTGTCAACACCCTACGGCGCCCAGGATGGCCTCTCACAACAGAGAATGACCCAGCCCCAGATCAACTGCACCAGGGCTGAGAAACCCTGTTTAGGAGAACAAGGAGCTGGTGAACATTCTAGAACAGTGCTAGTAGAAATATAATGCAAGCCACATACAGCATTTAAATTTTTCTAGGAGCAACATGGAGAGAGAAAAAAGAAACAGGTGAAATGAATCTTAATACTGTCTTTCACTTGAACCCAGTATCTCCAAAATCTTATCATTTCAATGGGTGGTCAGTACAGCCCACATAAAAATTATGAACAAAATAGTGCACATGCCTTTTTTCATCCTTTTTTCAATCCCAAGTGTCCCCAGATCCGGTGAGTGTGCTGCACACCCATGGTCCGTCTCACCTGCACACTCCACTGTTAGCAGGGATGTTCGATCTGTCTCTGCATTTTATAAAATCAACATTTGAAAAAGTAGGTTTCGCCTGTCCAGTTTGTTCTAAATAGACTTAAAGGTTTTCTAAGAATGGAGTCGGGTATCAGTTTTTAGGCTTATATTTAGGTTTATATTTGTATTAATTGTACTTAAACACAAGTAAACAAAATTCCATTTCTCAGTCACGCAAGCCATATTTCAAGTAGCCACTTGTGGCTGTTGGCTCCCGCACTGAGCAGTAGTTCTAAAATGTTCTAGGCCAAGGGTCAGTCAGCTTTTCCCGTAAAGGATCAGAGAGTAGATATTGTTGGCTTTGCCGGCCATTCAGCCCCGTCCCATCTACACAAAGCAGAAAACAACCACAGACAAGTCACTGAATGGGCATGGCTGTGTGCCAATAAAACTTTATTGATAAAAACAGGCAGGAAGCCAGAATAGGACTGTGGTTTGCCAGTCTCCAATTTAGACCATCTCTGTCCAATAGAACCTTCTGCAGTGGCGGACATGTTCTGTCTCTGCTGTCCAGTATGGTGACCAATAGCTCCATGTGGCCATTGAGCCTTTGAAATGTGGCAGGTGTGGCTCAAGAACTGGATTTTTCGCATTATTTAGTTTTAATAAATAGAAATTTAAATGTAAACAGCTACATGTGGCTAGGGGCTACCATACTGGACAGTACAAATCTAGAATGTTCTAGATCAGGGGTCAGCTACTGTTTTGGGCAGCAGAGACCTAGAGTGTTCTAGACCAGGGAACAGTTACCGTGTTAGACAGGGCAGACTTAGAATGTCCTAGACCCAGGAACGTGGTGCAGTGTCATCACACATCTAAATTAGGGATTCTGAGGTCTCTCTTTGATACCAGCTCATGTTTGAGGAGGGGTGAGGAGTCTCGAGCAATACAGGTCTCCTCTCAGAGCCTCAGTTTCCCCAGAGCTATCACTGTTGCCCAGCACCCCTGGGGCACTTCATCCAAGTGTCAGCGGGGCGCCGGGGCTGCTGCTGGCCCCACTTGACCAACAGGGAGATTGTGGTAAGAGAGGAAGGGACCCTACCGGGGTCACCCAGCAGGGGGCGCACTGCAGCCCCGCTCAACCAGTTCCACAGTCCTTGCACCTCTGGCTTCTCTCGTTCGGTTTCCTGAAAGCTGGTCCCTGCCCCACTGGAGGTGAGGGCAGATGTTTGCTCAGTAAGAAGGAGGCAGCTGAGAGCAGCTCAGACGTAGGGAACCCTGGAGACCACCCCCAGATCAGGGCAGCGTTCTCTCAGAGTAGAGCCTGGCTTTTCAAAACTATTTCTTAAAATTTGAAAAAAAAAATACTGCACACTTAGAGAAAAGCGTATGCAACACAACTTGATTATAAAGCGAGCACCTCTGTTACCACTGCACAGCTGGCATCGGCACACCGCCCCGTGCGCGTCTCCAGGCCCGAGCCCCGCTTCCTGCTGGAGGCGCCGCTGTTCTGACTTTCCTGGTGACCAGCTCCTGCTTTTCTTCTGGTGCGGTGCTGATGAGGCTCAGTGTCATGCCTCAGTGCAGTCTGTGCTTTGTCATCGCCGTGTGGTCTTCCACGGCTGGAATACACAGTTTGCTCGTACATTCTCCTGCTGGTGGGCATTTGGGTTGTTTCTGGTTTTGTTATTACTTGCTGGTGTTTTGTTTTTGGTGGACACGTGCCGCATTTTGGTCAGGCTCATTCCCAGGAGTTCCGATCCCCGAGTATCCATACCTTCGGCTTCTGATGAGCAGAGGGGCTGATTTCCGGGGTGAGCCTCCCTCCCCCTAGAACACCCGCAGAAATGGCATCGGCCTTTCGGAACAAAGAACTAGAGGCTTGCTTGCTGATCGCACGAGGGCTACTGGCACAGAAGACCCCCCATGCCTGTAAGCGGCATCTGGAGAAAGGCATCTGAGCCCCCCTCCGCGGCATCTCTGAGGGAGGATGGAGCCGGGACGCACAAGGTGCGGCGGGTGCCGGAAAGCCCACCCCGCGGGCTCATGTGCGCGCTCGCAGCCAGGGAGTCAGGGGGTGGGGTCTGGGTTGCGCAAGGGACGTAGACAGCCACCATCTCTCCCCCGTGTGTGTGCGCGTGTGCGTGTGTGTGTTGGGGAAGACAGTATGGAGCGGACACTGCTGTCTTTTCAGTTACAGATGAACCAGGAGGGGAGTGGTCCCCGTCGTTCCTAGCTCTGTGCGTCTCCCCACCCACTCCCCGACCTCCCCGTGGCACAACCAATCCCTGCCCCATAAAGCAGCTTTCTGCAGAGTGACCCCCTCCCCCTTCCAGTTCCCTCCTGGAGTGTGACAGCGGCGTCCGTGGGGGACACAGTTTAATCAAATCTCAGCATTCTGGAATAGGATCATACATTGAACAACAGAATCCTGGAATAGAACCAGGAATGGACGGCAGGACCCTGGAATCCACGCTGGGAGGGTGCCTCCAGGTCCCCGCAGAGGCTGTTTGCTGGGCTGTCAAACACGGGATGGGGTTCCTGGGGATAGGAGGGACCCCCTGAGGATGGTCAGGCAGCAATCCAGCTCCCGCCTCTTGGAGGGTGAGAGGCTAGGTCACCTGAGTCAGTGTCATCTCTTTCTTCATGAAGGTCCGGGAGGGTGAGGGTTGCCCCAGACCTGGCAGCTGCCCTGCTGTTCATCTGAGCACCCCAGGAAGGGATGGGTTTGTCGAGCTGTGAGACCCCCACAAGCCCCCTGAACCCTTTTCTGTGCACATAGGGGTCTCTGAGGTGGCCCCCTTGCAGAACCCACCCCCACATCCCACGACTTGGCTCAGAGTTAAGCCAGCCCTGAGAATGGGCAGGGGCCCCAAAGGGCCAAACCCCTAATGACTTGGCTGTCCCAGGCCTGTTTCCTTGTCTGTAACATGGAGGTGTGGAGTATTTCGTGGATCCTGGGAGGTGACACAACCCGGATGCTGAACACACAATTGGCAGATATATGCTGAACGAGTGAACAAACGGTCCCAGGCAAGTCGAGCTGTGGGCCTCTGACCAGTCATGCCTCTTCCCGGGCCCGTTGTCTCTGTGAGACTCGCCTGGCACAACTCTTGGGTTACTTCCCGTGCCGGCACCGCGCCCAGCACGCCTGCCTCGCTCTTGCCCATGGGACAGCAGTCTGGAAACCACAGGTTTTGTCTCGTTTCATCTCTTGTCATTTGTGGACCCTGTGCTGGGTCTTTCTGGAGAGGGGTCCCAGAGCCCGTCAGCCCTGACTCCAGAGCTTACTCAAAAGAGGTACAGTGTGTGTGTTGGGGGATGTGCCACCTTCAAGGCAGTGCCTGAGCAAAGCAACCAAAGCAGATGGGCACGGAGGGGAAGGCTTCTGGGAGAGATGGCATTCCAGGGGGCTTGTAGGACAAGGATTGGGTGTGCAGGGGCACCTTCCAGCCTGATGTCCTTGGGGTGTGGGAGGAGGAGAGGGCAGGAGTGGCTCCTTGAATGCCAGGATAAGGAGCTGATCCTCTACCCTAAGGGCAATAGGGAGCCATGGCAGCCTCCAGAACAGGAGAGGGGCTTGGTCTAGGTGTTCACTGGAAGCTGGACTGGGACTTGGGTCACAGAGGAGGAGGCTGGAGTTGTGCCTGGGCAGCCCAGATAGGGGTCCACCTTGCTTCGTTCCCCTCCACTCCACTCAGAAAGAACTTAGTTCGAGCTTTCCCTGGGCCACCGACTGCATCTTCTAAAGGCATAACTTGGCAAATCTAGGAGAATATTTGGGGCCCCAGCCTGACTACTGGAGACTCCTCCTGCAGTCCCTCCTCCCCACAGCCTCAGTTTCCCCATCTGGAATACACACAGGTCAAACATAAGGGACCCTATTGTCCCAATGGTGTATGGCTTGGTTGAAGTCACAGCAAAGGCTGGGTGGCCGAGCAAAGACTGAATCCCAGCCACTTAGTGGGCATACAGACAATCCCAGAGCCCTACCCGAACTGAACCTTGGCTGGAGGAATGCCTGGGCCCTCAGAGGAAACTGGCAGGAGATCTGGCCTCTGCTTCTGACTTTCTCCTCTCCTTTTCTGATTTGCCTGTCTGTAAAATGGGTATGTTTCCATCTCATAAAGTTGCTTAGAGATGAAATCAGTCAGTGGATATAGGTATTGCTCCAACATGAACTTCCTGCCACCAACTCTTATTCATACTTCAAAACCCACTGTAGATTTTCCATCTTCAGTGACCCCCAGGATAGCCTTTGGCTCATTACTGTTCTCTGCTCTAGGATCTTCCAGCACTTGATCCCTCCTTCTGCCCCAACCCTGACCTCATGAGCCTGGGAATGTCTGTGTATGCCTCTGTTTCCCCCTCTGTCAGACTGGTGGGGTTTTTCCTGAGGTTGCAGAACTACTCAGCATGAAGCACACGGGAATATTGTTGAATAAATGAAAAAAGGAAGGGAGGGGGCAGGGAAAGGATGTAGTGATGGGGAGCCAGAGAAGGTGGAGGAGGGAGGGAGGGCACTCGGCAGAGACCTCAGTAGGACAGATGGAGAGAGGGAGCCGGAAGGAGGTGGGCAGAACCAGATGGGTGGGCAGGGGCAACAGGAGGGGTGAGGTTAGGGGAGACCCAGCTCCCCACTGGCACTCCTCCTCCCTGCTTGGGCTGGCAGCTCAGGCAGGGCCCGGCCTCTGGCAGGCGGATCGCCTGGGTATTGGGTGTGGAGAGCGAGGCGCGGAGCCCCTGCGTGCGTGCGGCGGCGTGTGCGCGCCTGTGCATCCAGGGCTGGCCAGGCGGGCGGCGGCACGTGGATGCCAGCCTGGCGCACGTCTCCAGGCCGGTGGGTAAGGAGGGGCGCGGGGCTGCGGGATGCGGATGGCCGGGCCTCAGAGACTCGGCTTTCAAGTCGGGAACCAGAGCGGAGGGGGTTGCCCACCTGGCTTCTCAGAACCAGACCAGGACCCCATCCCCCACGCCAAGCTGACCCAGGAGGGGGAAGGGGCCTCCCAGTAGGAGGAAGAAAGTCCCAGGCTCTGCAGCGGGTTGGGGAGATGGTGAGCAGGTACCCAGGCCGCAAGAATGGGGTGGGTGTGGAGGGTGTGGTGATGGGGGCAGGTTCCCTCCCCGTGATCCCCCTCCCTCACTCCCTCCCTCTGCTCATCCATCTCTAGAAGATTATATTTAAATATCTCTTTTGTGCAAGGCAGGAGCTGGGCTCGCCCCTAAGAGGCGGTTTCCATGGCAACAACAATTGCCAGCTTCCGTGTGGTGAATCAGCGTTGCCATGGCAACCTCATCCTCATCTGCCCAAGGTGCTGGGAGTGGGGGGAGGAGGTGAGGGCCAGCGGAGGCGGGTGGGAGGGGTGGGGGAGCAAGAGGCTAGAGCTCAGGTGCCCCCTCCCCCGCACCTTCCTTCACCGTCTCAGTCTGCCCCCTGTCCAGAAACTGGTCCCATCTGGTTGAAATAATCTCCCCTCCTGCCTCCAGCTAGAGAGGTGTGGTACCCAGGTGGAAAGGGCCTGGGGTGCGGGGTGTATGGGTGGGTGGCTGTGTGTGGTGGGGGTGGGGAGATGTGGTTCGGCCTTCTCCAAGTGGTCAAGGTCCCTCTGAGGGTGTGTCTGGGTGGCAGAAAGATTGGGCTAGAGGAATTGGGGGCACTAGATGGGGGAGACAGACGCCTATCTTGTTCTGGGGTTCCCAAGGCTGAATTCAAGTTGAAGAGGCCTGTATGTGCCCCAGACATACGCTCAAAAAGGGAAAGAGTATCAGAAGGGGAAGGGGTCAAAGAGGGGAGGGAGCGCAGACAAATAACCTCTCCAAGTCTTGATTCTGACATCCATAAAATGGGGTAAAAATTGTGCCTCTCTCTGGAGCTTGCTTGGCTAGCGTTTGTCAAGCACCTTTGAATGGCTGTCGGGGTCTGCCTCAAGATTATCGGACTTGGGAGTGGGGCTGGGATGAGGGTCCAGCCCCAGGCCGGATGTGAAGGGACCAGGTGCCTTTCTATGCTGATGGGTGCTGGAGACTTCCTTCAGGTCAGTTTAGCTCAGCAAACTCCTCTAATTCTCTCATGTACCCTGCCCTGTGTGTGTGGTGGTGGTGGTGGGGGTGATGCAGGGGGGAGCTGCTATGGTCTCAGTCTGGAGGGAGGCAGAGGGAGGAAGGAACCCAGAAGGGTGGAAGGATTGCCCACATGGGGGCTTTGGGGCTGGGTTTTGAAAGATGAGTGGGAGTTCACCAGAGACACCAGGTCAGGAAGAAGGTTCTGTCCTAGGACCAGTGGAGAAGCAAACGCCACCCCGCCCCACAGCCCTCAGGTCTGGTCTGAAATAGCCACATCAGTTCACACCCACGGCTGGCTAAGCTGGGGAAGTGGGGCCTAGGGAAGGAATTTGCCCATTGAACATCAGCTTCAGTCCTCGGGGTGAGGGACGGAAGTGTCCAGAACAGTGAGACCAGATTGCAGGCTGGTCCACTCGGGTGTGAGTTTCCCCAGCCTGAGGTCAGGGAGCAGGCTGAAGGTCGCTGCCTTGGTGTGGCGGTCAGCCGCTCCTGAGTAACAGACTGCTCCGGAAGTTTCATTTGTTCATGATTCTGTAGGTTGACAAGTGCAGGCTGGGCTTAGCTGGGCAGTTCTTCTGCTGATTTGTCCTGAGGCATTCATGCAGCAACAGTCAACTGGGGCTCGACTGGAGCTCGCTGGGCAGGGCCTCCCTGGGCTGTCTGCCAGCAGAGTGTCTGTGCATGAGGCCTCCTGTCCTCCAGCAGCTCGCTTGGACTCGCCCACCTGGCAGTGGCAAGGGCTCCACGACGATAAGAGCGGAAGCTGCGAGGTCTCCTGAGGCCGAGGCTCAGACCTCTCACAGCTCCACTTGCACACATTCCGTCAGAGTTCGCCGCGTGGCCAAGTCCAGGTGCAGAAGTTGGGGAAACAGACCCCAGTTCTTGATGGAGGAACCGCAGAGTCACATCACAAACAGGGACTGTGGGACTTGGGCCACTGGGGGAAGCAAGGAGACTTCCTGGCTGAAGGGAGATTTGTTACTGGGTTTTGAAGGCAAAGTAGGTGTTCTCCAGGCCGCAAGCGCAGAGCCCTGTAGGTGGGACTCTGTCATTTGGTGTGACTGAGGTGCTAGTTGCTGCCAGAGGTTGGTGGGACGCTGAGGCTGGGGAGGTGGGCAGGAGTGCCAGGCAGAGCTCAGGCAAAGCTTCCACCCACATTATCCCCGCTGCCGACCTTGACCTCCCTCCCCCCCTCTCTCCACAGATGGCGCGGCCAATCCAGGTGAAGCCTGCGGACAGTGAAAGCCGTGGAGGTAGTTGTCATCTCTCCGTGGCCCCCAGGCTGCGGGCTGGCAGAGGGATGGGAGGATGGAAATCCTTGCGTGAACGGTGGTGGGAGAGGCAGAGGCCCCTGGCCGGGGTAAGGGCAGGAGAGGAGGGAAGCTGTGTCCCCTCTTCTTAACCACAGTGCCACAGGCCCAGGAGTAGGGGACGTGGCCAGGCCCAGCTGTTTTCCCCTAGAACTTGAAATAGCCCGCTTGTCTCAGGGTGCAGTAATGGGGATCTTCAGGTGCAGAGGGGCCGGGGTCCCAGAAGGGCTGTGGGTTGCTTTCTGGGCCGTGCATATGTGTGTGCGCATGTTTGCATGTCTGGGCAAGCGCACGTGTGTGTGTGTGAGCAGGCAGACCTGGGCACAGCTGTGTGCAGATGTGTGTGTTCACGTGCGTATGTGTTTCTGGCTGGTGCAGTGGGAGTGCCTGCCCTCCTGTGTGCACATCTGCGTGCCTCGGCTGTGCATGGGCGTGTATGTTCAAGCGTGTGTGCTTGAGTGTTCCAGGCTGGGTGGATGGGTGTGCAGGCTGGGCCCTGTGTCTGCCTGAGGCTGGACTTCACGCTGGGTGTGTTCCTGGGGGGGAGACGCTTAGCTGTCTCCAGTGGGATCCAAGGTTAGTCATTCTTGGGTACTTTTGAACCCCCTCCCCACCTCAGGTGGACTGGGGGCTGAGGGGTTGCAGCTAGCCGTGGAGGTGGTATGGGAGGGCAGGGCTGTTAGGACCTCTGTGTATGTGTAGGAGCCTGGTAAAGCCTGTTTGGGCTGGGAACCTGTTTTCACACTTTCCAACCTGGCTGCCAGTGTAGGTCAAGGATTAGAGAGGTACGGGGTGTGTGTCCTCTCTGCCTTTCTCTCTCTCTCTCTCTCCCCCTCCGTATCTCTGTTTCTCAGTCCTAATCTTTTTCTCTCCTACTGTCTCTCTGGTTCTCTCTCTGCCTTTCCATGTGTCTCTCTTTATCTCTTACTCTCTCTCTCTTTGCCTCTCTCTCTCCCTCTGTCTCTCTCCGTCCCCCTGCATTTCAGTCTCTCTGCTTCTGTCTCTTCCTTCCTCCCACCCTCATGAGTGACAGCTGCCAGAGAACAGGTATCCATAGCAACCCAGCTCACCATTTCCGGAAGATGGAGCTGCCACATTCCTGATTCCAGGGGAGTAGTGCAATTACCCAAAGGGGCAGGGCTCTGGTGCCTCACATGGGAGGGGCTGGCCCAGACTGGTCCCTGCCCTTGGTCCCAAGCCAACCCCAGGCTCTCCAGACACTTGGTCCTGTGCGCACACATGCCTTCACTCATTCAACGGACACTGATTGCTTGACCCCCTCTTAGCCCCAGCAAGGCTGGGCAGGGAGCTCTGCTGATCACTGTGAGGGTGCAGGGGCCATCAGCGCTCACCCCTGCCAACAAAATCTAGATGGCAGACAGAGAGACAGGGACTCAGGCCAGGCCAGGCAGTTCCTAGCCCCGGTATTATCTGTGGGCTCTCTGAGTGCACAGGAGGGAGAGGCCATTTCGCCCATAGGGTGGGAGCAGTTGGGCAGAGAGGGCATTCCAGGCAGGGTCACTGAGTTAGCACAGGCACAGAAATGGGACCGCGCAGGCACGTGGGAGAGTGGAGAGGTCGGGGCAGGGAAAGCACACGACTGTGTCCTCCCTCACACGCGCCCGGCTCCCTGCCCTGCTGCCTCCACTCTGCTGGAGGGACGGAGAAATTCCTGGAGGCTAGGACTCGGCTGAGGTGGTGTCTCCACCCACAGGGGACCGGAAGCTGTTTGTGGGGATGCTGAACAAGCAGCAGTCGGAGGAGGACGTGCTGCGGCTGTTCCAGCCCTTCGGGGTTATCGACGAGTGCACCGTGCTGCGGGGGCCTGATGGGAGCAGCAAAGGTGATGGGCGGGGGGCGGGGCTGGCTTCCGGGGGCGGGGCAGTGGGAGGGTGGGGCTGGAGGGATGGGGTCGAAGGGCACGGGTGAGGGCGGGGCCTGGCTCGTGGGGCGGGGCTGGCACACAGTGGGCAGGGCCTGGAGAGCAGGCTGCAGGGTAGGGCAGGGCCAGGCACACAAGAGAGTGATGCGGGCCCAGGGGACAGAAGCGGGCAGGTGGGAGGGTGAGTTGGTTTGGGGGAAGGTCGGGCGCGTGGAAGGGCGGGGCCGGCTCTGGGGGGCGGGGCGAGCAAAGCCAGTCCAGTACCACCCGGTCCTACCCGAGTGCCCATGTGCGTCTGCGGCTGCCAGTCTCCGCCTGACTGTCCGTGGGACTGTTTCCGTCTGGATTTGCCTGTGTCCTGAGTTTGTCCGTCTGCCTGATCCTACTTACTCCAGCTCCCCATAGGGCTGTACCATCCAGGAATAATTGTTTAAGGATCTCCAGCACCTGGTTTCCTGTCTGCTCACGTGACTGCATGTGCCTAGGGTTGACTGACCTCCTGTGTCTCTTAGTCTGACACGCTTTCTGCGCGAGTGTCCTAATGGCTCTTTCTGTCCGAGTCTTCCTGGGTCTGGTGGTCTATCTGATTCTACCTGTTTAGGCCCATCTGTCTGGGACTGACAATCGGCTTGCCTGTCTCTGCCCTTGTGACTTTATCTTACTAGGAAGAAATGTATTTGGTGGTCCCTGACTGTTTGCCTGGCTCTTCTTTTTAAATTGAGATATGATCCACGTGCAGTAAAATTCACCATTTAAAAGTGTACAGCGAAGTGCTTTTCAGTATATTCACAAAGTTCCAGAACATTTCCACCCCTCTCCCCCAAATCTGCCTGGCTCCTCCGTAAGATCTGTCTGTCTGGTACTGTGTCCAGTGGTCTCTCCCAGTGACTGTCTCAGTTTGCTTGGTGGTCTCTTGTCTGCCCGCTGATTCCGTGCTTGCCTCGTGACTCTATTCCTATCTGTCCAACTCTGGGCACGTGAGTGTATCTCTCTGGGTCTGGGTGTATCTCTGCCTGAGCGTGCCTGTGGAACTGAACCTCTCTGTGTTGGGTGGTCCGTAGCTTTAATTCCGCAGACCTGATTACAAGTCTGGCCCTCGCAGTGCTGGCGGCTCCCTAAGCTGGCCGCCCTCGCTTGTTCCACCGGGCAGGGCCTGCCTCCCCAGCTGTGCGCCACCGCACACTGTCCCCCTGATGGTGCGTCTGACAAACAGCTAGCTGGCTGGCCAGCTGTGTGCTTGTCTTACCGTCTGGTCCTTGATCATCCAGCTGTCTGTCTGATCAGACGGCTGGCTGTCTCTCTGTTGTCCGACTGTCTGAATTGTGGGCTGCCCGTGTCCAGGCTGACTGGCCACACCAGGCTGCCAGTGCCTCTCCTGCGGCCCCTCACTGGTTCTCGTTCTCCCGGAGCAGGCTGTGCCTTTGTGAAGTTCTCCTCCCACACGGAGGCTCAGGCGGCCATCCACGCCCTGCATGGCAGCCAGACCATGCCGGTGAGTCGGAGCTGCACTGGGAGGTGGGGGTGGGCAAGGAGCGAGGGGGCCTGGCCTTACCATCCCAGCCATCGAGTTGCCCCTGCCGTTTCTTCAGAGAGGGCACAGGAGGAGAAAGATGTGCAGTCTCTGATGGTGGTGTGTGGCTGTGCATGTGTGTATGTGCGTGAGCGTGCAAGTAAGCGGGGGCTGTGCATAGATGTACTGCCGACATGTGGCTGCATGTGTGTGAGTACAATATGGTGTATGTTTCGGTGTGTGCACGTGAGTGTGCCTGAGATCGTGCTTGCATGTCTGTGTGTGAATGTGCAGTGTGTCAATGTGCACGTGAGGTGTATGTAAATGGTGTGGCTATGTGTGCACGTGTGTACTGCTGCATATGCACACACAGATATTCATGCACGCTGAGTGGGTGTGTTCACGTGTGCAACGGTGTGCAGGCTTTATGTGGGTGAGTGCATTGTGTATTTATAAGTGAGTTTGAGTGTGTCAGTGTGCCTGGGTGGTGTGGGTAGG
Source organism: Camelus ferus (assembly GCF_009834535.1). Classification (NCBI taxonomy): domain Eukaryota; kingdom Metazoa; phylum Chordata; class Mammalia; order Artiodactyla; family Camelidae; genus Camelus; species Camelus ferus. Next base: position 25,251,866 of record NC_045717.1, on the reverse strand, counting down.
ACAGGTGTGCATGTGGGCATCTGCAGGGGTGTGTGACTGTGTGTGTGGATGGGCGAGCATGCGTGTGAGTGTAAGTGCATGCAATTAGATGTGCATATGTGTGATTTCGTGCAGATAAATGTGTACGTGTCTGGATGCATTGTGTAAGCATATGATGCGTGTGTTAGTGTGTGGACATATTCATGGTTGTGCACATGTTTCTGAGTATAGATGGTGAGTGTGAGTCTGTGGGAGTTGAATCCATGTGTATGTGTGTGCAAATGTGTGTGAGCCCCAGAGGAGCAGAGGAAGACGAGGCTGGAAGAACCTGCAGTTCGAGGCCAAAAAGCATAGGATTCCTCCTAGGGCACTGGGGAGCCCCAGAGGGTTTCGGCAGGAGAGGGAAGGGACCAGGTGATGTGGTAATGTCCCCGTGGGGCCAGAGTGGAGGATGGGCAGGGGCAAGAATGGAGCGAGGTGCCTGTGAGTCTGCAGCAGTGAGAGGCTGGGCGATAAGGGGGACCACACAGGTGTTGGGGTGGCCCTGCCTCCCAGGAAGGAGGCCCTAGGAGCCACCATCAGTGTATATAGATGCCCAAATCTGCCCTGGGGAAGACATATGTTGGAAAACCAACCCTCCTTTCTGTTGTTCTGGAAAATGGGTTTAAAGCACAGGGCAGTCTCCAACCATCTCTGGGTTCTTGGGCATCAGTTTTAGTCCCTGGAGGGGCTGGAGGCAACTCAACCTGGAGCCAAGATTTCTCCTGCTCAGAGCTGTCCAGTGATGGAGCTGGTGGGCATGGCAGGAAGTGAGCTCTCCATCAAAGGAGGTATTCAAGCTCTCTGATGGTTGGAGTGCCATCTGTTCTTAGGTGTGGGTGGCAGCTATAGGGTCCACTATCCAGGTCCTGAGTGTTTCTCTCCAGCAGTTGGATTCTTCAGCTGTTTTTGAGAGCGCGGCTGACAGTCAGGCCTCCCCAGACACAGCCCCTACCCCAGGCTTGGACACCCCACCTGTGCACACAGTGGGCTGCAGGGTCAAGTGTGAGACCTGGGGTGCTGATCTCCAGGCTGTCCACACTGCGGCATCTGGGGGCCTGGGGGCAGGGCTGACAGCTGCTGCGATCTACACCCCTACACCCCTCATCCAAGGGACCCCAGAGTCCTGGCTACCTACCCCCTCTCTCCCTCCCTGCTTGCGGCTGCCCCTGCAGGGTGCCTCCTCCAGCCTGGTGGTCAAGTTTGCCGATACGGACAAGGAGCGGACGCTGCGGCGCATGCAGCAGATGGTGGGCCAGCTGGGCATCCTGACGCCGTCCCTCACCCTGCCCTTCAGCCCCTACAGTGCCTACGCCCAGGCTGTGAGTGACCCCCGCAGACACACCGCTGTCCCCAGTGGGGCTCCTGAGACCACTTTGCCGGTCCAGTCTCTCTCTCTCTCTCTCGTGCTCCATCTCTTGTCTGTTGAGGGCTTCTGCCTCTTTGCCCATCTTTCTGTCTCTGGCTGCGTCTCTCTGGTGCAGGATGCTATTCTGGCTGTGGCTAAGTCCCCAAATCCAAGCTGCTTCCAGACCCCAGCCCCAGCTGAGCCCCTAGCCATGAGCTATGCTCCAAGCCCCAGCTGAACCCCAACTCTGGAGTGCCAGGTCCCCAGGCTGAGCCCTCAAATCCAGGCTGAGTCTTAACCCCAAGTTGAGACCAAACCCAGACTGAGCCCCTAAGTCCAGCCAGAGCCCCAACTCTGGATGAGCCTCAAATTAATACCCAGCCTGGGGTTGATGCCCAGATCCTGGCTGCTCCCCAAATCAGCCCCAATTCCAACTGAACCTCCAAACCCAGGCTGACTCCAAACTGAGACCCAACCCTTGGTGAGTTCAACAGTGACTGATGTCAGGTCCCAGACTGTGCCCTGATCCCTGGCTGAGCTCTGGTTCCTAAATGGGCCTTGAACAGAGACCAGGCCCTGACCCTAGACTGAGCCTTGATCCCAGGCTGAGCACCAGTTCCTGAGCCCTGACTCCGACCTGAGCCATGACATATAGCTGACCCCACTAGTTACTGGTGGACCAGCCCTCACCCCCCCCACCGCCTGCCATGAGCCGTGATCTCAGGCCGGATGCCACCTTGACGGTGCCTGTTAACTCCCTCTCTACCCCCAGCTCATGCAGCAGCAGACGACTGTCCTGTCCACCTCAGGCAGCTACCTGAGCCCCGGCGTGGCCTTCTCACCCTGCCACATCCAGCAGATTGGCGCCGTCAGCCTTAATGGGCTGCCTGCCACACCCATCGCCCCTGCCTCTGGTGAGAGTCTGCCAGGGGCCCGCGGATGGGTGGCCAGTGCCGGGGCTAGGACCAGGCTCCCCGTGACGCTCTTCCGCTCCCCAGGACTGCACTCGCCCCCGCTGCTCGGCACCGCCGCCGTGCCCAGCCTCGTGGCTCCCATCACCAACGGCTTCGCTGGCGTTGTGCCCTTCCCTGGCGGGCACCCTGCCCTAGAAACCGTATACGCCAATGGCCTTGTGCCCTACCCAGGTAACTCGGGTGGTCCCCTGGGGCCTGGGAGGGTGTCTCTGGGACAAGCATGAGTCCCTATGTCTTGATGCCCAGGGAACAGAGGGACAGAACAAAGGAAATCTCAGGTGAACAGACACCAGCTGTGGGCACAGAGAAAGGTTAAACAAGAACTTTCCATCCAGGTGTTTCTGGGTTCAAATTCTAGTTAGGTGGCCCTCAGCAGTTTTTTCTTTCTTCCTTTCCTTCCTTCCTTCTTTCCTTCCTTCCTTCCTCCATTCCTTCCTTTCTTTTAATGGAGGTACTGGGGATTGAACCCAGGACCTCATGCATGCCATGCATGCACTCTACCACTGAGCTATACCCTCCCCACCTCTGTGAGAATTTATTTTTAGTTTGAAATGACTGGCACTCACAGGGGGTTTCAAAAATACTACAGAGAGGTCCCAGTACCTAGCACTCGGTATCCCCAGATGCTAACATTGCACAGAACCTCAGTATGTTGTTAAAACTAGGAAACTGACACGACGTTGAACTCAACTGGAGTTGGAGAGCCTATTCAGACTTCACTTTTCACATGCGCTGGTGTGTGTGTGTGTGTGTGTGTGTGGTTGGTTCTATGCCATTTTGTCACAGGTATAGTTTCATGTAACAAACACAACAGGCAACATACAGAACTTCTTCTCCACCAAGTAATTCACTCATGAGACCCCTTTACAGTCTCACCCTCCCACATCACCACCCCATCCTCCGGCAGCCTCTCTCCATTCGAGCATACTTTTTTTGCTCAATTTCCTCCAGACTCTTCAGCTCTGGTGGCCTAGACATCCTCTCCCCTTCCCCTATGTCCTCCCCTAGGGATCATCAGGCAGTCACAGCCACATGGGGGATCCATAGGGTGTCTAATGATCCAGATGTGAGGAGGGAAAAGGGGGAAGGGATGCGGGTGGGTGGTGATGGGGAACAGAGACCTGGAGAATCCAGAGAATAAAGGGGAGGAGCAAGGGGGTCAGGATAAGGACAGAGTTGGGGTGATGGTTAAACCTCTCTGGAGTCCATGAAACCTGAATTCTAGTTTCGCTTCTGCTATTTCCTGAGTAGCCATGTGCCAACTGCTTCCATCCCTGAGCTTCGGGTCCCCCACTTGTAAAATGGAGGTTATACTTGTAAAACGTTGATGCAGAAGTGAAACTGGGGTGGATGGAAGACTTCTGCTGCCTACTCAGCCCTTCCGTCTGCCCTGCAGCTCAGAGCCCGACGGTGGCTGAGACCCTCCATCCTGCCTTCTCTGGAGTCCAGCAGTACACAGGTAGGGAGGCAGCGCGGCCCCGCCCCTCGCCCACCCAGATCTGGCCCCGCCCCTCTCATTCTATTCCTTCTTCTGCCTAGTCATTACTTTGGGCCCAATCCTAGTTCTTGGCCCGGCCCCCGCCCCGCCCTCCTTCAACATCTGGCCCTTCCCCCCCATAACCTGCCTTTGGTCCCGCCCTCACGTAACGCCTAGACTCTGTCCCTGCGGGGGCCTCCCCCCATCTCTGGCTCTTCTTTCTAAGAACAGCCTTGGCCCCGCCCTCAGCCATGGCCCCGCCTTGGCCCCTCCCTCGGACCCGCCCTCCAACGTGATCACGCCCCTTCCCAAGACCTGGCCTTGGCCCCACCCCTCTAGTCATGGCCCCGCCCCACCCTACTCGTCCCTGTTGCCTTGGCCCCTCCCTGAGGCCCGCCCTCCCCCACGACCACGCCCCTCTGGCTTCCCAAGATCCGGTCTTGGCCCCACCCTCAGCCGTGACCCCGCCCCTCAGCCTTTGCCCCGCCCCTGCCCCGCCGCGCCCACGCCGGCACCCGGCTGCCCACCCGCCTCACGCCGGCCTCCGACCTGTGTCTCGCTCCCGGTCTCTACAGCCATGTACCCCACCGCGGCCATCACGCCCATCGCGCACAGCGTCCCCCAGCCGCCACCCCTCCTGCAGCAGCAGCAGCGAGAAGGTGAGGAGGCCGCCACCTCCCCTGGGCGCCGGCCCCGCCCTCTGACCGCCCCCTCCACCTCCAGGACCCCCGGCCTGGCCTGGCCTCAGGGAACCGCGCGGCTAAAAGCTCGGCCTGCGGTCTGGACAGACCTGGGTCAAGTCCCGATGCAGCCCCTGGGTGTTTGGGGAACAAATGAAACTTCTCTGAGCCTTGTTTTTCTCCTCTGGAAAGTGGGAACCGGGCTAGTCCCGAGCCGGTGAGAATAGCAGTGACCCTGCCCCCACCAGGAGGTCTCTCCAGAATGGTGTGATTCTCTGAAATTTTGGAGAGGAAACGAGTTTTGAGGTTGGAGGGTGGGATGATGCGGTATCTCAGGTAAAATGAGGCTCCCGCAGTAAAGTCAAGGGAGGGAGGAGTTAGACTCTGGAGTCGGAATTGAATCGGGATTGAAATCGCCCAATTCTGACTTGGGACGTCCCATGGAAGGCCTCACTGCCCCGTGCTTCAGTTTCCTCATCTGTCACACAGACGACCCTCTGTGCCCAGAGGCCTTACTGGGAAGTGAGCAGCGGCCACTCCTGACACATAGGAGGCACTCGGCACCAGGGAGTCACTCCTTTCCTTAATCCATCCAGTGAGGGTGGGGGCAGGGTCTGGGGACAGGCCCCACATCACCCTGTGACACGGGAAGCTTGGCCTGGCCTGCAGACTGAGTTCTGTGAGAATCTGTTTAATTTCTCCATTGCTGTTAGTCCGCTGGAACGGAGGACACTGCCTGGGTGCAGTGGCTAAAAGCTGGCTCGCATGCAGTCCGAGCTGCTATAACATGACCTATGCCTTCTGGAAATTCACCAGAGTTGGCAGAACTTCACCATACAAACCACAGGCTCATGGGGGAAACAGGGTTGGGGAAAGCCATTCAAAAATGTGGGCGGTGATGTGGCAAAAAAAAAAAAAAAAAGATAAAACCCTAATAAAAACGGTAACATGGTTTTATGCGTGTTAGATGGTGAAGAAATACATGAATACTACAATAAATTTGGCACTTTATCTTGGAAAAGACCTGAAGTTTGCACGGGAAAGTGGCCTCGGAAGGGCTACAACGTGTGTTACTGTGAAATGATGGAAAGGCTTGTCTCAAATCAGACGGGGAGTCCTCACCCCAGAAGGGAGTGGGTGTGACTCATAACACACTTGGGGAACTGAGACAGTTGGTAGATGGAGCTGTGTATGCGAGTGTGTGTGCATTTTGCTTTCTTAGGAGGTTCGGTTCAGCTGGGTGTGGTTTTTTGCATTCCCCTAGAGATAGCACACAAGCAAACACAAAATTCGTGTTTGCTCAAAATCATTCCGAAACATATCAGTCACCTGGGAACATACTGGCATGTTAAAAACAAGCCTGTTAGCAGACCTGTGGTCCTAATCTGGAAGGTAAGAGGTAGGTGTGACTGTGTCGTTTTGGATCTTGTATTTTCCAGGGGGAGGGAATATTCATTGCGAGTCCAGGGGAATTCTCAGTGGTTTGATGGTTACCTTTCTTTTGGGATATAATCAAGGTTTTTTTGATGCTGTTCTTATTTATAGTTTTTATATGAGCCATGCACTGGGGATTATTGGGGGAGGGGATAATTTTGAGGGTTAGCCATGCTTTAAAAAATTCTTTCTAATCCGGATAGCATATCATTTAAAAATTATCTGTGGCTTCAGGATATCTGGGGTTCAAGACTGGAGAATTATCTTTTAATTTTACTTGATTTTATGTGTGTATCATCTGAGTTTTGAAAATTATCCAACATTTGGAGGATTATCCAAGGTTTTGAAAAATATCTGGGTATTTGGGGTTTGGAACCAGGGAATCACTTGTCTTATTTTATTCTGTGATCATTGAACTTTCAAAAAAATATGAGCATTTCATTTTAAAACCAGTTTTAGATTTACAGAGTTCTTGCAAAGACAGAGTTTCCGTGTACCCCACACCCACTTCATCTGATTTCTGTAAATGATCTGGAGTTTGAGGTTTAGGGATTTTCCAGGGGCTTGGGGTCTTCTGGGATTTGGGGATTATCCGGGGTCTGGGATGGAGGGGTTTATCTCGATTTGGGGGAGTAGAGATGAGCTGAATTTTGTAAATTCTCTGGGGACTGAGGATCATTAGAGGTTTGGAGTATCTGAGTGTGGGATTATATAGACAAGAGCTCAGAACACCCTGCCCCCCTCCCCACCACTTCCATGCCCCTTCTTTCTGGGTGTTAGGGGGCACCCCTCTCCCAGCAACTGGAGATGCCAGATGTGGGCTCTGGACCCGCGCCCCTCCCCCGGGGGTCCGCCTCCTCTCCTTGGGGGCTTTATGTCTTTCTCTCCCCCACCTGCAGGTCCCGAAGGCTGTAACCTGTTTATCTACCACCTCCCCCAGGAGTTTGGAGACACGGAGCTGACGCAGATGTTCCTGCCCTTCGGCAATATCATCTCCTCCAAGGTGTTTATGGATCGGGCCACCAACCAGAGCAAATGTTTTGGTGAGTCCCTGTAGGGTGCCCCTTCCTGCTTGCCGCACCATGGCATACGCCCCGCGCCCTGGAATGGGAGGGTGGGAGGGTGTGGGCAGCCACAAGACAGGTCTAGTCCAAAAGAATCACATTCATGATCAAAGTGAGCACTTACTAAGCACCTACTGTGTGCTAAGCACTTACCTCTCAACCCTTCAAAGACTCCCTCATTCATTCATTCAACTAACAGATCGTGCACCTACTGTGTGCCATACACCATGCTGGGCACTGGCACAGAGCAGTGAAGGGAGACAACAAAAATCTCTGCCTGCCGAAAGCTCAGTCATACTGCGCTGCCCCTCGAACTTTCTCCGCTGATGGGAATGTTCTATATCCGCGCTGCCTGAGCCGCCAGCCCCACGTAGTTACTGAGCACTTGAAATGTGGCCAGTGCAACCAAAGGACTGAATGTTTCATTGTATTAATTTTAATGCATTTAAAATTGTGGCCAGTGGCTACCAAGACCAAATTGGAAAGCACAGGTCCAGAGGGAGGAGACAGAAATAAACAAACATAGGATATAGACCAGGGTGTTATATGTGGTATGGAGAAAAACAAAACTAGTGACAAAGTACAGACTGATAAGGAAGAGGCGATGTTTCAACTGAGATCTGAATGATGAGGAGCCAACCACGGGCATATCTGGGGAAGAGTGTTCTAGGCAGAGGGAATCACTTGTGCAAAGACCCTGGGGCAGGACTGAGCCTGGTGCATTGGAGGAACAGTGAGGATGCCTGTGTGGCTGAAGCAGAGTGAGTGAGGGGAAGAGAGGGAGGAACGGAGGGCAGGGAGGGGATGGGGCAGGTTGTGCAGGGCCTTGTGGACTGTGGAGAGAACTTCCTTGTCCCCAGAAATGGGAAGTTAAGGCTCAGAGAGGCACGTAACTTGTCCAAAGTCACACAGCACCAAAGAGGCAGAACCTAGATTAGAAACGGTCTATTAGACTCCAAAATCTGGACTCTTAACCCCACCCTGTCCTCTTTGAAGGGTCGACTCTTGACTATTTATTAAGCACCTCCTGTATACACTCATTATGCAACCAGTTTACAAGAGGAGAAAAGAGAGGCATAGAATGGCCAAGCAACATGCTTTAGGTCACACAGCAAGCAAGGGGCCCCCGCCAGTGCCCAGGCCCCTTCCTCTGTATCCTGCTTCCAGGAGGAAGAAGGAAATTTCTGGAGGAAAATCTGCTTAATCACATTCAGCAGTCAGGGGGTCATGTGTTTTCTCTGAGCCTCAATTTCCTCATCTATGTAGTGGGAGGTGTGGGTGATGTGGAACCCCCGGAGGCCACACCTGTCCCCCACGTGGGTTGAGAAGTCTCAGCAGAGCAGACCCCAAGTAAGAAATGAGTGCCCCATCCCCAGAGGCAAGCAAGCCCAGGAGGTGCCAGAACCAGGCCAGGGCTGCTGTGCGTCCTTTGGGAAGCCCTCGCACCTCCCGGGACAGCCTGCCCCTGCGAGTGCACACTCCTGCCCCCAGTGCCCCACGCCACTGGGCAGCCAGGGCCACAGCACTGGAGCAAGCAGAGGATGCCCGTGTTGCCCACCATCGTGGGTCCACCCCGGTCTCTGCAGGCTTCGTGAGCTTTGACAACCCGGCCAGCGCGCAGACCGCCATCCAGGCCATGAACGGCTTTCAGATCGGCATGAAGAGGCTCAAAGTGCAGCTGAAGCGGCCCAAAGATCCGGGACACCCCTACTGACCGCGCCCACAGCCGCCCTGAGGCTGCGGGCTTGGCCCAGGTGAGCCGCCAGGCGGCCCCATCCCCCTCCCCCACCCCGCCCCACCCCCGTCTTGTCCGCACTCCCTCCTCATTCTCCAAACCCTCCCCAGGCTGGGGGGATGCTGCAAGAGGCTACAAGGAGTCCCCAGGTTTGGTTGACAGGGACAGAGATGGACAAAGACACCCCCAATCTCCCTCTGTGGTCAGGGCTGGAACCAGAGCAGTAAGATGGGAGTGGGGAGGGTGGTTAGGGGATCCTTCCTGGAGAAGGCTTTGAAGGATGAATAGAAGTTCGTCTGAGAGGTGGGTTTTGGTCTGGGGTGGAGTGGGCTGTGGGAAGGGGCTTCTGTCCTTTGCTGTGAATCTGTTCTCCCAGCTGGACTCCTCTGAGAGCTCTTTACTTGGCATAATTCATACCAATGAGTTGACAGGAGAATGGAATTTTTGCCCTCAGCCATGGCATGCTGGGGAGGGGCTATCAGGGGGAATCCAAAGGAACGAACAAATCCCCAAGCGTGTTTGTGCCATTAGTACGAACAACTCTGTCCAATCATCACCTTCTTTGGGGGAATGAACTGTGAGCCTGAGGGGCCGATGGGGAAATTTACAACAAGCTCACGCCTTGACAAGGCTCATCTGTGAAGTGGGCCCATGCACGTGGCCTCCCCCAGAGGCAATGGGACGGATCCCCACAGGGCACTCGGTGTTTTCCCAGCTGAGCCCGGGTCCCGCCACCTGGGAAGCTCGTTTCCTCTTAATCATCGTCGCTGCGTCATCACAGAGGATGTCCTGGGATCTGGTGCGAAGCAGGTGCTCAGTGAGGGGCTGTTCCTGCTCCCAGGAACCCTGCTCCCAGCACCCACAGATTCGAGGGTGTTCAGTCACGGGGTCATGTGTCTTTGGGAGCGTGCGTGGGCGGAAATCCACCCCTGGAAGCCAGCAACAGGCAATCTGCGTTTGGACAAGTTGACAGCAATTCCTCACTGAGCATCTACTGTGCGCCAGGCACTGTTTCCAGCCGTGAATGAACCGAAATGGGATTGGGGAGCTGCTTCATGGAGCTTCAGTGGCAGGGAGCAGGGGAGAGGAGACAGAAATAAACATTTGCCTCCAGTGGCCAGATGAGGACATGGGTTTGATGACCCTCAGTCCCTTCCAAGCTGGGTGTGTCAGCCTCTAGACCCCAAAATGGACTCTTTCTGAAAAGATAGGGGCCCTTGGGTTCCCAGACCCTAGCCTGGCCAGGGCAGGGGTGGGGGTGGGAGGTGATGTCCTCTGCTGACGTGCGCCCTCATCACCACACCCTAACGCCCCTCCCTTCTCCGCCAGGTGAGGGGCCTTCCCACCCCAGGAGGGTTTCCCGCTTCCATCCGATCCAGGACTTTACCGTAAATTACAACTGAGTTTGGACACCAGCCCCCACCTCCTCTCCCTTCTTCCTTGTGCCCCTCCCCAAAATGTGAAACACTACTGAAGGCCACACGGAGCTGGGATGGGGCTTCGTGGTCTGCGAGGGGCTCACTGCCCCTTCTGGGAGATTTCCTCCCTCCCCCCACAACACAACCTTTGTGGCTTCCCCGAATGAAATCGCAACTTTTCCTATATATATACATGCATATATATAGAGAGCTATAGACGGTATATATATTTTTTGAGTATAGATCATGGGACCAAACCTTTCCGACTTCCTTCCATCTAAGAGAAGGTGGCCCTGGGCAGGTCACTCAGCAGGGACACTCAGAAGGGCTGAGGCTGGCGGGGCAGCCCAGTGTCTCCCCACCTCCCGCTTCATGTCAGACCAGGGCACCAGGCGAAGCACTGAGAATCATCAGCCGACGCGATATACCTCCAGGACTTTTGACCCCTGCCACCGACCAGATTCTCGCGGGCCTGTGGGCTCAGCTGGCTTCAGTGTCCCTGGTCCTAGCTGCAGCTTCCGGAACCTCCTCCCCCTCCTCATCCCAGGGCCCTACCTTCCCTGGATGTAGGCACAAAAGAGACCCCTTGGCCTCCCCCAGTCCTTCCCCCCAGTCATAGCCTTACTCATGTGACCAATAGCCCTTAGCTTTCCGTGTCGGGGGGCAGACGGGGCGGGGGCGGGGAGCCCCCACCCCGAACCCCCTCCCAAGGGCAGGCGGCCACCCTCCCTGCCTTTGGATCACCAGCCTGGAATCCACAATCTCATGACCAAGATTGCCACGTGCACTGGACAAAGCCGACCCGCACCCCTTCACCAGAGATACCTCTACAAAGAATTTTTTTTTGGTCTTTCTGAGCAGGTACAAAGAAGAAAAGACATGAGGAAAAAAATCAAATGACAATGGATTTTTGTTTTCTAGTTGGGGTGGGGAGGACTATGCTTTGTGGGGGGGGCGGGGCTCTGTATAGCTACCCAAACCGTGAAAACCCTTCTTGAAGCACAGAGTCAAGTTTTTTTTTCGGACATCCGGTGGGGCCTCTTGCCAGATGAGGCACCAGAGAACTTAATAAGCTCAAGAAAAAAAATTTTAAAGAAAAAAAAAGCACTCCCTTTTGTTTCTACCAAATGTGTTGACCGACCCAGAAAAAAAAAAAAAAAAAAAAAAAGGAAAAAAAAAAAACATAGCAAAAAAGAAAAAAAAAAGGAAAAAAAAATCTTCTGACCAACCTGTTTCGATATTCCAGTTTGATAATTGTTCCAAGACCCTCTCTAGCGTGCCTGTGTCCCGTCCGTCTGCGTGTACAAGTGTGTGCTCAGGGGCGGTGGGGTCCCATCCGCATCCCGCCCCGCCCCGCCCCCCGCCAGGCCTGCTTGGGAGTGCGTGCTGGCGTGCAGTGGCGTGTGTCCTCTGGTCCATGTTTACTGGCTGTAAATACCATTTTTATACTCCACATCAAAGACCTACGTGATTTGTACGATGTACTTTATTTCTGCTACGAGTAATTTCATGAAGTTTCAACTTGCAAAACGACTTTTGGAGACAAACACACACACACACACACACACACACACACACACACACACACACACACACACAAGAAAGACAAGAAAAAGACTTGGAGGGAACTTTGGGTTGACTTGGTTTGAATCTCGAGGTCCTCGTCACTGTGGCGTGTTTCAGGTGAGAGGCTGCAGGGGTCATCCTAATGTCCAAAATGCCTCTCTTTGGTCTGGAGAAACTGAAAGTTTATTTAATAAAAGTTTTACTTGCTAAAAGACTGAGTTCTCCCTCATTTGCCCTGTTTCATCGAAAAAGACCAAGTGCATTGGGTGTCTGGACTAGAGATCAATCTAGATTTAGAGGGAGGGTTTGCAGGAGGAGAAGGAAGGTCGGTCGTTCCCATGGTCAGGATTCTGTCTGATTCTTCCTGACATTGAAGAAATGGGAGTGTTCTTTCTCCAGAAAAGTAGGTACATTTTGTTGATTCATACGTCCATTCATTCATTCAACAAACGTTTACTGACTGCCTACTGAGTGCCTAAGCCTCTGCTGAGGTCAGGGACACAGCAGTAACCAGTTGGTTCTGGGCTCTGCCCTCAAGGAGTCAGCCAGGGGGTGGGGGCAGGGGAGATGCCATGCAATATACATTTTTGTAATTGAGATAAAAATTCACCATTTTTCTTTACCATTTTGAAGTGTACAGTTGAGTGGCATTAAGCACATTCAGAAGGCTGTGTAACCATCACCACTGTCTAGTTCCTAAAGGTTTCCATCACCCCTAAAAGCAATCCCGTCCCCATTAGCAGTCACTCCCCAACCCCTCCGCAGCCCGTGGCCACCACGAACCCACTTTCTGTCTGCACAGCAGGAGCTGAACCCAGGCTCTCAGGCTGGTCTCTTGCCCACTGTGCTGTCCCACTTCTCTGTGCTGTGTGGCGGCTGAAATTCAAATGTATCAGATGGTAATTCAAGTTATTATTTGTAGTATTCCAATTTAAGCTTTGAAATTTAACTCAAAGCTGTTAAACATTTAGAATATGCACCCATATGAAACTGTGGATTTGCCTGTTCACATCAATGGAATCACACAGTGTGTCCTTTTGTATCTGGCTTCTCTCACTGAGCATAGTGTTCTCAAGGTCCAACCATGTTGTGGCGACTGTCAGTGCTTCACTCCTTTTTAAGGCTGAATATATTCCAGCGTGTGGTGAGACCATTCATTCACCGATTGAGTTGTTGCCACCTTTGGCCATTGTGAATCACGCTGCTGTAATGATTCGTGTGTGAGTTTCTGTTTGAACATCTGTTTCAGTTCTCTCAGGTCCATCCTAGGAGCAGAATTGCTGGATCTTGGTGAATCTGTGTTCCCACCAGCAACGCACAGGAGTTCCTGTTTCTCCGCATCCCCACCTATACTTGTTACACAGTCAACGGAGAAATCCCTCCATTGGACCTGACGCAGTCAAGGCCCCGGAAGTGTTCTGAAGAGGTGAGACTTGCAGGAGGTGAGATCCAAGACCTGATGTAGCTTTGGCTAAAAAAACAAAAACAAAATGGCCTGCAGTTCCAGCACGCCAGTGAAGGCCTCAAAGTTCCTCCCCCAAAATCCTGAGACCCAGGATGGGGGACAGTGTGCTCCAAGGTAAGGCGTGGAGGTGGGGTGAGTAAACGGAGATGGACACACTCAAGCTGAGCCTTTCCAGATTTACGGGAGGGGTACTGGCCACTCAATTTAATTAGCCACTTAATATCCTTCCAGGGGCTTTGCAGAAATGGCATCCTTTAATCTGATCAACAACTCATTCCATTTTATAGTTGAGGAAACTGAAGCTCAGAGACAGGAAGTGCCTTCCTCCAGCTCCTACAGAAAGAACAAGACCCAGCTGGGGTGGGAGCTGGAAAGGTGAGTCTGAGTCCACCTGGAAGGGTTTTCTGGGTGGAAGGAACAGCATGGGCAAAGACTCAGAGGCTTGGGATGTCATGGTCGTTAAACCATTGGCTAAGACCATAGCACTGGGTGAAGAGACAGATGAGAGGTGATGGGGGCTGGGTCACAGATGTTCCTTTGTGATTGAGCACCTACTGTGTGCCAGACCTTGTCCCCATCTTCCCAAGGTTGCAGTCAAGGAGAAAGTACTTTGGGACAAAAAATCAAAAGCACCCCATGTCCAGAAGGAAAAGTAATTCTCAAGCATGCTAAAAGTTATAATCACAAGGAGACCAGCAAGTCTGGGACATATCTTGATGTCAGTTGGGAGCCACAGAGTGTTTTGAGCAGGGGAGGGGTGGGATCAGTTTGGAGTGATGAGAGAATACCTGGGGTGACCTCTGTGCCGCTGGAGGGGTGTAAATCAGCATTCTGGAGAACGGTTTGGCAGGATACTAAACTTACCAAGCATCTATTAAGCACTTACTCTTTGCCAAGCATTCTTTCAAGCCTGTGTCATACAATACAGTAGCCACTAGCCACATGTAGCTATTTATATTTCAATCAATTTGTCAAATTATAACTTTCTTCCTCAGTCACACAGAGCCACATTTCCAGGTCTCCAGAGCCACACGTCCATCACTTCAGGAGGTTCTCTCAGACAACACTGGTCCAACTATTTTACATGACATAACCTGCCACAACCTCATGAAGTATGTCCTGTGAATAGCCCCACTTTATGAGTCAGTTAACTGAGGCTCAGAGAGGTTAAGTGACTGGCCCAAGGCTGCACAGCAGGAGTTGAACCCAGGCTCTCAAGCTAGTCTTTTAACCACTGTGCTGTCCCACTTCCCTGTGCTGTGTGATGGCTGAAATTCAAATGTATCAGATTGTAATTCAAGTTATTATTTGTAGTATTCCAATTTAAGCTTTGAAATTTAACTCAAAGTTGTTAAACATTTAGAATATGCACCTGTACAAAACAGTGACTCTACCTGAGGGTCTCCATAGAGTGAATAAAAGTGTGCTTGGGATGGCTATGATGTAGGTGTGCAGCCAGGGGCAATAGGCTAAATGACATCCAGGGTAAATGAGTTAGTTACTGCTGCATAACAATTTAACCTCCCCCAAATTGAGCCACTTAAAACACCACACATTTATTATCTCACCCACTTTGCACAGGTCAGGAATCCAGGAGTAACTTTGGTGAGTGGTTCTGGTTCAGGGTCTCTCACAAGGTCACAGTCAAGGCATTGGCTGGGGCTGCCTCATCTGAAGGCTGGACTGGGGCTGGGGGAGCTGTTTCAAGCTGGCTCCCTCACATGGCTATTGGCTGGAGACCCTAGTTCCTCCTCACCACGTGGACCTTTCTATAGGGCTGCTCACTACAGGGCAGCTGGCATCCCCCAGACAGAGTGTGACCCAAAGTGAGGGAGGGAGAGAAGACACTGCCTGTTTTGACTTATCTCTCCAGGTAACATGCCATCCCTTCTGCTTTATTCTATTTGTTAGAGGCAAGATACAAAGTCTAGCCCACAGTCACAGCAGGAGATTACATATGGGCATGAATATCAGGGGGTGGGTCCCATGGGGGCCACCTTGGAGGATGGCCACTGCAGGGAGCATTACCCCGTGGAATACCATGTGGTCCTTGGAGAATGGAATCATCTCCAGGTCATGTTAGGCGAAAAGGAGAGATGCAGAAAATACACAGCAGGAAGCAACCCATGTGTCTGTGTGTGTGCGTGTTTAAATGTATACATGTATAGTACTAAATTCATCGCTCTTAAGTCTGGAGGCTTAAACTTAAGTGTGGAGACTGCCCAGGGTTTGAATCCCACTTACGAGAATTATCAGACCAGTGGCCGATCTCTCTGCAGCTCAGCCTCCCCCCCAACTCTGGAAAAGTGAGGCCAATCAAGCACAAGCTTTTGAGGGTTGTTGTGGGAATGAACGAATCCATATTTGTGAAGCCCAGAGTAACCGGGACACAAGTGTCAAATCAATCCCGTTGAAATTAACTTTCCAGCGGCTTCGCCCCTGGCCACCAGGAGGGGGCAGCAGAAACTCATGCCTTCCTTCGGTAGTATTGATGCCTTCGCTTGAAAGGCCGCAAGCATTTATTGAGCGCCCAGTGGGTGCCACACGGCCCGCTGTGGACTGCATGAGGTGGTGAGGAGACCCCTGGGCTCTCTCCTAGGACATAAAAGCTACTTTGCCCAAATTCCTTAGCCAGTCCCTTAAAGCCTGTGGGATCGGCCCCACCTCCCTTCTGTCGCCTCCTCTCTCCAGATTGAATGTGTTACTGCCGCCAGGCTTTTACACGTGCGGTTCCCCGCGCCGGGAAACCCTCCCATCCTGGAGTTCTCAGACGCTGGGCTGGCACGGAGACACACAAAGTCTTCCGAGCACAGGGAATGGCACGGTGGTCAAACAGCCTGACGTGGGACCTGAGGCCCACAAGAACAGACATGTTTGCCTCTGTCCTCAGTATTTGCTGAGCTATTCGAGGTTTGCATGCCTTTGAGCAGCCTCATTCTCCCTCCAAGCCTCAGTTTCCTCATCTGTAAAATACTTTGCCCCATCTAGGATTGCTGAGACGATCAAGGACACGAATGCGCACGAATAACAAACCTTGTCATCATAACATAACATTGTAAGAAGGCAAAACAGGATCTCCTGAATCAGAAAAGTGAACTCTCGGACAGTATTCCTACTGTATTCGAATGTCAACAAGCCCTTATGGAGCGCCTGTGGTGTGCTAGGCTCTGCTGTAGGTAGGTTCTGGAGACTGCTGCAGAGAACAAAACGCAAGAAAATCCTCTGACCACGCCCCCAGATCCTCTCCCCGCCCCCTCTTTTCCCAGCCCACCAGAAAGGGGTGGGGGTGGGGCTTACCTACATATTCGTGAGTCTATCAGCCAGTCCGCAGCCTGAAGTCAGGCCTGTCTTTGGAGCAGGGGTGATTGTGACGTCAGGAGTGACGCATTCAGTGATCCTTAAAGGTGCAGTAACCTCCGATGGAGTAGGGAGTTTGGAACTGACTTGGAACGACACATACCTGCCTTTCTTTGGCAGTCTGTACAGTGCAGGTTGGGACGTGCAAGGCATCGAAACCAGCGCCTACTAGCACCGAAAGAGCGTTGCCATCGTGGGTGAAGTCCAGAGATACGTTTGGAGAGCTCAGTCCCTGCCAGGCACTTTACTCCAGTGTCAGGTCCCTGCGCGAACTGAAGTTTCAGCACCGGGGGTCGCGGACAGCTCCAGGGCCCAACCAGAGCGCGCTGTGTGGGTGGGTGTGCGGTGTGTAGAGGGTTCTGGCGACGGGGCCCAGAAAGAGCCCCAGGTCCTCAGCCAGCCCACTGGAACAAGGCCGCCTACTCTCTGCCTGTCTGTCCCCCCATCAAAGCCTCAGAGGAGCCCAGCCTCAGATCGATGACTCCACCTGACATCTCCAAGCGGATATTCCTCAGGTCAAAATTGTTCCTGGTCCCCAGCCCTGCTGCTCCCGCGTCATCCCCATGTCAGCAGGTGGCTGTCCCATCCTTCCAAGTGCTGGGGCCAGATATCTTGATGTTATCCCTCACTCCTTTCTTGCTCACTCTGTAACTAGTCTGTTAGCAAGTTCTATCGCCTCTGCCTTCAAAAGTGTCTCCTAAATTGGCCCACTTCTCCCCTCTCCTGTGCCTCCACGTGGTCCAGCCGCAGGATCTCCCGCCTGGACCTGCGCTGTCCCCTCCACCTTGGTCCTCGGCTCCTGCCCTCACTTCCACAGTCTGTCCTCCCCGCAGCAGCCACCAGAGGGCGCGTGGGAGCACCTGAGTCAGACCCCGCCCTCCTCTGCCCACAGCCCTCTAGGATTCCCACCTCCTTGAGGGTAAAAGCCCACGTCCTCCCCATGGCCCACAAAGCCCTGTACGACCTGCTTCTGTATCCTCCCTTCCCTTACCTCCTCCCTCTCTCCTCGCTCACTCTGCTCCAACCACATTGGCCTCCTCCCTGTTCCTTCAACACACCAGGGACAGTCCTGCCCCAGGGCCTTTTCACTGGCTACACTCTGCATGAAACCCTCTTCCCCAGATATCACCTGCAAACCTGTCCTCAACTTTCCACTCACAAGAGTAGCCTGGAAGGAGTGGAGGTGGAATAAGTTAGCAAGAGGATGTCAGGGGTCATAGGCCTGGAGACCTGGTGAGGATGTTGACTTCTATTACCAAGGCAATAGGGAGCCATGGAGGGTTTTATAGGAGGAAGAGGCAAGACAATCACACCTGCATGTTTTAGGCTACCCCTGGCTGTTATGTGGAGAACACACTGCAGGGGAGATTCTATAGAAAGAGGAGGCTTGTGCTGGCTTCCAGGTGGGCAATTGTGTGGCTTAGATGGGGCCAGAGCCACCCAGAATTTGCATCGGCCGAATCTGGTGTCTGCCTTGATTGTGTTATGTTCCCTAGAGCTCAGTACAGGACTTGGCATACAGCAGGTGCTCAATAAAAGTCTGATGAAAGAAGGAAGGAAGAAAGCAATGTCCCATGCCCAGATCCCTGGCATGGAGACATCTGAGATTTCATTAGCTCTCACAGCAAAGCTGCAAAGAAGACATCACTGGACCCACTGTACAGATGGGGAAAATGAGGTTCAACGAAAGGAAGAGATTTGCTAGAGCAAA
This sequence comes from Camelus ferus, assembly GCF_009834535.1. NCBI lineage: Eukaryota > Metazoa > Chordata > Mammalia > Artiodactyla > Camelidae > Camelus > Camelus ferus. The sequence continues at coordinate 25,233,619 of NC_045717.1, read as the reverse complement.
TCCAGGCTGACTTAAGAGTCAAGTCCTCTGGGTGGTCATGGAAGGTTTCCAGGAGGAGGTGGCCTAGAACAAAGGGGATGAAGGTAAGGGCCAGAGGAGGGCACTCTTGGCTACAGGAAGGGCATGAGTGAGCTTCGAGACCTGTGGTGGTAGGAGGATGAAATCCAGCTGGAAACCCCATGGGCAGGTTGCACAGGGCAGGAGGGCCAGGGAAAATGTCCTGAGCTGGGACGGTCTGTCTGGTGCACAGAGGAGGGCTGTGGGCAGAGCCAGTTTCCATGACCTCTGTGCCCAGCCCTGGGAGCCCCCCTCCCCTCAGCTGCAGTTCAGAATATCCTCTTTATTTTTAGTTTTGTGCTTTTGAATGTGACATGTCTGGGTACGTGCTTGGGGGCATATTTATTCCATTTGCTATTTTCCCAGCTTCTTGGAACCGTGATTCAATGTCTTTAATTCTGGAAAGTTCTTGGCCATTCTCTCTTAAAACCTTCTTCTGCCCTCTTTCCCTTGTCCTGCTGGGATTCCAGTTACACATCTGTTAGGTTGTTGGATTTTGTCCTGCAGCCTTCAGGGGTCCCCAGCATCTACAACACCTTTCTCACTCTTGATTAGCCTCCCAGCAAAGACACTGCAGGTTTCAGGCTTGATCTGAGTTGGACACAACCGTGGAGGGTTTTTTTTTAATTATATTTCTCTTTACAGCTGCCCTGTTGGACAGGGCGTGGCCAGGTCTCTAGGCCTTTCCTGTTCTCTCTCTCTCTCTATCTCTCCCCGTCTCTGTCTCGCTCTGTGAAGTCTCCCTCCTCCTCCCTTTCCGCTGGAAAGGCACCTCCCACATCTGCCTTCCGCCAAAGCCCGGGCTCTGACCCGCCGCCATCTGAATGCCTCACTCCCACCGCACATCTGTGGGGTAATTGTCTCCCACGACCACAGGGTACCGAGGCAAATTATAGTTACGGGGCGGGGGCCTCCATGTGGCCAACCGCGTCCGCTGGGCTGGGCCCTGCTGGCCTCAGCTGGGCAAGCTGGCCGAGGCAGGCTCCCGCTCAGGCCCTGGGAGCCATGCCCAGCCCCTAGCCCTTCCCCAGCCCCCTTGCCAGACCTGCAGCTTTTGTGCCAAGATGAAAATGCCTTTGGGGAAAGTCAGCAGGAAATGCCAATGTTTGCAAAACCCCGACCCGTTATTCATTCATTCATTCATTCAACACGTAGATCACTGAGCGCCTACCCCATGCCAGGCGTGGCTCCGGGCACTGAGGCCAAAACCGTGAATGAGCCAGACAGAAGCTGACACCCTCCCCCAACCTGGGGGCCACAGGCAAGCACTAAGTATAGTGATACAGGAAAGTGAAGCTGGGAGGGACTGCAGGGGCGGGGTGGGGAGCACTTGTAGGTGAGGGGCCAGTGGAGCCTCCCTCAGAAGGTGTCATCTGAGCTGAGACCAGATGAGGCGAGGGTGGGAGTAGGCAGGTATTCAGCAACCCCCCCCCCCCCAAATCGCAGACGTGAGCTCTACCTGCTGTGTGTCCCTGGGCCCCTAACTAAACTTCTCTGAGCCTCTGTTTTCTGGTCTGTCCTGACCGGGCACGGCTCTGGTGAGGGTGAGTGGTGGTCATGCACCTGGCATACAGTAGGTGCTCAAGAAACCACAGCTGTGAGTGATGGTGATCTGAGTAATCTGGTCTCATCCACACACTTGTGCTTTGTCGGGGATCAATTGGTGGAGCCTGTGGTACGCGGGTCCCAGCGAGGGCTCAGACCCAGATTCCATCCCTTGGGAGTCCCCAAGCTGGACACAGAAATCTCTCAGTCCTGTGTGTTCACAGCCATGGCCTGGGGCCGGAAGGTATGGATCACACAAGGAAAACGTGACTGATAATCCAAACCTCTCGTGGTGGGAGTAGAGAACGTGTAACCCAGACAGGGTGTGGCTGGGTGTCCTAACTCTCTCACTGTCTCTCTCTTTCTGTCTCTCTCACTCTATCTCTTTGTCTCTGTATCTCTGTTTCTCTTTATCTCTGTCTGTCTAACTCTGTCACCCTCAGTGGGAGGGAGGGAATGTTGGGCTGGGTTTTGAAGGATGCATAGGAGTCCCCAGGTAACAAAAGGAGGAAAGGTATGCCAGGCAGAGAAGATAGGGGAAAGCCAGGCCCAGTCCCAGGGGAGACCTTAACCTGGGGACACTAGGGAGTGTGGAGGGTGGCAAACAAAAAAGTCCTGTGTTTTAGGAAGAATCCTCCGGGTTGTTGAGAGACAAAGCAGAAGGGGTGAGCCCAGGGCAGTCAAATTCCCCGTGTGCTACCATCCTCACTCCTGATCCCACAGGGATCAGCTTTGGTACCTGTTCATGTCCAGTCGTGCTGCCAACAACTCCCACCTCCCTCTGTCCACTCCTAATTGGCAGCTTGAAAGGCCAACGAAAACGCAGAGGCTAAAGCCAGACCAGCCACCGTCACTTCAGAGCCTCCAGCAGCCCCTTGCCAGGAAGTCCTTCCTGCTGTCCATCTTCAGTCCCTCCTACTGCCAGCGAGAGGCCAGACCATCCACCCCCACAGAGCGGCGGCCGGCTTCTTCGCCTCTGGCTTAGGCACACACTCGGCGCTCCATAAATACACAATGCTGCCGAGGTGGTCAGAGCAAAGGACTCTCCCTGGCTGGCTTCTGCCTGGAAGCGGGGAGAAGGAAGGGAAAAGTGAGTCAATGACGATCACAGCCCCTTCTGCGGGCTTCTGCATCTCATCCCCCTCACCCCGCCACCATCCTCAGCGATTCTCTGCCATCTTCAGGCCAGGGAGAGCGGCCCGGGCCTTGTCCAAGGTCGCACAGCCAGGACTCGACAATCCTGGGCCCTCACACCCCTCTCTCTTTGTGCCTGGGAACGGCTTTCTCTTCCCATCTCTGAAAACAGACCATGTGCTGTCCCATTGCTTCAGGGCAGCCCCTCTGGACTTAATGAGGCCTCGGGGAGCCTGCCCAGCCAGCATCCAAGACAGGGTGGTAGACGGGTGGGTAGGAGGGTCGGGGCCATCCTCTGCACACACCCCTGACTCCCTCCGGCCCTGGGCTTTCGGGGAGGCGAACAGGCAAGGGAGGGGAAGGCAGGACAAGCACCCTCCTTCCGGGGGTGGGCGGGGGTATTCCCAATCAGAGGCTCATTCACAAATCTGCAGTTGGCATGAGAGCATCGACCAACCGCCCGCGCGCACACACACACACACACGGGAACACACACACGCGCGCGCACACGCGTGCACGGCCTGCGGCGGCCTCCTCGGGCTGTGGGTGGCCACTTGCAAGAGGCCGTCCTGGTGTGTCTCCGGCTAACGCATCTGCATGCCTCCCGCCACCCGCCCTCTCTCAAGTCTGTGATCTGCAGCTCTCAGAGTCCCAGGCACCCGCCTCCAACTCCCCCAGAGAGAACCCCTCGCTCAGGGCCATGGAAGCCCGGTCCCCGGACCCGGTCGAGTGAGGCGGCTCCGGCTGCCCTCGCCCTCCGCCCGAGCATGGAGGTGCCCGGGCCCCTGGTGTCCAGCAAGCCGGGGGAGACCTCAGTCAAATGGCAGCTCTGCTACGACATGACGGCCAAAATGTGGTGGATGGTGAGTCGGGGGCGCCCGCCGGTGCCAGGTGGGGGCTCGGGCAGCTGGCTTGGGGAGCAGGAGGGCACAGCGGGCCACCCTGGGGGACCTCGCCCTGTCTTCCAGCCTCTCGGGTTCAGGGACACTTGGATACTGGTGCAGAAGGTCAGGCGTGGTTGGCGGCAGTGGCACCCCCTCCCTGGGCATTGGGGACATGTTGAGAGGTGGTCAGCAGAAGGGAAACTGAGGCCAGACAATGGAGAGAAAGTCGTTCCCAACACTTCTACCTGAAAGCATGGCTGGGGCTGCCCAGAGGCAATGAAGGGTCTGAACGCACTGGTGTCCGTGGCCAGGAGGGCGCCGAGGGTGGCTGTCCTCCTGGATGGTTTGCAGTGAGTGAGCTGGACCTGAAACCTTGAAGTGGTGGCGACTCCAGTTGCCCAGGGCCTACAATGGGACATTCTGAGTACAGAGGGGTCTGGGGGCCGGGGATGCTGGGGGGAGCCCAGGTTGACCGGCAGGAGGTGGGAGGCTTGGGATCTGAGCCACTCTGGGACCCTGGCCGCACCTCTGCCCGTTTCTGTCCCCCTAGGCCCGGGGAGGGAGGGGGCGCCCTGTGGCATCCACCTCGAAGACTGAGCACCTTTCTGGAAGCTTCTGGGGTGGATGGCTACGATCCCTGAGTCGGGACCCAGCCAAGGGGAGAGAAGACATTCCAGGCCAAGGCGGGCTGTAGTGCCGGGGCTGGACATTTATTAACTGAGGCTCTCCAGCCAGCACGAGGCCACCAGGCCAAAGCATCATTGGCTGCCCCGCTGTCCATCCATCCATTGTCTGTTTGAACGCTGGCCAGTTACCCAAAGTGGAACTCTGAATCCTCCTACCTACCTATACGGTTCTCAATCACACAGACCTGGGTCTGAACCTAGGCGTGCTGTGTGGCCTTCTGCTAGTGGCTTACCCTCTCTGGTCCTCAGGTTCCTCCATATGGGAAATGGTTTGGGGCCTGGACACCACAGGCTTTGCAACCAGTGCTTCCCAAGGAGAGCTGGGCCTCAGGTGGGAGACAGCACCTCACAGCCCCCCTTGGCCCCTCCTAACTGTCATCTCGTCTCTGAGATTCAGATGACTCAGGAAGCCTGGGGGCGGTGGGGACTGTTTGATCTTGGAGTATCAAGGTCTTGGGGTCCACGAGGACAGAAATTTTCCCACATCTCTGAGAAGTGTCACTTGGTTTCATTTTTCATTCCTCATTCAGCCAACATTTATTAAACGCGTACTGTGTCTCCAGCCCTGTTCTCAAGCTGAAGACACAGTAGCGACCTGGACAAGGACCGCTGGCCTCGGGGGCTGATGTCGCAGTGAGGGAGACAGCAAATAGAGATGTCAGTGCACAGAAGCAGACTTCATTATGGTCGTGGAGAGGGTGCCCAAGAGCTGGGGCCTGGGGGTGGACTCGGCAGTCTACGAGGGCTTCACTGAGGAAGCGGCATCTTGTCTGAGACATGGTAGATGGCAGAATTCATTAGAAAAGCAGGGGGACAAGCATTCCCAGTAGCAGGCACAGCCCGCACAAAGGCCCCAAGGCAGGGCTGTGCCTGGCATGTTGGAGGAACAGCAAGGAGGCCCGAGTGTCTGGAGGAGAGTGAGCGAGGGGGAGAGAGGGAGGAGGGGAGGGTGGGGAGGGGACGCGGCAGGTCGTGCAGGGCCCTGTGGGCCGTGGGGAGGACGTGGGCTTGTACCCTGATGGAGGTGGGAGCCCTGGAGGGCTGTGGGCAGAGGTGGGGACAGGACCTGTTTTACAATTTTTGAAACTTCTTTGGGCTTCTGTGGGGAGAAGAGATATTCTGAAGCTGACGTGGCAGCTGGAGACCAAGAGGAGGCCGGGGCGGCGTCCTGGCCAGCCGTGATGGGGGCCTTTGCGTGGGAGGAAGTGGGTGGGTTTCAGATGAAGAATGGTGGAGACTTGGTGATTAAGTTGGAAGCTCAGATAATGGCATGATTTGCTCCAAGTCACACAACAAGTGGAGGGCAGAGCTGGGAACTAGAGATGACGCCTGGGGCTAAAGGTCAGAGGTGAGGGAGTGATTCCCCATCACCCATCCCCCAGGTCCTGGAAAAGTCAAGTAAAACTGGCAATTTGTGACAAGGAACAAGGTTCTGTGCAAACCTGAGGTCTTATCAATAGAGGTAGAAGCCCCAGTACAGGGGAGCTGATGGATCCACTAATCCACTAAGGACAAGTGTCAAACGGAGGTATACCTAGAAAAGGAAAGAGGATGGGGCTCAGGGGCCTGCAGGGGAAGATTGACTCAGGGCTTCAGCTCTAAAAAGATGCCTGGACAAATTTGGTTAAATTCACCACCTGACTCTGGGCTTTCCGCAGAAGATCAGCCCCAGTCCCACCCACATGGAGCCCCCAACAGAAGAGCTGAAACAGCCAGACCGAGACAGGTCTCAAATCTCCCCAGGTGGGGCTGCCCTTGGGCATAGGAAGCTGATGAGGGTCTCGGGTGGTTGGGGTAGGGGGTGTCTGTGGAAACATAGAGGCCAGAGCTGGGCCTCTACAGGGGTCAGTTCAACCCCCCTAAGGACTGTCACCCCACTGGCTGAAAGGTAGTGAGGCATCTGTCATAGGAGGCATCCAAGCCCCCACTGGTGGGAATTCCATCCTCTTCAGCAGAGCGGAACAGACAATTCTGAAAAGGTCTCTTTGTGCTCAGAGCATCAAAGATCCCAAGGTGGCTGAGGGGCCCAGGCAGCATTCAAAGTGTGGGGCTGGACAGGGGGCCGTGGGCGGGAACAAGGGCTCCAGCCTCAGCCCCCAAGCCCCAGGCAGACTCTGCACCTGTAAGCGCTGGAGGCAAGGCACCCGGCGTCCGCGGGGCTTTCAGTGCCCTTGGAAATATTTGAACCTCTTTTACAATCAGAAGAAAGCAGGGAATGTGATCGTATGAGCGCACAGCAATGAATCCAGTGTGGATTTTAGTCATCTGTACACCAGCACAGCCAGAAAACATCGTTTTTAATAATTTTATTTTTATGGAGGCAGGCCAAAGTGCATCGGACCCTCAGAAGTCGTAATGCAGCTAAGTTCATTCAATCCCTGTTCATTCATTCAAAGATCAAATGGACCTCGCCTCTCTGCTCCTGGGTTTCCTCATCTGTAAAATGTGGGAGGGGGCATGAATAATAAAACCTCTCCCCTCCAGGTCTTTGTGGGAAATCCAATGAACGGATGACCTGGAGGTGTCACACAGTTAATGGCTGTGCCCAGGTCAGGAACTGTGTGATACTCACAGCTAAAGCAGGAGAGATTGTGGTTAGATTTCAGGAGGACTTCCGTCATTGCTCCATCTATTCAGTGAGTGTCTATAACAAGTCAGCAGTGAACCAGGCTGACCCAACCCTGCCCTTCTTGGGCTCATGGTCTAGCGGTAGGGGGTGGATGGAAGAAGTAAGAGAGAAAATGAATAAATGCATGAGATAATTTCAAGTTGGGAGGAGGGCTGCCAAGTCATTAGAGGAGAGAGTGATGGACTGAAGAGGGAACCAGGTGGGCAGGGAAGGCCTCTCTGAGTTGCAGTCTGAGTGATCTCAGGGACCAAAGGTCTGGAGGTAGCAAGCACAGCCCACGCAAAGGCCCTGGGGCAGGACTGTGCCTGGTGTGCTTGAGGAACAGCAAGGTGGTCTGTGTGTCTGGAGCAGAGTGAATGAGGGGGAGAGAGGGAGGAGGGGAGGGCAGGGAGGGGACAGGGCAGGTCATGCAGGGCCTTGTGGGCCCCAGGGAGGACTGGGGTTTTATTCAAGGGGCACTAGGGAGCCCTGGGAGGGAGGTAAGCAAGAGGGGACTCCCCCATCTGCCAAGCGAGTCCCTCTGCACAACTCCTGTCTGTGAGTGCTGCCTGCTGCCTCCCCCACCGTGTGCCCGGCGCTGGGGTGGGGGGTCGGGGGGCACACAGTCTCCCCAGCCCCCCGCCCGCGCCCGCCCGGCCGCCGCCCACTCTGCCCACATCTGAGGCACCGAGGAGCCGGACAGTCTGCTGCAAACCACGGAATGTTTCCCAGAGCGCCCGGGCCGGGAATGTCGGCGGTGAGGAGGGGAAGGGCGGGGAGCCCCGGAGAAGCGAGTTGGGGAGACACAGAAAGCAGAGCCAGGGCTGGGGGGTGGACCTGGGCAGCATGGAGGGCTGAAGGGAAGTTACTGTCACCACGAGGCCCCCTGCTGTGCAGATGGGGAAACTGAGGCACGGGGTGATGAGTGGACTTGTCCCCAAAGCTGGGGCAAGACAGCGTCAGGATTCGAATCCAGGCCACCTGGCAGCAGGGCGTGGGGGCTTAACCTCTAAAGGAATCAGTGCAATTGTTTCAGTGAGTGAGTGAAGGCATGAACGAATGAATGAAGGGTCTTTGGAAGTGACTGAAGGAAGGCAGCCGGCACCGCCAGCTGCTCCCCTCACTTCAGCCTGCGACGGGCGGGCAGACAGTATCTGATGACACCGCCAGCGCCCCACCCTACCTGGACTCTAGGTCCCCGCTTCTCTGACTTTCTGGAACTCCTTCCTCCCTTGGACCCTTTCTTCTCCTTGGCAGACAAATGCCGGTGTTCAGATCCTCCTCCGGGGACTCCTCAGGCTGCTGCTCATTCTAGAAGTCAAGAGAAGGGAAAGCCACTGCTCAGAGAGGGACTGCACCTTCCCCAAGGTCACACAGCAAACTGCTGTATACCCACAGGGCTGAGCCAAGAGCTCGAAATAATAGCCAATTGGCATCACCGCCAGCCGAGCCATTGTATCTGGTTCAGTCTCCCCACGAGCCGTGAAGAAGGAGCTGCTATGGTCGCATCTGATAGAGGGGGGTATAGGCTCGGGGCGGGGCAGTCACTGCGTGGGAATGCAGCGATGTGACCTGGATGGCGTGCTCACCAGCCTGTGCTGTCTGTGGGTGGCTGATATTCCAGGAGGTTACCGCACCCAGGTGATGGGTGTCACACCCCAGCCCCACACAAGCTGATGACATGGTCCCTTGGTCCACCTTTGTACTTGGTGGCCTTTCGAGGTTCCAAGAGCTGGAGGCAGGGTGGAGGCAACTAGTCCTTAGACTGAAACTCAGGGAGTGGGGAGTGGGCACTGGTCGGGGGGCTCCTGGGGAAAGTGGCATTTGAGCCAAGCCTGGAGGGTGCTGAGGTTCTCAACTCAGACAGACAGTAGGGAGGAGGAGGAACTGCTCAGACACAGGTGTGGCCACAGGAGTCTGTCGGGCCTGACAGAGCTGAAGGGAGGAGGCGGTGAGGTGGCAGGGAGGCGCGAGAAGCGTGTGAAGCCAGACCCTGGACCTTGCGTGCTGGGCTGTGGAACCAGGGCCTTCTCTCAGGGGCCGCAGGGAGCCAGGCAGGGTGTTTGAGTGGAGAGGGGTGTGGCCAGATCTCAGGCAGGTGTGGGATTTGGAATGGGGGCCCTGAAGAGATGGAAGCGGTGATCCAGATGGCAGAGAAGGAGACCTGGTGGATGGGGGAGAATGAGGGACCCATAAGGCTGATGCTGGGGTCCCTGCCTCAGGGATGGTGAGCAGCGGTGAAGTTGTCCCTGAGATGGGGACATGGTTGAGGACAGGACTGTGGAGGAGGGCACTGAGTCTAGGGACTCTAGAGGTGGTTCTAGGGGGACGCTGAGTAAGATGTGGAGAAAACCACTGGGGCCTGAAGGAGTGCCTGGTACACCCTACGTGATCAGTAACTGCTTGTTCATGGGAGGGAGAGGAGGGTTAGGGAGAGATGGATGGATGGATGGAAGGATGGTGGGTGGATGGAAAGATGGATGGATGGATGGATGAACATATGGACAACTGGATGGATGAATGGACGGATGGGTGGGTGGGGGCTGATGAAAGACATGGCCACTCCGAGCGTGAAGGACAGAGGGCCCAGAACAGCCCCAGGAAGCCCCCACTTCAGGGCCAGACCAGGAAGATTTAGTTGGTGGGGACCAGAAACCACACCAGTTGCCCCACAGCTGTCTCTCAGTGAGGCCCTGCAGGTCCTCCCCTCTGCCCTCACTCCCCACAGACGGCTGTGGGGCTCCATGCTCCTACACACACACACACACATACACACACACACACACATACACACACACACACACACACACACGGCTCAGCTCTGGGGGGGCCACCGCAGACAAATCAGTGGAAAATTAAAATAGTGCCTGTGTGCTAGTGATCAGCGGCCTCAGCTGGGCCACTTAATGACCCCTTTCTGAGGATTGTTACCAGCTGGAGGTGGCTGGGGGAGGGGGTCAGTGCCGAGCCACCCAGTCTGAAGGGGAGAGGGACGGGGTGGTCCCTGGAAACAGTGCTGCCAGTGAGAGGGGGAGGGCCATACACTGGTGGGATCAGGGAAAAGATGGCTGTGGGCTCCTCCCCCAGACCTCTGCCCCTGCAGTCCCTCCTGCAGGGGTGCTCCTTCACCCCTAATTTGCCTGCTGGCTTCAGCTCAACTTTTAAGTCTCAGCTCAGCCACCTCCAGGAAGCCCTCCCCAGACCAGGGCAATTCCTCCAGTCACTTACTCCAGAAGCATCTGCCTGCCCACCCGTATGTAAGAGCGTATCCTCCTGGAAACACAGGGTGAAGAGCAAGAACTTCACTGTGCCACTCACCAGCTGTGTGTCCTTGGGCAAGTCGCTTTCCCTCTCTGGGACTCATTTTCCTCATCTGTAAGGCGGAGATAATAATCTCTTCCTCATAGAGCTGTTGGGAGGATTAGTGAGCTATTTGGGGCAAACTGGTATTTACTGGACACTTACTATGTGCCGAGCAAACCCATTTTAGGGATGGGGTCACTGAGACCCACCGTTAGATAAAATGACCAGATATCATCGTTCTGTTTTTTGCCTGGACAAGTGCAGTCCCCTCCACCCTGAGTCCCAGCTCCAACCCTGGTCTCCACAGTCTGCTTTCTCTAAGGCAGCCACCAGAGGGCGCCTGTGAGCCCGAGCCAGGCCCCGCCCCTCTGCCCGCAGCCCTCCAGGGCTCCCACCTCCCTGGGGCAAAAGCCCATGTCCTCCCCTCAGCCCACAAGGCCCTCCATGACCTGCCCTGTCCCATCCCTGCCTTCTCCTCCTCCCTCTCTCCCCTCTGCTCACTCTGCTTCAGCCACATCGGCCTCCTTGCTGTCTCTCCAACACATCAGGTACAGCCCTGCCCCAGGGCATTTGCACAGGCTGTGCCCTCCACCCAAGATACTGTTCCATACCCTCTTGGCCAGGTTGACCTGTCTCATCCCTCTATTCTCAGCTCAGATGGCCCTAGGACAGCCCCCTTCCTAACTAAAGCAGGTCCTTCTGCTGTTTGTCCTTGCCCCTTTCCCATTCTTCTCATGAATGCAACACACACTGCAATTATGTTTTGTGTAACTTTGTGGTCCCCATTCGACCACAAAGGGGAGCCAGGACTTCTGCCCTGGGCTTCTCTGGGTCCCCAGCACTCCTCACCCGGCATGGCACACAAGAGGCGCCGAATAAATGTTTGCTGAATTAATGAACAAATGAAGAGATAAACATCACACAAATAATGTGCAAGACAAAGTGGCCACTCGAACTCCAGTCTCTCCAAGCTCAGCACCTTCATTCCCCCTGCTCTGGCTGATTTAAGGATTACTTAAAAATCGTGGTGTCATTTGTTTTCCCTTTCCATTTGTAAGAATCAGCTCCATACTGGATAAGACAGCTCCATTGGGCAGAAACAGACCTCAGTGTATTTGGACACTTTTCCAGTGGGTGGAGAAATGACAGCTTCTTCAATACATTGTGATGGGACAGCTTTAAAGGGAAAAAATTCAAATTTTTGATTTTTGAATCATTTCAGATTTAGAAAAAGTCACAAAGATAGCACAGAGAATCCCCATATATAGTCTTTACCTGACTTGCTCTAATCGGAAAATCTTTCTTAACTGCAGTGCATGCGCCACAATCAAGAAATTAACATCACTGCAGTACAATGAACTAAACTCCAGATTTTATCTGAGTTTGACCAGTTTATCTATTAATGCCTTCTTTTTGGTCCAGGACCTCATATGGCATTTAGTCATCATGCTTCCTCATGCTCCCCTGGTTTCTCCATCTTTCTTTTGTAATGACCTTGACCATCCTGAGGACTGGCCGGGTGTCCTGAGAACACTCCCCAATCCAGGTTTCCAGGATGGTTTCTCATGATTAGACCAGGATGGGTTTGGGGGAGGAACCTACAGAGGTGCCCATTTTGTCACAGCCTATTAGGAATCCCTGACATGCACATAACAGCACCTTGAGGTAAACCTTTTTTTTCAATTAAAGTAGAGTTGATTCACAATGTTGTTAGTTTCTGGTGCACAGCAAAGTGATTCCGTTTTATATATATATTCCTTTTCAGATTCTTTTCCGTTATGGGTTATTCTAAGATGTTGAATAGAGTTCCTCATGCTATACAGTAAATCTTTGTTGTTTATCCATTTTATACATAGTAATTTGTACCTGCTAATCCCAAACTCCTAATTTATCCCTCCCCCACCTTTCCCCTTTGGTGACCATAAGTTTGTTTTCTATGTCAGTGAGCCTGTTTCTGTTTTGTAAATAAGTTCATTTGTAACACTTTTTAGATTCTACATTAAATAATATCATATAATATTTGTCTTTGACTTACCTCACTTAGTATAATAATCTCTAGGTCCATCATGTTGCTACAAATGGTGCTATTTCATTCTTTTTTATGGCTGAGTAATATTCCATTGTGTGTATATACACCACATCTTTATCCAACCATCTGCTAACGGACATTTAGGTTGCTTCCATGTCTTGGATATTGTAAATAGTGCTGCTATGAACATTGGAGTGCATGTATATTTTTGAGTTATAGTTTTATCCAGATATATGCCCAAAAATGGGATTGCTGGATCATGTGGTAAGTCTATTTTTAGTTTTTCAAGGACCCTCCATACTGTTCTCCATAGTGTCCGTGCCAATTTACATTCCCACCAGTAGTGTAGGAGGGTTCCCTTTTCTCCACAAGCTCTCCAGGATTTATTAGGTTTAGATTTTTTGATGATGGCCATTCTAACTGGTGTAAGGTGATACTTCATTGTAGTTTTGATTTGCATTTCTCTGATAATTAGCAATGCTGAGCATCTTTTCATGTGCTTTTTGGCCATCTGTCTGTCTTCTTTGGAGAAATGTCTATTTAGGCCTTCTGCCCACTGTTTGATTGGGTGGTTTGTTTTGTTGATATGGAGCTGTGTGACTTAGTTGCGTATTTTGGAAATTAAGCCCTTGTCAGTCTCATTGTTTGCACATATTTTCTCCCAGTCCGTAGATTGTCTTTTCACTTTGTTTAAACCCTGAGGTTGACCTTGATCACCTGGTTACGAGGGTCCCTGAAGTTTCCCCACCACGAGGCTACTCTCTTCCCATTTCTGTGCTCTGTTCTTTGGAAGCGAGACATTAAGTCTAGATTCACCTCCCAGAGGGAGGCATAGCTACATGTATTATGTGCAATTTTTCTGCAAGGAAGGCTGTTCTATTATCCTTCGTTTATTTATGAGATGATTTATTATGGTCAACATGGACTTGTGCTATGTTAATGTTGTGCTTTAGCTTATCATCCAAAACCACATTATTCAGTTCTTGCTTTGGGTTCTGGCTTTGCCATTGGAGCTCTTTCAGGGGGCGCCTGCGAGTGGGACAGTTTTTTCAGCATTGGAGAAAAAAGCTTAAATTGCTTCCCTATACCATATCTTTCAGCCATATGCATTACAAATGGGTCAAAAATTAAGCTACAAAAAGTTAAAACATAAAGGTACTAAAAGAAAATATGGGAGAAACTGTTTATAGGGTTAGAGTGGAAAAGCCTTTCTAAGTAAGCATAAAACCCCCCAAAGTCATAAAAGAAAGATTAACCTGTTTTATTACATAAAATTAAAATTTTCTGCATGGCAAAAAGGCCAAAGAACTAACAAAAAATGTGACAGAAATATTTGCAAAAGATTTCTACTGGACCACAAATATGTAAAGAGTGCCTACAAGTCAATAAGAAAAGACCAACTGGAAAAAAGATGCAAAGGACGTGAACAGACCATCACAGGGAAGACCTGAAAGAAAGAAAAAACGGATTTGAAATCTTTGAAAAGCTATTTAACCTTATGCATAGCGCAAGACATTCTCAACAAAACCACAATGGGATTTCTACCATTCAGATTGCCTAAAGCAAAAGTTTTCTTGTGTGCTGCTTTGTAAGTTGTAGGGCACTGGTTCTCAACCAGGAGGGATTTTGACCTCAGGGGACAGCCCGGGATGTCTAAAGACAACTTTGATTGTTATGACTAAGGGGAGGATACTGGCGTCTAGTAGGAGGAGGTCAAAGACACTGCTCAACCGCCTGCAATGCACAGAACGCCCCTCCCCCAGCCGAGAACGATCCAGCCCAAACATCAATGAACCAAACTCTTCTGTGTATTATTTGTGAGAACATACCTTTTTCAGAGGCAGTTTGCTAACATCTGCCAAAGTTGGAAATGCAAACATCGCCTAACACAACATTTCCAATTCTTTTAGTATATCCTACGTGTCTGCAAAGATACTCAGCACAGTATTGTTTGTGGCAGCAAAAGACTAGCAACAAACCAAAACTGTCCCCAAGAGGAGACCAATTTATAGAAACCAGAGTCAGCAGAAAACAGTGGTTGTTCCTCAAAGAATTAAACAGAGAATCACCATATGCACCAGCAATGCCACTCATGGGTACAGACCCAATGGAACTCAAAGCAGGGTCTCAAAGAGGTATTTGCATATCCATGTTGATAGCATATTCGCAACAGCCAAAAAGTAAAAGCAACCCAAGTGTCCACTGATAGATGAATAGATGAACGAAATGTGGCCCATCCATACAACGAAATGTATTAGTCAGTCTTAACAAGGAAGGAAATTCTGACACTCACTACAACATGGATGGACCTTGAGGACATGATGCTCAGTGATATAAGCCAGACACAAAAGAACAAATACTGTGTGATTCCACTCATAGGAGGTCCCTAGAGGAGTCAGATTCACAGAGACAGGAAGTAGATAGTGGGGCCGGGGCTCAGGGAGGGGAGGGGAGGGGGAGTCAGTGTTTCATGGGGACAGAGCTGCAGTTTGGGAAGATGTGAAAGTTCTGGAGATGGATGGTGGGGATGGTTACGTAACAATGTGAATGTGCTTAATGCCACTGACCTGTGCTATTAAAATGGTTAATATGGTAAACTTTATGTTATTTATATTTTACCACAATTTAAAAAAAAAAACTGGTGCATCCATGCCGTGGACAGCTATAGCCGCTAACGAGCGGCTTTGGGTGTTGATGGACAACCGGCTCTTAAGGCAAACCAAGCGACAAAGGCTGCAATGTTGACGTGTACCGCGAGGGGGCAGCACACGACCAGGAGACCCGCCTTAATGCTTTGATCCGCTCGCACGTTGTTGAAGGTTCCCTTTCTCCTCCCTCTTTTGTTTTGTTTCATTTCCCTGTGTATTTCTTTTGTTGTTGTTGTTGTTGTTATTGTTCTTGTTTTCGGGGGAGGTAATTAAATTTAGTCAGTTAGTTATTTAATGGAGGCACTGGGTATTGAACCCAGGAACTCCTGCATGTTAAGCACGTACTCTACCCACTGAGCTACACCCTCCCCCTTACCTGGGTATTTCTACCCTCTTCCTCCGTTACCATCCATCCACAGGCAAACGTCTCAAGTATCAATGTGCGTCTCTGAAAATGTATTTTGTTAGTTTGCACGTATAGGTAATACACCTGGAAAGATGATGCTTAAGTGAATAGGTGTGGCTGTGAATGCCAATAAAACTTTATTTATAAAGGCCAGGGGTGGGCTGTGTACGTCAGGGTTCTCCAGAAAGCAGAACCAATAGGGGCTGGGTGTGTATGTGTTAGACAGATACAGAAATACAGATATAAACAGATAAAGATATTTATTTTAAGTAGTTGTCTCATGCCAGGTGGGAGCTGGCACGTCTGAAATTTGTAGGGCAGGCCAGCATGCTGGAAATTCAGTTACGAGGCGATGTTGCAGCCTTGAGTCTGAAATCTGTAAGCCAGGCAGGCTGAACACTCAGGTAGGACTTCTGTTACAGTTCAGAGACAGAATAACTTCTTTTACCAGGAAACCTCCGTATCTGCTCTTAGGTCCTTCAACTGATTTTATGTGGCCCATCCATATCCCAGAGGGCCAAGTGCTTCACTTAAGGTCAACAGATGGAGATGCAAATGGCATGTACAGGATCCCTGCACAGCAGCATTTAGATGAGGGTTCACAAAATTTAACCCTCCCAGGCTGGATTTGATCCTTGGACCACAGTGTGCCAACACCTGTGTCTTAGTTTCCTGGGGCCATTAAATCAAAATGTTACACACTGGGTGTCTTGAACCAGACATTTGCTGTCTCCCAGCTCTGGAGGCTAGAGTCCAAAATCAAGGTGTCCACAGGGCTGGTTCCTTCTGAGGTCAGGGTGGAGAATCTGTTTCTGCACCCCTTCCTCGGCTTGCAGGCCTCTGTCTTCGTGTTCACATGGCCCCCTCCGTGTGTGCACCTCTGCCCAAATTCCTCTTAGAAGGATGCCAGGCGTATTGGCCTAGGGCTCTCCCACAATGGCCTGCTTTGTAGCTTGATCACCTCCGTAAAGACCCCCTCTCCGAATACAGTCACGTTCTGAGGTCCTGGGGGTTAGGACTCCAACATATGCATTTGGGGAGGATACAGTTAGTCTCATAATGCCCTGTTATTAATGTGGGTGGTGCTGACTCCTTGCTGCATAGTATTCCATCAAATCAGTACAGCTCGCTTTTTTCATCTGTCCTAGTAAGGACGGGCATTCTGGTCGTTTCCAGTTTGGGGTTTTTATGCATGAAGCTGCTATGAAGCTCCTACGTGGGCCTCCTGGTGGATCCATGCAGCTCCGATGACAGGTGTGCACCTGCCTGTGTCAGCTAGTAGTGTCAGGCTGCTCCCCAGAGGGGCTGCCGCAGTCCCCCCCTCCACAAACACACACACAGGCTCCCAGCGGCCCTTGGCATCATCTGCCGTTCTCAGTTTTGCCCCGCTGACAGGCGTGAAGTGGCCCCTCACTTCTGCGCTACTTTGCATAGCCCCCGGGCTGGCCATTTCTTCTCTCCTCTGAAAGCCGTCCCCTCGTGTGCTCTGTCCACTTGGCTCTAGGGGTGCCATCTTTTTACAGTGGTTTTGAGGAGCAGGGCCTCCGTATTGCACAACTCCAGGGCAAACAGTCCCACTGAGACAGCTTGGAACTCAGGTTAGAGGGACAATGGCTGCCGCTGCAATATAGCAGCTCTGGGTAGGAGTTCCTTGTGTACTCCAGCTCTTGGCCCTGCCATTTTCCCTCCTGTCCCATCACCTGTCTAGTCACTCTGCTCCTAGTGTCCTTCTTTGGACAGAAAGATTTCATTTGAATGTCATCGAATTCACACATACTTTGCCTTCTGGCTTGTAGTTCAGAAGTTTTGTTTAAGAAGTTCTTTCTCACCTCCTGGGTTCTACAGCTCCCCTCTGACACCTTCTTCTATCAATGTTCCTGCTTTGTCTTTCATGTTTCAGTTTTTAATTCGGGGGGCGTCCACTTCTTCAGGTAACGTGGGTCTGGGGACCAGTGTCAGTTTTCTCATGGGACGCAAGCCTCTTTTCCCCAGTGCCATTGGCTGGCCCCACAGTCTTCTGCTGGTTGGCTTGTGATCTCACCTCCGCAGATATCCAAGGATGCACCCTGGGCTCTCAAATCTCTCTGATTGGTCTGTTTGACTATTTTAAACATCTGGCCCCACTGAACACAGTTGGTGAGCTGTGGACTCTCACACGCTCCATTTGACAGTTGGGAAAATTGAGGCTCAGGGCAGGAGCACTTCTAAAGTCATACTGTGGGAGGATGAGGGTACAGTCAGGACCAGAAGCTGGAGTGGGTCGAATGTTTCCATTGGTTCCATTTATATCCACTAGTCTGAAGTGGAGGAGGGGGGAGGTTGCAAAATTTTTCTCTAAAGGGGTGGATAGTCAATATTTTCAGCTTTGTGGGCCAGTCTCTGTCATGACTACTCAACTCTGCAGTTGCACCACAAAAATAGCCATAGACGAGATGTAACTGAATGGAGTGGCTGTGTGCCAATAAAACTTTATTTATGAAAACAAGTGGTGGGCCAGACTTGGCCCCTGGGCTGTAGTTTACTGACCACTGGCGTAAATGTTTATCAAACCCCTAGTGGGTATCAAGCCCTGTTCCAGGCCCTGGGGTTACAGCATTGACAGAAATGAATAAGATAACTTCAGTGATGAGGCTACAGAACAGAAAATAGGATGGTAGGTGGGTGGCAAGGGAGAGGGAGACAGGAGTGGAGGCCTCAAGTGGAAAGTGTCCTGAAAGATGAGAAGTCAGCCTTGAAGGTATTGGGGAAAGGTGTTCCTGGCAGCGGGTGCAGCCTGTGCAAAGGCCCTAGGGCAGGACCATTCCTGGCATGTTGGAGGAACAAAGAAACCTGTGTGGCGAGGTGGAGAGAGGGAGGAGGTAGGGACAGGGAGGGGATGGGGCGGGTCATGCAGGGCCCTGTGGGCCGAGGGGAGGACAGTGGATTTTACCCAAAGGGAGATGGGGAGCCATGGAGATATCAAGGAATATTTTACAGATGGGGTAGGGTGGGACCAGAGCTGAAACCCAGGAAACTAGAGAGGAGCAAACGGCTCCACCCCTCAGAGTCTTAGCTTCCCCATCAGTAAAATAAGTCCCATGAAACCTGCTTGCTCGCGCAGCGGAGCAAGAGCCTAAGGGATGTTCCTACTCCCGGGTCTTGGAGTCTGACGCAGTTTCAAGGTCTCACCTGAGTTGTTGGAAACGACGTATGCCTGTTGGTACCCTATGCATAGAAGGCCTGCAGAGATGCTACAGGTGTGAGCGGTGGAGGACACTGGGTGACTAACTACCCACTGGGAAGACAGAGGAACGGAATGGGAGGAGAGAAATGATAAAGGGTTGGAGCCACGCCCAGCTCGCCAAGCCCTGGGGGGCAGAACCCTTTCTGCCCCTCCCACTTCCACTCTCCCTGGGTCTGCACCAGTCATGGTGGTGGGGTGGGGGGGGGGCGGGGGGTCTCCAGGAGAAGCTGCCTGGTGGATTCAGTCATTACGGCGGGCGTGCTTCCTCCAGTCTGGGGACAGGTGGTGGGGATGGGAGTGAGTGTGTCATGGGGTGGACAAGAATGGGGACAATCTGGGCCATATCTGGGGTCTGGGAAGCTCTCCTGCCTCCTTCCTGCCTCGGGTGACACCAGACACCTGCAGGGGGCAGCGAGCAGCAGCCCAGGAGTTGGGGGCAGTGGGAACTCCAGCCTCTCCCCTATTCAGCACAGTTACTGCTGCTGGCCAAGGCCCTGACCTTTCTCCCAGACCCCGGAGCTGAGTAATCGTTACTGGAAAAATAAATCAGCCTGCTGAGTGGCTGCAGTGCGTCCCCCTGGTGGGGTGGGGGGGAGATCACTCTGGGTCCCCAGCCTGGCAGCTGGAAGGGAGGGCACCGTGGCCTCAGTGAGTGCTGGGGCCAAGGTTCCTCCCCCGCACCATACTCTCTACCCCTCAACACTGGGCCCACACTCCCTCCAACACAAGGGCCCTCAAGTGACACTGCCCATCCCCCTCCCAGCTCCCTGCAAGGCTGACAGGTGGTTGCGGAAAAAGACCCAGGCACCCCCCCCCAAATCCCCCAGGCCTTGATCCCACAGACATCCGGGTCCAGGAGGAGCAGGGCAGCCTCTCAGCTGAGTGCCCTGAACGTTAAGGGGGAAGGGATTCGAAATTCAGCTCTGTCACTTCTTTGCAGGGTGACTTTGAGCACATGACTCTCCCTTTCTGAGCCTCAGTTTCTGCCTCTGGGAAATAGGGGCAATAAAACACCACTTCCTGATTTTGTGAGGCTCCTGTGAGATGCCCACATCCTCAGCACAGAGCTTGGTCCTGAGCGGCTATGCAGTACACACGAACGTGTGCAGGGCGCTTCCTGGGTGCCGGGTCCCTGGAGCTGGCTTTCCAGGGAGCCAGACCAGAGAGGAAACACAGCACACAATGTCCAGGGACACTGAACCCCATAAGGAAAACCGAATCGATCGTTAGACTTTCTTATGATTGCCTGGCTGCTAGCCGACGAATAGCGTGGAGAGCCCACATTCCAGCTTCCGAGGCTTTCCAAGGCGTGCGCCGACTTGTGCCGAGCTCCCAAACGCTTCGCCCTGCAAGCCCATTTCTCAGAAGAGACCATGTGGTCTCGGGTTTGTCCGAGGTCACGAGCGCATGGTGCCGGGAGGGCCTGGGAGCGGATCTGCCAGGTGGCACACTTCCTGGATCCGCCCCCCTCCACCTCCTCCCGCAGAACCGGCGCCCTCCCAGCGGCACCCGGCCCCTGCAGCCCTGAGCTTCCACGAGCAGGGGTCCAGGGGGCTGGGCTCAGGGGTGGGCGTGGCCAGGGTGGACCCTGAGGCGGGGCGCGCGGGAGCCGGGTGCCGCCACCCACCGCCAGGGCTGCCTGGAAGACGCCAGCGCCTAATCCTGGCTCCGGAGGACACGTTGTACTAGAGATGATATGAACCAGCCTCTCCCTTCGTTTGTTTAATTCTTTCAGGCTTTTCCTCTCGTCTGTCACTCTTTAATCGCCCTGTTAACGGAGCTGGGGGGTGGGGCGCTCCCGGCCAGGCCTCTTCCAGGAGGGGGGGGTTCTGCAGCCCAACCCCCACCCCCACCCTCCCCGCCTTCTTTCTCAGATCCAAGTGGGGCCTCTGCCCGCCCCAGGCTAGGTCCAGCTGGTGGAAGGTGCATCGGGTGGCGGATGGAGCGTGCCAGGGAGACGGAGTCATAGGGACCAGAGCAGGGCACCCAAGTCAGGCTCTGGCACCGCTCTGACCCAAAGCATCTTGCCCCAGTTTTCTCGCCCAAAAAGTGGGGGTCCCGATGGTCCCCACCTCCACTTTGTGGCGAAACCTCTTGTCCTTGAGAAAAAAATAAAAGAACCAAAATGTTAGTAAATAAATAAATACATAACCCAAGCCCACTGCACAGATGGGCACACGGAGGCTGGGTTACCCTGCATGTCCCGGGCAAGGCTGGGAGTGGAGAGACCCAGCCGGGGGCCGGCCGCCACTCCGGCCCGCGGTGCCCCGTGGAGGGGAGGCTGAGGGGATGGAGAAATGGGGTGAGGGCCTCCAGTCCCCATGGCCCGGATTCCCCTGGGCCGGCCTCCAGCTCCCGCGGGGCAGCCTCAAGCTTGTGGCCAAGCCGCTCCGAACCCGCAACCCGCGTTTCCCTCGTCTGTCCGACAGGCCGGGTGGGCGGCGACGTCAGGGCGCCCGCCCTCCCCGCTCTGCCCCTTCGCATAACTCAGCTGCGCAGCCGGAAACACGGCGCCCACGACTCTCACCCTCTGCAGCCGGCTTCCTGCCGCTCCCCCAACTCGGGCGCCGCCCCCCCCCACCCCGCTCCCCGGCCCCCACCCTGGGCCGCAGTCCTCCCCAAGGCTCCCACTCCCAGGAGGGCACCCCGCCTCCAGCCTCACATCCACCTGGGTGTGACCCAGGCTGCCCCCTGGGAAACCACTTGCTGGCTGCCCCCTGCCTGCAGCTGAAGGTCAGAGGGCAAAGGGTGAAGGCCAGGGAGCCATCTTTTCGGATCTAGAGGAGCAGGAGTTGCTCCCCAACTTCTGGAAGGGAAAGAAATCTCTTATTCAGGACTTTCCCCAGCAGCTGGCAGGAGGCAGGAGGGAGCCCTCCTAGTGCGAAGAGAAGGCCCCAGCCCTACCCAGGGAACATTGAGGGGGTGTCTCTGGGGACACTCCTCCAGCCAGCAGGGCGACAGGTGAATAATGGCAACCACAGGCATCATATGACTGTGCCCATTTTGCAGATGGGGAAACCGAGTCAAGGAGCAAGGATGCCTCCTGCCTGAGGCCACGCCAACTGACAGCCACAGAGCTGGGGTCTGAGCCTCCAAAGTCCTGAGTGCTGGGCCCTGGCTGGTGGGGGTGAGGGAAGGGGACCTCGGTGAGCCCCATGGAGCTGGAAATCACCGTGCCGCTCCCACACCCGCTGCTGCACAGAACTGGATCATTTTCTCTTCCCTGCAGTGGCCCCCGCCAGGCAGGTCAGTGAGTTCCTGTGGGACAGATGGGGAAACTGAGGCCCAGGAAAGAGAAGCACCTTGTCTGAGTTCCCACATGACAACGGCAGACACAGCCTGGGAAGTGACTGAGCCAGGCGGTAACAGGGGATGTGGGGAGGGTCCCCACACCTGCCCCGTATCATTCACCATCTCCCACCCTGTGAGATCCTGACCTCAGTTTCTCCCATCTGAAGGAGCCGTGCCAGAGAGCGGGACTTCGGAGGCTGCCTGGGGCCGGCGTGTATGGGCAGGCTCCGGAGTTCCAGGCCGTGCCCGAGCCCACACCCAGATGCCCGTGCCAGGCCCTCTGGCAAAGGCGCTGGGTGGAGGCCTTCCCCAGTCCCCTCCGCAGAGGTCTGGGCTTGACTTTGGCCACCACATTCCATGGCCTTCTCGCTGCCCCCAAATGTGGCAAGCTACCCCTCAAAGTCACATGGCAAACAAGTGGCAAAACCAGGATTCCAATCCAGCTCGGCTCGATTCCAAAGCCAAGATGTCTGGAGAAGTTCAAAGAGTTCAGGGATAAAGCTCTCTGGCCAACCGGGAGTCCCCCCTCCCATGGGCAAGTGGCCACATCTTCTGGGGCTGCAGCCTCCCTGTCTCCTCCAGAAGGATCACCACTCACCTGCTCTTTCCTCTGCTGCAATTTCAAGGGAGTGAAATGTGTCCAAAGGGGGAGAAATTGGGGGCAAATTTCCTGCTCCACAGGTTTCCAAACCTGGGAAGTGCTACTAAGCATCTAACCCCAGTCCCTCTTGCTGCTTTGCTTCCCTTCCCAGCAGTTTGGAGGGTGGCAGGGATAAGCCCAGAGAAGCCCAGGGCCACGCCCTGAGCAAGGCAACAGCAGCGCCTCCCACCTTCCAGGAGAACTGGGGAGACAGGCTAGGGGGCCCAGCTCAGCAGAAACCAGTGTGCAAGTCTGAGGGGACCTGGGAATCTGCATGTTGCATGGTGTCACAGAGCCCTGGAACAGACCTGCTCCTCTCTGGGCCTCAGTTTCCCCATCCGTAAAACGGGGGCACTGGTACTACACCCATCACTGGGCGGCTTTGAGAATTCATGCGTGGAGTGTGTAAAAGATTCGGGACAGGGTCTGGCACCTCGAGGTGCTGGGTGATGTTGGTTATTGGCATTCCTATTGTGATACAAGTGAGTGAGTCTGTCTCCACCGCATGCAGGGGTGTCATCCAAAGCATTTAACAACCACCAGAGCCCAGGCTGACTAATGAGAATAGAGGTCAGCTGTGGATGCTGGGAATGGACCTCTGGGGTAGGTTAACTGGCAGCTCTCTGTCCCACATAAGCGATGGGGGCAGAGGGCTGGACCACGGGGGCACCTACTGTGCACTCTTGCCGAGCCCAGGGAAGCCTGGGGAAGCAGGACAGAGAGTCCGGAGCAGGACCAGGGCAATGAGGTGGAGGGAGCTGGAGCTGGCCTCAGGCTTAGCGTGTGATTGCGGGCAGGTGCCTCAGTGTGCACACCTGTGAAATGGGTTGAGGAGAAATGGCTGTGTTGACTGGGGATGTGTGGGGGGGATGGAGTCACATGTAGGTGAGGCATGGGTACCTGATACACAGTAGGTGCATTACAAACCTGTCCTGCTTTCATTGTCCCCACCTCCCACAGCTCTCATGAGGATAAATGAAGCCGCCCTGTACGGGCCCGGCCCGCGGCAGCAGACAGATCCGTGCTTGTTGAGTAAATCATGACAACCAGGCAGCCCCTTCTTTGCACACAATGGTTTCCAGTTTCCGAAACGCCTAGACCCCTCCACTGCAGGGTCATCCCCCCACCTCCCGCCACCCCCCTCAGCACTGTGGATGTTTGGGGCCAGATCATTCTCTGTGGGGCCGTCCTGGGCGCTGTGGGGGATGAGCAGCACCTTGGAACCCCACCCACTTGATGCCAGGTGACCTCCCTCCAGTCGTGGTAACCACAAAAGTCCCCAGGCATGGCCCAGTGTCTTCCCGGAGCAGAACCGCCCCCTTGAGAACCTCTGTGGCCTCACTGGCGCCCACATTCAGAGGTTTCCTTTAGCAGAGGAGAGAATTGAGGCTCAGAGAGGGCGCACGGCACGTCAGGGTGGAGCCAGCCCCTGCCGCTGCCCCGGGCGCCCGCGCTGCACAGGACTCTGGGCCCACCTGCTGGGGGGTGGGCAGTCAACACCACCGGCCATGCCAGGGTTCCAGGAACTGGCAGAAGGAGCCCAGGGCATGCAACAGTTGCAAAATCTCTGGGCGGCACATCGGCATGCCTGGGCAGTGCCACCGCCTTGGCCCCGCGGGCACCGCCAGGAAAGAAACAGCAACTCAGAACTGGGCACCCGGACAAACGGTGGAATCCCAGGCATGGGGTGGCCGCTGGAGAAGAAGGGCCCAATCAGAGACTGCGCTTTGCTGCGTGGCCTGTCAGGACATGGCTGGGTAGGTCATGACCAATGAGAATGCCCCTAACGAGTCAGGCCCCATCTCTGGGAGAAGCCCATTGGCCCAATGAAGGGGTTCGGGGTGGATCCCTTTGGTCCCCCAAATCCAGCCCTCTTGGTTCCTTTCAGACATCCCTCTGCTGGTGGTTCCTAATTCGGGGACCCAAGGGTTGGTTTGAGGGAGCTCCCTGTTTAGATATGTGCCCTCGGGCTGTTACCACCTCATAAAAGCCAGAATTATGCTTAAAAGTTCAGTAAGTCACTCACTAAATACTTACTGAGTAACGACCATGTGCTGGGCACTGAGCAGGTGAAGATGAACAAGGCAGATGTAGAGGAAAAGCCACATTGGAAGGAAAGGAGTCTGGGTAGAGGGCATAGCCTATGCAAAGGTCCTGGGGCGGGACTGTGCCCAGCATGTTGGAGGAACAGCCAGGAGGCCCGTGTGTCTGGAGGAAAGTGAACGAGGGGAGAGAGGGAGGGGGTGGGGCAGGTCTTGTGGGACCTTGTGGGCGATGTGGGGGACTTAGTCATCCTGAGGGCAATGGGGAGCCGTGGAAGGCTTTAGACAGTGGGAAGATGTGCTGTGCCGCCTAGAGACTGGAATTTGGGGTGAGGTCCTTCCCTTCTCTGGGTTTTTAAAGTCTGCCATAATCTTCTCATTCATCAAATTGGGAAGTGATAATACCTAAGGGGGGTGGTACTGATGTGAAGGTAAAGAAAGATTTCAGCAAGGTACCTGGCACATAGTAGGTACACAGCCTTCCCCTGGTCCAGCCCCCATCACTGCCCACCTGGATTAGCACATTCCCTCCATCCTGGTCCCTAGCTCCCATCCTCACCCCCACAGTCTGTCCTCCCCGCAGTGGCCAGAGGGCGCCTGTGAGCCCCTAAGTCAGGTCCCACCCCTCTGTCCACAGCCCTCCAGGGCTCCCACCTCCCTGAGGGTAAAAGCTCAAGTCCTCTCTGCGGCCCATGAGGTCTGGCACGACCTGCCCCATCCGCTCCCTGCCCTCACCGCCTCCCTCTCCCCTCCTCGCTAATTCTGTTCCAGCCACACGGGCTTCTTCATTGTTCCTCCAACACACTAGACATGGCCCTGCCCCAGGACCTTTACGCGGACTGTGCCTTCTGGAACACTCTCCCCTTGGACACGCACATGACTCCCCCTCCACCTCCTGCAGGTCTCAGCTTAGTAAATTGCACCCCCAAGCCTGACCCCGGCTTCCCCTCCTCCTCTCTCTCCTTCTGATTTTTCTCCGTGTCACCACCACCCAACGCTGTACATTTCTACTTCCACATCTTGCTGCTATGTGTCTCCCCTAATGGATCAGGTAGGAATTTTGACTTTTTTTATTCCCCATTGCATCCTCACTGTCCAAAAGATTGCCTGGCACACAGAAGATGCTTGATAAATGTTGATGGAGGACTTAGAGAAAAAAGACCAATTATCTTTACCCCCGCCTTCCCACACTGTTCCAGCTCAGTCCCTATTCCCCTTTCTGTATTCCCTCCACCCCTCCCCTGCCACCCTCCCAGCCCTAGGGGAGCCCCTGGGGCTCACTGGGCTGAGAGAGGAAAGAGCGGGTGCAGAAAGAGCCAGGCAGAGGTCCCCCAGCGCTCCGAAGTCTGGACACCCCCCACCAAGTGCTGCTAGCAGGGCAGCCGTCCCCCCACCTCTGCATCCACATGAGTTGTTTTTTGAATTAGAGGAGGGGGAGTAATTGGAGCGGGGCGTGTCTGTGTTTGTGGGAAGGCTTCGTGGCCTGGCTTGGTTTCGCTGGGCGGCTGGCTGGGACTCAGTTCTGGCCCGGTTCCTGGGGGAACTGAGAAGACAGGTCCCTGTGGGTGTGTGCAGACATGTGTAGGGGTCTTGACCCCCTGCCTGGCCCAGAAGCCCAGCTCAGCCCATCTGAGGGTCTGCTGAGGCCCAGGCAGGCCCTCTCCTCCAGCATTTTTTGTCCGGAATCCCTGCTCCTCAGCTCCAGACCCCAGTACCAAGGTTTTCAATGATGAACAGATGGTCTCATGGCCGAGAGGGGTGCGAGGTGCTGTGCTGAGCCCTGGAGGGGCACTAAGGCTGGGGGCTCCTCTGCGCCCCGGCTGGGGGTGTATGCCATCCTCAGAGGGTCCCCTGGTTTGGTTTGGCCACGTCGTGCTTGGCAGAGAAGGCATGGGGGAGGGTGGAGACCTGGGCCAGCTGCCATGTCAAATTCCTCCCTGGCAGCGGTGTGGGGGCGGGGAGGGAGAGGGTTTTTGTTTTTTGTTTTTTTTCCCAGCAGAATCCAAAGGAGGAGAGAGAGCTGTTGGCAGGAGGAAGGTATTGGAGCCAAGCCTAGGCCGGGCTCCCTCTGAATCACGCTCCTGGCCTTGCACTCAGCAGCTGGAGGGGGTGCGGGGAAGGGACCATGGTGCTTCTCATCCTCTGCCAGCATCGCTGAGTTTTGCAGAAAAGGGAGCTGCCTCCTCGAAGGACAGCAGCCCTGGGCTTCCAGGCCCCGGCCTAGCTGCTGCCCCCTCGCCCTCTAGCTACTCAGCAGGCTTCACTGCCTCCAACCTCCGCTGAGGCTGTTCCCTCCACCTGCGATGCCCTTCCCATCCATCTTGGTGTCTCTCCTGGCCACCTCCAATCTGGCCTTCCATTCCTCTAGACTACAGACCTCAGGTTGGAGCCTGAGACCAAAACAAAAGAAGCAGTAATACCAATCCTGACTTTATTTCAGCATGACATTTTGTTCATTGCAGATTTTTTAAAAGATGAGTTATCTTGTTTGTGCCGGGCTGAAACCCAGGCCCGGAGACCAAGGCAAGGAATATGAAGATTCAGTTTCTGGCCTCCACTGCTGGAAACAGACGCTGAACAGACAAGATCAGTGATGGAGGGGCCCCAGCATTGTGGGGCCCACTGGACACACAGCTTACCCGCTGTGTGACCCTGGGTGACTCCTGTCCTTCTCTGGGCCTGAGTGATGCTTCTTCTATCACACAAGCTAATGAGGGTTTTCCCTGCTTCAAGGGCTGTTTATGCATGAAATGGGATAATAGCGGAAATAGCTGCCTACACAATGTGAGCTGTTATTAGGGCTTCAGGGCCACCCAGGGGCCTCAATTTCCTCATCTATAAAATGGGCATAATGATACCTGCTATGGCTAACCTCACGGGGCTCTGGAGCATGCAGGGGGAATGATGATGTTTTGTGGAGGGAAATTTTGAAGGCTGAGATAGTTCTGCAAAGATGAGGACGGAGGCTGAACCACCCCGCCAACCCCGCACCATTATAACACCTCCTGCAGAAACACTGAAAAGACGTACTGGCTGTGTGACCTTGGGCAACTCTCTCAACCTCTCTGTGCCTCAGCTTCCTCATGTGTACCATGGGAATGATGACAGTTCCTTCCACGCAGAGATTCGCAAACTGCATCCCAAGGGCTAGATTTTTCTGTTCAGCTCTTGAGCTAAGAACACATAAATGGCTGAAAGGAATCAAAAGCATAATATTCTGTGACACGTGAAAAGGATGCGAAATTCACATTTTGATGTTTGTAAATAAAGTTTTATTGGCACCTGGCCATGCCCATTTGTTGACATGTGGACAGACACTGAACAGCTTTTGAGCTACAAGGTGTTGGTGCAGCAGAGACCCTCTGACCTACAAAGCTGAAACAGTCACTCTCTGGCTCTTTATGGAAAAAGTGTGTGAACCCTGGGTTACTTTGAACTGTGGTGGACACAAAATGAGCTTGGTACAGGTGTGTTTGCTATTATTATTAAATCTGTGTTGTTTTTCCTCTGTCCCCATAGAAATGCCAGCATTTTGCCCCCACCACTGACGATTCTTGGAAGTCTGCCTTAGTCCCCCATCCACGGTCCCCTATGGTTGGGCACTTAGGTTGTTCCCAGTTGCTAAGGCAGAGCTGCAGTGAATAGCTTCGCATCTCAAGCTGGTTTGTTTTTATGCAACAAACACTTCTCCATCACTCACTGCGTGCTGGGTCCTGTTCTAGGCACTTTGCAAATATCAACTTATTTGATCCTTGCTATGACTACTTGTCTTCTCCCTCCCCATTTTACAGATGGGCAAACTGAGGCTTAGCCAGTTGAGGTGATTGCTGAGGGTCACACCGCCAGGATTTGAACCCAGGCTGGGGGGCTCCTGTCTGTGTCTTGGGCTGAACTCCTCATTCCTTGAGGTAGAGACCCAGAAGCCCAGTCCTTGTAGCAGAGGGGGAAAAGGATTCAAAGACCCCAGTCGTCCACAGGCAAGCTGTCCCCACTGGCTATATCTGGACATCACTTAGGGCCAACGTGATGTTTGATGCTTAAGCCCCACCTACGGCCTCCCAAGGGCAGGCTCTGGACTCAGAGTTGCCGGGAGAACCTGGCATCCCTGCCAAGACAGAGAAGTGACAGCCTCTGGGCAGCATCCAGGTATGGATTTAGGGGCGCTGCCCCAAACGGGTAGCTGCTTTCTCCTCAGCCTGGAGGGGCGGGGCCAGCAGCGCTTATCCCTTACCTCCCCCCGCACCCCCTCAGGCTTCCGCTGCCATCTGATTGGCATTCTCCTAGTCACTCACCGGGTCTGAAAGGATGCGTTTGTTCAGCCTTAGCCACTGGATGTGGAGTAACCGAAATTCCCGATCCCTGCTGGCGGGTGTGTCAAATGGTGCAACCACTTTGGAAAACAGTTTGGCAGGTTCTTAAAAAGTTAAACACACACCTACCACCGTGGGATCCAGCCTTTACCCCTGGGTCTTTGCCCAAGAGAAATCAAAGCTTATGACCATGAAAGACTTTCACATAAATGCACTTAGCATCCGACCCATTCCATTTCCAGACATTTACCACGAGGAATGAAAGCAAATGTTCACACGAAGGCTTGTACGCAGAGGCTCATAGCAGCTTTATTTGTAATAGTCCAGAACTGGAAACAACTCAGATGTCTATCAGCAGGTGTCCATCAGGATAAACGAACTGAAATATATCCAGACGACGAATACTAGCCAGTGATTTTTAAAAAGGCTTGAGCTATGGGTGCGCACAACAGTGTGGATGCTCCTCGAGATAATTACGTGGAGTGAAAGAAGCCAGACACAAAAGAATGTTATGGACACTTGGCCACGCCCATTCGCCCATTCATTTACTTACTGTCTGTGTCTGCTTTTGTGCTACAGGCAGAGCTGAGCAGTCAGTAACCTTGGGGATTTAGCAAGTAACACTCTGGGCCTCAGTTCCCACACCTACAAAATAGGACTAAGCATTCTACCTGTTCACAAGTGTATCTGCAGCTAGAGGACTGTGTGGTTTTGTTTATTTTCCTACATAAATGTTGGACATATGTCTTTATCATTCAGCAATTTGGGGGTTTCTCTTTTCCCCCCAAGATAACAAAGCATCTTGGAGATTAGTTCATATCAGTGCTGTAGCAGAGGAACCCTGGTATGTGTGTGTGGGTGTGATTCTTTTAAATATATATTAAATGTACATTTAATAATATACACATATTATATAACGTACAAATGTAAATTATATACTATATCATCATTATGCCTGTATTTATAATATATGCTGCAGAATACATGTTCAGTACATATACATGTTACATGATACATTTTATAGGTATATATAAGACTTAAACACACCCATGATGCTTTTTAAAAATGGAATTTTATAGGGATAAATTTGGGAGTTAGAGATTTACAAATGTTAATCAATATATATATAAAAAAATACTTCTGTATAGCACAGGGAACTATATTCAATATCTTGTAATAACCTTTAATGAAAAAGAATATGGGGGGAGGGTATAGCTCAGGTGGTAGAGTGCTTGGTTAGCATGCAGGAGGTCCTGGGTTCAATCCCCAGTACCTACTATAAAAATAAATAAATTAACCTAATTACCTCCCTCCTCCCCCCAAACAAAAACCTTTAAAAAAAGAAAAATAATATGAAAACGAACGTATATATATATATATATGTATGCATGCCTGGGACATGATCCTGTAGACTAGAAATTGACACATTGTAACTGACT
This sequence comes from Camelus ferus, assembly GCF_009834535.1. Lineage (NCBI taxonomy): Eukaryota > Metazoa > Chordata > Mammalia > Artiodactyla > Camelidae > Camelus > Camelus ferus. The sequence goes on along the minus strand of NC_045717.1, from coordinate 25,203,374 downwards.
ATACATCAAATTTTTTTAAATGGGATTTTACACAGGCCCTGTCCCTCTGAGACTTTCACTTAGTCAACAAGTCTTGACTGAGCACCTACTACATACCAGGCACTATTCTCAGTGTTCAGGGACACAGCTGTGAACAAAACAGACACCCTCCACCCCCAGCTTGGAGCCAACAGGCTACTCTGAGTTCATGGTTTAGCTGTGTAATGGGGCTTTAGATGCTGCCATGAGTTTAATCCCAGTTTGACTCACAACTTACACCTATTATTGTTCCTTTTGGTTTATTTTCTATCTATCTATCTATCTATCTATCTATCTATCTATCTATCTATCTATCTATCTATCTATCTATTTTAATAAGCACACACTGTACCACTGAGCTATACCCTTCTCCCCATTTTTCCTTTTATTTGTAAATTTAAACATTTGCTAATGGAGTAAATACCCCAAACCCCCAAAATAAATACCACCAGGAGAAACAGAGCTTTTGCAATAACTCTCACCCCAAAATGCTTCTCCCCAGTGCTGCCTTCTCGGCTCCTCTCCCCAAAGTTAACTCCTGAATCTGGAATGTATCCTTTCCGTGCTTGAAAAAAATTGCATCTCCAATATATATTCCCCCCAAATGTCTCATTTTAAGTTACTGCAAGTTCACAATATTTGGGAGTTTGTTGTTCCACTGGATGTAATGTTGTTGAGTCCATCCGTACAGTTTGCCTGTGGCTGAGGCTGCTGATGAATATCCCATTGGGTGAATTTCCCACAATGCACTTCTCCATTCTCTCAGAGATGAGCATCTGGGTTGTTTCTGAGTGTCCACCTGCTTCCCAGTGCAGGGATGGACAGTCTGGAGCATGTTTCCTGGGGCAAAACCCCAGAGTTTCTCATGGATATGTATCTGGGCTATGTTATGTGGCTCGTGAATGTTCAGTGTTGTGATTATCATCAGTTTGTTTTCCAAAGCAGTGTGGAAGAGCCCTGTGTACCCACAGCCTCTCCAACATTTGGCATTGTTGGACATTTTAAATTTGAGGCAGTGCTCTAGGGGTAAAACGGGGCCTTGGTATGGCCTTGTCATGCATTTCCTTGATCTCTAAAGAGGTTGAACATCTCTTCATGCACTTGTTGGCCACCCATATTTCATCGTTCTCGTGCTTTTTGCACTGTTGCTTCTTGGGTAGCTGCCTTTTCATATTGGAACTTCTTTTTAAAGGACTATATAAGTCCATCAAAAGGCTATAACATTGTTTATAGCACACATTCTCAACAAGGGCAACAATCAGTACTTGGAGAGGAGTGAAAAAATCTTACTCTTTTAATGTACAAAATGCAGATATAAACAAATATAAAGCATATCTGTGGTATCAAAATTTCATAAGGGGTGATTAGGAAAAAATGTCTAAAATAACTGGGGGAATAATGAAAAAGGCTGAGAAGCACTGATTTATAGCAATTTCACAAGTCTATGGCAATGAACATCCTTAAGGGCATATGTACCTTTTCCCAAGTTCAGGGTAGGTTTCCAGAAGTTGGCCTATAAGGTCTGAACTTGTCTGAGGCCTCTGCCATACCTGCCAAATTGCTTTCCTAATTCATATTCACATTCACTTCCAAGCAAGTTATGAAAATGGTTATTTCACCACATGCTCACCAGCACTGGGTTTTATCAGTTTAAAAATCCTTACTGATTTTGATGGGTGCCAGAGCATGGTATGTTCTTATTGTTTGTTATCCTTTCTTTGGTCTCTGTAAGGCTGGATGTTTTTTATATGTTTGCTAACCAGTTTGTCTTTTGGGAATGTTCTAGGGTGGAAGAAATGCAAGCCAACACATCTGGAGGAAAGGGGATCTTTTATAGACAGTGGCAGTAACTTAGCTGAGTTGTGTCTTAAAGTTATACAGAAAGCAGAACTTGTAAGTGATGAACTTGGATATTTAGCAGAAGGGAATTTCCAGTCAAGTGTCAAAGGTGCAGCTTGGTTTCTTCTTGCTGCTCATAATAAAATGTGAGAGGAAAGAGATTGATGGAGAGGAAAACTGTTAAGCAAAAAGGAACCAGGACTTGATGACTGGAGAGATTCTTAGCCTACAAAAGTCACAAAATAAGCTAAACTTAGGAGATTCACAGTTAGGAAGGCATCCTCCGGACCAACATCACTTAGCAGCTGGGTGACCTGGGGCAAGAGTCTAAACCTGTCTGAGCCTCAGTTTCCTCACCTGTGATACGGGGTTACAAAAGTAATAGCACACACCTCATAGGGCTGCTGTGAGGGGTAAATGAGTAGCCTTGTGTAAAGTATTTAACTCTATGCCCGCAGGCCCAGGGGTGGCCGTGTGGGGAAAATGAGTGGGGGAGGCTGCTTCTGAGTCCCCATTACTGCCCTCTGGACCCCAATCCCGGCCTGGCTCTTATCAACCCATCTCTCCCCTCCCCTCCTCTCCTCCCAGGTACCTAATTCCCTAAGGCAGGGGAGGGACTGAGGATTCAAGCTGGGGATTAACAGAGGCCGATTAGAGATGAGCTGAGAGAGGAGGGGGTTCTCTATCCCCTTAACCCTTTCCTCTCTAGAGCCAGAGCCGGGGTATCCACCCTGCTTCCTTTGGCTTCATGTGTGTGAGAGGAGAGGCCATCTCCAGAACCTCCCCACTCCAACCAGTGAAACACCCTGGAAGAGGCATTAGGATTAGGGCGTCTGATAGGCTGGTCGACTGTAGGATGAAGAGTTCCCCTCTCTGGGCCTCACTTTTCTCTTCTTAAAAATGGGGAGAGGAATCTGCAGATGGAAGGAAAAAACCTCAGCATCCCAGAGTGAACGCTCCCTGGACGCCTGAGATACTGGCTACTCCGAACCCAGACATACTGAGCACCTACCATATAGTCAGAGCTGATGTTACCACCATTTGCCTGAGATTTTCCGGCCCCCCCAGGGTGCACAGCATCGCACACAGAACCACAGAATTAACTTCCAGAAGCTCCCGGAGTCAGCCATGGCTCCAGAAAGGCGGCCCACGGTCTGATTCTCCTCTGGGGGTGCTGCCTGCACTCACCCTAAACCCTGGCGTCCTCCCTGGCGGAGTTGGGAACGACTTCCCCAAAGGGGTCCCTGAATCTTGGAGCCCCAGTCGGGGGAAAATGGGGTTGCAAGCAGGGGGAAACCCCCAGATAGAAGGACGGTAACAGAATCTCCTCCACTCCACCAGGCCCCGGCAAGCCCCCCTCCCATGGTCTCCTAGTTGCGCCAGACGCAGAGCTTCGAGTGGGGCGGGGAGAAGGGGGCGGTGCCTACTCTGCGGCTGCCGGCGGAGGGGGGACTGCGGGAGAGCGCTTGGTTGGGGAGGGGGGGGCGCTGCGGCACCGCTTCCCAGCCCGCAGCGGCAGGCACAGCAGGGGCGGGGGCGCTGACCCGCCTCGACCCAGCCCCTCCCCCGCCGCGGAGGCATCGCCAATAATCCTGACCTGGGAGGGGGCGCCCGCTTCCCCCAACACCTACCGAGCCACCGCGCGCGCTCCCCGTCCCCCGCCCCGCCTGGAGACCCTGCGGGACCCCCAGGCAACCCTTGCCCCCCAGGTCTGTCACCCTTGGTGTCCGAGTCTCTGTCTGTGTCCCCATCTGTCCCATCTCCCCACTGTGCGTGTTTGTGACTGTGTTTCCGGGACACCTGCACTCACGGGCAAGGGTGGCTGCCGAGATGGCCTGGGGAGGGATCCTGGGGATCGGCGTTGGGTCATTCTGAGGTCTGAAGTGTCTTTCTACGATTGTCAATCTGCGTGAGTGTCTAAGCGACACCCTGCAGGCTGTGGGTCTGTGTGTGTGACAGCGTGGAGGCTGTGGGTGTCTGGGTGACACCCTACAGGCTGTGAGCATGTGGGTCCCCGTGTGTCTGTCTGGCTGACACCCGCAGGCTGTTGAGTGTGAGTCTGTGTTCGCGGCATCCTGCAGAAGGTGTCCGAGAACCGCATCTGCGGTGAGCATCGGCCCCCGTGTATCTATCTAGGTGACACTCGCAGGCTGTGTGTGTCTGTAACACGTTGCAGGAGCGGCGGTGTGCGGTCGGTGTCGGTGTCGGAGTCGAGGAGGCCCGGGCCGCGAGTGTCCCCAGCCGTCTGCGTGTGTGTGTATGTGTGTGTGTGAGCGCGCGCGCGCCGTGAAGGTGGATCCGCTCCCTCCGCAGCGAGCCCGACCCGGGCCCCACGAGCCGCCGCCAGGACCGCTCGTCTGGCCTCCCCTCGCGCGGGCCGGGCCGGGGATGGAGCCGCAGCCCGAGCCGCCGCAGCCGGAGCCCGGGCGTGGAGCGGCCTGAGGCGCGGGCGGCGCGCGGGACTGGGGGGAGGGCGGGCCGAGGGGAGGGTCCTGGGCCGGGGGGGGCGGGCGCGGCGCGCCCCCTCCCTCGCGCGCTCGCTCCCTCCCCCGCGCGCCCTCCCTCGCCGCCTCCTCCCGCCGCCTCCGGCCCCCCCTCGCCGGGGACCGAGCGCGCTCGCTCCGGCAACGGCCTCGCCTCCTCGCAGCAGCGCCATGGTACGTCGCCGCCCCCACTTTCGTTTTCGCCCGGGGACTTTTTTGGGGGGTGCGTGGGCTCCGGGAGAAAGTTGCAAGGTCTGGGGGGGACAGGGGCGGGGGCCGCCCGGGGGAGGGGCTCGATCCGGGACCCCCGCCTCCCTTCAGCCGCCGCGGGACCCCCGCCCGCCGATCCACAACCCCCCCCCGGGCTGGGGGCGGAGCTGGCACGCGGGGCGCAGCGGGGGACCCCAAGTGGGGGGCCCCTCGTGGGCGCCGCAGACTTAGCAGGGAGGGGCGGGGCTCCTGGGGAGAGGGTCCCCCCCAGGCCAGGCCCCCGCCCCCTCCCGGGCCCGGCAGGAGACGGGAGGGCGCGGCCTGGGGCGCACGACCCCCGAGCGCACAGCACATGGGGGAGCCGGGGCCGGGAAGGGGGCACTCGACGGGGCCGTGCGGGGCGGGGGTCGCGGCGGCCCCCGCGGGGTGCCCCAGCCCGGGCGAGCGCGGCGCGCCAGCTAGCGGAAAATGGCCGCTGCGGAGAGGGGCGGAGAGCGCGCAGCGGCCGCAGCCGGGCGCCTTGAACTTGGAGCCGGGCGGGCGGCCGGCCACGCTCGGCGCCGCGCAGGGGCAGCCACCCGGCCTGCCCTCTCGCCGCCTGAGCCCCGCCTCCGGGCCCGACCCCGGCCCTGCTGCAGCCTACGCCGGGTCCCAGACGGGAGGGGTCACCGGGTCTAGGCCAGGCGCGCCCCAGGCCCTCGAGCGCCGGTAGCTGCACTTGAGGGTTCCGGTGTCCGGTCCGCCGGTGTCGGTGGCATCCGCACTCGGGGGTTGCGTTCGGGGTACCCTGTGCTCTCAGGCGGGTCAGCGCGGGAATGCGGGGGTGCGTTCGTGGGTCTGTACGGCTGGGTGGTCCCATCCCTTTCCGTGGGTCCATGGGTCCCCAGACGTGGGGTTCTCTCCTTTATGTATCTGTGTGTCGGCGCATCCACGTGGCTGTGTGTTGTGTTGCGTGTGTTAGAGCATTGTGCGGCTATGGGACGGTGTGTGTGTGTTGTAACTGGGCGACTGTGCCATGCGTCCCCGTGGGGCAGTGTTGTGAAGCTGTGTAGCTGGGTTGTGTCCCCGGGAGACGTGATGTCCCTGGATGACCGTAGGGGTGTCCCTCTGTGAGTATGTGGAGGTTAGGGGGTTGCCAGTGAGTGGGGAACTGTGTCGTGTGGCTGCGTCTCAGGGGACTGTTGGGTGTCGCTGTGTGCGTGTGACTGGCGCTTAGTGACTATTCCTGGGGATGGGTCTATGCTCTCTCTCCCATCCCCTCCCCAGTTCCTTTTTTCCTGTAACCTCGACTGCCAGGTGGGGGACGGGTGCTCCTTCTATCTTGGCAAACCTCTGTCCCCTCCTCTCACTCCTCACCCCTCCAATTCCCCCTGCCTCCGGGTCCCCCATCCGCGCAGCCCTAGGTGGTCTCAGCTTGAGGTTCGGGCGCGAGGTGGCGCCGGGACGCGATCACTTGGCGGCGACGTCTCCCGCCAGGGGCTGCGCGTGCGCGGGGACCTGACCCAGAGAGGGGCGGGGCGGCGGGGGGGGTCCCCCCACCTCCGCCTCCGAAGAGGTCCCAAGGGATAGGTTGTTACTGGGTTAGGTCTGGACCAGGGGATGGCCCAGGAGACCTCCTCGCCGGATGGGCTGGGAGCTGCGCCCTCAGGCCTGCCTCCCACCGCTTGCCCGGGACCGGGCCAGATCCGGCGGACACAAAGTGTTGTCTCCCCTCCCGGGGAATCCCCGCCACGGCCACCCCTCCCCGCCCCAGGGCGCTTGATATAATTTTCTAAATATAAAAGCCCCAAGGCCAGGCAGGAATCTCTGCTTTTTACTTTAAACCTGCATCCTCTCTGGGGGCGGATTGGGAAGGGGAGAAAAAGGGTTCTAATACTGACCCAGGGATGCATACACACACGACACTCGGCGTCCCCAGCTCAGGTCAGCTCGCCCACCCTCGGGTCCCTCCACTCCTGACTCCACTCCGGGGCACTGCCCTACACCACACTCCTCTCCATCCCCACCTGTCACCTGGTGCGCAGGGGGACACATTCTCCTGTAAGCACATTCAGCAGCACATGCCCATGACACACCCTCCCAGCTATGTGTTCACAGCCACATGTGTGCAAAACTCTGCCCACCCACAGGGGTCCGCACAACCACACACACAGGCACACGGACACACACACTCAAAGACAGGCACCTGCGCTTGTGGGAGGGGGAGGAGGCAAGCCCATCACCCCATCTCCCCGTCCAAGCCAGGTCCCTACAGGGCTTGGAGAGCAAAGACCCCAGCTGTAGGGGGGAGCTGGTGGGGATAGCCCTGAGGGAGGAGCAGGCATGTGATGTGTTGTGTGTTACTGTGTGTGTGTGCCAGGGTTTAAATACCTGGGAGGGGTTTTACTTGTAAGTGTGTATAGTTGTGTTTGGATGTACTTGTGTTATTGTGGCCCAACGTCTGTGTGTTGTGTTTGGGGTTGTGTGTGTGCTCATTTTTTGGATCTGTGTGTTTCCATGTGAGTCTGCATGGGTCTGTGTGTCACCTGGGGTCTGTAGATCTGTATCTGTTTGAGTCAGGGTGACACGTGAGGATCCGTGTTTTTCCGTGTGACGTTTTTCTGAATGTCTGTCTTTGTGTCAGTTCGTGGCATGTTGTGTTTGTGTGTCTCTGTTGTGTTCTGTGCCAGCTCTAATGTCACATCCCGCCTTTACCTCTGAAGACTGAGGAGGACCTTAACAGCCCCTTCTAGGAGCTTAATGCCTCATCTGTGAAGTGGGAACACAGGATGCCTCATGAGGTCGGAGCGGGGACAGTGTTGCCATGCAATCACAGGTCCTGGCTCCCTGCTGTGTCTCTTCGCTGGGTCTGGTGGCTGTGGAGTTACCGGGCAGGCTTGGACCCCTATCATACCTGCCTGAGCTGCTCTCACTTTTAAACATTTTGCTGTGAATTCCAGCCCCTGCAAAGTCCACTCACATTTTTAAAGTTTGCTTTTTAATAACACAAGCCACTCAGGAACATCTAAAGAGGCTACCAAAGTACCTAGAGTAAAAATCAAACCTTCCTCATAACTCCTACCCCAGGGGGCCCCCTTCCCCACTCCAGAAAGGCCCCGTTATCACCCAGCTTTGTCTGAGCAATTGCAGATGTAACAGATACACATTCTTATAAAGTATGCATGTATATTCTTTTCTTGCTTGTTTTGGGGGGTAGATAATTAGGTTTATTTATTTTTTTATTTTTAGAGGAGGTACTAGGGATTGAACCTAGGATCTCACGCATGCTGAGCACGCGCTCTACCGCTTGAGCTATACCCTCCCCCTTACATGTATATTCTTATAATGGATCTATGCATATCCTTAAAAAAATCCCAAATGAGATCTTGAGTTTACCTGTTGAGTTTACAGCAGGGGTTCTCAACTGGAGTGGTTTTTGCCCCAGGGGACACTGGGTGATGTCTGGGGACGTCTGTGGTTATCACGACCTGGGGTGCTCCTGGCATCCAGTGGGTGGGGGCCAGGGACGCTGCTCCACACCCCCCAGGCCCCGGGATACCCCCACAGAGGATGGTCCATAGTGCTGGAGTGGGGAGCCCTGGTCTGCATCGCGCCTTCCCCCTGGGTGGCTCTTGGAGCCGTCTCCAGGTGGGAGCCCCTTGCTCTTTCGTGGAGCTGTGTAGTGTTGGATGCTGTGCCGTGCCAGCCTTGCTGGACTGGCCCCCACAGAGGGACGCGGTGGCCAGCCCCAGGTGGTTGGCATTAGGGTTGCAAGGTGACAGTCGACACCCTTGTGCATCTGTGTCTGGGACGAAGAAGCCAGGGAGTGAGCGATAGGGGAAGTGCGTTTTTAAACAAATGAGCTAAATTTTGCTCCAGAGTGCCAGGAGCTAAATCACACCCCCACTTCTGAGCACTTACCCGCACAGATCCAATCCGCCCATTGCTTTGCTAAGAAACCACTATGCACGGTGCACCGTTCTCACCTCCGTCTAAACACTGGCTGGTTTACCCACCACAACCTAGAGGGGCAGAAACTATCACTGCCGCATTTCACAGAGCAGGGAGCTGAGGCACAGGGAGGTTTAGCTGCTGGTAGAGAGGAGACGTAGACCCAGGCTGCAACCTTGTACTACAGCCAGCCCTCTGTGCACCTACTGTGTACACTGCAGGGGCCCCTCCTGCCCAAACTGGATTGTATATCCATGTAACACTTCAATGCTGTTTGTGAACTCGCAAAATGTTCTGCCACTCATCACCTCTAATATATTAACACTGTCTTCCGACACGTTATCTCAGAGCCTTCTCCAGCCTTCCAGAGTGCGGGATGCGTCCTCTCATTGCCATTTTATAGATGTGGGGACTGAGGTTCTGAGAGGGAGGTGGTCTGTGTTCTGCAGACTTTGCCTTTGAGAGAACCTAAACTGCCTTGTGACGGCTGCTTTCGAGGGGGTGAGCATTGAGGGGAGCGTCCCGGGGTGGGGCTGTCTGGGGGTTGCTGCAAGCCAGGAGAGTGCTCTGAAGCCCCACTGCAAAGTTTAAATGTGAATTTGGGATGCTGCCCTCCACGTGTTCATGGCGTTTTGGAAATAATAAAATACTGCTTTATGTTATGTTGGCATTTGGAGTCCTAGATACCTGCCTCCTACCCCCACCCCCATTCACCCTGGGGTTTAAATGCTCCCCACAGCTGCGGGGTGCGGGGGGTGGTGGTTAACAAACCATTTGTGAACTGCTGTTTGAAAGACCGTCACCCACGTGCAGTGGGAGCCGGTGGGTCCCACAGCACACGGGCCCTTTGTATATCTGACTCCCTCTTCGTCCAGCCCTGGGGCCTCCAGTCGGTAGCGTCTGTTCCTGGGCCTCAATTTCCTCCTCCCGTGTAACACGGGAGAGTAACAGCATTGCTGGCGTCTTCTGTGCCCCTGGGCACGGGGCAGCTGCCCCAGGTTGTTGAGAGGGTATCATTTGTTCTCAGGACACTCGGAGAGATGAATCAAAATGGCCAAGCTTTCTAAGAATGTCTCAGTGCACGTTTGACAGAATGTTAAGGCTCTGCTAAGTGCCATCATCCTTCTGCTGACCGACCTGGTGGGGTGGGCACCGTTAGTCCGCTTCACAGGGGAGGACACCAAGCGGGGAGTGACAGTCCACACCACCCTGGTCTGTGGGGTGGCAGTGAGAGTTGCACCGGCCGCTGAGCGAGGCTGGGAGGATTCCGAGTGGACTAGGGGAGGCGGGGAGTGGGGGCTAGATGGTCAGGCTCCCTGGTGGCTCAGACTGGGGGAGGCAGGTCTGTGCCCATTTATTCTAGAGGGAGAATAATGGGGCTTGACGAATGTCAGCTCTGGGGCCAGGTGGACAGGCTCCAAGCCACTCTGAGTGCCTCAGTTTCTGGATCCGTGAAATGGGCACATTTTGGGGATCAGTAGGAATTCCTGGACACCCAGGAAGAGGCTGCAAGGATTTATCTGGCCAGCCTGAGGTTCTGCCCCGACACCTTCTCTCATGGGCTACTGGGGCAACATATAGGGGAGGCCAAAGCCCCCTCAACACCCAGTTCCCCTTTAGTGCTGACTGAGGAGAGAGCAGATTCCTATAGGCTCCCCTGTTGGTTGGGGCCCATCTGGTCAAGAAAGGGCAGTTGGCGCCAAGCCCGTGCTGGGGCTCTGCAGTCCCTGTCTAGCTCTCAGGGGAGCAGGGGGAGAGAGTGCCGTGGGACCCTTTCTCTTGCCATGAACCCCGGGTTGTACATCTTTAAGGGCAAAGACGCGCGCTCGCGCTCTCGGCCTCTGCACACGTCACTTCATTCTTTCCCTCCCTCCCCCCCCCACCTTGGCTCCTTTCTCCAACTTCCCGGCCAGCTCGGGGGGGGGGGGGGGGGGAGGCGGGGAGGGTGTCTTCCAAATCCACCTCCGGCCCCAAAATGTCCAGCAGCAGCCCCTGCCTCCCCACTTGACTCGGGCGGGCGGTCCAGGGGTACCCGCTGGGGTCGGGGTGTGCGTGGCCCGTTGGTCCCCCCACCGGTACCCCGGCCCAGGGTGGCTCGAAATTCGTAATAATAAGCAGTAATGGGGGTTCATGAAGCATGGGGAGGGGGCGCGGCTTTCCTTTCTCGCTCGCGCTCTTTTTTCCCTCGTTTCTTTGAAAGTTGGATGTTGAGAAGTGGGAGGTTCGGGGTGGGAGGGGAGAGAAATTCGGGGAGGGAGAGAGGAGGTTGCCAGAGGGAGGAGAGACAGAGACACAGGGAGAGACAGAGACGGGGGAGGAGGGGTGAGGGACAGGAAAGGAAGAGAGAGAGACAGAGAGAGGGAGAGAGAGAGGGAGTCGGGCGCAGGAGAGAGGGAGAGCTCGGAAGGGAGGAGGGAGGGAGACCGAGGGAGGAGGCGGCGAGGAGCGCGCCGGCCGCGGCCGCGGGGGGGGGGGGGGGTTGGAAAAATGACTCAGTAAGTTCAGCGCGCCCGCTCCGGCCGGCCCTGAGCCTCCCGCCGCGCCCGGGATGTATTCGTCCCCGCTCTGCCTGACCCAGGTACGCCCCCCGCCCGGCGCCCCGGCCCCGCGGCCCCCGCAGCCCGGCCCCGGAGTTTGGAAGCCTGGGGAGGCGGGACGAAAGAAGCGCGCGTCCCTCCCGCCGCCGCGGCCGGGATGCCCCCCGCCCTGGGCCAGGGTCCCGTGGGGGATGGGCTGGGCCGGGGACCCCTCCCAACCCGGGACCCTCACCCAGGACTCCCGCCCCGCCCCCCGCGACCTCTCCCCCTGGCGGACGCGGGGGCTCGTCCTGCAGTCTCGCCCTCCCCCCACGCAGGACGCGCTTCCCCCCAACGCCCCGGGAAGGTCGGGGGGCCCCGAGGAGAAGGCCAAAGGCGGGGCTCGGCGCGAACCCCAGGCCTGGACGCAGGCCTGCTTTTAAGAGGATTTGAGGGGTCCTGGCTGGACGCTAATCGCCCTGGGACTCTTGAGCAGAGGACCCCTGTGATGTTTTGGCTGAACGCCTCCCAAGGTTGTGCCCGCCACCCTAGCCCTGGGCCGCCTTTCCCCCCATTATTGGCCCACGTGGGCGAGGAGGGGGAGGGGGCACGCGAAGTTGGAGGCGCCAGCAATGGGGGAAGGGGGTGCCCCGACGTCCCGGCTCGGTCTTCTTCACCCTCCCGCCCCTCAATCCGGTTCCGAGATTTTCGCCGCATCGATTCTGGGTTATTGAGCCGCCGCCGCCGCCGCCGCCGCCGGGAGGAGCCGGGAGGCCGGGCGTTCCGGGGTCTGGCCCGGGCACTGCGGCGCTGCGGACGCCCTCGCCAGCCAGGCACCTGCCCCTGCCCCATCCTGTAGCCTCTCACCCCTGGCCGTGCTCCCGGACAGCCCCGGGCTCAGCCCTTGTGCAAGGATTAAGGGGGTGTGTGGGGAAGGGGCCGCACCTCAGGGGACCCCTCCCCCAGCACCCGCTGGGAACCCCCAGATTGGCTAGTTCTACTTTCCGGCTCGGCCTCCACACCACGTCCTTGTATGTCTTTAGGCCCTTGGGGTCCCGGCTGGCCTCCGTTTCCCCACCCCCCCAGCTGACATGGGGCCAAGGCAGGTTGTGGAGAGAGGGTCTGCGTGGCCTCCAAGCTGTAAAGTGCAGGGCGCTGGGAGGTGGGAGTCGCCAGAGCTTGAGTGCCCTGGGGAGCACTGTATGGGGTGCGCGTGGATGCCAGTCTCTGCTGGGGTTTCCCCTATTCATGGCCCTGGGGTGCCCGTCATTCACAGGCTCTTTCTCCCTGGCCCCCTCCGGCTCCTGGCCCCCCACAGGGAAAGTGAGGGCTGGTGCCAAGGGGGTCCTGGGCTTGTCCTACCCATGATCCCCTGGGTGACCTTGGGCATCCCTGCCCCTCTCCAGACTTCCCTTCCCATTCAGAACAACTTTGGGGGTCCTCTGAAGTGGTCATCACTGGCCCACCTCTTCCTGTAGGTCGCCCTGAAGCTCCCCCAGAACAAGTAGGGTCCTGATTGGGGTTGCCCTGTGACCTTGGGCCTCCCAGTCTCTGGGCCTGGGGCTGGCCTGCGTGGCCCCCCCGGGTGCCCCCGCCCCCTCCGCCCTTCCCGCGCTCACTAGCTCCCAGAGCTGCCTGGGGGGGCTGAGCCCGGGGAGGCTATTGCAGGCAAGGAGGTTGGATGGCCGCCTGTTGTCCCTGCGCCCTGGAATTCCCCCACAGGACTCCTCCGGAGACAGGCCTCCGTCCCGTCCACGCTGCCCAGAAGGGGGTGGCGGTGAGAACCAGAGCTGGCGCTGTGCTCCTGGGCCTGGCTTTCCCAGGTGGAAAACCAGGCTGGCTGTCGGTGGAAATATGACAATAAAAAATACCTGGGGTTGCTGTGTGCTAGAGACAGGGTGACAGACAGACAGACGGAGAGAGGACCAGGGAGCTCCCAGGCTAGGGTGGGGATGGAGTGGCCCAAAGGCAGGGGGCTCCCCTTCTCTGTTTATTTTCCCATGGGTGCCCCAAGCCCTGGAGAGGGACCACCTCTCAGACTCCCCCAGCAGCCTCAGTGTAAGCCCCGAGCTCCTTGCAGGCCCACCCCCAGATCTGGGGTCTCTAGCTGGGGGACCCAGGTGCCCCTGCAAGATCCCCCTCCACTCCTGGCTGCCTAATCACGCCCTACGCATCGCATCGCTCTCTGACTGTCTGCATCTCTGTGTCTCCCTGCCTCTCTCTCTTCCTGTCTCTGTTCTCTCTCCCTCCCTTTCTCTCCATCTCTCTCTCCATCTCTTTTCCCTCTCTTTGTCTCTGTGTCTCTCCTCACCCGCCAGTCTCTCCCTGTCTCTCGGTCTCTGGGCCTCCATCTCCCCCCTTTACTGACTAATTTTACAACCCAAGCCCATCCTAAAATAGCTCCCTTTTAGCTGATCCGACCCGGATCCTTCTCTGAGCGGAGACCAGACCGGCTAGGGGGTGCGCGGGGGTGGAGGGTTTGCTGGGCTGCTCAGGTGCCCGCCCGCCCTGTGCCCCGGTCCTGCCCACCGAGGAGGGGGGGTGGCCGCAGCCCGGGCGGCCCTGGAGGATTCTGGGAGCCCCGTCCCTGTTTCAGTGGTGACTCAAGTGCTTTTCACTTTTACTCTTAAGAGGAACTGTGGAGCAGCCGTTACTTCCATAAATCCTGCCGGCGGGAAGGTCAGCCTCCTCCCTGAGCTCGCCCCACTCTGGGCCTCCCTTCCTGCCTCCCTCCCGCCCGCCTCCACCGCCACGTTAGTTATTCCGGGTTTGGGGCCAAATCCCTCTTGGCTGCAGTGCCCAGGATTCCCCGGGGCCGCAGGCTGGGCCTGGGCTGAGGCCATGGCAGCGCCGGCCGCCAGGGCCCCCTCCTTCATTCATTCATTCTTTCCTTCATTCCTTCACCCTGTTCCTTCGAGGGGCGGCACTCTTTTTATTACTGCTTCTCCAGTGGGGAAATTGAGGCTGGGAGAGGGTCCCTGACTTTTGATTGATTTAATGTAGTAGATCTTCACTGAGCCCCTCCTATATGAGCCTGGGCACGGAGGGGAGAAGACATTGAGGGGTCAGCCTGGTATGGGTTCCTGGAGGCTCTGCTGGGATTGGGGGACCCCCAGCACCTCAGGGCTGGGAGAAAGGCCAAGACCAGAGAGGGCCATGACCTGCCCCGGGCGGCACAGCATGGCCAGTGAGGCTGGGGTTCAGGGCTACGGCCCACCTTGCTCTTTGGCCAGGACCGAGCAGATGGGCGCTCCCTGTGAGCCCCCCCACGTGTGGTCTGATGGCCTTTGATTGGCTCCTGTAAAAGGCACAACCACCCTCCATGTCTCTCTCCCTCTCCATATCTGTGTCTCCCCCCCCACCCCTTCTCTGCGGTGGAGGTGCCTCAGCGTCAGGGTCGGGCGCCTTGTAAATCACGATGCTGGGATTCTGGCCGAGTCAGCGTTCTCCCTCTTCTCTCTCTCTCCCTCTTCTCTCTCTCTCTCCCTCTTCTCTCTCTCTCTCCAGTGTCTCTCTCTCTCTGCCTGAGCCGCCTACCTCTCTGTCTCACACCAAATGGATGGGGCACACCAAATGTCCTGGGGCCTCCTGCCCCACGAACGCACGTGTTCACAGCCGCCTGCACACGCGTGCACTGCCTCCTGGCCTGGGTACCCAAAGCACACGCTCCCACACGTGCGAGCACACAGACGCACACACCCGCGTGCCCTGACAACGGTCACCGAAGCAGAGACCCAGGGCGGCCTCAGACCTTGCCCAGGTGGCTGTGTGACTCTGGGCGAGAGACCTGGCCCTTCTGCGCCCCGTGGCCTCACTGAGAAATGAAGTTAACGGTAATCCTCAACTCCTGGGGCTGCCTGAGGACTCTGGGAGGCGGGACATCGCCCGGCACGCAGTAGGAGCTCATAAATATTTGTTGTGTGAATGAGTGAACGGTTTTGCCAGTGGAGAGGAGGAACTTGAGTCTCTCCCCACATAAAATGGGGAACGTAATCATGCCTTCCTCGGATGCTTTACCCTTAGCACTGTGCCTCGTATACAGTAGGTGCCAAATAAGTGCAGCTGTGATTGTGGCCGTCGCTGAGCTAATCACTGGACTGGACATCCCATAGGCATTTTCCAACTTGCCCTCCTTTCCTGTCGGCTCGGTGCGGACCCGGCCCTGGGCCAGGTGATAGGAACAGCGGTGACTCCCCAAAACCTTGAGCCCTGACCCGTCCCCCCCAGTGGGTGTCTGTTGGCCTTTCCCCTCTGCCTAGCCCTGTCCAGGGTTTCCCTGAGTTTGGCCAGACCCACGTGGGTACCAGCATCCTTTGTCCATCAGGGTGTGTGAGTAGGTACCAGGCAGAGGCTGGGACTGTGCCTTTCCTGATCTGGATGCTGGGGACGAAGCACGGAATGAAACAGATCAAAGCCGTGCCCCTGAGGGGCTGCAGTCTAGGTGAGGGGATGGCGGGACCCAGCTGCCGCTTTGGCTCCCTGAGGAGGAGGTGGCACGTGTCCTGGGGCTCAGCAGGGGAAGGGGGCCACACGGGATTCAGAGACAGAGCATGCCAGGTGCAAAACTGGCACTGCTGGTGAGTCCCGAGGATGGCGCCAGACCACGTGCTCGGGGGTGGGAGGGCTGGCAGTGGGGCTGAGGAGTCAGGAGGTTCAAGTTCACAGTCATAGGGACCCAGGTTCAAGTCCCAGCTCCTTCCTGGCTGCGTGACTTTGGGCTGGTGGCCTCAGTGCTCAGGGCCTTAGTTTCTCCCTCTGGACAGTGGGCAAAATAGTTGTTCCCATTTCATAGAGTTGAGAGCTCAGTAAATGTTCAGCCTCTAAATAGCACGACCTCACTCCCTGTCTCTCTCCCACACCCTGGGCTTCTAGCTCTGCCCCCATCCTTCTCCCAGGACACCAAGGCACAGAGGGGAGCTCAAGAGATCTAAGGCTTAGACTCACTGGTCACTTTGGTGGGAACTTTCTACTCCCTGGACTTAGCTTATCCAGACTCTTCCCAGTGGCCCTCAAGGCTCTGCACGGCCAGCCCCTGTCACCTCCCTGCCCTCACCACCTCCACTTTGCTTATTGTTTACTCTGCTCAAGCCTCGCCAGCCTCCTCATTGTTCTCGCCAAACATTAAGTGTGGTCTTGCCTCAGGACCTTTGCATGTGCTTTGTTCTTCACCTGGGAAGCTCCTGCTGTGGGTTGTCATTTTTCAGCTCTTTGTTCAAGTGTCCTCTCCTATGGGAGACCCTCCCTGACCACCTTCAGCTAAAAACAACCCCCAGGGGACTCCCCAGCCCCCTCCTCAAGCTCCTTTAAATTTTTTCAGAGCACTTTGTTCAGCCTGACATTTTATTATGTATTTTTTAGCTTGGTTAACATCCATCCCTGCCCACATCAGGATCTGGGTGAGGGCCGAGCCCAGGACATTGTCGGGTTCCCAGCATCATGCATGGAGCTGGCACAGAGTAGACACTTAGTAAATGTTTCTTGAACCAAATGAATCTCCCCCTCATTAGATAAGAGCTGTTCATAAGCTGTGATGCTGAGCTTGAGGGGAGGAGTCTTTCTAGGTCAGGAACACTTACTCTGGCACAAGAAGAGTTTGTGTTTGAATAAGAGCTCTGCCGTTTGACACTTAACCTGGGCTTAACCTGGAGGAGGGGACCAGGGCTTTGAAGGATGCATAGGAGTTGAGGATAAACACTTAGAAGGTGGATAAGAGATTCTCAGTAACATTTGTTAGATCACTGAGTGAATGAAGGAGAGAGAATCCTTTGCGGAAAACTTTTGGTAAGGGAATTGGAGTTTCATGTCCTGGTTTGCTTCTGCGGACTGTCAGAGTGGGAGGGCCACAAGGAGGCCCAGAGAAGGGCACAACCCAGCGCACAGTTGACCAGTTCATAGTGCCCAGCAAAGGCTTGGACCCAGTTGCCTACCTCCCAGCTGCTGCTGCCCTCTTTGGCCAGGAAGTCCCAGTGGGCCAAGTGGAGTTTCTGAGAAAGGCCTGGTCTTGCTCCCTGCCCTCACCTTGCATCTCTGATGACCAGGGCAACGGATAAGCTCTCCACCAACCCCTAGCAGGGTGCAATGGCCCTTTCTGCCCATTGTACAGAATGAGAAACTGAGGCCCAAAGTGGAGTATCAGTTTGTTCCTAGATCATACAGGAAGTGAAAATGGAGACCGTTGTCACCCAACCTCATTCCCTCCACAAGTCTGCCTGGCAATGAGTGCCTCAGCCCTGGGCCTCAGGCTGAGGGGAGAGTGAGTGAACTGGACTCAGAGACCCCTAGTTGTGTGGTCCAGGCTAGTCTGGAAGAACACTGAGGAGAGCAGGAAAGCTGCCTGACGAAAGGCACCCTGGAGACAGGGCTTTGAGGGATGTGTAGGAGTTCAGGAAGATTCTTGGCATCTAGCTTGCCTTGGCTGTCTGCCTTGCCCTGTCCACCAGTGAGGCATTGGGAGGTGCTTGGGGAAGAGGCCTTGGTCATCACAGGTCTTGTGGGACAGAGAGTGATAGACCTGCCTCTCACCTGGCCTGACCTCCTGGGGAGGACGTGAGAGGCTAGGGCAGCAGGTCCATGACCCAGTTACAGGCTGTTTGTCTTCCTTTCCCCAGGACTAGCTTGGGTCACCAGTGACGTGGGATCCCACCCCTGCCCGCCTCCCTGGCACCTTTCCCCAGAGAGGGCCCGGGGGCAGGTAGGGATAAGAGAGAGGCATGGGGGCTTGGAAGGGGGAGGAGCTGGAAGACAAAAGGGACTCAGAAAAGGGGAGGGGGCTCAGAGACACAAGGGTTCAAGGAGAGGAAGAGTTTGGGCCCCAAATAATCACAACAACAGTAATAATAGCTAAGACAGGTTTTTGTGAGCTGGGCAGATAATGGGGCTCATTTGCTAGGAAGAGATCGCACCCCGCATTCAAGAAGGCCCGCCGGCTGACACCCCAGCCGCCCTTCCCAGCTCCCTCTTATCATGGCTCCAAGAAGCTCCAGGCCTCCAGTGGCAGCCGTTGCCCAGGTCTCCTGCCACCCTGGCGTCCCCTCCGCCGGGGGCAGCACCCTGTCCTGCTATCAGTTACCCACTGCTGGCCTCTCTAGTAGGATGGCCTGGGCTCTGGTCCTGGCTCTGCTGACTGGCTGTGTGACGGCAAGTGGTTCCCCATCCCTGGAGAAGCCCCCGAGGTTGGGCAGGGCCCCTCCACCCTCCCTCTGCCTCAGCAGATCAACCTGGGCTGGGGTCAGCGGCAGCAAAAAAGGGCCCTGAGGTCCAGTCCCTGCCACAGCTGTCACGGTGACTCACGCGTCGGGGGACATTGGCGTGGGGGAGCTGGGCTGGGACAAGCCGTGCCCCGGCCTGCCCCACCCTGCGAGGGCAGGCTATTTTCAGAGCCTCAGTAATAGGGGAAATCTGAGGTCGTCCCCCACCCCCAGCACCCCAGGGCTAGGAAAAGGCATCACCCCTGTTCCAGAAGCCCAGCAGTCCCCCCAGGCAAGAGAAGGGAGTGGGGTGGAAGTTCTTCTCTGCCTTCCTTTCTCTTTGAATTTTCACCCCTGGAGGCTGAGAAACCAGGTCCAGGATGTTCTGCAGACTCAATTTCTCTTGCTGAAAACTGGCGAGAGTCAGAAAGCCCTCCCATGGCCTCACGTTGTTCCCTGAGGGGCCCAACTGGGGCTGCTTTTTGTGGGGAAGTCAGATGGACGTGGGTTCCAGTCCCAGCCCTGCCCCTCATGACAGGGTCTTCTCTTGGGGTCATGGTTTCTTCATCTGTAAAGTAGGTGTCGTGGTCACCCAGCAACACCCACCAGGCAAAGGGAGGGGAATGTTGAAGTCTTAGCTCTGGCCAGGTCTCAGAGCCTCCATGAGCCTTGATATTTTCATCAGTGGAATGGGTCTATGGGGGGCAGGCTAGGGTGAACCAACCCCCAGGGACCCTTCTCTCTTCAGCTCTGAACCTCCAGGGCCGAGCACCACTTTCTCTACTGCATTCTGATCTCTTGCCTCCATGAGCCTCAGCTTTCCCAGCCCCTGCAATGGGTCTATGCAGGAACTGCACCCCACCCCGGCTTCCATTAGCTCCTGATACCCAGGTGGCCCCGTCTTGGCCTGTGGACCTCAGCCATCCTGTCTGTACACCTGGGTAGGAGTGACATGTTGTCCTCATTTTTCCATCATCGCCAGGAGCCAGCAGAGGCAGCCCTCTGACCCTGCATCTGGCGTCAGCTCCCTCTGCTGAGCAGTGGGTCTGAGAAACAAGCCCCAGGGACATATGCTGAGCCTGGTGTCTCCCATAATCCTTGAGCACCCAGAGTGTGCTCAGCCTTGCCCTAGCCATTCGGGCTCACACTCTGGTTCGGGGGTTTGCAAACTACAGCCCCAGGGCCCACGGCCCATCGGCTGTCTTTATAAATAAAGCTTTATTGAGACACTGTTGTGCTGGTCACTTACGTCTCCTCTGTGGCCAATCTTGCCCTACAGGCAGAGGGGACCTGTTGCAACAGAGACTAAAATGCTCACTATCTCTTTTAAGATGCTTTTGAAGTTTTCTGACCCCCATTCTAGAAGGCAGAGAATGGGTCCAAAACACCATTCTACTGACTCATATTCCCCATCTGTTCAATGTGTCCCCCATCAGCCTCCACTTGGGACCCTCAGCTTGTCCTACCTGTACATGGGGGTTCAAGACAGTCCTCCACGAACATCTGCCTTGGCCTGTGTCTTCAACATAGTCCAAGCCTCAGTTTCCCCATCTGTGAAATGGGTTGTTTTCAGACCCAGTGAACTTCTGCTGGGTCCCCTCTGGTCTTCAGTTGTCCCCAGGAGGTTGAGGGATCTGCAGTGGCCGCCTGGATACCTCTGCCCTGCCCTCCCTCTAGTGGCTCTGCCTGGGGCCCCTCCCACCTCAGTCTTCCTGGCCGGGCAGTAGGTTCACAGGGCCGCAGCGCTACCTGACCTCTGGCCTCTCCCCCTCTCCACAGGATGAGTTCCACCCGTTCATCGAGGCGCTGCTGCCTCACGTCCGCGCCTTCGCCTACACCTGGTTCAACCTGCAGGCGCGGAAGCGCAAGTACTTCAAGAAGCACGAGAAGCGGATGTCGAAGGATGAGGAGCGCGCGGTGAAGGACGAGCTGCTGGGCGAGAAGGCCGAGGTCAAGCAGAAGTGGGCGTCGCGGCTGCTGGCCAAGCTGCGCAAGGACATCCGGCCCGAGTGCCGCGAGGACTTCGTGCTGGCCATCACGGGCAAGAAGGCGCCGGGCTGCGTGCTCTCCAACCCCGACCAGAAGGGCAAGATGCGCCGCATCGACTGCCTGCGCCAGGCCGACAAGGTGTGGCGGCTGGACCTGGTCATGGTCATCCTTTTCAAGGGCATCCCGCTGGAGAGCACCGACGGGGAGCGCCTGGTCAAGGCGGCGCAGTGCGGCCACCCGGTGCTCTGCGTGCAGCCACACCACATCGGCGTGGCGGTCAAGGAGCTCGACCTCTACCTGGCCTACTTCGTGCGCGAGCGAGGTGAGGGCGCGAGGCCGCAGGTCTGCAGGCGGAGGGGGGAGGCGCCCGCCCGCCCGGTGTAGATGGGCAGGGCGGGCCCCGCGGGTCTGAGGGAGGAGGCAGGCGCACGCAGTCCGAGGAGGGAGGCCGACCCGGGAGAGGTCCGAGGAGGGAGAAGGTCTACCGAGGGGGGAGGCAGGTGCAGGTGCAGGTCCAGGGGGGCAGTGGGCCTACACGGAGGTCCGAGGGGGCAGGCGCATGCCGCGGGAGGGTCTAAGGGAAAGAGATCCAGTCAGTCCAAAGAGAGTCTTGGGGGGAGGATGTGGCAGGGGCGTCCTGGGGGTCTGGAGGTAGGGGCCAGCTCTGACCTTGATGTCTGAGGGGACTGGCAGGCAGGTCTCAGGTTATGAGACCCCGTCCCAGAGGGTCTCTTGGGAACAGGGGTGTGGATAGGCGCGTGACCCATGGGAGAGGGACAGTATCCCTCTGGGGAAAGCTGGAAGAGTGTTGGGGTTGTGCACTGTGAAGGCTGGCCGACTTGCTCTCAGACCTCCCCCAGAGACCCAACAGGTCCCATGTTTATGCCAAGTGGAAAGCTGGGGCTCTGTGTGTGACTTCGGCTAGGTTACCACCCTCTCTGGTCATCAGTGTCCCCCACTCTGTGTGTTCTTCCAGCTGGGTGTTTGCTGGCTCTGTGGTCACATGGCCCACATGGAGACCAGTGGATTCCTGAGGATGGGGAATTCCATGGCAGCTTCCTGGAGGAGGAGGCTCCACTGAGCTGAGCTCTGCAGGATGACTGGGCAGTGATGAGCATGAGGATATCCCAAGTGATCAGAGCCTGGGCAGAGATGTGGGGACTGCTGGGCGGCCCAGCCCTGAATGTCAGCAGCCCCGGTGGCCCAGGGCAGGGCCTGGCTTGGGGGGCAGTGTGTGCGTCGCTCTGCTGCTCTCTGGTTGTGTGGTCAGTGGAGGTGTCGGAGCCCCTGCCTTGATCAGGCCTCAGGAGACTGGCTGAGGTCGTGTGTGCGGCGTGTTGAGCCCTGGCCTGCCGTGTGACGGGTGTCGGCTGTGACTGTCTTCATGTGGTACTGGGTGCGCCTGGAGGACCTAACAGGCACACGTCACAGGCCCCGCCGCGCCTCTCCACGCTGAGTCTGGTACACACATGGGCGTGAGCCTGCACCCACCCAGGGCTGCTGAGTGTGTCAGGTGGCTGCACGGGGGTTGCAACCCCTGTCCCAGCCCCCATAGACCCCACATTAACCAGAAATGATGGAGGAAGCCTGGTGGAGGGGTGGTGAGAAGAGGGGGGACTCAAGGGCTGAACCACCCCAGTTCTGAGCGCAGCCCCGCCGTTTACTGGCTGTGTGACTGTGGACACATCCTTGTCCTGTGCCTCAGTTTCCTCCTCTGTACAGTGGGGGTAACAACCGTGCCAATTCCTAGTGATGACGGGAGGATTACATGAGGTCTCCTGGTCTGCGTGGTGTGCGGGAGGGAGAGCGGGGACTGAGTTTCCCAGTCTTGACCTTGATTCCTTGACCTTGACCCCAACTGCGCCCACCCTGACCCCCAATTAGCACCAAACGCAGTGGGGCCAGAGGCAGAGGGGTGGATAATGTGACTGTGCTGTGGGCGTGGGGTGGGGGGGCAGGGGCGGCCTTGGGGGCCGCAGGGCTCATTGCCATGCAGGTCCAGGTCTCTCCCACCACATCCATCCTCTGCGCCTGGCCCTGCCCCCACCTCCTCCACGCTGAGCTGATAAAATTTTGAAGCGAGTTTTCTGCCGGTGTCAGCACAATCTCGGGCGCCTCCCCTCCCCCAGCGGCCCCCCTCCCCCCTCCGCTCAGCAGGCAGGCCAGGCCTCCAGGCCTCCCCAGACACCTTCACGTCCGACTGCCAGGCCTTTGCTGGCCAGTCTGGTGAGCCTCCTCGCGTGAGGGCCTCGGGAAGGTCAAGGCTGTACCGTCCCCTGCTTCCAGCCGGCTCCATCATCCCAGGGGATCTCTGCGCAAACCGGCCCCAGCTGACCCAGCTTCAGCTGGCTGGGAGCGAGGGTCTGGTGTGAGGTCTGGGCCTGGAACTCAGCTCCAGCCCAGCCACCCGCCTGTCCGCTGGGTGTTCCAAAACAAGTCGCTTAATCTCTCTGTGTCTGCTTTCCTTGTCTTTAAAATGGGATGCTCAAAAATAGCTACCTGATAGGAATGTTGGGTTCTCACAGTACAAGTTCAACAAATTACCCCATGGAATCATGAAGACAGGTACCAAGCATGGGGCTAGAGCTCTGTGGACTGTTATTATTAACATTATCATTCTCATTAGGGTTACGATTTCCCACCGCAAAGCCTGTGTCCATGCTGTTCCCTCTGCCTGGAGTGCCTGTCCCATACAGAAAACTTCTACTTATGCTTCAAAATCTCAACTCCTTGCTTCACTTTCTCTATTTCTGCCATTTTTTTCTGAGGGCTCAGCAGTTTTCCATTCTTGCAGCAACCCTGCGAGGCAGGAATCATTGTTGTACCCATTTTACAGATGAGGAAACAGAAACCCAAAGAAGGTAGCTGCCCTGCCCAAGGTCACACAGCTAAGAGAGGGCAGAGGTAGGATTTGCACATAGGCAGCTTCTTTTGCTGACACCCCTGCTAGCCTTCCACGCTTGGTGGCAGAAGGGGATGGAGGTAAAACGCAGTGTACAAGGTGGGTGTCCAGTCCATGTGGCATGGCCACGTCCAGGCTGTGTTCTAGGATCCCACCCACCAAGGCCTTATCCAGGGTTCCTGGGCTGAGGCCACCCTCTGGGAGCCCCTTACTGAGCCTCACATCCCCAACTTCCATCCAAGGATACCCTGTCCTCATCTGACCAGCGTTCTGTCTGCTTATCAGCCAGACAGTGGTCTGACTGCAGAGAGAGCTGGCCACCTCCTCCCTCGTCTCCCCTCGTGGGTCCCAGGGCTGGAAGGAGTCCAGGCCAAGGCCGGAGTGCAGTGTCCACTCACATCAGCCCTGCTGGGAGGCTGTGGGATTGGTGGGAGTGGGAGAGGCAGGCCTCGGTTGGCCTCTGGGGGCGGGAGTCACAGAGTGAATGTTGGGACGGGCAGCTGATATGACTGAAAGGAGGTACCATTTCCAGGGTCAGAAATGGGACCTTGGAGCCCACAGAATGACAGCGAGAGAGACATGGAGAGACAGAAGGTCCCAGAGACATGGAGAGACACAGAGAAACCCACAAGACCATACATGCATTCTCTGTCCTTGGACAAAGAGACAAGGCCTGGCTCCCCTCCCGCACAGCCTCCACATCTCTCCCAGAGGGTGTCAGGTGGACTGAGGGGGCCACACCCCAAAGCGGAGTCCTAGGCCTCTATCCTCTGGTTTATTTTGGAAGACGGAGAGGTGGGGACAAGGCATGAGAAGGTCCTTTTAGCGTTAGGGACCCTAGGCTGGTCAGAGCCCAGGGTACCTCCTGGGGCCAAACTTGGCTGCCCCAGGCATCCATCTGGCACCATTGTGGACACAGGGGCCTGATTCCAGGGTGGACTGAGTGAGTGCCTCTGGGCTGCCTAAGGGATGGCTGGGGGACCGTGATGAGGGAGTGGCATAAGTTCCACCTTGGGACATTGGGGCTGCCCACGAAATCCGTACACTTTGCTGGGGGTAGAGAGGAGTGGTGGTGGAGCTGGCAGTTCTGTTAAATTAATAAAAACCTAATGACAGTGAGGGGTGTGGAAAGAGGCAGCAGGAGGGCACTCTGTACTGGGAGGGCCTGTCTGAAATGACTTGAGACAAGGCCTGAAGGAAGTGAGGGAGCCACAGAGGGTTTTGAGTGAGAGTGTGCCAGGCAGGGGGAGGCACAGCCAGTGCAAAGGCCCTGGGGCTGGAATGGCTCCACGTGTAGGGAGCAGAGGTGAAGGCCGCTGGGGGTGTTGGAGGGGGCGGGAGGGCCTGCGGCGTGGCTTCCCAGTGAGGGTGATGGGGGGGCCAGGAGTAGGGGACCCCGGCCCTCCTTGTCCTGTTTGCATTTGGGAAGGAGCCTGGAGGAAGCAGGGCCCAGAGAGGGAAGCCGCCTGCCCAGCCCCGAAGCCCAGCCAGGCCTCCCCACCCCCTCTGGCAGCCTGAGAAACCTGAGGCGCGGGCGGGCACTGTGCCAGGGGCGGCGGGGGAGGGGCTGCCAGGCCCGCCCGCTCCGGCAGCTGCCAGCCCGCCCCGAGCCGCCAGCCCAGATGGTGCCCAGCTGCTGACGCTGCCGTGGGCTGGCCTCGCGTTCCCGCCTCCTGTTCCCGCCTTGTTCTGTGCCAACCTCCCGGAAAGGCACTGTGGGCAGAGGCCGGCTCGGGAAGCTTGCAGCTGCCCGAGGGGCTGCCCAGGGTGCCCAGGGAGGGGGCAGAAGGAACTGGGAGGGGTCTCCATCCCCTCCTGGGTAGGCCTGGGAAGCGACCCTAACATCAGAGACAATAGTAATAGCAGACGCACATCGTGTGCCTGGTGCTGAGCCAGGCTCACGTCGGTTTAATTCTCTCCACCACCCTGGGAGGGAGGGACTGTTGCCTTCTCCTATGTTTCAAGTGAGGTCACAGGCCCAGAGACACTCAGCCACTTGCCCAAGGTCACACAGCTCCTAAGAGGTGGGGCAGAATTAGAACCCACAGATCCTGAGTCCTTGAAACCACTAAAGGAAAAGAACTCAAAACCACTTTTGAGGCTATCAGATGGAACCCACACCCTCCCAGATGTCCACATCATGAAAGGATCAGGCCCAGAATACAGAGTGAACAAATGAATGAGTATTTGCAAACCCTCATCCTGCAGTGCCTGCCGAGCCAGACGTGGGGCCACGGTCCCCATCAAGCGCACCCTG
Source organism: Camelus ferus (assembly GCF_009834535.1). Classification (NCBI taxonomy): domain Eukaryota; kingdom Metazoa; phylum Chordata; class Mammalia; order Artiodactyla; family Camelidae; genus Camelus; species Camelus ferus. Next base: position 25,178,043 of record NC_045717.1, on the reverse strand, counting down.
GGCTCGGATGGCAAGAGGAAGGGCCTCAGCCTGGAGCGAGGGAGCCTCGCTCAACCTCAGCTCTGCCCCTGGCTTGCTGTGTGCCTTAAGGCAAAGCATTCCCCTCTCTGTTCTGGGTTTGGGGGAGAGCTGAGGCCAAGAAGGTCAGGCTTTGTGGGCCACAGAGAGAACCACTGGGTGCTGTGCTGGGGAGACAGAGGGTGGACATGGATGGGAGGGCGTGTGAGGGCACCTGTTCGTTTGGGTAATGGGCACCATTTGTGTCCACACTTGTTCCAGGCTGTGCAAGGTGTGTTTCCATTTCTGAGCCTGAGTTTTGCCATCTGTAAAGTGGCAAGGATAAGAACGGTGTCTGCTGCGTTGACAGTTGGAGTCAGTGATCCCTGAATAGCATACAAGAGGCGCTCAATAAATGCTCTGTCCCTTCCCAGATCCTCTCCCCAGCCCCAAGAGGCAAAGGGGAAGAACTTCAGCATGCCTGTGGGCCAGCAGGGACACCTGTGACCCAGGACAGGCCCCCACTGGAAACCGGGCGGTGTCACCTGTCCAGATGTCTGGGCGGCGGAGGAGTGAGGGGCTTCTGGCAGCCTGGACTCCCCCAGGGCTGGGCAGCCAGGTGTACCAGCCTTCTATCTGTGTGGGGAAGGTTACTGCCCGGGTGTGAGGTCCAGACGCCAGCTGACGATGTATTTATAGTGGCGGCGGGAGGCCTCTGGGTTCATGGTTAGTGGCAGAGAGGGACCAGCAGGTGAGCGTACTGTTAATGCAGCCCACGGGAGCCCAGTGTCGGGAAGAGGCTGGGGCACGACCTGTAGCCCGACAGCCCAGGTTCAAATCCCACCGCTCGTGAGCTGTTCCACCTTTGGCAGGTGATGTCGCTGCCCTGGGCCCAGGTGCCCTTCCCTCGTAAATGGGCCTGATCCAGATGGTGCCCACCTCCCCGGGCTGTGTAGGGTTAAGTGAGTTAATGCATCAAAGACCTTAGTACACAGTAAGCGCTCAGACTTGATCTGGTGCCTTAAAAAGGAAGGAGATTCTGGCTCCCGCTACAACGTGGATGAACGTTGAGGACATGATGCTCAGTGAGAGAAGCCACACACAGAAGGATGAATACTGTCTCATCCGAGGTCCCTAGAGGCGTCAGATTCATAGAGACAGAAAGTAGGTGGTGGGCCCGGGGCTGGGGAGTGAGTGTTTCAGGGGGAGTTTCAGTTTGGGAAGATGAGAAAGTTCTGGAGATGATGGTGGAGATGATTGCACAAAAATATGAATGTGCTTAATGCCACCGAGCTGTGCACTTAGAAACGGTTCAGATGGTTGGGGGGGGGTGCAGCTCAGTGTTAGAGCTCGTGCTTAGCATGCGCCAGGTGCTGGGTTCGGTCCCCAGCACCTCCGCTAAAACAAAAGCCAAAAAAGCAGACCCATGGGAATCAAAAATGGTTAAAATGGTAAATTTTGTGTTATTGATATCTTACCAGAATTTTAAAAATTATTTGTTGTTAATAACAATAAGTAATAATACATTCTCTATTATAATGCAACAATAAATAGTAAAAATAATTATCAGTGCTAGTAATGTAATAATAGTTGTTATTATCACCACCATTATGATCGGGGTTCTAGTCCCAGCGCTGCCCTGTGGCCAGCTGGGCAGCCTTGGACAAGGCAGTGCTCATCTGGGCTTCTGTTTCTTCATCTCCAAAGTGAGCACGGGGCTGTCCAGCCATGGAAGTTCAGACAGTATCTATGAGAAAGAGACCTCTTAGCATGTGATGCAAAAGCTCACAAATATGTGGGAGTTCTTTCGTGAGTCGCCCCCCACACCCGCAGACGTCCCTGCACAGGTGCCCATGTGCACGTCTGCAAGGCGGGCCCAGGAGGTCCCCGAGGACCCGAGAGGTGCCCGGGTCCACGCGGGCAGGGCCGGCCTCTGCGGAACCCGCAGGAGTGGGAGGCCTCGCGATGCACCTGTGGCGGCCACCCTGGCGTGGCGGGACTGCAGTTGCCACCCTGGCCCTGTGCCTGGGGAGCCAAGGGGAGGCCGAGGGCAGCTAGGGACATCTCTGCGCCCCCCCCCCCCCCGCCTAGACAGCTGCCAGGCCGGCCCCTCTCCCTCCAGCTGGGTGTGGGCAGGAAGTCACAGATGGCCAGAGCTGGTGAGGGATGAGGAGGGGGCACATGGGAACACTGGACATCTTGTCCTGATCAGGAAACTAAGGCCTAGAGAGGGGCAGGCATTGCCCAGGGGGGCCCAGTAAAGACCCTTTCTCTGGTGCATTCCGTCCCACCTTCTGTTCCAGGCTGACTAGGATGGGTGTCAGGACAGGGAAAGGGGGGGCCCTGCTACCTGGGTAAATGATTCGCACGTGGGAAAGGGGTTTCAAGGCTGGAGGGGGGTTCTAGGATGCCAGAGCTGGGGTGGCCTCTGGACCCTCTAGGGAACAAGTTCTGGAAGTCTCAAGGCCTGATTCTAGACTCTCCAGAGCTGGGCTCCTCCCCCTCCGATGGCTCTAGAAGCCTCCCTGGTGGGTTCAGAGCAGCCCAGCCCAGAAGAAACACAGCATGCCCCACACAGATAACCTAATACTTTTCTGGTGCCCCACTTAAAAGTGTAAACATCCAGGGGAAATTCATTGTAACAACCTATTCTTTGTGACCCAGGACATCCAAAATATTGTCATTCATTTCAACACATAATCAGTATGAAAAAGTCACTGAGATGTTGCACATTCTTTTTTTGTCCCGCGTCTTGGAGAGTCAATGTGTATTCCACAGTCGCGTCACAGTTTGGACCAGCCACATTTCAGGCGCTCCGTGCCACACGTGGCCAATGGCCACCGTATCAGCTCTAGAGGATCTGAGTTCTAGAGAATTCCAAGGCAGATCTTAAATTGCCCAAGCGGGGCTATGGATCCAGAGTTTCCCGGGTTGGGGTCCTGAGTGTCTAGAAGCAAGGCCCAGGACTTTTTACTTTGGGCTTTTGCTTACCTGTGGACAAGCTCCGAATTTCCCTGCGCTGGGTTCTAGCATTCTGTGAGGCAAGTTTTTACAGCGTCTGGGAGCGGACCTCAGATAGTGGGGTTCTCAAGAATGTGAGGGCCGATTCTAATACTCCCAACTCGATCATCAGTTATCCAGTCAAGTATTGGCTTCATCAATAGCCAAGAAACCCTGAAGTGTATCCCTGACCATTGACAGCAGTTTCCGGAATGCCACGTGTTGGGTTTTTGCCCACCCAGGGGCAGAATCTAGAATTTTCTCCAGCTGAGTTCTAGAGCAGGTTCTAGTATTCTCTGAATCAGGGATCCAGAATGTTCAAAAAGTTCAGTCTAGTAAGCCTGTCCTCAGACTCTGGGTGACTGAGCAGAATGTTCCAGAAAAGATGCCTGCAGAGGGGGAAGGAGGTGGACTTTCATTTCTCTGAGACTCTTTCCAGCCTGGCTAAGGCTGGGGCTGCCTGTCTGGGGACAGCAGACGGACGGGGGCCCCGTGGTGGGGTAAGGCGTTCAGGAGCAGTTTGTGGGGGGTACGTAACTGTGAGAACCTGAGACCAGGTGGGCCCGGGAGTAAGAATGAAAAGTTCACGTAATCCCCAGTCAGTGTGTGTGGTTTACTGGGTGTGGGGACACAGGACCCTGGCTGTGTTCCCAGAGGCTGTTGTGGGGCTGTTGTGGGTACAGGGCACTTAGTAGGCCCTCGGTGGAAGGCAGTGGCTGTCGTTGGTGACTGTGACATCTGGCAGGAGGCTGGGGTTGTCTGTGTGTTTGGGACTTGGTGTGCGTTTGGGGGAACCGCAGGCAGACTGAGGACTTAGTAAGTTAAATCCTCAGTAAATATCAGAAATTATTAGCACCGTTTCACTTCACCTTAATCCCACAAAGGCAGGAATTATCATGAACTGCATTTAACACATGGGAAAATTGAGGCCCAGAGAGGTTAAACCACTGAGCCGAGAATGCACACCTAAGAGGTAGAGCAGGATTCAAACCCAGAATGTTCCAGGATCCTTCCTTTGGGCCTGGAAGATTTTGGTGCTAGTGATCAGGCACCAGGCTCAGCTGGATCAAGGAGCACCTTTGGGGGCTGCGGCCTGGCTCCGGGGAAGACTAGCTTCAAACTCTCTACCTGGGGGAGCCAGGAGGGGCGAGATGCAGCCAAGGTCACGTGTCTCCCTTTCAGTCTCGGTCCCTGGGTCTCTGTCTACATCTCTTTGTCTCTCCAGCCCCAGTCTCTCCAGGTCTTGGCCAGTCTCCTCCCCTCACCACCTCAGGCCTGCCCGTGGGCTGCCCGGAGGCGGAGGTGGCAGCAGCAGCTGAATGGGCCCCTTGTTCCTGACCACACCCGCCCCTTGGGGTCACCCCGGGACAAGCCCTGACAGCCTGCTGCCTTAAAGGGCCAGTGCCCAGAGAGAAGGGGAAGGAGAGAGGCTGCCTTGCTCCCAAGCTCCACCCACCAACTTCCCAAGAATGGGGGTACTGAAGTGCACGCATTAGGGGTGGCGGAGCACCGTACCAGGACACCCTCAACCCATGTGGTCAGACAGTGGCCCTGGGGCTGGGGAAGCCAGTGTGTGTGTGGTGGGGCTTGGGTTTGATCGCTCAGCCTCTGCTTCCGGTTTATATCTGGAGCTCCTTGTGTCCACCCCGGGGTGGGGCGAGGAGGTGGGCGCTGGGCAGATGGAATAGTCTCCAGCCAGGATTTGGTACACAGCTGGCACTCTTTCATGCCCATTGTGCAGTTTTGTAGCACCTGCTGCCTTGGCATGTCTCTGTTTCTCAAATGTAGAACAAGGCGGGTCAGCTAATAGAATTAAAAGGGTTTCAGAGTTTAAGTAAGGTTGCATTTATTGAGCGCCAGGTGCATACCAGGCCATGCTGAGAAAGGTCCTGTTCACAGCCTCGTTTTACAGAGGAGCTGAGAGGTAAGGCTATGGCTGAGACCACGTAGTCCAGATTTCACCCAGCTCTGCCCTCTCCACCCTCTGCTCGGCTCTGTGAAGCTGCTGACTGCTCACTTGCCCTCTCTGGGCCTCAGTTTCCCTTCAGAGCAATGGGAACGGTCCCTGCCCACTTCCAGACAAGAAGCCTTTCACTTTTCCTGCCCAGAGAATGCTCTGGCTGGGAGTCCCGGGGAATCGCCCAGATGGGAGCCAATCTAGAGGGCCTCGAACCAGGCTGCACCCGGTGGCCACTCTGGCTGGCCTTAGTGCTCCTGTGCCCAGGGCCGGCCCCGCAGACAGCCTGGGACAGGTTGCTGCCGGATGGACAAGCCTGTTCCCTGCTTCCTTATGTAACCAGGTTATGCAAGGGCAGCTGGCCTGCTTACATAAGGGAAGGCCGGGCCAGCGCCCAGCTGGGGAGGGGGAGGCTCTTAAAGGGGCTGGTGTCCCCCGAGTGTCCCCTCCAGGGGCCTGTGCCAACCCGCGGAGGGGAGACTTATAAACTCTGGCCGACTCTGCACTCATCAGCATCACCATTGGCATCATTATTATTACTGCTGTTGATGTTGTTTATCGTCACTCTGTTCTTCCCCAGGGACCGTGGGTTACCCGCACTGGGCACAGTGCCCACCTCACTTTTGACCCTCTGCTAGCCCCATGTCTCCCTGAGCCCCAGTTTCCCCATCTGGGAAAGGCGGGGTGCCAGTAAAGGAAGGCACTGGGGCGTAATGGGGGTGCTGGCCCTGCCACCAGCTGACTGTGTGACCTCAGGCAAATGGTGACCCTCTCTGGGACTCGGTTTCCCCATCTGTGAAACATGCTTGCCTCGTGGGGTGGCTGAGGGGGAAGTGAGTTAAGACACGCAAAGGGTTAGGACAGTATCGAGCATGAACAACACTTAGCGCTCAGCCAGTGCAACTGCTTGGCAGCCCATGAATATTTATTAAGTGCTTACTGTGTGCCAAGCACTGTTGTAGGTCCTGGGGACACCACTGTGAACAAGACAGACAAAAATCCAGGCTTCATGGGACTCACAGTCTTGTGGGGGAAGCGGACAAAAACAAGTTCATGATAAGGGCTGTTGGGGAAAATAAAGGAAGGCAAGGAATAGAGTGATGGGCTATTTGGGGAGGGTCTGTCTTGAGGACTTGACATGAGAGCTGAGACCTGAGGTGTGAAGCAGAACCAGCTGTATGGAGAACTGGGGGCAGGGCAACCTAGGCAGAGGGTGCAGCCTGTGCAAAGGCCCTGGGGCAGGACTGTGCCTGGCTTGTTGGAGGAACTGCCAGGAGGCCTGTGTGGCTGGGGCAGAGGGAGTGAGGGGGAGAGGGATTGGGGAAGGCAGGGAGGGGACGAGGCAGGTTGTACAGGGCCTCGTGGGCCTCAGGGAGGACGTGGGCTTTTACCTGAGGGAGGTGAGAGCCCTGGAGGGCTGTGGGCAGAGGAGGGCGGGGCCTGACTCAGGTGCTCATGGGTGCCCTCTGGCCACTGCACGGAGGACAGGCTGAGGGGGTGGGGCGGAGTTGAGAGCCCTGGGCTGAGGCCACTACACTGATTCAGGAGAGCATGGTGGGGGCCGGCCAGGAAGAAGCAGGTGCAGGGAAAGGAGGGGCAGGTGAGGGCAGGGCCCCCAGACACGTCCAGGGCTTCTCCTGGAGTCAGGATGCTGTTTGCCAGCAAGCTAGGGTAGCGCTCTGGTGCCCTGGGAGCTCTGGGCAGGCTGTGCAAGTGACTGCCAGGTGCCCAGCCCCAGGTACGCTGTTCCACCTGCACGGCTGCACTGTTCTGTTTTTTATTCCCGTCCTGCTCGGGTGAGCCTGGGCCGGCACCTGCACCACCCTGAGCCTCAGTTTCTGGTCTGTGAAATGAGAGTGATTGTAACTGCTCAGTAGGTTCTGGGAGCACCAGCACACAGTAGCTACCAGTTCAGTGATCAGCAGCAATAATTCAGGAGGCTTGGGTGGGAGGGTGTCCGCCGGCATGGGAAGCAGGGATGTGGGAACCCAGAATGTTCACTGAGATGGACCATGGGGCAACTAATTACTCCCCCTGTCTGAGCCCCTGTTTTGTCCCTGTAAAATGGGGCCACAGCCACAGAATCCCTGTGGAGCCTGGCCAAATGCCAGCACAGAAAGGTGTCTAGCCTGTTATTATGCTGTCCCAGCCCCGTGTTACACCTAGGGCAATGGAGCCCCAGAGAGGGCTTAGCCTGGAGTCACACGGCCAGTTGGGCAAAGAGATGCCCCTGGAACAGACGACCTAGCTCCAAGCCACTCTGAGTGCCTCAGTTTCCAAATCCATGAAAATGGGCACACTGCTGGGGTCACTAGGGATTACTAGACACCTAGGAAGAGGCTGTAAGGGTTTATCTGGCCAGCCTGAGATTCTGCTTGGACACCTTCCTCCTAGGGTACTGGGGTGACATGTGGGGAGTGGTCTTTGGTCTCCACCCCTACCCAGTTCCCCTCAGGTGCAGGCAGAGGAGGAGAGAGCAGATTCCTGGAGGCTCCTGGGTTAGCTGGGGCCATTCTGGCCAAGGAGGGGCAGTAGTAGCCAAGCTCCTCTGCCTGGGAACTGCAGCCCTGTCTGTTGGCGGGGGGTGGGGGGTGGGTGGGCAGACTTTGCTTCATCTGCCCCGTACAAGGGCTGGAACTGGACAATCCAGCCTGCCCCAGATATCTGCTGCACACCCATGGTGTGCCCACCCAGTCTCTACCAGACCCAGACACATTCAGGGGGGAAGCAGTCAGTGTGGCCAAGTCTCTCTGCATGGGTTCAAGTCCTGGCTGCATTCGCTCAGCCCGATTGCCTAACCTTGAGGCCCCTCTGCCCTTCTCTGAATCTGTATGGAGCTCCTAGGATTGTATGTAGCTCCTGGCACTCAATAAATGTAAGTCGTGATTATTATTATTTTCATGCACTATTCTCTCTTTCCAAAAGCCCATTCTGTGCATGGCAAACTCCTACTCAAGACATCAAGGCCCCACTTGCAATGTCCCCTCCTCCAGGAAGCCCTCCTGGGCCCCCAGGCCAGATTCCTGTTACTTTCTTGGGTTACTCCTGCCCAGAGGTCTCTCCCTCTGCTATTTTTCCCTTTTCTATTCAGGACCTAGAGCAGTAGGATGGGCTTCTCAAAAGAGGATTTCTGCTGATCCTCGAAGAACCATGGGGGCCAAGATGGGCAATGCTTTGGTGACATTCCACACCCTGCCCTGGGCCTAGTGTAGAAATCCCTTGTATCACCACTGGCTGGGGTCTCCACCCCTAAACTTGGTCTTTCCTGCTGAATATCCCCCAGTTTTCCCAGAATTCCTCAGATTCAATCGAGAGGCATTTGTTTTGTACCTGTTGTATGCTAGGCCCTATCAGGATTATTCCAATTATTCATGCAACAGACATACATTGGGTGCCTACTGTGTGCCAGGCTCTGCTGGAATAATCACACTCATTTGTCTGCAAGCATCTATTGACTGCCAGCTATGTGTAAGCATTTATGCAGCACCGAATGCATGCCGGGCTCCGGGAAGAGAGGCTACAGGAAGGCCAGGGGAGGAAAAAAGTCTCCCGCTCATCCTCCCTCCAGGCTTGGGCCCTCAGATTTCCAGCCTCCTCTTGTGTTCCAGGCAGTGGGTTAAAGTTGTGGGTGCTTCACCGGGAGTGACTGAGTTCCAATCCGCTTGTCAGCTTACTGGCGTGAGAGCGGGGGCGAGCCCCTTCCGGTCTCTGACCCGCTCTGTCCATGCAGGCGCCCAGCAATCTGAGACGTTTGGCTCTCACCGTCTACCTTCCGCAGAGAAGGAAACTGCAGTTCTAATAAGCAGGCTCCAGTGTTCCGTGCTGCCCCCGAGCAAGACAGGGAGGGGGCCACGGCTTCGCCCCACGAGGGGCAGGGCCGGCCGGAGGCTGCCCGGCTCTAGAGCCCCGATGCCCGCCTCCCTGGCCGGCCTCCACCGGCTCCCCCGGGGCTGCCTAGTCGGTGGGTGACACAGCCCGAGGAACATCAGGAGGGGGAGCCGGGGCGGGAGCCGGGCCGCTCGCAGCGCCCGGGCGTCGCGTCCTCGGCGGCGGGGGCGTCCTCGGGCCCTCGCGGGCGGCTTCCGGGGCTGCGGCCCCTCCGCGGCCGCACGTGCGCGCTCCGCCCGCGGGCGCATGCGGCTCCCGGCTCCCGCCCCCGGCAGGGCTGCCAGGGAGGCAGGCCGAGGCCTTGGCTCGGCTGCCGGCGAAGCCAGGAATTCGCTCCCAATGTAAACAGCGAGTTATTTTAAGTCTGCCCCCTCCCCGGGTGGCGCTGACACATTTGACATTGGAGGGGACGGGGGTGGGGGGGGCGTGTGTGGGTATTTTTAACCTTGTTTTTCACGTCCGAGGTGCCACCCGGAGCCTGGGGTGTGCCGAGGGGCGGCGCGGGGCGCGGGGCGCGGGGCGGCCTCCCCGCCCTGGCACCGACGCCCCCACGGCCCGCGCGCTGCTGCGCCCACAAAATGGCCGCCGGGCCGGAGAAGCGTCTGGAAGCGGGCAGGCAGCGCTGAGAAGATGGCCGCCGGGGCGCTGATGTCACAGGCGGCGCGGCCGCCAGCAGCGGCCTCGGGGGCGAGCCCCGGCCTGCAGGCCTCGGCGCGGGCCCCGCGGCCCAGGGGCCTGGCCGCCGGCCTCGGGCGGACGCCCCTCGCCCAGGCCGAGGCCGCCGTGGGCCCGGCCGCGCCGCCCTGCCCGCCGGCCCGGGGCGCCCACGAGTGCCCGGCGGGGCCCGCGGCCAGGCCGCGGAGCAGGCGGGGGCGAGAGCAGGCCGGGTGGGAAGAAAAAAGAAACTTTTCTTTGAAAGTGATTCCGAAGCAGGTTGGCTGGGGCCCAAGCGGCCGGCGGCGGCAGGGCAGAGGGAGATGGAAAGTGTGGTCCAGACTCGAGGAACGCGGCGGGTCAGGAAGGACACGGCGGGGGAGGCCCGGGCGGGGGCCGGCGTCCAGCGGGTCGCCCTGGCCATGGCCTCCTGCCTCGCGGCCCCGACGCCTTGTCCAGATTTCCCCCGGGACCGACGAGGGCCGTGAACGTCTAGCATCTTGCATTTTTCGTTTGATTTGTCCAAACGGCCCCTGGAGGAGTGGCCCACAGGGGGTTTAGATCCTCTGTACCAAGGTGTAGGGGCTCAGAGAGGGAGAGTACTTTCGCTGAGGTCACACAGCATTGGCGAGAATGGTAGCCAGTTCGCAAGGTTGCTGGCCTTGGGGGCCCACAGTCTTGAACCTGCAAGGGCAAGAGGGGTGTCTCCAAGAAGAGTCACGGTTTGCACTGGAATTCCTTGAAGCCCAGGGCAGTTTCAGTTCTGGTCCTCCTGCCACACTACCAGGGAAGTCCAAGTTCCGTCTAACCTGAGGCCTCCCTGTTGTGGCTCAACCCTTGGCCCTCCTCAGGATGGCTGGGAGGAAACCTTGACCATGAACCTCGTGGGGAGGAGCTTTGTGTCTCTTCTGTTCATTGCTGTGTCCCCAGAGCCTAGGACAGGGCCTGGTACACAGCAGGTGCTCAATACACGTGTTGAATGAAGGAATCAAGGTTTCTGATTGAGAACGTGAATCCCTGAACTTTCAGAGCTTCAAGCCCAAGTCCTGTGGACATCTAAGCCGCATTTGAGCAGAGGCCTGAATAAAACAAGAGAGGGATCCAGGCAAGTGTTTGTAGGAAAGTCATTCCAGGCAGCAGGAACAGCGTGTGTAAAGGCCCTGGGGCAGGACTGCATCAGGCCTGGTGTGTTAGAGGAACAGCAAGGAGGCCCTTGAGGCTGGAACATAGTGAGCCAGGGGGAGACAGGGAAGAAGTGAGGGCGGGAAGGGGACAGGGAAGGTTGTGCAGGGCCCTGTGGGCTGAAGGGAGGACTTGGGACTTTCATATGTTTAAAGACGCAGACTCAGTCCAGTGTGATTGGAATTAGGATAAAGTTTAGACCAGGGGCCAGAGGAGGATGTTGCAGAGGAGGGCATGCTAGCTTGGGGCTTGGAGAGATGGATGGAGTTTGCTTAAGAGCGAGAAGGGCAGGGAAGGTTCATGGCAACCATGAGGAGGGTGGAGGCCAGGGTCAGGTGTATGGCATGGCCTTCCAGGACAGCGAAATTGAACCTCAGCTGGCTGATGTTTAAAAATGGATGGTGACACCCGGGAGCTGGGAATTCCAGGGCCTGGCTTTGGTTCTCTCTCTAGCTGGCTGGTGTTGGGAGGCGGACGTGGCAGCCCGGCAGAGCCAGCTACATTTGGAAGCCCGCTAAAGTTGGAAAAGAAACCGTGCGGGCGAGCTCACCATGGCAGCGATGCTGGTCCAGCCGAGTGGGGACCGTGGACTCGCCTGCACTCGCCAGGTTTAAATGAGTGTGATTGTGGTTTCAGCAGGTCCTGTCCTTTCTACATCCCAAGGATAAATTAAGTGTGACTCCTATGTCCACCCCAGGCCGTCACCTGGGCCAGGCTGTGCTGCCCTCCAGGATGCTGGCCCACCCCTCCCCCCGGTTAACCAGACCCTGAGAGTCCAGAATTCACTCAGCAGCCAGATGTCTTTTATGTTCATGTGTGTGTGTGTGTGTGTGTGTGCGCGCACTTTATGGTGGTAAAATGTATATAATATAAAATGCACCACCTTAACCATTTTTAAAGGCACAGTTCAGTGGTGTTAGGCACATTCAACTGTTGTGCAGCCATCCCCATCATCATCTCCAGAACTTTCTCATCTTCCCAAACTGAAACTCTGTCCCCACTAAACACTGACTCCCCAGCCCCCTCCCCCAGGCCCTGCCCCTACTGTGTACTCTCTGTCTCTGTGGATGTGACTCCTCCAGGGACGCCTGTGAGTGGAATCAGACAGTATTTACCCTTTTGCGTCTGGTTCTCTCACTGAGCATCACGTCCTCAAGGTCCATCCACATGGGAGCGGGTGTAAGAATTTCCTTCCTTTTTAAGACTGAGTGATAGTCCTTTGTAGGGATGGACCACATTTGTTTACCTGTTCATCTGTTGATGGACACTTGGGGTGTTTCCACCTTTGGGTTTCTGTAAATCATGCTGGTGTGAACACGGGTGTGCAAGTATCTGAGCCCTGTTTTCAGTCCTTTTGGGGATATACGTAGGTGTGGAATTGCAGTCATATGGTGAGTCTATGTTTAACTTTGAGGGGCCGCCAAGCTGTTTTCCACTGCGGTCGCACCATTTTACATCTCCACCAGCCGTGCACTAGGGTTCTGATTTCTCCCACATCCTTGTAGCCAGAGACGTTTTAACATGCAACATAGACCCAGCCATATCCTCTTCATGGCCTATGAGAATAAAACCCAACTTCCCACACAGCCCAAGGGGCCCTGAGTGGTCTGACGTCACTCACCTTTAGTCCCGTGTTTGAGCCATGTGCTCTGTCTGGTACTCCAACATCCCATGCTTGTTCCTGCCTCAGGGCCTTTGCACTTGCTGCACCATCTGCCCTTAGCTCTCCCCACAGTTGGCTCCTTCCCATTCCTAGGTCCTCAGAGAGGTTCCACCTGACTTTTCTGTCAAAAGTCACCCCCACAGCCACTTTCTGTCCTCTCACCCAGTTTTATTGCTTCAGTGGAACTCAGGTCCACTGAAATTATCTCCGGCTCCTTCTGTTGGCTCGTTTCCTGTCTATCTCCTCTCCCTGGGCTCCCTGCTAGCTCCCCAGTGCCTGGCAAGTAGTAGGTGGTCGATGAACACCTGGGAGGTGAATGACAGGGCGGTGCCTTGATCTCCAAATTAGGAACTGCGGGAGTCTTAGCCACCGGGATGGAAGGGGTTGTCTGGTGCAAAGAGGGTGGGTGCTCCAGGGCGGGAAGGGCTAGACCTGGGGCCACGGCAGTGCCTTTGTCATGGGCTGGGACAGACCAAATTTGGGCTCGTGGCCACTCACAGGAAAGAACAGTTTGTACGCTCCATCAGTGGGACCCAGTGTACATTTCTATTGTTGCTATGATCATGTGTTTGAGCGAAAGGCCACAGGGGGTGGTGACGTTCCAACTGCCCATGAACACCCTGTGGACCTGGAAGTTGAGAGAACTGGTCCTGGGCCAAACCAGAGTGTCACTTGAAATACAGCTGCTGTCCAGGGCCAGTGCCACTTGTACTGGTGTGAGTGTGGTTAGCCATGCTTCTTGCATGGTGCTGAAACAGCCTTGTGTGTCTCTCGGAGAAGGGGACCTTTGAGGAAGGTCTTGGAGTGAGGGGAGAGTGTAAGCCATGTAGATCCCGAGGGAATAGTGTTCCAGACAGAGGAAACAGCCTGTGCAAAGGCCCTGGGACAGGACTGTGCCTGGTATGTTGGAGGAACAGCCAGGTGGCTGGAGCAGATTGAGCAAGGAGGAGAGAGGGAGGAGGGGAGGGGAGGGCAGTGAGGGGACAGGGCAGGTCGTGCAGGGCCTGGTGGGCAGCAGGGAGGACTTGGGCTTTTACCCAGAGGGAGGTGGGAGCCCTGGAGGACTGTAGGCAGAGGAAGGACAAATTTCATTTAACTTCTGAGTTGGGAAAAATTCTGTCACCAAAACAGTATATGTCCCTTTGACTGTGATTGGCCCCTCCCCTCCCGGGACCCCTCTGACCTCAGCCTCACTGCCATATAAAGTAACGCAACCGAGGAGAACGCCCGCTTTACAGTTGGGGAAAACCGAGGCTCAGAGAGGCGAGACCCCTGACTAGTCCCAGGTCACACGCCCAGTTGTGCCAGGGCTGGGGCTCAAACCCAGGTTTTGGGGGGCAGCTCTAGTTTCTAAAAGATACCGCAAGGTCAGACAAGCACCTGGGAACCTGCAGCGCCTTCCTCAAGATGCCAGTGCATTTTCAAGACTCTGAAGCATCCCACAGCTGCCCTGGGAAACCCGCAGCGATGCCCATACCTTTTGACCCCAAACGCCACGCTGGGGTGGATTCTGTGACCACCTCTGGGCACACCCACAGGAAATCCCCCAAATCCCCAACTCGGCACTGAGAGCATGCATCTTGGTTTCGCGGTCCTGCTCTAGTGTGTCCAGGTTTCCCTTGTGCGGTCGAGGATCCATTTTGAGCAGCATCAAGTGCCAAATCGAATGCCTGATATGAGCCAGGCTGCAGAGAACCACGTAGGCAGGGATGGGCAGTGGGGGACCCTGGGGAAGGGGCCCAGGTCAGTAGAAAACTCATAAACAGGCAGATACTTTAAAGCCGGCGATGGGCATGATGTAAAATACAACGAGATGTTCACGTATGTGTTTTTAAGATGGGAGCAGATAAAACCGGGTCAGACTGTCCGCTTTCCTTGCTGTGTGACCTTGGGTAACTTACTCACCCTTTCTGGGTAACCTGGGGTTGTCAGCCTCGGTCAAGGGTTGCTGTGGGGTGTTAGACAGGACTGTCAAATGTGTAGCCTGATGTCTGGTGTTGGTGAGCTGTCTGTGCTTGGCAGTTGCTCTTATTGTTATTTTTTATTAGTATTATTGTTATTAATTATTACTGTTAACCAGTGTCTTCTCACTCTACTCATCAGCTCCCACCTCAGTGTTCTGAAAATTTCCCTGACCTACGCAGCAGGGGCTGGGGACTCTGCTCCCACGGGGTGCTTGTCAGTGTGAGTGGAGCAGGGACACGTGAATGATTTTTCTGCCCCTAGTGTCCCCAGCACCACAGTTAGTGATGGAAGGGATCTTAAGCAGAGGCAGAGCGGCAGGGGACCCCCAGCTGGGGGCTTTATCCAACTGGTTAGAGAACAGGGTCCAAACATGGGGGTCACCTCAAACCACTGACAAGAAAGGGGTCCTGGAGTCAGGGGTGGGGAGAACTGAGCCCCCCTCCAAGGGCCCACTGGACCCCTCTTAGTCAAAAGGACAGTACCCAAATGTGAATCCTAAGGGTGTCTGGGCGGTGAGCCCAGGCCCATGGCTGCCACCTGGTGCTGTGTGAGTTTGAATATGTCACCACCTCTCTTTGTGCCTCAGTTTCTCCATCTGGAAAATGGGGGTGATAATCGCATGTCCCTCCTGGGGGAGTTTCGAAGATGAGATGAGTCAGTGGAGGCGAAACCTGCAGCCTGACATAGTCAAAGGAGTGACTCACTAAGTATTAACTATTGGAATGTACCATTGCATCCAGTGTGGCCTTGTCAAGCCTCTCAGGCGCTTCAGTCGCAGCCCCTCACTCCCATCTCCCATCTCCGGGCTGTGTGACCTCCCTGGCACCTGGCACAGCCTGAAGCGATATTCCTGGTTTATCTGCTTCCTTGTTCCTTGCCTGTCGCTTCCCCATGAGGACAGCAGTGCCACGAGGGCAGGGGATTTTGCCCATCTCGGTCGGTCCCTGCTGTGTTCTCTCAGGCGTCTGGCACCCAGGAGGTGCACAGCAGTCAGTTTGCCCAGTGATCACAGGAAACGGCAGTGCATTTCAGCTCCAGGTTATCAATGAGGCCATAGAGGCTCCAGGATGTCAAAGTACTTGCAGGAAGACACAGCGGGAGACTTTCAACAAAGTAATTGTTTTAGACCTGGTAGGTTGCCTGCAGTGTCTCTCTCATATTCTTCTTTCTCTTTTTACAACCCTTTAAAATTGTAAAGGAGCCCTTTTTTTCCCCGTTATTACCTTCCCTGAAGAGTGCTTTTAGATGTTTTTTCCCCAATCACTCCAAATCATGAAATTTTAATAACACAAATGTTATATATATATATTTATGTAGTATATATATGTATATGTGTGTGTGTATATATATATCTACGTTTTATACATCAAAAGAGCAAAATTTTTAGCTCCCTCCATCCCCCCAAGGACCAGTTATTGCCCCCACTGAGAATGGATGGATCTAGACCAAGATTTCTCCCCCTCAGCACTGCTGACATTGGGGCAGGGTCACCCTCTGGGGAATCATCCCGGGCACTGTGGGGTGTGGAGCAGCCTCCCTGGCCCCCACCCAAAGCCAGGAGCCCCCTAGTCATGACGGCCACAGATGTCCCCAGACATCATCTTGGGGGCAGGATCGCCCCAGTTAAGAACCTCTGTGCTAGGCAGACAGCTTCTTCGAACGGACATCAGCTTTGGGATATGGACTCTCTGAGCTGGGCCTCAGTTTACCAACCTCATCAATTGGGTAGATTTAATCATCTCGTGCCAGGAAGCTCTTAAAACAGTGAAAACTCAGCAAATGAAAGCTGCCTGCTTGGGGGATGGGGCGTCCTGGGGCGTTGGACATTAGCCAGCTTCTGGCATTGTCCACTCGGGGTATCTATTCAGACCAAAGGAAGGTCCATTTTAGGGCTGGGTCTTTAAGTAGATGGAAGAAGAAAGAATTATCTGTGTCCTTTCTTTCTTTTTTTTTTTTTTTTCCTGCTTTTTCATGGAAACACCCAGAGCAGTTCAGCCCAGTAGAACTTTCTGTGATGATAGCATAATTGGCACCGTCCAGTTTGATCGCCACCAGCCACGTGTGACTGTCGAGTATTGAAAGGTGACTGGTATGAATGCAGTCCCGAAATTTTAATTCAGTTTCAGTTGGGCCAATTTAAATTTCAAGTCTCGTGGCTGGGGACTCCTATCCTGGATAGTTCTATAAGACGGGAAGTTCTCAGGAGCCAAATGACAGGCAAGTGATCAGCAGGTAGTTGAGAAGTATTTCAAAGTTTTAGAGATAATTAGAAATAAGATGGCACAAGAAAAAGAAAGGAGATTGTGACACCTGCTCCAATGTGGACAAACCTTGAGGATGTGATGCTCAGTGAGAAAACCAGACACAGAGGGACACATACTCTCTGAGTCCACTCACAGGAGAACCTAGAGAAGTCACATCCACAGAGACAGAAAGTAGATGGTGGGGGCCAGGGGCTGGGGGAGGGGTGGGGGGGGGTCAGTGTTTCATGGGGGCAGAGTCTCAGCTTGGGAAGATGAGAAAGTTCTGAAAATGGAGGGTGGGGATGGTTGCATGACAATGTGAATGTGCTTAATGCCACTAAACTACACTTAGAAATGGTTAAATGGTAAATTTTATGTGTATTTCAACACCACTAAAAATCAAGTTAAAAAAATTTCATGAGATGGCATATAGTTACAGCATCATATTATATAGAAACTACACTTATTTAAATTTAAAAAGACCCTAGGAGTATAGAAAAAAAGGGAGAGTTTGTTTAGCCCAATAAAGGGATCTGCTGAAACCCACAGCTAACATCATTCTCAGCAGTGAGAAACTGGATGTGTTCCCCTGAAGACCAGAAGCAAGGCAAGGACACTTGCTCTCATCACTTCCAGTCGACATGGTTCTGGAAGTCCTAGCCAGTGCGATAAGGCAAGAAAAGGAAATCAGAGGCATACAGATTGGAAAGGAAGAAATAAATCTAGCCCTACTTGCAAATGACATAGAAAACCCCAAGGAATCTACCAAAAAAAAAAAAAAGATTCTTAGAGCTCATACGTGAGTTCAGTAAGTTTACAGAATACAAGATTAACACCCCCAAACCAATCAAATTTTTAAATGCTGGCAGTGAACAACTAGAAACCTAAATTAAAAACACAGTCTCATTTATAATCACTCCCCAAACCCACTGTATATTAAAATGTTGATTTGGTGCCAACCCTTTTACATTTGCTATTAGCTGACTTGGAGACCGGACAAACCCTGAGTGGGTTTTATTATATTCCCATTTTACAAGTGAGGAAACTGAGGCTCAGACAAGTGGTATGGCTGGCCTGAGGTCACAGAACAATGGACAAGGCTCCAAACTAGAGCCAGCTACAGCCTAGGGGCTGTGGCTTTCTGTCCCTACAAAGTAAGAGCACGCAAGACAGAAACAACAATGAAAATAGTAATAATAGTAATAAAATTCTCCCTCCAGTTGGTGAAATGCTGACTGTACCAGCCACTGTTTGGGGCACATGATTGCATTCATCATCAGCTTTTCTCTCACCACCAGCCTCTGAGGGAGGTGCTATAGTTGTGCCCGTTTCACAGATGGGGAGAGTGAGGCACAGGGAGAGACAAGGCAGTGTGTCTGAGGCCTGCAGCCTCATCTGCCTGCTTCCAGAGTGCGAGCTGCCTGGTTCCTAGGTGGTGCTCAGGAAACATCCCCCTTCTCGGGTAAGCACCTGGGTGCCATCCCGGCACTGCTGCCCGCTGAGTCCGTGTGGGCGCCAGTTCCAGAAGAGGGTCTGTGCCCGAGGCCTGGAGCCCGACGGCTGGCTGCCCAGGCTGGGCTCCTCCCAACGGCGTGGCCACCCGTGCCCAGCCGTGTGGCCATCCAAGCTGGACGGGCCGGCTCCAAGGGGCTGCTGGCTGCCCAGCCCGGGAGCGGCCACAGGGCGCGGGGACGAGCCGGGCATCGTCCCCTCGACCGTTGCCCAGCCCTGCCCAGCCCCGCCCAGCCCAGGCGGCCATGCCAAGGAAGGCTGCCTGCATCCGCTCCAGTTGTGGATGGGGAAACTGAGGCAGCTCGGGGCTGCTCCTGGGCTGTGCACTGCATCCTCAATCCTGGCTGCCAGTAGGTGCTCAGCACACAGCAATAACAGGCAGACGGCAAGGGCTCGGAAACTGTTGTGGGCAGCGGCGTCATTACTATTATCCGCAGAGCTGCCCTTCCCGGGTGGGGACGTGACTGCCCCAGGCCCACGCGGCCTCTGCGGCTCCCAGGGCTGGGACGAGAAAGCGGGCGTGGGGTCCGAGGAGCCAGGCAGCTCACGCATGCGCCGCGCTGGATGTCTGGACGCACGCACAAAGGATCCACTAGACTAACGGGGGGTATGGGGCGGGCACTTTTTCGCCATCCTAACTCTGTTTTCCTTGTCTACAAAATGGGTACGCTGACAATGCCAGATTTGTGGCTCTCTTAAGGCTTTAAGAGAGCCACAGAACACCACATCTGCGCTCATCTTGGGGATTTAAAAATAAGAGAAATAACACTAATGGGTGGACGTCAGGCGGTCTTTTGAGCTCAGTATGCCCTAAGTGCTTCATCGGTATCCTCTCCTTGCCGCCTCCTGACAACTCCGTCAGGCCGGTGTGTGCAGTGCTTCTGTACATGTGAAAGAGACAACTGAGGCCCAGCGCAGTTAAGTCATTTGCCTGAGGTCACACAGCGATTACCTCCCAGCCTTGGAGTGTGGCGGGAGGGGGGGGGGGTGCTGATTCTCTTTCTCTGGCAGTTGGTGGGGATTCCTGCCACCTTCATCCTTGACCTGAGAGACAAATTGGTAGGGCTAGGCTTGCTGTCTGTCTGGACTTGGCCGTATGCCCCCCCAACCCCGCTCCAAGTCCAGGGTGGAGAGTGTGGGGGCTGCAGCGGGGCTGGCCTCCGTCTAGGCCTCCGGAGCCGATAACGCTGAGCTCAGCGTCTGTCTGCTTTGCCGGCCTGCCAAGGAGCCTGATTATTTTTAGATAAGATGGAGGGGCGGGCGCCAGGGTGGGAGAAGCCCCCAAGCCAGATGGGGGCAGGGTGGACGTTAGAGCTGCAGAAAGATGCCCCTCAGCCCCCACTCTGAGGAGCCCTGAGTGGCAACCCAAGACCAACGGCTGGGCCGCCAGGACTTCAAAGGCAGAGGCAGAGGGGAGGGGGCCTGAGGGGTCAAGGACTCACCTTTCTGGCCCTCAGTTTTCCTATCTGTAAAATGAGCCTAATGAGAGCTCCCGCCTTATTCGGTGGAGGCAGGATTAATTGAGCTATCCTGACTTCACAGTTGGAGAAACTGAGGCTCAGGGAGCATTGACTCCCACGCTTCAGCACATAGCCACCCAGGTGCCCCAGCGACCTCAGACGTCCATGGCCCCCTGTAGCAGCAGCCAAGGGAGGGGTCCACACCACGTTCCTGACCACCATCTCCATGGCGCTGGCCCAGCCTAGCGCTGGCACTGATGTCTCCTCCCCTCCGGGGTGGGGGGTCCATGCAATGTCACACACTTCTCCTCCCTCTCTTTGCAGACGCGGAGCAGAGCAGCAGTCCCCGGGCAGGGATGGGCTCCGACCAGGAAGACAGCAAGCCCATCACACTGGGTGAGTCTGGGGGTGGGGGGGTGGGAGGCACAGCCCCGTCCCCATCTTTTATTTAGAAATCATTTTCAGAGCACCCCCTGTGGGCTCTGCGTGGTCCTGAGCACCTGCGTCACTCCTCACAGCCACGCTCTGGGGTGGGTGCTGCTGTTCCATTTCGTAGATGAGGACACTGAGGTCCAGAGAGGATAATGGGCCTTCCCAGGGGCATCTAGGGAGCTGGGGTTGGAACCCACGACCCTGAGCTCCAGCCTCTGGTCTCTGAGGTGCTCCTCCTATGGGAGAGGCCCCAGAGGGTCCTGCAGTCTCTTGGGACATTTAACAAATGAGCAGACAAGTCAGTTTTATGTTGCAGGAGTGGGAAGTGGGAGAATTTGTCTGAGGCAGGGCTAGGAACAGAGCCCTGAGGGACAGAAAGGATCTGGAAGCTGCAGAGGCCCTGCTTCTATCTGAGTCTGTCCTCTTTGAAGTGGTCAGAGGATGCCTGTGAGGACCTGAGTCAGGTCCCGCCCTCCTCTGCCTACAGCCCTTCAGAGCTCCCACCTTCCTCCAGGGTAAAAGCCCAAGAACTCCCCGGGCCCACAAGGCGCTGCACAGCCTGTCCCATCCCCTCCCTGCCCTCACCTCCTCCTTCTCTCCCCTCTCCCCTCTCACTCTGCTCAGCCACCTGGGCCTCCTTGCTGCTTCTTCAACATGCCAGGCACAGTCCTGCCCCTGGGCCTTTGCACAGGCTGTGCCCTCGGTCTGAACCACTAACTGCTCTCTCTTTCCAGATCACCCAGGTCTCAGCTCAAATGCCTCCCTCTCAGAGAGATCTTCCCTGAGCCCCTCAGCTCAATCATAGCCCTCTGTTTTATTTCTTTTAGAGGAAGTTAGTGATTGTATATGTATTTGCTTAGTTCCTTAGTGGTTGCAGATGTGTTTGCTTAACTCTCCTAGTGGAACATCACCTCCTCAAGGGCAGAGGTGTTTATCTGTCTTGGTCACTGCTCTGTCCTGAGTGCCTAGAACAGGACCTGGTATACAGTAGTTGCTCAAAAAACATTTGTAGGAAGAAGGAAAGGAGAGAAGGAGGGAAGAAGCAGAGTGGGGAGGAGAACCTAGAGAGCCGGTACATCAGGGTGAGGGAGGAGGAGAGATGAAAAGGGAGAAAGGAAGAAGGAGCCGGTGGGTGAGGGCATCCCCCTTGGAAGGTCCGGCACAGGGAGGCTGGATGGTTCCAGGAGGTTCACAGGCCCCCAGGCCACTCTTCACCGGCCATCTGTGACCCGAGTCCTCCTTGGCCTCCTGTGATTCCCAGGCACCTCCCTCCAAGCCAGATGTTCTGGGCAGGCGGCAGGGGCCGTGGCGCTTGGCCTGGTCCCGCGGGGAGCTCCAGCGTCTGGCGGAGGAAATCACTTCCTCCCCGCCCGCCAGGGAGTCCCCTGGAGAAGGAGCAGGGCAAGCGCTGCACAAACAGGAAACCCCGGTGGGGGGAGGGTGCAGGGGTGTGCTGACACCAGCTGGCCAGCTGGGTCAGCAGGAAATGGCCATGGCCACTTCCCCTGGACACTGGGGGCCACCGCCCTGTCCTCCTGGGGATAGTGTGGTCCCGAGCCTCTCATCATGGGCCTGGGCAGGTAGTAATTGCTCAATAAATGGTGTGCACAAAGCTTGTAACCAGGGGGCTTGAGTGGTGGACAGCTGGGGACCTGGGCACTGCTGTGAGCTCCCTGTGGCCCATGCTGGCCCGTGCTGCCCCCTGGGGGCCTGGACAAGAACCGCTCCCACCCCGCCCCAACCCCCTCCAAGCCAGAGTGCCCTCACTCTGACCACTCTCCCCACTCCTGCGTCCCAACCGCAGGGCCTTTGCACCAGCTGCTCCCACCACCAGGAACGTTGTGGCCCACAGGGAGGTGGCAAAACGTCAAGTTTAAGGTCATCCTAATCGGGGCCGCCAATTTTCGCAGGGCGATTTCCCTGTGCCAGGTGCTGTCTTGGCACTTCCCAAATTTTAACTCACAGGTTCCTCTTATTCACCCCTGCCTTGAGGTCTTAGTAAAATGTCACCCTCCCAGACCTTCTTTGAGCCCTTTGTGTAAAATAAAACAGATCCCTTCCCCAGCAGGCTCCCCTGACCTCACCTGCTTTATTACCACTACCTGACACTCCTCACCTTTGACTTCATGATCTTTAAAATAACCTTTTTTAAATTGTGGTATAATACACATAAAATGCATCATTTCAACCATTTTACAACGTACCATTCAGTGGCATTAAGTACATTAACAGTGTTGTGCATCCATCACCTCTATGTAGTTCCAGAACATTTTCAGCACCCCAAAAAGTAGCTCCATCTCCATTCATCCCTCCCCCTCCCCTGGTGACCACAACTCCACTGTCCCTGTGGACTGGCCTCTTCTGGACATTTCACGTCCATGGACTCACATGCCGTGTGTCCTTCGGTGTCTGCTTCTCTCCCTGAGCATCGTGCTCTCAGGGGCCGTCCACGTGGTAGTGAGGGTCAGCGCTTCACTCCTTTTCACGGCCGAGTGGTGCTCCTGCGTAGAGAGGGGCCACATTTGTTTGTCCATCATCTGCTGATGGACGTTTGGGTTGTCTCCAGTTTTAGCCACTATAAATCGTGTTGCTGTGAACACCCATGTACAGGTTTTTTTGACTTCCTGCTCTTATGTGGCCTCTGTCACCCACACTGGACTGTGAGTCTGGAGGGCAGCTGCTTCTGTCCGTCCCATCTCCCACTGTATCCCCAGTGCCCAGCTTAGAGGTGCTCAGTAAACGGTTGCTGAGGAAATGGGTCCTGCTTGTGAGGGCCTCCAGGTGGGACAGGCCTCCTCCCAGCTGTCCCAGGTTGGCCAGGACTCCAGCCCTCTCGTGGCCAACTTCAGTTTCCAAATCCATGAAATGGGTCTAAACCACCCCAACCTGGAGAGGAGGGGCCCTCTTCCTTTGACATCAGGCAGGTGTGCACCTGATGTGGGGGTTTTAATTGCTGCCTCTGGACCCTCCATTCAGCCTGTGGTTCTGAGCCCCTGCCGTTTGCCAGGCTCTGGTCTAGGCACTGGGGACACTGCAGGGCTCCAGGCCTGGGGGGGACAGGCAGCGTAAGCAGCTGCAGCATTGTGTGGGGTGAAGAGTGAGGCAAAGGAGGTGAGCTGGTCCCTCCTAGGTAGAAGGATTCATGTCTCACATCCACCCAAGATGACAGGGTGTATGGTCCCACTTTTGAGATTAGACCATTGAGGCTCAAGGAGGTTAAAGTGACTTGCCCAAGATTACACTCTGAGTGGGCATCCCAGCTGGGATTTGAACTCAGGTCTGGCCTCCACTCATGTGCGCAGCCTGCCCAGGCATGAAGGCCCTGGGTGAAGGCTGGGAGGGAGGCTGGGGGAGGCTGCAGTGAGAAGGGCTGAGCAGAGGCTCAGAGAAGAACGTCCTCCCCAGCTGGGTTAGGGCAGAGGGACTCCCCCGTCAGACCGGAGGACATCCTCTGCGGCCCTGCGGACGAGGGGAGGGGGGAGACAGAGTGACCGCCCAGACTGGGTCCAACCCCCGCAATCTGGGCAGCCCAGGAGTGTCGGGGGGTGGGGGAACAGACCCAGCTCAGCTGGCCACCTGCTGACCTCCAGCCTCTCCCTTTTCCAGACACCACCGACTTCCAGGAGAGCTTCGTCACCTCCGGTGTGTTCAGTGTCACTGAGCTCATCCAAGTGTCCCGGAGTAAGTGTCCCCGCCCACCCTGTGCTGGGACCTGCAGAGGGAGGGGCTCACACAGGGGAGGGCTGGTGGAAAGAAGTGGATTCAGGATGGGGGCTCCAAGAGGGAAGGGGACTTGGGGAGAGAAGAGAGGCTCAGGGAGGAAGGAGCCTGTCACCCTGCCCACTCCCCCACGTCCTCTCTAAGCACCCCCTGTCACCAAGCCAAGGTTCCCAGGAAGGGTGGTATCCAGCCCTTCCCAGAGGCCAAGGTCACAGTGACGTGCTCTTCTCCAGGAAAGACTCCAGATGCTGGGTGGAAAGGCTAAAGAAACTTCCGCTCCAGCATCCCCCCTTCCTGGGGCCTCCCCATCCCCTGAGGAAGAGACCCCAGATAGCCCCGCCCTCCACCTGCTTTGCCTCCTGTTCTCTTGCCTTACCTATGGACCTGCAGGGACCCTCCCCAATCCTCCAGACACCCCTGTTTAAATCTCACCCCAGGGAGCTCTGGGCACTGCATTGCCTTAACCCTAACCATTGCCCTCCCTGTCCAGATCAGCAGAGCCTGGCCTCTGGGAGTGCTGGGAAGCTTGACCTCCAGCTCTGTTTATGCCTCTGCCTCACGACGTGACCTTGGCCTCTCTCAATGCCCTCGTTCTTCTGATCTGTAGAATAAGGCCACTTTCGGACAAATCAGGAAACAGGCCAATTTGGGAAGCGGTTCTCTTGCAGACTGCCAGCCCCCAGGTGGCTCTCCCCACCCCTCTAGGGCAAACTGCACCCAGGGACCTTGTTTCCTCCTTCACTGTCCTCTCTGTCGCCCTTTGCAGCACCAGTGGTGACTGGAACAGGACCCAACTTCTCCCTGGGGGAGCTGCAGGGGCACCTGGCGTACGACCTGAATCCAGCCAGCACAGGCATGAGAAGAACGCTACCCAGCACCTCCTCCAGTGGGTACGTGCCCAGGGCCCACCTCTTGGCATTTCATGACCCGCCCCCATACACCCATCTCTATCTGGCCCCAGCTGGTTCATTCCTCTCCGTTTTCGCATTCCACCTGGGAAACTCATACTCCTCCTTCAAAGCCCAGCCTCCAAGTGACTCTTTCTCCATCCCTGACACCCTACTCTGGGCTCCCACAGCCTCGAGTCCAACAGGTCCAGCCCTTGAGACTCCGTAAGAATGCAGACACTGGTTATTGCTGAGATAGGCCGTGTGATCGGTAGCCAGTCACATCGTGTTTGCCTCGGTTTTCTCTTCTGTAAAATGGGATCATAATCCCACTAGGTTGTTCTGAGGATTACAGCAGGCCAAGTGATCAGCCTTCAGGGCTTTAGTCTCCACTGGCTAGCTTGTTACTTGGACCTGGGCTGAGTTCCCCCTTGCCTCTGGCCCCAGGCGTCCTGTTCAAGTAACAGGCAAATTGAAACAGGTGTTAACTGAGAACCGGCTGAAAATGCACGGCTCCCGTGACGTCTCGCGATAGCTCCCTCCTCGCCCCGCCCTCTAGGAACCGGAAGTAGTGATGCCGGCCCGGCCCCCTGCGTCTCCTTGGTAACCGGCATGTGGGCTTCCTTTTTCGCCCCTTAGGAGCAAGAGGCACAAATCCGGCTCGATGGAGGAAGACGTGGACACGAGCCCTGGCGGCGATTACTACACCTCGCCCAGCTCTCCCACGAGTAGCAGCCGCAACTGGACGGAGGACATGGAAGGAGGTGGGGCTGGCGGCGGCGGCGGCGGCGGCGGCGGACCGGTCTTCCGGTCGGGTTTACCGCAGCGGGGACTACTTATTCCGGAAGGCAATGCGCGGCCGCCAGGGAGCGGAAGCAGGCCTGGGGCCGCGGGGCCTCCTGGGAATTGTAGTCGCGCGGGCTGCGCGCGGATGGAAGTCATGTCCGGGTTCACATGCCCGGAGCTCTTTGGTTCCGCTCAGGCTGGGGAGGGCGGAGATTATCCCCTGTCCGATTTTCCTACCCTCTGCCTGTTAAGGGCCTATCTCGGTGGGGTTCCTGATCCACAGAATTGACTTAGTAGCGATTCTGATCAACAGGGTGCTTCTTCCTGGGGCCTGCCATAGATAGAGCCTCAACTCACATAGGGTGCCAGCTAGAGGGCCCTGAGACGTAGGATTCCTTCTCGCTGGGGTCCACCCTGGGCTTCCTTTTTTAATAGGATTCCTATCTTGCTTGCTTCGTGTGATTCCAGTTCCATAGGAGCCCCGCCTCTTTTCTCATAGCGCCTTTCCCCGGTGGATTTTACTGTTGCTCCCTGTCTTCATAGGATCCTCTCCAGAGTGTCTTTCTCCTGTTCTGTAGGGTCTGCAGTTCTGTAGGGTTTCTTTTCTGTTGAACGCTGTCTCCTCGAAATTCTTTGGTTACTTACCGTCTCCCCGGGGGCTTTCTTCAAAAATTTCCCTTCTTTGGGGTCCCGGTCTCCACAATGGTTCTCATCTAAAGAATCCCTTTCACTTTAAGATTCTGCTCTCTAGAGGACCAGCGTCTGTGACTTGGGAAATGACATGAACAGTGGCCTACGGTTAGACTGGGAAGGGCGTCCTTGGTATTCCTTAGATTCTCAGCTGGGTCTGTGCCCCCAAATTGTAGAAGCATGACTCTACCCAGTCCTTTATCCCTTATTAAGGGTTCACCCCGACGGTATAGCCTAGTGGTTATGAACGTAAACACTCAAGTCCTCCAGCCCTTACAGCTTCCTGGTGGCCCCACCTCTTGGGCCTCAGTTTCTCCATCTGTAAAATGGAGTTGTTAATACCTGCAGTACCCACCTCATAGGCTTGTTATGGGAATTAAGTGAGTTAAAATACATTTGATGTCCCTAAAACCGGTCTGGCACAGAAGTGCCCAGTATTCCTTGGAATTTGTTTTCTTCTCCTCTTCTCCTTTCTCCCTTCTCCGTATCCCTGTAGAGCCCAGTTTCTCATAAAGATCTGTCTATACAAAGTGCCATGCCTACAAGATTCTTGAAAAGCAATTTAACATTATAATTAAGAGAGCAGGTTCAGGCATCAGAGAGATCAGGGTTCAAATCCCAGCTCTGCCCTTGACTCACTGTGTAGGCTGTGTAACCTTGGGCAGGTGAATTCACTTCTCTGAGCATTAGTTGCCTCATCTCCAAAGTGAGAGTGATAAGAATGATCATTCTTTTGGAGACTTGGAAGGAGGACATGGAAGAATGTGCGTAAAGTAGCCATCTGGCCAGGGAAATGGGAGAGTTTCTTGGTGCTCATGTCTTTATAAAATTCCCATGCCTTTGAGTCAGTCTTTGACACATCTGGTTGTGACATTTGAGGTCCCAAGGGTCCTCCCTCTTCCTCAGTGTGGGCTCCCAGGGTAGGTACCTAATGCTAGGACAACCTGTCTCTCTATTTATTAGGCTCTAATTTATGGATCAAAATGTCTCTCTCAAGTTTGTCTCTGTAAAGACCCTGTATTTAATATGCTTAAGGCTTAATTGTGTATAACAGAAAACCCAAAAGGACAGTGCATTTCTCCCGCAAGTATATGTCCAGCCATCAACAGCCCCAGGCAAGTGTAATGTAAGGCACTTAGACTCCTGCCTGTGCTCCACTGAATGTGGTTGTCCTGTCTCATGGTCCAAGATACCTGCTGGGGTTCCAGCCATCATGTCTGCTTTCCAGCCAGCAGGAAAGAAGAAGGATCAAATGTGGGTGTGTCCTCTCCTTTTAAGAATAATTCTCAGAAGATACACTTACCTTTTCTGCTTATCTCTAAGCCCCTGAGTTAGTTGTAGGGCCATGCTCTGCTGCAAGAGCTGCTGGGAAATGTATTTTCATTTGGAGCAATTATGTGCCCATCTCAAATTCAAGGGTTCTGTTACTAAGGAAGAAGGATAGAGCAGGTATTAGGAGACAGTTAAGTTCTGCCCTGCAATTTACTGATTGGGAACTCAGAAGCACTTCTTGTTAATTCTGTGATTTTAGAGGTTGTCCACATATAAAGTGTATACTATTTAGAGCTGAAAGACAGCCTCTGTGATGTAGCCACAGCAGCCCTGAGAGGAAAAATTATAGCCTGGAGTCTACTGATTCGAAAAAGAGAGAGGCTGGAAATAAAGAGCCCAACTTTCAATTCAGGATGCTCAAAAAGGAAGAACAAAATTTTAAAAGGAAGGAAATGTTAGAGTCACTGGGGCTTGGTCTGACCTTCCTGCCCTGACAAAGAAGTGGCCTGGATGGGGGAGGACACAGAGGAAGTCTGTACCAGCTTCTAGTGTGTGATGGAGGATCATAGAGCTAGAAGGGAATGCCAGAAGGGGTTGGACCCCTGTAGCTGCCATTGGTTGCCTCAGGTGATGGCTTACTCACTCCCTCCTGTGGGAGCCTCAGTATGAACCTCTGCTTTGTCCCTGCCCCGCCTCCCCACTGACAGCCTAGCAGGGAGACAGATTCTGTGTCCTCCCCGCTCCTCCTCCCCTCCCTCTCCTTCCCCTCCTCCCCTCCCGGCTTCCTCCAACTTCCTGTCTAGACGGCCTCCAATTAGCTGTTCATTAAGGAGGTTAAGCTGATTAGAGCGCTCTCTCCCTTCCTCTGCCGTGGCCACCACGGGCAGCGCTCAGCTAACCCCCCCAGCTCTAGCATCCACTGTCTGGTGCCTGGGAGGGGCAGAGGCCTGGGGAGATCATGCCACCCCTACCCAGGCGAGGCCCCTCCACCCCCACCCAGGCAAGACCCCTGCAGCCACATCTCTTAAGCCCCATGCACCAGCCTCCAGGCGTTTGCCCACTCCATGCCCAGGCCAGGAGGGCCAGGAATACCCTTTCTCCTCCGGCCACCTCCCGAGGCCTTCCCTGATTTCCCACCCATGCGGGGCAGAAAGGGGGCCCCAGAGTCTTCTCTGTGGCTGCTTCTGTGGTCCTCCCACAGGGGTCCTCCCATCGGGCCCCCCACCCCACCCCGCCACAGGTAGTTGTTCTGTGGAGTAAAGCAGGTAACTTATCTCTCTCCTCTGTTACCTGGAGAGAGGGGCTTCCCCCATCTCTTTTGGGGGGCAGGAGGGGGTGACAGAGCATGGCCTGTGGAGTTTGAATCCCAGCTCAACCACTTCTTGACTCCCCAGGACCTCACGGAGGGTCCTCACCCAGGTCAGCTCTGCCCTCAGGGGGCACTGAGTGATGTCTGGGACATCTGTGGTTGTCATGAGCGGGGGGGGGGGGGTCCTGGCATCCAGTGGGTGGGGCCCAGGGAGGCTGCTCCACACCCCACAGTGCCCAGGACAGCCCCACAGATGACCCAGCCCCCTGATGTCAGCAGTGCTGGCAGGGTGGGAGGCTGGTCCGCATAGTAAGTGCTCACTGAGTGACGGCCATTCCCAGCAGAACTGCGCTCCATCCACCCATCCACTCCACACTCTCTCTGCCCACCCTGTGTCCTGGGCCCTGGAGACCCAGCGGGCGGCTGCAGTCGGCACCCCCAGTGGCGCTGGCATTGCAGGGAGACAGGCTAGTTTGTCTAGCAGATGGGCAGGTGCTCAGATACGGGACAGACAGGCGTTTGTGACAAGCGAGTGCAGGGACACTCAGATGGGGGCATCTACAGGCATGTGTGTCCGTTAAGGTTTACGTTTTTGATGGGGAACATGCGCAATCTCGGATGGGGGTGTAGAGATATGTATGTTGAGCAAAAAGCTGGCCAGTCAGATCCAGGGGATATTACGGGCATGCTTGTTAAATGGGGAGACGTCTGCTTTGATGAGGGACACAGGGCACTGTGTTAACCGGACAGCGGTTGCTCACGTGGGACCTTGACAACAAACAGGATGGGGGGTGTTCAGATGTGGAGATGCACACGTGTGCAGGACCCCCTCAGAGCCGCCCAGGAGCACAAGGGTTACTCTTCCTTGCAGCCCCCTGGCCGGCTCTCTCTCCCCTCCTTCCTGCCCTGGCTTCTGCAGGCCCCGGCTCAGGAAGGGCCTGTGGAGATGCGGCAGGGGGCTGGGGCCGCACCACACTATTTCCATCCAGGACAGGCTGTTCTAGGAAATCCTCCTAAGTGAGCGTCTGACAGCCCTAACCTCATTCCCGCTGCAGCCAGCCCCGTGCCAGCAGGGAGCCTGCCACGCTCCTGTGCCAGTGCGCGCGCGCGCGCACACACACACACACACGCACACACACACGCACACACACACACACAAGCACGCAGCACCCACGGGGCCAGCCTCCTCCCTGCCGGCCGCCCTCTGTCCCACCAGCTCCTCCTGTCCCTGGGAAGTCCCGGGCCTGCTCCGACGCCCGGCTTGGCCATGGGGCCTCTGGGCTGCCAACCACACGCCGCGATTTGCTCCCCACTTTCAACAGTGTGATGTGCGCTCTGAGCCGTCAGGGGCAGTGACCTCTGTAACAGCAAAAGCAGTTGGTGGCCTGTCCAGGGGCTGGTTCCCAGATCTGGTCCACCCCAGGCCGTGCAGCTGCAGAGGACAGGAAGCCCCCATGGGGAAACGCCAGAGGGGAGCTGCACCAGCATCCCAGGTGGCACAGTGCTGGGGACGCCACAGATGCCCCAGGGACCGTCGGCAGGAGACCCACAGACAGTGGCAGTGGGCCCTGAGAGTAAGGCAGGGGTTCTGACCAGTTGGTTCTGCCATCCAGGGGATACTGGTCACTGTCTGTCTTGTCATGACTGGGGGTTCCTGGCATCAAGTGGGTGGGGCCCAGCATATTGCTCCCCACCCTGCAGTGCCCAGGACACTTATGGAGGGTGGTCCAGCCCCGATGTCTGTCACCAGAGAGGCCACCTTGTGCTGGGTGGGAGATGTCTCCCCCTCACCACGTGTGAGTCCACTGTGGTCTCAGTGGGTATGCTTCACCCTAAAATGAATTTTAAAATAATTTCTAAACATGCCGGCCTCCGGGCCCCACTTCACTGAGAGTCCAGTTCCAGGGATGAGGCCTGGCAGGGGACTCTGCTGTTTTCCAGGCACGTCACCATCCCTAACTCTCAATAGAAAAAGCCTCTGCAGAGGATGGCATAGAGGGGGCACAGGGAGGCAGGGGAGGCAGTCACGCGTCTTCAAGGGAACATGTGCCCTGGCACCCGTGCGGACCATCCCCCCTATCATGACAGGGCTCCTTCTGAGCCAGTGTTCGTTCTGTGCCACGGCCTCCACGGAGTCTGTACCTGCCCATTTTACACCATTCATTCCTTGAGGCTGAGCTGGAGACCGTCCGAGTTTTCAAGGGCAGCCATGGGAGGTAGTGAGGCCTCTGTCTGCAGAGGAATGACAGCAAGTAATTCCAGCATGTGGGTGTGTGGAAGGCCCTGGTCTAATGGCTTTACATGTTGTATGTCACTTAATGCAATGACTCCACAGGGATAGTTCTGTTGCCCCAGTAAGGATGGGGGAACACAAGCACAGAGTGACTCGGGCTTTGGACCAGACCACCCTCCCTCTCCCCACCATGCCACCTTCTCCAGGGCTCTGGTGTCCCCAGGGGAGAGGGTCAGCCCTGAGCTCATCCACCTCTAGAAGGAGAGAAGCTGGGGACCAGGCTGTGACGTCCTGGGGCCTGTGTGGCATCAGGCTCCACATCCCATGGGCCATGTGACCCTGGGTGGCCCCCTTCTCTGAGCCTTAGTTTGCCCCTCTACTCATTGGGCTCCCAGCCCCTTGCCCACAGGTTGCTGGGAGAAGGAGGTCCAGGGGTCCTGGGAGTGGAGCAGCCCTGCCTGAAGGGCCCTGACCCTCTTGCCCTCCCCACAGGCATCTCATCCCCAGTGAAGAAGACAGAGATGGACAAGTCACCTTTCAACAGCCCATCTCCCCAGGACTCGCCTCGTCTCTCCAGCTTCACCCAGCACCACCGGCCCGTCATCGCCGTGCACAGTGGTGAGCACTGCATACCCCAGGCGGGGAGGGGCAGCTGGGCCCTCTGACCAGGCCCCTCGTGGCCAGGGAAGTCCCACTGGCCATCTGACCACAAGTTCTATTGCTGTAGCCTCCCAACCAGGCAAGAAAGCCTGAAGGTGCTGTGGCAGAGAGCACTTGGGGCTGACTCAGTCCTTTTGGGCCTCAGTTTCCCCTTCTGTACAAGGAGGTGCAGCCCAGGACTCACCCCTCAACCTGCTCCCCATGTGAGTGACCCACGGACAGACCACCGGGTCAGGTGGCCACAGAAGGAGGCAGACACACACAAAGACAGGCAGACACACACAAAGACACACGCAGGCCACACAGAGATCCGGGTGCTCCCGGCCACACAGATGGGAAGCATCACACTCGAAGCAGAGGAGAGACTCCAGCAGCCTCAAGGTGTGAGCTGAGCCAGTCATCTGTCAATTGGGGCTCATAAACATCGCCCTCTCAGGGCTGTCCGTGGGATAGAATAAGTTAAATAAGAGTTTGAATATCACCTATTGCACCTTGGTTGTGATAATAATGATTTAGTTCCATACAAGGGCAGACACACATACAGGGGAAGGGCAGAAATCCCCAAAATAGCACAGTGGTTTAGAGCAGGAGCCAGGCAGAGCAGCACCCCCCACCCCAGCCACTTCCTCTTCTTGTAAATAAAGTTTTATTAGTGCAGGGCCACACACATCCATTACCATGTTGTCTGCAGCACCTTGCAGGCTGCAGGGCAGAGTTGACCGGCTACAACAGAGACCCTGTGGCCTGAAAAGCCAAAAATATTTACTATCTGGCCAGGGGCTGGAGAGAGAGGAAGGGGGAAGTGACTGCTCATGGTCACAGAGATTCTTTTCAGAGAAATGAAGATGTTCTGGAATTACAAACTGAATATACTGAAAGTCACTGAATTGTATAGAAAAAGGAAAAAAAGCAAATACCAGAATGGAATATTACTCAGCCATGAAAAGGAGCGAGGCCCTGACACTCATTACAGTGTGGATGGACCTTGAGACACGGTGCTCAGTGAGAGAGCCAGACACAGGAGGCCACATAGTGTGTGATAACATTTATATGAAACGTCCAGAACAGGCCAATCCACAGAGGTAGAGAGTGGGTTAGTGATTGTCAAGGGCTAGGGAGGAGATGGGGGTGATGCTAGTGGGGATGGGGTTTCCTTGGGGGTGATGAGAATGTTCTAAAAGAGACTAGTAATGGTTCCATGGCTCCATCAGTGTGTTAAAAAAAAAACTGAATTGTATACTTAAAAAGGGTGAATTTTAATGTGCAGATTATATCTCAATATTTTTTAAAAACCTGACCTGCCAGCCATTTATGGAATGAGTTAGCTGTGAGGCCAGTGAGCCTGGGCTGGAACTATCTGCTCGCGTGGCCTGGGGCAGGGGACATTCCCTCCCAGAGCCCCCCGTCATCCTCTGTTTAAAAAAGAAGTAAAAACAGGAGCGATACCAGAACCCTGTGGGGTCCCGGTGGAGTCAGCGAATTTGGGCGTGTAAATGACAGCAGGGCCTGATGCAGGCATGATCCACGCCCACAAACAGTCAGAGGGAGACAGAGGGGGCTGGCCAGAGCCCCCGGTGACCGCCCCCCACCCCGCCCCCTCCGCAGGAATCGCCCGGAGCCCACACCCGTCCTCGGCCCTGCACTTCCCCACAACCTCAATCCTGCCCCAGACGGCCTCCACCTACTTCCCGCACACGGCCATCCGCTACCCGCCTCACCTCAACCCCCAGGACCCGCTCAAAGATCTCGTCTCGCTGGCCTGCGACCCGGCCAGTCAGCAGCCTGGACCGGTGAGTTTGGAGGGCGCGACCTCCCTGGGGCCCTGGCGCGTCACTGCGAGTGTCAGGCGGCCGTCCCCGCGTTCTCCGTCGTGCAGCAGCGAGTCCGCAGCCCCTCTCATCTGAAGCACCCGGAGCCAGACCGGGTCAGAACTGAGGCTTGTTCGGATGTCAAAATTGACAGCACATGTTTTAGGACGCCCGGAAACCAAACACGGTTACGGCGGAGCTCAGGCTGGCTCTGGCCAAACTTTCACCAAAACATTGGGTGTTCTGAGCCTTTTGGAGCTGGGAACTGCGGGCAAGGTGGTGGATGGATGTGTCCCCGCAGCGAACGCCGGGGGGCCGCCCCGGAGGTGGGACAAGGCTGTTTAGGAGGCGTGGAAGGGAAGCAGGTGGGTGCAGAGTGGCTTGAGGAGGCGGCGGAGGGAGCGCGATCCCAGGAGGCTGGATCCCGGGACGGGACGCTGGAGGCCGGCCGTCCTGGTCATCCGGGCACCCACCAAACTCGCCCTGGCCACGCCCACCAGCCCCTCCCCGGCCCTGCAGGGCTGCGGGGCGCGCGGGCAGATGGCAGCCCGAGGCGGAGGGGGCGCCGCCGCCTTAACCACCTGTCTCTCTGTCCCCCCAGTTAAATGGAAGTGGCCAGCTCAAAATGTCCAGTCACTGCCTTTCCGCTCAGATGCTGGCACCCCCGCCCCCCGGGCTGCCGCGGCTGGCGCTCCCCCCTGCCACCAAACCCACCTCCGAGGGAGGAAGCTCGTCGCCGACCTCGCCCTGTAAGCACTCGGGAAGCGGTGCCCGTGGCAGGGCGGGCGTCCCCGAGGGGCCCCTCCCCTCCCCGGCCCCGCTGCTGGGGTCGGGGGCTCAGGCACGGCCCGGTGGGTACCGGCGAGTTTGGTGGGTCCCCAGATAGATGCCTGGGGCCACCTGGTCAGGTCCACGCAGAGCCAAGGCAGCCTTAGAGGGTGGCCAGGGGCAAGTCTGGAGTCTGCCCCCATTGGCTGAGTGGCTTGGGGTCCCTGTGTTCCCCTTCTGGGCTTCTGAATCCTCCTCCGTGCAAGAGGCCGCTGGCAGAGGGACAGGCAGAGATCTCAAAGGAGAAAGGCCGGAGGGCCAGACTCGGCCCCTAGATGCCTCTTGTTTGTGGAAAATGAAAATCTGTTGTTGTTTTAAAATCTGGATATCTCACGTAAAAATTCCAGCGTTCTGGATTCTTGGGGGGAAATGGGGCCCCGTTCAGCTACTGGTAACCCAGCTGGGCCACACCTGTAGACAGGACAGTCCCCACCTGCCCTCCTGACCCAAGGAGGCCGTGGGTCAGCTGCCTCGCTTCCTAGAACTTTTTGCTGTGTCTCTGTGGTTCCAGGTGGTAGCCTGATGGAAGGTCCTGGGTTGGTCTCCTTACATTCTAGAACTTTCTACCTTCTGGATGTGGTTCCAGATTACAGCTTGCTTGCTCCTAATGCACCCCCCACTCCAAGGCTGCTCCAGACTGGGAAGAGGTCTCAGATTCCCCCTCCTGGGGTCTGTCCCATCAGCAGTGGCTCCACCTCAAGCCTCTCCCTGAACCCCTTCCCTTTTTGAGTGTCTCTCTCTC
The DNA here is from genome assembly GCF_009834535.1 of Camelus ferus. NCBI lineage: Eukaryota > Metazoa > Chordata > Mammalia > Artiodactyla > Camelidae > Camelus > Camelus ferus. Next base: position 25,143,155 of record NC_045717.1, on the reverse strand, counting down.
CCTTGCTCCCCAAGTGAGATTCCTCACCCAACCCGAGCAGGAGGGGCCGACCATTCCGTCTGGGCCCCATCCGCCCCCCTCCCCACATGCAGCACCCCAGCCCCCAACATTTCTTCCCACTACCTGCCTAGAGCCAGGGTAGCCTTACATGCAGATAGGCTTTCTCTAAATACCAGATGCAGCGTGGGGCACTGGATTCAAATCCTGCCTCTGCATCATGCTCCCTGTGTGACTTTGGGCAAATGTCCTCTCCTCTCTGAGCCTCAGATTTCTCAATGGCAATATGGAATAGTCACCAGAGGGTGGTGGGTAGCAAGTTGGTGAAATAGGTCAGGGAGAACATTTAGCAGCAGGCCAGGTGCAAAGTAGAGAGTTGGCCTGTGCTGCTGGTTGTCACCTCCTCTGCCTACTTTCTCATCTGTGAAATGGGCATAATTATCATGTCTGCTGCATTGAGGCCACTGAGGATTAAAATGGGATAGTGCCCAGTGCCTGGCATACAGTAGACACTTAATAGACAAGGAATAAATGTGGGTTCATTTTCCTTCCCTCCGTACCAGCTTCTTAACTGCAGGTCCAGCCTGCTTCCTACACCCCAAACCCCCCAGGCCTCACTGCCTCCCGCTCACCATGTGGGGACCCTCCCACCACCCCTGTCCCCCCACCAGCCTGGGTCGTGAATCATTCACTCACTGACAAAACGTGATCAGTGAGATTAAAATAGAAATACGTGTGTGTGTGTGTGTGCGCGCACACCCGGCCTTCCCCGCGCCCTCTCCAGGAGGAAAATTAATAAATAAAATGCCCTCAATAGTTCATGGCGCCCCGTGCGGGGTGTAGGCCGCGGGCACAGGATGGGCCAGGCAGTGGAGCACCTGAATAATTCACAGGCGGTTTCTGGATTATGAATCTTTCATCCTGTGCCTTCCCTCCCAGCAGACACCGGCCCGCGTGACCCTGGGGGCCTGAGACTGTGGGCTTTTCCGGGTGCCTGGACCATCCAGGGGGAGGGCGGCGAGCTCTGAGGACCGGGTGCTGGGTGCGAAGGCCCAGCTGTGTGACCCTGGGCAGCGGCCACCCTCTCTGGTGCTCCCGTGCCGCCTCTGCGCTAACGGGCTCTCGGTCTCTCTCCTCCCCGCAGCCTACTCTACGCCCGGCACGTCCCCTGCAAACCGTTCCTTTGTGGGATTAGGACCAAGGGATCCAACGGGCATTTATCAGGCACAGGTAGGGGCCAAGAGGCCAGCTGGTTGGGGGGTGGGAGGGGCAGGGCAGAGGGCCGGCCTGGGTGCACAGGGAGAAGCTGGCCCACTGGGCCCCGTGCCTCCCCCCAGCCACACCCCTAGCACAGTGGCTGTTGAGCGTGGCAGCGTGGCAGCGGGGCCAGCCTCCCAGGCCCAGCCTCTCAGGCCCTTCCAGGGCCTCGAGCCCATGCCCAGGGATGCGGTGCTACTCCAAGTCCGTCTGCGCTTCCTGCCGGGGGCAGTCACAGCAGAACTGCTGTGGGGCCTGGGTTATTGCCACCCTGGCCCCATTGGCACAGATGGGGAGACGGAGGCTCGTAGAGGTGAGGGGATTTGCCCAGGATCACACAGCACGTCTGCCCAAGCTTCCCCCCCACCCCCGCCTTCATCCTCCTATGCTGGCCAGAGGGACCACAGGAGAGGAGGGCCAGGGGTGGGGCCTCCCAGTACAGCATGCAAGCCCCTGCCCCCGGCTCTAGCCTGCAAGGTGGCGGGGGTGGTAGAGGTGGAGTTGGCATTACTGCAGCTGAGTGTGCACCACGGAAAGGGGGGGGAGGCTGGTTGAGGACGAGACTAGGAGGCTCAGGGAGGAGGAGTGAGTTGCCCGAGGCTGCACAGCAGTGCAAGGTAGAGCCATGACAGTCCAGAGCTCAGACTCAGGGCTCCCAGCTTTCTTCAGGGTGGGAGGTGACTTCAGCTCCTGCCCACGCATCCCCAACACCGGCCTTCGGGCCGGCATCCACATCTGTGTCGTGCACAGGCCAGGAGTGTGTTGGGCAGATGGTGTTTGAGAGTGTTGGCTGGACCCCAGAGCCTACAGTCCCTGGTGCATGTTGAGGAGGGGGTCACAGGATGTAAAACAGCCAGAGGGCAGTGCCAGCTCCCTCCAAGGCCCAGATGCACCAAGAACCCTCCTCAGGGCCCCTCAGCATCTCCAAATCACCAGAACCATAGAGCATGGGGATTTGTGGGGTCCCCAGGAGCCACATTTGGACCCTCAAGCCACTGTGGGAGGGTCTCCTACAGCAGAGTCCATGGGCAGGGTGGGTGTTTGGAGGCAGAGAGGCAGCCACATCCCCCATCCTCCGCTGAGACCAGATTCAGCCACCCAGACCAGACCCAAGGAACCTCCCACCACAGCCTGGCCCCCTGGGGACCCTCCAAGGTTGGCCTGGTCGCTGCTGGCAGCGCGGAGGGGCCAGAGTGGGTGAGGAAGACCTGGCTATCCTCTGCCCTTCCTGCCCAGACTTCAACTGGGGGTGCTGTGGTCAGGAGACCAGGGCTCATGCCCAGTTCTACTTTAGTCACTCTGAACCTCAGTCTCTTCTTCTGGCCTTGGGGTGGCTTTGAAGGGTCTCAAGCGTTAGGGAACCAATTTTATCCAACCTGCCCCACATACCCTCACATATCCAAAATATTCAGTGTCCTGTCTTACAGAGCCTCAGCTGGAATCCAAAAGAGGGGTCACTTGGTCAGTGTCACCCAGCAAGCTGGGGTGGCCCTAGGACTCCCCTCTTTGCGTTTTGAGTTTTGTCGGGGCCTGGACACTACCACCCCCACAGTTCTCTGAGAGCCAGGCGTTTCCTGTCCCAGCTGACCTGACATCCCTCCCCACAGGAGGCTGGGAATGTCCTAATTGCTTCAGAAATCAAAGCTAATAAAAGTGACAGGGAGAGGACCCTGCCCTCTTAACCCTTCCCCAGCCTCCCTCACCCACCACCTCACCTACCCCATTGTCAGCCTGGATGGCCTGAGAGGGGAGGGAAACCGAGGCAGGCAAGGTGGGGTACCTTTGGTTCTACATGCTTCTGGTCGCACCCCCCTGCTCCCCCCCAGCCTGCAAGTCCTGCTGGGTACCCAGAGAGGGTGGGACCAGAACTGTCGAGGAACTTGGGAGAGGGGCTATCTGGGACTCTGCCTGGGTCGGGAGGGGTTGGAGCCTGGTGTCAGGCAGAGAAGGATGAGGGTGTCCAGGCAGGGGGCTCAGCACTGCCAAAGGCTGGAAATGATGGCGAGACAGCCTGAATGTGGAAGACCTCAAATGTGGTCTTTGGCCTGCGGGCCAAGGGGAGCTATGGAAGGGATTAGAGAGAGGGAGGGGCACAGCTAGGGCGGGGAATTGGAAAGCACTTTGTGAGGCTGGTTTTGGGGAGGCAGGGAAGGTGACAGATGGGTGAGAGACTCTCAAGGGTGACAGGAAAGGTGAGGCCCTCCATCTGAGTCTGGGGGAAGATCTCGCCAGCACCATACAGGCAAGACCACAGGTCCCTGGACTGAAGGCCCCCAAGTCCCCCAGTGGGTTCAGGCACCCCCGGTCCAGACAGACCTCAGGGAGGGAAGAGGGGAAGAAGCCGTGACACCCACTCCCCCCTCTTGGAACCCCTGTGCGAAGGGCTCAGAGCTGAGAGGCCTCTCCTTTCTGGCCCAGTCAGCACTTCTGTCTCCGCCTTCATTATTCCTGGCGGGTTTGCTTTCCTCTGCCCCTACCCCCCAGCCTGCAGTGGCTTCTCTGCCTCCGCACAAGCCCTTGCATCCCCTGCCTTTCCCCCAATCAATGCCTCTCTCCCTGATCAATATCCCCCTCTCCAGTCAGTGCCCCTCCCCCGATCAATGTCTCTCCCTCCAGTCAGTGCCCCTCCCCGATCAGTATCCCCTCCTCCAGTCACTGCCCCTCCCCCTGATCAGTGTCCCCTCCTCCAGTCACTGCCCCCCCATCAGTATCCCCTCCTCCAGTCACTACCCCTCCCCCTGATCAGTAACCCCTCCTCCAGTCACTGCCCCTCCCCCTGATCAGTAACCCCTCCTCCAGTCAGTGCCCCTCCCCCTGATCAGTATCCCCTCCTCCAGGCAGTGCCCCTCCCCCTGATCAGTAACCCCTCCTCCAGTCACTGCCCTCCCCTGATCAGTGTCAGTTGATCTCTCCTTGATGAATGGCCCACCTTCTTCATCCTGCCCACCCGTCTTTCACCATCAGCCTCCCCAGTCCTGAGCCATCCATCACTTTGGCCCCCCAAGTGAGACTCTGTGGCCTCTGACACCCCTACCCCCATCCCTATGTGAAGGATTCCCCCCAGCTGAGCATTTTACACCAGACGGTTTTTGTCCATCATGTCCGTTCAGCTGATGAGTAAACCAAGGGCCAGAGGGTTGCAGCCAAAGCCCAAAAGCCACACTGGTGGCTCCAGAGAGGCCAGGGGGATGCCAGAGCCTGGACCTCACCTCTGGCACCGTGCTGCCTCAGTCTCCCCTTCAGCTAAGGGGGAGGATGTTGAGTTGAGGGGCCCCACCACCACCCCATTACGGGGCGCCAGAGCTGGGCAGAGAGCCTAGGAGGGGAGGAGGAAGGGAGGAAGGGCCTAGGGGAGGCCGGCCACCACAGGGGAGGATCACGCCCAGAATCTGTCTGGTTGCCAACGGAAACCAGACATGAGGTAATGGCCAAGATGAACTTGAACTTGGCTGGAGATGGGGGGCTGGGAGCCACAGCATCAGTTGGATGGGATGGCCCTGTGGCTGCAGGGTGGCCTGGTTGGAGGGGGTGCTATTGATTTACAGCAGGGGTGGGGGTACAGTATGCTCTGACCTCAGTGGGGCAAAGATGGGGTGTTACCTACCCCCAAGCCCACCCCACACAGGCAAACTGGATGCATTTCCAGGGGAAGAGTCTGTACAGCAGCTTCCCGGTGGAGACCCAGGCCACAGCTATACGTGCAGGCCTGGCCTCCTGTCCCAGAGCCTCAATCTCCCTCTCTGTAAAGTGGGAGTTGTGACCCCCGAAAAGGCCAGGCTGAGGGGTCAACCCCAGGCAGGGCTACCAGTGGGGACTGGAGCTTCTCAGGCCTGAGTTCCAATTCCAGCTTTGCCCCTCCCTCCCATGCTGGTGGACTTGGGCAAGTTACTTAACTTCTCTGAGCCCCAGTTTTCTTCACTGCAAAATGGGGTCAGGGGGCAATAGTTCTGCTTTCATGTAGGGTTCTGGAGGAAATCATTAATGGGAAAATGTTTATTAAAACAAAAAAGGAAACCAACAACCCCAGTCTCAGAGCCCAAATATGGTGGTGCTCCATAAAGATTCACCTGTCACCCTCCATGAACAGAGTAAGAGGTCCCCTCCTTCATTTTATAGTCAGGGCAGTGAGGCTCAGAGGTTGAGCTGCCAGATTTAGCAAACAAAACTACAAGATACTCAGATAGATTTCAATTCCAGATAAACAAAGGATTTAAACAACAGCAACAAAAAAATCTTTTAAGTAAAAGTATATCCCAAAAGTTGCATGGGGTATACTTATGTTAAAAGGTTTATCGGTCGTTTATCCAGAATCCAGATTTCACTGGGCATTCTGTGATTTATCTAGCAGCGCTGCTTAGGGGCAGAGTCACTTGCCCAGGGTCAACCAACGGGTCATGACAGGTCTGGGATGGGGGACAAGTCACAGGTCACAGGAGTCGGGTGGGGCCGCGGTGGGCATGGCAGTGGCTGGCAGAGCCTGACCCTCAATCTCTTCTTTCTCTCTCTGCATCCTCTCGGGCCGCCCAGTCCTGGTATCTGGGATAAGAAAGATTTCTTCCCACACCCTGCTCCTTCGTCCTGGGAATCCTGGGGGTCCGCAGCGCCAGCCCCCGGCCCACGTTTTCGGTGGAAAGCTAGAGCAAGCAAGAATACCCTGCCGACTCCCAGCGCGGCTGAAAGACAAAACACACAGACACATACACACAGAAGAAAAAACAGAAAAAAAGAAAGAAAAGAGGAAAAAAAAAAAGACAAACCGGAAAAAAAAAACCATGCATAAAAATAAACCCACCCAACCAAGAAGGCAGAAGGTGAATATGGCAACGCTTCGGACTCTCGGGACGCCGCGGCCAGACGGACTGGACCGGAGAGCCCGGCCCCGCCAACCCTCAGAGCCGGCGCGCCTTCCTAAGTTATTCATCTCCTCTCGCTGCTGCTCTGGAAGGGCCGGCACCGCTCCCGCCTCCGCCCAGGACCAGGTGAGCGCAGCCTGGTGCCCGTGCCCGGCCGACGGGGCAGGACACCCAGCGAGGCCACCTCTCCCCATGCCCCTGCTGCCGCCGTTGCCAGGACGTCGGCCAGGCCCCCGCGACAGTGTTTGCCAAGTGGAAAGGCAGGACCCCAGCAGCGGGCAGCCAAGGCCAGCAGGGTGGTTGGGGAAGCGACAAGGGCAGAAGAGGGTTGTGGGGAGACCCCGGGCGTGGCCAGGGAGCTGGGATGCGTGGCCTGTGCTCTCTCAAGAGTGTCCTGCGCTCGTGGACCTCTGCCTGCCCCAGAGCGTGCTGGGGACTTGTTCTTTCTGGAAGCCCCACGCCTGCCCGGTTTGGGAGAAGTCTCTATGCAAACGACCCCCAGCCCCACCCCAGGCATTGGAGGCCACCCCATGGCACCCCAGCCCCGGCCAGCTCCACACCCCCGGGGAGGGCTCCGCGTTGCACACACTGTAAGAGATGCACTTTCCGAGGAAGGGGCTGGGGGCGGTGGAGCAGAGAGACCCGGAGCTCCCCGAGATGGGGGCACCCCTCTGGACTCTCCATCCACCCAAGCCCTGAAAGGGGAGGACCCCCCACTTAGCCCATGGAGGTGGGAGGTGAGAGCGAGTGGTTTAAGTGCCTGATTCCCACCGCCCGCCCCCCTCCCCTTTGTCCAGCTGGGACGCGAGTGGCCGTGGGCATCCTCCACCCTCCTCCCCTGCAACCCGGCCCCCTCCAGTCACTGACCCCTCATTGCTGTGCGCCCCCTCAGAGCTAGAGAGATGGGACCCCCCCACCCCCCGAGCAGACCCAGGGGGCAGAGCTGGGCATCCCCCAAGCGTCCTGCCGTGTGGGGGTGGGATCTGGGGAAGCCGATGTGCCCCCTCCCCACGCCTCCTCTGCCAGTGCCTTACATTCTGGAGCGACACCCCCTCCCTGGTGCCTCTCGGCCCACAGGGGGACCACGGTTTGCACTTTCATCTCCCCTCCGAAGTGGGCACAGCTGGGGAGGTGCAGTGCAGCTGGGCGGCCAGAAGGAGAGAAGGCTGGGCCGAGTGCCCTCCGCTTGCGCCTGGACAGGGTCGGGGGTTCTGGCTGGGGGCAGGAAGGGTCAGCGCCTCGGGGCTCCCTGCAGCCATGTAGGGGACCTCCCATCAGCTAAGCGTTTTCCGTTGAGCCGCTCCAAAAACACTAAACCTGGGGACCCCAGGTGCCCCCTCACCCCCATCCCTGCCCCAACCCCATGATGGCCTTCTTGGGTGAGTGGGGGGCCAGGGAATCGGGTGTTTTGTGTCCTAGGGTCATCAGGCCCAAACACAAGACTCCCTCCAGGTCCATCCTCCTGAGCCCTAACTGGCCTCTTCCAGGCCTGGTGCTGGGGAGTGCCTTCCGCCACCACGGCCCCCCATCCCCAGGCCTGGGCCAAAGCCATTGCCCTGGGCAGGGCCTCCACCTCGACTATGCCCAGTCTGGCCCCCCTCCTCTCCCTACCCTGGTACCCCGGTGCCCCAGTCCTGGCCAGCCTCCTCCCGCCTCCCCAGAAACCAGACTTTCCTCCCAAACCAGCCCAAGGGGCTTGGCGAGCCCACTCAATCATAAAGAGAAAGACCCAAGACCCTTCCCCACCAGGCCCCCTCCCGTCGTCCGTCCGTCTGTCCCCAGGGCCCATCCACTGCCTGGCTGTTGGGGACCAAAGCATGGGCCGTACTCTCCGGGAGGTGCAGTCGGGGTCTCCAGAAGCTTCTCAGCTGGGAACCTTAGGGTGCGGGTAGGCGGGGTAGGGGAGGGGGCACCTGGCAGCCCCCAGCTACCTAACTTTGCATGGTGCTTAGTCAAGGATTCCTGTGACCTGGCTCCTGACATCAGCTCGCGGCGGCTGATAACTGCATGGCAAATTATACCTGGCTCTCCCTTCCTCCCCAGCCGTCCCCCAGCCCTCCAGCACCACTTCCTCCTCTTTAAAAGAAAAAAAAAAGATACAAAAAAAAACTTTAAAAAAATTCCATGTTTCCTAATTTGCACGAAATTTTCTACCACATGATGTGCCTTGCCTCCCGAAAATAAGTATTACCTTTAAACAATATCAGCGCACACATAGCTGCATGCACTGCTCGTGTAGTTCAAAAAAAAAGACAAACAATGACATGAAATAAAAAGTAAAAATTGAAAAGGGATGTATTTCTATTTGTAAAAAATAAAGAAAAATTAAGAATTTTTAAAAATGAAGAAAAATCTCACGCTTAAAAACCACACTGCTAAAAAAGCAGTCCACGTCTGCCCCACCCCCAGCCCACCCTCAGCTCTGTCTCCACGTCTCCTGCTGCATTGGGGGCGCTCCCTGGTGCTCTGCAACCCCCGGCCCCACCCTCGGGCTCCAGGGGGGTCATTTCTGAATCCCCTGCCCACAGCGGCCGACAGACCTCAGGGGTGTGCCCTGGCCCCGGGCAAGGGCTTCTCCCGTCACTGGGCCACAGGCCAGCCCCCAGACGCCATGCATGCACCCACGGTCCAGGCAGTCCCCCCATGGGGTGGCCACCCTGCTGATAGCCAGACTCCCCCGTCCCACCTCTCCCGCAGGCTGGCGTCCCCCTGGCTCAGGGTCAAATCGCTGTCCCCCACCCCCCCACGCAGCCCCCTCCTTCTTGCCAAAGGACCCATCCCCGGAGACTGGCCTTGGGAGGCAGGTCCCTCCTGTCCCTCCCAGCCGGTTCTGAGTCTTCCAGCTGTGACTGTGGAGGGGGTCTGGTATGAAACAAACAAAAAGACAAAAACCAAACCCGATATATGCAATATTTGTCTGTCTGAACCTTAGGGCTAGCTCAGCCATCCGAGGCCCGGCCGGGGGGCCGGGGAAGGGGGAACGCTGCATCACAGGCCTCCGTCCGGGGTTGGGGTGCCGGCTGTGCTGTTGTCCTTTCCTCAGTTTTATTTTGTTATTTCCCTTCCTTTCTTTCTCCCTTCCTTCTTTTCTTCCTTTTTCTTTTCTTTTTCTTTTTTTTTTTTTTCTCTTTTCCAGTTTCCTTTGCCTTTAACTCAACCAAAGCTGAGATAGTAGCAGACAGTTAGTGGGGTGTTGGGGCAGGAGGACCAAAGGGCCAGGTCCTCCAACCTCAGGCCATCCTTCCTCACCACCTCTGGCCCTCCCCGCCCCTGAGCCCCTCAGACATCTCCTGTGAGGACACACCGAGCAGACGGTCCCCATCCATTTTTCCTGCCACCACCTCAGACTTTAGAATTGTGTCCAGAGCCGGGTGGGGCCTTGCAGAGAGACCCCGGCATTCATCCTCCACCGTATGCTCATGCCATGTGTTCTTCCAGAAAGACACCTCAGTAAGTCCTAGGGGACAGAGGGAGCGTCAAGACAGTGGCCTCAGCAGGCCTTGACACCGCCCTTAAGGGCTGCCCTCTGGCCTGAGAGCCCTGCTTGTCAGTTTCCATGGGGCTGATTTCTGGTTTTTATTCCATGCCCCACAGCCCTCCACCCCTAGGGGCAGGGGAGCAGCCCGTGGCAGAGGGATGGGTGACACCTCCCAGCAGGACCCCTCCCCGAGGGCCTCCTGGGGACCACTGTCCCTCATGGCCCAGACCCCAGAGCACCTCGGGCCCCAGAATGCCCCCTCCCTTGCCCCCTCCCTCGCCCCCAGCTGTGTGTTCTCGGCTCCTCCAGCTGAGTGTGGCAGGCACGTCCTCCCCAGGCGCTCAGAAGAGCTGCAGCGTGCCATCCGGCCGATCCCCAGGCCGCCTGCCGCAGGCAGGACTGCAGAGACACTAGGAACCGGGCCCCTTGCCCACCTCTGCACTTGTGGCTCCTGCCCTGGGGGGGAGCCGCCAGGGTGTTGGATTTTTTTTGACATGTGTGAAACTGACATCTGAAACCCCCTCCCCCCTCCAGCCCGCTGTCACCCGCTCACCCACCGTGCATCCACGCAGAGCCCCCTGCCTGGCCCATGCTGTGGAAGAGCCTAGGGAGACCCCTACTGTATGCAGACTGCCCCCATCCCTCTGTGGGTGAGGGCGCCCGACCCCAGCCAGGGTGGAGAGGGAGGTGTGGCTGGAGAGATGGGGAGCCAGGGTCTCCCCACTGTCCAGATCTGGAACCCAGGTTCTGGCCGAGTTCTGAGCCCAGTTTCCCACCCTGAGCTAGACAATCAGACCCGAAAAGGAAGCCCAGAGGAGACTCGGTGAGGAGGGGCTGCTGCAGCTCCCCAAGGAGCAGACAGCCCCAACCTCGGCGTCCCCGTCCCTGCTCCGGAACTTTCCGCCCCGAGAGACAGCAATGTTCCAGGAGCAAGCCGGCTTGGCTGGGCAGGGGCCAGTGAGGCAGGATCCCGGGGCCAGGAGCAACCGTGCAGCCTTCTGGAAGAGACAGCGCACAGGACCCCCCAACCCCCACTCTCACTTTTCCAACGGTACTTTGACCTCCAGTGTAGGGCTATACTATACATATATATATATAATTTTGGAATTTTTTTTATCATAATACAGATTATACAGTGGCTACTTTTTATTTTGGCCTGGATTCTCTCTCTGAGACCCTGATTTTTAATTTTTTTTTTTTTTGGAGGGTAATGGGAGAGAGGTTCCAGAGACCCATCCTCAAATCCAGCACCCTCCCACCTTTCCGCGTTTCTGCGCCTTTGGACACTTCCTGAGAGTCTCATCTCCAAGCTGACACCGCCTCCCCCACCCGTCTACCCCTAAGCATTTCAGAGTGTGTGGGGTCCGAGCTGGCCCCGGAGGCCCACCCCCCCCCCTTCCCCGGGCGAGGCAGGGAGACAGACCCAAAGCAATCCCAGCAGGACTTGTTGCCAGCGATACCAAAACAGACTTTTCCCAAGCAGTGCCTCACATGTCTGCTGGTACGGCTTTGGGGTTCATCTCCCCCACTCCCTGGGGGTCCCCCAGGCCTCAGGAAAGAGCAGGCGGGATCCAACAGGAATAAAGGCTCCAGGAGAGGAAAGAAGTCGCTCCCCGTCCCCAAGCTACCCGACAAGCTGCCCTCCGAACAGCCCCTCCAGACAACCCCCTGGCTAGAGGGGGACCCACTGCAAAGGGGACGGGAGCTACCCACCCCCCCAGCTGTAAGCCCCCAAAGCCCGTTCCCAAAACGCAACACACCATCCTCCCATCTTGAGTCCCAGCCAGGCCCCCCCAAACCAAAGCCCCTTGAAATCCAGGGGTCCTGGCCCCCACCCCCCAGCTTCTTGCCCTCCTGCCCCGCCAGGACCGCACGTGGGGGTGGGACAAGCAGGGTGTCAGAGGGACAGGACACACGGCCTGGTGGGTAACAGGGAGAAGGGAGAGAGACCCATTTCCCTCTGAATTTTCTTTCCTTCTTTCTCTCTCTCTCTCTTTTTTTTTTCCTTTCTTTCTAAAATTTTTTGGTGTTGCTATTAATTTTCTTTTCCCTCTGAGATATTTTTTGAGGTTTTTTTTCCCTCCTTATTTTGTATTTTACCAATATTACCAGGATAGTTTACTCTGTTTCTTGCTTTCTGCTTGCCGCACACACCGGATAACACACATACACACACACACATACACACACCATGCTCATGAACCCATGTCCGGAGAAGGTTCCAGCTGGGCCCACTGCCCACCTCCTCCCCTCCTCCTCCTCCTCCTCCTCCACAGGGTGGGGACAGGATGGGGGACAAGGGGGCATCTGGGCAGACCCAAGCTCAGCCTTCTCCCTTGCCCGGCCCCCCGCCCTGCTCCCTCGCATCATACTCCAGTCATAACCTTGTATATTACGCAGTCATTTCGGTTTCCGCGGACGCGCCTACCTAAGTACCATTTACAGAAAGTGACTCTGGCTGTTATTTTGTTTGTTTGTTTCCCTATGCAAAAAAAAAAAAAAAGAAAAAAAAAGAAAAAATGAAAAAGGGGGGGTTCCATAAAAGATTCAATAAAAGGCAAAAAAAAAGAAAAAAGAAAAAAATGTATAAAAATTAAACAAGCTATGCTGCGACTCTTTCCAGCTGTCCTGGACCCTCCTTTCTGTGTTCAGTTTGGGCTGGTCTTTGTTCTGTGCCGAAGTGAAGGGGAGAGGCTGGAGGGGCAGGTGGCCTCAGAGAACAGGTACCCCCACACTGAAGGAGCAGGCAAGTGTTGAGACCTTTAAATCAAATGTCCCCCAGGTGACATTCCACCATATCCGCACACATCTGTGGTTGTCATGACTGGAGGTGCCCCTGGCACTGAGTGAGTGGGGCCCAGGAATGCTGCTTAGTGCTTAGCAGTGCCTAAGATGGCCCCCCAGGGAGTGCCCCTTCCTGGGATGGGCTGTTTCACACGCCTTCGCCCCTGTGTCCCCTCTGCCCATCACTGCCTCTCCCATTTGTGCTGATCCTTGCATCCCACAGCAATATCCTCTTCCTCCAGGAAGCCTTCCCACTATCCCCCAAGCCTGGCTCTTTTCCCTACCAGTCTCAGAATTCCCCAGAGTCTTTGATCAACAAATTCCATGGGCATCTATGGAGCACCTGCTCTGTGCCAGGCACAGAGAATTCCACCTCCTCCCTGGCTCCAAGGACAGAGCCTGGCACACAGTCGATGCTCCACAAATGCACTGAATGCCTTCACTTTTTTTTTCTCCCACCTAGCAAACTCACATTCATTCAGCAAAGATTTCTTGAGTATCTACTGGATACGAAGTACTGGGGACACAAAACGCCCAAAATGATCTGCCTTCTTGGCACTTACACTTCGAAGTTGGGAAGACAGACAAGAAACAATATAAGTGTATGTCAGAGGAGATTAAGTGCCAGGGAGACAAATGGAGCAGAGGAAGGGATAGGAGAGTCAGCCTCACATGAGGAAGTAACATTTAAACCGAGATTTGATTAGAGGAGAGGGAAACACCCCATTGAAAATGTGACAGAAGAGTTTTCCAGACAGAGGGCACAGCCAGTGCAAAGGCCCTGGGGCAGCACCATGCGTGGTGTGTTAGAGGAACAGCCAGGAGACCTGTGTATCTGAAGCAGAGTAAGCGAGGAGGAGAGGAGGTGAGAGCTGGGAGGGGACGGGGCAGGTCATGAAGGGCCTTGGAGGAGGATTTGGGCTTTTAACCCAAGGCAGGTGGGAGCCATGGAGAGCTGTGAGCAGAGGACGAGGGGCGGGACTTAACTTCGTTCCAATACCCTCTCATCCAGGAGGCCTTTCCCACCTGCCCGGGCAGAGCAGCTACTTGACCTCCCAGCACCCCAGCCCTTCAGTCTCTCCCACCTCACCCCTGACCATTCAGAGCTGGCAGTGTCCATGTCCAGCTCCTTCCCCGAAGCCACAGGAGCTTTTCAAAGGCTGGGGTCAGGGAAGCATCTTGGGTATGTTACTTCCTCTTCTTGGGGGCCTGGGATCTGAACCCTTGTCCCCCCCTCCAAGTCCCCCAGGGACCCCAAGACGTGCAGTCAAAGCTCTCTGCTGCACAGGCTTCTTCCATCCTACTTGGGAGGGATGTTTGCATTGCCTTCCACTGAGGGGGAAACAGGCACGGAGAGCCCTCAAGACGCACTGAAAGGAACCCAGGTGCCGTGTGCGGATGCCTACACGCAGGTTCGTGGCCCCCCACCGCCACCCAGTACCAGACACAGAGACACAGTCGTTGCAGGGTCAGGGGTGGGGGATCCAAGGCCCCCCAGATGGACAAGTGCCTTTCCCACGCCCCACCCCTAAGTGGGGTGGATGCTTCTGCGCTCAGCAGCGAGGTTCTGGCGTCCCCTTGTGGGAGGACCTAGGACCTGGACCCAGAAACCAGGCAGAAGGGTCAGCTGGCCCCCGTCCGCATAGTCCTGCCCTCCCCTCCCTGCAGCGGGAACGGGGGACTCTAGCCAGGAGTTTTTTAGCTGGGTGGTGGGGTAAGTCTCATCTTGAGTGAGGGGCTCAGTTCGGAGGTGACAGTCTCAGTCGAGAGTCGGGGTTCAGCCGGGGGTGCGGGTTCAGCTGGGATGGAGGGCTCATCTGGGAGCTGGAGGTTCATCTGGGGTCCCGGCTCAGCCGGGGTGGGGGGCTCATTCTGGCCTTTAATCTCAAGGAAAGCCTCTGTTTTTCAGCCACTGGCCCCTGGAGTGAAACAATGTTTGGCTTGGAGGGGCTGTCCCAGCACTAGCTCCCCTCTAAATGCCGTAAAAAGGGGCAGGCTTGGGACAAGCAAAAACACCTCCTCCCCAAGCGTCCCAGTCGCCCCCTAGTGGGGAATTCTCGCCCTGCGGAAAGGGAGGAGCCCAGACAGCCCGTCCCTCTCCCTTCCCGCCCCCCTCAGCACCGTCACCCACCCGGAAGCCCCAAGCCTCGCCGGAGGAGACGGGAGGCAGAAAACTCCACTGCCAGAGCTGCCGCCTGAAAACACAGCCTCCGACAGTCAGGGGCCCCCACCCTGAGAGGGCGAGGCCCGTGCGCTCCGCCCCAGCGTCACTATTTCAGCGTAACAAGAAGTTGGCATTTATTAGCCGCCCTTGGGGTGCTGGGGTCTGCGCTTAGGAGTTTTGTAGACAGTATTTCTCATTCAGTCCTCATGACAGCTTCTGAAGGATTTAACTATTATCCTTGCCTTTTACGGAACAGGACACAGGCACAGAGAGGTTCGGTTACTTGTCCCAGGGCTACACAGCAAGGAAGTTGGGACTCCAGCTCCTTCTCCTTCTCCGTGGAGCCCCCACCAGGAGTGCAGGGCAGGAAGAAGGGGTGATGACGCTGCGTCCCCCCACTTCCACCCCCGCACCCTCGCCCCAGCCCCCCGCAGTCCCAGCTTCCAGGACAGCGCCCTGAAACTCAGCACGTGGTAGGAGGGGCCCTCGACTCCCAGGAAACGGCCCTGCTCTGAGCTAGCTCAAAGTTCAGGTTCAGGAGCACCAAGAGCAAGTCTTCAGGAGGAGGGCTGGATCTGCCCTGGCTCCTGCAAAGACTTGCAGAACCATTTGCACGGTTTCTCCCCACTATCCCTCTTCCCAGTGAAAAGGAGGCTTGGGTAGCAGGAGCCAGGGACTCTCCTGGCTTCCACCTGGCACCTGGCAAACCAAGACCTGCAGAGGGGTTGGGAGCCAGGTGACTCCTGTGGGCTCATCGAAGCGAGGCCTCAAAAGCTCTTGGAAGCACTTGCACCTGAGCAACGGGAGAAGCTGGCTTCTCTGATGAAATCCAAAGGGCAACAGAAACCAGAAGTGGGAGAAGAACTCAGGCGGTGGGCAAGGAGAGATGGCTGCGGTGCAGACTGGGCAGAGATATGAGATAGCGGGGGTCTCACATGCAGGCAGCTCCTTGTCCAGGGGTGCCCTCCATGCTCAGGAAGAATCACCAGGTGAAGACCCAGCTTGGGAAGGAGCGTGTCATGGCCAAGTAGCACGCAGAGAGCCCTTCAAGAGGGGCTTGTGCTGGTCCCGAGTCCTCTGCACTCAGGGGCGCTCTACCCTGAATCCCAGAGTCATCTCACCTGCCCCAGGACCAGGTCTTTGCCAGTAGGGTACGGAGAAGGCATTGGGGCATCCCTTGGGGGCTGCCTGGTGGAGGCAGGTGCAAAGGTTTCATGTGGAAGAGCTCGCCACTGTTTCATGGTTCGGAGGCTCCTCTTTCTCCTCTAGTTCCAGCCCCCAGTCACCCTCTCCCTCCTCCTTTCTCACAGTCTCCTCTTCCTTATCTTTATTGCTGTGGAGACAAGAGGGGCCAAGATAACCAAAGTGAAAAGGACTGACAGTGGTCCAGG
Source organism: Camelus ferus (assembly GCF_009834535.1). Lineage (NCBI taxonomy): Eukaryota > Metazoa > Chordata > Mammalia > Artiodactyla > Camelidae > Camelus > Camelus ferus. Next base: position 25,127,231 of record NC_045717.1, on the reverse strand, counting down.
CCTCTTAACGAGTCTCACAGAACCTCTGAGTCCTGCAGGCAACCTTGTTCCCATTGTACAGAAGGGGATGCTGAGGCTCAGGCAGCTTAGGACACCAAGGAAGTGCAGGAACCCCCGCTTGAGTTGCATGATCCCAAACCAAGCTCTTAACGTCTACTCCCCCTGCCCCCCCCCCCCGCTTCCTGGGTGTCAAAACCATGGTTGAGTGGATGGGCAGAGAGATGAGGGGATGGATTGATGGATGAGTGGATGGGCTAATGAGCAGATGGGTGAACAGATGAATGTGTGGATAGGTGATGGAGGGAGGGAAGGAGAGAGACAGGGAGGGAGAGATGATGGATGGATGATGGACAGCTGGAGGGAGGGAGGGATGGATGGGTGGATGGATAAATAGATGGATAAGTGGATGTGAACAGATGGGTGGATAGATGAGTGGGGTTGGGGATGTGATAAAGACTTTATAGATCCCAGTTGAAACACATATGAGGAAGGGGATTCTCTGGGAGGAAGCCAGTCTCTTTTTGCAGGTAGATAGTCAGGAGGAAAGTCAGTGAGATTATGTGAGGCCCCCATCGATTCTGAATCAAAGAATAATTACCCACTGGTCCTGCCCTGCCTCCTCGGAGGATGCTCAGAGAAGCGAGGATCTCAGTAACGGAAGGGGCTTGGAGAGGGGAGGGGCTTAGAGGGGCTCCGAGGGGAGGGGCTTGGCGCGAGGAGGGGCTTACAGGGCTGGGACTCAGAGAGGGGAGGGGCTCAGAGGGGAGAGATTTAGAGATTTCAGGAGGGAAGGGCTCAGAAAAATGACGACCCACCTTTCCCGGGACTCGCTGCAGCAGACGGCATAGACCAAGGTGAGGACAAAGATGAGGAAGAGGAAGGCCGGCGTAGCCCCCAGCCCCACCAGCCACGGCTTCCGCTGGGCCACTGCGGGTGGGGAACAGGGCGGGGTCAGCTAACTGGCCGCCAGACTGGGGCTCCCTTCCCCACCCACCCCAACTCCCTCCCAAGGCCTTACAGGGCTGGGCCTGAACCAGCGAGGGGACCAGAGCCGCGAGAAGGGAGAGTGGGCTGGGATTAGTCCAGAGCCTATCCATCCTGCTCCGTCTGTCCTCGCCCCTGTCCAGAAGGTTCTGAGGTTGCAGCTCTGGCTAGAGGAGGAAGTGGCCTGCCCAGGGCATCCTAGGGCAGGGTGTGGCTGGTGCCACAGGAAGTGAGAGGTGGGGCCGCCTCCTTGGGTTCCAGGCACCCTGGGGAGGGCGTCAGGGTCCCAAGCACCCCGGGTGTCCCTGAGGCCCATGCTGACCTGGTCGTTACTCAGAGCCAGAGCCATGGGAGGGAGGAGAGGCTCAGGAAAGATGCAGAACTCATTTCCTGAGCACCTACTATGTGCCAGGTTTTGCAATGGCTTTCAAGCCCTGGGACGTCCTTCAGGCGTCACACTCTGGTGTTCAGAAATCTTGCCCTCACGTTGCATAAGAGGAGCCAACTTGAGGCTCAGAAAGGTCAAGCCACTTCCCTGGGACCACACAGCCTTCTAGAGGAACACAGTTCTCCCAGCTAGGAACATCCCCTCCCCCAACTCTCTCCCATCCTAGGACATGAACCTCCCAATTTGACCTTAGCCAGAACCTGCATGTGCCCCATCCTTTGGGCAGCCTGGGCCAAGCTCTGCCAACAACTGTCAGGGAGAGCTGGCCAGTGGCTACCCTCTTTCTAAGTCTCACTATTTTCCCCTGGAAAATGGGACTGACTGCGTGGAGATTGGGACCATAAGGATGCTAGGCGTTCCATGGGAGCATCTATTAGGGCGTTTATTACGTTTCTTTTATTTATGGTTTTTCCGCCCCCTGGTGGACAATCCTGGAGATGTTCCCAGACAGACGCTCCCTACCTTCTGGGCTGAATCCTACCAACCCCAGCTACAAGCTCCACAAGGAAGCCCCAAGTGCCAGCCTTTGTCAAAGTTCTCACTAGGCAATGGTTAACGTCCAGGACAAGGTCCGGGGCCCAGAGAAAGTGAGGAGAGGGGGGAGGCTGGAGAGAGGGAGGCGAGAGTGCTTGTCTCTTCCCAAGGTAGTGCACCCTCGGGCACCCCGCCCTCCAAGACCCAGTTCTCATAAACGGAGTCACGTGAGCCAAAACACTGAGGGCAGGAGGAGCAAGGATCACCTAGGAGATGGCCCTTGGGGCTCGAAGTCCAGGGCTTAGGACAGAAGAATTAAGATTGCAGGGGGAGAGTTTAATCTGCACAGGGCATCTGGGCGCCGTGGAGTTTGGTCTCCCATACCTGCCTGGGCATTGCCCCCACCCCTAAAGCTGTCTTCCCCAGAGGAAGCTAAGTCCTAAGGGATTATGGAAACCCTTCTGAAGGGCTTTTCCCGGAGAGACAGCCCCTGGCTGATACTGGTCCTGAGACTGAGTGGGAGGGAGGGGGTTCTGGCCAATAGATATGAGGCAGTGGGGAAAGAGCTCAGGCAGTAGGTAGAGGCAGGTGGAGCCATGAGATTGCGGGGGCGTGGGGGATCCTCAGTAACCAGGGATGGTCTCCAAGTGCAAGAAAAATCAGCAGGCAGAACACATCAGGAAACCGGGTACATAGAAACCACATCACGCACAAAGAGCCCTCCTTTGGGGGGGGGTAGGTCCCAAGCCTCTTCATCCAGGGTGCTGTGCTCTCAGCCCCAGGCGGAGTCACTGCAGCAGCCTCAGGTCCAGGTCGTTGCCTCTAGGGTGTGGAAGGGGCAGCTCAAGGGGGCTGCCTGGAGGAGGTGGCGAGCTGTTTTCACATGGCTGTGCTCCTGACTTTCTCCTGGTCCCTGGGCTCCCCGTTCTCTTCCGCCTCCATCCCCAAGCTCCTCTCTCCTTTCTTTCTGGCCTTCTTCTCCATCTTGAGCTTTTTCTCCTTCTCTGTCTTCCTCTTCTTGCCTTCTTTACTGTGGGGACACAAAGGCCCCCGGCCACAGTAAGAAGCAGAGGCACTCCCATTTAACGAATGCGTACCTGAGCCCGGCCTTGTACTGAGTGTTTTACAAAAAGGATCTTTGTTGAATTTTCCAAACAGCCCTAACAAAGCATCCTGATTATTTCCATTTCACAAAGGCAGAAACTAAGGCATAATTGTCCCATGGAAGGAGGGTGGATGAGAGAATAGATAGATGGATGGATGAGAGGAAGGATGGACGGATGGATGGATAGATGGATGGATGGATGGATGGATAGATGGGTAGGTGGATAAATGGGTGAGAGAATGCATGGATGGGAGAATGGATGGGTGGGAGGACAGACAGATAAGTGGTTAGGTGAATCAAAGTCTTCAAGGAAGGAAGAATAGATAAATGGGTAGGTGAGTAGATTTGGAGGAAGGTGAGAATGATGGGTGGATGGGTGGGTGGGTGGAGAGGTGATGGGTAGATAAGTGGTTAGGGCAATGGATGGTTGCATGGAGGAGTGAATTTAACTGGGAGGATGAGTGAATGAACTGGAGAAAGAAGAAAATGTTGGATCAATGGATGGGAGTGTAAGTGGGTAAATGAATGGCAGTGCAGATGGATGGATGGATCAGTGGGCTAATGGGTAGAGAGATGAATGATGGATGGTTAGAGGGTAAAGACTGGTTAGGCAGATGGATGGATAAATGTACAAGTGGATGGGTGGATGGTGGAGGAATGAACCAGGCAGGAAGGGAGTCCCACTTAGGAGCACCTGTGGGACTCGGAGCCTCCAGCACATTCTGAGAGTAGGAATCACATTTTACTGGGGCTGAGCTGGGTCTCAGACAAAGCACAATCTAACCCACACCTCTCCCTCGGACACTTCTTGGGTTCAGCTGAGAATCTTCCAGCCAGGATCATCTCCTCCCAGCTCCAGAGCTCCTACTGTCCCGAAGCCTTTGTGCAAATTTGGTTCTTGTCCCCAAAGAGCCCCCAGCCCTGATGGCATCCTGAGCCCTCCCTCAGAAGCACATCTGGAAACAGGATCAGGGGACACACTGAGTCCAGGAGTCACCCACACCAAATGACACACTTGTGCATGGACACCTACACAATCCCACACCACAGTCTTGTTCAACAGGTATTTACTAAGTGCGTACTGTGTGCCAGGCCCTGTGCTGGGCACTGGGGACACAACCAGGACCAAAGCTAAGTTCTGTTCACTTACTGGAAGCCACTATGTAGTTGTTGAGAAACCAGCAAATGACAAAGATAATTTCAGTTGGTGGTACGTGCAAAGATGGAGGGCCATGGGAGAGAGAGTGTCAGGAAGGCTGGTGGTCAGGGTGGGCTTCCGTGAGAAGGAAACATCTGAGCAGGGGCTGAAGGAAAGAAGGAGCCAGCTAGAAGATGTGGGGAAAGGTGTACCCATCAGAGCCAACAATGAGTGCAAAGGCCCTGGGGCAGGAACGGGCTTGAGGTATTCAAGGACAGAAAGAGGTCATCTGTGGACACCCATTCCTCCCCTCCCTGAGGAGGGGCCTCACACAGATCCCCTGACCCCCTGCACACATCTACACATGCTCACATGGGAGTACCTTGGGTCCATATCTTCGTACACGTTGGTATCCGTTCTCAATGTGTACTCTTCATCCTCAGCTCTGCAGAGAGAGATAGAGGGGTGAGGGTGGGTAAACGGCAGGAGGGAGGTGGGGACAGCCTCAGCCTCAGTCTCCTCCAGGATCGGGAACTCCTAGAAGCAAGGAGGGGGTGGGCTGCATGGCTGTCCTGGGCTACAGGTGCATGGGGAGCAGGGAAATGGGGACAAGGGGGAAGACTAAAGAGGGTCAGGAAGCGGAAGGGGGTGCCCAGCACTTTGGGGAGTGGGGAGAGGAAGGTAGGGGGCGCAGGGGAAAGGGGCCCCCACCTGACTTTCGAGCACCAGATGCGGTTGGCCAGCATGAGGAGAAAGACGATGAACAGGAACCCCACGACCGCAGCCAGGCCCACCAACCATGGTTTCAGGCGATGCTTGGAGGCTGTTGGGAGGTGGGGGGAGAAAGACCTCAGAAATAGGGAAGGGTAGAGGGGCCCCTGAAAGGAGAGAGGGAGGAGTGTGCGGAGGATGCTCAGACAGAGGGGTCTTGGAGAGGGGCTGGCTTTCTGAGGTGGGTTTTAGAGAAGGGGAGGGGCTTACAGAGGATGGGACCTCAGGGAGGGGGGTGCCCAGGAGGAGTGTGGGGGAGGGGAGGGGGCTCCGAGAGAGGCCTGACCCCATCCCTCTTCTGCCAGCCCCTTCCTCTCGGAGGCCTCGGCTTCTCATCACAGAAGACAGGGAGGTGGCTGAGTCCACACGTCCTCCTGCCCACCCCGCAGGTCAGAGCCCTACCTTGCTGGGCCTCAGCCGGCGACAGGAGCAGGGCGCTGAGTAGGAAGAAGGTCTCCATGGTCCCCATGGCTGGAGCAGCCCACGGCCTGAGTGCTGGAGTGGCGGCTGGTCGGTCCAGGAGGCCCTGCCCGGCCACTGACGGGGGGTGGGGGGGGCAGGCGGGCCTGGGGTGGGGCAGGGCAGGCCCGCCCAGAGAAGATCCTCCCTCGCCCCACCTGGTCGGCCTTCCAGGAGGGCAGACTCTGGAGCTGGTGTAACAATTAACTCGGGAGTCCAGCCACCCCACCCTGCGCCCCGCCCCAGGACTGCCAGCCTTGGCCTCCAGGCCCCCAGCCCCTGGGCCCTGGCTGAGATGACCTGACCATCCTTCCTGGCCACGGCTCAGTGCTTTTACGTGTCCTTATGTTCCCTTCTCTGCACATCCCAGGAAATTTTGCTGCCTGCATTTTACAGAGAAGCCAGGGAGGCCAGGGGCACCAAAGCTGGGCAGAAGTAGTTGGAGCTGGCATGCGAACTCAAGTCTCCCTCACCAGCAGCTTATGCTGCCCCATCCTGGCTCCCTGACCCCTGGGAACAGCTCGGGACTGAGCACGGGGCCAAGAAAGGATGGCCACATGCCCACCGTCCACCTTCAAACCCAGCCGCTCCCTTGCAGCCGGAGATGGGGCCCCTCGGGCACCGATGACTCAGGCTCCAGCCTCTCCTGGCCGCCAACCTTGGGCCCCAGGTTGATTAGATATGGAGCCTTGCCCAGGAGAAGGGGGACCCCACCCCAGCTGCCACTGGACAGCCGCGGCCCAGGCATGTGGCAGGAAGGCTGGGGTGGGGAAACCCGGCCTTTCTCTGGGCCTGAGACCTCCGCAGGGCCCCTGGGGGCTGGGGGAGCCCCAGCATCACTGCACACACGCGTACGGAGTGCCCTTGTCTTCCTGGGGCCCCCTCCCTTCCTGAGGCCGTTTCTGGGCTGTGTGCCTCCGTGGTCGCATCTGATACACGGGGGCAATAAGTCCGACCTCGGAGGACTCGATGAGGTAGCACACAGAGCGGGCTTGCTTGGCACAATAGCGGGAAATTATGAAGCACTCGCTAAGGGCTGGCCGCTACTATTATTATGATCAGTTTTAATCTTCTTAGCGTTTTTGCTTTACAGGCGGAGGTTGGGCGGGGTTTCGGCTCTGGGAGCAGGAGGGTGGAAATAACCAGTGTCCAACCACCGGAGCCTGCAGCCAGGGAAGAGAGCGTCCCCTGTCCCCACAGCGTGGGTCAGTGGAGAAGGGCTCCGGTGTGCACGAGTCTGGTCTATACAGCCGCCAGCGGTGCTGAAACTGGCTCCCAGGCCGGAGGGCAGGGCCCGGCTCAGCCCAGCCTCCAGAAGGCACTTCGGACTGGCGGGTCTTTGAAGGCGATGGAGGGGCGGCGGGGGGCCTGGGTGGGGGCGCCAGCAGGGGCGCCCTCCCCACCACGGCTGGCATCCTCATCACCCCGCCAGGCCAGCGCCAGCTGCAGGTCCAGCTCCTCCAGATCCTCGCCCTCCAAGCTCTCGGGCAGCTCCCGGGGGGCGTCTTCCTGGTCCGGCTTCGGGCCGAAAGCCCAGTCTGCGGCAGGAGGCCGGTGAGGGGCTTCCCCGGGCCCGGCCACCCTCCGCCTCCTCCTGGGCTAGGAGAGGCCCTGGACCGTCCCCCACCCCCACCCAAGCTCGTGGTGGGTAGCGGCTCACCGGCCAGGTCGTGGGCGAGGTCCTTGATGAGATGCCCGACAATGGCATAGGCCACGGCCACCACCAGGAGCGCAGCCAGCAGCAGGTACAGCACGTACCTGGGCAGGCGGATGGTGTCCAGCGGGGGCGGGCGGTACTCCTCGTACAGCGGTGAGGCCGGGCTCCAGCCCTCCATCCCCTCCTCAACCGCCAGCCCTGGCATGGCGGCCACCTGGCGCAGGAGAGGCCCGGAGGTGACCTGCGTGGCGGAAGTATTAAGGAGCTTTGGGTAAGAGGATTGGGGCTCCCCCACAGCCACCATCTGCCTGGATGGATCACATTGCAAATCACTTCCGCCCACAGGCCCCCTCCCTCGCTCAGCTCCAGCCACACCAGGTGCTTCCTGCATGTCTATCTCCGCCCCAGGGCCTTTGCACAGGCTGTTCCCCCTTCTGGGAAAAATCTCTGCCCTCGTGGAACTGACTTTCAAGATGGGGAGAAAAACATAACCTTGGGGTACATGATGTATTGTGTTAAAAAGTGAAGCATGGTTTGGGGATGGAGGGAGATCATGGTCTAAGGGGTGGGGAGTTAAAGTTTACAATAGGACAGCCAAGGCCATGTCCAGATGACATTCGAGCAGAGACCCAGAGGAGGAAGGAAACCAGTCATGGGAGTACCGGGGGAAGAGCTTTTTGAGCAAAGGGAACAGCCAGCGCAAAAGTCCTGAGGCAGGCTTGTTGGACGGGACTTGACTTGGGCGCTCACGGGCGCCCCCTGGTGTCTTCTTTGGGGAGGACAGGCTGTGGGGCCAGGGTGGGGGCCAGCGTGGGAGCCAGGGGTCAGGGCGGATGCTGGTCCAGGTGGGCAATAACGCATCTGGAGCAGGTGAAGGCAGAGCCAGGGGAGAGCGCAGAGCTGGGGTAGATTTTTAACGGAGCAATTCCCGGTGTTTCCAGGCTGGATTGAAGGAGTTTCCATTTCCTACGGGAGGAGCTACTGTGAGAGGTGACATGAGGACAGGCTAAGTTTGGGATGTCTCATCAGTAACTAAGTGGAGTTGTCCGGACTAGAACCAGAGTCAGGAGCTCAGAGGAGGCCCCAGGCTGGAGTCAGGACTGTGCACATCATTGGGGCATAGATGGGGTTCCAGCCCCAAGAATGGATGAAGCCATCAGGGAGGGGTGTGGGTGGGGCCCCAGGACTTGGTGCTGTGCCAATGACGGAGAGGAAGGGGAGATGGAGGCGGGCCCAGAGAGGCAGGAGGGAAGCCTGGAGAGCATGGGGTCTCCGAGGAGCTCCCAGAAGAAGAGGGACTGGCCCAGTCAGACCCGCCGAGGGGGAAAATGCAGACTGAGATGTGACCACCAGGTCTGGACACTGGGAGGTCACCTTTGGGCAAGGATGGTTCTAGAGACAGGAGGGGACGAGCTGGCTGGTGCAGGTTCGAGAGAAGGGAGAGAAACGGGAGCTGGTGAGGGTCTGATAATTTTCTAGGGCTTATAGGGGTGAGAGCTGGAAGGCGCAGGGTCAGGAAGGGCTGTGGATAGTGGTTGCTCTCCTGTTTTTAAGAAATCGCAGCCTGTCTATGCTGATGGGCAGAGGGAAGACTGGAGACGGGAGAAACTGAAATGATGGCCAAGTTGGCGGGAGGGGCGGGGCTGGGGACCAGGGGATCCATGGGGAGGTGGCTCACGCCCAGTGTCCAAGGATGACCCTGTGAGATACAAGAGACGTAGGTTTGGTTTTCGTCCTGGTTCCCGGCATGGCACTCCCAGAGCCCTGTAATCCCCTGAGTGATGGGCCAAGGGAGCATCCTTTGTGGCTCATAACCAGGCCCTTTCCACCACACCTGAGTGGATGCTGATGAGGACAAGGGTGGGGAGCCTCGGGATGGGGCTGGTGGCCGGGGAACCGACCCTGGGGTGAGAGGGATAGAACTTTCAGCCCAACCCATCCCCCAGCCCCAGGGAGAGGAGAGGGGCTGGGGGTTGAGCTCAGGATCAATGGCCAATGACTTAATAAGTCATGCCTGTGTGGTGGAACCGCAGTAACAACCCTAAAGGAAGGGGCTCAGGGAGCTTCCAGGAGAGTGAAAGCTTCCATGTGCCAGGAAGGGGGTGCACCCCAAACTCCACAGGGACAGACGCTCCTGCGCTCAGGACCTTTCCGGACCTCGCCCTCTGTGCCTTTTCATCTGCCCTCTTTATGATAAACCGGTAAGAAAAGTGCTTTCTCGAGTTCTGCAAGCCATTCTCACAAAGCCTCTAATGAGGAGGGGTAGCGGGAACCCGAATGTATAGCCAATCGGTCAGGAGTAGGGAGGCCTGGACTCGGGACCAGCGTCTGAAGTGGACTCAGCCCTGCAGGACTAGCCCTGGACCTACAGGGTCTGCCCTGATCGTGGGCAGATGGTGTCAGGGCTGAACTGAATTGTAGGATGCCCAGCTGATGTCCACGGAGACGTGGAGGACACGTGGTATTAGGTTCGATTGTGGTTTTTGGGTTTTTTTTTTCAATGTTGTGTTAGTTTCAGGTGTACAACAAAATGGTTCAATTATATATATATATATATATTATTCTTTTTCAGGTTCTTTTCCATTATAGGTTATTACAAGATATTGAATATGGTTGCCTGTATTCTACAATAAATCCTTGTTGTTTCTCTATTTTATATACAGTGGTGTGTATATGGTAATCCCAAACTCCTAATTTATCTCTCTGACCTCACCCTTTTCCCCTTTGGTAACCACAGTTTGTTTTCTATTGTGTGAGTCTATTTCTGGTTTGTAAATAAGTTCATTTGTGTCCCTTTTTTTCTAGATTCCACATATAAGTGGTATCATATGGTATCTGTCTTTGTCTGATTTAGTATGATAATCTCTAAATCCACCCATGTTGTCTTTTCATTTTGTGTATGGTTTCCTTTGCTGTGCAAAAGCTTTTAAACTTAATCAGGTCCCATTTGCTTATTTTTGTTTTGATTTCCATTCCTCTAGGAGATGGATTGAAAAAATACTGCTGATTTATGTCAAAGAGTGTTCTGCCTGTGTTTTCCTCTGGGAGTTTTAGAGTATCCGGTTTTACGTTTAGGTCTTTAATCTATTTTGAGTTTATTTTTATGTATGATGTTAGAGAATGTTCTGATTTCATTCTTTTACGTGTAGCTGTCCAGTTTTCCCAGCACCACTTATTAAAGACACTGTCTTTTCTCCATTGTATATTCTTACCTCTTTCGTCACAGATTAATTGACTGTAAGTGAGTGGGCTTATTTCTGGGCTCTCCTTCCTGTTCCATTGACCTCTGTGTCTGTTTTCGTGCCAGTACCACACTGCCTTGATGACTGTAGCTGTGTAGAATAGTCTGAAGTCAGGAAGCATGATTCCTCCATCTCTGTTCTTCTTTCTTAAGATTGTTTTGGCTATTCGGGAGTCTTTCATGTTTCCATAAAAATTAAAACTTTGTTTTGTTCCAGGTCTGTGAAAAATGCCATTGGTAATTTAATAGGGACTGCAGTGAATCTGTAGATTGCCTTGGGTTGTACGCCCATCTTAACAACACTGACTCTTCCAATCTAAGAGCGTGGTGTGTCTTTCCCTCTGTTTGTGTCGTCTTCAATTTCTTTCATCAGGGTCTGACAGTTTTCGGAGTATAGATCTTTTGCCTCCTTAGGTAGGTGTATTCCTAGGTATTTTATTCTTTTTGATACAATGGTAAATGGGATTGGTTCCTTAATTTTTCTTTCTGATATTTTGTTCTTAGTGTATAAAAATGAAACAGATTTCTGTATATTAATTTTGTATCCTGCAACTTTACCGAATTCATGGATGAATTTCTTTTTCCTGCCTAATAACTCTGGTTAGAACTTAACAACACTGTGTTGAATGGAAGTTGCCACGTGGGCGTCCTTGTAGAGGAAATGCTTTCAGCTTTTCACCATTGAGTGTGATGTGAGCTGTGGCATTTATTATGTTGAGGTATGTTCCCTCTATGCCCAATTTTTGGAGTTTTTTTTTAATCACAAATGAATGTTAAATTTTATCAAACGCTTTTCCTGCATCTACTGAGATGATCATATGGTTCTTACTCTTCAATTTGTTAATGTGACGTATCACACCGCTTGATTTGCAGGTACTGGAAAATCCTTGCATCCCTGAGATAAATCCCACTTGATCAGGGTGTGTGATCCTTTTAATGTATTGTTGGGGTCAGTTTGCTAGTATCTTGTTGAGGATTTTTGCATCTATGTCCATAAGTGATACTGGCCTGTAATTCTGTGTGTGTGATATTTTTGTCTGGTTTTGGTGTCAGGGTGATGGTGGCCTCATAGAACAAGTTCAGAAGTGTTCCTTCCTCTTCCTATGCAATTTTTTGCAATAGTTTCATAAGGATGGGTGTTACCTCTTCTCTAAATGTTTGGTAGAATTCACCTGTGAAGCCGTCTTCTCCTGGACTTTTGTTGGGCGCTTTTTAGTTACTGATTCAATTTCAGTCCTGGTAATTGGTCTGTTCATATTCTCTGTTTCTTCCTGGTTCAGTCATGGGAGATGATGCCTTTCTAAGAATTTATCTGTTTCTTCTAGGTTGTCCATTTTATTGGCATATAGTTGCTCACGAGGTTCTACTGTCAACATGTGTTTACAGAGTGGTAAGTGCTTGAGACTGCACATGGAGGAGGTAGGGGAGGTAGGTGGGAGGGGAACCCATTGCCTAGGCTCTTAGCCATACCACTAAACCCCTTCCCCCATGCCCTTAATAGGGGCTGGGTGAGGATGCCATCTGAGGAAAGCCAGGCTGGAGGGCTGCTCCCCTCAAGCCCCTTGGAGGGGCTGGCTGGGCAGATTTAAACCCCCACCCCACCCCGCGCCAGGAACTGACAGTGAAACAAGGGCACAGCATAGGGGGCAGGGCAGACCCCAGAGTTGAGCTCCCCAACCCCTCGGCACCCCACACTTAGGTGTTCCTTAAGAGCAGCTGACCATCATCCCTGCCAACCCCCAACACATTCTGAGAGTCATCGCTTGTCAAAAATAATTTAATAGTCCATTTGGGGGTGTCCTGGGACCTGCTTGCCAACACCCCCACCCCCAAGCCCTGAGCTCCAGCCCAGCCCAGCCACCCGCACCAGGGACCACCTCCCCACCCATGACAGCTCTCCCACCCCTAGACTCTGCCCAGACCCAAAGACGGTGGGTTTCCCCACAGCGCCTTTCCTGGCACCCCCTCATTCCTGAGGAGTGCTGAGCCACCGCACTCCACCCCCCCGTCAGAGCACAGCCCTGTCCCTGCACCCCGTCAGGTCCTCCCTCCCACACGGACACTGCAGCCCTGTGCTCAGTAGGAGACAGAAGAGACCTCACCCTGGCCCCGGGGAGCCTGCAATCCACTAGGGGGTCAAGGCGCAAAAGCGGCCGGCCGGAGGCGGCGGAATCAGCGCGGTTCGCGGGCGCGGCTCTAGGGTCGGGCCGGGCGCAGCTGCTCCAGCCCGTCCGCGTACTGGAAGGCCGGGCCGGTCTCGTACTCGTACATGTCCAGGGCCACCTCGCAGCTCTCCCGCACCACGCGCTCAGGGTCGGCCGCGTGCGCCCGCAGGGCAGCCAGGCAGGCGGGCCGCGCGATGGCGCCCAGGGCCTCGGCGCACTCGTGCCGCACCATCGGGCTCTCGGCCGTGCGGGCCAGGGCCGCCGCCAGCTGAGGCACGGCCGCCTCGTGCTGCAGTTGGCCCAGGACGTAGCCGATCTCGTGGCGGAAGAGGGCGCTGCCGCAGCGCAGGCCTGCGGGAGAGGGTCACAGTGAGTGCGGCGCCATTGGGACGGGAGGGGATGGGGGGGCGCACTTGGGAGACAGAAGGGACCGAGGAGGTGGAAAGGGGGTTCCGGTCTCGAGGACACCCCACCCCTGCCCCGGGGCTCAGCGCTGCTCAGGGGAGGACCCAGACCCGTACGGGGATCAGGCTGGGCGTGGCCTTCTCCTCAGGCCCAGGGCCGGCTCCCTTCCCTCCCCTCTATTTGCAGACATGTTGTACAGTTGTGCTTCTGGGTTGCTGGAAAATAATGCAAGTCTCTTTGCCTCTCTGGGCCTCCGTCTCCCCCACAGAGAAGGGGGAGTATTAAGAGGACGTGCCCCCGACCCACGTGTCCTGGAATGCTCTGCTGCCCCATATCACAAATGCAGCCACTGAGCCTCCCCAGGGGGCCCTTACCCCGGCCCTGGGGCCCCTCCTCACCCTCGGCCAGCGCCAGGGCAGCCTCCTCACCCCCGGCGTCCCGCAGGGCGAACATAGCTCGGTATCGGTCGAAGAGCGGCCGGGCCTCGTCCAGCAGCGCCTCCCGCAGCCGCCCCACGTCGCGCTCCTCGGCGGGCGGAGCTGGGTCCACAGAGAGGTAGGGCCCCTGCGCCACTGGCTCCCCGCTGTGCTGCTGCAGCCACTCCAGCCGCCGAACAGCCAGCTGGCACGTCTCAGCCACCTACGGGAAGGGGTTGCACAGGTAGCCGCTGGGACAGGGGGTGGACATGGCAGGCCCTTCCCTACCCCTCCCAGGGGCAGAGCCAGCAGACACAGGACTAACTAACCCTTCCAGACTGGGGACAAACCAGCAGAGACTGCCGCGGTTAGGGAGCGACCAGGGGCAGGGGGCGAGAGGGCTCGCTCAGAGGTGACATCACGACCGAGAGACAGTGCCAGGTAGGACTGGCCAGTGCAAAGGCCGAGGCCGCAGCTGCCGGACCCGTCAAGGAAGAGCGAGCAACACAGGCGACCTGAGGTGGCCAGGCCAGCCTACTTCGGGCCTGCGGGCCTCAGCGAGGACTCGGGATTTTGTCGAGGCGATGACAAGCCACGGAATAGGTCAATAGACTTAAGTTTTACATACACCACCCCCAACCCCCGCAGCTGCCAGAGGAGACTGAGGGTGGGGTATGGGAAGCAGATAAGAACACACTTGTTCACAGCAGCACGATTCACAACAGCCAAAAAGTGGAAACGGCCCAAGTGTCCATCAACAGATGAATGGATAAACACACGTGGTCCCTCCACACACGGGAGCATCACTCAGCCGAGAAAAGGAGAGCAGCCCTGACACCCGCTCCCACGTGGACGGACCCTGAGAGCACGGTGCTCAGGGAGAGAAGCAGACACAGAAGGACACACAGTGTGTGAGTCCATGAATGTGAGATGTTCAGAACAGGCCAGTCCCCAGACACAGGGAGGGGGGTAGTGGTTTTTGGGGAAGGGGGTGGGGAGTGACTGCTGATGGGGATGGGGTTTCCTTTTGGAGCGATACGTTCTGGAATTAGATAGTGGTGGTGGTTGTACAACTCTGTGGGTGTACTAAAAACAACCTAGTGTGCACGTTCAACGGGTGAATTTTATGGTGTATGACATCTCAGTGAAGCCGTTATTTAAAGCAAAAGGAAGGGAGACGGGAAGGCAGCAGGGAGACCCTGGAAGAGGCTGGGTGGGCAGGGCGGCAGATGTGGAGAAGTGGGTGGGTTGGGGGATCTCCCATGGGTGGAGTGACTTCCCGTGGGAGGTGAGGGAGAGGTGAGAGAGATCAGGGCGGCTGAGCAGGGCAGGTTTTATATGTGAATCAGGAGTTCGGTTTCGCCCGTGGGGCCACGGCCAGAGTCCACCCTGCCTGCAGCTCTCTCTCAGCATCCCTGGGCCAGGTGGTCACCCTGGCAACCAGACGCAGGGCCTGAGTCTGGTTCTTGGACCCGAGACTGGGGAGGAGGAGGGAGGGCAGGGCTGCATTACCTCGATGACAGGGTCGGTGGAGTACTGCTTCAGAAGCTCCAGAACCTCCGGGTTCCCGATGGCCCCCAGGGCCTCCCCTGAGAAGAACCAGACAGAGAGAGCACATTGCTTGCCCGGAAACACCTGAGATGCACCATCACCTCCTTCCTGCCCCCTGCTCCCAGCTCTGCCTGTATCCTCTAGCCACAGCAGTTGGAGCAGGAGCCAGAGTAATTAGAGTCCCTTCCCCAGAAATCACCAGAATTGGGCTGGGACTCCGCCCTGGCCTGCACCCCCGGAGCTCATGGCCTAGAGAGGAGACGTAGACAGGAGTGTCATTACAGCTTAGGGACACGGGTGACAAGAAGCCAAGAACCCTCACCTGAGTCAAGCCCATCATGGAGAGGCCTTAAAACCTGGAGGAGGTTTTAAGCTGCGATGTGGGCAAAGCGGGTCAGCAGACCAGGCACCGTCCTGCCTCCAGGCCTTTGCACAGGCTGGACCATCTACCTGGAGCAACTTTCCCCAGAAAGCTACGTAGATAACTCCCTTACTTCACTCCGGTCTCTGCCCACTGATTAAAAACTGCAACACCTCCTTAACGGAAGGCCCTCCACACCCCTATGTCTGCTTTATTTTCCTCCTTAGCACTTAACTAAGTGTTTCCATCATTAGATGACTGGGTGTTCTAGAAAATCACGCACTCAAAATAGCAGCGTTTATGGGACAAGCGAGGTTTGGGGTCGAGCGTTCTTTGTAAGGAGAGCTCCAGGGCAAAACCAGGGGCTGGGATCTTGAGAGGTCCCTGGGGCAGCACAGCATCCCTGCAGAGTATCTCAGGGAATATTAAAAGTGCCCCCAATCAGACGGAAACAGTCCCCCGCTGAAAATCTGCAAATGAGCCCCTGGATGAAGTCTCAGCAGCACAGACCTGCCAAGGATGTTACTCTTCTGTCTTGTTTGCTGTCTGAGTCCCCCGGGGCGGAAAGGGCCTGGCACACAGGAGGCGCCTGATAAATGTTTGTCCAGTGAATGGAGCGAGTGAAGGACCTCAGGGCTTGGCCATCTGTGGCCGCCGCCTGTTTTTGTATGAGTGAAGGATGTTTTTGAGGTTCTTAACTCATGTTTTAAAAACTCAAAGAGCCAGCATTTTGACGTGTGAAAATGATGTGACATTAATGAACCTCTGGGCCCGTTGGGTTGGCCGGGCTCGTGGCCGCGCCTATCTGTTGGCTGTGGTTGCTGGCGGGCAGCTCTCTGGCCACGGTAGCGGAGTCAAGTCCGTGGGACAGAGAGGGTCTGAAGACAGTGATCACCCACCATTTCCAGGGCCAGCCTGCTGAGCCCCAGGCAGAGTGAGCCCAGGCCTTCCCGCCGCTCACCTGCCTCGTGGCGCACCATGGGCTCCTGGCGGGTGTCCCGCAACACGTCCACCAGCACGGGGATGGCGCGCGAGTCCTGCATCTGGCCCAGGCAGTAGGCTAGCTCGTGCTTGAGCAGGGCCGAGTCGTCGCCGAAGGTCCGGCTGATCCAGGCAATGGCTTCAGGACCGCCGAGCCCACGCAGCGTGAAGAGCGCCCGGAAGCGGGCCTGCAGGGGCTGCTGGGGGTCCACGAGCGTGCGCCCGACCGCCTCCACCTCCTGCTCTGTCACCATGGTGCCGTTGCCACCTTTCTCCTGCCACCGCCAGGCTCAGGCTAAACCAGGGGACTCCCAGGACCTGGGGTGGAAAACCGAGAGGCCAGGTTAGAGGCGCCCTTCTCCTCTCTCTGATGTGTTCATTTCAGAGTTGGGATCTGCGCGAGGTTTTCCCACCCGCCGACCAGCCTGGGCTGAGAGCCCAGCTGCGGCCCTGCCTGCTTGCCACACGGCCTTCCCTCAGGCACTGTCCCTCTCCGGGCCTCCGGCCTATCCACCAGCAATGGCCTCTGCTGCTCTGCTCGTCACACAGCAGCCAGAGGGACTAGTCCCCACGATGGCCCCCAGTGACTCCATCCCCTGGGTTTTGTGCCCCGTGCGGCCCCCTCCCACACCAAACAGAGCTGATCTCCAGGTGAATAACAGGGATACAGAAGAAACCTGTGTGAATTCTGAGGGTAGGTCACAAGAGACACTCGGCTTTCTCCCTGCGGGCTGGAAGGGAAGCTGGGAGACATACTGTGAGGAGGCTCGAGCAGCCGTGGGTAGGGGCCCACCTGCTGAGGAACTGAGGCCTCCTGCCAGCAGCCACGTGAGAGTACGTTGGGAGCAGCCCCTCCAGCTCCAGTCCAGCCTTCAGATGATGCAGCCCAGCCAGTGTCTGCACTGCAGCCTCACGAGAGATTAGAACCACAGCCACCAGGCTAGACCAGGCCAGATCCCGGGCCTACTGAAACCATGGGAGGTAGTATTTACTATTGTTTAAACCTGCAAAGTATGGGGTAATTTGTTACAAAGCATAGGGAACTGATACAGGAACCCTTTCAGTAGAAGACTGGACCATGTGACTCCCTCACAAAATCCTCTTATGGTGTCTCGTTACTCCAAACTCCTTAACAGTCCCAAAGGCCCTGCACGACCTGCCCCCATCACCCCCCCTCACCTTCCCTTCCTCCCTCTTTCCCCCTTGTTCATTCCACTCCACCAAACAGGTCTCCTCTGTGTTCTTCCAGCACACCAGGTACAGTTCTGCCCCAGGGCCTTTGAATGGGCTATTCTCACCCCTAGGAACATGCTTCCCTCCATACCCCCCATGCTCACTCTCTCATTTCCTTGGGTCGTAAATGCCACCTCCTCAGGGAGGCCTTCCCTGATCAATGTTACTCCTCAATCTCTTGTTCTTTGTTCTGCTTTATCTTTCTTCAAAGTACTGACCACCACTAGATACTGTATTAGCTATTTCAGTTTAGCTGCTTATGGTGGGACTTATCCTTCACTAGAATACAAGAACTCTGAAGGCAGGGACTGAGCACTCCCAGCACACAGGTCCTCAGTAAGAACAATGACCGTAACCATAACAGCCACTGATGTTTACAGAGCATGTGCTTCCTGCCAGGCCCCTCCTCTAGGCCCCTAACATTCATGAGCTCAGATGATCCGCGCCATAACCCTTTGAGACAAGCATTATGATTGTCACCGTTTTACAGGAGAGGAAACACAAGCGCAGGAAGGTTAACAACTTGCTTAGGAATAGCATGAAGTTACAAATCCAGGCAGCTGGGCTCCAGAGTGAAGTGAACAAACACTGTGCAGGTCCCCTCTCCATCCTCCAGACCAGTGAGGACCTGGTGGATGCTTCATAAACCTGACAAGCAGGCTGTGGCTCCCAGTGGCATCAGCAGGGCCAACTGGGTTTAATGAGGGAGGTGCAGCTGCCTGAGCACAGGTGACCATCAAAGGATTGACACTTGAAAGAGGATCATCAGAAACCCCAGAAGCCAGGGGTGAGCAAGCTGGCAAGGCACTAGGGACCATTGAGACCTGACTCTTTGTTCTACACAGATGAGCTGTGACCTATCTGGGGATCACAGCTAGTCAAGAACAGACAGGACCCAGGACTCCTGACTCCCGGTCTGTGCAGGGCTTTCTTCAAGACACCTGGGAAAGGCCCTTCACCACCTCATCCCCAGAGACCTTAAACTCCCGGGAAAAAAGAAATCTGTAGCCAAGAAGGCAGCTCCAGCTACAAGAGAGGGAGGGTGAGGGCTGAACTGGGCAAATATCTCCAAGCTCAGTTTCCTCCTTTGGAAGAAAACTATTAACAGGTCACAAGCCTTGGGCTTCCTTTGAGTCTCTGCTTGGATATTACCTTCTTGGGGAGGCCTTTTCTGACCACCCTGCTTTCCAGGCTACTTTACTGTTCTTCATAGCTCCTGACAGCAAGTGATGTCCTGTGTATTGCAGCAGGCACTTAATAAATGCTGTAGAATGAACTGACCATCCACTGCTTGCCAGGTACGGTGCAAAGGACTTTATACACAGTATAAACCAGCTTAATCTGTAAAATGGGTGTAAGGGGCACATGGACTTCAGAGTTGCTGTGAATGAAATTATGCTAAAAGAATGCTTAGTACCACCACTGGTACTTAGTATGCACTTGATAAACCAGAGCTAGTATTAAATATTTCCACAGGGAGCCAACACCCACCTCTGTGCTCAGGAGGACGAGGGAGGTACGCCTAGCCACCTGGAAGCCCGCTACTCACACCTTTGACCCATTTTTCAGTAGGAAAGAGGAAAAAACTGTGGACGCGGGGTAGAGGGGATCAGCTCCCGACCAAGGCAGAATCTGAGGCTTCGCTCACCCCTGCTAAGGTGTGTCTTAGAGAGAGACACGAAGAATTAGTAAGGAATGGAGAAAAAGGCGTTCTGGATCCGCGAAATCCGACCCGACCCCCACCCTGCCTACTTCTCTAAACCAAGAATTCGCAACAAAAAGGTCTCCGATAACTAGACCCTCGCCTTCAGAGAGGGGTCGCCCCGACACGGCATACCTCAGGGCTGCCTGCAGGCTCCCCCAGCGACGACCGGCTCCCCAAAGCTCCTTGCAAGAGACTCTCAGTAACTGGATGTCCCTAGACGTGTTTATGTGGATCTCCGAGTATTGGATCCCTCACAGGTTGATTCTGCCAGAACCTCGAAAAAGAGATCGCCAAATATGGGACCCCCGGCCCACACACTGACTCTTAAGCAAGGGAATCCCCCGAGACAGGCTTTCCAGAGCTTGGGGTAAGAGCTCGCCAGAACCTGTCAAGAGGCGGCCCCTCGACCCCCCCCCCCCTCCCCCGACAACGAATCTCAGAGCCGGCACCCCCAACGAGGAATCCTCCCTCTGCCTGCCAGGCCCGGGCTCCACCTGATGCTCCCTGCCGCCAGAACACCGCAGCAAGCTCCCGGATCGCAGGACCTACGGGACCAACCCAGCCCGCAGCTGCCACCACCGCTTCACCGACCGCGACGCTCACACAGCTCTCCGGGGGCCGCCATCTTGCCGCCCACGTGACCGGGACGGACGGCACCAACGCAGCCTCGGGGGGGAAACCCAGTCAAAGGCCCCGCAGCGTGGGAAGGCCCGGAAGCACGAGTTAGCACCGATGCCATAGCTCGCACTCACACGTCAGGCGGGGTTAAGGGCACTCCTCAGGGAACGGGAGGAGCAATTCCATCTTTTCTCCGCAAGAGATTTTTCTCCGGCCTCCCCACCCAGTACGACGAGTGGAAATGGTTTGTGCCGATTCAGCCCGGAGGTGGGGCCGGCTAGCGACAGAGCATGCGCAGCGCCCTGGGGCGTGGTCGAGTCTCAGGGGCGTGGTCAATGGACTCCGAGGGCTAGAAACGAGGTTGCGAGGGATTAAAAAAAGGACTTGACCCAATCGTGCATTCATTCACTTAACAAATAGTGTGTGGGCGCTGAGGACAAGACGGACTGCAGCCCTTACGATCATGAACATCACAGTCTGATGTCTGAAGGCGACAAACAATAATGAGATAAGTGAAAACATACTATGTGGTGACAGGCTCAGGAGGAAAAAGTAGTCGAGCCGGTGCTTGTACGGGGTGTGCAGCCTTAGGAAGGACTGGGCTTTACTCTGACTGAACCCGTGTTCACAGCAGCACTGTTCACAGGGCCCTCAGACCCTGATCACCGCTATTGTATTTTCTGTCTCTACGAATCTGGCTACTCAAGGAACCTTAGAAAGTGGAGTCAAACAATGTTTGTCCTTTTGTGTCTGTCTTATTTCCCTGAGCATAGTATTCTCAGCGTTCATCCATGTTGTAGCGTGTGTCAGAATTCCCTTCCTTTTAAATTTCCTTCCTATGGTATGAATGGACCACATTTTCTTTATCTATTCATCTGTCAATGGACATTTCCATTGTTTCCACCTTTTGGCTCTTGTAAATAATGCCGGTATGAAAAAAAAAATTTTTTTAAAGCCGCTATGAACATTGGTGTACAAGTACGTATTTTATTCCTTATTTTCGAATCTTTTGGGCATATACCCAGGCGTGGAATCTCCGGATCATATGGTAGTTTTATGTTTAACTTTTTGAGGAACCACTGAACTGTTGTCTACAGCAGCTGTATCATTTTACGTTCACACCAGCAACATGCAAGGACTCCACTTCCTCCACATTCTCACCAACACTTGTCATTTTCTGTTTTGATAGTAGCCATCCTAACGGATGGGATGTGTGCAGCTTATTTGGAGATGCATTTAAAAAGGATATATATTGATGGATGGATAAATACATAACAGAGCAAATGTAGCAGTGTTAATTGGAGAAAGTGGATGGTGGGCATATAACAGTTCACTGTAAAATTCTCTCAACTTTACTAAACTTTTGAAATTTTTCATAATAAACCATTGGAAAAATAAGTGGTGGGAAAAGGAGGGCTACTTCTATCCTCAGTGTTTAAACATTTCAAATTAAATATGGGGAAAGTGTCTTAACTTTTAAATGCAGAACCTCTGAGTCTGCAAATCCGTTTTGAGGAATTTCGCTGACGCTAGTGTAAAAACAAAAAAACCGGAAGGCCACTCATGGCAACATTATTTGAAACGGAAAAAATTGGGGGAGAAAACTCCGCTTCCCACCACCGCTCTCTCGCAGCGCCCCCCCCCACAATCTGTCCTCCCTGAAGCCGCCACCAGAGGGAGCCGATGAGCACCTCAGTCAGGAGCGCACTCCCTCTGCCCACAGCCCTCCAGGGTCCCACCTCTCTAGGGTAAAAGCTCAAGTCCTCCCGCCGCCCGCAAGTCCCTGCACGACCTGTCCCAGTCCGCTCCCTGTCCTCCTCTCCTCCTTCCCTTCCCTCGCTCACTCTGCTCCAGCCACACAGGCCTCCTGGCTGTTCCTCCAGGGACAGTCCTGCCCCAGGGCCTCTGCACAGCTGTGCCCTCTGCTTGCAATATTATTTCCTCCAAATATCTTTTGTTCACTCCCTCCCTCAAGCGCGAGTGTTTGCTCCTTTCCTGGAATGTTACGTCGTCCACGAGCCCTTCCCTGAACACTTCAATTCCCTCACCCACAGCATTCCTTTATCCAGTTTCCTGATTTCTTTTTCTCATAGCATCTATATTTTACTGTACATTTTATTTAATTATTTTGTTTACTGTCTAGCTTCCCCACTAGAATATAAGCACCATAAGAGCAGGGACTTTTGTTGGCTTTGTTCTCCACCATATGATACAGTGCTGTGCCAGTTAACCAGCAATCTGGAAAAAAAAAAAAAATTTAAAGCCCTGATTTGCAGTGTTTGCCAATTCCCGTGGTGTAAATATTCCCACCACGGTCCACTCACAAAATTCCTGGTGGTGCCTCCTGTGAGTCAACATTGACACATCGGTTCCAGCACCTAACTAAGTGGTTCCCCAGCACCTGTTACATGCCTGGAACTTAACAGGTGATGAATAAATATGTGAGGCATGAGTAATGGAGCTGCCCCTCAATAGGGGTCTGGGTGAATAATGGTGCATCCATGTGTTAACAAGCAGATTTTCCAAAGAATGGGAAGTTAGTTGGGAAGGGGATAGCTCAGTGGGAGAGCATGTGCTTAGCATGCATGAGGTCCTGGGTTCAATCCCCAGCACCTCCATTTAAGTAAATAAACCTAATTACACTCCTAAAAGAACAGCAACAAAAGGATGGGAAGATCTACCTGTGTTGTATGAAAATCAGTCCAAGAGGTACTTTCAAAAAGTGAAGAAAGCTGGGAGTTTGAGATTTGCAAATATTAACTACTATATATAAAATAGATTAAAAATACAAATTTATTCTGTATAGCACATGGAACTATATTCAATATCTTGTAGTAACCTGTAATGAAAAAGAACGTGACAACGAAAATATGTATGCATACGTATGACTGAAACCTTATGCTGTGCACCAGAAATTGGCACATTGTAACCGACTGCACTTCAACTAAAAAAAGCAAAGAAAGCAAGCACAGACTCAATCATGTGTTCCCATTTGTATAAATGGGTTAAGACGTGTAAATTACAGATGGGTAAAACTGTTGAAAAATACCCAACCATTTACCCACAGTGCTTATGTTAAATCTCCTACCTCCCTGTGCTGCTTAAGTTGTTTTATTGTAATATTTTATTCTGAAGTGTGTTAGGGAATGTGGTGGTGGCCCCTCCAGAGGGGCTGGCAGCCTGTACAAGGCGGTCACTTTGATCAGGGGACAGAATTCGCCTGGGCACTCAGAGTTCAACTTTTGGCCGTCTCTTGCCTCCTAGGCCAGGCAGGAAGCATAAGGCAGTGTGCTGGGAACCTGGGGTGCACAGGCTCCTTCCTTGGGGCGCCTGCCACCCCTCTCCAGCCAGTCATAGCCGCGTGTGGCCAGATGTCCCTGTTTTTGTTTGTTCGTTTCTTTGGAGGAGGGTAGGTAATTAGGTTTATTTAATTTTTACTTATTTATTTTAATGGAGGTGCTGGGGATTGAACCCAGGACCTTGTGCGTGCTAAGCGGGAACTGAACCACTCCGCCATACCCTTCCCCCCTCAGATGTCCCTGTTTTTCAGGGAAGCCAAGCAGCAATTGATTTTACATGTAATCTCTCCTTTAAAACACGAGGGCAGTTAGTTAAAAACATCAACATACAGCAAAGAAGTCGCTTTGATAGGCCAACTGCTGGTCTAAACATTCAGTCATTCATTTCACAAATATTTATGATCTGCTGTGTGGCAGGCGCTGCCCTGGGACAGAGGGCACAGATATCAGTCTCTGGGCTCATAGAGCGGACATCCCATTTACTGTCGCTTTTATTGTCTTCCTGTGTGTTCAAAAGCTGAGCCCAGATAACGGGCGTTACAGCAGACCTGGCTGGCTCGTAGGGACACCATCGGGACCGGTTTTGTGGCGCAAGTTAATGTCCACGCAGGGCTTTCCTGTGGGCTGGGTGCTGTGTTGACTCTGGAAGGCTTCGGGGCAGCGTGCCAGGTGTGATCGGCTGCAGGGATGCTCTGGGGCTGCGTGGAGGCAGGCCCAGGGGTGCAGGAAGCAGATATCAGAAGCCACTCCCCCAAAGCTGGGCCTGTGGATGTCCGAGAACTTGGAATCTTGAACCTGCAGGCTTGCGGGGGAACTGATAGCAGGAGAACAGTCTGTGCTGAGCCCAGATGCCACCCACCTTCAGTCCCGAGGCTCCTATCCTCTGGAGCAAGGCTGTAGAGGCCAGAAGTCCAAAGTCAAGGTGCGGGCAGGGCCGTGCTCCCTCTGTACAAGGCTGGTGTGGCCAGCAATCCTTGGTGTCTTTGGCTTCTAGACACATCCTTCCAGTCTCCACCCTGTCTTCCCGTGACAGTCTCCCTGTGTCTGTGTCCGAATTTCCTGCTTCTCATAAGGACATCAGTCCCTGCTGGCTTGGGGGCCCACCCCACTCCACTCTGGGTGACCTCCCCTTAACCCAATGACCTCTGCAAAGACCCTATTTCCCAAAACAGCCCTATTCACAGGTACTGGGGTTAGGACTTGAATGCATCTTTTTTGCGCGGGTCACAGTAGAACCCACCACACTTTGTTCTTTTTTTTTTAATCTCAGCTTGGGTGTCCAGCCTGGCCCCTGCTCCCGCCCAGGCCGAGCGAGAGGCTTCCCCTGGGCCCCCACACCCAGTGCAGAGCTCAGGAACGATTTGTGGAAGGTTTACCGTCTCTGTCACCCCTCTGGACTTCTCGTTTGTCAAAACGTGAACCTCTGCTTAAAAAAAAAAGCAAAATAAATAGGGAATCAGTGATGCTCTTCACAGGCAGAACCAGAGAGAGAAACAAGTTCCTCGGCAGTGTGCAGGGAGTGAGCCGGAAATCGAAGGGGGAACCAAAAACAAAAGCAGTAAATAAGATCAGTAATATTTAACTTTTTAAAAGTTTGTTTATTTGGGAGGAGGTAATTAGGTATTTATTTGGTTATTTGTCTTTAATGGAGGTGGCGGGGACTGAACCCAGGACCTCGTGCGTACTAGGCACACACCTTCCCACTGAGCTACACCCTCCTCCTAGATCAGTCACATTTTAATGCAACTTTTTTTCTTTTTAAAATTGGCATTTAGATTGAGATCACTGTAGAGTTACGTGCAGGTAAGAAATCACACAAATGACGCAGCGGGGTACCTTACACCCAGTTCTCCCCGATGGCAACTGGGTGCCAGACACACACACAGCACTAGCGTGGGGTCCTGGCTGGATGTTGACATTGGTAACAACACACCAGCCTGACTCAGAGTTCACCAATCTGAGTTGTATTCATTGGTGTGTGGGTGTACTGAGTGCTATACAGTTTTATCACCATTAAATTTGTGCACCTGCCACCACGGTCATCACGCAAGACAGCACCAAGACCACAAACCCTGCAGGCTGGAAAACGCACCCCCCCCCCAAAAAGACGTCCATGCCCCAGTCCTCAGAAACTTTGAATATGTTACTTTACAGGGTATAAAAAGATCTTTTCAGGTAAGGTTAAGTTAAGGTCCCTGTGATGGGGTGACCCTGGATTCTCCGGGGGCCCTGTGTCCTCACAGGGTCCTCATCAGAGGGAGGCGGGAGGTCAGAGTCAGAGAGAGACGGGGGATGCCGCGCTGCTGGCTGTGAGGATGGAGGGGGGGCCGCAAGCCAGGGATGTGGCGCCTCTAGAAGCTGGAAGAGGCAGGAGCCGGTTCCCCCTGCCCTCACCCGCCTCCCCTGCCGCGGCCCAGATTTGAGCCTGGATTCGAGCCTGGTGAAACCATGCTGCGGCTTCAGACCTGCAGAGTGGGAAAGGAATAGCGTTCTGTAGCTTTTAGCCCCTGAGTCTGTGCTCCTTTGTTACAGCAGCTGTCAGAGACTGATACACAATGAATGATCTCCCACGTTGTCCTTTCACCGCCACACCCGCACCCCACCCTCATTAATTCAATATTTTAAAAAATCAAAATTAATGCCAAAAACTTGAACTTTGAAATGAAGACAGAATCCAGTCTTGTTTTTGCACAACTCATGTCTCTGGCCTCGCCCTAATCCCGGCCTTGTCGGATGCCGACTTTATTTGAAATAAAACAACCGAGTCAGATGGCAGAGATGGAATTTCCGTTCAGATAGTTGGCTTACTTTCTTTTCTCCCTGCAGGGGGTATCAAGTTCCGCCTGAGACGAAAGGGAGAAGTATTATTAATTTGGACATTTTTCACATCACCATCAGAATTTTTTAAAAAGCTATAGTGCCTCTGAATTGTTTGATTTGCATGCTACATTTTAGCTGGAATGCTGATACTCTTGGTTCAGGGAGAGGAGCGGTAAATATTAGACACGTGTTTACTGAATCTGGTACTGTGTCTGAGGAAGGGGATAAATCAGACCTAGTCTGGAGGGGCAGATATTCAAATAAAAATTTCTTCATTTCGAATTTATTGAACTCCTGCTCTGTGCCTGGCATGGCTCTGGGCTTTCTTTGTCCAGTAGAATTTTCTACCGTATATATGTTCTATGTTTACATAAGTCAATATGGTAGCTACTAGCCAGATGTGGCTATGAATCATTTATGATGTGACCAGTGCAACCAGAGAACTGAATTTTTATTTAATTTTTAATTCTAGATTGTTACTGAAGTGTAGTCGAATTATAATGTTGGTTTCTTTTTTTTAATTATTTAAGTTTTTTGGGGGGAAGAAGGTAATTGAGATTTTTTATTTTGGGAGGAGGCACTGGGGATTGAACCGAGGACCTCGTGCATGCCAAGCATGCGCTCTGCCACTGAGCTATATCCTTCCCCCTATAGTGTTAGTTTCATGTGTACAGCAAAGTGATTCAGTTATACTGAATACATATTTTTTTCAGATTCTTTTTTATTACAGCTCATTACAAGAAATTGAACATAGTTCACTGTGTTGTACAGTAGGTCCTTGTTGTTTGTCTATTCTATATATAGTAATGTGTATCTATTACAGAAGTGAAATTTTTTAATTGAAGTATAGTTGATTTAAAATATGCTAGTTTCAGGTGTATAGCAAAGTTACACAGTTACACATATATATGCATGTATCTAAATTGTTTTTTCTTATTCTTTTCGATTGTAGGTTATAGCAAGATTTTGAATCTAGTTCCCTGTGCATTACAGTAGGACCTTGTTGCTTATCTATTTTATATACAGTAGTGTGTATCTGTTAATCCCATACTCCTAACTTACCCCTCCTTCCCCTTTGGTAACCGTAAGTTTGTTTTCTATGTCTGTGAGTCTGTTTCTGTTTTGTAAATAAGTTCATTTGTGTCATTTTTAAGATTCCACATATAAGTGATATCACATATTTGTCTTTGTCTGATTTACTACACTTCATATGATAATCTCCAGGTCCATCTATGGTGCTGTAAATGGCATTATTTCATTCCCTTTTATGGCTGAGTAATGTTCCATCATATACATACACCACAGCTTCTTTATCCAGTCATCTGTCGATGGACATTTAGGTTGCTTCCATGTTTTTGTTGCTGAAGCATAGCCTCTGTTCCCTGCTTATTAAACTGAGACTCGAGGACAGGGTTTTGGATGAAGTAGAAAAGGCAGCTTTATTTCTTTGCAGACAAAGGAGGTAACAGTGGGCTAATGCCCCTAAGGCTGTGAGCCTGCTGGGACGAGAAAGTAGGGAGTTTCATAGTAAAAGTCCAGGAGTTGAAGGGAGAGCTGTTTCCATAGAGATCACATGCAGGGTAACAGTTGTTGCAAAGCTGTTCTTGTTTTTGCAGATGCAGGTCCCCCAGGTTTTTGCAGAAAGGTGTCCCCTTCCCTCTGCTGGGTATGAAGTTCATCTCTGGCTTTTGGACTCTTTTAATAGTCTTGTGCCTGGAACAAAGAGCGCTTACGAAGGGGTCTGTAGAAAAGTGCTCTAGAGAAAAACTTGTGCTGTTTAAAGTTGGGTGGATAAATGCCTCCAGCATTTTAGGCAGGCTGAGGCCTGGGACCTCTTGCTGCAGCCTGAGACCTGCACCTGGAACAGCAGGATACAAAGAAACTATAAGGGGCTAAAAATAACAGCAGATGAGCAGTTGGGCAAGCTATGAACAAGATGCACAAAACACCCAACTGCTGTTTCTGAGGTGTCTTGGTCAGGAGGAGGGCACTGAGGGCAAGAGCAGGGCACTGAGCATGTTCCCTGCACACAGCACCATGAGGGGGTTGGGCAGGCCACCCAAGCCCCCTTCTTTCCAGCAAGAGCACGAGGAAAAACAAAAAACCTTTAAACTATTATTCACTTCAGCAGTTACAAACACCATTACAAATATTAGATGGTCACAGATAACAGTAGGGTCCTGCTTGGTTACATCTTGGCAACTGGAAATAGTTCTGCTATGAACACTGGGGTGAATGTATCTTTTTTAATTAGAGCTTTCCTCTTATCTGGAACTATGACCAGGAGTAGGACTGCTGGATCATATGGTATGTCTATTTTTAGTTTTTTAAGGAACCTCCATACTGTCCCCCATAGTGGCTGCACCAATTTACATTCCCACCAACAGTGTAGGAGAATTCTCTTTTCTCCACACCCTCTTCAGCATTTATTATTTTTAGACTTTGATGATGGCCATTCTGATCAATGTGAGGTAATACCTCATTGTAGCTTTGATTTGCGTTTCTCTGATAATTAGTGATATTGAGCATATTTTTATGTGCCCGTTGGACATCTGTATGTCTTCTTTGGAGAAATGTCTGTTTAGGTCTTCTGCCCATTTTTTTTATTGGATTGTTTTTTGTTATTGAGTTGTATGAGCTGTTTGTGTATTTTGGAAATTATGCCCTTGTCAGTCTCATCATTTGCAAGTATTTTCCCTCAGTCCATAGGTTGTCTTTTCATTTTGTTTATGGTTTCCTTTGCTGTGCAAAAGCTTGTAAGTTTGACAAGGTCCTTCTTGGTTTTTTGGCTTCTATTTATTTTGCCTTGGGAGAAAACATTGCTGTGATACATGTCAGAGAATATATCTAATTTTGCCCCCTGTGCAGAACTGAATTTTTAATTTAAAAAAATTAAGTAATTTAAATAGAAATAAAAGAATCTGATACTGCATTCAGCTATTGGAAGAATTTAAAGTATGCTTGGAGCACAAGGGGTAGGTGAATCTACTCTTTCAACTGTGCATTTTATACAATATACAGAGCAAGTATTTCCAACGAATATTAGCGCCCAAACTGAGATGGGCTGTGACCGTACAATGCCCACTGGAGTTTAAGACTTAGTGTGTGTGCAGTAACATAAAAGGTCACATTGACAATTGTTGATTTTGATTGCACGTTGAAATGTAAATATTTTGGCATACCAAGTTAATAAAATTTATTATTCAAATCAGTTACACTGATTTCTTCATACTTTTTTATACGGCTACTAGAAAATTTCACTTATGTGGCTCATGGTATGTTTCCATGGGATGCTGCTGTTCGAGAGCCTATAGTGGGTACAGAGTACACTGAAATCAGATAAATGTGTGTTTTTGTAATACATATAATTTCATACCAGATAAGTGAATCAATAGAAATCATGTACCCTGTGTTCCTTTCTTTCAAATCTTTGCTCAAATGTCATCTTTGCAGTAAGACTCTCCTTGATGATTGTATTTTTTGTTTACTTGTTTTAGGGGGTAGGTAATTAGATTTATTTATCATTATTATTTATTTAATGGAGGTACTGGGGATTGAACCCATGACCTCATGCATGCTAAGCATGCACTCTACCACTGAGCTACACCCTCCCACCTGATCACTGTATTTGAGACTGTAGCCCTCACTCTCCTTGTTTTGGTATTCTCCATAATTCAGATCCAAGCAGACAGAATATTTTTTCTTTGAGATATAATTCACATACTGTAATTCCATGGTGTTGAGTATATTCAAATTTGTGCAACCATCATCACATCCGTTTTAGAACGCTCCATTCCTCCAGGAAGAAAGTCCCTAGCAGTCCTTCCTTCTTCCCAGCCCCTGGCAAACACTCATCTACTTTCTGTCTCTCTGGACGTGCCTGTTCTGGACATTTCATATCAATGGAATCACACACTATGTAGCCTTTTGTGTGTGGCTTTCAAGGTTCATTCACATTGCAACAGGTATCAGCACTTCATTTCTTTTTAATGCCAGACAACATGCCATTATATGTATATACTACGTTTTGTTTATTCATTCATCCATTGATGGACATTTGGATTGTTTGCACTTTTTGGCTATTATGGATAATGCTGCCATGAACATTCACATACAAATTTCTATGTGGACACATGTGTTGACCCAAAACAATAAAACAGCCAGTTATTTTATCAGCAAAAATACAGTTATTCCAAAACAGCAAAGAATTGCAATTTGGGACAACCTATGGTGAGCCACAAACAAGTCTGGAGAACAGAGGGAAGGATGACTCTTCAATAGAGGAGAAAGGGGAGTTGAGAGGGGCTGTTATAAACAAAGAGTCTTTTGGAGGTGACTGGGGGTTCAAGGTGTAGTGGTTTTCCACTGGCTCAGTGGTGACAGTCTCTCATTGGCTGGGTTGTTGCCAGGCAAGGAGAAAGTCTTCCTTCCCTTGTTGTGTAATAAAGTAGTGACCTTCTTCCTGTTACAGATGCAAAGTTATGTTTCTTCCTGTTGAGTCTTCAACTGACTCAGTTGGGTAGGGCTTGAGAGCTCCCCATTTTGGCTCCCTGACTCCATTTTAAATGAGGTTTCTGTTTATTAATTTGCACGTAGGTCTTCAATGCTAGGAGTGGAATTGCTAGGTCATCTGGTAATTTTATGTGTAACTTTATGGGAACTGCCAGACTGTTTTCCACAGTGGCTTCTCCATTTTACAATCCCATGGGTAATATATAAGGGTTCCAGTTGCTCCACACCTTCTCAAGCAGTTGTTATTTTCCTGGGGGTGAGGTGTTTAATTTTTATGATTATATTTGAAATCATAGCCATCTCACTAGGCTGCAGTCTGTGGTTTTGATTTGCATTTCTCCAGGGACTAATGATGGTGAGACAGCATCCTTTCCTGAGTTTAGTGGCCATTCATTTATTTACTTTGGAGAAATGTTCACTTGGATCCCTTACCATTTTTTGAGCAAGGATTTTTATCTGTCTCGTTCCCTACTTGGAGGTTCTGAAGGAGCACTCACTGGGAGTGCAATGTGTTTGTTGAATGACTGAATGAATGAATTTCGGCAGGCCGTGGGTTTTGCACGACCCGCACAAGCAACCTGTTGTGCGGCCCACCTGCGCTAATCACGCGGTGTGGCTGCGTTACTGCGGTGTGAGTCCGCCCAGGGGTACCTGTTTCTTCTACTGCCCCTTTCTAAGAACCTCGCCCTAAACTGAGCGGAGCCACTTCCCCACATTCCCGCGGAGCCGGATCCGCCAATCGGGTTCCGGCACGGTTGCCCCGGGCAACCCGTGGCGCCGCGCTTCCTGTATTGATTCGAATCGCTGGCGACGTCACGTCCTCCCGAGATGCCCGAGGCGCGCAGGCGCAGCCGCGTGGGTGGGCGGGGCGGGGCGGGGCAGCGGCCCGCAGCGCGCCGGCGCGGGGGCGTGGCCGGCCGCGGGAGCGCGCGCGGCGGAGGAGGGCGCCGGAGGCCGCGGAGCAGCGACCGCCGCCATATTAAGGAGCGCGGAGCCCGGGATCCCGTCAGCGGTGGCCGCGGCCGGACGCGGCGGAGCTGCGCGCAGCGGGGGCGGGCGCGGCGCGGCGCCGGGAGAGGAGGGGCCGGCGGAGCCAGCGGGCGACGGGAGCGAGCCAGGTGAGGCGCCCGAGGTCTGGGGACCCGCCCCCTGGACCCGAGCCGCGACCCCTGAGCCGGGCCGGGCCTCCCCGGGGCCCCTGAAACCGAACCAGCAACCCAGCTTGGCACCCCCAAGCTCGGGCCCATCCAGGAGCCGGCCGGACCCCCGAACGCCGCCCCACAAGCCGAGTAAGGCCTGGGTGACCTCAACATCCCACCTCCCGTCTTGACCCCCACGTCCAAGCCTTCCCCCAGACCAGGCCCTGCGTGACCGCTCCAGCTCGAGCCACTTGCAGGCTGCGACCTCCCCAGGCGGTCAGCGTCCCTGTCCTTTAATAAATAGCAGGTCGAGCTCTGACCCCCCCCCCACGGGGGCCTCCCCACTCCGCCCCCCAGAACAGCGGGCCCACGCCCTCATGCGTGCTCCTCATCGCTGGCCTGTCAAACCCGGGTCTCCCAAGTTCGGACCATCGCAGCTCGGGCCCTGCCCGAATTGAGACTGCCTCCCGCCCAGAGCTGTCACGACTCCCCCAGTCTTGAGCAAGCTCCCGCCCCCCCCGCGCGGATAAGATACAGTCTGAGCTTTGTGGACCCTGGCACAGCCAGGCTGAGGTGCGGAGACCCTGTCCGTCTGGACTCCCCATTGTACTCACCGCGTCCCTCCGCTCCTGGCACACGGAAGCACTTAGGCGACGAGTTTTGAATACATAAGTGTCCCCCTGGCTCCCAGCCCTTCTAGTTTCTGCTCCCCAACCCTCACAGCTGGACCCGTTCTGGCCGTGACCCACACATAATCAGGCTCTCCCATCTTGGCACCGACCCCACCAAAATCTGAGACAGCCTCCTTCCAGTGTGCGACCATGCTGTGTCTTCCTCCAAGTACAAGCCTGGCCACCCCGGATCCCCCAAGTGTGGCACATTCACCTCGGCACAGCCATTTTCCCCAGCTAAAAACTGATTCTCACCATCCCCCTGCCCCGCCGCCCCCCACCGTCTAGACCTGCCCCAGCTCAAAGCCTGAGTCCCACTGTTGTGCAGATACCCAGCCTACACCAGTTTTATCTTTCCTTGTTCTCTTCCCCCTAAAATCATCCCTTCTTTCAGGGTGTCTGTCAGACTGGGAACTAGATTTCCCCCTCCCCGCCCCCACCCTAGTCCACTGAGCGATGACCTCATGCCTCACGCTGGTGAGGCTGCACCCCACCAGCCGCCCGTCACCTCTTACCATACTTTGAGCAAGAGCACTTTACTAAAGAAAAATGATCCGCCCAGACCTTCCGCAGCCGTCCCCTGCCACATCTACCCTCCAGATCAGAGACAGGTGGGAGGGTCTTTAAAATGAACAAGGTTGGCTGTTCTCTCCTGGAGGTGGGGGCGGGATTTGCAGCCTGGAAGCTGAGGAGATCCTGGAAGAGCCGTGGGTGGTGGGACAGTCCCCAGAGTGGTGCATGTCCCCCCTAGAGCACTGCATGTCCACTAGGCCGAATGTCTTGTGGGCCGTCGTGGCCTTTGACGTCGAAGGCCCCTCCTGTTTTGGCTGTGCTGGGCTGGTGTTTCTTCTGAACTCAAGAGGGGAGGCAGGTGTGCTGGCCTCCTACTGGTGCTTTGCATACCAAATATGGTTGGATTGCTCCAAGAGGGTTGTGTTAAGGGTACAGGATCTCCCCCTTCAAAAACTGGGGCTCGGGTCCTTGGACAGCTCTGGGCTCAAAGGACAGTTGCTTTGCTATGGTGGGGGCTGCGTCTCACGTGACTGTGCTGGCCCACTTGCTGCCACAACTGTTCCCCAGGAAGATCTCGGGGTCTGGGCCCTGTTGAGGGTGTCTGTCTGGGACTGGGCAAGGGGACCTGCAAGGCTGATGAGTCGTCACAAGTGGGTCCTCAGTTCTAGCAGGAGGCCTCCCGCCAGTGATATTTACTGGGGCCTCTGGCCGGGCAGGCTTTGTATACCCGGGACTTCTGGGTTTGGGGAGACCTAGAGTGAGGGTTGGTTGTGGAGACCTTTGGCTCAGTGTCACTGAGAGGGACAAGGATCTGAAGCTATTCTGTCTGGAGGGCTGACCCTCAGGATTCCCGGCTAGCGCCGAGGTCAGTGAACTTGGTCTTTAAGAAATCAGCCAGCTCACAGCACTCTTGTAATTATTCTCTTCTGAGCAGAGGTTCTCAACCCGGGACGCTGGTGGTGTCTGGGGGCACCTGGCATCGAGTGGATGGGGCCTGGGAGGCTGCTCCACAACGCCTGCTGCCCAGGACTGTCCTCCACAAAGAACGGTCTGGCCCTGAATGTCGTCAGTGCTGAGGGCACAGATCTGGACCAGAGTCCAGATCATGAGGCCTGTGAGTGCAGGGACTCTGTCCCCGGAGCCTGCGTGGTGCCTGTGCGGCTGAAGCTGGAGGCTGCTGGCTTGAGTCAGCGCTGGGGGCTGGCCCAGGGAGCTGGCAGCCTGTGAGACTGGGAAGGGAGTATTTGGCCACCCCTTTTCTTCCCCAAGAGCTCCCTGTCATCTGGCTTCTGCTCCATCCCAGGCCCCAGTGGCTTCTGGCCTGTCATTGCCACTGGTCATGGCCCTGCCCACCCTTCCCTGGCCTCCCTGAGACTTTGGCTGCTGTGTGGCCTGCCTGATGCAGACAGGGTTGTGTGTTTGAACACAAGGCCCCCCAGTGTGGCACTGACAGTCTCGACCTGACATTGTGCCCAACCGCGTGTCCTGTGTCTTTGGCAAGTGACTCCTTTATCCCACCCCAGTGTCATCAGGTGTGAATGGAACGAGAGGATGCGCTGTGCCTCCTCCGGCCTGGCTCCAGTTTGTCATTCAACTGCTGTGCACTACAAAGCGTAGACCATGGAGTCGCCCTCCTGGCTTCTCGCACATCCCGTCTGTCCTTCAGTCTCCTCCGCTGGCCCTTTTTAGTATAGTGTCTTATTTATTTGTTTTTGTTGGTAACAGCTTTTTTCAGATGTAATCGTCATGCCCTACAATCCGCTCATTTAAATTATACAATTCCTTGGTTTTCTGTGTGTTTACAAGGTGTGTCTAGTTCCAGAGCATTTCCCCCACCTCAGAAAGCAGCCCTGTCCCCGTTAGCAGTCACTCCCCATCCCCTGACCTCACAGCCCCTGGCAACCACGAATCCACTCTCTGTCTCTGCCAGTGTGACTGTTCTGGACGTTTCTTATAAATGTAATCACACACCGTGTGGCCTTTTGTGTCTGGCTTTTCTCTCTGAGCATCGTGTCTTTAAGGTTCATCCACATTGTAGGGTGTGTCATCCCTTTTTTGCAGCTGAATAATATTCCGTTGCGGGGATGGGCCACGGCGTGTTTGTCTGCTCATCAGTGGGCAGACCCTTGGGCTGCTGGCATCTTCTGCCTGTTGCGGAAAGAGCTGCCAGGGGCAGTCGGGCGCGGGTTCTTGTGGGGTGACTCTCCTGTTGAATCTGGACTCAGATGCCACTGCATGTGCTCCTTGGTGGCCTACCCCTCACCTTTAGCTTCTTGTCCTCATCTGTTGCTGGTGCCCAAAGCTGGTTCCTGATTACAGGCCCATGTGGCCAGCAGCCAGTCAGTCCTCTCCTTGGTGTCCAGCAGTGTGTCCAGAAAAGGTTCTCTTTCCTCGGACCTGCCTGTCCCGCCTCCCGTGGGCCTCACCTGGGGCCCCTCCTCTCCTGCCCCCATCTCAGGACCACCTCCTTTCTCACCTGGACAAGCAGCACCATCTCCCTGGTCTCCGTGCTCCCTGCTACTCTACTGGTCTCCACACTGCACCACCGTCGGCCCACAAGCGCACATCTCATCACGCCCTGTGCCCCGTCCCTTCCCTACCTCCCTGCCACCAGCCGCCCAGGGCACAGCCTGGGAAACTGCCATAGTGGCCTCCCCACCTTTGCCTCTTCCTGCCTTCAGTGTGATCCTTGCACCCTAGCCTGCCCAGATCGTTCCTTCCAGATCCCCCCATGCTCTTCCCCGGATCAGAATGGAACCACTGTGTTGTGACCCTGTTGTCCCTGTCAAGCATGACAGCCACTGCAGGAAGGGTCAGGCTGTATCTGTGCTGTGTCCCACAGTGAGGAGAGGCTGCTTGATGGAGGGATGGAGGGGTGGAGGGGTGGTGGGAGCAGGGGGAGGGGCAGCCAGGTGGGTAGGGTATGTCTGTCTGTCTGCACTCACAGAAGAGCTGAGTAGCTGAGAGGTCAGTGCTGGTCTTTCCAGCCAGAGGGAAGCAGCTATTCCCCCCAAGGATTCCCCTAAACCAGAGGATCTTCCCTGGAGGCAACATCTGGTGACATTTGTGGTCATCAAGACTTGGGGGGAGCATCAAGTAGGTGGGGCCAGGGATGCTGCCCGGCCCCCACAGTACCCAGGATGCCCCGGACTGAGAGTCAGCAGTGCGGGGTGGGAGAGGGCTGCCTTAGATGTACTAGGCTTTTCCTTCTGCCACCCCCACTTCGGACCCATGGGTGAGAACCACAATGAAGACAGACTGAGGAAGCGCTCCCTGTGAGGGGTGAGCTCCCTGTCACTGTCCCTGCAGGTGTGCAGCGGACAGAGATGTGTGAGGTCTCTGGGCACCTGAGGGGACGTCCAGCCTTGAGAGTCAGGCCTCTGACGTGAGTCACAGCTACGATCACAGAAATGATCATGAGTCATCTGGTGTGATACCAGGTTCTTCGTTTGAGTGGGGTTTGTGTTCTTCGGGCTGCTGCAGACCAGATGTGCTGGCATCTGAACACTTCACTGGTCGGGCTTGAGTGGGTGCCCTGTGCTCGAGGTGGGGTGAGACACTGCGCCTCAGGCGCCCCTTCTGAGGCTCAGGGCAGCGGTCCCGTCCGGGGTGGGCGCCGCCTGCTACCAGCAGCGCGCCCTCAGGGGCGCTGGCGCGGACAGAAGGAAAAGAGGTGTGCTGATGGGACTCTCCTCCGCTCTGGGAGGTGAGCCCGGGCACCAGAGCCCGGCCCCGGCCTCCCCGCTCCCACACCTGCCCACGCACAGCAGGGGCGGTGAGCTCAGCCAAGTGAATGAGTGAGAGGGATGCTCCTGAGGCGCCTGCCCCAGGACTCCTAGAAACAGCTGGCCGCTGGCGGTGACTCCCATCAGCCACTCGGGAGGGCACGCTTTGTCCGCCTATGCCTGGTGCAGCCCTTCCTGACACTGGCCGTTCTCAGCCTTGTCTTTTGCTGTCCTTGGGGTTAGGGGGCTGCTCGCTCGTTGTGTTCTCTCTGCGGGGTGAGACCGCTGCCTCCAAAGGTCCCCTGCTGTGCCCCAGCAGTCCTGAGGCCAGGAGCCAAGGTCGAGTCCAGATTCGACGTCTGTAAGACCAGGGCCAGCCCTGCTGCCGGGCAGTCCCACTCTTCCCACGTCCTCAGGACGGTCCTCCCTCCCCTCAGGGGAGACCAGTCCTTTTAACCTTCAGGGGCAGCGTGGGAGGAGATGGGACCCTCCCTGGTCCCCTGGCCTGCAGCTGTGGCCACCAGAGCACCTTCCGTGCCACACGGCCCACATCACTGCACAGTGGAGGAGCAGGAAGCCGGCGCATTGGTTCCGGTTGTGCGCCTGTCCCTGAGCCCCTGAGATGGCCGCTGCTTTGTGTCATCTCCTTTGGGTCAGGCACTCTTCTAGCTGCTTCACAGAAGTTTCGCTCAGTTTCATAGCAACTGTGCAGTGTTATCCCATTATCCCCACTTCTGAGATGAAGAGACTGAGGTTCAGGAAGGAGAAGTTGCTTGCCCAAAGCTACACAGCCAGTAAGGGTTGAAGCCAAGCTAAAAGCCAGGTCTGCCCTTCTCCAAAGCCCACCCTTTCTCTGTCTACCTGCTGGACTGGTTGACAGCAGTGGAAGGGAGGGAGCAGCCAGGGCTGGCTTCCTGAGCCCATGCAGAAGAGGCAAAGCCAGAGACTCCGACATGAGTGGAAAATTGGGCCACCCCCCTTTTCTGGTTCTATCTCTGTCACGTGGGACTTCTCCCCCAGCCCCTCAGAGAATGGATGGCTGGGAGTGAGACGACCAGCCCCCGGCCTTTCTCTGGAGCTGGTGGTCAGGAAGCCGGAGCTGGGCACCTTGAGCCAGCCCCAGCTCTCCAGGTCCCTCTGCCTGTGTGCCTCTCAGACCAGATGCTTCCCTGGAGGTTTCAGGAGCTCTGAGAAAGGTCATGCCCTGAGACAGCAGTTTCCAGGGAGCCCCAGCCATTCATCACCATGATCCTTCATTGGATGGCTCCCTCTGGGGCCGAGCAGGGGAAGGCACACATGGCTGCAATGACCCATCCCCTGTGAGCTTTAGATGGCTGACCTGTTGCTGCCAAGCCTGGTGGCCCTCTCACCACAGAGTGTCATGTCCTGAGCAGCCAAGGGCAGGTTGGGGACGGCAGGGATGGAGCCGGGCTGCCCACCAGTCGCTGAGACCTGGCCTCTCCTTCGTAAGATGGGGATAGGATCGCACCTGGGGGCCAAGGTGAGTCAAGCACCTGGACTGCCTGGCTCTGTGCCAGCTGCTGGAGGGGCACAGGTGAGCTTCGGGTCCCTGCTGTCACTGTCATCGTCTGTGTTCTGATAGTCTCCTCACCGGGCCAGGAGCAGTGTCCCATACCCCTGGGACCCAGTACCCACTCAGGATGTGGCAGGGTGGTGCCAACAGGCTCTTTCTGGCATGCTTTCCTCCCTTCCCTCCCCTGTGCCCCACTGGGGAGCTGGCAAGACTGCCCCCTAGAGGCCAGAGTTACCCTCACTCAGAGTGATCCTGCCTTGCCCACCTCCCCTCCCCGCCTCAGGGGACACTAGGGCTGTGTCTGGGACATCTTTGGTTGGCATGACTAGGGGTGGGCTCCTGGCATCAAGTGGACCAGGTCCAGGGAGGCTGCTCACACCTCACAGTGCCCAGGACAGCCCGGTGGCAGCAGTGCCGCAGGCAGCCACATGCCACATGCCACCTGCCACATGCAGGCCGTGCTCTGCCTCAAGCACTGAGTCATGAATGACGTCACAGGGTGTCTCCTTGGCCTCCGAGCCTCACAGCATAAAAACAGCAGGGCCAGTTTTCAAGATAAGCAAGGCGCGGAGGGCCCTGCAGTTAGCCCGAGCACTTCTGGAAGCAGAATACTGCCTGGGGGCCTCCAGGCCTGGCTGAACTTGGTGAGGACGTGCCCAGGACGCTGCGCTCGCGGCGCCCCTCCCCGAGGAGGCCGCAGCGGTGACGAGCAGGGGGCCACACTGTCGTGGGTCCTCCCTCCAC
The DNA here is from genome assembly GCF_009834535.1 of Camelus ferus. Classification (NCBI taxonomy): domain Eukaryota; kingdom Metazoa; phylum Chordata; class Mammalia; order Artiodactyla; family Camelidae; genus Camelus; species Camelus ferus. The sequence goes on along the minus strand of NC_045717.1, from coordinate 25,088,562 downwards.
AGGCCTGTCTGAGCTCATTTCCTCCCCTGGGCTGGGGGAGGGGTGGTCCCTGCCCACAGTTGGGGGCTGGCAGGTGATTCAGTAAGGTGAAGACTTGCCCTCAGTGTTGTCCCGTATGTGGGACCCCAGCCTGCCTCCGGCTCCAGCTGGCAGGAGGGCTTGCGGGGCTCGGGCACTGGCTTATCTCCAGGCCCCTGGTCTTTGCTAACCCCGGGGCCAGCCCACGCGCCACCACCGTCTCACTCACCAGGTAGCCTCCCTGGGCTAGGGCCTAGAGGACCCTCTGTCCTGCAGACACAGGGGTGGCTCATTCTCCGTGGGGGGCCATCCCAGGCACGATGGGGAGCAGCATCCCTGGCCCCCACCCACCAGAAGCCAGGAGCCCCAGAAGTCATGACAATCACAGATGTCCCCAGATGTGGCCCAGTGTCCCCTGGGGGCAGGACCACCCCAGAGAGGACCCCTGGGTTATACTTACTTTGATCCTTCTTGCTGAGTACTTGGTGAGTGGAACCCTGTGAGTGCAGTAGGGCTGGGCAAGGGCAAGGGGCACGAGGAGCCACAGGGAAGGCCTCCTCGGGAGCGCTCGTGCAGCCCCTGGGCAGCCGGGTTGAAAGCAAGGGCCCTGCTCTGTCACTGGGACTTCGCCCTGTGTGAGTCGGCCCCGCTCCCGGAGAGGACCAAGGCAGGGATTGACGTGGGGAGCACATAGGATGGCAGCCCCCGGTGGTTAGGTGGTCTGTTACCCATGCAAGCCCTGGCCATGTTGGGACTCATTGTTGTTCTTTCAGGCTGGAGTGTGCCCATTTTCCGGAGGAATAGGCTGAGGCTCGGAGTCTGCAGCAGTGCCTGGCTCTGTTCTGGGGGCCACGAGGGGAGAGGGGACACCCTTCCTCAGGGCTGGCTCGGCAGGTGTGCGGTACCCCCAGTGACAGCACTCTGCAGGTGGGGCAGTGGCCACCAGCGGCCGAGGGCCCTGGCCCACCTCACGGACCACACGGATGCCAGCCTGCAGGTGCCGGCCCCCCCTGGCAGGGTCCCTCCAGAGCCAGTCATTGCTTCGTTCCCAGCTGTGTCATGGCCTGAGCAGCAGCTCTAAACACCTGCCGCCCATGCCCGCCTTGCAGGTCTTCTGTGCTCGTGACTGCTCGTTAACAGAGAGGTTGCTCCTCTCTCTAGCTGTTATTAGGGGACAGCCAGCTGTGCCCCACCGCTGAGACGCGTCTGGTCGCGTGCTGGGCATGCGTGGTCCCAGCTGCCCCCCGCTGTCTCATTTCTTTGGTGAATGAGTTCCCGTGACTCAGAATCTGCGCAACACAAGATGGCAGGGCAGGAGCGCCAGGGCTCCCCTCCTCTGCTGACCCGTGTCCTCTGATTTCTCTCCCCAGAGCCCACGTCTGCTACTGATTTCTCCTTCCGGCAATAGCTTATTTTGCAGTGTGTTACCTGTAGTGCGTCCTGAAGGCCCCACCAGCACCTCCAGCCTCTTACTGCGGCGCCTCCTGTCGGAGATGGCCTCGCCCTCTGTGTAGACCTTTGTACCTCTCTGTCCCCTGCTCTCTGAAGCAGCCTGCGGAGATCTTTGTACGCACAATTTTGCACACACAGGCCAGAATTTCTAAGGGTGAATTCTTAGAAGTAGAAATGCTGCCTCAGAAAGATGTACATTTTTAGATTTTGAAAGCAGTTGCCAAATTTTGGCTCCTGCCAACAGTGGGTGCGAGTGTCACCTCGGCTGGCGAGGGTGTCATCGGATCTTGGAGCTCGCCGGCAGTGGGTGGAAGCCCCACGTTCTGGGCCGGTTTGCAGCCCCAGCCGCAGGTGCAGGTGAGCCTCCTTTTCTGGGAACGTTGTGTTCCTGTCCTTTGCTGCTGTGGGCTGTCCTGAGGGTGGCAGGTATTTTTCCTGATTGTGCTGTCTTTTTTTTTAAGAAAACTGTGGGGCGTTCGCCTTGCAGACCCTTCTCATTTCTCTGGAAATGAATTTATTAGCCTTGTCTCTCACGGCTTCAGGGTCTTCTGTTCTTCCTGCAGTGCAGCAAGCAGCAGTCTCAGGGGAGGTGGGTGGAGGGTCCCTGAGGACTCTCTCTCTCAGGTACCACCTTCAGTTCTCTAGAATGGGCTGGTTGCAACCTGGCGGAGCTGTGGGTTCCAAGGATGGGCTCAACTGGGGACTGCTGGCAGGCCGAGCCACCTGGTTTTGTCACCAGCATCGTGTGATTTGGATGTGACTGTGGCCCACAGTCCTGCTAGTTACCGCTCTCCTCCTGAGGTCTTGGTTGAGGCCACAGCATCAGTCTCTGCCTCCATCTCTTCACCCAGAAAACCTGAGCGTTCGGGGCGGGTGCTCCTCGGCTAATGAAGCCCTGGTCAGGGCCATCCGTGGTTGACTGCACAACGGGCCAGGAAGTTAGCCAGCCTCTCCGAGCCTTAAAGCAGAGGGACTGCCAGCTGGCCCAGCTCTGGGGCTGCCCAAACAGAGCTGTGACGTCTCCTCTTTGTGTCCAGCCTCGCTTGAAGCCCATCAACAGGCTGCTTGGTCGCGCTGGATGCCAGCCCTCCTGGGACTTGGTTCTGGCTTGTACTCAGCCTGGCACTGTGGTCGGCAAGATGACCAGGCCCCCCTTGGGAAAATGTCCCCCGAACTGGTGTTTCTACCAGGAACAGACACTCAGATGGGCATCTCTGTGTCCCCAGGTGTCCATGCCACCCCAGCGGTGGTCAGGTGTAATGAGGGCTCCCTTGGCGGGCCCTGGATGGGCGCATCACAGGGCAAGGCAGGGGTAGGGTGGGGCTAGGCTGGCAGAGAGGGAGGAGGAAGGCCAAAGAGGGAGACTAGACTGTTCTGTGGACGGATGAGACGTGTCTAGGATACCTGGCCGGGGCAGGAAGCCAATGGCCAAGAAGGTGGCTGCTCCCCTGTGGGGCTTACCTGAAATGGGGGGGCTGAAGCGCTGCAACCCTGCTTCTCACCGAAGCAGGAGGCCCGCTGTCCACCGAGTTTGGGGCGTCAGGGCTCTGGGGCTCCGGGCCAGCACGGGCTCAGAGGAGCCCCAGGTTGAGTGGAGGGAGGGCTGTGAGCACCGGGGGTGCATGGGCCTCCACACAAGAGCCCTGTCTGTGCCCCCACCTGATCCCTCCGCCCAACCTTCACATCCTCATCTTTGCAAGGGTGTGCGGGCATCCAGTTCGCAAGGCCGTGCAGAGGGAACACGGGATAAGACGTGCACACTGAGGTGGCCAGTGGCCACGTTACTGTCCCTCAGGTCTAATCTGACTGGCTCTGCTTTGGCTGAGCGTCTGACTTTGGGCCGAAACCACACCAAGGTGGTCCTTTGTGTCCTACAATCTGGATGAGGGACAGGGAACAGGCTTATGCTGGCACTTCAGCTCCAGGGTTAGGCTCTGGCGCTCGTCAGGCCACGTGGAGACATGGAAGTAGGGCTTAGGCAGCTCTGCTAAGTTGTCTCCCGGTGTTGCACAGAGATGTGAACAGTGTGAGCCTGGTGACGCTGAGCTAGGGCTTGCTTCAGGTGTCTTTTTTTTTTTAGGGCAAATATTCTCTTTGGTTTACTTTGTCTCTATGGATTTGACAACTCTGGGCCCTCCTGTGAGTGGAATGAAACGGTATGTGTCCTTCTGTGTCTGACTGACTTCGCTGAGCACTACGTCCTTAAGATTTATCCATGTTGTAGCATGTCTGGGTTTCCTTCCTTTTTAAGGCTGAGTAATATTCCAGTGTGTGGATGGAACACACATTGTTTATCCATTCACTGTCCTTGACACTTGGGTTGTTTTTCTTTTTGGCTTTTGTGAATACTTCCGGTAAGAGCATTTGAGTACTGGCTTCTGTGTAGATCTGTTTCCTTGCTTCTGGATGTTTATCTCAAAGTGGAGGTGCTGGGTCACCTGGCAGTTTGATTTCTCGAGGAGCTAGCAGGGGCAAGGGGAGTAGGGAGTGAGTGTTTCATGGGAACAGAGTTTCAGTTGGGAAGGTGAGAAAGTTTTGGAGATGGTGGTGGCGATGGTTGCACAACAATGTGAATGTACTTAATGCTGCTGAGCTGTGCATTTAGAAATGATTAAGACGGTGAATTTCATGTTACGTGTATTTTACTATAATCTTTTTTAAAGGCAAGTGTCTGTTTTTTTAGTTGAAGTATAATTGATTTACAATGTTGTGTTAGTTTCTGGTGTGAAGCATAGTGATTCAGTTTTACATATATATTTTCCATTGTAGGTGGTTAGAAGACATTGCATACAGTTTCCTGTGCTATACAGTAGGACCTTGTTGTTTATCTGTCTTATATATAGTAGTTACTATCTGCAAATCCCAAACTCCTAGTTTATCCCCCACCTCCTTTCCCCTTTGGTACCCATGTTTGTTTTCTATGTCTGTGAGTCTGTTTCTGTTTTGTAAATAAGTTCTTTTGTGTCATTTTTTTTTAGATTTCACATATAAGTGATACTATATGATGTTTGTCTTTGTCTGATTTACTTCCCTTCATATGATAATCTCCAGGTCCATTTCTGTTGATGCAAGTGGCATTATTTCATTCTTTTGTATGGCCGAGTAGTATCCCACTGTGTGTGTGTGTATATGTGGTATAGGTATAGATGTATACACCACAGCTTCTTTACCCAGTCATCTGTCGATGGGCATTTAGGTTGTTTCCATGTCTTGGCTACTGTAAATAGTGCTGTTGTGAACAGTGGAGTGCATATATCTTTTTGAATTAGAGATTTCTCCTGATTTATGCCCAGGAGTAGGATTGCTGGATCATTTGGGAAATCCATTTTTAGTTTTTTAAGGAATCTCCATACTGTTCTCCGTAGTGGCTGCACCAAGTTACATTCCTACCAGCAGTGTAAGAGGGTTCCCTTTTCTCCACACCCTCTCCAGCATTTATTGTTTGTGGACTTTTTGATGATGGTCATTCTGGCTGGTGTGAGGTGATACCTCGTAGTTTTGATTTGCATTTTTCTGATAATTAGTGATACTGAGCGTCTTTTCATGTTCCTATTGGCCATCTTCTTTATTGGAGAAATGTCTGTTTAGGTCTTCTGCCCATTTTTGGATTGGGTTGTTCTTTGTTTGGTTTGTTTATTAAGATGTATGAGCTGTTTGTATATTATGGAAATTAAGCCCTTGTCAGTTGCATCATTTACAAATATTTTCTTCCAGTCTGTAGGTTGTCTTTTCATTTTGCTTATAGTTTGCTTTGCTGTGCAAATGCTTAGAAGTTTATTTGGGTCCCGTTTATTTATATTTGTTTTTGTTTCTACTGCCTCAGTAGACTGACCTAGGAGAACATTGCTGTGATTTATGTCAGAATGTTTTGCCCTTTTTTTTTTTTTTTTTTTTTTTTGCTTATGTTTTCTTCCAGGTTTATAGTGTCCTGTCATATGTTTAAGTCTTTAAGCCATTTTGAGCTTATTTTTGTATATGATGTGAGGGAGTTTTTAACTTCATTGATTTACACGGTGCTGTCCAGCTTTCCCAACACCACTTGCTGAAGAGCCTGTCTTTTCTCCACTGTATATTTTGTCTCCTTTGTCGAAGATTAATTGACCATAGGTGTGTGGGTTTATTTCGCGACTCTCTGTTCTGTCCCACTGAGCCATGTGTCTCTTTTTGTGCCGATACATTGCTGTCTGATTACTGTATCTTTGTAGTATTGTCTGAAGTCTGGGAGGGTTATGCCTCCAGTTTCATTCTTTTTCTTCAGTATTGCTTTGGCAATTCTGGTTTTTTTGTGATTTCATATTAACTTTAGGATTATTTGTTCTAGTTTTGTGAAAACCCATGGGTAATTTAGTAGGGATTGCATTAAATCTATGAATTGCTTTGAGTAGTACGACCATTTTAACAATATTAGTATTTCCAATCCAGAGCATGGGATATCCTTCCATTTCTTTAAATCATCTTCAGTTTCCTTTATCAGTGTTGTGTGGTTCTCAATATATAAGTCTTTTACCTCCTTGGTCAGGTTTATTTCTAAGTATTTAATTTTTTTGATGTGATTTTAAAAGGGATTTTTTTTTTACTTTACTTCTCTGATATTTTGTTGTTAGTGTAAAGAAATGCAGTAGATTTTTGTGTGTTAATCTTGTATCCTGCTACCTTGCTGAATTCTTTAATCAGCTCTAGTACTTTTTTGTGGCATCTTTAGGGTTTTTTTATATATAGTATCATGTCATTTGCATATAGTGACAATTTTACGTCTTCTCTTCCAATTTGGATCCCTTTTGTTTCTTTTTCTTGTCTAATTGCTATGGCTAGGATTTCCAATCCTATGTTGAATAAAAGTGGTGAGAGCTGGCATCCTTGTCTTGTTCCAGATTTTAGCAGAAAGGCTTTCAACTCTTCACTGTTGAGTATTTTGTTGGCTGTGGGCTGGTCGTATATAGCTTTTACTGTTTTTGTTTTTTGTTTGTTTGGTGGTGGGAGGTAATTAGGTTTCTTTATGTATTTTTAATTTATTTTTTTAATTTTACTTTATTTCTTAGTGGAGGGACTGGGGATTGAACCCAGGACCTTGTGCATGCTAAGCACATGCTCTACCACAGAGCTGGACCCTCCCTCCATATGTAGCTTTTATTATGTTGAGATATGTTCTCTGTACCCACTTTGGTAAGAATTTTTATCATGAATAGATGTTGAATTTTATCAAATGCTTTTTCTGCATCTATTGAGACGATCATGTGATTTTGTCCTTTCCTTTGTTGATGTGTGTATCGCATTGATTGCATCCATTGAACCATCCTTGTGACCCTGGGATAAATCCAGCTTGATTGTAGTATAATGATCTTTTTTATGTGTTGTTGAATTAAGTTTGCTAATATTTTGTTGTGAATTTTTGCATCTATGTTCATCAAAGATACTGGCCTGTTTTTTTTTTTTTCTTTGATAGTGTCTTTGTCTGGTTTTATTATCAGGGTGATGGTAGCTTCACAGAACGACTTTGGGAGTGTTCCCACCTCTTCAGTCTTTTGGAACAGTTTGATGATCAGTTTGAGTTCTTTGTACATTTGGTAGCATTCCCCAGTGAAGCCATCGGGTCCTGAATGCAGGGAGTTTGTTTTGCTTTGAATTACAGATTCTATTTCTAGTGACTGGTCTGTTCAAATTATCTACTTCTGAATTCAGTCCTGGTGGACTGTATGTCTCCGGCAAGCTGTGCCTGTCTCCCAGGCCACCTAGTTTGCTGGCGTGCGGTTGTCCGAGGTGTTCTCTTACAGATTTGTGTGTGTCTGTGGTGTCAGCTGTGATTTCTTCCCTTTCGTTTCTTACTTCGTTTATTTGTGCCCTCTCTCTTTTTTTCTTGGTGAGCCTGGCCAGAGGTTGGTCAATTTTGTTTTCTCTTTCAAAAAACCAGCTCTTGGTATGATTGATTTTTTTCTATTTTTTAAATCTCTATTTTATTTATTTCCTCCCTGAGCTTTATTATTTCTTTCCTTCTGGTGACTTTAGGTTTTGTTTGTTCTTATTTTTTTAATTCTTTTAAGTGGTAGGTTAGGTGGGTTTTTTGAGATTGTTGTGTTTTGAGGAAGTCCTGTAGGGCTGTGACTTTCCTTTCTAGGACTGCTTTTGCTGCTTCCCACAGATTTTTTGTGGTTGTGTTTCCATTGTCATTTGTCTTAAGGTATTTTTTAATTTCTTCTTTGATTTCATCATTGACGCATTGGTTTTAGTAACATATTGTTTATCTCCATACCATCTTTTTTTTTTCTCATTTCTTTTTCTGTGGTTGATTTCTAGTTTCATGGCATTGTAATCAGAAAAGATGCTTGAAATAATTTCTATCCTCTTAAGTTTGTTGAGGTTAAAAGGCAGGTAGTGAACTCACTGGATGGCACACCTAGGGATTCGTATTCGTCAGCTTAATTTCTGGCCAGCCTTCAGCTTTTGACGTCTTGGTATTTGGTCTGTCGTTGAGCTGGGCACTGGCCCAGAGGCTCAGGGCTGGACTGGCCTGGCCCTACCTGCACCGGGCCTTCGGGCTCCGGCCGGAGGAGCAGAGTGGCAGTGACGGTGAGAAGCTGCGGTTAGGCCCTCCGTGCCGGACCCCCCCCCCCCCAAATCTCAGCGTCTCCCCCTTGGCGGGAGGCAGGGCTGGCAGGCGCCTCCTGAGAGGGGCAGACTGTGTGAGCGCCTGGGCCTGGCCAGGGCCTGGGTGTCCCTGGACTGCAGTTTCCCCCGGAGAGGGCACCCTGCTCTCTGAGGCATCTGCTTGTCTCCGCTGCACAGCCCCTGCTGCCACACTCTCACTCTTCCTCAGAGGGGCCTTCCCAGGTCGGGGTGAGCTCGGTGGGAGCTGGATGTGAGCGTGTGTCTGTCCGCTGGAGGCCGACGTCCCCCCACCACGTCAGGCCTGGCCCTGGAGCCATGGTGCTGGGCACAGTCAGCTCTGCAAACCCCTGCGGAGGGAGATGCAGGACCTGACCCTCTTCCCACTCATGCATACTCAGGAGCATGTGGGCTGAGGATTATGGGTCCAGGACACAGAGCCCGTGCTCAGGGGAGGCAACCAGGACTGCCCCTCACGGCTCCTGAGCTGCTAAGGAGTGAGATCAGGGGGTCTGAAGCAGGAAGGTGACCAGATCGGGGCCCATGTGGGCAGAGGAGGTGGCCTCGGGTGAGCCCCTAGGGGCCACGGGTAGGTGGGAGGCTGGCTCTAACCAGGACAGAGGTGTGGGGGCCTGGTAGAAGGTTCCCCATGGAGCAGCCAGAGAGGATCCCATTTGTCCCCGTCACGTCCCTCAGGGCTCCTGGGAGGGAAGGCCCCCCGCACAGCAGGGAGACTTGGCTGTCCCAGAGGCGTGCCCTGTAGTCACCAGGCAGCGGGGGCCACTGACTGCTGGTGCTGACCTCTCCTGCCCTCCCTGCCCAGGCTGACGTGGGCCGGCTGACCAGGGCTGGCGGGCCGTGCCTGCCGTGCCTGCCCTGCCTTGCCATGGACCAGGACTACGAACGGCGCCTCCTCCGGCAGATCGTCATCCAGAATGAGAACACAATGCCGTGCGTGAGTACCCAGGTCCCGCCCTGCCGCTCCCCGATGGAGCCCACGGTGCGGGTGTGGTCAGCTACTGAGCTTTGGCCCTCGGAGAGCAGAGGTACCTAAAGGAGAGAGACAGGTGGTCCCCAGGGCAGCAGCACGGCCACACCGGGGTGAGCCCCCCAGCACCTTTGTGCGCTTCCCTCTACTGCTGGAGCCACGGCACGGACCCCCGATCTTGTGGGGCCCTTGTTCTTACAGGGGACCAGGCACAGGAGTGACAGTGGCACAGGGTGGCCCTGTCTCCAGCTCCTGAAACCTGGTAGAATTCGGGGAGCCCTATTTTGCTCTTTCCTGCACCCCAACCCCCTCAGCCATGTGGGGCTTCTCCGTTGTGGGCTCACGGCACATTGCAGGCTGTGCCCGCCGGCTCTCGGCGTTCTCAGCTCTGCACTGGGCTGTCCAGGACAGGCTCCTTCCCGCCTCTTCCAGCTTCATGTGTTGCCGGCAGGCCTCGGCTCACACACCTACCCCTCCAGTCTTTGCCTCATCTTCACGTCCCCTTCTCTCTGTGTGCCAGTCCCTGTCTCTCCTGAGGACATCAGGCATTAGATTTAGGGCCACCCAGCTCCAGTATAACCTGGTCTTAACATGATGACACCTGCAAAGACCCTATTTCCAATTAAGGTCTCATCCCAAGTACCAGGAGTTGGGATTTCAGCATATCCTTTTGGAGGACACAGTTCAACCCACAGCAGATCCCTTATAGGAGAAAGGACATTCCTGGGACAGTCGAGTTGGGTCAGAGGGTTCGCTGGAGGTGATGTGCCTGTTCCCATTCCTGGTTCCAGTGGTGGAGTCGTGGTCCAGGGGGGAACTGTCCTTGTGTGCAGGAAGTGGGGTGATGGGAGCGACAGTCTCTCGGTGTTAGGGAATGGATGCTCTTTGTTCGGTTCTGTCAACTTTCCTGTCCATTTGCAACTGCTTGGAAACAGATCAAGGCTCATTGCAGTGTGTCCACGTTTGGGCTCTCGCTGTCCGGGCTCTCCCCTCACCAGACGTGCTCTGCCAGCAGGGTTCCGGCACGTGGGTTACTACTGAAATGTCTTACCGCTGCCCTTGGGTTTCCAAGACCAAACCCTCCTTCAGTGGCCAGAGGCCAAGTGCAAGGAGGCGGAGTGGGCAGGGAGAAGGGGGTGTTGGTTGGTCTTGGTGTGCTCTGGGGGCTTGAGGCACCCAGTCCACCCTGCTGTCCTTCCAGGTGGCGGAGATGCGACGAACCCTGACACCAGCCAACTCCCCCGTGTCCTCCCCCAGCAAGCACGGAGACCGCTTCATCCCCTCGAGAGCTGGTGCCAACTGGAGCGTGAATTTCCACAGAATCAATGTGAGGGTCACCCTAGGCGGGAGAAGGACCACTGACTGTGTGGTCTGGGGGCGGGGCCGGGTCCTTCCAGCTCATCCTTCCCTCTCTCACCTTCCTCTCCCACAGGAAAATGAGAAATCTCCCAGCCAAAACCGGAAAGCCAAGGACGCCACCTCAGACAACGGGAAAGGTCGGGAGTCAGGCGCTGCCCAACCCCTTCCTGGTCCCCTCCCCCCCATCCCTGCCTCACGGAGCTTGGTGCCCACAGATGGCCTGGCCTACTCAGCTCTGCTGAAGAACGAACTGCTCGGTGCTGGAATCGAAAAGGTGCAGGACCCACAGACGGAGGACCGCAGACTGCAGCCCTCCACGCCCGAGAGGAAGGGCCTCTTCACGGTGAGCCCCTGGCCGCTCCCGGCCTTCAGTCTCAGACTCCCCAGCCTGAGATTCCAGACCCCTTGCCTCGTACCTGTCGGCCTCCTGCACACCTAGGGGACAAAGGTGACCTGGGGCAGCTGCCACGTGCAGGGTGAAGGGGCGGGGCCTCAACATGAGCCGCCCCCACAGACCACCTCTCAGCAGTCCCAAGTGTGGGGCTCCGGGGCAGCATCAGAACACTTCGCTTGGGTCCCTAAAGAGATGGTTGAGGGGCTGGGGCTGGACGGGGCAGGAGAGGTAGGAGGACACCTCAAGTGCAAGGCCTGGTTTGCTTCTCTGCGCCCTGGACAATCCTGCCAGGGGTGCAGGGCACAAAGGCCCTGGGGCCTTGGCGTCCGCTCAGCGTGTGTGCCTCGCCCCCAGTATTCCCTCAGCACCAAGCGCTCCAGCCCCGACGACGGCAATGACGTGTCTCCCTACTCCCTGTCCCCCGTCAGCAACAAAAGGTGAGTCCAGACCCAGGTGGGCCTGGACAGCTGGGCAGTGCCTGGGAGCTGCCATCAGTGCTGGGGCTGTGCACAGGGTTCAGGGCTGGCCTAGAGGACCATCCTCACTGGGGACACCCCACGAGCCCAGACGAGTGATGGGAGTCAGGGAGGGCTCCTGGAGGAGGTGCGGGGCAGATGGGCAGGCGGGCTTGTCAGAGCTCAGAGCAGCTGAACACCCAGTGGGGGCGGTGGCGGTGGCCGTGGGGTCACCTGCAGGTTTGGGATCACATGGGCAGCAGACAGAGGGTGATGTAAGCAGGTGCAGCTGATGGGCTCCAGGGCTGCGGAAAAGAGAGAGCTCTATGCAGGCGCTGTAGGTCACTGACATCTGTGCAAAATCCCCACCTCGGGCTTTCCCTGCAGTCAGAAGTTACTGCGGTCACCGCGGAAACCCACCCGCAAGATCTCCAAGATCCCCTTCAAGGTCCTGGACGCGCCCGAGCTGCAGGATGACTTCTACCTGAACCTGGTGGACTGGTCGTCTCTCAATGTGCTCAGTGTGGGGCTGGGGACCTGCGTGTACCTGTGGAGCGCCTGCACCAGCCAGGTGGGTGCCAGCCACCGCGCGTGTGTGCGTGCTGCGGACGGCACAGTGCCTTCCTTTGGCCGCTGAGCCAGGCAGGGGCCTGTATGAAGGGCATGAGTGTTACTGGGGCCCTCCAGAGCCTGGGGCAGCTCCCAGCCACTCCCCTCCTCCCTGCCCTACGCCCTCAGTGTGCAGACCACCTCAGGACCCGTCCACAGGCGTGAGCCTGTGTGCCTCCCTGCCATAGGCTGGCTTCTAGGATACAGGAGTCCTCGCTTTGCGGCCTGAGCTATAGCCACTGCCCCCATCAGAAGAAGAGGGCCTCAGTGCAGTGTCCCTCAGAGTGGCTGCTGGGCACACGTGGGCTCAGGGTCTGTAGGGCACAAAGACTCCACCCTAGGGACCAACCCAAATGAAGTAAGTTTAAAGAAAGTGATGAAGCCCCCACAGGGAGGCTGGTGCACGCACACTCCAGCAGCCTATGGCTGACACCTGCTGGAAGGACCCTCTGGGCATGATGCCCTCGTCACCCAAGCGTCCCCCAGCATCCCTTTAGGCTGTGTGCAGTCAGTGTCCCTCTGCTGGTGTGTGTCTCTTCCCAGCCTATGGCCTGCTGAGCCCCCAGCCACATTCTCTTGGGTCGCAGCACTGAAGCCAGTGCCCATGGGCCAGGGGTGTGAATGAGTGAATGAATGGGTGAAAGGATAGACGGATGGACAAATGGATGGTCTGGGCCTTAAAGGACCAGGGACACCACGTCAGCTCATCCATACTGCTCCTCCTTCCCCCAGGTGACCCGGCTCTGTGACCTCTCTGTGGAAGGAGACTCGGTGACCTCTGTGGGCTGGTCTGAGCGGGTCAGTACACCAGCCCCATCCCCCCATAGGGCAGGGTTGGCAAGGGGAGGTCTGACTGACCTCACTGGCAGGGGCCCTCCACAGTGTTGTGGGGCCTCGGAGACCCAGAGGAGCCAGAATCCAGCCTGGAGGTCACCTGTCCAAGCCCCAGGGTGACGTCTGTGCCCCTACCTGTCCCCAGCCTGGTAGAGTTGGTTAGAGTGATAGACACCAGGTCAGGCAGGCAGGCTCACTCCACACATTGAAGCATGTGGATCTCAGTGCGTATTGGATGGATTTTGACAAACCCACGTGCTTTGTGACCATCCTCCCAGAAAGCTCTTAGGAGGAGTGTCTGAAGGGGCACACATTAGAGACTTCTAAGGAAATGGGCTTAAGGTTCTGCCGCGGGGAGGGGGAGCAGGGGGTGCCTGGGGCCACCCTTGCCATAGGCCTACCCTTGCCAGTCCCTGATGCCCGCTCTCGCCTGCGTTGTCGGTCCTAGGGGAACCTGGTGGCTGTGGGCACACACAAGGGCTTTGTGCAGATCTGGGACGCAGCCGCAGGAAAGAAGCTGTCCATGCTGGAAGGCCACACAGCACGCGTCGGTGAGGAGCTGCCTGGGGCCGGGGGCGGTTGGGTCCCCGAAAGGCCGGGCCCCGTCCTTAGCCCGCCCTCTGCCGGCCACAGGGGCACTGGCCTGGAACGCCGACCAGCTCTCATCCGGGAGCCGGGACCGCATGATCCTGCAGAGGGACATCCGCACACCGCCCCTGCAGTCGGAGCGGCGGCTGCAGGGCCACCGGCAGGAGGTGTGCGGGCTCAAGTGGTCCACGGACCACCAGCTCCTCGCCTCGGGGGGCAACGACAACAAGGTAGGCCGGCCCCTCCCACCCGGCCAGCTCCCCCCTCTGGAGCAGGGGTGATGAGGGTGCACCCGTGGGAGGACTGGGGTGGACTCTTCTTTCCTGTGGGAGCCGAGCTACCCCAGTCCTCATGGCCACTGTCCCCACAGCTGCTGGTCTGGAACCACTCGAGCCTGAGCCCCGTGCAGCAGTACACGGAGCACCTGGCGGCCGTGAAGGCCATCGCCTGGTCCCCACACCAGCACGGGTTGCTGGCATCCGGCGGCGGCACAGCTGACCGCTGCATCCGCTTCTGGAACACACTCACGGGGCAGCCGCTGCAGTGCATTGACACCGGCTCCCAGGTTTGCAACCTGGCCTGGTCCAAGCACGCCAACGAGCTGGTGAGTGCGGGGGCGAGGCCGGGGCGGTCAGGGTCTGCAGGCTGGAGCTGGCAGGGCAGGAGGCCAGGCCCCTGCCACACTGGTCTCACAGAACCTGACCCAGGTGCCCATGCCCAGTGACCACTCGGAGAGGCCCACACTGTTTCCCTGTCTCCATCCATTCATCCACCAGAGTGCTGGGGTGGGGACTGTCACCTGTGGTTTTTGCACCCTGCCAGGCAGGCCCTGGTATCCTTGTTCCTTGATGGATGCATCTGGGGGTCTGAGTCCTGGGGCCGTGGAAGGGAGCCCCAGGCTCTAGAAGTGCCCTCTCCGCCCCCTAGGTGAGCACGCATGGCTACTCGCAGAACCAGATCCTGGTCTGGAAGTACCCGTCCCTGACCCAGGTGGCCAAGCTGACCGGGCACTCCTACAGAGTCCTGTACCTGGTGAGTCTGCACGGCCGGGCTCGGGAGGAAGCGCTGTGACCACCCGAGCGCCACCTGAGCAGGTGGCGTGCACACACCCTTCCCCCGGCCCTGACGCTCCATCTGGTCCAGGTTTTGGGTTGGGACTGAAGGCAAGATGTGGCGTCATCACCGAATCTCTTCCACCAGCTCCCCTGAGGAAGGGCGGTTCTACAATTCTGCCCCCCTGAACAACGTCCACGTTTTTGGTTTCACACAAAAGTAGAAGTCGCCGCAAATAACCCATATCCAGCCCCTCAGCACCTATAGAGGTTTCACCGGATAACCATCTGCGAGTGCCTGGAGAGAGGAGGGAGCCCCTCCCCCGAAACACATTCACTCTTCAATTTTTTGCTTCTTTCTAGAAAAAAATGTCTTGTGTTTAAACCGGTAGAACCTTTGCCCAGTTGTCCCTCCTCACAGTGGGTTGTGGTGTCCTTTAAAGGTGTTTGCACAGGGCTGCTCCGCCCACAGTGCTCCGCCGGGGCGCAGGGGCCTCTGCTGCCCGCCTGGAAGCAGCCTGGCTGCCGCTGCTGCTGCCGTCAGCACTGTCTGTGGGGCCTCCTGCAGGGCATGAGGACACAGCGCGCCTCCTCCTCCCACAGGCCATGTCCCCCGATGGAGAGGCCATAGTCACTGGTGCTGGAGATGAAACCCTGAGGTTCTGGAACGTCTTTAGCAAAACTCGTTCAACAAAGGTAAAGTGGGTCGGTATCAGCGCCAGATGTTCCCCCACGCGCGTCCCCTCATACTGTCCCAGGAGCCTCCTCTGCCACTCAACCAGCCCCAGTCGCCCCCTCAGCCGTAATGTCCCCAGGGCTCTCCCTGGGCCCCCCGTCAGGCCCTCTTTCGGCTCCTGCGTTGCCTGGTGCCGTGTCCCAGGGCTCTGCAGAAGATGTCCACACAGGCGCTCCTCTGGCCTGAAGCCTCGGGGTCCCTCCAGGCAGAATTTCCTTTCCACGATGAAGCGGCTGGTGCCCGACCCAACGGCCGAGCCCAGCTGCCGGCGCTTGCGGGAGGCCACTGGGGGCTGAAGGCTCAGCCGTCGCTCCTGTGTGCCCTGCAGGAATCCGTGTCTGTCCTCAACCTCTTCACCAGGATCCGGTAAACCCGTGGCCGTGCTGTCCTGGTCTCAGAGCACCACCTCTTGTCAGCGTGCATGGACCCTCCCCTCCCCTGCATACAGGCCCCAGAGGAAGGCAGCCGGGGTGGGGCGGGAGCCGGGCCTGGAGAGACCCCGAAGATTCTATTAAAGCCTGATTGCGAACTCTGTCAGCCGGTGTTTGGGGAGGGGCTGCGGTCGGGCACCCCAGGAGTGGGGACTCCGGCTCCCTCCGCCCTGGGTGGCCCCGGCTCAGCCGGCTGTGCTCCTGTGCTCCGAGCGGATGGACACGGGATGGACGTCTCCTGGGACTCCGCCTGCTTCCATCTGTGTCTGTCCCTGCCTTGCTGGGGCTGCATGCTCTTCCTGGAAGCACGCGCTCCCCGCGGCGCATACCTGCTCCAGGACAGACAGCTGGATGTCAGGGGACAGCTCAGATCTGCCCATGGATCAAAGGGACATTCCACTTGAGAGGTTTCTTTGCAGCCACCTCTGCTTGTCCCTGTCCCGGAAGCCATCCTGGTGACTTTTCTGGGGGCACGGCGTCTGGAGCAGGCCCCGGGCAGGCTGCATGCCGAAGGTCATCTCAAGCTGGACTTGTCCAAGGAAAATGGAAGTCAGATCTGTTCGCCATCATGTGTTCACCCCTCCTGAGCTGTCCTTGTCACTGACAGTCACAACCGACTGGTTCTTGCAGCTTGCTGGGCAGCCGGTCAGGGTAACCTGAGGGCAGAATTGACCCCGAGGGCCAGGTTCTGTGGACGCCTGGCACTCTTCCCCAGCCCTTCCCCCTCCGGGCCACCCTAGTGGCTCCTGTCCACCTGCACCTTCAGCCAGGGGAGGGGCACCCACCGGTTCTCCTCAGGGCTTCCCCTGACCCTGGTTGTCCTCTGCCCTGTTCCTGACTGCACCTGGGCCCACCCTCCTCCATATTCACCTCCAGACCTGGCGGAAACAGGGAGGGAGGCAGGGCCAGGGCCCTGGGCAGCTGCTCTTCCCCTCCTCCCCTCCCTCCCTCTCCCCTCCTCGGGTCAGGGGACACTGATGGAAGTGGACAGTGGAATAGGCCTGGGTGGGGTGGGGATCCAGCATGGCCCAGGGAAGGCCACAGAGTCCCCTGGTCACGCTGGCTCTGCTTGGAGCCCCCACTCCTCCAGGGTCTGAGAACCTTGTGCTCCCCCAGAGTCAGCCACACGTGTGCATGTGTATATATGTATTTGTGACTTTTCTTTGGATTTGTCTTTGTGTTTTTGTAAATCAGTCCCCAGATGTTAAGGCTAGCGGCAGGGAGCAGTGGCTCATCCCGGCTCCTTTGGGAGTGGAGGTCACAGCTTTTAAAGCCCTATCATTGGGAGGGGCAATGGGCTGAACCTGCCTGAACTCGGGGAAGAGGGGGCTCCCGCCTCCCCGCCCATCCTGCAGCTGCCTGCGTGGGGGTGGGTGAGGGGCAGTGTACACATATGCCCATCCCACCTGCCTGCGTGGCGGGGGAGGGGCATGGCAAGGGACAGTGTACATAGATGTGTAAGTATTCCGGATGGTCGAGATTTTATTTTTGTTTGAGTTTTGGGGTTTTTTTTAAATAAGAAAAGGATTATGTCTGTACTGCACCCCACCCTGGCTCTGCTTGTAGGCTCCTCGCCTGGGAGCACAGAGGGGGCTTGAAACGATGAAAAATGTTGTCAGCGGGCGCGGGTGGCAGGGCCGGGTGCGGGAGCGGGCGATGTGCGGGCACCTGGTGCGGGTGAGCCTTGCTCCTCCTGGAATGCAGTGTCGCAGCCATTAAACCATGTGGGTCATGCACGGCTGGGGCTGCCTGTCTGTCTGGGGCTGATAGCTTGAGTCTGCACAAATGGTGACCCCAGAGCATCCGGAACGTGAGGGTGTGGGGGCCACTCGCAGGCAGCTGGGCAGCATGGGGCGCCAGTGTCCCTGTACTCTCGGTCCCGTGAGTCATGCCAGTCCTTGCACCCCGCTGCGGGAAGAGGGGCCCATGCTGGTCCCGCTGAAAGGAGGAGGGTGGGCCCGGGCTGGTGGGGCAGCGTGGGTGCTGCTGCTGCCGCCTCCGCCTGACAGATGGGGCCCCAAGGCCAGCGGGAACGTTGCCAGCCCTGTGTCCTGCGCTTGGGGACAGCTGGGTGTGGTTGGGCAGGATTTGTTTCCATTGATCCTGGGTTGATAGAGGAGAAAGGGAGTTAGTGACAGTGACAGCCGAGGGTGAGCGGGGCCTGTGCAGCAGTGAGGCGAGGAAGATGCAGGGGCTTCCCTGAAGGAAGTGGGGACCAAGTGGGCTGCAAGGAACAGGGAAGGTGGGGAACAGGAGGTTCTGGGGGCCAGAGAGGAAAACCAGCCCAGGCCAGAGGGGTTTGCAACACTGGGTGGGCCAGTAGGCCCAGGGGTCTTGAGAACAGAGGTGGCCCCTGCAGCGAGCAGCTGCCCATGACCAATGGCACACCCCAGGCCCTTCCCTCCCAGTGAAGACCTCTGTCCTGGGCACGGGGGATGAGAGAGGCCAGACCCAAGACCTACCCCTTAGGAGCTTCTGTTGTGGTGTGAGGGAGACGGTAGGTTGTTAAGAGCACGTGGCTGTCACTGGGGGATGGGTGGTGTGAGGTCTTGGGAAGCAGCAGCTTTGAATCCAGGGCTTGCTATGAACCTGACGTTTGAGCAAGAGCTTGAAGGACGTTTGAGCACAGACACGCCTGGGCAGTGGGGGTGCTCCAGGCAGTGGGCACAGCCTGGGCAAAGGTCCTGGGGCAGGACAGTCGCTGGCATGTTAGAGAAACAGTGAGGAGGCCTGTGTGGCTGGAGCAGAGTGAGTGAGGGGGAGAGAGGGGGAAGGGGCGGGGCAGGTCATACAGGGCCTTGTGGGCCCCAGGGAGGACATGGGCCTGTACCCCAGTGAGGTGGGAGCCTTTGGTGTGTGCTGACGTGGGAAGGGGTGAGGTTGCTCTGTGGAGGCTTGAAAACAGGTGGGCTGGGGCGCAGAGAGACCGGGGAGGCAGTGACGTGACCACAGCCAGGAGCGGTGGAAGTGCTGAAAGACGGGCAGCTTCTGGATTTTTCCTTAATTTGTGTGTGGTAAAACATGCGTAACATAGTGAAGAGTACAGCGGAGCACTTTGTCATGTATGTACTATGTTGTGCCACCATCATTACTAATTCCAGAACATTCCATCACCCTAAAAGAAGCCCTGTCCTCAATAGCAGATACCCCCAACCCCCACCCAACTCTGACAACCAGGAACCGCCTCTCTGTCTCTGGATTGGCCTGTTCTGGACGTTTCACATAAATGGAATCACATGCTGTGGCCTTGTGTGTCTGGTTCTCTCACTGAGCATCGTGTTCTCAGGGTCCATCCACGTCACGTTGGTGCGTCACTCCTTTTCTTGCCTGAATAGTACTCCAGCATGTGGGTGGACCCTGTGCTGTGTGTCCATCCTGCAGTTGGTGGGCATTTGGGTTGTGTCCACCCTTTGGCTGTTGTGGGTATTGCTGCTGAAAACGTGTGTGTGCGGATTCTCGCTCTGGACGTGTTCTGGGACCAAAGGATGGATTGGATGGGGGCAGGGTGGGGACAAGAGAGGGGCTGAGGGCTGCACGGGCACCTGAGCACCCTGAAGGGTGGAACTCGGGGTGCAGGAGGGAAATTCAGAAGCTTCATTTGGTTCAGAGACCCTCCCATGGGGGTTAGGAGGCAGAGGAGGGGTGGGAAGGCAGGGGCTCAAGGCCACGGCCCCACCCAGTGCGTGCCCGCCTCCTTCCTCCAGCCTCTGCCCTTGCTTCCTGGCCCCTCAGCTGGGGGAGTGGCCTGGATGGGGGCCAGCTGGCTGAGCCGTTGCCAGGACGCCAGAGCCACCTTTGTAGCTGTCAACAATGGCTCCACGGGCCTTGGAGGCAGGAGCCCCCGGGCACCCAGAGGCAGACATGCAGACTCTGAGGCGGGAGGCTGCCCGGCCCTACGTCCCCCAGGGGACCCTGGAAGTGGACTTCCCGGCGCCTCTGTACAGGTGAGTGCCCGCCCTGCCCCTCCACTGTCTCCGGGTTTGCTTTCCGCCAGCATCATTCATTCTCACAGGGGCACTCTCTCATCCAAACCTGGCTGCCCCCCTGCACACCTCCCCACTCACCCATACCAGGCTTGGGCCCCTGCAGGAGTGCACACAGGTCACACACACAACACGCGTGCGCACACAGCCAACAGAGCTGGTAATAGGTCCCGTGAGCCCTGCTCTGCTGGAACCACACCCACAGTGGGGCAGCTTTGAGCACAGAATTCACCCCCTCCCAGCTCTGGAGGCCAGAAGTCCCAGACCAAGACCAGTCAGCAAGGCTGAGGCCATGAGGGAGTACCTGTCCCGTGTCCCTCCCAGCTTCTGGGGACTGCTCACAGTCTGTGGCATCCCTTGGCTTATATAAGCATCAACTCATCGTGGCCTCAGTTGTCACATGACCATCTCCCAGCTGTCCAGATCCCCCCATCCCTACCGGGACACCAGGCGTTGCATCAGGGCCACCTGACCCCACAAGACTCCACCTTAAGTCTGCTAAGACCCTATTTCCAAATAAGGTCACGTTCTGAGATTCCAGGTGGACATGAATTTGGTGGGACACTTTCAACCCATTAGAGAGCCCATTAATAAGTGTTTATAAGCGTTACTGTGCAGCTTTAGAAAAAGAGTGAGCACCCTTGGTGCTGCTTCATTTCCGAGGAAGTCAAAAAGCAGGTGTGCGGCCGTGACTGAAACAGGTTCCACGCTGTAGTGGGAGGTGCGCTGGCACGGCGCACACCTCGGGAGGGGTTTTCTTCCCCAGCTGTAACGAGCTCCTTTTTTTTGGAGGAGTAATTGACACAGTGACTCACTTATCATTGTTATTTTAGACTGTTTTAATTCCTTTTTACAAATCATGTGCAGCACATTCTGTAGTTTAAGTTCATTTTTAGTTCAGAAGGCCCTGCCTGCTGGTCCTGAAGCTCCTGCCCTGCGCGTGGCAAACACAGTCTGCGGCAGATTCCCAAGACTGATGTCCCACAGCCGACTGGGATGGTCCCACCTTTTACGAGTCTTGGGTTTTGGTTTTCCATGGGGAGTGAGAACTCTGAGCCAGCACAGGGGAGAGCGTTTGTCAACAGTCCTTGCTGGGAGCATCCTCGCCCCATTCCCGGAGGGGATTCCCAGAAGCGAGCTCACCAGGCCAAAGGACATGCCCGTCTTTGTCTTTCAGGTCCGGAAGGATGTTTTTAGGTTTAATGGCACCTTACTAAGGTTTGGTTTTTGCCATCATTAGCATATTTCCACTACACATTCTGCACTGCTAGCCTCTGTTCCACAAACCATTCCCTGCCTCCTCCCACCCCAGGGCCTTTGCACATGCCACCCCTGCCTCACATCACTGCCATCTCCTCAGGGAGGCCGTCCTGATGCTCTCAGTCTAGGAGAGGCTCTAGGACCACAGGCCCCCTGTAGCAGGCACTCGTGTAGCTGCATAGTTCCTCCTCTAAACGTGAGCTTGTTTTTACTCCCAGCTGGCTGCAGAGACTGGGTGGACAGTGATGGCACAAGGGTTCCCCGAAGGTCTTCCTGGAGCCTGGGCACCCGCACACCATCCCTGTATACCCAACCCATGGCTCCCAGGCCAGACCAGGGACAGTGAAGCCTGGGCCCCTCACTCAGCCATATAGCTGAGACCACTTCCTCCTGGGACACCTCCCAGGCCAGGGGGCTTCCTGGATGAAAGGGCCTACAGGTCTGGGAGGCTGGGCAGGACTTGGTAGATTCAAGGAAAGCTGAAAAGGTGGAATGTTAGGAAGATCCTGGGGGTTGAGGAGGCTGTGGCAGAGAGGAGAGGGCCACGAGGGGTCAACCTCCAGCAGCCTGGAGTGGGGGAGTCTGGTACTGAACGACAGATGTGGCCCCGTGGGGATGGAGGAGGGCCCGGCACCATGGGCCAGGACTGCACCCTCCATGCTGGCAACACGCAGCAAAGAGGATGAAGAGGCCCCGGGTGGTGGTGGCGGGGGATCGCCAGCTCAGTCTGTCTCCTCCCCACCCCGGCCCTTAGTGATGACTACCTGTCCCAGGAGGGGCCCCGCTGGACACCGGCCATCCAGCAGGCGGCGCGCTGGAGGTACACGCCCATGGGACGTGATGCGGCTGGCCACCTGTGGTACACCGGCCTAACCAACTCGGACCCCCGAGAAGCCTGGTACACGCTCCCGCGGGCTCTGGACAGCCCGTACCGTGAGGCTTATGCCCGCTGGCATGGATGCTATGGCCACCGGGAGCGGAGCATGCCCTCGGGTGAGTGCCCGGCCCTGTCTGCCCGACCTCAGGCCAGCCTTGAGGGGAGGGTGAGGGCTAGAGATGCAGAGATGACCTCCCCGCTCACCCTGCAGCCTACACCCAACGTCTCCGGGAGACCGCCTGGTACGACCCCATCATCCCCGCCCAGTACCGGGACCCCAGCACACGGTGGGGGAGCATGCTGTGGAAAGACAGACCCATCTGGGGCAAGGAGTACGGTGAGGCTGGGGCTCGGGTCCTGAGACCCAGGGGACAGGGCAGGAACAAGGCCTCCTGGGCTGGGGCCAGGCAGTGACCCAGGTCCTGGCCCCACAGTGATCAACAGGCACCGATTTGGGGTGGAGCCACCTTGGCGGGCGTCTGACTATGTGCCGCACCTGTCAGCGCCCCAGCGCCCACGCTACATCACCCAGAACTACCGGCAGTGGGACCTGGAACCCTACTGCCCCTCCACCAACTGGCCTCCGCCCGTCTACGCGCCCACTCGCTGATAAAGATCTTGCTGCCCAAAGCAGCTCTGCAGGGATAAAGGCAACTACCAACCAGGACCCTGGGGACCAAGCCCCAGGGCAGAGGCAGGCAGACGCCAGCTGCCCTCTCCCGGCATCGGCTCCCCAAGCCCGGCCCAGGCTAACAGCCGAGGCCACAGTCCTCGCCAGGGGCAGCTCTTTATTCACTGTTGGTGGTGGCCTAAGCCCGGCACGCTGATCCCCGCTGCCGCCACGGCTGGGATCTGGGCCCAGTCCCCCAACCCCGGGGCTGGAGCTCCTGGCAGGCTCAGTGCCAACACCGTCCTCCAGGGCCTGGCAGCACCCGGGAGACCCTAGCCAGCCCAGGGGTGAGCCTGGCACAGCCCCTGGATCTGGGACCTTCATATCCAGTTCCTCCACAACACAGAGCACCCCAAACCATCCAAGCAGCTGGGAGGGATTAGAGTGGGGACTGGGGGACCCCAACAGCCCCTGGGTACCAGAGGGCCTAGCTCGGTGTCCCCGCCCATCCTGACCTCACCCACTAACCCCCTGCAGCCGGCAGGACAGATGTAGGGTGGGAGCAGAGGAACAGGACAGTCACAGTTGTGGTTAATTAATAGAGGGCAAGGGACTATGAGGCGGTGTCAGGGCTGGGCTCCAGGGTCCCCTGCAAGAGAAGACGGTGGGAGGGGGGTTAGCCAGGGTGGGGCCTGTCCTGTCCCAGACCTACCACCTGTGGCTGGCTTGGAGCTCTTAGGAGGAAGAGGGGCCTGCAACTCACAGTGCCGAAGGCGGATGGGCCAGATGAGGAGACTGCACAGAGCGAGGGTGGCGGCCACACCCACGCCACCCGTCACGGCCACCATCACCCAGTGGTAGAAGCCCACGCAGGCCCTGCAGCAGAGGTCTGAGCTAGGGGCAGAGCAAGGGCGGAAGAGGGTGAGCAGACACCAGCCTGGGCTCCCCACTCCTCCCATCTCCACTGGGGCAACCCTGTCGTCCCCACACTCAGGCCAGGACCAGAGGGTTCACCCTCAACCCTCTTCTCCCCTCCAACATGAGACTTCAGCTGATGATGTCAGCTCTGCCTTCAGAGTCTCAGACTGCCCACTACTCCTCCCTCCTGAGCCCCGACCTGGTCCAGCCCCATCACCACCCACCGGGACTGCCCCCAGTACCCCCCCCAACTTCTTGCCATCACCTCCCCCAGTCGGCCCTCCCTGCAGGGGCCACCAGGGGGTGCCAGTGAGCACCTGAGCCAGGCCCTGCCCCACTTCTACCCACAGTTCCCACTTCCCTGGAGTAAAAGCTCATGTCCTCCCCTCAACCTAGAAAGCCCTGCACAACATGCCCCGTCCCCTCCCTGCCCTCACCTCCTCCCTCTCTCCCCCTTGCCACACGGGCTTCCTTGTTCCTCCAACATGCCAGGCACAGTCCTGCCCAGAGCAAGGCTTTTGCATGTGCTCTTCCTCCCATTTGCCTAGAACTCCCTGACATTCTCCAGTCTCAGGTCCAATGTCACCTCCTCAAGGAAGCCCTCCCTGACCTCTTGCCCAGGTCAGGCTTCTATAAGTGGCATCCTTCGGCCCCCCCCCCCGCCACTGGTCTGGATCACACGCTGATTCAGGTGGTGACTAATGCTACTGCTGCCCCCAGCTCCATGAGGACAGAGGACTGGGTCCGCTCTCATTCTCAAATCCTGGGCTTCTGTAGGGCATACACCTGGGTCTAGAACCACCTGAGGCTGGAACCTTGTGTTTTAAGGGTCTGAGTTACAGGGGTTCCCAGCTCTTCTGCTGCCCTGCCCACTCACATCCCCCACTCCATCTGTGAGCTGTGTCCTCAGCACCCGGCACAGGACAGACTGCAGAGTGGGTGAATGGATGCCCAAGGTGGGGAACAACCAGGTCTCCCCGGCTTTGAAGCCACCAAGGCAGGGCCTTCTGTCCTCACAGAGTCCCCAGAACTGGGGCGGCACCCAGTGCACAGCACACACTCAGTATACCTCGTTAAATGCACAATCAGGTGGGTGGCACTCACGTGCAGGGGTGTAGGCTCTGGATGGCCATGACTGCCAGACCGTTGGCCACCTTGTCCGAGAAGCTCATGGCGCCGTACACGAAGGCTCCACTATGCTGGGGACATGGGCAGAGGGTCAGCACCCCTGGCCCCAGCCCTGGTCCCCAACCCTAACCCGCCCCTGCCCAGCAGCCCTACCGTGTGGGGGCCAATGAGGTCAGCCGTCATGGACAGGGATGTGACAAGGATGGTGGCACAGCCCGCACCCAGCAGCACGGCCGCCACATACACAGCCACGCCCAGCACATCTGCCAGCGCCACCCAGGCAGCGAAGGCCAGGATCACCAGGAGGCCCATGAAGTAGGTCATCTGTGGAGAGCCCAGCTGGGCGTCAGGCCCACCTCGCTGGGCAGCCCTGAGCCTGGCACTTGCCCTTTCTGGTCTTCAACCCACCCCCAACCCCAGCAAATGAGGGGGTTGAGTTGGGTCATCCCTAAGGAGCCCCCGGCTCCGACCTCAAAGGATTCCTGGCAGTGCTGAGCTCGTGGAGAGGATGTTCAGGGGCTACACTGTCTGATTCAGCTGCCACTAGAGACAGGTAGCTGCTTGCATCTCAACGCAAGTCTATTAAAGTGAAATCAAATGAAGCATTCAGTTCCTCAGCCATGCTGGACCCCTGGCTACTGCACTGGACAGCACAGAAAGCTCTGCAGCCCCGGATTCTACAAGTCGGTTCCCAGACCCAGGGCTTCTACAAGGTGTGCAGGCGGTGGTCGGGATTCACCCAGGTTCTGTTGGGCAAACCCCGCCCCCTGCCTGTGAGCTCCGCCCACTCACGTTCCTTCCCGCCCCCTGCCTGCAAGCCCCGCCCACTCACGTTCCTCCCGATACGCTTGTTGACCGGCTTCATGAGGAAAGAGGAGAAGAAGCCACTGAGGTACATCACCAGCGGGATGGTGGCGATGAACCTCTGTTGGGGCAGAGTGGCACAGGTGTTTCAGGCGTGGCTCCTCAGGCTCCAGGCCCCCCACCCCTGCCGCCCTGGCCTGCCCGCCCGGCTCACCTTGGGCAGGCTGAGGGAGTAGGTGAGGTACATGGCCATGTACGTCTGGGACAGGTTCACGATAAGCCTCGTGCTCATGTACAGCAGGCCCACCTGTGAGCAGAGGGGGCAGCTCAGGGGTCAGATGGGGTAGTCTTCCACTCCCGCAGCGGGGAGCATTGGGGGCCAAGGTGAGCAGCCCTACAGCTGGCACCTGATCCATTAGTAGTGACTTCCCAGCTGGTCAGGTGGAGAAGAGAGCAGTGACTGATTATTAACGTCTGCTCTGGGTGTGGAATGGAGAAGGGGCTACACTTGCTCCAATGTTTGCCATCCCTGCCCACAGTCCCACAGAGTGAGGGCCTGGTGGGAAGGTGGCATTAATGCCAGCCTCCTCTCCCCCCATGACGTACCTGATAAAAGGCTGGCTCCTGAAGCCAGTGTTTCCAGAGTACCAAGGGCTGGGCAGCAGCAGGGGCCAACAGGGGGCTGTGTTCATCTGGCTCCTCCACCTGCGGCCAGCGCCCCTCCTTGGTGCCCAGGTGGAACAGCAGTGAGAAGACAGCTCCAACACCCACCACCAACAGGGAGAGGTTCTGGGGACCAGGCAGGAAAAGGGTCAGCAGTGGCACTCGGCCCAAGCCATGGGCCCTGGGGTGTCCCGCCCAGCCAGCAGTGCTTTGGCCCACTCCTGGCCCAGCTCACCCGGAACACTGGCACATCCTGGGCCCCCAGATGGTCACTGACATCCTGAGCAGACCCCATGTGGGTAGAGCCCTGCAGGTGGAGCAGAAGCCAAGCAGCGCCATAGACGGTGATGTTGGCCACCACGGTGAAGGCGTACCTGGTGGGGCGCAGGCGAGGCCTCAGCAGGGCACCCCAGAAGCCACACAACCGCTTCCTCCCAGGCAGCGGCACACCCGGAGCTGCTTGTGGCGTCTGGGGGAACCTCTGACCTACGGGTGATTTCAGCCACCGACACACTGGGTGGCTCCTGGGAAGCCTCTGCTGGCCTCAGTTTCCCCAGCCTGCACATTATCTGATGATTTACCACTCTGACCCAAGACACTGACCAGGACCATGAGGTCCCGTCGGCCCAGGGCTGGGATGCAGAGACTCACCAAAGCAGGGCTGAGTCAGGGATGCAACTCAGAAGCGTGAGCCCAAAATGTTCAGAAGCCAGGATTCTGGAGTTCCTCATTCCCAGGTCCTGGGCTTCAGCAGGACAAGGGCTCCATGGCCTAGAGTCACCCAGGATTGCTCCTGCCTACAGCCCCAGAGCCATGTCCCTCTAGGGGCTTGGCCGGCGCAGGGAGCCTCTGGGGCTCAACCAGGACTCCGTCTCCCTTTCTGAAAGTGAGAAGAACACCACCCTGGGAGGTCAAGGCGAAGATGACACGAGGCAGGCAGTAAAGCACTTGTGGGTACAAAGAAAGCGCCCAGAGCTTGTCCTCTGCCAGGCCCAGCCCGTCCTCCTCCGCTGGGGCCCTTGGGGGCCCCAGGCATTGGGCAACCCCTGCCGTTAGTGCCTAGAACTCTCAGCCGTAGCGGGGAACTGAGTGGGGTGGGGAGGAGGTCACGCTGGGCTGCAGACAGACGGGGATCTCATGACAGCACTTACACCCACTGTGAGCCCAGCCTGGCTCCGAGCTGCAGCCGCATGGCCGCCTTCAAAGGCCACGTCCTTCCTGTCTAGAACTGTCATCTCCTGAACCCTGTTCCCACTGCACAGACCCCATAGGGATCTGCTCTGCCCAAACCCTGGCCCTGGGCACATGACAACCTCTCGGGCTTATCACAGGGATTAAAGAAGAGTTTGCATGAAGGGCCCAGAACTGCGCCTGGTACACAGCAAAGGTTCCACAGACGCTCCTACTAGCATCATATCCAGAATCACCTCCTCTAGCGCCTCAAGCAAGTCAGCAGCGCATGAGCTGGGCACAAGCTGTACCCAGTGTGGCAGGCAGGACTCCAAGGTGGCTCAGAGATTCCCATGCCCTGGCCCTGCCCTGTCTAACCCTCTCCCTTTGGGGAAGGGACCTAGGAATATAATGGGATGTCACTCCCATGTTTAGGTAACGTTCTGTGGCAAAGGTAAAGAGATTTTACCGATGTAACTGAAGGAGGTTACCCCAGATGGGCCTGGCCTAATCAGGTGACCCTCAGAAAGAAAGTTTACAGCATCCCTGAGATCAGAGACTCTCCTGCTGGCCCCAAGGAAGCAGCAGGCCACCACGAGTTCTTTATCTGTGAGAAGACGAACACTGCCACCAAGACGTGAGCAGGGTAGAGGGACCCCAAGCCTCAGAGGACACCCCAGCCCTAGCCAACACCATGACTGCAGCCTCAAACCTGAAGCAGAGAACCCAACCAAGCTAAGCTAGACTCGGCCTGCAGGAACCGTGATGTGGTAAACGTGTGCTGACTGAAGCTGCTCACCTGGCGCTCACGGGTCATGCAGCAACAGCTGAGTGATACACTAATCTACGGATGTCCAGGCTGGAGCTGAGTCCTGGAGCTGCACAGCCAAGCAGAGCCCAGACGCGGAAGGCGGCCTGGGTCCCCTGGCCTCGCCTGCTCTGCGCGTGCCCGCCCACCCGCCCCACTCCGCCCCACCGAGGTGGCACCTGAGAGCCGTGAGCTCCACCTTCTCGTGGTCGTTGGTGACGAGCTCCGGGATGAGGCTGAGGTGGGCAATCTGCGTAGCGGCCCAGCCAAACTGGAAGATCACAATGAAGGGCCCGTAGTAGAGCAGGGCAGCCCACTCAGGCGTGGCAGCCCCGCAGCCCAGGCAGGGGCTGAAGATGAAGGGGAAGGAGAGCAGGACGCAGATGGTGCCTGTGGACAAGCAAGCGGGGTAGGCATGTCACGTGGCCTTCCTCCCTGCCCAGGGCTCCCCAGGGGCAAGCGAGTGGGGACAAAACTGAGACACAGGAAAGGCTGGAGACCGCCCCAAGTCCCACAGTGAGTGAGGGGTCAGCAGCCCAGGGCTCCCCAAGCTTATGGCCCCTGTGACAAATGGGAAAACTATGGCAGAGATAGGGGACCCCTGAGGTCACACAGCCAAACAGGACAGAGGGGCCAGGCCTCCCAGTCCAGGCTCCGTGCCCCTTTGTGATGGGGAAGTTGAGACACAGGTCACATGCTGCAGCCAACGCAGGGGCAGGAGCGGGGGCAGGGCCAGGACAGACAGCCAGGTGACAGACAAGAAGGGGCAGGAACGAGGCCTCCCCATGTCAACTCAGGATGCCCCGGGTTCGCCCCCTTGGTGACACAGCAGGTAGAAAGGGCGCTGCTCTCCCCTGGAGAACTGCCCACCGCAGACCCACCACTTACACCCCCTACCCACCAGCCTCCCCTTCCCGCTCCAGCTGCAGAGGGGGTCCTTTCCTCCCCAGCTTCTACCAAGTGTCCTGTGAGGCTGCCAGGAGTCAGGAGGCCCAGGTGACACTGGGCGGTGCTGAGCCAGCCCCTGGGTTCTCCAAGCCCTAGTGTCCCCATCAGCTCATAAAGGGGCCTCTCCCTCTGGAGAACACTACTACCTCTGAACAAGCACAATGCTCCTGAGGCCCCAGAGGCCCTGCACCACCCACCCCGTCCCCGCCCTGCCCTCACATCCTCCCTGTCTCCCCCCAGCTCACTCTGCTCCAGCCACACAGGCCTCCTGCATGTTCCTCCAGCACACCAGCCATGGCCCTGCCCTCAGGGCCTTTGCACAGGCTGTGCCTGTTGCCTGGAATGCTTTCCCCCTCACATCTTAGCAAGGCCCACTCCTTTTCATCCCTCAGGACTCACCTCAAATGCCACCTCCTCAAAGAAGCCCCCCTGACCAGCCCAGTCACCAGCAGTCCCCTCCCTGCCCTGTCACTGTCTGGGCCCTGCTTTCTTTCCTTCACACCCCTTAGCACGCACAGGAATTCTTTTGCCTGACTGCCTGCCTGTCTGTCTGTTTCTTGTCTGCCTCCCCCACCAGGCTGCAGGCTCCATGGGGGTGGAGAACAGGTCTCCCTGAGTCACTTCTGTGTCCCTGGCACCCAGCACGGAGCCTGACACATTACGATCTTTTGAATGAGTGAATAGTAACAGCGGCCTCTATTCACAGCCCAAGGAGAGGAATGTTACTATTATCCCCATTTCTGGACGAGGAAACCAAGTGACCTCCACCCTGCTCCTCCCATCCCAGAGTGCTGTGCCTGGTAGCCGGACTTCCTTCCGCCCCCATCAGGGTCCAGAGGTGACCTCACTCCCCAGACCCTAGGCCCGCCCCCACCATCCTGGGATTGGGAAGTGAAACAAAACACCTGCCCCCTTGCTACTTCTCTGGAACTGGTGCCTGGGAGGGGCACTCTGGTCAGATTCCTGGCAGCCTGGAGGCCACCCTGGGGCCAGGCAGGGACTGCAGACTCCAGTCAGAAGAATGTGCTGCCCTGGCCGGACTCTAACCTGCTGCTGCCCAGGCTAGGCCAGGTTAACTATTGTCAGGGCTAGGCTGCCTGGCCGGGGGACTTTGGGCAAGTGACTTTGCCTCTCTGGGCCTCCATTTCCAGAAAAGGGAGATAATGAAAATACCTCACAAGATCAGCGTGAGAATTAAAGAGTTAAGTATGAAATCGGGGGCTCCTACTACTCTGAGCCACTTCCTGCTTCAGCAACTTCAAAGCCATGAGATTTGACACCTTTCCACAACCTGTTTCAACTACTTGGAATGCCCTCTCCACACACACTCCTATTCATCCTTCAAAACCCCAAAGCTAATGTCCCTTCCTCCAGAGCTCTGCTTTTTCTTTATGAAGCCCAGTGTACTCAGCTGCCCAGCCTGGACCCGACAGGAGTATCCATATCTGGCTCTCTGGGTCCCCTATGGGCTAG
The DNA here is from genome assembly GCF_009834535.1 of Camelus ferus. NCBI lineage: Eukaryota > Metazoa > Chordata > Mammalia > Artiodactyla > Camelidae > Camelus > Camelus ferus. The sequence continues at coordinate 25,058,404 of NC_045717.1, read as the reverse complement.
AGGGGAAAACTCAAGGGCTTCTTAAGGGAAAGAGTGAGTCCACAGACTCAGGGGTAAAATAGAGAAGTGGGCACTTTTGCAGAGGTGACCTTCACTCAGGTCGCCTTATCAGCCATCACAAGGGACCACCCTGGCTTCCTCTCCCCACAGATCTTCCTGGATCTCCCCATGTGCTCACCCCAAGGCAGATGTCTGGTTGGGGCACCCACCAGGTTGTTTTGCATCAATACAGAACTTTCAGTTCTTTATTGACAAAGGTGCCTCCACCCTCCTAACCTCCCCCTCTGCAAGGGGACTCAGATTGTTCCTCTGGGGTCAGGTGGAAACTTCACGGAACCTCAGCCCGCCACCTAGGAAAGGGGAAGACAACAGGCCGGAGGCTCCCAGCTGTTACTAGGTCCACCTCAGGGCCTTTGCACATTCAGTGTCCACTGCCAGGGATACTAGCCATGCCTGGCTCCATCTCCTTAGAGACGTCTCACCAGTCCTCCCCAGAGAAAAGAGCCCCTCATATCGCTCTGGCCCCAGAGCTATCTTTGTGGTATGTCAATGAATCTACCCAACTATCATGAACAAAACCACATTTGAGATTCTGAGCTCTGATCTGTAAGCAATCCCAACATCAGCCCGCAGAGGGATACCTCTGACTGGGGCCTGAGTCACCTGCCTCCCCCTGCTCCCCTCCCTGGCTGCTACAGTCCAGAGTGACCTAAGGACAGCCTGGGCATCCTCAGCACCTAAGAAACCTGAAATCCAGCCCCTGAGTGGAGCCGCAGCCGCAGCAATGCCAGCCTCACTCTCAGGCAACTTGGAGACCAGATGTACTTTGCAAAAATGTCATTCATGAGGGCCAGGGGAAATCACTGCCTCCTCAGTCACTGTTCCCAAGGGCAAGGAGACAGCAGCTGGCCCTCCTGGCTTCTAGAAAGCTGCCGCCCAGAAATCCCAGAAGCAGGCAGGATTTCTGGCTCTCCCTCCTGAAATGCCCGGCGAGCCCCAAGTGCCAGGATGCGGCAAGTACTTCTGCCAGAGAAAGAACAGCAGGCAAAGTGGCCAAGGCTAATCTCAGGGCCCAGGGTCTGGGCGGGTGGAGAAGGGACTCTGGGAGCCAGGCCTTATCACGGGTGTGCAGCGTGTAGGATGCCCCAGCTCCCAAGGGACCCACCTCCTCCCCTCCTCCCCTCACTAACAGTCCAGGCAAGTCCCTCTGAACGAACAGAGGGAGACCCCATTACCAACTCGGCACACCCCCATCCCATCAGCCAGACAAGCACACAACCCTGACCCATCTGTCTCACCTGGCCTCCGACCCAGCTCCCAGGGCAGCTCCCCAAAGCAACCAAGGGCCAGGTTGCCCGTATGGGGCAGGGGATGGATGAAGTGCTCTAGGGGACGGACAGACAGCGAGGACTCTAAGGCAACCTGACTCTCACTCAGACAGAGTTGTCCTGGGTGGTCACCCTATAGACGGAGGTTTAAGTCAAACCAGACCAGACAGACAGAGGAGGCGCTGGCAGTAAGATCCAACTTCAGGGTGCCCTTGAGAGTCAGACAAAGTAAAGCGACACTGGAGGGTGGCGCGAACCCTCAGATGGAGGAGGCACCGCAGGTCAGGCAGCAGCCATGGGACAGACAGGCAGACAGCGCACAGAGCAGTTAAGCCGCCAGATGGGAAGACTCATGGGCTGTGCAGTCGGGTAGAGGGGGAGGCTCAGGCCCTGAGGCAGGCAGTCGAATGGGGGGAGGCTGGGCTGGGGCTTACCGACCAGGTGCCAGGCCTTGCGCGGGCCGAAGCGGGCGCAGCGGCCTGCGGCGCGGTCAGCCTCGAAGCCCACGAGGGGCGTGCACAGCCCGTCGGCCACCTGGCCGAGCAGCAGCAGCAGGCCGGCGCCGCGCGAGCTGTAGGCGCGCACCGAGTGCAGGTAGAGCAGCAGGTAGGTGAACCACATGGACGCGCACAGGTCGTTGAGGAAGTGGCCCACGGCGTAGCTCAGCCGCGCGACCAGGGACAGCGGCCGCGGGGGCGCCCCCGCTCCGGCCGCCGGGGGCCCCGGGCCCATGGCGGCGCCCCGCGCTCGGGCCGGCCGTCTGTCGCTGTCAGACCGGACCCCCGGCCGGGACCGTCTGCGCCGCGCTCTCTCTGCGCCGCCCTCTCTCTGCGCCGCCGGCTGCGTCTTCCCCGCCCACCCTACGGAGCGCTTTTGCAGCTGACGGCCGGCGTACCCGAGACTAAGGCCCGGGACGGAAGGGAAATTCCGGGAGCGGCAGCCATCTCCACCAATCGGAGACGCGCGCCAGGGACCTAGAGCCAATCACCACGAAGAAGGGCGTGGCCTCAGGGTTAACCCGGCCTCGGACACCCGGCACTGACCCGGCCGCGGGGTCCTAGTGTCCACGTTATCACAGAGGTTGGCTGGACCCCTCCCACGGAGGTGGGGACAAGGTCAGAGGCGCCCCTAATCAGACTCCCGCCTCCAGGCCCGCGCCATCTCAGCCTGCCTGAAAGTTTACGAGGCCTGCCGTGGACCGAGGAGGACTGAGCAGGCTGGGGGCATGAGTGGGTGGAAGAGAGGCCTGAATCCGACCTCGCCTCTCCCCGGGGTCCGGTGACTTCCCAGCCCGGAGAGACCCAATCGGAAGCAGAGAGGACGCATCCGTTCTAATTAATTAGTTATTAACGATAATAATGGGGATAATCATAATGGTAACACCAGCTGGCATTTAATGAGCACTGACTGTGCCAAGAGCTCCACGTGTTTTTTCTCATCCCAGCCGAGCAGGAGGCGGAGCAAGTCTCTCCGATTTTACCTGCAAGAAGCTGGCCCAGAGATGCGACAGGGGGTGCTCAGGGGCTCACAGTGAGTCAGGGCCATGTGACTCTGAGGTTGGTGCTCTGGACCCTTCCCTGCCTCCTTCAACGGCCCTCCCACGATTGAGTCACCATACAAGCAGTTTCAAGTTCCTCCAAGGGTTGGGTGCAAGTTCCCCCGGCCTCCAGGCCTCCTCCAGCAGTGGTTTAAAACCTGCACTCTGGAGCCAGTCATGGGATCCAGATCCAGCCCCACCCCCTCCTAGCTTTTTCAGCTTACCCAAGTCCTTTCACTTTGTGGGCCTCAGTCTCCCCAGCTCGACAATGAGTATAATGTACATTTAAAAGGATTTAAGTGTTAGCTCTTCATATTCTCAGCCATAAAGCCTTTCCAGCACCCTCTCCTCCCCACTCAGTTGTTACATCAGGTTCCACAGTATCCCAGGATGCCCCCATCACAACCCTGACATTGGCTCTCCTCCCCCACCCCATCTGTCCTGATCACGGTGGACCATGATCGCTATGAAGGCAGGGACTGAGCCACCCTACGTCACTGCATTGTCCCCAGCAAGGCCTGGCACCTAGTAGGAACTCAAGAAATATCTGTCAAATGATTGAATGGTGGACATATAGGCAGAGGATCAGAAATGCAGACAGAAATTGGGAAACAGGAGGAAACCCACTTATAAACCTGAGGCTCAGGCAGCCAAAGGGGTGCCCGGCCCAGACCCCCACACTGAAGCTGGCCACCCACTGCCACACACACTCTTTCATAAAAAGGAGCTGGAAAAACAGGTATGCATGGGGGAATGGGGGCTCTAGGAGAGATAGCGTGGCAGGGGAAGAGAGGAGATTAGGCGTAGACCAAGGAGATAAAGTGATAAGGAGAGATAAGAACCACAAGTCTGTCCTCCCTGCTCGGCTCGCTCCCCTTCGATTTCTCTGTAGGAAATGGAAGATGACCTTTGAAAAATACTAGCATAAGCTTTTTATTTCCTCACCTCCTTTCATCCCACAACACCTCACACCCATTTTACAGATAAGAAAACTGAGGCTCAGACAGAGGTCCCTTGCCAGAGGGCTTGCAGCTAACCAGAGGTGAATTCAAGGTTCATTCATTCATTCATTCATGAACTCAGTCATTCATTCATGAGCTCATTCACTCAGTGCATCTGATGCTGAGCAATGCTGGAGTTCCTGATTCTGAAGGCTGAAGCAGAGACAGAGCTTCACCCTCTGAGCCCACCATGGTCAGTGCTAGAGCTGAGGAATCAGACCAATAAGGGTGACTCAATAGCAGATGAGGAGTTGGGACTTTGCCCTCAGGTCACCGGGGAGCCACAGTAGAGTTCTGAGAAGGGTAGAGGGCCAGATAAAAAGCCTGTGGAGGCAGAGGTGGGCGTGCGGGTGGGGACAGTTTATGCCTCAGCTGCATGGGTTGGGACATGAGTGAAGGGCTTAGGTGCCCTGAATAAAAGAGGGGTGTCGGATTTGCCTGGAACATCAAAGAAGGCCCTGTCCTGGGGGAGGGCTATCAGGAAGGAAAGATAAATGCCCAGCCCTCAGGGGAGGACAGACCTACAGACAGACCCCAGCTTGTGGTCAGGAGAGATCCGGACAAACTTTGATGTTCCCAGCGCATCCCCAGCCACCCTAGACGCCAGAGATCAGATGTCCCGGTGGCCCCTGTCCAGCCCCAGGCAAGGTGCTTGCTTTGATTTTTCTCTCTGCTCTGGTCAGGATGGGGGCACTGACAGGGCGCAGAGAGGAGGGTTCTGAGGCTCAGAAAAAGTTGCCTTAGATCTCAGGGTAGCCGTGGGGTGCCTGCGGTTAAGACAGAACCCAGGCAGTTTCGTGCAAGCCACTGGGCCTCAGTTTTTCTGTGAAGTGAGGCAAGAGTAGCACCACTAAGTAGAGTTGCTGCGAAGCCTTAGGGAGATCAGGCAGGTGAAGGGCTTCTCAGTCCCTAGAAAGGGGCCTCCCTAACTGGGCATTATTGACAGTTGGCACCAGATGGCTCTTTGCGGTGGGTGCTGTCCTGGGCAATGCAGCATCTCTGGCCTCCACCCAGGGGGTGCCAGGAACAACACCCGCCTTCAGTCATGACAACTAGAAATGTCTCTAGACATCAGTCCTCTGGGGAGACCAAATTGCCCCCACCCCCGTGTTGGAACAACTGCTCTAGAAAATCCTCTGTAACAGGGGCCTGATTCCTTATGGACAAGACTAGCCAATGCTTTGTAGCACTGACCCTCCAGGTCTCGACCCAAGCACTGTGTGTGAATTAAACTCATTAAATCTTTCCAACGAATTCGTGAAAGTAGACATGGTTATTATCCCACTTCATAGAGAGGCAAACTGAGGCACAGAGAATTTGGATAGGTGGCCCAAGTCACACAGCTGGGGCTCAGCACTGCCTCCTTGAGCTTTTGAGGGTCCAGCAGCAGTGGGAGGTGCCCCCTCCTCAGTGGTCTGAGACCCCTGTCCTCACACCCCTTCCTCTCGGCAGCTGTGACTTCTGTGTTTCCCTTTTGCCCTCCCAGCCCTTCAATGCCCATGAAAAGCAATCCCCTGTATTAAATAACTCTGTAAAAAAGCCTGAGGAAAGGCTGGGATCTCCTGGGAGCACCGACCACACCCTGATCCTTCCTGGTGGGGGAGGGCGGGTGGAGAGAAGTTGAACCACCCCATGTTGGCAAATAAGCATTAAAACTATTAATTCGGGGTGTGGGGATGGGACTACAGCTCAGTGGTGAAAGCGTGTGCTTAGTGTGAGGTCCTTGGTTCAATCCCCAGGACCTCCCATAAAAATAAATAAATTATTTATTAAAATGTAAATGGGAGGCAGCACACCCTAGCAATTTCATCTCCCTATTTGCCCTAGAAAAGCGGTCCGGGGCCCTCAGACAGCAGGTCGGGGACATTTGAAGCGGGGGCTGCAATAGAGTAACGTGGCGAAGGACCATTGGGAGTGGGTGGGCTCGTTACACAGGCGGTGCTGTAGTCCCGCTGTGAAATGTTACCCGCGGCAGAGGGAAGGAGGCACTGCTCTGGGCTTCACACATAAAGCCACTGGGAGGAAGGAACCACAGGAGGAGTTTGCTGGTGGATGTGTACAGCGTGATGGCGTGTGATCACCAAAAGCAAGATGTGAGCTCACATCCCTTAGAGGAATACGTTTGTACATACGCACGTGTGTGCACGCGTGTTGTGCTTTCTATTATGTACCCCCAATATTCCTAGGTGGACGTCCTAGCCAGAACCTCAGAATGTGACCTTATTTGGAGATGGGGTCGTTGCAGATGTAACAAGTTAAGATTGAGTCAAGATGAGTCACCCCAGAGCAGGCTGGTCCCTGGGACAACATGACTAGTGACTTTATAAAAAGGGAAAATGTGGGCACAGACACACACACCCAGGAAACATCACAGGAACATGAAAGCAGAGATTCCAGGAGGCTTCTACAACTCAAGGAACGCCACAGATTGCCAGGGACCCCCTGGGAAAGTGCAGGGAGCACAGCACAGATTCTCCCAGAAGGAACCAGTCCTGGCCAAGCCCTTGATCTCGGACTTCTGGCCCCCAGAAGTGTGAGACAATATATTTCTGGTGTTTAAGCCACCCAGTTTGTGGTGCTTTGTTCCTGAGGCCCTAGGAGACTGTGTGTGTGTGTGTGTGTGGGTGGGTGTGTGTGCAGGAAAAGTTTTAGTAAGAAATGGAGCAAGCTGATGTTGGAGACTATGGTGGAGGTATGGTGATCTTCATACCTGACTCTAATTTTGTACAAAGAAGTGAATTTACATATCATTTGTGTAATGAAATTAATTTCCCAAGCAAAGCGGTCGAAGCCACCCTCAGTGGGTTTTGTGTTTCTAGGACTACATACTGGGATACTCTTCCTGGTTTCATGCTATAACAATTTCCAAATGAAGCACGGAAATGAATGCAAAGAAACTAGCATGAAATTATACGACGTCAGCTAGATATTGGTTTTACTGAGAGTTAGGGCTTGAGAGAAATTTGTTGCTAAGAAAAACCTATTTATAATTTGGGGGGCAAATGGATCTGCTTTTAGATAAATGTATGAAGGATGTAAAGTCAAATAGCATAAATGCTGCTTCTTTTCTGTTGCTTGTTGGGGGGGGTGTATCTGGATTGCATGAATTGGACTGAATACAATGAAGTTTGGAGTAAAGATACTTTGCTTTTCTAGAAAATATCCAGACAGCAAGGCATTTATCTTGATGCCAACGAGCTCCGAACTGTTTTCAAAAGAAACCTCAAAACATTTCATTTATTTTGATGCACAGGAGGAATTCCTGTTGGAATACCTTGGGAGAGGAAGGACAGTTTCTATGCCAACACCATCCTTGTCAATCAAGCCAAAGAGGCGGGGCTTGGAGGGCGGGTCTTCCGCTGTCCTCTAGCTTGGAAGTCTCACCTAGACTGTTTTTAACACAGCAGAGAGGCAAGGGAGAATGGAAAGTCACACAGCTGATGAAGCAACAGAGCAAAGTCTGGAATCTGGATCCGTCAAGATTCCAGGGCAGACTCATCTTCCTCAGCCCCAAGCTGCTTCTTAGGAAAACAGGCTTAAGATTCAACTCACATACCATATGACAGTACCCATTCAAAGGGTACGATTCCATAGTTTTTAGTATTTTTTAAGACTTACGCAACCATCACCACAGTCTAATTTTTAGAATATTTTGATCACCCAAAAAGAAACCCCTTGCCCATTAGCAGTCACTCCCCATTGCCCCTCCCCACCGAGTCTCCAGCCCCAGGCAACCACTAATCTACTTCCTGTCTCTCTGCAGTTGCCTGTTCTGGACATTTCATATAGATGGCATCATACGCTGTGCGGTCTGTTGTGACTGATGTCTTTCGCTGAGCCTAATGTTTTCAAGGCTTATCCCCGTCAGAGCATGAATCAGCAATTTACTCCCTTTTATGGCCAATGAAGTTCTATTGGATGGATCACATTGTTTATCTGTTAATCAACTGATAGACATTTGGGTTGTTTCCACTTTTTCACTATTGTGAATCATGTTGCTGTGAACATTCATGTACAAGTTTCTGTGTGGATGTGTGTTTTTAATTCTCTTGGGCGTATCCTTAAGAGTGCAATGGATGGATCACATAGTAGCTCCATTTTTTTTTTTAACTTTTGAGGAACTGCCAGACTTCCAAAGTAGCTGCACCTGCCTGTTAGAAATTTACATGATTCATTTATTTGTTTATTCAACGAATATGTATTGAAAACATGGGCACTCTTCCAGGTACCAGGAATACAGCACTGAACAAACAGGCAGCTCAAATGAAGGAAAGGAACATGGGAAGAAAAGATGAGACAGAGTGTATAGGGTGGGGTACAAGCCTGGGAAAGCCTCACTGAAAAGGGGGACATTTAATCTGGGGTAAGGGCTCTCTAGGTGAAGGGAAGAGCGAGTGCAAAGGCCCAGAGGTGGGAATAAATGAAATGGACATATTGAGGTCGCAGGTGTAGAGTGAGGGGGAGAGTGCAAGGAAGTTGATGTGGGCAGATTGTTTAGGGTCTATGGGCCATCGTGAGCACCCAGTCACCACAACTAGCATCCTGGGAGCAGAGGCAACCCCAGTCCAGGCTGTGAGAAGTCCAGGCTGCTGCCTGGGTCTCCCCAAGATCCTAGGACAGCGGTTTCTTGCCCTCCACATTCACGAGGTCCTTGCAGCCTTCCTGTTCCCACCACATTTTCCCAAATGCTGGTGGCCCAGCTCCGGGTCTCAGCTTCGCAGCATCCCAGCCTTCAGGTCCTGGACATCGTACAAAGTCTCCATTGCACAGAAGGGAAAGCCTAGGCCCCCGCACAGGAAGGAGGGTATCCCCTGCATCCAGGAGCCCCGGGCTCAGAGCAGGGCGGGACATGGCGGGGACTTCCGGGGCTCTAAATCCAGTCAATAAATGGGAAACTTCCCCAAGGCATGCTAAGAACTGAACCCACCTTGCCATGGTGCAAGGGCCTGCTCCGAAAGATCTTAACCTCTTCCCTAGCAACCTGCCGCCGTCCCCATGGCAACTAGGGCGGGGCCCGACTCGGCCCTACCGGGTCTCGGGATCCGGCAGGGGCGGGGAGTCTTGCCTTCATCTGAGGAGGAGGAGTCTGCGTCGCGCCTACTAGCCCTTTAAGAGGCTCCGCCTGACGATGCCTCAAAACATCCTGATTGGTCCCGAGAGCGGCCGAGCGCAGCCGAACTTGACGCACCGCCTGCAGCCCTCTCTTCTCACCTCCCACGCGGCTCAGCGGACTCCCCAGCCAATCACCGGCGGGCGCGCCTACCTTTATCTGCATGGTCACGCCCCAGGGGAAGGGCACACCCAATCCGAGCTCTCGCCGAGCCGTCATTAGCATGCCGGGGGCGGGGCGGGGCGGAGCGGACGGCAGGGGCGGGCTCCCGGCGGTTGGTTGGAGCGTCGCAGCAGCAGAGAGGTCCGGGAAAGTTTCTTTGGAGGTGAAAACAGCCGCAGAACTCGGGGCCCTGCCAGGGGGCGGGGGCGCGGGGGTCCCGGGACTGGGGCAGGGTCCCTCCCGGGCCGGGGAGGCGCGGACCCGGGCCTTCTGGGGGGCGATCGCCCAACAAAGGATCCCTGGGGCGCCCGCCCTCGAGGGCCTCCCCGCCCCCGGATCCGGCCCCCCTAGGCGCCCCGGGCCCGGCATTCCGGGACTTCCCAGCCAGTCCCCCACTTCGACGCTCGGGCGACCCTCACTCGGCCGCGCGTCTGCGTTCCAGGTGTGGCCGGGAGCGGCCATGTCCCACGGCCCCAAGCAGCCCGGCGCGGCCGCCGCGTGAGTGCGACACCCCTCCCCCCAGCCCACTGGGGGCTTCAGCCTAGGCCCCCGGCCCCGTTCGAGCTCCTCGACCCTCGCCCCCCCCAGGGTTTTGGCTTCCCCAACCTGAGGCAGGCCCTCCCCCTCGGGTCCCCACGGGTTTCTTCCCCCAAGCCTCCGGGCTAAATCCCTTTCAGGGGTCCCTTACTGCTCCTCGCTAGTTCTCCTGTCCAGACCCCCAGATCCTGACCCCCTCAGACCCTTGTTCTCAGAACTCAGGCCCCTCGCTGCCAGGGCCGCCGTCGCGGGGGTATGAGCCTGGCGTCCCGTGGCTCCCCCTAGTGCTCCTATCTTGACCCCCGGATCCTGACCCCCTTGGGCCGCTCCTCTGAGGACTCCGGCCCTTCACTGCCAGCTCCGCCGTCGGGGGTGGGGAGTCCGGGTGACCCTGCCTTCCCGTGGCTCCAGGCCGGCGAGCGGCAAGGCTCCAGGACAGCATGGGGGCTTCGTGGTGGCTGTCAAACAAGAGCGCGGAGAGGTCCCTCGGGCCGGAGAGAAGGGGTCGCACGAGGAAGAGGTGAGAGTCCCTGCACTGTGGTGGGAGAGGGCCCCGAGCTTTGAAGCTCCGCCCGGAATTCGATTTGAATTCTCTGTGGCTCCGCCCACAGTCCAGATTTCCCTTCCGAGGCTGAGACCCCACCCTGTGCCAGGTACCACGCCCCCAAGAGCTCTCCTGCCATTCTAAGTCCAGGCCTCGCCCACCCACCACCGAATGCCATCTCCGCCCACTGCGCAGGGATTTCCTTCACCGAAGCCACGACCACACCAGAGGCCACGCCCACAACACACGGCAGCCTCATTCCTGGGCTGATCCTCTGTCCCAAGTACTTCTGATCCCTTCACCCCTGGCCAGGGTTCCCCTAACCCCACTCTCCCAATCTTGAACCCTTACCTGGCCGTATCTCCAGGACTTCTGGGTCCTACCTCCCGATAGGCCCCGCCCAAGTCTTCCAGAGACCCTTCCCCTTTCCCTCTGGGCCCCGCCCCAGCCCCCAGGCCCTTCCCAATGGCGCGGCTGGGTTCTGCAGCCCGTGAAGAAGCGCGGCTGGCCCAAGGGCAAGAAGCGGAAGAAGATCCTGCCAAATGGACCAAAGGCACCGGTCACCGGCTACGTGCGCTTCCTGAACGAGCGGCGCGAGCAGATCCGCACGCGCCACCCGGACCTGCCCTTTCCCGAGATCACCAAGATGCTGGGCGCTGAGTGGAGCAAGCTGCAGCCAGCGGAGAAGCAGGTGGGGACGGCCTGGGACCACTGACCTCCCCACCATCCACTCAGACACCCACACGCAGCCATTTACCCCAAAGGACTGGATGTGGAGGGTCCTCCTTCCGTTTGGAGAATTGACCACCCATTAGCTCTCTCCAGCTTGTTGAAGGGAGGGGAAGGTTGCAATAGGCAGGAGTAGACGTAAAACTTAACGTTATACTAAAAAAAGTAGGGATGGGGCTGGATTTTTCTTGGAAACCTTCAGATTTTCAAGTCCTGGTAATTAATTCAGAACTGCAAAAACATCAAGGAAACAACAAAAAGCACCACCAGCTTGTACCCTCTACGTGGGATTTTAACATGCAAAATGAGTCTGGCCTGGAGGTGGGGGCATGCAGACACTCAGACACCAGAGAGTGGTTTATAAAGGCTGGAATTGGGGTGAGGTAGGTGAGGTCAGGGAGCTGGGAGGTGGCCTGAGCAGCAGCCTGAAGGGCGGGGTTTTGTTTGGAAGGCAGTAGGGAGCTGTGGGAAGGCTCACCACCATGAGCTGAATGATGGAGATGGGGTCTTGGCCTTCGAGGCCTTGCTTGCACTGGGCTGGGCCAAGCCTTCTCTTGCTGCTTCCGCCAGCGGTACCTGGATGAGGCCGAACGGGAGAAGCAGCAGTACATGAAGGAGCTGAGGGCGTACCAGCAGTCAGAAGCCTACAAGATGTGCACGGAGAAGATACAGGAAAAGAAGATCAAGAAAGGTGCGAAGAGCCCTAGCCCCCAGGCAGCTGAGTAGCTGCTCTGAGGCAGGTGACCCAGGCAGAACGACCACCCTCTCCGTGGGGCTCTCATGGTCCCCTGGGAATGAGACACACATAACCAGACAGTTGCAAGTGAAGAGGGCTTGATCGGCCCTGAGATGGGGTACACACAGACATTGGGGGGGCCCAGGTGGGGACCCTGACCCAAGATGAGCAGGGTTGATTAGGGGAGGGGAATGATGGTGTTCCAGGCTGGGGAAACAGCACGTGCAAAGCGAAGCATGGGGTCAGAGGAGACCTGGGAGGCTGACCCTGCCCTCCTCCCTCCCCCACCAGAGGACTCCGGCTCTGGGCTCATGAATACCCTTTTGAATGGACACAAGGTAAGCTCTCCTCCTCCAAGGAGAACACCTGGGCGAGAAAGGTCTGGAGGTATTTAGACCCCTGGGTGAGCCAGGACCAAAGCTTATGGAATGAAGTGAACCCCTGGTCCAGATGTGTGCAAGCAGAAGCCAGGCAGCCACACAGTGGGAAGGCTGTTACACGGACTCTGATCCAGGTCGCCTGAGGAGACCCTCCCAAGCTTAGGGGATGTCCCAGAGGGGGTTTGGTTGCCCCTCAGTCCCCCCAAAATTGCCACTTTGTCCTGTCGTCCCAGGGTGGGGACTGTGACGGCTTCTCCACCTTCGACGTCCCCATCTTCACTGAAGAGTTCTTGGACCAAAACAAAGGTGAGCACTGACCAGGGGTTCTTGGGGGAGCAGGTGTCGGGAAACAGGCTGGGTCAACAGAGCCCCACAGGGGGTGCCTTCCTGCCCGCCCCCTCCCGTAGCCCAGGGAGCTGAGGTGTGAGCTAGAGGCAGAGCAGTGACGGAAGGCCTGGCGCGGGCGCACAGCTCTGGCAAAGGCCTGGCAGAGGGAAGGCGGGGAAGCAAGCTCCAGGCTCTGACCCGGCACCCCGCCTGCAGCGCGGGAGGCGGAGCTGCGGCGCCTGCGGAAGATGAACGTGGCGTTCGAGGAGCAGAACGCGGTGCTGCAGAGGCACACGCAGAGCATGAGCAGCGCGCGCGAGCGCCTGGAGCAGGAGCTGGCGCTGGAGGAGCGACGGACGCTGGCGCTGCAACAGCAGCTCCAGGCCGTGCGCCAAGCACTCACTGCCAGCTTCGCCTCGCTGCCGGTGCCAGGTGCGGAGGCCCCGCCCCCAGCCGTCCGCCCGCCCGCCCGCCCGCCCCGCTAACTCCGCCCTTGACTACCTCAGGCCCCGCCCAGGCTACCGCGAGCCCCGCTCTTTCTGATCCCGCTCGGGGATCCCCTATCCGCCTGGTCCCTGCCTTCTCGCACAAGCCCACACCTCCTTGCCCCAACCGCCGCGCCCCTGAGGATCCCAGCCCCCAAATAACCCGAGCCCCTCCTGCCCCGCCTTCTTTGAACTCTGCCCGCGCCAGCCCCGCCCACACTGGCCCTTGCGCCCCGCCTCTAACCCCTTCCCCTGTACCCGCCTTCAGCTTCTGGCCTTGTCAGACCTAGACCTAAGCTAACTTACCTTCCCCCACTCGCCCCCGTCAAACCCCCCTCTCTCCAACTTTCATCTTCTGACCTTTGCCCACAGCTGACCTTGACTTCCCCAGGTCCAGACTCCCTGACCGCCCCCACCCAACCCCACTCACCTGCGCCAGTGGCCCCCTCCCCAGGGTCCCACCCTTACAGACCCCCACCCTCTGACCTTTGCTTCCGTGGAGCCCCCACCACGGTGACTCCCCCGCTGGGCTTGGCTGACCGGTCCCTCGCCTCCCCAGGCACTGGCGAGACTCCGACACTCAGCACCCTGGACTTCTACATGGCCCGGCTACACGGCGCTATCGAGCGCGACCCCGTCCAGCACGAGAAGCTCATCGTCCGCATCAAGGAGATCCTGGCCCAGGTTGCCAGGTGTGTGCCCGGCCAGGTCTGCGCCCCGGGATCGCTTTTTTACCCCAAGTGGGGCTGCGTTGCGTGGGGGCTGCTAAAGCTAGACCTGCTCCGGCGGGACCTGGCAAGAACGACTGGCTTTAGCCCTCTAGCGGGGTTTCTGGGGTCTCTGGGCGCAGCAGAGTGGGATTCAGCTGCCGGATCTTATTCCGAGGCCCCTGCCCATGTGGGATCTACCAGGTGGGGCTGGTTTGATGCAGGTGGCTAATGACAGAGCCGCTGGGGGGCGCTGATGAGGCTGGTACTATATTAAATGCTGCTGGGTGGGATCTAGCAGCACAGTCTTGGTCCCTGGAGACCGGAATTTCCCCCGAAGCTTCTTGCTGGGTTTTTCTGGGTGGCTGCCACCTGCCCAGATTAGGTGGAATCAACTCCAGGGCCCCTGCCCTAGCATCTGAAGGCACAGAGGAGGGCGGCCTCTAGGGTACCCAGGGTGAGGGTGAGGGCTGAGAGGTGTCGGAGATCCCCCATCGCGAATCTCCTCTCTTCTGTCACAGTGAGCATCTATGAGAGTGTTGGCCGCCCCACGGGTCCAAAGAAGACCAAGCTCCAGTCTCCGCCCCTCCCCCAGCCCCGCCCAGTAGCAGAGGGGTGGGGGGGGGTCCGTTCTTTGGGGCCAGGCCCGATCCTGCACCTTGGGGGCTACAGTCCCCCTAAAATTAGGTTTCTACAGCACCCCTCTAGCTTTCAATATCCCCAGCACCCCAGCCCAGAAAAATCACCCACCATACACAGCACACATTGAACCCTGGGGCCCAGCGAGGCCTGCTCACCTCACACTACAGGGACATGGGAACACCACGTGTGGGCAGTGTAAGCCAGGACAGGAGGAGTCCCACAGCAAGTCACACACCTGGTGTGGGGAGAGTTACATACCAGCCCCAAGACCCAGGGTGGAGAAAACCTACACCTGACACACTGGGACTCCTGGCAGGTGTCACCACAAGCGCCCACATGGGCAGGCACCCTGCGGGGCCACTCACACTCCCGGCAGGGCCCTCTACCCGTTTCTCTTCCATTCCTGCACCACACAATGGGGAGGGGGGCTGGTACCGACCTACTGTCCACCCCACCCTCATCCAGCTGAGGGACCCTCGTGGAGGCGGCCCCTTTGCCACTGCTCAATCGGACTTGTTAAATAAAAAACTTAAAAAGTGGAATTTGAATTTCAAGCTTGTGAGTGTGGTTTTTTTTTTTTTTTTTTGAAGGGGAATGGGCTAGAAGCCCCTGTTAGGGGTCCCAGGTCCACCCTCCCTACCCGCTGGCAACCACTGATCCACTTTCTGTCTCTGGATTTACATGTTCTGGATGTTTCTTATAAATGGAATCACACACTGTGTGTCCTTTTGTGTCTGGCTTCTCTCTCTGAGCATCATGTCCTCAAGGTCCATCCACGTTGTAGCAAGTCGGTGCTTCACTCCTTTTTCTAGCTGAGTAATATTCCATTGTACAGATGGACCACACTTTGTTCATCCATCAACCATCAATGCACATTTGGGTTGTTTCCATCTTTTGGCTGTTGTGCATTGTGCTGTTGGGAATACACATGTACAGCTTTTTGTTTGAACACCTGCTCTCAATTCCTCTTGGTAAATATCCAGGAGCAGAACTGGGTCAGATGGTGATTCTATGCTTAACTTATCGGGGAACCCTCTCAGAGACTTCAGCCTTTAATGGAATATTTGAGTCATTCTAAAAATTCTGGAGACCTGCTTGACAAACGCTGGTGTTGTAGGTTGAATTTTGTCCTCTCAAAAGAAAATGTCAAAGCCCTCACCCCAGAACCTCAGAATGCGACCTTATTTGGAAATAGAAGAGATAATTAGTCAAGATGAGGTCATCCTGGACTAGGGTGGGCCTCTAATCCAATAGGACTGGTGTCCTTATAAGAGGATAGAGGTTTGGACACAGACAAAAAGAGAAGGAAGCCACGTGACAAGAGATGCAGATGCCGGAGCAAAGCAGGAGGCTGCAAAGCACCAGAAGGCAGGAGGCACGGGAAGGATTCCACCCAGGGCCTCAGACCCACCTTGGTCTTGCTGACAAACTGATTTCCAGGCTCCAGAGCTGCGAGAGAATACATTTCTGCTGTTTGAAGCCACCCGGTTTGTGGTACTTCGCCATGGTGGCCCCGGGAGACGAGCACAACTGGATATGGTCACATTCCCCCACCCAGATGTGCTGTCTCTCCTACCACCCCCTCATCCCAGATTTGAAGTTCACCACTCCTGGGCAGGTCTTTACATACTTTGAGCACATAAGGGTGTCTTCCTACAAGAGTACCATTTTGACGGGTGTTTTCTTTTTTCGTTCATTTTTTTAAAGTTTTAAAGTGTACAATTCTGAGGTTTCTAGTATAGTCACCAAGTTGTGCAATCATCAGCACAACCTAATTCCAGAACATTTTCATCAGTCCCCCAAACAACCCCTATCCCCGTTAGCAGGCGCTCCCCATCCTCCCCTCCCCCACCAGCAATCTCGAACCACTTTGTCTCTATGAATTTGCCTGTTGTGGACACTTTGTATAAATGGAATCACACGCTATGTGGCCTTTGTGTCTGGCTTCTTTCAATGAGCATCACATTTTCCAGGCTTATCCACGTTGTAGCACATAAGGGTATAGCTTTTTGCAGGTTTTTAAACTTTACGTACATTTTTTTACATAGTCCGAAGCCTTCTGCAACTTGCCTTCTTCCATCGATGCTTGGTTTCTGAAATTTTTCCAAGGCAGGAGGCTCCTCTTTTGAGCTGCTATACGGCATTCCACTGCTGTTTATTGAGCCAGCATTCCCGTTGGTGGATGCCTAGATGCTGTGTTCCCAGGGGATCCTGCAGATGCCTCCTGGTACCCAGAGCCTCTCTTTTCATCTGTAACCTGATGTGCCCACTGAGTGCCAGGCACTGGGGACTGGGATACAGCAGGGGTTAAAAAAAAAAGACCAGAACTCTTGCCCTCCTGGAGCTGACATTCCAGTTGGGGAGGCAGGAAACGCAAGATGAATCAATGAAATATCTGCTATGTCAGAGGAAGAAAAAATGCCAGGAAGAGAGATTTGGAGGTGGTGAGAGGAGGTGATATTTGAGCTGAAGGAGGTGAGGGAGTGAACCACTTGGAGACCTGGGAGTCTTTTCAGGTATAGGGGCACAGCCTGTGCAAAGTTCCTGAGGCCCGGTGTGTTGAATAAACATCAAGGAGGCTGGGCTCCTGCAGCTGGAGCAGAGTGGAGGAAGGAGAGAGGGAGGAGGGCAGGGAAGAAATGAGGCAGGTTGTCCAGGCCCTTGAGGGCTGCTGGGAGGACTCAGGTTTTGTACCTGAAAGAAGGTGGGAGCCCTGGAGGGCTGTGGGCAGAGGATGTACACAGTGTGGCTCAGCTTACACCAGAGAAACCGTCCTCCCCACCTCCTAGGGTTATTGCAAGGATTAAATGAGTGTGCCCAACAGAAAGTGAACACTTGGGCACAGATAGCTGTCCCCATTCTTATTCGTGGCCCTTATCCCCTCCCCCGCCCCCCGCTGCTCCCCTAAGAGAGCACAGCTGGCCCTGGCAAGGCCCATACACCTGGTGCTCGCCCCACCCCACCCCGCCTCAACATCCCGCGGTGTCGCCTTCCCGGGAGGCTCCGGTTCCTGGATCCCCTTACCCGGGCGTCTCGGCTGTCGCGCCCTGAGCCGGGGGAGGGGAGGCTGCAGGAAGCGGAGGATCCGGCGGCCCTGGTGGCCGAGCTCCTCCTGCCATGGAGAGCGCAGCGGCCCGTGAGACCCAGGAGGCCGAGGATCCACGCCTGCCCGCGCCCCCGCCCTCGCCCGCGGAGCCCCCGGCCGCGACCCCCACCCAGGCCGCCCCCCGCGCCCGCCCGCGCCTCGTCTTCCGCACGCAGCTGGCACACGGCAGCCCCACGGGCAAGATCGAAGGCTTCACCAACGTCCGCGAGCTCTATGCCAAGATCGCCGAGGCCTTTGGGATCGCTCCCACTGAGGTGAGGTCCCTGGACCCCCAGTGCCCGAGGCACACCGCCTGACCCGGAGTAGAGGTGGAGCTTGGACCCTAGGACTGGGACCCAAGATGCCCCATCTTCGGATGGATGGGACTCGCTCTCAGAGACGCACCTCTGGGACCCCGGGGTGCCCATGCCCCAGGAACTCCCTCTGCACACCCTGCTCAAAAGATGAGCGGGTCTTAGAGTCAGTGGATGCCTAGGTCGTCCCGGAAGCCACCGGGCTGATGCAGCTAGGAGCAGATCCCAGCCCTCAGGGAAGCTCCTCTGGTTCCAGGGGCGGCTCAGGGCTGGGGTTCCAGGCAGCCCCCTTCCAGGTGAGAAGTCAAAGGTCTTGGGGGTCGGGGGCTAGGCTGTAGGTGCGCCTCATAGCCCTCAGGGGGCGCCAGCAGATTTAGAACAGCCTGAAACAGATGGTCTGGGGGCGTCAGGGAACCAAAAGTTTAAAAGTGGAAGTCTGGGGGATGGAAAATGGGGTGTCCTCCGGCTCACAGCCTCCTTCTAACCCTCCTCCCTATTCTTCGGGTCCCAGCCTCCTTGTCCCCAACCCCATACCCTGCCACTACACATGACTGGGGATCCTGGTGGGGGATGACACGGCCAGTTTCATGCCTATTTGTGCCTCGGTTTCCCTATAAGGTCCTCGAGTCCATCCCTTGCTTGTTTTGCACAGACAGTGGGGGATGAGTTCTGTCGTTAATTTTGGGCTCCCTCCTCCCCTCGGGACAGATCTTATTCTGCACCCTAAACAGCCACAAAGTGGACATGCAGAAACTCCTGGGCGGCCAGATAGGGCTGGAGGACTTTATCTTTGCCCACGTGCGTGGCGAGACCAAGGAGGTGGAGGTCACTAAGACCGAGGATGCCCTGGGACTAACCATCACGGACAACGGGGCCGGCTACGCCTTCATCAAGGTGCCCGAGGGGGCGGGTGGCTTCCTGGGTGCCCGGTGACCTGCGGCCAGCCCATGTCCCCTTCTGGTCAGGCCTGGGGACTGGAGTGGGGTGGCAGGGGTGGCCCTGTGAGTGACTCTGGGTCCCTGCAGAGGATCAAGGAAGGCAGCATCATCAACCGGATCGAGGCGGTGTGCGTGGGCGACAGCATCGAGGCCATCAATGACCACTCCATTGTCGGCTGCCGCCACTACGAGGTGGCCAAGATGCTCCGCGAGCTGCCCAAGTCCCAACCCTTCACCCTGCGCCTGGTGCAGCCCAAGAGGGCCTTTGGTGAGGGCCACCTGGGACCCAAGGGGCAGGCTGGGGGTGGGGAGCTCTTCCAGAAGTGGGTCCTCTGGAGGCAGGGGGCAGCGAAGGTTGGGGGGGAGGGGTCTAGATGGAAGGTTCTAGATGACAGGGAGCATCTGGCACTGTGTAAGGAACAGGTAGGTCATTTCTGGATTGTTACTGAGTCAGTTCAGGCATAGGGGTTGGGGGAGTCTTGGAAAGATCTGGAAAGGATGAGGAGGTATCTGGATCTACTTTGGAACTTAGCTCAGAGTGTTTAAAGTTCTGCTTTGAGGCTATGGAGAGTTCTAGGGAACAGATGTCAAAGGGAGTTCTAGAATGATGCTTTTCAAAGAGAAGCCTGTGACTGGTCCAGGGATGAGGTAAGGGGTTTGCCCAAGAAGAGGGGTTCTCAACCTCCACACGATTGACACTTGGGTTGGGATGAGTCTTTGCTGTGGGGGCCATTCTGGGCACCGTAGGGCATTGAGTAGCATCCTTGGCTTCAATCCAACAGATGCCAGTGTCGCCTCCAAATTGTAACAACCAACAAAGTATTGTCAATGGCACCTGGAAGGCAAAATCACCCCCCACCCGATCGAGAACTTCACTCTAGAATGTAGATCATCCTACTTAGTTCAGCAGACAATTTTTTCCCAAGGGTAGACTTTCTCAAGGAAAGAAGCAGGATGCTGATTTCCATTCTGGCGCAGCCTTCTTATCCCATGATGGACTGGCCCTTCGAGTAGCACACTGTTCCAGAACAAGAGGTGCTTGGGGGGAGGGTGTAGCTCAGTGGTTGAGCACATGCTTAGCATGCACAAGGTCCTGGGTTCAATCCCCTGAGCCTCCTCTAAAAATAAATAAATAAACCTACTCCCCCCACAAAAAAACAAAAGAAAATGAACAAGAGGTGCCCTAGAAGTGCCCTGGCCCACCTGGAGGGAGGCCCCAGGAGAGTGGAACAGGACGGGGTCCTAGATCTGCCCTGGAGCACGATCGCGAACTCTGAGGTGCCTGGGTTAGGAAGAGCTGATTCTAGAGCAAGCAGCTTTCTAGACTGACCTTCTGGCCACAAGGAGCATCTTAAGCACTCTCTTCTAGGGAAAGTCACTTTAAGAGGAGGAGGGAAACTTGAGGGAAGAAAGGATTCTTAAGCAGGATCTCTAAAGATTCACCCACAGACATAAAAAGGTCTTTGAAGGGTAGGAAGGTTCTAGAAAGGCTTAGTGGGTAGCTTCTGAGTGCTTGGGAAGCTGTGGGTCTGCCCAGACATATGCATCCCCCTGTTCTGTCCCCTCCAGATATGATTGGCCAGAGGAGCCGCAGCAGCAAATGCCCCACAGAGGCAAAAGTCAGCAGCGGGAGGGCGACCCTGCGGCTTCGTGCTGGCGGGGCCGCCGCCGTGGAGGAAATGGTGAGTGAAGGGAGGGGGTCGTCTCCGCGGGCTCTTGCACCCAGAGCTCTGCCACCGACTCAGCAGGACCTTGGGTAAGACCCTCTCCTTGGCCCGGCCTCAGTTTCCCTACCTACAGAACGGGCCCCTGTCAGGCAGGGCAGCAATGGTGGGACCAGAAGCACTGACTCATGTGGGTCACAATCCGCTGTCCCCTGAGGAGTGGGGTGCTGGGCTGAAGGAATCCAAGGCTTCTGACCCTCTGATATGCTCCCTACACCCCCAGCCCAGTGAATTTGAAGAGGAGGCATCTCGGAGGGTGGATGACCTGCTGGAGAGTTACATGGGCATTCGGGACCCAGAGCTGGGTAAGGGGCCAGGGTAAGCCGGGTGGACCCTGGGGGGAGGACGGTCCATGGGAGGAGGCAGGGGCCCTCGGGGAAGGCGGGGCCCTCTGGGAAGCACCCTCGCCCACTTCCCCTCATCTTGGCCTGCAGCATCCACCATGGTGGAGACATCCAAGGAGACAGCGAGCGTCCAGGAGTTTGCGCGCCATTTAGACTCTGTCTTGGGCGAGTTCGCCTTTCCGGACGAGTTTGTGGTGGAGGTGTGGGCCGCCATCGGCGAGGCCAGGGAGGCCTGTGGCTAGTCTGCCCCGTGGCTGGGCGCAGCCCCAGCCCACAGCCCAGCCCCCTGCCCCAGCCCTCCCAGCCAGTTCCCAAAGTGCAGCCCTGTTCCAGAGTCCAGCCCACATCTGAGACCCAGCCCTGCTCTAGAATCCAGCTCAGCTCTGAGGTCAAGCCCTGCTCTAGACCCCAGGATAGCTCAGAGGCCCAGTTCATCACTAGAACCCCATCCAGTTCTGAGGCCCAGCCCAGCTCCAGAACACAGCCCAGTTCTAGAACCCAGTTTTCTTCTAGAATCCAGGACAGCTCTGAGGAAAAGCTGAGCTCTGACATGAAGTCAAGTTTTGGAACTCAGACAAGTTTTAAGACCCAGTTTAGCTGTGAAATGAATCCTAATTCTGGAAGCTCTATGACCAAGCCCTGCCTTAAAACTCGACCCGACTCTGGAATGCATGACAGCACCACGACACAGCCGTACCTGGACACCTGCTCTAGCTCAGGAACGCCACTTGGTTCTGGAACCCAGGTGAGACTCAAAAAGCAGCCCAGCTCCAGAAGCCATGCCAGCTCAGGATTCAAAGAGGGTTCCCAAACCCAACCCTATTCACGAACTCAGACCAGCTCAGGAAACCAGATGCATGCTGCAGCCCAGTCCAGGTCCAGGCTCCAGCCTGGCTCTAAAACCCAGTTGCACTCAAGTACTCACCCCAATCCTGGGGCCCAGTCCAGCTCCAGTGATGAGTCCAGCTCAGAGGCTGAGCCCAGCTCTAAACTCCAGCCTAGTGCAACAAGCAGGCCCAGCTCCAGGATTCAGACAAGCTCTGGACCCCCAACCGTCTCTGGAGGGGGAGCCTCCTCCAGAGTTCAGTCTGACACTGAGCCCTGTGCTCACTGCAGAACACAGAGCAGCTCTAGAATGCCATCTAGCTCCGGGACCCAGACAGACTGTGAGGCGAGGCCGATTTCCAGAGTTCAGTGCAGCTCAGCCACCCCGCCCAGCTCCAGAACTCAGCACAGCTCTAGAGCACAGACTGGCTCTGAAAGCCCATTTAGCTCTAAAACACAGTCAATTGCTGAGACCCAGCTGAGTTCCATAATCCAGCTAAAGCCTGGAATCCAGCCAAGTCGTGGGACCCAGACCAATGCAGCAACAGACTTAAGCTCCACAGCTCTGTCGAGCTCCGAGAGCAGGCCCAGCTCCAGGACCCAGCCCCACCCAGGGGCTCAGCAAACCTCTGGGACTCAGCTCATCTCGGAAACCCTGCCATGTTCTCAATATCAATTCCAGGCCACAATCCAAGGCAGCTCTGGTGTTGAGCTGGACTCTGAGAAGCAGACCAGCTCTGGAACTCAGCTCATCTCTAAAGTCCAGTCCAGCTCTGGGACTCAGACAAGATCAAGAATTCAGCCCAGCTGTGGAGCCCAGCTCAGCTCCAGAACCCAGTCTAGCTCCAGGACTCAGTTCAGCTCGGAGACTCAACCCAGCTCTGAAACCCAGACCAGTTCAAAAATACAGCCCAGCTCTGGAACCCAACTCAGCTCCAGAACCCAGACCAGTTCTGGAATCCAGCTCAGCTCTGAGACACAGTGCAGCTCTGGGACCCAGACTGGAACAAGAATTCAGCCCAGCTCTGAAGCCCATCTCAGTTCGGGAACCCAGACCACTTCTGGAAACCAACTCAGCTCCAGAATACAGAGCAATCCAAGAATTCAGTCCAGCTCCAAGACTCAACCCAGCTCTGAAACCCAGACGAGTTCAAGAACTCAGCCCAGCTCTGGAGTGCACCTGAGTTCCAGAACCCAGCCTGTTTTTGGAACCCAGCCCAGCTCCAGAACCCAGACCAGTTCTGGAACACAGTTCAGCTCTGAGACCCAGAACAGTGCAAGAATTCAGCCCATCTCTGGAGCCCAGCTTAGCTCCAGAACCCAGTTCAGTCCCAGGGTTCAGCCCAGCTCTGAAACCCAGACCAGTTTAAGAACACAGCCCAGCTCTGGAGTCCCCCTTGGCTCCAGAACTGAATCTGCTTCTGAAACCCAATCCAGCTCCAGAAGCCAGGCCAGCTCAAGAATCCAGATCAGTTCTAGAAATGGGATCCACCCACAGACCCCTAGCCTTGACCCCAGAACCCAGCCAGACCTTGCTCCCCCAGCCCGACCTCAACACCCAGGACCACCACCCAGAGCCCCAGCTCCAGCTCTGAGCAAAGTCTCTTGCCCTCAGCCCCAGACTCATGATCTGGTACAAGGAACCCAGGCTGATACTGGCCCGGGCCAAAGTCCATCAGCTTCCCGGCTGGCCCCACAGCCACAGGCCCCCGCGGTCCCTCAGAAACCAGCCCTTTCCCCCAAGCCCCAGGTGGGACTCCAGAAGCTCACCCCGCCCACCAAATCCGTCATCCCTAGTCTGCCTCCAGGGCGGCCTTCCTAGGCCCCGGTCCCCGCAGCTCACGGAGTCCGGCGGCTCCGCGGAGATCAGAGCCCCTCCCCCACCAAGGGGTAACATAGTTTTGGCCCCTGTGGCTCCAACCGCCTCTCCTGCCCCTCCAGGCCTGGGTCCCCCAGAAGTAGCAGTGACCTCATTCCTCTATAGGTCAGGGAAGGCGGGGAGAGTGGAAACGGGCTTCACTTTCACTCCCGCCTGAGCCTGGCTCTGCGAGGTGTAAGCAGGCCCCAGTCTGTGGAGGGGAAAGAGGCGGCAGGAGGCAGTTTGCTCTTCATGTACCTCGAGGGCTCGGCGGAATAAAGGCACCTCCCACCCCTGCGGACGAGTGTGTCATTTTGGGGGAAGTTTTGGGGGGAGCAGAGGAAGGGGCAGCCAGGAGGGTCCGGGGGTGCTGACATGACAACCCTAGGTGCTTCTTAAGCGCCTACTGTGTGCTAAGCACGCTTTTAAGGGCTAACTGCGCAGGCGCTCACATACCTGCACACACGCGGCGCTCTATAAAAGCTCAGTGGTTCCGCCATTCAGTCAACCTTTACTGAGAACCTGCCGTGGGCCAGGTGCTGCCAGTTCACGGCATTGGGCCTCTGAAGGGCTGAGCGAAGAGAAGGCTAAACCGTCAGTTTAAGAGGACGGGCGTCCCGCGGTCAGTGAAGGAAGGGGGTTCCTCCGCGATCTCCTGTGTCTCGCCCTCTCTTTTCCTCACCTGCAAAATGGGTTTAATGCCGGAACCCTCTCCGAGGGGCTGTACGGAGGACTCCAGGAGATCCAAGCTGTGAAGGCTTAGTGAAGCCTCGATGAAGGGGGTGGGGAGAGGAGCGGGAAGCCAGCCCCACCCCCTGCCCTCCCCCCGCCGCCCTGGTCCTGCTGAGCTGCGACGCGGTTGGGTAGCGGGCTGGGTAGCCCTCTGATGCGAGGAACTTCAATGACTGACGATTCCGGACCCAGAGGAAAATTAAGCCGGAGGCGGAGATTATATTTTGGCAAGAGAAGGGGTGTCTTGATGGGTCACATTCAATCTTTTCCAGGCAGAGCCTTTTCAGGTTGGGGTGCCCAAGGGAATCAACCCTACCCCAGGAAGTAGGTCATCTTCAAGGGTCAGAGTCCCCCATTTCTAAAAGGGGAGGCTTACAAACCTGATTTCTTCCAGACATCCTCCCAATACCTCACCCTCCACACATCCTTCCTGGGGTTGGGAGAGGACTTGGGGGTGGGGGGAGCTAAGAAAGGGGAGAGGACTCGGAAAGGAAGATCAGGGGAGTCGGGGACCCCCAGGGCCCACAATCCTGCTGCTCAAACTGTCCATCCTGCACTCTAGGACTTCAGATCAGGCAGATGTGACCACCGAGGGGGACCAAGGTTTAACGGGGGACACGCTGACTGGGTCCCCTGTCCGCTGTCTTTCCAGAGCCGCCGCTGACATCCAGCCCCGGCCCTACTGCATCGTGGGCCGGCGGGTGAGCTGGGGTTGCAGGGAGAGCGACCTGGGCTGGGCGCTGAGGCGAGGGTAGAGGCGCCGGATCACTGCCCGGCGAAACAGGATGTACACCCAGGGGTCGAGGATCTGGTTCCAGGTGGCCACGCGCAGGTAGATGAGCAGCTGCTGCTCCGTAGCTTGGGACAGCTGCCCAGTCGGACTCATGACAGGCGGGCTCCGAAGCACGGTCTGGGCGATGAAGACCTGCCGAGGGCCTTAGCGGTCAGTGGGGGCCCAGGCCGGCTGCCAGCCCTGCCTGCCCTTCCACCTGCACCGGCCCGGGCCACCTGCCGTCCCCTGAGATCGAGTGCCGATTCGATTCTGTCACTGCTTTGCTGTGTGACCTCGGGAGAGCTGCCTGACCTCTCTGAACTTCTGTTGATGTGGCCACAAAATAGGACACACTTTCTGCTCCTCTCCTGGGCACGATTAAACGTGGTGGACAAGAAGACTTGTGGGTGTGGACGCGTGCAATCTCTATGACTGCCAACATTATTGTTCTATTAAATATTTATATCTTATACAAATTTTATCATATGATATGGTGCAAAAAATTGTATATTAAGTAGTTAAATTTTATATATTTTATTTTAAGTAATTTTATATTACATTAAATTTATAGTTTCTAAAATTTTTATGACAATTTTATATTAAATAATTTTATGTTAAATTCTTATATTAAATCATGTTAATGTATTTAAATGTTGGGTTTTATGTTTAATATTACATAATATGTAATATAAGGTATTCATAAATTATTATAAACTATAATAATATAATCATCTAATAATATATTGCTAATTGTAGCTAACTATGTAATTATAGTTATATATTATATAGTATTAAATAATTATATATGTAATTATATAATTATATAATTATAATTGTGACTATGTATTATGTAATAATTGAAATAATTATTAAGCATCAATAATATATAATTATAGTTCTGTTATATAGTATTAAACAATATATAATTGTTGATTGATATAACTGATATAATTATTAAGTATTAATTCCAATATATAACAATATAATAATTAACTATGAAGTATTTTAAAATTATAGTTAATATTTGTTTTGTTTAATATAATTATAATTCATATTGCATTACATGTATTATATTCAAGTAAATTATTTTAAAATTGTTTCCTGAGGACCTACTGTGTGCTGATCAATACTGCCGCCTGTTTTTGTTTTATTTGCTTTGTTTTTGCCTTTTTGGTTTGTGTTGCTGTTTTGCTAAGAAGTTTTCTACATGTGTAAATGGTGAGAGGAAAAACAGAAAGCATACTTTGTGACATGTGAAAAAGACATGAACTTCAAATTTCAGCATCCAGAAATGAAATTTCATTGGTGCACAGCCGTGCCTGTTTGTTTCCATGTAGCTTTCTTGCTGCAGCAGCAGAGTTGAGTCACTGGGACAGAGACCGGGTTTAAAACATTTACTATCTGGCCTTTTAGGAAAAGCTGGCCACCAAAGGGGACTCAGGAATCATTTAATGAGTAAATAATTCTACCTAGGATGCCTTCCCAGTTTTGATCTAGCAGTTAAACTACTATTCATCCTTCAAAACCTTAGTTCCAGTGGTTTAACACAGGGCAGGGCTCATCCTGGGTGATCCAAGAGAGTGGAGGCTGGAGGGTGGGGAGGAGGAGGAGGCTGGGCAGCAGGTACATGGTGTGGGCCTGCAGGAGTCTGCCGAGGCTCAGGGTCCTCACAAGGGGCCAAGGCATGCACCCCAACTGGGGGAAGGCTGTACTCTCTGCCTGGAATACTACCCCCTGCCCCTGTACCACATCTCCACGTGGTTCACCCCCTCACTTCCTCCATGTCTTTGCTCAAATGTCACCTTCACCAAGTGGTCCCTGACCAGGATCTGCCTCAGTCTCCTCCTCCCCACCCTCCAGCTTCCACTCTCTTGGATCACCCAGGATAAGCCATACCCTGCACTAAATCGTTGAGCTGGGGCTTTGAAAGATGAATAGGAGTTCAAATGCTGGCCAAAAAATGGGGAAGACATCCTGGGTAGAATCACTGAATCATAAAAAAATGTTTCCTACTACTCATCCATAAAAAAAGAATAAAATAATGCCATTTGCAGCAACATGGATGGATCTGGAGATTGTCATACTAAGTGAAATAAGCCAGAAAGAGAAAGAAAAATACCATATAATATCACTTATGTGTGAAATCTAAAAAAAATGACACAGGGGAGAGGATATAGCTTAAGTGGTAGAGCGCATGCTTACCATGAACGAGGTCCTGTGTTCAATCCCCAGTACCTCCTCCAAAAATAAATAAATAAACCTAATTACCTCCCCCTCAAAAAAACAAAGAACTAAAAGAATAAAAAAATGACACAAAGGAACTTATTTACAAAACAGAAACAACCTCACAGACACAAAAAACAACTTATGGTTAGTGGGAAGGGATAAATCGGGAGTTCGAGATTTGCAGATACTAACTACTATGTATAAAATAAATAAACAACAAGTTTATATGGTATAGCACAGGGAGCTATTTTCAATATCTTGTAGTAACCTATAATGAAAAAGAATTTGAAAAGGAATATATGTATGTACATGTACGACTGAAACATTATGCTGTCCACCAGAAATTGACACAACACTGTAAACTAACACTGTAATAAAAAAAATTTTTTTTAATGTTTCCTGAGTCCCCTTTGGTGGCAAAGATTTCCCTAAAGGGCCGTAGAGTAAACATTTTAAAGTTATTTTTTATGAGTGGAGGTAATTAGGTTTATTTATTTCTTAATGGAGGTGCTGGGGATTGAACCCAGGACACTGTGCATGCTAAGCAGGTGCTCTCCTGCTGAGCTGTCCACTCCCCACGTAGTAAGCATTTTAAACATGGTCTCCGCCCCAACGACTCAGCTCGGCTGTTAGAGCCTGAAATCCACAGAGAAGAAAATGGGCGTGGCTGTGGACCAACAGGACTTCATCTTTGGATGAGGAAATTAGGGTTTCATGTCATTTTCACATATCACAAAGAAATGATGTTCTTTCTATTTTTTGCCCAGAATTTACACATGTAAACACATTCTCAGCCAAACAAAGCAAAAACCAACTTTGCACTTTTCCAATCCCACAGGTTGAGTTTTTGTTTTAGCCCTTATCACTTCCTAATGTCTACCATTTCACTTATTTATATATTGTGTTTATTTTCTGTCTTCCCCACTGCCTAAGAGCTCCAGGAAGTCAAGCATTTTTGTCAGTTTTGAGCCATGCTGTGTCCTTAGTACCTAGACCAGAGCTGGCAACACAGTGCTCACTCAATAAATGTTTGCGGAGGCAACAAATGAATAAATGAGTTCATTTCATCCCCACAGTCCCTCTGAGAGGCAGGCAACTTTTTAATCATCCCCATCATCGGAGGAGATTGAGGCTGGAGGAGGGAAGCCCATAGCCACAGTCACAGGGCAAGTCCTTGTAAGACATGGGCTGGAAACAATGTGTCTCACTCCAGATTCCAGATTGTCCTGATCCAATCAGAAATGGAAAAATAACCACTCCAAGCAGTCAGTTACATTCATCAGTAGGACTTCAGAAAGCTTCCCTGACTCAGGGGAAATCTGTGCAGGGCTGGGGTGGGGTCCAGCCCAGAGCAAGGCACAAAGTAGACTCAGGAAATGTTTGATGATTTAGTGATCCTGCCTTGGAAGCCCTCCCTCTTTTTGTCTAGCAGGTAAACTCCTCTTCATCCTTCACAACCTCAGCTCCAATGCCCCTCTTCTGGAAAGCCTTCCCTGATACCCCAGGAAGAGCCTTGGAGCCCCTCCCTGGGCATCCCAGTCCCAGGACACTGCCTCCGCCCCAGCTCTGCCCCAAGTGTGGGGTTTTCTGTGTTTCATTTGTGAACTCCTCAAAGAAGTCCCCTTGAACACTGGGGGTGTGCCCACACTTTTTCAGGCGGACAAGAACCTGAGGCACCCCAGACCCGTGACTCACCAGCAGTGGCATCCAGCAGATGCTGGCCACCACCATGATGCCGGTGAGCTGAGCCATCATCTCCACCTCGCAGTCCCGGGGGCGCTGCTGGGCGGCCTCCTGCCCGTGGTAGACGTGGCACAGGGTGGCCACGCTGATGGTGTTGAGCAGGAAGGCCAGCCCCACTGAGAGGCTGCCGAGGAGTGCGAAGAGCAGGCCGAAGGCCACGTCCCCTGGCTCGGTGCCGAGCGTGAGGAAGCACCAGGAGCCCGGGTACTGCACGGTGTAGCGGCCCATGCCCAGCAGGGGCAGCAGGCCCAGCACCAGCGCGGCAGCCCACACCAGCCCCACCGTGGTCCAGGCCCGGCGCTGCGAGGCGGTCGTGGGCCGTGAGAAGGGCCGGGTGATGCCCAGGTAGCGCTCCGAGGCCATGGCGGTCCCCAGCAGCAGTGGGCACAGGCCGAAAAAGACCATGATGACGCCCATGAAGTGGCAGAGGTGGCAGCCAGGGTCCACAGCCTGCCAGTCGAAGAGGGCGACATGCTGGGACACCACGATGGCACCGGTGACCAGCAGCCCCATGAAGTCGGTGAGGACCAGGCCACAGAGGAAGGTCAGGAATGAGGACCGCGTGTGGGAGCTGCCCTGCCGCGCGCCCATCAGCACGCTCAGCGCTAGCAGGTTGGAGGCCAGGCCCACCAGGCAGAAGACAGCCGAGAACCAGGGGGAGGCAATCAGGCGCCGCTCCTCCAGGGTGATGTTTGTTGGCCGGAAACAGGGCCCCAGAGAGCTGCCATTGGGCCACATGGCACCAGGGCGGAGCGGGGAGGGTCACCACCCCATCCGGCCAAGGCTGCAGGTGGGACGGGCTGGCACTCACTCAGCACACCTGGGGGCAGGGCAGGCAGAGAAGATTTGCTGGTGATTCATTCTGCATTTTAGTCTGAGAAGCCCTGGTGAACTCCTACACAGCCTTCAGTGCCCCAGGTCAAAATCTCTTTGAGGAAGCCTTTCCTGACTTACCTCACTCCCTGCGCAGTGAGTATTTCTATTACCACTACTACTAGTACTGCTATCGCTATTACTACTGCTGCTGCCTCCAGCTCTGTCCAGGCTCAGTGATCGTCAAGGGTGAGGACCAATTCTGTCTCTTCTGGGACCCCTGGAAGACACCAGTAATTATTTGCCGGGCTGCAGAGAAGGGCTGAGAAGGCCGGGGCTTGAACGCCAGCCCTGGCACCCATTGTGTGACCGCAGGCAATTATTTCTTCTCTCTAAACTTCCGTTTCCCTACTGGTCATCCATCTGAGCCCCTGGTGAACTGCATAATCCAGGGCAGATCTCAGCTGCTGTAAAACAGGACACGTCCAGTGTGGGGAGGGGGGTTGGCTGTCGGCCAGAGGTCGCTGGCTCTCGCGTCTGCTCCAAGGTCAGCCTCGCGGGTCACAGCTTCTCACGAAGGCGTGTAGGGGAGACCTGGTCCCACTGGTGTTCGAGGAGCTCTTTCCTCACGTTTTGGAATCATCTGCATTATTTTCGCCCCCATTTTCGTTTAGTGTGAAATAAACCCAGAAATCTAGTTCCATTCTGGGAACAAAAAACAGCTCATTGGAGCAACAGGTTCCCCAGGGATGGACTATAAAAACAGCAGCAGGCAGGGCCCGGGACCCAGTGTGGGGCTGGGGGGGAAACCAGAGAGACACGTGAGCCTGACCGCACGGGGTCTGGATGCACTGGTCAGATGTGGGGAAGGCGAGCAGAAATGAGACTGTTCTAAAACCAGCTCCCAACTCCCAAAGAGGACACCGCAGGGAGGGCATAAGGCCGCCCAGGGGGCTGGGGCCAGCACCTGGGGCCCCAGCCTCCTGCCCTGGGCACACATCAGTGAGGGCACACCGGGTGGCTGAATCAGAGTGGGCAAAGGCAGGGAGGCAGGACCACGGTGGGGTACAGAGGTTCCAGGCAGTTAAAGCTCATAAAAGTCCTATTATGATCCCCATTTTGCAGAGGGGTGAATCTGAGGCACAGAGAGGTTAAATATCTAATCCAGGGTCACACAGCCCAGCTGGAGTTGATCTGAAATTGGAGATTTCTATGAACTCAGACCTCATTACACAGAAATGTATGTAAGTGATTCAAAAGTCAGCCAGTCAGGTGGCGGCTCACAATAATTGGAATTTTCCTTCAGAAGGAACAGAAGTTTCTACAAAGTTGGTCAGACCAGATTTGAACCCTGACTTTGCCAGGAACCCTTTTACTCACCTTGGGCGCGTCATGTCCCGCTGAGCCTCAGTTTCCCTTCGCTACAAAATGGGGCTAATGACAGGAAGGATTTCACTGTGTCTGAGGCTGAGCACCTGGCAGTGCTCAGTCTGTGACACAGTGAAGTAGTGAGCGTGCTGATGGGTGCCGACCCCTCACTCTCCATCTCATTAATTCTGCTCAGCAGCTCCTCACCGAGCTTCATCAATTATCCAGAGCCTGACGGCCGCACTGAGCTTCCCTCCCGGGCTGAGAGCCAAAGTCACAGCCACTTCAGTGGGGGCAGGGCCTTGAGCAGGGAAACAGGTCCTGAGAGGTGGGGGGTGGGGTCCGTGCCGGGCCATCCGAGCCCTCTGCTCCCAGGCCGGGGTGTGCTTTTGCTGGCTCACATTTGGCCTGCACTTGGATTCCTCCTGGGGCTGGGTGCTCGCTCCCTCCCTCCCTCCCGAGCTGGTATGCGCTGTTTCTGAACATTCCTGGGGACTTGGGCTGTGCCTGCGGCCACTGCCCCAACCTCAGCCTGGAGAGACCGCCAGCCCTTCCTGGGTCTCATGGTTCCTTGGTCCCTCACCCTTGTGCGGGAGTTCATGCACCCGGGGACACAGACCCCGAGGCTGCCTGGTCTAGGAACATCCCTGTGACCCAGGGCTCTTGGCCTAGGGGAGGCTGGAAACTGGCACTACTCCCTCTGGCCCCAGCCTGCGGTTTCCAGTCCACCCTCCACCCTGGGGTTCAGGTGATAGCAGCGTCTCAAGT
This sequence comes from Camelus ferus, assembly GCF_009834535.1. Lineage (NCBI taxonomy): Eukaryota > Metazoa > Chordata > Mammalia > Artiodactyla > Camelidae > Camelus > Camelus ferus. Next base: position 25,026,669 of record NC_045717.1, on the reverse strand, counting down.
TCCCCAGGCAAGCAGGCCAGGAGAGGCCTGACAAAGCCTTCTTTCCCCTCCCACAATGGCTGGGAGGGATGGCAGAGCACCCACCCTGCGGAGGACCATCGTCCTCCCAGTCTGAGGTCCAGAAGCTCCCCTGTGTGTCCCTTGGGGGAATTGCTCCCCCTCTCTGTGCCTCATGGGAAGCATGGACCCCAGATGTGCTGGACGAACCCAGGATCCCATGGCCTGAGAGTGTGGGGGTTTGGACTTTGAAGGTCCAGGGTTCTAGAATTGTAATGAGCTCCAGTTCTTGAAGCTGAAGCCCCTAAGAGTCTAGAATTTCAAGGGGCTGATGTTCTGGAACTTTGACAGGAATTTGGCTGGGTGCTGGGTTCCAGAAATCTCCGTCTCGGGTTCTGGTTCCTCGCTGGAGGATTCCATCCACCACTGTCCCAGAGGCCCTGGCACTGGGCTCCCCCCTCGCTGGCCCCAGTGCACTGTGACGTTTGGTTACCAGGGCCGGGCCCCTCCTCTGCCTATTGTCCTCTCCTGCCCTGTTCTCCTCCCCCCGCCGCCCGAGAGCCATCCATCTCTCATCAAGTCCCTCTCCCACTTGAACCCCACCCCTCACCTGCCCGGCCTGCCTGTCCGTCCCCACACCCTGGGCCCACCTGACCTCCCTCAAGGGTGATGGTGACCTCAGACAAGCTCGGACTGGAGTCCCCCATCCTCCATGGCCAAGCTGGGGGCTCAACCTTGCTGAATCTCAGCACCTCAGTTCCCTTTCTGTGAAGAGGGGGTACGTAACTAGGACATTGACTCGCTGCTGGGCCTTCTGGTCTCCCCGGCCTGACCTGCTCCTGCCCCAGGACTTCGCCTCTGCTTGCCCTGATCTGGTGCGCCCTTGCGGCTCCTGACCCTGCTCTCAGCTCATCCCCTAGCTGGGTGCATGGGGCAGCCAGGCAAGAGCCCTGATGCTCTGTGTGATCTCTGCCTGTTTCGCTGTTTCTTCAGTTCTCTTATGCTGCGGGCGACCGAAGACGATGCCCTTTGTCATGAAACTGCAGGGACCAGGCCCATGCCTGATGCAGACCTGAACGCCCACAGGTGTGGAACCCCTCCACGCCCTTGTGCAGCTGCAGATGACCGCACAGACACACACACATACACGCGGGGCCCAGGTCCACCCCTGCCTCCCCTCACCACAAGGCTCAATTTCTGGGAACTTTTCCTGTTTATGACACCAACCAGGTCCCCACCCCAGAGGGTGTAGAAGGGGACTCCACAGTCAGCCTGACTCACATGAGCCTCTGAGCCTCAGTTTCCTTTTCTATCCAATGGGCATCCTCTCGGTGCTCACCACTCAGGCTTTCCCTAGGCCACATGAGGGGGCTGGATGTGAAATGATGGGACAGGACCCAGGCCAGGTGGCCAGTGGTTAATGATGGACACAGTCATAGTGATCACAGGGACATGGGCCAAGGCCCAGCTCCTTGAGTGCACACAGACACACAACCAACCGGATGTGGACTTGAACTCACAGCCACACCCAGCACCCTGGAACCCTCCCCTGCTGTGGCACCCACCCAGGGAAATACGCACACAAGCACATCCTCGGCCACCTAGCCACAGTGGCACATGCAGGTGCCCAGGCCAGGCGGCCCTGCAGGCATAGACCCAGGCTCACCAGTGCCCCTGCAGGCATAGACCCAGGCTCACCAGTGCCCCAGGACACCCAGCACCTGGCAGCTGTCACCACTCAGGGTGACACACCCACCGCAGGGTGGATCACCACAGGATACACTCAAGCCTCACCTATCCACGCTTATGCCCGGCCCCTAACCTAACCAGCCAATCATCCTCACCTGGCGATGGTCGCTGGGACCTGCAGAAGTAGCCGCGCCCTCGTGGACCCGGGCGAACGTGCGGGTGCCGGGCGGGATTGCGGCTTGCAGAGGCGGAAGCAGAGCGGCCGGCCTCGATGCCCCTGGGGAAACCGAGTCACTGCGGGCGGGCGGGACAGAGGACCCCAGCGCTTCCGGTCGCGGCGGGGTCACAGATGGAGGGCGAGGCCGCACAGGACGCAGCAGCTGCGCAGGGTCCCAGCCGAAGGAGGGGCGAGGGCCCCTCCGGGTCTGGAGGGGGTCCGCGGGAGCTAAAAATAGCCCGGGGTAGGGGTGCTCTGCTGTGCAGCTCGCGCGGGTCTCTGCACTGTTCTCTCTGGGTCTCTGTCTTTCCGTCGGTCTCTCATCAGCCCCTCCCCACACCCGCGCTGGCCACGCCCCTCACGCCTGGGCCTGGCTGCTGGGGGTCAACGGGCTCCCCCCGCCCCGCGGCGAGACCGTGCAGCCTCCTGGGGGAGGGGGCACCCGTGGGACCCCGGGCTGCAGGGGCAGGGCGCGCCGGCCGGGGTGGCCGGCACCCTCTCTGGAGCCTGCGCCCAGCCGCCCTCCCCGCTCCCCCGCCTCCAGCCTGCCCCAGCCGGGACCCCTCCCGGCGCTCTGGCCTCCAGGCGCCGCGTTATTCACAGTGGGGGCAGCACCCGAGGCAGGAGGGAGAGGGGAGGTTCGGGGCCTGGCGAGGTCAGCTTCCCAGGACACCCAGACCCGGGTTCAGGGGCCCAGGTCCCCTGCGGATGAACCTGGTGGGGTGGGACCTGGCACACCGTAGGTGCCTAATCAGTGCAGGGCTTGTTTGAGGCTCCTGCCAGGGCTGGGGGTGAGGGTGCAGGGATGTTTAGAGAGGAGGGGCAACTAGACTCTCCAGCCAGAAGCTTTGTGGGCAGCCTGCTGAGATAGTCTCTTCTGGAGCAGGTGAGCCAGGAGCCCGGTGAGGGGAGGGTCCTATGAGGACAAAGGCTGGGAGACTGCACTGGGGCCAGAGGAGGCAAAGCCCCAAACAGAGATGCCAGCAGTGGGGGTGGGGAAGTACTGTGCCCTCTGCCCCTGAGTGCGGATGGGGGAAGCACGCCCAGATCCCTTCTCTGTGGAGAGGACTGAGGATGAGGCAGGGAGCTGGAAGCAGGGCTTGGAGTGACTCTAGGCAGGATCGGCTTCCTTGAAAGCCCCCAGTTTCACTCAGGGCTCTGGTCCAGTGTCCCATTAACCTAAAGCCGCAAAAGCAGAGGGTGACCAGGCTGGGCAGGGCTAGAACAAAGGCACGGAGGCTGGACCGTGAGGCAGGAAGTGAGTCTTTTAAAGGTCATTGCTGCCCACAGTCCTCTGGCCTCAGGTGGGTGAAGGGGGTCCACAGGCCTGGGGCTGTGGTTGACCTTTGAGGATGAAAGAGGGCAGCGTGGCTGTGGAGGGGTGGCCTTGGGCCTCCTTGGCCCCAAGTTAGGGCCTGGAGTGGGCCAGGACCAGCTGCTTGGCCTTGACCTCACCCCTCCCAGTCCTCGGGGGGCCTGGGACAGGCTCACAAATATAGGCTCTGAGTGAGAAGGACAGACTCCAGCCCGGACCCTGCTCTCCCCTCTGCTCAGCCCGCCCACTATCCTTCTGGCCTGTGCATTCCTCCAGATGGCCCCTCCCCTCTTCCATTTAACCCTAATTCTTCTTCCTTAACAAGGAGTCTCCCCAGCTCCTATGCATCTGGTAGAGCCCTGGCTTCGAGGCCCCCACCTCTCTAAAGCCTTGATGTCCCAGACAGTCTTGCTCCCCTCAACCCCTCCTTAAGGACAACTCTGTCCCAGCCAATGTGGTAGGACAATTTTGAGCCCCAGGTAGACTGTACGACATACCTGCCCCCAAGGATCCCCCAGGCTGGAGAAGATGGAGCTAGACACATACAGTCCCAGCCTCCTGTGTTCAGGGCTTGGCCAAAGGAAGTGACAGGACTTAGGGGAGCCCAGAAGGTGAGCTGGGAAGGCATCCTGGCGGGAGGTATGAGAACTGGGGCTTTGTGGGATGAGTAGGAGTTCCACAGGTCCAAGAGACATGGCAGAAATTACACAAGCAAAACTTTAGAGGCAAGAGAGAGCAAGGCTTCAGGGAGCTGCAAGGAGGGCAGATGTGGTAAGAAGAGGATGTTGGACTAGGGCTCCAGATTGGAGTGGAGGTGAGAGATGAAGACTGTTCGGTTCCCACTTCCTCTGCTCCATGATAAGGACAGTGTTCCTTCTGAAAAACAGCCAGGGCAGGGGTCAGAGAAGCGCACTTGACTTGCAATGTCTGGGTCTCACCACAGCTGCACGGCAGTGGGCAAAGATGCTCATTTTATAGATGGGGAAACTGAGGCCCAGAGAGCAGAAATGACATGTCCAAGGCCACGTGTGGGTAGGACCTGAACGTGAGCACTGGGTTCCACCACCTTCTGGAGGTCTCCTGTTTCCCCTGCTCTGCTCAGTGGGCACACAAGAGGCATGGGAGGGGTTGAGATGGCCTGGGGGTGGGTAGGGGCCAGATGGTGGGAACAGAGGCCAGGCTCAGGATGTGCCCCCCATGGCTGTGGTTTTTGCTGGGAGGCAGGCAGGGAACATCTATTCTTAGCCTCAGACACAGCCAAGGGGCAGGAAGAGGATGAGGTGGGGGTTGAAAGGGGCTGGGATGGGGGTTGGGGGCAGCTTGAGGGTCACTGGGTGGACCTTGGTTCAGGGTGGGGGGTCTTGGGGCAGTTGGGTGGGTGTGGTGCCCCCAGTCGCCTAAAGGGGTCTCCCTGACCCCCAGCTGGCAGCCCTGCCCTGCTCACTCACCCTCTGTGGCTCCCCAGTGTCACGGGGAAAAGTTCAGCTGCTGGGTTTGCGTTCAGCCCTGCCCTGGGCTCACGTGCTGCCTCTTCCTCTGCAAGGCAGGCTCCACCCCCTCTGCCTAGCACCTGTGACCCTCCATGGAGCCTTTGGTGTCCCTTCTGAGGTCCCTCAGACCCAGGGCCTTCCCCACCCCAGCCTGGCTCCTTGCCTAGAGGGCGCCTGAGCCCAACTCTCCTCCCTCTGTACTGGGGGCTCCTGGCTAAACACGCACCCAGCAAGTTGGGGGCACTGCCAGCTTGTTCCTGCCACCCAGAGCCTCCTGCTTCCCCAAACACACATAGATGCTACTGCGTAAGGCTGGTGTGAGGTCCAGGTAACACCAGCTCAGGCCAGACCCTCGTGGCCATGCACAGCCGGCACTGAGAACAGAACAGGGCCCTACCCACCTGGCGACCAAGCACTGTGCTAGGCGTGAAGTGCCTCCCAGATCTGCAGCCCCCACCCCCACTCCCAGGGGCCTGTCCAACTCCCAGACAGCAGAGCAGGCCAAGCACCAGTTGGTCGTGGCAGCCCAAAGGAGTCTAAGACTGCTCTGGCAGTCAGCAGTTGCTGACTGATGTCCTTTGAGGGTCCCAGAAGGGGTGGGTATGGCTGCGGGCATCACGACATGGGCTCTTCATCCTGGACCAGGCCAGCTGGCTGCGCCGGGGCCTGCCATGTGGAGTGGGTGCCCCTGCCAAGTCCCCAGGCTCTGCTGTCTAGAATGTGTCCACTGCCACATGAGGCTGTGTGAGGTCAGGCAGGCAAGGTGGAGGCCAGGGTGGACCCAGAAGCTCCTGGGATAGTGAGTCAGGGCTGGGAGACGGCCAGCAGCCTGGGGAGTGTCAGTCTCTGCGCTGTGGACATCGGGGCAGGCCGCCCTCTGCGGGGCTGTCCTGGGCACCGCGGGGTGTGGAGCAGCCTCCCTGGTCCCCACACTCGAGGCCAGGAGCCCCCAGTCGTGATGACCACAGACATCCCCAGACCCTGCTGCGCATCGTCCCCCTGGCTCTGGGGAGCAGCTACTTCCCTCCCGCGCCTGTGTCCGAGTCTGGGGCGTTTATGATCGCACCCTTGTCCCGGGAGACGAGGCTGAGGGTCGGGGGCGAAGATGGAGGAAACCCTGAGACTACACATTCCCTAAGGGACTACTATTAACTATTTTTAGGTGCTGTGGTTGCTTTCAAAAGGCCGTCTTAGCTGCCTACTTCCTCAGTTGTGCAGTTGTGCCGTGGTTAGACACGTCAACGGTGGGGACAGCTGGGTGTGGGTGTGGGGGCAGGAACGCTAGACCACCTTTGTAGCATTTCTGAAAATTTAAAATTATTCTAAAATAAAACATTTATTAAAAAAACATGCAATCTCACCAGTAGACCAATTAAATGAAAATAAACAGGATTCCACCCCCCTCCCCTACACCTAAAAAAGTCTGCAGAGAAACCGCCTGCAGTGCTTCCAGACGGCGCGAGGGTCTGGGCGGGGCCCGCCAGAGCTCCCCCACTTTGGGCTGGAGACGTGTACGTAAGAAAACATGAAATCTGCTTCTGAACTCGGCCTGCCTGGTGGACTGCTGACAGTCGGTGGCTGGCTGAGTGGTCGTACCTGTCAGGCCCGCGCCTGTCCCCGTCCGAGACGCGGGGACGAGGAGGGTGGCTCTGTGGTGGCTGGGAGGCAGCCCTGAGGAACACAGCCGTCCCGCTGTGGAGGGACGCCTGAGGGCCCAGGCCAGGTGGGGCACCCGGGAGCCCCTGTGCTCAGTGGCTGTGGAAGGATGTCCCAGTGACCTTTGGTTCCCAGACCTGAGGGTGGAGGAGACCGACCTGGCCAGCACCAGGAGTGAGCTGGGGGGACCGCAGAGCCCAGGTGTCCCGGATGCACGCTCCTGGAACATGCACTCACGGGCCCGAGGAAGGCAGCCTGCGGGAAGGGCCTGGAGCTCCGGTCCTGCCGGTCTTGCAGCTGCCAGCTGTGTCTAGGGACTGATCGACGACCTGGACTCAGTGACCTGCCCCTGGTGAGCCCCCTGCAGCCCTGGCTCAGGGCACGCCATGTGAGGTCTGTCTCAGATGGGGCTTGGGCGGCGGTCAGAGAACTGAGGCCGGTGGACACGTGCTGGGTTCCCTGGGCTCTGACAACCCCATCAGCACCCCCCCATCCCATCGCCCCCTCAGCTCTCTGAGGCGGGCTCTCCCGTGGCCCGTGCTCACGCCGGGGAAAGGGAGGCCCTGTGAGGACAAGGCCCAGCCAGAGGGGACTGCAGGCCCCTCATGCCCCCTGCCAGCTCTCTGGGTCCCAGAGGGGGTCCGAGAGGAGGCTGGGGCGTCACCGCCGGTAGCGGTAGCGCTTGAAGTGGAACCAGAGCTGGAAGATGCCGTTGGCGAACTGGCAGCGGAAGCCGTGGCGGTGCGAGTACTCCCACTCACGGTTGACGATCTTGAAGGCGATGTCTTCGTAGGGCGGCCCGGCGTGGAAGCGCAGGGTGGCGAAGTCCTTGTTGTCGGGGCAGGCCTCCAGGAAGTACTCGGGCGTGGAGCGCTTGTCGATGAGGTCGGGGTAGAAGATGTTGAACTTGTAGCCCTGCACGATCTTGGGCGGCGGGTTGTCGAAGTCGTAGTGCGTCTGGTTGTACTTGTTCCACTCAAAGCCCGTGTGCACACGGTTGAAGAAGCGTGGCTTGCGCGGCCGGTACTTGTCCGCCCACAGGTAGGCCTTGCCGGTCAGCGGCATCTCCACGCTGAACTGTGCCTCGTCCTGGCCCATGCCCTCCTTGGCCCGCCGGAAGAAGATGTCCTCTGCGCTCTCGCTGGCGTCGCCTGTGGGTGGGGCACGTTAACCTGGACCCGGCACCGCCACTGCCACCCTCCAAGCCCTCCTGCGAGGGGAGCTGAGGCCCGCTGAGGGGCAGGCCCCCAACGCTCCCCCTTCCTCCTGGGCGGGCATCAAACACCATGCGCCCCTGTGAGTTGGCTGAAGTGCCAGGTGGTCAGAGACCCACAGGGGGACCTCAGGGAAGGGGCCTCTCCCCAGCGACTTTCTCTGTACGGGTGACGATGCCCAGGGAGGCCAGGGCCCCGGCCAGCACGTGGTGTATGGAGCTCGGAGCGGAGCTGGGCACAGAAAGAAAACCTGCCATCCCTGTGTCCTTGGGACCCGCCGTCCCGCCCAGAACAAATGAATGGGCGAGACAGTGAATGAGCCTCTGCTCAGAGAGGATCAGGAGCAGGTTCCCCATCAAGACCCCCTACCGGGCGGGAGCCCCCCCACCCCCCCGCCCCCGCACGCACCTGTGACCTGGAGCTGCTGCCGGGACAGCTGCAGGCGCTGCAGGTCCTCGTCTGGCTCCAGCACGTGGGCGTCCAGCGGCAGCTCGTGGGCCGTGAGCAGCCGCGGGCTGTACTTGCCAGCATCGTAGTCGTCCAGGCTCTGCTGGATCAGGTCCTCCTCGTTGAGCACCGCCTCTCCGTCCGCCTCTCCCTCTGCGGGCGCCGCCCCTTCCCCCTCTGGCTCCGCGGGGCCGCCCTCTGAGGAGGGCCCAGGTGGGGTGGGGGCCGGGTCCTCAGGCTCCAGGCTGCAGAGAGAGGGCTGGACTGAGCCGGGCGGGCGGGCGGCCGGTGCGGCCCAGCCCCTTCAGAGGCGGGCAGGGCCCCCAGCCTGGTGGGGTTGTCCAGCTGCTGGCCTACCTGTGGCTGGGAGACCGTGGCTCCTGCTTGAGGATGGGGAACAGGGGCTCACTCTCCACCCCTTGCTCCTGCTTCAGCTTGTACAGCTTCTGCCGCAGCACGTCCTGGTGCCGCTCGCGGAGCCTGGAACACAGGCCAGGTGGTCACCCTGACACTCCGAGGGCAAGGAGCGCCACCCCCCAGGCTCTCTCATGACCACCCCTTCTTGCTGCAAGGACATGCAGACTGAGAGGGCAACCAACCAGTGGCCATGGCACAGACGGAGACCCTGACAGGAACGGCCAGTCGAGGGCCCAGGTTTTGGTCACAAGGAAAATGGGACTCAGGGCCACAGACCCCAGACAGCCATCCCTTGGCAGAGAAGTGGCAGGTCCCTGTGCTCGGGTATTCACACGCAGGCATGACTTAATGGCTAAGCTGGGCTGGAACAGGACACAGGCAGTGAGGAAGAGGATAAATTTAGCAGCAACTGCACTTGACGGCCGACAAGCAGTGTTTACATGGCGGTGCCAAGCACGCCAAGAATTTGTATACTGGGGTGTGGGGCCTGTGGAAGGTGGGGGACAACGGCCTCAGGGGCTTCCTGTGATGTCTGCCGACCCAGGGAAAACAAAGACCAGGTGCTCAGCAGAGGCAGGAAGGAAGTCAGGCAGGCTGCTGGAGGCCAGGCGGGGCCCTTCAGGCCGTGGCGCTGGCCTGTGGCTCCCGGGAGAGGCCCCTACTCACCTGGCACGTGCCATGTGGGCGCGCAGCTGCTGCAGCAGGCTCTCCCAGTAGCCCATGTCCAGGTTGGGGCCCCCGGCCCGGATCTTGCCCTCGATGCCCTGGAAGATGACCTGCAGCTGGCTGTACGTCTTCCCCTTGAAGACCGACTGCACGTCGGAACTCACTGAGGCGTTGACCCCCTCTCGCCGCTCACCTGCAGTGGGGTGGGGGCCATTCAGTGCGGGGCTGGGCCCAAGTCCTAACCCCTTCACTCTGCCTGTGACAACCTCAGCCACCAGGGGTCCTGTCTCCTTCCTGGTCTCTGGTTCACCCCTGACCCTGGCTGGATCCTTCTACACCAAGCTGGCAACAGTGTGGACGCTGGCTGGGATGGCTGACTCCCTGGGCCTGAGGGAGGCCAGGCAGGCATCTCTCAGCCCCTCCCAGTGAATCTGACCTTAACTCCAGCCACCACTGCCCACCCTGAACCATGTGGAACCAGGAGGGTTTACCTGGCAGCCAGACCCTCCAGAATTCAGATTCTGCTCTGCCAGTCCCTGCTGTGTGATCTTGGGCAAGTGGCTCACCTTCTCGGGGTCTCAGTCTCCCCCTCTGCGAAGCCTAGTGGGACTAAGCACGTGAGTGCTTAGCTGGGCCTGGTGTAGCATGCGAGCTCCAGGCGGCAGGACAGCGCTTGTCTCCCAGGCGCTGCAGGACGTCCTGATGCCGCCCTGAGCTAAGCGGGCCCCTCTGTCCTGCAGGGCAGTTTGTCCTAGCACCTGTCACGAGCTGGAGTGCCCAGGTACATGTCGCTCCCCCTCTAGACTGAGAGGCCCCTGAGGGCGAGGCAGATGCTGCCTGACGCTACCTCTCCCCCGCACATGGGCTTCCTTGTTTGTTGCTCATTAGACACCAACGTGTGGGGGTGTGTGTGTGTGTGTGTGTGTGTGTGTGTGTCCCCGCCCCAGAGCCTTTGTCTCCTAGATCCCACCTGTCCTCAGTGCTCAGCAAGAACAACCCTCTTATTGGGAAGACTTCCCTGACCCCCACATTGCTCCCTTGGCCTGCATGTCGGATTCGTGGCTTCCCAAGGGCAAGGGCCTCCTTGGGCCTCTGGCTGCCATTTCCCTAGCACTGTGCTGGGCCAAGGGGAGCCCAGTCTGCAGCTGCTGGGAGAATGCGGGGGCAGGTGACCACCTTGTGTTCTCTACTCAAAGCCGGCTTCTGCGACCCCTGCCAGTGGACAAAAGGTCACAGCTGATCAGACAGGGTGAAGAAAGACCTCAGTCCCTTCCCAAGCTGGGAATCAGCATCTGGAGGCTCCACCCTCCGCTGGGCTACCAAGCAGCCTGGCCTTAGTCTGCAGCAGGTGCAGGAACATCGTGGGACCAAAACCGAACTTGGTGATGACTCCCACACCCAGCCAAGCGGAGCCGCATCCTGCACTGACTCAAACATAAGCTGGGCCTGTACTCGCTCAAATGGACGGAGCCACCGGTGAAAACCTACAACCTTAACAGACAGCCCACACGGGTGCCGCTCCCATGGAAGCCATGGCTGCTAAGCCACTGCTGATGGCCACCAACAGGCCCGGCTGAGCACCCTCTGGGTCAGCATGTCAGGAGACGGCAGCACGGAGGGGAGACGGGAGGCCCTCCCTGTTCGGGTGGGAAAGGGCATCTCCTCAGAGATGCCCACTGGGAGGACCCACTGGGTAGGGTGCAGGGGAGTCCGGGGACCCGCTGGGGAGGGTGTAGGGGAGTCCAGGTGCATTTTCTACTGTGCACCTGATTGTACAGTTAGGATTTTCTAGCTACAAAGAGAAAAAAAAGAAAGAGAAAAGGGGAGGGGAGGAGAGAAGAGGAAAGAAAAGGGTCCAACTTAATTTGAAAGGACGAAGAACAGCACCCGCGGGCGGGACTCCGGGAGCCATGGAGTCAAACCTCCAGGCTCCCGTCTTCTCCTGGAATCAGGCCAAAAGAAGAAATAAAGCCACACACACACTCTTTGAGGGCACCTGGAGCCACCTGGGACCCTGACCGTACCATGTGATGAAGGAAAATGCACAGAGGGGCGACCGACGTGGTAGAAGGAGGGGAAGGGAAGCGCCAGGGGGAGGATATGGACTAGGTTCGTGGGGAGCCCTGGACACAATGTCCCTCCACGCTTTTCTGCAGCCCCAGGGTTGGGGGGAAAGGCCCTGCCCCTGGAGTTCCAGACCCGTCCTGCAACCACCGGCTGGAGAAGATTCCTGGCGCTCCAGACGCCACGACTTCCTGCCTCTCCCCAGAAGTTACTGGAGGGTGCGCCCTGCCCCATCCTGTCCCAGGGCCCTGCAGCGCCCTCCCGGCCAGCCCACTGCCACCAAAGGAAATGTTTCTGGACAGGCATTTCTGATGACAGATATCCTTCCGTTCCCTGGAATTACTTACAGCCACGCTGCTAAATGGGCTGAGAGAAACAAAACCCCGCTTACAAAGATAGAGGCTATTCCTCATCCTCCTAAGAGGAAGGGAGCTGCTCGACCACCCCGTCTGAGCAGCAAGCATTTGCACAGGAGGGCGTATGTCCTCGGCCACTGCGGGTGGGCAATGAGAGATGGAGCTTGGCAACGTGGACTTAAGACCCCCGGGAGCTGGACATCGTTAAAGCCGGCGGCTTCAGGGGGAGGGACTGCCGCGGCCACCTGAGCTTTTAGAGAAGTGGCTCTCAACCAGAGTGGACTCCATCTCCCCCCAGGGGACACCGGGCCATGTCAGGGGGACATCCATGGCTGTTATGACCAGGGGGCTCCTGGCACCGAGTGGGTGGGGGCAGGGAGGCTGCCCACCGACCACAGCGCCCAGGACGGCCCCCCCGAGAATGGTCTGGGCCCAAACCGCTGCCGGGCGTGCCTCCCTTGCCATTACACGCGTGCACTTGTTTTGATGAAAATAGTTGATTGAAAAGGAATGCGAGATTACAAGCGGTCACGCCAAGTGGAGGTGGGTCCTGCTTTCCCTCAAATCGACTGAGCCTCTGGCAAAAGCTTGGAACCCAAACCAAAAAGCCCCCCTGGTGCTGCTCCCACAGAAGCCAAGCGCTCAGCCTGGAAGCCCGTGGGCGCTGCGGGGTGAGCCCCTCCCCCTGCCAGAGAGCCCCTCGCGCAGGGCTGGCCGTCCTGCTGCCCAGTGCTGCCCCCTGGCGGCTCCCAGCAAACCCAGATGTGTGCCCGGGCGGCCCAGCCCGCGTTACCTGGGCCCTTGCCCGAGGCCTCGAGCTTGCGGAGCTTGGAGATCTCATCCTCTGTGATGACGGTCATGTCCCGCCAGAAGTCCACATTCTTGCCTTGCTCCAGCTCCATGTACACCTGGGGGTGGGGGCGCAGAGGGCGGTGAGGGCCTGCCGGGGCCCGGGCGTGGCGGCGGGGCCCGGCGGCGCTGGCAGTACCTGGATGTCCTCCAGCAGGTCCTCCATGTCGGCCACAGTGAGGCCGTTGAGGAAGGTGTAGGGCTCGTGCATCTCCACAGCCAGGTCGTCGTCCTCGGCGCTGATGTACTTGGCCAGCAGGTCGATGGGCTTGGCCCGCCCATCTCGGATGCGGATCTTGGAGCTGCCAGAGAGCCGGGGGCAGGGTCAGAGCCGGGGGTGGGCTCGCCCTCCTGAAGACCCTGCCCTTGGGGATTGACTGGCACAGGAGCCAGGGGTGGAGTCCCTCCCGCAGTGGGTGGTGGACAGGGAAGGCTTCCTGGAAGGGGGGGCATCAGTGGAGGAGGAAGACAGGGCAGTAAGAAGGCACAGGCCCCGCAAGGGGCAGAGGCGGGAGCGAGCGTGGGTGTGAAGAGCAGCAGGTGGGCCGGACAGAGGGACAGAGAGGACCGCCCCCTTCCAGCAGACAGACCACCTGGGTGAAAGATCCGGAGCCTCAGGGACGCGCGCCAGAGGCTGACCCTGGTTCAACCGCAGGGAGCCCCGTGCCCAGGCAGGTCTGAGCCCCTGGGGGCTGGTGCGGCTGCGGACAGCACGGCGAGCAGGTGCCAGGCCCAGGGCTCAGACACCTCACGTGCCTTTGGGCAACTCATGACGCCCCAGGAGCCTCACTTCCCCGTCTGTAAATGGGGCTGGCTGGCGGTGGAGAGGGCCTAGTTAGTCAGTGTTGGCTGGGCACGCGCACCTCTACCAGTAGCGGGGTTGCACGTCCCTCAGCACCCGGCCCCGCGGGGCAGTGGGTGTGACGAAGAAACCAGAAGAAAAGTGGCAAGCACGAGGCAGGGGCAGGCACCAGAGAGGGGTCAGGGAGGGACCCCGAAGAGGTGGTGGGTGGAAATTCACGGGGCAAGGGGGCAGCTGGGGGAGCAGGCTCTGGGCTCCGTGCCCTGGGGTCCAGGAGGGGGTTGGGGGGTGGGGCCCCGCCCGCCGCCGCACCGGAGCTTGGCCTGCTGGAGATGGAAGTTGTCCTCCTGCTCCTCCCACGTCTTGAAGTGCTCCGCCTCCTTCTCCCGCTGCAGCATCTCCAGCTCCTGCTCCCGCATGGCCTTCTCCCGCTCCCGCTCCAGCCGCAGCTGCTTCACCTGGGGGTGTCGGGGAGGATGAGGGCGGGACAGCACACGACGGGGCTCCCGTGGGGTCTGCCCCATGCCCTCTCAAGCCCTGGGGCTCCCTAGGGTCAAAGTGGGACTATAACCAAGGTCTGGCCACAGCCTCCTGGCCCCAGACACAGGAATCGGTCCAGGGATGCCTGAGGCTCTGGACAGACCCCGGGGACAGAAGGGGCTGTCTTCTGCTCGAGACACAGGAGCCTGGAGTGGCCACTTCAGCCACCCTGCAGAGAGCATCTCAGAGCAAATCCCAGAGGCTAACAGAGCTGAGGTGGAGGGAAACAGCTCTCTGGAGTCACTGCCTGGGCCCCCGGATCCAGCTGTGCCTGAAGCCAATGACCCCTGGACTTTCCACGTAACCCGATCAGGCCCCCCTCAACGTAAGCCAGGGTGAGCCAGCCCTAAGCCCTCAGGAGAGAAGGGGAGAAGGCGTCTGGCCCTGCGCGGGGGCCCGGGGTGCCCCCACCTTCTGCAGCTCCAGCCGGTTGTCCTCCTGGATCCGCTTGTTCCGCTCCTTCAGCTCCTTCTCCTCCAGGTGGCTGATCCCCTTCTTCTCCAGGGCCTGGAAGGGCAACCACAGCCCGCTGAGCAGGGACACCCCCCCCCCCATCACCCTCCCCAGGACCACGGTCTCTGAGACGGAGACCCACCAGGCAGAGCATCTGCGTAAGGAGAGCGGGGCTGAGAGAAGAGCCCTGCCCACGGCCACCGCCCAGCTTCCACGGAAGACACGAACCCCTTACCACCTGCAGAATCAGTTCAACGTGCTCCACAGCGAGGAGCGCCCTGCCCTCTGCCCTGAGACGTGCGCTGAGACACAGAGAAGCAGCAGCTCCCCAGCCCTGGCAGGATCCGTGAATCTCTCACACACAGGAGCCTTACTTGCACCTGCTGACTCTTGTTTTACACAGAAGCCCAGCTGCACTGGCCTCAGCAGGTCAGACCCCGGGCTGCTGCGGGGAGAGGTGGAACCAGCGACTGAACAAGAAGGCTACAAAGGTGCACTGGCGGGGCTCATGATGAGCAAAGGCAGAGCTGCCCCACTCAGACCCTGGGCACAGCGCGCGGGCCCTCCTCGTCCCTGTCCTCACCTGCTGGAGGGTGCTTGGAGCACTGGCTCCTCAAGTCCCCCCACCCCTCCCAGCATCATCTTACAGTCATTGCCCGTGCAGTTGCGAGCCCTGTACTTCCTGTCACCTCCCCTGGCTCCGAGGGGTGCTCAAGGATCCCCGCACATGGAAACACGCACCTCAAGTGTGACCCGGGGCTGCCTGGCCTGGGGCCACCCCTTGGCACCTATGTGGCTCCTCAGCCTCCCCAGCCCTGGCCTGGGCCGGGCGCCATGTTTTACACAGGCGGGCAATGACCACGCTCCCTGTGTCTCCAGCCACAAGGAATAGGAGCTGAGGGCCCAGACAGGGAGCCGGACAGCCTGGTTCAAGTCCCAGGCCTGCCATTCATGACCAGCTTAGTGTCCTGATGCTGACAAGGCTGCAGCAAGGTGGGCTGATGTGCAGATGGACACACAGAGCGCCCTCTGAGCCACGCCAGGTGCGGAGGCATGTTTCTGTGCAACTTCCACCCCACCTGCCCGGCTGCCTCGAGGACGTGGGGACAAGACATGTGACGCCACCAGAACTAGAGAGGCCTCAGCGGCTGAGTGGGGCCAACCCCCACGTGCTTCTCTCAGGAGGGCCGATGAAGGCCTCCGGACCAGGAGACCTCTCAAGACCAGCTCATTCATTTGACATTTAGAGAGCACCTACTGTGTGCCAGGGCCTGGGGACAGAGCTGGCCCACAAGCTCACAGTCCAGCAGGAAATGCACCGTATAAAGCAGACGTGTGTTTAGATGTCGCCTTTGCAAAGAGACCTTTCTGGAGCTGCGTATTTAAACTACAGCCGCCGTGCCCTCCTCCTGCCCCCAAGCCTTCGTTCTCTCCTCTGTGGACTCAGCCAATTCACTTATTTACAGCCTGTCTCCCGCACCAGACTGCTGGCCCCACAGGAACAGGGGTCTTTGTCTCTGTTGCTCCCTGACACACGCCCAGGACCCACATGGAATCTGGTACCCAGCAAGGTCGTGATTCACGGGCTTGTTAGTAAAGCACTAGGAAGGGAGAGGCGGTACCTTGATAAAGAACACCAGGACCCAGGGGACCACGGGGGCCAGGAAGGCCTCTCAGAGGAAGGGGGGACGCGGCACCTGAGATCTGAAGGCTGAGTAAGAAGCAGCCGTGGGAAGGGCTGGGGAGTGTTCCAGGCAGAGGAATGGTGAGTGCAAAGGCCCTGAGGTAGGATGAGCTCCGTGTCTTCAACACAGTGGCAAGGATCTGTGCCTGGAGCATGTGTGGTAAGCGGGAGACACCTTGACTTTGCTGGTGCCCGCCCGCTCTCACCCTCCCCCACTGTGTCAGGTTGAACTGTGACCTCCAAAAAGGTATGTCCATGTCCCAAAACCCGGAACCTGTGAACATGACCTGATTTGGAAACAGGGTCTCTGCAAATGTAATTAGTTGATGTCAAACCGGATAAGCCCGGGCTCTAATCCAATGCCTGGCATCCTTACAAGAGGAGGGAAATCGGGACACACAGACACAGACAAGGGAACGCCATGAAGACACAGATGCATAGGGAAGGCAGCCATGTGACAATAGGGGCAGAGACGGTGAGGGATGCAGCTATGAGCCAAGAGTGGCCAGCAACCCCCAGAAGCTGGAAGAGGCAGGGAAGAGTCTCCCCTAAACCTGTAGAGGGAAGGAACGTGGCTCTGCAGACACCCTGATTTTACACTTCTGGACTCCAGAACTGTGAGGGACATTCTGCTGTTTTAAGCCCATGCCCAAGGCCATGGCTGGCAGGGAAGCGACTGGTGCGTGATTGTCATCTCGGGAATGAGATGACAGCTCTGAGCCGACTGAGCATCTGTGACTGTGGGATCCCATGGGCAGGCGGTGACGCAGAGAACCTGTTCTCCAGGCACATCTGAGGCCAGGCTGAGTCTGTGGGCCCAGGGTACCTGAGATCTGACACTGCAGGAGACAGTCAACACCACAGAAGCTGGCATGTGCGTGTGTGAAATCACTCCGAATGGCAAGGTACAACCTGGGAACGTGTGCTGGCAATGCTGAATAATGTCTTTTAAAACAGAATGCGTCAATAGTCTACGAAGCGAGAACCAGGAGACGGGGAACGGTGCCAGCACGGAACGGCCGGTGGCCCCGCCGGGCTCACCTTGTTCCAGATGAAGGTGCCCAGGAGGTTGTTGTCGCCGAAGGGGTTGTCGGTGTTGGTGTAGCCCATGTACTCCTCGCCCCAGCCCATCTTCTCCCGCTTCTTCCTCTCCTTGGCCTCCTTCTTGGCCAGCCGGCGGGCGCGCTTCTCCTCGGGCGTCTCGAAGGCCTTCATCAGCTCCTCCTGCTGCTTCCGCTCCTCCCGCAGCCGAAGCCGCTCCTGCAGGCTCTGCTGCTGGCTCAGGGCTGCCGCCGCCTCCCCGGGGCTCCGAGAGCGGTCTGGGGACGCAGAGCCGGACGTGGAGGAGCCCGGGGACCAGGAGCGTGCCCGCCGGCGGCGGTGGGCCCATCGGCCCCGCTGCTGCTGCTGCCGGTCATCACCCGAGTCGGACTGAGAGGACCCGTCCTGCACGCGCCATCGGGGCAGTGGGGGGCTCCGGCTCCGCCTGCCTCGCCGCTGCCGCCACCGCTCTTCATCTGAATCCGACCTGTGGAGGGAACACCGACTGCCAGTCGGGCATCTGTTCGACAGCTGTTTCCTGGACGCCTGCTGCATGCCAGGAGCTGTTTGAGGTTCAGGGGATATAGCCGTGATCTAAACATTGATGGTCCCTGCTCTGTGGGGCTCACATCAACAAGTAAGCACACAGTGTGAGACCAGATGGTGCCATGAGCCACAAAGAGTGTGGGTAGCATTAGAACCTGGAGGTCAGGGAGGATCTCCGTCAGGTGGTGACACTGGAGGAAGTGGGAAAGGAAGCCATGAGGAGATCTGCGGAGACAGTGATCCAGGGAGATGGCACAGCAAGAGCAAAGGCCCTGGGGCAGGAATTTGCTTCGCATATTCAAGAAGCAGCAATCAGGCCTGTGTGGTTGAAGCAGAGGGAGCAAGGGGGAGGGAGGGAAGGGAGGTGGGCTCCCTGATGGTGCAGGAGCTATAGGCTCTGTCCAAGGTGTCAAGGGAGGGCTTACAGGAAGAAGTGGTGTTTAACTGTCCTACAGGACTGAACTGGTGTAATATCGGCAGGAATAAAGAACCATGGAAGGGTGCTGTAAGCAGGGAAGGGAAGGGAAGGGATAGAGTCTCAAGATCATATTCTTTAATGTTGGGGGACTTTGAGCAACAAAATTTGCCTTTATCTTGTTAAATGCTCTACCTATTAAGCTCACATCAAAAAGATCTACATCACAAAACCCAATTATTTTGGAGTCCTTAGATACAAACTACAAATCTGGTCAAATCTTCATAAATGACACTGGCTCTAATGATATATCTAGGGTGGCTGGTTCTTATGAATAATTAAAACCATAGGAAATAGTAGATGAAAAAAAAATTCAAAGATGATAACAAGACTTACTGCTACACATGAATCAATAAGAAAACATCAACACCAGGGACTTAACCCAGAGCTAGCAAACTTTTCTCTGTAAAGAGCTCGGCAGTCTCGGGCACAACCACTCAGCTCTGCTGTCACACTGCAGAGGTGGCCACGGAGGTTACATGAACAAACGGGCATAAATTTGTTCAATAAAATTTTATTTCTGGACATCAAAATTTGAATTTCACATAATTTTCACATGTCATGAAATACTATTCTTTTTACTTTTCTTCTCACCGTTTAAAAATATAAAAACTATTCTTGGTCCACAGATCGTGGTTTGCCAAGCCCTGGTTTAAGCCATCTCTTTAATATTTCTGCTGCTTATATCTTCCAGGAATTCCTGGTGGGAATGATCTTATGAGACTCAAAAGGAAGAGTCACTTTCTCAACCTAGAGAGTGATTAGCTATGTCTGACTACAGCCACTCTGGCTATGGTGTGGAGACAGGCTGAAGGGATGGAAGATAGCACATGCCTGGAGAGGCTCCACGGACATCCGGAGGACGCAGATGAGGAAACCTGGGCCACAGCGGGGCAGGGACTGGCCTGGGTTTCAGTCAGTTATGGGCTGAGCCAGCACTGGGACCCAGGTCTGAGAGTCAGTGCCTATCACGGTTCTGGTTCCTTTGTGCTGGAGCAGACTCAAGCAAAGTCTGGCCAGGTGCTTCATCTTCAGAAAAAAAAGGGCTGTGGGCCGAGGGGAAGCTGATCCCCAAGTCCTAGGAGTCAACTGAGTCCTGCCACCTACCATCAACAGTTCTTCTCTCTCACATCCCACCTTTGTTAGCAAGTGTCACTTCTGCTTCTGAAATTCCTATCAAATCTACTCAGTTTCCCACTGGTCCTCCCCTCAGCCTCCCTCTCCTGAAGGCCATCATCTTCTGTTGCCTAGACAACGGTAGTATCTTCCTCCTCCCTGGTGTCACTCCTGCCTACCCTCTCAGTCCAAGCGAAACCAGCGGGACTTCTGCAAGGTAATCCAAACCGTAGCACTCCCTGGTTCAAAATCCTCCACAGCGCCCTACTCCCTCCAAATAACAATCAAACCCTTCACGACGGTACGCAAGACTGCACGATCTGGTCTCCCGTTTCCTCTCCAACCTCATCTACTCCCTTTTCGCCTCGCTCACTGCGCTTCTTGCTGTACCTGCAATCATCAGGTGCCCTGCCTGAAACGCCTCTCGCTTTCCTTTCACTGCCTGGTTAATTCCGACTCGTGCTCAGACGTCCCCTTCTTCAGGAAGTCCTCCGTGACTAACTCGAGGGTCTCCTAGCTCTCCGAGGGCTAGAGCCGGATCCTCAGCGCGGCTCACACAACGATCCTACCTGCGCTCCCGGCTCCTCCGTCTCCGCCTGCGCCGCCCCTCGTCATCCCGGCGCCGCCGGTTTCGCCGCCCATGGCTTCTGCTCCGACTTTGGCTCCGACTCCGCTGCCTTCGGCCCCTGCGACCGGCCGACCGTGAGCGCGAACGTGTGTCCCGACCCATCGGCTGGGACGGTGGCGGCGGGGGCGCTGACACAAATATCCGGGGCCTGTGCCGGGGGCCTTCCTCGCTCGCGGCGCGTGCCTGGCTGCCCCATCCACGCCTGAGCAAGGAGATAGGAACCCATCCAGACGCCCATCCTGCGCGGACTCCGATCCCCTATAACCTCTCCACGGCCCTTAAACAGGGCCTGCGTGATGGGCTCCGGCCGGACTCTCGCCGCCAGGGTTGGGGACTCGCTCTTCAGGCAGTACTAAGGGCAGCCCCAGATGGGGCCTCGGGCCTCAGGCAGCCAGAGGAGCTGTGGGCGGAGCAAGGGCGAACCAGGAACGGTCAGTGGGGCGGAACCTGGGGAGGCGGGACCGAGAAGCCTCTAAAGAGGGGAAGTGGAGCCGGCGTGGGCGGGGTCCAGGAGGAGGGATCAAGAGACGGCGGGGCCGCCGGGCGGGGCCGAGGGAGGCGTGTCCGGGAAGCGAGATCTCGCGGGCTGTGGAGGCGGGGAACCCTCCAGAGCGTAGATTAGAATCAGGGCTGCTCAAGGAGGCCAGGGGTGGGAGCTGGGACAGAAGCAGAAAAGCCTTAGATGTTGAGCTGACCTTCTGTGAGGGTCACCTTCATGCTCCACCACCCGCCGATGAATACCTCTGTGTTTCAGGGGTTAAGCTTAAAGAGAAAAGTACTTAGATAACTCCTTAAATTCCCCATCAACCCCATTTTATAGATGGAGACACTGAGGCTGAGAGGGACAGTTACTTTAACACCTTCCCTCTCGCCCCAATAAGGCAGCGTGGAGCTGGGATTTGAACGTGGTGGTCCAGCTTTGTCCTGCGGGTGCTGGCAAACCGTGGGAGGGCTTTGAGCAGAGAGGGATGAAAAGGGTTGCTAGGCTGAGTCCCTACAGAGCAGGTGGGCAGAGGCAAGACCACACCGGGGCAAGAGTGGAGACCTGGGATCTGAAGGACCCCGAAGTCCTGCTCTGAGCTCCCCTA
This sequence comes from Camelus ferus, assembly GCF_009834535.1. Classification (NCBI taxonomy): domain Eukaryota; kingdom Metazoa; phylum Chordata; class Mammalia; order Artiodactyla; family Camelidae; genus Camelus; species Camelus ferus. Next base: position 25,005,919 of record NC_045717.1, on the reverse strand, counting down.
GTCCACCCCAAAGGATAGTACTTAATATCTTAAGCCAACACTTTATAATACAACTTGCTAACACCACTCTAAATGCTAACTTAATATGCTCAGCTGGTGCCGAGGTGCAGGTGGGGGTGGTGGCAGGAGGGACCCCTTGATAACTGTCATGAGACGTGGGCTGTCCTGGTGACCGGATGGCCCACAACGTGATTTTCACAGTGCAGATGCGTCCTTGAGAGCATCTGAATACTCATCTCTGAATGCGAGGCGAGCGCACTCGAGATGACCCATGAGCCTAGTGTATAAATTGTGTCTGCGTCTGTGATTAAAATTGGGTTCCCAAGGGCTTGCTCACAGACAGGATCTTACTTTCAACACAATGTTTCTCAAATTCGCAGTCTGGGAGAAATATTTTCCCCTTAAAAGGGGTCTGTGCATTCATCCATTTGAGTGACTCTGGCAGGACAAAAACAAACTCCGGGGAGCGTTTGTTCCCTTGGGCTGGGCTGCACTGACGTCAGCTTTTAAAAGTTTTTCTGAAACTGACCACACTTCAATAATAAAATTAAAAAAAAAAAAAGTTTTTCCAAACTGAACTGAAACCCAAAGGAGGCCATGGCTACTGAGGCATTTGGGTTCATTGCTGTTATTTAAATATTTTGATTCTTGCTAAGGCTTCTTTCTGCTCTCAAACTCAGTCCTTAAACTCCCACCCAGAACACCAGAATGTGCAGAGAAGCAGAAAGAGGCGACTGATGCTTATTACCCGATTTATTAGAGAGATCTCTTCAACGTAAAAAGAGGGAGGCAGCTGGGCTGGGGTGGGGGTCTGGGGCTGCATATGGGTGTTACGGGGCCAGCAGGGGCTGCAGGGTTACAGGGGCGCCCGCGGCTCTGGGTTTGAGCGGGACGGCATCCTGTGCCCGAGGAGGCTGTGCTCCGGATTGTCACACACCAGACCACGGGGGCTGAGCACACGGGACCCCCGGAGAGAATTAAGACACACAAGGTTTGCAGTTTCATTGTGTTTCGAAATCAGTTCGGCCATAAAAATGAGGTTGGGGTGGGGACAGGTGATGCAACTGAACCACCAGAGAAGGCGGCTGAGGGTGCTCGTCCTGGGCTGGGGACCGAGGGGCTGCGGCGACAGTACCATGGCAAGGGACCCCGCCAGGATAGTATTGCACTGAGCCAGGTGGTGGAGGGAGGGGGCGAGAGGCGGCAGAGGACGGAGGCTGGCAGGGGATACATGGAAGGCTCCACCTTGTCAGTCTCAGAAAATGCCTTTCCTTTTTACAGTACGGCAATGCAGACAGTGCCCATGTTACTGACAGCAGCCGTCAGGGACGAGCCAGGACGGAATCAGCGAATCGCCACGGAAGAGCTGACAGATTACTATCCTGCGGCGGGGCGAGACAGCTGGGTGGGTCCAGGGCCCTCCTTGCGGAGGGCCTCGGGAAGGCCGTGAGTTCGCTGCACGTTATAAATAAGATCTTGCCTTCCCACCCTTGCCCTGAACAGAAGCACATGCCTTCCGTCGGCCCGGTCCAGGGACCACTTTGCATCCATATGACAGTTCTCTGAAAAGGGACAAAGAATGCAACCAACACAAAGCAGGGCTCCAAAGGGGTGTTCGTGACTTAGCGAAAGTTAAATGTCATGATATACAAGAGGTTTGCAAATTGCTCCAGGTCAGCCTCTGACCAACACTTTGCTCTGGGATTCACTCAGGGAAGCCTAGGGTGCTGAGTGCCCGAGGCTCCAGATGGCAGAGGATGACCTGGGCATGGGGCCTGCTGCTCTGGTTGTCCCCAAAGGACTCACCATGTCTCTGTGCCCGGACGCTGGGAGCTGGGTGGGGACTTCAGTATCGGCATCTGGGCAACACAACAGTCCCCTTTCGTCACCTTCAGACCTTGGCCCACTTAGCCCGCCTCCCCCCTCGGCAGGTAGGGCAGGGCAGGCACGGACTGGTGAAGTCCGGGCGAAGGACACTCCGGGGTGCGGACACTCTCTCCTTGGCAGGAGGGGAGGACACAGTTTTGCTTCTAGTCTGGGACCCTTGCAGGCTTGTTCTGACAGGTCCTCTTTGGGTCCTCTTCCCCAACTGTGTCCCTGGAGGCCCTGCTCAGAGCCGGGGTGCTGTCCCCGGGGCATGGCCTGATTCTCCAGGGGGCCGACGTGGGCCCTCCAGGCATACGAAGCGGGCAGTGTGAGGGGAGGCAAAGAGGGGCCCGCGCAGCAGGACAGTGGTGCGTGAACTTGCATCAGACTTGAAAAATCCAAGCTCCTAGACTGGTGGCTTCTCTAGCTGTCTCAGGTGGGGAGAATTCTTCCAGCAGGTGTCGCCTCCACTCGTAGCTGGCTCCCAGCTCCACCCATGCAGGCCGAGTGGGGTTAAGCCAAGTGGCAGGGGGAATCCATCTCTGATGTGTCATCTCTCAGGAGGCAGGAGAGACCCTGCAAAGCTGTCAGCCCCCTGTGGACACAGTGGGGGCTCCCGGAGACCACCCTGCGAGGCTCTGGGCCCAAGAGGGGCTGCTGCTGCTGAAGATGACAATCCAAAAACAACTGGTTTTCCGTAAGAATTCCTTACCCTATCCTTTAGTCTGCACCAATGTCACCATCATTTAAAAGAGAGGCTGCCCACCTCAGTCCTGGGGGCCTTTTACTGGAGAGGGGTCTGTTTCTCTGGGCTGGGAGGCCTGACTGCGGGAGCTCTACTCCAGGACACAGCTCTCTGGACATCCCGTAGCCCGAGGGCCTGGCTGCCTCCTCCCAGGGCTCAGAACTGTCTTCTGGAGAGAGAAGCCCACAGCTCTGAGCTCCACCGACATGGGGCAGCTGTGAGTCCACGTGGAGGTTCTAGTCTTGGTGGGAGAGTCCAGCTTGTGGTCACCGGGAGGCAGGTGGCGGAAACAGACACAGCTGGCAGGGGCGGCTGGGTGCAGACCACCCCCTCAAGGACGGTGTCCAGCTCGGGGCCTGGCAGGCACCGTGGGCGGCCTCCAGAGGTGCCCTGGGGACCCACAGGGACCCCGCGGCCTTTCCATCCTAGGCAGCCGTCCATCCCAGCTGGGACTCAGAGTGGATTCCAGCTGGGGCGCCAGGGCCACTGGGGCGCAGGTCCCCAGAGCCGAGGGCCTGCTCCCTCAGCAAGACACATGCAAGCACAGCACAGAACAGAAGTGCAGTGGAATGGAGTTTTTTCTTTTCTGTTGTGGGTTTTTTTTTCCTTTTTCTTTTTCTATAAAACACACACACACGTGTGCTGCCACCTCTGTGCAAAGAACAAGGACCCAAAATAAATACATGATTGGAAACTCAGGAGGGTTCACAGTATCAGGCGCAAGTAGTTGACAGGGAGCCGGGGCTGGGCGGGCAGCCCGGGTGGGATCGCTCTGCAGCCCGGGCGTCGGCGTCGTCGAGGGGAGGACGAGGGCGAGCGGAGGCCAGGTGGGCGTCTCCCGAGCTCTGGGCTGAGCGGGGTGGGCAGTGCCTCCAGGCAGCGGCCAGGGCAGCAGCAGGCGCTCCGCTCCAGGTCAGTGACTGCACAGGACTTACTGCGGAGACAAGGGGGCCGGTGAGGAAGCGGTGGGCTGGCTGGACCCCCACCCGCCAGGCCTGCCGTGGCCGGGTCTGGCCTGATGGCCGATGCCACGGGCCAGGGACCCCACGAGCCGAGGGCTGGACACGGGCCACCGCGCAGTGAGAGCCCGGCTGCCCCTCCCGCCCCCGGCCTGTGTCCCCATTGGTCCCGGGGGCATGTGGGGCCGTGCTTGCAGGCCCTCCGTGGCCAAGGCCCCGGGTCTGAGCCCCAGGGGCCCAGCTGGCCAGCCCGGCGCACTTACTGTGTCGCTCTCGCCGTCGGAGGCTGGGCGGGCCTGCGCGCTATAGTGGAGCGGGGAGTACACCCAGCTCCTCTCGTCGCTGGGCTGCAGGGCGGGCGGGCGCGCGTGCAGGAAGGGCGCAGAGAAGAGCAGGGTGCGAGGAGGCGCGAGAGGCGAGAGGGAGGAAGGAAGAAACAGAAATAAAAGAGGGGGCCCCCCAGTGCGGGACCAGTGGGCGGCTCAGCTCCTACTGCCCTCTCCCTGATGGGGACCTGCCCCAACCTGGACAGCCCTCGGGCTCGGCGGGGCTGAGTGGCCACCCCTTGCTCGCAGCGCAGGGCGGGTGGCAGGAAGCCAGCGGTGAATGGGGTCAAGGCAGGGCGGGCACAGCAGGGGGAAGGCGGGTGGGGCTGGGTTTGCCCTCCCCTACCCGGCAGCACCCAGACCTCCGACCCGGCCCAGCAGTACCCCAGCCTCAGACCCTGCCTGCCACATGGGCACTGGGGGCCACCAGCTGGAGCAGGGCTGGGGACCCGCTGCTGGGGGCCCTGAGTGGTGGGGGTGCTAGGGCACAGAGGGGAGCCCATTTTCTGATCTGGGAGGGCTTTCAGAACGAGAACACACAGATTTGCTTAGGGGAGACCAAGGAGTAGGCGCAGCAGGGCCAGGCCTGGGGCCAGGCAGAGTGGGGTCTGGCTGCCAAGGGGCAGCCCCAGCCACTGCGAGGAGAACGCACGTTGCCCCAGCAGCCCTGTCCTTCCCGGATCTGCTCCCACCTCCAGAACCCTCCCGGGCCTGGCGGCCTCCTCAGGGCCCCCAGCCGCCCTCTCCTCTCTTCTTCCTCTCCTGCTCCCCCCGCACACCGCCAGTCTTCAATGCCCGCAGCCCACGACCTGGACCCAGGCCGGAGCACACACCTGTCCTGACCAACCCCCGGGTGTTCCATGGCCCCTAAGCCCACCGTGGCCCCCCAGACCCACTCCTCCCTGGCCTGGTTAGATGACCACCAGCCAGCCTCTGTTTTCTGCCCCTCAGGGCCCGCCTGCGGCCTCACCCATGCCCAGGAAGCCCTTGCCTCTGCGTCTGCTCGACCCCCTCCTCCCCCTCCTCCCCGCGGCTCACAGGCCACTCCTTGCTCGCAGCTCAGCCCTCAGCCCAGGGCCGCACACCCACCAGGGCGGTGTCCACCTGTGGACAGATTTGCACAAAGGCGCCTGGGCAGCAGGACAGGCCCCCAGCGCAGGCCCCGCTCACTCCTTCAGGTGGCCACAAAGCAACAAGACCCCAGCCTCCCCATCCAGCTGGAAGCCTGGGAGGTGGGCTGGGCCGCCAGGGGCCACAGCAGACGCCCAGCGCTGGGGTGGCCGCCCTGCTGGGGCTCCAAGTGAGGAGGATGAGAGGGTTCGGGGACCCCGCGAGAAGCAGAAGTCAGGCCAAGGGCGTGCCCTCCCCGCACAGCAGGTTTCGGGGGCCAGCCCCTCTCTTGCCGCTCCCTCCCCTCCCCTCAGCCCCCAAGCTCCTGCTCCTGCAACGCCCCCGCCAAGACCGCCCTTCCTCTTCTGTGCTGGGAGGGCTGGGGAGGTGGTCTCCCCTCCTCGGGCTTGTTTGGCCTTGCCCTGCACCCGGTGATGCTCCAAGGGGGTGCTGACGGGGCTGGAGTGTGGCCTCAGGGGCCTCATCCTGAAAGCCAAAGTTTCACTTTAGGCCTTTGCCCTGTTCTGCCGTTCAAGTGCTGTGAGTCTCTGGTAGGTTACTTGACCTTTCTGGACCCGTCATTTCTTGCTCACGATGACAGTTACAGGCACTGACAATTCCACTGCTACACGATTTCCACATAGCAACCCATGCACCCTGTGTGGAATGTGTCTACTAGACACACAGGTGCCTGAAGTTTGGGACCCAGATCTTGTCTAAACCATACTCTCTTGGGCTCCTCAGGAGCCGTCTCTCGGTCTCTCCATCTATGAAATGGGTACGGAGACATGAGCTCCTCTCTCCTGCAGTTAAGATCCTGGCTTTGCAGCCCCTCCGCTGACCTGTGTGGCCTCCCACTTCAGGGGACAGAAGCCCCTTGACAGCCGTTGGCAGTGAGGTCTCAGTGAGTGAGAACTTGTCCACCTGGCAGGTCCCTGACTTGGGAGGGCTGGGATAAGCGGCAGGGGTGGCCAGGGACCTGGGGTCCGATGCAGACCCTGCCACGGCCAGGCCGGCCCCCAGAGCCCCAACTGTGAGCCTGCAGGCCCAGTGATGCCCTCCGCAGCGGGGATTAAGTGACATCACCACGAGAGTCCCGCAGCACGGCACCCTATGTGGGCGAGCGCGGCCAAGCTCAGCCACAAGACCCTTCTCAGAGGAGGAGGGCAGGCCAGCACCTGGGGCTCCCTGCTGCCAGGGCGTGGGGCAGGGGCTGGGCTCCCTGGAGGCCTGCCATGGTCACTTACAGTCCCCGAGGAGCTCAGCGTCACGGCCCGCAGTCGGCGATGCCGGGGAGAGTAAATCCAGTACCTCCCATCGGTGAACTGGGCGGGCCGGGAGGGCGGGGGAGGAAGCAAACAGAGGACAGGATGAGGTGACAGGATGAGGCCACAGGAATCTGGCGGGCAGTCAGGCTGGGAGGGCACCGGGCAGGGCAGGTGAGCCGACGGCCAAGCAGGAAGTAGGGGTGGGGGTCCCACTGGTCTCCCCCGCTGCCACATGTGGGGCCCAGATGCCCACTCGGGTTTCTGGACCCCAACGCACACGACAGAACACGGCCCAGGCCGCCTCACACACAGATCCAGAGAACGGCTGAGCTGATGGTGGGTGCGGGCCGCACACAGGGTGCACCCTGTACCCTCCAGACCGGGCAGGCGCCCGCACGCCAGCAGCACCGGCTTGGGAGAGAGCAGGGAGGTGCCAGTTACAAAGCCGCAGTGCTAGTGGGAGGGCCAGGCTCACCCAGACAGGCCCCGAAGCCCAGCGCCGGGCAGAGGGCGGACCCCCGGCTCCCCTTCCCGGGGCAGGGTCGGAGGTCAGAGGTAAGAACGAAGGTCTGGGAAGACGACAGGTGGCTGACCTGGTGTCTGGCCGTCTCTGTTGTAACTGGGACCATCTGACCCCTGAGCAGGGCCACCAGTGGAAACGGCTCCAGGATCCACTGTCAGGAGGGGTCACTGGCCTGGGCTTTGCAGGCTCCCTGACCATCACGCACCCAGCTCACCCAGGCTCCCAGCTCATCTACCTGCCTGCGCGTGGGAGGTATGAGGGGGACACACTCCCAGCTCTGGAGGGAGGTCCCAGGTCCCCACGCAGGGCCCCTTCCTGCTCGTCCAGGAGCAGCTGTGCGTCCTTGGCCCGTGAGGTCAGCGGTGTGGAGCCCACCTGCCCCTTGCCGTGGTGCCCAGGCCTTGCTGAGCATGGATCCCGCCCGCCGCACACATCACCCAGCAAGAGAAAGTGCGTGTCACAGCCAGCCCAGGCGGCCCCGGGGATCCAGGGCCTGGGCCTGCCCTTGGGCCGGCGGGGCTGAGCGCTTGAGGACTCCAGATGTTTCCCTGGGGGATGAGGTGGCACAGCTGGGGTCAGGGCCTTGACTCACAGCCAGATGTGGTCATGAGGCCTGGGGAGGATGGTGAGGGGCCCGGCGGTCCACACCGCCTGAGTGTGAGTGTGTGCAGGAGCGTGCAAGGACACCTGGACTGCAGTGCTGAAAGGTGAGCACACACGTGAGTCTGCATGCTGAGTGTGCGGGCGTGTAGGGGGGCACGGGTGCCCTGTGAGCATGTGTGCGTGACGTGCAATGTGCGTGTGTGTGAATGGGTGGGCACATGTGGTCTCGTGTGTGGGACGTGCTGAAGTGCGTGGGCAGGTGAGTGTGTGTGCACGTGTGAGTGCCAGCGGTCGAGGGCCCAGCGGCAGGAGGGGGCCCAGGGGACTTACAAAGTAGATGTCCGTGGAGGGAGCGTCCTCCTCGTCGGAGGCCTGGCTGGCGGGCTCGGAGGCCTGGCTGGCGGTTTCGGCTTCGACAGCGGCGGCAGAGGCGCAGGCCGGGGACGCCCCCTCTCTGGGGACACGGGCAGGACACGGGAATCCTGGGGGGATGCTGCAGACAGCACGCTCCTCCCCTGCCCACAGCTTGGGACCTGCCCCACTCCCTCTCACCACAGAGACGAGAGACGCAGGAAGTCTGACCACGGGGATACATTCCAGTAAGTTCTAGTTTACACACAAAACAAACAAAACTCCCCCGAACACGGCTGCGGCCAGGGATCGACGTGCCCACACCTGTGGGCAGAGCCCGCTCACAGACCACCAGTGCCTCACTGGGCAACCCAGGAGATCATTTTCCTTCTTGGAGCCTCAGTTTCCACATCTGTAAAGTGGGGACACAGGGCACCCACCCCAAGGGGTCAAAACCTCTTTTTCCTCTTTCCTGGGCGCTCGCTATGCACTAAGCCTGTTCCAAGGCCTTGCAGGAATAAACCCACGAACCTCGTTGGGGAAGGGGGCTGCTGCTGTCCTGTGTTACAGAGGAAACAGGCTCAGGGCGACGGTGAGGAAAGAGCCCAAGGCCTCAGCTGGTGGCCGTGCGATCGATGCCTAATTCTCACCTCACAGTTCAAAGGCCATGAGATGACAGAGAACCTGTGACTGCGGGGAACTGCTTCTCCAGTCCTGCCTGAGGGCGGCTTGTTTGTTTGGACAAAGACTGAATGACACCTTACACTGTGAGACTTTAGTTAATGGCAAAAAAGCTGACAGTGGCAGGGACTGGTTGGCGTGTGCGCACACGTGTCTGCGTGTGGGGAGTAAGGACAGCATGCACCGGGAAATGGGTGCCCAGGGAACAGCGTGCTGTGAGTGCAGAGGAAAGTCTCCTCAAACAGAGCAGGAACTCCAAAAAGTATGCGAAACAAAAATTATGAGAAAGGCAAGACCGCGATGACGCAGTTACAGAATCAAAGAAACCACACAGACGAGAGACAAGTAAGGAGTGAACGACGCCACCAGTCACGGCACCGGACAGAGCGGGCTCATAGGGAACCGTCTGTCCTCTCACAGAGAAGACACTTTCTCCCTTATGTCCACAGACACGTCAAACAAACTTTGTATTTGACCTAAACACTTTCAATCTGTTAAGAAAAAAAGCATAGGTTGTTTTTAAGTCCGCTATCTTCAGTTCAAAACCTAACAAAATTAGAAGTACTAAAAAGGTAAAAAAAACCCTAAACATGCAGAATTTGAGAGACACCCCTAAAACCCCTTAGTTCAGTCTCCCCTTGACACTGCTGACATCGGGCAGGCCACTCTCTGCGGGGGCATCCTGGGCACGATGGGTGTGGACAGCGTCTCTGCCCTCCCCCACCCCCCCCACCCCCGATGCCAGGAACTCCCTAGTCATGACCACTAGGTGTCCCCAGACGTTGCCCAGGGCAGAACCACCCTCAGGTGGTTGGAAGCCACTACCTGAGTTCAAAGAGGAAATTAAAGTCACTAACCATCCACACACGGGCCAGTATAAAAGCACCGCTTTGTGGCAAAACCCAGGGGACGCGGCAAAAGCAGTGTGCACAGGGGAGGCACAGCCCTATGGGTCTCGTCACTAAAGAGGAAGGACCGTGAGCAGCCGACAGACGCTGGAGGGAGGAACGAGTGAGAACGCAGACCAGAAGCAGCGAAAGGGCAGACGTGCCCCGCGAGTTAGAGTGAATGAGATAAAAACAAAACACGGCAGGAAAAAGAGTAAGTCTCAGAGCGGTTCTCTGAGAACCCTGTGAGGCCCCGGCTGGCCAGCCCCCGGCAAGGCTACCAGGCGGAGAGAGGGCGGGTGGGAGGGAAGGGGCCTCAGACGGCAGGCGGCTCTGAGCCCAGAGGAGGCAACCCGTCCCCAGGACGAGACCCCGCCATTCCAGCATCCCGCGCCCCCTTCCCTGGGGCCCGAAGCCTGTGCCCGCCCCCCGCGCGTGGACTGCTTTTCCCAGCTTGCCCTGCGGCCAGCTGGCCACGTGACCGCGCGTGGCCACTGGGACCAGAGCAGGGCATGTACAGGAACCCATCAGCGCTACCGCAAGGACCCGGCGGCTACTCACCCCGCGTCCTCCTCCTTGGGGACCACGATCTCCACGCTGCATGCGGGCTCCACCTGCACCGTGATCTGCTGCAGGTCCTCCTCTGCGTGCACCTCCTCCTGAGGCCTGGAGGCAACGGGAGGCTGCGCCTCAGTTTCCTGCCTCTCTGTTCCCCCAGAAGGGCCAGCTGAGCTCCAGGCTGGGGCCAACTTCCAGTCCCGCTGGGAAGCTGGGAGACTCCATGAGGTGCGGCCTCTAGGTATCACTGGACCAGTGCCCTGAGCCAGCCCAGCTCATACCTGGCTCTCTGGGGACTAGAAGGGGCAGTGACTGATCGTCCACCTGGGGCCGTCCTGTGAGTCTGGCACTGGCAGGGGCACAATGAGCGAATGGTGGTCTGGATCCTGCCCACCCCGCCAGGTACCCACCTAGGGCCTGGACTAGGGGTTGGGCAGTTCTGGGTTTCCAGGCTGGGACCCCTGACATACATGGTCAGAACATTCCAGCAGCCAGGCGTGCAGAATCTCTCTGGGAGGCAACACCAGAGAGGAGACAGTGGCTGAGGTCAGAGCATGGAGCTGGACTGCAGTGGGCGAGCCTTCCACCAGATGTACCTCGTACCATGGCTGGTTTTCAACTGGCTGAAATTACCTCAAAAACTAATCACAGAAAGCAAGCTGGCTTCACTGCAGCCGTGTTACAGAGTCAAACAACTGGGGACAAGCCAGGTGTCCCCGGAGGACAGGCCAGAGCCCATCAGAGGGAGGGAATAGCCTGGGCTCCACCTGGTCACGCAGGGCCCTTCAGCTGGCAGGTGACAGGGCAAGGGGCGGGGGCCCAGCGTACATGCTGGTCCAGAGGAGGAGGGACAGGCCCAAAGGTGCCCTTGTCTAGACTTGAATGTCTCTGCAAAGAGCCAGAAGGTCTGTCTGGGGCCTGTGGACATGGAGGGGGAAGCAGCTCACTCTATTTCCTTTTGGATCTCTTAAAATAAAAAATATGAATAAAAAAGAAAGAAGAACCAACAAGCAGTGTGGGAGGCGGGACACAAACATAACCTGAGTGGAGATTCTGTGCAGTTCTGGAGCCTGACTTAAATCTGTGCCCAGGAAGGAGTGATCGGAGAGGGAGGGCTCTAGGCGGGGACAGTGGAGGAGGGGCTGCAGGGGGAGGGGGAGGGAGAGGGCTGGGGTCTCATCTCACCGGCCATCCTGTCCAGAGGACTGTGTGCGCCGCCTGCAGAGAGACCACAAACAGGTGGACAAGTGTGGAGACGCCCCGCCCACCCGTAGACCCCCCACCTGCCCCGGGGCGGAAGGAGCCGTCCTCCTTGGCTCACCTGTACCGTGGCTGCTCTGAGGTCTCTGATGGGGACCGCTCAGGGATGGACAGGGATGTGGAGGACAGGGTTGTGGCGATGGAGGCGGTGGTGGCCTCCTCAAAAGAAGGTGGTGTGCAGGGCAGGAGGTCTGGCCGGCCTGTGGGGAGGAGGCGGTGGGCACATGCAGGAGCCACACCCGGACGGACGCCCCTGGCAGGCCTCTGGGCTCCACCCACAGCTCTGCTCACCCTCTGCCACCCACATCCCCCACCTCCCACCTGCCACCCAACACTGTTCTCCCCAGCAGCTAAATTTAAGAAGACAAATATGCTCCAAGTTCCCCTGGCACAAGGCCTTCCAGTAGCTTCCCACTGCCTTCAAGCTAAAATCCAACTTCCTTCCCAGAGCCCACAGGGGTCCTGCTTGACTTGCCTCACCTGACCTCACCTCCCTCTCCTCCTCACTCATTCTGCTCCAGCTACACAGGCCTCCTGGCTGTTCCTCCAACATGCTAGGCCAGGTCCTGCCCCAGGGCCTTTGCACAGGCTCTCCCCCTTACTTGATGCTCTTCTGGAACCACTGACCCAGGAGATGGAAGGGAACTTCCAGAGCATCAGCCCCAACCCCATCAAGCACTTCACCCCCCTAGGTCTCTGCACTTCTGAAGTGACAGGAGCCTGTCACCTCCCAGGGGGTGTGGGCAGGGAGGGCCAGTTCTCCGCTCAGCTCTTCCTGTGGCTTTTCCGGGGCCCAGACCCAGCTCTCCACACCCCAGCTGCAGATCTCGGGCTGGGGGCGGGTGACTGTGACCCAGCCCCGCCCACCCAGGCGTGGCCCAGCGGCAGGGCCCCTCCCTCACACTGCATGGCTGCTGCTGCTCCCCGGGCCCCTCCTTTCTCAGTCCCCAGTAGCCCCTTCAACTCCCGTCACAAATGCACCCATTCCTAGCCCACCCGGTCACCTTCGTCCTCCAGCGTAGGGTAGCTGCGGGCCCCTCGCAGGTCGTACTGCGCCTCCTCCCGCTCGCTGGGGATCTGGCTGGCGGAGAAGGCAGCAGTGGGCCCCAGGGGCTTGACGGCCAGCAAAGCACCTCGGCCCTTCTTGGACGGCGATGACTTCAAGGCTGCAGAGGGAGGGCAGCTGGTGCATGGGGTGGCCTGGGAGTCCCGTGGCAGCCCAGAGGCAGGGCCCCGAGGCCCCCATGCCTCCTTTGTCTGAAAGCCTGATTGGTCCCACTGCTCCACCTCCAGCCCGTCCCCCAGGCCTGGGCCAGAAGCAACACTCTTGGCGGAGAAGGCCCGCCCCACTTTCCACCAGGCTTGCCTTGGGAGGCGTCAGGAGTCCCAGCGGGTACCTGTCCTGCCCACGGACAGAGATGGAATGAGAACCGGGGATCCAGCGCCCCCATCCCAGGCCCCAGAATCAGCAGCGGAATCAGCAGCTGCCAGCATTTACCGAGCACTCTGGGGCCGCACTCCCTGTCTCAGCCCTCCTGGCTACGGCTGCCTCTCTCAGACATGGAAGCCAAGGGCCTGGGACAGCGTGGCGCTCAGCACCAAGGGCCTGGCTCCAATCCAGGCTGTGTGGCCTGGGGAATGTGGCTCAGGTCTCTGGGCCCCGGCACCCTCATCTGCAACAACGCGGTCAAGGGAGGCGGGTAAACCTGTGACACCTTCTGCGCCAGCCTGGCCCCACCAGCACCCGTTAACCACCTCTCCCCTCGCCTCCTGTGACCTCTGCCGCCAGGATGGCGGGCACAGCTCCTGGCACACAGCAGGTGCTCAGTTTGCCTAACACGCAGCCAACCAGTTCCCAGAGCCCAGCAAACTCCCAAGACCACAGTGGGAATGGCACCCTGAAAAGGTTCCAGGGAGGGCAGCGCTGGTAAAGGTTAACAACCGGTTCTCCGGGGACAAATGCCAGGTTTGTGGTGTGTGCCGATCTCCATGACGTAAACACTCTCACCAGTCAATTCCAAGGTACAGCCAGATGCCCAGAAAGTGGAGCTGAGTTGGCTGCGAGAGTGAGCTGCAGGCAACCGGGTCTGGCCCAGTAGGCAGAGTGGCCCCACCAAGTGCCAGGTACTGGGCCTGCCTCTCCCTGCTGCCTCCACAGAGCCGCCCATAGTGCGGCTGCCTAGAGAGAGGGGCGCACACCAAGACCGTTCCCACACACACAGACGCTCACTGAGCACCTGCTGTGTGCCAGACCCCTGGCTGGATGCCGGGGACACAGTGACCGGGGCCCACAAGCACCCTGCCTTCTGGGGGAGGACAGGGGTCAGGGGAACAGACAGCAGACAGGCATGTGGGGAGGAAGACCCCTTCAGGCCCCATGTGGGATCTGGCCTGGGGTGGACCAGGACCCCAGACTCTGAAGGCCCAGCCCGGACACGGGATCTTTGAGGCCACCACGGGCGAGGCCACCATGCTCGCCTTGGCCTCCCCAACCACGCCCAGGCTGGCTGATGACCGGCCTCCTTGGTGCTGGCAAGGCCATGCTTCCTAGGCAGTGGCACTTCCCAGTGAGCCCCAGTGCTGGGCCCAGCCCTCCTGTCGCGCGTGAACATCCCTCGCCCTCCCAGTTCTGCAGCTGGGGAAGTTGAGGTGTGGTGGGGGTGTCACCTGCTCGAGGTCACGCAAGTCGGATAAGGCAGAGCCAGGACGGTAGCTCAGCGGGCGCCAGGCCTTGGGCTGCATCCCAGAGGGGCAGCCACCCCAACCGCCCTGCTCTCTGGACCACATCCCTGCCCCAGGCCCAGGGCTGACCCAGCGGCTGGACAGTGCTCTGGGTTTTCCCTGCCCTTGACCGTTCCGCCCTCCTCTCTCCATGCCCCCACCCAAAGGGCCCAGGCGACTCACAGGAGTTCTTCCTGAAGACAGTGTTGCTCATGAACTTGAAGAAGCGCTCAGCGTAGAAGCTGGGCCGGTGCACGGAGACCGTGTCCTGGGAAGAGAAGTGGGGGCCGGAGGGGGGCGGCGGTGAGCGCCGTGGCCCCGCTGGGAGTGTTGGGGGCGGGGGGCGTGGACCCGAGGATCAGGTAGCAGGGACAGGGAGGCAGGGGGGTGGTTTCATGACAACCCCATCTGTACTCCTAATGTTCTGAACTACATGAATGAAACGGCCATTCAAAGAGGGAGAAGAGGGAGCACCGAGCCAGGACGGCGGGGGGGACCCCTAAAGCGGGGCTCGGCAGTGGGCCCGAGCCTGCTCTGTGAGCAGCGCTGCTGGCGGCGGCGTGCCTGGCCCTGCGCAGAGGGAGGCGGAGGTCCTGCGTGGTGGTCCTCAGAGTCTTCCACATTTTGAAAAAACTCACTGTAAGTGCTTCCGAGTTGGCGGTGTACTCACGAAAACACGCATTTCAAGCTGTTTCCAAACTGAGACGGCCTGTCTAAGTGGATCCCACCCCTACGTGGCAGCACGGGTCAGAGCTGGGGCTCAAGATCCCCTCCACATCATATTTCTAGAATGTTCTTTGCCTGGCTGGCCCCTGACTTTCCCGGTCAGTCGTCCCCGGGGGTCCTTCCAGCTCGGCCTGGGGCACCTGCTGCAGGAAGACTTCCTGTGCCCTCCTCGCGGACGGCTCGGGCCCCTCGCTGCGCCGCCTGTGCTTCGTCGTCTCAGCCCCGACCCCTCGGCCTGTGACTGCCCGGTCACAGGGCACCCCCGCTGGACAGTGGCCCCCGCGAGCCTGGCCCAGCAGGATGGTCAGTATGAGTGTGAACGGAACCAAAGGATGGACAAATGAACGGCGCTCACCCCGTCGTGGACAAGGGCCTTCCAGGTGTGCTCCAGCTTCTTGATGAACCTGCAGAGGAGACACAGGCGGGACGTCAGCCACACCCTCAGGTCCCGTGCTTCTCTCCCGGGCAAGCCAGTCCCAGGGGACACTGGACGGTGTCTGGGGATGTTTGTGGTCATCACGACTGGGAGTGTTCCTGGCATCGAGGGGACAGAAAAGCCTTGGTCTAGAGGAACTAGGCCACCTGCTGCCTCAGCCAGAGGCCACTCCTCTCTTTCCTAATCCCACGGCCCCTGCTCTGCCTGCTGACAGCTCCCACCAAGGGTGCTCTGGGGCAGGACGTGGAGAGGCTGTTGTGCGAGGCCCTCTGTGGGGGGTGGTGGGCCAGCGCCCCTGAGCTCCCCCTTTTCTCTTCCCATGGCTGAGCCTGGCTCCTTTCTGCTGGAGTCAGCGCCCTGCACCACGGCCCCCAGCCTGGCTTCTGCACCACACCTGGGCTGGGAGGAGCCTGCCTCCTCCAGGCAGCCTTCCTGGATGCCTCCAGTCTGTATCGAGGAAGGATCCCCTCCTTGGGACACAGCCCCTTACAACACACTGCCCGGGAACGAGCTCTGGGCTACCTGCCGTGTGCTGTCCTGCTCCCCCGACCCCACCCCAACCCCTCAGGCCTCTGTGGAACCCTGGCCTGCTACATGGAAAGCTGCCTGCTCCTGATCCAAACAGCAAGGGAGATGCCCACAGGAGACGAGGTCAGCCCTCAGGTGGGGAAAACAGGCTGAGAACGACAGCAGTCAGGAGGGCAGGAGAGACAGGCAAAGAAGTCACCCCACCGCTGAGTGGAGTTCCTGACGTGGGGTGGGGTGTGGACAGGATGGGGAACCGCCATGGCCACAACCTGTCTGTTGTGTGTGGACCGCATGTAAAGAACGCAAGTTCCTCCTACAATTAGAAAACTAACAGTGATTAAGAGATGCCTGTTGCCAAAAACTCACAAGCATGAGGCACGGGTAACAGGGCTGCCCGTCACCCAAGGGTGTCTGTTCCTTCGGGCTGTGCCTTGCTCCTGTCCACGTTCGAGATCACAGGGTATGAGGCACTGGCTGCTAGCATTTACTTCTGCACGTTGGTTGAGGGAACCCTCCAGAGATACTGTGCTTCCCAGCCACAGGGCGTTTCTGCCTTGCTGTTTAGCCCAGCACTTGGCACACAGCAGGCGCTCAATAGACAATCGGCTGGCAACACCCCACCCACCACCCTGCCTCATGCCCTGACCCGGCTCTCACCAGGGCACGGGGAGACGGGGCCGGGGGGCGGGCACCCACCTGTAGGACTGCAGGATGTCGATAATGCCGATGTGCAGCAGCAGCCGCTCCCCTCGACCATTCACAGCAGGGATCCCCCCCATCCTGGGGAAAGAGGTAAGAGCGTCAGCACCCCCAGGGCTGGCCCAGGGTTGGTGTCACTCTCATCCTAGGGCCGCCTGCCTGATCTGGGACTTGGAGGGGACAGGGACAGGGACAGGGACAGGGACGGAGGGAGGAACAGGCAGGACTGATGCGGCCTGGGGCCGGAGGATCTACAGGCGCCCTGTAGGTGGCAGCCTGACTGCGGACCCTCAGAGGGGTACCCAGCACCCAGGAACCCCATCTTGGTGCGGGATGGAGCAGCCTCCTGGCCAGCTCACAGATTCAAAGCTGGAGGCTGGAGGCTGCCAGGGGGTCCTAGCCATGAGACTAAGGTGCACACACATCCACACGTGCATACGTGCAACTCACACACGTGCCGGCACACACATGCACACATGTACACACACACACACACACACACACACACACACACAGGCAGGGCCATGGCTTCCAGATGCAGCCTGGAGAGTTAAAGGCCTCACGCAGCCCAGGCTGAGCTGGCCCAGCAGTTAGTGAAGTTGCACGATGCACCGGCTGTCCTGAAGTCACCATGGCCACAGACCCACCAGCCTAGGCACCCCCAGCCAGGCTCTGCCAGCCACACTCCACACCCGAGCTCACCTGCTGTCCCTGCCATCCCGCCGGGCCCTGTACCGACCCTACAAATGCCAGACGGCTGAGCTCGGGCCAGCTCACGTGTCCCCCCGCCTCACCCAGCCAGGGCCCTGCGGTTGGTGGCCCAGTGTGACAGCTGGGCTGGTGTCAGGCCCTGGCCCCTGCTGTGCACCCTGAAGGCCGCCCCCACCTCTGAGCCTCCTTTTCCCAGTTGAAGATGGGGGGACATCACCCTCCCCCTCCAGGTTCCCCGCGAGGCCTGACCAGGATACGGAAGTGGAGGGCCCAGCCGGTCCCCAGTGTGCTCATCTTTTTTTTTCTTATAAGGGGACAACCTTGACACCTGCCTACAGCAGCAGTGTCCATCTGGGGCAACCCTGCCGCCAGGGGACACTATGTCTGGGGACATCTATGGTCATCACGATGGGGGGACTCCTGGCATCCAGTGGGCGGGGCTAGGGATGCCACCCCACACCCCACGGCACCCAGGACGCCCCACAGAGAACGACCGGGCCCTGAACGTGAGCACGGGGGTGGGGAGAACTCCTGAGGAGGTCTCTGAGACAGAACCCCGAGCCCGCAGGGCAGGACCAGGTCGGCTGGGCGTGTGGGGTGGGGAGACATGCCCCTCCCGTAACTCTAGGGCCTGCTCGCCCCTCCAGCCTCCTGTCATCGGTGTGGAAGGAGCACTGCCAGCCCGGCCCCTCGGGATCCTGGGTCGGGTGTCTTGCTATAAAAGGGCTCCCTCCCCGCTGGCCGTGCCCCCTTCTCCTGGCCGTGCCTCCACACCCTTCCAGTATGGCTTCCTACCGTGGGGCTTGAACCCGACCTGCAGGCCCCACAGGAAGGAGGGGGGTCTGTTTTCCACAGGGGCCGATGACCTCAGTCTACTGACTGATTAACCTGGGTGCCGTGGTCAGAACACCTGGCCCCGCTGAGCGTTCACTGGCCGACCCTCACGGGCTCGGGGTGGGGTGGGGATGCTGCCGTCTGGTTTACAAAAGAGGAACTGGTCAGCCGGGCTTCTGGACTTGTCCCTCTGTCACCGTCCTCGCCAATACCCCCTGCCACTTCTCGCCTCAAGGGGGTGAGGGCAGAGGTGATGGAGTGGAAAGTCCTCCAGCCCCGCCGGCCCTGCCACCTACGTGTCGTCGGTCTCAATGGCCTCCCCACGCGCGGCCCCGCCCTGGATGGACTCCATGGCTGTGGAGTAGAGCGCCTTCTGGCCCAGCGGCCGCTTCTCGTCAGCGGTGCTCTGCGCGCCCTCGGCCTGCCGCTCCCGCTCCTGCTGGTCGATGTTGTGCACGCCCAGGAGCAGGCTGTAGTCCATGATCTTGAAGCTCTCCAGCACCTGCGGGGCGGGGGGTCAGGGGCCGAGCCTTCACCACCCCACCCAGGCCTGCCTGCGCTGCCGCATCCCTGCTTCCTCCACCCTAACGGGCCACGAAGAGCCTGGAGGGCCTTCTTTTTCCCTACAAAGCGGCTGCCCGTGGGGGAGGCCAGCGCGGGGCCCGCACTCACGGGCCGGGACCTGACACGCACTTTAAGCGAAGGGCCCTGAAACACGGGCTGCTTCGGAGGAACGGGAGCGCAGCCTGCGGCCCTCGGCTCACGCCGCGCCAGCTTTCACCAGCGCCCCGTCCCACAGGCGCAGAGGCCGGGGCTGCTCACCAGGCAGTCGCGCTGCAGCGTCTTGACGAGCGCAGAGAAGGTGTCGGCATCGAGCAGCAGCCCCTCGGGCACGTCCTGGATGAAGTCCAGGTCCTTGTAGGTGGGCAGGCTCTTCTCCTTCTCCTTCCTGCTGGCGCGCCGCTTGTACGTGGAGCCCTTGAGGTCGAACTTGAGGTGCATCTTGACGACGCGCGGCAGGACGTTGTTCATCACCACCACGCGGATGTTCTTGCCGCCCGACTGCACGCAGTACAGCCCGTAGAACTTGGGCAGCAGCGTCCGCGGGTTCTGGTTGAGGTTCTGCGGGGGGAGGTGATGCTGTAGCCACTCCTGTGCCCCAAGCTCGGGGACAGAGCTGGCTCCTACCTCAGTGGCACTTCACGCATCCTTGACTCCCCTGTCCCCTCCAGCTGCTCCTCAGGTCTCAGGCCAGGAGCCGCCTCCTCAGGAAGCCTGCCCTGACCACCTCCCCCGAGGACGGCCCCTCACTCCATGCCCCCAGGACCCCGACTACATACCGGCTGACCGCTCCCCCTCCCCACCAACTGCAGCTCCCAGGAGGGTCTGTTTCTACAGAGCCAGGCCCAGAGAGAGACGGACTTTGGATAAAGAGCCCCAGGCGACGCTCCCAAGGCGTCTGGGCCTGGCCTCCCACCAGGTCAGACCCAGCTGTCCCACCCCCACAGCCCACCCTGGGGGAACAGGGGGCATGGCTTCCAGGCGTGTCCAGGGCGGGGGGGGGGGGGGGGGGCGGTCAGCAAACGCAGGCCCAGGGGCCAAATCCACCTGGCCACTTGTTTTTGTATAACTGGGAGCCAAGAATGGTTTTACATTGTTTAAAAGTTGATAAAACCAAAAGAAAAACAGCATCTTGTGACATGTTAAAATTATACAAAATGTTCACATCATTGTCCACAAATAAAGTTTTATTGGCACTTGGCCACGCCCACTCACTCACACAGTTTTCCGGCTGCAACTGCAGAGCTGAGCCAAGGGGACAGAGGCCATTGATCACAAAGCTGGAGATGTTCACAGTCTGGCTCTTTACAGAAGTTTGCTGACTCCCCCTGTCTAGAAGAGCCAGGGGTCCCACCCAAGATCACACATGGCAGAGTGAGGGGTGCAGGACCACCACAAGGGAGACAGGCCACAATCTGTGCTGAGGTTTGTGTGGCCGATCCCCAAGCCAGCCAGGCCGGTCTCAGCAGGGTAGGCTGGCACTCAGGCGGGTCCCCACTCCTATCAGTGTGCATGTCAGGACCCCTGCTGCTGGGGGCTGGGGTCTGAGGCTCCTGCTCCCTCCCTTGCCCAGGGGCCTGAGTATGCTTTCGGGTCTGCGTCACACGCAGACCAGAGGTGCCAACTGGCAGCCCAGCCCATCTCCCCAGGGCTTCTCTGAGTCACAGGCTGCTGAGACACGAGGCCCAAAGCCAAGATTTCTGGGACCTACGACTCAGGGGAGTGGGTGGTGGGGGATGGCTACCAGGGCCCAGACAGCAGTTTCCGCTGCACAGGATGGGGCTCGCGGGTGAGGCTCAGAGACCCAGGAAGGCTTGTCTTGGTTGGTGCCCAGGGCTCCCCAGGCAGAGGAGGGAGGGCTGTGAGGTCTGGGCTGGGGGACCGGGCTGGAGGACTCCCGCGGGCCCTACCATGTAGTAACCAGGCAGCAGCTTTTGCAGGAACTCAGCCTCTTTGTGCATCACCGTCTTGATGATGAACTCATCATCGCTAGTGACGTAGAAGAGGGAGCCGCTGGCGCCGGGGTTGGACAGCTCGATCAGTGGCTCGTTGCACAGCGAGTACTGAAAAGGGGGACAGTAAGTGTGCGCGGAGGGTCACCAACACCCCCTTCCCAGGCCCAAGGCCTGGAAGACAACCCCAGAACCAGTTAGCTCCATTTTACAGATGAGAAAACTGAGGCTCTGCGGGGGAGACTGACTGGCCCAAGGACACACAGTAAGGATTTAAACCCGGGCTAAGCCTGCAGCCTGAGTGCTAATCTACTAGAGCATGTTCCTTCTCCTGTTTGTGACAGACAGCTGACCGTGCTGGGTGCCAACACCCCTGGCCAAGGCTGGCTTCCCAGCCTCCCCTGAAGCTTGGTGTGGCCACGTCAGCTCTGGCAGTGAGTCGTGGGCAGAAGCTGCTAAGTGGGACCTGGGAAGGATTCCTAAACGGGTGACAGAATCTGGTGTCTGAACTCCTCTCTCTTTCCCACCAGGGCGCTGACTGGAACCCCAGCAGCCATGCTGGACCGCACGGTGATCTTTGGGACGGAAGCCAGGCACTGGCTAGGCAGAGACAGAAGCTGCGTCTCTGGTGAGCAGCCCTGCTTGGCCCCTCG
Source organism: Camelus ferus (assembly GCF_009834535.1). NCBI lineage: Eukaryota > Metazoa > Chordata > Mammalia > Artiodactyla > Camelidae > Camelus > Camelus ferus. The sequence goes on along the minus strand of NC_045717.1, from coordinate 24,984,961 downwards.
CATCTCTCCAGCCTCCTCTTCCCACCCACGTCCAAGCTCTGCCTCCGTCTTCACTGCCCATTGGCCCACACCCCCTCCCCACCATCAGACAGTAAGTTCTGAGAAAGCAGGGATTTTCAGGTGATTTTGTTCACGTAACAAGAGGGATCCCCAGTGCCTGGCATACAGTAGGTGCTCAATTTGTTAAGCAAATGATTAAAGAGCGAGGCCTGTAGGGCTTTTCAGCTGAGTCAACGAAGTACTTGTTGGGGTTAAGGCTGTTTGGATCAGGTTTTCTGTCCCTGGCACCCCCCAATCTACTGAGCACCGCTGGGATTCATGGACGAGGCCCAGCACGGGGTAAATGTCGGGTGAACATCTGCCGTGTGGACACGGAGACCGCAGCAGCTCAGGACTGCGGCTGGAGGTGGGGCGGACACGGGAGTGTCACGAGTGCTGCCCCTGCCCCAGCGAATGGCGACGTGCCAGGCCCTCGAGTTAGGTGAGGCTGGGACACTGGCTTGGGCACAGCAGCACATGGAAGTGATGTGTCCCTTCCAGAAACTGCTTTCCGAGCCACGCCGCCCTTCTGGCCCCTGGCCAAGGTGGCCATGCCACTGGGTGGGAAGTGGGCTGTGACAAGGCTTGGCCCCGAGATCCCTGCCCACCCTCGAAGAAAGCAGCCCCAGAGAGGGGCCCCCTCGGCTCTGTACACGCCCCTCGAGATGCCCACTTGGCCCACACAAACCAGCCAGCTCTGGGGGTTAAGAGCCAACTGACCCCGAACAAGGAGCTCAAGCCTGGGATGTGGCCTGACCCCGTGACTGCTTGCTGGAGAGCTCAGCCTGACTCTGCCGGGGCCACAGGCAGGGGGAGCCCCGTACCCCAGCAGTCAGCGCACCCCGGTTGGTGGGCAACGCAGGAAGTCAGGGGCTCCCCCACCTCCCAGCCAGCCATGGCCAAGCCCGGAAGCCACTGAGACCTGGCAGGTCGTGGTGCTGCAGGGATGCCAGAGTCGGTGTCAAGTACCACATCTGTCATCGGGGGGCTATGAGTGGGGCAGGTGCCTGTCAGAGCCATGGCCTCCCCAGGGACTGGAGGCATCAGCCTAAGAGGCAGAGGCGGCATGGCCACGGCTGCTGCCCAGACACCATGGCCCTGCACTGACGTGAGGGCCATGACACCTGCCACTGGAGCCAACCAGCCAGGGGGCCTGCAGGACTCAAGGAGCTACACACCCAGGCTTCTCAGAAGACTGCATTCCCCGATCCAGCAACTGGCTCAGAAATGGACATGTGTCCTCAGGTCAGGTAGAGCCAACCTAAGCCCTTCCGGGAGAGGTGGTATGTGGACACCAGGAGGCAGAGCTGGGATGACAGGCTGCAAGGGGCCACCTTTCTAACCTGCAGAGAAAAGCAGGGAAACACACAGAGCCCTGCTGCTCTTGGCCCAGCTCCTAGATCCAGCTATGCCTGAAGCCACAGCTGCCTCTGGGAGCCCAAGCCCTTGAGCCAAAGGCTATTATATGTCCATAGGCCTAGGTGCTGGGGTGCTCACAAGCTGGAGCCCACTCCCAGGGCTCCTCAGAGCCCACCAACGGCTGGCCCTAGGTCCCACCCACCACCACCTAGTCTCAGCCCTGCACCTTCCGGACACAGAGCAGGGCTGCACTGCCTGATCTCTTGGGCCGGGTGAGGCCCTGACGAGCACTGGCCAGTGCACTGTGAGTGAAGCGGTGAGAGGTTCCCAGGCTGGAGGACTGAAATGCTGCTGTGAGCCCTCCAGGACTCTCCCTCTGCCGCAGAGACCAGACATTTGGGATGGGAGCTGCTTGGTCAGCCTGGGTCCCTGAGTGACACTGATGAACACGGCCCCCAGCCAAACCAGGGTGAACACAAAGTGTGAGCAAGAAACACCACTGCATTTTAGGCCATAAAAATGCGGGGGGGGGTGCTGTTTGTTACCCAGCATAATCTGGCTTGAACTGACTTGATGCATGCTGTTCCCACTTCTTATGTGTTACTGACCCCCAGGAGCACCAGGAGAGGCAGAATCAGGCACAAGGGAGGCCTTCCTGGGTCCCCTGCCCAAAAGCCACCTGCCACTTTCTCAATACAATCTGACACCCAAGCGTATTTCCATGTACCCCCTGGTGCACTGATGTCTGATCTCAGCCTCGAGAGGTGGTAATGGGCGAGGCTATCAACCCCACCCAGTGTGGTGGAGCTGGAAGCCAGCTCACGTTGCAGTCAGCAAAGGCCAGGGTATGCCGACTAACAAGCAGCCCCCACATCTCAGTCACACTGTGCCTCTGCTGAGGGTTTGGCTGGGGCTGGGCTCCCTGCTGTCACTCAGGGGCCCAGGTGGGGGCCGCCCTGAATGACCCACTAACACTTTGGGCATCTCCCCTGGAGCAGTGGGGAGACAGTCAGTCCTCACGCCAAGATTCCTGAGGCCTGGTCTCGGCGCTGGGGACACAGCAGTAAGCAAACAGGCTGCATCCCTGCCTCCTGGAGCTGACATTCTAGTGGAGACCAAATATAGTAAAATGGTGTGTGAAATGGTGATAGAGGACACAGAGAAACATCCCGCGGGGTCAGAGGGCAGAGGTGATGAAGGCTGCTGCAGTGGCCAGGTGGCCAAGGAAGGATGTTCCCTCTGAGGACCTGACATGTGAGCAAAAGAAGGTGGCAGAGCCTATGCAAAGGCCCCAAGCAGGGGCACTTGGCTGGAGGACAGGACAGGGAAGGGGCTGATGTGGCTGGGTGACCCAGGGGACAGTGCAGCGGCCTCAGGAAGGGCCCCGGGGTTGGGCCGAGCAGGTCGGCTTTTACTCCAAGTGTGAGGACAGCCAGGGAGTGACCCAATGTGATCTGTGCCTGAAGAGGAGGCTCAGGGCTCTGGGTGTGAGGCTGACGGGGTGCCCGGGGGCTGTGGGGTCCTGCGCAGGGGTGCCAGTGGAGGGTGAGAAGTGGCCGGATTCTGACACACCGGACAGCAGGTTTGACTGGACTCCCAGCGGCTCAGGGAAGACGGCGGGTGGGGGCAGGATGCCTGCAAGCTGCAGCCAGCACCTGCTCGGCCATCTGTCCGCCCAGCTCTGCCCACAGCCAGGAGCCACAAACATCCATGGAACACAGAGGCCCCTGCCCAGGCGTACCCTCTGCCAGGCCAGCCCCGGACCCTCAGCCACTCTCGCCACCTTCGGGCACAAGTTACAGCAACCACGCTGCATGAGAGGCACACCAAGTGGGAAAGCAGCAGGAAGAGGTGCCCAGCCCTGTACAAACTCAGTCTGTGAGCAGAGAACATTCTGCAACACAACGGCCGACAGCTGCCTCTGGCGGGTGGCTCGGTTGAGGCCGTGGGTCTCGGGCTTCACTGGGCGCTGCCCTGACGGGGGGCAGCGGCAAGCAGGGGCTCTGGAGCCCGGTGACCCACAGTCCGGACGTCAGAATGGGGCCACGGGCAGACGCCCCCGGGCGTGCCCCTCCTCCACTGGCGCCAAGGCCAACAGACAAGCTCAGATTCAGGACACGGCCCCCACCTCCCGCCTCACACCTGCTGCCCTGAGCGGAGGTTAAGGGGCATTTAAACCCCGGACAGCACAGGGGTCTCACAAGTGGGGAGAATGACTGCACCCCATAAAACTCAGGCCTGGTGCTGCTGCCAGAAGAGAGACTCCTGCCACCGGGGGCTGAGGCCATGGCTGTGGAGAAGGGAGGACCCCGGGGTGGGGGAAGGCAGAGGGGAGGCTGGGGTTGCGACCGGGCGCCTGATCTGCCCCCCGCCCGCTGCGTGGGCTTCACTCCTGTAGCTCAGAGCGACAAGCCCGCAGGCTGGGGGGCTCTGCTTGCCCTCCGCCCAGCACCCCGTTTCTGTGCTGCATTCCCTGCTTGCTCCCACAGCCGACTCCACCTGCTCCCACCCTCTGCATTCCCAGAACAGAGATGCCCCAGGTCTGAACCTTCCATCGAGTTTCCAGCAAGCCAGGGCCCCGGGGCTCAGAACACCCAGGCCATCTCCTTCCTCCAGCTGCCCTTCCAGGCTCCCTCCTCTCTGCGGCCTGTGCTGGAGGTCGCAGGGCTGCGGCCAGCCTGTCGGGGCCCTGGGGGCGGGACACGCACACGGGAACGCTCCCCCTCAGAAAAGCAAGGAGAACGCAGGCTGAAGGTCACCGAGGTGGGGCCAGACCCCTGAGGCTCCCATGCTTCTCTTATCAAGTTGGAGATCAGGCCCTTGCCAGCTCCCCTCTGTGGACACCAGCTCCACTGGTCTGCTTCCCACTAATGGACACTGAGACCGTTTCTCCGACTGTGGATAATGTCCTGGGTTCCCCTTCCGGGGACGCGCTGAGAGTCTAGGTGACCAGGTGTCACGTCTACTGTGGAACCACCAGGCTCCACACTGAACACTTCTCACTCTGCAAAGCTCACAAACGAATGGGAATGTCTTCAAGGAGCTGGGACGGGGGCAGGAGGGGAGAAGCCACGAGCGGGACATGAGGCTGCAGTCAGAGTGCCAGGCCTTGGCCTGGGCCAGGGTGCCATGACTCCTGGGCACTGGCCGGAGCTGGAGAGCCCTGGGTGACACGTGCTCCTAGCCGGAGCCAACTCCAGTTTCCCACAGACTAAAAACCAGATGGGGACACTGAGAGCACAGCCAGGGCCCTCCAGGCACACGGGACGGGCTGACCCCTAGGGGTGGCAGGTAGAGGATCAGAAACGGATGCCTCCCTGGTGTGAAGTTACAACACAGTGACCAGGTGGGCGTGGACAGTGACCAGGTGGGCGTGGAGCAGACCACGGACCTTCGGAAGCGCAGACTCTGGCTGGTGACCCCGGCGCTGCTGCCATGAGGCACCGTCTGTACATGGCCTCCAGGAGTCCTGACCATGGGTGCAAGGTCAACGAGCCTGGCCTAGGTTTTGCTTTTTCTAATTTGAGAGCCTAAAGCCAGGAACCGGGGCGACAGAGTCCAGGCTGGTGCCCCAAGCGCAGGCGAGGTCTGTTATGGGCAGTCCCCCTAGGATGTGCATGGGAGGTGCTAACATCTGTGGTACCAGCCAGCTCTCCCCAGGGTACGCTCTGACTAAGAGGCCGCGTGGAGGGAGGAGGTGCCCGGCTGGCCGTCAGCATGGGCCGAGTCCTGCCATCGACGCAGGGGGCTTAGAAGAGACCCACCTCCAATTGAGTTCCCTTGAGGCCCCCGCCCCGCCCACCCCCATCACAACCCAGGCAGAAGGCCAGTGATGTCCGTCCCACAGAGACCCAGAGATGATACACAGGTGGCGACCTGAGCCACTGAGTCTAGGCTCACGCTGGGTCACAGGCCAGTCAGCTCACCAAGTAGTCATCCGGCCGGATCCCAAAGAGCTCCCGGAAGTAGCGGAAGGCAACAGGTGCGTAGGTCTTGAACCTGAAGTCCTGGAAGTGGTGGGCGGGGGTGAGGTTGCTGCCTTCACTGCAGAGGGAGCAAGGGAAGCCTGTGAGGGTCCATGGCTTGGGTGCTTCTCCCCTCCCCAACCTGACGCCCCGCCTCCCCCAGGCCCCTAGATGGCTAATCCAATCCAAAAAGCAACATGGGGCTCCTGATGGGACAAAGGGCCCTGGCCGGTCTCAGGCTGTCCCCTAAAGACTACCCTCCTTTCCTTCATTAGCAACGGAGCCCACGGCATTGGCTGGGTACACGGCCACCCACAGTAAGACCACTTCCAGCCTCTCCCGCAGCCCGCTGGTGTGGTCCGAGGACTGTGCTCAGCCAATCGGCTGTGAGTGGTGGAGGAATGACACGCATCCTTTCTTGGTCATGCCCATAAAGGGCAGGGGTATGTGCTCTCCTCCTCCTTTGTGCTGTGGGAATGCAGGTGCGATGGCAGGAGCCTGCGCAGCCACCAGGGAACAGTGGTTAATAAAGCAGCACACTGAAGATGGCAGAGCAGCCAGAAGGAATGTGGGCCCCAACATCGTGGAGCCACCCAACTAGCCCTGGACTGCCTGTCTGTGCATGTGTGTGTGTGTATGAGAGAGAGAGAGAGAGAGAGGGAGAGAGGGAGGGATAGAAAGAGAAACAACAAACTTCTATCTTTTCCTATTTTTAAAAAATCACCATTATATTGCATCCTGCTGGTTTAGCAGCTAACTGATATCCTGACTGACAAAGGGCTGGACCGCAAAGCCAAGGCGACTCCAGGAGGGGCCTTTGCTGTTGTGGGCAGAGAAAGGAGCTCAGAGGATCTGAAGTCTGCTTCCCATTGCGGCTGTCTGTCTGCAGGGCGAGGCTGCGGCCCTGGGAGGCTGCCTGCGCGGGCCAGGTCTGGACCCACCTGGGGAAGAAGATGCTCTCCACAACATAGAAGTCCTGCATGAGCACGTCACGCTCTGGCTTGGAGCTCAGGTTGCCCACGGTGTAGCCGATGCCCAGCTGGATGGCCCCCTTCAATGTGGAGGACGTGGTCTGTGGGAGAAACCGAGCCGCATCAAGACCCCCGGAGCTGATCCCCATCCCCTACCCGGCCACCAGGGTGAGAGGCAGGATGGGAAGCCCCCTCGGGACAGGGATGAGGGCAGTATCTGGCAGCTCGGTCCCTGACACCCACCCCCGTGGGGCCCCCAGGCACCTCCAGGACCATCAGACACACTGCCCTCGGTCCTGTCACTCAGTGCACAAGGTCACACAGCAAGGAAGAGGCCTAGCTGAGATGCCAACACCACTTCTCAGGGCCCCAAGGCCTATTTTCTATCAATTCTAGAAAGTTCTCACATCTTAAAACTGCCCCAACTCAGCAGGGGTCTAACCGCTGGCAGGGCTCTCTCAGGGGAAGGCCCTGTACGCAGTGCGGCCGGGGCTCCACGTCCGCAGACCAGGGCTCCTCCTGCCCGCCTTCAAGAAGCTCTGCCCTGCCACAGCGGGGGCAGCTCTGCCTCTCCACACCTCAGCTTCTGACCCCAGTGGGGGGCACAGGCGACAGTGCCGGCCCTCCTGGGGCTGCCGGCACGCCTGCCCACCTGCAGAAGCACGTGTACCTCTCTCAGCACCGCCGTTCACGTCACCCTCACCCTGAGCTCTAGGCAAGGCGCCTCCTGAGAAGAGTCCCTCGACCCCCAGTGGCCCCATCCCAGGAGCAAGCCCTTCCCCCGCGCCAGGTCACCCGGCCTCAGGCACTTCTCCTGAAGCCCCTGAGATCCACTCCCTCAAGATGCCATCGACTGAACAGGATTATGCAGAGAAGACACACAGACTGCCAAGAGCACAGGCGAAGGTGGAGACACAGTGAGACCTGCTTCCCACACCCTGGGAGGGACGTGATCAGACAGACGGACAGCTGGTGGCAAGGGGATGGGAGGATGGAGACCCCCGCTCGGCCGCTGGGGATGGAAAATGGGCGGCCGCTGCCGGCAGTCTGCGGATCCTCCCACAGAGCCTGCGGGGCCCAGCGGCTCCACGCCCAGGTGTGCGGCCCAGAGACGGACAAGCACGGCGCACAGACACCCGCATGCAGGCCTGCCCGGCAGCGCCGCTTGCCGTCGCTGAAAACCGGAAACCCAAGCGCCCAGCAATAGAGGAGGAGATACAGGAAACAGGCCCCTCCACACGAGGCAGCATCGCTCCGCCGGGGAGGGCGAGCAGCCCTGACACCCGCTGCCACGGGGACGGACCCCAAGAGCACGGTGCTCGGGGAGAGAAGCAGACACAGAAGGGCACAGTGGGTGTCCATGGATGTGAGACGTCCGGAACAGGCCAGTTCCTAGAGAGAGGAAGTGGGTTCCTGGTATAGGGGCTTGGGGGGGGCCTGGGGTACTTGCTGTTGGGGACGGGTTTCTTTTCAAGGCAACAGAAAAGTTCTAAAATTGACTGCGGCAACGGCTGCATGGCTCTGAATGCTCTAGAAACCAGCAAACTGTGCACTTCAAAAGCGTGACTCACTGGGGGCGTGCCCGCTCTCAGCAGAGCGGGTGTATTAGGAGGTGCGACAAGGCGGGGGGACCAGCAGCCACGGTCCCAGCTCCCGGAACAGCCCTGGCCCGACCTGACCTCAGAGCCTCCCTCACCGCTGCCTCAGCCCCGCTTTCCGAGCTGTGGTCTCCTCTCTAGACTAGCCAGCAGGGCGGGGGGGGGGGGCGTGGTGCAGCCTTGGTGACCAGCTGTCCCCAGGATGACATGCAGCAGGGGCCTCCCTGGACCGAGAGCAACCACCTGCAGCTGAACGCCACGCCCGCCCCCCGGCTTCCTCGCCAGCCCCGCCGGCCGAGCGCAGAGCAGGAACCTTCTTGTAGGTGGTCTCTCCGGACGCGTCCACTCCCCGATGGCCCAGCTTCTTCCCGTGGCCAGGGCCTGGCTGTCCTGTCATCAGCGGGGCCTGGAGGAGAGAAGCAGGCAGTGTTCAAGACGGGCGGGGGCCAGGGTGCTGGGGCAATCCTGGCAGGAAAGGGCTGTGCCCGTTGTGGGGCCCAGGGCGGGGGCTGGTTTGTGTGGGCCAAACCAGGCCCAGGACTTCCCGCTCCTCCAGAAAAGCAGGAGGCTGGCCGCCCCGTCCACCTGCAGGCAGCGGGAGAAGAGCCCCAGTTTCAGGTCTCCCCTCAGCACTGCTGACACCCGGCTGGTCACTGGCTGCGGGCGTCCTGGGTGCTGGGGGGTGTGGAGCAGCATCCCTGGCCCCACCCCCTCAATATCAGAAGCCCTTTGTCGTGACGACCACAGATGTCCCCAGACACGGCCCTGGAGAGACCCTCTGGGTTGGAATGACTGCCAACAGCATCTCCTCCCTGAGCGAGGAGGTCCCGCTGGCCTGGGAGTGGGTCAGCTCCCGCAAGCTCTAAGGGCCAGATACGGCAGTTGTGACATCCCAGCAAAGTTGTCTGGAAGCCACTGGCCCCGTGTGTGACACCACAGGGGGAGGATGGCGTACGGGGCCTGGGGGCCTGGAGGGCCACAGAAGCCAGCTCAGAGCAGCGGCCCAAGGCTGGCCAGCAGACAGGAACTGTGGCTCCACTAGTTACTGATATTTAAGAAACACCTGCTGTGTACCTGCCACCATTCCGAGAGCTCAGACCAGGCTGTTCTGCACGCTGGCCACCAGGGGGCGGGCTCTCCTCAGGGAAGGTTTGTTGCCACCCAGCTCTGCACCCCTCGCTGGCCCCCCGTCCTGGGCCTGGACGCCCCCCAGGGCCCCAGCAGGTGGAAAAAGCCCTCCTCAGAAAGACCCTGAGTGCCCGGTGGCATCCTGGAGAGGAGCCTGGCTGGGAGGGAAGGCGGACACCTGGGTGGGGGTTGTGGGTGGGGGTTGGTGACAGGGCTCCTGCTACTCCAGGCACAGGTGTGTGACACCTAGGATCCCTCTAACCCGCTGCCCACAGCTCCTCAGACAACAGGGCTCACGGACCCCTCGCAGGTGGCCACCAGGAGTGACTGGAAACTATCCAAGGACTGGGCACCCCGGGCCCACAGACAGCCAGGAGGCACATGCACACGCCAGCGGCCATCAGCAGGAAAGCTGTCCAGGGACAGGAGTGGGAGGCATCCAGGGGGGCACCATCCTGGAGGCACTGTTGACCAGCACAGGCACCGTCCCTCCAGGCCCCCTCGGCCTCCTGGGACCAGGGCTGGGTCCTCGGGGTTCTGCCCACCCCACCCTCCACATTCCTCCCTGAAACTCAAGATGCTGGCAGGACAGATGGGACTTTCACCGTCTGATGACAGGTGCTTATCTGCTTTGCCAGCACCTGGGGACCAGAGAGGTGCAGTGAGATACGGAGGCCACAGAGCAGGATGCGGGCCCAGAGCTTCCTCGTCCGCCTTCGGGAGGCGGGTCAGCATGGGGCCCGCAGGACACTCACCTCCACCGGAGTTGTCTTTTTCTGGGCCGAACCTGAGGGAGAGAAGGAAGACTTCAGTCTGGACAGGTGGTCGGGCCTCCACCTGTCAGCAATCCCCTCCACACATGCCCTGCACCCCAGGGTGGGTCCCAAGGACCCTGCATGGGAACAGTTCTGGAGACAGGATGGCCGAGGTGCAGGACTGACGGAGCGCTGCCAGGAGCAGGGCAGCCAGCGCCTGGGCCTCGTGGTGCAGGGAGGAGAGAGGGCACAGCCCGCCGCCTGGAGGGCACAGTCGGGGGGCCCAGGGCTGGGGCAGCCAAGGATGCTCCCTGGTTCCCGTCCGCACAGCCCCCAGCTGGGGCTGTGGAAGAAGGCTCCTGGCAGGAAGGCCAGCGAGTTCCGTCTCTCAGGACCATTCGCTCCAATCCCCGGGCCCCAGTGAGAGGCCTTGGGCCAACCACTGGCCCCTCTGAGCTTGGTGTCCTCACCCAGAATGCAGGCTCCTGCTGAGGATTATCTTCAGTGAGTGTGGTCGGCAGATCCACGGCTGCCCGCCCCCTGCCCAGCAAGGATGTCCACATTCTGATCCCAGAATGGGCTTTGCAGGCGGGATTAAGTTAAGTCCCCTGGGATGGGGGTGACCCTGGATTCCCCGGGGGAACCCATGTCTTCACAGGGTCCTCATCAGAGGGAGGCGGGGGCGTCAGAGTCAGAGAGAGACGGGAGATGCTGCGCCGCTGGAGGTGAGGATGGAGGGAGGGGCCGCGAGCCAGGGATGCGGCGCCTCTAGAAGCTGGAGAAGGCAGGAGCCGCTTCTCCCTGGAGTCTCCGGAGGGACCAGTCCTTCCCACGCTTGGTTTAGCCCCGTGGGGACTAAGTCGGACCCCTGACCTCCAGAACTGTGAGAGAATCAATCTGTTCAGTTTTAGACCAAGTTTGTGGTGATCTGTCACATCTGCAACAGGAAATTCATACATTCGTCTCTGCCAGGTGTCAGCTTGGAGACAGGAGGCAGGTGGTGACCAGGACAGACCTGGCCACCCCCCCAACAAAGGGCTCACAGTCAGAGGGGAGCAGACAACGGCCTGGACAGTGGAGCGAGGGCCAGGAGGGTGACTTGGAAGGCAGGTGGGGGGTCAGAGCAGCAAGGGAGGCCTTGGGCTTTTGCCCTCAGGGAGGTGGGACCCCTGCAGCCCTGTGGGCAGAGGAGGGCCCTGAATGAGGGCCTCACAGGCGCCCTCCGGTGGTCCCTGTGGAGGAGGACAGATTGTGGGGGCGAGGGTGGGAGCTACTGGTCCGGGGGTGATGACGGGGTGGGCCAGGGTAGCCAAAGTGGAGGGAGCGAGTGATAAGTGGGTGGACTCCGGGGAGATCTGACACCAGAACAGACAGGCTGCGCCTCCCGGAGGCAGAGTGAAGAAAAGCAAGGAGTCAGGAGTAACCAAGGGTTCTGGAGGAGCTCACTGGATGGCGCTGCCTCGGCTGAGACCGGGACAGGGCAGCAGTGGGTCTGGGGATGGCTGGGTGCTGGGTGGCCACACTGAGTGTGAGCCCCTGTGAGCCTCCCAAGTGGGGACGTTGAGGGCCAGCTGGGCCCCAAGTCAGAGCTCAGGGGAGGCCCGGGCTGGAGACAGGGCTGTGGGCAGCTATCTAGGGGAGACAGGGTTGCAGCCCCAGGAGTGGACAGGCTGCCTGAGAGGGGTGGGGGGGGGAGGGGAGAGGCCCGAGGACCCAGGCCTGGGTTCACGAGGGACAGGGGCCCAAGGGGCCCAGTTGAGGGGTCAGGACACCCACTCTGTCCATCTTCTTCTAACTCCCAGCTCCGGTCAGGGCTGGGGAGTGGGCAGTGACTGCTAAGCAGGATGGGGTTCCCTCTGGGAGGATGATAATGTTCTGGAATCAGCCGCATAACATGGGGAAGACACAAACACTGAACTGTGCACTTAAAAGTGACTTTTATGGTACCTGTGAATTATCAATTCTCTCAATAAAAACCATCAACACGACATGATGGCTGTGGTGCAGCCAGGCTGGCTGGGTGTGGACTCCTAATGGCCACCCCCCAGGTGCCTACCTGTGCATGCCAGGCACCGGGTGCCGAGACCCCCAGGGGGTGGCCCAGGTAGGGAAACAGGCTGTGTGGGCAGCGGGCTGAGGCCACGGTCACGGCAGCAGGCCCCACAGGAGGACCCCGCCTGCAGAACAAAGCTGACAGGCCCTGGAAGACTGATGACTGCACCAGGACAGGGCCCACCAGCCACATGTGCCCACTGGCGACGTGAGGGGCTCCCAGCCCGGCCCCGGGGACGAACTGGGCTCAGCCCATCCCGAGACCCAGCAGGCGGCAAGCGGTGGCGGAAGGTGCTGGAAAGCTGATATAATATTTTCGTTGGCCGACCAACAGCAGAACAATTCACAGGCTTGCATCTGGGGTGTGAGGGAAGGAAGAGGGGAGGAGGCAGGAAGCGGCGGTGGGCCGGGTGGAACATTCCAGACCTCATCTGGGGGCCCTGGTGTCGCTGACTTGGGCCAGCTGCCCTCCTGGGGCAGCTGGGCCCAGGGCCCACCCCCATGCCCCCAAGTTGGTCCAACACTGAGGTCCTGACCCCCACCTCCCGAGGCCTCTGCACTCTCAGGCCTGTTGGGCAGCGTGGTCCTGCCAACACCAAACCCTCAGGACACCCAGCTGACTGAGTGACACCTCGGGGTCTCCCCTCTTGGTGCCTAGGGCCCCCTCCCCAGGCCTCTGTAGGACTCACATGCTGGCTGATAAACAGGGACCGGCCCCTACCCCAAATATCCCCAGATGGGCTCCCCACTGGCCCAGGTCACAGGGCGGGGGCAGAGCCCTTCACGACCTCCCAGTCCTGCCATCCGCACGCCGCACTCACTCCGTGAAATTTCCGTTTGGAACCTTGTCAGTAAACCCTGTGACCAGGTGACCCCGTAGCAGGAGGTCACAAGGTTCCCGTGCCCACTCCCACCAGCCGGGCCAGGGACCATGCCAAGACGTCAGGCTTCTCCCAGCCCAAGATGTGACCAATTATCTTTTGAATGAGCCACCCCGTTTTCGAGGAAATTAAGTTTTAAAAATAGCCTAGGGGAGGGGGAAGCGAGAGGCACTGCAGAGCGGGGATGATCTGGGGGCACAGCTGTGCGGGGGGGCTGGGTCTGGCCCCCCAGACACCCAGAGGCCTGCGGACAGAGGGACGCCACACCCCCTCCCCCGCACTCACAGGACTGCTCCTCCACATCTGACATGGAAACTGAGGCCGAGAAAGCTCACCAAGGACCCAGGGAGGGGCCGTAGCATCTGTGCTTCAGCAAGGTCACTAGGGTCCACCTTGAAGTCTACCCAGGATCCTCCACTGCTCCCTGCTCTGCTCAGACCCCGTCACTGCCCCCTGGACCCGCGTAGTCCCCTCCACCCTGGTCCCTGGCTCCCGCCCTCATTTCCACAGTCCGTCCTTCCCGCAGCAGCCACCAGAGGGTGTCAGTGAGCCCCTGAGTCAGGCTCTGCCCCTCCTCTGCCCACAGCCCTCCAGGGTTCCCACCTCTCTGGGGTAAAAGCTCACGTCCTCCCCAAGACCCTGCATGACTTGCCCGCCATCCCCTCCGTGTCCTTCCCTTCTCCCTCTCTCCCCCTCACTCACTCTGCTCCAGAAACACAGGTGTCCTCATTGTTCCTCCAATATGCCAGGCACAGTCCTACCCCAGGACCTTTGCACAGGCCGTCCCCACTGAAACCTGAAACACCCTTCCCCAAGACCCTTGCAGGGTTTGCCCCCTTGATTCATCCAAGATCTGGCTCAGAGGTCACCTCCCTCAGAGAGGCTGTCCCCTGACCACCTGGCCCCAAACTGCCCTCCGAGGCCATTCTCTCCACACCTCTGGCTTTGTCCATCTTCCCAGCACCCAGCACCACCTGGTGCTTGTGTGTTGCATCCCCGTAACTACAGGGGGCCAGGTCTGCTTTGTCACTCGCCAACAGGCACGTGCAGAGGGGAGAGTGCCAGCTGGAAAGGGCGGCAGCGGGCACGACGCCCGTCGGACCACTGCAGGGGCTGTTCCCCCAGGGTAGGGCTGTTGCCCAGACCACTGACCGCCTGGTGTCCAGGACAGGGCTGGCTCCTCATGACTCAGAGCAAACAAGAAAGCATGAGGCAGACGGGCCTGCAACGCTGAGAAACCAGGAAGCAGCACCGGGCCAGCCGCGTGCTCACTTTCCGGATAAGCTGGAACTATCTGGCTGTCCTTTGGGCCTCCTGCTGCATGGGGCTCTGACCCCGGGAGCAGAGTCCTGCAGGGAGGCTGGCGCTCCACGGGCATGGCTCAGGGCTGGGACACACACCCCCTCCCCCCGCAGAGGCCTGGCCCGCCAGGACCAGGGTGGACGGGATGCCCACAAGCCACAGCCAGAATCTGCTTGCTAAGCTGTGAGCAGGGCTCTGTGGCCGAGTTCCCGCAGCCGCATGACTCGCTGAGCTACAGAATTCCACGGAAGGGACCCTGTGGTGTCAGGACCCTTCCGGTCCCACACTCTGAGAACCCTGAGCTGTGAGGTCCACGCTGGGGCCCTGGGGAGACCAAGCTGGGGGAGAGGGGCTGGCACCCCTGTGGAGGCCTGAGCTGTGGGAGTTTACGCTGCGGGCCGCACCCAGCCCAGATCACAGAATCGCAAGCAAATGTGTGTTGTTTGAAGCCACAAAGCTTTAAGGTGGCTGTTACAGAGCAGCAGCTGACCAGAGCAGGTATCATGTTTCCATGCTAAGAGTGGTTCTAAAAGGAATACACAGGGTCCAGTTCCAGGGACGACTCTGGGGACGGGAGAAAGGGGTGAGCACTTTACCCGCTCCGTCCAACTCGGACTCCTGACACGCAAGGAAGCATTAAAAATGCCCACATGACGGATTATCCAGCCGTGAGCAGGAGAGCAGCCCTGACACCCGCTCCCACACGGACGGACCCTGAGAGCACGACGCTCAGGGAGAGAAGCAGACACAGAAGGACACGCAGCGTTTGAGTCCACGGATGTGAGGCGTCCAGAACAGGCCAGTCCCCAGACACAGGGAGGGGGCTCCTGGTTGTCAGGGGCTGGGGGGGGGGGAGGTGACTGCTGACAAGGTTTCTTTTGGATGAGATAGCAGGTTCTGGACTTAGATGGTGGTGATGGGGGCACAACAAAGTGAACATAATAAAGACCACTCAATAGCGCATTTTAAAAGGTGAATTTTATGGTATGTGAACTATATTAAAAAAATTTTTTTTTTGAAGAATGAATCCTTTTTGTTGCCAAGACACCGCCCGGGTGCGTACTGCGGAGCCAGCTCCAGACCCCGCCCCTCGGCAGCTGGGATGCTGCAAAGCAGCCCCGGTTTCCCCACGCCTGAAACAAGGTCGTGTGACCGACGGAGGTGCCTGACCTCAGGAAGGGCAGCCCACCCTGCAGGCTGGCGCTCCCCCAACCTACTGCAGGGAAGGACCAGGTTTTCCCTCAATTTCCAACCCATCCTGGACAAGACATCCATAAAACACAGTCAAAATCCCCCCTTGAGGAGTGAAGTTTAGACACACAAGATGAAGCCCCAGGATATGTGGCTCTGATCCAGCGTCCACGTGGCTGCCTCCAAACCGGACAGGAGTCACTGCCAGGGACCCCCACCTCCCGGACGAACCTTGTGGAGGAACCAGCCTCGGCCCCTCCTCCCTGGAGGGAGGTGCATGGTACCTGAGCAGTGTGGGGGCTCCATTTGCTAACCCGGGCCCCCC
This sequence comes from Camelus ferus, assembly GCF_009834535.1. Classification (NCBI taxonomy): domain Eukaryota; kingdom Metazoa; phylum Chordata; class Mammalia; order Artiodactyla; family Camelidae; genus Camelus; species Camelus ferus. The sequence continues at coordinate 24,969,395 of NC_045717.1, read as the reverse complement.
AGCACTGGAGTCATGGGCGCCAGATCATTCTCAGGGGCATCCTGGGCGCTGTGGGGCGTGGAGCAGCCTCCCCGCCACCCCTGATGCCAGGGGCCCCTCCCCTCGGTCGTGACAGCCGCAGATGTCCCGGGGCAGGGTGGCCCAGGTGGGACTGTCTGCACTGGCCCCTGTGGTTGAAAACCCTCAGATGAGATGTTTACGACGACAGTGACAGCACGTATCTTGCCCCCCGCCATACGGGCCCTGCCCCTCAGACTAACCCCACCCCCAGGCTGGAGAGGCAGCCACACCGAAAACTCTACCTCTCGGAGAGGAGAAGGATTTAGACACGCAGCTGAGAGCACCCGTGACACCCCCCACTCGCCCCTAACTCCACACTGACCGGATGAGACGGGGACTGGCCTCCGCAGTCTGCACGGGGACCTGAGGCCGATGGTCCCCACAGGAAAGCAACAGGCCTGAATGCAGGCGCCCCGGACTCCACAGCCCTGTGCCCCACGAGTGCGTCCCCTGGTTATGTGCCACTGGGAACCCCCTACGTGGGCTTTCTTTCTGCTGTACAGTGTCGATGTGAGTTGAGTGAACTTTCAAAATCACAGTGTTTTGGAGAAAAACCTCGGTTTCTTGAAAAACAAGCAGATTTGGACACACAAGGCCAGCATCCTCACCTGCCTGCACCCGTGCTCTCGCCCCACACGGTCTGTTCCCACCACGGCAAGCAGAGGGCACCTGCGAGCACTGGGGGCAGACGCCCCCTGATTGAATGATAGGTCACTTCACTACCACTATTTTACAGAAGGGGAAACACAGTTTGGAGACTTAAGAAGTTACCCTAAAAGTCTAAGGAGAGAAACCCTATGATCACATCTCAGAATCTAGAAAAGCAGTCCACAAGACTCAACATGAATGCCATGTCCAAAAAACTTCTAAGAAACTAGAGGAAAGGGGAAAAAATTAAAAGGACAGGGGTGGGTTGTGGAGTAGGAACTAGCTTTACCCTAAACAAGATCAAAACAAACACTTAAGGCAAACACATTAATATCAACAAGACAAGGAGCGCGGCTGTGAGCGCTACCACTGCAGGGGGACGCAGGCCAGTGCCACAAGACAAGAAAAAATCAAAAGAATGAAAACTGAAAAAAAAAAGACAAAATTTTACAAAATCCAAGTGACCAACCACTGAATTAAATGGAGCAAAGCAAGGTGGCCAGATGGACACCAGCGACTCACTGGGGGTCACACGGCAAGCACGCTGGGAAGAGGCAGGACCGGGGAGCTTCTGCCCTTTGCACCCACCACCTGCTCTTACGTGTCTGCCTGGCCCCGGTTTCACACTTGAGTTAATCTTTACCTGTCAGATTTGGATGACCTCTCTGGTCAACACACTATTTACAAGGGGGCTGCTGACCTTTCCTTCACCAGGGTCACACCTGGTGTGACGCAGAAATAGGTGTGAATCTGGGGTCAACACCACACAGCGACAGAAATACAGGCTTCCATGTTCTGGTATTATCTCAGACCTACAGCGCCAGTATTATGACAAGGAAGGCTAAGAAGTCTAGAGTTAATAGCTGATCAGAGCTGTTAACACTGCAAAGAACATGCTGAAAAATACCAAACTCTAGTTAACGATACACATATTCAAGTGTTTCTGGTGGAGTGTGCTGATGTCTGCAACTCTGAAATGCACCCAAAAAATCAGAGAGGGATGCATGAGTGATGGCTGGGCTGACGGTCAGATGAAGTAAGTAGAGAAAATGTCAACTGTAGGATCCAGGCGGTAATTAGTGAGCGTCCACTGCCCGATTCTTTCAACTTTTCAGCACAGTTGAAATTTTTTTTTAACAAAATCTTTTTCCTCCAGGTTAAAGGGGAATTCTGACCTTTGATGTCAGGTGTTTGCAAGCTTTGGAGAAACACATTTTGGAGCAGATTCCACCCAAAGAGTGTGAGTGACCACGCAGGCAGTAGTGGACACTACTGAGCACCCGTGTGCCACGCCCCAGGTTCCTGTAACACATACCTGCTCACCACACCTTGGAGAGGGTACGTGCCTACCTCAGGGCCTTTGCATTTGCTGTGTCTGCTGCCTGGGACATGCTAGCCCTACATCTCCATGTGGTGGCTCCTGTCCTCCATCACTTGGGTCTCAGCCTGAACGTCTCCTCCTGGAGAGACCTTCCTTGACCACGCCAGCCCCTTCCCGCCCCTCGCACCCTCTACCAGGCCTGTTTTATTTCCCTCGTGGTACATGTCACTGTCTGAAGCTGACTTCTTTACTGGCTTGCTCCTTCCTCGGAGAGCAGAGACCACACTGTCTTGACCACAGCCTCTTCCTCATGACCTAGCCGGATTCCTGGCACACAGTAGGAGCACAATAACCACAGGCTGCATGGCTGGGGTGGGGGAGGCTGGGATGAGGAGGTGGGGATGGACTGGGGAGCGATCTCAGAGGGGGACAGCCAGGACGAGGAGACCCCGCTGTGGGAGGAAGCAGGGCTGGGACCCCCATCACAGAGATGGGGGCTCAGGAAGGGCACCCTGGGTGTGGCTGGACACACCTGGGAGACAGCACATGGACGTGGCAACTGAAGCCTCGAGCAATGCCCAGCACATAGTAGGTGCTCAGTGAGTCACCGAACCAGTCATGGCCGAGCAGCTCCAAGTCCCCACCCGCTGACCACCTGGAGCCGTGGGGCAGCGCCTGGGCCTCACAGTGAGAGGACGCGGGCAACGGTCGAGAACTTCAATACAGAGGGCAAGTCTCCAAAAACTGTTCTTCGATTCATATGAACCATTTTCTGCCTCTTGGATATCTATTTCTTCTCTTGTGGCTTTGCATTGATCACTTTGAACCATCTGGGACGGTGAATGGAATCAAGTAAAGAATGCAAAGTTCTCCCCAACGACCCACTCCCCAGACGGCGCTCCGCCCGTTCGCTCACGCGCTCACTGGCTCAAACTCCCGAGCGCTCCCCAGGCCCGGGGCTGCTGTGGGGCAAGTGCTACGTGTCGAAACATTAACGTTACACGAGGAAAGAATCTAAACACCCCGAAACCACAGGGTGAGATAACAGACACCGGCGTGTTCCCGGGTAGGTTAAACACAGCTTTTCAAGTTCATCCCTGAAGTCAGGGGTCAGTGAACGTTTCCTGTGAAGGGTCAGAGGAGGCCCGGCAGAGGCCAGGCCAGGCCAGGCCAGGCATGTGGGTCGCAAGGAGTTACCCAGGGGCGGTTCTCCTCCAGGGGCGACCCTACCCCCAGGGGACACTGGCCCATGTCTGGGGACACCTGTGGTCATCAGGGCTCGGGGGCTCCTGGCACCCAGTGGGTGGGGGCAGGGATGCCCAGGACAGCCCCACAGGGAACGGGCCAGTCCAACATCAGCAGTGCCAGCGGGGCCAGAAAGCTGTGTGGGTGGGGGCAGGGCCTGTAGTGGGTGTTCATTATATTATTCTCTAGGTATTTAAAATATTTCATGATAAAAAGACATTCCCTTGTACCATCCTGCCTGCTCTGTCTTCTGTTTCAAGTTCCCCGTAATAAAAGGCTACCACACATCCACACCCTCCGAGCTGGGCTGGTGCCCACAAGCCGTGCCTCCAACCCTCTCGCCGTCCCTGGGAGGAAACCATCACTGGGCGACTTACAGCTGGGAGGCTGAAGAGCAGAGGTCCGGAGGGCTCAAGGCGGACACAGTATTACTACTCCCCCACCACAGGCCTTGGGGGTGGTGGGGTGAGATTTCCCTGGTAGCCAGGGGTGGGAGATGCAGAGCCTGACAGGACCCACCAGCTCCAGGGCAAGCCCCTTCCCCAACCTCTGGCTGCCTGACCATCAGCTGGTGGAGACACAGAGGCCCAAACAAGTGCCCTGGGTGCAAACGTGCTCCCAGGAGGCCAGGCCTTTGGAGAACTGGCCGTGCAGCCACGCGATCTGCCCCGTTTACACAACAGCACAGGGGACAAATGGAAGGGTGCCTCCTCAGCAAAGGCGTCTCATCAACCCGAGCCATCTAGACGCGCAAGGTCTCAGCACCAAGAAACAGCATCTCCTTTCTCGGCATTAAGCTTTTACCAGTCCAGTCTCCCCCTTTGCTCTGGCTACCAGGGAGCTCAGAGTCAGACAGGCAGCCTACCCCTCAGGCTCCATGTCCTCAGAGGCAGGACGGTGCCAGCTCTCGACGAGACACGTGGGAGCACCCCTCCCAGCCTGGCCGAGTCTCAGCCTCCCTGAGCCCAGTTTACACGCCGGTCACGCTGAACGGTATTGAGCTCGCAGGGTGCGGAGAGGAGCCGGAGGGCCCAGCATGCGCCTGGACATACAAAGCAGTCCCCAAACGTACCTGCTAGTGTTCCCAACAGCGCCGCTTACTTGCTTCTGCTCACCACACACATTCAGTTGGCCAGTCCGGTTGAGGACGGTCACAGGTGCAGGCAGGACGCAGGGGGAGCATCGCAGGGCAGTCAGCACACGTGCTTCCCCTACTGGCCCCAGGGGCGCAGTCACCCGGCCCTGAGCCCGGGCCCTCGGCAAGGACGGCCCACTTCACATCCTCCTGTCCCGTTTCCAGCCTCGTATCCCTTCACACCGATGTCCCCAGGGAGCCACGCAGCCTTCACCCTTGGAGTAACATCCCTGCCTGCCTGGGTCCCTTTCCAGAGCCCTCTGTAGAGGAGGGAGTCGTGGCTGCCCTCCGGGGCCAAGGCCACAGCCTCTTCCTGGAAGACCGACTGGCTGCTGGGAGCCAAGAGCAACCCCCTTGAAGTGCGGGACGAGGCGGCCGGGGGCCTGGAAGGGGAGCGGCTGCTCCCGGTGCCCAGACAGCCAGGCCCCGGGGTCCCTGCGTCACACTGCACTCAAAAACCAGCCCTGGAGGGTGAGACGTAAAAGCAAAAGACCAAACCGAATCCTTAGGAGGAAATTAAGGAGAAAGTCTGCCCTGGGGTGGGCGGGGGTGGGGTGTCTCCCTAGCAGAGGGTAAGCTGAGCGGAGCTGCGGGGGTCCCGGGGCCCTGCAGGCTCACTGAGCCCCTGAGGGCAGCTCGCAGGAGGGCCTGAGCCGCGTGGCTGATCTGCACAGCAACCAGCTTCCTCTGAAGCCCTTTCTCAGGTTTTCCTTGATTCTCTGGGTGGAGCCACATTCTGACTGTGCTCCCTGCACCTGGCCCGGGGCCCTGCAGCCATCTGGTTGCCTGTCCCCACCTCCACTGGGCTCAAGGACAGAGTCCCTGCCGGGGCCGGCACCAGCCCGGCACGAAGCACAGACTCCCCTCGTGTTTGGTGACCACCTTTTGCTCCGCCCTGGGCACTGACGTGCCTGGTCGGGTCGTTCCCACCAAGTCCACACCATCACCGGGGGCAGATACGGCTCCTCCGAGGATTCGGGCACTGGGGTGAGGGGTGAGGAGCGCCTGCGTCCAGTCCACACCCGGGCCGGCTCGCCAGCCCTGCCCCTGCTCGGCAGCCGCCTGGAGATGCCACGGGGCTACTACGAGCCCACCCAGCCGCAAGGCTCTTCGGGGCTTCTCCGTGCTCCTGGGGTCCTGGGCAATTCTCCCCAGGACCACCTGCCTGGCCTGGCCCCTCCCTCCCTCCAGCCCACCACACTTCCAGCTCCGGGTCTCTCAAGTCCACCCCTGAGCCATGGGACACACCGCTGCCTGCACCCCCACCTCCTCACCTCGCCTCTGGGTGGTGAACACCTGCAGGGACACAGCCCTCCCCATGCTCATCCTGGGACCTAGGTAGTCCTGGCTCTACCCTCTCCTGATGACCTGGACCTCTCCTTCCAGCACGCCACGCTGCAACCCGCCTCCAGTGCCCTCCCAACTCCTCCCTGTCCTCTGGGTGCCCCTGCGCTGGCCCAGGGCTGGGCATGGAGTGGACCTCTGTGAGCATCTGCTGAGCGAGAAACCCTGGAGGGCTGCATGGAGGAACCTGAGGGCGAGTGCCACCAGGAGCCTCCGGGGTCAGCAGTGAGGAACACAGCCCACATGCGTCTGGAGCTGGACGTCAGACAAAGGACTGAATGCCCAGCACGCCCTATGGTGCCTCCACCCGGCCTGTCCCAGCAGCGCCCGTCCCATCTCTCCTCTTCAGAGTGGGAAACTGGGGCTCAGAGAAGGGGTATCAGGATGTTTTGTGTTGAGACAGAAACCCAACTCATGCTGCTTGACGAGAAGTGGGGGGGGGGATATACGTTAAGTCCGGGGCTGGCAACCTGCCCTGCAGACCAAATCCCCCACGGCAGTATTTATAATTAAAGTTTTACTGGCACATGGCTGCACCCTCCTCGTTCACAGTCATAGCAGAACCAGCTCCCACACCTCCGCCCGGCCCCTCACAGAGAAAGCCTGCAAGCCAGCAAGACTAAAGAGGTCGCGGTGACGGGCCTCGGCTTCGCCGGGCTGCGGGAGCCCCGAGGACTCGGTCTCCCTGTCTCGGCACTGCCATCCTCGCTGCTGACCCTCGGGCAGGCGCCTGCTCGTAGGGGCAGACGGGCCCCTCTTTCCTGCTGCCCCCCCGCGACGCCCCAGGACAAGGAAGCTCTACCACTGGCCTGGGACTGCCTACTGGGGCCGCACCCCGCCTGGGGGTCGGGCAGAGGAAGCCCGGGCGCCGGCGCCAGCACGCGGGAAGGGGCTGGCAGAGGACGGAGATGCAGCACCGGGGACGGCGCCGGGGCGGGCGGAGGGTCGCGCGCTGTCTCAGGGCTGACGTGCGAGGCTTCCTGGCCCAGGTTTCCTCCCAGATGCGTTTTCACTCCCCGGCAGCCTGGGCCGGGCCGCAGACATGCACTGGGTTCCAGCAAGCCGCGGGCCACCGCTGTCACCCTCCAGTCCGGGCCCCGGGGACATCACAGGGGCTCCTGCACTTTGAGGCCCCTCCGAGTAGGGCAGGTGCTGACTGCCCAGCTCCCCCCTGTGAGGCAAGTGCTACAATCGCCCCATTTTATAGAAGAGGAAATGGAGGCCCTGAGAACAAACAAGCTGCCTACTGCGGTGGGGCCCCCAGGTGCCCGCGCCCTGCTCACGGCCGGGGCCATGGGAGCCCCGTGAGAGCAGGGCCGTAGACACCCGCATTCTCCCAGGGAATGGCTGCCACGTAGGATGACGCCCAGGCGGCCTGGGGAGCCCACTGCCTCGAGACGGAGCCATCCTGGGAGCAGCCCCTCCAGCCTGAAACTGCGACTTTGTGAGGGATGGAGCCGCGGGGTTTGGGGCTACATCACCCTCAGATTACACACACACAGAAAGTGTGACATGATAAATGTCTGTTCCCGTTTTAAGCCATGAAATTCTGCGGCGATTTGTTATACAGCAATAGCTAACTGATGCTAGCTGGGTCTCACACGGCCCCTGAGAGGAGAGTGGATGGAGATGGAGAACCCTCCTGGCCCACTCCTCCTCCTCTTACTCCCCTCCCCCTCCATTTGCTCACTGTGTTCCCACCGCAAGGCCTCCTCACACAGTCCTGTCCCAGGACCTCTGCAAATACTTCTCCTCTGCCTAGAACGCTCTTCCCCAGCTCACCATCCAGGCCTGGATCACACATCACCTCCTCCTCAGAGAGGCCTTCCCTGACCATGGGCTGAGGCCGCTTATTAAAAGTCACACCCCTGCTTGGTTTCAACCTTCTCTTTTATTCCTTTGCTCCTCCGATGGCTGCTCCTAATCACATCTCCTGCTACAGCCCAGGGAGCAGGTGCCAGGTTCTTGGCAGGCCTCGGGCACCAGCACCCACACCCGTCTCCTGTGGGGGCCCCAGGAGTCACAGCCAGGTGCAGGGCCAGGGCCTGAAGGTGCGGCGGGCCTGTGCGAGCCACCAGCTTCGACACTCCGGCAGACCCCAGGGGCCAGCCAGAGCGGCACAGTCATCAAGAGCCCATGTCCACCAGGCCTGCCCGGTGGGGCCAGAGCTCCTGATTCATTTCACCCAGCCAACAGCCCTCCATGGAACGGACGGGGCAGCTGAGGCTCAGAGAAGCCGGGTCACCTGCCTGAGGCCACCCAGGATAGAGTGGGGACAGATGGATGTGATTCCAGATGGTCAGGTTCCAGCCTGAGCCACGGCCACATCAAGGGAAGGAGATGGGAAAGAACCAGCTGCGCTGGGAGCCAGCAGAGCCTCCCAGGCAGAGGGGGAGCCAGTGCAAAGGTCGTGGGGCAGGACCATGCACGAGAGCACTGAACAAGGGAGTGAGAAGCACATGACAGAACAGGATGAGGCCGTTACAGGAACATGGCAGCTCTGAGCCAGGGGACACGGCCAAGGGTCAGCCAGACTCAACACAGTAAGGGCAAAACGTGGACAGATTTGGAGTCATGTGTCCCCATTTCTACATTCACTTCACAGCTAACAGTCACCAGGACAGCGTGGCTCTGGCTGAGACAGACCTGGTAACCAGTGGAATAGTCCAGAACAGACAGACTGAGAGCCCAGACCTAGACAGAGTCGGCCTGCTTCGACAAAAGCACCGAGACAACTTGACGGGGAGAGACACCAGGGTCCTGTTCTCAGTGCACAGGAAAGTAACTCAAATCGCATCACAAATCTAAGTGGACATCATAGCTGAGAATGTGAAACTCGCAGGGGGAAACAGGGCAAACCCTCATACCTCGGGTCAGGCCAGGTGTCTCAGCTGCGACAGCTAGTGCCCGAGCGGCCGCAGGAAAGGGACACGGGGCCTCATCCAAGTAAAGACGCCTGGGCTTGGACGGACGGACACCATCGAGGAGATGTTTGCGGGTTGTCGTCTGAGGAGGGGCTTGCATCCAGCATGTAGGAAGAACGCCTCCAACTCAACAATGAAGAGAAAACTAACCCAACTGGAAAAGAGACAAAGGATCTGAGCAGACGCTTCTCCAAAGGGGATACACAAGCGGCCAACAAGCCCACAGGGGCGCTCGCCACCACTAACCATCAGGGCAGGCGAAGCGGGACCACGCAAGGCACCCCACCCTGGGGAGCAGGTGCGGGGAGGGCACCGTGCGCAGCGGCCCCTCAGGAGGTTACAGATGCTCCACCTGACCGGCAACCCCACTGCCCAGCGCCCACCCAGGAGAAATGAAAACACACGTCCACACAAAGGCTGTTCCTGAATGTTCTCAGCAGCACGATTCACAGCAGCCAAAAGGTGGAAAGACCCCAAACGTTCATCAATCGATGGATGATAGACACACAGACCACATGTCCCTCCACACACTGGAGCGTCGCTCAGCCGTGACCAGGAGAGCAGCCCTGACACCCGCTCCCACGTGGATGGACCCTGAGAGCACGACGCTCAGGGAGAGAAGCAGACACAGAAGGACACGCAGTGTGTGAGTCCATGGACGTGAGGCGTCCAGAACAGGCCAGTCCCCAGACACAGGGAGGGGGCTCCTGGCTGTCAGGGGCTGGGCAGGGGTGGGGGTGCCTGCTGATGGGGGCGGGGTCTCCTTTTGGGGTGACGGATGCTCTAAACCTGTGGTGATGGTCGCACAGCTCTATGAATACAGTGAGGACCACTGACTGGTACACTTTAAATAGGTGAAAACATGCGGCATGGGAATTACATCTCAACCCAAAAGAAATGTTTAGAGAAAAGTCTCAGTGCAGAACAAGGCCTCTGGGCAGACCTGGCCTCACTGTGCTTTGCAGATTGTGAGAGCCCCTCCTCAGATGACAAGCGCACAATCTGAAGGTCTGTGGCCGCCCTGCATCGGGCAGGTCTATTGGCGCCATTTTCCCAACAGCATCTGCTCCCTGTGTGTCTCTGCGTCACACTCTGGTAATCCTCACAAAACCTCAAACCTTGTCACTATTATTATATTGTTACGGTGATCTGCAGTCAGTGATCTTTGATGCTGTCGCAAAAAGATTACTTTCTGAAGGCTCAGGTGATGGTGAGCATTTTTTAGCAATCAAGTATTTTCAAGGTAAGGAATGTGCACTGTTTTTTGGACACAATGCTGTTACACACTTAACAGACTACAGTACAATGTAAGTGTAACTTATATCTGCTGGGAGACCAGAAATCCACGTGACTCACTTTACTGAGATGCTCACTTTATTGCTGTGGTCTGGAATGGGGCCCGCAGTGTCTCTGAGGTCCGTTGTATCTTACAAACACAACGGTAGGAGGTGTGTGACCAGGGTACCTGTGCACAGCGAGTGCCTCACATGGAGACACAAGAGGCTGGTGACACAGGTGTCTGGGGTGGGCCTGGGGGCAGAGCCAGGCTATTTTGTGCCATAAACACATAGCAGCTTTCCAAAGGAGGGGAAAGAAAATAAAAATCATGAGAGAGCTGAATTCCAAGGGCGGAGCAGCACATGCAAAGGCCCGGTGGTGACAAGATAGGACGCTTTCCAGGAACAGCAGAGAAAGGTCCGCGTGGCTGGAGGGGAGGGTGCTCGATCTCACTGCACAGGGTGCGTGCTTCCACAGCAGTAAATAGGAAGCCTTGCAGAGGACAGGGGTGGGGCAGGGGGCAGCGGTAGGTGGGGTGGGGGTTAATCCAGGCTCCACAGCCCCAAGAGAAAGAAGGTTCCAGAACCTTCACCATTCATGCCACAAGCACAGCCAAACACCTGTCTGGGCCCAAGGCTCTAGGCAGAGACAGCCCAAAGGGCAGAGGACGATCAGGTGCATTCTCAGTGGCTCCACAGCTGGAAGGGTTCGAGTGGCAGGGTCAGGGTCACCCAGGGTCACAGAGGGACCGTCAGCTCAGGAAGGAGGCTGGTCCAAGTCTCAGGCCCTCGGAGGGCCCCGCTGACCCCGCGTCTGCAAGTGCTCTGTGCGACCCTGGACTGAATCCCAGAGGGGACAGAAGTTATGGTCCAGGACAGCTGGGTTACTGATGAAACTGTGAGCCCTGAGCATGGGCTGCACCGAGGCTCCGCCTCTCGCACGTGGTCCCTGTAACTGGTTCAGGCAGCATCTCTGTTGAGAGGATGCACAGATTCCACGTCTGCAAATCTACTTACTGGCGAGATTACCTGTAACCAACAGGCGTGAGGGTGTCCCGGACAGCCCAGGCCCACATCGGGCAGCGGAGTGTCTTCCCCTGCACGTGCCCAGCGAGGCTGACCAGCTGCTGCCGGCCTTCCTCCTTCAGCCCTCGGACCACCGACAGGTGTCCTTTTTGTGGTCTCCTGAGTGCCACGTTTCCTGCATATCTGTGTTCTGGTGGGTGACTCTGTATCTAAAAAGCACCCCGTACACTGGCCGGGGTCTCCAGTGCGGGCGGGCGGTGCCATCCTCTCGGAGAAAATGCAAGTGTCAGATGAGCTGGGTTCAGGCAAGAGTTGTAGCCCCACCAGCCAGGAGCCCAGTGTGAGTGAATCCACAGCCCACAGCAGACAAGGTGTCTTTAAACAGAAGCGCACGTCACATGAGGCTGTGGTGGGCCGGCTGTGACAGTGCGGTGACAGCGGCTCACAGGAGCCTGGCCCCCGTGTCCCCCATCCCTCGGTGTCCAGGGCAGAGGACGTGGGGGAGTTCGCCACAAGGTCCCTGCAACTTCCTGCAGGCTTCAAAGTTTTCCAAATAAAATGTTAAAGAAATAATAACACACACAGAGACAGGTATGCACAGGCACAGGAAAACACCCGGAGCGGCAGTCACAGCCCCACAGACATGGAGGGTGGAGCCAGGAGCAAACGTCCACCTGCCGCCAGCGGCAGGCCCGGCTGCCGCGCTCGCACAGGAAGCTTGTTACTACCTGTAGTCTGAGACATGCCTGCTGCATGAGCACAGCGGCAGATGAGTGGAACCGAAGACAAAGTCCAAAATAGACCAGCCACACACAGGAATTTGGTCTATAATCAAGGTGGCATCTCAGATCAGAGGAAAGCAGATTATCTGAGCCACCTGAGAAAACCTGGCTCAGTTAAACCCTCGCACAGCTTACGCCAGGATTAACCCCAAGTATAACGAGAATTTAAATGTTAAAAAAAGAGTAAAATTATAGAAATACTAGAAGAATTTAACTGTCACCTAGAACAGAGAAGACTTCTCCATCATGACATCAAACTGGGAAACCATAAAAAGAGAGCTTGATAAATGTGACCACGTAAAAACCTGCCCAGCATCAACAACCATCGTCAGAGAAGATGGGGAAAAACTACTCGCACTTATTTGGATTAAAAAAGCCAACAACAACTTTCCATAATATATAAAGAGCTCCTACAGATCAGTAAGAAAAAGACTGGTAACTCGGCTGAAAATGGGAAAGATACAATTAGTACACAGTTCCCAGGGAAAGGAGGTAAGAGTTCCGAGATGTGTAAGATTAAAGGCAGGAGGGGGTGAGTGGTGAAAGGGGGTCTGTGAGCGTGCAATCAAGACAAGACGGAACGGGGACCCAAGAGCTTACGGGAGCAAAGGCGCCAAGGGCTCCCGGGGCGAGCACTCTGTCTTCCAGCTCCGACAAAGTGCAGGGCTGTCAGGGTGGGGCAGTCCAGCCGCAGCCCCTGTGTGACCTGGACAGGCAAGTCCTTTCTCCTCACGTTCCTCTCTGCTCCCTTTGCTGGAATACATTTTTAATAAAACAAAGATGAAGAGTTAAAAAGGAAAAGATACATGAAGACCTTTCCCTCTGATTCCCATTATGAAACATCAAAGCTGCAACTATGCTGAGATGTCACTTTGGGCCCAAGAGTTTGGAAAGATGGAAGAAATGGACGAGGCACTACATTCTCACCCTCACCGGAAGGAACCGTTCATCTGATACTGGGCTAATCACAGTCCAAATTTCCTGCATTTTACAAGGCGCTGACATCTCGGGGGCCTTGCAGACCTGGGGACTGTCCCTCTGAGTCAGCCAACTCCTCCATCACAAGCAACTTGCCTTTGAGCACACCTCTGCTGTGCAAACCAAGCCGGGCCACTCCACCCCGCTCATACACAGGCCCACGGCCCCCCAAGCCTGGCAGGCACAGCCAGAGCCCAGCCCGCAGCCCAGAGCCGGCTGCCAGCGCCAAACGAGGGATCCCGCCCTGCGCTCCCTGTGTGCCCTGCAGGAGCCCCAGCCAAGGTCAGTGCCCTCCCCACAGACCCAGCTCAGGGCCAGCTGGCAGGGGGACCCCTGAGACAGCCAGCTTTGCTCGACACCAGGTGACTGTGCTGCCCCCAAGGGAAAGCAGAGACCCCTGCCCCCAGCACCTGCAGAGCCGGGGCACATGGTGCAGCCCAAGCGGTGCCCCGTTACCCACGTGCCCTGTGCTGGCGGTTCACGCACTGGCCCCTCTAATCCTCACAGGAGCCCCAAGAGGAAGGCCCGTCTCAGATCCAGCTTCACCAACGAGCCTCCCACTTCCCGTCCCGGGGCTGCTGGGACCCCATACCCGGTCTCTTCTCCATCTATGCCCACCCCCTCGTCGCCTCACCTGGTCACACACTGTAAATACCATCTCCGGGGGCACTAAGCCATCTCCCCGGGACGGACATCAGCTGCTCGGCAGGACATCATCACTCCGCATGGGGAGCTCCTTATCCCCGACTGCCTGCCCATCACTCCCTGAGCTCCCGACTCGGTCCTGCTGCAGCCCCGACCCATGTCTCCTGTCTCACATTAACACTGTGCCCAGCCATCCCCCAAACCTGCTCTGCCCTGTCCCCCGTTTTAGCCGAGGCAGCTCTGTCCTTCCAGGGACACAGGCCACAAGCTCAGACTCCCTCAATTTCCCTCTCTCTCTCTCCCACACTCAATCCTTCAGTAAGTCCTGTCGACTCTGCTCCTAAAATCTACTCTGAGTCACTTCTCCTGCCTCCACTGGGGCCCAAGCCCCACCACCACCCACCAGGAGCAGCGCTGTCCCGTTGCCCAGGTCCCGCTCCCACCCTGCCACCACAGTCTGTTCCCTGAAGCGGCCAGAAGCAGCCTGAGAGCACCTGAGTCAGGCCCCGCCCTGCAGGGCTCCCACCTTCCCGGGGATAAAAGCCCACGTCCTCCCCAAGGCCCACAAGGCCCTGCAGGACCTGCCCCGTCCCCTCCCTGCCCTCCCCTCCTCCCTCTCTCCCCCTCACTCACTCTGCTCCAGACACTCGGGCCTCCTGGCTGTTCCTCCAACTTGCCTGCCCCAGGGCCTTTGCACAGGTTGTGTCCTTTGCCTGGAACCCTCTCTGCCTGGAACCCTCCCCCAACATCTCTACATTGCATATCCCATTTCCTACAGATCTACGCTCAAATGTCACCCCTCCTGAGTTCCTGGCCTCCACCAGCTCCCGCTGTGTCCCCCTCTCTGCTCTTCTCCACGGCACTCACCTCCCCTGTGGTCTCATATCTCTCTCCTTTCACCCTTTACTGTCTGCACACACCACACCCTCACCCCAGCATACACGCAGGGGCTGGGCCCCTCTGGTCTGGGCTGGCTTCCCAGCACCTGGCCCGACCTGGGCCTGGCAGCCCCAAGCCACCAGGGTGAAGGCCATGTGTGTGCAAGAGGCAGGGGTGACTCAGACAGAAGAGTAGCTGTGACCAAAAGCGGGGGCCCCTCTCTTCAGCCAAAGTCAGAGGCCAGGTCCCCACTGGCCCGGGCACTGGGGGCCCCTCAGGCCAAACCCCAACCCCTCCACAGAGCCTGGTGGCACTGCCATGCAGAGGCCCCACGGCTAATCCCCGAAGTCAGTAATCCCCCCACGTGGACGCCCCCCACCCCCCCGGCAGGCCCCGCCGTCCAGCTGGCCACAGCCGGAAATCCTCAGCAGGGTCTCGACCTGCACTGTCACCAGCGGGGACACGCAGCTAGGTGGGGCGGCTTGCTGTGGGAATACAGGGGCCTGGGGCCAAGACCCTCCTGGGATCTGGGCCACCATGCCGGCTGGGCAAGGCCCAGGTCACACAGGTGTCACTGAATGCGCGCCACCAGGGGGTGCAGGTCTCACCTCTCCTTGTGCCGCCGCCGCCGCCGTATCCTCAGACCCTGCTGCCCCCTCTTCAATTCACTCGCTCAGAGGCAAAAGTCCTCAGCCAAGGTGGGGCTGAGCCGGTACAAGCCCGGGGCTGCCCTGCCCAGGGTTCCATGAGACTCTACCTGCCCTGGGGGCCCCGGGCAGCCCCCCAGATTCCCTTTTCTCATATCAGCAAGAGCCTGCCAGAGCCTGGACCCCCAGGCTGCTCCTTCTTGGGCCCTCCCCACATCTACCCCCCCCAACCCTAGGATGCAGGCCCAAACCCTCCAGGGTTCATCTCCCTCACCTCCCTCCACCCTCTCAGGAGCCCCGTCCAGGTCCCCAGCCCCACTTACCCGGCCGCCTGCCCCCACAGCCCCCTCCCCTCCATGCAGCTGCGCGCTCTCTATAAAATGTGACTCACTGTCCTGCTTAAACCCGCCAGCACCAGCAACTGGACTCAGACCAGAACCTAAGTAGGGCCAGGGTCTCTGTGGCCCCATGGGGCTGGCCCTGCCTGCCTCAGGCTCCCTACCCTTTCTCTTCTGTGGCTCTAATGAATCACTCGTTCCTACCTCAGGGCCTTTGCACGGCTGATCCCTCTGCCTGAATGCTTGACCGGGGCTGCTATTTCTCCCACAGATCACCTGCTCCCCGACCATCGGCTGCAGCAGGCCCTGGTCACTCCCTGTGGCCATGACGCCTGTTTCACTGCTGTCTGCAGCTCACCAGGGCCAGCGTGGTCTGACTCAGGGGTTGGTAAGCATTTTCCATAAAGGACCAGACAGTGAATATTTCTGACTTTGCAGGCCACGGGTCTCTGTCTCAACACTCAACTCTGCTGCTATAGCTGGACGGCCCTGCGGACAACAGGTGAGCGACAGTGCATGGCCAAGTGCCAAAAAATCATTCCTGACAAAAACTGGCGGGGGCGGGACAGGCCTGGGGCCACCGTCAGCTGACCTCGTCTCACATGTTTATTCATTCGCTGTCTGCACCCTGACCGCCACCAATCTGAGAGCCAGGGCGTCTAGGCACCTGCACCGCTGCCCCAGCCCACAGCAGGTGCTCGATAAATGTCCAACAGGCACTGTTCAAGGACAAAACGAGGTGTAAACGCATGTCTGGTCCCTTCAGCTGGCCACTCCCACGTGGGGCCAGCCACGCCAGCACCATTCCAGACTCTACAGGCCAATCTGCCCGACGAGGCCCTACAAGAAATGCGGTCAGCACACCAGTTTCACAGATGAAGACGCTGAGGCTGCCAGCCCAAGTGCCCGTTGTCGCATCACTAAAGTGGCCATGCAGGATCTGAACTGGGAGCTTTCTGCCTTCAAAGGCCATGGCTGACTAACCCAAGGGGCCGAGGGATGCTGCAGTCCCCGGTTACCATCCCCCCACAGCTACAGAGGACGCCTCTGGTGATTCAGCCCCACCCGCCCCAGCTATGCTGGCCCCCACACTGCTTTTCAAGCACAGGAGGCCTTTGCTTGGGCTGTGCTGGCTTCCTGTCCCTCCTTCAGGCCTCCCTGAAATGTCACGGAAGCCTCACTGAGAGGAGATATTTAAGCAAAAACTTAAAAGAGCTAAGGAAGCAAATGACACAGAAACTGAGGATGAGCACTCAAGGCAGAGGGCACAGCAGGTACAAAGGCCCTGGGGCAGAGCGAGTGATGGAAGAGGGAGGAGGTGAGGGCAGGGCGGGGAGGGGAGTGGGGTAAGTCATGCAGGGCCTTGTGGGCGGAGGGGAGGGCTTTTACTCAGAGGGAGGTGAGAGCCCTGGAGGGCTGTGGGCAGAGGAGAGGCGGGGCCTGAGTCAGCTTTCTTGGGAGCCTTCTGGAGTGAACGGTAGGGAGCACAGGAAGAGACAGGGACCAGGCCAGCAAAGGGCGATGGGGCTGAACCAGGTGGAGGCAGGACTGGGGAGAAATGGTTGGATTCTGGGTCCATTCTGAAGGCAAAGCCAAAATAATCTGCCTCCAGGTTAGTCACGGGAAGGGGCTGGGGGTCGGTCAGGAATGAAGCTGACTGGACTGAGATACCACGGAAGCAGGAAGGACAGGAGAGAAATGGCTCATAAACCCCAGGCCACAGTGCAGGCCAAAGCCCACGCAGCTCGTGGGCCCCCACCGGGGCCCTGTGAACGTGTCCAAGACTCCAGCCCTCCCAAGATTCTCCCCTCAGAACCAGGCACCCAACACAGTCCCCAAAACCATCAGAGAACCCATCAGGCCCTCCTGGGCCAGGCCTTGGGAGCCCAGGCATTTAAAGTAACTGGATTCTAAACACCAACGATGCATTTCACCTCCCATCAGGTTGGCCAGAACGACCAAGCCGACAGCATCTGGAGCTGGCAATGATGTGGGGAGACAGACGGTCTCTCTCGGCCCCTGCCGGACCTTTCCGGAAAGCCACCAGGCATTGGTCTGCTTGCCCCTGACCCAATCACTCCAAGGCGGGGACGCCAACCACTAGAAATCAAAGCACCACAGCTCCAGGCCCACTTTCAAAGATGTCCCCTGCGTCATGACTTGTGACAGCGAAAGGCAGCTCCAGAAACAACCCGATCTCCCTCAGCAGGAGGCTGGTTGCATCCATAAGGCTCATGCCTAAAGTGCTGAACTTCACCACGTGCTCGCCATGTGCTGACGTGCTAACCCAGGCAAGGCTGGCAGCGTGGCCCCATTTGACAGATGGGGACACTGAGGCTCAGAGAGACCAAGGCATTTGCCCTTTGGGGGTCACACAGCGACTGAGTGGAAGCCAGGCAGGATAAGGGGTTCCCCCCTCTTAACCACGGCACTGCATTCTCTCGGAAGAAAAAAACTGATACTGATGTGTGGATAAAAAAAAATCCCCATTACAGATAAAAGTCAAGCAAGCTACAGAACGAGAGGTATGCAGAGCAGCCCTCACTCAGGCGACTACGCCCCCCCGGGGCCACGTGGCCATGTCTGGGGACACCTGTGGTCCTCACAACTGGGGGTGTTCCTGGCACTGAGGGGGTAGGGCCAGGGATGCCACTCCACACCCTACCTCCAGCCCGCAGGATGGTCCCCCCAACAACAAAGAATTTTCCAGGCCAAAACGTCGACAGTGCCAAGGCCCTGGGACCCGGGTGTCATACGGAACCACGGGGTGAACAAGCAGACCCGTCTGTGTGTCCACAAGGCCGTGCGAGCAGGAAAGGCATGGACAGTTCTTCCCCAAACTTAACAGAAACGAACTCGGAGAAAGGGAGGCAGCTATTAACCCTAAGGAGAGTGAAATGAGCGACTGGCCGTGGGAGTCAGATTTCTGGGGTTTGGGGACAGGCAGGAAGGGCCGGGCCCTTACGGCTCAGGGCCCTGTGCTCAGACCCAGCCACAGCCAGGGCCTGGGATTTTATCTGCCCTCAGTCAGATCACCTAGCCCCTGAGAAGACAAATGTCTGCTGGGCGGCTTTCTTGTGGTCACTGCATCTTAGGGTATTTTGTCTCTGCCCAACCCAGGCCAGAGGCTGATGGCGGAGGTCAGGGGGCTGAGAAAGGGCTGCAACTGGGTCCCTCCACCATGTCGGGTGCTAGCCAGGCAGGGCACCACCTGCCGGCAAAGAATGAGGGCACGAGGGCCGGGTGGTGGAGCTGAACCGGGTCATCTACCCAGCAGCTCCAGATGGCAGCGTGAAAGGAAGCGGTGGGAGTTCTCCGGAGCCCCGTGGGGAGCGCACTCGCTCTGGCTCTTTCTCCAGACATTTCTCCCAGCTCCCAGGCAGCACAGCAGCTCCCTGGCTGCCAAGGAATCTTCGGGAGGCCGGGGGAGAAGGAGCATGGACGCCCACATGGGCGTCTACAGGGCCTCTCCTGGTGAGGGCGGCTCGGGGGAACTGAGGATTCGGCGGGTCTGGAAACTTCCTGTTTGGGAGCTTGCAACCTTGACCAAGAAGGAACCATCCCTCTAGGCAGTGGCTGGGCTCTGCACACGGTCCCAGGGAAAGGCAGGCCGCCTCCCTTCCCAAACCTGCTCTCCCTGAGGGCAGGAGAGGGACGCCAAGGAGAAGGGCATGAGAAAGCAGAGCCCTACACAGCTAAGGCAGCCCCCACTATCCAGGGAGAAGGCTTGGGGGCTCCTCCTCCCCACCTGCTTGCAGAGCCCTGGCACTGAAGGTGCCTGGAGATGTCATCCCCCCAACCCCCTCCTGTTATAGGGGGGTAAACTGAGGCCCAGAAAGGGAAGGAATGACCAGTGCACTAGAAACCAGGTCTGGTGACTTACACAAAGAAAGATGAGGCAGTCAGGAGGCTGACCCAGCCGGCCTCCAAGAACCCCACTTCCATCACAGCAGCCCCTGCCCTTCCCAGCCAATAAGATATGCCTATAGGGTGACTGCTTGGAGGGGAAGGGGTGAGGTCCGGAAGCTGTTATCAGCAAGGTGGGTGGCCCGGAGCAATGGGTCCAGGCAGCGGGGCACATCTGGGACAGCGTCACCCCCTGGAGGCAGGGCCCCCCACCGGAACGGGGTACTTCACCATCCCACATGTAGAGCAGCCCCCTGACAAGACAGTGGGATGTCGTCCCCAGGCGCCCTCAGCAGGAGGCAGTGCACCCATCCACCGCGCGTCCTAAATGGGGGGGGGGTGTCTCACTCCCCGCCAGAGATGAGGACCCACCTTCCCGGCCTGCTCCAAAGGGAGTTGTTCCACCCACAGCCTCCCAGAATGGGGCCTTGCACCCACCCCCGACCCCAGACTGGCGGCTCCCCCTAAGACTCCTGGAATAGGAGGCGCCACCCAGAGTCCCCAAAGCGGGGCGTTCTATCCTCCCTCGGACGCCGGGTCCCCCGGCCCCGGAGTGGGGCGTTCCATCCCCCCCGCGAGCGCCCCCGAGTGGAATGTTCCAGCCTTCCCGCTGCGGGTCCCGACGCCCCTCCAGCGCTAGGACGGGTCCACTGGGCCCCGGCGTGGGGGGGCAGGCGGGTCCATCCGGGGAGCGGGGAGGGAGGGAGGGAGGTCCCGAACCTTTACCTGCTGCCGCCCCGCTCTCCGCGGCCCAGGCTGCCTCCGAGGTCACGGCCCCCGCCTCGGCGCTCTCCGCCTCGTCCGGCACCTCCAGCTCCATGGCCGCGCGCGGGCCTGCCGGCCGGCGGGCGGGCGGGAGGGCGGCCAGAGGGTGCTTCCCGAGCTGCGGCTGCGGCCGCCGCCGCTGAACAACAACCGCCGCCGGCTGGAGAACGGAGGGAGGGGGCCGGGCCCAGGGAGCGAGGGGCGGGCCCGGGGCGGGGCCGGGCGCTGCGCCACTGCGCACCGCGCGCGCCGCCAATCGGGACTCGGGGGCGGGGCCTGCGTGCGTCCCGGGCCCCGGGGGCGACGCGAGCGCCCTCACGCGCCCAGGGGGTGGAAGGGCAGCGCTATTCCCATCACTTAACGTTGCTATGGTCCATAACAGCATTATTATATGTAATAAACATAAGTAATAATTACAGTTAACAAATTATCATGTTAAAAATAACGTTTATACTACACATGCTATACGTTTAACATAAGTAATAGTTATGTAATAATAAATAACTTTAATTTTATTATTATGCGCGGTTTATAAATTGTGTCATATTATTATGATAGACATACTAATGTTACTATTAAACAAACAGTAATATGGTATTATGATAAGCAGTATTAGTAGGTAATGTAAAGACATTATTTATGATAGATAGCACCATGTATAACATATCAAAAATCATACATAATAATAATATTCTTAAGTGCCAAGCTCAGTGCTAAAGCCTTTACAGGCAATATCTCCAGAAGTTAGGGACTATTTTTTGTTTTCTTTTTTTTAACTACTAATATATTCCCAGTACCTAACACAGAACCTTACACCTAGAAGACAATAAATATTTGATAATATTGATCAACCAGATGGAAACTATTATCCCCATTTTACACATGAGAAAACAGGAACTCAGGGAGCTGAAGCCACATGCTCAGAATCACACAAAGAACAGTGCAGTGAATCAGCGCGTTTACCTACTGTATTAAGAATAATAATTGCGTATATGTTGTCATTAAAATCTAATGGTGAATTTATTAATGATATGGTTAGGCAGTTATTCATTCTGAGGTCATGGTTTGGGGAGTAATAAGTGTTGCTATTAGTAATTTTATTCATTATTAATGATTTCTGCTGGGGGGCAGGTGGAGGAATGGGGGCACCCAGCTGGTGAGGGATGGGGCTAGAAAGTTTTTGCCCAAGCCTGTCCGACTCCAGACACATGACCCCCTCATCACTGTCTGGGGTGCTGGTGAGGTCATCAGGAGGTTGACAAGACTGTGCCTTGGGATACTTGGTGGTGGGATGACAGGGGATCAGGAAGATGAAGTAGGCCTCAGGCAGACCCAGGGGTTAGAAAGATGCATCTGAAATGTTCTCCATCAAAACAGGGAGACAGAGAAAAAGGAAGATGTAGAGAATAGAACCCAGGATTGGGGGCAGGCCTCCCACAGATTAGCTGTGTCCTGTCAGAACTGAGCCCATCCGGAGGTGGGGGGTCAAAAGGCTCCAAGGAATTAACAGATGATGGATAAACACAATGTGGTCCATTCACACAATGGAATATGATTCTGCCTTAAAAGGAAGGAGATTCTGACACCTGCTACAATATGGATGGACCTTGAGGACACGATGCTTAGTGAAATAACCCAGACACAGAAGGACAAATACTGTCTGATTCCACTCACAGGAGGACCCAGAGGAGTCAAATCCATAGACACAGAAAATAGATGGTGGAACCAGGGGCTGGGGAAAGGGATGGGGGGTCAGTTTTTAATAAGGACAGAGTTTCAGCTTGGGAAGATGATTAAGTTTTGGAGATGAATAGTGGGGATGGTTGCACAACAATATGAATGTGTTAATGTCACTGAGCTGTGCACTTCAAAATGTTTAAGATGGTTCATTTTATGTTATGTGTATTTTGCCACCATTTTTTAAAAAAAGGCTCCAGGAGGTGTTCTTTGGATGCATGCCATGGATAGAACTCCTGATTCATTTCGAATCTGTCTCAAGAGGAGATTTAGATCAGTAGTTCTCAAAGTGAGGTGCCTGGACCTGCCTTCACCAGCATCAACCAGGAGCATGTTAGAAATGCAGATTCTCAAAAAGAAAGAAAGAAATGCAAGTTCTCGGGCCCCACCCCAGCCCTCCTGCTTCAGAAATTCAGAGGGCAAGGACCCACAATCTGGCTTTCAGTGAGCCTCTCAGGACAATTCAGATGCCTGGTAGAGTTTCAGAACCACTAGCTCAGACAACTGGAGAAGGGATAGGGGGTTGGATCAGTGGTGAGAATCTTGAAAACAAAGCAAAATTTTAAAGGATCAACTTCAGGGTTGATTCTGAATCTCTCTTGGCAGGAAGTCAATATTACAACTGAAAAATCAAGAGGACACTCAATATTTAGAGAGATAGACGTGAACATCTACACAATTAACTTTAAAGAAGCTGAAGAGGGGGTGCCTCTGAGAAATCTTGGGGTGGCAGTGTCACTGCCAATTTCAACAGAACCTGCATGATAATGTGACTCTTTAAAGTGCACGAGTATGTAAACTTTAACAAAAATATAAAAGCTTAAAAAAAATTGATGCCAAATGGGGAGCAGAAGGAGATAGGCAGGGAATGGAGAGGAGGGACCTGGGTGGGGCAGCATTTTTTTCCCATCCTCCCCCATTGCTTGTCCTTGTTCCCATTTTGCAGGATGGAAAAACCGAGGCTGCCCAGCTTACCTGGTTGCCTGGTTTCGGACGCCCCCTGGTGGCTATAGTGGCTACTACCAGCAGCACTGGGTACAGCAGGTAAGAGAAACTTGAGTTTCCATCCCTTCCCATATTCCATTCATTCACTCTACAAGTATTTATTGAGCACCTACTGGGTACAAGGCACTGTTCTAGGCCACAAGGATACACGAATGAACAAAACCAAATCCCTGACCTCAATGAGGTGGCAGCCTAGAAGAAATACAGATAAACAAGCAAACAAGGCATAAGGTCCTTTCTGCTGCTAGTAAATACTTTGAAAATAATACAGATGTGATATGACCGCGACAGAATGTGATCGAACAAGACAGACTTCACAGCTAATTCATACTAAGCTCCTCATCCAACACTTTTCAGTAGAATGACAAGTAAGCTCGTTTAAATTTAAATTTTTTCATGTTGTTTAATACTTTCTAGCAACCACATTTTAAAAAGCAAAAAACAAAACAAAACAAAACCAGATGAGATTAATTTTAACAACATATTCCATTTAAACCAATCCATTCAAAAATATTACTGTTTCTGCTGGGAACCCATAGTAAAACTAATGAGCTATTTTACACTCCTCTCCGTACAGCGAGACTTCCAAATCTGGGGTGTGTTTTACCCACCTCTCATTCATCCAGACCAGCCGCCTGTGGGTCGTGGCTGGGAGGTGCAGCCCTACTGTGTGCCCAGCAGTGTGCTCAGCACTTCGTGGGAGGGCATTCATTCAGCCGCTCTTGCAAAGAATCTTAGGAAGCAGAGGCCAGTGTTGTTCTCATTTTTTTTTTAATGAGGAGACTGAGGGGCTCCCGTGACTTGCCCCAAGCTGCCCAGCTGGGAAGAGATACAAGAAGCTTGCTTACGAATCTTAGTCACTTGGTGGTGGACAAGCGGAGTTTGCGGAGTTTGCGGAGTTTTCGGAGTTTGCGCTCAGACGTGCGGGCCGGAAGGAGCAGCCCCGCCGCAAGCTGCGGGGTGGGCTGCGTGCCTGGGGGAAGGCACAGCTGGGGCACAGGCTGGGTGATTCCAGATGCCAGGGGAGCGGCGGGGGGCTGGGGGAGCGGGGCGGGGGCACCATTTATTCATTCATTTCTGAACTTATTCAAGAAATGTCTCCCAAGAGCATGCCACATGTCCCAGCCCCTTGCTGGATGCCGAAGGCTCAGCAGTGCACAGGGCCAGCCGGGCAGCGCTGGGCGTCCCTGGCGTCCCTGGCCTCTGGGCAGGCAGGGGTTAAGGCCAGCACTCCCACGTGAGAGTACCTTGCGACAGAGCCACACACCCAGCCAGGTCTCTCTCACTCTCACCGGTTTGCCTGTGCGCCTTGCCCTGCTGGTTTCACCCAGCACCAGACCGGCTAGCCTATTGCCGCCACAGGGAGGAAAAGTTGGGCAAACAGGCAGGAGGCCAGAGCTCAAGCCTCAGGTCCCCTCCCCACCTCAGCCCCCTGACAGGCAGGCACCCCAGCGCTGGCTCCTGCTGTCTGCCCAGAGGTCACCCAGCCTCCTAGACAGGTGAGTCCCCTACTCTGCTCTGCCTGCCATCCCGGAGGCATAGCGCAGCTGGGCTCCCCACCACGGGGTCCTGGGCCCCTGTCACCTCCCCCCCTCCCTGGCCCTCCTGAAAGCAGGAAACTGACACTCCTGTGTGGGCATTTGACATAGTTTCTAAGGGATTATCTGGCTGGCAGTTACTGACCCTGGCAGCCTGCCCAGGACGCCAGAGCCACAGACTTCAGAGGGTCATTGTTGGTCCAGGCAGTGCTGGGGGGCTGAGGGGGCACAGGCTAGCCTCTGATCTCCCAAACAGGGGAGGGGAGGCTGGTGGGGAGGTGGCAGTTGAGGTAGTCTGGCACCTGGTGAGTATCGGGGCCTCCTGGAACTTCTTAAGAGGCTCCCAAGTTTTCAGACAGTTGCATCTCGCTTTCCCCCACCCTCTGCTGCTGGAGCGGGGCAGTGGGGGTCCTGGGGGGCGGCATCTGTCTTATCTGAGTTTCTTCTCTGGGCAAAATCTCCCGACGGAGAAACGCAGGACGGGGCGGTTGTCATGACAGTCTGCAGAATCAGCTGTGGGCGAGGAGCCGGGATGGGCTCCGGGCAAAGGAAGAGGACAGGGGGCAGGCGGCAAGAGCCTTTTCTGGGTCGTTTGCTCCCAAAAGTGCAGGACAAAGAGCGCTTCCGCGCCAGCCAAGTGTCTGATGCACTTCACGTCCCTTTGTGCGGGACTAGGAAGCGCCCTCCGGGGTTGGCAGGCCTGAGCACCCCAGCTGCAGGGTCCAGAGCCGGCCTGGCCTTTGAGGCCACTCCTGGGAAGCAGAACTGCTTGAGATCTGAGCTCTGTGGGGTTGAGAGGAGACAGATCTCAACTGTAGATCCCACCCTGCCTGGGGTTTAGAGAGGAAACGCACAGAGTCAGATCTGACCTCAGTTTCCCACTCTATAAAATGGATGTAATAAGCCTTACCACGTCACAGGGCTGCTGGGAACAGCACACGACAGAGCGCAGGGGTCAGGGGAAACTGCCCCACCCAAATCGGAACTCAGAACACCAGGCCAGTGGCAGCGTCCCGTTGCCTTCTTGTTTCGTGGAGGTCGAACCAGGGCTCCAAGAGGGACAGCCACTTACCCTGGGCTGCACAGTTAAGTAGGACTCTCAGCCAGATAGGAGTCAAAATGTGGAAAGTGGAGAGGTCTGGGGGCTGCCCGTGTCCCCTGACCAAGGCCCCAGTTTCAGCATCTTGTAAGAGTCCTGCCTCCCTGGCTCAGGGCTTCCATGTGGCCCTGGTTCTGGGGAAAGTCCAGCCTGGGCGTTTGGGTTCCTATTCTTCCGCCTCAGGGCTGGCCTGGCGCCAAGGGAGCTGTGTTTGTTCAGGGTGGAGACTGACACCCTTTGGAATGGGCTGAGGTTAGTGGGAAACATTACTGGGAGGAGGGGCTGCCCAGAGAATGAACCTGCATTTATGGAGTGCCAACTGTGTGCCAAGGGCTGTTCCAGACCTTGGGTATTCAGCAAGGATCAAGAGAAACAAAGATCCCTGCTCTTGTGGGGCTTTTGGTGAAGGAAGACAGACAAGAAACAAGAGACACAGTACGGAAGTAAATTGTATCCTAAACTGTACCTGGGTTAGAGGGTGGTCAGTCTTAGAGGAAAAAAAAAAAAAGAAGTGAAGGAGGTACAGAGACAGGAGTAAAACAGGCAGGGGACAGTTTCCAGTCATAAATAGGAAGATCAGGGGAGAGTTCATTGAGAAGGCGACATTTGAGCAAAGACTTGAAGGAAGTGAGTAAGTGGGGGAAGAGCATGCCATGCAGCGGGCATGGCCCGTGCAAAGGTCCTGGGGCAGCACCATGCCTGGTGTGCTGGAGGAACAGTCAGGAAGTCTGTGTATCTGGAGCAGAGTGAACGAGGCGGGGAGAGGGAGGAGGGGCGGGCAGGGGTGGACAGGGCAGGTTGTGCAGGGCCTTGTGGGCCTCTAGTAGCTTTTACCCCCAGGGAGGTGGGAACACTGGAGGGCTGTGGGCAGAGGAGGGGCGGGACGTGACTCCGGTGCTCACGAGCGCCCTCTGGTGGTCGCTGCGGGGAGGACAGACTGTGAGGGGTGAAGGCGGAGCCTGGACCAGGGGGCGGGGACTGTGCTGGTCCAGATGAGAGATGATGGGGTGGGCGGATAATGTCGGGGCTTAGGAGGCGGGAGAAGTGGGCGGATTCTGGACAGATCTGGGGAGAAAAAACAGTATTTGTTGACGTATGAAAGACAGATGGGGTTCAGGGTAATTGGGAAGGAAAGTGGGAAGAATATTCTGGGGCTTGAAGGTGGTAACAGGTGAGACAGACAGGCAGGGGCAGGTGGAAATCTGAGGGGAGAGCCTTGGATGCCAGAGTGGAGGCTTTTGGGGTTAGTGTTAAGGGACACTTTTTTTTCAAAAACGTAAAAGCGTGACTTCTAATATAAAACAGGTGCTTTATGAGTTTACTTAACTCATTCATTGACATGGAACTGGTAAGATTCTACAGCTTGTTTAGAGGAGAGAATATTAAGAACCCACACACAAGCAATCAAGAATGCTGACATGAATTTACAAATAGAGGTAAAGCTGGTCAGAAGCCACAGGCAATAATCACTGGTCTCCACAGGACAAAATTCATGTGCATGTCTACGGACAAGAATCATTTGTGATGCCACCAGTTTCCTATCATTCACGCGGTTGTAAAATAGCTCTAAGGCCATAAGAGGCACAGAGAGCTAAAGAGGGTCCCCAGAGCCGGGCGCTAACCAGATGCGCAGTAGGTATCCTCGAACAAACGCTAGGGGGCTACGGAGTGTTCTTGAGCTGAAGCCGCAGCTTATTAACCACACACTTGTCGCTCAGACTATTTGTCGTATGTCTGTGAGCTCTACCACTGCAGTGGCCCGAGCTCCTAGAGCTGTGCCTGGTATGCAGTAGGCACCCCATAATTGAATGAATGGCTCATGGGGAACCACCTAAGATTCGGAACAGAGTAGAAAGACCAGTGCTGTGTGCTCAAGAAGGACAGATTCCGGGTATGGCAGGTTCAGCCACAAAGCAGATAAGGATCAGCAACATGGGGGTCACAGGGGACCTTTCATGGGCAGGGAAACCCAGTTGGCTGGGTTACAGGTGCAGAGGCAAGACTGAAACCAGGGATGGGAAGAAAGGTGTCAGGGTTCTGGGTCCTTCCCCCGGTCATTGCACTGAATGATAGAACCTTGTAACTGTCAACCTCGAAATGGACAGTTTTGAGAGTCCTCCTCGAGCCCTGGGGACACCGTAAGTCACTTTCATTTCTTCCCGTGGGGGCTTGTCTCTCTCCTCCTGGCCCAAATGGAGAAGGAAACACAAGGAGCGCCCACATAAACCTTTCTGTGCACCTGCTACATGCCAGCTGCTTAAACTTGTGATCTCCCCAACGAAACCGCTCAAAGTCGGAGTCAGGTCTCACTACACAGATGAGGAAACTGAGGCAGGAAGCAAAGGGGCTGGGATTCTCGCCAGGCACTTCTCTGCCCCTTCGCTGTAGAGCTTCCTTCTAGGGCTTCCTCCCACCCTCTGTGAGCCCCCTCCAGCTGCCTCCTACACTCCAAGCTTCTAGAAGGGGCTATGACCCTCCTCACCTCCTCACCCTTCTCTCCCACATCAGGTGCTCCCCCTCAGGTGCCCCAGGACCCGCGCGGTGCCAGCCACTGGGACATTCCTTGGTCCTGTGCTTGTCAGAGAGCCCGCCACACCCAGAATCTGCCCTTCCTCCCACCCCGGTGCTGGTGCAGCTGCTCCACGCCCTCTCCCCGAACTTCTAGCCCCAGTCCAGTCATGGGGAAAGCATCAGACAAACCCCAAACGAGGGGCATCGTCCCAAATCCCTCACTGGTCTCCCCCAGATGGCAAGGGTCATGGGACGAAGGCAGTGGAGCCCAAGGAGTCGTGAGGGTTGAACGCACTGTGGGGTCCTGGATGGGATTCCGGTCCGGAAAAGGGACGTTAGTAAAATCTGAACACAGTGTGGAGTTCAGTTAATGGTGATGAGGATGTGGTTTCTTAGTTTTGACAAATGTATCACAGTCATGTGAAATGTTAATGTTGGGGAAAACGGGGTGAGGAGAGTATGGAGACTCTCTGAATTATACCTACAACTTTTCTGTCATTTAAAAATTATTCCAAGATAAAATGTTTATTTGAAAAATTTTTTTGCAGGGCCTCTGGTTTGGCCTCACTGCTCCCCCAGTTCATGCCCTCCCCCCCTGCCCACAGTCTGTCCTCCCTGTAGCAGCCACCAGAGGACGCCTGAGAGCACCTGAACCAGGCCCCGCCCTCCTCTTGTCCACAGCCCTCCTCTCATCCACAGACCTCCAGGGCTCCCACCTTCCTGGGGGTAAAATCTCAGGTACTCCCTGGGGCCCACAAGGCCCTGCACCATCTGCCTCCATCCCCTCCCTTCCCTCACCTCCTCTCTCCCTCTCCAGCCACGCGGGCCTCCTCGCTGTTCCTCCAGCACCCCAGGGCCTTTGCACTGGCTGTTCCCTCCACCCCAAACACCCAGCTCTCCCCATGGCATCTCCCTCACCTCCTTCAGGTCTAGTAGTTCCCTCTGCCCAGATCCCTCTCACTTAGGTCACTCCTACTAAATTCAGTTCTCATCTCGAGTAGCACCTCCTCAGAGAAGCCCTCCCTGAGCCCCCAGCCCATGCTCTGCCTCCTTGCAGATGCTCTCAGGAGTCTAGTTGGACTTTTAATTTCTGCTATGTGATGATTTGGTTGTTGTCTCTCTCCCCTGAGGACCCTGGGCTTCCTGTAGGGCAGGTACACGGTCTGCATCAGTCCTGGGTGTACACAGTAGGTGCTCGGTAAATGTCGAATGAACGAGCCAGTGCCCAGCCAGGCTGCAGAGCTGCTACCTTCCTGGGTTCTGGTCATACCTGTTAGGCCACAGGTATGACCTCAGCCTCCTGCAGTCCCACAAAGCAGCCTCTACCAGGAAGACCCCAAACCCCCCTACGTGAACAAACGCCCCAGGCTCCCATCTCTCCCGGTGGCCGCGACTCACTGGGAGACCTCAGCTCAGTACCCACCCTCTTTAGGCCTCAGTTTCCCCACAAGCGCTCAGAAGGGGCAGAGCAGGGTCATCCCACAGGTTCCCCTGCATCCTCCCTCCTCCCCCCACCCCTTTATACCATGCGCACACTTCCCCCTGCTGG
The DNA here is from genome assembly GCF_009834535.1 of Camelus ferus. Lineage (NCBI taxonomy): Eukaryota > Metazoa > Chordata > Mammalia > Artiodactyla > Camelidae > Camelus > Camelus ferus. Next base: position 24,940,036 of record NC_045717.1, on the reverse strand, counting down.
TTGAAGTTGGCACTGCAACTTCATGTCGGAATTCCATCCCCAGTCACTTCTTTCTGTACTTGGCATATTGCAGGGGTTTGCAACAATTTTGATGAGTGAACCACTGAATAGGTGGAAAAATGAGTGCATGAATGACAGCACCTCTGGCTTGTGAGGCGACAGTGGACGTGCTCTTCTCCAAAGCCCCACATTTGAGTGCAGGGTCATCCAATGGGTATTAGGGAGCCACTGAGTGTTCTTGAGCAGAGCATGAATACGTGAGGTGGCTGGAGGAAGACCATATTTCCTGGGGTGGCTGCCCCCCTTCTTAGAGGGCTTTAAAGTGGGGTTTCTCAACCTCAGCACTATTGACACTTGGGGCCAGATTGTTCTCTAGGGGGGATGCCCCTTCTGGACACTGTGAGATGTTGAGTAGCATCCTTGGCCTCTGCCCACTCAATGCCAATAGCGCCTCCCAGTTGTGACAACCAAAACTGTCCCCAGACACTGCCAAGTGTCAGAGGGTGGGGCGCAAATCACCCTACAGTGAGAAGCACTGGTACAGAATGACGGGAGTGGGGTCAAATAGAGCCAAATCCAGCTCTTCAGCTTGGGCTTACCACTTGACTTGTCTGGCCTCAATTTTCTCAGCTGCAAAATGGGTATGTGAATATCATGTGTAACAGTGGCTGGAGCCAAGCAAACACGCAATATATGTGAGTCAGGAGCCTCATTACCACAAATTTGACCCATTGATTCTATAAATAAGGGCACTGAGGTCCTGTGGTGTTGAGTACAGGAATTCAGGGTGTTCTCCCAGCTTCAGTCACCTGCAGACCACTTGTCTGATTTTTCCAGACCTACATCCCAATCAGTAACTCCTCCCCAGTAACTGCGACTACAAACCCCTTCATGCACGTGGCAGTGGGGAATTTATGTTTTCCCTATGACTCATTAAAGCAAATACACATCTATTTAAAAAAAATTTGACCTTCTACCTAAAATCGTTTTGTATGCCACCAGCTGGTGGCCCAATGTCACATCAGGAAAGGCTGAGCTTTCCCCTTTAGCCATGGGGTTCCAAGTAGGTCCTTAGAAGAGGGCCTCTGCAAAGGTTTATTGCCTTGGGGGGCCTTTGGAGACCCTTGAGTGGCTGATTCTGGCTGACTGGCATCTCTAGACTAGTGTTTTGGGGATATCTGCAGCGCAGAGGCGTGAGAAGTCAACTTTGGGGATTTTGATTTTATTGTCTGCCCTGTTCACTTGGCAAACTCTTACCCAACCTTCAAAACCCCAGCTACAATGCCCCCTCTCCAGGAAGCCTTCCCTGATACCCCAGTTTCCCCTCTACCTCCCACCTTCCCACAGTCTGGGGTTCCTCTCTGCCCAGTCTTGACTGGATGAGGCTGGGGAGGGGGTGTCTATGCCCAGATTTGCCCCTTCAGCTTTGGCATGAGTGGGGCTCTGGAACAGCTGGGCCTCCGGGTCTTTTTTATTTTTTTAAGCGGGAAGGAATGTGCTGGTGGACCGTTGGCTCCACCCACCCAGGTGATTTCCTCCCTCGCTCATTCCCAAGTGGAGGATGTCCTGGTCCTGTCCTTCCTAGATGGGGCTTCTGAATAAGAAGGAAGCCTGACCTTTACTCCCAGGATTCTAAAGAATTTCCCCCGCCCTCCCCACCCCGCCTTCCCCAGCTGGGGCCCAGCCCAGTTCCAGGTGTGAAGACAGAGCCAAGTAGCCATGGATTCAGGCCAGGCCCCAGGAACCTTCAGAATGTCCCTGTCTCCCCTCTCTGTGCCTCAGTTTCCTCTCTCTAAAACAGGGTTAAAGTCCCCAAGATGTGGTGACTCGAGAAAGAAGAGCTCTGCGCTCCAGAGGTCTCCGGCCCTTGACTAGACTAGCTCCTTACCCAATAAGTCTCCCTACTGAATCTCAAAATGTGCCTGTTTTCGGGGATGGGAGACCTTCTGAAGCACGGGCTCGGATCGAGCTGGGCCGAAATTCCTGCCGGGTCTTCCTTGCAGCCCAGCCCGGTGGGTCTCCAGTCTGGCCGCGGGTTGGTGCTCAGCTGGATGGAAAACCCGGCCTGGAGTTCCGACCCTAGGGCCAGGCTCCTGTGTTGGGGGTGGAGGGACGAAGGCGGCCTCCACGGCGTCCCGAGGCGATGCGGGGCGGGGCGGGGCGGGGCCGGGAGGGGACGCCGAGGAGGAAGAGGTGCAGGTGCAGCCCCGGGCGGCGGAGCGGGCGGGAGGAGGGCGAGAGCTGGGCACCTGCTTCGCTGCGACCCTCCCCAGCCTTCCCCTCCACGTCCGGGTGGGGACCAATCGACTGTTTCTAGGTCCCCAAGGGGCAGAGGCACTGGACAGACCCGGGGTGGACCATGGCGGTGAGATTCCAGGCGAGTAGCTCGTCGAGGGCGGGAGGGGGAGGGGACCGGACTGGGATCGGGGCTGGGACCTGGACCCAGGACCCCCGATCACATTCTGCTTAGGTTACAGATGGGGAAACTGAGGCCCAGAGGAATGTGGTAGCTAGCCCGAGGCCCCATGGGGAGAGGCGTCCGTGCCCACTGGCTTCCAAATCTGCCTCCAGGGAGCTTCTTCTGTCCCAGGTCTGCCTCCCTTAGAAGGTAGACCTGCGTTCGAATCCCGATTTTTCTGTGTAACTTTGGACCACAGAATCCATGCCTCTCCCAACCATCTATAAAGTGGCTGATTGTCATTTTATAGAAGGGCGTAGGGAGGGTTTGAAAGGTGTTGTAAGCACCTGGCATATAGTAGGTGCCCAGTTCCCAAGGGGATGGGCCGAGTTCAGCTTTGCACTGCTGGTGGAACGGTGGGCAGGGACTTACTTCACTTGTGAGCTGGAGCAGCTTTGGCGAATGTGTCGAGATTGCGGGGGAGGGGCCCACCATTTATTGGCCACCTACTGTTTGTAAGGCCGTTAACTTGCTCGACCTGACGGAGATAGACGTCAAGAGCCCCGTTGACACCCAGCAAGCCGCCGAGGCTGGGCAGGGCAGGGGCAGTGGATCCCCGCATCTCTATCGGGGGGGCTTCACCCTCCAGGGATGGAGCTTGACTCGACTCTGTCACACCCACCCTACTGGGTCTCAGATGGGGCCGCAGAGGGGTAGACGAGCCTGGGAGTGTGTGGCTCGCCCTAGGCAGGACGCCTGAAGCTCTGGGCCTGGGCAGTTCTGGTTCCCGCCGCCTCCTTTCTGGCAGCAAGGAACAGCTCACAGAATTCCCTCCCCAACTCAAGTATTTGGGGCCTCTTCCCCTCCCCCTCTCCATCCCCACCATTGTCCCAGAGGTAGGGGCTGGGAGGGGGAGACTGGACAGGAGCCTGGCAGCCATGTGCCCGGGACGGCGTGACTTGGTATGACCAGCCCCCTCTGGATGCTCTTCCTCTCCAGTGTTTGTGTTCCGCATGTGGCAGGGGGCGGGGAAGAAGGCCCGGCCCCACCCTCTCGGAGCTCACCTTGACGGGGAGGGACTGAGGGGGATGGGAACTCAGGACAGTACCTGGTTGAGTTCCTGGCCAAATCTGCCTTTTATTCCACCATTCATCCATTCCTCAAACACCCCTCATGCTTGGTCCTGTGGGGACAATGCTGGGGTCCCAGGGCTCCCAGCCCTGCCCACCAGGAATCCCCAGATTGGAGAAGTGTAGGAGAGACAGGTTGTCTGAGACATCCCAGGCCCCAATAATCAGAGACATAAAATGTGTGTAGAGGGGCACTGAGGACTCATTTCTTGGAGGAAGAGACAATAGCACTGGGGCTGCGAAGGATGAGTAAGAGTTTGCCTTGGAGTACAGTGTGAGCAAAGGCCTGGAAAGGAGGCTGACTGAAAGACCCAAGAGGTGCCAATGGTGCCGATGGTCATCACTGAAGTATCCAGAGAGACAGCCCCACCCAGCCTTCACAGCCCAAGAGGAAAGACTGGAAACTCCCCAAATGATGATTAAACAGGATAATTTAAGGTGGTTTTGGATGTGTGAACAAAACCTAATAAACAAAGCAGCGAGGAGTGGTAGGGTGCCAGGGAAGACTGGCTAATCAAGGAGGACCCCCTGAGGAGGCAGCGTTTGCACTGAGACCCGAGTGGTGGGGGCAGCTGTGTGCATCCTGAGAGGGTGTCCAGGCACAGAGGGCAGCCAGGGAAAGGTTTGGAGGTGAACTAAGCCAAGGAGGGCTGTGGGGTTCGGTGTGACCCCCACGGGTGTCGGAAAGCCCGCCAGCATCCATGGAGGCGAACCTGCACAAGCTGGGACCAGCCCGGGCCACCTGCACCTGCTCCTGCATGGGCTCCGGTTCCCTGGGGGCTATTTCTTAAAATAAGACCAGGAAATCAAAATTCTAGGGGGCCATTTACTGACACCAAGGATAAAATCAAAGCAAGTGAAAAGACTCTGTTCTGAAAAATAAGTTCAGAAGGGAAAAAAAAAAGGCAGAAGGATGCTGTGGCCAGGTGGTGAAGAGCAAAGGTGTGAAACAGGCTGCCAAGGTTCTTACAGTGCTGTGTGACCTCCGGCAAGCGAACCTCTCTGGGCCTCCTCCCCACCCCCCCACCCCACCCCCCGTAAGGCAGTAAGGCATGAATAGGAGCAATGCCACTTCCTGTGGTCACTCAGGAGTAAATGAGCGGGTCTGTGCAAAGCACTCACTGGCAGCGCACGGAATAGCATTGCTTGTTCGTATTATGCAAAGGAGAAAGTTCGTTATTATTACTTCTCACAATGACCTCTGCTATCTCTCCCAGAAGCTCCTTCTGCTATTCATGTGTGACTCCATGCCCCTCTCCCACACCTCAGCCCTGAAAGACAGGACGGTGGGGGTGAGGGAGGTACCCATTTTCGAGATGGGGAAGCTGAGGCTGGGAGAGGCACCACTACAGCCAGCAAAGGGCAGACGGCAGGGTTGCAGTCCTGGTCAGGAGAGCTGACCTGGCTCCCAGGAGTGCTGGCGAGGCCCCGCCCTTGGCTTCGTTTCCCTCTTCTCCGCCCCACCCCCCTACTCCCAGGGAGTCTGGAATGCTGCTCTCCTGGGAAATTCTATGAAAAGGCATCGGAACACAGGGCACTGCAGGGAATGCCCCACCTCCACTGTGCAGAGCTGGGCAACCTGGCTGGGAAGAGGGCTTCACTTCTACAAGGCCCTCAATGTGGGGGAGGGGTGGCAGGACAGCCCAGAGGAAGCCAGCCCAGATGGGTGGGGGCTGGCTTCCACGGGACTCCGAGTCCCCTCTTCTCCCAGCCTTTCCTGGCTGAGTGATCGAATCTATACCCTGAGCATGAAAATAACTGGGTCTTCAGCCCCCAGCCCCACCCTCCGTCTGCTCCGTTGTCTTGGCCACTGACTTCCCCTCTCTGGGCCTCAGTTTCCTCATCTGTGACCTGGGGGTAATAGAATGTCCCTTCGTGAGCAGATGAAGTGAGATCTTACGTGTGAAGTGCCTGGCACAAAGGAAGCCCTTCATTCACTCATTCATCCATCCCTTCATTCATTCATCCTTGGACTCAGGACTTGACTGTGAAGGAGGCAGACAGAAATCCCTGCCCTCTGACACGACATTCTAGGGAAGGAGCGGCAGTGGCCAGATGGAAAAAAAAATCTAGAGAATGTCAAGGGGTCCCAAGTTCTGTGAACTAGGAATCTGGGAAAGGTGGATAAACTGGCCCGTTGGAGGGGGCGGGTCTCAGGGAAGGCTGCAGTTCCAGACAGGGTGGTTGGGAGAAGGAGGTGAGGGAGCAAGCCAGGTGCAGATCTGGGGGAAGAGTTTCAGGCAGAGGAAGCAGCTGGTGCAAAAGCCCTGGGGCAGGACTGTGTTGGTGGAACTGTGAGGAGGCCGGTGTGTCTGGAGCAGAGTGTGCCTGCAGGCCTTGCTAGAGCCCCCCGGGACTGAGCCAGAATGTCAGAGGGAAGGCAGCAAGCACTCACCGTTTCTCCGCTCCCGCTACAATTTGGCACCGTTAACATCTGCGGCCAGGTCATTCTTTGTGGTGGGGCCTGTACTGGGCACCAGAGGGGTGAGAGCAGCATCCCTGACCCCCAGCCACTCGATGACAGGACCACCTCTCAGTTGTGACAACCACAGATGTCCCCAGACATCACCAGTGTCCCCTGGTGGGTAGAATGGTCTCCACCTGAGAACCACTGACTTAAGTCCATTTTGCAGGTGAACAAACTGAGGTCTCAAGAGAGGTAGCAACTCGCCCACAGGCTTGGGCCATGGGAGTGTGAGAGCTGGGCTCCCCACCCAGGGTTGGGATCCCTGAATGCTGATAGACCTCAGGCCCACCTCCCCTGTCACCTCCCACCAGGTGCTGGACATGGAGGAGCTGACCATCTGGGAACAGCACACGGCCACGATCAGCAAGGTGGGGCCTCCCTCTCCCTGCGCGGGTGTGGACGCAGATGGCAGCTGGGTCAACAGAGTGGCCAGCCTTTGTCCCAGGAGAAGCAGAATCATATTCCATTTCCCCACCCACCCCAGGACCCCCGCCGAGGCTTTGGCATCGCAATCTCTGGCGGCCGAGACCGGCCCAGTGGATCCGTGGTTGTGTCCGATGTGGTGCCCGGAGGGCCTGCTGAGGGCCGGCTGCAGTGAGTGTCAAGGCAACTGGATTCTGGCGGGGGTGGGGGCACGGCGGCACGTCAGGAGGAGGGGCCTGTGTGGACCAAAGCCAGGAGGCTGGAAAGTGCCTGGAGCCTTCTGGCTCTGTCAACACAGGGCTTGGAGCTGAAGGTCAGCGACCGGCCCCCACTCTCCTCAAGGCAGGTCCTAATCGTCCACTGAGTTCTCAGTGCCCGGATGGCCCCAGGACACTCCTGGAACGAGAAGTCCTGGAAACCTGTTTTTGGCGGGAGGGTGGAAGACCCAGCGTCCTGAGCCCTCGGGGCAGGAGGCGCCTGGGAGTTATGTTGAGGAAAATGGTTCTGGGACTCCAGTGGCTGACAGGTGATAAGGCTCAGGTTCGAATCAGGGACCAGCTTGAGAGAGAGAGAGTATGAAACACAGACAGGGAGGGAAGGGGAGAAATGCAGAAAGAGGAGGCCTTATGTTCTGTGACTGCATTTTATTATGTGGCGTGTACGAGTGGCCCCATTGTACAGATGAGGAAACTGAGGCCCAGGAGGATAAATGTCTTCGTGAGCCTGGGGACACTGATGGATTAGAACCAGGCCTTGGAGACCTGGGGGCAGTGTCAGGGGCTCTGGCGGAAGGCCTGGGGAGGGGGTCTCCTGGGTGAGACCTCCTCCCTGAGCCCCGGCCTCCTCCCTCAGGACAGGGGACCACATTGTCATGGTGAATGGGGTCTCCATGGAGAATGTCACCTCCACCTTTGCCATTCAGATCCTCAAGACTTGCACAAAAGTGGCCAACATTGTGAGTGGGAGCTCAGGGGGAGGGGCATCCTCTGGCTCTAGGAGGGGTGGGCACCTTTGCGCCCGGCTGAGCCACTCACCCCCTCAGTCCTGCTGCCCATGGGAATCTTGTTCCCCTGTTGGATGTTGAGGCCCAGAGGGGCCGGGGTCCCCCAGGGCCACATGGGGAATGGGGCAGAGCCTTGAGCTGCCCCTGTCCCATATCCACCTCCACTAACAGACGGTGAAGCGTCCCCGGAAGATCCAGCTGCCTGCCACCAAGGCCAGCGCCCCCGGCCCAGGACACCAGGACTCGGAAGAGGAGGATGGGCCGAGGCGGCTGGAGGAGGCTGACCACAGCCGGGGCTATGACGGTGACACGTCCAGCGGCTCCGGCCGCTCCTGGGGTGAGCGCTCCCGCCGGCCAAGGACGGGCCGCCGGGGCCGGGCTGGCAGCCACGGGCGCAGGAGCCCCGGCGGCTCCGAGGCCAACGGGCTGGCCCTGGTGTCCGGCTTCAAGCGGCTGCCGCGGCAGGACGTGCAGATGCGGCCTGTGAAGTCTGTGCTGGTGCGGAGGAGAGAGAGTGACGGTGAGCAGCAGGGCCGCGTGGTGGCAGGGGGGCTCGGCTGCCCTGGAAAGGGCGCCACTGCTGCCCCGACAGCCAGTCCCTTATGGTGTGTGGTCCGCAGGATAGCAGCCCTCGAGGATGCCCATGTCCTGGTCCCTGGGACATGTCACCTCACGTGGCAAAGAGGACTTTGCAGATGGGAATATATTCAGGAATTGAGATGGGAGATGATCTTGGGGTCTCGGCGGGGGTGGGGGGCAGTGTCCTCACAGGGTCCTCATCAGAGGGAGGCGGGAGGTCAGAGTCAGACAGAGACGGGAGATGCCACACTGCTGGCGGTGAGGATGGAGGGAGGGGCCGCAAGCCAGGGGTGCGGTGCCTCTAGAAGCTGGAGAAGGCAGGAGCCGCTTCTCCCCCGGAGCCACCGGAGGGACCAGCCTTGGCCATGCCTGGGCTTTAGCCCCATGAGACCCAAGTGAGATAACAAATTTGTATTGTTCTGCAGCCACTGTTTGTGGCAATTTGTTACAGCAACGACAGGACACTCACACAGTGTGACGTCGGTAGTGTCACAGCACGAGGAGGTGTAGGGCAGTAGAGACCTGACCTCTGTCCCCGTCTTGATTCAATGGCAGCATCGTGACCTTGGAATTTTGGTCATGATGTGACCAAGGGCACTGGGACATCTACTCCACACTGTAACTTTAAGAATAACAGTCACATCCCAGAAACTCTACTCATGAGGGGCGGTGACCTCAAAGCCCCTATGATGATGGCATCAGGTGTCAGGAAGGGGTGACCTAGGCTCTCCTCCTTCTCAGTCACCTGCTGCTGACTTGCGTGCATTGCCGTCAGGTTCCCTGCCCCAGGGCCTTTGCATGACCTGTCCCCCCACCCCTAACCTGAAACACCCTTCCCAAGGCCTGCCCAGGGTTTACTGCCTGCTTCATCCAAGACCCGACTCAGACATCACTCCTTCAAGACAGGCCGTCTCCCCACGGCCTTGCCCAAAACTGCCCCTCCGAGGCTACTCTCCCACCTCCCTGGCTTTCCTCGTCTTCCCAGGACTCAGCACCACCTGGTGCTTATGTGTTGCATCCCCCCAGCTGCAGGGGCACAGGTCCGCTTTGTCACCCACAGACAGGGGCAGAGCCTAAAGGGGCAGTTGGCTGTCAGTGTCAGAACCCCAGTGTGACTGGGAGGGAGTCCAGCCTGCCCCCTCCCCGCGAACAGTAGCCCAGAAGATGGGATGGTGAGAAGGCTGAGACCCAAGAGTCCCCAGCAGCCCAGACGCAGGCCCTGCCTCAGTTTCCCTCCTCACACAGAGTTCGGGATCAAACTGGGCAGTCAGATCTTCATCAAGCACATCACAGATTCGGGCCTGGCTGCCCGGAACCGCGGGCTGCAGGAAGGAGACCTCATCCTACAGGTGAGCCCAGGCTTTGCATCCAGGGCCTGGGAGACTGAGGCCAGGGGGTAACAGTGCTACTGAGTCCCACAGCAGGGTCTGCTGAGCTGGCCCTGAGCTAGTGGCCTTCTGCACTGTTGCCTGTTTCCCAAATGCTGGAGATGGCTACATAGGGGTTTTCCCCACTTCCCCCGATCTGCTGCTAATCCACTACCAAATGTCGGTTTCTAGGACCCCCTTTGGGTTGTCTGTTTCTAGTATCCTCAGAATCATATGGCCAGCTGGCTACAGCACTGATTCATGGGCCTGTCTTAGGTGGCCGGATGCTAGTGGTCCAGAGACCAGGCTGCAAGGAGCAGCTCCATCTTAATGCTTGATTTCTAGACAACACCCCTCCCCGGCGCCTGACAATCTGCTTCTACTGATTCTTAGTGTTTGTTTCCAGATCACTTCCGGTTGATTGTTTCTAGAGTCCCCTCAGAGTTGTCTGTTTCTAGTGACCCCGAGGAGTTGTCTGTTTCTCATAGTTTGGGGCTGACACTAGAAACAGAGCTTGGGGTTTGGGAAGGCTAGAAACTCACAATCCCCAGGGCTGCTGAAAACAGACATTCCCAAGGGAAAATGTTAGCCATAGATTCCTGGTGAATGGAGGTGACGTTAAATCCTTCCTAGGAATTGTATGTTTCTAATCCACTTCTAGATGCTTCTAGTACTGCCTAGAGATTGTCTATTTCTGGTATCTAAGTACTTACTCCCTCTTCCCCAGTTAAAGTCATTTCTAATATCTGTTCCTAGTGTCTCCTGAGAAATTCCCCTTCAGGGGAGATTAGAGTCAACCCATTTTAAAATTTTCCCTAGTGCCCCCCACCCCCTCTTAGGAAACTGTCTGCTTCTAGAATTCTTGTGGAGGTCAGTTTTTGAAGGCGTCCTCTCCTCTCACAGCAGGAATGCAATTCTATCATGCTATCTTGAGAATGTTTTTAGTAACCCCTGAGGATTGTGTGTTTCTTGTCCCCCCACCAAGCTGTCTGTTTCTAGTATCCCCTATCTTTCATGAACTTACTTCCTCTCTTCCTTCTTGATTCCTTTTAGATCAACGGGGTGTCCAGTGAGAATCTGTCACTGAGTGACACACGGCAACTGATCGAGAAGTCGGAAGGGAAGCTGACTCTTCTGGTGCTCAGGGACCAAGGGCAGTTCCTGGTGAATATCCCTCCAGCCGTCAGTGACAGTGACAGCTCCCTCCTAGAGGGTGAGGGGCCAGGAGGCCGGCCCTGGGCAGGGAGGTTCGAATGGAGGGCAGGGGAGGCAGGGTGTGCCATGGAGGGCCAAGCAGGAGTTGGCAGGCCTGGCCCTGAGAGGCTCAGAGAGGGACAGAAACTTGCCCAAGGCCACACAGCAAGTCAGGGCTGGAGGACCCCAGCTGAGCCTGACTCTGGTCTGGGCACTTTTGCTTAGAGGGGCCTGTTGTTCCCCTCTGTGAAATGGGTCCAGCCTGGAAAGCGTGACCATGGCTGAGACACACTTTCCCCTGCAGACATCTCAGACCTTGGCTCGGAACTGTCCCAGGCGCCACCATCCCACATCCCACCACCACCCCAGCATGGGCAGTGGAGTCCGGATGCCAGCCGAACCAACTCCCCTGTGTATGTAACCCCGTCAGCCAGGGTGGCCAAGTGGGAGGGGAACATAGGCATATCTTTTCCAACATGGGGTAGCCTCGAGGGTGCAGTCATGGTGGCCTGCCTGGAAGAGGCCTCTCCCATCCACACACAGTCCTTCTTGCCTCTTTATTGTGGCTCTGGGTTCTTGGTCCTGGGAGAACCCAGGTCAGCTATAGGTCGAATATAGGTCGGCTCAAAGCAGAAAGGACTGAACTTTACGACATGTCCTAGAAGACTTCAAAAGGCACAAGCCCTCTCACCCAGCAAGGCTTCCTTTAGAGTTCTCTTGGGGACAGAATATCCTTGGCTGTGTGCAGGGGCTGGAGGGTGCTTGTTCATTAGGAAGATGTTTATAAAAGGAAAAAGTGGCAGTGACTTTGTATCAGTCTCTTGGAGCTGCAGTAACAAAGTACACCTGGTGGTCCATCAAGGGGAGGGAACTACACAGGCCATGATCACCAGGAGGTGGCATAAGTGGGCTCCATCTTAGAGGCCAGAAGAAGGCCCAGAGCAAGCCCTTACTCCATTGTGGCCTCTTCAGGGCACTAATTAGCAGTGACACAAGGAGACAGTGTGTGTGTATGTGCGGTGAAGGCTCCCAGTGTGAGCTGTTCTGCTCTTTACAACGATTGTCACAGTAGAGGCCTCGCTTGGGAATACTAGACAGCCAGTAAAAAGGGTCTCAGAGAGTGTATTTAAAAAGCCTGGGGAAAATGTGTTTGGCATTGTGTGCAGTAAACAAACCAGATTGTAGAATGACTCAGGGCAGCAGCTCAAAGGGTTTGGGGGACTCTTATATGATCTTCCCGGGAATTCCATGAGCACACAGAACGGTCTGTGGGCAGACAGCTCTGACCTGTTTCTCTGAGGCAGACCCTGTCCTCTTCCAACCTGCCCTGAGAGGTCTTGGGAGAATCGATGTTTCCAGATGTCTTCCCCACCCCCATGCACTCTGCGCTGGGGGTTCATGGGCCAGATGCTGGAAATGCTAACATAGGGCCTGATCTTGGTTTCCTTTCAAAAGTGTGTATTTCCCCATGTGCTTATTGGAAAGCATCTGAAGGGTCTGGAAAGTAACTCGTCGGTGCTAAGAGTGGATTGATTTTGCAGGGAACTTTCTTTCCTTCCTGTGGTTGAAGTCTGTCTTAGGCAGCTTGGGCTGCTAACACAGCACCACAGAGCGGAACACCATAGACCAGGAGGAGGGGACTCCATGGTTGGGGGCTGGCGTGGCCAGTCCCCGGTGAAGGCCTCTTCTCGGCCTGCAGACAGCCACCTTCTGGCTGTGTGTTCACATGGAGGAGAGAGTGATCTCTGGTGTCTCATATAGAGAAACTAATCACCTCATGGGGGGCCCATCCTCATCACCACATTTAAACCTGGTCCCTCCCAAAGGCCCCACATCCAAATTCCATCCCATTGTTGGGTGGAGGGGTTAGGGCTTCAGCGTATGAATTTGAGGGACACAGACATTCAGTCCAGAGCATCTTCTATAACTTTTCACTAATATTAAAACCACAAACCTCACTCAGCCATCCCAGGGCTCAGAGGAGGAAACTGAGGCTCAGAAGCGGGCAGCAGGAGTGGGGAGGGTATAGCTCAGTGGTAGAGTGCATGCCTAGCATGCATGAGGCCCTGGGTTCAATCCCCAGCACCTCCATTTAAAAATAAACAAATACAAAAACCTAATCGTATCCTCTGACACCAGCCAAAAACAATAAAAGACAAAAACCAATAAAATCAGAGAGGGGGAGCAGAGGGCCTGAGGTCACCCAGCTGCAGAGGGGCAGGACCAGGATTTGAATCTGAGTGCAGATAAATTAAAATTCTTAAAATTGCTGCTTGACATCCCCTCCCCACCTTACCCCACATCTGTTTCCCACCAGGGAGAGCCCCCAGCTTCGGCAGGGAAGTTCAGTGGATTCCAGGACCGTGTCAGAACCAGGTGGGCAGAGGCTGTTAACTCTGAGCACCCCTCTTCTGATTTTTCTGATCCCAGCCAGTAAGGCTGTGCCAGGCAGAGTGGGAGGGGCTGGCAGGGGCCTAAGTGGTCAGGGACAGTTCCCTGGGAAGGGAGGGGGCTGGGCGGCAGCATTCCACAGGGCAGGGACACCCTACAGCAAAGGTTTGGCGCCTGGACTGGCCAGAGTGCTTGGGAAAGACTGGCTGTTCCCTTTCAGACTCCCCGAGGCGACGAGGGAGCTCTGACAGCTATGGGGCACCCAGCAGGCAGAGCGTGGAGGACCATGGGTATGTGCTCCAGACAGAAGCCCACCAGCTGAGACTCCCACACCCCAGGCTGCCTTCCCCACCATCATCACCCTGCCTGCTCGCATCGGCGTGTCCAGTGGGACGGCCACGTGGGGCTGTTGGGACACTGAACCCCAGAGGGGGTGGGGCTTTCCCATCCCTCCTGACGTCGCTTCCGCCTCCCCTCGCAGGTACAGCCCTGACTCGCGGGTGATCCGCTTCCTCAAGGGCAGGAACATAGGGCTGCGGCTGGCGGGAGGCAATGATGTGGGCATCTTCGTGTCCGGGGTGCAGGCAGGCAGCCCGGCCGACGGGCAGGGCATTGAGGAGGGAGACGAGATTCTGCAGGTGAGTGGGGTGGCGGGCGGCGGGCCTGCTGGGTGGTACTCGAGTCTGTCACTGCTTGTGTGTCCTCCCCCAGGGCCCCCCGGGGACTGACAAGACCCCCACAGACATTCTAACATTTTAATGCTTCCCTGCCTCGTTGATTGGGTCATGACTTTGTCCATGTCACTTCCTTGTTGTCAATGTCATGACCCGGTGTCCAGCTCACGGTCTTTTCCAGGCCACTGCCTTGTTATCAATGTCACAGTTTCCCTGTCTGTCACAGCCGAGTTGCCTGTGTCCTGGCCACACTGCCTGTGCCACAGGCTTGGTCCCCATGTCCACCCACCGTCCCTTTCTGTGCTGCTTGCACGCCCCATGTCGGAATCCTGGGCTCGTAACTGCCTCCACGATCATCAGTGTCTATGACCCACTGCTTGGGTCTGTATATTGTGTCCCTGTTGCGACCACATGCCTGTCTCGACTCTTTTGAGCATCACAAAATTCCCACCAGTGTCCTGATCCTGTCAAAGCTGTGACCCCTGTTCTGGCGTCTCGGTGTTGACAACCCTTGGAGCCTCAGTTGTGTGTGTACTGATTGCATTTTTCATATCCTGGTTTCTGGGTCAGACCTCCATGTGTGCATGACACCCTGGCTGCCAGAGGCAATGCTCCCCGTTCGAAAGCAGCTCTGGAAGGAGGTGGGGGGAGGGGAGGGCTTTGTCCAGAGGAAGAGCTGGGATCTCATGCTCGCCGGGGATGTCCGGAGCCTCGTCCCAGCCCTGCACCCCTTCCCTCCTTCCTGGCAGGTGAATGGCACGCAGTTCCGGAACCTGACCCGGGAGGAGGCTGTGCAGTTCCTGCTGGAGCTGCCCCCGGGCGAGGAGGTGGAGCTGGTGACGCAGCGGAAGCAGGACAGTAAGTGTGTGTGTGCATGTGTGCACGAGATGGGGGCGTGCGGGGCCAGGGGTGAGGTGGGATCCACCGCCAGAACCTGACGGAGCTTCCTCCGTCCACAGTCTTCCGGAGGATGGTGCAGTCCCGTGTGGGCGACTCCTTCTACATCCGCACGCACTTTGAGATGGAGCCCAGCCCGCCATCCGGCCTGGGCTTCACCCGTGGAGATGTCTTCCACGTGCTGGACACACTGTACCCCGGGCCCGGGCAGAGCCAGGCCCGCGGAGGCCACTGGCTGGCGGTGCGCATGGGTCGTGACCTTCGGGAGAAAGAGCGGGGCATCATTCCCAACCAGAGCAGGTGGGGACCGCCCACTGGAAATGGGCGGGGTGCCACGAAGCATCCTTGGGCACTCACTTGGGGAGCTGTGCAGAAGGCTCAGGGCAGACCAGCCAGTGCTTGTATGAGTTCCCTGCAGCTGCTGTAACTAATTACCATAAACCTAGGGACTTCCAGTAAGACATACTTATCATCTCACGTTCTGGGGGTGGGCAGGGCTGGTTCCTTCAAAGGCACCAGGGAGAATCAGGTCCTGCCTTCTCCAGCTTCTAGAGGCGCCGCACCCCTGGCTCGCGGCCCCTCCCTCCATCCTCACCGCCAACAGCGCAGCATCTCCTGTCTCTCGCTGACTCTGACCCTCCCGCCTCCCTCTGAGGAGGACCCTTGTGGTGACATTGAGCCCCCAGGGAATCCAGGGTCACCCCCATCCCAGGGGCCTTAATCCCACCGGCAGAGTCCCCTCTATCATGTGAGGTGACATATTCACGGGGCCCAGGACCAGGACAGGGATGTCTTTGGGGCTGTGATCCTAGACCCCAGTGCTCACTCAACTCCTTTCTTCACTCCAGGGCAGAGCAGCTGGCCAGTCTGGAGGCCGCCCAGCGAGCCCTGGGGGCCGGACCAGGCACCTCAGCGAACTCTGGCACCCGGGCTGAGTTCTGGCGGCTGCGGGGTCTTCGTCGGGGAGCCAGGAAGACCAGCCATCAGAGCCGCGAGGATCTGTCGTCCCTGACCAAGCAGGGCCACTACCCGCCATATGAGCGCGTTGCGCTACGAGAAGGTGGGGGGTGGGCCAGAGGGGCCTCAAGTAAGAGGACAGTCCTCACCTCTCTCCCCCCACATGGAATGCTCACTTTTGGTTGCTTTAGGATGAAAATACGCACGCAAAACCAGCACATAGTTCCTGTCCCTACCGGAGAACCGGGGCAGAAAAATACAGCTCACCCAGATTTCAGGAAGGGAAGAGGTTGAGCGCTTGCCCGCAGCCTCAGGGGAGAAGGATGAAAGCCGAGGGCAGAGGCCTTTAAAGAAACCACAGGATGGGAGGAGCAGGTGGCTCAGGAGGGAGAGGGCCGATCTGCTCCACAGCTGCTGCTCTAACGTCCAGACGAAAACGACTTAAACACCAAAGGCCTACTCAATTCCTACCCCAGCTGGTGAAAGTTTAGAAATCTGAATGCATCGCGCTTTTAAGAGAGAGGCCCGGAAGGAGAGAAGAAAAAAAGAACAGTCAGGTGCCAAGAGCGGGCTGGCTACTCACTTTTCTCCAGCCGAGATGCTATGCGTCTGCTTCCTCACTGGTCAAACGGAGTATCCGTGTGGCCAGGGGTCGACAAACTCTTCCTGCAAAGGGCCAGTCACTAAGTATTTTAGGCTTTGCTGGCCAGATGGTTTCCGTCGAAATGACTCAACTCTGCAGGAAGGCAGGAGAGATGGCACATAAACAGATGTGACTGGGTGCCAATAAAACTTTATTTACAAAAACAGGCAGGAGCCCGGATGTAGCCAGAGGGTTGTAATGGTGTTTGCCTACCGCTGAGTTAGCTGGGTTCACCCGGAGAGACAGCTGTATGAACACGAAGTTTTTTTCAAGTAACAGTCCCTGTGTAGGCAAAAAGAAGGCAAAAAGGGCTCGCACCTTTCCTTGAAGGGTATCACCCAGATCTCGCACATCAGTCTACTTGCATCCCATTGGCCAGGACATAGCCACATGGCTATCCCTAGCTGCAAGGGAAGCTGGGAGTTGTAGTCTTTAGCTGGGCAGCCATGGGCCTGGCCAGATAGGATACTACTATGGTGAAAGTGAAGAGGCAGTTGTGCAAGAGGCTAGCAATCTTTTCCCCAAAGGAGATCCTGATTCTGGTTATTGTTTCTCTGCCCCGCAGCCAGTTTCAAGCGCCCGGTGGTGATCCTGGGACCCGTGGCGGACATTGCTATGCAGAAGTTGACTGCTGAGATGCCTGATAAGTTTGAAATTGCAGGTGAGAAACCAGGTCCTGTTCACGGGTGAATTGCTTCGTAACCCTTCCCCAGTCTCTAGGTTGAAGCAGCCTGATGAGGGGGCTGCTAATGATGCTGTTTAGGGGGAAGAGTTACAGCAGCCATACCAAACATGAGGCAGGTCAGCCACCAGAAGCCCCCTCCAATGCCTGGGCCAGACATCCTCAATCAATCTTGGCACTCTTTGTCCAGATAAAGCCTCAGAATCCTTCCTAACACAACTCACCTGGCAGCCACTGCCAATTGAGCCAAATGGACAATTGCCAATGATCCATTCATTTGTTCAAGAGATTATCGACCTATACACTCAGCATCAAACAAAATATACAAGGTCCCAAGGAGACCAGAAATTAACAACTATAGAAACAATAAGCTAGAGTAGCTGCTGCTGCTGCTGCTGCTGTTAGGAGTTCTCTCAAGGGTCCTGGGGGGCCATGGTGGGTTCTGGAGCAGGGGTGGGGCAGGAAAACAGGAATTTGAAGGGCCAGCAGACTGCCCTCCTGAAGCTGCCAGCCACCTCTCCCCTCCACAGAGAGCGTGTTGAGGACCAACAGCCCCTCCAATAAGCTAGAGCAGCAGATTACCGCTCCTGGGCCAAATCTGGCTGTTTTTACTCAGTCTGCTAATTCAGAATGGTTTTTATTAATTTTAAATGGTTGAGAAGATGTTAAAACAATTTCTTGTGACACTTGAAAAGAATTGAAAGCTGCAACTTGAACAGATCCCTGTACACGAAGGTTTGTAGCAGCATGATTCCCAGCAGCCAAAAGGTGGACACAACCTGGTATCCATGGACAGATGATGGATAAGTAAAATGTGGTCCACCCAGACAGTGGAATATTACTCAGCCTTAAAAAGGAAGGAAATTCCGACACCTGCTGCACCATGGATGGACCTTGAGGACATGATGTTCAGTGAGAGAAACAGACACAGAAGGCCACACACTGTCTAATTCCACTCACAGGAGGTCCCTAGAGGAGTCACATCCAGAGACATGAAGTAGATGGTGGGGGCTGGGAGCTGGGGGAGGGAACGGGGAGTGAGTGTTTAAAGGGAACAGAGTTTCAGTTTGGGAAGATGAGAAAGCTCTTGAGATGGATGGTGGGGAGGGTTGCACAATGTGAATGGACTTAGTGCTACTGAGCTGTGCACTTAAAAATGCACATTTTATGTTACACACATTTTACAACAAAGAGAAAAAAGATGAGGTCATGTCCCCCGCCCTTTTAGGCTCCCCCCAAGGGCAGGGCGTGCCTCACCTTCAGCTGCCAGGCTATGTAGGAGGGCTTCCTGGAGGAAGCAGTGCTGTGTCTCAGGTGCTAGAGGACACAAGGGGTATGGGAGAATAACTTCTTTCAGGTCACAGCCCGAGCAAAGGCCCAGAGCTGGGACTGAGCCTGGGATAGTGAGTGTCTGGAGCACAGACATAAGCCTCCTCACAGTGCCTCTCATTGGTTCAGAGACTCTGAGCTAGGGACCTTATGTCCCTGAGGCTCAGTTTCCTCGTCCACCAGATGGGACACTCCTGTTCAGGAGGAGAAGGTGAGGGCCATGGTCAGGAGGGGACCCAGTGTGATGTCCAGCATGAGGCCAGCAGGAGCTGCTACTGCTGCTGCTGTTAGGGGTTCTCTCAAGGGCCCTGGGGAGCCATGGTGGGTTCTGGAGCAGGGGTGGGGGCAGGAAAACAGGAATTTGAAGGGCCAGCAGACTGCCCTCCTGAAGCTGCCAGCCGCCTCTCCCCTCCACAGAGAGCGTGTCAAGGACCGACAGCCCCTCTAAGATCATCAAACTGGACACCGTGCGGGTGATTGCAGAGAAAGTAAGCTGGGCTCTGTGTGGGTCCCATGTCATGGATGCAGAAACAGAGACACTGTGGCCTGGGCTATTACCAAGCCCCACTTCAATATGCTGGCCTGTGGATGTGAAGCCGGGGTCCACTTTGACCTCAGACTCTTCATCTCTCTGATTCTTCACCTGTCTCTTTGGCCTGTCTCTGATGCTCTGTTTCTGGGTGCATTTTTCTCTCCACTGTCTCTCTGTATCCCTCCCCAACTGCCCCCAACGCTGGATTGGCCCAGGACAAGCACGCACTCCTGGATGTGACACCCTCAGCCATTGAGCGCCTCAACTATGTGCAGTACTACCCCATTGTGGTCTTCTGCGTCCCTGAGAGCCGGACAGCCCTCAAGGCACTGCGCCAATGGCTGGCACCTGCCTCCCGCCGCAGTTCCCGCCGCCTCTACACACAGGCCCAGAAGCTGCGGAAGCACAGTGACCACCTCTTCACAGGTGGGGCGGGAGCTGGGGGTCTGGGGTGGGTGGTGGGTCCCAGCCCGAGACTCCTGGACACACTGATGCCCCCTCCCCACAGCCACCATCCCCCTACTAGCAACGAGTGACACCTGGTACCAAGAGCTCAAGGCTATTATCCACGAGCAGCAGACCTGGCCCATCTGGATGGCCGAGGACCAGGTACCTGGGCCAGGATATGAAGTTAGGGCTGGGTCAGGGTCAGGGACCCGGGGTGTGTCTAAGGCCAAGATCTGACCTGAGGCTAGGATCTGGACCTGGTTCCCAGGGTGAGATGGGATTGGGGGACTTGGTTTGGGGCTGGAGTCAAGGGTTGGGGTTTAGCTCAGACTCAGGGGCTCAGCCTTGAGCAAGGTCAATGGTCACAACTCACTCTAGGGTCAAGGGCTAAGCCTCAACTTAAGATTGAAGACTGGAGTTTGAAGGGTGGTGTCCTGGGTCTGAGGTTTGGTCTAAGATCAGGGAGGGCCGGAGCTGGGGGTCTTGGCTCAGCCAGGCCACACACTGCACACCCACAGCTGGACAGCTCCTCAGAGGACAACCTGGACCTCCCTCACCGCGGCCTGGCCGACAGCTCCGCAGATCTGAGCTGTGACAGCCGGGTCAACAGCGACTATGAGACAGATGGCGAGGGTGGTGTCTACACGGACGGCGAGGGCTACACGGACGGCGAGGGCTACACGGACGGCGAGGGTGGGCCCCACATGGATGTGGATGAGGGGCCCCCGGTGCCAGCCCTGGCCCGGTCCTCGGAGCCTGTGCTGGCGGACGAGCCCCAGATCCTGCAGGATCATGGGAGATCCTTGGGTCACCCGGGGACCCAGGTGAGCAGAGCACTGGGGTGGCCCCGGCAGAGGTCTTGGGACGGGGCAGAGACACACAGCGGGGCCTATTTTCTGCCAAGATGTCAAGAAACAGACATTTCCCTGATCGGATCAGTACCTGGGATCTGGACCTAAGGTGTCTGAACCACTGAGTCACTTAAAGTAAATATTTTAACTTCTGCATGAGTTTCCTTATCTGGGATACAGGGATTGATGGCGAAAGTCCTGGCGTCACAAAGGTGGTTGTTTAAACTCGATGCACTTACTCCAAGTCCTGGCCCACAGAAGTCAGGTGCTTAATAATAACAACGATTGACTTAGTGCTTATTCTATGTGGGGCTCCCGCAGCTCCCGAGGTGCCTTTCTGTGAATTCCTCCAGACTCTCTAGGGGAATGTAAAAACGCACAAATGCCGCTGCTGCCTCCGGCAGGACGGCGCTCTGCGGGGCTGGGCAGCACCCAGCCTGCGCACCATCCACGGCGCCCTGCTTCCGAGGCTGGCTCCGGTCTGAGCGCTTGGCATACACACACTCGTTACTGAGCTCCTGACCACAGCCCTCTGAAGAATGTCACAGATGGGAAACCTAACTCTCCCTTTGGTGACAGGCTGGGAGATCTCAGCGAAGGCCCTCCCCTGTCCCAGCCTGTTTTCTCATTGAAAATTGGGGATGAGCTCCAGACTTGTGTGGGGAGGAGGAGGAAGCCTGTGGGTAGCCCTGCCTGGGCGAAGGTGGGGAGGCTGGACAGGGGGTGGTTACTCACCCCAATTTATCATACTTTGAGGGGAAGTGTTAACCTCCTTTTTCTCTCTCCAAGGTGGGTGGCCGCCATCCACAGGGTCAGTGGCAACAGGACAGCATGCGGTAAGAGTCCCTGTACTCCACGCTGGGGCCTTTCAACCCTCTCCCTGGAATCCAGGGTTTGGGGGTGGAGAACACACCTAGAACCAAGCTATGCCTTCACGGTGCTCGAGCCTAGAGAGATAGAGCCAGACAGAACCGCTCCAAGGCCCACGTAGTCAGGGCCATGGGAGTATGAATCCTCTTCCTGGGAAGACTGAGGCTTCCTGGAGGAGGGGACATTGGAGCTGGGGTTTTGAAGGGTGTGTAGGAGTTTGTTGGGTTTGCTCATCTCTGCCCACACCCACTGTGCCTAGCACAGAGTCGAACTCAGTCAATTGCAGGTAAGTCCACATCCCCTCCACTCCCAGCCTCTATTCTATTTTCTGATCTCCAGGACATATGAGCGAGATGCTCTAAGAAAAAAGTTTACACGAGCCCGAGATGTGGAGTCCTCTGACGAAGACAGCGGTGACTGGGGCCCAGCCACTGACGTGTGACCCCTCCAGGTGGCCAGCGGGCCTGACCTCCCTTTTCCTCCCTGGAGCCCACGCTCAGTTTCCCACACGGAATCTAGGAACTTGTCTCCCTCCGCCTGGTCTTTAATAAACAGTATTTTCACAGCAGTGTGTTCTGGTGACTTCCAGGGATGAGGGGCCAGAGTCGGGCGCTGTCTTTCCTCTCTCGACCCCACAGACCCTGATCCAAAACCTTGCCCATTTGATAAGCTTTTAATTTTTTCCATCAGAAAATAATATAGAGCCAGGAAACCTTTGGGGCCCTGGCCAGCCGAGGAGGGTCCACGGATGGAGTTCCAGGCCTGGTGGGGGCTAAGGCACAGTGGTGGGGGTGTAGGTGGCGGATCACAGGTACACGGGCTGCTCCTGGCCTGTGAGCAGGCGGTAGGTAGCGGCTGGCATGGTCTTGATGTGGACCTGGGGGAGGAGAGGAGGCAGTGGCTGGGGGGGGGGTCCTCCCATCGGGCCCCGCCCACCCAGGGCCCGCCCACCGCCTCGAACCTCAATGTGGGCCTCGGTGAGAAGCTCAATGATGCGGGCGTGCGGCGTGGCCACCACACTCTGCCCGTTGATCTCAATGATGCGGTGCCCCACACGGACACCCCCGCGCTCGGCGATACCGCCTCGGAGGAGACTGCAGATCTGGGGGAACAGGAAGGGCCACAAAGCTCAGGGGGGCCACAATCGGGGCCGCCCGCCCCAACTTGGTCCCTGGGCTTGGGGCTCACGATGCCATCCTCCACGCAGAAGCCCAGCTGCTCGCGGACGTGGGGTCGGCGGATGATGGCCGTGGTGACCGGTGGGCAGTGGACGATACTGAGGGTCACCAGCATCTGCGACTTCACTTCCTGTGCAGGACGGGGGCTGTTGGCTTGGCTGGGCCTCTGGGCAGGGGGCTGCCAGACTTCTTGCTGAGCTGCAGCCCACCCTGGGCCTCAGTTTACCCACCCATAAAACAGAGGCTGTAGAGTCTAGAAGACCCCTCGAGAGTCGGTTAAGAACAGAGACCAGAGCCGGGCGGCCTCACCTCCCTGGGCCTACTTTCTCAAGGCCAAAAGCAAGGTTCTAGCGATGCCCATGAGGCAGGGTTACAAACACCCAGCAATGGGCTGCAGGGACCACGTCAGACCTGCCCTTCCGGCCTGGCCAGGTCCCTCCTTACCTCTGGGCCTCAGTTTCCCCATCTGGGCAATACAGTCAAGACTCAAGAACACACTTGCTGCGTGGCAGCAACAGAGGAAAGGCCTGCCGAGTTCCAGTCTTGCTCCCGCACCAGCGGGGTCTCCCTGGACAGCGACTTCCCCTCTCGGAGCCTCAACTTCCTTAAGTGCACGGGAGCGAGCAGGACTAGAAGCTCTACCTGTCCCTTCGGGACAGGGCCTCAGAGACCTGGCCAGGGAAGGGACCTCTGGGGACACAGGCCTGCCCTCTGGGGGGCCCTCGCAGGCCCTGTGCCCCTGCCAGCCCGGAGGACTCACGCGGACGGCGGCCTGGCAGGCGGCCAGGGGCAGCCCTACCAGGCTGGTCCCATTGATGGCGGTGATGCGGTCCCCGATGCTGAGGGCCCCCGAGCGCTCGGCGGGGCCCCCGTGCAGCAGGTTGGCAATGACGGCCGTGGGCAGCAAGGAGCCCCAGCCTGACTCCACCAGGGCCACGCCCAGAGCCTCGCCCCTTCGTTTCTCGATGGAAACCTGGTGGGGAGGCAGGGATTGAGGGCCGCTTGGAGGGGACAGGGGTGGGTGGGAAGGAGCTGGGGCAGGGCTGAGGGCCCCTTGGCGGGCCCAGGTCGGGGGATCTGCTGGCTCACCTCCCTGCAGTTTTCGCTGTTGGAGAAGTGGTCGAGGTCCCCATTGTGGAGGTGGCCAGGGCCTGTGGCCCCCTGGCACTGATGGGTGCCCACCTGGCTGGGGTCCACCCCGCTTTCCTGCAGGAACTGGCTGTAGGCCATAGCGAAGGCCTGGCCAATGGCCTGAGCAATGAGCTGGGCCTGTGGGGAGGTGTGGCACCTCTCTGGGGGGCCCACCCACCTCCTTCAGGCCCCCCTAATGACACCCCCAGAGCCCACCCTCCCACCCCCAAGCTGAGAATCTATGGGGAGAGGGGAAGGGAGACAGGCCTGAGCGGGGAGGTCTTGGGGGGTTGGCCGCCAGTCTCAGGGTCTTATGGGAAGGTTTGGAATATATGGCTCAGGGGCCTCTGGGAGGGGAGGGCGGAAGGATGCTGGGGTGATAGGTGTGGCTCTGGAGGAGGGCAGGGGCTGGCCCGCATCCCCCTCAGCCCCAGGACAACCGGAGCCCCCTGCTCACGTCCTCAGAGTGGAACACATGGCAGATCATCTTGTAGAGCCGGCGGCTGTGGGCCTGGGGTGTGGGCCGCTGGGCCAGCCGCCGCCGGGCCATGAGCACCAGCACGCTGCCAATGTCGGCGATGTAGGAGATAGTCTGCAGGGCGTGGTCCATCAGGGCCTCCTGGGGCAGGTGGGGGAGACCAGGCTGGGCTGCGGGGACCTCGTTCAGTCCCACCTTGGTGGAGCCCTCACACCCCAGGGGCCAGGCCCGCTCCATACCTGTGAGTCGGCCATCAGAACCTTGACTCTCTTGGTGGAGATGAAGAGGTCCACCTCTGTCATGGGCTGAGTTTCCCCGTCCGGAGCCTGTAGGGGGTGGGGTGGGAGATGGAGGCCCCCAAAGACCCAGCTTTTACCCCACCAGGCTCTGGAGGCCTCAGAGGACCTGGGCCTGCGGCCCACCTGCCTGCTCGCCCGCCCGCCCGCCCCTGGTTTCACCTTGACACGGTCCATAGCCTCCTGGGCCTGCGCCATGCGTGTGCTGGGGGGCGGGTTCCGCTCGGACACCAGCTGGGTGGAGCCCAGGTATTTGGCCCCGAATATGACACCGTCTAAGAGGTCTTCGTGGTCACAGGGGCCAGAAACTGAGGGCGACAACAGAGGCAGGTCAGTCCCCTAGAACTACGAGGCTCGTCCACCTGCTGTGGGCTCTGCCCAGGGTCTTGGCTCCGGAAACGGGCTGGAAGCACAGAGAGTTCCACCCTGCAGCTCAGCACTCTGGGCTGCACAGGTCCACCCACTGTTCCAGAACCACGGACCAGTGACTCAGCCCTCACAGAGTGGAGCCCTTGTCGGTCTAGAGTTGGCCCTGCCCATGGCTTGGGGTCTCCTAGGCAGAGGGTACTGTTTCAGGACCCCGCTGTGTGTCCAGAACCACGGCCAGATCCAAAAATAGCTCTAGTGCTTCCAGACCCCTCCACCCTGTGTTTCTAGAATTCCAGGATCAGGCTGGAGCCAGACAGTCCCAGTCCCATATCTAAAACCTGCACCATTACAGAACCACGATCAACCCCCCAGCCTACAGCCAGTCAGCTCCACCCCTTGGTCTAGCATTCTCCCCTAGCAGCCCAGGACCAGAGAGAACTCTACCCGCTGGTCACAGAACTGCCCAAAGCGCAGGAAGAGGCAACTGTCCACACATCCAAACCTCTCCTACCGTCCAGAATCCTGGGTGGCTCCTGAGCTATGTTTCCAGAACTTTCTGTGGTTTCAAACCACAGAATTCTGCCAGGGGTTCTAAAAACCTATTATCATCCCAGGATCAGACCTTCTCACCCTGTGGTTCTAGAACTTCTTAATCATGGCAGCACTGAGAAGCTCTCCCTATGGTTCTAGAATCCCCTCAGTAATTCACAACTGCAGATGCACCCAGTAATTCTAAGAATTATGTGAATGGTTCACAAACAAGGCTGCTCATAGTTCCAGAATCCCCCAACCCAGCCCAGAACCACAGAAAGCCGTATCCCCATGGCTCTAAATTCCCTGAGCAACCTAGAGCCAGACAGCTCTGCCAGTGGTTCTAGAAGATTCTAACCCATCGCTATTGCTTTTTGGTTCAGAACCACAGGTATAGATCCCAGGAAATTAAACCATATCCCTGTGAACTTAAATGCCAGCCAGCTCTGCCCACTGTGCTTCATGATCTAAGCATTCCAGAACAACAGATAAGGCTGCTCTGGCGTCCTAGAACTTCCCCACCCACTATGGTAGCCACCAGATGCATGTGGGTATTTTGCACTTGAAATCTGGCTGGTCTGAACTGAGATGCGCTGTACCAAATGCATGCTGGGTTTTGAAGCCCTTATGTGAAAATAATGTAAAATAATCGTAAAATGTTGATTCTATATAGAAGTAGTATTTTATATATACTGGGTTAATTAATATGTTATTAAGTGTTTTTTTAATGTGGATAACTAAAAAAATTCCAAGTGACACGTGGCCCAAATTATATTTCTATCGTATAGCTCTAGAACTTTCTGATGACTCTAAAACTGGACAGCTCTGTTCAGTACAGCTCCTCATGGTTGAGAAGCAGAAATAAATTTTATTCACTCCACGGTTCTAGGACTTCCCATCTGAGCAGAACCCGGCAGCTCTGTCCACCATTCCAAAACACCCTCATCAGCCCGGTCACTTTAATCTAGAGCCCCAGGCAAAGTGCCAGGTTCTGGAGCTACCTGCGCGAGTCAGAGATCCACCCATGACTCTAGAACCTCTTGGAACTAAAAGTCCAAACCTGCTCCCTTTCCCACAGCCACAAAACTTGTTCTTTGATCTAGAGCCTCAGGTAGTTTTGGGGGGGGGGGGGTCTAGAACATTCCAGGTGGCCAGAACAGTTCTTCTCATGCCTTGAAGGCAGACTGGCATACTTTTCTGCAAAGGGCCAAACAGTCAACACTTTACAGGCTACAAGGTCTCTGTCGCAGCTCCTCAGTGCGACTGCTGTAGCAGGAAAGCTGCCGCGGACAAGTGAACGGGTGGGCGCGACTCTGTCCCGATAAAACTTTGTGGACACGGATGTTTGAGCTGCCTATCATTCTCACATGTCAGGAAATATTCCTAACTGTTTTCCACTATTTAAAAATACAGAAGCAACCTTAGCTCAGAAGACATCCCAGAACAGGCTACAGGCTGGGTTTGGCCCACGGATGGTAATGTGCTAAGCCTCGCTCTAGAATTAAGTGCTACAGTTTACCAAGCCTGCCCTACCACCCCCTACTCATTCTTGAATGTTCTCCAGACTGTCTCTGGAACCTACTCGAAACCAACTTCAGAGCCTCTCTAGAAGCAACTCTTTACTGGCAAACTGTGCCAGATTTTGGGAGCTTGAGTCAGGCTGTTGTGAAACCCTTGAGTCCCTGGGGCCAGGGTGGGCGGCACACTCACCCTCCCGGAGGGCAGGGTATGAAGCCAGGGTCTCGGAGCTCTGGAAGAAGACAGAAGAGGGACAGGCCTGAGTCCGCCTGCTTGGCTCCCGGCAGTGGAGGCGCCCTGGAGTGTGGGGTGGGCTCTACCTGGGCAGTGGCAGGTGGCTCTTCAGGAGCCACCAGAGGTACTGTCTCCAGCCAGGGTTCTGGGGAGCTGCTTGAGCTGCCACCCCGCTCGGCCGAGGCCCCCTCTGCCCACTCTGGGGGGCCAGCATTGCCCTCTGGGTCCTCAGGAGGCTGCAACAGGCGAGGAGCAGGGTCCGGAGGTTCCGTGGGGCACGACTGGGGAGGAGAGCACTCATCTTGCTGCAAAAGGCTCAGCAAGTCGTCCCGGCCGGCCTCAGCGGACAAGAGCCCATGGGCATCAGTGATGTCCTGTGGGGCCAGGCCATGGCCAGTGGCAATGTGCAGGGGACACGGAGGTCCATCTAGGGACAGGCCCACCAGATCACCCGGCAGAGCTTTAAACTGTTGCACCAGGTCCTGAATATTTGGCCCGTCAAGTTCCATCTGACTTAGGCTGCCAGGGCCTCCTGGCGCTGGGTCCCACTGGCAATCAGGGGTGAGGTCCTGAGAGGCTGAAAGTGTGTCCCTGGGCTCCTCCAAGTCCATGGCTGGAGGTCCTGGAGGGAGTTGGGGGGCTGTCAAAAATTCCATGCCTGGACTCCTGGCTCAAGCCAGCATCTGAAAGAGAGAATAAAAGATGAGATTTCCTGGAGGCCAACTTGGTACCAGGTTCTAGCTGGATGCTATTCATACAGGACACATAACTGAATCCCTATCACACACTGCAAGGAAGGCTCTGTCATGACCCCCATTTCCCAGATGAGGAAACTGAGGCGCAGAATGAGAAATTGTAAGGCAGTGGCTTCCCAGGGCTCCAAATCCCAGGGGATTCCCCTGTACCTGTCACCCCAGACCTCTCCCCATTCGCAGACCCTGTTCACCCCAGGCCTGGTTCTTCCAAGTCTTCCTCCCCTGGGACGTGGATCCAGGTTGAAGACACACCTTGACGATACAGGCCTGACAGATGTAGATCCCCGAGACCTGGGACTCAAGACCTCGTCCAAGACTTTAGACTCAGAACTTCAGACTTAACACTAGAGCACCAAGATGCCAAAAAGCGGACCCTCATCTCAAAACTTTCAACGCCACAGTCAACATCGACCGACTCAGACAAGAACATCAGACCCAGCCTGACGACACAACTCAAGCCTAAAGCTAAGAGTTAAGACCCCAGTCCTCTCGCAGACCCCAGACTTAAGACTTCAGACCCGTGACCTCCGGTGCCGGCCGCTGAACCCGCTCTGCCCCGCCGGGACACTCACTTCCCAAACCGAGGTGGCCTCAATCCGCGCGGACTCCAGGACCCCGAGCCGGGGCTAGTCTGGTCCTGCCGCTCGCCCACTTTCGCCAATTCCTGGCAGAGGCGCAGGCAGATCTGTCCTCGCAGCGTTCCTGAACCACTGGGCATGCGCACGCTCGCGGAGGCTTGCCGGGAAATGTAGTTCTTCCGCGCCGTGGGGCTTGGGGGGCGGGGTGCCCTAGATGTTGGGATCATAAGTTCGAATCCCGGGTCTCCGTTTACGCGGAGTGAAAGCCCGAGCGGGCCTCTGAGCTTGGTTCCTCAAGTTCAAAATGGGGTTAAAAATCACTGCTCGTCTGCTACGGCTGTGGTCATTATTCCAAGGGACGGCAGATGGGAAGAAATGGGACTGGAGAAAAATACAGGAGGTGAAAGAG
Organism: Camelus ferus; assembly: GCF_009834535.1. NCBI lineage: Eukaryota > Metazoa > Chordata > Mammalia > Artiodactyla > Camelidae > Camelus > Camelus ferus. The sequence goes on along the minus strand of NC_045717.1, from coordinate 24,911,725 downwards.
GTACTCTAGCGACTCCAGGGACCGGAAGCGGCGCAGGAACCTTTTGTACACTGACTTCCGGTGTGGCACACAGTAGGGAGGCCGAATGGCTCTCCTGGCTTAACTTTCCCTCCCTGAATTTCTGACTTCCTCACTTGTAAACTGGGGATAGTGACAATACCTACTTCGTAATTGTGAAGGTTAAACGAAATCGAGCTGGTTACGGATTTAGCGATAGACTTGGAATATAATGAGTCTAATATGTGATAGCTTTTATTATTTTGACTTTTTCAATAATTGCTCACAGAATAGACTCAGGAGTGCATAAGGTGTGATACTTAATTGATAAGTAACTGAAGAAGGGCAAGAAATCAATGAAACATTCTTTGGAAGTCGCCTCATACAGCAACCGAGAGTATCTGTGCAAGTTTAAAGAACTCAAAATAAATGTATGCCTAAGGCCGGAGTACTACATTTCCCATAAATCTCTAGAAGCCTACAACTCCCAAGTACCCCTTGGCCGCTGACGTATTCCGGAAACGTGCACGTGCAGGCAGCCGGCGTACGTCATGGCGGCCCGACGCCTCATCGGGGCTACCCGGAGCTGGGCCGGTTGTCGGGCCCGGGAACTCCCGGACCCTGCCACTCCTGGGAGACTCCATGTACGAGATTATGCCAAGAGACCGGGTAAGCTGTGTTAAGAAGGAACTAGATGGGAACAGTAGGGACATTGAGGAGTGCGCAAGCGCTGGTTGGGGAATTGCGCCTTAGAGTCAGCGCGCATGCTTTGAGGTGGACGCTAAATGGCGCAGGCGCAGTTTGAAGGATGTGAGCCGATTGGACTCAATTGCGCATGCGCCAGCGATGGTGCGGGTTAGCGCACTTGTGCTTCACTGCTTAGCTGCTTTTTTTTTTTTTTTTTTCCTTCCCGGTGTAGAGGCTAGGTCACGAACTTGGGTCCCAATCTCGTTTCTGCCTCCAAATCACTGTCACCTTTGGCATGTTACCACCAGAAACTCGGGGAGTCAATGGGCCCCACCTCAGTATTAAAACCAAAACAGGGTTATTTAAATTTTCTCTGGATGCAGCCTTGCCTGATCTCTTTCGTTGAAAGGGAGGGAATTGGCAAACGTGAGATTTTGAAGACAGAGCAGCCAGTGGAGGCTTTCTCCGTGAGATAAACGGAAGGACTGAAAACGGAATTGAAAAGGAATAGCTTGGTCCCACTTTAAATCATTTTGAATGCAGCACGCAGGGTCAGAAAGGGCAGAAGGGGAAAGCTGGCCTCCCAAGGGTGGGGCTGGGCTAAAATGACTCTCCCCCACCTCAGTCATTAAGGGTGGCAAAGGAGGCAAAGGCGGTGTGGTCAGTGAGGCTCTGAAAGACCCAGAAGTGTGTACAGACCCCGTCCGGCTCACCACGCACGCCATGGGTGTCAACATCTACAAGGAGGGCCAGGATGTGGTCTTGAAGCCGGACGCCGAGTACCCGGAGTGGTGAGTGTGCCAGGCCAGAGAACTGGGAGAGCCAGCGACTGGGTAAGGAGGTCCTGACAGATCAAATCTGATCACCTTGGGGAGGTGCTGCATGAGTCAACACCTGAGTGGGAGGACAGAGCTTCAGAGGTGGGTGGGAACAGCCAGTGCAAAGGTCTGTACCTCGTGTGTTAATGAAACAGCAGGGGCAAGGTGGAAAGTAGAGGTAGACAGCAAGAACTTGATGGAGCACAGCCCTCAGCGGGGCTGCAGGGAGAGCAGTGGCAGGACACGCAAGCCATTGGCACATGCCATCCATCAAGCTGGGGGAGGTTTAGAAAGGTTGAGTGGGTGGGTGGGGAGGCATTCCAGGTGGGCAGTGCAGCATGGACAATGGCCAGGAGGCAGAAGGCTTGGCGTGTGCCTACCTCAGATCCCAGCACCACTGGGACGGAGGGGGGGAGGGCCCTGGAGGGGCCCCCTGTTCCATAGCCAGAGACCCGACCAAGGGTGGGGAGGATTGCCCTGAGACCCTGCAGCCACTGTGGGATCCAGTCCTGCTGTTTCCTCTACCCAGGATTCCTGGGGCAGGGGAGCTGCAGGGGGCTGCTCTGCAACCCTGCCTCCTGCCCACACCCTACCAGGCTGTTCCAGATGAATGTGGGCCCCCCCAAGAAGCTGGAGGAGCTGGACCCTGAGACCCGGGAGTACTGGCGGCTGCTGCGGAAACACAACATCTGGCGTCACAACCGGCTGAGCAAGAACCGGAAGTTCTAGCAGGGGAGGGACCGGAGCACCTTGACTTTCCAAGGACTTTTTATTTTCCAGAAAAAACAGACTTTTCAGAGAACAAAGGAGACCCCATCACTAGGGTTCCTGGGTGGCCCCCACAGAGAGGCTAGATCAGGGTCCTGGGGGCCAATAAAGACTTCGGGGCAACTGTTCGCAGGCCTGGGATGCTTCTGGGTATTGTCTGACGGTGGGGCCAGGAGGGACCTGGGGCGGGCAGCGGGGAGGGGAGCACTTCAGACCCAGTGGTTCCATGGCCCAGCCTCCACCCCCAGCAATCGGCTGGGCTTCTGCAGGTTCGTCTTTATCTCCGGTCCTCACTGGGCTTCTCACCCTGATTTCCTCAAATTCCAGCACTGCCCAGGAGGCTCTGATCTCTGTCCTCGAGGGCAGGCTTTTCTAGCCAAGCCTCTCTTGGCTGCAGTGTACTCATACCTGAACCAAGTCATCCAGAGCAGAAAAGAATCTTTGTGAGCTTCAAGAGCTGAAATGTCCAGGGGTAGGTTCTGGGTTCAGGCATAGCTGGATCCAGTTGCTTCAGTATTCAGCGGTGTGGCTCTCTCCATTTCTAGGTCCTTTTAAAGTGGATAGTTCCCCTGGGCAGAGGCGGTCCCAGAGCCCCTGGCTGAAACTTCCTACCCAGTGCAGCAAGCCCAGCCAGAGGGAAGGGGCTGCCCTTTCCTTCACGCCGAAGTCACGGGTTATCTTCACTGGCCAATCTCTTGAGCTGAGGGACCTGGGTTTACCCACCATCCTCCTGTCACCCTCACTGGTGCTTACCATTGGAGGAAGCTAGAGGACACACAGACACGGTGCCAGGGCCCCACCCCCATGCCGTGCCGTCTCCTTGGTAGGCACCTGCGTGGGGGTGGACGCTACTAGGGGCTGGACTAGGGCTCCCTCACCCTCCAGGCCCCTCTGTCCAAGAGCTGGACAGGTTGGGGAGGGCAGGGTCCCTGGGGCTAGTTCTGCCTGGTCCCAGGAAAATGAGAGCTTTCATCCGCTTAGGAGGACTCTGTCAGGCGGATTACCGCACACCTGCCCTCCTGGTGGCCTGCTCTGGGAAGGCGGAGTGTCCCAACCCTCCTGTGGTTCCCCAAGGCTTTCAGGGTAGAAATCAAAGTTGTAATGGCCACAGGCCTCCTCGCTCTTCTCCCAACATGCCAGGCATGGTGCTGCCCCAGGGCCTTTGCGTGTACTGTGCCCTTCGCCTGGGTAGCTCTTCCCTCGGGTGCTCCCATGGCTCCCTCTTTCATCTCCAGGTCTCTGCTCTGATGTCACCTTTGTGAGGCCTCCCCGACTACCCTTTTAAACTGCAACCCTGCCACACACTCCTGACAGCCCTTCTTGGTTTTATTTGCCCCCCAGCACTTACCACCAGCAGGCGTTCCATGTTTTACTTGGTTATTTTTAAAATCATGCTGCTTGTCTCTCCTGGAGTGGCAGCTCCATTAGGGCAGGGGTTTTCTCTGCCTTGTTCCCGGTCGCATCCCCACTGCATACTGGATGGGTGGGAAAATGGCTGGGCGGAGGGGGTGACCTGGCTGCCTCAGGGGCCGCCAGGCTCACGGGTTCACGTGTGAGGTGCCATCGGAAGTTCAGGATGAGCTGTGAGCCCCAGTGGGCAGGTGACCCAGGTGTGAAATTCTTGGAATCTCCTAGGGCCTGTGGTCACTCTGTGGACGGAGCCTGGAGAGGGTGGAGTGCTGCCCTGTCCACGCCCCCTTCCTGTCCTGACCTGGGCTGCCCCATCTCACTGCCAGCCCTAGGCACCAGTAATACCCCATTCCTTGTTCCCCAACAGCCTTATTTCGGAGTCCAGCTCAGGCCTGGGAGGGTGGCCATCATGCCCTCATGAGCCCTGGGGAGACACGGTTGGGTTGGACCAGGGCCCCAACCCACCATCAGTAGGCTGGGAGACATGAGGGGGGCAGTGGTCAGTAGGCACATAAGCCGTACTTTGATAAATGGGGAGAGCAGGGACAGACAGTATTCACCCAGCGTCAGCCTGCCGCTACCTGAGAGTCCCTGATTAGCACCTGGCCTGGGTCCAGCATGGCGCCTGGGGCAATGGAGTCAGGCAGCTCCACCCCGTCCTGGCTGTGTGGCCCCAGGAAACTGGCTTCACCTCTCTGGGCCTCAATTTCCTCTGCTGCAAGATGGGGCTGATGGCCGCGCCCCGTCGTGGGGTAAAGCACTGGGCACACTGGGAGCACACAGTGAAAGGAGGCGGGTTGAACAGGAGCTGCTACTGCTGGCACTGTTTCTCGGAGGGAGGCTCCGAGAGCCAGGGTGGCTCGGCTGTTGGAAGATTAGGAGCAGGCAGAGGGATTTAGTTTCATCAGCTCACAGAATTAACATCCCGGTGGCTCCTGATTGCAGCCTTACAGTCTAAGAACCTCAGAATCCACGCCACCCTCACACATTTGACAGATGGGGAGACTGAGGCCCCACAAGGGCACAGACTCCCTGAGGCCAGGCCAGGAACCCACCCCTGGCCTGGGAATCCTTTGGCCACCTTCTTCCTGAGACCGTGTGCCAGTTCCCCTGCAAGGCAGGGGAAGGAGGTGATGGTGGGGCCGGGGGCCCAATGTGGGTGGCCACAGACAGGCTGAGGTGGGAGGGCTGGGCAGGCACCAGGCTCAGGCTGACGGCCAGGCCCTGTCCAGAGCCTGCGCGTGCTCCTTGGCCAGCAGCCGCAGGGATGCTTCCTCCAGGGTGAAGCTGTCTGTGAAGGCTGGACCAAAGGCATGGGGCCCGAAGGACCCCTGCAGCCCTGGGCCCGGGCCCAGGAGGCGCGGGAGGCCTGGCACGGCGGGGGGCGCAGGGCCCAGCCAGGGCTCCAGGGGCAGTGGCGTGGCAGGAGGGCGGGCAAAGGGCAGCGCTGGGGCCTCAGGGAGCCTTGGGGCTGCCACGGTCCCGGAACCTGACTCCAGACGCTCCTGGCGGCGCCACTTGGCCCGGCGGTTCTGGAACCACACCTGGGGGTAGCAAGAGAGGCGCTCCCAGCTCAGGACTGCGGGGAGGGGTGGGCCCACTGTCCCCGTCTGGGCCCCCCGCCTCTCGGCGCTCTTCCTGCCGCCCGACCTGACTCCGACCCGTTGCAGTGCCGGCGTGTCTCGTCGCCTGCCTTGAGGGGTGACTGTCTTGAGAGAATGGTTGCTACCTCTTGGCCCCGAAGACTTTTCTGAATCCAGCCTCTCCTTGTCTTTCTCTTTGTCCAGGCCTCCTCAGGGCCCGTGGCCTCCTCCCTGGTCTCTCCTGGCCCTGGGCACGAAGGCTCAGCCACTGAGCTTGGCATTTGAGGCCCTTCACAAGCTCTTTCTTCGCCTCCCCTTCCACCTGCCTCACACCCAGCTCTAAGGAAATGCCTCCAATTTAACCCCTCCACGTCTTTGCACACACTGTTCTAGATGCCTAGAAAAGTGCCCTTCCTTCTTTCTAATTGGCAAACTCCTACTTAAACATCAAGGCCCCAGTCCCACATCCCATCTTCCAGGAAGCGTTCCCATGCACTGAGAGGGTCCATATCTGGCTCCCCCCGCCAGCTTGTTAGGGGGTACCCTCACCTGCACGCGCACCTCGGGCAGGTGCACCTTGGCTGCCAGCTCCTCGCGGCTGTAAACGTCCGGGTAGTGGGAGGCCTCGAATGCCCGCTCCAGCTGGTGCAGCTGGTAGGTGGTGAAGGTCGTGCGGTTCCTCCGGTGCTTCTTCTTGGGGGTCTCCTCCCCTGGCCCTGGCCCCGCGCCCTCAGCCGCCGGCCCCTCTCCGGGGTTCAGGAACATGGCGCCTCCTCGCCCCCACCTGGCGGGACGGCAGCAGGACAGATGGTGGTGAGACAGGAGGGACTGCAGCTGGGAGGGCAGGGGAGCCCCCAGCCCCTGCTGGGTGTGGGGTGAGATGTGGAGGGGCTCCTCCCCTCGCTGGGTCCTGCGTTCATTCTGCCTCCCTAGTCTCTCTGTCCATCTTGGATTCTCTCTCTCCGTGTCCACTTCCTTCTGTTCTGATTACTTTTCTCTGTGTCTCTGCCCCACCACCTCTATTTGTCTTTCTCTCTGGAGCTCTCCCTGACTGCTTTATCTCCCTTTATCTCTGTCTCTGTCTCTATCTCTGGGTCTAGGACCCCCAGGAAGGCAGGAGCTGGGCCACTGCCCCAGGGAACACTTCCTTACTCCCAAGACATCTGCCCTAGGGGGCTCTCTGTGCCCCCAACTCCCACCCAGGCCCACCTGTGCCCACCTGCCCAGTGCTCACCGCCCCCAGCAGCCCCTCCAACGGCCCCCGCGGGCTGAGCGCCCGTGTCAGCTGCAGGCCTGGCCCAGCCAGACCCGAGGGGGTTGGGGCCAGGCGGCAGGGAGGATTAGCGAGGTGATTAATTGAGGTGGCCCCTCCCACCCAGGTGCTGGCTGCTCTGAGCCACAGAGGGAGGGCCAGGAGGCGGAGGGCTGGGGCTCCAGGGGTTGGAGGGACACCGGCAGCCTGGGTCTGCCACCCCTCACTGTAGGACATCCACAAGAGCCTCCCCTCTTTGGGCCTCAATTTCCCCAGCTGTGAAACAGCTAGAACTTGCCCCATGGGGCAAAACAACAGAACTTGCCCCATGGGGTAAAACAACAGAACTTGCCCCATGGGGCTCTCATAGGGACTCAATGCATCGACGAAAGAGCGCTGCACAGTGACTGGCAGACAGTGAGCGCTTAAAGAACGCCCACTGCGACTGTTTCTAGCATCTGGGGTGAGGAAAAGGCCCTCTTAGATTCATAGCTGTCAGCAGGGGTTGGGGAAGCTGAGGTTCCCAGAGATGAAGGCAATTCCAGCTGGCTCCCCTGGACGTTGTGCAGGGCAAGGAGTATAGGGCATTCTAGCTGGGTTTTGAGGTAAGAATAGAAGTTCACTTTTGAGTCACTCAATAAACACTTAAGTGAGCTTACCATATACCAGGTGCTATTCACAGCAGTAAACAAAACAGACCCAAATCTTGGACATTTGGAGCCCCTCCACATCCTAGTGGGGACAAAGACAATCTGCAGCTACGTGAGTAGAATGTAGCGTGTCAGGTGCAGAAGCCTGGGGAGAGAACTCAAGTGGGGAGGGGGGGAAGGTTGGTCTTTTAAGGAAGGTGATCAGAATGGGAGATGGAGTGAAAGACTGTAAATTCTGGACAAGACTGGGTGTGAAGGGGATAGTACTGGGGAGCCATTGGAGGTTGTGGAGCAGGGAAGGGGCACAGATGGCATTTTCGATGAGCATCTACTGTGGGCAAGATGGAAGGCCAGGAGAAGGCCAGAGGCCTGGTCAGGGCAAGGTGCGGGGAGATGGGGACAGGAGGGCAATTCCGGGGGAGGAGGAGAAAGTTTGAGGAGGCGGCGCAGGTATACCCAGGCCCCTGTTTGCAGGACAAGTGGATGATGGGCTGTCCCTGAGGTGGTGCCTGAGGGCCAGGGCAGGATCTAGGTTGGGACTGGGACTGGTGTGCCACCCCCCGCCCCAATCCAAGGAGCCTAAGGGCTCAGGGAGGAGGGTGCCCTGAAAACTGAGAGGAGGGGGACTGGGAGTGAGAGAGGGCAAGGTGAGGCCTGGAAACAGCTGCTGGATTTAGACACAGGGCAGAGGACAGGAGGGAGGTCCCAGTAGAAAGAGGCGGAGGCCCAGCCCTATGGATGGACCAGAGAGTGAGTACGAGAGAAGCAGAGATAGATCCTTCTGGATGTCGGCTTCGTAGGGGGAGAGACACACACACAGAAAGAGAGATGGAGAGAGGTACTCTCACGTGCGTGTGCACTCAGACGCGCGCGCGCGCACACACACACACACACACACACACACACACACACACACTCTCTCTCTCTCTCAGCGGGCCCTAGAGGAGTTGGCGGTAGAGTCCAGAGGCCTTCGACCAGGAGGGAGGCCTGGGGTGGGCAGGAGAATTAACGCCTGAAGGGGCAGCTGTTTCAAGAGGCTCCCTGGGGCCCCTCTAGGCCTCAGCTGCCTGGTCTGTAAGGTGGGCTGTGGACAGGAGAGCAATGCCTGTGGTGTCAGGGGAGGTAATTCCCTAATTGCTTCATCACTTTAAAATGCTGACGAGCTGCTCTGGTCTCAGGCCCCAGCTGGCTAACTGGCCCCGGGTGGGTTACGAGGTGCAGGAGGGATCCGGGTGTTGGGCGTGGGGGGCTTTGGCGACTTAGCAGGATGCGGCTGAAGGTTCAGACGCTGTGTCAGCTTAGAGGGCCGGATTAGGGGCGGGCCGGGGGTGGTGCGGGGCCACAGGCACAGGTGGCCCCCTCCAGCTGGATTAGGGGGGCCAGGCCACTCTCAGCCCCTCCAGCCTCCCACCTGTTATTTCTACCCCAGGAAAAGTCGCTAAACCCCTTCAGGTGCCGGTGGGGAAACTGAGGCCTGAGGGTGGCGGGGCTCAAGGGCACTGCAAGTCAGCGTGATGCCGAGACTTTCTCTGGCTCAGCTGGGGCAGAGGTGGGTCAGCCGAGCTGGGAGCGTGTGCTGTGGCCTGAAAGCCCCTCATAGCTCAGGGGGTCCTGGAGTGGCAGCCATGCCCATCTGGCCAAAGACCCCCCCGCCCACATCCAGGCATCCTAGAGGCTGGCTGGTTGGGAACGTCAGAGGGGGAGTGGTTGACAATCGCAGCAATAACTGAGCACCAGCTGTATGCACTCAGCCCTTCACTGGTGTGAGCCTTCGGGGTCCTCACGCCTGATCAAAGAGGAGGCTGCTGGGACTCAGGGAGGGGGACTGTCCCCTCGGTTTGCCCAGAACACGGCAAGATTAGCACTTGTGTCCCTCATCCCAGATACGCCCTCAGTCCGAGGCAGTGGGCCACGCAGCCAGGGGGTCGCCAGGACTGGCACCTGGGGCTGAAGGCCCACAGCCCCAGCCCTGCACGGGAGAGGACAGGAGGCGTGGGGCCTGAGGACAGGCCTTGCGGCTGGCGTGTTTCAGCAAGCGTGCCCCTGGAGTTACTGAGTCAGGCTGTTAGGTCGTGACAGGTGGGGGACACGGGAGGCCACACAGGAGTGTCCCCAGGAGGGGACACCACAACAGTGGCAGGCCCTCCCTGGGCTCCCATACACCCTCTCTGAGGGGCCAGGGCTGGGGACAGAAGAGGATGCCAGCACAGGGAGCTTAGACCTCTGTGGCTGCTGGCACACTCTCCCCGAGGGCTTGGGGTGGGGTCCTCACCACTGAATATGGCGCCCACGAGTGGTGTGCAGTGGAGAATCTGTGCGTGATGGCAAGTGGGTCCACAGGGGGCTCTGGATCCCTGGGGGTTTCCTGGCTCCATCCCCAGGGAAATGTATGTCCTCAAGGGCTGCAGGGTACTAGCTGGGTGAACCCCTCAGGGGAGAGACACCTGGACAGGCAGATCCCCACCCCGGCTGAGTGATGGGGGTGCCCCAGGGGGACACAAGGGGCAGCAGAGAGAGACAGACACCCAGTCTCTGGTACCAGTCTTTATCCAGGTGCTAATTCTTCGCCTCCCCGGAGCTGTGGTGCCCATGGGCGGCCCGCAGCCCCCCACATGGGCCTGCCCCTACGATGCTAGCCGGGTGGGCAGCTCGCTGGCCCTGCTCCTCTTCAAGCCTGGACCAAGTCCCCACCCTGTACCCCCTACTCTCTCGGTCCTCTGGGGCTTGAGGCCCCGTGGGCAGGGTCAGGGCTCCTGGCTGTGGGGCGAGGTGGAGCTGTCCACGTCCTGCCCCCCAGTGGGGGCCGAAGCACTGGCGCTGCGCAGCTCCCGGGCCAGCTTCTCGGCCAGTTTGCGGAAGGGCGGTCGGCGAGCCGGCTCAGCCTCCCAGCAGCTGCTCATGAGGGCATGGATGGGGCCTGGGCAGCCTTCGGGGGGCTCCATGCGATACCCCTTCTCCACGGCCTCTGACACCTCCTTCAGCGACTGTGGGCAAGGGGCATGCTGGTGTGGGCTGGGGGTCAGGGTCACAACCTCTAGACCTGAACAGGACCCAGCCCTCCCCCTGGACCCTGCTCACCATCTTGGGGTATGGAGCCCGGCCGTATGAGAAGACCTCCCACAGCAGCACCCCAAAACTCCAGACATCTGACTTGCTGGAGAACTTCTGTGGGGCCCAAGATCAGGTTGAGGAGGGACCCCCTCAGGGCTTCTGCTCCAGCCCTGCTTCCTCCAGGAAGTCTCCCTGGGTTGACCTTCACTTTCTGGTCTCCTCCCAGTAGACTCCTGCCCCCAAATCTACCCGCCCACCACAAACTCAGCCTCAGAGCAAGAATGAGGTTATTCTTGCTGTCAGTGCTGAGCCCAAGGCTGTTTCAGAAATGAGGAGACCAAGGCCCAGACAGGGGCTAAAAGGAACAAACATGGGCCAAGGGCTGACTGGGAGGTGGAGCAACTTCCCGTGGGAGTTTACAGAGGTCAAGAGACCGGCCCAGGGTCACACAGTGGAGCTAGGTTCCAAGGGCCCTGGTGGGTAAGGAGGGCTCACCCCGTGTTTGAGAGCCTCGGGTGCCGTCCACTTGACTGGCAGCCGACTGGAGTCCAGTCCCTTCCTCTCGGCTTTGGCCAGGCCGAAGTCGCTGACCTTGGCCACCAGGTCCTCGGACACAAGGATGTTCCGGGCGGCCAGGTCTCGGTGCACCAGCTTCTTGCTCTCCAGGTATTCCATGCCCTCGGCCACGTGCCTGGGGAGGGGGCGGGGGCACGGGGCTCTGGTGCCTGGGCCACAGACTCCTCCCTGCTCCGTGCCTGGGTTTTCCCGCCCCCTGGGAGCCCCACTCACAGGGAAAACTGCAGGAGCTGCGGGGTGTTTACGAGGGCCCGGCCCCGCGTCCGTAGGAAGTTCACCAGGTTACCCTGTGGGGGAACACAGGCGGGGATGGGGGGTGCTCGAAGCTGCTGGGCCGCTTCCCGCCCGGCCCCGCCCCGCCCCGCCCCCACCTTGCTCACGTGCTCCATGCCACGCCCCACCTCGGCTCCGCCCCCTCCTTGGGCCGTGCCCCCGGCCTCGGCCCCGCCCCCACCTTGCTCACGTGCTCCATGCCACCCCCCCCCCCACCTCGGCTCCGCCCCCACCTTGGGCCGCGCCCCGGCCCCGCCCCCACCTTGCTCACGTGCTCCATGACGATGTAGAGGCCTTGGTGCAGGATCACACCGAGCAGACGCACCAGGTTCTTATGCTGCATCTTCCTGGGGGCGGGCAGGCACAGGGTGAGGGCGGGCTGGGACCCCCTTCCCGGGTGGCCCTCCCCTCACCCGGTACTCACGTCATGACCGCCGTCTCGTCCAGGAAGGCCTGGGCCGTCACGTCGCACTTGATGTTCTTCACGGCCACCTTCTGTCCCAGGTACTCGCCCTGCAGGACGGCTGGGGGCAGGCAGGGGCAGAGATCAGGACCCCAGAGACCGGACAGACACAGGGACATACTCATTCACATGGACCCCCACAAACGCAGCTGCGGGTCCCCAGGCCCAGAAACTGCCTCACCCCACAGGCTCCAGACCCCTGAGCTAAGAGAATCACCCAAGCCAGGGGTCTGCCAACTGCCGCCCTCGAGCCCAGGCCTGTCCCCTCCTGGTTTTCCCAAAGGCCCGCAAGCACAGAATGATTTTTACACTTTTAAGTGGTTGGAAAAAATCAAAAGAATATTTCATGGCATGAGAAGCACACGAAATTCCATCTCAGTGTCCACAAATAAAGTTTTATTGGCATACGATCATGCCTGCTCATTTCCCGTGGCGGCTTTCTGCCACATCAGCAGAGCTGAGCAGATGTCATAGACCATCTGCCGCGCAGAGCCAAAAATACGTGCACTCCAGCCCTGTACGGTTTAGTCGTGTGACCCCTGATCTAAGCCCCGGTGCCTTCCAGAATAACAACTCCAGGCAGTGACATCCCAAACAGACGGACCAGCATGTGCAAGAGCCCAACCACGGTAACTCCTCCTCGCCCGGCTGTCCTGAACCTCCGTTCACAGAGAGAGGAGCCCTTGAGGTCCTCAGCCAAACAGCGTGGACGTGAATTCACCTCTGTGCCTCCAAACACTCAACGCACCCCCACGGCCCTTCAGCACCCCAGCACGCCCTCACTCACCTCCAAACTCCCCCTCTCCGATCTGCACTCCCAGTGTCAAATGCTGCAGGTTTAGTAACCAGCCGGCTGTGGGGGAAGACAGGTCAGAGGAGTGCCGGGCTCCTCCAGCCCCTCCCACGCCACTCCGCCTGGCGGGAGACCAGGCTGGGTCTCCCACAGCACACAGTCGGGTGGCTGCTGTTCCCAGCAGTGGCCCTAGGACACACGTGAGGCACTGCCCTCCTGGTACTGAAAGCAAGAGAGCCCAGCATTCAGGGCTGCCCTTTTCTCTTCTTCCTGAGGCCATGTCCTTCCAAGGACCCCGCAGCCTCTTCCCTTTACAGCCCTTTCTGTTGTTGTTGTTTGGGGTGGTAATTAGGTTTACTTATTTATTCATTTTTTTAGTAGAGGTACTGGGGATTGAACCCAGGACTTCGTGCATGGTAAGCACTCGGGCTACCACTGTGCTATTCCCTTCCTTTACCTCATGTCACCCAGGGACACACACAGACCGAAAATATAACAGGTTCAGAGACTGGTAAAGGTTCCAGAAACTTCCAGAAACTTTTAGCACTCTTAAGTCCTCATCTGCGCTCCAGCCTCCCTGATCTTTCTCTCGAGCACTCCTGTGTTCCCCCTCCTCTGTCCTCCAGCGGGTTCTGCAGGCCGCCTCCTCTTCCTCCACAAAGCCCCTCTCCAAATCATGAGCACTTGGGTACGATCAGGCATGGTGAGGCCAGCCTCCACCTGGATGCCACCCCCAGGATGCTTCCGAGAAGACCGCCATGATCACCAAGTTCGAAAGGGGTGGCCACGGAAGGGTGCATTTGCCTGAGTATTGAGGATTTCGCTACTCAAGGGCTGGACAAGCATTTTAGGTGAGGGGAACAGAACACACAACAGTACAGAGGCATGGGAAGAAACAAGGAGTCACATAACCCGGTGAGGCGTGGTGCAGCTTGTGAATATAGGAAGGACCTTTTAGATGAAGCAGGAAGAATAGCTCAGCCCCAAGGGAAGGTTCTGGAAGGCAGTGGAGGTGCCTGGCCTCCCTCTTTTAAGCAGGGGAGTGATGTGGGTGGATTTCCACAGTAGAAAATTGCCTCTGAGACCACAGGGTTTGGGAGGAAAGGGCACTCCCTGCTCAGGAAGGAGGTGGTCTGATGAGAAGGTCTGAGGTTGGGTCAGGGCAGGCGCAGCCAGGCAGGGAGGGACCAGATTTAACTGGTGTTAGAACTCGGCCGTGGAGGGGCTGTGGGAGGGAGGGGAGGGTCGAGGTTTGGCCCGAGTTTCTGGCTCAGGTGACAGGGTGGATGATTGATGGGGACACGGGGAACCAGGCCAATACTGTGCTGATCAGTGTGGGTGGGCGTGCCTGCCAGACCCAAGGGCAGCCCAGGCCTTCTGCCTGCAGAGCCAGGCACAGCGACCTGTGATGAGGCCTTGGCCGTGTGCCCAGCCAGCATGGGTGGGCAGGGTGGGGTCCCTACCCTTGGCCAGCTCCTCCTCTGCCGACTTGGTGCCCTGCTTCCTCTTGGGTTTCGCCAGCTTCGTGCAGATGGCCCCCTTGTCCTTGCTATAATGCTGCAGGGTGGGGCAGGGCAGAGGCAGCTGTGAGGGGCGGAGATCAGCCCAGAGACCAGACAGACACAGGGACATACTCACTCACATGGACCCCCACAAAGGGGGCAGAGACCAGCTGGCCCCTGAGTGTGGGGAACCCCTGCATCCCAGCCCCTTCCCAGGGGAGTCTTTGGGTGGGGTAGCTGGGACTTGAGGAGGAGGAGGGGGGTTTGGTTCCCATAGGACTCGTTGGGCTGGTTTCCATGGGAACAGAAAAGGATGCAGACCAGGAGGAAACAGGAGGATGGGGGTGTGTCTTGGGATTGATGTCAAATTGGAGGTTCCTGGGAGTCCCCAGAGGAGTCACCCCAGTCCATGGAGGTGGGACCCAGAGTATTCAGACCACCTGTAGGGTGGGTGGTCCATGGAGACCAGCCCCTCCTCCGCATTGCGGGGCATGCGGCTCTGGGGCCCCACATCCACCCAGCTGTAGGGATGGGGGCAGAAGCTGGCGTCCCTCCATCTGCGCACTGGCGGGCATAGGCTCTGGGGTCCTGGGCCTGTGGTGTGCGTACCTCCACCATATCCATGAGGTTGCAGAAGCAGACTGCCTCGTCGATGGTCAGGTGGCCGTCCCGGTGCAGCACACGGTAGTGGATGACATCACGGCCGAAGCTCACACAGAGCACGTAGTCGCCTGGGTGCCGCGCGGACTCTCGCACCAGGAACAGCCCGTCTTCTGGTGGCTGCAGCTGCTGCACAGCCTCCTGGCCGGAGATCTTCCCATGGAACCACCTGCGGCCAGCAGGAGGGAGGGCTGGGCTGGGCTGGGCTGGCCCGGCCGTGCTGACCCCACCCCAGGGCCGGGGCCCTTCCCCGCGACTCACGGCATGAGGCTGAGCTTCGGGTCAGCGGAAAGGGCCTCCCGCTCCCGCAGCGCGCCGGCCGCCAGCAGCCCCTCCTGGCCGCTGGCATGGTGCTTGGCGCGGTACCAGCTCTTGTTCTGAAGGGAGGTAGCCGGCAGTCGGTGTGTGTGTGGGGGGTGTCCTGGTAGACCCCCGCCATCCCCCACCGTGGTCCCCAAGCACACCCAATCCCCCCGCCACTGCTCACCTCGCAGGCCTCCAGGATGGTGACCACGTCGCCCTTGCGGAAGGCCAGCTCCCCGGGCTTGGGGCGAGTGTGCTCACATTTGGTGATGCATTGGGTGCCCGGGGCCCAGCGCCTCTTGGTGGGGGTGCAGACAGGGAGAAAGGGGACATGAGGGAGACATGGGGGTGGGGGGTGGAGAGAGACCCAGAGGAGAGAAAAAGACTGGATTGAGACAGAGACTGAGAACAGAACACAGAAAGAGAGAGGGCAAGGGAGCAGCCAGCTGAGGAAATATCAGAGTCGCAGACAGAAGTGGGGCCTGGGGCAGACGGTCAGGAGGAAAGGTGAAGGAAAAGCAACTCCGAGTGACCAGAGGAAGCCTGGGCAGACGCCGCCTAAGAGACACGGGTCAGAGAGTGCTCCCCCCACCCCCCCGGGCTATGGAGCTGAGGTCCTGCGACTGAGTAGAGGAAGGACCCGAACACAGGCACCCAGGTTGGGGGTACTCACCGTTGGCATCCTGGCTGAGCTGGGTGAGGGGTGCCAGGCGTGGAGGAAGCGAGGGCTCCCCTGGGGAGGGGGCAGAGACCAGCTGGAGAGCCCAGATTCAAGCCAGGCTGGGGTCCCAGGGGCTATTATTAACACTTCCAGCCCAGGCCAGGTGGAGGCGACAGCCAGGAGGTGTGGCTCCTAGAGCCCCTTTGGGGAGGTGGCCTTTCCCCAGGTGAGTTCCTTAGGATGGAGCCTGGCCCCACCATCATCCCTAAAGGGAAACTGAGGCACAAGATAGGCACAGAGCCAGTGGCCAGGGGCTGGCTCAGGCCCCAGCATCCCACAGTGTGTGGGAAACTTGGTGCCACCTAATGGAGCCTGGTTCTTCCCCTTTTTTGGTGAGTAGGCAGGGGCAGGGAAAGGAAATAGAGGATGATTCAAGGTCATTCCCAAGAATCTCTGACCCTGGAGGGGGCGGGGGCCGGGGCAGTGCAGCAGCACTGCGCTCCTCTGGCTGCCAGCTAAGCCTCTCTGATCCTCCCACCCCGGCCAGGGACAAACACACAAAGTCCCTCACTGCTGCTAGAGGGGAGGCTTTTCTGCCCTCTGCCTCCCCCATGGATCCCACCAAGTGGGGCGGTGGGCGCTGGGTGGTGGATTGGGGTGGGTGAATCTCTGCCCCTCCAGTATGTGCCCCTGTAAACCCCTACATGTACTCACACACATACTGATCCATGTACACATGAGCACACACAAACACACAGGTGGACACAGGTACCCACAAGCAGGCGCGTATGCAAGCAAAGGCAGTTTCACCTAGAGACAGGTGTGTACACACGTCTACACGTGTGAACACACACAGATGCTCAGACATTCCGAAATGTGTGTACCCGCCCTCCCCCCTCCACACACACAAACCCACACTTGAACACCTGGGCGCCAGAGGCTGGGCCACCCGGGCACGCAGAGCTGTACGCAGGGCCGCGCACACGCAGCTCGGAGACACGCGCACATCCCTCCACGTGGACGCGCGAATACACACACCCGGGGGCTTGGAGATGCTCACACCCGCACCAAAAAGAATACCACCCCAGCCCACGCCTGATCGCATCTAACCACCCCCAGCCCCAGGCGCGCACCCGCCGCGCGCTCCAGACGCGCACGCTCGCGTGCACACCTGCCCCTCCTGCGCTCGCCGGGTCCCCTCAACCGGCGAGCTCTCTGGGTATCCCCACTGTCCCATGGTCTCTCCCTCAATCCCCGCCGCCCCGCTCACCTGTTCAGGGGGCGCCCCTGGGCCGTACCCCGCACCCGCCCCCAGGAGGGCCCCCGCGCGCCGCCTGCGCACCCCAAGGCGGCCCCGGCTGCACAACTTGGAGCAAGTTGCTCCGTTTCCTCATTTTGGGGGAGGAAGGAGGGCTGGGATCGGGGGTAGCGGGAGGGGCGGCAGCCGGGGAGGCCCCTGCGGGTCCTAGCGCCGGCCGCACTGCGGTCGGCTCGCGCGCCGCCGCCGGCCCCTCCCCGCCCCGCCTCCGGGGCCCCGGCGCCTCCCGCGCAGCCCGGCGGCTTTACGGGCTCCACGCCGCTCCCTGGCCTGGCGCCGCGGGGCGCTCGCCCCCGCGCTTCGCGGGAACCCACGCCATGGAGCTTGGAACTAGGGTCGCGCGCGCGCGCGTGCCCAGGGAGGGGAAGAAGAGTGAGCTACCAGTCCGGGGAGGTAAGCAAGCCACAGAGCCCAGATGACACCGTGGACCTTTCTGACTGCAATTTCAAAGTCTTCAGTCACCTCTTCTGCCAAGGAGGGGCTCATTTCAGTACCTGGTACCTGTAGTGGGATGTTGGTGTCTGGCGCAAAAAAGTGCTCAAAATGTCATCTGCTACGCGTATCATTATCATCATCATCCACATCAAGGGAAAATTGAGGCTACAGGAAGAAAAATCACCTGGAGGAATCCTCCTGGCAGAGTAGACATCCTTGGAGGGTTAACTGTGGGGCCAACCCAGCTGCACCGCTGGCAGGTGCTGCCCACCTCCCAGCCTCGGTTTCCTCTTCTGTAGGGCCCAGCAGCCCCAGCTTCCAGCTCAGAGGACAGTTTGATGAGCATCTGATGGTCCCCCAGGTCCTGGCTGCCAGTGGTCACTCTGTGAGCCCCGTTACAATTCTTTCTAATGGCTGAGTCTGCTTGGACAAGGATGAGGCTGATCTTAGGAGAGTGATGAACCAAGATGCTCAGAGCTTAATTTTCTGTTACCTCACAAGGTGAAGTGTCTGTGCCTCTAAGGTGTCATGTGGGGGAAAAAAGTCCCATATTTCTGAGAAGGCTCAGTTACAAGAATTACAGATATTCCATATTGTGGAATATTATGAAACAAAAACGAGGCTATGTATTAAAATGCTAAAATCTCCGGTTCTCAAAAACCACCACCACTATCAGGACGTGACCCAATACAAACTGCACAATCCCTTTCACATTACACAGGAGACAGTAAGTCCAAGGGGAACATTTGAGAAGGGGACCCTCCAACCGGCAAAGGGTTATGCCCAGCGAAGGAAGCTGGCAGGAGGAGGGAGCGGGAGAGGACTTGTGGTGGCGTGTAAGTTGCTAATACTGGCAGTGTTTGCAGCAGGGGTTCCTGCTCATCAGGCTCCCTGTGCCGGTGGACCTGGCTGCGGGATCATCCCAGGGCGTGCCCCCGCCCTCCACTTCCCAGCTGTGGGCTAGGGACTGGGGCCTCTGGAGCCAGCATTCAGCTGGGTCACTGGGGGTCAACCATATATGGCAAACCATCATCACTTGCTCAAAATAGAAACACAGCGCCAAAGTAGCCACAGCGGAAACCCAGCAGCGTCATTAGAGTCACACCAGCCACGATGGAGGCCTGCACACGCTGCTCAGCAAAGCCACACGCCTGTGCTTAAGCCGCTCAAATGCCCTGGCCCCTCATGGAGACTCTCAGCCAGAGAGACGGGAGGAGGGTGGGAAGGAGCCTGCTTTCCCCTCTGTGGATCCATGATACTTGGTGTCTGAGTAACATCTACATCCTCCCCAGGACCACCAGGGGTCTTTGTCCCACACTCTGGGGGGCCCTTCCCTGTTGGGACTGGAGAAGGACAGACTTAAGGAGGCAGCATCAAGTGCCCTAATCAAGGGCTGGCCTGGGGCAGGGAGGCCCCCAAGGTGAGGGCACGGGGCACGAAGCTGTGTCCCACTCTAGGGGGATAGATTTGAGTCCATGGTTTATTTGGGTCAGAGCTACAGAAGGGGTGAGCTCCCCATCCCTAGAAGCATCCAAGAATCAGCCACGCTGAATCACAAAGACTCGATGGCTCTACCAGTCCCCAGAGTTGGCAATACCATTTTCTCCTGCCTCCTGCCTTCTGCCAGCCTGAAGCCCATTGGTAACCACACCATGAGACTGGACTCCCAGACTTCCCTGGTCCTGGGCTCCTTGCCCTCCACATTTCAGTCCTGTCGACTTGATTCCAGAAGTTCTCTGCCCTCCCCCACCCCTCATCCCCCACAAGCCCTGTGGTGCAGGCTGGTGACACAGAAGCCCCCTTCCCGACTCCGGCCTGCTTCTAGTTTTCCTCCAGCTGTCATGCACTTTCCACTGCACCAACAAGGGATGAAAATGTGATTGTGGCCCTCCCCAGCTCTACACCCGTCCATAGCTCCCCACTGTCCATAGGACAGAGCCTAAAACATTCAGTCTGGCATGCAGGGCTATTTGCATTCAGCCTCCAACTGAGCTCCCTGGTCTCGTCTCCTGCTCCCACCAAGCACCCACCAGTCTGGCAGGGCTGAACTGCAGGAGTTTGCATGCTTTTGCCCTGGCTGTCCCCGCTGCCTGGAATGTCCTTCCCCCCGTCCAGCTGGTATCTCCAAGTCACGCCATTTTGATGAAGTCTTCTGGATGCCCCCACCGTTCTCAGAGTAAGACCCCCTTCTTTGCCCTGTAGTGACATCTCAGCGGAGGCACTAGCTCTCTCCTCTCGCTGTATGATGGGCGTGGACCTGGCCTTGGTGACTGAGCCCATCAACCTGCCTGAGAAGGAGCCCGTCCAGATGAAGCAGAGGTGAGAAACAGAGAGAGAGAGACTGAACCCCTCAGGAGGAATTCGGATCCTTGGGTCCAGCCATGCCTGGAGTCCGTGCTCTGTCTGGTGCTGGGAGCTGGTCTTTGCTCTTTGGTTGCACCAGGAAGGGATTTCACTTGCAAGCAAAAGGATTCCTAATACTGAACGTGGGATCAGGAGCTGGGGGTTGAAATGAACGGGCTCTGGGATGTGGAACTGGTGAGTCAGGTTCAGTTGCCCTAAAGCCAGCTAGGAAGAGGGAACTCCGGGGTGTCCCCTTCCACGAGCGGATAAGTCCGCCTTCCGCTCACCAGGTCAGGTGGTGCTGGCTTCCGTCGCTTGCAGCAGAGGAACCCTGACGGACCCACCCGCCCCCCTCCTGAAGGCCTTTCTTTTGCCCCTCCAGATCTCACTCTTCCTCACCTTTCTCCTATTTTCACTGTTGCAATAACCTTCCTTTCTCCAAACTCCTGGAGATTGTTGGGGCCTATCCTCTCGTGGTGGAATTGGAACAGCTGAGACCCAGAGAGGCGAGGCTGCTTGCCCTAGGTCACACAGCTGGCCAGGGCTGAGAGGCAGGCTTGCGGACTCCCCTGGCGGGGTTGTGAACTTCTTGAAGGTGGGGCATATTTCTTATTCTCCTTACTAATAGGGAGGCAATCATAGTAGGCATGAACAAGGAGGGTCGCATAACAGGCGCTTTATGTAGCACATCAGTTGGGATTAGGGTTGGTTACATGGGGTGGAAGACCCCAAGTGCTAGAGGTTTGACTTAGGAATTAATCTCCTGTGAGGGAGGCAATCCTGGGCTGTGACAGGGACCTAGGCTCCTGCTGTCTTGTGGCTCTGCCTTTCTCAGCACTTGAATTTCCACTTCTGGATCTAAAATGTCTGCTCAGGCTCCAGCCATCCCATCTGCATTCCAGCCAACAGGAAGCAGGAAGTTTCAGAGAAAGGTGTACCTCTTCCCTTTGAGGGCTCTTCCTAGAAGATGCACGGGACAACTTCACTTCATCCCGTTGGGTGGAATTTAGCCACATGGCCAAACCCGGGAGCAGGGGAAGCTGGGAAGTATAGTCTTTACTCCAGGGGCCAAAGGAAGCCGGGAGGCAGGAGCACTGGCCTCCTTCCTCAAAGCTCCCAGGCGCGCCCCCACCTCAGGGCTTTTGCAGTCCTGGGCCTCCTGCTGGACACTTCCCCAGCGCGGAGTTTTCAGCCCGCGGGCACTTCACATCCCCTTGCCTTGAAGCTCTGCAGAACGACCCTGGTCAGATAGAACATGTATTTCACTCTGTCTTGTTTACTGGCTGTGTCCTCTCTAGAACGTCAGCCCCCCGAGGGCAGGGAGATTGGATGGTGACTTTCACAGCTGTGGCCTCAGTACCTGGCACATAGTAGGTGCTCAGAACATAATTTTTGAGCCAGTGAATTTGGGTGAGGGGAGAGGTAATGAGCAGTGCCTGTCACTTGTGAGGGGACCACTCTCACTGGACCCATTTAGTAGACGAGAAAGCTCAGAGGGTGCCGAGGCCAGCCCTGGGACACAGGAAGTGGTGGGCGGGGCTCTGGGCCCAGGCCCATCGGGCTCCAGTGCACACACACCGGCGCCCAGCAAGGTGCGGGCGTGTGAGACCCCAAGGGGAATGCGCCCCAGCAGCTGCCTGGGTCTGCAGGGCAGGTGAGGCGGGGCAGCGGCCGCCAGCTGTGGGGATGCCGGAGCTGCCGGGGCCCCAGCAGGTCCAGGGCTGCAGCACGCGGCCTGATCAGACTGCCCCAGTTAGCACACCTTTAAATTTAGCTTTCTCTCCCGGCCAGGGGACCTGGGGACTCAGTGTAGGGATGCTCCCCTCTTTCGAGGAAAAATGCTTTGCAACCAGAGCGCGGTCTGCTGGGCCATTCTTGACATGTCCAGTGAAGGGCCTCTCAGGTGACCTGCTTTGGGTGCCGAGGGTAAGCCTCGGGCAGCTCTGCCTCTGATGGGCGAGGCTGCCTGCTCTTCCCCCACGTCCCTTGTCCCATCTTCCTTGTACCAAAGGTGGACCTGGGCACCTAATTTCCCAGCTACGCTCGTGGGTTCAACATGTGTAACCTGAGTCTGGGTCATTTCCTGGCTGAAAACCTTCCCATGGTGCCCGCTGTGCTTGGGAAGCCCAAGCCCCAGGGTGGCTTGGTGGCTTGGTGGCTTGAGGCTGTCACCTCTTTTCTCCCACCTCTTTCCTGTTCCTCAACTGCCCCAGACGTCGTCCAGCCTCAGGGCCTTTGCATGCGCTGTCCCCTCCACCTAGTATGTGCTCCCCCTCCAGCTCTTTGCAAGGCAGGCTCCTTTCTAGCATTTCTACCTCCTCCAAGAGACCTTTCCTGACCGCCCAGAGTGGCCACCCATCGTCTAAGCCGAATCGCTGCCTGTTACCCGGTCTTACTCTTGTCAGTTGCCTCTGACTCTCCTCGCTCCCCTCGACAGAGCGTGGGCTCTGTGCATGAGGGCAGGGGCTGGCTCTGGCTTGTGCAATTATTTATCTCTGGAGCCTGGCACATGGCAGGCCCTCTCAGAACACATGGACACAGAATCGCATGAAAGGATGAAGTCAGAGGAAGAGTGGGTGATCCACAAGTTACCGGGAGGCAAGCCGTGTCTGTGCGAAGACCTGCCCCTGTGCCCCCACTCCAGGGTCCCACCTTGACCCTCCCCGTTCCCCAGCCCCACACCCTCTTCGTCTGACTTGGGAGTCAGCAAGCTTTCTGTGAAGGCCCATGCGATCTCTGCCTTGGCTGCTGAACCCTGCCAAGGCTGCCGTCGAGAGAGAACATAAGGGAAAGAGAAGAGGCATGGCTGTGTTCCAGTACAACGTTACTTATGGATGCTGAGATTTCTGCTTCTTGTGCTATTCACATGTCGTGCAATTTGTGACTCTTCCCCTCACGGCCATTTAAAAATGTAAAGAGCCATTTTTAGCTCACGAGAGGCGTAAAATCAGACGGTGCGTTGGACGCTGGGTGAGAGGGCTGCAACTTGCTGACCTTGGGTCTCTCTCAGTCTTTATTTTCTTATAAGTAGGCGCATTTTCTAATCTATTTGATCTTGGAAGTGCACTTCTCCATCTATCACATTAGATGTGTCTCTATTCATGGCACACAGCAAGCTCTCAAGTGCTCTCCAAACTCTATAAAGCTCCCCGACTCAGTGATGAGCCCCTCGAGGGTATATGTGTTTTCCTCCTGTCAAAATTAATAGTAGCAATATTTGCAGAGTGTTAGGCTGTATGCTCAAGACTGCGCAAAGCTTCAAAAGACTTTTAAACAAAGCACTGTGTGTCTGTCTCCCCAAGGGCTGCCGCTGCTGTTTCCACTGGCTGTTTCTCCGGCGTTTGCGTCTACCTTTCCAAATAACACATCTCTGGATTTATCAGCCGAACGTCGCCCATCGATTTCCTAGGCCTGAAAGCACAGGCTCAGCTGTATCAGGCATACTGCGCTT
Organism: Camelus ferus; assembly: GCF_009834535.1. Classification (NCBI taxonomy): domain Eukaryota; kingdom Metazoa; phylum Chordata; class Mammalia; order Artiodactyla; family Camelidae; genus Camelus; species Camelus ferus. Next base: position 24,888,731 of record NC_045717.1, on the reverse strand, counting down.
CCGAAAGCGCTATCACAATTCTTGGTGAAATGAATAGTCAGTGCTTATGTCACTGTATGTAAGTAGTATTCACAGTAGAGCAAAGTGCACCAGGGAACAGTTTTATTTTCTAGGACTTATTCTTTTGATTTTCCTGGAGTTAGTGATTGCCTTTGTTTTGTGTGACTGTGACTCCCTCCCTCTCTCAGCCCCTCAGGTGGAAACTAATTTCTCCACTCAGGGCCAGCTGCTGCCCAGCCGTGGCTTGGGCCCCTCTCTTCTTCAGCATCCAGGGTTCCTGGGATGTAGCTCTGGCTTCTTGGGTCCAGGTCTCCCTGTTTACTGGTTTGTGCCCTTGTTTTGGGAATGTGCACTCCCTAGGTGTTTCCAGAAAAAGTGTTTTCCTTCCACTGTCTTGTGGGATTGGTGGTTTGGCTGAGGACAGCGTTCTGGGTGGTGGATAATTCCCCTTGCCTCTTGTCTTCCAGCTTTCAGGCCGGGGCAGTGGCACCATCTGAACTGTCCTGTTTCCTCATCCTCTGCTTATCATGTGTTTTTACCACCTTCTCCCTCGCTCTCTGGGAGCTTGTAGAGCCTTCTCCTTACTCTCCACACCCTGCATGTGCACAGCGTGGCTTGGTGTGGTCTACGTTCACCTGCGACGCTGGACATGCAGCGGGTCCTGTCGTGTCCCCCAGTCCTGGCAAGCTTTCCTGCCTGATGGCACTCACCAGTGATTTCTTCCACTTGGATTTCTCTGCTCTCTCTCTGTGGAATTCTTCTTTGTCATATATTGGGCTTCCTGGATTGACCTAATTTTCTCTACAATTTTTTTTTCTTTTTGTGGTCTTCTCATATTTTTTTCTTCCAACCCTTCTGTTGCCATTTGAATTTCGACTATCAGGTTTTTCATTTCCAAGGGCTCTTTCTGGTTCTTCGAACACTCCTTTTCAAAAGGCAAGCTTAAACTTATTTCCTGGCTACTGTATCTTCTATCAGCTCTCTGAGGATAACGTTTATAAACATAAGGGTTTTTCTAGAACTGCTTTCTTCTGTTCTCATTGTCTCATTCCTCCACGTTACTTTGCCCCCTCTGTTTGGGTTTCAGTCTCTTCACTGGCTAACACTACGAGGGGAGGGCTACAGAGCTGACCGGAAGCTCCTCTTCAGGAGGTGGCTTCACTGTGGGAGGGACTGTGGTGGGGGCTGGCTCTGTTGGGGAGTCACCGGACAACAGCAGCATCTGTAGGGCTTTTCTCATGGCCTGGGGGCCAGTGTCACTGTTCCGCATGCGGCTTCCATCTGAATCGCCAGTTTTCACCCTCACCCCTACCCTCCACCGTGTCTGCGTCCCTGAGGCTGAATCTTTCTGGGCAGCAAGCATTTAAAAAATGACATTTATTGCTGAATTCTCCCCACAACTCTGCAAGATTGGTGCTCTGGGTTTTAATCCAACTTTACAGAGACTCAGGGAGGTGACACCCCACGGCTAACGTGTAAAGGGCCAGAGTCACCCTCACTGCGTGAAGTGACAACTCCGGCTCCTCTCTGGGCTCTCCCAAGGAAGGCAGTGTGTATTCTGACTGAATACGGAAAACACTTCAACCTCCTCGGTGGAAGACACAGGGAGGCCCCTGGAGTGGACGGCTCACGGCACATAACAGCTGCTCAACCAACACGTGGTGAGTGAAGGAGAAAACGAAAGGACGGCGGCTGAGGACATAGGACGTTGCAGAATGAAACCTGACTGCTAAACATATGTGCAGAAAAGCATTTTTGAGCATGAGAGAGCCCCTGACTTGGGGGCAGTGGGGGGAGGGGGGAGCTCACAAAACTCTGAAGGAGCGCAGCTCCGTACACGGACGTTTCAAGCGCCTTAAAACGTTCATGCCCTTTGATCGCGGGCATCTGTGGGAGAGACAGAATCCCAAATGTTCAGGAACATGTTTGCTGAGGGATAATTTATAATTTGAAAGCCATCTAAATGTCCAACAGTTAAGCAAATCAGGGGACATTCATCTGGTGGAATATTACACAGATATTAAAATTTACATCTCTTCATAGTAGCCAAAAAGTGGAAATGACACAAAGGTTCATGAGTGTGAGTGGGTAAAATGTAGTCCATCCACACACTGGAATGTTATCATCCATAAAAAAGAATGAAGCACTGACACCCACTCCCACGTGGACGGACCCTGAGAGCACGACGCTCAGCGAGAGAGGCAGACACAGAAGGACACACAGTGTGTGACTCCATGGATGTGAGGCGTCCAGAACAGGCCAGTCCCCAGACACAGGGAGGGGGCTCCTGGCTGCCAGGGGCTGGGGGAGAGGTATGGGTGTGGCTGCTCATGGGGATGGGGAGTCTTTTGGGGATGATAGAATGTTCTGGAATTAAATAGTGATGTTGATTACACAATGCTGTGAAAATACCAAAAACCACTGAGTCGCACACTTTGAAATAAAGTGATGAATTTTATATTGTGTATTTTACCACAATAATAATAATAAAAGATTTGTCTCCAAAGGTCTCCAGAAGAATTAAACTAGGAAAACCATATCTAAGTACACTGAGAACACAACTGGGAAACCAAAGTTGTTATAATGTCAAGTGAAGAAAAGGAGGAATCAAAATTGTATAAACAGCCCAACCATAACCAAAAGGGCAGGAAATGAGAAAACTGGACAGAAACACAGAGCATTGACAGTGGGTGACTTTGTTTCCCTTCTTACACTTCTCTGAAATTTTCAAGATTTTTGTAATTGGAAAAACCTAGTGCGTTAAAAATTTTTTATTGTGTTAAAACAGACATGAAATTTATTATCTTAACCATTTTTAAGAGCACAGCTCAGTGGCGTTAAGCGCACTCACACTGTTGTGCAAACATCCCCACCACCGTCTCCAGGACTTTCTCATCTTCCCAAACTGAAACTCTGTCCCCATGAAACACTGACTCCCCAGCCCCTCCCCCAGCCCTGGCCCTACTGTCTGCTTCCTGTCTCTGTGGATCTGACTCCTCTAGGGACCGCCTATGAGTGGAATCAGACAGTATTTGTCCTTGTGTGTCTGGTTTATTTCACTGAACATCATGTCCTCAAGGTTCATCCATGTTGTAGCAGGTGTCAGAATCTCCTTCCTTTTTAAGGCTGAGTAATATTCCACAGTCTGGGTGGACCACATTTGTTTATCCATCATCTGTTAATGGTCATGGGGTGTTTCTACTCTTTGGCTTCTGTAACTTGTGCTGCTGTGACCATGGGTGTGCAGGTATCTGTTTCCCAGTACATTTTATGTTTCAGAACTTGGGCGGATGTAAACTCCCCCCAGCCCCCACCCCAGGATGCTTTCTCCACCCTAAGGAAGAACATGGGTGCTCTTGCTTGCCCACTCAGCAGAGCCCTAATGTGCTCACCTGAAACATCTTCTCAGCTCTGGAAGCCACACTATCAGGGGGGCAGGGAGCTGATGGAGCCAACATTCCCCCAAACAAGCCGCAGCCCGGCCGAGCCTTGGAGGTTCTCCCGCTACCACTGAGTGCGACTTATGTGGACCAGGGGAGGCAGCGTGTTCTCTCAGCTCTCTTTCTGTGCTATTGGTGACTTTGCAGATGGGATCTGCCCTTCCGTGTTCATCTCCCCTGGACTGCCTGCCAGGTCTGGCTCCAGCCCTGCCCACACGGCCCGCGTCATCCCTCCCACACTCACCTCCGTCTCCTAGCAACTGGGCTGGCCTGCCAGCATCCTGCAGCCTGAGGTCCCGCGTTGCTGTCTCGGGCTGCCTCTCTCACGGCAGCGGTCTGACTTCTAAGGAGCCTGGTCCTGCATCTCCCCGCCAGCCGCCAGTGTGCTCTGGGGTCCTCTGCCCAGTGGGAAGAGGGCTGGAGGGGAAAGGTGAGAAGCGAACACTCTTCAGGCCTGCAGCGAGCTCCATCACCCAGGCGTTCCTTCCATCTGGACTGAGTACATCACTAACCAACTGTTTGATTCTGTGGTTGCATTGCCTAAACTCAGTGTTTTGGGGTTACTAGGGGGGCAGATTTAACTCTCTGTCAACTGGATTGGTTTTAAACCACCTGGTGGGGAAGATCATATCTGTCTTCCCAAGGAGGCAGCGCTGGGATGGTGAGCGGTGGATCGGGAGGTTTCCCAGAGCTGCCACTGCCGGGATGTAAGGGAGGTCCGTGGCAGTGGGACAGGGGCCTCCCACGAACGTGCCGTGACTGCCACCCCTGAACGCAAACCTGTTCTCACCTTCCTTCATCTTGTTGCCACTGCCTTAGGCGAAGTCTCTCACCCCAACGGGTACAATGATCTCCTGGGGTGAGATGGAAAAAAAGGTGTCTTCTCAACTGACAGGAGGCAAATTCCTCCAACAGAGAGACCCATTTTGGAGGGTCAGAGCACAGCTTCAATCATTAACATATTTATTGAACTACTATGTACTTGGTCCGCTCTAGACCTGAGGGTGCCGTGATAAGGTAGATACACTTCCTGCCTACAGACAATTCACAGCCCCAGGGGAAAGGCAGATAACAAATGATTTTTATCAGTGATCATTTTCATAAAGGAAATGAATAGGGTTATGCGACAGGTTGAGGCGGTCAAGGAGGCCTCTCTGAGGAGCGGACACCAGAGCTGAGGCTCAAAGGAGGGGAGGAGCTGCTAGCCACACAGGGCAGGGGAAGAGCTTCCTAGGCAGCATGTGCAAAGGCCCAGGGGCAGGAACAATTTTGGCTGGTTCTCTGAGGAGCAGCAGAGACTAGAAGGTCTGAAGTGGAGCTACTGAGGCAGAGAGTGGAAGTTGGGTTCTTATGGGGGATTTGTCCGGATTTGGGGTTCTATCTAGAGTGCAATCCTGAGTTTTATCCTGTGCCCCCAGCTGCTGGAGGGTTGAAGCTGCTGAGTGCTGGGAGCTGTGAGTGGAGAGCCACAGGAGTGGGATGGACAGGACTTCCAGATGGCTTGGCCTCGAGCACAAAGGAACCCAGGAGGACTCCCCGGTGGTGGTGGTGGTGGTCAGCCTGGGCAGTTGGGCGAATGGCAGAGCTGTTGACCGAGATGCAGAGGGAGAGGGGGAGTGTGGATGAAGCTGCTCTGCATGCAGTGGAGACTGTCCCCTGCGCTTGGTCGTGGCTGCAGCCAGGACCAGCTGAGGGTCACTCTACCTCCCCGGTGTTGTTGGGGTGCTGCTCCCTCAGGAAGGGGCTGGGAAGCAGAGGAGAGTGGCCTGCCCTCCCAGGGAGGTCGCAGTGGTCAGGCACCAGCCGGCCGCTTTCTGTTTCCAGCAGATACTGTGCCTGCTGGAATCAGCCTAAGCTTCGCCTGCATGGGGGGTGCCGATGCTCCAAGGGCCCAGCTCTGAGAAGCGGTTCCTGGCCATCTCCCTGCCCTGGTCTGTGCCCATGGGCATGTGCCACTCCCCCTAGAGTGGCCACTGCAACCTCGCCTGCCCCCTCCCCTCTCTGCCCCAGGGCTTGAAGCTATCAGAAGCTCAGCTGTGACCAGCTGGACCCCCTATCTGGACCCCCCCTCCATCCCCAGATGTTTGCAATGACGATTTGGGGAAACTGCAGGGAAACTCCTGGTAGGGAGCCTGCAATCAGAGAGCCACACCCCTCAATTCAGCTTGGCTGTCCCCTCTTCCAGGAAGCCTTCTGAGATCCCGACCCCCTCCAGTGGCTGTTCATCCCCTGGCCCAGGCCAGGGAGGGTTCCTTGAGTCGCTATGGGGTGTGAGAGCTGAGTGCTTCTTGGGCTGGGTCCCTGGGAGTGAGGGGTCTGTGGAGCCTGGCCTCTCTGCATCCCAAGGGGACGTCAGTGTGGGGCGGCCTGACAGGCCCACACCTGGGAGCACAGCCCTGGGCAGTGCCAGCTGCCGGGGCTTCCTCCCCGTCCGCACTCACAGCCTCAGGGCCTTGGGGAGAAGCGCTGGTGAGTCGGGCCCTGCCCGGAGCCCCAAAAGGTCACCACACCCCGAGGAAGGACTGTGAGGTCCACACCAAGAGAGAAGCGCATTTCGTTTATTCCCCTCCAAACGTCCAGGCAGCTCCACGAAGACATTAGACGTGAAGCCACACACAGGCTGTCCCTTAAACACAGGAATGAACTTGAAGCCGTCAGGCAACCAGAGATCCTGGTGGCCCAAAGATGGACTTTTCTCCTTCAGCACCACTGGGCAGCCGCTCCGAGAGAAATCGTCACAAAGAGGGAGGTTTGGACAGATCAGGGTGGGGGCCAGGCAGGGGTGTCCTCACCTGGTGTCCCACACCAGGCGTGCCTCCCAGACCCTGCCCCCTAAGAGCTGGGCCCTAGACCCACTGGGCTGCACCTACACAGGGAGAGTGGGAGAAAGATAAAGGCAAACCAGCCCTGAGGAAGACACACAGAGCGGCTCCTCCTAGTACAGAAGACGGGGTGCACGGGGTGCAGTACCGTGGGGTCACAGATGTTCCCAGGGCTCGAGGGAGCAGCCAGCTCATATCCTCACCACCCTCTGGCTCTGTGGCCCTCCCCACAGGGGCCGAGGGACGAGCCCAGATTAGGCCCTGCAGACCTCTGGCCAGGGGGCCACCTCCAGGCTGGGGCGGTGTGTTTGGAGCCCTCAGGCTTGGGCACTACTCCAGATCCTCCTGACTTGCCTTCTGAGGCCCAGTTTCCTGATGTGGGGCCCCCGATGGGCCTGCCAAAATGACTTCAAGTCCACACACACGGCTAGGGTGTCCACACGAAGCAATGGAGAAACCCCACACCCTCAGCAGGCCGCAGGGCGTTTAAAGCTAGCAGGGAGTACCAGGGTTAAAAGTTGTGCTGCACCTTCTAGCCAGGGCCAAGGCAGGCCTTGGGGTGCGGGGTGCTGCCCTGCAGCTCAAATCTCCAGATGAAGAGATTCCGCGAGTGATTTAAGCACAAGCGTTTTAAAAGAAATCTACGGAACATTACTGAAAGGAAAACACAAGTGTCCCATGTCAGGGGCATAGCAGCCACTTAGCGGCCCGTCAGGTTCCGCTGGGGAGGCGAGGCTGCTCACAGGGGCCCCTCTCCACCCCACCGGCCCGCTTCCTCTGACCGGCACCCTCCTCGGCCTCGCCCGCCTCCCGCGGCCTCTTCCGGAAGCGCGCCCCCAGCCGGCTTTTGGGGGGCGGCAGAGGGTCCATGCCCAGGATCTTGTGGATCTGCCGGAACGCCAACATGCGCAGGGCGTGCTGGGGGCAGACAGCCGGTCAGGACCCTCCTGCCCGCACCCTCTGCGGACTTGGGGGCAAGCTGGGAGTCCAAGCTTAAGTCACCCTTGGGCATGAGGAACTGTGCTGGGAGTCACTCGGGCCAGCTGAGGGCGAGGACTTTGCCTGGAAGCCCCTTGGAAAATCAGTCCTTCCTCGCCTTGCTACAGGGACCCCAGCCCCTGTCTCTCCCAGTTCGGCTCTGATCAGGAGCAATCTGACTCTTTCCATTAAAGGCAATTCGTAAATGTCAGGCTCAATGTAGTTTTTTTTTTACTGCTAGGAGGCTTTCTTATAAATAAACTTGCAAATGAAAGGGAAACCACAGATGGGGGCTCTGCTGGGTGCTGTAGGCTGTTGAGGCCTGGAGGCCTTGACTGGGTGTTTCCAGACCATGGGGCGGGGCTAGGGGACCCACGAGAGTCCCAGCCCGTGAGGCCCCAAGCCTGGACCTCAGCACAAGGGCAGTTTTGGTTCTGGGCCAGGCTGGCCCTGCCCCCGGTAGCAGGCCTCTCACCCACAGGCCACCTGTCTCTGCAGGGAAGGGGGAAAGGGGAGCCACTTCCCAGGGACGCAGAGCAGAAGCAGACGGGGGCTGGGACCCGGGCAGCCTACAGCCGGGTTGAGCTGGCCTGAGTTGGGGAGCCTCGTGGGCCGGCCTCCTACCTGGGCACTGGCCGTGATGTCCTCCCGCTCCTGGAGGGTCATGGACCCCAGGGCGTCCATCTGGTCTCTCTCGCAGGGATCCTGGAGCCCAGGCCCATCTTTGCCAGGGGATGTGGGGGCAGCAAAGAAGCAGAGGGCACCCTCGTGAAGGCTGCAACCGCGGCTCTGCGGCGCTGCGGGGTCTGCACCAGGACCCCACGTGCCCGCGGGCCGCACTGGGCCGGTCCTCCCTGTGTCCCCACACGCATTCAGCAGAGCTCCTCTCGGCCTGTGTGTGTGCGCGCGCGCGTGTGCGCACGCATGTGCGAGCGTGAGTTACACTAAGAGGCTCACATGGCGGGCCGGTGTATTATCCTCTTCGTCACTTCATACACTACCATCCCATGCTGCTGCTACCATGACTGGAAAGCATTTCGCATCTAGCATATCCTGCGGGCAGCACGCACGCTCTCCCCCAACCCCTGCTACTGTGAACGACGCCATGGTGAACATCTTTGTACACAGCCCATCAGGGAGCTCCCGGTTGTTTCCTTCAGAAATGTCCCCTGGGCTGTCCCCGGCTCCGCAGAAAGGGTGGCCGTGCCATCGGGGGACCCCTCCCCTCCAGCCTGCACCCACCTCTCCTTCCTGGCCCACCCATGCCTCCGCATGGCTCCCTTCCAAGTGACACATGTGTGCGTGTTTGTATCTACTGTCCTGCCTGGGCTGGACCAGGTTCTAGAGTGTCCCGATGAGGTGCCTCTACCCCCATGGTGGCCCTTGGTCTCTGCCACGTGCTCCAGGGTTCTGGGCTCCCTGGCCATTGCAGACTGACCTGTCAGGAGCGTCCCCGAGGCCACGCACTCCAAGACCCGTCTCACGGCGTCCCCAGGGCTCAGAGGCCCCATCGCGCTGCTCAGAGCCTTCTCCACCAGCAGCTCCATGGCCTGGGCCGGTGGGGACAGAAAAGGAGAACTGTGCATGCCTTGGAGGAGAGGCAGCCCTGCAGCTGGTTCGGGCTCTCCAGGGGACCGGAAGGGAGGCCCCTCTCAGCTCTTCCAGCCTCGCCCACCCACCCCAGGCCCCTACAGGGAGGGTGGTCACTGGGCCTTGCCACCTCCTGGTGTGGCCCCGAGCAGGTTTCTTCACTCTCTCACCTCAGTTTCCCCATCAGCAAAATCCCATCTATGGTAACACTGCAATCTAGCATCACCAAGGTTAAAAGAAACTTGTTCTCTGTGACCGAATGTTCAGCTAGCGAGGGTCAGGAGGGTCACAGGGACTCAGGGACTCACTCAGGCCTGTCTCCTCCTCCAAGAAGCCACCTACCTGCGGGTTCTGAGGACACAGCTGGACGTGTGAGCTGTCGTGGGGGGTTTGTCTACCCTTACAGAGAAATGGGCTGTGGGGAACAGGGCCCCCCAGCGTCAGAGAGAAGCCCGCTGTCACTCAGCACAGGGCTGACCACTGCGCTGTCCACAGGGGGCGGTCCCGAGAGTGGAGGCCTCCCTGGGCCCTGGGCAGGAAGCCGAGCTTTGGCAGGCACCGGAGCCCTTGGTTTTGGAGATGGCCCCCATGAGTAAAGCCAAGGGTGGCAAGGGTCAGGGCGGGAAGGGTCCAAGAACCCGCCTTTGGGGGTGGGAGCCAATGAGCTGGCAGCAGAGGGCCAAATGTAAAATGCACACATCCCTCCGAGGTCAGGGCGCTTGGCCCCCTTCCCAAGGATAACATCGTCCACCGTGGCTGGGGAACTGCTGGGTCTGTGACAGGAGAGGGACACTCAGGCACAAGACTCGCTGAGGGGCGCACAGATGAGATGAAATTCCAAACACAGGGTGGAGGAACCCCAGAGAGGGCAGGAGCTGGGGTCTCACAGCCTGAAGGCCTGGGGATTTGGGGGACACAGGGGCCTTGCATCTTCTCTTCTCTCCCCCAAGAAGGGCTCCAGGGCCTGCTGACTGCCGGGAGTCAAAAGCCCGGAGGAGGTGGGGCTGCACCAGGACAGCACCCAGCGGCCGTCCTCGCCCTCTGCAGGCGCCTGCAGGTCTGGGCAAACACCCCACCTTCCCTGGGGCGCCCTTGTGTCTGCATGCTCCCTGGCTCCGCCTTGAGGTTGTGGCTTTAAGATAATGCAGTCAAATGAGTGTGTGCCCTGTAGCAGGCCTCGCCCTGCGGCCAAGGGACTCCGAGATGCCCCAGCTCGCTCCACCTCTCCCAGCGCTCAGGCTGACCCCGGCCCCTTCTTGGAGACCTGAGTGCCCAACCAGGAAACGAGGCTCGGGGCTGCAGGGCGGCTGCCCGGTGCTGCCTTACCCAGTCCGGCAGGGCCCCCCAGGTGGGCACGCGCTGGCAGAGGTCCCGAAAGACCCTGATGACGATCACACAGGGCTGCAGGCCGCTGGCTCTGGCCTTTGGGGAGAAGCACACAGTCAGCTCCCAGGAACCACGTGCTTGTCCCACGGGAGAGGGGCGGAGGGAGGAAGGGCTGAAGCTGGGCAGAGAGCCCGCCGGGGGGCCCATCCTGGAGGTAGTGAGGGACTCCAGGAGGCATGGGCTGGCCTCGAGGGAGGTGGCTGGGAGCGGAGTCCACTCCCACATGGCCCAGGCCAAGCCACCTGGCCCAGGTCTGAGCCCTCGTGCCGGCCACGGGGTGGTGCCCCCACCCCTAGAGCGGTGGTCATTCCTTTCAAGTTCCCAACCCAGTCAGATGCCGGGAAGAAACCTCCACTAGGCTACCTCTGGACAAGGACACGTGAGCCGAGCCACTAGCCAGGGAGCTGCCCCACACGTCTAACCCCCATTTGTACTGGGCCCCCTCCAGCCCCCGCCCCCTGACCTGGAACCACTTGGCGTGGCGGAGGGCAGCCAGCGACTGGAGGCATCTCTCTGGGCTCAGGACGTCCCCCGGGTCGGGGGGAGGGCCCTCCATTCCTTCTAGAAGAGAAAGGCTTGTGGGCCTGGCACCCCTTCCCGTGCTCCCGCCTCCCAGACTCAGTTTGGAGGCCTCGTTGCATTTATCCAGAAGACAATGGTCCCTCCCTGATGGCCCTTCCTTCGGGGCGCTGCAGAGACCACGGGAATCCCATCTCCCCCGACGTTCCGGACGTTCCGGGCTCCTCCGAGGAAGGAGCTCCATGCTCGTCCCCCGGCGCCATCAGCACTGACTCCCTGGGCTAGCAAACTGCAGTTCAGATGGAACACTATGCATGAAGCCAGATTTCCAGAAACTTCCTCATGCACGATTGAAAGGGAGACAGTGGGTCAGGCTTGAGCAGGGCCCCGTGTCTGAGGGAGATTCTGACCCGGTTCTCCTTGCTTCAGGAATATTCTGCTCCCCTCATCCTAGGAGCCCCAGCTTTTCAGGTCACAGGCAGGAACAGATTTCTCTTTCGCCCATAAACTATGCTCCCCACTTCCCGGCCCAGGCCTCAGTCTGCTCCTTCTGGCTGAGAGCAAACGGCAGAAGAAGCCAAAAGCTCCCCTCCCAGCAGCAGCCAGTGGGGCTGTGGACATCGAGTGAGGAGTAACTCCTGGGAACCCAGGCCTCACGCGGAGGGGTTCCTGGTTCTCTCGCCCTCTCTGATCTGCCTCCTTGGGTGGCCTTGGACCTCTGGACCCTTCCTGACACTCCCAACACCCACTTGTCTGAGCGGGAGCAGGGCCTCGCCGGGCCTTCCGCCGGAGTTGAAGGGCGGCACTGTGTCTCCCGCTGTTTATTTTCAGATAGCTCTCTCCTTATGGTGACTAGTAATGGCTTTCCACTTACGGCTCAAAGGCTCTCCTCTTTAAAAATTTAACTGTCAAAAAGGAATTGATTTAAAGGAGAGCGTCAGTGGCTCGTGCCCCTAGGCTGTGACAAGACAACTGTCACTAAGGGGGTCCAAGGATGACTGGAGTTTGGGAACAGTCCTGTTCCAGGAGGTTCCATGGCCGGATGAGACGCCCACTGCGTCCCTGGCCACCTGGCCTGCACCCTCCCTGTCAGTGCCCTCTGGCCTTGCCCCACACCCTCTCCCACTCTCTCAGATGCTCATCTGCCTCAGGCCCCTGGGACCCTGCCTCGGCTGGAGGACAGGCAGAGCTGGTCTCCCTTGGGTGGGGAGCAGGTGCCTGCATGGCCTGGAGGCACAGGAGGAAGGGCGCTGTGCACCCCGCAGCGGGCTGTGAGCCACCTGGCACTGTCACAGCTCCCTTGCCCACTCCCTCCCATGCCCCAAGGCCCAGCCCTTATCTGACCAGGAGATCAGATAAGGAGATCCGGGGCTGACAGAGGTGCTGGAAATTGGCAGTGGCAACCCCTCCACAGAACAGAGGCAGACGCTGCCCTAGACTGCCGTGTATGTGGGGAGGGGGGCTTGGACAGCAGGACCCTGCCGCACCTCGGTCTGCAGAGGGGTCCTCTCGCATCAGGGGTGAGGTGATGGACACGGTGACCTGCATCCGGGGCTCCTCACAGGAAGAGATGATGATGTTGGCTTCAGGGTCGGAGGAGACCTCGTATTTGTCCTCTGTCACCATCTACAAGGTGCAAATACAACAGGAGGCCGCATTACTCCCATTGAGAGGCAGGACGTGGTCGGGTGCCAGGTCCTGTGCCTGGCATCTGGAACCTCCTAGGGACTGAAACACAGCCCCACCCTCCAGAAGTGCACACGTAGAAATGAGTATAGATGACAGACTCAGCATCAAGGTGCCTTCATATGTAAAGAACACCCACAGCTCGACAACAAGATCAGCAACTCAACAAAACTGGGAAGTGATAGTTTGCAGAAAGAAACCAAAGTGACCCTGGCCCCAGATGTGACAGAAGTCACTGTCCTCCGTGGCCACACATTTAGACTGTTTCTGAGCTCTTTCCTGAACCCTCTTTGTAAAGGAACCCTCAGGTTCCACCGCTGTCTCTTATTTCTAGAAACAAACTGGTTTGTGCCTAACGTGGAAACTCGCGTAGCAAGGATGCGATACCCAGCTGGCCTCTCACCGGGAGCTGGCGGGGCAGTTGCTCAGCGACTCTGCGCAGCAGGGTGCGGGTGGGCTTCTGGGAGCAGAGCAGGATCAGCTGCACAGTCCTGTCCCCCCGCAGGAGGAGGCCCTTCGCCAGGAGGCCGACCCGCATCACGCCTTTCAGGATCCGAGCGGAGGGGCCAGGGCAGCTGCGAAGGCAAACCCGCAAACACATAAGCAGAGGGAGCAGAGGTGGGGACAAGGGCACGAGCCCCTTGCCAGACCGCTGTGTGCCTGCACCTCCTCATCTGTCAACCGGGAGCATGGCCCTTCTCAGAGGGCACTTGATCACAGGGGACACGAGGGGACAGATCTGGGAGAAACGCTGGGAACTGCGGCTGGGAAACCGTGCTGCTCAGCAGAGCTGTGGCTGTCACCTAATAAACTGCCCTCTGGAAAAGGCCACCCACAGCCACCTGCCTGTCGCCCCGGGCCTCAGCCAGCGGGGCCACCTCGTCAGCCCTTGGCTTGTGCTCCTTCTGAGCCGTCTCCGGGGCTGCTCTGCCCCCACCCCGACTCCTCTGAGGAGGCCCGGGCCCCCCTGCCCTCCCACCACAAGGCCGGGCGGCCCAGCCACGCCCGCCTCACTGCCATGCCCCCACCTGCACCGCACCGTCCTGGCCACTTTCTGCAGGTGAATCTCATCGCCACGTCTGTCCGGCAGCCACCCTCCCGGTGCTGTCCCTCTGCAGGTTGGGGACACCTTAGCTTCTCCCCTGGGCCCGAGGCCCCCAGCCATCTTGCCACCATCCTCTCCTTTCACTCCCTCCTGAGGCTCCAGCCCCACAGACGGCCTCCTGGGTGCTCTTGCATGGCGGGTGTCCACGGCTGTCGCAGCACAATGTCCCTTCCTTGACTCTAGAAGTGCCATCGGCTCCTGCCACTCCCTCATCACCATCTTATTTTCTCTGTGACTCTTCTCAGGACAGGAGATGACCTTATTTTGTAATGTGTTTGTGTGTTTCTCCTCTGACTGGAGCCTGTGATGAGGGGACCTGGTCACACCCACAGGGCAGGGGAGACTGGGAGGCAGCCGGCCAAGCCCAGGCCTAGGATGCCCACAGGACAAGGACCAGAATCTTCAAGGGAAGAGGAAGCAGAGAGGGCCGGGGGCAGGGCGCCTGCAGGCAAGCAGACCTACAGGCTGTCGATCTTTGTATCCTGACTCACACAAACTGCAGAACAAAATGAAAACTCCAAACAGAAAACCCGCATTACAGTGTCCGTGGGGCAGCTGCAAGTCTCAGCACTGACTAGGTGTCTGACGGAGCTGAAGAACTATTGTTGATTATTTTCAAGTGTGACAGTGGCATTGCGCTTTTGTTAAATGGAAAGGAGCTGTCGTTTAGAGACCATTCCAGCTGTGGGCTGATGCCTGATAGTGGGTCCCACAGGTTTTCTTTAGGGCTGTGGGTGGAGGGGAGGGTACAGAGAGCAGGTGAGTCATTCGGGTTTAGGGATGGTCACTTGGGGCTTGTCACCTTGTGGGTGTGTTAGAGAATTTCCACAATAAAAGTAAAAAAAAATCCTCAAACACTAACACAAGCTTTGCAACAGCTTGGTAAACAACGGAGCAGCCACTGGGCGGTTTATCGTGTTCCTATTAAAAAACACATTTCCGTAGTGAACAAGACCAAAAGAATAGTGAAAACCCCAAACCACACCTCTGTGTTTTTGAACAATGTCTCGGGCGAAGCATGTAACCTGCCATCAATGTCATGTGAAGGCTTTAAAAAAGTGCAGTCAGTTCTGCTTTCAAGCTGGGTTTGGGGGGAAGCATGGGGCTGGGGAAAGCACAGGCCCCTCTGCCGGCAGCAGGCTCCCGCCCTCACTGCGCGGGCACACGCGTCCGCACAGCGGGGGAGGCCCAGGCAGGGCTTGGGGTCCCCGAGGTGCCCACGTGGACGCCCGGCGCTGACACGTGAGAGGCTGCGTGATGTCGGTGCTGGGAAGCCTCGGGGGGAAAGGGGCTTGGGTCCTCTGCATATTATGTCTGCTTCGCGTCCATACTTCTTTCAAAATAAGGTCAAACAACTGTCAAAACAAAACACGAGCACGAGCACGGGGAGGAAACGGGAGGGAAACCACCAAGGCTGAGTGAGGGGTGTCTCTTCCTCCAGAAGAAGCTGTGCGGAGCCAGGGAGGCTCCTGCGTTCAGCTGGTGACCCTGAGTAGCTCTCGTGCTCTTGTCGGGGAGCAAACACTGTGGCAAAAAGAAGGTACCGACTGGAATGGGCCAGACACAAAGGCCAGGTGCTGCGAGTCCACCGACGTGAACCGCCCGGAGCAGGCCGAGCCACGGAGCGAGGGAGCGGAAGGGTGGGTGCGGGGGGCCGGGCCGGGGCCGGGGAGCTTCACGGGACGCATTTCTGCTTCCAGTGATGAAAAAGTTCTGGAAGTGGACAGCGGTGACGGTTGCACAACCCTGTGAATGGACTTAGTGCTGTAGTATTAAACACATCGAAAATTGGTTGCGATGGCAAATTTCATGTTATGAGCATTTTACCACCAAAAAAATCAAACCCTTAAAAAAGAAAAATAGGCCACCTAGACAGAAGGGACTCGGAAAAGCTAACTAACTCCCTCTCTGATTCTTTAAACCGTGTGACGACTCACGCCCGGCACTGGGACCTGCCCGGCTCCCGGCAGTCGCGGCAGCCGTAAAGATCCACGCGGAGGCTCGGCGGCTCTGGGAGGCGGAGGCCGGTCAGGACCGCTTCTCTCCGTGTTGCAGGTGAGGAGACAGAGGTGGCTGATCCTCTGTCAACTACATTTCTAGATGCGCCTTCGACAGGAAAAGTAACTTCTGGTGTCAGGACAACAGCTCTCACCAGCTGCGACTGGACTCCCTCTGAGCCTTGGGGCTGCAGTTCCGAGCCTCCCTCGGGGAGTTTTCTGCCCAGGGACCCAGAAGGCACGAAGCCACCCGCCTCTGCCCTCCTGGCAGCCACTTCTTGTCTGGACCCAAGCCCTGCCTGGGGGTGAGCAGCCCTGGCTGCCCATAAGTCACCGGGGGCTCTGGACAGGAGGGTGACGTCCATTACCTGTGCTCCCCACCCTGCAGCTCTGGGCCCGCGGAGTCCTCCTGGGCCAGCGTGTCGGACACCAGCTTGAGGGCGCGCTCCGAGTGGGAGACGGCCTTCTGCGCTGCCAGGAGCTCCCCCTCTGAGGGGTAGATGGCGGCGTGCTTGCACATGACGTGCCGGTCGTCACTGGATTCTGGCCGCCTTGTGGGCTGTGGGGAGAGGTCAGGGTGGGCTGAGAGGTCCTGGGGGCCCGGAGGGTGGGGACAGGACAGGCGTCAGCCTGCAGAGGTGTGGGGGCCCCCCAGAGCCAGGCTGGCTCTGGGGCTGCTGGGCAGGCAGCAGCTGGTGAGCCGGGCAGGGGAGTGACAGGGCCCACGGGGGAGGTGAACCAGCAGGGACCCGCAGGCCCCCCATGGGTGCCGGGAGGTCAGGCTGAGTGGGTGGCCAGTTGGCTCCGCAGGTGACATTCTCACATTTCTCAGCCAGAGGCTCCCAAGGCAGCTGGCGGGCCCCGCCCCTCAGCAGGGTGCAACCCGCGGTTCCCATCCCATCCTTCCCGGCCCACCTGGACAGACACTCAAAGGTCCCAAGGGATGTGACCACCGGGGCCGCAGGAAGCGTAAGGGGCTGCTGTGGCTGGAGGTGGAGCTGGGGCTGGGGCTCCTGTATGTGGCCCTCAGGCCCCTCCATCTCCCACCCGTGAGCATCCCTTGGGGTCTTGGTACAAAGACCTGCTCCTCATTCCTGGAGGATTCAGATCCTTCTAGTGAGGGTCAGTGGCTCTGTGACAGGAGGCCTTCAGGCACCAAGACAAGACCACCACCCACCAGAGGCTTGGCTGCGGGCGTGCCCGGCCTGCTCCTGAGGAGAAGCAGGTGCTGAGGGGGTGGCGAGCGAGCGGAGTGCGCATCCTGGACCTGTGGCTCCTCTTCCAGCCGCCTCTTGCACAAGTCATAGCGCCTGCCGGGACGAGAGGGACGAGGAGCCGTGGCAGCCGCAGGACCCCTGGGCCTGTCACGTGGGAGACGCGCAGCCTCCCGCGAGGCCCCGGCTGAGCGAGGCCCGCGGGCTGGGGAGGCCGCACCTCATCTCGCTGTGCCAGCGCCGCAGCTCCCCCAGCCGCCGCTTGGTCAGCTGCCGCTGCTTCCTCAGCCTCTCCTCCAGGAGCTTCCGGACCCTGGCGCTGGGCTTGTCGGCAATGGGGAGATCAGGGTCCACTTTTTTCTGGAAAGATCAGGGACCTTCATTCAGACGAGAATGCTGGGTGAGCCTTGGGGCCTGGGGAGCCCCCACCACCAACACCCTCTTGCAGGGTTTAGACAGTGGAGAGCTCCAGTCCCCAGAGTCTCAACACTCTTTGTCCCCAAAGGCCATGGCGGGAAAGGGGGCCACCTCGGGGAACAAAATGACAACTGACTCGCAGAGCCACAGGTGTGACGTCCACCCACAGTACACCCAGCTGTCCACGTGTCTGACAGAGGAGCAGAGGAAGAAGACGCGGGGATAGCGCAAAGCGACCGCCATCAGTGATCGCGGGTGTTCACCGAGGATTCACTGGAAATGCTCGTCCCCAACAGAGGAATTCAGGGAAATACAACAGAATGGAATCTGGCAAGGCATATTCTAAACAGCATCGCTAATTCACTCATTGGGCTTCTTTCTTTTAGCACTTAATTTCATCACTCAGAGAGTATAGTGTTGTCTAAGGATTATCTACTGGTGGAAACAACACAAGTGTCCTTTGGTGGGTGAAACAGATACACACCACATGTCCCTCCACACATGGGAGCATCGCTCAGCCGTGACCAGGAGAGCAGCCCTGACACCCGCTGTCACGTGGACGGACCCTGAGAGCACGGTGCTCAGTGAGAGAAGCAGACACAGAGGGACACACAGTGTGTGATCCGTGGATGTGGGGCGTCCAGAACAGGCCAGTCCACAGACACAGGGACGGGGTTCCTGGTTGTCAGCGGCTGGGGGAGGGGAAGGGAGTGACTACTAAAGAGGATGGCGTTTGTTTTTGGGGTGATAGAATGCACACTCTGATGAATGTAGTAGAAGCCACTTTAGATGGTGAATTGTGTGGCGTGTGAATAACATCTCAACAAGGCCGCTGAGAGCAGGAAGTGCCCAGAGGCCTTGTTTATCCCAAGGAGAGTGCGGTGTGTGCTGTGCACACGAGTGCTTGAGGCCCAACAGGCACGTGAGTGTAAACGCACACCTGTGGACACGTGTCCTCCAGCAAACCCGCGGGGGAGAGGCCTCATGAGGGCCCCTCTGTGAGCCCGTGGTGCTGAAAGGCCCAGGGGTTCAGACTCCCAGAGGCAAAAGGTGTGTCTTGAGACGTGAGCCAAGGAAAGCGCAGACACCCCAAGCCCACCTTGTACTGCAGCCGGTGCCGCCGCCCCCTCACGTGCATGTCCCTGGCGTTGGCGTCATTGAAGCTGCACTCACACAGTTTGCAGTGGAACCGGATCACTCTGCCTTCCTCGTTGCACACCTGGGACACAGGGCTCGGCTGAGTGCTGCCCGAGCCCCCCACCTGGCGGGTCTGGGCCCACCGGGGGGCCTCCTTCCCCTGAGGGCCTTGCAGGCCTCGTGCTGGCTTCCTGTCTGCTTTAGGCACTCAGAGGAGCTGCACTTCACCAGCGGGCCCTCCCAGGCCCAGGTACCCCGCGGCCACCACTGCCCGGCCCGGCCCTGCTGCCCTGCCCTGCCGAGCTCCCTCTTCCCGTCCTGATCTCGGTTTCCTGCGGCTTCTCTGCACTTTATCCCCTTGACTATCAGATGGCGGGGTCTCCGGCAGCAGGAAGACTGCCTGATGTGGTGACTTTGCAGGGGACAAAAACAGAAGGTGCTGAGTCAGTTGAACAAGAGCACAAATGTGGGGGCAGAAGAAATGCCCACACGCACGTCCCTGGAGGCGCGGGACGGGCTGCGACCCTGAGCTCCACAAGGCAACAGGCATCCGGGAGGCGCTGTGTGGGGCACACGCTGGCTCCTGTGCCTGAGGATGGCGTGTCTGTGGGGTACCCAGGGCATGGATCCCTCCTTCCCGCAGGACAAGGGGCCGCCCCATGGCCGGAGATGCCTCTGCCTGCCTTGAACCTTTCTTCTAAGACCTGAAGCCCAGCGCCAGGCCTTACAGTGAGACCCCTGCGGTGTTTTGGCTCACTGAGGTCTGCCCGGGGCAGGGTACAAATCTCAGGGGAACAACTGGGACAGGGCTTCAAGGCCTGACCCCCACCAGGCCCTTGTCCACCAGAGCCGGGGTGGAGCTGGGAGAGCTGGTGGAGTGACACACATTGTCTCCAGCAGAGTTACCTCCTCCACGTAGCCTGGGCCCACCGGCTGTGCACCACTGCAGCTTCCAGAAGCTTCTGCAGGGCCCCCGCAGGCAGGCGGTTCTCCGGGCCGCTCTGATCTGGGGTGTGCCAGCTTCCCCTCCAGGGGTCTGCGGTCTGCTGCCTGCAGCGCAGGAGGCCCTGGAAGGGAGGACAGTGTTACTGATAACTCGCCCCAGCCAGAAACCACAGCTGGCTCCCGGTCCACCAGCATGAGGGTAGGGCGCAACACCACCAGGTCTCCCGCTGCCCCCTCACCCCCTCGTGACATCAGCCAGCGGGCTCCATGGCCCTGTGAGACCCTTTCCCACCAGCCTGGGTCACGACAGGGAGAGCGAGGCCCTCACGGCCCTCGGGGCCAAGGTGGATGTGGCCACAGGAAGGCTGGGGTGGCAGGCCCTTTGCTGAGGACCCCCTAACAGTGCACAGTCTGCAGCCCTTATTAACCGACCGTGGAACCCCAGGTGGGCCAGGGTCATGTTCAACCTAGCCCCATTAGGCAAGTTCACTGAGCCTTGGCAGGGAGACATTTCTTTGTCACCAAAACTGCTTTATGATTTGATCTTAAACATCATGTTCTGTTCAAAACGCAGTACTGCCGAGGCTCAGAATAAAATAAGTCTCCCCCTCTCCCCTGCAAAGTGGCGGAGAGCAGAGACTGGCCCACAGACTCGCATTCCAATCCCACTTCCGCTGCTCACCGGGGCCTCGGGGCCAGCTGCTTCACCTCACCTCTCCCCGGGTCTCCATCTATCAAGGGACTAATGACAAATCTAAGAAGCCGCAAAGGGTAAGTCGGGCACCACACGTGAAGCCATGGGTGAAGCGGGCGCCTGACTTATAAGCCGCATAACCCACTCAGCACACGTCCCTCGGCAGCCATGACGCCCCTGTGGTCACAGCAGAGGCGTGTGACTCACACCGGAGAAGGCAGGGCTAGGGAAGGGGCTGCGAGGAGCCTGCCTTAATTCCCCGGTGCCCACGTGACTCATCAGAGCACGGGGTGTGAGGGGGCTGCTTCCAGCATGTGGGGTTCTCCATGCCTGGGGCAGGGCTTCTGGAGCATGGCTAGCACCCCGGCTCCGTCCCAAGCTTCAGGAGAAGAAATGGAAGCTGCTGTTCCACTGGTTCTGCCAAGACTTCCCGGCGCGGACAGGGCAGCGGGGTGCACCCTGCCACACGGGGATCTGGGAGAGAACAGTGTTCCGCCCACCGTCCCCGCCCGCATTCACGGGTCGTGCCTCCCAGAACTGACGACCATACACACAGTCACTGGACAATCCCGTCTCTGAAGCTCAAACTGGCTGAGTGGAGGGGGAGGAGGGGACGGACTGTGAAGCAGAGACACATACCTTCGTGGGAGGCCTTCGAGGCCACAGTTCTCTTGGCGGGCGTTGGCTGGCTTGGGGCGCACACTCCAGGGCCAGCAGGGGCCGCGGGAGGGCTCTCGGTGGCGCAGGTGGCTGGGGCCGAGCTGGCGCTCCCTGGAGCCGGTGCTGTGGTGGGAATGGGCTTCCCCAATTTGGTGTGCAGCTTGAAGACCTGGAACAGACCAGGCCCTCGTCAGGGCCCCTTCAGGCCCGACCAGCCTTCCCCCAGGGCGGGAAGTGCACCTGGCTGGGTGCAGGGGAGCTGGCAGCCTGTGGAAGCGCGGGCAGCGGTCCCATCCCAGCCCCCTGGACCCTCTCCCGTCCCCAGCTCCCACTTAAGTCCCTTTGCTCTCTGGGGTGTCGATCCCGGGAGGGCCCTCCTGAGCTGTCTCCTGCTTCTAGGCCATTAGTGCGGGTGACGGACCTGTAGAGCTTGGACACTTCTGCTGGCTTACGGGGAACCCCTTCCTCCGAACTCCACCGACTGGGGCTGAAAAGCAGGGCTTTTTCAAGCACCCAAGTACCAGCCTAGTAGCAGCCCCAGGGAGAGCTGACGCACGTGCAGATGAATGTGTGGACAGGGGCGGCCTGCTAAGATGTGCCCGTGTACACATCCGCAGCTGGTGTCCACATTCTATACACATGCGTGTACATGCCCATGGACACATCCACGTTCTATGGGAACGCATACACACGCCCATGTCCACAGATTCACCTAGGATACGGTCACTACCCTCTCGGCATGCCCCCTCCCCGCCCCCGCCAAAGGCACTTCACTGCAAAAGCTCCTGGCTGGAAAGGACTGTTCCCCTGCCCTCAGAGTCTGCACCGATGGCACCAAAGACCATCTCAGACACGTTCTCAGGCTCAAAGTCTCTGACACTCACGGCTCAAACCTGCGTCCTGACCCCAGAACAAGTGCTGGCCTGGGAGCCCTGACACCTGTAGCCCACCTGGCCTGGGTGCCACCTCTCCCACCTGCACCCCTGCTACCGCCAGGCCAGTGTGTCCCCTTCTCCACGCCTCACTGCTCCTTCTTGGTGGGGTGTGTGGGTTCGCTCCGACATTCAAGAGCCTGTCCTCGCCGGGCCAGCGAAGGAGGCCTTGATGAGTTGGGGGAGAAGGCAGGTCCCCAGGTGGGTGCTCAGGGAGGCCCAGCCTGCAGCGGGGGCTGAAGGGGGACAGGGTGGGCTGGGGCAGCTGGATGAGGTTCTGTGGACGGGGCAGAGTGCAGTGGCCACGGAACAAGGGCCTTCCTAATCCTCTCGCTCTTAACTGCTCGGCTCAGCAGGAAGCAGGCACCCCATTCCTCCTGTCTTCAACACACACCCTTAAGGTAAGCATCACCTTGCAGGTTCACAACAGCATCTGGGGGAGGTTCGCTGCTTTCCAAAAGGCACCACTGGACCACAGGAAGAGCACACAGGGAGGGCCCTCCCTCCTCTCAGGTGGGAGGGCCCATTCATTTCCCCATAACACGACATACTACAGGCATTTTTAAGCCCACAGGAGAATATAGGTATTAAAATAGTAATAAATATAAAAACACTGAAATTAAATAATTTAATATTAATTAAAACTTGGATATTAAAATATTATAACTTACTAATTTATTTTTAAAAAAAATAAAGACCCCCCCAAATGGAATACACCATTTCATCTTATCAACAGGCAGACTCTGGTTCATATAAACATACAGACACACGCGAGGCCAAGAACAGGTCTCTCTGGGGTCTGGGCACGAGCTGCCCTGCTGTCTGCTTCTGTTCAGGACCAGGTATGACTTTTATAACTGTAAGAAGGGGTTTGGCTTCTGAGGAAGGAGCACATACGGGCCCGCAGGGAAAGCTCCCTCTCGTGGGTGGCTGTCCCCCAAGGTCATCGGATGCCCCGCGCAGGGCTCCTACCTTCTGGTGCTTGGCCCCCCGCATGTGGGCGGCATAGGCCTCCGCTCCGGTGCAGGACACAGCACACAGGTCGCAGTGCAGCTGCGCCTGCACCCCTCGCGGGCTGCCGTTGGGCTGGACGCCCATCTTCTGAGCCGCCTCTTTCTTTTTGTGCTTCTGCCCTTCCAGGTGCTCACGGTAGGTCTGCCGGCAGAGAGCGAGGGCAGCCTGAGGGGTGTGTGTGCCTACTGGGCACCGTGCCATCCCCACAATTCTCGGGGGCCTGACGTCCCCACCCCTCCATTCGCAGGCCTCCAAGAGTTGTGTGTGCCGCCGCTTAGAGCCCAGTCAACAGAAGACTCAAAAACTCAGGCTAAAGACATAGGTTTCTTTGTCTTTTTTTTTCTTTTGGTTCTAAAACTCAATGTGTTTCTTAAGTAAGCATCTTCAGAGGATCACATATTTAGTTTGGGGGGCTGCTTAAAAGAATATTCCGGCTTTTCAGAATCTGACCTCAGAAAGCAAGCAAGGACGCGTGCTATGGAAGGATGCGGCGCCCATGTCCCTGCTAGAGCACCACGAAGAAGCCCGCGAGGGGCCGCCGCCCGGGCCCGGCTTCCCGCCTGCTGCGCCCTAGAGGCCTGGCGCCTCTGGCAAATGACTGAGCCCTCGCATGGCGTCCCAGATTCGTTCTCTTGGAACTCTTACAGCGGGGCAAAGTGGGCTGCTGCCCCAGCACCCTCTAGCACGCCAAGAGTCAACGTCCCACAGCACAGAGACAACTCTGGAAAACATACAAGGACCTGGTGACGTTAGCTGGTTCTGGGGCGGGAAAGATGCAGGGGCAGGAGTGGGAGGGGTGCTCTCGGAACATAGGAATCTGTTTTTATCTAAGCCATAGAACACACACACACACACACACTCACACACATCATGGTAAAGCCTGTGGACACAGACGAGTCTGGAAGGATATATGCCAAGACGCCAACAGTAAGCTCCTCGCCGCCTTGTGCACATGCGGTACTAGTTAAGCACGGGGCGACGACAGCTGGGTCTGACCTCTGTCCCCATCACCACAACAGGTCTGAGCTCTGCAGCTTACTGACCCTCTCGGGGCACAGCCTTCACCCCCACGCGGAGGTGGTAAGGACGGGTTAGAAGGATGAGACTACCTGCAGAAACACTTCGCAGAGTCTGAACTCACAGAAAGAGCAAATGTTCGCCATTTATGTCATCCTGCTGCCAGACTCGCCACCATAAACCCAGATCAGATGTGGAATGAGAGAAAACCCGGAGCAGTGTTAGAAAGAGGCCCACCTGGTGCCCCGCGGTCCCTAAAGCTGGAGGCCACCCTCATGGCCCTCCACTTGCTGGCACTGAGACCACTCAGCCAGCCATGCCGTCCTCGACTCAGAGACTGGCCTTCAGAGAGGAGGCAGAAGTGCTCCCCGGCCATAGGGAGGCCACACCGACCAGGTCCTCCCAGATGCTGAGGGAGGCCATATGTGGCTGCTTCCACGTTAACCGTGTCTGAGGCAGCGTTGGGTTGGGGGCAGGAGAGGCGAGTGGAAAGGGCGGCACGGGGACCCTGCGGTGCTGGGAAGGACAGGAGCTGATGCTATGCAGGCAAACTCGGTCCCAAGGGGAGACGGAGGCTCAGAGAGACCGAGACACCTGCCCGGGTGATGGCCACGCACCTATGCTCCGTCCCACCCCACGTCCGCAGGGAGTGTCACACACTCAACACGATGCCACAAGGAGTCCAGAATCACAGGAGCAGACCTTGTATTTGACCTGTGAGAGGAACCAAGAATCCCCACGACGCAGGATAAAAATCACACGAGAAAGAAAGAAAGAGGGGAACAGGGAAAACCAACCTCTTGCCAAGAGTGAGTGTCATGTAGCGGAAGCAAGCACCTGGAGGGGCTCTGGCGGGCACTCTGAGAAGGGCCAGCGGCCGGGGGTCTGGGCTGGTGCTGGACGCCGCGGCCCAGCCCTGAGCGCGGGCTGCCTGGCCCTCGTCCCCCAGCTGGAGAGGTCAGGGCTGGGTGAGGGGTTGGGGCTCCCACACAGCTATCTCTGTAGCTGCGATGTGGAGTCTGCTCGTGCCTCCATGGCACCAGCTTTCTCTCAGAGTATTAAAGACAAGACAAAATCCACATGTGGTGTTTTGTGGTCTTCGCAGGGAGTGAGCTGGGAAGGTCCTTTGCTGACAGCAGCACACGCACATGCACAAGATGCTCTTACCCGCCTGCAGCCCTGCCTACACCGCCCTGCGTTGTGACTAGCCTCGGGGAGGGGCACAGACCACGCCCCAGGGCTGCCAAGCACCTCAGGGTACAAGGCCTTGCTTCTGCGGCCAACAGTCAGCTCTGTGCCTGCTCCTATGTCTTCCACAAGAACACCAAACACCCTTAAGGTAATCCTGATGTGCACCTGGCATCGCAAGTTTACTAACAGGCCTCTTTTGGGCTGGCAACGACCCTGACCTCTGGCCGGCCACAGGGGACAAGGGAGGGCTCTCCTAGCTGTGGGGGCAGGGAGATTCAGGGCCTGCCCAGCAAGGGGTGGGGGGCTGACCTGGGGACCAGCACAGCTGATCTTGCAGATGTCACAGTAGTGAAGTGGGGGCTGCTTGGGACCACCCCTGGGTTTCAGCAGCCTAGTGGGAACTGATAGATTTTCGGCGAAGCTGTCGGCAGAACCAGCACTGGGACTGCTTCCTGAGCCACCCCATGGGGACAAGTCCACAGGCTTTGGGAGTAGGGGGTGCTGCTCGGGGGGTGGCGGCGGCGGTGGTGGTAGTGGTGGCGGCGGCGGCGGCTGGGGGGGGCCCCAGGGCAGGCAGGGGCTGCATCTGGGAGGGGAACGGTGGAGGGTAGTAAGGACTGGCTGCTGAGAACGAGGACACGTTGTAGCTCAGGTAGCTTGGTCCTAAGAAACAGAGAGAAAAATGAGAGGGAGAGATGGGTTGGTTTCAAGGGCCTCGTTTATTTCGGCAGCAAATAGAGGCACAGCCTGGGCCTGCATGCGCGTGGGGGCAGCCTGCTGTCTCACCAGTGTACAGGGCGGAGGCCGGGCTGAATGAGGGCGAGGACAGGCTGTAGGAAGGCAGGGTGGAGACAGAGGCAGCCTCAGGCTGAGCGCTGCTGCTCGCCGGGGGGCAGGTGTAGCCGAAGGCTGCGGTGCTGGCTGGCTGCCCGGCCTCAGCGGAGGGTGCCTGCGGCAGGGGCTGCACTTGGCCGTACCCACCACCACCACCACAGGCTCCTTGGGTTCCTGGAGAGCAAGCACAGCCTCTGCAGAGCCGGCCCTGTGGCCCCGGGCCCAGGCAGCAGAGAGCCAGAGCCACACTCCCTGGGACCAGGACCGCCAGCTGCTGGGAGCCTGCCCGGCCTGGTACGCGTGGCCGCGAAGCCTGGGTGTCTGAGCCACAGCTGGAGGCTGGAGCCCTGGGCTCTTCCATCTCTAAAATCCAAGTCCTCAGCAGAACCTGCTTCCTTCCATCCTGGGAAGGTTTCCTTAGAAAAAACTTCCAGCCTGCCTCAGTCTCCCCTTCTCTCTCTCACACACAGGCCCGCTGACTAGTGGAGACTTCAGGCCGGCGATCTGACGGGACAGCCCCGAGACCCACACTATTTCTGCAACTCCTGTGAATATGGAGTGTCTGAAACGTGACTTGACTGTGGTTCCTCCCGTGTAAGCGAAGCCCCCTGCTCCCGCCCCACCCCTGCAGAGACCCACCTGGAGGGCAGAGCGTGGCGGTGGCAGGGAGTGGAGGCTGGCCAGCAGCACGTGGCGGGTACTGTTTGTTCTCATAGCCACTGGCATCTGTTGATGGTCCATAGCTGTAGCTGTCCTGAGAGAGCGTTTCCGTGGGGGACACAGAGCAGAGAGAAGGGCGCTCAGGATAGGGTGAGGCACCCTCGCTCGCTACCCCCAGTCCCCGTGTGGCCCACATCCACCTGATTCCCAAGCTCCTGCTCTGCACCAGCCCTGTTTCAGGACCTGGGGATGCAGTGACCATGGAGGTGGACGTGGCCAGCTCTCATGGAAGTGACCGCAGCATCTGGGAGCAAAAGTGCTCGAGGAACGTCCAACAGGACAAGGGCCGCTGGTGACGGCTCGGAGGAGGAGGAGTGACAAGGAGACAGGTGTGCGGAGACTCGGGGACAGGGCTCCTGGCAGATGTCGGCAGGGTTCAGAAGCCCCGGTGGGAATCAGATGGGGGGCTTGCAGGAGCCCCAGAAGGTGGTAGGAGCAGGGGACTGCTGAGCACAGCAGCAACCATCAGGAAAGGAGCTGGGAGGGCAGGTGGGGCCAGGGGTGTGGGAAGGGTCCGGGGCAGCAGGGAGCATGGCTGGATTTTGGTTCACAGCGGGGTTGAGCCGTTGGGTGGACTACATGGAAGTGAGGATGGAAGCACAGAGGCCAGGAGAAGGCCCTGGGCGCAGGGTCGGAGCTGGGTCTGGAGAAGTTCTGGAGGCCCTGGGGAAGCAAAGGGGAGGGAGGGGGCAGAGCCAAATGGCTGCGTGCTTGGCTGACCAGCAGCCTGTGGTACCATTTGCTGACCCAATCAGCAACAAGCTGCCTCAGGGGGGTTGGACCAGTGTGGGACGCCTTGGCGATTCCCAGTGGAAACCCAGCAGCCGGATCTGTGGGCCTGGAGCCCAGAGTCAGGACGGCGGCACTGTCAGCAGTGACACGGACAAGTCTGACCCCCGTCACCTCCACCAGCACGGGTCCCAGACTATCTGCCTCCACGCAAGCTTGTCCAATTTTCAAGGGAGGACCAGTGCCAGGCAGAGAAAGTCCGGGCTGATACCTGGTAGGAGGGAGCTGTGGAGGGTGCCGGTGCAGGCTCCTGGGGCTGGCTGCTGTAACCGAGGTCCTGGCCGGAGTAGGGCTGGTACCCACTGTAACCCGTCGGAGTGACGGGCCTGGATGGCTGGGTGGCCTCAGGAAACGTCGGGGTCAGAGCGGGGCCCAGGCCAGGAGCAGACGGTGTGGCGAAGCTGGCTCCAGCAGCCAGGAGGGGAAAAGCCGTTGGAGGCTGGGCGCTAAAACCACAGATCAACACAGAACCCCGGCAGCATTAGATCCCGTCCTCCGAGAACCTGCATCGGGCATGTGAATGCCACCTGACCCTGGACTCCAGCTGCTTGGATGCCGCCAGCCACACGGCACTGCCTGTAACACTAACACTGGCCTTTCTGTGAGCACAGGTGCCAATGGAAGCGCTTTTCACAAGTTAACACAATCCTGTAGCGACTCTGAGGCCGAGGCCATCCTTGTCTCCGTTTTCACAGTTGAGGAAAATCATGGAAGGTCGGTTGACGTTACACTGAAAACTCTTTACCTCCGAGAACCAGCTCTTACTGGCGGATTGCCCTGGGAAGCCCAGAGCTGAGGCCTTTCATCAGCCTCACCTCATTCCCAGCTTCCTGCCCTCAGAGAAGGCGCCGCTGGCTGGCTGGCTGGCCGTCTGTTGGTCTGTCCCCACTGTCTGGATGAGGATACTCTCTGAGGACAGGTGACCTCAGTCAAGTGCTTGATTCAGACCCAGATCTTTCTGATGCCTGTGCTCCTTGCTCTGCTAAATATCTATCACCCAGTAGAGAGTCCTCAAATTCAAAAGCCCATTTGTTGGGGAAGAGTATCAGCAAAAATTTTAACCCAACACCAATAAGGATCATATAAGAAAGTTCCCACACCCTCCTACACTGTTGGTGGGAATGTAAACTGGTGCACCTCCATGGAGAACAGTACACAGGATCCTTAAAAAAACTAAAAACAGAGGTACCATACGGTCCAGCAAGCCAGCCCATATCCAGAAAAGATAAAAACTCGAATTCAAAAAGATACATGCACCCCAGTGTTCATAGTAGCACCATTTTCAATAGCCAAGATATGGAAGAAACCTAAGTGTCCACCAACAAACAAATGGATTAAGATGTGTATATACACAATGGACTATTACTCAGCCATAAAAAAAGAATGAAATCTTGCCATTTGCAGCAACGTGGAGGGACCAAGAGAAGATTATACTAAGTGAAGTAAGTCAGAGAAAGACAAATATTATATGCTATCACTTATATGTAGAATCTAAAAATAATACAAATGAAATTATTTACAAAACAAACAGACTCACAGACATAGAAAACAAACGTATGGTCATCAAAGTGGAAGGGTGCGGGAGGGATAAATTAAGAGTATGGGATTAGCAGATACACACTACTGTATATAAAACAGCACCGATATAGAACATTCAGATCACCGCAGGAAGGCCTACAGGGCAGCGCTGCGTTAGAAGTCACCGTGCATCACACACACACACACACACACACTCTTTCATCTATTAAGCGCACGAGTGCCTCCATCCCCGTTAACTTTGTGACTAAGACTGTTCAGGCCCTGGAGAGACCCTTCTACCCATCTCTTGCTCTATGATGTGGAAGCAAAATGTGGTATCCATACACACTGGGAGTATATTCAACCTTAAAAAGGAAGGAAATTCTGACACCTGCTGTAACATGGATAGACCTTGAGGTGAAATAATGCAGACACGAAAGGACAGATACTGTCTGATTTCACTTGTAGGAGGTCCCTAGAGGAGTCAAATCCATAGAAACAGGAAGCAGACGGTGGGGCCGGGGCTGGGGGAGGGGACGGGGAGTGAGTGTTTCATGGCGACAGAGTTGCAGTTTGGGAAGATGAGAAAGCTCTGGAGATGATGCGGAGATGGTTGCACGAACGTGTGAGTGTGCGTAACGCCACCGCGCTGTGCATTTAACCATGGGTTAAACAGTAAATTTTGTTGCATATTATTTTACTACAATAAAAAGAAAAAAGCCCTTGTACCCACTAGCACTCACTCCCCATCTCTACCCATCTATTTTGCCTTTTAATGTTAATAGAAATTTCTGAATATTTTAGGAAAATAACTTTTTAGAAACATGAAAAATGACATTGATTTTTCAATGTTTCATGTTGAATTAGCATTTTTTCATGAAAGTATATTTACCTTTTGTACACTTTTTAGCTGCACCTTACAGCCGAACCCTTTAGCTCAGCCTTTCTCAATCGGGGGTCCAACAGAGAATGTAAATGTGCCCAGGCATCCAGTAGGTAATGAACTCATGGCTCCCTGAGGCACCGGGCAGGGTGCTGGCTGTGGTCCCCCACCGGGAGCCTCAGTCTCTGCAGTCCCCTTCTATGTTCTGCAGTTCCAAGGCTGATCCCTGCTTGGGAAAGGGGCCATCCTGGTTTGCCAGGGCTGCTTTTGCCAAGTCCCATAGGCTTGGTGGCTCAAAAAAGAGATATTTATCCTCTCACAGTCTGGAGGCTGGACATCCAAGTTCAAGGTGTTGGCAGGGTGAGTTCCCTCTGAGGCCTCCTTCCTGGGCTTGCAGACGGCCGTCTTCTCCCCGTGTCCTCACATGGCCTCCCCTCTGTGCGTGTCTGTGTCCTGATCTCCTCTTCTTACAAGGACACCAGTCACATTGGATCAGGGCCACCTTAATACCTCATTTACCTTAATTATCTCTTTAAAGATCCTGTCTCCCACAGTCACATTCTTTAGTTAGCACTAAAATCCTAAGTCCCAATACCTAAACCCAAATACGAATTTTAGGGGGACACAAGTCAGCACATGACAGCTGCTTCAGGTCGTTACTGTAACAAACTCAAATGACATGAAAATCTTGATTACACAAACATCATTCATGCCGAAATAAAGGCACCTAAAATATATCTTACATAATCATTTATGAATTAGTATGTTTTTATTTTATTTAAGACATCCAAACATCATCAGCCCATTCAACAGAATGTCCAGACACATACAGTCAAGTTCAGTCACCTTTGATGTTTTGACAAGTGTAAACCGAGCGTCACTCTTTTTGTCCTTCTTGGTCGTTAGGAAGGTGAATCTGTTGCGGCAGGTGGGACAGAACGTGCTGCATTCAGCTTTTTGCCAGCTTGGTCTATGAGGCCTGTATTTTAGCCATGATGCGCGGGTTTCCATTTGTACTTTTGCCCCGGGCCTCTCAAACTGTAAAGGATATTCATTTGCTTGACTACATCATAGTTCATTTGCCTATTTTACTATTGGTAGATATTTATATTGTGTATCAGTTATCTATTGCAGAGTTAAAAATTAGCCCCAATGAATGTCAGTTGGTACAGCCACTATGGAAAACAGTATGAAAGTTCCTCAAAAAATTAAAAATAGAACTACCATATGATCCAGAAATTCCACTTCTGGGTATTTTTCTGAAGAAAACGAAAACACTGATTTGAAAATGCACCACCATGTTCATCACAGCATTACTTATAATAGGCAAGATACGGAGGCAGCCTAAGTGCCCATCGATACAGGAGTAAGGATGACGTGGAACACACACACACACACACACACACACGAATGAACGTACACACACAACAGACATAAAAAAGAATGAAATTTTGCCATTTGTGACAACACGGACAGACCTGCCGCGTATCATGCTGAGAGAAATAAGTCAGACAGAGACAGACAGACACCACATGATCTCCCTTATATGTAGAATCTAAAAAACAAAACAAGTGAACAAAGAAAACAAAACAGAAACAGACTCATAGATACAGACAACAAACTCGGGGCTGCCAGGAGGGAGGGGGGTGGGAGGACAAGTGAAAGAGGAGAGGGAAATTAAGAGGCACAAACTTCCGGTCATTAAGTCAGTCAGTTGTGGGGATGTAATAACACACAGCATGGAGAACACAGTCAGTAATACTGCAACAACTTTGTGTGGTGGCAGATGATAACCAGACTTACCATGGTGATCATTCTGTAATGTATAAAAATATCAAATCACTAGGTTATACTGGTAGAATATAAGCCAATTATACTTCAGTTAAAAAATTTACTCCCAATGATGTGGCTTCAAACTATAATAAATATTTAGCATCTTCAGTTCCTGTGGGTCAGAACCTTGGGAGTGGCATGGGTTGGCTCTGGCTCAGGGTCTTTATGAGGTCGCCAGTAAGAAGGCAGCTGGGGCGGCATCATCTGAAGGCTCCGCTGGGGTAGTGGGCTCTGCTTCCAGGACGGCTCCTTTCCATGGTTGGCAACTTGGTGCTAGTTGTTGGCTGGAGGCCTGTTTCTCCCCGTGTGGGCCTTTCCCAGCGCTGTCAGAGTGTTCTGGCAACTGGCTTCTGCCAGAATGAGAGATGAGGGGGAAGGGCGGGAAGGGGAGGGGATAGGGGGAGGGGAGGGGAGGGGAGGGGAGGGGGAAGAGAGGGGAAGCACCAAGTGGAAGCTGTCCTTGTAACGACCCAGCCTGGGCATCCCATGGCATAGCTTCTGCCATACTCTGTGTTAGAAGTGAACTCCTAAGTACACCCTCAAAGGGAGAGGCTCAGGCCCCATCTTTTGAAGGGAAGAATGAGTTTATTTATGGGAATATTGAATATGAATTCTCAGACTGAATACGGGAATATTTTTAGACCGCCGCACACTGTTTCCATTTTCTACTGCTACATGTGTTCTGTGTACATTCCTTATACGCCTTCTGGTGCCAGCTTCCCCTCACGGCTTCTTGTCCAGCCTGGGACCCACACCACCCACTCCAAACAGGGCACACCTGAGGGGAATAGGGCAGGGATGGCTGCCTTAGATCCATCATGGTTCCCCCTGGAGCTGGGGCCACCTTCTCCGAGGCGCAGAGGCGAGGCGTGGACCCCACTCAGACTGCCCAAGGGAAACAGAAGGGAGGGCTTGGGAGGACAATAAAAGACCACGCCGCTGAAGCCCGGCAAGGGCTGCCCGCCCTGCAGGGGCAGGAGCACCGGAGTCCAAGTGCTCTCTGGCTGAGCCCTGTGGCCTCCGCTGGCAAGAGGCCGCCAGTGCTGCACAGTGGTGCTTCCCTTCTCGCCTGGCTTCCCAGCATGCTGGTGGCCTCCACCTCCAGCAGGGTCTCCCCTCCCAGTCCTGAAGCCCCAGTGCACCAGTGGTGTCAGCTGAGGGCACAGAGGCAAGGGCCTTCTGGGGTGGAAGGTGAATCTCGTCCTCTAGCTGAGGGCCCCGAGGAGGCAGAGATAACCCTCAGGCTGTCTTCACCCACTCCCACAGTGACAAAAGCTGTCTCTGCCTGGTAGGCCCCACCTAGGGAGCCAGTGAGGTGGGTGGTTGTTGAATCGGTGTGGCCCGGAGATCAAATGCTGTGTTCCATCTAGGGCAGGGTTTCTCCTTTGGGGGGTGGGGGGTGGAGTGAGGTTATTTATTTATGGGGGTACCAGGCATTGAACCCAGGACCTCATGCATGCTAAGCAGACGCTCACCACTGAGCTGTCCCTTCCCCTAGGGCAGGGTGACATTTGCGACCTGGCTGTTCTCTGTGGGGGGCCGTCCCGGGCACTGAGGGGTGTGGAGCAGCATCACCGGCCTCCACCCACTCAGTGCCAGGAGCACCTCCAGTCGAGACAACCGCAGATGTCCCCAGACACTGTCCGGTTGAGGACGCTGGTCTAGGACAAGGCAGCAGGCCTTGATGCCCAGGCCACAGATGGACAGTCACAGGCTGGTTTATGCCTGGTCCTGACCCTAATCCAGAAGGTTCACCAGGACACTGCAGGCTACCCTCTGACTCAAGATCATATCCGAGACAGCACGTCTGCGAGTGTAAACTAAGAATCAGGGCATGTGTTTGTTGTATACGACCCTGAGCGGTGATGCTCATGCGCCCCGAGGTTTGAGGATCACTGAGCTAGACCAAAGTGAGGAGCAAAAGGAGAGTCTGGCCGCAGATGGCTGGGCTTCCAAGACATTTGGCTTTGATATAACTCAGTGGTGGGACACCTTGCCAGGCGACTCCTGTCAGGTTTGTCACGAAGGCCTACAAACCTCACAGCTGTGAGCAGGCTGGTTGGCTGCGAGGCATACAGGGTCAGGGTCGGCGACAGCTTTGAGTTCTGTACAGGAGGGTGAAAAGCCCTTGACCCCAGCAGAGGTCACCACCCCCATCTGCTCAGATGACAGGATGAAGTGCCTCTCCTGTGCAAACAGCTGAGATGCTGGGGGAGGGGTGGGGAGACCCACCACCTCGGGAAGGACGATGTGTCAAGAGCCCAGCAGGCAACAGGAGCCTCCCCCTCCAACCCAGGGCCTGAAAAGGCCTCACTGTGAAGGGTTTCTGGGACTCCAGAGAGGCGCTGAGAGAAGGGCCTGGCACACACGAGAACAGGAGAAAAGCACAGGGGCTGACAGGGAAATAGTCCCGTGTGCTGAGGGACGGAGGAGGTGAGGTGACAGGAGGCTGGATGGAGGGCCTGGGGCTCAGGGAAGCTAGGCAGAATCCAGGTTTCATCTGGTAAGCAATGGGGAGTCACTGAGGTATCTCAGGACAGATCTGTCCCGTTTTAGGACCCCAAGGTGGTGCTATGGACTGAACTGTGCCCCCTCCCCATTCACATGAGGCTCTCACCCCCAATATGGCTTTATTTGGAAACTGGGCCTTTAAAGAAGTAATTAAATGAGGCCATAAGGGTGGGGCCCTGATCCTATAGGACTGGAATCCTTACAAGATGAGAGAGACACCAGGGGTGCCCACACAGAGGGGGGACCACGTGGGGACACAGGGAGAAGGCCGTGGTCTACAGGCCAAGGAGAGGCGCCTCGGGAGAAACCAGCCCTGCCCGCACCTTGGTTGTGCACGTCCAGCTTCTGGGCCGCGAGAAACAAACGTGCTGTTTGGGCAGCCCCGTCTGCGGTGCCTTGTCACGGCAGCCCAAGCAGACGAAGACAGGTGGAGACGGCTGTGGAGAGGAGAAGCTGAGGACAAGGACCGTGAGACGACATGAAACACGCGTGGTGGAAACGGGAAGAGGACGCACGAGACGTCAAGTCACCTGCGCCAAGTCCTGCCACACTGGCTCCCAACACCCAAACAGGGTTTGCAGAGCCATCAAGCGCAGCCAATGTTTGGCGACAGTGATCAAAGCAATAGCCGTGACCCTGGAGGGAACGCTAGGCCCGCCTCACCCTGAGTAACTGCTCACGACAGCGCGAGGCGGCCTGCGGTCTGGGCGGGTGACACGCTGCCTGGCTCTGGTTTAGCGAGGCAGCTCTGAGGCAGCAGAGCGCGGATGCCCTGGAGCTGGGGGAGGGGTCTCACACCCTTCTCAGGAATGGGCTCGGCCACACCCTGATCCCAGAAGGAAGGGACAAAGGGAGAAACAGAAGGGATTTAACACAGGGCTCGGCCAAGTGTGGCCACATTTGCCCACTGCTTGCTTTTGTACGGCCCCCGAGCAAAGAAGAGATTTTGCATTTTTAAGCGGTTGGAGAAAGTCAAGAGATTAATATTTCATAACCATGAAAACTACAAAATTCACATTTCAGTGTCAAAAGGTAACAGTTTTCCTGGCACACAGCCATGGCTGCTCGTTTAGGTGCTGTCCTTGGCTGCTTTCGCCCTACGGTGGCCGAGCTCTGTGGCTGCAGCCCGCTGGTGTGGACTGAATGCCTGTGTCTCCCCAAATTCTTAGGTTGAAACCCTACTCCTCAGTGTGATTGTGTTAGCAGGTGGGGCCTTTGGGAGGTAACTAGGACTAGAGGGGGCACGAGGCTGGGGTCCCTTTCTTTATGAAAAGTTTCAGAGCGCTTACTTCCTCCTCTGGTCTGCCCCGTGTGAGGACGCAGCGAGAAGTCAGCATCTGCAGCCGGACTTGGGTCCTCACCAGACACCCACCAGCCTGCAACCTTAGCTGGCGTCTAGCCTCCAGGACTCTGAGGAATAGACTCCTGCTGTTTACAAGCCGCCCGGTCTGCAGTGCTTTGTCACAGCGGCCTGAATTAAGATACCTGCAAGATGGAAAATACCTACTCTCTGGCCCTGCACAGAAAAGGTCTGCTAATCCCTGGCTTAAAACAGCCCTCATTTATTTCGTTCGTGACACTCCAGGCTGGACGGGACTGCAAGCGAGGACAGCAGCAGGCAGCGCTGCTTCTGGAGGGCAACTGGCTGGCAGACACTGAGGCTCTCCTCCCTGTGGTATCTCGTCCTCCAGTGGCCAGCCTTGAGTCCCTCGTGCGGCAGGGTCCCCCAAGGTGGAGAGGACACAGGCAAAGGTTCTGGAGGTCGAGGCTTGGACCAGGCATGGACAGGACTAGCAGCTCAAACAGATGCTGTAACAGAGGATCACAGACCGGGCGGTTTATAAACAGAGTCCTCAGTCCTTGAGGCTGGGACATCTCAGATCAAGGTGCCAGCAGATCTGGCATCCAGGAGAGCCCACGTCCTGGTTCCTAGATGGCCATCTTCCTGCTGTGTCCTCACAGGACACAAGCAGTGAAGGAGTCCCCTGGGGTCCCTTTATAAGGGCACAAACCCTATTCACGGGGACCCCACCTTGATGACCCGGTCATCTCCCCAAAGCCCCTCCTAATACCATCACACTGGGGGTTAGGCTTCAGCACGTGCATCTGGGGGAGACATCAAGTAAACCTTTGGTCTGTGGCAGTGTCTCTTCCGCTGCAGTCTTCTGGCCAAGGACGGGCACAAGGAAGCCCAGACCGGGGAAATCAATGCAATTTCTAAGTGGGAAGACTGCAAGGTCATGGTGAAAAGGGAGTGGATATAAGAAGGAATGAAATAAAGGACAGGGACGTTTTGGCAACCAATATACTACGTGGAAGTTTTAGGAGTTGAGCTAGCCAAAAAACAGCTCGTGGGAAAAACTCTGCAGGCGTGGCCCATATGGTTAACCTAGGTAACCTGGAGCAAGGGTTCTCACCTGGGGTGACCCTGCTCCCAGTAGACACTGGGTGATGTCAGGGACATTCATGGTTGTCACCTTGGGGATACTCCTGGCATCAAGCAGGTGGGAGCCAGGGACTCTGCTCAACACCCCACAGCACCCAGAACAGCCCCACAGAAAACAACCTAGCCTGGATGTCAGAGGGCTGCTGCTGAGAAACTCAGATCTACCAGGTGGGGGTGCCCAGGGCTGGGGATCAGGGATTGGGGCCTAGCGTCTGGGGGGCGGGGGAAGCAGCTGAGTCAGTAGCAGAGGCTGCCGCTCCTGCCCAGGCTCCCTGCCCCAAGTGTGAAGGGAGAGTCCCCACACCCCTTCTCTGCCTGCTTTGAAAGGTCACTGGTCACCTTGCCTTCCCTCAATTTCTAATAGCCTTTTATTGCGTCCTTTTATTAATGAGATGAAAATTGTGACTTCCTGCCCGCTCTGATTCCCGGGAAATGGCAGAGTTTGGCCTGTGCTTCACAGGCCCCAGGTTAAGAACCCCTCCTGAAATGGGGTAGCAAAAAGCATTTGTTGAGGTTATATGGCAAAGTTTCCGTGTCCTTGTGTGGCACGGTGTGTTCCCTTCTCTCAGGAAATGTAACAAATCCTCTTTCAATGGCATGACCGCCCCCTGTCGTCAGTCACCTCTATAGATTAAAATCTCACAGGCACAAATGAGGTATTTCTCTTAGAGTAAGGTGGAGAGAAGAGGCTGAGGATGCGGGGGTTCTGTGCGAGGACCAAGGAAGAGCTTGCAGGGGTGTCAAGCTTACGATCTGGGAGACGAGCCATGGCCCACCGGGATGGGAATGGGAGCCACACCACCTGCCTTCCAATCCTGCTTGCTGTGGGGCCTTGAGTGAGTCACTTATTCTTTCCTAGCCTTGGTTTACTCACCTGTAAAATGGGAACACCTACCTCTTTGGATGGCATGACAAACAAGAACTCACGTGCTACAGGGCCTCGCACATGGCAGGAGCTCACAGTGCAGCCCAGGGTTGCGAGATCTTCCAATTTTAAGCAATACCAGAAATGGGTTTTTGTAAAGTCTCACAATTTTTAAATACTGGCAACTAATTCAAATATAGCAAGCAAAAAACCCCACTAAACAAACTGAAGAAAGCAGGAGCGAAACTCAGACGTGGTCTGCAGGCTGCCAATTTTCAACCCCTGACCAAGAGCAAGGAGTGGGAGATGTTGTTGATGAACGGGAATAAAAGGTCACAAATTTACTCTTGATAAAGCCGCCCCTTAAGCAAGGGGCCTAGGCTTTGTGCTGCTGCCGTCAGAAGTCACCTGCTACTCACAGGGGGAGTGTGCCATTGCACCAGAAGGCCCAGGGCTGCTGTCCCCACTACAACGAGGTCCCGGTAGGTGCCGCCTGCCCAGGAGGAAGAGCTGAGGCAGGAAGCTGGGGGCAAAGCATCGACATCTGTCAATGCAGGAAGAGGGGGACTGAAGTACACCAGTGTGACAGACTCTGAAGTCCTGGCTGCTGTCCTTGTCTTTGGGTCACAGGCAAATGTCTTCTGATGGGCTTTTGGTCTGAATTTTTGTTTCGGGGAGTCAGGCTTTCTTGAGTACATCATTTAGATAAGATTTAGAATGCAAGGCTGGCAAGACCCATTGATATCATTTTGTTCAGAGTTACCTAACTGTGAGGACATGGAGGCCTGGAAATGGAAGGGACTCATCTGGGGAGGCCACATTCCCCCACTGAGGGCTCTCTCCTGTGGGACATGCTTGGCTTGCTTCTAAAAGGCCACCATAAAGGACACACTGGATCTTGAGTATGGACCTCACTTCAGAAGGGCACACCGGAGGCATTTACAGGCAGGCGATGAAATGTCTCAAGGATGGTCAGGAGGAAAGACAGGTCATTCTGGGTTTGCTGTAACAATTATTTCTGTTGCAGACTGCTTTCAGAGAATCATACTCGGTGAGAACACACACAACATCAAAACCATTTAGACTCTGAGAAAAAAATCAAGTGGAAATAAGATCTTCCTGGACTCAGTGCTGAGAAACCTCTCATAGCACTCTCCTTTTAAACTGCGGACTTCTTCCAGCACACAACTCTTTACCCAGTAATTTATTACCGCTTCTCCTAACACCCACCAAATGGCATAAACTAAACCTGACTGGGATTGAATCCGAGTGCCGAGCAGGTGGAAAGCTTGGCCTCGGCGATCACCTACTTTGCAGCGCTCAGGCTCAGTTTCCCTGGCACGGCTGTGATGACTCACAGGATTGAGACGTTCAGAGCTTAGATGCTGCACCCTGGAGGGAGATACCCGAGGCTCACATGCTCACAAAAGACATTCATCAGAGAGGATATTTTCAAATCTGTTTTATTGGCAATAAGGTCACATTTCAGTTACTTTACGTGTATACGCATACATACACACCCAGAGAGATTATTTCATTTGGGACTTTGGTTCACAAGGGTTTTATACTCAAAACATATAACATACTATACATTCATACCCATAACAATTCTGATTTTTCTAACAGATTTTTTTTTTACCGTGAGAGCCTTCTATACATTCTCCATGTGAAATGCCCATTTCAGAGCTGATACTTCCAGAAACCAGCCTGGAGTGGGGTCTGATGAACTAAATCCTTGGGCTCTTGAGAAGATGATGGCGAATTTCATTCCCCCACCTCCACCTGCAACCTTCCTTACAATGTAGCCAGGAGTCTCCAGCTCCCAATCAGACCAGCCTAGCTCTTCAAGACAGCACTGGGCTGCTCATGGTTCCCGAGGCAGGGATTCCAGAGACCGGTGGTGGGCGACTCTTGAGACTCAAGGGCGAGCCAGATTCTGTTTGGTGGTGGAGCCCCAGGAATTCTCTTGTCTTCTGAGGAGGAATATGGTCCTCACATGGAGGGTGGCTACACGGTTAGCCCCGCTGGTCAGGTGCTTAAGAATGCTGTTTTGATGACACACGCTGGTTAAGCTAAAGAAAAAGCATTATGTACACGGCCTCCTAGAAGCAGTGCAAGTGAGAGGAGGCCCAACCAGGATCAATACGGCCATGCCCTTTTACTGCCGCGAGCCAAGTGGGTGAAAGGCCACTGTGGGAGCAGTAGAGGGCTCGTCCATGGTTCCAGCCCTCTCCTGCTGCTTTAAGGGGCAGAAAAGCCTCCACAGCCACATCTATGCTGGTCTAGCACGTGTGCCTCTCCTGTCAACAGAGGGCGGTAGGACTAGACAGCCAATCTGAGTTTCTCATGAGCAAGTACAACAGATGTCAAACCACCAACCCTGGA
The DNA here is from genome assembly GCF_009834535.1 of Camelus ferus. Classification (NCBI taxonomy): domain Eukaryota; kingdom Metazoa; phylum Chordata; class Mammalia; order Artiodactyla; family Camelidae; genus Camelus; species Camelus ferus. Next base: position 24,849,203 of record NC_045717.1, on the reverse strand, counting down.
TTCAACAAATGACATTCAAAATTAAAAAGAAGGCAATGGGTTTTTTTAAAAAAAACACTCATTCCAAGAGTCTTAGACATTATAGCTCATTTTATTCCCAGACAGCAAAAACTCACCAAGGAGTTAACCTTAGATAATGGAACTGACTTTCCAAACTACAAAATGCTATAGAAACAAAGCAAAGCAATTCTCAGTTCTTAGTAACAGTTAATCTAAAAAGGCAAGTGGACAACTGATGTGCCACAAATGCAACTTATCCTTGGGGGGAAGAAAACCTGCCCAAAGCAAAGTATCTACCAAAAAGAGAAGTCCTGTTCCCCTAAAATACTTACAAATGAATTTTCTACCTTAAAAAAAAAATCTGGCAACCTTAGAATTATCCTCTAACACAAGTATAAGAGAAAAGGACAGGCAGAGGATGTCAGTCCCCGGCTGGTGGCGGGTACCTTGGTACAAGAGACAGAACAAGGGAAAAATTACCAACCAGTTAGACCTTGGGTGGTGCCAAAAATCTGTCCTACCAAGATTCTAGAATACTCTATGGGTAAACAGCACACATCAGATTTAAGGTGCCACAGACATGAAAAAGGACATACAAAAAAGAGAGAGAGAAACAAGCAAAAAAACTGTGCTTTGTCAAATTTTCCTAATTTTGTTTTGAATCAGTCAGCATTCCTTGCCTTAATGAATAAGCTGTCTCAACAGCTCAGAGCTGTGATGAAAACAAAAACTGGTATTAACTTAACACACACAAACACAAAAACCCAGAGCCTTCTTAATCGATTAAAACCAGTCAAAACGGAGGACTCCTCCTTCCAGTTAGGATATTATACCTTTTAATTATCAAATAATCTATATCTTCAACATTATCCTTCTATGATTAAACATGTTAAGAACACAAAGCAGAGGTCACAAAGTGGAGGCAAGTGCCATTTGTCCCACATAGTCTGAATTTGGTTCTGGTATTTGAAACTTGGAGGATTTCACATAGAATGGGGAGTGTGAGTTCTCTAGGAAACTGGGAAAGCCTGCCACTCTGGGTTCAGTCTTATGTCTCAGTGACAAGTGGGGGGAGTGGGGGGTGCAGGGTCTTTTTTGGTCTCCCCCCATACACCCCCTACCATCTCAAACTCCATTCATTCGTGCACGTCTGGCCCTGACAAGGCCATCTGCAATCCCTGATCTCAAGTATCACAAACTTTCAGTTTACTAATATAAAATAAGGAATGAATACAAGGTTTATAATACCCTTTCAATACACTTCCCTTACTTTTCCAGGACTACTCAGTCACTCATTCAGATAAATGGTCTTTGTCCCCTTACCTCCATAACCATATAAAAGAACACCACTACACTCATGTGAAAAAATAATTTTAAAGAATCATTTGAAAATGCTTTTAAATTTTATGTATTTGTTCTGATCACTCTAACTACCCATGTTGGTAGATCCAGACAAAAAACAAAATATAAAATAAAACTGAAAAATTCAGAAACGGAATATACTCTGATATTGACAAGTTGACTTTTGGTTCTATAATGGATAAAGTGAAAATTCAAAATTCACACTTTAAAAATTTTAATGTACCTAATATACTTGTGATAGGAACTAAGACAGCATAGTTCTGTCATTTGAAAGATTTTCCTTAAAATATACGGATACCAGGTTTCATTTGCAGTTGAGAGCTGCCACCCAAAATGGCCTTCCAAGCAATGACTCCCTTCAGTCAATCCCTAGCAGGTATTTCAGCCTTACTGAGACGGGCATTTTAAAAAACAACAGCCACCACAGTCTAACAGGGAAACTCCTGTGTCTTGCTCGCCCAGGGTCCACTTCCGGGCACTCCCACCAGGAGTAAATGGAAGCTGCTGCTTAGCTGCAGTCACTGTCACAGGGCCAATTCAGACTTGGCCACAGGTTCTCACAGGCCCCTCTCTCCCGCTTTTGGGTGCAGTGGTGGGTGCACCCCAGCCCCTGAGGCAGTGACACCAGATTCTCCCAGGTAGCTATGCTCCTGGGACCTAAGTTCAGGGGACGGACAGGCCTCGGAGGGTAAGGTTCACTCTAGAAGGGCCTGGAGACCTGGGATGGGGAGGGGTGCAGGCAATGGAGGCTGGCCTGGGGATGATCAGGACCAGTATGAATCTGACTGCAGCCGCTCCTAACTGAACAGGGGGCTCCCACTTGGGGGTGTTAACGGGAGCTTTCCTGTATGGTAGCATGGGGCTGCCTGTGCCACTCCCCACGGCTGGCGAGGGCTCTGGTGCCTTTCCCAAGCTATCTGAAGTATCTGGCGCCTCTAAGAGGGAGTTTTGAGAGACACAGGCTGGGTCACTGTTACCATCCCAATGAGGCCGGACCAGATACTTCCTCAGCTTCCTCACTCTTGGAGGGTAATTTTTCAAGATATGAAGAATGTGGCTCTAAACTATAATCTGACTAGGACCCAAATTAAAGGGACAGGATCCAGGCATCAGTGTAAAGAATGGCGGAACCCAGTCTCCACCGGCAGGCCCCCTGCTAAGTGGCTGTGCTCAGGCTAGGTCTGCCACAAGTGCCTCCCTAGGCTCAAGCATGCCCTACCCTGGGGCAAGGGCATGGCCTGGGAGCCAGGCGGCCCGCATGCCTAGCCGGACCCCACCACTTGGAACACCAGGGATCCTACACCAGTTACTGAGCCCTAAGCCTCGTCTCCTCACCAGCAAAACGGGCATCAAAATACCAACCTCACAGGATTACTAGGAGGACTCGACAAGATATCAAGTGCCTGGAACTTTCACAGCACAGAGAGTTGGTAACCAGCACTTTTTATTATTACCCACCGCAAAGAGAGTTTGATGGAGTTCCAACCAGGCTGCCAACTTCCTGACACTGTCCAGATGAAGGAATTCAGCTATTAAAATTTATGCCAAAAGTTTGTTAATATAGAGCTTCTCCTGACAGGAAATCAAGTCTTACACCAAAATCCAGCAATCACCTTATTTATATTTAACAACAACGCAAAGGAAGAGGTAGCCAGCTACACTGGACGGGTAGAATTTTGACAAAACTGCCAGAAGGGAAATGGAAAGCAGACCTCACCAGCCTGTCTTGCTCTGCCAGTGGGGACCTCCAGCACACAGCTCTGAGCGCTCCATGTTTTCACTACCAACATGACTTCACTCACACAGAGCCCTGTTGGATTTCTTGAGCAACTGTCAGCCTTACAAATGAAAACTGCGTTCAGTGCTAATTAAATGCACTGTCAGATTCAATTTTTCACATGGGATTAATCCTTAATTCTGAATATCTGCAACACTAACTCTAACTTTTAAAAAGCCTTATAAGATTTAGAAGACCACATGAAGTAAAATAAATGAAAACTATCATTATTAACAAGTAATTGTAAACCTGTCTTATACCTTTAAGAGTGAATGTGTATCCAATTCTTACTGACCAAGAATTTTAAAACAATTCAGATTCCAACCCCATTTATGAATGACAAAGTACGGAATATTCCTATCCAGGGCTATAGCTACCAATTTTAAAAGCCAAGAACACCTATGCAAAATTCCTCTAAGAAATAAACTGTTGTCTTTGCTTTGGTAATTTATGAAATGGGCTTTGTAAATAGTGTTATCCAAATACTACCATAAAGTTAGTATTCACAAATCTGTTATCTGATCAGTTTTTCCATGACACATTGTGTAAGAAATACATACTTTGAAAGCAGCTGAAGTTTCCAAGCAAAAGTCATTTCCCCAAAAACAGAATGTCTGGTTAACTTAAAACCATTCAGATAATGCAGATTATCTTGTTTCAAGGTTTTGTGAGACTGAAATTTATTTTGCTATGATTCTCATGTTTTAGTTTTAGTTAAATCTCTCTTCTTTCAAGGAAGAAACCACACTCTTGGGTACAATTCTAAAGACACAGACTAGTTTGACATTGAGTTCATGGTAGTTTAATACCCTTAGTTACGTGAGTGTTTACTGTATCACCTAAGTCATCAGAATACACACAATAGCTGGGCCAAAATGTATACGCACATTAATTCAAATAACAAAAATATCTACTGAAGCACAGCAATTACCTAGCTGAACAGTGTAAATACGCAATTTCTCCTCTGGAAGGTAATTGTAATAGAAAGCCTAATATTCAAATAGTTTTCCATATCTGAGTGAAGAATGCACTGAAGAAAGAGAGAAAAAAGAGAAAAAGAGAGAAAGAAAAGAAAGAAGTGGCAGCAAGCAGGCAAAGGGGTGAAGCATTTCCAAAAGGGCGCGATCTCTGACAGCCTGGCTGAGCTCTGATGCTCCCTAACTAAGCATTGGCGTTCAGAATACCACCAAGGATGATGGAAACAGGGGAGGATAACATAGAATGTAACACACTATTCCAGAAAACAGCAGGCCAGAAATTCCTTCCCTGATAGAAAATTCCTGACTAGCCAGCACTACACCTTAGAGACCACTCTGGATGCAGAAAACGTGAGGAGCTCTCCTAATTTCCACAACCCTTGCTTCCAAGCCCTGACCTACTTCCTTCTGATCCCAAAAGAAAGAACACGGCAGCATCACAAGGACAGGGTAGAAGAGGTGGCACTAACTTTCCACTAGCCTTGCCTATTTTCAGCGCGCTGAAATATAGTGTGAATGAAACGTGCAACACAGACCCCGGTGTAGCAGGAGCCTCTCAGTATCTAAGGGGTGGTTCGAATCCAGCCTGTGAGAAACTGGACCCAGAGGTTCTGCTAGGCCAGCAGTTGGAAACTGACACTAGGGCAATAAATGAAAACAATGTGGGGAGGGGGACACTTCCCCCAGTTATGCCAGCCCTGCATCCCTGCCTGGGAACTGGTCTTGAGTGCCAGGCTGCAGGGCTGAGGCAGCAGAGAGGCTCGGAGGAGAAGCCTTGGAGAGTGGCGTGTGTGGAGGGGCTATGTTTGTACATCTGATGTACATAGATCCCTCCTTCCCCTGGCTGCTTCCCTCACCTCCATCTCTTCTCCAGGCTCCTTTCTCTCCCCTCCCAAACGTTTGGGTCCCTATTACTCGATCTCAAATATCCAAACGCCTACTCCCTTCAGTTTTGAGGTCCCAGGTCCCTCAACCCCTCTTTACTGTTCCCCCCTCCTCCAGGAGCCCACTCTCCCATTGGGTCTCAAGACTTCCCTCAGGTCAGGACTGCTACCCTCTTGAGTTTCTGCCCGACCCCCTAGTCAGACCTCAATCCTCTCCGCCATGTCCCTGCCTCTCCCTCTGTTACCCTCCCAAATCTCAGTTCTCTCACACCCCTCCCCCCACCAGGGGTCATACCTCCGAACCACCACCCCCCCCAGCCAGGCCAGGAACCCTCCCGTCTGTCTTCCCTTCCAATCAAGGGTCAGTTCCCCACATCCACTCCCCCCTTCCCCCGCCGAGGCCTCTGCTCCATCCCCAGCCCCGACAGGTACCCTGCCAGATCTCCGTCTTCTCCCCACCCCGCACCCCCGCCAAGTCCGGGGTCTTGACGTGCCGCCGCCCTCCCTCCTTTGCCCTTGCCCCTCCCCCAGTCCGGCCACGTACCCTCCCAGGCCGGTCTTCTCTCCTCCACCTCCCAGGGGCAGCCTATCCGCTCGTCAGATCTCGACACCCCCTCAGGTACCTGCGCCCCTCAGGTACCATCCCTCCGACAGGTCCAGGACCCTCTCCCACGTCAGAAGCCCCTCCGCTCTCCCCGACAACTCGGAGCCGCGGCCTCCCCGGGGCCGCGGCCGGGCCGGGCGGCGCCGCGCCGACGACGTGGGGGCCGTTACCTGTACTGTGAGCCGGCACCCTGCGCGAAGCCGTAATAGTTACTCGCCGCCATCTTGGCTTCTCTTCACAGCGTCAGCCCGCCGGGAGGCGCGAAGGGGCGGGGCCGCCGGCTCCTGACGTCATCCGGGCCCGCGTCCCGGCCGCGTGCCGCTCGCGCCCCGCCACGCGCCCCAGGCCCCGCCCCCCTCCCGAAGCTCGCGCCTTCTCTCTTCTTATTCCGAGTCTGGGGGCGTGTCTCTGCCTGGAGCCCCTGTCTTCGAAAGCCCCGCCCCTTACTTAGAGCTCCGCCTTCCCTCTGGTTGCTCAGCATCCGGGGTCTGCGGCTCGATCCTCCCATCCCCCCGCGACCCAGACCCGGCCCAGTTTCTGTTCAAGCTCCGCCCCTCGCCGTAAGCCCACCCCTTAACACCAAGCTCCACCGACTCTTGGCTGTTCTGCATCCGGGGTCTCTGCTTCGAGCCCCGCCCCAGCCTCCAGCCCCGCCCCTTATCGGATCTCAGCCGTACCTTGAACCACTCAACTTTGGCGGTTTTACTTTCTTGCGCACTTGGGTGGACTTAATTCCCCCGCTGACCGTTTCTGGCTGGATGGGTGTGGCCTTATTGATACTCCCAAGTCCTACTTGTCCCTTCTGCAGCCCCCGGGGTGCCAGTCTTTTCGTGGGGCCTTCTAAGGGCCGATTCAGCACCTAAAATTGGGTGGTTCTAAATTAGTGGTTCTCAACTGGAGGGTTTTGCCCCCAGGGGACACTGGGCATGTCTGGGGACATCTGTGGTTGTCACGACTAGGGGTGCTCCCGGCATTAAGTGGGTGGGACCAGGGATGCTGCTCCACATCCCCCAGTGCCCCAGGACGCCTCCCCACCCCAACAGAATATCCCAGCCCCAATGTCAGCAGTGCTGAGGTGGAGAAATCCTACTCTAAGGGTAATTCATTTGGAAAGACATTTCGTGATCCACTTACTACAGGTGGGGCCATCTTGGGGGATGCAGCGGTGAGCTATATGACATCAGTCCTCAGGAACTTAGAATCAGGGAAGCAGATCATAACCAAACTATTAATTACAATTATGGTACTCCTTTGTTAAGAACAGCTTTATTGAGATATAATTCACACACCATACAATTCACTCATCTAAGGTGTGCAATTCAGTGGTTTTTAGTACATCCTCAAAGTTGTGCAACTATCACCACTAGTTCCAGAATATTTTCATCACCCCAAGAAGAAACCCTGTACCCCTTAACAGTCACTCCCCACCCCTCCTCCCTCAGCCCCTGACCACCATTGGTTTGCTTTCTGTCTCTAGGTTTTGCCAGTTCTGGACATTTCATATAAATGGATTATTACTCAACAATGAAAAGGAATGAACTCTTGATATATACCACAACTTGGATAAGGCTCTTGAGAATTATGCTGAGTGGAAAAAGCCAGTGGCAAAGATCACACGCTCCTAGGATTCTATTTACATAAAATTCTTGAATGGTCAAAATTATACAGATAGAGAACATATCTGTGATTTCCAAGGGTTAAGAACATGGGATGGGGGAATGAGGCATGTAAGTGGCTATAAAAGGGCAACATGAGGATCCTGTGGTGATGGAAATGTTCCATATCTTGACTGTATCAGAAGCAATAATGCAGTAGCATGGATGGACCTAGAGATTATCATTATAAGTGAACTAAGCCAGAAAGAGAAAGAAAAATACCATATGATATCACTGATATGTGGAATCTAAAAAGAATTTAAAAAGAGGACACTAGGGTGGTGGGAACGGACAGACTGGGATTTCAAAATGTAGAATAGATAAACAAGATTGTACTGTGTAGCACAGGGAAATACATACAGGATCTTGTGGCAGCTCACAGCGAAAGAGAATGTGACTAAGAATATATGTATGCTCATGTATAACTGAAAAATTGTGCTCTACACTGGAATTCGACACAACATTGTAAAATGACTATAACTCAATAAAAAATGTTAAACTTTAAATAAATAGATAAATAAATAATAAAAAGAGGACACTAATGAACTCATCTACAAAACAGAAACAGACTTGCAAACAGAGTAAACAATCTTTTGGTTACTGGGGAAAGGGGGGAAGGGATAAATTTGGGAGTTTGAGATTTGCAAACATTAGCCATCATATATAAAAATAGATTTAAAAAATTTCTTCTGTATAGCACAAGGGACTATATTCAATACCTTGTAATAACCTTTAATGAAAACAAACATGAAAGTGAATATATGTATGTATATGCATGACTGGGACACTGTGCTGTACAGCAGAAATTGACACATTGTAACTGACTGTACTTCAATTAAAAAAAAAGCATAGTGATCTTGTACTATAGCTTTGTGAGATGTTACCATTGGGTAACATGGTGGAAAAAGATACACGGGATGTTTCTGTATTTTTTTTTTACAACCACATGTGAATCTACAATCATTTTAAATGTTTTAAATTAATTCTTTTAAAGGCAAAAGAAAAGAGTACACTTACCGACCCTGATGGGGCAAAGTTCTTTTACCCCTTTTTTAAGCAGGCACAGGGCTAGTTAATTCTTGGACAGAAACCATGGCAAGCCCAGGGTGCCAAGGAAAGCCGTATGGGTGATTTAGTGGATGGCATTCTTCCATTTGTGTCTTAATGACCATGTGTGGTCACAAGGAACAATCTAGTGGGTCTGGCGAATGCAGCTCTGCCACCTTGCTCTGGCTAAAGGCCAGCGTGGTAATTACATACGGCCTCTCTCCAATTCCCTGCAGCTCTAACTAGATAACTCAGGCTGCATGCTTTTTACAAAAGCAGGTCTGCTTAAATGTTTTCTCTGGATTGCATACTATCTTCCCTTCTTCCCGTTATTTACAATAAGCACTGTGCTAAAGGCTTTACGTGCACAATCTTATCTAGTCCTCACAATAGCCTTCAGAAGTAGATGCAGTTGATTCTCATTATTGGTAGCAGTTCTGCTCTACAAAGTTGCTGCAAACACTGAAACAGCAAATATTGAACCATTGCTCATACAGGAAACACAGGGTTAGGTTCCTGCAAGTCTCTGGTCACAACATTTTTGTCAACCGATCAATACATAACCTTGTGTTATGTGTGTTTTTTGTTTAAAGACATCTTATTTAATATCCCTTGTAGGTTCTTTAACATTGAACTCACAGTGAAAAGCACTGTAACTCATGCATGAAAGAAGCTTATCTAACGTGTATTTTCTCCACAAGGCACATCACAGCCTTCTTGTGCTAACAAACACTAGACAGCACTTCAGCACCATGCATGGGGGCCACTATAAACAGCAAAATCACCAACAGAAGAACAAAAATGTTAAAAGCACACCACTAGATAAACCCCCAAAAGAATAGCTGTTTACTGTTTAGGCTGAAATAAACACCACCTGGTTCAGCCTCAGCTGGGAACACGTGAACAGCCAACATTCAAACTTTTCACTTCTCTGTCGTCTACAAATGACCCTGGAAGCACCATGAGTATTTATTTTGGAGGTTACAAGTAAATTTCAGCCAGTAGGCAAATCTACAAATATGGAAACTGTGAATAATGAGGATCAAATGTAGTTGTGTGAACCCCCTTTCAAATTAGAAAAAGGAGGCACAAGAAGGTTTAGCAATTTCGTTGCCTCAACAAATTTTACTGACAACTAACTATGTTTTCGGGTATTCGGGTTTTTAACTCCTGCACTGTTGATATTTGGGGCCAGATACTTCTATTTGGGCGGTGTAGGGGGGGGGGGGCCTGTCCTGTGCATTGTAGAGTATGTAGTAGCGTCTCTGGTCTTTACCCACTCGATGCTAGTATCTCCTCCCTCCCCCAAACTGTGATGACCAAATATGTTCCTATACATCACCAAATGTCCCCTAAGGGGTAAAATCATCCACAGGTGAGAACCACTGGTCTAGGGATTAAAGGTACAGCAATGACAAAAGGCAACATCTCTGATCTCACAAAACTTACATTATGGGGGAACAGGGGTGAGGAGTTAGTATTTAATGGGGACAGAGTTTCAGTTTGGGAAGATGGGACAGTTCTGGAGATGGATGGTGGGGATGGTCACACATTGTAAATGTAATACCACTGAACTTTATATTTAAATATGATTAGTCCACAAATGATAAATGCTGGAGAGGGTGTGGAGAAAGGGAAACCCCCTTACACTGTCGGTGGGAATGTAATTTGGTGCAGCCACTATGGAAAATAGTATGGAAATTCCTTTAAAAAACTAAAACTAAACTTACCATATGATCCAGCAATCTCACTTTTGGGCGTATATCCAGAGAAAACACCAATTTGAAAAGATATATGCGTCCCCAATGTTCATAGCAGCACTATTGTAAAGCAGCATTTTACAATAGCCAAGACATAGATGCAACCTAAATGTTGCAAAAGATGATTGGATAAAGAAGTTGTGGTATATATATACAATGGAATACTATTCAGCCATTAAAAATGAAGTAATGCCATTTGCAGCAACATGGATGACCTAGAAATTATCATACCAAGTGAAATAAGTCAGACAGAGAAAGGCAGCTATTACATAATATCACTTATATGTGGAATCTAAAAGAATGAGACAAATGAACTTATTTACAAAACAGAAACAGACTCACAGACATAGAAAACAAACTTATGGTTATCAAAGGGGAAAGGGTGGGGAGAGGGATAAATTAGGAATTTGGGATTAGCACATACACACTACTATATATAAACTAGATAAACAACAAGGTCCTGTGGTACAGAACAGGGAACTATATATTACTATCGTGTAATAACCTATAATGAAATAGAATATGAAAAAGAATATGTATATATACATATGACTGAATCACTATGCTGTACTCCAGAAACAAACACAACATTGTAAATCAAGTATAAAAAATACTGGTAAATAAATAAATAAATAAGTAAATATTATTAGAATGACAAATTTTATGTTATGTGTATATATATATTATATATACATATATATATACACACATAAACCACATTTAAGATCAGGAGGCTTTTACTTTGTTGTTGTTGTTGTTTTTCTTTGAGTGGGGAAGTGATTAGTTTCTTCTTTTTAAATTTATGTTTTCAATGGAGGTACTGCGGATTGAACCCAGGACCTTGTGCAAGCTAGGCATGCACTCTTACTACTCAGCTATACCCTCCCCACTGTAAAAGAGATTTAAAAATAAACCAGGGGAGACTATAGCTCAGTGGTAGAGTGCGTGCTTAGCATGCACGAGGTCCTGGGTTCAATCCCATATACCTCCATTATAAATAAATAAATAAATAAACCTAATTGCCCTTCCCGCCAAAATTTTTATTTTAAATAAAAATAACCAGACAAGAGCCAAGTTTGGTGCACTCAGCGGCTTGGCGATGGAGGCTGCAGCACCACGGACAGCTCCCGGTGCGCTCTCATGGAGGAGTTGCTGCTGCTTTACAAATGGTCTTCTGTCCAAAGTGCCTTTCTCCCCTTTCTTCATCCATCCAACTCTAACTCACTCCTCAGGGCCCAAGTCACATGGTCACCACCCCTGCCCCGCTATGGGAAGTCTCCCCATGCTCCTCCCCACCTCCACCCTCGCCCCTCACCCCGGCAAGCCACTCTGCTCCAAAGATGTCTCTAAGTCAGCCCAGACTCCCTTGCCCATCTGCTTCTCAGAGTAGGAGTTCTATGAAAGCAAACTCTTATTCACGTTTCGGACCCCAGTGCCCAGCACTAGAACTGACCTGGATTTACAGTTCAGTGTCTCTCCCCAGAGCTCCACTTCCTCCAGCCAAGAGATGCAAAGTCCAGATCTTGTGCTGGAGGCTCTGGGCTCTCCTTCCCTGCTGTGGAGCAGTTAGTTCCCTTTATGCCTTGGGTGTAAGACCCTGACGTAGTGGGTGGGGCAGCCACGTGAATAGCCTGTCATCTGAGATCCACAAGGAGAGCCAGAGTCTATGCATTCCATCTGCGTTTCCCCAACATTTCCTTTGTGCTGGGTCCTGCCGCCCTCTGCAGAGAACATTGCAGTGTACAAGACCAACCAAGTCTCTTTTCTCTTGAAATTTATATTCCAATAAGGTGGGGTCCTAGGATAAACAGAGAAACAAGTAAATTTCAAATAGTGGTGTTATAGTAAAAAAAAAAAAAATCAGGCTCCTCAATATCTTAAACACAGAATCAGCGTATGACCCAGCAGTGCAACTTCCATGTATATACCCAAAAGAACTGAAAACAAGGATTAAAGTAAATCCATGTACACCCATGTTCATAGCAGCGCTATTCACAACAGCCAAAATATAGAAACACTTTCTGTTTATCCACTGGTGAATGGATAAACAAAAAATAGCATATGTATACAGTGATTCAGCCATAAAAATGAATGAAGCCCTGGCACACACTACGGTTTAGATGATCCTTGAAAAATCATGCTCAGTGAGAGAAGACAGACACAAAAGATAGTGTAAATATATATTCCATTGATACGAAATATCCGGAAGAGGCAAATCCACAGAGACAGGAAGTGGATGAGTGCCAGGGGCTGGGGGGAGGGGGGATTAAGGGACTGCTTAATGTGTATGGGATTTCCATTTAGGGTGATGAAAAAGTCCTGGAACTTGATAGTGGTGATGGTTGCACAACATTGTGAATGTACTCAATACCATCGAACACATACTTTCAAATGGTTAAAATGGTCAATTTTTATGTTCTGTGTATTTTACCACAATTTAAAAAATCATACTGAGAAGGAAATCAGACTAGGTAATGAGATGGAGGATGATGGAGTGAGAGGCAAGATAGGGGGAGTCAGGGAAGGCCTCTCTGAGGAGATTACTTCTCAGCTGACACTTGAATAATGCCAACGTCTGAGGGAGAAGCACTCCTGACAGAGGGAACCAGCTTGTGCAAAGGCCCTGTGGTGGCAATGAATTTGATGTGTTCACAGAATAGGTGAAAAAACAACCGAGTGATTAAGAGGGACAGAAGGTAACAATAAGCATCTGTTCCTACTAAGGGATCACGCATTAGGTTCCTGTGGTGCCATAACAAAGTACTACAAACTAGGTGGCTCAAAACGATTTTTTTCCTCTCTCAATTTTGGAGGCCAGAAGTCTGCAATCAAGGTAGTCTAGGGACTGTAAGAGAGAATCCATTCCGTGCATCTGGGACTTCTGGGGATCCTTGGTATCTCTTGGCTGCAGAGGCATCACCTTGATCTCTTTGTCTCACGTGGTGTCCCCCCACACAGGTCTTCTCCCCTTCTCTTCTCTTATAAACTCACTTGTCATGTGATTTAGGGCTCATCTTAAATCCAGGATGATCTCATCCTTAACGTAATTCCATCCGCAAAGACCCTCTTTCCAAAGAAGGTCACATTCGCAAGTTCTAGGGGTTAGGAGACAGACATATCTTTTTTGAGGGGGGCACCCATTCAATCTACCAGTCTAAAGTTTTTTTTAAAGCAACACCGGAATAAAAAAAAAAAACGTGCAGAGAACTTTTCTCATGCTGCGGCACTGTGCTAAGCCCCCGACGGGCAACATCTCATTAAACGCTGAAACGCCAGTACAATAAACTGAGTCCCAGAGGAAAAAATCACTTACCCCGCTGGGTCCCCCAGCTAGTCAGTGGCCAAGCCAGTGTTCAAACCCACTTATGGTCTGAATTCAGAGGATGCACTCAACTCTGCACCATTCTATTAAGGCCCTGAAATCTCCCAGGGCGGCGCTACCACACGCACAACTGCAGGGGGCGCCTTTCCCTCGGCGGCCCCGAGCAAGTGTGTCTGCAAAGATTCTGCCTCCCCAGCACCCAGGCTGGCCTATGATAGTAAGTGGCCGGCTGAGGGACCCATGACATGGGTCCATGAGAAAATTACTCCCTCCCCTCCTCCTAATCTAAGGAATGAGGCCATCGCCGCCACTTATTTATTTATTTATTTATTCCTTGTTTTGTTTTTAAATCTGTGATGCGTCATCAGGAAATCATTTCCGCTTCTGCCCCTGTTGAGGCTCTTAGAAATGCTCCCCTCTCAGCCAATGGAGAGCACCGATTCTGGCAGGGGGCTGTGCTTTTTGGTCAGCCCTGCCCCCACCCACCCACCCTGCACACAAAAGCAGCATAATTAACTGTCTTAAGGAAGCCGAGCCTCTGCCAGCAGCGAGCTGGCAAGAAGAAAACACCTCGGAGGCACGAGCTGTGACGATGACAGGGGACGCAGCCGCAGCTGAGCGAGGGGGAGCCGACCGCTAACTGCAAGCCGCTCCCCGTCCCTGGACAAAAGCTCCCTTCTGCGCCCGCCACGTTGCTTTGGGTGACCTTCCTTGGATGCAGAGCCGGCCCCTGCGTTCATCTTCCTCGGATGCTCTGAAGGCCCGGGGACCGCGCTCCGAAGGCGAGGGATGCCCGGCTGCATCCGCCCGGGGATCGTCTTTGTTTGCGCGTAGCCGGGAGAGGCCGCGGAGGTAGCTGGGACTCACGCGGAGGTGAGTCCCCTTTCCTCCTCCTCGCCCCGCCGAGGGAGATTGTCCCTAGGCGTCTGCTGCTGGCAGGCGGGGCGGGTGGGAGCGGAGACCCGCGGTCTTGTGATCCTTCAGATGGCAACACCTGCATTTTCCCCCACGCGCCGCACACACCCCCACAGTTCGCCTCCTCTCCCACCGTTCACCTGGAAGGCAGAGGACTGCACCATTTCCAGGACGTGCTTAGAGATCAGGCGGATCAAACCGTCCGCCCCTCTCCGGGACGCTTCCTAAGAGGCCGAAACGTACACGTCCCACCTCTGGGCATTTCCTATTTATAACGCCGTGAGCGGATTTGGAGAAAGGATTTGATAGGTGTGTACACAGAGGCTTGCCTATGGGTGGGGAGGAAGGGAGATGGTTGAAGACGGAGATTCCTCCTCCTCGGTCCGAACTCGTGTGTGACGTGCTAACCATTCGGCACCACAGCGGCAAGGAGCGCTTGTCAGCCTCCGCTCGCTGCCTTGCTCGCCGTCCTGGAACGTGAAGTCAGACCCAGAGCGCAGGAGCGTCCAAGCGCATCGGGGGCGCCCCCACACCCCGCACTGAGAGGAGTCTGGGGCCAATTCGTGTGACTCCAGATCCTCAGCTGTGGGTGGGGCGGAGGTGGGTGGTCCCTTCCGGGGGCTGAGGTCACACCCAGCTCTGGATAAAGAAAACAGGCGCAAAGACCACTCCCTTCGGAAAAAACGGATTTCTATTGACGGGAACGTTCCCTCGCAGGAAGGCTCTGGGGTGGTTGTTGCCCGTAGCATCAGGAAGAGATCTCTCTTTTTCCCATACTGCATCTTGCTGTCCCTCCTCCATGAATGAATGACGACATTCAGGGCAGTGACGAGAATCCAGTGAGAAACTCTCACTGAGGTGGGGAAGGGTCAAATTTCAGACATCCCCTCCTGCCCACCTGGCCCTCTCCCGTCTGGGGCTGCCTCTGAATCCTCCCTCTCTGAGCTGCTACCCCAGAGGCAGGCCCACCATCCACAGGGGCTTCGGTCCAGCGAGGGGCTTTGGAAGACACACCCAAACTGACAGCCACAAACCAGCTCTAGAGGGGCAGCCGCAGCGGGGAGGGGGAGAGGGAGGGGTGGAGGCGGGGACCTTAGGGGCTAGCAAGTGAGGGTGACGACTTCTCACTCTCATATCCACAGACCTTTGGGGCCGGGCCCTTCTTAGTCACGAGGGGCCATCCTGGGCACTGCAAGGTGTGGAGCAGCGCCCCTGGTCTCCGCCTACGCGATGCCAGTAGCCCCCACCCCCCGCAACTTATGACAACCAAAAACGCCTTCAAGTATTGCCAGGCGCCCTGGGGAGGGGGAGGAGTCAGCCCCGGTTGCGAACCACTGGCTTAAAGCACAGAACCTGTGCTGTTATTTGAGTCATGAGATCCTGGGTGTTACGCCCAAAGGGATCATGGAGATCGTTTCTAGACCAATTCTTCATTTACAGACAGGGAAACTGAGGCAGGGGAAGTCACCATGCCCCAAGGTAGACCCGAATTCAGCCTCACTCAGCGGTTCTGACCACACTCCCAGACAGCCCCGCACTTAAGCCACCACCTCAGGCCCCACTCCATCTCTGCTCCCAGCTGCCTCCTCACGCCGGTCAAAACAAAACTGGCATTTTGTAGTCGGTAATAATTATGATTCTGATTCTCAGTCCCAGTCACTTTCCGCACTGCCTTTTTCAATCCTAGGGTCAGGTTGTCAGGACTTGCTTCTTCATGATGGGGGTTGGGGGTACAGAGGGGCAGGACAGGTGGGCTGGGGCAGACAGAGATGGGTTGGGGTTAACCAGGTCCTGTTTGAATGTTGGTCCCAGCATGGGAGCTTAATCATATCAGTCATCAACATTTTGGTATAAATGGCATTAACTCACTTTATTGCCTCCCAGTTGAAGTCCAAGGTGGGGAGGGGCGGTGAGGGTCCCATGGGGAGGGTGACTTTCAGACCTTCAAAGGTAGCTTATAGCTGGAGGCTCAGCTCCTTATTTGGCTCAGACTCCAGACCCACATGGGTGGTCAGTTTTCCATGCCTCTATTTTCTCACGTGTGAAATGGAGAAGCCTCACAGGGCTGGACAACGATTCCGTAAGATGATAGACCCAACAGCTCTTTGCAGATCGATCTCGGGGAAGTTCTGTGTGGGTAGGGGGTGGTCATTATGATGACTGTCCAGTAAAACCTCCGTCCATGGCCCTCCTTCAGGATTCATCCCTGCATCAAGTCAGTACCTCTTCCCAGCCCCCATGGGGACCACCGAAGCCACACTCCGGATGGAAAACGTGGACGTGAAGGAAGAATGGCAGGACGAGGCTCTGCCCAGGTACAGCTCCCCAGGTCTCCGTGTCAGCTGCGGAGGGAGTCGGCCCGGCCCTTCTCCCCGATGTGGTGCAGAGACACCCCAGTTGACCAGGCCAAGCACATAATTAACACTTGCTGAATTATTTAAGATTGATTCCCCACCTCCCCTCATCCCCACTCCTGCCAAAGTGCCCAAATAGCTCCCATTCCCACACTATTGTAAGAAATCAAAACATCCTTCTAGAACCATCTCATGGATGATTACAATCATCTCACCTGGGTTCCCATGAATCCTGGTAATAGTGTAGTTTTACCTGCAGCAGCCAGAGGGGCAGTGTCACACGCCTGCTTAAAAACCCTGGGGCAAATGTTCCTCCCACAGAACATCCGGGTTTCAGCCTCCACTTTCTTCTTCACCCTCACCTCCCATCACTCCCCGCCCCCTCATGCCCTCCAGCTCCAGCATCTGCCTTCCTGTTCCTTCACTGTGCTGGGCTTCCTCTGACTTTCAGAATTCGCATTGGCTATTCCCCATGCCAGGAACACTTTTCCCCAGACACCTGCCTCTGTCACCTCCTTCAGGTCTCCACCAAGAGGCCACCTTCTCAGAGAGGCCCTCCTGGCCCTTTCATTATCCCCTCCCCCAGTCCCTGAATTGTCTCCTTCCTAAGTAACAGCCCATCCAAGATACCCACACCCTAATCCCTGGAGCCGGAGAGCGTTCCCTCACATGGCAAAAGTCATCTTGCAAATGTGATCGAGTTGAGGATCTGAAAAACGGGGAGATGATCCTGGATTATCCAGGTGGGTCCTCAGCATAATCACAGGGGTCGGCAGAAGAGGAGGGCCGTGGGGGATTTGAATAGAGAAGTAGGAGTTGTGATGACGAAAGTGACAGCTTGGAGTCACGGGAGGAAGGGGCCACGAACCCAGGAAGGCAGGCGTCTCTAGAAGCTGGAAAAGTCACCAATAAAGATTCTCTCCAGGAGCCCCCAGAAGGAACCAGCCCCGCTGACACCTCGCCTTTGCCCAGTGAAACTGAGTTCCGACTTACTTCTGGCGTCTAGATTCGTAAGCGAACACATTTGTGCTGTTTTAAGCCACTAAATGTGTGGTAATCTGTTAGAACAGCCGCAGGAGAGTCGTACGATCTAATACGCTAAGTATTTCACATACTTCTCTGGTTACAGTCTGCTCCTCACCGTGGGACCCGTGAGAGCAGGGGCCTTTGGTCTGATCCCTGCTGTATGCCAGCACCACCGGAATGGAGCCTGGCATACAGTCGGCGCTCAATAGATACTGAGACACGGTCGTTGGTAGGAGTTGCAGGGAGGAAGTGGCGCTCGCCCACGGCTCAGATACTTGTCTCTCTCCTGTTTTCTCCTCCGCGTGGCGTGGGGTGAGAGAAAACGCCGTCAGCACAGGCTCCCCCTAACTCGTTGGCTGGACACAGCTGCCCAGCTCGCTCGCACTTTAATGCAAGGAGTTCACCCCCAGGAGGTGATGCCCAAGAGTTAGCTACATAACCATCTGGGAAGAAAGAGTCTAAGGGACGGGGCACGTTCACCCTGGAAAGGAGAGTTGGAGGAGGATCTCCAGCTCCACAAAACCTCGGTCAGCGGTCAGCAAGGCACTGAGGGCAGAGCTAGGCTGATGGGCGACCACAAAACGGATGCGGACTATATGGACTCAAATGGCCCGATACGTACATGCTTTATCCGGCCGTCCCCATGCAAAAGCGAAACGGGCCGGTGGGGGCCGTCTGGAGCTTCCTGCTGACTGTGTCCCAGGTGAAGCTGCAATGTTGAGGGCATCACCCCCTCATTTGAGAGTCTTGGCCCTCTCCCAAATCTAGTCATTCTCACTGTCTACATTTCATGCACATACTCGTGGTTCTGAAACCGATAGGTGTCCCATCTCAAAACAGCCGAGAATCTCTTGTCTGCCCAGTACCGTTGTCTGCAAGAATACAGGTATTTTGGGAAAGAGACGGCGATCTCGTTGGTGCCGGCCTCCGGTTCTCTCACTGTTAGAATGTCTTTTGCTCTGCGTTCCCTCCTACCAGTCTTTCTCTTCAACTCAATATAAGGAGTGCTAATGCCTAGGTGTGTAGAAAGGGGGTCTCATGGCGCACAGACCTGGCAGTTTGGGCGAATTAAGGATCATTTTTGGCAAGGACTCTGGTGGAGTTAGGGATGCTCCGGAATGGGCAAGAGCTGCCTTTGAGAGCGGTCCCTCGCTCCAGGTGTGGGAGATAGGTTTCCTCCCATGGAAAAAGTGGAAGCAGATAGGTTTGGAGGCGTCTCCAACCAGTCCCAGCATTGCTTACTGTTCCGTCCACAAAGTCTGGCCCCTACCGAGACCAAAGCTTTCTTGGGTCCAGACTTCGAGAGCCTCCTGATTCAACCCCTCCTCCAGGCAGCAAACCCCAGCCCCTCCTGGATGTTAAAAAGTCTCTGATGACCGCAGAGGGCTCACCTTGCTTACTCTAATTTTATTTCAAGTAGCACAGGGGAACCAAGAGGGCACGAGCTGTGGAACTGAATGACTACAGGGTCTGATTCCAGTTTCCAATGGGCTTGCTCGGCCACCCTGAGCAGCTCTTCGAGCATCTTTGTACCTCGGTTTTCCTACCTATAAAATGGGGACAGTAATCTCTGGCTCACAAAGTCACAGGAATTCAATGAGGCGCGTGGGGCGAGGCGGCCGAGACAGGCTGTGAAAACGAGGAGGGCTGCCCGCAGGGGTTGCCACCCTCGGTATCAGCATCATTCGTATCAGCTCTATCTGATTCACACTGGTTCCTTTTTTCCATCCCCCTCCATAAAAAGAGACCCCCCTCCCAAGCCTTGTGGAGACAAAATGGGGCTGATTGCAGCTGCAAATGTGAATTTCAAGTGAGCCTCCCCAGCTGCAGAGGGTTCCTCTCCCTTTTCAGTAGTTCAGTGTTTGCAGGACAGTGGCCTGGCTGTGTGGCCCTGGGTCAAGAACACGCTTTGGTCCAGGTGTCTGTCCTCCTCGTTCTGGGGGAAGTGAGCACAGCTCCTTAACACGGCGTCCAGCTGCGTCCCAACATAAGCACCTCTGTCTGACGCCAGACAACCCCCAATTCTATTCCTCCCAGCCCAGGGGTCCCTGCCTGAGGGCATCTTTGAGCTGCCCCAGGCGTGCCCACAGCCTCTCCTGCTGCCGTCATTTTGTGGCATCTTCCTGCACCGCCTGCTTTTCTGCAGATTCCTGTGGATCCTGAGCTGGGAGCAGCCTGAAGATGATCTGTCTCACGGCCTCATTTCCCAATTCATTCATTCCAGTGCTAGGTAGGCACTGACGGGATGCCACGCCCTGGGCAAGACACTGGGGACACGTGGAAAATGGGGGAGTCTGGGGCAGATGAACAGACAGAGGTGCTGGAAATTGCACAGAAGGAGAAAGGGCAGATTTATCTGAGCATCTGAAACTCCAAAATTGCTGATAAATAATTTTTGACGCCTTTCAGCAGTTTCCCTCTTTGGTTCCCTTGGCTTAACTTTGCAGGAGTCCTATTACTAAGCCCCAGTGCTGCTGGCCCAGCTTTGAGCCTTAGAAAAAGCCTACTCACGTCCAGAAAGAGTTTTGGCTGCTACTGCGCACTGGAAGTGGCCACGGTCAGGCAGAAACAGAGGCTGGGCAGCCCTGGACAGGACACTGAGGCGGCACTGCCAACCTTCACGCCACCAAAGCTGGGGGCACCTGTCACGAAGCAGGAGGCATGGTCATAGGTCCTGAGGCCCACATTTTATGCCCAACTCCTTCGTTTCACACCATGAGTCACAGTGAGCCAGAGGCTAGGATCTGAGGGTAGAACTAGATCCGGGAGCTGCCTCTGAAGCCAGAACTATTGCAGCAACAGCTATTTCAGGGTGACAGGTGTTTCTAGATTTTGGCCTTCCCCTGCCACTTACATAATGTGGCACTCAGTCCTTCCTTCAGCCAACCCTTGCCGAGGGCTGCTGCTCCGCGGCCAGGCCTGTGACTGGCTCATCAAAGCAAGAGAGGAAGAGGTACTTCCTCCCCTTCAAGGCCTCACAGTCTGCCCAGGAAGCAAGCACTTAGCACTCAGTACCGCAGACTCAGCGCTAGGGGAGGTTTCCGAGACAGAGTGCAGGGGCGGGTGGAGGTCAGGCCCCGACAGGGCCTCCTGGAGGATGCTGACCCAGCCTTAAAGGCGTGGCAGCTTCACCAGGCAAAGAAAGCAGGAAGGGGCCTCTAGGCAGAGGGGGCGGGATGCGCCGAGGCACGGGGGCAAAGAGGACCTTGGTGGCAGGGAAAGCAGCACGCGAGCCGGGCTGGGTTACGGGTGTCGGGTCGGCGGGCGCACACGCGCCACGTCCAGCAGGGGTGCCCAGGAGAGGGTCTTGGATTTCACGCTGAAAGGGTGCGTGAGTTTCCCAGGGCTGTCATGGCAAGGAACCGCAAACTGGGCAGCTGAAAACAGCAGAAATGATTCTCTCACAGTTCTGGAGGCTAAAAATCCCAAATCTAGGTGTCGGCAGGGCCATACCCCAGAAGGCTCAGGCAAGGATGCTTCCTGCCCTGCCCCTTCCAGCTTCCGGGAGTGGCCGGCAGTCCTTGGCTTGTAGGCGCATCTCTCCAGCCTCTGCCTCCACCTGCACACAGCTTTCTCCTCTGTGTGTCTGTATCCAAACTTCCCTCTTCTTATAAGCGCACCACTGACTGGATGTAGGGCCCGCCTCGCTCCTCAGGATGACCTCATCTTAACTTAATATCTTCAATGACCCTGTTACCAAACGGGTCACATTCCCAAGTACTGGGGGTTAAGACCTATGTCTTGGGGGGGATGCAGTTCAACCCACACCAGAAGAATAGAGCCACACGGTACACCTGGAATATTAGGGGGAACCCCACTTTCTACATGGGGTAAATTTACACAGGCTGCCCGTCCCGGGCTGAGAACAAGTGCTTAGGGAACCACCTGGATCCATTTTAAGTTTGTGGAGGGGGTTCAGCTCTGCATGAGCTGAGGTGTTCTGGGAGCTTGGGGAAATAACTAGATCTCACCTGGCCCTGAAAACTGCAGCCCTGTGGACCTGTGGGGTTGGTGCACATGTGCAGACTGGGCACAAGGGGGCAGTAGACGGCAATGCCTGGACTCGCCTCACCACTGGAAAGGGTTCAGCCCTCCAGGTGTCCTCCAGCTTAGCCTCAGTTTCCCCCTCTGTGAAATGGGCTTCTACCTGCCCCATAGGTATTCTATAAGGAGCAAATAAGATGCTGTCAACATTACAGCACAGTGAGTGCCCTGTCCGTGGGCAAATTATTGTTCCAGCTAATTCTGGAACAACAGGATTGCAGCCTGGGGCTGATGTGTGCGGGGGAGGCAGCGTAAATGAGGGAAGGCGCTGGAAGGAAATTCCAACACCCAGGTGAGCAGGGGTGATGGGCAGTCACCTCCTGGTGGTTTTTACCATGTACAAAGTGCAGATCCGATTCAAGAAAAGCCGGCAATCTCGACTTTTTTGTCACATCTCTGATTTGACAGCAAATTTTAAATGTGGGATGCTGTGTTGGCAGGACAAAACTGGAGGGGGGGGTTGCATCAGCTGTCAGTCTCTAATTTCAGAGCGCGATTGTGGGTGACCTTGCAGGTAGGCGGTGCACCTCCTGTCCTGTGGGACCCAGGACTTGCTCGTGAGTTGCCAGTGCCCTCCTCATGTTGAGAGCAGGGGCATCAGCTACAGACCAGAGGCACAGAGCAACGTGCACTGGGAATGGCGTGTGAGTTGAGTCTTCAGCCTCGATCTGAAAGAAAAGAAGATGGCTCTTTAAAACCTTCTGACTTCATCTGAAGCTTGCTTTTTTCTTTTAAAAATTGAGGTGGCGGGGAGGCTATAACTCACTGGTAGAGCGTGTGCTCAGCGTGCATGAGGCCCTGGGTTCAATCCCCAGCGTCTCTGTTAAAAACAGAGAAATGAGATGAAATTTACATAAAATGAACCATTTTAAAAGCACAACTCACATGTTGTGAAACTATCACCTCTCTCTAGTTTCAAGACATTCCATCACCCCAAAATGAAACACCACCCCCATCAGCAGTCACCCCCCAACCTCCTGGCAACCACCTCCTGTCCCGTGGACTGGCCTGTTCTGGAGGTTTCACATCCACGGAGTCACACACTGTGTGTCCTTCTGTGTCTGCTTCTCTCACTGAGCATCGTGCTCTCGGGGTCCGTCCACGGGGGAGAGGCTGTCAGGGCTGCTCTACTTTTCACAGCTGAGTGGTGTTCCATCGTATGGATGGACCATGTTTTGTGCGTCCAGTCATCACCTGATGGACATCTGGGTTGTTTCCACCTCTTGGCTGCTGTGAATCGTGCTGCTGTGAGCATTTGGGTAGGCGCTTATGTGTGGATGTGTCTTCATTTCCTTTGCTATTTTGACCTTTGACCTCCACAGAGCAGGGCAACATCCATTTCATCCTTTACCTCCAAGACCCGCCAAAGCACCTGGCAGGCAGTGGTTACTCAAAGAGCATTCAAAACAAGGTGGATGGGTGAGAGGTGGGTGGGGCAGGAGGAGGGAGGAAAGGCATGGATAGATTGCCCCCGGCAGAGGGTGCCAGCTCGTGCCCTACGAGGAACAGAGGCGCGGGAATAAATGGTTCTGTAAAAAGGAAGGAAAAAGCATTCTACCGTCCTTCCCCATCCCTCTTTTCAGCTGAGCTGGCACTGCAGTTACAGAGATGAATTAGCGCTGCAGTGCTTCCCTGAGTCAGCACGCCCTGCGGCCAGAGCCTCTAACGCCCCGTGCAGTCTGCAAAACCCTCTGCCTGGAACTGGGTATTTCCCTGGGGAGCAAAGGAACGGGAGAACCTGGGTCAAAATCAGGCAGTGTGAGCTGTGGTCCAAAAATCAGTCCGAGCATTGCCAGAGAAACAGGTCTTATTTTGCAAATTCGTGTTCCACCAAGCATTAAAGGGGCACAGATACAGAGTTGGCCGCCTTTCTTTTGTCTTTAAGGTGACTTTTTAGAAGTTTCAGATGTACAGGAAAAGTTGCAAGAATATTACAGGAAGTTCCACATACGCCCCGCCCCGCATCCAGTTTCTCCTGTGGTTAACAGCTTACATTAGGCTGATATGTTTGTTACAGTTAATAAACTGATACTGATACACTGTTGTTAACTGAAGTCCACAGTGTATTCAGATTTCCACAGTCCTTTCCTCCTAATATCCTTTTTCTTTTCCAAGATCTCATCCAAGATCCCATGTAACATTTATTTGGCGGGGGAGGGAAGTTAATTACAGTTTTTATTTATTTACTTACATTTTTTTTTAAATGGAGGTACTGGGGACTGAACCTAGGACCTTGTGCACGCTAAGCACACACTCCACCACTGAGCTCTACCCTCCCCCCACCCATGTGACATCCAGGCATCACGTCTCCTCAGGCCCCTCTGGGCTGTGACAGGTTCTCAGACGTTCCTTGTTCCTGATGCCCTTGACGGCTCTGAGCAGGACTGAGGTCAGGGCTTCCGTAGCATTTCCCTCGGTGGGAATTTGTCTGGTGCTTTTCTCATGGCTGGACTGGGCTCTGGGAGGAGGACCACATGTGAAGGGCCGTCTTATCCATCGTATCGGGGTGCCTGCCGTCAACATGCCTTGTCACTGCTGACATTGACCTTGGTCCCCTGGCTGAGGTCGTGTTGGTCAGGTGTCTCCATTGGAAAGCCCCGCCTCCCCCCTTCCCACGCTGTCCCCTTTGGAAGGAAGTCACCGTGCCCAGCTCACGCTGGCAGAGAAGGGAGTTACTCTCCATCCCCTTCAGGACAGAGTGTCTACACACGTTATTTGAAATTCTTTTGTGCTGGAAAAATGTGTCTCTTCTCCCCTGTATTTATTTACTCAATTATTTATTTATATCCATATGAACTCGTGGACATTTTATTTCTTACTTTGGCTCACAATCCAATCAATACTTCACGATTTATTTTGTTGCTCAGACCATGCCAGCGTTGGCCATGGAGTGTTCCTTCAGTTGACGGCCGTGTCTGTTGGACAACTTCGGGCTCCATTTAATAGCAACAATTCGTCGGAGATTTAACTCTGCAGGGTCAGACCATGAAGAATGCTCTTTATATTCCAAAGTGTGTGAAACTGTGTGACACTGGACGAGACCCTCCTTCTCTCTGGGCCTCAGCTTTCCCCAGTCAGAAAAAGGGGGGGAAAGGGCTGAATATTTATTAGATGAGCTGATTGGGGCCCTCCAGCGCTGGTGGTTTATAACTTTCTGGGCTCATAAACAGATGTATTTTGTCCCAACATTTCCCAAAACTAAACAGATTTTGTTGCTATCACTTTGTCTGAACTGCACACTCCTGTGGCTGGACTTGTGATGGCTGGTGGCTGCTGTCCGCCCCTGGCTGGGTCTGCAGGCCACTCCCGGAAGAGACGGGCACGGACTTGCTTAGAAGCCCCACAGAAGACACAGCCTGTAAGTTTCCATGCGCGCGGAAATGGGCACACAGTCTGGGCTCTGCCCGGGACTGTAACTGTAGAAATGTCAGAGGCCATGCCTCCTTGGTGGAATGTCAGGGAAGGGGGTTGTTCTGCTCCAAGGTCTGCAGGGAAAGCCAGAGACGTGTGTTGGCACCATCATGAAGTTGGTACACCATGTTGCTGTGTGTCCTTGAGCGGGTTGCTCAGCCTCTCTGTGCCTCCGATTTCTCATCTACTATGTGCAGATAGTGAGCATCCCACAGAAGGGGCATGCAAGGATTCAATGAGATGATTTGTGTAAGGTGCCCAGGGGATGCCAGGCACAAAGCTAGCCCTGGAGGTGGGGGATTCTGCTGCCCCAAGCACTCAGGAGGGCTCATGGCTCTGAGGATCCAAAGCCCCAGACTTTGAGGACAAGGGTCTGGGACAGCCAGAGGAGCTGCCTCGAACTTGTGTTCTCCTCAACTGCATCTCCTTACAGAATCCTGCTGAGGGCCCCTTCTCTGCCTGCATCTCCTCCGTGTAGCCCATCACAGTGTCCACCCTCCAGGGGAAAGACCACCCAGAGAGGGACAGCTACATCCCTGAGGTCACACAGCAGTGAGAGCCAGCTCTACCTACCCCTGCTCCACACTGTGCTCGTGGGCCAGGTGGGGGGACCAACTTGTCCCAGCTTGCTGGGGCCCATCAGGATGAGGGTCACCCTACAGTACCAGCCCTTCTTCTGGCCTGGGCACATGGACTCTGTTCAGTGTTGTCACATC
The DNA here is from genome assembly GCF_009834535.1 of Camelus ferus. Lineage (NCBI taxonomy): Eukaryota > Metazoa > Chordata > Mammalia > Artiodactyla > Camelidae > Camelus > Camelus ferus. The sequence goes on along the minus strand of NC_045717.1, from coordinate 24,823,349 downwards.
CCCACAGGGTGACCTTGGTTGAGTCCCTTCACCCCTCTGGGCCTCCATTTCTACTTCTGTAAAACAAGGGGTATGTAGCAACAGTATCCCCACTTCCTGTGTGTGGCTGGCCCCAGAGATATCCAGATTCTAAATCCTAGAACCTATGAGTGTTCACTCCCATGACAAAAGGGATTTTACAGCTGGGATTTAGTTAAGGAAATTGCAATGGGGAGATGTGATCGTTAATTGTATGTATGCACTTGACTGGGCCACGGTACCTAGATATGTGGTCAAGCATTATTCTAGGTGTTTCTGTGGAGGGTGTTTTTCAGATGAAATTTACATTTAAGTGAGCGGACTTTGAGTAAAGCAAATTGCCTTCCATTGTGTGGGTGGGCTGCGTTTAATCAGTCAAAGGGCTCAAGATGGAGGGAAAATACTCAGGTGTGATTCATCCTGGGGCAAAATTCCTCTCCTGCTGTGAACCCCTGAAATCAGGCAAGTTATCTGTTTCCAAAATACGATGGTGGGATGGGCGAAGAATAGAGATTCTCATTCCAAATGGGAGAAATTGGAAGGAGGAAGGAGTAATGGGTCCTGGCAAGCCTGAATCGTGGCAGGGCAAATCCCACTAGGCATTTTTTAGGGCAGCTTCTATTAGGTTTTAAGGCTGGAGAATAATGTTTGGCTCAATGCTCTGTCCTCCAGATCCACGTGGTGGCATTACTGCCGCCTCCCTTCCCTGCCCCTTCAGTCTTACTGTCACCATGCTGGGACCTGCAGCTTGACCCCAGCAGGAACAGTGGGAATATTTTAAATCAAGCACACCTGATTCACTGCTCCCAACCCACCTCCTGTCTAAAAGGCGGGTGAGCTGAGAGGCCTGGGTTCAGATCTCTGGGCAAATCACTGCCTCAGTGTCCCCGTCTGTAGAGGGGTAACACTGCCCACCACACAAGGTCATGGTGAGATCTAGATATCCTGTCAGTGCCCAGCACATAGCAGGCACTTGGTAAATGTGACTGTTGGGTTTTTATCATTTTCTGCCAAAGCATGCCTTTACATCCCAGGGTCCCTGAAGCAATCACCTCTGACCTACTGCTTAGGGACTGAGAAATTCAAAGTGAAAGAATTGTGACAAGCCAGTCCACGTAATTACAGATCAATGAATGTCATCGTCTGATACAAAAGGGGTGGGACTCTCCTACTGGTTTATGTATTTTGTCCTCACTGGCCAGGTCACGAAACTGGGGTGAATTCCCAAGGTCTCTGGAAGATCAGTGTCTTCCCCTAGATCTGGCTTTGGGGGAGGTGATGGCTTTTCTCTCACATAAGCCCAGAAACCCAGAAACTGGAGGGGCTAGTCTGCTCAGCTGGTATCAGACGGCTTTAGCCCCTTGGGGGCAGTCCACAAGGGGCCCAGAGTCCAGGCTAAGAGTCTCTAGGAGGAAGCAGTCCAAACCATGGGGAATATCCACCCTGACCGCTCCAGAGTGCTGTGGGAGGACCCTGGGCCTCTGTGCCTCCATTTGCTCTTCTGTTAAAGGGGACAGTAGCAGAGCTGGACCAGGAGAACGCTGGGGAGAGCTTCTCAGAGAGCCTGGCCCCTGCTACGCAATCAGCAAATGTTGGTTATTAAAGACTCGAGGGCAGAGGGTATAGCTCAGTGGTACAGCGCGTGCCTAGCATGCAGGAGGTCCTGGGTTCAATCCCCAGTACCTCCATTAAAAATAAATAAATAAATAAATCTGATTACCCCCCCCAACCCATGCCAAAAAAAAAAAAAAGACAGAGAGGTAAAAAGCAGAGCGTGGACATTGTCTGCCAGCCTTACCCAGCAGGTACAACACTCACAGGTATTGGTAGGTCTGGAGCCCAGGCTGCCTGGGGTCTAATCCCCGTATCATTTGACCTTGGTTCCACCTTAACCTGACTCACCTCTTAAGAGTTCCATTTTGCAGACGGTAAAGGTGAGTCATGCTCAGAGCAAGGCGGCACTGAAGGGTCACAGAGCTAGTGAGGAGTGAGGTCAGGCTTTGAACTCGGGTCTGCCCAACGTCCAGGCACCCGCCCTGGACCTCCGAGCCAGACGGCTGCAGTAACTACTGTCAGGAAAGGACGGCCTCTGACTTCCCACCGCTCCCTACGATGGGGTGGAGAGGAGCCCCACAGGGTCAGGAACAGGAGAGAGGGGAAAAGAAAGAAAAACTGACTAGTTTGGTTTGTTTTTTTCTGTTTTCCTGTTGCCCCACAGCCCCTCCCAACACGCTGAACTTCAATGGGGCTCATCGGAAGCGGAAGACGCTGGTCGCCCCCGAGATCAACATTTCCCTGGACCAGAGCGAGGGCTCGCTCCTGTCCGACGACTTCTTGGACACCCCCGATGACCTGGATATCAACGTGGACGACATCGAGACCCCCGATGAGACCGACTCGCTGGAGTTCCTGGGGAACGGCAACGAGCTGGAGTGGGAAGGTGAGGTCAGGTGGCTCCGCGCCTGCCGGGCCCCAGATCAGCCTCTAGTGCTCCTCTGGGCTTCCGGGACCAGCTTGCCAGACCCCACCCTGTCCATCCCCACAGGCTCAGGTGGGGCAGGGCATCTAACCTGGGTCTCCAGGAACAGCCCCTGGGGGACTCCGTGCACATGTTTTAGTGGACTTGTGGCTTTTCTGGGGGGCATGGCCTTCACCTGATTCTCAAAGGTGACCAAGACCAGAAGGAAGTGCCTCCTCCCAGTTCCACAAGTGTTTGTGGGGCAGGTCCCGAGTGCCATGTGGTGGGCAGAGAGGGCAGGGATGTGTCAGAAATAGACGGTGCCCGCCTGCCTGAGCAGCAGTCGGAAAGCCAGGCCCTGGGTAACAAAGCACACGCGCACGAGGTGGTTGCGCCTGGTAGTCGGTGCTGTAGGGAAATGAGGTGGTGGAGAGGGCAGGGGGGCTCGCCTGGGTGCTTCTGCTCCTCCGAGGGACACTGGGTGGTGTCTGGGGACATCTGTGGTTGTCACGACTCGGGGGCTCCTGGCATCAGGTGGGTGGGGCCAGGGATGCTGCTCCACATCCTGCAGTGCCCAGCACGGCCCCTCAGAGAGAATAACCAGCCCCAAACGTCAGAAGTGCCCGGGCTGAGCACCCCAAGCCAGGGGAACCGGGTGGGGAGGCTCTTTTGCAGGGTTGCCTGGACAGGCCTTGCTGGTTGGGTGTTATTTGAGCTGACATCCCGAGGCAAGAACACAGGTCAGAAAGGCAGCGGTGGTGGTGGCCGTGGGGACAGAAGCTGAGCTGCCGCACTTGCTGGGTGGATGTGGAGAATGAAGGGGAAGGGGTCAGAGGGGATGCCTGGGTTTGGGGCCCTAGTCGCTGGGAATATGACAGGACCATTTTCTGAGGCAGGAAGACTGCAGGATGACAGGCAGGAAAGAAGCAGATGTTTCAAGAGTGGTTAAGAACTCGGAGAAGCCCAGAGGGGCAAAGAATGAGGCAAGAAACAGCTCTACCCAGACGACCGCCTGACTGGGGGCTTTCCTGTGTTCCATGGTGTTCTTTGGGAAAAAAGCAAATTATTATTTGGGTGTGACTTTTCGACTCCCAGACCCTCCATTTTGCCCAGTAGCCCCAACCTAACACTGTCTGTCAGCAAAGCGCAGGATGAGTGATTTTGCCCGAGGAGTGGGCTCCGCAGAGAGGGAGGCTAGGACAAGATGTCTGGATTCAGGCACCCTTCGGCTTACCTTCCCCCTGGCCTGCTTCCAGATGACACCCCCGTGGCCGCCGCCAAGAATATGCCTGGGGATAGCGCAGATCTGTTTGGGGATGGTTCAGCTGAGGACGGCAGTGCCACCAATGGGCGTCTGTGGCGGACAGTGATCATCGGGGAGCAGGAACACAGAATTGATCTGCACATGATCCGGCCCTACATGAGGGTGGTGACCCACGGAGGTGAGACCACACCCCTCTGGTCCCCTCCCAGCTCCAGCGGGGCCACTGGAGGCCCATCAGTAGTCCTCTCTGGACCTCTGTCTCTTCTTCTGAGCCACGTGCCCGGGGGTGTATGGGGGGTGAAACTCACATGGGGGCAAGGCATAGACGTGCTGGGCACACACAGGAGGTGCCCATGAGGGTGGCTGGTGCCCCCCACCAAAGGCTGAGACAGGTCAAGGGTTTTCTGGCTTCTCCAGCCAGACTCAGAGCTGTACCCTCTGAGTGTGGGTAGCGGGTGGGAACGGGCTGACCAGCAACGAGGCGGGCGCATGGGGAAGAGCACAGGGCTGCTCACAGCTGGGAGAGGGCTCTGCCTGTCTCTTCCTGGGGGCGCTCACTGGCCGCCTCTCCCAGGGTACTACGGCGAAGGCCTCAACGCCATCATCGTCTTCGCTGCCTGCTTCCTCCCGGACAGCAGCTCCCCCGACTACCACTACATCATGGAGAACCTCTTCCTGTAAGTGGCCCACCCGCTCTGTCCCAGCTGCCAACCGATCTGGAAGTCCCAGCCGGTGGGCCAGACCAGGCTGCAAGAACCATGTTGGGCGGGGGCTCGGCCTGGCACCAGGGAGGTCTGGGCCGCCAACAGCCCTCGATCTGAGGCCCCTGCTCGCCCACTGGTCTTTGTCAGCGCTACTGTCAGCATCACTGACATTTATGGGGTGTTTACTATGTGGCAGCCGTGAAGCTAAGGGCTTAGTAAGTGATAACACATTCCACCCCCCACATGACCCTGTTGCCTCCCATTCTGTGGCTTCAGAGCCTGAGGCACAGAGAGGTTAAGTCTCTTGCCCAAGGACACACAGGTCAGTTTCATTATGATGGAGACAGAGAACACTTATAATGCACCTGGCTGGTGACAGTCAGAGCTCAGTAAGTCATTATCACTCTTACCGTAAGTATGAAGATTTCCTTCACCAAGCAGGGCTTGGGTGCCAGGTGGGCCAGAAGATGAGGAGGTACCCAGGGATGGTCAGCTCAGAAAGTTACCCGAGATTCCAGGGAGCCCAGTCTCCCCAGTTTACAGATGGGGAAGTAGAGGCTGAAGGAGAGGTGGGGCTGGCACAGACCCCAGGCCCCTAACATCTGGCCCAGTGGACCGCCCACTGTGGGCGCCTGCCCCCCAGGTATATCTGGGGCCGCTGAAGCCGCCTCCCAGGACGAATGGAGATTAGTGGAGACATTAGATGATGTCACGCGTATAAATCTCTTGGCACCCAATAAGCGCTCAATAAAATAGTTAACTGCTACAATCATGACACCCACTGGCACAGACTTGGGGCCACCCACCCCCACCCTGAGTGTGCCAGCAAGGCCAACAACACCTGAACAGGTGTGGCTGGCGCAGCTGGGGCAGGCAGAAGCAGAAAGGGCAGGTGCCGCAGGGGTTCAGTCCAGGCACCGGGGCTTCCTGACCCTGAGCCCCTCTCGCCAGGTCCCCTGTCCTCTGTGCCCCATCACCAGGTACGTGATCAGCAGTTTGGAGCTCCTCGTGGCGGAGGATTACATGATCGTGTACCTGAATGGCGCCACCCCCCGGCGGAGGATGCCGGGCATCGGCTGGCTGAAGAAGTGTTACCAAATGATTGATAGGAGGTGAGCAGGGGGTGGGAGCGGCTGGGGGACCACCTCCGGGCGCACGGGGCCCAGTTCTGGGGGCTAGAAGTCCGAGGTCAAGGTGGCTGTAGGGTTGGGTCCTTCTGGGCCCTTGAGGAGAATCTGCCCCACGCTCTCTGCCAGCTTCTGGCGGTGCTGGCAATCTCTGCTATCCCTTGGTTTGCAGACACATCACTCGAGCTCAGCTTTCATTTTCATGTGGCCTTGTCCCTGGTGCATGCCTGTGTGCAAATGTCCCCTTGTCATAAGGACACCAGTCACAGTGAAGCAGGGCCTGGCCCTGCCCTGCGCCCCCGGGGACGGGCTGCCCTTAACCACTTACTCCCGCAGTGGCCCCGTTCCCAAGTAAGGGGATGCGACTCAACACGGCTCCGAACCGGGGGCCCAGGACCTCTTTCAGGAACGGCAGGCCCTGTGGCCAAGTAGTCCAATGCTCAGGCTCTAAACGAGAGACAGCCGGAACCTGACATCAGCTCCGCCACCTGCGGACTCTGCAAAGGGGCTTAGCTTTACCAAGGCGGCACCTCTTCCCTGTGAACGGAGATAATCGCCACGGCTACTGCGCGCACAGAGGAGGAGACATCGGGCAGCTCCTCCCTCCCCGGGGCTTTCGCGAGGAGCCCATCTCTCTCCCTCTGCCCCCACCCCATGCAGATTGCGGAAAAACCTGAAGTCCTTAATCATCGTCCACCCGTCCTGGTTCATACGCACTGTGCTGGCCATCTCCCGCCCTTTCATCAGGTGAGACTGTGCCCCGCCTGGGTTTTAGCATGTCTTTTTTTTTTAATGTGGATTTTCCAGCTCCTCTATGATGAATCAATATTGTTGCTTTAAACACTTGAAAAGCATGTGCATTGTTATTAAGCGGCTAGGCGACCAACCTCGCAGGAAAACCAGTAACACCCATCTCTCCTATACTGGCGCTGGGTGCCTTCTGACACTGACGACCACAGCCCTACGAGGTCGACACGGCCGCACCCATTCCGTGGAGGAGGAAACGGAGTCACGCAGAGACATGCAGCAAGGGCGCTAGTCCACTAGGCACTCCCTCAGAAGGGAGCCGGCTCCATCCACTCCAGATTTTGTGAGGAGGGGCGTTAGGGGCCACTTGCCCGGACAAATAACGCGGTGAACCGCCACATGTACTTTGAGGGTGCCCAAGACCGGCCTCAGGCTTAGTGATGTTCGAAGAGGACTCACAGGGCCCAGGAAAGCTGTTGTGCTCACAGTCACGGTTTATTACAGCCAAAGGGTGAAGGGTAACACTGGCAAAGGGAAAAGGTGTGTATGTGAGCCCAGGAGACGCCGGGAGTGGCTGCGAATTGCCCTGCCCCAGAGGAGTTGTGCCAGCACCGTAATTCTCCCTGCAACGACGGGTGACCTGTAGGAAGCACTGCCCACAGGGAGGCTGACCGTGGTGTCCAGGGCTCCCACCGCTGTCCGGGGCTGAGCCACACGGGGACGGAGTGCCCACATGGCCGCCCTTAGGTCCTCAGTAACTGATACGATGGCCCAAGACCCCGCCACGAAGCATGTCTTTAGCACAGACTATGGGCCGGGCTCAAGGCCCCAGGGACCTGGAGATGCTTACCAGGCAGGACAGCCCTAGGGCTTACAGGTGGCCGTCCCGAGTCTCAGGGGCAGGTTCTTCCTCCGGAATGTGTTTGGCCAGCAAGCGCCGGAGAAAAGGAGCAAGGAAGACAAAAGCAGCCATGACAAACGCCCTCGTCCGTCACATAGACCTGCACGTGCCTTTAATGGCATACAATTCAATACATTGAATTAAGTCAAGACCCTTCATTTCCACATTCCCAGTGAAGAGTGTGATGAGTTTAAGAGACCGGGCCAGACTTTGCCTTGAGAGAGGCTGTACCATCACAGCGCGAACAACTCGCAAGAAGGCTTCACATGCTCTGTGCTCCGTGATTCCTAAGAGCCCTGAAATATTAGTGCATTAGTGAAATCAGGCCTTTCATGCACTAATTATGGGACATTTGTGCTAATGCCGACCCCACGGGGCCAAACACACTTTAGCCTAACAGCATTGCGTTCCATCCTGACATCCCTTAATTCAGGAATCAAACTTGCCTTGCATGCGGACCATTCTCTCACTTTGGATTGCTTTTCCCATGGTGAATTTTGAGGGTCTCATCCTGAGCTCTCAGAGAAATAGGAGAGAGGAGAGGAGGGAAGGAAATCTTCCTCGTTCAAAAGATGAAGAATGAAGGTAGACTCTGAGCCCTAGCCCTGAGGCCCCGAGATTGTAACTCAGAGAGAACTGTTTGTTCCACGAGCTCTGAACCTTGGGAACGTGCCTTGCCCTGGGCTGGAGTTCTCCCTCCTGAGAAAGAGCCCGGTTCACAGGCAGGCAGCGCCACCGCGCAGAGGCTGGGAGTCCGTCTCTGACAGCGGGCGCGGCCTTGCCGTGGCATCTGGTGGTGTGACTTCACCTGTGTGTGTAGCCCAGTGCCCAGGCCGCAGGCGTGCCTCTGCGCCCTGAAACAAGACCTGTCCGGCAAAGCAGGAGGCCCGCCCTCAGAGCCCCAGGCCCGACGTATTCGGGTAGAGGGCGGGCAGGACTGCTGCCTGTCGGTCTGAGACTCACTCCCCTCCGTGGGCCCCTTACCTTTCTGCCGCACCTACTGGAGGGAGAACTCATGCTCCAAGAATAATTATATTTAATTAAAAAAAATTTAATTTCAGCTGCACGAAAGCAGTTGGAGTTATTCATTCAGGCGCACACGGCCGCTCTGTGACTCTCCTCGGGAACCGCCTGTCATTCCCCGATCGGTCGCCAGCGGCCTCTGCTGAGTAGCCTGTTTATTTCCCTTATGGATGCTGTGGACTGCGTCACTCCCCCCTGGGCCTCCCCTCGCACCGGATGCCAGAGAGCTTGAGCCGCATTTTTCTCTAGTCTCTGGAAATAGACGTGAAACTTCCTGCCACAGTTTTGTAGCCACATGCCTCTGTCTTACTGTTTTTGTCGTTGTCACTTGATTGTTCTATTGCTTAGGGCACTCACTGTATTCTCTTGGCCTTCTAGTTCCCATCATGAGAAAAATTTGATTTGACCTGAAAAAAGTTTATTTCACATTTTACCAAAATTGGGTTAAAGGTGATTTTTTAAATAATTATTTTATTTTCAAAATTACTTTGACAGGTGTTACTATTCTACTTCTTTTAAAAAAAAAAAAACACTTCCACTTCATTGTTTTTTGGGGGGAGGGATGGAGAGATCATTAGGTTTTTTTTCTTTAATGGAGGCACTGGGGATTGAACCCAGGACCTCGTGCCTGCTATGGATGTGCTCCATCACTGAGCTATACTCACCCCCCTAAGGTGATTAAAAAAGTGATAATAATCATGAGTTCAAAGCAACATGTTGGTGATGATGACGAGGCCCCTCGTGGCAGCAGATGGGCAGAGACGGGGTCTGGGCGGGAAGGAGACGTTCATCCCGAAAGAGCGGAGAGTGACTCAGCAGTCCCACGTGCGCTTGCCTGTGCCTGGAGGATTACAGCGCCGTCCCGGTCGCGACGAGTCTGCCAGGAACGCTTTCTTGAGAAGGTTAACCCGGAGGAGCAACTCCTCAGGAGGATGGAGGGACAGCCTGGAGCCCACTAGCATCTCTTCCCTCTCTGCTTCCTTTAAACCAGCTCCTCAGCTCTGCAGGGACTGGTGTGGGATGCGCGGCTCCGCACCCTCTCCTTCTTGCGAGTTCTGCTTGGGCCTGGGTTCTGCTCTGTGCCCTCCACTAGGGGCAGAGGGCAGAGGCTGGTGGGGGCCAGGAGGGAGGCTTGGGCCGAGGTGCTAGGGGCATCCCGGAACAGGGTTGCGTGCGTCTCTGTCTGCCGTCGCCCCTTCTGGCCCTGAGGAACCGCTGCGAGCTCTGGCTTTCAGCTGTCTCCCTCCTCCTCCCGCCAGTGTCAAATTCATCAACAAGATCCAGTATGTGCACAGCTTGGAAGACCTGGAGCAGCTCATCCCCATGGAGCACGTGCAGATCCCGGACTGCGTGCTACAGTGAGTGCCCCCGTGCTGCCTGAGAGCCCCCCGCCTCCGCCCCCGTCACCCCCAGGCTGCTCGCCTCCCAGCTGCCCCTGCTCAGCCCAACTGACCTGAGTGGGAGAGCAGAACAGAGGGAAATGCAGTGAACCAAGCACGTGTGAAATTACAGATCACGGTGGGCGGGCCATCTAGTGCCGGGCAGGGGCCAGCGAGCCACAGCCCCCGGCTTATCTTTATAAATAGTTTTACTGGCACACAGCTACACCCAGCCATTTACAAACCATCCATTGCTGCTTACGAGCTACAACAGAATCAAGGGATTGCTGCAGAGGCCAGCCTGCAAAACCGAAAATATTGACTCTCTGGCCCTTTACAGAAAAACGTGGCCCTGATGGAGGGGCCTGTAGACCAACCACGTCAACAAGGGGGAAGCTTTATAATGGCTCCGCTCAGTGCTGAGGCAGACAACGTCCGCTAAGTTGCATCTCTACCAGATGCTGGAACATGCCAACGAAACACAGTCCCTGCCCTGGGGTAGGGGGAAGTTGCAAAGCAGCTGCAGGAAACACACAAAAAAAACAGCAGACTGTCGGCTCCAACTGCACTTTCTGCTCTAAAGCCTGGCATGTATTCAGATCTGACAATGAGATCGCGCTCCTGGTCCTGGGGGAAGGGGATTCCCAGGCTGCATGTGACGTGCTCTCTCCTCTGTCTCTCTTCTAGGTACGAAGAGGAAAGACTCAAGGCCAGGAAAGAAAGGTTTGTGCAGAGCGGCCTGGGCTGGGGCTGGGTCGGAGCTGGCGCTGAGCGGGGCCCACATCTGGGAGGAAACCAGTGGCTTTGGCTGAGCGGGAACCGAAGTCAGGCGTGCATGTGGCTCTCCAGGGCTTGAGGTCAGACCCAGGCTCGAACCCAGGCTCCCCACCCAGTCACGGGTGGCGTTAGGCAAGTGAAAAGTTCACAGCCACCCTGAGGGTTACTGTGGGAAATTAGGAACAAGGTAACCCATGTGGCAAAACTAGCGGGCTCCGCAGAGAGTCCTACTAGTCTTCACGATCGTAAGTTCTCCCCTTACGTGGGGAACACAGCTCCCTGCCCCTCGCCCGCGGCAGACCCAGAGCTGCCCGTTTGCTGCCTTGCTGGCTCAGTCTCTGAGTTACACTGCTCACCCTTCCGAGCCTGCTGTGGACGGAGCAGAGAGAGGACAGGGCCAGCAGGGCGCCCGCCGTCTGGAATCACAGGCAGGGGCGGCAGCGCATAGAGGCCTCTGCGGAGATAAACGCCCCCAAGGAATGGCCCAGCCCTCTTCCTCCCAGCTGCCTCCGTCTTCATGAACCCCTGGCCATCACTCTCTCCATCCTCGGGGCCCCGGTGCTTCCCAGGGGCAGCCAAACCCTCTCCAGATTACTGTCAGGCCACGGTGGGCCCAGGGAGCCAAGAGCCCCTCTGCCCACTCGGCGGGCTGGTCACCCTGGTCACCCTGGTCACCCCTCTCTGTCCCCAGCGCGAGGCCACAGCCTGAATACGTCCTGCCCAAGTCTGAAGAGAAGGCCGAGGCGGCGCTGGAGGACAGGTAAATAGGCAGGTGACCGGGGGACAGCTGAGCCCACCAGGACATCCCATAAAAGTGATCTGCTGTTATCATGATGCCGAAATAAGAACACAGGTGTGAGTCAGCCAGCAAGAGGCCCACTCCGTCGAGCCATGTTCAAGTGCATTTAGTGCATCCAGTGCTGGGCGACCAGCACTTCTCTAGTTCCGAAACAGTCCATCAGCCCAGAAGGAGGCTGTATCTACCCGTTAAGAAGTTGCTCTCATTCCCTTCTCCCTCCTTTTGAAAAACATCCTGCAACTCTCTCCTCATGACTGCCTGTTTTGGCTCACCTGTTACACAGCAGACACACACTGATGTTTGCTTTGTGCCAGATCAGGACGAAGCCTTGCTGGGGCTCACAGCCAAAGGCCAAGGACCCACAAATAGGTGACTAATGCTGAGACTCCTTCACTCCCCACAGGTCTGCTCTGGCCACAGAAGATCAGGAAACAAGGTGGGTGGGAAGCAAGGTGGTCTTGCTGCCTTTTTTTCTTTTCATTCTATGTGGAGCCCAGGATGAGTGTCCCATGCCTTACTGTTGGTGGGGGGAGGATGCTCCACCGGGGAGGCAGGGAGACCATGGTTACCATGACAACGGGGCCTCCTCTGGGGCCAGGCAGCCAGTTCCTGCACAACTCCAGGGGGCGCCATTGACAGGAGGCCCCAGAGCAAAGCCATAAGGCAGCCCTGACTGTGATGTCCACCCGGAGCCAGAGCCCCTTAAGCCCAGGATTTAACGCAGCCAAGAGATGCCTGCCTGCCCGTGGCCTGTCTCAGTGTGCCCGCCTGGTGCTGGATGCCAGGAGAAGCCTCCTTGTGGGTCCTGGAGCCCCCCTTGGGGTCAGTGGTTTGCCAGGAGGACACTCACAGGGTTCAGCAAAGCTGTTCTGCACACAGTAATAGAGAACAGTGGAAGGGTGGAGAGAGACCAAAATCAGCAACAGGAAAAGTGCGTGGGGCGGGGCCCGGAGAGACAGGCGTGAGCTCCCAGTTGTTCTCTCCCGGGGCAGTTGGTGGGACCGCCCTTAACTCTCCTGGCAGCCAGGTGTGGCAGTGCACACCAAGTGCAGCCGACCCGGGGTGCTTGCCCAAGCCCTGGCTTTCAGGATGTTTATGGGGGGGTCAGCCATATGCGCGGCTGACCGCCCGCATGGCTACCCTTAGTCTCTAGCGCCTCCGGAGGTTGAGCTGGTCCCACATGGTCCAAGGCCCCTGCCCTAAATCACACTGTTGGCAGAGACTGTCTGGCAGGACCCAAGGTCCCAAGCAAAGATGCTTTTATTAGGAAGGACAAGGACTTAGACGTGACCTCCCAGGAGCTGGGCAAGGGCCAGATCTTCCTTTGGAATGTGCAGGGTTAATCCTTGACCACACCCTCTCCTACAAATCTGTAACAGGGGCTGGCCACATGCCTTAACACTACCCACGTGGCCCAGGAAGCCCCAAGGCAAGAAATAAACATCAGAAACAGTCTTAGAAAAGCAGTGTCCCAGGACACAGGGTAGAGGCAAGCTCTCGTGCATTTCCGACAAGGCCCCGTCAGTCCGTGCGTCCTGGAGAAGAGCGCCCGCCCACAGACACAACACACAGGGAGTCACTCACCGTGAGAACGAGCCAGCAGATACAGCGAGAGGCAGAACTAGACCCCTTCCTAGGAATCCTTGTGTGGAGATGACACAACAAGCATGTTTAAAATGATTAAATACATTAAAAAAGGAAAGGAATGGTACAGAGCAACGGATGGATAGACAGATGGACAGACAGATGGTTGGGTGGATAGGGGGGCGGATGGATGGATGAATAGGTGGATGGGTGGGTGGGTGGGTGGATAAATGAATGTATAATAGATGGGTGGATGGATGGATGGAAGGTAGATGGACAGGTAGATAGGCAGATGGGCGGATAATTGGATAGATAGATGCGGATGGATAAGTGAATGAATGATGGATGAGTGGGTGGACGGACAGTTGGCTGGCTGAATGGATGGTTGGCTGGCTGGCTAGATAGACGGATGGATGGACGGATGGGTAGGTGGATGGAAGGATACAAAGATGGGTTGGTGAGTGGATAGGTGAGTTGAAGCCTCCCTTTAGTCTGATCGAGGGCTCCAGCCCTGGGGCCTGTTCTTTGGCTAGGTCCCCTTCAGAACCACACCTAGAAGGTGGGTGGCAGATGGCAGACCTTGAAGGGCAGGTGCCACTCTTGCTGCCGAGGGCACAGCAAAGCCAGATTAGATCATCCTTTGGGATTCCGTGCACATGGAACATTTTCCACTTTCTTTAAAAGCGATAATAATAACTTGACTGTGTTTGTCCCTCTCCAGCATGTCCTGAGGTGATGTGAGCACAGAGGAGGACACGGAAGAAGATCCCAGATGCCAAGAAACCTGTGTCAGATGCCCTCCAGCCTGGGTCTTGTCCCCGCCTCATCCTGAGTCAGTCTCCGGGAGATGCCCGTCTCCTCCAACTCCGAAACCCAGCATCCTTTCTAGCTGCTTGAAAACAGTTTTTTCCAAGTGATGCAGTATCAATGCGTTCTGGAAAAGGACCCAGCTCTCAACCCTCCACCCTTCCACACTCATGTGCTCACAGCCCAGAAGAGCGAGAAGCGTTGAGCGTGGCCCATGCGTCCTTGGCAGCCTCTGAGACCCCTCCCGCTGCACAAAACCCTGGCCGAGACCATTCTCTTGCCCGTCACCCGGCCTAGGTTGGAGCCACAGGTGCCAACCGCCTCCCTGGCCGGGTCTGGATTCCTTCTTGTGCCTTTCCTCCCAGAACGGCCCCTGCAGCCCTGGGCATCTGGCCCGGAAGCTGCGTTTCCCACCGCAGGCGGCGCCACGCCCCGGGGACCACCTGGCCTTCGACCTCACGGCTTCTCCTTGGACCAGTCCCCCTTGTCTCCTCTAACTCCCACCTTCTTAGGGAGCAGCAGGGCCCGCAGCACCAGGGAGGGCTGCTGATAATCATCCTTGCCCCACAGTTGCGAAACTGCACTCCCCTCAATCTAGAACATTCTCAAGCTCCTTGAACGCAGAGGCCACGCCACAGGGCAACCCTGATCAATACCTCCTACTGAGGAAATGAGCCTCCCCACTTCCCCGATCCCCCACCCCCAGCACAGGGCTGGGATGCGTCCCTCAGGCTGCCGCCAAGAGCAGAGACTGAGAGGCCAGCTCTGAGATAAGCTCGTCTCAGAAGCGCAGACCAAGAAAAAGCAAGATACAGGGCACTGGACATTTGATGGTTACAAAGGTCACTTGGGAAAATAAATCTCAGTGGCCTGGATGCTACAGCCACCTGCATTCAAAGGAGGCAGATTTCCTTAGGACAAAAACCAGACTTTTCTAATGTAGCCCAAACACCAGTCAGGTGGGCTCTAGAGGTAGTGAGTTCCCAGTCTCTTGAAGCATTTAAGAAAAGGCTGGAAGGTGCTTGCAGAAAGTGGTCCTCTACCATCCCCTCCAATCGTAAGAGTCTCTGTTTCCATGAATCTGAGCAGAAGTCGGGCAGGCGCATTGTCCAGCCCCTCTTCCTGGCTCTGTGGCTGGCTTCTTAGCGGGTGTCACCCAGGTTTGATTGAACCCCACCCCCGACAATTTCCCAGTAGGAGATTCTTGGCCTCAGCGGAGATGTCAAACGCTTCTCCACCTAGGACATCAGCGGGGTGCATCTGGGGTTGTCCCAGTGGCAGGGGTGGGTGGCTGGTGGGGTCAGTGCTGGGGAGGGCGTGTGCTGGGCTTCCTGCACGTCAAGGGACTGTCCCACCCCAAAGGCTGGTGGCTCCGCCTTGAAAAATGCGGGGTTTCTAAGCAGGTTTGGGCCTGCGTCTCCTGGAACCCAGCACTGCTCGCGTGGGGCTGGGGCATTTGGGGGTCTGGTGGGGTTTCTTAAAATTTGGGTTTCTGCTTTTTCTCTCAAATGTCAAAGAAAGGACAGGGACTGTGTCCTGGGCCCAGATGAGTTACCTGGAGCCTAAGGTGGAGGGGCCTCTGCAGGATGTTCTGCAGAGGGGGGAGTGCCCCTCCATCCTGGGGCTGCTTGTCCCCCGCCCCTGCCCAGAGAGCCTCCTCTTACAAACGGTGCCTGGGCATTTGCTGGGCTGCCCCACATCCAGGTTCAGGCAGCCGGCTCTGCTCATCCAAGATGGACGTGTGGCCCGAAGGCCCCAAACTCCCACCCCCAGTGACTGCAGTAACTTCTGGAAGGCCGGTGTCTCACTGAAAGTGCAAGAGGAGCCAGGAACAGACGCACTCTACCCAACTCGACAATTGCTGGGCGCCCGCAGACGGCAGAGAGTGGAAGCTACAGACCCTCCTGCCCTCAAGGAGCCTGCAGCCTGAAGGTTCCGGCCGCAGAAACAAGAAACTCCAGCATGGCCCCCTGGCTCACCGCGGCCCACCCACTGTCCCTCCGGACCACCAGCAGCCACAGACAATGGGTAGGCGGAACCAAGGACCCCCAGCTCTGTCACCGCAGCCCCTCCAGAAAAGAGACCCCTGGGGAGGCTGTCTCCAGGCTGGCCACCTGTCCACAGGTGTGTGAAGTTTCCAGGCACAGCTCTGGCCAGACAGGGCCGCCGTGTCCTGGCGGGCTGCTGCCCACACCCTCCGAAATTGGCTTTGCGGGAGATTTGTATCTCCGGGGCAGTTCTGGCCAAAATGGAACGGACGTCGAGCCCTCCTTGTAAAGGGACGTTGGGTTTTCCTCTTGTGACACATGGGATGCGCCGTTAAGTCCTCCCTCAGAGTCGTAGTTCACACGCCCATCCTTCCGACGGCACGTTTTGCGGTTTTTAAAAACAAAAATGATTCGTTATGATTACTGTTGTGATGTGAAGACATCATTTCCATGAGCCTTGGGGGGTTTTTATGTGAAATAAACTATAGTGAGAGGGGAGGTGTGTGACTTTTGTCCAAGTCCAAAGGGATGTGGCGCGGGTCTTGGGCGTGTGCAGAGGCAGGAGATTTCACAGGCCGGGAGGGGCACGGCTCAACGCTGAGCGACCTTGGGTGACCTTGAGCCATGGCCTGTCTCCTCTTGCTTCTGTCTCCCACCTGCAGAATGGGAGCCCTGGTTGGGTTCTTCCAAAAGCTCTGCCTCTGTGTGACTCAAGTTCCCTTCCTGCCCCACCACTCTCTCTAGAACCAAACTCAGTTGACAGTTAATAACACTCATTACTATTATTAAGCAATTCTCCAATTCCCAGCAGACGCCAGGGGGGTGTCCCGGCATTTAACTTAGCCTGACACCACCGGTTAGGGTTGACCTGACCAGACTGTCCCCACTTCAGACACCAGTCAGTCACAGGTATTAGCACAGGATACAGCTCAGCAACAGTCAGCAACAGGCAGCTCGAAGAGTTGCCCAGGGCAAGGCGTGGTGGGCAGGAGGCAGAGCTTCCACGGCCCCTCTGGGCACCACCTCCCCGGCACCTCCCTGCGTCCACCCACCTGAAAGATCTCCAAAAATCATTTAGGAATTTTTATGGAGACGCCATCACGCAGGCACGACTGATTAAAGCCCCAGCCCCTGGGGATTAACTCAACCTCAGCCCCTCTCCTCTCCCTGGAGGCCTAGGACGGCCGGCAGTCGGTGGGTTCCCCTGGCCACCAGCGCTCACCCTGTGGTCGCAGGGCCTTCCCAGACGCCGCCTCGGAGGTGCAGTTGAAAGGGCTTTCTGCGGACAACAAAGGATGCTTCTTTGATCTTTTCTGGAGCTGTTTCAGGAAACAGGACAAAGACCGAATATTGTAACAAAAGATGCTCTGTGTTCTCACTTAGGCAATGACAAGGGTTTTAGGAGCCATGTGCTGAGAACTTGGACTAAAACCAAAGACATGTTTCTTATTGTGAATCCCAGTATCACAATAATCATAACGACAGTAATGCTGATAGTGGTCCACGCCCAACCTAGCACAGTCCCCGTGTTACCGAGGGGAGCGTGAGGTGCAGAGAGGTGACTGCGTGGCTCGCCTGGGGTCTGAGGTGAGTGATGGGTCTGAGGCCCAACCTTGTGCTTCGTCCCTGCTGGCTGCCCCATCTCATGGCTGGGGACCCACAGCCCTCTGCCAAGCAGGACATTGAGGCTGTGCTCCCCAAAGGGTCAGAGTGGATCCTCCCACGCCAGGTACAGGGGGAGTCCTCCATTATCCATGCCTGGGATTATGGGCCTTGCTGGTGGCAGGGATGCCAGGATGGATGTGACATCCACACAAAGTCACCATCAGGCTGACAGCAGGAGTCGGCAGGTGGCAGCCCACCTGCCCTGCCCTCCTGTCCCTGTGACGTCAGGGAAGGTATCCTTCACAGAGCGGGTGGCTTCTCGGGGGCTGGGAGGAGGCCTCACGTGGAGGGGGCAAGCTTGCATGGGGGTGGCGAGGAGGGAACGGAAGATGGCAGAGCTGGTCCTGGGATTATGGGATGCTGCGCTCAGGGGGGCGGACCTACCCCTTTTCCCCACCCCACTAGGTCTCTGATCATCCTAAGGGGGTCCTTGCAAACCTCACTCACTTATTTATTCATTCATTTATTTGCTGAGCACTGGGGGTCCCTGCCACCAAGCATCCCTCATGTTGCTCCCAGCCCAGTGGGAGAGTTTGACATCAGGGACCAGGAGGAAAGGCCAGGAAGGGTCCTCTCTGATTGGAGACCAGACTGAGAAGCAGCAGGGAGCCAGGCCCACGGGCAGGTGGAGAGGTGTCCCTGGCAGAGGGCCTGGTAACGGCCAAGGCCTGGAGGCCGCTCAGAGCCAGGTGAGCCAGGAGCAGGAGGATGAAGGGCAGCCAGAGGAGTGTAGCCGGACAGGGCCTGGGGCCAGATCGGCTGCGGTGGGGATTCCGGCGGAACCTGGGACTAAACTAGGGCCCGGTCACTCTTTCCGTTGATTTACATCGGTGGCATTGCGCACACTGACAGTGTAGTGCACCCATCATCTCCACCTAGGTCTGGAACTTTTCCATCACCCCAAGTGGAAACCCTGCCCCCATCAGCAGTCACTCCCTGTCCTCTCCCCCAGCCCTGGCAACCATGAACCCACGCTTTGCCTCTGCGGATTCGCCTGTTCTGGACATTCCATATACAGGGAATCACACACTAAGGGACAGGATGGTCACTTTTAATGTACCAGTGGGCTGTTTGGGGACAGGCTGGTCTATATTGGGAGCCCACGTGCCAAGGTGACTAGGCAGCCTCCCAACTGTGCCCTGCCGGGACCTCTATCTGGGCATGTCACTGTCACCCGTGGCCTGGGCCACATGCCCCACAAGGAGGCTCCCAGGAAATTCTTGCCATTGAAACTGGGCCAGAGGTCACAGCCCGAGCCGGCTTTCCCCACAGCCTGCCGGGCACCTGATGAAGCCCAGGGCCATGGGTCCAGCCACGCTGCCCCGAAAGGGAACCAAGGCCCAGCGGGGCTGGAGGGGAGAGGACGGCGGGGCCGTCGGGCAAGACCCCTGTCAAGATGCTTGCTCGCTCTGCCCCTGGTGGCCGCCTCTGAAGTGAGGACCACCAACCCCAGTGACCTCTTCTGACCTCCATAACAGGTCAGTCCTGCCTGGAGCCACTAGGTGAGTCAGTTAACCAGTTGTCAATAAGATCAGTCACTTTCTGTCTCCACTACTGGTTGGTCCTGAGCAGCTGTCTTGGCTGGTGGAATGGGGGGAGGGAGGTCATGGGGGGCCAGACAGGGCAGGGCCCCAGGGGTGAGGACAGTGGGCTGCTTTTAAATGCACATGAGGATGGGGGAGGCACAGGAGAGCTGGACCAGAGGGAAGACAACCCTGGTCTGGGTTTTTCCGAAGCTCCCTCTGGCCACCGTACTGAGGGGCAGGTTTAAAGCAAAACAGTGCCGGACAGCACAAGCCCTAGAACCGACTGTACTCGGGAGCCACGGCAGTGGGGAGGGACCTCCAGGCAGAGCCAGGCTCCACTCCTGACACAGCGCAGGCAAGCAGTCTCAGAACCAAGGAGCAGGTGCGATCGGTGGACGGAGGATCGCTGGGAGGGGGCATGAGGAGGAAGGGGGATTCTGGCTGCACTGATTCAGCTGGATTCTTGCTGAAATCCCCTCGTGTTTCACCTGGATTCAATGATCTCCCGCCCCTTTCTGATTTATTCATTCCTTTCAGTACCATTTAGGCAGCCTCTGCCTTTTATAGGCTGGCCTTGTTGTGCACTGGGGACATATCAGAGAACAAGACCCATCTGGCTCTGCCTGCCCCGGAGGGAACCCACGTGTGGAGGGAGGGGTTGGGGATCCAGAAAGGCTTTCTGGCGGTGGGATTGTCCAACTGACACAGGATGGCTTAGTCAAAGGGAGGAAGGAGGAATGGGTGAGAGGAGGGAGTTCCTGGAAGAAAGAGCGGCATGTGCAAAGGCCCTGTGGCAGCAGCTCTGGCTGCTGAGGGGCAGGTTGATGATGGGTAGGAAAGGGCATCCTCCCTTCATAAAACCTCCTGGAGGTGGGAGCTCTAGGCCAAAGAGAGCCTCCCTCCTTCAGTTGAGGCTAGCAGTTGCCCATTATAAAGAACAGAACACTGAGGCACAGAGAGGCGAGGACAGGGCCCGAGCTCCTTGGGCCAGCAAGTGGCAGATTCAGGATTCAAACCCAGAATTCTAAACCAGAGGTTCTTAAAGTGTGTCCAGGGAAGGTGAAGGTGGTCTCTGAGACCCTTTCAGGGGGCCTTCAAAATCATACACAGGCAAAAGATCCATTCATAGCACAAAGATAGACTAATGAACTTTAATGGAACAGAGAACGAAATAGAACAGCCCACCTTCATAAATCTCCACCTGGCCAGTTTGGGTGCGGGACAAAGATGACTGCCTGTGATGATCTCAAAAGGCTACTAAAATCCTCTCTCCTCTCTCTCTGTGAGGCTGGGTTTTCTTCCTATACGTCAACCAGAACAGCCTATGGAAAGGACAAGCAGGCGTAAGAATCCAGCTGCCTCCTACTAAGCCACACAGAGATTTGCAAAACCGTAGAACACTACCATTCTTCTACCTGAAAAGGAACTCTTTTGGCTTCAACAACGTGAGTTCATTCTCTGACAGTTCTGGAGGTCAGGAGTCTGGCACAGGTCTCACGGGGCTAAGAGCAAGGCGTGGGCAGGGCTGGTTCCTTCTGGAGGCACCAGGATATACAACCTGCAAATCTTTTCTCCCACTCCTGCTTTGTCTTTTCACTTTCTGAATAATGCCGATTGATGCGCAACAAAAGGTTTTTTTTTCTTAATTTTACCAAGGCCACTCCCCTTTTTTTTTATTTAAAAACCTGTCATTGCCTCTCATGGCAAGCACTACATTTATGTGACCATGTGCTGGTTGGTTATTATTATTACACATTAACAAATCTTTAATTTTTCTCAGTTTTAATTTATAATGTGTAAATATTATCCATGACGATAATCCACTTAAACAGAAGCTCCTTGGGGTCCTCAGTCCTTTTCAAGGGTGAAAAAGGGGCTCCTGAAGCCAAACGCTTTCTTCCAGGGGAGAGTGTGGTCTGGGATGTGATAGGCCCCAGCCGGCCACCACCGGGACGGGGCAGACCAGAGACCAGCAGGGCCTGTTTCCTGCAAGCCGCTCCACCCCCCGCCCCCACCCCAGCTGCCAGGGGTGCCTGAAGCCACACGCAGTGACTCCAGGCCTCACGTGGGCACCAGATGAACGGCCCCTGGTGTCACGCTGAGACTTTCTGGCGGCCAGGGTCCCCAGAGCGAAGCTATCTTGGGATTCACTACTGTGGACCTTACTTAAGCCCATCTTGGCAGCAACCCCCTTAGAAAGGAAGTTGCCTGCGGTGCGGCGCCCCGGACCTCTCGGGCCGGCCTGCTGCTGTGGCGGGGACAGGAGTGAGAGGGGTGGGGAGTTCCTTTCCTCAGCACCAGAACCGGCTTCAATGTCAGGGTCAGGCGCGGGGACACCCTGGGCCGGATATTTTTAGGGAGGGAAGACGTGTGGTCGGTTATCTGCCCCGTGGGCAGTCTGGCCAGGAGGAGGGAGGAGGAGGAGGGGAGCGAGAGCAGGAGGAGGGAAGAGGCAGCGAGGTGACATCCACCCGCACCCCCCTGCCCTGCCGCCCGTGACTAATTTAGGAAAAAGGCAACGTGGAGCTATTTCCATCCAGCGGGAACAGGTGCAGGCGCCCCCGCGCCCCTCCCGCGCAGGCCCGCGCTCCCCATAGTCCTTCGGACCGCGCCGGCCTATAAAGGCGCAGGGTTTTCTCAATGAAGCCGCCGCCGCCGCCGGGAGGCGTTCGGGAGCGCGCTTCGGGGTGCCGGGGAGTCGGGAGTCGGCCTGCCGAGCGCGGTCCCCACCGCCCCTCCGCGCGGAGATGAAGTACATCGTGGGCATCGGAGGGTGAGCGCCCAGCGTCCCCGGCGGGCTGCTCTGCTGGGGCGGAGGCGCGCCCCTGTGCGTGCGTGCGTGCGTGCGTGCGGGCGGGCGGGGGAGGCGCGGGCCGGCCGCCGGGGAAGCGCGGAGGGCTGCCCGGGGATGGGGTCGCAGGGGTCGGCCGCCCAAGGTCGGAGGGCGAGGGCGGGATTTCTCTCTGCCCTCGGGGGCTCTGGGCCCGCAGCGGTATGCGCAGGCTGGGCACGGGGCCCAATTTTAAATTCCAAACGGAAGTTGCTTTTCCCTAACACACACTGAACTCTGTGGGGGATAGAAGACTTTATAAAGCTCAGGCAGACCCTCCTTAAGGTGCTGGGCCATCCGTGGGGGTGGGGGTGGGGAGACATGGGCCCCAGGGAGGCACGTGGGCAGGTGGGGCGGGGAGCCCAGAATGGCGCTCCCCTGATTGTGGCACCTGCTTTTTAAGCCACGGCTGCTGACCCTCAGGGAGGGGCCTTGCCTTTCCCAGGTTTCAAACTCTCCGTTTTACTGCTAATAACCAGGCCTTTTAAGATGATGCCTGAGAAACATGAAGCATAAGCAAGGCTGGCGTGGGGCTCCCTGCCTGGGGCGGCCGGGTCCTTCCCCGTCGGTTTAACGCTCCATCACTCTCCTGAAATTCCTGGTAAGAGTGAGACCAAGGGCACCCATTTCTTCCTGCGGGGCGAGGCGTTCTGTAGCCAGCCCTGAGGGCAAGGTGTGCCTTTCAGCAAGAACCCAAATGAACATCAGGCGTGTTCTAACCTGCTCCCCATAATCTACGGGGGTCGCCTTTCCCATCGGCTGCAGCTTCCCCACTTCCACGCCCAGATTCCCACCCGATTCCTAGATCCGGGACACACAGGTCAAAGGGACACGCATTTCCAGAAAGGCCTGACAGCTACCCTTCTCTGTCCTTCATCAGCCCTAGTCCAGAGCTCTTGGGGGTGACCGTCATTCTACTTTTCCTGGGACTGAAGTGTCCCCAGGACTTGGAACTTTCAGCACTAAAACCAGAGACATCCCGGGCAAACCAGGATGAACCGGTCATCCTGCTTTGCCAATTGCTTTTTTAAAATCTTTGTCGTAGGGTGATTGCCTCTTCCCAGTTTTGCAGTGAACTGCTGGTTTTCCTGTCACAAATATTTTTTCTCCCCCAGCTTGCACTTGCTTTAATGTTTTGGGTTTTTTTAAGCCCTCCTGAGGCTAAGTTACACTTAGGCCTCAGTTTCCTCATCTGGAAAGCTCTGCGCCCCGCCTCCTGGGTTTACAGTAACGCTAAAGGAGTCTGAACACAGAAAGCAGTGCTTCCATGACCCCAGCTAAAACCGCGTGTTAGCTTTTTTGTTTGTTTTCATACCCTCTGCCCCTTTTCTCTGTTTCGTCAGGCAGGCACGCACAGGCCTGTGCCTGGCCCGGGCAGCCCGGGCTGACTGCTTAGAAAGCCCTCTCTGACCGTGGGTGAATAAACATACTCCCTTAGCTCTATGGTTTTACAGGCCCGTGTTTTCAATTTGAGTCTGATCCTGGGGTGGGGGGGGGGCCTCAGATCTGGGGGGGCCTCAGATCTGCGCAGGCCCGGAGAGGGGACCCAGGTAGCCTCACGTGTGTGCTCTCTCCACAGCGTGACCAACGGCGGCAAGACCACACTGACCAACAGCCTCCTTAAGTCACTGCCCAACTGCTGCGTGATCCACCAGGATGACTTCTTCAAGGTGGCCGCCCCGGCCGGGGGTTGGGGGAGGCAGCCCCTGAGAAGGAGCCTCAGGGCAAGCAGACCTCTCCAGGGTCACCCTGGGCTAACCCACGCTGGGAGAGCAAGGGACGGGCATTCTCGATTACTGAGCACCTACTGTGCACCTGGCACATTCTCTCAGCACACCCGTCCCCCATGGGACCAATGAGGAAACTGCAGTTCCCAGAGGGGGCGTGCCACCTGAGCAGTACCCTTTATCCTCTGCACCTCCACTTTCCCATCTGCAAAATGGGCTGAGTATACCCTTGATGTTTTGTGGAGGGTGAGGGGTAAGGAGATGATGGACGCACAGTTGCCCCACTCCTGGTCCCAAGAGTTACGAGGCTGGGGAGGGGCTCTGAGTGCCAGTCTGAGTGCCCGGGACCTCTGAGCCTTTAAGCATCAGCTACAGGGGGACGGGACAGGCAGGTGCTCCCGGACCCCCACTGTGGCCTCTCCAAGTGCTGTCACCCCATGGTGGGGTAAGGTGGGAAGGCGGGCACTGAGCCCGCGGCTTGGGCTCCTCTGTTTCAGCCCCAAGACCAAATAGCAGTTGGGGAGGACGGCTTCAAACAGTGGGACGGTAAGGATGGACGGCAGCCCCCCGCCCCCTGCCCACACTGTCTCCTGGCCCCCTGCCCCACCAACGCCCACTCTCCCACCCCCAGTGCTGGAGTCCCTGGACATGGAGGCCATGCTGAGCACCGTGCAGGCCTGGGTGAGCAGTCCCCGGAAGTTTGCCCGCGCCCACGGGGTCAGTGTCCAGCTGGACGCCTCGGACACACACATCCTCATTCTGGAAGGCTTCCTGCTCTACAGCTACAAGTGAGCCTCTGTGGGTTCAGGCCCCAGGCAATCGAGGCCCTCCCAGGCCACCGAGTTTTTATTTCAACGGATGGGACACCAAGGCCTGGGTGTGTGGGAGGTGCAGCGGGAGGCTCAGTGCTGCGGGCAGTGCTGGGCTCAGCTCAAGGGTCCGGGGCAAACATGCATACTTCTTGGGGAAACTCAGCTTCCTCAGGCAGAGCTGGAGGCTGGGTGGGATCCCCAGCCTTTCTGTGTGACCCCAGGCAAGACAACATACCTCTCAGTGCCCATCCAAATCGGGGGAGAGGGAGGACTCTGTCCTCGGGGAGGGAGGCTGCTGCAAGGATGCTCCTGGGCGCAGTAGAAGACTGGCTGATGCTGGTCCCCTCGCTCACCCCTAACTAATCAGGTCAGAACCCCCAGCCCTCACCAGCCAGGAAAGCCCCCAGAGGCCAGGGCCCTGGGGGGTGTGCTTTGACCATGGGCACTGACCATGTCCCCCCACGGCCCAGGCCCCTGGTGGACTTGTATAGCCGACGGTACTTCCTGACTGTCCCGTATGAAGAATGCAAGTGGAGGAGAAGGTAATTCTGGAGGCCCTGTCTGCATTCCCAGGTGGGACCAGGAAACCAGGTAATGCCTGTGGACACAGGGCCACCCTGAAGGCAGCAGGCTCCTGGGTGGCCAGTGCTGTGTTCCAGAAGCCCGCAGCCTGGGGCTTGGATAGAGTGGCCCACTCAGGAGCTGCCCCAGACATCTCCCAGACCTGCCAGTGAAGATGCTGGAAGTTGGGGCACCCAGGCCCCATCGCAGAGCCCCTGACTCAGTGGGGTCCTCGTCCCCTGTGGTGCTGCCCCTGACCCAGTTCTCACACCCGAGGTTCTGCTCATGGCACCACCCTTGGGTGACATGGGTATCACTCACTCTCATCCATCTCCTTCCCCAGTATTCGAAGCTACCCAGTCCCCGACCCCCCTGGCCTCTTCGATGGCCATGTGTGGCCTATGTACCAGAAGTATAAGCGGGAGATGGAAGCCAGTGGCGTGGAAGTAGGTAAGTCCCTGAGTAGGATGAGGCCAGCCCTTCCCCGCTGAGACCGTCTGGGAAACCTGGAAGTCCCTCCTCGAGTCTCACTACTAGTCTCTCTTGCCTTGGGCCCCAGAGGCCAATTCTGTTCCAGCAGCCTGACTCCGTAGGTCAGCTTCCTCCTGACCCAGCAGTCCACCAGTCCTCTGTGAGCCAGCCACCTGCCTCCTGGCAGCAACCCCAGTGACCCGGCCCTCGGCAAAGTCCCGAGGGGCCCTGATTGTGGCCTTTCTGATTTCAGTGTACCTGGACGGCATGAAGTCCCGCGAGGAGCTCTTCCACCAAGTCCTGGAAGACATTCAGAACTGGCTCCTGAACCGCTCCTAGGCGTGACCAGAGAAGAGGGGCCTTGCCCCCGACTGCAGGGACCCACACACTATTTCAGCCACAGCACGGCCAGGCTGGTCTCATCCCAGCCAGACACTGCATGACCATTGCCCTTTGGGGAAGTCTGTATATATGAGAGTGGAAGCCCCGCTCGCAGCCCAGTGTCCCGCCCTGAGACGCCTCTGTAACCTCGACGGCGGCTTGTGTATTAAACCTCACCCTGTTTTTCAATTGTTGGGGTCCAGCCTGTCGTGTTTGAGGTGCTAAGAGGGACACTCCTGCCCCCTCTCAGTGCATTGGTGGCCCGTGGGGGGGCATTGAGAGCTCTGGGCAGGCAGTCTCTACCTGTTGGACCCATGCCAGCATGACCTTGGAGGGCTACTGGGGGTACTTCGGGCCTGGTTTCTCCAAAAGCAAAATTTCCCACCAGCTTTCAACAAACAGTACAGCACAGCCCAGGCCAGGGACTCGGAGGTCAGCCAAGCCTGAGGGTGCTCTTAGCTCATAGCTGAGCCCCACCTTCACTGCATGCCAGCACCTCCTCTGTGATTGGAGCTGACACCTACTTTGTTGTGTTATGGGGAACCTCTGAGGACCCAGGGTGCTTGTAAGGACACACTTCCTATCCCAGGAACCACATCGCCCTGAGCCTTGCCCAGAACGTCGTGAGACAGTTTATCATGTACACCCATTTCACAGACAGGAAGACTGAGGCTCAGAGATGGTCAGTGGCCTAGGAGCTGGGATTTGATCTCAGATCTCCTCAGATGCTATTCTTTTTGCCCAAGGGAGGTTGGGTTCCCATAGAGACTGAAGATGGGGGTAGATAGAGTAGGGGGAGAGAGGGAGAGGACAGGGTGCCCCCTGACCAAGGATGACGCCCCAGGGCCAGCCGTGGAACTGAAGCCACCTGCCCCACTCAATCCAGAAGGGCAGTAAAAACCTGCAGTCCAGCCAGCTTTGAACAAAGCCAGGGAATATTTGGGGAAAAAAAAGAAAAGAAAGAACAAATTACCATATAACCTAGCAATTCCACTCGTAGGAATATACGCAAAAGAATTGAAAACAGGTGTTCAAACAAGAACTTCTATATGAATATTCAAAGCAGCACTATTAATAGTGGCTAAAAGGTGGGAGCAACCTAAACATCCATCAAATGATGGGTAAGCAAAATGTGGTCCATCTACACACTGGAATATTATTCAGCCTTAGAAAGAAAGAAGTTCTGACACCTGCTCCAACAGGGGTGAATATTGAGGACGTGATGCTCAGTGAGAGAACCAGACACAGAAGGACACATACTGTCTGATTCCACTCATATGAAACGTCAGGCTAATCCGCAGAGACAGAGAGCGGATTCCTGGCTGCCAGGGGCTGCGGGAGGGGAGGAGTGACTGCTGAAGGGGGCAGGCTTTCTATTCGGGGTGATGGAATGTTCTGGAATTAAACAGAGGTGATGGTTGCACAACACTCATTTAAAATGATTAAATTTAGGGGGAGGGTATAGCTCAAAGTGGTAGAGCACATGCCTAACATGCACGAGGTCCTGGGTTCAATCCCCAGTACCTCCTCTAAAAAGTAAATAAATAAACCTAAGTACATTCCTCCTCCCCAAAACAAAATTACTTAATTAATTTAAAATTTTTTAAATGATTAAATTTATGTTGTGTGAGCTTCACCTCAATAAAAAGAAGAGGGAGGGAGGAAGGGCGATCAGGTCCGGGCGCAGGACGGGGCACAGGTGCAGTGAGGGCCCCGCGGGCTGTCTGGCTGCACTTGCAGTCAGCGAGGAGGCAGCGGTAGGGTGTGGGGTGCGGGTGTCCAGAGCCCTGCCCCTCACTCGCCACACAGCCCAGGCCCTTCATTTCACCGCCTACGACAACCCCACTGTCCTGCAAGCTTCTCACGGTGGGGTCCGTGGACTGGGGTCTCCATGTGCCCAAAGGATCCCCACCCTTCGCCACAGAGCAGGCAGGCAACGGGTGGGTCCGACAGCTCCATCCCAGCCCGGGTTTGGGGCCCCAGGCTCCAGGAAACTGCTCACTTCCTGTGCCCCAGGTGGGAGCCTCCCGACGGGCCGGTCCACCTGGCTGCTGCCCCTTCTAAACACAGCCTTCCTGCTGACAACATTCACCCAGAACAGCCATCACTGCTGCCCTCTGCCCTTATGGCCTCAAGACCCAGCACAGAGCAAGACACACAAGACAGAGTGCTGAGCAGACAGACGGACGGCAGCAGAGCCAGGAGGACCCGCTGGGCCTGGCGCTGGTCCCTGGCACTAGCTTCAGCTGAGGCCCTGCGCAGCTCCTTCCCCACCAACCTGAAGACCCAGTGCAGGCCGCTAGTAGGGTGACCAACTGTCCGGATTTGCCAGGGACTTCACAGTTTTAGCACTAAAAGTCCCGCTTCCCCAGAAATCCCTCAGAACCGACCAAGATGGTTGGCCCTGTATCTGCTAGTCTTCCGGGACCCGCAGAAGACGGGTGAAGGGGCCCACAGGCTGAGGGTCGGGAGGGCGCGGCTGCCGTCCCCACCTGGCTACCGACGAGCTGTGCACCTCCGCTCTGGACACCATGTCCTGGTGTATCTGAGCAGGATTTGAATCTGTTCTCTCCTCACTTCAAACAGAAACAAAAGCAGAAGAAAAAAAAAAAAAAAGAGACACTCATGGGCTGAACTGTGCGCCCCCACATTCATGTGTTGAAGCCCTGACTCCCAGGACCTCAGCGTGTGATTATATGTGGAGGTGATTATATTAAGATGGGGTCCCGAGGGTGGGCCTCAGTCCAATATGCCTGGGGTCCACATAAGAAGAGGAAGCTGGGACATGCAGTGGGAAGACCCGTGAGGGCGCAGGGAGAAGACGCCCGTCTGGAAGCCAAGGGGAGAGGCCCAGGGGGACGCAGCCTGCAAACCCGGACACAGAAGGTGGGTTCGCGTTGCCAGGCGCTGAGGAGGGCGTGGAGCGTGACTGCTAACGGGACAGGGCTTCTTTTGAGCGGGGGTTAAATATTCTCAAACCGATTGTAGTTGATGGTCGCACAACCCTGTGAATACACAAAAATCCCTGACGTTCACATGTCAGATGGATAAATTGTATGGTGTTGATTCTATCTCAATAAACCTGTTTTTAAAAATCTCTCAGAATTTTTAATAAGAAAAAAAACCCCACCCAATGTACCTTTTATTTTATTCAGTGGCATTTTCAACACTTGTGTCTTTAATCAAAAATGCAGGTGGGAGGGTATATGTCAGGGCTGGAGCGCATGCTCAGCAGGCACCAGGTCCTGGGCTGCATCCCCAGTACCTCCATTAAAAAAAAAAATCACTGCTGACATAATCACTAACAGTACATTGCTGTCATGCTAATAAACTGGGCACATGGTTTAATGGGGCACTAAACATTATTCACTTAAACATTTATTTTGTGTAGTATTTGGGGAGGGAAACTATGGCGCATGGGCCAAATCCAGCCCACAGCATGTTTCTGTAAAGCCCTCAAGCTAAGAATGGGTTCACATTTTCAAATGGTCATGGAAAAAAGTAACAAGAAGAATTAAATTTCATGACACATGCAAATTACGAGGAATTCACATTTCAGGGTCTATAAATACAGCTGCCTTGGCCGGCAGCCAGCCCATCCGAGTGCGCCGCGGGGCTGCTTTCAAGCTGTCTGACTGAGTGAGGCGCTGCGGCAGAGACGCGCACGTCGGTACAGCCGAAGTCCCTTGCCGCAGCCTGCGCGGTACATGCGAGGCCTGGGCCGGAGGGCCCTGGGGAGAGGTCGCTGTGTCCTGGAGGCCGCGTGGGAACTGGTGCCGGGCCAGGAGGGAGCGCAGGCGGGCCTGCCAAGGCCTGCCCTTTGCCACAAGCACGCAGCACTGTGAGGCTGGTCTGCCCGTCACCAGGCCTGATTTAGTCCAGGATGGGACAGGGACATGGGAGAGGTGACTCCGGGGCAGCCAGAGCCCTGCCTGGCCACCAGACTCCTCAGTCTTTACGAGAACAGTAGCAATAGGGGGACCTCTTGGTCCCAGTTTGCCCAGAACTTTCCCGGTTTCAGCACTGAAAGCTCCCCCCCGGGAAAGCCCAGGCCCAGGGAAACAGGAAGCTGGCCGCCCTGGCCAGGGGCCAACCACCTTGAGAAGTCAGATTACTCTATGACCCACCTCTCTAGGATTCAGAGACGAAAAGGACATGGCCAACATCACTGAGCAGAGCTAAGACTTTAAGTCAAATCTCAAATGCCGATCCAGGGCCTTCTCCAGCCAGGGTAGGATGCCTCACCCTCACCCCATCGGATCTTCCGTCTTTCCATCCACGTCCCAGGAAGATTCTCTCGTTCCTCCCATAAGCACTTGATGGGCCCAGCAAATCCAACCCTGCTGTTGCCTGTGCCGGGGCGGCTCTGGGCAGTGATGACGCCAGTTAGACTAACCTGTGCCTCTCCTGCAGCCCCTGCCCTCCCCAGGCAGAACCCCAAGACGCATCTGATGCGCCCCTTCTGTGTCCACCAAGCACCCCCAGGGGTACCCCTCAGTCAGTGCCAGGTGGTCTCCTCTGGCCCCAGGACAGGACACCCTAAGACAGGACAGTCCAGGGCGTAAGTGGGCAGCTCCGGAACCCAGCGGCCTCAGCCCCTTCCTTGCGAGAGGTCCCCGGGCATGCAACAAGTGCCACTTCCGCGCCTCGCTCCCTCCCTGTGCTGGGGATGTGCACTGCTGATTTTTTTTGTGGCCGGCGTAGCCACCCACCATGATGAGGACCTGGGGCCCGGCTGCGCCCCTGTCCTGTGCCTGGCCAGTGGCAGGACCAGGCACTGCCAGGCTCCCCCTCCCCCAGAGAAGCCTCCCAACTCCCGGCGCCCCCGCTGCCTCTGAGGCCACTCACTCTCCTCCCGCCCTCACCACGGGGCTGCGGACGCCCCCACGGTCACCACAGTACTTAGTTGTTGTCGTTGTTGGTTGCTTTTATGAGTCTCGCTTATTTGATGGATTTTAACTAAATTCATTCAAGAGGACACTTTACGGCCTTGCTGTGGAAGGGAAAACGTGAGTTTCCTGACACACATTAGAATAAAGCTCATCACTGCAAACACTCAGAACACCTGCCCACCCATCCCCCAAGACCGCGCTGGGGCGCCCAGCAACAAGCACCCCGCCTTCCCGAAACACTTGTTCAAGGCCGAGAACCGCCTCAAGTCAGTGCTTCTCAACTGGGGGTGATTCTGCTCCCTGCCCTCCGGGACACGGAGCCACGTCTGGGAATGTCTGAAATTGTCAGACTGGGGTGCTCCTGGTACTAAGGGGGTGGAGGTCACGGATGCTGCTCAACCCCCCACAGTGCCCAAGACGGTCCCACAACTGAGAACAATCCAGCCCAAATGTCAACAGTGCCAAGGGGGAGACACCCTGGACTAAGGGCAGAGAATTGGCTCAAACCCTGGTCCCCTGGAGGTGCCCTGAGTGGGACTCGCTGTGTGGAGAAGGCTGAGAGCCCAGAACGGGACAGATCCTGACACACACACACATGTGACACATACGCCCACGTGCCAGTCGTCCCGTGGCTGACACCCGCCTGGGCCAAGTCATCCCCCACCACGAGGAACTCGGCCAGGCCTTCCTGCTGC
Organism: Camelus ferus; assembly: GCF_009834535.1. Taxonomy (NCBI): domain Eukaryota; kingdom Metazoa; phylum Chordata; class Mammalia; order Artiodactyla; family Camelidae; genus Camelus; species Camelus ferus. Next base: position 24,792,213 of record NC_045717.1, on the reverse strand, counting down.
CCCCTTCCTTGATCCCTGTAGGGCCCTGGGTGCAGGGAGCCCAGGCTGTGGGGGAGGAGGAGTGGCCCCCGCCTCCCAGGGAGGACGTGTGGAGGGCTGCCTGAGGAGGGTCAATGGGGGCTAAGGGGGCTGGGCAAGATCCCGTGGGCCTCTCGCTGCAACCTGGCTCCTCTGAGGTCACCCCAATAAGGAGGCCAATCTGAAGCCTCTGCCCTGCTGGGGAGAACCTGCACACCCCAGCCCACTGCTGACACACAGACAGGCAACCTTCCATGCAAAGCATCCCCATAGGAGCCCCCAGCCCCTGGACGCTCATACTACCGGAGCTGAGCCCTGAGGCCCTTCCCCAAATGTCCTAACAGCCATGGAAGGAGACAGATGGAGGCAGAGGCCCTGGGAGGCGGGGGTGAGGCTGCAGCCCCATCTCCCTGCCCCCTTTTCTCACTCTATTTCAGGACCCCCCCACCCCAAGCACTTGCCACTCACATCAAGTAGCACTCAGCCAGCCCTCTTAATCAGCAGTTACTCTGCCGGTGCCCTCACCCTCACCCAGAGCCCGAAGCTGTCACCTCTGAGCGCCACCCCCATCTCAGGCGCCCTGCCTGCCAAGTCCCTGAGGGGACATTCTTGGGGCAGACTTGCGGGGGCCAGCCAGTGCCTGGGGGAGGAGCAGGACTGAGACAGACAGGACCAGCCACATGCCCTCGGCTGCCACCCAGGAGCCCCCCAAATCTACTCAGCACACTGTGAAGGGAGCCCCGGGCCTCCCGGTTCCCTTTAAGCTTCTCTGGCATTCAACCAGTCAGGGAGGGAGGGGGTGGCAGGTGGGGTCGGAAAGCTCCCAGAGTGGAGGCGTCTTGGGGTACAATCATGCAAACAGGGTTCATTTCTGGACTGGTCCGTAAGTCCTTCCATATAGGGACCTTCAAAAATAAAGAACCCCGGGGGTAGCATGGGGGACACAGGGTGGGGTCTGGGGACAGGGGTGGGGTAGAGAGGAAGCCGTGAACTCCCTGAGGGGAGCCAGCACCACGGCCACGTCACTGCAAGACACACATGCATCCTGGGGTCGCCTGGCCGGGGCATGGTCCCCAGATCTGTCCCCTCTAGGACAAAGAAAATTGAGGAAGAAAAGGCCCAGCCCCCTCCTTCTCCCCCCCGCCAGCCCTCTTCCCTCCTGGGCCAGTTAAGGGCCCCCGCGGCTGTGTTCCACGCGTCCTTTGCAAGGGGGCATGTCTTTCACCACTGTTCTGTGTCTCACTTTCAGGCCACCGAGTGGGGCCGGGCGGAGGGACCAGGGGATGGTTTCGGTACTTACTTTTCTTTTTCTCTCTGTACAACAGGGGGGCTAAAGGTCTCGGGGGCTGAAGGAGCCTCTTGGGGCTGGTGGGGCTGGCTTTATAGGAGCCACCCGCCACCCTGCGCCTGGTGGGCCTCACCGGTTATTAATAGCGGCCGCTGCCTCTTGCCCAAGTATGGTCAGGAGCACAGCAGCTGTGGCCCGAGGGCGGCCCTCTGACCTACGAGAGGCAGGTGCAGGACCCAGCGTGGCCGGGTGACTCCGGTGCCTAAGCCCCCAAATCTAACAAGACTCATGCCTAGTGAGGGGTGCCCGGTGTGTGCCGGATCCCGACACAGCCTGTCCTCCAACCCTTGCTGCCACCCCAGGAACCACTGTCCCTAAGGAGGACAAAGCTGTACCTTGTCTACCAAGAACCAATCAGGCTGCGTCAAACCCAGGACCATCTGACTCATTTTGCAGATGGTGTGTGACGAATGCACAATGTGGTACAAGGCCTATATTCTGGCTCCATCTTCCATCTGCCAAATCCGGGAGGGCCGCTCAGTGACCCCCACTGAGGCCCCCACCAATGAGGCCCTGCTTCTCCAGGGCATCTTGCTGCCGCCCTACGCTGCCTCAGCTCCCCACCCAACAGAAGAGCAGGAAGTCATGCAAGGCAATGAGCCGGGAATGTCACTGGCTGCCCTTGTGCCAATCCCTGACATGGGGTATCCTTGAAACTGTCTCCCCTGAGTGGGCCATGAGACCCCCCACTCCTCCCCTGCCTCACCCCGGGTCCTGCCCCTTCTGACTCTTCTCTGCTGGTCACTGGCAAAGCCAGGAGGCTTTCTGCCCACTGGGGAGCTTTCCTGCAGGGCCTGTTGCCAGGTTCCTCCTAAAGGTGGAACCAACGGGCCAGATTCCACCGGGGGCAGTGAGACGGCTCAGCCCAGAGCCGATCACACCAGTGCCGTATCCCCGCCCAAGGGAGCCAGTGAAAGCACACAAGGCATGGGTCCTGGAGAAACAGAACCAGGCATGGCTTTCTTGACATCAGGGAAGCCATTTTTGACCTAAGCCAGTTTGGAATCTAAGCCTGGCCACAATGTTTGTCCTTGAACAGGCCTCAGTAATTAAGGGAACAAAAGAATGCAGGGAGGAATGACTTACCAGGCAAGAGAAGTGACAATAGCAAAGATAATAGATCAGCTGTAAGGGCTCCCAGCTCTGGCAGTCATGGTACAGATTAGCCTGAAGCACCTCCCTTTGAGTGCTCAACCACAAGATCAGCCGGAACCTAAAGGATGATGATGGTGACCTTTTCTGACCCTCGTGACTTCAATCAAATAAAGCTTGGACTCTGTCAGCTGCCCCAAATCTGAGCCCTCCCAGACCCTCTCCCTTCCCTGTGGCGGGGGTGTGGGGCCGTGTGGCTCTAGAGGCATCGCTCGTGACCCCTGTGCCCACCCTTGTCTCACTCTGAAGCTGGTGTCACAGTGTCCATTTAGAGAACTTGACCTGCCTCGAAACACCAGCTTTGCTGGTCTCAGGTCAACCCTGGGATGTAAGCTGCACCGTTATGTTTACACAGTGCTCTGCAAGTTCCCACTTACTCCTCGTAGCATCTCCGGCGAAGGAAGGAATCACTACCTCCATGCAGCCAGCAAGGAGGGGGAATCTGCAAGTTCGGCGCAGAGCTGGCCCTGGAACCCCAGCCTCCCTCACCTGCCTTCTCCTGCGCGAGCTTCACTGAGAGAAATACAGGCTTTCAACCCTTTCCTTGCAGAGTTTCACATACACTGCAGCCAAACCCCGAGCCAGTCTTGGGCCAGGTACGGCCTGACTCCCACCAGCCTCCCACCAGCTGGAGGGACAGGGTCAAGGCTCCCACAGTTCATTCCAACACATCTTCAGCAGCAGACAAGAAAACATCCTTATTTTGCACAAGGCAAAACCAGATGCAGGGAGCCCTCACTCTGCAGACCTGAGAAGGTGCTAACATGCACCCCCAATCATACCCCTGAAAGAAAAGGGCTGAGGGATGGGGTGCCTAAAGGGGCGACTTGAGAGTCGGATTGCTCAGTAAACCTGGGAGCAGGCGCAGTGCACCTTCATCAGTGTGAGTCAGCTACTGCTGCGTAATAAAGCACCACAAACTTGGTGCCTTAAAGCAATACACTGTCATCTCACAGCTGTGGGTCAGGAATCTCGCAGGGCTTACCTTGGTTTTCTGCTCAGGGTTCCCTGGGAGGCTGCAATCCAGGTGTCAGGCCAGGCTGGATTTTATCCAAAGGCTCAACTGGGGAAGGATCCACCACTAGGATCCCTCATGTGGTTGGCAGGCTTCATTCCTGGCTGGCTGTTCCTTGCCATGTGGGCATGACAGCTCGTTGCATCAAAGCCAGCAAGGGAGAGCCAGCTAGCACGATGGAAGTCAGCCTGTGCAGCCCCACCATGGACATGACCTCCACCTCCTTCGCAGCACTGTCGGTTAGAATCTGCCACTAGCCCGGCCTGCTCTCACGGGAGTGGGGAGTAGGAGTCAGGGCTCCTTGGAGGCCATCCTAGGGTCTGCCTGCCACAGGCAGAATAAATTAAGTGTTAGCCCCACAGGCTCTGCAGTGGGACAGTGCCAAGTGCTTAGGTGGGCCAGATACACTGGTGAGGTACTTTATGACCACAGCGTGGTTCCCTGTGCCCTGAACTGACAGGCTGAGGAAGCTGAGGCTGCGCTGAGCTGAGCCAGCCAAGATAACCCAGGTCAAGGGGCGCGGGGCAGAGGTTGTCTCCAAAGCGAGGGTGCCTACTCATGCCACCGCTGAAGGCACTGGGGAATTTGCCCTCAGTATGGAGGCGCTTTGGATACTGAATGGGCAGGTGTGAGTCCAAAGGGAATTTTGAGTTCTACCCAGTCTTCATCAGAAAGACTGGACGGGTGAGGGCCCCCGTCTCTACCCTCATCAAGACAGACATTGTCTCCACTTCCCACTCACATCTCCAGCATCTGACGTGGCGCCCACAGTGGGAGATGACTGGGTAAAGTTGGCTGGATTAATGCTGTTTACTGGGCCTCTGGGATCTCCAGGGAGCCTCTGGCTAACCACCCTTGGTGTCTAGAGACCCTCCAGCACTGCAGAGAAGCGCCTCCTTTTCCACAGGAGGCAGGTGGCACCCAAGATGATGCCCACTGATCTTACACAAGCACCCACACTGCGCGCCCCTTTCCTGCCACAGACTGACCGCACTTTGCAACGTACCATCTGGGGATGTGCTGCTCAGAGCCCTGTCTTGAAGCCCTAACAGCCAGGTGCCAGCTATAAAGGACAATCATAGACTGACTGGGGAAATCTGACCATTTGACAAAAGCTGAAATTTACTGAGATTTTAAATGGAAGTTGTTGACCAAAAAGAGCTATAAAAGGATGAATTTTATGGGTTGTATCTCAGTTTAAAACTAATTAAAAAAAAAAAAAACGAGTGATGTGCCCCTCAATGCATGGAACGAGATAACAAGACTGACTGGGCCACTCAGAAAGCAGCAGAGGACCAGAGAAGCCGTCCTCGGAGCCCACTCCACACCCAGAGGCCACAGAGTGGCAGCAGAAGCAGCAACGGCGCCTCCTCCAGGTGAGCCCAAAGCAGGGCAGGGGAGCCCACGTGTGACCTGGCAGTGTCCGAAGGGGCACAAAGGGCAGGAAACCCTTCTCGGCCCACTCTGGCTGCTCAGAAGCCTCCAAGTCATCGCAATGGAAAGAACCAGGGTCCAGCTGAACCCCAAGATCAGGGCAGCCTCCAGGGCCCCCCAGGTCTGCCCAATTCTGCCCAAGGAGCGCAGGTGCAGGCAGTGACAGAGGGAAGGAGACACAAGAGGCCAGAGAGGCTGTGACACCAGGTGACCACCAAGGCTGGCTGTCCCTGCCCCGGCCTGAGCAGAGAACAGCTGGACGCCGGGAAGCCAGGCTTTATTTCCCTTTTCTAAGCAGGCACATGCTTAGAGACATGCATGTCATACAATGGAGGTCCTGAGGGGGATACAGCGGGCCCACCCCACCAAAGGCTTTGCCAGCCCCACAGCTAGGTTCCAACACCCTCCTCGGTCCTGCAGGGTCCTGTGACCTGAGCCCCAACCAGGGCCACAGCTGGAGTACCCGCCCACCTGCCCAGCTCCTCCTTGCACTCGGCTGGAGTTGACCTCCATCCCGAGGACTCCTCTTGGGCTAAGGGGATGCTGCACAGGATCCCTTGATTAACACAACCAGCAACAGAGAATTCCAAGTTCAGGGCAGCCACAGGCCAGGGACCCACGTTTCATTGAAGCCTGGCACTTCCTCTGGGGTGCAAATGCCGCTCAAGGGCAGCACCTAGTGGCACACTGCGGAACTGCTCGCTCAACCCCCTTAACCCTCTGGTCCAGGGCACGCTCTCCCAGGGTCCTCCCACAGGCGTGTTCCTGCAAACACTGGGGAGGCAGTGGAACGGGCTGCTCCATGCACGGGACAGCATGGAGCATGGGCAGGGAGGTGGTTGTAAGGGTCCCTGGGGCTCTCTAGGGAGGGGACACTGGGAACATGGGCCTCTAGCAATTACTCCACGGGGCCCACACGAGAGCTGCTGGCCTGAAGCCCTAATGGTTCCGAAGGCAGCACTGGAGAAGACAGTGAGATGGGGCAGGGGAAGAGGCAAGGGTGGGACCCTCACTGATGGCTCTGGTGAGTCAGGGGCTCTGTGCTGTCGGGGAGCTGGAGAGGAGAGGATGGCTCCACAGCCTGCCCCACTGGGGAGGGCCGCGGGCAGCCGCAGCTCTTCCCCGCCTGGCCCCCAGTGGGCCCGCCTCACGGGGGGGAGTGGAGACCCCCTTTGCAGCTAGCTGTTTTCTCTACTGCATTCTGGCACTGTGCCTGCCACACGGTCTCCCCAGTACTACCCCAGACCAACAGCTCCTTGAGGGCTGGGTCATCTCAGCTCTGGCCCTGGTGCCCTGCCCCAGGCTGGGGACAATGTGAGGGGCTAGGGATCTGAAGGGCCGGGCTCAGAGGCCACCTCCACCACTGACCCGGGAGGAGCAGCCTCCTGTCTGCAGAAGAGGAGCTGGGGTGTCCAGCAGGAGCCCATCAATTCTGAGCCCTGGGGCGAGCCCGGGCACTCAGAGGCCCTCCCCAAGGCTCCATGCACTTGGGTCACATGGAGGGCCTGAAGCTGCTGGCCCAAGCCCTGGGCACAAAGGCTGCCACGCTGACACCCCCAGGTGTGAGGCATCTGTGTCCACTGTGGCCAGTTCCATACTGGAGATGTCAACTCCTCACAGAATTCAGAGTTCCTGAGGGGACACTGGCCCAGAAGCCCCCAGAGTTGAGTTGCAGGACAGAGGGGCTGAGCTGGGGGGGGGACGCAGGCTCTGCAGAGGCCAGACCAGCACGTCCTCCCGGGGCAGAGCCGAGCCAAGGTCCTCCCGTCGGCCGTGAATTCCTGGGCCCCGCGAAGTGCATTCCAGACCAGCGCTCTTCCCAAGTCAGCCTCCAGCCTGCGGGCCCTCCAGGGAGGGCCACACCAGGGTGATGGGGGCGCCACCCAGAGCTGCGGGACACCGCATACCCCAGGAGGCCCTAGCGGAGGCTGCACTCCCCACCCTGCAGCTTCTCCCGCTCCATGGCGCGCACCAGATCCTGCACAAACCGCATTTCTGAGGCCACCTGCTTGGCCAGCGCCTCGTAGCGGCTCTCCAGGCGGCTGAAGCGGCGCTTGAGCCCGCGGGCCCCCAGCAGGGCGCCCTTGGCCTCCTCCTGAGCCTGCCGCTGGAGCGCCTCGGTCTTGTGCAGTTCCTGCCGCAGCCGCCGCAGGTCCTGGCCGATGCTCTCGTTCTCCTCACGGTACCAGGCCTCCTTCTCCTCGTAGATGGCTGTCAGCGCCTCGATGTCCTCGTGGAACAGGCGTCGGCTGTGCTCGAGCCCACGCAGGCCCTCCTCAGCCGCTGCCACCTCCTCCAGCACCTTGGAGAAGCGCTCGAAGTTGATGTAGGTGTTGTTGGGGGGCATGCTCGAGTGTGACTTGATGGTGTACTCCTTGAGGCGGGCGGTCTTCAGGCGCCGCCGCTCTGGCTTCCGGCTGCTGTCCTCCCGCCGCACGTTCCGCCGCCGGATGGCCTGCAGCAGAAGGGAAGGGTGGCCTGGACCCGGCACCAGCCCGGGCAGCCCACCCAGGGCCATGTGCAACCCTCCGCTCACTTTTGTAAGTGAAGTTTTATTGGCACACAGCCACGCCCACTCAAGTACACATGGTCCTTGAGCTTTCCTGCCCTGAATTCTAATTCTGATGGCAGTCGTGTCAGAGACCGAAGAGCTAAAAATAATCACTCTCTGACCCTTTATAGAAGGTAGCCAACCCTGACCCTGGCCTGCAGGTGACCCTTTTCTGGGACGTTTCTGGGCAGGGAGCCCCAGTACATGCAGATGGGCCGTGTGTTCCGGCTGGTGTCTCAGTGAAACGGCTCCAACACCACATCAGTGAACACCGCATGCCCCGCACCATCCAGGACCACTCCTCTGTGCTGAGCACTGGGCACGCCTGCCATGCCTACATGGGGACAGCCCCACCACCTCACCTTGATCCAGGAATGCTCCAGGCTCTGGGCGATGGTCATCCTCCTCCTGGAAGAACCCCCCACCCTAGTTAGTCTCACATGGGCCACCTGCACTGTCCTCCCCCAGGGCAGAGAGCAGGAAGGGGTGGTCCAGGCTCTCCCCACTGCAGCTCCGGCTCCCAGCCCCCACATATGGCTGATTCAAGCACCTGCCCCTGGGGACTTCCAATTCCCTAAAGTCAACATCCAGCCCAGCAACAAGTCCCTGAAGCCACCATGGAAGTACAGGCACAATTAAGAGCTCCCACCCTGCTTGGCTGAGCACAAGGAGCCTACCTAGGGGCCTGGGGGTGCAGGCCCCAGGGTCTCTGTGTTTTCTGAGGGATTTTGTTAACAGTGCTGAGACCCAACACTGGGGTCTCACAACCCAAGCACCCAGAGGAGGAGCCTGGGGAGGACGGTATCCAACGGGGGCACCTCTGTGTGAATGAGGGCTCCGTGCTGCCAGTATTTTTTTTCTAGGGAATAAAAAATAGTAATCTGGAATCTTACACGAAACCTCCTATCTCAAACATTGGCAACAAATTAAAAGCCAAGACACAGCGTCCTAAGAGGCCAGCCTAAGCCCTCTGTGTGCTCCCTCCAGCCAGAGCAGAAGCCACGCCAATTCCATTACAATAGGTAGCAGTTCGGACACACGTTTTACTTGTCCACGACCACAGTGCCCATTCTGGGGGACTCGCTGGGCCCTCCGTGCCAGGCTGCCCCGGACCCCCCTGCCCAGCCTGGTGCTCCTACTTGGGGTCTTTGACGAGCAGCCGGCGGATGAAGTCCTTGGCCAGCTCGCTGGTGTTGCTGAAGTACTCCTCGTCAAAGTCGTAGTTCACGGCCGAGATGTTAGTCAGGGTCTCCTGCTTGGTCTCGCCCAGGAACGGGGATGCGCCGCTCAAGCTGGCAGGCAGACACGGGGCTCAGTGGCGCGAGGCCATGACCAGGCTGCTGCCCAGGCCACCACCCAATTCTGCCATGCCCAAGAAGGGGCCACACGCAGAGGAAAGCGACGCCAGGCCCCGGGCCATCACCCACCCCCGACAGTGCCCTGGCTGCCACCCAGAAGGCAGTGAAAATCCACCATCCACTGACAGGCACCGAAATGAGAGGACAAAACTCGCCGCAGAAACTCAAAAGTATCTACACAGGCACGTAGTCTCGAAGCACCTTCGCTGAAGCATTTATTTGTTAGAGGGAAAGTGGCTAACTTTCGGAGGAGTCCTGGCCGGCACTACTGCAGCACGTGGCCGAGTGCAGTCACGAGTGACTATTCAGATGTCATGTCTTCCTGACATGCTGCACTGAGGCCACACCACCACCCTGTGGGGTTCTGGGCATGTGACACGGTGACTTAGGGTGAAAAATACACATTTAGTCTTCCATTCCCATCCTTGGGCACACAGATCCTAACACCCTTGTAACTTCCTAAAGCCAAGGTGGGAGCATCTTTTGTTGTAATATTCGGTCTTTGTTCTGTTTCCTGAAACAGCTCCAGAGAACAGAAGCATTTTTTGTTATTCACGACAAGCCTCTTCCAGCCACACCTGAGTGCATGCCAGTGAGGTGACCCTGGGACGGCCTGAGGAGGGGCTGGTGGCCGCGAAGCCAGCAGAGGGGTTAGAGGGATGGAACTTCAATCCTCACCCTGATCTCCGGGGGGGAAAGGCGCTGGCGGCTGAGTTAGTCCCCAGTGGCCTGCAATTTAATCAACATGCCTGAGCTGCCAGCCTGCAGTTGAGGGGGACATGCTGCCCTGGCAGGCACCTTGCATGGTTATTTCACACGAGGGTGCCCTGCCTTTTGAATTCTCCAGAACACATCTCTCACTCCTGCACAAATTCATTCATCCACCCATCCAGAGTCACTGAGCACTGCGACGGGTCAGAGCGCTGGAGGTCCTGTGTTCTGCTCACTGCCCCCACACAGAAGCCTCCCAGCCCTCCTCCTGACCCAGCAGGGCCCCAGGAGGGGGCAGGACGCGCCAAGCAGGTACTCACAGGATATAGGTGATGACGCCGATACTCCTGGAGAAGAACACACAGAAGAGACAGGGATCAGTTCTGCCGTAGGCACAGCTCCCCAAACCCCAGAGTCCCGAGGGGGCCAACCTTTGTTCTAAGGCAACAGTCTGTCTGGCCCTGACCCCACAGCTCTAAGGCCAGAAGGATGGGCTACACCCCAGCCTGTGGCTGTGACCTGGCAGCTCCTGGGGACAGGCAGGGGATTCCCTAGGGAGAAAGGACAAAGGCAGCCCTGGGCCCGCTGCCCCCTACTCACCACATGTCTGCCTCCAGACCCAGGGGCTCGTAGTTGACAATCTCGGGAGCTGCGGAGACAAGGAGAAAGGGTCAGGTGGCGGGTGTGTCTAAGGGGGCACAGGGGACATGGCCAACAGGAGCAGCACAGCCCTCAGGCAAGGCTGGTTCTTAGCGAGGAAGGCCAGGACGGTGATAGCACCAACCCAAGGCCTTGAGGTCCCCATGCCTGGCACCAGGGGCGGGAAGGGAAACTCGAGGCCGGTGGACCCACCTTGCTCGACGCCAGCCAGAAATCCCCCAGCGCCCCCCAAGGCCCAAGCCAGGCCTCACCCACAAACTCTGGGGTGCCGAAGATGTTCTTGAACTCGTTCCCTGCTTCGATCTTGTGGGCGATGCCGAAGTCAATGAGCTTGATCCGCGGGTTGGGCACGTTCTTGTCCAAGAGCATGATGTTCTCTGGCTGGGAGCGGGGCAGAAAGGCAGGGCGCTGCGGGGGCGCTCTGCTGCAGCCCGCCCAGCGTCTCTGGTGTCTCTGGGAGCAGCACTGAGCTGCCCCTGGGCTCCCCTCAATCCCAGCGTGTGGGTGTGGGCACGCTGACCCTCTGCACAGGTCCAGGCCTGAGCCAGTCAGTCTCCTCAACACCCTGCGCAGGGACATCCTGTGCCGAGGGGAGGTGGACCCTCTCGACCCCCACCCTCGCCTGCTGTGGCCAGGCTGGTCCAGCGGGCTCACCTTGAGGTCGAAGTGGGCGATGCGCTTGGAGTGCAGGTAGTGGACGCCGTCCAGGATCTGCTTGAGGAACTGAGTGGCCTCGTCTTCCGTCAGGGACTCCTTCTCGGCCAGGAAGTCGAAGAGCTCCCCGCCCGAGACCAGCTCCAGGATGAGCACCACGTCAGTCTTGTTCTCAAAGATGTCGTGCAGCGTGATGATGTTGGGGTGCCGGATCTCCCGCAGGATGTTCACCTCCCGCTCGATCTCCTCCCGGCTCACACCCCGCCGGCTGGATGACAGGCGGCGCTTCTTGATGAACTTGGCTGCATACTCCTTCCCGGTGCCCTTCTGCCGGCATTTCCGCACAATCGCAAACTGGCCGCTGCAGGGACAGAGCGGGGCAGGGAACAGGCACTGAGAGGGCCGCGGGGCTCATGGGACCTGGGCCACCACTCGGACAACACAGCCTTCTCCAACAGCACGTCCCAGCTCCTGGCGCCACGAGGATGCACATCCCCACCACGTTGAGAGTCCACCCCACCCGGCACGTGCTCCCACGTGACTGCAAAGTGGCACATGATACAGTGACTGCCTGGTGCTTCTCCAACTGTGAAAGAATGGAAAGGGCTCCACGGTTAACAAAAGGGAACCAGACTCCACCATGGTAAGCCCAGGGTAATTTTATGCAGTCGTAAAAGAGAGTGACTCTGTGCTGACAAGCAATACACCCGTGAAGACCTGTACCGTGAAGAAGGCTGCAGAATAACATGAGGAATGAGATCTCTCTGCTTAAAAAAAGTACATGCTGTGCTGACACTTACAGGGACGTTTACGTGTGTGTATGTAGCAGAAAGGCCTGAAGGACACACACCAAGCTATGAGCAACACACATCTCTGAGCAGCGGGACTGAGGACAGTGAAGAGGGGCTTTTTTACTTTTTATTTGATATGATTCTACATGATTCAACTTCTCACAGCGTATTTCACTGTTTTTTAAAATCTAAAAATAAAAGAGGAAAAGCCATTGAATTCAAAAGAGCTTCCCATTCAACGGGCATAGTAAAAGAAGTACACACATTTTCACAAGGGAGAAGAGCGAGGATGTGGAGAAAGTGGAACCCTTGTGTGCGGCTGGCAGGGATGCAAAATGGGGCAGCTGGTGAAACGTGAGTTCCCCTCAGACCCAGGAATTCCACTCCACAGAAGTTCTTCTTCTACAGATGTTCACAGCAGCACTATTCACAGTAGCCAACAGGTGGAAATGTCCCAAATGTCCATCAACGGATGATGGATAAACAAAATGTGGTCTACTCACAAACGAATATTATGCAGCCATGAAAAGAAGTGAAGCATTGACACTCACTACAACATGGATGACTCTTTAGAACATGATGCTCAGTGAGAGAAGCCAGACACAAAAGGCCACACAGTGTGTGATTTCATTTATGTGAAACATCCACAGACATGCAGAGTGGATATCTGGTTGTCAGGAGCTGGTGGAGAGGATGGGGAGGTGACTGCTAACGGGGATGAGATTTTTTTTTTGGATGATTAAAAACAATCTGGAATTACTTAGTGGTGATAGTTCCAAAATCCTGAGAAATATAGTAAAGATTATTAAACTGTATACTTTAAATAAGTAAACTGTATGGTGTGTGAATTACATCTCAAGACAGCGGTTATTTTAAGAGAAAGACAGAAATTCTATTTACTGCACTCCAGGGAGCTGTCCAATGTCCAAATTCTTTTGCTGTCTAGGAACTTAGTTTTGTTAACTTGCTTTTCACTCAGGAGTTGACTGAAAAAGGCCAGAGGGTAAATATTTTAAGCTTTATTGGCCATCTGGTCTCTGTCACAATTCTTGTGTGTTTTTACAACCCTTTAAAAAAGTAAAAAGCCATCCCACATTCACGAGCGGGCCACACTAGGGCTGGAGGTGGCTCACAGGCCGTGCAGCACGCACCTTGGCCTCAAGAGGTTATATGTACACACACGTAAGTGGAGAGACCAATTTGAAGACAGAAGGCACACGTTCCAGACAAGAAACTTCAACAAAGCACCATCAGGGGTCCACAGAAAGGAGACCAGGTGACTTTCTGACATCTGGTGAGAATGGGGGGCGAGTGAGTGGAGGAAGAAACGGCAGACAGGCCTTGGGGACAGGAGGGATCTCTGAGGTTGGCGGGGCACAGGGAGGACAGCACAGGCAGAATGAGACAGATGAGTGAGGGTCACCTCTGTCAAGCCGGCAGGGCCCTCATGACCATGTATCCCAGCAAGTGGACCTCACTGGGACACCCAGGGCTACCTGCAGCCAGCAAGCACCTAAGTCGCTGCCCTCGTGAGCACTGCGGCACCAAGGCACCCACGGCGGGCCACCACAGACATGCTCCACAAATACCTGGGCAGGTGAAGTTCAAGGTGGGCAGGTGGGAAGAACAAACTGCTGCACCGAGGTAGGCTAAATAATGCTCCACATTCAAATCCTCAGAACCTGTAGACATGTCACATCACGGGGCAGAGGGAATTTGCAGACAAGATTAAGTTAAGGCCCCTGGGATGGGGGTGACCCTGGATTCCCCAGGGACCCAGTGTCACCACAAGGGGTCCTTATAAGAGGGAGACAGGAGGGTCAGTCAGAGAGAGACAGGAGACGCTGCATTGCTGGCGGTGAGGATGGAGGGGGGTGGCCGCGAGCCAGGGATGCGGCGCCTCTAGAAGCTGGGAGAGGCAGGAGCTGCTTCTCCCTGGAGCCTCTGGAGGGACCAGCCCTGCAGATTCATTTTAGACTCCAGACTCCCAAAGCTTTATGATAATAAATGCATACTCTTCTAAGCCACTAACTGTGGTAATTTGTTATAGCAGCAACAGGAAACTCAAACACTAGTCTAAAAGCCAGAGCATAGGTCAGTTGAAAAATGTCAAATGTTCCTGACCAGGCCTCAACCCCCTACCCAAGTCCACCACAGCGGTCCCCTGGGTACACTGAGCTCCTGCCCTCTGCACATCTTAGCTAATGTCCCCCAATCTAAAATGTCCTTCCTTCTCCCCTTGGCCTACATCAACCAAGCAGATTCTTCCAGGCCCCGCTCCCACCCCACAATGACACCCTGATGGCAATGACCAGAATGCTGAGTGTTCACCACTTGCTGGGAGCACCGTGCTAAGCACTGGACATGTGGCCTAACTCTCAAATATTCCAAGTTGGAATAACAAAGACAAGTAAGACAGAGCTCATGGGGACAGGGACAAAGACACTGTTAGGTGTTGAACTGTGTCACCCCCCAAATCCTAACCCAGGACCTCAGAATGTGACTATTTGGAGATGGGTATTTAAAGAGAGAATTAAGTTAAAACAGGTCACCGGGGTGGGTCCTGATCCAGTATGACTGGTGTTCCTATAAGAGATTAGGACACAGACACACAGAGAGAAGACCCAGTGAGGATGTGGGGAGAAGGCAGCCATCTCCAAGGAGAGAAGGACTCAGCCCTCCAGACACCTTGATCTTGGACTCCCAGTCTCCAGCACCAGGAGAATCAATCTCCACTGTTCAAACCCCCGGTCTGTGGCACTCTGCCACGCAGCCAGCACTAACCAATACAGACACACACAGCACTCCGTCACGTGGGGGCCAGGCTAGATGTCCACACTGACCGACCACAGATTAACTTATTTCCCAAGACCGTCAAGGTGACTTGAATTGGGAGGAAAGAACCCTCCCTAAACATCCACACTCACTCCCAGTTCCTTCAGCCCTGTGACTCCTGGGGAGAGAACACAGCCCTGCTTTACTCCAGGCCCAGGTCACCACGGCGATGCCCCTAGACAGTTAATAACCAGGTTTGGGAAAGACTCAGCTCTGCTCGAAACCGAATTCCAGCGGGATCCAGCCTCTGAGACCCAACACTTCTCACAGTAGCCAAAGTCAGAGTGTGCAAAGTGAGCGTCTGAAAGTGGGTGGTGTCTGGGCAGAAAGCCACACTCCCTTCCCAACATGCAGGGCTAAGCTCGGACATGTGACATTGGGGCCATTACTGGAGTGGGCGGAGGAAGCTGGACGCCCACCACTGGTTCCAGCACGCCTGGGCTTTGTAGCCAGCAGGGCATGGTCTCTAGGTCTGAATCCCGTCAGGCCACTGATGGTCTATAAGGCCTTGGACAAGCTGCTTCCCAGCTCTCAGCCTGTTTCTTTATCCATAAAATGGGGTAATAACAGTACCTGCCTGGTAGGGCCCTTCGCAGATGAATGAAAGTGTAATATAAAAACAGCCCCGAACTCCGATGTCCAAACAACATCTACACTTTATACAAACTGCAGCACAGTATGCACAGTGTTTTGTGGCATTAATCCTTCATCCCACGTGTTTCCAAGAACATTCCAGATCATTACACAGGGCAACACTGTCCAAGATAGCAGCCACTGACTGCACGGAAGCTGTCAACTGAGACACTTGAATGGAGATGTGCTGTGAGCATGCAAGACACATCAGATTTCAAAGGCTCCCTGTCAAAAAAAAGGCAGGGGAGATGAAACGAGCACCCTGAAGCTGCAGGAAGCACCCTTCTCCCCTGGAATCTGACTTGGGCTATGACTGTGAAGTTTCCTGTCAGCTTCTGCAGAGAACAAAATCATTGCATCTGTGGCAACCTGGAAATCATTTCTGCTTCTGAAAAAAGTCATTTTTTTAAATGGTTTTCTTTTAATCAAAATGAAGATTTGAAATAGATTAATTTGGGGGGGGAGGATATAGCTCAAGTGGTAGGGCACATGCTTAGCATGCACGACGTCCTGGGTTCAACCCCCAGCACCTCCTCTAAAAATAAATAATAAAACCTAATTACCTCCTCCTGCCAAAATAATAATAATAATAATAATAATAATAATAATAATAATAATAATAATAATAGACTAAGTTTCTTATTACAAAAGCAAATTATGTGATTTATAGAAAAAAAGGAAATGCAGGTAAACACAGAATAAAATGAACACCTGTACACCCCCTTCCCAGGAATAAGCACTGTTACCCCTTTAGTGGCTATCCCTGCAAGTCTTTTTTCGCGATACATACATATATATTTTCCACAAAAACTGCTATGCTATTTTACAATCTACTTTGTTCACACGTAAGTATGTCCTAAACACCTTTTCATATCAATAAATGACCTTCTATAACAACAACAAAAAGCAATAAACTATTTCATTAATAATTTTTATAATGATCACAAGCAAAATGATAATAGTTTGACATATCAGGTGAAATAGAATATATTATTAAAATTGCAAAAATTGACACAGCTACTGGAAAATCTCAATAGACTTCCTACGTGGCTCACGTCACACGAGGTGCCTGGCTCTTTTTAATGGCTGCATAGTAGTCCATCCGTGAGGTGGCAGTACTGAGGTAGCCACTGAAGAGGGTTCCCTCATATAAAATTCTTAGGGTGACTCTCCCTGTCCCTAGATCCTTAGGTCCACGCACGAACTAATCCCAAAGAATTAACCCCAGAAGTGGGATCAGTGGATTGCAGGGAATACACATATTTTTGCTGACTTTTGCCAAACTACCCTCAGGAGACCCTAATACATTTTCAGCAGGAGTATGAGATTTCCTTGGGGGTGGGGGACAGCCTGCATTCTCTATCACTCCGACAGGGGAAATTTCTAAAGGAGAGACTTCAGAATCCCAAAAGAGCCCCACACACTCTCAGCAAAGGTCTGATGAACGGCTCAGTTATTTACATTCCCTTCTGCTGACATCACGGGGCAGCCAAGGCGGCTCTGGGAAGGCCAGCCAGCAATACACTCACCAAATAAGGTTTGAGGCTCTGCGGAAAAAGGATGGTGCCTGGCGAGTCCTAGGCAGGGGAGCTCCCAGGGGACAGTTCCAAGGCCCAGCCAGGCAGGAAATCAGCTGCCAGGCTGGATCGGGAAAACTCCGCTCTTTCCCATAAGAATGCTAACAATTGGCAAGGGTGTGGGCTCCGACAGGAGGCCTTCCCTGGAAATGTACTAGAGCTGGGGAGACTCAACTGCCCCCAACAAGAAAGGATTAAAGAGAGGGACAGACCTTTACCAACAAAACCTGCAAAATCTTCTGCTCTCACACCATATACCAGGCACTGTATTAGGTACCATATATACTCAGTTATGTTTTTCCCCAAAGAAAATGCACAGAGAATGTCAGAGCAAGAATTCTAGGCCCTGACTGGCAGACTCCAAGGCCCAAACTCGTTCCACAGCACATGATACTGACTCATGCCTTCTCGGAGAGTAGGATGAAGGACAGGAGAGGAAATACTTCCAGAAAACCCAACAGTGACTCTCCCCCCTTCTCCAGAGCCCCATCAGAGGGCACACTGCTCACCTGCCCAGCTCCTCCCCCATCTCATAGTGGTCTTCCACATCTTCCTGCCTGAATGTGGACATGGTGGCCGGTCTGCCTTCCAGCACCTTCCACTCCAGTGAAAACTGTCACAGTGGCCCGGGGAATCCTCTAGCTGTGACCCTGGAGGAGACAGGGAAGTAGGAAAGGAGATGCCAGCCATTACTTCTAGGTGAACAGACTCGCTCCCCAAAAACAGGTTTCACATCACCCCACAGTGAAACTCCACTCTCCTCACAGAAAGCACTTGCACTTGGTGGGTGGGGTACTTTCCTGTGTCATCTCATTTAGCTATCACACCACCCAATAGGTCAGTATTAGCCCCACTGTGCCACCTTCACTCCCACAACTCCCGCCAAGCACATACCTCTGGTTCTCCACAGTGCCCCAGTCTTTCCCTGCCTCTCCTTCCCAGGCTTCTCTCAACATGTTCGTCCAGAGCCCCACACATTCCTGCAAGTTCCCCCACACTCTTCACACCACCAAACCCTGGGGCTCCCTGATTCTCTGACAAGTTTCCTAACTGGTTCCAGTCCCAACACACTCCCATCTCCCTGCCCATCTGCAACCTCAACCCCTCCCTGTCCTTACCCGCGCTACTCCTACACCCCCTCCCTATCTCGGCTGGTCTCTTAAGACGCCCCGCAGCAGTGCTCACCCCATCTCTTACTCCCCTCAGTCTTGAATTCCCCGGGAACTGGACAATGGCTTCCAAGCTCCTGCAAGGTCCCTACTCACTCTTGCCTGCCCCTGACTTCCACTGTCCTAGCAAAGCTAACTTCTTTCTCCTCGCTCCTCGAAAACGCCCACCCTTCAAGGTTTCAAAGTCCCCCACCCCGAGTCTCCAAGCCCCAAACGGGACCCCGCAAAGGGCCACATTTGAGAGTCTCCTCCATCGTCCTTCACCCCCAGCCTTCTCACAGGCCCCAAGGCAGACCCCGATGGCTTCCGTCATAGAAGCCTCCAAGGTCTCCCCAACCCCTAACGCCCCTGCTCCAGCGTCCCAGATGCCACCACGCCCCTCACAGGCCCCGGTCCACCTCCTCCGGCCAGGTCATCCCAGGGGTCCCTAAACGTCACCCCTCAACTCCCCCGAGGGCCCCTCCATCCGCCAGCCTCAGACCGAGCCCATTCCGCACCCTCCTCGGCCCCGCACCACGGACCGGCCCCTCAGCCGCGCTGGCCGCCGCCGCGTCCTCGGGCGCCGCCGCTTCGGCTGCCTCGAAGTGCCGACCCGTGCGACGTCACCGCGCCCGCCAGCTCCCGCCCCCCAGAGGCAGATCCCACGGCCCAGTGGTCAGTGCGCCCGCCGCTCATGAAGCCCCGCCCTCCACCACTTTCCAAGCCCTGGCCCGCGGGCGTCCCACCCTCCTCAGCAGAATGCTGTCTCTGGAAAAGCCTCGCCTTCCCGCAGCTGATTGGCTGTACTGAACGCCGGTCAAGCTTACGGAAGTTGACCTTCCGACTTCCGGCCCCTGGTCCGCCCCGCCCGTTCTCCGACGCGGCTCTGAAGTCGGGAGGCGGGATGCTGAAGTCCTGCGTCGCTCTTCCTGCCTTTCTTGGGCATGATACGCGAATCCAAGGACCAGAACCGGTATGACAGCTCCTGGGGTGGATCCTGGGGCTGTTTAAGCCCTTGAGTGGCAGTTTCCTCCTCTGTAAAATGTTACCCAACTTCCAAATACGTAAAAACGCGAATCAGGTCAGTCAGGTGTTGCCGTTAACTCTTGAGGATTGTTTCGTGACTCCTTTTCGACCTAAGATAAATGATAGCAGCTACTGCTGAATGAACCTTAAATGCGTACCAATCAACCTGAGAAGGTAAAATACAGTAATATCTTTACCCACTCTACAGTTGGGGGAACAGATCCAGCCAAAGTCACATAGCCCTTAAAGGCATAGCTGAGATTCTTTCTATGCAGAACTACCTTAGATGCCGTCTGACACAGACCCTGTGTCTCTTTGTCTTTGCTAACCGCCCTGACTTTGGCAAGTCTCCCTCTTCTTCACTCCAACACGATTTGTCTTCCTTCCCACCTCAAACGTCTCATTTCCGCCGTTATGTTTTGGCACAAGCTGTTCCTCCTGCCTGGAGATCGCCTTCCTGCACCCTTACTGAACTTCAGTTCACAGCTACAGCAGTGCCTTCTCCCATATCCAGTTCTCCCTATCATTACATCTTACATTAGTCTGGTACATTTGCCACCACTAATGAACCAACAGTGAAACGTTAACCAAAGTCCATACTTTATTCAGAATAGACTCCCTTGTTTTTCCCTAATGTCCTTTATCTTCCCATGTCACATTTAGTTATGCCTCCTTAGGTTCCTCCGGGCTGGGACAGCTTCTCGGTTTCCGATTTTTAATGAGCTTTGAGGATTGGTCAGGTATTTTATGTAAGTCCCCTGAATTGGGATTTGCCTGTTTTTCTCATGGTTAGACTGGGATGATGGGTTTTATGAAAGCCACAGAGCGGCATTCTCATCACATCAAGGGTCTACATTATCATGATTCATCACTGATGTTGACCTTGGTCATCTAGCGCCAAAAATGTCTGATATCGTTACTTTTTTCTCCTCCTTCCACACTTAGATTCAGCAATAAAGCTGAAACCTCATGGACACATTAGTGAAGCTTAGGCCTGGGCAGCCTGGCCAACCTCCTGGCCAATAACCCACCAGTACTTCACTCTCCCCATCTGCCTGAGGACAACCCGTATATAACAAATCCGAGTTAAACTCTTTGACAAACCCAGAGAATCTGACAAAGGAATCTTCACTGCTGCTGCTCAAGGAGCTGGTACGAGCACAGAATTTAGGTAAGGGGTCTTTACCACATCCTAGGAACTTTTACAAGTGAGCCCCTAGCGTGCTTCACTAGTTACAAGTTTTGATGGGGTAAGACAAAAAGCAATTTTATAAGCCTGCACTAACAGCACCAGCCCCGTCAGGCTATGGAAATGTAGTTAAAACTAAAGGTCAAAAATCTGGTTCTGGGGCTGCTCCAGTTTCAACTGCTCAGTAGACACATGGAGCCAGTGGCTGCCCCTCAGAACAGCACAGATGCAGGACAGTTCCACCATCACAGAAGTGCCATTGGCTGGCCCTGGGTGACAGATGGACTACTGGACCGGCCTGGATCACGTGTCTTGGACCCGCTGGTGTGACCTTCTGACACGTTGAAATGATACTGAACACTGTACTGGGATAGCACCAACCACCATGCACTGGCAGGGGCAGCCTGAGTGGATGGTGAAGGAACACGTGGACACACACACACACGATCACCACCGTATCAAATTTATTATTCCAATGGCACTAGTACAGCTGGAGGTGCTCATGGTGACACTGCACAGGATTTCCTGCCTTCTAGTTTCTGTCCAAAGAGAACGTCTACCCGCTTGTTCCTTCCCCCTTCTAGAGGAAAATCCACTACGGACCATTTACCCAAATAAACCTCTTAATGCAATTTGTTTTAATTTTTTTATGGACATTTGAGTTTCCCTCTGAAGAAACAAAATCAAGTGTTGGGTGTCCCATCTCCCCATCCCCACAGGCCAGGTAAGTCCCTGCTGTAAGGATATTTCTGTTGCCTCAAATCTGGAAATAAATATCGAAAGAAAACGTCATCAAGTGTTCATGTTGAGCGATGGCACGGAGTAGGCCCCAGAAACCGGTCAGGCAGAGAATTACTGGGTCTGGACAGTCTCAAAGTGTCGTGGAGAATGTGGGGGCTTGTTGCTGTGGTCACCTGTTCCCAGGCGCGGGGGCTGCGCTGAGTCCCACCAGGAGGCAGGCTGCAGGGAGCCCGCCTACAATTTGTCCAGGAAGTTGTCCAGGGCTGGGATGCCTTCCTTCAGGCCTTTGCGCTTGCGCGTCTCTGCCACCACCTGGCTAGGGCGGCTGGTGTTGTCAAAGGGGTCCCCGGGCAGGATCTGCCAGTGGTCGAACACACACTGGGGGAAGGCCTGGCCACCGGTGTTGGACCTCAGGTCAGCAGTGAAGCCTGCAGAGAGGAAGAGGTGGCGCTCACTGGCAGCCCCGGGCGTAGTGCTTCACAGCCCCTTAGCAGCCCCAGAGGGGAAGGCGGGGACACGGGCCCACGCCAGAGGATCAGAGCCAAGCCAACCTGGGATGTGTCAGATGTTAAGCACACAACCCCAAAACTCCCTCAAAGACTACTGATGACCAAGTGAGGGAGTGCTGCCCTTTTTGGGCCTCTGGTCTCCACCCACTCCTTCTCCGGATGAACCCGGGATAAAGCACAGCTGCTCTGCAAGCCTTGCTCTTCAATTTACAGACCCAAGGACCCTCCCCTCTAATTCCTGAACCCACGTGAGAAAAAGGTCACCTCAACTATGCTGCTCCCACCTCCCAAGTAAGACAGAGCAGAAAGCGCCAGTTAGCAGATTATGTCAACAGCTCCCATCAGACCCAGCCCGGGCCCCATGTGAGGACCTAAGTGGGGCTGTCCTAGACCAGGTGGGCTCTGCTGGGCTCCACTCTGACGACGGTGAGCAGTGGCTATCTGAGGGCCACACCAGGCTGGCACTCACCAAACGACTCATTGACAGGCAGGTAGGCCTTCACAACAAACATGGGGGTGCCAGCCACCTGGGACTCCTCGAAGACGTGGCCCCGCTTCCTGTTCAGGACACCATAGATGCCACCAACCACTTGTTCCGGACACTGTCAGGCAAAGAAAAGCTGTCAGCAGCTCTTGGGCAGGACGGGCCCGGCAAGAGGAGCCAGATGGCCAGGCCTCCCTACCTGGATCTCCACAAGGTAGATGGGCTCCATGAGCCGGGGCTGGGCGGTCAGCACGCTGGCGTAGAGGCAGCGCCGGGCCGTGGGGATGATCTGGCCACCCCCGCGGTGGATGGCGTCTGCGTGCAATGTCACGTCGTGGACGTCGAAGCGCACGCCCCGCATGTTCTCCTCGCACAGCGCCCCCTACAGAAAAAGGCAGCAGAGACCACCATCAAGAACCTGCCTCCACTGTAGCCCCTAAGAACAGCTCAGCCACATAGCTCTGTGCCAACTCCTCCAGGTCTCCACCCACAGGGACCAAGTGGGTCTTGCCTAACTCGGCCTTCCTAGGTCCCCTTCCAGGAGACAGGACCATCACCCCACTTCAACAGGGAATCAAGCACAGATTATCTGGAGACTCCCACGGGAAAGCACCCTGCTGAGACCCACCGGTGCGCTGCCTGAGCAGCCCCTCACCTCCTTGGTAGCCCACTGGAAGCCGGCCACCACGCTGTCCTTGATCTCATTGAGGTACTGCACACCCTTGGTGATGTCAGTGAGGATGTTGGGGCCGGTGCCATCAGGGCCAAAGCACCAGATCTTGCGGGCCTCAGCCACGTCCCATTCGTACTTCTCGGCCAGGTAGCGGGCCCGCTGCTTGAGCTCCTGGCGGGCAGACACCTCGCCCTTGTCGATGTCCTCAGCCAGGCCGTCTGGGAAGGGCCGGGCCTTCATGTACAGCCGGTTGTGCTTGTTGGGGGACTTGGACAGGCAGAGTACATTTGACTCCTCACTGACAGTCTCACGGTACGAGACAACTGGGTCAGATTTCTGCAAAAGGAGTATAAAGGTCAGGCCTGCCCATAGGCAGCAGAGGCACCCAGGAGTCATCTGAACAGAAGACCTTCCTAACGAGCGCCCAGGAACCAGAACACATCTGATTTGATGGCAGAGCCATGCACGTCTCACTCCAGTCTAAGCATGAGGTGTGCAGCTATTTGCTTCACACAGAGGATGCCCACTGGTTAAACACAAAAACGGACAGCTCAGTTCCCTGAAAAAGCAGAGAACACAAATCAGAGCACACCAGTCAGGTGCGGGGCTGGGGCTAGAACCTCAGTGTCTGCACCCTTCAGAAACTTCTAGAATTTGTCTCTAAGAAGCAGACCCCTCCCACCCCAGCCTTGGAGAGAAATCTAAGCCACTGCTGTCACAACAGTACATATTACTGGCAGGAATGAGCACAGAGGAAGGAGGGAGTGCCCCAATCAGCCGGGATCCTGGTCTGTGCTCTCTACCCTCTTCCTCCTGGGAACCTTGGGCCTCCAGCCATCCGACCCCACCAGGCTTCACCTTAATGGGAATGCAGGCGTGGTCCTCCTCCAGGTCCTTCAGGCAGATCTCCAGGTGCAGCTCGCCAGCCCCCGCGATGATGTGCTCTCCAGACTCCTCAATGATGCACTGAAAAGGCCCCAAGAAGTCACCCCCTGTGCACAAACCCCAGGACAGATTCGGGGAACCCAAGGGATTCTAGGGAACAGGTGGAAAGCCGGATCCAAGCTTCCACCCAGCTGGAGACTCCCAAAGTGGGTTTTTTTGGGGAAGGTGCCAGGGCCCTTCAGGTGGTTTTCAGCTTTGGCCTTCTAGTGCTCGACCACTCTAGACACCTTAAGCAGCCTATGAGAGAGAGCTGGGATCCTGGGTAGGAAACCACCATCTACATAACCAGGCAGCAGCTCTGCCAGGGTTGGTGTGCCCAGCACAGGTGATTTTCCAAACAGTTGGAAATCTCTACTTTCATGAGCAGCCACTAGGATCTTTCCTGCTCAGCCATACCACATAGCCAACCAGTCACCCCCTGCATGGACTGCCTCTGGTCAGGGGCCACCCACCTGCACCATGGGGTCTGACTTAGCTAGTCGCTTCAGGCCCTCCACCAGCTTGGGCAGGTCGGCTGGGTTCTTGGCCTCTACGGCAACCCTCACGACAGGGCTCACGCTGAACTTCATCACCCGCATGTTGTGGGCATGCTCGAAAGTGGTGATGGTGCCTGTCTTCACCAGGAACTGGTCCACACCCACCAGCCCCACGATGTTCCCGCATGGCACATCCTCGATGGGCTCCACGTAGCGGCCCATCATCAGGATCGTCCTAGGGGAGACATAAGGTGTCAACCCAGCAGCACCAGGCGCCAGATCCCCAAATGACCAAAGCTTCCTTCGTCTGCGGTTGTCACTCGTCTGGAGCAGTGCCACCCCACCCCCAAGCAGTGAATATTGACTGTCTAGAGGAAATCACTGGTGACACGGACTGTGTAAAGCAGAGCCTCGTTCACTACCCAGGGGTCACAGAGCTGCAGCAACTGGGAGTGAGACAGCTCATTCCTCCGGGCCATGTACAGAACTCCACACCCCGGCCTAGGTCAGATGTGAGCACCACACGGAAACCATGTGGCACCCAGTATACAGCCAGAGCCCTGAGGAGCTAAACTGAAGGCAGGCTGGCTGAGGCGGGGGAGGCAGAGGAAGCAGTCTCAGCTCACAGGTGCTACCAGGCACCCTCACCCCACTGAGCTCTCACCTCTGGATCGGCTTCAAGTACAGGTCCTCCTTCTTCCCGGGCGTGTAGTTGGGCCCCATGATCCTGACCTTCAGGCCAGTGGACACCAGCCCTGAAAAGACCCGGCCGAAGGCGTAGAACCGGCCTTTGTCGGAGGTCGGCACCATTTTGGAAATGTACATCATAAGAGGGCCTTTGGGGTCACAGCTTTTAATGCCTGAGGAGCAAGAAAGGGACCCCCAAAGGGGACATCGTGATTCCCTGCAGCTCAGCTTTCCAGCATCCTGAGACCCGAGGCTCTGCCCAGTGTTCTGCCCCTGGGTGCAGGCACACCCCACATACCCATGGCTGCCTCATCATCCGGGGGCCCCTCATACAGGAGCTCGCAACGGTACTTCTGCGCCGTCACAGGGGAGGGCAGGTGGATGGTAATCATCTGCAGCAGGGCATCCCCAGCGGGCAGCCAGCGGCGCATCACAGCCTAAAGGAGGCATCATGAGGCTCAGGAGGAAGAACCACGTGCTCCCCAAGGTGATTCTCAAAGAGCAGTACCAACACTTGAGTGCTCCTGCCCACCCCTGCTGGTGATGGGGCTTCTGCTGGTGACACTTTCTAAGAACCAAGGCCCAAGCCCACAAGGGAGAAGGGCTGGCGGGCCACCCTCTAGCCCCCACAAGCACCCAGAGCTCTGGTGGGGACTCCTGAAATGGACCCTCCACTCACCTTCAGAAGCGGTTTGCCTTCTTTGTCTTTATCCTCACTGTCCAACTTGATGTCTAGTTTTTCAATCAGTTTTGCCGTCTCTTCTTTCTTAAAATTCATGATCGCATCAAACACCTAACAACCAGAGGTGGCAAAGTGGGTTTGGGAACATACCGGGAAGCCTGCTTCTTGCTAAGGAGCTTAAGGCCACAGACAGAGTAAGGGTAAGGCTGCAAAACTCCTCACCATCAAAGGCCTGACCCACTTAAACAAGTCATTGAAAAATCTCCTAAGGAACAAAAAAAAACTCACAAAACTCGAGCACGCTTTAACTTACAATCAGTTAAAACTCCCCAGCTTGCAAAGCCCAGACCTTCCTACCTCATCCCACCTTACACCCAGGGGCCTGGGAGACTAATAAAATCAAGGCTGAGAACCCCGAGGGCCTCCAGACCCTAGTGCTGCCTTCCCCCTCATCCCAGGAGCTGCCTTGAGGCCTGGCCCTGCCCAGCCCCATGGCATCTTGCTGCAGCAGGCTGGATGCTCAGGAAGCCCAAAGACAATACAGGGGATACACATCCATCAAGCACAAGCCAGCTCAGCTCACCTTGAAGATGGGGTCCAGGATGAGCTGGCAGAATGTCCTTGGCAGTTTCTTGCCATCAGGGCTAGTGGCCGACTTGCTGAATTTGCCATTGGATGGATCAAAGTACCTGTCAGAGAATCCCTGTGTTAGGGGAATCTGGGGAGACCCGGGTCAGAAGACCCCAGACACTTTAGCTGTGTCTCCAGCACTCACCGGTCTCCCCACAGCTTCTTCATCATGTCCTCCACCTTCTTGGCCCGCTCAGCAGGCCTCAGCTGGCCCTCACCCTTGGCGGCAAACTTGGCCACATACATCTCGGCAAACTGCTTCAGGGTGAAGGCCCAACCGTGGAGACCAGACCCGAAGCCAACAGTACCAAGGACAGGGTCAATCTAAGAGACAAGAAAGCTTTGAATAGGGACAATTGGACAGAAAAACCATAGCTTCAGAGTCCCTGGGCATCATGGGCCTCAGACATTCGATTTCTTCAGTTAGCCATCAGGTCAAAGTGAAGAAATTTTTAGTCATCACACACAGGATGCCCAACTCTGCCTCCACCCCCCTCCCCAAGGGCACTGCCCCATGCACTTCTGAGCAAGGGTGACCCACTGCCCAGAGCCTCCCAAATCCAGCCCCCTTGTCTCTCCAAAGTTCCTGGCAACCCTGCTTTCGGATCTCTGAAAAAACCCCAGGAGGCCACACAACAGTGGTTCCTCAGGGGAGAAGTGGGAGGGGGTACTGGGAATGCAGCAGGGGAGGCAGCGCCCCTACCATGATGTTGCCCATGGGGCCACTCTCGCCCTCCCCATAGGTGGAAATGATGACGTTGACGTTCTCCACGATGCGCTGGAAGGTTTGGTAGAGCTCCTCAGGCTCCAGCTGCAGCTCGAGCAGGGCCCGGTCCATCTTGTTCATCATTAGCACAGGTTTGATGCGCTCGGCAATGGCCTGGCGCAGCACTGTCTCTGTCTGCACGCACACACCTGTGGACGGGCAGGGGACAGGTCGCCACTGGCCAGAGAGAGAACAGCCCCAGGTCCCAGGCCACCTGTAAGGGCCACCCACAGGTTACCTGACACACAGTCCACCACCACCAAGGCACCATCAGTGACACGGAGGGCAGCTGTCACCTCTGAGGAGAAGTCCACATGCCCCGGGGAGTCAATGAGGTTAATAAGGAAGCCAGAGCCATCCTTGCTCTGCTTGATAAAATTCAAGTCGTTCTCTGAGAGCTCATAGAAGAGGGAGATGGCCCTGAAGGGATTGGGACAGGTCAGGTAGATGAAGCCACACCTCAACCTGGCTCTTAAACTTTGCTCCCAGAATTCCTGGGGTCACTCAGGTTCCTACTGAGAGCCACGGCTAAAACTCTTGATCTGTAAGTGAAGTGGTGATCTAGTAAGAAGCCAGGGAGACACTACAACCTGTCTCCTCTCCCAGTATTACTCATCCCCAGAGATGAACTTCAGAATTCCCATGCAGGAACCATCACCTGCAGCTCCCTCAGCCAGGAACACCTACCTCCCTGGTACCAGGTGTAAAGGTACCAAAGTCCTCCCAGGTTCAACACACCTGATTTAAAGAGCAACTACACCATCAGGCAAGACCCAGAAACCCCAAAGACTACCTTTCACCCTTCCCTCCCCCTGCAAGCCCAGGTGATATTTCAGAGCAATAACCAAGGAAAAATTGCCAAAGGGAGACATTTGGTAGTCAACTTTTCTCGGATTCTCACCCTATTGACCTCTGGGGCCAGAAAATTAAGAGACACCTGCCAAGTGCAGAGCAGGATTCTTAGCAAGCATTATTCTCAGATGCCAGCGGCCCTCTCCTAGACTTCTCCAGGCACTGCCAAGAGCCCCTTGGCCCCCTTTCTCTCCAAAACCCCTTAACACCGCCCATCGCTGTGCTCTCCTGCTGGAAGCAACACATCCTATCTCGCTAGATGCCTCACTGTTCCTCTCAGTTCAACCGAAGTGCTCCGTCTGCCCAGAAGTCTCTCAGGAAAGTGATGGCATCTACTGTCTGTCCTTCCTACCCACCATCGAAGGCTCTGGTGCGTGGCAAGCACCTTCCCTCCCTGACCCCTCCCCGGCCAGAGGGCAGCAGGGCTTGCTCACGTTGACTTGATGGTGATGCAACGCTCCTGCTCATCCTTCCGGGTGTCAGTGAAGCGGGTCTCCCCAGCCCTGGCGGAGGCGATGATGCCCGCCTTGCACACCAGGGAGTCTGTCAGAGTGGACTTGCCATGGTCCACGTGGGCGATGACAGACATGTTCCGGATGTTGGCCTTCTTGTCCATGATGGCCCGGATCTGGTCTACTGTGAAGTTCACCTGGGGGCAGGGGAAGGGGACACTCAGACTGCGCACTCCAGGAATGGGGCTGGCAGGGAGACTTTGGTCAAGAGACTGCTACGCCACTGCGAGTGGGGTCTGGTCCTGGGGCCACCCCACCACCCCCCAAACACACCGTCCCGTTTCTTGACATCCCTTTAAAAATGCAACTCATCCCGTCCCTGAAAAGCAGGATCCTACTTGTCACTCAAAAGAGACAAAGCAGAAGAACTGGGGAGTAGGTCTCAAAAGGTGACAACAGATTTCCTTCAGGCTGAGTACAAATACTGGGGTGTCACGAGGGTCGTCATAGATCTAAGCTCCCAAAACCGCTCCGTATTACCAATCGTATATTCCCAAGGTTTCCGACCGAAGGGCTTCTTTAAAACCCAAGGTCACCTCTCTCGCTTGGGGGAGGGGGGGCAGACAGAACCATCCCCGCACTAAATGTGCCACCCCCGGTCGGGAGGGAGGCTTGCGCAACCCTAACAGGCTCAAGCCCTCCACTTCATGGTTCCGGAGTCAGGTGTTCACAACTAGGATACGGAAGGACAAGGGAACCAGGCCCAAGATTACAGAGCGCAAAGAGAGCCTTTCTAAAGCCCCTACTTCCCCCTCCTTTTCCCATTTCTTTGCTGCATACCGCTCCCGACAGAAAACCGAACTCAAACTCCCGGCCCGCGAGTTACATAAGGCGGCTCCCCTCTCCCCGCGACGCCCGCCATTACAGCGTCTGCCACATCATCGTATCTGCCCGCCCACCCAGCTTCAGCCGGGCCCGGGGCCCCGCGAGGCCGCGGCGCCCCCGGAAGCGGAGCTCGGCAAGCAGTGAGGAGCGTAGACATGGCGGCAGCCGCTTTCCCAGCCAGCCGGCCCGCTGGCCCCGCCACCGCCATGTCTCCTCTCGGTCAGGAATGCCACAGCGCTCCAGGCCCGGCAGCGCCGACCCTACCGGGGCCCCGCCGCCCTTTCAGACAGCCAGCTGGATAGCGTTGCTCACCATGGTGGCGGATGGCGGTGGATTCTCCCTAGCAGATCCAACAGCGGTAAGCCGCGCCGAGGATGGCGGCGACGACGGCGGAAGAGAACACTGACGTCAACACCTGAGCTTTTATAGGCCGACGCCGGTTGGGTGGGTCATCTGATCGCGCTTCGAGGGCGGGGCGAAGGGACGCCGCGCGCAGGCGCATGGACGCCCTTCCCTCGGGTAACCCCTTAGGCGCAACCCCTTAGGTGTCCGTGCGGTCGCTCTAGGTTGGAACGTCTGCCTTCCGCGCTTGGATTTCCCTGGGGCGTGGTTGGCTCAGAGCTGCGTACAAGTTTCCAGGATGCA
The DNA here is from genome assembly GCF_009834535.1 of Camelus ferus. Taxonomy (NCBI): domain Eukaryota; kingdom Metazoa; phylum Chordata; class Mammalia; order Artiodactyla; family Camelidae; genus Camelus; species Camelus ferus. The sequence continues at coordinate 24,762,686 of NC_045717.1, read as the reverse complement.
ATACTCAGATGCAAAAAGCGAAGAGCGCCGTTTTAGCTGAGAACGTTGTATCACAGCAACTGTATCAGTTTGCAAAATGCCAAGCACTTCTATTTAAAGCATATTACAATCCGAATAGGATCTGCAGATTGTACCAAGGTCAATTTCCTGGGATTGATATTGTTATGTAAAACGACAGCACTAGGAGAAGCTGAAGGAAGAGTACTGGGGACCTCTCTGTACTATTTTTGCAACTACCTGTCTATTTCAAAATATAAAGCTTTTTAAAAACCAGGTATTAATCATTAGTTTATTCCACAAAGACAGATTGAACATCTACTATACCAGGCATTGCTATAGATATAGCACTGTGGGTATAACAGTGAACAAAACACCTTACTAGCTCCGCCACTGTAAGTGTTCTTACACTAGATACTTGGATTTTCTTCTATTCAGTTTCCTCATCTGCACAATGAGGGTAATCAGTGCTACCTCACTGTTTGGGGGAGAGTAAAATTAACTAAATAGATGTAAAAGGACTAGCGCTGTGACTGACACAGTTCTGAATATACAGATTAGCTACCATGACTATTAATAAAGCATTTCAGGGACTGTTTTGCCATGTCGCAGGCACGGGGGCTCAGAGCTTGTTTACATACGCAATCTCATTTTCTGTTTCATTTCTTCTCCAGGAGGAGGCGCAGGAAGACTGTTTTGTGTTTGTGTCCTAATATGACCCTAAGAAACGGTTGTAGTTCCCAAATCTTTGGCTCCAGGGAACGAATTGGCATTCAATTCAGTATATTCATTCTTAATAAAGAGCCCAGCTTAATGTCTGGTTCACTGTAGGCACTCAGTATTTCTTGCATCAATGAATAGTATTCTTTTTAGCGCAAATAAATCCCCTTCAGTAAATCTCTTAAACTCACTCGGTCAAAAGGAGGTGGACTGCAGTGCTTTCCCTGCGCTAGGAGAAGGGGAGATGTACATCTGTAAAAAGCCACGCAAGTTCAAGTCTGAACTCTAAAATAAGCCTGTGCACTCTTCCTCTTCTGGAAAACGCTTTGCGCATTTTGCTTTGTAAAGTGCTGTCACGGCCCTGATTTCGTGTAATCGAAGATTGCTAACACCATACTGCGTTTAACCAAGGCAGGTAGGAACTGCTCAGTAAATATCTGTTGAATAATCGAGGCTCAGAGCGGCAGTGTCAGGCAGCAGATGTCACTCCCCGTGCTCAATCCGGGATCTTCAAACACCTGCACCTGTGTTCGTGACCCTGTTAATTTTACAAGGCAAGCGCATGCGCTATTCCGGGGACGTGTATTCAGCAGATGGGTATCCAGTTTCCCGTTCTTAATATGTTTATTTTAATTTTTAAAAATGTTTAAATGCACTCAGCACCCATTGTGTGCTGGGCTCGATATCAGGCACTTCGCAGCACTTCCTTGCAAATTGGAGCATTTCAGAGATGAAAAGCAAAGATTTTCATAAACAGGGTTGAATTTGCTCGCAAGTGAATAGACTGATTATTGAGAAATTTTAACTTAGTGTAAGGTAAAGAAGCCGGGAAGAATTTGAAGAGAATAAGGAGATTTAAGACATTCCCTCCCCACTGTAACTCTCCATGCAGAGATGTAAAACCCCACAGCAGCACGTACAGGTTCGCAGGGGACCTCTCCCCACTACCATCCCCAGACCCACGTTTAGCAGGAGCCTAGAGAAGGAGCACAGCTTCAGCAGAGAGCAAAAACAGCCACAGCCAGGCTCAGAGTCTGCAGTAACAAATAAATGCGGGGGTAAAGGGCGGGGAAGAACCGCGAGAAAAAAAAGTACCCTCTGCAGGGAGGCTCCGCTGCGCATGCGCCCGCTGCGGCGCGGGGAGGGCAAGGAGGCCGCGGCAGCGGCCCCTGCTGACCAGAGGCCGTCACTGCACGCCCCTTACGTCTCCGTTTCCATGCTGTTGAGGGCTTATTTGATGCCCATTACCACTCTGAAACAGTTAATTCACTTAATTCTTTCCACACTGGGGGCTTTGTGTGGGCTTATTTATGCAGGAGCAAACAGGCTCAGAGAAGTTTAGTGATTTTCCCCAGGTCATATAGCTAATAACGGCGGAAGCAAGTGACTCAAAAAGGCATGGCTTAGTGATCCATCCATAGAGTGGAATACTATTTAGCCTTAAAAAGGGAGGAAATTCAGACACAGGCTACCGCCACATGAATAAACATGATGCTCAGTGAAATAAGCCAGACACAAAAGGACAAATACTGTATAATTCTATCTATATGAAGTCGCTAGAGAAGTCAAAGAGACAGATAGTAAAGTGGTGGAGGCTGGGGGCTGGGGGAGGGGAGGGGGAGCCAGTGTTTAGTTGGGGGCAGAGTTTCAGTTTGGGAAGATGGAAAAGTCCTGAAGATGGCTGTTGGGCATGTTTAGTGCATTAAGTACATTACAAAAACGATTAAAATGGTAAATTTTATGTGATACATATTTTACCACAATTTTAAAAAGCATTTTTTAATCAGGGAGCAAACTCTGCCCCACTACTATTTCCTAGATGTATTTCAGAATTGATTAACCTGAAGCCAGAAATCCTGAGTTTAGGTTCTGCCCTCATGGACTGTGTGACCTTGGGCAAGTTACATAACCTCTCTGAACCTCAGATTCTTCATGTAAAATGTTGACTAATAACAGAAACCATTTTATTATGGGGCTTTTGTGAGTCTTAAACACGTTAAAATAAACAAAGCAAAATAAAGCACCTAACACAGTGCCTGGCATATAGGAAGCCCAATTGATGACTACTCCTACATTGGGCTGAATTGACCCCCCTCCCAAATTCATATACTGAAGTCTTAACTCCCCAGTACCTCAGGATGTGACATTATTTGGAGATAGGGCTAGAAAGAGGCAATTAAGTTAAAATGAGGTCTTTAGGGTGGGCCCTAAACTGACACTAGTCATATTAGGAGATGACTGGCTCAGAGGGAGACCCTGTGAAGACAGAAGAAGCAGGCAAATTTACAAGTCTGCAAGCCAAGGAGAGAGGCATTGGCAGAAACCAACCCTGCCAATACCTTGATCTGGACTTCTGGCTCCCAAAACTGAGAAACAATAAATTTCTGCTGTTTAAGTGACCCATCCTGTGGCGTTTTGTTGTGGCTGCCCCAGCAAACTAAAACACTGTGAGATAGAAACACTAGATTTTGTATATTGCAACCATTCCTTCCAGGAACATTTGTTAGCACTCCTGCTCTGGTGCAGAGAGGGAGGCATTCTCCTCGACCACAAAATTTAGGGAGCTCCAAAAACTGTCATGATGATATTTTAACATCACTTTTTAAAATTCAAATAAATGCCAGAAAAATCCATGAAGAACAAAGCATCAAAATTTAAAATAAAGATAGAAGGAGTATTATAGATTTCTCCTTTTGCCTCAGGGTCCAGGATGAGTGCGAGCAGGGTTGGGTCGTCCTACCATATGCTCTAGGAAGGTTCTGTAGCATGGAATGTTCTGGTATGACCTTAGGAAGGGATGTACTACCTTCTCTGGATGGTTGGACAGTTGGGTTTAGGGAGGTCTAGCGGGGCTGCGTGGTGAGAATGGGCAGTCCAGGGTTGGTTCCTAAGATCACTGAGCTGTGTAGACAGGTTTGCTTGGCACCTTCAGAGGGGTCTAGCTGTGGCAATCCAGTTTATAGAGGCTAAAACTGAGACTCCAACAGGGCAAGTGAAGGTTAGCGTCAGTTCAGGATTCAGCCTTCAGTGATGGCTCCCAGCAGGCCCTTAGGGACTTGATTAGAGCCCTAGGCAAACTGTTTTGCATTTCACTGTTTGTAAGTTGTCCCCTGGGACCTCCAGGCTGAGGGACTTTCCACACACCCCGCCCTTCCCCGCCTGCAAACACACCCATCAGCTTTGTGGCCTGGCTCAACCTTTTTGCCTAGAATTCCTCACATCCCTCAGACTCGCCACTCATCGGTCTAACAAATGTTTTCCTGAGAGCCCGTGGTAGGAAAAAAAATAATCCCTGCCCTTGGGGAGCTGACCTGCTGGTGAAAGAAATAGTCAAACATATGCACAAATTGAAACTTTTGAATTGCTCCAGGAAGCAGAGAGAGAATGAACAAAGGAGAGGATAGGGCGGAGAAGTCTATGATCCAGCCTGGGGAATCCTGGAAGGCTGCCTGGAGGAGGTGACTCCTCAACTGTTACCTGAAAGATGGGAAAGCTCTCGCTGGGCCAAAGTGGGAAAGGACATTCCAAGGAGAGGGAACAGCAAATACCCTGAGGTGGGAGGCACAGTGAAGAAACAGCGTATGACTCTGTAAAAAGAGCAGAGGGGGCTGCTTTAGATGGACTGGTCAGGGCATGACTCTGAGACAAAGGTCAGCTAAGCTATTTCTAAAAAGGGCCAAGTAAAAACTATTTTGGTTTTTCAGGCCGCATGGTTTTGCTCCCAGCTACTCAACTCTGCACATAAGCAGCCACAGATGACATATACACAAATGGGCATAGCTGTGTGCCACTAAAACTTTACTTACGGGCCCTAAAATGTGAATTTCACACAATTTTCACATGACATGAATTATGTTTCTTTTGATTCCCCACCCCCAATCATTAAAAAATAGCAAAAAAATTCTTAGCTCCTGGGGCATACAAACGCAGGCAGTAGGGGGGGATATGGCCTGTGGGTCATAGTTTAAGAGCCCCTTGCTCTAGGATAAGTGTGTCCCCATAATTCATCACCTAAATAGGAAAACTTTACATCTCAAAATTGTTTTTTGTTGTTTTTTTTCCTTTTTAAAAAAATGTTTGGTATTTACATTTGCAAAGTTGTGACTGAAGTTTAAATAATATGCAGAAAGGGCATAAGTTAAATGTGTAAAATCTGACTGTGTTCACAAGCAATGTGAAACTCAAGATAGCGAGTGACCAGCCCTCAGAAACCCCAGAAATCCCCCTTGTGCCTCTTCCAGTCACTACCACCCAAAGATACCCAGCATCATGTCTTTCAACAACAGATCTTAGGGGGCCCTATCTTTGAATTTCCTACAAGTTGAATCACGCAGCATGGCTTCTTTTAAATACGGCTTCTTGCACTCAACATTTATATGGTTTGTCCAGGTTACGGATGGCTGAGCTTTATCTATTCTCACAGCTCTGTTCTTTTGAGACCAGGGTGCAATTTATTTATCTTTTTCATTGCTGGTGGGTCTTTGGGTTGTTTCCAGTTTGGGGCGGTTATGACTAATGCTGCTATGGAACATTCTAGCACGTGTCTCAACAGCATTTGTGTTGGGTACGTCCCTCCGAGAGGGATTGCTGAGTCATACACTGTGCCTGATTCCAGTTTGAGTGGATGAGTCCGTTCACCAAAGTGCCAACCATAAGGATTCTGAAAGCAAAAGGGATGCTAATGTGTTTACACCAGGAGGATGATTGTAAACTAGGTTTATCCCAGGCCCCTGGGATGTGTGGCTCCCCAGAGTTAGGGGAGTATATGTGTGAAGACCCCAATGAGCAGAACCCCAGTACTACCCGTGCCTGATGTAAGCTGCATTCGTAAGATGAACTCAGTAATCCTACATCACTGGAACATATCCAGGAGCGACCCTGCCCCCAGGGGACCCTGGGTCATATCTGAGGACATGTGTGGTCATCACAACTGGGGCTGCTCCTGGCATCAAATGAGTGGGGGCCAGGGGTGCTGCTCCACACCCCCCAGTGCCTGGGACAGCCCCGCAGAGAATGATCTGGTCCTGAATGTCCATAATGCTGAGGTTGAGAAAAACCTTATATTTGATTATTTACTTAAATGATGTGCTCTAAATTTTTACTTTATTTTTTAAATTTGTTTTTTGATGGAGGTACTGGGGATTGAACTCAGGACCTCGTGCATGCTAAGCATGTGTTCTACCATTTGAGCTATATCCACCTGCCTGATCCAAACGTTTAGAGAGCAGATGGTATTCATTCAACCGATACATATTTAGTGAGCACCTCCCATCATCCAGATTTTGAGTGAGAGCAAGCATTCCTGTCCTGGTGGGGTTTATATTCTAGTGAGAGATGGTGGGGGGGGCAATAAATAAATATATGCCATGTCAGATGGTGAGAAGTGCTCTGGAGGGAAGTGAAATAGGGTTAGGGAACAGGGTCCTGGGGGCAGATGATAGCAGATACTTTATAGGTATAAGGAGATATCAGAGCAGAACCCTGAAGGAGATCAGAGAGGGGGCAATTGCGGATGTCTGGAGGAAAGGCATTCTAGGTGGGAGGAACAGCCTGTGCAAAGGTCCTGGGGCAGTACCAATACTGGTGTGCCAGAGGAACTACAAGGATGTGATTGAAGCAGAGTGAGTGAGGGGGAGAGAGGGAGGAAGGGAGCGAGTCCGGCAGGGCTTGTGGGTCACCAGGAAGAATTGGGCTTTTACACTGAGGAAAGTGGGATCCCTGGAGGGCTGGTGGGCTGTGGGCAGAGGATAGGCAGGACCTGACTCAGGTGCTCATGGTCGCCCACTAGTGGCTTCTGTGGGGAGGACAGACTGTTGTGGGGGGGCAGGGCATGGCCTTGGGGATTGTGCTAGTCTACAGAGGAGACAGTGGGGGCTGAGGAATGGATAAAGAAAATGTGGTCTAGCCACACAGTGGAATATTATTCAGCCATAAAAAGGAATGACACGTGCTACAAGGTGGATGAACCCTGAATACATGATACTCAGTGAGAAAAGCCAGACACAAAAAACCACATAGGGTGTAATTCCACCGATGTGAAACCTCCAGAACAGGCCAATCCACAGACACAGAGAGTGGGTTCGTGGTTGCCAGGGGCTGGGGAGGGGGAGGGGGTGACTGCTAATGGGGATGAGGTTTCTTTGGGGGGTGACAGAAATGTTTTAAAATTATATTATGGTGATAGTAAAACTCATTAAATTGAACAGTGAAAACAAGCCCTTTGATTCTGTCCATTTCACCCCATCCTCTCTGGCCCCCACCTTGGTCCAGGACCCCATCATCACGTGCCTGGGTGACTGCACCAGGCTCCTCCCAAAGACAAAGCCTATCTTACCCTGGGTGCTGGTTAATTTTATGTGTCCACTAGGCTGAGTCACAGTGGTGCCCAGATACTTGGTCAAACAATACTTGGATGTTTCTATGGTGTTTTTGAGAAAGATTGATCTTTAAATCCATGGACTGTTAAGTAAAGCAGATTCCCGTCCCGAATATGGATGGGCCTCATCCAATCAGACTAGAATAAAAATCTGATCTCCCCAAGCAAGAAGCAATTTCACCAAGAGACGGCCTTCAGACTTGAGCTGCAACTTCAGCTTTTCCCTGAATATTCAGATGCAATTTCAATGTGCTTGTTTTCCTAGGTGACTTGGGCAAGTCACTTAACCACTCAAGATCTCGCTGTTCTCATCTGTCAATTGGACCCAATAATGGTACCTATTGCACGGGGTTGGTGTGGGGATGAAATGGTGACACAATCTGAGTGCTTAAAACAGGGTTTGACAGTATTAGCCGGTATTATTACCATCAGCAGCATTGCAGTGATTTCTATGGGAAGTGGAGTTGGTGGGTCAAAGGTTAATTGACCTCGGTTTTTCCAAATGGCAGCCAACCCAGCCATTTTCCACACTGGCCCTTTTAAATGTTCTCAGCTTCTCTTTCTTTCGGTTTTTCAAAAAATAACATACTTATCATACTGGAGAAAGGGTACAGGGTAAAGCGATCACAAAGATCAACTTGGGAAGCGGTGGGTCTGGCAAAGAAGGGATGGGGCCTTGTACCTGTTTAACATTTTGTCCCCTAGAAGAAAAGGCAGCCGGGGGGGGGGGGTACAGATCAAGTGGCAGAGCGCATGCTTAGCACGCACAAAGTCCTGGGTTCAACCTCCAGTGCCCCCTCCAAATACAAATAAATAAATAAACCTAATTACCTCCCCCCAATAAAAAAAAAGAAAAATAAAGGCAGCCAAGTACTTTTTTTCTTTTTTTATATTTAAAAAAAACTTTGGTAGGATACATATAACATAAAACCAGCTCTCACTTCTATTCCGCTGGTCTGCGTGCCTGTGTGGATGCTGGGACCACACTGTTTTACTTATGTAGCTTTATAATAAATTTTGAAACGAGGGAGTGTGAGTCCTTAAGTTTGTTCTTTTCCAAGATTCTGTTGGCAGTTTGGGACCCCCTGAGATTTTCTACCCCTGTAAAACATGGTTGGGACTTCAACAGGCATTGCATTGAATCTGTAGATCAATTCGGATCGTATTGACATGGTTTTTTTTTTTTTTTGGAGGGGGAGTAATTAGGCTTTTTTTTTTTATTTAATGGAGGTACTGGGGATTGAACCCAGGACCTCATGCATGCTGAGCACGCACTCTACCACTGAGCTGTGTAGCTTCTCCCTTGACATCTTAATACTATTGTCAGGCAACCCAGAAAATGGGAGAAAATGTTACAAAACATAAATCTGATGAGGGATTAATGTCCAGAATACATACAGGACACTTACACCTCAACAACACAAGAAACAAACAACCTGTTTTTGAAAAAATGGGTAAAAGACTTGAGTTGACATTTTTTCACAGAAGATATACAAATGGCCAATAAGCACATGAAAAAAAAATAAACCCAAAGAGAATCCTAATCATTAATCCTTAGGGAATTCAAATCAAAGCCCCAATGAGATACCACTGCACATCTGTTTGGATGGCTATTATTAAAAACACACAAACAGGTAGAAAGTAACACATGATGGTAAAGATGTGGAGAAATTGGAACCCTTCTGCACTATTAGCGGGAATGGAAAACAGTATGGAGGGTCCTAAAAATATTAAAAATAGAACTGCAACATGATCCAGCAATTCCACTTCTGGGTATTTACCCAAAAGAGTTGAAAGCAAGGTCTTAAAGGGCTATTTGGACACCCATGTTCATATTAGCAACACTGTTCACAACATCCAAAAGACAGAAACAAGTGTCCATTGACAGATAAATGGATAAACAAATGGCCCATCCATGCAGTGGACCATTCACCTTACAAAGGAGGGAAATTCTGACACGTGCTACAACATGAATGAAACTTGAGGACATGATGCTCATTGAAATAAGCCAGACACAGAAGGACAAATACTTTCTTATCCCACTCACAGGAGGTCCCTAGAGGAGTCAAATCTATAGAGACAGAAAGTAAACGGTGGTGGCTAGGGTCTAGGAGAGGGTCTGGGGGGGGGGTCAGTGTTTCATGGGGACAGAGTTTCAGTTTGGGAAGACGAGAAAGTCCTGGAGATGGATGGTGGGGATAGTTGCACAAAAATGTGCATGTACTTAATGTCACTGAACTGTACACTAAAAACGGTGAAAATTATAAATTTTATGTTATGTGTACTTTGTCACAATTAAAAATTTAAAAAAAACACGGGATTTAAGGAAAGAGGAAAGGGAAGGAGGGAAGAAGGAATGAGGAAGAAGAAAGTGTCAAATCTAGCCTGACAACTGTCTCTGTACAGCCCCTTGCAGGAAATGTTTGCCCATCTCTAATTCAAAACAGCCTGGCATAGAGTAGGTATTTGAATATAGGGGGAGATTATCACTGAATATGGGACGTTAGAGTCTGATGCAGTTTACAACTGTGGTGTTTGAAGAAGGTCAGACCTGGATTAAGATTCTGGCTTTGCCAATGTCTGGATTTCATCATTAGAAAACTGGGGTCCACCAGATTGCTGACCACAGGGAAAGAGCCTGTTCTGGCAGCTCTGGGAGAACTCAGAGTCTTACCTACTGAATATCATGACTCCCTCTTGAGTCTGTCCTCAGGCCTCAACAATAAGCAACTGACAGTCCATTTTGTTTCATCTATCCTTCCCCAGGCCCTCCTCATTATTGTAAAGCAAATCCTATACCATTTCCTCTGTAAACATGCCCTCCTGTATTTTTCACAAAGACTCAGCCATAAATAAATAAAATACAGCCAATAATACCATTATCACACCTTCAACTGTTCGAACCTTGACGGTTGTTAAGAATTTACATGAAATTCAAATTCATAAAACTAGACATCGCCACCACCACCAACAAAAAAGGTGCATGTAAAGACTGGTGAAATCCAAGTGCCTGTACCTCAGCTGCCTGCATGGTATCAACATCAACTTCCTGGTTTTGACAACACACTGTGGTTATGAAAGCTATTACCACTGGGGAAAGCTGGGTGAAGGGTACATTAGAGTGAAGGGTGCTAGTTTTGCACCCTTTTCAAAATAAAGTGTAGCAAAAGTAAAACAAAACCCTGCAGAGTCATAGTTCGGATGAAGTGAATGAACTGGGGTGAGGTTTAGGAGGTCACGTGTGCAACCGCAGAGATGGATTCTCTCTACTTAAATGAGTATTTTCTTCATCATGGATTATATTTTTGCATTAATTTTTGTTTAAAAAATATCACACATACTTATCTTGTTGACTGAGTCATTTGGGACGCTTTCTTAAATTTCGCCTCATTCTTGCCCTGAGACTTATAATTTTAAGGGATAAGCCATGAAATATACATTGTTTTCTTGCTTCCTGCTTTTGATACAAGAAAATTTGAGCTCCGCGGCCCGTGGGCATCGGGGAGCCATGAAGAGCTCTTGAGCAGGGTAGGTTGCGGTTCGTGCAGATTCCAAGGGTTTACTGTGGGTGGGGAGGCGGAACTAGCGGGGAGCAGAGGTCTGCTGGAGTGAGGGATGCACGAGCTCACGGGAACCGGGCAGGGGGCCAGCCGTGGGGTGTAACGTCCGCGCCCCCGCTGCCGTGCCAGGACCCGGATGTGCAGCGCGCGGGGCGCCGGGTCCACCAAGGCTGCACCGCGCTGCGCTGCAAGGATCCATCGCCGCCCGCACTGGCGACTGCTGAGCAGGCCAACCGTCTCCTCCCCCTAAGCCCCCTAGGCGCCCGGTCACACACCTGGCGGCCGCGTCGCGCCAGGAACCGCAGAACCTGGCTGCATTGTTGTCGCCGCTGCTGTCCCCTCCCTCCCCAGACAGGACCCAACACCAGCCCCAACCTGTACGGGGCTCGTGCCCCTTTAAGAAGCCAGAGGCGGCCAGGGGTGGGCGTGGCCGCCGCTAGCGAAAAGGGAGGGGCTGTGTCGGGCCTCCCTGATAGGCTCGAGGCCCGGGCGGTGGCTGCGCGCGCCTGCGCAGTGAGAGTTCGCGCGCGTCCCGGGGAGGAGGGTGCGCGGGTGCTAATTGGCCGCAGCGGCGGCCCCGCCCGCGTGTGGAGGGTGGTCACGTGACGCGACGGCTGGGGGCTCCCGGCGCGGGGGACGCTGGTGGCCAAGATGGCGGCGGAGCTGGTGGAGGCCAAAGTGAGTGAGCGGCGGCGGCGCCGGCCGGGACGGGCGGTGGGGCAGCGGCCAGGCGGCAGGCCGAACTCTGCGCCTTCCGCTCCGGGCCCCATGGCGCGGCCTGCCGGCGGCTCGGCATCCGGCCCCTTCACCCGCCTCTGGCCCCGGGGCTCTGGGTGCGGGCGGGGCTCAAGGAGGCCGGGGGCGGGGCCCCCGAAACCTCACCCTAGTCTTCGCGCTGGGGTGTCGGCCCCCGAGCTTGAGGTTGGCTTCCCCTCTTCCAGCCCAAGAGGTTGGGGTCCGAGTCCGCCTAAACACGGTCATAGGGCCGCGCCTCCCAGCTTGAGGCACAGTCCCCTCGGACAGTATGACGGGCTGGGCTGCTCGTCCCGAACTGGAGTCCGCGCGTTCTTTGGCCTGGGGGTGTGTCTGCGTCTCCCCGACCTCCTTGGTACAGTGGGCTGGCACCTGGGTTTCAGCTTACTTGCCCAGCAGACCAGACTGGGTTTGGTGACTCCTTGCTCACAAGGATCTCCTGACTGTCCTACCGCTTCCACAATCCTGGGTGAGGAGCTAGGGTCCTGAACCGCCCCCAGACACAGCGTGTCTTTTGGAGTCTGTACCCCAAGCTTGGGTTTGGAGCCCATATTCAGCTCCCGCTCTAGTCCCAGAGCCCCGCCCCCCTCCTGACACCATCCGCGCCCCGGAGTGAGCGCGGTATTAACTCAGCTTGCCCCACTCCGTGGGATGGAGCCCTGGCCCCTGTGTCCAGGGCCTTCCTAACTCTCTCTTCTCAATTTTGGGTCTTGGGCTCTGTGTTCCTCCTCCCTCTTTCCCCTCAAGACAGCATCTGTGAGGCTTTGGACTCTGCTCCTGGGGGCTCTGGAGTCCACATTTGAAGGATCAGACCTCATTTCCAAACCTTGGCTGCTTCGCTTGTACTCTCCTCCATCGTGGTCTACTTCTTAGGTCACATGCCCTTCCCACACAGCCCCCAGAAGTCTTGCTTTACATCCATTTTGTACCTCAGCTCTGGCATCTGAGTCCCCCCTCTTTCTGCAGGTTCCTGGCTGATTGCAGGGTATGTCTCTTTCTTTAGGATAGTTCCTAGTGCTTCTCTTCTATGTTCCTGTCTTGGGTCCACGTCCTATAGATGTCACCCCCCCCTCTCCTAGTTTGGGCTCCAGTTAATCCTCTTGGGACCGAGCTGGGAGCATCCCTCTCCCAGGGATGCTCCTTTTCCCAGGTGCCTCCCCGAGGTGAGGCTCCAGAGCTCTTGTCCCCGAGTAACTAGACTAGGCTCCTTCCTTCCTTCCCTGAGTAGTTTACTCAAAGCCACTGATCCCAGGAAGGTAGGGGACAGGACCTTCCCAGGACCCAGGCACAGTCCCCACCCCCTTCTGGTCTCCCCTTCCCAGGGTCCTGACCTGTAATTATTTTCTTTCGCTCCTCCCTCTCCTTAAATTTCTCTTCTCTTCCCACTGGGATCTAAAATGCAGCCATCAGGGTTTTGTGATTATAGGGTATTACCCTCCCTTCACCTCTGAGCGCGCTCCCCCTCTACCTGCACCACACATGTTTCTGCCTCTCTCTAGAGTTTCGAGAAATTGAGATTTGCCCTAGAGATGTGGAAGTCTGAACTCTGCAAGCCCAAGGCGGCAGCCTGTGGGCTTGAAGTCCCTTGGAGCCCTAAAATTTAACCTCCTTGGGGCGCTGTAGGGCTGTGGCTCTGGTCTGTCGCCCCCACCCCAGCCAGAGATGAGGGTCTGAACTCTTATACTTTCCAGGGCCTTGAAATATGATCTGATGAACTCTACTTGACCCTCTGGTGGCTGGGGCCCCCCCACTCCAATTAAATCAAGTTGACCCTTTTTTCAAGTTCTCTAATCAGGACTGCAGCCCAGCTTGCTCCGATCCTATGGAGCCTTCTTTCTTTTTTAATGCCTTACTCTCACCGTGGGGTGCCTTCCATGCCATTGAAATGTCTCCCTCTTATAGGCACTTTCCCAAGTGTCTCAAAGAGCTGGAGATTTTATCTTTTGGGGTGCAAAGTGGGCTGGTCCTAGGGTAGAATGAGGGGGGCTTGTTAATAAACTTGGAAATCTGAGAATTTTAATCTGAGGCCCCTGAGAGGAGTTGGGGGTGGGTGTCTGAGAACTCCCTGAGACAGTGTGTAGCGTTTTGTACAGAGCTCCTATTTCTTGGAGAGAAGAGCCCCTGTTAAGTTCCACGCAGCTGCTCTGTCCAGGCTGATGTTTCTCCACAGGGCTCGGAAGGCACCCAGAGTTGAGACTCTGGAAGCTGTTGGGGCCTGGCGCTGTTTATAAACACAGATCTGAGGGGCAGGCGGGTCAGGATGAAGCCACGGCAGGAAGTGATCTGCGAAGTGCTCAGGGCTTCTTCCTGAATGTTTGCACCCTGCTCACGCTGCCCCTCCCCTCCCGTGTCAAGGGCAGGCCCCTTGGTGGTGGCAGCTGCGGAGAAATCTGAGTCGTGAACATATGGTAGCTTGAGGGGTGTGTGCTGGGGTGCGCGTGCATGAGGCAGCTCCGGATGTCCAACCTGGTGGAAGGGATAAATGGGGGCAGGGGCTCGCAGGGGTGGGATGATGTGTGGTGGTCAGACTCCAATAGGCCAAGCCCACTTGCCTTTGGCTCTGTGGCCAGCGGTCAGCTCCCACATGACATTGCCTCTCCTTTTGAGTGCCTTGGGCCTCTTCCAGAAGAAACATCTTGTCTGCAAGCATTTCTTCTCTGCTCAAGGTAGGAAGTCAGGGTGAGGGAGATGGAACCTCTTTGTTTTTATAGTATTCAGTCTCTCTGCTTGGGTCCCGAAGCAGGTGGTGCTCTGGGGAGTGAGGGTCTCTCAGGCAGATGGGTGCAAGTGGAAATAGACAGCCTTAGGAGCCCGATGGTCCCAGGTCCAGATGCCTGCCCTGTGGTTGACAAGCAGGGAGGCCTGGGGCCAGCTGCTTCCCTCTTGGGGGCCTCAGTTTTCTCACCTATATAGTGGGCACCAGTCCTCTTGAGAAGGCCCTTGTGGTGCTTGGTATTGGTGACACTCCACATTTGTGCAGGAGTGGAAGGAAGACCCGCACATTTGTCTCGTGTCATTTTGAGCCCACCTGGCCATCAGCCGGAGCCTGGCGCTGGACAGCGGGAAGGAACGTTGGAGAGTTCCTGTCTTGGAACTCCTGGAGGGCAGGCCACTGCCAGGCAGTCCCAAAGGAAACATGGGGATCCACTGCACTCATGTGTTTGGTTTGATTTCATTGGCGGGACCCTGCCAGGTAACAGGTGTCAGACCTCGTTCATCACTTTGCTGCAGCTCAGTTAACAACCTCTATGGCTGGTGGAGCCCTGTGGTTCTCAGTTGGGATTGACTCTGCCCCTAGAAGACACTTTGTAATGTCTGTGGGACGTTTGTGGTCATCACGAGTGGGGCTTGGGGGGGCTTCTCCCATCTGGTGGGTGGGGCTCCACACCCTGCAGTGTGCCCAGGACGGCCCCCCAAGGAGGATGATCCAGCCCTGACATCCGCGGAGCTGAGGGGAACGCCTGCTGGAGGTACTAGCAGACACTTTGATGGCTTCAGCCGTGTTCAGCTCTGAGTCAGTGCTGGGACAGCATGGTAAAGAGGAGCCACCACTGGCTTCAGAGTTGGGTTTGAATCTTGTCTGTGACAAGCTCACCCAACCTGGCCGGGGTGTTCAAAGGATCAGAATTAAGCATATAATCACATGCCCAGCTCAGTCCCCAGCAGGTGAGCGGTGCTAAGCAAGTGGTGGCTGCCAGCCTCCACACTGAAGGGAAAACATGTTTGTGACCGATGTTGTTTGAGCACTCACTCTGCTTTTCACCTCATTTGGTCCTTCCTGCATCCTGATGAGGTGGACCTGTCATTGTCCCTGATGAAGAGACTGAGGGTCAGAGAGGCCTTCAGTGTCCTCGGCTAAGGAGTGGCTGAGGCTGTTTATGAGGAATGAAGATTCCCAGTTCCTGCCCTGGAGATGCTTTCAGGGTTGAAAATGGGAAAAGAGAACCCAAAATAGAAGCAGTTGAGGGGGCAGTCAGAGGAGCTTCTGCTGCGTTGGCGATGCTGAGGAAAGTTGGAGGAGGAGGAGGGGAGCAGGACTGAGCTGGGAGGGGACATCATAGGGAAGGGTGAGCCAGCAGCCTGAGCTCAGGCGTGGAGGTGGGACCAAGCCCAGGCCAGTGGAACTGGGGCTGAAGCCACCATCTCCTGGGGGGCCAGCTGCTGACAGGGTCTCACTTCTCTATACCCTCAGTCAGAGCACAGGTGGCTCCGGAGAAGGCCGGCGTCCCCTTGGTGGCCCCTCACTCTGACACCTCCCTCTAAGCATATGTGTCTGTGGTTGCTCTTCCCCAGAACATGGTGATGAGTTTCCGAGTCTCCGATCTTCAGATGCTCCTGGGTTTTGTTGGTCGGAGTAAGAGCGGACTTAAACACGAACTTGTCACCCGGGCCCTCCAGCTGGTCCAGTTTGACTGTAGCCCCGAGCTGTTCAAGAAGATCAAGGAGCTCTACGAGACACGCTACGCCAAGAAGAGCTCGGAGCCCGTGCCCCAGCCCCACCGGCCCCTGGACCCCCTGACCATGCACTCGACCTACGACCGGGCCAGCTCAGTGCCCAGGACTCCCCTCACAGGCCCCAACATTGACTACCCTGTGCTCTACGGGAAGTACTTAAATGGACTTGGACGGTTGCCTGCCAAGACCCTCAAACCGGAAGTGCGCCTGGTGAAGCTGCCCTTCTTTAACATGTTGGATGAGTTGCTGAAGCCCACCGAGCTGGGTGAGTCATCGCCTCCCCTGGGGGAGCCCCACCTTCTGAGTTCTCCTAGTACCCGAGGCCTGCCATGAGCCAAGGGGCTGCGGGGGCTTGACCGTCCCAGGAAGTACAGGCGCCACCTCTGGGTCCTTGTGTTATTGACCTGTTGCTGTGTAACAATTTACCCCAAATCCCAGCAGCTTGAAACAGCCAACATCTGTTAGCTCTCAGTTTCCGAAGATCAGAACTCAGGAGTGGCCTGGCTGGGTGGTTCTGGCTCCAGGTCTTTCAGGAGGTCACAGTCAAGCTGTCGGCCAGGAGCTGCCTCATCAGAAGGCTCGACTGGGGCTGGAGGTGGGGCGCTTACTCACGTGATTGCTAGCTGTTGGCTGAAGACCCCAGTTCTCACCATGTGGGCCTCTGTGGGCTGCTTGGGTGTCCTCCCAGCATGACATGGTGACTCGAGTCCCCAAGAACCAGTGATGGGGTTGGGGGTTGCTGTAGTGGAGGGAGAGAGAGAGGAGGTAAGTGTGTGCACACGTGTGTATGCATGACCCAGCTGGAGGCCACAGGCTCTCTCTCTCATAACTTCAGCTTGGAAGTGGCATACCTTTGTACCTTTACTTCTGCGGCACTCCA
Organism: Camelus ferus; assembly: GCF_009834535.1. Taxonomy (NCBI): domain Eukaryota; kingdom Metazoa; phylum Chordata; class Mammalia; order Artiodactyla; family Camelidae; genus Camelus; species Camelus ferus. Next base: position 24,745,945 of record NC_045717.1, on the reverse strand, counting down.
CTGGTCACAGATACCAAGCCTGGTACACCATGGGCAGGGGCTATGCCAGGCTGGACCACCAGGAGGCAGGGGTCACTGGGCCACCTGGAAGAAAGGCTTGCTCCCGTGCCCTTAATCCCTGTGGCATAGGGGCTGAACGTTCCATCCAACCTTCCCTCCTTCCCCTCGCAGAAGGCTGTTTCCTAGTGGGCATCCAGCGGGAGTGACATTGGTCAGGGGGTTCAGGCTTGTCAACGTGGGCCAGCCTGCCAAGGCACATCTAGGTGTACGCCCAGGAGGTGGGGTGCAGTCGCAGCCGGAGGAGGTAATGCCAGGGAACCTCGTATTTACGTTGACTGCGCGCCTGCTGTGTGGCGGGCCCCGGCCCCTCCCAGACAGTTCTGATGACAGAGCTGGGGGTGGATGTCAGCCTGGACTCAACCTCAGATACTGTCTTGAGCTCCAGGCCGGGAGGCCGACTAGCCACATTTTCTAGGGCTGGAGATGGGGTGGAAGGCAGTGGGGCTCTTGTCGCTCCTCCAGTTTTACCAGGTCCCTGCTTGTTCCTAGAGAACCCCCCTCATCCATCCACTCACTGGTTTATTCACACGGCACGCATCTAAGCGCATGGAGCAGACAAAGCCCCCACCCTTGTGGAAGTTCCCTTCTTGCACTCCTTGTCTGGGGCCTTGGGTGCCCCCAGCCTGTGCTGGCCCTCTGGGTCCTGCAGCCCATCATGGTGAGCCCTGCGCACCGTGGCAGAGGTCACGGCCCTTCCACCCAACTAGCCGCTGGGCCCCTGGCTGCGCGGTTCTCTCCCTCCCACCCTGCTGACCCAGCGGACTGCCTTGCTTGGCCAGGGGCCCTCTCTGCACATAGGCTTTAGTTCAGCCCCACGCCCACTGGCCCTCTCGGTCCTGCCCTAGGTTTGGGAAAGGGGAGGGGGACAACTGCCTATAGTCCTTGGACTTGGTGAGGGTGGGTCGGAGGGGCTGTGGTTCCAGACGAGGCTGCAGGAGGCCAGTGAGAGCTCTGGTGGTGGCCTGGCCCTGGGATCTGAGGGCCTACACTCCAGCCCGGGGCTCTGCCCTCCTCTGCTTTCTCTGATTTGAGCAGGCATTTCTCGCCAGCCTTCAGGTGGGGAGCAGGTTGCCTCAGCAGCACCTGTTGTGGGAGTGACGTGGCAGCACTGAGGCCCAGAGTCCCCTCCCTGCGTTTCTCCGGATGACCTCCCCTGCCTCTGCTCCCCACAGTGTCTCATAGATGCAAGGACCGGTTCCCCCACCCTGCCCCTAACAGGCTTTGAGGCCTCAGAACTGGCTGGCTGGCTGGTTCTGAAGGTCGAGCTGATGATTTAGGCTCCTAAGGACTCCCAGCATGATCTTTGTAACAAGGAGTCTGGGTTTTTACTGGGGAGCTGCAAGGCGGGTTTGGCATTGGGCGGAGGATGGGGCTGGAGGTGACTTTGAACTCAGGGCGGCAGCCTCCCTCCCCTGCCTGGACCGTGGGCTTCCTTCCTGCACGGCGAACGTGCAGTCCTTCCGCCCCACAATGCATCACTTTGCCCTGAGCCCCCGGGGACCCCGGTCACCTGATCTCCGGGAGAGTCTGCTCCCCTGTCTATACCGGGAATTACTCTGCTGGCGGCTCAGAACAAAGAGGCCGACCCCACCCTGCCTTTGCTCCCACCCACTCCCCTGCCCCATCCCAAGGTGTACGCTTTTCTCATGACTCTCTTTTTTCTCGAGGACTCCCAGCGGCTGCCCGGTTTCCTAGGGAGGGGCCTCATCCAGCACAGACGCTGGCCCCAGAGCAGGCCAGCCCCTTCTGTTCCAGGAGAAGTGGTTCTGCCTGCCCAGCCTGCACCCTGGGTGCCTCCCTGTGGTGAACCCTGCAGCGCTGGCTTTGCCCAAGGGCCACTTCAGGAGGTTCTGGCCAGCTTCCCCTTCCCCCTCGCCCCTGGTCATGACCTGCCGACCAAAACAAGGCCCAAACAGTCTGGTCCTGTTTCACCAGAAGAGCCGCCAGCCAGCTCCAGGATGGAGACTGAGCTAGGCCGACAGGAGACATAAATCACAAGGAGAGGAATGTTCGGGTTGGGGGAGGGGAGGGGAATAATAGAACCACAGAGCGAGAACTGGAAGGACCTTAGGAGACAGATGATCTGCTCCAGCAGGGGGTGAGGACCAGTGCCCAGAAAGGTCAGGAGACTGGCCCAAGGTCACACAGTCTCCTGAGGAGGGGAGTCTGGGGCTACGTGCTCAGCCATCTTCCCAATTCTCACCCCCTCCCTGCACTATCAGTGCCTTGCTCCCCTGTGGGGAAGCACCTGTTCTGAACCACATGAAGCTTCTGGACCCCAGGCCTCTTCTCAGGATGGGGACCCCAGCCGTCTTCCCCTTCCCAGTTGGGAGAGGGGCCAACGGCCAGGCACACTGGGACCAGAGGCTCTCACTGCCCAATGATGGGGTGGGGCTGAGAATGCAGCCTTGGGTTATGACACTGCTGCTGGGGGCTCACTGGATATCTGGTGACCTGAGGGTCCCCCAAGCCTGGCCCCTTGGGGTGTCAGCAGCCAGAGTTTGACTGGTGACTGTCATGAGACTCAAGGACAGACAGAAGAAAACACAACCTGGCCTGGTGCTGAACCTGGGCTCCTGGCATCCCCGTGGCCAGCGCCTTGCAGGGTGGGCCCACTCCCATGGCCCAAGAGAGAGAGTAAGCTGTCCCTGGTACTCCAGTGCCCAGAGAAGTGGCTGATCGAGAGCCAGTGGTCTAGTGCCCGCTCTGTCCTGCAGAGCCCACACATGTCCCTCATTCAGGCTTGACGCCCCTTTGGTTGGTATTGCCCAAATGACAAGCAAGGTAATAGAGCCCTGGCCTGGTGCATTTTGCCAGGAAGCTGCACTGGAGGTGATGATAGGGTGATGGGTGAGGAATGTTCTAATCAGGGAGGGCAGGGTTCCCAGGGAGCCAGTAATATTTCAGTACCAGGAGCCCCTTATTGCACATTTGTGGGGAGGTGGCAGTCAAGGAGGCTTCCTGGAGGAGGTGGCATTCCCATCTGGATCTGAGGGATGAGTAGAAATTAAGCTGGACCAAAGGAGGTTAGGGGGTGTGTGTGTTTTTTAGGCAGAGGCTGGGTGGTGAGAGAGGGTCGTGAATGGAAGCCATTGTGACTGGAGCATGGTGTGGTGCAGGCTTGGGGAGGGAGAGCAGCCCAGACATGGGCCGCAGAGGCCAGGAAATGCAAGATGGGTAGGCCATTGGGAACATTGGGAGCCAATTGGACTGTCCTGAGGGCTTCTGAGCTTTTCCAGGTCTTGTTTTCTTGAGTCCTTTCTGCGGCAGGGAATATCCTTGAGGCACAGAGGTAGGGTGGCCTGCCCGCCACCCCATAGCCTGGAGTAGTTCATACCAGGCCCCTGGTGCCTCCGTGGCATCAGGTCCATCTAGTGCCCTGGGAACCTGGACAGTCATGTGGCACCCCATGTCCTGTGTCCCAGCTGCAGGGCAGGTGGCCTGTCCCACTGGGCTGGTTGGTGGCAGGAGGGGCTCTGCCAGCTCTGCCGTAGGTGCCTTAGGGAGCATCCAGCACAATCTGTGAGGAGCCTGCAGGTGGGCATGGAGGTGGTCCTGCCTTCATGCTTTCCCCCCAGCAGCCAGAGGAAGCTTTTAGACTAGCAGGCTGGTTACGTTCCTCCTCTGCTCAAAACCATCTCATGATCTGGTTTTTCTTCTCTGTCCCCTCTATGCCCTTACCACCTCCCTCTTGCCCGCCCACCTTGCTCACTCTGTTTCAGTCTCCTCCAGCATTCCAGGCCTGATCCTGCCCCAGGACCTTTGCATGTGCTGTCTTCCTGTCTGTCACACTCTTCTCTATACACCCACATAGTCGTTCTTCCCCTATCGCGTAATCTGAAGCTCATCTGCCTCTTCTCCTTGCCCTCCCTCACCACTCTCTCCTCCCAGCCTGACATTATTCAATGCCTGGGACTGGCTTGTTCCCCCACTGCATCTGCAGGATGGAGTGGGGTGGGGGCAGAATGAGCAAAGGCTTGGAGCTGAGGAGCAACCTGGGGGCTGCAGTGAGAACGACTTTGAACTCACGTTCTCTTTCAGTGCTTGTTCCTCCCACGGCCCCACCAGCAGGAAGTCGGGAGCCCAGGTCCCTTGCCCCGTGAGTGGAGGAGCGTGGTTTTGAACCCAGAGCCCCCAACTGGAGTTTGTGGTACCCGTCTGCTCCCTGACATTTTCGAGGCCTCTGTCCTCAGCCCAGGACACCTGTTTTCTGGCCTTGTCCATGACACCCCCCACATCCGACCAGCACCACCTGCTGGGGCGGGGCTTCAGCCTGGACGCCAGGCCTGGGGCCCCAGGGGGCTGCCATCTAAAGGACTTCAGGCCAGTGGGAGAGACACCAGTCCCATCCGATTGAATTCTTAAAAGGTCTTTTTCTTCCTATTTAAATTTTTGTAAATATGTGTTCATCATAGAAATCACAGGTTAACACCAAGGAAGCCCGTTGTCCAGGGCAGGGGCGGTCCCTGTGGGCGGTCTCGGCTAGTTCTTGCCACCGCCTTCTCTGTGTGTGTGCGACCTACGAAGTGTGGTGTGTCCTGACTACTGGTGTGTCACCTCCTACCCCCTGGTATATCGTGCGCACCTTCTGAGGTCACTAAATATTATTTGCTAGTGGCAGTTTGCGAGGCTGTGTGGTAATGCGTATGTCATGCTCTGTGTTGGGGTCTCAGATCGAGCAGGCAGCTAGTTCCCCGTCTCCCTGGTCCATTTGCTCCTCCCGGGATTCCAGCTCCCCTGAGCACCCTGGAACAGGGGCTCTCCCTTTAGTCCTGAGGGGCGCTCTGCCTGGTGAGTGTGCTGGAGGCTAGGAGGGCGATTACCTCCTCCGCCCTGCTCCACCTGTGCAGCATGGGTGACAACAGAGGTACCTTTGGCACAGCGTCCACAACGAACCAAAGACATGGGAAAATTGTGTTCACTCTAAGAAGATAAAAGTTTTGGAGAAAACAGAACAGGGAAGGGGGTGGGGAGCGCTGGAGTTGCAGGTGGGTTGGGGTGGAGGTTGTGGCTTTTAAATAAAGGCACTCAAGGGAAGACTTCTATTCCAGGGGCATTTGCGTAGACTTTCTTAAACACCAGGACTGTGTAGGTACTTGAGGAGGGGAACGTTCTGGAAGAGGGGATGGCAAGTGCAAAGGCTTCTAGGCGAGATGTTCTTGGCAGGTGAGGAGCATGAGGAGGTGGCTAAGGTGGCTGCCGTGGAATCAAGGCCACCAGGGCTGGGGACAGAGTGCCCCCTAAGGTCCTGAGCTGAGGGAGCCAGGAGACCAGCATCGGGTCTGCATTCTGATCAGATAAGCACTGGCGGAGAAGGGACCACCCTGGATGCATTTGGGATTTGAAGTGAGCAGGATTGGCCTCAGGAGCTGATGGTGAGGATGGACGCCACATCTCAGCCCTGAACAGCCCGAAGGGTGGGGCCGCCACTGGCGGTGGACGGCTAAGGCACGGTTTTGGGGGACCCTCACCCCCTCCTGGTGGTGTAGGGTGTGCTGTGTCCCTGCTGAGGTGGCAGCTCACCTCCCACTGGCCATTTGGCTCCCTGGGGAAACAGTCACAGCCGTCCCAAGCTGATGGCACAGCAGAAAATCTGGATTCAGTGTGCATCCCCTGCCCCCACAGCAGCCTCACCTAGAAGTAGGAGTCCTTCTCGGAAAGGGACCCCGGATTCTAGTCCTTCAGTGACCTTTCTTGCAGTTTCTACTGGCAGAGCTCCCTGATTACCAGGTGGACCGCCCCCCTCCCCTGCCTTCCAGGGGACTCGGTGGGATCTATCAGATGTGAGACCCCCTCCCCCATAAATAATTGCCCCAACTCTTTGGGCAGGTCTGGGCATGTCTGCAAGTAGCCTCCCTGCACCCAGCCCTCCAATTAGGCGGCCCTTTTCCAGGGCCCCAGCCAGGACTCTGGAGGGACCAGCCCTCCTCAACAAGCAGGAACTGGCGGCAACAACGTGGCAGTGTCAGTGGCCACCTCTGACTGGCTCCATCTCCAGACCTAGCCCTGAGAGATGGGTCCTGTGCGTGGAGGCTGTCCAGGCTTGGGTGGGGATGGAGGTGTACAGGGCTGGGTAGAGCTGGGGTACGAACCAGTCCGAGCTGGTTTCAAATTTGAATTGTGTTTGCTTTTTAAATAGCTTCCCCATTGTGCTGCTTTGGACTTCGGAAGTAGGGGTGGGCTGACCAGGGCCTGTTCCCTGCTGGTCTTGGCCACGCCAGGCCTGTGCTCAGCTCTCACTGGCGGCTTGCGTGGTGCAGGGCAGAGTGGGGACGTGGAGGCATAAGCCACGTGGCTTACAAAGCCGAAAATATTTACACCCCTACTCGTTACAGGGACAGTCGGGCCATCGCTCTTCTGACGGGTTTGCAGTATGAAAAAGGCAGACGCCTTACCTCGTGGCCACTCCAAGGCTGACATGTGGCCAGCTCTCGCACCCCCAGAGACAGCTCTTGCACAGAGCCCCTCCCTCGGTTTTGGGTTTTGATTACACAAATAGCAACCCCTGCTCCGCACCTGCCTTTTTCACTTAAAACCATCTTGGGGATGAGTCTGTATCGGAGCACCTGTTTTCACGGTAGCATAGTATTCCCTTGTGTGGGGTCCCGTGTGGATGTTGACCAGACCACACGGGTGGGCACCTAGGTCATTAACAGTCTTCTGCTGATAAAAACCATCTGGAGTCGCGTCGGGCGGCAGGCGTGGTCCTGCTGCGCGTGCGCGCGTCTACCGGCGCCGGTGGCCGTGGTCCGGGGTCTGTTCCGGCTTCTCCGCAGAGCCTTTCCCTCCTGCCAGCGCGGCCTCGTCAGTGTTTATCAGACTTCTCCACCTCTTCCAGTCTTCCAGTCACATGACTGCCCAGTGTAGTGGGTTTTGTTGGGGGGGGTATTGGTGTTATTTGTGTTTTGGTTTTTTTGCTTCATCAAATTTATTTTTACATTGAAGTGAGATTTTTTTTTTTAATTGAAGTATATAGTCAGTTTACAATGTTGTGTCAGTTTCTGGTGTACAGCACAATGCTTCAGTCGTACATGAATATACTTATATCTGTTTTCATATTCTTTTTCACCGTAAGCTACCACAAGATATCGAATATAGTTCCCTGTGCTACACAGTATAAACTTGTTTATCTATTTTATGTATACCAGTCAGTATCTACAAATCTCAAACTCCCAGTTTATCTCTTCCCACCCCCTTCCCCCTGGTAACCATAAGTTTGTTTTCTATGTCTGTGAGTCGGTTTCTGTTTTGTAAATAAATTCTTTTGTCTTTTTTTTTTTTATTGGATTCCACATATAAGTGATATGTCATACAGTATTTTTTTTTTCCTTTTTCTGGCTTATACATTGAGTAAGATTGACCTATAATCTGATATTAGTTTCCGGTGTACGACATAGTGACTTGGTATTTTTATGCATTACATAATGATCACCACTTCTCAGTGCAGTTTTATATTTTTAATCATTGAGGTATAATTTACATACAGTGAATTCCAGATATTTAGGGTGTAATTTGAGTTTTAGCAAATGAACGTACCCGAGTAAACCAAGTGCCATCAAATACAGAACATTCCCGTCACTGTTAAGTTTCCACGTGCCCCTTCCCTGACAGTCCTTGCCTACCCTGGCCCCAAAGGCCACCATTGTTCCGAGTTCTGTCACACAGGTTCATTTTGCCTGTTCCGGAATGTGACACAACACACAGGCAGCACATACTTCTTTGCATCTGCCTTCTCTGGCTCAGCGTTTTGGGTTTCAGATTCATCCATGTCAATGTATAGATAACAAGTTTTATTTTATTGTATGATTGTAACACATCTTGCTTGTTCTTCCGTTGGCAGGCTCTTGAGTTGTTTGCAGTTTAGGGCTACTAGGAATAAATTTACCAAGCATTCTTGCACAGGTCTTTTTGTAGACGTTTATTTGGGAAATACCTAACAGCAGATTGCTGGTTATAGGGTAGGTTTAGATTTAACTTTATTAGAAAGTGCCCAACCATTTTTCCAAAGTGATTGTACCATGTTACAACCACCATCACCCCCAGCAGAAAGTTCTGGTTACTCCACATCCTCATCAGTTGGAATTGTTGGTCTTATCATTTTAGCCATTCTAAGTCGACGTGCGGAGGTTTTAAACCAATCTTGCATTCGTAGGCCAAATCCCAGGGGCCCTGGCTGTCTGCTAGTATTTTGTTAAAGATTTTTACATCTATGTTCATGAGAGCTGTTTGTGTTTTTCCTTTCTTGATGCATTATTGTCAGGTTTTGGAAGCAGAGTTATGCTGCCTCATAAAATGAGTTGAGAAGTTTTCTTCCTTCTCTGTTTTCTGAAAAAGTTTATATATAAAGTTTATATGGATTCTTCCTTAAACATTTGATAGAATCCACCAATCTGGACCTGCAGTCTTCTTTGTGGAAAGGTTTTTAATTATGAATTCAATTTCTTTAACTGATAAAAAGCTTTTCAGACTCTCTATATCCCTTGGTGTCAGTTTTGGTAATATGCATCTCTGGAAGAATTTGTTCATTTCATCTAAATCGGTGAACTTACTGGCATGACGTTGCTTACGACTGCCTCGATTGAACCGGAAGGCTGTAGGGTCTGTCCTGTTGTCCACCTTTCGTCTCTGATAGTTCATGTTCTCACTGTCTGACTGTCCGGTCTGACTAGGTGTTTATCAGAAACCTTGGGTGCTGTTGGGCCGTCTGTCGTGTACTGGGCTTTCTGTTTCATCGGCTTCCATCTTCATCTCCTTCCTTCTAATGGCTTTGCTTTTAGTCTGCTCTTCTTTTTCTAGCTTCTTGTGGAAGGAGGAAGCATATGTCATTCATTTTAAACCCTTTTCATTTTTTTTTAATAGAAGCACTTAAACCTATAACTTTTCCTCTCACGACTGCTTTAGCTGCCTTCCACACACACATTTTGGAAGGCTGTGTTTTCTCATCCAGGCCAGAGCACTTTCTGATCGCACCTGGGGTTCTCAGTGCAGGTACGACTGAGAGTAAAGACCCAGCTCTTCACCACCAAGGTCTCAGTCCCCTGGCCGACTCCCCTAGCCTCTAGGGGGTCTCCAGTGGGTGCCTTGTGACGCGAGCATGGCTCTGTGTGCCCTGGCCCTGCTGCCCTCCTCACACTTCCCACTGTGAGCCAGGCCAGACTGCTCTGTGACTCTGATTTTGTGCACTTGGACTTTTACTGCTGGTTCAATTCCTTATCTCCTCGGCCAGCCCGTGAGTGCCTGAGGCAGGATTTTGTTCAGCTTGTGCCCTGTCCCCTCTGGCAGTGCTGTGCAGGGCCCACTGAGAACCCATCACGTGCAGGACCTGGGCCGAGTGCCTCACAGTTGGGCACATGCTCACAGGTGCCTGGAACAGCCCTGCGATTTAGGGACAGGGCAGTCACTGGTGTCTCTCGGACCTGGAGCAAGCGGCTGACCTGAGGGCACTTGGCCTGTCGTGCTGTCTCCTGCCAGCCTGCCGGGCTCTTCTCCTGGCACGAACAGCTCTCAGTCCTCTTGAGTAGATGCCTGAACTCTGGAGGGCTGAGAAGGCTGTTACTCCCCGAGTGGCCCTCAGTGGGGGGCGTGGGGGACACAAGTGTTCCCTGAACCATAGGCTGTGGTTAGTGGCCCCAAGAAGGGGCAGGATCCCCCATCCCTGGAGGTCCCCCGTCCAGCCTACATGTCCAGCCACATGGATGGGGCTCAGCCTCCCATTTCCTGCTTCCCAGTCTAAAGATGGCCAGGCCTGTAGGAATGACCATGGTCAGCGCCTGCGCCAGGAACCAAACGTGTCCCTGACCCCGAATTTGTCTCCAGTTCCACAGAATAATGAGAAGCTTCAGGAGAGCCCATGCATCTTCGCCTTGACGCCCAGACAGGTGGAGCTGATCCGGAACTCCAGGTGCGCCAGGGCCACTGCAGAACCTGGGCTCAGCACTGGGGGAAGGGAGGCCCCAGCCTGCTCGGGGCCCGTGCTCTCATGGCCTTTGACCCACAGCCCTGAGGCAGGCCAGCCGTCCTTCTTTAACAGAGCCCCGCCTGGGTGCTGCCAGCATCGGGGCTTGCGTTCTCTTGGGGGGGTGTGGAGCAGACTCCCTGGCCCTGCTGTCCCCATGCCAGGAGCGCCCCGCCATGACCACCAGAGACGTCCCCAGACATCACCAGTGTCGTGGGGGCGGGACTGCCCGGTGAGGACACTGGGCTGTAGCAGATGACGGTTGGAGGCTGGTTCCGGGCTGCGACTCTGCTCTCTGAGGCCTCCATCTCCAGCCATTTGTCAGGCACCCACTAACCCACTATCCACACCAGCCCCCCACTTTTCAGAGAGAGGAGGTCATTTGCCCAAGTCACCAGTGAGTCAATGGCAGGAGAGAATGTTCTAGATAGTACCCCTTGGCCTTTGGTTGTTATAGAAGGTAACAGGTTAGTCCACCCAGCTGGCCCAGGAGGGGCCCACAGTCCCCAGCAAAGGATCAGAGTGGCTCCCGGCACGCTCCCCCACTGACCCCTCTTCTCCTCCCCGTGCACAGAGAACTGCAGCCCGGGATTAAGGCCGTGCAGGTCGTCCTGAGGTAAGCCCAGGTGTGCCAGGACCCCGGGCGGGGGCACGGCAGGGACCCTTACCTGACTCTACCTCCCTGACCCTGGGTGGCCAACGTCCTGCCATGTCCCGCCCCAGGCCCCTCTCAGAACCCCCTGCTTCTCCTTTCTTGTTATCTGGCCTTGTCTGTGGGGCATCACTATCCAGCCCCACTCAGGCCAGACACGGGACCCCTGACACCTCCCACTTACAGTCCAGCATTGAGATCTACCCATCAGGCCTGACAGGGCCTCTGTCGCCTCCATCCACCGTCTGTCCTCCCTGCCGTCCCAGCGGGCCCTCCCGTGCCCGAGGTGCTGCGGCCCTATGGTCCCCACTGTCCTTGCAGAATCTGCTATTCAGACACCAGCAGCCCCCAGGAAGACCAGTACCCACCCAACATTGCAGTGAAGGTCAACCACAGCTACTGCTCTGTCCCGGTGAGTGCGGCCCTGCCTCCGGCATCTGTGGTGGTGGGGGGGAGGGGGCAGAGAACAGAGAGTAGAGGGGGTGACGCCGAACACCTCGGCGATGGTGTGAGCTGGTCTGTTTGCTCTCAGGGCTACTACCCCTCAAATAAACCTGGCGTGGAGCCCAAGAGGCCGTGCCGCCCCATCAACCTCACGCACCTCATGTACCTGTCCTCGGCCACCAACCGCATCACCGTCACCTGGGGCAACTATGGCAAGGTGAGCGCGCCCTGCCACCCCTGCCCTTTCCCTCCTACCCCCTCCAGTCACCCACCCTTCCTCCAGCTCAGTCTTGACTCCCCTCCCCCGCCCTCAGAGTTACTCCGTGGCCTTGTACTTGGTGCGGCAACTGACCTCCTCGGAGCTGCTGCAGAGGTTGAAGACCATCGGGGTTAAGCACCCGGAGCTGTGCAAGGCACTGGGTGAGCCCTGGGGCCTTTGTGCTGATGGGTGGGGCTCCCACGGCCCCCGGGGGTGGTTGCAGCTCCATCATCTCAGACGTTCCCTGTCCCGGGTGTGAGGTGCAGGCCCAGTCCTCATGGGAGCGTGTTGCCTGTGAGGGGCCCCCTGACAGGGCACCTTGACCTCCCAGGGCCCAGCTATCACCCTGGGGGTTAGGGAGCTCTGAGAGGTCTCTGGAGGGTGTGGAAGGAGGAGGGGGAGCCAGGCAGCGAACCGTCAGTGCAAAGGCCCTGAGGCAGGGATGAGCAAGGAGTGCTGACAGGCCCCAGGGAGCCCAGTGAGTAGGGCAAGGAGAGCTAGGGTGGGGGCTGTCGGGGTCCACCGGCCAAGCACATGCGGCAAGGAGCCTTGGAGCCTTGCTGGGAGGGGCCGACCCACGTGGTCTGTGCTCAGGCAGGTGCTTCTGGCTGCCCTGCAGGGGATGGGGCAGGTCAGGGTCGGGGCCGGGGCTCAGAGAGTTGGAGCAGAAGACGGGCTCACGGCGGAGGTGCATGCCTGGTGATGAAGGTCTGACCAGAAAGCCGAGACCACTCATTTGGTGTTGTGCTCTAACAACCGAAGAAAGGGGGTGAGAATACAGAGGGCATTTTAACGAAGCCAAAACCTCCCCTTAGACCAGCAGCGGAGCGGGGCTGCCCGGCACACAGTAGTACTCAGGAGTTTCCTCCCGGGTTGCCCAGACGCCCGCCTGGCTTGGCTTCTGACCCCAGCCTCACAATGGCTCTGGGCAGTGGGACCTGGCCGTGTCCCAGTCTGACCAGTGGGGACAGACGTTGGGGTGCAGAATGGCCGAGTTAGGGGGCTGTGACCCCGGGACCTCTGCCTAGGCGCCCTGCTCCACCACCTCTCTCTTTTCACAAAGGGCCCTTTTCCTTCAGCCCCACCCTCACCTGCCTGTTGGCCTGCAGGGACGGTGGCCAGCTTGACCAGAGGAGGCAGGCTCCCCGCAGCAGCTCGGCTAGCCGCAGTGCCTGTTGGCAGGTGCACGGATTGGTGCAGGGCTGGGTAGGGCTCATCTAGGCAGCAGGGGCTACAGGGGGGGGACCGGCTGGTGGAGGCTTAACTCCTCAGTGACCAGCCAGGAGCCAAGGCCTAAGGCAGTGCTGGGGGCCCTCAGGGTGTGTGTCGCTCTGTGCGTGCCAGCCTGGGCCTGTGCTGGGCAGGGCTCCCTCTCTGCAGCCAGCCTCCTGCCGGGCATCACCGCTGCTGCATTTGTTCCTCTCTAGTTTCGGCCACGAAGTTCTGTTGAACCTTTTCTGCTGCACACGCCTTGCCTCTCTTAGGTAGGGGAGGAAGAGGCCTTGCTTTGAAACAGTGGATGCTGCATCCATTCTTAGCTGTCCTGGGTCTTTTAGAGGGGCCGAGGCCTCTGGGTCCACCATCAGTTAGCACTTGTTAGCCAGAGAGGGGAGCCACAGGGTAGAAATTCATACTGAGGTGTGAATGACTGGTGTGACCTTAGGGACAGTGGGGGAGTGGTGGGGGAGAGGGGGCAGGGGGCAAGCTGGCAAGTCACCCTCAGCCCCCTGTGGGATCGGCTTTCTGGAGGAGAGGGCGCAGGAGTTGTGTTGGGGGAGGGGCAGTTCCAGGCCCCTAGCAAGGTGGCCTCCCCCACTGCAGGGCCCGGGGTTGATCTTCTCCTGAGCCATCTGGGAATGAAGTTTAACGAGGTGCCCCTCAGGTGCGTCCGCCAGCCTCCCTGCACCCCCTGCAGGCCCATCCCCAGGGCTGCAGTGGGCGAGTTTCCTTCCAGGCTTTTTCCAGCCTTGTGTGTTTGCGGTAGGGTGGCTTTAGTGGCAGGTACCCACTGTCTTCTCATCTGATAGAGAAGCAGACTCAGATGGTGCCAGAGAGCCGCGCTCGTGGGCCTGCTCTTGCCCCCCGGGTCCGTGGTAGGCACTCCTGACCTGGCATCAGGGCTTCCCAGCCCTTGGAGTGTTCAGGAGGCCGTCGGCACTGCCTCACCCACCCCAGAGTCCTCAGGGATGGTTTTCATGGGAATTAACAGTCACAGTAGGTGGCCTGTGTTAGCTGCTTGTTGCCTGGATCTTTTCAGAAAAGTCACATGGGTCATGAAAAGCCCCAGCAGGGCAGGCTTATTTGGGGGGCCTGTCCCCCATCGTCACGCACCCAGAAATAACTAGCTGCTGCCCAGAGGTTTTTAATATAGGTGGTCTCTGTAGCCCCTCGCCCTGGAGCTAAAACTCATGTCTCATCATCCTGGAGGTGGGTATTAGGGTGCTCTTTATGTGAAACGCTGCCTTTCTGAAACAAGGGTGCCGAGCGTGCTCGCTGCTGCCCTCCGAGCACCTCTGAGTGCTGCAGAGAACCCGCCTCTGGCCTCAGGCCTGCAGGCATCTCCGTCCCTTCCCTGCTGATCTAGGCTGCCCCTTCCCCACAGTCAAAGAGAAGCTGCGCCTAGACCCTGACAGCGAGATCGCCACCACGGGCGTGCGGGTCTCCCTCATCTGCCCGGTGAGTGAGGGAGCGCGGTGGCCTGGGGCAGCCAGGCGGGCGGTACTGGGCCGGGTGGCCACTCACACCTTGTCATCTTCCCGGCTCCGCAGCTGGTGAAGATGCGGCTGTCGGTGCCCTGCCGCGCGGAGACTTGCGCCCACCTGCAGTGCTTCGACGCCGTCTTCTACCTCCAGATGAATGAGAAGAAGCCCACCTGGATGTGCCCGGTGTGCGACAAGCCGGCCCCCTACGACCAGCTCATCATCGATGGGTGAGTCGCCGGGGCGCTCATGGGGCTGTGCTGGGCTCAAGCTCTCACCTCTCAGGGCCCCTGTGGAAGGAGGAATGGAGCCAGGCAACCTGTGAGGCCTCTGTGGCTCCTCCTCCTGGGACCTCTGGGCAGCCCTGTGGGACATGTCAGGGGTGTTGCTGTGCAGTGGCAATGGTGTCACTTAGGGTTCAGAAGCAGGGCTAGGGAGGTCCACTGTTGCTTTCCACGTGACCTCGCTGCACGATTCAGGAAGCTGCTTCCTGGGTGGCATTCAGCACAGGCTCCGTCACATCCTGCATGTAGGACGGTGAAGGGGATATGTCTCCCCAAAACTCTGGCCCTTTCTGTTGGTCCCTTTGCTAGGTAGTGCCAGCTTGTGGCCAGTCTGCCTCCCCAGTCTGACTGGCAGGCCCTCCCCTTGCCACAGGGGAACGAGGGGAAAAAGGCCATTCTCCCCAAAAAGGAACCTTTGCTCTGGTCTTAGGTTTCCAGAAACTGAGCCTAGCACCTGACTGACCAGCTCCTGCCAGGCGCCAGCCACACCCGTTTCTGTCCCCAGAGCCGGGGCAGGGGAGGGAACAGGGTGGCCCAGGGAGGAGCAGGCCAGGGGCAGCATGGCTGAGTCTGGTAGCCACTCTCTGAATCACCGGCTACACGGCCCACACCAGTGCGTGGCGGCCGAGGTGCAGCTAGGGCACATGCTGTGGGGAAGGGAGTGGCCGCGACCTGCAGTGGCCACGTGTGAGTTGTCCCCACGGTCAGCCACTTGTCTCCATCTGATCACCGCACGTGAGGTCCTGCCAAGCCCTCCCTCTCAACCATCCTGGGAGCTGGACCTTGATCCTCTCCACCTTACAGATGAGGAAGCTGAGGCTCAGAAGGTTCCCCCCAGCTCACAGGTGGCCAGGCTGGGACTCTGACCACACTATGGCAAGCTCTGAGCCTGGGTCCTCTCCCCAGGAGGACTGAGCTGCCACCCCCATGCAGTCCAGCCTCAGGGTAGAGTGAGGAGGCCCCTGGGGCCGGGCACAAGGGCTGGGCCTGAATGGCAGCTCTGTTCCCGGCCTGGCAGCTGTGCGGCCCAGAGCCCGACTTCCCCCCCACAGGCCTGGAGTGGGCCACCCAGGCTTGGGTGGTGGTAACTGTGACAGCTCTAGGGACAGAAAAGACTGGGGCTGGGCATTGTGATGGTGTCCCACACAGACTGCAATTCCACTAGCCCATGGAGCCTGGGTGTAGCCAGGGAGGCTTAGGGTCTTTGATTTATGCATTTATTCCTTGAGGCTCTACCACTTTGTTCCTGGCCCTGAGCTGAGTGACTCAGGGGTCCCCAAAAGGACTCTGTCCCAGACTCTGCGTTCAGGGAACTCCCAACTGGGCATGAGGGGTGGGGGGACCAAGCCAGACACAGATAATTCCTGTTGTCTGTGCTCTGCCTGGAGATAAGCCATAGAGTGGGGCTTTGGAGGGTGAGTAGGAGTTTTCCAGGTAGTGAAGTGCATTGCAGGGAGAGTTGTGTTCACACCAGGGTAACCCTGGGGTGGTGGGTCTGTGAGTGTGACGGTGGAGACAAGGCCTCAAGGTGGGCCTGGGAGGGTCCACGTCAGCCACAGCGGTGTCCTACACAAGGCTTCCCTCCTGCGTGACCACGACCCAGGTGGTCGAAGTCACCTAGAGGCAGGTGCAGCGTTGAGGTTGAACAAACGCTGGGGGCTCTGGTATGTTCCCTGCACCCAGCCTGGTATGGGCACTTGGCCACTCCTCAGATCCCTGCAGCTGCTGGAGATGGTGGGCCCTGTGCCTGCCTCATCCTGCAGACAGAGAGACCAAGGCTGGTGGTCAGGAAGTAGCTGGGGGTTAGGACCTGAACCCAGGCCTGCTGCTGCCTGGCCTTGTGGCCTCAGGAGGACTCACCTCCCCATCCCAGGCTTCAGTTTCCCCAACTGTAAAATGGGCCTTGCTGGCTGTACCTCAGAGAACAGTGCCCAGGGCCACAGCTCGCCATGGGGCCCTCTGGGGTTGCTGCTGGCCATATGGGAATTATGTGGGCTCATTCTGTTCCCAGGTGAATTGAGCCTGTTTCCTCATCTGTAAAAACAGGGGCAACACAGAATCAGGATGGGAGGGTGGGAGCCCCTCATTTAGGGGGTCAAGTGGCCCCCTAGGCCTCATGCTCTCGAGTAATTGGAGGGCAGGCCCCATTCTCTGCCCCGGCCGGCTGTCACCGCAGTCCCCTTGCCACGAGTAGCTCATTGCAGGCCCTCCTGGAACCCCAGGTCACCAGGCCTGGCCAGTGCTGCCCCAAAGCCGCTTCTGCAGAGAAGGAAGTGGCTCAGCAGGCATCTCACCCCATCCAGGAGAGCAGGGTGTGGCCCAGGAATCAGCACCCACTCCTCCCGCCCCCAGGCTCCTCTCTAAGATCCTGAGTGAGTGTGAGGACGCCGACGAAATCGAGTACCTGGTGGACGGCTCGTGGTGCCCGATCCGCGCCGAGAAGGAGCGCAGCTGCAGCCCCCAGTGCCCCATCCTCGTGCTCGGTGAGGCTTCACCCAGGCTTGACCCAAATCCCTGTTCCGGGGTTTGGCACTCTTTGAGTTAGACTTGTATCCACTGTGTGGCCTTTTTGTCTAAAACACAACCATCCCGGGGAGTCGATCCCCTTGGAGCAGGGTGGCTGAGGTGGTTAGTGAGTGCTCGCTGTGTGCTGGGCCCTGTGCAGAGCGTGGGGGACCCGGCAGCGTCAGGCCACCTCACCCCGTCCTCAGAGGTGTGCTGCGCGACACGGCTGGCCTACCCTTCGCCGGCCTCAGCTCCTCGACAGCCATCCCGAGCATCTGTCCCTGTCTCCCGCAGGCACCTCGGACGCCAGTGGGCTCCTACCCACCCCCAGCGTCAACAGCGGGGGCGGCGGTGCTCTTGGGGGCACCGGAGGCGGCGGCGGCGGGGGTGGGGCGGCGGGCGGCCTAGAGAACGGGAAGCCGGGAGCTGACGTGGTGGACCTCACGCTGGACAGCTCGTCGTCCTCAGAGGAAGAGGAGGAGGAAGAGGAAGATGAAGAAGACGAGGACGAGGAAGGCCCCCGGCCCAAGCGCCGCTGCCCCTTCCAGAAGGGCCTGGTGCCGGCCTGCTGACCGCCCGCCGCCGCCGGCCGGACGCGCGACTTCCCTGGTGCTCACCGCGCAGAGGGCGCAGGCGGGCCTCGGGCGCAGAGGGAGGGGTGGGTGTTTTTTTTTTCTTTTTATTGTTGTTCATTTTGTTTTTCCAACCCTTTCCCTGGCTCCTGGCACCTGTACCTCTGGACTCTATCGGAGGATTAAAAAAAGTAAAATGACAAAAAAAGTACAAAAAAAAAAAGAAAAACAAAACAAAGAAAAATCAAACTTAAAAACAAGGCCAGCCACCCACACAGCTGCTTCCTCGGCCGGAGTCAGAGCCCAAAGACAGCTGACCCTGGGAAGGGCGGGCGGGCCCAGGATGCCGCGCCTCCGGACGACCATTCCAGCTGGTGCAGGGGACCGGGCGGTGGGGGCTCAGGGAGGACTGCCGGGCATGCGGCCCTCTCCCCGGCAGCAGACACGACTTCGACATTCGTCTGTTCCTTTGCTTTTTCTCTCTTTGCAAACGTGTCCTCTCCTGAGACCCTGGAGCAGGGAGCGTTTTAGCCAAGAAGCCATGGAGTGGGTGGGGGCGGGGAGGGGATGATGGGGGGCGGGTGGCAGGGGTGGGGCAGCGGGGGGGAAGTGGTGGGCTGGGGAGGGTTTAGCCACAGATGTGTTGTATTTTTTGAAAGTGCAATAACTTGGTATTTTGAAGACCCGGCATGTGGCCAGGACCGCCTGTGGAAGGCGGGGGCCCCAGAGTGCGGCACCGTGTGGCGTGGGGGGGTCTCAGTTTTCTAGCCAGCTACCTCGGTAACTCCAATTCAGGTTAACTTCCCTACGGAACAGCGCAGATGTCCACGGGTGCCGCCGTCACCCGCCCCTCCTCAGCAGGGCGCGGGGCGGCCACTTCCAAGGGGCAGCAGGGACCTGCCCGGCCTCTCCATTTGGGGCAGTTCCTTCCCCCTTTTCTTGCTCTTGGGTTTTCTGACGGGTATGAGGCCTGCCCGGCACCCCCTCCCCCTGGGAGCCTCAGTCTCGTCTTCCAACAGGACTGGGCTGGGCCGCCCTTCATCTACCCGCCTGGCCCCAGGTGGCCCCTGGCCTGGGGTCCAGTGACCACGGGGCTCCCACAGCTGCCCCAGATGCCTCCAGGGACCCGCAGCTGGGTGCCCAGCCCCCAACCCAGCACCCTTGCCCCCGGAGGCCACCCCTGGTTCTCCAGACTGCCTGTGCCCACCGTCCTTTTTGCTTTTCTTCTTCCCCATGTCCCCACTCCCAAGCCCCAGAATAATTTTTCTTTATATAAACAAATCTAGTCAGGAAGCAATATCATTTCAGGTCTAAAGAAGAAAGGGACACAAATCTGGTCGAGGACAAATTCAGTTTTACTGTATAAACTCGGTTGTGCAGTTCGGCCCCCACCGCCCTCCGCCTGCACTGGCAGCCGAGGGCCGCTGTTTTCTAATATTTGTATTCTAATTTAATTGTTTTTTAAAAACGCAAATAAAAAAGTCAAGGTGAAGCCACTGAGGCGTCCGCTTCTCTGTGTATCGGGGCTGTGGCGGGGAGCAAAGGACAAGACTTCCCGCCATGTGCTGCACAGCCTTCGGGTTCCAAAGGCACAGCATTTGGTCAAATGAGGAAGATTGCATCTTGAGCTGCCAGGTCCAGTGTGTTTGCTGGGCCGGACAAGGAATTCAGACAGCCACTGAATCCCAGGACCGTCCCTGGCCCCCTGGGTGACCAAGAAGATACGCAAATGCTCAGTAAGCTCAGAAAGATGCTCAACATCTCCAGTCACCAGGGAAACGCAGCTCACGACCACGGGAGGCCGCCCCATGGCTCACCCGCACCGGGTCAGCGAGGATGAGGACGCAGAGCCCTGGAGGGCGCCGGTGGGAATGTGAGATGGGGCAGCCTTGGTGGAAGGGTCCCAGGTTGGAGTTGCCATCTGACCCAGCGGCTCCTCTCTGAGGTATCTGCCCCAGGGTAAATGGAAACAGGTTCACAGAAACACTGGCACGTGTGTTCGTAACAGTACGATTCACAACAGCCAAAGGTTTGTTGGGAAGCAACCTGGGTGTCCATCGACAGGTGAATGGCCACACAAAATGTGCTCCATCCGTGCAGTGGAATGTTAGCCTTAAAAAGGAAGGCAGTTCTGACACCCACTACCACGTGGACGGACCTTGAGAACACGATGCTCAGAGAACCAGACATGGACGCACAGTGTGTGATTCCATGGATGTGAAACATCCAGAATGGGCCAATCCACAGAGGTCAGAGGGTACCAGGGGCTGGGGTAGAGATAGGGAGTAACTGCTAATAGGGAACGGGTTTCTTTGTGGGGTGTTGAAAATGTTCTGGAACTAGATAGAGGTGATGGTTACATAATTCTCCAAATATGCTAAAACCTCTGTTTCACTAGGGTGAACAGTGTGTGAACTTGATGAAGAGCCAAAGCCTCCCCCCTCAGCAGAGGAGACAAGGGAGTGTGAGCGAAGACGCCCTCCAGGGCCCAGTGGCTTAGAACCTTCCTCCACCGTTCTGACCAGAGGCCTCCAGTCTCCTTCATGGCTGGCTCACCGTCCATAACATCTTCTATTTGCACTGGGTGCCACCCAGCCTGAGCAGGAGACCTGGGTCTACAGGAACACAAACAAGCGACCTTGCTGCTGACGGAGGACCCCCACTCCCCACACCGAACCAGCACTCCGAACCCCTCCCCAAGCTCCTGCCTTTGTGGCATTTCCAGGCAAGGGCTGTCCATCCTCTCCCAGGCTGTGGTGTGGCCATTGTGCCCCCTTGGTGTCCCTCCATCACCCCACCCCCAACCCGGCCCAGGTGGCCCCAGTCTGATTTGGGGACTGGAGGGAGGGCACTCCCCAGGGCCCTTGAAGTGGTGGTATTTGGTGACCCCAACCCAGAGGAGGGGGCCGCAACCCATTCCCCCCAGGGGTTGGGGGAGCAGTGAGCTCAGATCGTGGATCATGTCACAGAGACCCATTGTAGGGCTGCATCTTGGGGCCCTCTGGCTGACTTGGTGCTCCCTGGCCAAGGCCATCCCACCCAGGGCCTCAAAATACCCTGCAGTTGAAGGTGACCAAGGAGCCCGCCCAGCCGGTTCTCCCCACCCACCCCCGCCCTCACCTGGTGGCACCCGCCTGTGCCCAGGGGTGTGGGTCACCTCCTCTGTAGGGGCCCTGGGCCTGGCACTGCTGGCAACACCCACCCCACCCTGGGAGCCCAGAGGCAGGGTCGCTGCGTGCAGACCCCTGCCTCCCAGGCCTGGTAGGAAGAGTCAGGCTGAGCTTGAGGTCCCCTCCTGGAACCCGAGTAGAGGGGCCCCCCAAACCCTCCATCCCCACTCCCAAACCTTCCCCCAACAAAACACAAAGAACATCAAAATCAGGCAAATGAGGCAGCAGCGGTCGTAACAGGCTGCGTTTAGTGGTTTTTTTATGTACAAGAAAAATGATTTTTTTGTCTGGTTTTTCATCATCTTTTGTCCTTTTGTTTTTTTTTTTTATTACTTTCAAAGCTTCTCCCTCCCCACCCCCAAAAAGTGCATTTTTATCAATTGTTTTTTTTTTTAAATCTCCCACACTTTATAAAGACTCTCAAATACAGTCTATGGAATGTCTGCTCTGTGCTCTGTGACCCTGTGGGCGCTGCCCCCCGCCCTTCTCCACCAGGCCTGGCCCCCCAAAGTCCAAGGCACCTCGTGTCTGGGCCCGGGCAGGGCGGGGAGGACCCTGGGCATCAGGACCCCTGGCCGCAGCCTTCAGGCAGGGATGGGGGAGGTTCTCCTTAGCCCCCTCCATCTCCTGCCCTGCCCCCATCCCACATGTAAATCTATATATTTAGTGCGAGCTAGTCTCACTCTGAGGTTATGGCTCCTGGGGTGCCCGAGCCCCAGGCCCTGACCCGTCCTGCGCCAGCCATCATCGCCCATTCAAGGAAGGCTGCTTCCTCAGCTTAAATAACTTTTTTAAAATAAAACTGCAAATATAAATATCTTTCTTTCTCAAAAAAATAGGATTTTTGCTCTTTTTTTTTTGTTGATTTTTACTTTTTTTCCCCGCTTTTCCTTTCACTCTCTTGGTCTCACCTCCTACGATCCCGGCTGCCTGGACTGCCTCGGTCCTGGGGGGGCCCTGGCCCCTGCCTCCGTCCCATGACCTGTGATGAGGCAGTCACAACCACGGCCAGTGGGTCTCAGTAGTGCAGACTCCCCAGAAGACCCTGGAAGGGGCTGGGGGACTCCCTCCCCTCCTACCCAAGACACCCCCCACCCCTTTAGAAAGAAGCAAAGGGACAGCCATGTACAAACAGGGTGACAAGACAGGATGGCCACAAAGGGCCTCCTGGGCAAGCCGCCCATGGGGGCAGACTTTGGTACGGCCCGGGGGAGCCCGCAGGGCCCAGGCCCAGGCCCACACCCGAGCCCGGCTGGGCCTGGTCCGGCACTTTACATTCACTGGTTTTTGATTTTTTTTTTTTTTTTTGCTTTTTTTTTCTCTTAATCTCAAAAGGCAGGGTGGGGATCAAGGTCGGGGCTAGGCAGGTGCAGCAGCAAGGGTGCTAATCTCTCTCTCCCTGGTCCTGAAGGCTGGCGACCGCTCCAGGTGAGGGCTCCGTCCCCCACCATCCTGTCAGGGACCCCTGCCCCTGCCCCGGTGTGCCCCTCTGGAGCCCCCACCTGGAGCCCCCCACCTGGACCTCACTCTCGCACACACGCGCACACACATCCACACAACTTCACCAAGATGATGGAAATAACAATTTTGCTGTTTTTCTTTTTTCTTTTTTTTTTTTTGTACCAGGCAGTTAAAAAAACACCCCAAAAAAAGAAACCACAAAAAAAAAACCCCAAACAACCAAACAAAAAAACTTTTTGCTGTGTCCTTTCTGACCAGTCAGCACGTTCCCCTCAAATATTTTTGTTTGTTTGTTTCCTGAAACGCAAGAATTCAGCAGTATCTTTGGCAACACTTTATCACGACCTTAATTTAAAGAATAAAAATAAAATTGATCCACGTCTATATACAGTATGTGATTGCGCGGAGTTGGGGGACTGGGCTGGGAGGGCGCGGGTCCCGGCACTGGGCCCATGCAGATGCTGCGGCCCCCGGGACGGGCTGGCGGGCAGCAGGAGAGGGGTTAAGGCGGAGTGGATGGGCAGGGCTGGCAGAAGCTGAGCGCAGAGCTAGGGGCAAGGGTTTAGTGCAATTCCCGAGGAGGTTTGTGTTAAAGTGTGCTCGGCGGGGTTCGGCCCTTGCCCCCGCCATAGTCCCAGAGGCCTCGATCCCCCAAGTTCGGTCGCCCCCACTGGCCAGGACGACAGCTGTGATTTTTTCAGTTGGTTTTATTGCGAGGGGGTGTATGAGTAGTGGGGAGAGGGCTGTCCCCTCGGGGAACCTCTCTGGGAGCTGGAGTTGGGTGGGGGGGTCCCTGGCCTGGGCACTTGAGCTCTCCGCTCGGCCTCCACAGATGGTTCTCAGCAAGAGCTCGCCCCATGACGCTGGGTTGTGGACGGGGCCACCCGGCCCTGGGCTCCCCTGCCACCCCCCTCAGGAGGGGGGGTCCTGAGACATTTGGGGGGCTGACGGGCTCGGGGGGGTAGGGGGAGAGCAGGAAGAAACAAAAACTATCCTGTAGAAACAATGATGAAAGTTGCCTTCTTAAAAAGCTTCCCTTTAAAAACAAGAAAAAGATGGGGTTTGTCACAGAACAAAGGGGCATGGGGTAATGGGCCAGTGGCTGGAGGTGGGGAGCAGGGACACCCCCACACCTTGGGTATTGACGAGGAAGGGTCTCAGCTCAGCAGAGTGTCTATTTACAGGGTCCCACGCTAGGGTTGCATATGCGACAGTCGGGGAGGGGGGAGGGTGCCCTGGCCTCTGGCAACACGGTCTCCCTAGCCCTGGCCCCAATCCGTGGCCTGTGGCTCGGTCAACACCGGGCCTTTGGGGAGCCAGAGGCTGGGGGGAGGCAGGTGCCAGCCCCCAGATTACAGTCAGTGCCTTTGAGTAAAAAGAGGGGTGTCGGGGAGGGTGTAAGGCCCTGGAGACGGGGCCCCTGGTCGCCCACCTCGACGGGGATGGCATATCCAAGATGGCAGCTCCTCGGTGGCCACAAGGAAGGGCGGCCATGTTGGAGGACGGGGGACAGCGAGGGTTGGGGACAAGGGCAGGGACACAGGGTTGCTCTGGCTGGTTGGAAGGCCAGCCCTCTCTCAGGCCCATCCCTGAGCTGGGGAGTCGGTAAGGAGGGTCCCCGTGGACGTGGGTGGCCACTGAATGGCTAGCAAGTAATGAGACATCTCCAAATCAGAACCCAAAAAAAGGACAGGACAGGGTGGGGGTGGAGGGGTTGGTGGGGACACGGCAGAAACACAAAAACCCCACAGTCCTGCCTGCAAGGCAGGCCCCCGTGGTAAAGCACAAACGCCTCAGAAGGCCTCACCCTCACCCGTGCCTTCCTGACCCTTCTCACCTCGGGGAACAGAAGTGGATTCTACGTCTGCAGTGGGTTTCTTTTTTTATTATTTTGTACAAAAATAAATCGACTTTTAGGAATTTGTTTGCTCTCTCTCGCTCTCTCTCTCTCTCTTTTTTTTTTTTTTTGTCTTTTTGACTTTTCATAGAAGTTGGTTGCAACTTGTAAACATGTTTTTTAAATTAAGAATTAAGATAAAGCGTAGTACCCGTTCTGTTACAAAGTGCCAAGACTTCTATTTGTGGTTGGTTGTCTTGTGTTTTTTTTTTCTTTTTTTCCTTTCATTTTGTAAAATCTTGTTTTTATTGCTTTTGTGACATTGGAACTTCTGGACATTCTCTCCCCTCATCCCTGCCACCGTGAGACCCTGGGTTCCCTCTCCTCTTGGCTCTCACCCCACACTGTTGCCTGCTCCTCTGAGGAAAAGTATATTTCATATATATATATATATATCTATATATAAATTTTGTTTTTAAGGAGGAAGAGAAAAAAAACCTTAAAAGTGCTTTAAAAAATTGGGAGAGGGCTAGGGGGAGGGAAGAGGGTGAAGACAAAAAGTTTCGAATCTCCAAACATCTCATGTGGTCTGGGGGGCTGGGGTCAGGGGATGAAGACAGGGGTGGCAGGGAGCCCTGAGCGGTGGCCCGAGGGTCACGCTGGGTCGTAAGTGCCATGAAGGAAGGCAGTGGGGACCCCGGGGAGCCTCCCTGGTGTCCCCCCCACCTCGTCTTCTCCCCTTTCTCCACACCTGGAAATAAATAGATTTGTGTCCCAGTGGCCAGGAGATACGGGGGACCACAGGCAGGAAGGAATGGGAGGCGGGGAGATGGAGGGGGAGACCCCCACTTAGGAAGTGCCCTGAGGAAGGAGGGTGGGGGTGGGAGGATGGGGCCATTTTAACGTCCGCTCACAGCGGACAGAAATCATTTAAGGTCTTGTCTAAAAGACTCTAGAAACCAGCGAGGAAAGGAAAGGAAAAGCCCATCCCGTCCCCGGCCCCCCGAGGCCCCACTCACCCCTGCTGGGGCCCAGGGCCCTGACCGAGCCTCGGATGGGACCCCAGACCCCGAGCCGGCGGCGCCCGGGGAGCTCAGAATCCTTGTGTCCCACAAAAACCCCAAACCGAGCCCCGAAAGCCATTGTCGGGGTGGGGGGAAGAGGGGCCGCAGGTGGGGTGGGGCGAGGGTCCCCGTGGAGGGAGAGAGCATGAAGGAGAAGAATCTGAGAAAAGCACTACCCTAGATTCTGTGACGCTTCATATATATATATCTGTATATATATATATATATATATAGATATAGATATCTGTATATAGATAGATTTTCTTTTTTTGTGTTTTTGGGGGGGGGTGGGTGATTTTCTCTCTCTCTCTCTCTCTCTTTCTCTCTCTCTCTCTCTCTCTCTCTCGGGTTTCTGTTTTCTCTTTTTGGTTTTCAGGCAAGTCCAGCCGCGAAGCTGCCATCGGCGGTGGCCCCGGCGCCCCCGTCGCCTCCCCCTGCGGCGCCCGCTACATTCAACCTGCCCAGGCCCTCGGGGCTGGCCTCGTCCTCGTCCTCCTCCTCGTCCTTAAAGTGCTTCTCCTGGCCGTTGCGCCGCGCGTCGGGCGAGCCGGGCGGGGCGGGGGCGCCGGGCGGCGCGGGGGCCCCCGGGGCGGGGGCGGGGTCGGGCCCCCCGAGCCCCCCGAGCCCCCCGCTCCGCACGCGGGGCTTGCGGCCGCGGCGCGAGGGCACGCCGTTGCAGCCGTCTTTCTTGAGGTGTCTGTGCAGGTGGTCGGAGCGCACGAAGGTCTTGCAGCAGCTGTCGCACTGGTAGGGGCGCAGGCCGGTGTGCACGCGCATGTGGTTCTTCAGGTCGTAGTTGTGCGCGAAGGCCGCCCCGCACTGCTGGCACAGGTACGGCTTCTCGCCCGTGTGCTTCCTCATGTGCACCTTGAGCTTGTCCTGCCTGTGGGCGGGTCGAGGGTCAGCGGTCGCCCGGCTGGGCCCCCGCGGGGGACAGCAACCCCCCTCCCCGCCCCTGCTGGCCTGGCGCTGAAAACCTGGACCCTTGTGGAAAGGGGAGCTGCTGCCAGAGGCGGCCCGGGTGAAATGGGGCCAGCGGGTGCAGTTTCCCGTTCTGAGGACAGCACCAAGGGCCCCTGAAGGTCTGAAAAGCCCCTTGGACCCTGCTTGCTGCCTGGTCTTGGGGAAACAGCTGAATCTCTCTGAACCCTTTTTCTTAACCACAGAAGGAGGAAGATAACAGGTCTCCCACCCCCACGGGCTCTGCTCAGTGGCAGGTGCATGCCTTCACAGCACAGGCATTTATCGAGCACCTGCTGAATACCAGACCCTGTTCCAGGTGCTAAAAATGCTACAGGGAACAACGCAGGATGCCAGAGTGGTAACAGAGAGGGTGAAGCTGTCCTGGTTTTAGCACTGCAAGTCCTATGTCCGAGGAAACCCTTCAGTCACTGAAAAGCCTGGGCAGTTGATCACAGCAGTAACCAAGTCCTCACTCTAGGGATCCCCCAAGTTCCTGCCAAGTCTCCATTCACCTCTGGCTCACTCTGCTCTGGCCACACTGGCTCCCTGGCTGTCACCCCCGCATGCCAGTAAGCACAAGCCTACTTCAGGGCCTTTAAACATGCTGTTCCTGCTACCTGGAACACTTTTTTCCTCCCAGATCTTCACAAACTTCAGTCCAAAGGCGACCTTGCCAGAGAGGCCTTCCCCCACTCCCCCATTCCTGGTCCCTCACGGCACAACCTTGTTTCTCGAGAGCACAGACCGAGTGTGATTACAGGGCCCCTCCCTGCCCATCTCACCCCACAGAGAAATGTGGACCTGGTTCAGTCTGGGGCTTCCAGCCCACAAAGCTGGTCACCATATCAGTCCTGGGCTGACTATGGCCCAGTCGCTGCTCTGTCCCCAGCCCTTGGCTGTCCAAAGTGAGATGTGTAGGAAGTGCAAAAGGCACACCAGATTCTGAAGACTTCATTTGCTCAATGCAATGTAAAATATTCCATTTATAATTTTGCATATCAATTACATGTTGAAATGGAACTAATGGATTATGTAAAATTTGATTAAAATTACTTTCACCTGTTCTTTCTACTTTTTAAAAATGTGGCTGCCAAAAAATGTAAAATTACGGAGGTGGCTCACACGATATTTCCATTGCACTGAGCTGGTCCGTACTGATTGGGCTGTATTCCTTTGTGGACTCCACAGGGCATGAGCAGGGACCTAGGTCTCCAGAGCTCTGGCTACCATCTGATCTGCCCCTTGCTGCAGCCTTTTGTGTGCCTCTGAGTCACTCTGGGTCTCTTCCTTCTGATGCCCACCAGACTGAGAGGTTCTTCGGTGCCAAGACTGACAAACTCCTACTCATCCTTCAAAGCCCCACCTGAAATGCCCTTCCTCCCCCAAGAAGCTTTTCACAACCCCCAAAGACCTAACTGCCTCCCACCCTTGGGGCTCTTCTAAGTCCCTCCCTCTAGCACCACCCACACAGCTGGTGTCCCTACTTGCTCCAACTCTTCTTACGGCTCCTTATTGTCCTGAGGATCAAGACCTGGCCCTTTGCAACAAGACCCTTGCCTATTCTCTGGCTTTGTTACCTCCAAATGAGCCAACAGAACTCAGGCCACAATGAACTCAACACTCCCTGGATTAACTGGGACTGTTAACAAGGGGCAGCAATCACCAGGAGCTCCCCTTCCCCCGGCCTCCCTCAGAGCCCACTAACATGGTCTCCCAGCTGTCCTGCTCAGATCTAGGAGCCAGCTCATGGAGGGGACGGAAGGGACTCAGACTGTTCTAGCACTAAACAGAGATTTCCCCAGCTGAGGCTTGGAGGCTCAGAGAGGGGAAGTGACTTGCCCCGAGTTGCACAGAGGGTTGGGGGCTGCGCCAAGTTGGGGTGGGGGTGGAGGCAGCCCCAGTTTCATCACCTCAAGCCCCGGCCCGGGTAATTATAGCCCCGGCCGCCACAGGCCCTGCTTACTCAATTCTCTAGTGTGACTCAGAGGGGCCCCTGGGCTCCCCAGCCTGGAAGGAGGGGTGGGGGCTGGGGCCCTGGGTGGGGGGGCAGAGAAGAGCCAGGCGGGTGCATTGGAGGAAGGGGCCTGGCCTGGTGTCCTTCTCTATGCCTCAGTTTCCCTGACTGGCAAACAGGATCGGCCCTAGGGTGGGATGGCCAAGAGAACTCCAGCTCAGAATGAAACCGAGCCTGGGAGGGTTCAGTGGGGGTCACCTACAGGTACTCTGGCTTGCTGGGCCTCCATCAAGCTGTTCTTCCCAGGCCCAGAGACCCTTGAGGGTAGGACCCACAGCCAGCCCAGACCCCCCATCTGGAGGAAGAGGTAGCCCCAAGACCACTGGCACCCTAATCTCACCAAAGGGAGAAACTAGACTGCCTTCCTCCCAGTAGCTGCCCTTTGCCCCTGCCTGGCACTCCTGGGCCCTGGAGTCCTGGCCACACCCTCCTCTCTTGGCCTGCTGGGGAGGGGGCTGGGGAAACTGGGTCGGGGGTCAGTCCCTAGATCCTGTCCCCATTGGGGTAGGGCCGAGAAGCTGGGACAATGGCTTCTTTCTTCAGCCTGGGTGGGCGTGGCTGGGGGAACCCCAGGGCGGGTGGGGGTAGGGGGTGGTGCTGAGTCATCCAGCCTGGCCAGGCCCCTGCATGCCAGCCCCCCACCCCCACCAGGCTGGCCCCACAAGGCCTAGCCAGTTACCTCTGGACTCTTAAGACCAAATCACAAATTACCCCCAGCCTGGCCTCAAACTCCTCCTGTCCAGGGACCAAGCCCAGTGGCTCCTGTGCCCTTTTCCGTCCACTGGCTGTAGTGATCCCCTAAGTGAACTGGCCTCTGGGCCTTTGCACTGGCTGTTCCCTCTGCCTTTCTCTTTCCCTTTCTCCACGGCTCCCTCCCTTTCCTCCGTCAGGTCTCGGCCCCTGGGGAAGCCTCCCTGTTTAAGGCAGCACGAGCAGGCAGCACGAGCAGCCACCCCCAGCCCTGTGCTCTGCTCTCTTTTCCTCCCAAGCACTTTCCACCAACCAGTGCCATCAGTTCTGTGGTTTCATCTCGCGCATGCTCTGTCACCCCCACGGGGATTTTGGCTTGCTTCTCCACTTCAAGAACAGGGTCTGGTACCCAGTAAGCACTCCATAAATGTTGGCTGAATGAAGCAAGTTCCCCAAGTGACACAATAACCAGGGTTCCCTGTTCCCAGTGGGGCTGCCGCCCTCTCTCGTGGCCCAAATTCTCCAGTTGGAACAGGAAGAACCACCCCAAGAAAAAGAAGAGCGACTCCTTGGGCCCTTCCTTCCAGCCTCATGAGGTTCAGCACCGCCTGGCACGCTTTACATTTATGTAGTCACCTTGTTTAGGGCCTGTGCACCCCCCACCCACAGGCTCTCGACAGGCACACAGGGATGCCCTGATGGAGAAGGCACCCTGGCAGGGCTGGGCAGTGCTGGTTTTACAAGCGCACAGGCACGTGTGTGTGTGACGGGGCAGGAAGCCCCTGCCACCCCCGGCCACCCCCCGCCACGGTGGCGCCAGCTCACCTGGTGAATCGGACTTTGCAGATGTTACACTCGTAGGGCTTCTCGCCTGTGTGGGTCCGGATGTGCCGCGGCAGCTTGCCGGCGCCCTGGATGACCTTCTCACAGATGGGGCACTTCTGGAAGGCCTTGGCCCGGATCTTCTTCTCCACCTTCTGAGACCAGGCCGGGTAGACGTCGCCATCGTGGGCACTGCTGAAGTACTTCAGGTAGTAGTCCACGACGCCCTTGTCATCAGCCCTCGACTCTTCGTCGCTGTCCCCTGCCGTCGCTGCCCCAGCCCGGCCCACAGACGACATCATCTGCTGCAGCAGAGTGCTGGCCGCCAGCCCGTCCGCGTCAGCCCCATCCCCGTCCTCGCCCTCAGCTGCGCCCGACAGGAAGCCCGGAGAGTCGCCTGGCTCGGGGGCCGCCTCTGACAGCGAGGCTGCCTCCTCCTCCCCACCTCGGCTGTAGTGGCCATTCTGCGTGGCGGTGGACGGCGGGGCCACGGGAGGTGGGAAGAGACCCCCAGCAGGGGCATCCTCGTCCCGCTCTGGCCACAGACCCGGGTTGCTGTCGCCCTCATCCCCATCCCCAGCTGGGGGCCGCTCAGCCGGGGGGC
Source organism: Camelus ferus (assembly GCF_009834535.1). Taxonomy (NCBI): domain Eukaryota; kingdom Metazoa; phylum Chordata; class Mammalia; order Artiodactyla; family Camelidae; genus Camelus; species Camelus ferus. Next base: position 24,715,890 of record NC_045717.1, on the reverse strand, counting down.
CCGGCCCGTAGAAGTCCAAGCCGTTGCAGTCGCCAGCAGCCACAGCAGCCACTGCAGCAGCCACAGCCTCCTTGGTGGCATCCAGGTCATCATCAGATGTGCCAAAGGCAGACCACGGGAATGTGGCAGCGGCGGCAGCAGCGGCGGCAGGCAGGCTATTCATGGGGTTGCTCTGGAAGAACTCGAGGTACTCCTTGGCGCGAAGGAGGTTTCGTTGATCAATTTGATCTACGAGGTCCAGCTGCCCAGCGTCGGCGCCCGCGTCAGCCGCCAGGATCTGCCGATCGAGGAGGTCGGCGCAGACGTGGCTCACGGCAGGGATCTCAAGTAGGCGGGCGGCGCTGAGGATGTCGCCCACGTTGGCCGTGCTGACGGTCAGCGTGGCCGTGTAGGCGAAATCCATGAGGGCCGTGAGCGCCTCGGCACTGACAAAGTCGATCTCGTACACGTTCTGCTGGTCCACCACGGCGCCCGACGTGAACAGCTTCTTGAAGTACTGGCTGCAGGCAGCCAGCACCGAGCGGTGTGTGGGGAACTCGCGGCCCTCCACCAGAATTACCACGTCGCACAGCAGGCCCTGCGTCCTCTGCTCGTTGAGTCCGCTCAGGATGTCACTGCTGTGGTCGGGGAACGGGATCCCGATGGGGCCGTCCACGCCGCCGGCCATCTTCCGCGCCGAGACCTGCAGTGCCGGGAGGAAGAAGCGGTCATGAGGGTGGGGAAGGGCCGAGCCAACTGGCCGGGGTGCAAGACCCTAGGAAAGTAGTGCCCCCCTGCCCCCCAGACTCAGTTTTCCCAGCTCTGCACCAGGATGGTCGATGTCTGGTTCTGCATTATCCATGTGAGATTATGCTGACAAAATCCAACTGGGCACTTCAGAGATGAACACCAGCACCCTCCACCCTTCACTAGGAGGCCCACTGGAGTGCCCAACCAAGGGGCGATTTGAAGTGGCATAGGTGCACACAGTAGGTGTTTGATAAATGCCCAACACGAGGTGTTTCCCAATGCATCTGAGCACAGGCTTCTGCCCACGCTCTCTCTAGGGGGCCACAGCGACATAAAGCACTCACTGTGCGCTGTCGTGGCCGAGCACCCAGCAGTCCCACAGCCAGCACCATCTCCGCTGCAGAGGTGAGAAAAGGGGGCTCAGGGAGTCCCAAGGCCCCATGGCTGCACCTGACCCAAGAGCCAATATCCAAGCAGAATGGCCATCCATCCCTGCCTGCCCCTTCACCTCCCTGACCTTCCCTCCTGCCTCTTGGTTAGGCCTAGTTCTCCTGGGGGGGCTTTGAGTCAGCAGGAAGGGGTGAGGCCAAGACCCAGGGACAGGGTTAGGGTCACTGGGGCTGTGGGCGTGCCCCAGTGGGGTGGGGTGATGACTCTGCAGGACAAACCCCTTTCTGCTCTGCGGAGCCCCTAGGATGTGGCTCCCCTAGTACTGAATAATGAGGGAAACCGGACCACTGCCCACCGAAGCTGAACCCCCTCAAAGAGTGGGGGTGCTGAGGGCCTCCTGCTCAGCCCTCTCCAACTTCTGGCCACCCTGCCTGCGCTGTTCAGCTCAGGACAAGGCCCTGCCATACTCTGGGCCTCAGTCTCCCCATCTGTTGAATGGGCGGAAGCCACTGGAAATACAGGGGCGGGGGGGGCTCTGTCTGTCCCGCCCCTCTCCCCCCCTCCTTTTTTCCGCCTTCCCCTGGGCTGTGACTCATCCACCCACTCGGGCGCTTGTGCAACCCTCTGGCTCCTGTCCCCACCCCTCCACCCTCTCCGGGGAGAGCCCCCGGCTGCCCTAAGCCACCCAACACAACCCACAATCCTCTTGGCCCAGCCAGCCTTTCAAACCAGAGCCCCCGAATGTCTCTGGAGAGAGGGCCCAAACCAGATCTTTCTCAGCCTCCTAAAGACCCGGGGACCCCAAGCTGAGTGACCCAGCTCAGCTCTACCCTGATCCCTCCCGCTGCGTCTCTAGTGGGATGCAGGCGGTTGGCCCGGCAAGGGAGCTGGGGTTGGTCTGGGAGCCCCAAGGCTAGGGCAGGACTGTCCCGAGTCAGGCCTGCCCTGGGAGCGGGCTCCAGGCTGCGGGGCCGACACAGAGGCCTTTGTGTGGTGCGCAGGCGGGCAGTGCACTTCCCGGGACGCCTCTCTCTGAGGCCCGCCCTCTTTCCCGCCGACCGCACCAGCTGCTCTGCTCCCCCCCTCTGTTCCGCCAGCCCGCAGTGGGTACGGGGGGAGACTCAGATGTGGCTGCTGGGAGCAGGAGGATGGGGGGGCGCGACCCCATCCAAGGCTCGGCCATGGGAAGCCTTGGCGGAGCCCCCTATGGCGGCTTCCACCCCCTGCCACCATCTGCCGTCTGGCCTCGGCCCCAGGGAGCAAGTGGGCAGATGGGACTCTGGATCAGACCAGCCTCCGCCCCTTCTCGCCCCCCTCCTCTGATCCAGGCCACCGATGTGCCAAGATGGCCACCCTGGCCCTGCTTGCCAGTGTCCCTCAGGTGTCTCCAAGGGCTTCTAGGTCAGGACTTGAACTGGTCCAGGTGACTCACCCCTCCCCATGGCCACTCTACCCCATCTTCCCACCAACACCCAGCCCACCAGGCCTACTTCAAGCATGAAGCTGCCAGGTGCCCACTTGCTGGAAGCCACCCAGCTGGGAAGGAGCAAGCTCGGGCCTTGAACCCAGTACCCAGTCTGGGGCACTGGATGAAGCCCTGGGCCTGGGTCTCCACCAGCCAGCTGAGCAAGGCCACATGCAGAGAGCCTGTTGTGTGGGACAGCCCTTGAGTCTGGGCTGAGTCTGAGGGTCACGTCCCTGTCCTCTCCCAGCTGGGGCTGCTATTTCTCCAAATAAGCAACAGAGACCGTCCCCCAAAGGGCAAGGCCTGGAGAGACGCCAGCCAAGGACAGCCCCCGTGACAGTAGCATGATCCCCTACTTACAGACGAGAACACCAGAGAAGCTGGAATCTGGGCCAAGGGCGCCCAGCAAGGCTGATCCATAGGGCTGACCCAGGAGCTGATAGAGGCAAGAGGTTGGCCCCTGCCCTCCCCACCTGACACCTCCCAGCAAGCCACAGCCTCTTCCCTCCCTCTGGAAACTAAAATGGTCCTGCAGACACCTGACCCAGCCCTCTCTCCAGGAACACATGCTACCTGCCTGCCACGTCGGGCCACTGCCCCCACCGGGGCCTCTCAGGGCCCCCCCAAAAGGTGCGAGGTGGGGGAGGGAAATCAGGTAGGGTCCCGGCAATAAAAAGCACCGATTACGAGCACCCACTGTGCGCCATGGCATCTTCTAACCATGAGAGGCTTGTGGCTCCCTTCCTCGCTTTATGAGGCCCTGCTGGCACCTGACACCTAGTAGGTGGCCCCACACGTGGCGGTTTCCTCTAATGACTAGCCAACGAAACTTCTCTCCTCCAGGAAGCCCCACCCCCACGCTGGCCAGGTCCCCACCCTCAACGGCCAGGGTCCCCTGAGCTCAGGCCCACACCCACCCAGGGCCCCGTCTTTCATCACAGCTCCACCCCCACACTCGCCTCCATGGGATTTCCGGGGCTGTTCAGTGCTGACTCGGCGGCCAGCCGAGGGGCAGGCCTCAGCAGGCTCCTCCTGGGCTGGAGGTGGGGCGTCCTCCTCCCTCTGGGCTGCTCCCAGGCCCCCACACCCAGTCCTCTCCCGGGCAGCGCACAGTAGGGATGCAGCAAATGACAGGACAAACCAAAGACCAAAGAGCTATGCGCTGGAGAGAGCCCACACCCAGTCCCGCCCACTTGGCTGGCAGGCACACCCAGTACCAGGGGACTGTGCCAGTCCCACCTCCAATCTAACCTAGGGTCACTTGCTGCACCTACTTTCCAAGGCAGCGGGACCCAGGCCTGCTTTCAGCCCTCCCAGGAGCCTCCTCTGTGCCTGAGAGCTTTCAAGAACCAACTGGGCTCCTTTATTTTTCACCCTCCCCACTGTAAAGCCCTGGGCTTTACAGATGAGGAGAGGCTCAGTCAGGGAGGTGATGGAGACCAGAGTAAGGTCCCACAGCAGACCAGAGGCCAGGTTGGAACTCATGCTCTGACCTGAGCTGCCACCACTGAACTGCTGGAGATGCAGGGTGAGGTCAGAAGTGTCCTGACCTGGTGCCGGGAGCAGCAGGGGCCGCCCAGGAAGGGCCCCGGGATTGCAAGGAGGGTACCCTGGGCATGCGGACAGCAAGGACAAAGGCCTGAGGGTGGGTGCCTGGGAGAGGGGCAGGGGGAGGAGGAGGCTGGGGACTCCCCAAGGTCAGGAGCAAGGTGAGGGCTGGGGCCAGGCCTCCTACTCCCAGCTATACTCCTCAGGAAGGAGGGGCGGCCAGCAGGAGGCAGGCAGGTAACTGCCACACGACGCCTTCCTGAAGGAGTGTCTAGGGATGGGGGCAGCTTAATGAGGTCTTAAGGGCTTCCACCCCCACCCCCACTCATGGAGAGAATGAAAGAAACTAAATAAGGGACCTCTAACACCTACTGTGTGCCAGGAATGGCAGCTTGGGTCCAAATCCTGGCTCCTCCACTTCCAAGCTCAGTGACCTTGGCCAAGACACAGCACCTCCCTGTTTTCCTCAGGGGTTGGAATGGTAGTAAAGGGTCCCACTATCGTCCATTCAACAAACTTTGGCCTAGGACCTACTGTATGCCAGCGCCAGTTCCCAAAGGCCCAACAAGACTGTTTACCCCCTCCCTTGTGAATTGGGGGACTTTGAACTTCACTGCTGAACATTATTTTGGGAGTCCAGCCCCCTTCCCACCTACTATGTGCCAAGGAAGTGTGTGGTGGGCCCCAGGAGGAAGCTGAACCATCATCTGGAGGGGAAAGCCAGGCCCAGAGAGGGTGGGCAGCCGGCCCAAGGTCACACAGCATGTCTGGTGCCCAGGTGTGGCTGCCAGGCCAGCGCCCAGCCACCCCCACCCCCTCCCAGCCTGGCAGCCTGTGTTGCAAGGTTGGTCCTGACGGGTTGCCCCGCCCTGACCTGGTGCCAATCCCCGCCTGGCCCAGTCCCCGGCCCGGGGTTTAATGGGACAGGAATGCAGTGTCCTGATCGGGGGGTGGGGGGCACCAATGGCTCAGGGTGACTGCTGGCTGCCAGCTGTCAGCCTGCCCCCTGCCCGCCTATCCTCACAGGCCTCACTCCAGTCAGACACCAGCAAGCAGGCCCTCGGCCATTTTACGTGTCCATTTATTGCCCTAAATGGGGAGGGGCTTCCTGCCCGGGCCTTAAAGGGCCAGAGGCAGGAAGGCTGCGGGCCCAGTGGGAAGTGTGTGTGGGGAGGCTGCTGGGGTGGGGATTAGGAGGTCATGGGGATCCCATCTCACCCCCAACTCACGGGTGGGGTTAAGGCCCACCCTGTTCTCACACTCCGAGTGCTGTCAGGGGCCAGGAAGTACAGCCCTGACACCAAGACCGGGTTCCAAGAGGAAGCCCCACGAAGAAAGAGCCGTTCTCGGCGGAGTTGGACGAATGAGCTTCCCGTCACTGGGAGTAACCAAAGCCAGGCTTCACAGAATCCCATCACTGTCTACCCTGCCCTCAGCTCAGGTTGCACCTGCTTATCCAAGACCTGGATGACCTCTAGGAGTCCTGCCCCTCTCTACCTCCAGACTGCTCCCTTCCTCCCCTGAGGCATGCTTGTCACCTGGAAACACCTGCACTACCACCCCCAACCCTGGCAAGTGGAGGGCTCAGCCTGGAAGCCCCAGACAAAGGGGTGCTCAGCCTACTGGGGCCCAGGGTCCCGTGCCTACAAATCCAGCCAGTTCCCTCCCATTAAACACATCCTGATGGGAGGTGGGACCTGGCCTTGTTTTCCAGTCAAACCAGAAAGGCGTGGGTGGGGACGCTTCCACTGAGTGGCCGTCCACAGCCTGCTGGGGGGACAGATGGAGGGACTGGTCCTGTGGCCAGATTCTCCACAGGGCGCCTTCCGCACTTTGGTGCTCCAAACTCAGGACTCAGGCCCACAGGGCAGGGGCTGCTCCTCAGTGGGGCTTGGTGGGGGGCCTAGTCTTGATCACCTCAAAATGGATTCTCATAGCTTTGGGAGGCAGGCTCTGCAATCACTGCCACACTTTACGAGTCAGACAGCCGAGGCAAAGAGAGAGGAAGCAACTAGCCCAGGGTCACACAGCAGAGCTAGATTTGAACGCAGGTCGTCTGTCTGCCTCCATCTTGCCTAACTAGTCCTCCCAGGGCTCCACCCCCACCACCCCCACCATTGCCCCCAGGTACCAGCTGGGACTAAATCCCCCTACCCTGGGGGCCTAGAGGCTGAGGACAGCTTATTCTCACGCCTCCTCAGAGCTGCATGATGATGGCTCAGAAAAGGAAGAGGTTTGCCTTAGGTCTGGGGCAGGGCTGGAGCCTGCGGCAGGGCTGGAGCCCAGCTGACATCTGTGAACTCAGGGCATGAGGACAGGGATGCAGGAGGGGCTCCTCCAGGCCCTGACACCACACAGCAGTCACTCAACAAACATTTCTGGGCAATCACTGAGTAAATTCTCTGTACAACACTTTTGGGCTAAAGGTAATCTCCACATTGTACTGATGGCAAAACTGAGGTTGGCAGTGGGAGGTGACCTCCCTAGCTGGACCTCAGGTGGAGGTAAGGGCCAGGCTGAGACTGGACCACACTGGCCCCCACCCAAGCCTGTTCCTCTGGTCTCACTGCCCAGGGCTGTGGCAGGGCGGTTTATGTCTATCAGGTGCCTGGAGCACAAGGTGACAGGTGGGGGCCCATCCCTGCTGGGCCCTAAGCTGACCCAGGAGCTTCGTCCATGAGGGAGGGAAGGAGAGGGGACACAGGTGTACCTGCAGGCAGCACCTGGGGGGACCCTACAACCCCCTTTTACAGAAGGGCTCTGAGAGGCCTCGGGGCTTGTCCAAGGTCACAGAGCAAGTGGGCCGGCATTTGAAACCCCAGTGGCCTCTCTCCTCAGGCCAGCTCTGCTTCAGAAAGGATGGCTCTGAGTCTTGGCTCTGTGAGGTGACCTGGGTCTCCTCAGGAATGATGGGTCGTAAAACCCAGGGCCCTGCCAGTCTCCAGGGGCCAAGGGGCCAAGGGGCCAAGGGGCGGGGCTGCAGCTCAGATGCAGTGGGAAGGGCCTGCCTCTGAAGGTGGGAGGCAGGACTGAGGCTCCTGCTGTGTGACCTTGGTCACCTTGCTGGCCCTCTCTGAGCCTCACTGTCCTCTTTGGGCAGAGTTTCATAAGCCTTAGGCAGGTTCCATTCGGCTGACAGGTGCCTGCTATCAACCTCCAGGCCCTCTGGAAGACAGGTGGGCAGGCGCCCCTTGGCTGCGACACAGAGAGGACTTTGGACGCGTCCTGAGCTGGGAGGGAGGACCACAAGGGTCAGACCCAACTCTGGCTGGGTGACCTTGGGCTGCTCTGTGCTTTCCCCAGGCCTCAGTCTCCCTTGCCCACCACAGTATCGTTCTGAGGCTTGCTCTAAGGGCTGAGGCTCCACACCTGGGTTTGACTTCCCCTCCTGGCCTCGGTTTCCTCACAAGGCACTGGGGACTGCCACTGGCCCAACCAGCTACGGGTCAGAGGGCCCCAGGGAAAACAAAGGGAGGAAAAAAACCAACACAAGGACTAGTTACTGCCTTGGGATCCTTCCCCACTGGACGAAGCCTGAGCTCTGCCAGGCCTCAGTCTTCCACACCGAGAAAAGGGTGCATCCGCCGCCTGTAGCCACCCGCAGCTGAGAGTTACGTGGCTCCCCGCCCAGCCCAGGGTGCTGACTGGCCACCATGCAGCCAATCAGAACTGAATAATAAATACCCCCCCAAAGTGACCCACGAATTAAAATTTCAGTGTCCCCGTTGGCTCCTCTTTCCTTCATTAGGCATGCGGATCCCAGGGCTTCGCTCTTCCAGTCATCGGCTTCTGCCCCCCCTTCTCCCCCAGGCTCCCGTCTCCACAGCGATGGCTGGCGGTAAACAGAGCCCCGAGCCCAGTCGAAAAGTGCCAGGCCTGGTATGCTCAAAAGGCCCCACCGGGGGTGGCCCTCAGAGAATGCCCCGTGCCTGGAGCCTTAGGGGCCTGGGCAGCAGCAGGGCCCAGCCTGGACTCCCCGACCTCTCCCAAGACCAACTCTGCCAATAGGAAGTGATCGGCTGGTCCTAGGGAGGCCCCCCCAGTGTGGGAGCGGCACACTCAGGGTTACGCCCTGGCCTTGTTGCAGGGGGGCGCTGACATGGAATCCCGGATGCCCTCTCCGGCCAGGCTTGCTCCAGGAGGCAGCTGGCAGGGAGCAGGGAGCAAACCAAGCCCGCCACCCATGGGTGAGCCAGGTGGGCACACCCGGTGGAGGGGCACCAACACCTCTCTCACTTCCGCCGCCTGGCTAGGGGGAGAGAGGAGTTGCCTACCTCCCTCTGCCACCATGCCAATTGCTAGCTGCACTCCCCAAACATTTAGTGGGCGCCCACTGGGTGCCCAAGCCTGGTTGGACAGCAGTCTCTTGCTGCGGTCCACTGGACTTCCTCACCAGCCAGCCAGCCAGCCAGCCAGCACGGGCAGTGCTTCCCAGGACCTGCAAAGGCCTGGGCCCGGGGGTGCACTGGCCCCAGCGCTCAGCTCAGGCCCCTGCCCGGTTCCCAGGCCAGGAGCTGGGGGAGGGGGCCGGTTCCTAGGCCAGGGAGGGAGGGAGAGCGAGGGAGGGGCCGGATCCCACCAGCTCACCCCCTCCTCTGCCCGGGCTCTGGGTTCGCACGTGGTGGTGGCGTCAAGGGGAAGAAGGGGGGTCTGGGCCAGAGGAGACGGGGTCACGAGCTTTGGGGGCGCTGGCAGGGGAGAGGGTGCTCTCTGTCCCCTTCCTGGAGGCCAGGGCCGGGCGGCCGCGAGGGCAGGGAGAGGGGCCAGGCCTGTCCCCCCACCCAGGGCTGAGTCAGGCCCGGGCGGGGGCAGGAAGCGGCCCCCTCCCCCGCCCCGGCCGCAGAGCGCGGCCCCCGCCCCGGCCCGCGGGCCCCCGCCGCGCCGCCTGCGCGGGGGCTCCTACCTCCTTCCCGGGGCAGCGGCGAGGGGGCCCAGCCCCGGCGGCGGCGGTGGCGGCGGCTGCGGCTGGGCTGGCTCCCTCCGAGGGGCCGGGAGGCGGCAGTGAGCCTGGCCCCGCGCCACCCCCCGCCGCCGGCGGCCAATCCCCACCCGGGCTGGGGGGAGGGCGATGCAAATTACCCCGGATCTGGGTCCGCCCGCCCGCCCGCCTCCCCCACGCCCGGGCCCAGTCTGCACTAGGCCGCGCATCCCCGGGCTCGCCTTCGCCGCGCGGCTGCCCGGGCCGCCGCCCTCCCCGGGGAGCGCCGGGTGGGTGACCCCCCCCTGGGGCGGGGGGCTGAGGGGAGGGGGGCTGGGGACGGTTACACAACCAGGCGGGGAGGGGCCCCGGGGCGGGGAGGGGGCCGGCCCGCGGGCCGCGCAGCCGGAAGCCGGGGACCGCCACCGGCCCCCGGCAAGGGGAGCCCGGCTCCAGGCCCCGCCCCCGGCCTGGCAGGGCCCGCCCCCAGGCCGCGCCGCGCGATCGGCCGGCGCCCATTGGCTCATCAGCCCGCCGCTCACCGCCCCTCCTCCGCACCGCCCCTACCCGCGGGCCGCGGCGAGCCGCCAGCGCGGTGCAACCTGGGACTTGTAGTCCAAGCCGCCTGCCACCTGCCAGCCGCAAGCGCAGGGGGACTACGACGCCCAGAGGCCCCAGCGGTCGCGCCCGCCCACCCGGACACCCCACCCCTTCCCCCTCCTTTGCAAAGCCCCCCTCCCTGTTTTTTCAGCCCCCTCCCCCCCATCCCCCATGGAGCTCAATCCTGGCCAACTCCAACGTATGCACGCAGCACCGAATAGGCCCCCGGGGGGCGAGAGCGCCCCCAGTACCAAGCTGCAAACTTAGCACGCGACGCGCCCCCCTATCTCCCCACGCCGGCTCACCCCCCACCCTCAATGCAGCCCCACTTCCCCTCCCCCTCTCCCCGCGCGCCTGGGAGCCCCGAAAAAGCATGCACCCGGGGGGGCTGCTGGCACACAAGCCCTTGCACTTCGCCCCCAATACCCCCTCCCGGACAGCACCCCCTCCCCGCGCTCGGGATCCAGGGCGCCTCCAGCCTCCCGGCAGCTGCCAACCACCCCCTCCTCTGAAACTTGCGGAACGTCCACGGCTCCCGGAATCGCCCCTTTCAGAGAGGGCAGGGGTGGGCGCAGCGCCCCCAGCCCGTCCCGCCCTGCACCCCATGCTGGGGGCCGCGCCGGGCGCTGACTTACCTCGCGGGGCCGGGCCGGGGCCGGGCCAGGCCGGGGCGCGCGGGGCCGGGGCCCGGAGTTGGGACTGGGCTCCTCGGCCGCTCGCCTCCGGGGTCCGCGTCTCGCTCTCCCTTCGCTGGCTCTCCCCTCGTCGCTCTCTCGCTCCGGCGGCGGCGTCACTGCCCCTACAGTAACTGTACAGTACAGCCAAAGCCCCGTATGATGCTCGCGACTCCCTTCCTGGTTTCTCCGAGGGCAAGAGGGGTCCTCCCTTGTCTTAAAGGTGCCGCAGCCGCCGGCCCCCCCCACGCCCAGCCCGCCCCCCCCACCCCGGCCTCAGAGGCCAGAACAGGCTCGGCAGGTCCCCTCTTGCCACGTCTCTGCCCTCCCGTGGGGCTTCGCCCGCTGCGCCGGAGAGACCGGGCTGTTACTAGGTTTTGTCAAGTTGGGGGGGGGTCCAGCCCGCCCCCAGCGCGCCCCCCCTCCTCTGACCTCTCCGCCCCGCTGCGCGGCGCCGTGCCAGCCTGCCAGCTTATCTGGCCCCAGAGCTCCCCGGGGCGCGGGGGGAGCGGGCCCCCCGGGGTGGAGGGGGGTGGGGGCCTCCAGATAAACAGGCCCCCAGCCTCCGCGCAGAGGCGGGTGCGGGGGGGCGCGGGCTTTGCCCCCGACGCCTGGGGCGTGGCAGGATGGCAGCGGGGGCGGGGAAGGCTGTGCGCACTGCGTGGACCGACGCGGGCGTGGGTCGCGGCTGCCCCGGCTGCTGGGGGTGGGTGGGGGGCTAGGGGGTGGGGACCGCGGGCCATGCGCCCGCCCTCCCGGAGCCTCAGTTTCCCCAGCCGCGGAAGGGACCCGCGGGCGGGCTTTCGGATGACGGCTCGGGTCCGCTGGGCACCCGGGTCCCTAAATGAAACAGCCAACCTGCCCGCCCGCGATTATATAAAGGAGTCGCCTCCGCCCGCTGCGCCAGGGGCGTAGCGGGGGAAGGGGTTGGCGAGGGGCGGGCTGGGCTGTTGTTTTCCTGGCTTTCCAAGTTCCCCTACCCAACTGCGGGCCACTGGGCGGGACAGGGACCCAGCTGCGGACGCCTGGGTCCTGCGGTCCGCTCCCCCAAGGGTCTGCGTGGCTCAGGAGGGGCGGAGGTGGGGAGCGGGGAGGCGTTGCCTCAGCCCAACTTTTTTTCCCTGTCCATTTCTCCCACTTCCTCCCCGGTCGTGGGAGAGGTCCGGCGGGGGACGGGAGAGCGGGAGGAGGGGACGAGTGGTGAGAACAGCCTGACCCGGCCCGGCCAGCTGCCCGCTGCACACAGTAGGCGCCCGGGGAGGGCCGGCTGGTGCGATCAGCCGCTTGAGGGTCTCTGAGCCTCAGTTTCCCCTTCCTTATTCCCTTGGTCGGAAAGACTGGCACCTGCTTCATAGTTGTCGTTTACTGCGCGCTTCTAGAGTGGCTGGCTCTGTCCGGGGTCCTGTTTACCTCCATTCTAACATCTAATGCCATTATCATGATCATTCTTTATTGTCATTATCATTTTTACCACCATTACCTTACAGGCAGGAAACTTCCACTGCCTTGGGTGAAATGCACCCAGTCTGTCCTTCTCTGACTTCAAAGCTTACTTCCCCCCCACCCCCCTAAACTCCTGCCCTTTATTGCCTCTTCACACACGTATTAAAAGTGCCTTTCAACTCCCAACGGGTTGAATTGGCTTTTGTAATAATAATTTGGCTTCAAGGGGAAACCCGGGAGGCCCCCAGAAGGGAAGTGACAGCCCCAGGACTTGCAGCCTGAAACCAGCCCCGGGTGAGTGGGAAGGTACTGAGGGAGGGGCCACATGGGTCCAGAGTGAGGGCGGAACCCAGGGACTTTGCTCTAACGACCCTGCCTGGGATATAAGCCCTCTTCCTTCCTTAAACCACCCTGCCATCAGCCTTGGGACTAGAAGGGCCAAGGAGAATCACAGTCTGCAGATCCCAGGACCGTGCTTGGGCTCTGTATATACCTGACGCTCAGGCCTTAATCCTAAATGGTCTTACTTGCTATCCCCCCAAGCTCCAACTATTCAGCCAGAGGCAAGGGGTGACTCAGTGGCCCCACCCCCACCCCGGGTACCACCCAGCCTCAGATATCCGGCGCCCTTCTCTGCAGTTGATAACCTGACTCAGAAGGGGCAGGGAACTCGTATGTAAGATTGGCATTGAATCTAATCCTTATCAGGCCCCTGGAAGAAGCAGGTGTTACATGATTTCCACCTTATATTTCAGAAAATTGAGGCCCAGAGAGGGACCGTGTGCAAGGATGTCAAATCTAGCTTCCTCTGGCTCTGGACCCTGCCAGAGGGGCTGCAGATGGATCCTTCAGGAAACTCAGAAATGGCATATCCCTCCTTCATGACCACTCCTGCCCCTGCAGTGAAAAGAGAGGGAGAGGGGGCAAAGCTTTGTCCTGACCCTCACTCTTTAGTCCCTACCCTCTCCTCGCCCCTCAGAAGATACCCAAATAGATACTATTTTAAAACCTAATAAAGCATGTAAAATTGAGTTATTGTGTGACCTTGGGCAGATTACTTAACCTCTCTGACCCTCAGAGTCCTTTGGAGAGAATACTGATAGAGACTTCCTAGGTTAATGACAAAGGAGAAACAAGGTGGTACATGTAACACACTTAAATAGTACAGTGCCTATGGTGGGAAGTCCTCAACACACCATAGATGTGATGATGTTGTTACTGTAATTATTCTTATTTGGGCCATGCCCTCCGCACCCTGTTCCCAGCCAGGGTAGAGGTGAAACCCACATTTCCAAAGGTGAAAAACACACACACTCAAGGCATTTTTTAATTTCAGACCACCCCCCCACCCCCTGCCAAAGATGCTTGGCTAAAGGGTTCTTGGAATGTAGCAGGACCAGCTCCATCTTAGCAATAAAACAATATAAAAATTGATAAATATTTGGCACTTACCTCAAAACAGATTTGTTCTAGGGTGAGTATGAGTTCTACCTTTGAGTGCTATTTTATTCATCTGCGTAGCAGGGTTTATCATCCCTGATGTACACAATAAGACATGGAGACCCAGAGAGGCCAAGAAACTTGCCAAAGACACACAGCATTGGAGTGGGTGACTTGAATTTGAGTTACATTGGCTAGGCTGCAAAGTTATATAATATTTTGAACAGATGATTCTTGTCACCATAAACGGGTTTCTTCTGGGGTGGACAAATAAGGAGAATGGGGAGCAGAGTGAGAGAGTTTCTGTTCATTCTCTACTCTTTGATATTTTGAATTTTGTATGATACATGCATTACTTATAATAAAATCAAAAGAAATACTTCTAAAGTAACACATTCCATAACTAATGTGCTTCAAATGACACCATTGAGAAAGTAAAGGAAAAACTCATAGAACAGGGGAAAGTATTTGCAAATCATAGATCTCCTAAGGGTCTCCTCCCGAGAATATATAAAGAAATCTTAAACTCAGCAATAAAAACACTACCAGTTTTTTTAAATGGGCAAATGACTTGAATAGTCAATTCTCAAAATATATATATAAATGACCAATCAAGCTCATGAAATACTGCCCAACATCATTAGTCATCAGAGAAATGCAAATCAAAACCACAAGGAGACACCACTTCACCCCTACTAGGATGGCTAGAATCAAAAAGACAGCTCATAGTAAGTGTTCATGAGGGTATAGAGAAACTGGAACCCTCATATGTGGCTGGTGGGTGTGCAAAATGTTACAGCTGCTGTGGAAAACAGTTTGGCAATTTCTCAAATGGCAAAACAGAGAGTAACCATGTGATACAGCAATTCCACTCCTAGGTGCCTACCCAAGAAAAATGACAACACAAATACTCACACAGCATTATTCCTAGTAGCCAAAAGTAGAAACAGCCCAAATGTCCATCAACTGGTTAACGGATAAATAAAATGCATTCCATCCATACCATAGAATATTATTCAGCCTTAAAAAGGAGTGAAGTACTGACACTCACTACAATGTGGATGACCCTTGAAAACCTGATGCTCAGCGAGAGAAGCCAGATACAAAAGGCCACATGGTGTGTGATTCCATTTGCATGAAACGTCCAGAACGGGCAGATCCACAGAGACAGAGTGGGTTAGTGATGCCCGGAGCTGGGAGGTGTTGGGGAGGATAGAGAGGGACTACTAGACAGGAAGTTTCTTTTTGGGGTAAGGAAAATGTTTTGGGATTAGACAGCGGTGACAGTTTCACAACTCTGTGACTATACTAGAAATTGCTGAATTATACACTTTGAAAGAGTGAATTGTATAGCATGGGAATTATATCTCAATAAAAATCATATGTATATACACACACATATATATATACACACATATCATTCTTTTTAAAAAAAGTTTTATTGAAGTGTAGTTTATTTGCAATGTTAGTTTCAGGTGTGCAGCAAAGTGATTCAGTTATACTAGATCGTTCCTTTCGACTGCAGGACATTTTGCAGCTTACAAAACCCTTATGACGTTATTGTCTCATCTAACCTTCCAAATGCCTGAGATACTTTCAGAGATGATATCTCAGTACTACAGAAGGTCATATAGGTGCTGAGCTTCAAAGGGGGACTGGAGTTCAGGTTTCCCTGGGTTGTAAAGATTTTCAAGTGGGGATGTTAGGTGCCATCTTGGGAGCTTCTTTGCTGGTACACGTTGAGTTCCTGAGAGTTCCCTCCCTCCTGGGGGATGACGTAGAAGATAGTCTCTGGACCAAGTGAGCTCTGGGCAAGATGGAGTCTGCCATTTCTCCAGACCTGGGCCCTGAGCTGAGTTTGCACGGGGAGCCTGCTGCTTTCCATCCCAGACCCCTGCTCCCCCACAGTCTATGGGGGTGGTTGATGAACCCCTAAGTCTCCCTTGCCTGAATCTGGTGTTTCTTAAAACCAGTCATTTTGTCTGACCCTGGTCACCCTCCCATTCTGGGCCTCAGCTCGCCAATGGCAGTGAGGGCTGTACCTCTTCCACAGGCTTACAACGCAGCCACAAAACAAGGTGAGGTGTCTTCGGGCACTTGGGTCAAATATCTGTAGGTTTTTCAACAGGTATTGGCCGTTCTCACAACCATGATCCAAGGGAGAGTGGATGAGGGGCCTTCCTAGCTGCTGTGGGTGAATTTGGGGGTGTAACTGGGCCTCGAGGTATTAAAACAGTTTGCACGTGGGCCCAGGGACTCCTAGTTCATATTCCCGGAGGAAGTTCTGAGAAAGAGAGCTGGGGGAAGGTGTTCCACCTTTGAAAAAGGGTGGGACACAGGCAGGTTCTAAAACCTGCAGGGTCACTGAGCTTGAAGAGGACCCCATGATGATTCGAGAACATTCTGCTCAGCGATCGGTCTTCCTGGAAACCCACTTAGCCAGCCCATGAGCCAAGTCCCTGATCTCCAGCTTGTATTCTAGTGGAGGATAGAGAAGACAAGCAAATCAAAGGAGTTCAGACAATGACTGGTGAGCTGAGTGAAGACGGTTAACCCGAGGCACTGAACAGACATTGATGGGGGTCTGGGAGCTTTGATTGTTTGTTTCTTTGTTTGTTTGTTTGTTTGTTTTTTAATGAACATGTGTCAAAAGATTTTATTTCAATCATTAATTGAGGGAGCCAGTAAGATGTTACAACGGGTTCAAAGGAAAATCTGAAGAACATTCATATGTAGACAGGTGGGAAATGCTGGAATGAATTTACAAACAGAAGCAAAACATGACTATGTGCAACCACTTTGTATTTCTGGGGACAAGAATCATTGCTCTAAGCAACCGTTTTTCACAATGTACACAGTTGTACAATAGCCCAAAGACAGCAGAGGGCACAGAGACCCCATAGAATCAGACAACGTCTAGGTTTGTCTGGGAGCTGGTTCTTTTATTTAAATGGTCATCAGGTAGAATTCTTCAAAGGAGGTGGTGTTTGAACAGAGACCTGAATGAGGGTCGGAGGATGGGTTACCAGGCATGTGGGTAAAGGGTGGGTCTGAGTTTTGTGATGGAGGCCAGTGTGGCTGGAGCAGCAGATTAAGAGGGTAGTGAAGGGGCACCTGCAGGCCAGGACTTTATTTAAAGTGTCATGGATTTAGCCATAAAAAGGAGGGAAGCACTGACACTTGCTACCATGTGGATGGACTTTGAGGCCACGGTGCTCAGTGAGAGAAGCAGACACAGAAGGACACACAGCGTGTGACTCCATGGATGTGAGGCGTCCAGAACAGGCCAGTCCTCAGACGCAGAGAGGGGGTTCCTAGTTACCAGGGGCTGGGGAAGGGATGGGGGTGACTGCTAATGGGGACTGCATTGCTTTGTAGGGTGATGGAAATGTTCTAAAACAAGACAGTGGTGAGGGTTATGTAAATCTGCGAATATACTGAAACCACTGTATTGTACACTTTAAAGAGCAAATTTTGGGGTATGTGAATGACATCTCAATTTTCAAAAAGCAAAGCAACACCCATGTTTAACGGCCGCGGTACTCACAATAGCTAAACCATGGAAACAACCCAAATGTCCATCCACAGATGAATGAATAAGCCAAATGTAGTCCATCCACAATGGAATATTACTCAGCCTTAAAAAGGAAGGAGATTCCAACACCTGCTACAACATGGATGAACCCTAGGGATGTGGTGCTCAGTGAAATTAGCCAGACAGAAAAGGACAAATACTGTCTGATCCTACTCACAGGAGGTCCCTAGAGGATGTCACATCCATAGAGACAGGAAGTAGACGGTGGGGGCCAGCAGCTAGGGGAGGGGAGGGGGAGTCAGTGTTTCACGGGGACAGAGTTTCAGTTTGGGAGGATGAGAAAGTTCTGGAGATGATGATGGGGATGGTTGCAGAACAATGTGAATGTGCTTAATGCTACTGAATTGTACACTTAAAAATGGTTATAGTGGTAAATTTTATGTTACCAGAAATTTTTTTTAAGTTGAAAAGGAAAGTCGGCCTGGAACAGAATATGAGTGGCCATGTTCCAGCTCATTCCAAAGTCTGGGAATGTCCCATTAGTATGAAGTGTGGTTATTTAGGAATAAAATTAAATCTTTTCCCTTTGGAAAAAATGAAAATTAAGAGAGTAGGAAGTTCCCCCCCAGAATGTTACTGGAAAGACATTAGCTGGGATTTGAGCAGAGGAGTGCCCTGCTTTATGATTTGTTAATCACCCCAGGGTAAGGCCAGTAGGGAGCTGGTGTGGGCATCCCAGCGAGCACAGTGGGAGAAGGAGGAGAGGGTCTCTTTTGGAGGTTGAATTGAGATGATTTGAAGCTGGGTCAGATGTGTTGCGGGGACAGAAAGCAAAAAACCCAAAGAGCATGCCTGGTTTTACGGCATGATGGATGGGTTTGGGATGACAGCCAGGGTGGGGTGAAGAGTTCTGTTTTCCCTTTTGTGATGGAGTGTCCATCAGATGTCCAGCAGAGGAGCTGAGCAGGCAGGTGGGTAGAAGAATGAGGAGTGCCAGGGCGGGGGTTGGGTCTCCCCAAACTCTGAGGCACATGACATCCCCCAAGGAAGTGGGGACTGAGAGGGCATCCCAGGGCTGGGGGACGCCAACGGTGGGGTCCAGCAGAAGGGGCTGGGAAGGAGGCCAGTGGAACAGAAGGGAGTTGAGAGTCAGGTTACAGAAACCAACTTCCGGCAAAGTGGCCTGGCTGTTCACCGTCTGATCCCCAGGGCTCAGAATACTGTCACTGAGAGAGCGGTACCCAGTACAGGTTTGGTTCAGGAATGACAGTTTGTCTCTAACCTCATGGACGAGACAAACAGTGAGCATTGGGAACCCATGCGAGCTCCCTAGAGGCAAGTCATGCCGAGGGGATCTTCATTTGCTTGTTGGACCGAATAATAGGCAATGGCAGGCAGAGGGTTACCTGGACTCCAGCAAACTGTGGCTGGGGTGGTGCAGGGGAGTCTGGAACATTCTAAGGAATGTTGATGAGCAAATAGAACACAGTAGATAAACGTGGCATGTCCTTAGATCTGCTTGCTGTGTGTGTTACTGCATGTACACGTTTATTTTTAATATTAATTAACTATAAGTAACTATGTATATGTGATATATACACACTGACTTAAAAATAAATTTTTGTTTGTTTCTTTGTGGGGGGAGGTGATTAAGTTTATTTACTTACTTATTTATTTATTTACTTATTTACATTTATTTATTTATTTATTTATTTATTTAATGGAGGTCCTGGGGATTGAACTCAAGACCTTGGGCGTGCTAGTCTCTCTCCCCTTATATACCTATTTTTAAAAGGCTCATGATCTGTTTCCTCCAGCTTCAAAACCAGAAGCTTGACATCCTCCCATCTCTCTGTCTCTGACCCTCCTACCACCCTCTTATAAGGACCCTAGGAAATATGTATATAAGTTAGTTTCCTTCAGCTGCTGTGAAAAAGCCCCTCAGACTGGGTGGCTTGGAAGAGCAGAAATGTGTTTTCTCTCAGTTCTGGAGGCCAGAAGTCCAAAGTCAAGGTATCAGCAGGGCCATTCTCCCTCCAAAGGCGCAGGGGAGGGATCTGTCCCTGCTTCCTTCCGGTAGCCTCAGGCTTTCCTTGGCTTGCAGGTGCCAGCTTCCCCCAGATGCCTTCACGTCCTCTTCCCTCTGTGCGCGTCTGTCTCTGCATCCAGACGCCCCTTCTTAGGAGGACAGCAGTCGTATTTGATCAGGGGCCCACTCTGCTCCAGCACGAACTCTCATTAACTGATTACATCTTTAACAGCTCTATTTGCAAATAATCGCATTCTAAGGTCCTGGCAGCTAGGACTTCAGCATGTCGTATATATGTGTGTATGTCTACGCCCATATCTAAACATATCCATCTGTCTAATCTTTTCCACCAGTGAATTCGAATATAGATGCTAAGATGTGGGGGAGGGTATAGCTCAGTGGTAGACAGCATGCCTAGCATGCAGGGGGTCCTGGGTTCAATCCCCAGTACTCACTAAAAAAATAAATAATTAAGCCTAATTACCCCCCCCAAAACAAACAAACAAATAGGGAGAGGGTATAGCTCAGTGGTTAGAGCACATGCTTATCATACACAAGGTCCTGGGTTCAATTCCCAGTACCTCCATTAAAAGAAATAAGTGAATAAATAAATCTAATTACCTCCTCCCAAAACAAACTAACTAAATAAATAAACAAATCTAATTATTTCTCCCCACCACCAAAAAATTAAAATTAAAAATGAAAACAAGATATTGAAGCTGCTGAAGGCTAGCTTACCAGCTCTACAGGAGAGCAGTCTGGGAGAAGGGCAGTAAGTTTGGATTCAAGGTGCATCGCGACAAACACACAAATAAATACTAATAACTTTCCTGGGGGAACTGTGAAGTTCTGTGCGCACTTTCAAAAGTCAGCTGACGGCTGGGAAGAGAGTTTCAGTTTGGGAAGATGAGAAAGTAGTGGAAACGGAAGGGGAGGCTGGGAGAAGCGTGCTGGGAAGCCTGTCTAGAGTCTTCGTGATTTTTCTGTGAATCTAAAATTTGTCCAGAATAAAGCCTTTATTTAACAACAAAGAAAAGAGCAAAAATTGAGGCCACGTGGGTATATACATTTGTCAAATTCACCCAAGTCTATACTTAATATCTGTGCATTTTACTATATGTCACCAATACCTTAATTAAAACATACACACACACAAAGAAATAAAAACACCAGAAAAAAAACCTCTCTGCTGAAAATGCCTAAAAACATGTATCGTGTTTGACCCAGAGATTCCATATCTAGAAAGGTATCCAAAGCAAGTAATTTGAAAGGTCAGGCTGGAGAAGTGAGAAAGGTGGGCTACAAACCGGTGACTCATGAAATTCCTCTTGTTCTTTTTTTTTTTATTTTACTTTTTAAATTAAAAAAAAAGCATTTGGGGGAGGTAATTAGCTTTATTTATTTATATTTATTTATTTTAAATTTGTATTTATTTTTTAATGGAAGTACCAGGGATTGAACCCAGGACCTTGTGCAAGCCAAGCACACACTCTACCCCTGAGCTGTACCCGCCCCCCAAGTTGTATTAGTCTTAACAATATGCGCACGGCTACTCACAATATACACACTGAGGTCTCGACAGCGCACGTCTTCAGGTGGTGGGACAGGACGACTTTGCTTTTCTGAATATTTGAGTTTTCTTCAATGACTATATATTGTTTTTCTAAAAAGTAAGTAAATAAATAACTGCACAAGATAGAAAGAGAATATCCTATGAGGGTTTTGTATGAGTTTCCTAAGGCAGTTGTAGCAAATTACCAAAAATTTAGTGACTTAATACTACACAAATTAATTTTCTTACATTTCTAGAGATCAGAAGTCCAAAATGGGTCATAAAGGCTAAAACCCAGGTGTGGGCGGGGCTGGTCCCTCCGGAGTCTCCAGGGAGAAGCAGCTCCTGCCTCTTCCAACTTCTAGAGGTGCCGCATCCCTGGCTCGCGGCCCCGCCCTCCATCCTCACCACCAGCAGCGTGGCATCTCCCGTCTCTCTCTGACTTTGACCCTCCCGCCTCCCTCTGATAAGGACCCTGTGGTGACACTGGGCCCCTGTGCGTAATCCAGGATAATCTCCCATCTCAGGGTCCTCGACTTAATCCCACCTGCAGAGTCCCTCTAACCACGTAAGGGAGCACACTCACAGGTTCCAGGGGTTAGGATGCGGACGTCTCTGGGAGACCATTATTCTGCCCACCACAGGTTTGAATGGGCAAACCAGGGAATTAGGAGTGCAGCTAGGATTCTGGAAAAGCTAATGTGATTTCAGGCCACATTAATAGAGGTCTAGTGTTCAGCTCAAGGGAGGTCGTAGTCTTACCAAACCATTCCAGGGATGAGACCAGGACGCTGAAAGGAGACAGGGAGCCATGTCCCACAAGGAAGGACAGACAGACTGACCGATAGCAGAGCCTGGTTTGCCGGAGACTTCTGTATGGCTTAGGGCTTATAGATGGAAGGGGGACTTGATTCTGGAGCATTCCCAAGGGAGGCAGGATGTCAGACCTGGCCTTGGTCCTGAGTCTCCTCTCACTGCCTAGCATACAGCACTGGGCTCAGTCAGCGAGTGGGACGCTCTACTCCCGGAAGGCGAATCAACACACTGTCAGGAGAACCTCCTGGAAACCTTGTGGGGGTCCTTCCACCAGACTCATTTGGTCAAAATGCTGACCAGGCTGCCAAGGCCTAAGTCAGATAACCCAGAGCAAAGTTCAATTCCTAAAACTGTACAGGTGTTTGTACGCCTGTGTTCATAGCAGCATTATTCACAGCAACCAAAAGGTGGAAGAAACCCAAGTGACCATCGACAAATGATAGGGAAACAAATTGTGGTCTATCCACACAGTGGAATATTACTCAGCCTTGAAAAGGAAGGAGAGTCTGACACAGGCTACACTGTGAATGAAACTTGGAAACATGATGCTCAGTGAAATAAGCCAGACACAGAAGGATAAATACTGCCTCATTCCACTCACATGAGGTCCCTAGAGGAGTCACATCCATAGAGACAGGAAGTAGATGGTGGGGGCCAGGGGCTGGGGGAGAGGATAGGGAGGGTCAGTGTGTTTTATCTTATTTTATTTGTTTTTGGGGGGAGCCAGTTCGATTTACTTATTATTATTATTTTTATTTAACACGCGTCCATGACCTGATGCATACTAAGCATGTACTCTACCGCTGAACGGCACCCTCTCCCTTGGGGCGGGTCAGTGGTTTTTTTTTTTTTTTTTAACATTTTTTTATTGAGTTATAGCCTTTTTACAGTGGGGGCGGGTCAGTGTTTAATGAAGGCAGAGTTTCAGTTTGGGAAGATGAGAAAGTTCTGGAGATGGGTGGAGGGGATGGTTGCATAACCATGTGAATGTGCTTAATGCCACTGAGCGGTGCTCTTAAAAATAGTTAAGATGGTAACTTTTTTTTTTTAATTGAAGTATAGTTGATTTACAATGTTGTGTTAGTTTCCGGGGTAGAGCATAGTGATTCAGTTACACATATATGTTCTTTTTCATAGTCTTTTTCATTATAGGTTGTTACACATTGACTATAGTTCCCTTTGCTGTACAGTAGGTCCTTGTTGTTTATCTATTTTATATACAGTAGTTAGTATTTGCTAATCCCAAACTCCTACTTTATCCCTTTTGTCCCTCCCCCTACCCTTTGGTAACCATAGCTTTGTTTTCTATGTTTGTGAGTCTGTTTCTGTGTGTGTCATTTTTTCAGATTCCACATGGACATGATAGCATATGATATTTGTCTTTCTCTGTCTGACCTGCTTCACTATTGGTGGTAGGTTTTCTGTATGTTTTACCACAATAAAAAAAAAATCATGGTCTGTTTAAACAAAAGATTTAAAAAAAAAAAGAAAAGAAAAGAAAATACTTTGGGGTCCCACGTAACAAAGCCCAGCCTTTTAGTTTGGGCAAGTGAGGGCATTAGAAAGGAAAGAACATGAAGGCCACTGGCCACCATACAGAGACCAGTGGCTCCCCGCCCCGGCTTTGGAGGCTTCAAGCCCCGCTGTGACCACTTGCAGGCCTGAGGCTGGGCCTGTGGGCAGGGACTTTGCCTGCCCTGGGTGCCCAAGAAACCCGGAACCGGTGCCCGGGTGCGCGGCAGGCCAGGTGAGCCTCCGGAAACCCCTCCGGTTCCCCGGTGGGTGGAGGCCTCCTCCCGTCCAGGCTCCTCCCAGGGCCCGGGCCCCTCCCAGGCAGGCTCTGGGGCAGAGCTAACTTTTAACTAGCACAGCCCGGGGTGGCCAAACCAGGTGTGCAAGTATCGAAATACTTCAGCTGCGTCACCGAGCGCCCAGGGCCCCTGCCCTGAGCCCTCTCCTCGGACAGATGGCCCCCAGCATCACGGAGAAGCGTTTTCTAAGCAGCAGACGCTGAGTTCATAGCCGAGGTGGGGGCGGTGTCTGGTCTATGTACCCCCGGGGGTCTATGCACCTCACGTAAGAGGTGGCATAGACCCCTCCAGAGGTGGGACACCTGGTGCCGCCCCTCCTTCCCTCCCTCCCCTACTCTCTGACTCCCGTCTGCGCAGCGAGCCCTTCCAGCCGGAAGCTCCTGGTCCCCGCGGGCCCTGGCTCCCCTCTCCACCTGAGCGCTGGTCTCCTGGACTCCCCTTCACATCCAGGCTGGACAACAGCTCCAAGGGGCCTCTCAGAACCTCGGCTGAGTGCTCCAAATCTGGGGTAGGGGGTGAGCCCGCCTGCCTGCCTCTGGGGTTCAGCCCAGAGCTCTGTCCCTGTCACTCTCCACAGCCTGGCTCAGGGAATTTGCTTAGGGCAGTGGGTCCCATCGGTGGGGGGAGGGATGTGATTTCCCCCCTCCCCACTTCCCTGGGACAACTCTGGTTGTCATATTGGGGGCGCTCCTGGCACCAAGTGGATGGGGGCCAGGGAGGCCGCTCAACACCCACCAGGGCCCAGGAGCCCCACCCCCAAGATGGCCCGATGCGGGGGTGGGGGTGGGGGTTGCTATGCCCAGGATCTAACGCGCCTGCTTGCTCCTCCCTCTCTGTGCTCTGCAGAGAAGGAAAACCACTTCCTGGTGGCCTCCACTTGACTGGTGGCCCAGTCCCAGCCCTTGAGCCACCCGGCTGCCCTCCCCACCCCGACTCCCCACGCAGAGCCTCCTCCCCATCCCACCCTGCACTGCCCCAGGCAGCCTGTCTCCACGCCGGGGGACCTTGGTTTTCCATGTGTGCAGGGGCCTGAGGCTGGATAGTAAGTGGAGAT
The DNA here is from genome assembly GCF_009834535.1 of Camelus ferus. Classification (NCBI taxonomy): domain Eukaryota; kingdom Metazoa; phylum Chordata; class Mammalia; order Artiodactyla; family Camelidae; genus Camelus; species Camelus ferus. The sequence continues at coordinate 24,691,886 of NC_045717.1, read as the reverse complement.
GGGCCCCCTCGATCATCTTTACCCAAGGGACCTCGAGTGAACCAGGCCAGTTTTGTGCCCCCTCGCCCCTGCCCCAGGGCCTTCTACAAGATGGCATCCCCCAGCGAGCCTGCGGAGCCAGCGGACCCACAGCCAGGCGAGGCAGTGGAGGAGCGGAAGGGGAGAACGTGGCAGCATTTCTGGCTGGCTGGACCTCCCCCTCCATCTTTCTTTTTTTAAAATCACCGCAATTTAAGGAGCGACTCCTCCCTCCATCCCGCCTGCCACGTGGGCTGTCCGAGGAGTCACCGCTAGCTCGCCCTCTCTCCCTCGCTGGCTTGGCTGAGACGCAGTAGCTTCAGTTTCACTTTGGTGTCACCAGTTTCACTTTCGGGGAGGGAAAGAGGAGAGACAGAGAAGAGGAGAGAGGGAGACAGGGAGGGCGGCTGTGTCAGGTGCAGGGTCAGGGAGGGCTGTGCCCTGCCTGCGGGGCGGGGGGGCCACCACCTGCCGCCCGCTTTCCTGACCTTCCTCTGGCCTGTGGATTCTCATAGTTAATGTCAAAGGGTCAAAGGCAAGTTCTCCCTGTGTGACCTTGGGCCTCCAAGAGTCCCCCCCCTCTTGGAGAAGGGGATCTGAGGATCATGCCCACCCTACTGGGTTCTGGGAAGATCAAAGCCCTGATGACTGCTGACCCGGGCCGGTGAATGTCAAGGACAGTCCCACAGTGTCCCCGGTAGGAGGGCGCAGAGCAAGGTCCAAGGCAGAACCGGATGTCAGCTGCCTCTACCCAGCAGGGACCCTTGGCCCAGAAACCACCAGGAAGGAGGCTCCATGTGGCTTGAGTCAGGGCTAGGCGGCGAGTGGGGCATAGGCAGTGTCCCCCAAGGCCAAGTGGCTTGGGGCTCGTGGTCTGGCCAACCAGGACTGGAGGCCCACCTGCTCTGCTTACTTCCCAGCAGGCCTGCTTGTCTCTGGGAATCGGTGTGACCTTGTCCCCCTCAGCCCTTGCTGTTCTTCCTGTGGCGGGAGGTCCATGGCCCGGGCCGCAGAGCTGCCGCCTCAGGGGAAGGGGAGGAGGTTTTTATTTACTTGTTTTTAATGGCGGTGCTGGGGACTGAACCCAGGACCTTGTGCGTGCTAAGCACGCGCTCCACCACTGAGCTATCCCGCCCCCTCCCCCCTCCCCGAGCCACTGTCTTCTGAGCCTGGCTGAGAGCCAGTTAAGGGCAAGAGTGGGCCAGTTCACCCGGCTCAGGTCCTGTAAAAGGAACCCCTAGACTGGACAGGAGAATACAGCTCAGGGAGATAGAAAGTGTGGGAGCCAATGGGAGGGGGCGGCTCGTTTTTAGTAACAGCTTTATTGCGATATCATTCACATACCATACAGTTCACCATTTAAAGTGTGCAGTTCGCTGGTTTTCAGGACATTCACAGAGTTATGCAACCATCACCACTGTCTAATCTAGAACATTCTCATCAGCCCAAAAGGAAACTGTCCTGTCCCCTTCAGTATTGCCCCCAGCCCCTGACAACCACTAACCCACTTCTGTGTCTGGGGACTGGCCTGTTCTGGACGTTTCACGTCCATGGGCTCACACACTGTGTGTCCTCCTGTGTCTGCTTCTCTCCCTGAGCACCGCGCTCTCGGGGTCCGGCCCCGTGGGGGCGGGTGTCAGGGCTGCTCTCCGGGTCACGGCGGAGCGATGCTCCCGTGTGTGGAGGGACCACATTGCGCTTATGAAGCCCTCAGCTAATGGCCAGTGGGTGGTCTCCACTTTGGGCTGCTGTGAATCATGCTGCTGTGAATGAGGGCAGGTGTTAAGGTAACCGAAGGAGGTTTTGATTAGTGCGTGTCCACCCACAAGTGATATATGGGGACCTTGCATTTTCTGGGGGTAAGAAGCACACCCTAAAATGCACAGAGAGAAGGAGCACCCCAGGGGCAGCCTGGCACCCGGGCTCTCTGGGTGTCTGCTGGACGCTGGGAAAATCCTTTCCCCACCCCCACCCCCACCCCCACCCAGTTGGCCCCATTATCAACCCGGAACTTCAAAAGGGAGGGGTCTGAGACGCTCCCAGAACCTCAGGGGCTGACCCTGGGGGTGGCACAGAGCAGCAGGGCTGGCAGGCTGGTAACTAGGGCCCCTGGAAAATGGCCCCACCCTTTTAATGAGAAGGAGAGCTGGGGTAGGAGTGGGCAGGCCGAGGGGAGGGGTGGGGAGGGAGGAGGAGAGGGATGAGGGGAGGGGCGTCCTCACATCCAGGTGGGCGGTCGGCTTCCCTGCACCTGTGCCCGGCTTGCACCTCCCCTTTGTTGGAGAGCGCCCGGCAGGGGAGGAGTCAAAGTCACACAGGATCCCATTCTTGCCACTCTGGAGCCACTTCCTGCTCTTTAACATGGGGTGAAAGCAGGAGACAGTGCACCTCGAGGTTCATGTGTACCGGGGAGACCCCATCCCTCCGTGAGGAGGCTGCTCCCATCGGCCCCGCCCCCTCCAGCCCAGCTCCGGGTGCGGGGAGACCCGGTCCAGCAGCTCCCCAGGCGCTCACCGGGCACCTGTTCAGCGTCTCTGAGGAGGCGTCCCTTCAGGTCCTCTGCCCACCTTTTTAATTGGGGCGACTGTCTTTTGGTTGCTGAGTTGTAAGGATTCTGGGCACTGGACCGGTCTCCCATACAGGATTTGCAAATACTTTCTCCCACTCTGTGGGCTTTCTCTTCCCTCTCTTGGTGGTGTCCTTTGATGCACCCTAGTTTTTAATTTTGATCAAGTCCAAGTTCATCTGTTTTTGTTTGTGCTGCTTGTGTGTATGTATCATGTTGAAGAATCCACCACCAAGTTCAAGGCCATGAAGATGGGCAATGGGAGAGTCAAAGGAGCAATCATGCTGAGGGTTTACATGGTGGGGGGTGTCTGGCAGCCCTTGGCAGGGGTAAGGGAAAGGCTGCCCTGAGGCTGCCCCCTCCCCACCCGTAACTCCTGAAGCAGGAGTTACGGGTGGGGATGGGGGAAATGGAAGAGGAATTCCAGAACAGGGAACAGCAGGTACAAAGACAGGATGCCAAGAGTGAGTGAAAGACTTGCACAGCTTCTCCCTGCTTTCCCCTCCCCTCCCCTCCTCTCCCCCTCCCCTCCCTCTTCTCCTCCCCTCCCCTCCTCCTCCTCCCTGACCCTGACCCCTGGGCAGCCCTTACCCCTGGACCCTTGGTTCCCCCATGGGCATCAGGGGTGAGGTGGGTGATGTGGCTGCGTTTAGAAGCTTTCTGGGTCCCCACTGCAAAATCCAGGGCTGTTATAGACGAAAGGAGATGGGTTGCCAGGCAGGGGGATGGCAGCTGACCTCAGTGCCTGACCTTGCAGGTGAGTATGGGGGTTGGGGGTGGGACGTCAGCCACAAGGGAAGGTTATGGGGGTGTGGAGAAGGCAGAGAGGCCTCCTGGAGGGAAGGTGACTTCTGAGCAGATCCCCACACGTGAGGGAGCAGGGGCAGGAGCTGGGCAGATGCAGGTGGAATGTGCGAAGAGGCTCACGGGAGAGCAGAGAGGAAGTGCGTCAGCACAGAGGGTGCTGGCTGGGGACAGGACGGCTTGGCCTTCTGGGAGGAAGTGGGGACATGGGGACGGAAGATAAGGGGCTAGCCTTCATCTCCATCTCCACCCAGGGCAGGCCACCTGGACGAGGCTGTTTGTGGACCGACAGATCTGAGCACTGGGTCCCGGGGGACCGCCTGCACGGGGGTCTCCAGTCAAAGGCCTTGCCCTGCCCTGCAGGCCCAGCTCCCTGTGACTTTTTGCAGGACCTGTAACCTGAGGCCAACTTCCCTGTGGCCCTGTATTCCTCCCTGGGCACCCATGCCTTCCTAGCTGCTGTGACCCCAAAGGATGGCCATGGTGGGGACTGGCCTGCACCCCTGTGGTGGTCTTTCTGAGTGTCCTGCTCCTTTGCTAACTCATCTTCCCAAACCTGCTTGTCTGAGGTCACTGCCCAGTTTGTAGTTGGCCACCGTCCCCACCATAAAGTTCCAGTTCTTAGCCAGACATCCAAACGGCCTGGCTTCCCGCTTGGCTACCACCTGATCCTGCACCCAAGGCCAGTGGGGGCTGAAATGCCAACATGCTTCTTTTTTGGTTTTGGGGGTTTTTTTCTTGGGAAGGGAGGTGATTAGGTTTATTTGTTCATTTATGTATTTCGCTGTTTTTATTTTTTAAACGGAGGTACTGGGGATTGAACTACCACTGAGCTACACCCTCCCCCTCTGAATAGGCTTCTGCTCGCCTGGTGGCAGTCAGTGCCCCAGCCCCTATGCCCCCCACACTGGCCACCAGAAATTAAAGGGTTAACACGAGGCATAGTGGGACAGATCTGACCCTCTTCGGAGCCAAGGTCCCTTCCCGTGCCAGTTAGGAGTGGTCACTGCTCTGCTGGACAGTTCTTAAAGATTTTGTGCGCCGTCCCACCGCCACACCCTTGCTCACATGGGGTCCCCTGCCTGGGGTGCGCTCTCCGCGTGGACGCCCAGTCTGTCAGGCGCTGCCTCTAGTTCTGTGAGCTCTCTCCAGGGCACTGGGTGCTGCAGAACAGCCCCAGCTCTTTGTGGCCCACAGAGACAGTGACCAAGGGGAAACAGGGCTGCAGAGTTGTGAGCCAAGGTGGTGGGAAGGCCAGTCTCTGCACCGATCCCCGGTCACCAGGGCTCAGAGAGGGAAGATGGGGTTACCGAGATCAGCTCTGCCCACTTCCTGGGGTGCAGCCAGGGGGAAGGGAGAAGGGATTTGGACTGCTCAGGAGAGGATCTACTCCTTCCTGGGGGTCAGCAGATACCACCTCATTTAGTCCACTATGACCCCCTGGCAGGGGGCGTGGCCTTCCCCAGGGGTGAGTGTCAGGCTGGGGGCGGTGGCGGGGAGAAGGCGTCCTGGGTCCCTCCCTCACCTGATTCTCCAGGTGCTTCTCTGCGGGCCTCCTTCTCTCCCCAGGGAAGCCTGGGCAGAAACCCGAGCCTCCACCCCAGTTCAGGCTGCCATGGGGCCCTGGCCTCTCCCTCCACCCTCCTTCCTCCTCCAGAGCCACCCTGTCGTTGCCACTGGGACTGCAGAACAGGCAGGTCCTCCACCCACCTGGCCTGCGGTTGGAGGTGTGGCCTTCAGCCCCCTGCAGCCTGGGCCCTCCACACCTGGTCAGCTCAGAGCCTGAGCCCTAGAGAGGAGGGTTGAGGTCTGGAGGGGCCCCTGCTGGTTTCGTTTTGAGGCAGTCCCTTCCCCTTCCTCACTCCCACTCCACCCGACCCCCGCTTTCTGGGAAACCCTGTCGCAGCTTCCTCTGAACTGAACCCTGTTAACCCGGAGTCCACTGAGTTCCGCCTCCCAGACCTGAGGCTTCCTGCCTGGCACACACCTCCACCCCTGGGCTGGCTGAGCACACTTCTGCTGATTCCTCACCTTCCAGAAGGTTCTGGGCTGCTCCTGCCTACATCCCCGCCACCCCACGCCACACTGTGTCCCAGGCTCTGGACACAGGAAACCTGGTCGCTTCAAGCAGGGCAGCCCCGGACACAGATGACCGAGGGTCTGACTTCTGCTACTGACGACCATGGCCTCCTACACCGTTGGATGCGGGGAGGGGTGTGGGCCAAACCAGCTTCCTCTCATCACTGCTGATGGGGGGGGGGAGGGGCTAGGTGAGGGGTTGAGCAGCACCCCTGGCCCCACCCAGTCAATGCCAGGAGCCCAGTCATGACAACCCCAGATGTCCCCAGACCCTGGCCAGTGTCCCCTGGATTGAGGGGACAAGACGGTCCCCATTGAGGCCAAGTGGGTATGGCCAGCTGGGAAAAGACAGCACTGAAAGGCTTAGAGCTGTGCTGCCTGACATGCGGCCACTGGCCACGAGTGGCCTCGAACACTCAAGATGTGGACCGTAGGAACTGAGATGCTCCCTGAAGGCAAAACATACCATCTTGCCAAGACTTCATACCAAAGAACAAAACAAAGCAAAAAACAAACAAAAAATCTAAATCAGAAGACCAGACTTATTTTCCATATTGATTACAAAGTGAAATGGTAATATTTTGGCAATATTGGGTCTAATAGAACATACCATCAAACTACCTTCACCTATTTCTTTTTCTTGTTTTGAATGCGGCCTCGAGGAAATTTACATCGTGCCTGCAGCTGAGTGATGCGCGTGCGTGGTGGGGGCATGGGGCAGCGAGACCCGCCTGACTCTGCCTGCTGGTTCCGCACATTTTTCTTTCCATTTCCCCCTGCCCCATCCCTGGACCGTGTGTTACACTCAGAGAAGGGGCTGATCTGATCCTGGGTCGCCCGTGACCCTGAGCAAATTAAACAGACTCTTTAGCTGGCTCTTACCCGCTAGCTCACACACTGCTAGCCGGGGCTGCGGGTGGAGGCTGGAGGCTCTCTGATGGAGCTGGGCCATCTTTTCCGGATCATCATTTATTCCTCAGTCACCTGTGAGCTGCTCAGAGCTCAGGGAGAGGAACCAGGTGGGGACAGTCTGCTCTCTGGGGACTCAGGGGACAGCACACGTGGTTTTGAAAAGTGCTTTTGAAAATGATGCAAACATGGAGCTGAAGAAAAACTTGCACCTACAAGACACTTGGTATCTTCTTCCAAACCAGGTGCAAAACAAAACGACAACAAAAGCAAAAAACCCAGGAGCAAAGAAAACCCAAAACCCAAAGGTAAGAACACCCATTGGGCAAGATTCCGAAGCTCTCAGATTCATTTTCTGATTGATTTGTCTTTGCACCCAGAGGTCAGAGGAGCACGGAGTGGGGGGGGGGGTCCCAGGGCCCCCAACACAGCGGCTGCACCATCTCACACACTTGGCCATCTTGGGGTTTAAGGAACAGCCACGAGGAACCTTGACACAGAACAGGGTCTCTCACAAGAAGCTTGGGAAGGCCTGGAAGCCCCCAGCGACCTGGCTGCTGGACCCCACATTCTGCCTGGATCCCCGCATGTCAGGAGACCCCCGAACAAACAAATGTTACATTTTAAGAACCTGCCCCCTCAGAACAGAGGACCTATAGGCTCGCCTGCCTGTGGCCACCCTTGGCCAGACCGTGCACCAGGGGAGACAGGGTGTGGGAACAGAGGGTGCCAAGTCTAGGGACGTCCACAGGGAGCAGTGGGCAGGGGAGAGAGGGAGACCCCTGGCTGTCAATGTCAGATCTTGGTCTCCAAGACTCTGGAGTGTTCCCAGCTGACTCGGAGAGGGAAGGGAAAGAGCCACGTGTTGGTGTCTGGCTCTTTTTTTGAAGGGCAGTGGGGTCCTGGCGAAGTAACACAACAGTAGAGGATGCAGACCCGGCCGAGTGGAGCAGGTGGGCTGGGAGGTGCCAGGGCCCCTCTCTGAGGCCACACTGTGGGAGGTGCCTGCTTTTGAACCATCACCCCACCTCCCTCACCAACCCTGGAGGCCTTACCCACTGGCCCCAAACTCCCACACTGCTAGGACCCTGTCAATGTGGTCTTACTCCTTGCAAATGGGAGCCAGCTGTTGGCAGGAGTTGGTCAAGCCCAGGGCCTGATGGGTACAGGACTGGCCCTAAGACGCACCTGTCTGACCGCCAGCACCAGCACCATGGGCCAAGACGCTGAGCCACAGTTCACCTGTTAGGCCTTCCTCTTCTGAAGCTCCTGAGGGAGCTGGGGGACCCACAGAGTGACACCTCCATTGCTTTGAGTTATCTTTTTTATTCTTTTCTAAATCAGGTGAGTCTTGGGCGGGGGTAACTCAAAAGGCAGAAGCCTGGAAAGCTGGTCTAAGGAGCTACCAGCTTGTCTCCTCTTTGGTGACCACAGAAAAAAAAAACACAGACTGGAAGGGTCACCCTAAGAAGAAAAGGATCCAACAGTTCCCACAGGGCCACAAGTCCCCAGCTTCTGCTGCACCTTCTCCAACCCCAGGGCCAGAGTGGCGCCAGGCCCATCACTCTTGGAGAACCCTTCCCCTGCAATTTATCACAGATAAGTATCAGCTTCTTTCAGGAAGTATTGGGGAGAGGGGAGGCTCACAGCTCATCTTCAGAGGGCCCTGCCCTCCACCACTTCCTACTGCCCTTGGCCTGGAGGCAGCCTTCTCCATCAGAGGTGGCACAGCCCTAAAGGTGGAAAGGTTGGGCTTTGGGTCTTGGGCAACGTGCAGACCACAGCAGGGGGCCTGGCTGGACACCCCAGAGGACACCGGGAGCTAGGACCTCACCCCCGCCGCCTCATTTCCAACTAGCTGCAGCTGAACAGTTCAAAGCCCAAGAGTGACGTGCCCTGGGCGGTCACTTCTGATTTGCTGGGCGCGTGGAGGTGACAGCAAGCCACCCGCCCACATCTGTCGGCCTGCAGGCGTGGGGGTGCAGGCCTTATCTACAGGATCTGCTGGGGTTTCCAACCGCACCGACAGCTTGGAAACCCAGCACTTCCTTTCTGCTGAGTGAGTGTCGGCTCCTGCTGCCGCGAGCTGTCAGAAGTCTCTGTTCCACGAAGCATGGGTGAGGATGAGAGAGTCCCTCTGAGGGGCAGGCCATGCTCTGCTGAGGATGGGCTGCGGGACCAGAGGCAGGAGTGGCCGGGGGTGGGTGGAGGGAAGGGGACCCCGTGACGGCCATCAGGCTGACTGCTCTCTGGGAGGTGGTGCCTGGAGGACCACCTCACAGGGGCAGGTGTCAGGCCAGGGGGACACTTGAAACCTAGGGCAGCAACCCCCCTTCTGGTGAAAGGTGCCAACGTTGGGGTCCCTCCGAGGCTTCACCCCTTGGAAAGGAGCAAAGCCAGCTCCCAGTGGCTCCCCATCTCTCGCGGGTCAGGGCCACCCTTGCGGGAGAGACCGCCCTAGGCTGGCCAGGGCTGACGCCCAAAGGGCGAGGAACAAGAAGCACAAGGGGCACGTTTGCTTTTTCTTTCCCGGTTTTGTTTTGGTTTTTTCTTTAAACCTAAGGAAGCAGGTTCCGAGAAGACGGCACGAAGGTGGCGCCCTTCCCAATGCGCGTGGGTCTCCACGGAGGGCGCGGCGGGAGGAGGCGGGAGAGGAGGAGCCGGTCCTGCAGCGGGACCGTCACACAGCGGCGCTGCGCGTGGGCGTGCTGGGCTGGTTCAGCCGCAATGTTTTACACAACCAGCCGGCGAAATCCACTTCTTCTACCTCCGACCGTTTGATGAAGGCATGGTTCTGAAAGGGAAGGAATGGCGTGAGCAGCCTGGCCTTGGCCGGACGTCCAGGCCCCCGGCCCAGGGCACGTGCAGGACTGGGGAGGGGAACCAAACCCAGAGCGGGGAGGCCCCAGGCCCCCCAGCCTGGGACAGGGTCTCAGGTGAGGGGGAGGCTGCTCTGTGCCCCCTGGAGCTCAGGGTCTCCTCTGTCCCTGACACCCTGCACTTCTGACACCAGGGCCAGTCTCTGCAGGACCATCCCGGGCACCGTGGGGTGTGTGAAGCAGCCTCCCTGGCCCCACCCAGACAATGCCAGGAGCAACCCCAGTTGTGACAACCACAGATGTCCCCAGACATGGCCCAATGTCTCCTGGGAGCAGAGTCACCTGGGTGAGAGCATCTGATCTGAACAACGGAACTCTCTGTGAGGATAGTAAGTTCCCTATATGTCCCGTCCAGGGCGGGCAGCCACCGGGGCCATGAGGCTCCTGAGCCCTTGAAATAGGGCTCATGTGGCTGGAGAGCAGAACCTCGTGTTCTCCATCAGCATAAGTAACTTAAATAGCCGCCCTGGTAGCGGTTCCCGAACAGGATGGCTCAGTGCCAGAGGCTCCTGGTTTGCAAGGCCAGGACCACTGCCTCTTATGCCAGCTGGGAGCGGGCGAGACCACCCTCAGCCTTCCCAAGGTGGGCGCGGGCCTGGTGAAAAGCCAAGCCAAGGGAAGAGGGCTCCTGTGGTCAGGGCGGCGAGCTCAGCCTCACACGCACGCAGCGTTACTCGGGAAGGGGCCTGGAAGCCCTCTGTGCCCCGCGAGATGCGCAGAGCTGGGGGCGGGGGTGGCACCATGGGGGTTTCAACTCCTCTGTTCCGGGGATTTGCGTATTCCGCAACAAAGACATTTCTTATATCGTGTGTTCCTTGGATTCACCAGACTCAATAAGGAGATTCTGGAAGCAGGTGGCTGCAGACCCAGTCCCACAAGGCGCTCCAGGCCAGGCCAGCTCTTTGGCCCGCAGCAGACCGACTGCCACTGGGACACACTGCCTGTAGCCACAGCTAACCGAGGGTGGGCTTAGACAGGGTGCTTTCCTGGAGGAGGCAAGGAAGCGGAGGCCCAGAGGCAGCGAGAGAGAGCAGCAGGACACACCCCGCGGGGGAAGGAGCGCCCTGTGCCGATGCCTGCGGTGGGGAGGACCTGTGGGGGGACGTGCGGGAAGGCAAGGAGTCTGGTCCTGCAGGGCAGCAGGCAGGGGCCTGGGGCCCGGGGCCCACCGCAGGGCGTGGCTCGGTTATTTAAGGTACCACATCGCAACTACCCTAAGAGGCTCCCTCTCTCCCCCGTGGACAGCTGAGACTGAGAATCCATGTCTTACGTCTGTAACTGGCAGTGTTTTCTCTCTCCGGGACACGAGAAATAATTAAGGGGCTGCCTAGCATCGGGGGAGACTCAGGTGGGCAGACCTGGTGGCACAGGAAGAAGGCCTCGCGTCCACTGCTGCCGTGGGCGCAAGGCACTGCGACAGGCAGCCCTGCTGGGGGAAGGCGGCTTTCGGTGACCACCTTGGTTTTCAAGGATATTGAATAGCGTGGGTTTAGAGGAAGGCAGACACCCACATGGTGTCAACGACGCCTTGGAGCCCAGTCATTCAGTCATGTGTCCCAGGCATGTGGGCCCCTGTGTTCCCCCGCAGCCGCTCCCCATGTCTCCCTCCGGCGAACCCAGGAGACCCACGGGGGTCCTCCAGTTGGCCAAGCTCCCCATGTTCCCTGCGATATGCTGGCTTGGGGCAAGGACAGCCTGCCAGGGGCCCATCTCCCCACAAGGAGGAAGAGGCCCTGGGCACAGCCTGTGACCCCAAAACCTGTGTGCCTCACTTACCATGAGCATCTTCAGATCCGCTCGCTCTGCTGGGTTCTTAATTAGGCTGCAGGTTCCGGGAGGCAGGAGAGGACAGAGGGTGGGGAGACAAGACAGGCAGACAGTCAGTGGCCGTCAGGGAGCCCTGGGACCAGGCAGCCCCCGCCCTGGCCGGTCAGAAGCCTGCGTCCTGCCGCCCTTTGCTGCCTGGCTCCTGTGGTGGGGGGCCCCACCGTGCTCTTGGGTGTAAGAACAGGAGGCCCCGGGAGGGAAGAGCAGAAGTCTCAGCCCAGGACAAGAGGGAAAGAGGGTGGGAAACCCCTCGAGGCTTCTGGGTTGGAGGCCCAGCAGCAACCAAGGCTGCATTTCTAATAAAAACCCCAAGTTTGGGAGTCCAAATGTCAAAATGGAACTTTTTCCTTCAGAAAAGCAGAACTGTCTAAAGGCAGCTGCTCTAAGTAGCTCAGGGTGGTGTGGCAGCTCTTCAAATACAGGCCTCACAGGCATAGGGACGTTTACGGGGCGGGGGGGGGTGGCCGCACCCCAGGGAGCTAGGCCGTCCAGCGGCTGTGCCCGGGGCCGGCCGTGCTGGCGTCCTGACACGTGGGGCAGCGGGGCGGCCCTCCCTCCAGGCCCCAGCCCACCTGCGAGGTACTCCTCGGCCTCCAGAGGGTGGAGGGGCTGGGACAGCCCAGAAGCCGGCTGGGAAGGCGTGCTTGGGGGCTGCAGGGCCCTGGGCTTGCAGGATTAGGAAACCAGGGCGCCTGACGGCAGGAGCTGAGGTGGGAACAGTATCACTTCCAAAGAGCCTGGACTCCTGGTTCACTCCAGGCGGGGACACTAGGGGATGGCAGCTGGACACCGTGACTCAGCAGCCTCGGGAAGGGAACCTGGGCTCTCAGGTGAGCTCTGCGTCCCGCCAGACACTGCCACCGGCCTGGCATCCCTGACAGCCAGGGACCAGGAAGCAGGCAGTCTGGCCCCCTCCCTGCCCACCCCAGGCTGGGGGCTGTGGTAGCTCACCATTTATTTACAAACTCCTGGAAGTCCTGGGTGAAAACGACGCTGGGCAGCTTGGGAGGAGGCTGTGGGACAGAACAGACAGGTGGGGGTCAGATGCTCAAGGATGATTCTGGAATCAGGGGAAGAGACGCTTCCCAGCCCTGCGGGAGTGGGGACAGCGTGGCACTTTCCAGGCACCCTCGGGTGCACTTCTCCTGGCCCTGAGCCTTTACTGTCCTGGGGGCAGCCCACTGCAGGCGGGCAGAGGGCACCCACCCCCAGGCTCCTCCAGCGGCTTCCCAGGCAGCCAGCTGGGTTGGGCTCTTCCCAGATTTTCTCTCAAGAGCTCTTGTCTGGGGGTCACAGCTGGTTCTAGAAGGAAGAAGGACAGGGCTCATCCTCATTTTACGGACGAGAGTGGTTACTCTTGACCACAGGTCATCCTGTCTCGGCCACCCCGCTCTGGGGGTGTCTTGGAATGAGCTGAGGGTCTGGACCTCAGGGAGGCAGTAAGCTCCAGGGGTTTGGGCCCCAAAACAGGGGGAGTCTGAGGGGTCTGTCCTGGCACAAGTCTGGGCGTGCAGACAGCGGTGTGCAGGGTCAGGCCCCGTCTGGAGCGGGTACTCGCTGGGCCTGGGTGTCACTGCTGTGTCACCAGAGCCACCTGCCCTGTTCCACCACCACTGACTGGGCCCTGAGCTGCTCACCTCAAGACCTAACCCTGGGCCAAGCCCGGCCACCCCAACTGCAATGGGCCACTGGAAACACACTTCAGTCAGAGAAGGCCCAGGGAGGGTGACCCGGTCGTGCTGAGACGGAGGGCCGTGGGGTCAGGCCTCACTCAGCCCCTTCCCAGCTGCAGGCCTTATGCCTGGATTCACCCATCTGCACAATGAGAGTATTCGTGCTGCCCTCTCCCAGGGTGGGGAGGGACTGGGTGTGCACCCTGGGCCTCCTTCCCAGAGATGGGGGTCTGGGGGGTGGGGACAGGGACGCTGAACTTTCCCCGAGGAAGGGGGAATGATTTAGGACTTCACGCACAGATGTCAAGATGCTCAGAGAAGGAGCTGCTGGTGACAAGAGCTGCAGGGAGGGGCCAGGCTCCTGGGCTCAGGGTGGGAACTCTGGGTTCACCTCTATGAAAACAAACAAAAAGGAGTCCTTTGGGGAGGGTGGGCTTGTGCAGGGTTGGGGGAGTGAGGCCATCACCTTCATGCCTCATAACCTCCTGACAACCACAGCTGGTCTCCATCTCTCCCCACAGCCCCTCCCCAAAAGAACCCGGTCTACAAGTCCGGCTCCCTTCTTTCCAACAGGAACGGCTTAAACCCGCTGGCCCGAAGGCCCGCCAGGGCCCCAGGCACACACCTCATTCACGATGTAGTCCAGCAGCTCGAAGATAGCCATGGCCGGCCGGCTGTCCACCCCATGACCTGCCCAGGGCAGAGACAAAGATGGGTGAGATGGGCAGGTGGCCGCAGCACTTCTGTCGGGCATCAAGGTCCGAGTGCGCTGAACACAGCCGAGCGCCTCCTCCCCACCCGGCTGGAACCAGAGGCGTGGTGCCCCAGCCCGGCTGCCTGGCGACTGAGCTTGCCTTCCTGGGAAAGTCACTTCTCTCCTGAGCCTCCGGTGAATTAACAAAACAAAACAGCAAAACGAACAGGAATGTTTTTTGAGAAGTCACAGGTCTGGCACAGTGCCAAGTCTGTGCTGTACCGAAGTCAAACCCCTGCCCCCTGGTGCCGGTGGGGCATGGGGGGCCGGGCAGGCAAAGGCGGCAGTGTGACCTTGTGTGGACCTGCTGGTGGAGACGGCCGTGGGCCCGAGAGCCGCTCACGACGGTGGCCGGCTGCATGGCTGACCCCTGTCCTAGACCCAGCTGGCCAGGCCCGTGTTTGGCAGCTGGACTTTCGCCTTCTGTCCCCAGTCCTGAAATGGGCACTCGGGCTAGGGCCGGGGCTGGGGGAGGTGCTGGCAGGCCGAGTGGCTTGGCACAGCCCACCGCTCCTCCCCGCCTGGAAGGCCCAGACACCATCTGGGAGTCGGGCTGGGAGGGCGGGGCCAGGGCCTGAGGACACAGATGCAGGGATGGGGGTTCTCCCCTCGGAGGAAATCCAGACACCTCAGCAGTGTGGGTGTGGCACCAGGAAAGGGGAAGGTCTGGGCTTGAAAATACTGTGACAACCACCATCTAAAGACCCAAGTGTCCCATTAACGGTGAATAGGTACACAAAAGCCACCCACACAGTGGAATACTACGCAACCATAAAAAGGAACAAGGCACCAACACTTGGCACAGTGTGGACAGACCCTGAGAACACAAGGCTCGGTGAGAGAACCAGACAAAAGAGGCCACACAGCGTGTGACGCCACTGACGTGAAACATCCAGAACCGGCCAGTCCACAGAGACGGAGAAGGGGCTCCTGGCTGTCAGGGGCTGTGGGGTGGACAGGGTTTCCTTTTGGGGTGATGGAATGTTCTGGAATCATATAAAGGTGGTGGTCAGACCTTATGAAGATATAAAAATCTGCTGAACTGCATGCCTGAAAAGAGTGGGTCACAAGGTAGGTGAATTCTACCTCAATAAAGCTGAGAAATCAACTGATCAACTGCAGCCCAAGGCCTGGTCCTCTGGACCCTCACTTAATTCAACTGTCTTCCTGTCACTTGACTTAAAGAAAAAAAATCACAGAGCCCTAAGCGCTGCTTCCTAGTTAGACCACCTGAGCCGTGACCACGAGCCGGGACCCCGAGCCGGGACCCTTCCCCTCGCCAGCCCCCGGCCTGGTGGAAGTACCAGCCTGAACTTCACAGCACAGGTGGTGGCTCTAGGTACCGAGGGTCCTCTGGGGGCCCCGCCGGCCCTCCGGCCCCACCCACCCCCGCTGTGTGTCGGGGCTTCATCCAACAAGCCACCCAAGGAGGTCCTGGCCCAACACAGCAGACGCGGCACCGCAGAGCCCAGGTGGTGGGCACAAAGGTGCCTGCTGGGCAACCCTTTCAGCTTTTCTGCACCCTTGAACGCTTTTGTGATAAAATGCTGGAAAAACCGCCCACCCCGCGCGCGGCTTGGCTGAGGAGAGTTTCTGGGCCCCGCCAGCTGGCAGCAACAGGTGCAGCTGCCCCGGACGGGACAGTTTGAGGCGCTGCTTGCAGAGCTGTCCCCAGAAGCCTCGGGACCATCTGAGGACTGCTGACCACAGTGAGCATGACCCAGGGGGACAGGTGGCGCTGAGAGAGGCCAGAGGGGAGGCAGCTGCCATCCCCGGGCGCCGCGTGCCCTGTCCAAGCTGGAAGTCCCAGGCTCGGGCCCTACCGCTGATGGGGCGTCCGGGGGGTCTCGGCCGTGGTGAGATGCCGTGAGGCTCTCCTTCTGCACCGTCGACCATGGGCCGGCCAAATATCGCCTCCAGCTCCTTGGCGTCTGGCGGGGGGATGGGGTACCTTCCGATGGACAGCTCCACCAGGGACAGGCCCATGCTCCAGATGTCCGACTGCACCGAGTAGTGAGTGCCTTGCAGCCGCTCTGGCTGTGGGCGAGACAGGGAGGTGGAGGGGGCTGGTGCATGCGGGGTAGGGGCTGGCACCCTAGAGTGTCTCCCTGGTTCCCCTGCAGCCCCATCATGCCCTGTCATCCCTCTGGAGACCAAGTAACAGGAAGAAAGCAATTCCGTCTCCTCCCTCCACCTGCTTCCAGCTGTGCTGACGGTGTCTCCTTAAAGACCCACAACCCACAGGTCGTTGTCTCTGCTCCTGGAGAAAGACCAGTCCAGGAAAGACAGCTGTTAAGCAGACTCCCGCCAGACTCACCGACATGTAGGACCGCGTGCCCACGAAGGAGTTGGCCATGGAGTCGATGAGCTGCCCGCTAACCCCAAAATCGCACAGCTTGATCTCCCCTCTGGAGTTGACGAGGATGTTCGATGGCTTCACGTCTGGGAGGAGAGCTGGCGGTGAGGATGCCCCGGGCCACCCGCCAGCCCCACCGGGCCCCAGAGGCTCCCAGCCCTTACCTCGGTGCATGATCTGGTGCTTTTCCCGGAGATACGCCAGGCCCCGCAGAACCTGCAGGGAAGCCGCAGGGCGGTGCTGTGTGGGGGACTGTCCTCTGGACAGGCCCTCAGGCCAGACTGCAGGGGCCATGTGATGGTGATGACATCCGCACAGGCACGCACCTCACTGACTCATATGACTCCCTGCCCGGAAAGCAGACACTGCTCCTCTCGTGAGGCCCGTGAGAGCTGGGACAAGGCCTGAGGCCCCGTTAGTGGGCCTTTGAGTGTCCAGGCAACTGCCCCACCTCGGAGGTCACCCCTGTTGAGCACTTTGGTGCTGAGACAGTGCTCAGGCCCCAGGCCGATGTGGTGAAGGACGCAGTGGCCCTTTCACCACGTCAGAGAGGAGACACTCCATGATGACAGCACGGAGGGACACTGTGTGCCTGGGACCAGGCCCCCAGCATCTCCAGCAACCCATCCGGATGGGGTAGGGGAGCATCATCCCCACCATATAGGGCAAAGGGACACCACCAGCTCAGTGCCACAGCTGGTGGAGACTGGCACCAGAGGCCATCTTCGCAGGGGGCCACTCTAGTGCCTACTACTGGCTCCCAGGGGCTCCTCGAACCCTGGCTGCGTGGCATGGGGGCAGGAGTAAGAATGAGCGGGCGAGAGCGTGCAGCCAGGAGCGCACACTCGCACACTTACCGCGATGCTGACCTTCCCCAGGATCTCTTCCGGAATTCTCTTGGCTTCTTTCAACACCTGGTCCAGAGAGCCACCATCCTAGGGGCAGCACAGAAGAGAGAGGAAAGCCACTCTGAGCCGTCACCAGGCAGGGCTGGCAGTGCAGAGACGGGTCCCCAGGGGGATGCCAGGGCAGCAGGTATAAGAACAGAGCATTTCCCTGTTTCCCAGTGATCTGGTGCCCAACTTCCTCCACAGGAAGCAGAGACCAGACCACAGCCAAAGGCAGCCCATCGGCCAAAAGCAGGGACTCTGGCGGCCCCTGCTGCCTCCGGGGCCTCAGGAAGCGGAAAGGGTGCCAGCACGCTCCCCAGGCGGCTTGTCCTTCCCGGAACTGAGGCCCACAGCTGGATGGCGTGACTCAGCCTTCCCGAGGTTGCCACGGCAGCGGCGGGCGGAGCAGAGCCACGGAGGCCAGAGCTCCACGAGGCCTGTGGCCGAGCCACCCACTCTGGGGCCTGGGTCTCCTCCGCAAGCTGGGTGCAGCCGTGGGAAGTGGAGGAAGAACCCAGAGGCAAGGCCCGTAACTGCCCAGTGCAGAAGGAAGGCCAAGTCGACTGACCCCTCCACTGCTCCCTCGCCCAAGCCCCCAGCTCCACCAGGAAGGCTGATGGCGGAGGGGCACGGAGGAGGAGGAGGAGGGGGAGGAGGAGGATGGATGGCTCCGTCCCTCTCCTGCAGGCCTAGCCCCTGCTCACCGCCCCGTGTGTGGGATGTCCTGCAAAGGACCTGACACAGGTGACTGCAGTCCATCCCCCAACCTGGGCGTGGCCCCAAATTCACATGGTTAACGAGGAAATGGCAGAAATCAAGTGTCTTGCGCAAGGTCTCCTGGCAGTACTTGGAGACCGAAACCCAGGGCGTCGCCAACAGGCCCAAGGCGCTTCTTCAGAGGGGGCTCCAAGGGCCCCAGGTCACTGGGTGGACTGGAGCTGAGGCTCGAGGGGCGCAGTGGGGATGTGGCCAGAACCTGTGCTCGTGGCCAGGTGGCCCGTGCTTTCTCTGGGGCGTTGCTCTAGGGCTCCCGTGGCCACCAGCTGCCTCTTGCTTCACTTGGGGGAGGGGGAGAAGCCTGGGTGCTGCCCCAGCTGTGCTCGGTGAGGAGGGCACGGTGGGAGTTCTGGAAAACCCAAGGCACTCTGAAGCTTCAGGATCCTGTGTGCGACACTGTCGGCTAGCGCCAGACTGAGGGCGGGGGCCGAGTGCAGGCAGATGGTGAGGGTGGCTGAGGAGGAACCCAGGCGATCGGCATTCTGCCCAGCCCAGGCCTGTCTCACATGGGGGGAATTCCTTTTATTCTTCTCATTTTTTGTTTTAGCAACCTTAAAATTTTTTCTTTAAAGTTAGTGATCTCTGCTCCCTAACACAGCCCCTTTCATTCTTAATTTTCTGTAGAGCTGTGATTTGTTTGCTAGAGGATGCTCAGGGTGAGCATCCACGGAGAGGCTATGGTGGCCCAGGCCCCGTGCCAGGGTCTCAAGTCAACTCAAAACAGCCCCGTGGCGCAGACAGCACTGTTCTCCACAGCAGAATCCCCAGGGAACTGAGGACACGGGGCGGGTCACTCTGGCAAACGGGGGAGAGTATCCTGCGTGTCGTGTGCGTGTAAAGCAGCATGTTCGGCCCGCATCCGCATCTCCCGAGTTGTGACAACGCAAATGTCCCACACGTCGCCCAGGGGAGAACCCCTGGTCCACAGCTAAGAAGACACATGGACAGGATGTGGCGTGGGGGCGTCACAGCTGGGTCACTCCTCACACACGACCACACGCTTTCATTGTGTGTGTGTGTGTGTTTCTCCTAAACATCTCCGAAACCACACTTGCATTAAGCAGGGAGTCTACAAATACCTTTCTCTTATAAAAATTCAAATGCAGATAAATTACACTCTGATCTCCAACAACTCCACTTGCCTCCCCTGAAGTGTAACTTAGACTCTTCCAGCCCCTTCTGTGCACACACAGAGAAACACAGAGTTCTAAACCTGTCTGCCTGCCTATCTATGTGTCCATCCATCTAGATCTGTCGCTGGGCTCGGATCGCAGACACCTCGCCCCACAGCCGACGCTTCACACCCACCCAGACCCGGGGTGGGGGGTTGATGCTGACCCGCTTTTCTGCAAGGGAAAGAGACTCCGAACTCAGGGTATTTGGGGAGGACGGGAGGAGGGGGGAGGGGGAGAGAGAGAGGAGGGGGAGGGACAATCTACAGTGCAGACCTGGCTCCCCTCAGACCACACTGACTTCACGCCCTTTCCCCGCCCGATTCTGTCTGCACAGTGGCTGCCGGGGGGGGGGGGGGGGGGGGGGCAAATCTGGCCGCCATCTCCCAAGTGAGGAAGGGGCTCCGCCAGGACAGGCGGGGGAGCCCCTTCCCGGGGGCACTCCCCGGACGCTGCCCTCCCTGCAGGCGCCTGCTCAAATTCATTTCCTGCCTCCGTTACAAAACTGTCAGAGGGGACAGCGCACTCGAGGCGTAACCGAAGCTGCCTGCCTAAAGCCACATGGCATCCTGGTTTTGCAAGGCCCCCGAGGGCTAGGGCCAGACAGCCGAGGGCGGACAGAGCCCTACCTGGCGGACGCTGGGCGGAGGAGGGCCGGAGGTGTTTCCTCCGGGGGCCTTCGGCTCTGACCACTTCTGCTTTCGATACACCCAATCCCACCCATTTCTGGGCCTCGATACCAGAGTTCCTCAACAAGGGGACACAACAGAATTGACCGTGGTTTAAAAAAATCACCTGCCACCGCAGAGGTCTGATCCCACAGGCCTGCAGCCCACCGCCCTCTCACTGGGGGATCGTGGGAGGGAGAGACAAGGCTCCCCCTGTGCACCACTGCAGGCCTCAACGCTCACACAGCCTGCTTGGGTGCAAGGACTCTCGGAGCAGCATTACTTGTGACATGGTGGGGACTGGGAGCAGCCTCAGCGTGCTCAGCACATTACCTGCCAGCTACCTGTGGATGCCAGGAGGCTGGACGGTGGGAAAAGGCAAAACTGTCAGGAAGGTGGGGTGGGTACAGCTCAGTGGTAGCGCGGGCTTAGCATGCACGAGGTCCTGGATTCAATCCCCAGTACCTCCATTAAAACCAAAAAATATTAGGAGGACAGTGTCTGGTATCCAATAAAACAAAGGCATCTATACAAGCATACGGCTGTACTGCATCCACCATCTCCACACGGGTCCCCTTGGAAATAGGATGGGGGCCTTGAGGGTCTCAGGCAAGGGGACGTCTGTTCCTCAACCTGTGTGAACTCTGCCCGGTGACTGGGGGACACTGACGCGGCTCCGGGGTTGGGGGTGCTCACCATGTGCTCCATGCAGATGCTGATCTCCCCGTCGCTGTAGAAGGCCCCGTAGAAGCCCACAATGTACGGGGAGTTGCACTCGTGCAGCACCTGCAGCTCGCGGATGATCTGGTTCCGGATGGCCGGCTTGATCTCCAGGTGGATCAGCTGCAGGGGAGAAGAAAGTGGGTTCAGAGCCAAGCCGCCTTCTAAGGGGAGCCGGGAAGCAGCGGGTATCCATCAACCCATGAGAACTGAGAACACAGCCACAGACTCGAACGTGAATGTTCGCAGCAACGTGAGTCACAACAGCTGAAAAGCAGAAGCAGCCCAAGTGTCCTGAGTCAGCTGAAGAAGGGACAGACACACGTGTCCCTCCACACGCGCGACATCAGTCACGGAAAGGAGAGCAGCCCTGACACTCGCTGCCACGGGGACTGACCCTGAGAGCACGGTGCTGAGTGAGAGAAGCAGACACAGGACGACACACAGCGTGTGAGTCTGTGGATGTGAGACGTCCAGAACAGGCCAGTCCACAGACACAGAGAGGGGGCTCCTGGCTGTCAGGGGCTGGGGGACGGTGGAGTGACTGCTAAACGGGCTGGCGCGTATTTCTGGGGTGATGGAATGTTCTAAGACTAAGGTGGTGATGGGTGCATGGCATTGTGAAAATATACTAAAAGTCACTGAGTGAAATGCTCTACAAGGGTAAATTATATGGTATGTGAATTACATCCCAATGAAGCTGTTTTCAGAAAAATGTCATAGGAGGCAACATTTTTCACTTGGTTATGGGGGGAGTTCTTTAAGACTTTTCTTCCCACCAAATCACACAAAGTGCCAGCCTCTCCCAGGAGAAGGCGGGTGACGCCCTGTCAGACAGGACGACTGTGTCACTTCTGCCCCCAGCCCCACCAGCAGTGGGCTTTCGGGGCCCTTCATCCCTCCAGCCTGGAGACAATACAGAGAGAGCTGCCACCTGCCACCTGCCACCCTAGGATCCCAGCTCCTCTTCTACTCGAGTTCCAGTTGGCAGAGGGGACTGTCACCAAATTCGTCACAATGTGTGGAAAGGTGAGAAACAGAAAGGATGGTCCGGAGAGACATGGAAAAGACAGCTGACAAAAGGCCAAGAGCAGTGTCCAGCTCCAAACCCTGCACAAGCCAAGACCCACCGCCCAGCGGGAGAGAGCCACGGCTGTGGGTCCCTGTCTTAGCTCCTCAGGATCCTAGACGCGCCAGCCATCGTGACAAGGCAAGAAAAGGGTGTGATTTCCACCCCTTTGTCAGAGAGGCAGACCCAGATCCCTGGTATCTGAAAATGACCAATACCAATTCAACAGACATTTCTGCAGAGTGGGTTATATGTGGGGCCGATGATGGGGAGAAAGACACAAAGGTGGCTCTGCTTGGAGAAGACCTGTCATCAGGGGAAGAGAAGGGGTCAAAACAACCCCGGTATGGCGGAGGTGCCAACGGGGTGACTCAGGGCGTGGTGATACTGAGGCCAGGCCTCCAAGGACAGGTGCGAAGAAGCCAGGCGGACAAGGTGGGGCAGGCGCTGGAGGCAGAAGGACAAGAGCTGCCTGTTGGAGGGGCGTGTGCTCAGTTCAGGGGGGCACAGGGTAGCACGGCCTGCTCACTGGCCCACATCGATGACCATCAAAACCTTGAGAACTGTGGCAGATCTGGGTGAAACCGTGCCTGGTGCCCCCGCCGGCCCCAGGCAAAGCCTCAGCCCTCACTTGAAGGGTCCCCACTGACCCAACCTGCAGAGCCCAGCTCTGGCCGTGGGCCTGGGACACTGCACTTCCCCCTCGGGCTCCTCCAGTGGGAAGGTGGGTCACACCAGAACTCCAGTGGCCACACCAGGGAGGGAACGCCCAGCATGTGCATGCAGACATGCATGGAAAAGGTGGGATGCGGGTCTGAGAGCAAAGTGCTGGCGTCTGTGTGCAGTGCGGCAGGCTCACCCGGGAGCTGCGAAGTCAGCACCAGCGCCGCCCACAGAAACACGGCGTGAGCCACCAACCGAACTTTGAATCCTCCAGCTATTGCGTTAAGAGTGCAAAGAGACAGGCGAAACAAATCTGTTTTGTTTAACTCAGTGAAATGCATCAAAAATTTACTGTTTTGACATGAGATCAAGGGAAAGAAAGATATTAATGAGTTTTTTCACACGGAGCACCGGAAACCTGGTGTTTCTGCACGTACAGCACAGCCCCGGTTCACCCTGACTGTGTTCCGAGGGCTCGGCACCCGCGTCTGACCAGGGGCTTCCTCAATGGATGGTGCTACTCTCTGCCAAGAACTTCAAGGAAGCTGCAGGTGAATGGGGCGGGGGTTGGGGGAGACAGAAGGGGTGGACAAGACTGGGCCGAAGTGGACGAATCTCATAGGTCCCGGGAGCCTGGAGTTGGCGCCTTAATGTGAAATAAAGCCAAAGGAAGTCAGGGGCTTTCGAGAAAGATCCAGTGAAGAGAGGACACAGGGGTGGCTGCTATGTGAACACAGCTTTGGTGGATATTATAACTGGCGTGTGTAAAGTGAACCTTCCAGATTGACTAGGAACCACTGCTGAGGGTGTGCAGAGAAAAAGCAGGAATGGGATGAGGGCCATGTTTCTGAGCACAAATGCTTGCAATCTGCCCTGGCCCTGGGGGGCAGGCGGGCAGGGAGGACTGCCCCACTGCACTAACCAGCAAGTTCAGGTTCAGAGACGTGAAATCACATCCCCAGGGGTACACAGCTGGTGAGTGGTCAGGTAGGGTCGGGCCAGGCTCACAGAACACCAAAATCCACACTCTTTCCCCATCAGCACCTGGCTGACAGCTGATTAGATAAAAATGGTGCTAGTTCAAACCCCTGGAGTTTACGGCTGTTCTGACTGCAGAATGGGGGATATGTGTTAGGAACGGGGCAGGGTGGGTGGGTGGTCCACAAACTAGGAAAAGAGGGAAATGGGTTATGGAGGCAAAGCCTTGACAGCTCCCATTGGGTCATTAACTGCAAAGGGCAGACTCTGCAACCCAGACACTGCCCCAGCTCAGACTCAGTTTCTAGTCTGTGAAGCGGAGCTGCTGACCCATGTGAATGAGAACACGTGTCAAGGTCTCAGCACTGGCTTTGACTTTGGGCCATCACTCGAAAGAAGGCAGCTAGTGTTAGGACAGAGCCTCGGGCAGGTCCATAACCTCTGTTCTGGAAGCAAGCAGGGGCCGACGGGAGGGACACACACGCAAGGCCGCAAACGCAGTCACCTGCTGCAAGCAGAGGGAAGCCAAGCGCGCTCTGTGTGCACAGCAAACGCGCCGAATTCTTTGCAGATCCCCTCTGGCCCCCGCAAAGCAGAGGTTTGGTTCCTAGGGCTCTCACAAGGACGCACAAGACAGGACAAGATGCTCGAGTCAAGAAAATATGTACAAACAACAGTGAAAATGGAGACCAGTTTTCTGGGGTCTTAGGAAGCTGGTCTCACTGCTCTCCTGGTGGCAGGTCATACTGGTCACGACGATCCCCTGCCCATCAAAGGGGCCGGAGGGATGCTAGCCCACAGCAGATCTGGACAGGCCTTCCAGAAGCCCCAGCCCTGCCCTCACCCTCACACCTGGCAGGGGCTGCATCTGGAGATCTGATAAGCTCACACACTTGGAATGCATGGAATTCCTACTCAACTTCCTGGGAACTGGAATTCCACCCAAGGCAGTGGAGGAAGGACTGAGGCCACTGTTCCTTAAAACCCACTTTGTCCCGTCAGTTTTCCCACCTGTGTCCTCAGCTGAATACAGGGTGAACTGGCATTCCGGAAGCCCTGCACCCCCACAGACTGGCCAAGGGCTTCTGGGCCACTGGAGACTGACAGCCCTGAACCGCACGCCAGCCGGCAGGTCAGCCTCCGTGCTCACCATATTCAACCAACACTGGTGGGTGCCTGCTCCGACTGAGGTCCATACCCCCTAATTTTTGGACCTTTCTTAACTTTTTATTTTGAGACAATATAGAAGCACAGCAACGTTTGCAAAAGCGGCAGAGAGAGTCCCGTGCACCCTTCCCCCAGGCCCCCCAGTGGTGACCACATCTTCTGTGACAGAGGCCAGTATCAAAGCTACGACACTGACATCGGGACAGGACCGCAAACTAGACTACAGGACTCATCTGGCCCCCCAGCTTTAAACCCCAAAGTCCTACTTCACAGGCTTTCAGGAGGCTGTAGGCAAACTCATGGACTCACGTCTATGCAAGGCATGCTGGCGGCCGGCCAGCGAAGCCCTCCGTCCCCAGCAAGGACTCTGTTCCCAAGACCCCCGTCTCTGCCTGCACCTCACACCTGCCCTTTACTCCCCGTGCTTTGGCCGAGCAGACCAGGGACTTCTGGGGCTGCTCTGGTTTTGAAAAGGCTGCCTGCAGTAAGCAGACAGAAATAGAAAGCGTGTGCCTGTAGGTTTCAGGAGAGAGGGAGGTGCTCTGGAGGCAGGAGGAATAGCTGCAGCGCTAAACCCCAATGGAAACCAAGTGCAAGGTTCCCAGGAAAGGCGGGCAGATCCACCTGGGTGCGGGGCGGGCAGTTTTCCAGAGTACAGTTCAGAAACTACAGACCACGGGCTTCTGGGAAAGGGGGCTTTCTATGTCCAAAAAAATATGCCTGTATGAGCAGAATAATCCTTCAACACAACGTCCACTGGTTACGTGGGTCGGAGCCCCTCTGTCCATGTGGTGACCTTCTCCTCTGCACCACTCGACATCTCTCAGGGATCCCTCCCCAACAAGTGGGGGGGAGGCCACACTGTGGCACAGGAGCCCTGATGAGGAAGGCACCAAAGGGTGGGGTGACAGTTGATTTGATGTGTCCACTTGTCTAGGCCACAGTACCCAGCTGTTGGGTCAGTATCTCTTTTTTGGGGGGAGGGGGTAGTTAGGTTTATTTATTTATTTATTTTTAGAGGAGGTACTAGGGATTGAAGCCAGAACCTTGTGCATGCTAAGCATGTGCTTCACCATTGAGCTATGCCCTCCCCAAAGCTGTTGGGTCAAACACCAGTCTAGATGTCACTGTGAAGGTATTTTTTAGGTGTGATTTGACATGGAGATCATCAGACTTTGAGTAAAGCAGATGACTCACTACCATGTGGGTGGGCCACATCTAATCAGTTGAAGGCCTTAAGACAGAGGTCCCTCAAGGAGGAAGGAATTCTGCCTCCAGAATGTCTTTGGGCTCAAGCTGCAACATCAACTCTTCCCTGAGCCTGCAGCCCACTGACCTGTCCAACAGACTTCAGACCTGCCAGCCCCATGACTGTGTGAGCCAATGCCTTAAAATACCTCAACCTGCCCCCCAACACACACACACCTCTAGTGGTTCTGTTTCCCTGGAGAACCCCAACTAACACAGGTGGTTTGGGTGCCTCATTGCCAAGGGACTCCCCTCAATGTGACCATCACTACTGGCAGCCCATCCGGGTCGGCAGGGTCTTCTGGTTGTGCAGTCAGGGTGATGCCGACTCTAGGGGACCTGATTCTCCTCCTTTCTTCCCCCAAACTCCGCTTGCTACCTTTCTCAAACCAGTCCCTTTCTGGCAACCTCAATTTAAGACATCCCAGAAGGCAGAGAGCGGTATCAAACGGAAGAGTTGTGTGAGGCAAGCCTGCATTGCCACATTCTAACTAGAACCCATGGCTGGGGGCAGGGCTTCCGAGCCCAGAAGCCAATCAGACACCAGAGGCCTGCACCTTTCAACCCTCTCTCCCATTTTCACGGGACCTGCCCCCACCACTCGCACCATGCACGGCCCTGCCGGCCACCTCTTACCTTTCTTGCCATGATGAGGCCCGAAGGTCTGTGCTGGACCTTGGTGACCACCCCACCGTTCCCGGCTCCCAGCTCTGAGATCCTTTCAAAGTCATCATCCTTGAGCTCTCCGACCTTGGCCTTCTGGGTGAGGAAGGCTTCCAGCCGCTTCTTCTGTTGCTCGTCGAGTTCTAGCTCCTCCAGCTTCTTCTGGAGGTCCACCAAGTTTGCTCTGCAGAGACCCCAAGGGCACGGGTTAGCCAAGAGCGTGCAAGCCACCCAGAGATGATTCAGGCTGAGCCGAGTTTACCGCGTGGCCACTGCACGCCAGGTCCCGGGCTTGTAGCTGGGAGCTGAATGAGACCTGATTCCTGTGCTCAAGGGCCCTGTGATCTGGCAAGAAAAAAAAGACCACCCACAGACACAGCCAAACTCCCCGAGAACTGGGGACACTGCTCCTCTCCCCACTCATAAAGGTTAGGAGGCCTCAGGACTTAAAGGACCAGCTCTAGTCTGACAGCCCTGGTTTCAGACCCAGGAGCCCTCCTTCCTGACACAAGGGCTCCAGACCACAGGAGAAGGAGACGAGAGGATGGGGGAGACAAGCCCCAGGGTTGGGGGTGAAGACAGGATACCTGTCTTTCACGAGGATGGAGGCGCAAACTCATCTTGAGTGGCCTCAGAGCAAAGAACTAGAAACCAGCAGGCGGATGACAGAAGCCACAGCATACATGCTTCTAATTTACGTGAGTTACACACAGGCACCGGAGGGGGAGAGGAGAGAGGCCCAACCTAAACAGCGAGGACCACTCCAGGGCATTCTGTTCAACCAGCATGCTCTTATTACATCCTGAGCGTTGCTGTAAACATTAGGCCTTTCTACACACACATATTCCCAGACCTGGTTATTAAAAGCCAGCCACGTACACTGCACTGTACTGGGTGACTCGAGGAACTTTCAAAGGAAATTTTGACAGTAAGCTATTTTCACCAGTGCCTTGACTTTGAACCAACTCCTGGAGTAAAAAGCAGTTCTTTATAAGATGCTAGCTTAGAGCACACAAGGACTACCTCAGTGCAGCCACAAAGAAATAGAACATAAGCCATGTGTGCAACTTAAACATTTCTAGCCATGTTAAAAAAAAAAAGTGTCAGGTGAAATTAACCCATCTGGAATGCATAGTGTACTTACAGCTCCCCCGAATCTGGACAAGCTACATTTCAAGTGCTGGCTACGGCCAGGGGCTGCTGGACCAGACAGTGAGTGCAGCTCTAAGAAAAGTCTCTAAAGGAGAATGGGCCACCTCCGGTGGTCCTCAGCCACTGTGTATCAGGGCACGTAAGCCAAGGTTGATGGCCCACCTGGGGGAGACCTCGTGGGGGGATTCGGGCAGGGGATGAAGGGGAAAGAGTGGAGTTCTTGCAGAAACCTTCCAATCCCCAAGTTCAACCATGACTTCCTGCAACTTACAGAGGCATGAACAGAAGGGCACACAGGAGCAAGATGACATGCCGCTGGGTGATTTGACCTGAGCTGGTACTGCGAAGAGGTCGCTGGGAGGTGGGGGCTGGGGCCACTTCCTGAGCAGGTACTAGAGCTTTGACCATTTTGTTTAATTCTCATGACCCTCCTGGGAGGCAGCTCTCTGGGAGACCCAGCCCACACAGGAGGGAAAAGGCTCAGAGGTTAAGTAACTTGCCTGAGGGTCACAAGGCAAGGAAGTGGCAGAGGTGGGAATCACACCTGTGTTGTTCCTGCCCACAAAGCCTGTGCTCGTGGTAGTGACCCCTTGAGCCAGGACAAGGGCCTAGCAGGTGCTCACTGAATGCCTGGTGAACGCAGACCTGGATGAAGAGGGAATGAGGACCCACATGGACAGAGGAGGGAAGGCCAAAGAATGAGCGTATGTGCCACCACTCCCTCACCGTAGGGCTGAAGAGACAGCATTTGCGGCCAGACCCTGGAAGGTCTCCGGCACTGGCCTCTGACATCTAAAATGCATTCTGGAGTCAGCTGATTAATCCATTTTTAATTTATTGGCAACTCAATGGCGGTTATAAAGAAAAAACCCTGGAATTCCAATGGCTAGCTTCCTCTACAGGGGGAACTCTTGAAGGGATGGGAATCAGAAATCACGTAAAAGAACAAGAATATGACAACGGAGCTCTCTTGTAAGAATAAGTGCATTTTTTGAGACTAAGGAACACATCCCCAGACGGATCTGTGCCCTCAGGGACAGAGAAAGATGTTAACTCACACACACGTGCATCAAGTCTGGCCGCCTCCATCCGGTGGCAGAAGGCCAAGCCCCCTGAGAGGCACCAAACGTGCCATTCGCCCCTCATACCTGGGTCTCACGGGTCACAGCACAAGCACAGCACCCGGACCTGGGCCAGGGGCCCCCACCAGTGCCCCCTGCTCCTTCCTCGGACCCCTTCCCTCAAGTCCTCTTGTCACCCTCAATCACCTCAAACCACCTGCATTTCTCCAGCTGCTGGA
Organism: Camelus ferus; assembly: GCF_009834535.1. Taxonomy (NCBI): domain Eukaryota; kingdom Metazoa; phylum Chordata; class Mammalia; order Artiodactyla; family Camelidae; genus Camelus; species Camelus ferus. The sequence continues at coordinate 24,663,554 of NC_045717.1, read as the reverse complement.
GGCTTTGCTAATTCATTCGATTCAGAACCTCTGCTAATCTGCTGTCAGGGGTTCCAGGAGCCCTGGACTTCTTTCCTGCATGGCTCCCAGTTCCCCCCACACCCCGAACTGTCAAAATCCCCCTTACTCCTTGCCTCTTCTGGGCCTCCTCACCACTCTCCCCAGGCTCAGGGGCTCCACCCTCTAACCCCTAGGATAGCAGGATCTTCTTAGGTGCCCCTCCCCCCAGATTTCCTCAGAGACCTCCTACTCCTGAGGAATCCCTCCCTCATCCTCGTCTAGCAGGCACCCCTTTCCCTTTTCCTGGACCTCCTCACCCCATGTTCACTCCCAGGGACCCCTCCTCACCCCATCCTTCCCTCTCAGGAACCCCATTTGCCCTGTCTTGGCATGCAAGGAACCCCCTCCCTCCACATCACTACTCAGGGACTCCCACCTTCACTCCGATTTCACTACTAGGGGCCCTTGACCCATCCTCACCTCTCAGGAACTCTCCCACCATCACCATGGCTTCACTATTTAGGGCCCCACACTCCCGTCTTTTCTCCACCAAGGACCGATTCACCACTCAGAGACCCCCACTCCATCTTCTCCCATCAAGAACCCTCTCCCAGCCCGACTGCACCACTCAGGGACCCATTCCCCCCAGTCTCGATATTCAGAGACCTTCATCCCTCCTCTCCTCGCAGGGATCCCTCCCCAGACTTTGCTACCCAGGGTCCCCTCTACCCGCCTCTCCTCTCCGGGACTCCCTTTCTCGATCTTGCTACTCAGGGCCCCTTCACTCGCGTCCTCTCCACCCAGGGCCCCGTCCCCCTTCCTCCCCTCTCAGGGACTCCCTCCCTCAACCTCGCTACTCAGGGACCCCCCCCCCCATCCTGTGCTCGCCCCGGCCCTGCCCAGCCCACTCACTCGGAGGCGCCCTCGCTGGTGGGGGACGGGCCCTCGGCGATGGCGGGGTTGATGGTGAGCGCCGGCAGCACCGGCTTCCTCCGGGCCAGCATCGGGGCTCCGCGGGCCGGCGGCGGCGGCACCTCTATCCGGGGCCCATAGGGGGCGGGCCGGGAGCGGGCGGCGCCGACGCGAGCCCGGGGCTGCGGCCTCGGCCTAGGCCTGTGCCCGGGTGGCAAGGATGGGCGGCGCTGAGGACTGGGGCCGAAGGGCGCCAAAGGGCGCCGGGGCTGAAGCCGATAGACCGCGGCAGTCGAAGACGGACCAAGGCTGGACCGAGGCTGACGCTGCAGCCAGAGCCCGGGAGGCCAGAGAGGGAGGGGGAGCGACGAGATCACGGGCCGGTCTCTCGCGAGAGCCAGAGCGGGGGAGCGGCCCCGGACCCCGCCCCTCGCCGGGGCGCGTGCGCACCAGCCTACGGCCGCCTCCCAGAAGGGGAAAGCGGCGGAGACCGTCTCGAGGCGGTGCCCGAAGCATGCGCAATCGTTCGCCTCCACCACCGAGCGTGTGCGCATGCGCTTGGGGCTCCAGGTTGGGGCGCAGGAGGAAGCAGGGCGAAAGGAAGGATGCGATGCGGTGGGCAGATGTGCGTAGGGAGAGGTCAAACCCTCAGACTCTTGCAGGAGCCAGACTGGGACTACAGGAGCCAGTAAAATCTCAAAAATTGTGGGAGATTTCAGCTGACCTCAGAATCAACTTAAGTATTTTTCCAATTATGGACACCCCCCCACCCTAGCCCCCACCCGCCAACGAACTTATATTGGTTACCATCATTCTTTAAAGAAAGAGAGGTCATTAAAAAACTTTTGTCCTAATGGTGATGGTGGTGCTAGTACGTACGTGCTACATAAAATTTACCATTTTGCCATTTTCAAATGCACAGCTCACCAACGTTAAGCGCATTCACGTTGTTGTACAACCATCCTCACCATCCATCTCTAGAACTTTCTCATCTTCTAAAACGAAACTCTGTTCCCGTTAAACACTCACTCCCCTTTCTGTTCTAGTCCCCCACACTACCACTCCACTGTCTATGAATTCAGCTTCTCATGTAAGTGGAATCAGGCAGTGTTTGTCCTTTTGTGTGTGGCTTATTTCACTGAGCATCACGTCCTCAAGGTTCATGCATGTTTGGCGTCCGTCCAAATTTCCTTTTAAAGGCCGAATAGTACTCCTTTGGATGGATGGACCACATTTTGTTTATCCATTTATCCATGATAGACATTTGGGTGTTTCTGCCTTTTGGCTGTTATGAATAGTGCTGTTACAAAATGGGTGTACCAGTATATATTCAAATCCATGCTTGCAAGTCTTTTGGATACCTACTTGGAAGTGGCATTGCTGGTGAATCTACGTTTAGTTTTTTTAGGAACCATCATACTGTTTTCCACAGCGACTACACCATTTTAAGGGAAAGGTCATTTTAACACCAACTATAAAAAAAAGGAGGAAGTATGTGGCACAAAATAAAGGGACAGCCGTTTAAATGGGAGAAAGTTGACTTCATGAAAAACTCACCACATTGCTTTTCTTTTTGTCACGTCTCTGAGCACCTGTGCGCATATCATGGTGGGGTGCGTCTCCAAGTGGGAAGAAACAGGAAGAGGAAGATTCAGTCAACCTCTTCTAGAGTCCAGCTGGAGTCCCCTGGTCACCCTGACTCAGTCCTGCCCACTTCCTGTCCAGCCACCCTGCAGTCATTCTTTTAACAGTCAATTTGCAAAGCCCTTTATGTGCTAGACACTGAGCTGGGAACTGAGAGATACAATGTTTTAAAAATAGATATATAATATAAATATACATAATCGCAAAATGTGACAATGCTCTAAAAATGCAAAGATGTATCCATAGCTCTCCCTGATGGAAACTGTTCCCGGACAGTTGCTCCTCCTTGTCTACAGTCTGAGCATTTTTCGTTTTGCCTCTCACTGCTCTCACTCCCTCACCCAAAATTCAGGATAATGCCATGACCTTTCCCAGATCTGGGCTTTTCCACCTTCCTTCTGTTATGCAGAGTAATCTATCATTTTATTTTAGGCTATATATACAATCTTTTTCTTTCATTGAGCTATATAACTTACATATATTAAACATTACAGTTCTTGAATGCTCAATTCCTTAAGCTTTTACAATTGTATGTACCCATGAAACCATTCCCAGAAACAAGATGCAGAGCATTTCCATCACTCCAGAAAGTTTTCTCAGTGTCCTGTTCAGTTAATCCCCCTCGCCCCAGGCAGCAGTGGCATGCTGGTTAATGTTTAACCATTAGGAATAAGAGATTTAGAGAGCGGGGAGGGGCACTGCTTTACCACGTGTCCTTTTTGTGGTGTAAGTATTCTTACCAAGAGATTGCCAGTTACTATGAAGTAGGGAGGAATGGTAACAATAGGCACTTAGGCTTTTTGCAGTGGTGGGGGGGCAGGGAGGAGGAAGTAACTAGGTTGGTTGGTTGGTTTGTTTGATGGAGGTGCTGGGGATTGAACCCAGGACCTTGTGCATGTTAAGCATGTGCTCTACCACTGAGCTACACCCTCCTCCCCAATAGTAGGTACTTATGAGCCAGGACAAGCTGACTGCAGCCCATCAGTACTCCACAGGTACCCTAGATTCTGATTTCTATCCCCATAGATTAGTTTTGCATGTTCTGGAGCTTTTTGGAAAGGGAACTGTGCAGTATATCGTCTGTGTCCGACTTCTTTTGCATGATATTTTTGTGACTCATCCATGTGATTGCCTGTAACAGCAACTTGCTCTTTTTCCTTGCTGTATGATAATCCGATTGTGTGTATTTGGGGGGCTGCCCTTCCTGTTGAAGAATAGATTAGCTGTTGAGGAGGATAAAGGGATTGAATCTTTTCTAAGGATCCAAGTTGTCAGTTCTGCTCAGTTCCTAGTTGGGGCTCAGCTCACATAAAGTCTAATTCTCCCAGTTCCCACTAGTTCCCTGCTTCTTGGAATTCCGATACACCCTGCTTATTTCTGGCTTATGGCTCCTGCTGCAACATTTTGATTCACATCCCTGTTCTTTCATTATGCCTTCCCTTCTAGTTATGAGTATTTCAAAGGCAAGGAAGCAGGTGGATCTGCCTCTTTCTCTCCCAGTCCAGCTCCTTGGATAGCTGAAGCCCCGTACATATAAGCCTCCTGAATGAACGAAGTGGGTGTTCCTGTCCTTGGGAGACAAGGTTCCTGCTAATCACTTGATTCTCAGCCCTGGTTATAGAACATGAGCTTTTATTGTTGCGATTATAGCACAGACTTTTGCCCTTCACCCCCTTCTCTATCTCAACTAGTGAGCACATTTCACTCTGCAACCTCTCCCTGTTACCTATCTCTCTACTTACCGTTGGTTCCAATCACATCTCTCTTAGTACATCTGTTCCCTGGTCCCCGAGACTTGGGTGTCTCTTAAATCTCCTCCACCCCGGGAAATAAATTTCTAATAGCTTTGTTGATAGATTCAATCCAAAGTGACGTTTATCTTGTTGAGGCACCGTTTAGTATTAATATCACATGTGTACACTCTGCCTATCTCGGAATGCACCCTGAACTTTATCTCTCTCACCTGGGCAATGGATTAACTGAAAGAACAACTGACCTGACCCCTTTGAATAGTGCAGTTTAGTTCTATCTAGACCACCTACAACCCAGCAACTCTGCCCCTAGGAATATACCCTAGGAAACCCTTGCCCTTATGAAACCAGGAGACATATACACTAGTGTTCTCCATGGAAAAAATCTGGAAACCACACAAATATCCATCGATGGAAAAATGGAAAAATATGTTCTGGTCTAGCCCCCCCCCCCCCCGATACGAGGCAGCAGTAAACTCCCAAATGATAACAATGTAAAAAAGTCTTAGACACAGAAAGTTATGGGAGACTCCATGACCCCATTTTTATTAAATGAAAATGGCTCAGAACCATTAGACATGGGAGAGATGCAAATAGAAACCACAGCAGGCCGCCACCACACATCTGCTGGAATGGCTAACGTGGGAAAGGCCGACAACACCAACTACTGGTGAGACTGCAGGGCACCCTCATATGTTGCCGATGGGGATACAGGCGTGGTGCAGCCCCTCTGGAAAGTGGCTTGGCTTCTTTGAAGGTTAATCACACATGACCCAGGAGTCCCAGTCCTGGGTGTTTACCCAAGAAAAAGGAATGTTGAGGTTCATACAAACACCTGAACATCAGTGTTCATAAAAGCTTTGTCTGTAATAGATCCCAAACTGGAAACAACCCAACGCCATTCAGAAGGTGAATTGATACACAATTGTGAACTGAATGAATCGTAAAGATGTGGGTTAATTCTACACAATGAAACGCTACTCAGGAACAAAAAGGAACAAACTATAGATCCACGCACCAACTTGAGTGAATTTCAAAGGTGTCAATGCTCACTGCAAGAGGGCAGTCTCAAAAAGTGACGTAGTGCTTGGTTCCATTTAATGGCAGATTATAGCGACTGGCAACAGATCAGAGGTGGCCAGGAGCGAGGACTGGGGGAAAGTTGTGATGTGAGGGGTTTTCTTTGTGGTGATGGAAATGTTCTGTATTCTGATTATGGTGGTGGCCACAGCAATCTAAACACGTGACAACTTTTTGTAAGCCTGTACACATAGCAAAAGGAGTGCATGTCAAAGCTGGTGAAATCAGAATAATGTCGATCGTACCAATGTGAGTCCCCTGATTTTAATATTTTTCTATGACTATTTAGGATTTTATATTTGGGGGAAGCTGGGTGAAGGGTATAGAGGAACTCTCTGTACTTTTTTTTTTTTTTTTGCAACTTGTATGTGAGCCTGAAATTATTTCAAAATAAAAAGTCTTTTAAAAAAACAAGGAAAACATGGCAGTTCCTCAAAAAATTAAATAGAATTACCGTATGTTCCAGCATTTCCACCTTGGGGTATACACCCAAGAGAATTAAAAGCAGTGACTCAGCAGGTGCTTAGACACTCATGTTTACAGCAGCATTATTCACAGTCACCAAAAGATGGAGGCAACCCAAATGGCCATCAACGAATGAATGGACAAGCAAAATGTGACATATACACACAGCGGAATACTACTCAGTCTTAAAAAAGGAGGAAATTCTGACACACACTATGCCATGGATGGACCGTGAGGACATTTTGCTAAGTGAAATAAGCCACTTACAAAAACACAAGTACTCTATGATTCCAGTAATAAGAGGTCCCTGGAGGAATCACTTTCATAGAGACAGAAAGTAGATGGTGGGTGCCGGGGCAAGAGGGGAGGGATGGGGGAAGTTACCTAACAGGTCTGGGTTTCCTTCTGGGGAGACGACAGTGTAGTTTGGTCATTTTGTGACCAGAGCTGATGACACGAATCATTGTGAAAGCAATAAATGCAACTGAACCCCTCGCTCCGGAATGATCAGCTGCGTCTCACTCTGTGGGCCCTGCATCTGTCTCCTGCATCTACTCAACCCTGAGGGTGTCCTGGGGAAGCAGCCGCAGACAATGCTCACCAAATGGGAGTTGCCGTGTGCCAATAACGCTTTATTTACACAAACAAGCAGAGGGTCATAGCATGCCAACCCCTGGTTTAGGCTTAAAAACGTGGTGGAGAAAAGTTATTAATGCATTTGGTTTGTTTGTCTTATGACGGGGGTACTTAGGTTTATTTATTTGTATGTGGAGGAGGTACTGGGCATCGAACCCAGGACCTCGCTCATACTAAGCATGCGCTTTACCACTTGAGCTATACCCTCCCCCTAATAACGCAGCCTGCACTTCAAAACGTGTGGTGTCTGCCATCGTTAGGCTGTGAGCAGCACACGCGCACAAAACGGGAAGTAATTTTCCCAGCGTTCACAGACTGCTGTCTGATTCACCAAAGAAGACGCTCACATTATCCGTGAACAAGTGAAATCCCAACGAAGGTCTTCACTTTCGCGTTGCTTATTAACATAAACGAAAATATTGCCAACGTACACGTCAGAACTACACCTGTTCTGCTATTTGCTACCAGGGGTTGGCTATGAATACGAGAGTCTGGCAAAAATCAACACAGACCTATTTTGAGATTCAAGTGGCTATAGAGAATTTGTAACACGGTATTGTACACCTGATCATTTGTAAACCGTGCTCTATGCATCCTTTATGTCCGTGACATTTATAATAAATACGTGTTCTACAATGCAAGTGTATCATGTGTGTGTCATATATACTGGATTACAGAGGCATATGAAGTCCCTGCCCGGAGAGCAGGCTGTTAAACGCTGACCAGCGCACGGTGACTTTTACACATCGGCCAGTTGAAATATTCCTCCGCCAGCTTGGCGGGCGTTCATTCAACTAACATTTATTGAGCGTCTACTTCCTGCCAGGCAGAAAGACCTACCCCAGGGGATATGGAAATTCACTGATTATTTCACTTGACAGAAGTGTCTCGGGGGAAGGGTACAGCTCAGTGGTGGAGTTCTTGCCTAGCATGCATGCGCTCCTGGGTTCAATCCCCAGCACCTCCAGCAACAAATACATAAATAAACCTGATTACCTCCCTCTTACAGACAAACAAACAGTCCTGTTATCCTTCCCTGCATCAACATCGGTCCAGATGCTCAGCTGGTCAGAGAGAGGAAGGGGGAGGGGGTGGGAGAGCCCAAGAACGAGCAAATAAACGTGCCAAAGCACGGAGGCTCATCTCTGCAGTGCCATTCCTAGGGTTTCTTTCTTTTTTTTAACCTCTTTTTATTTTTTGATTGAGATATAATCGACCTATAACATTATATTAGCTTCAGGTATACAACATAATGATTTCATAATGGTTCGGTTTGTGTATATATTGAGAAATGATCACAGTAAGACTCAGTAACAACTGTAACCACATACAGTTAACAAACATCTTATTTTTTCCCTGTGATAAGGGGGAAAAAATTTTGTACAGTACAGTATTATTACCTATAGTCACCATGCTGTACATTCTGTCCTCAAGACTTACTTATTTTATAACTGGAATTTTGTACCTTCTGATCCCTTTCACCCATTTCTCCCACCCGCTGCCCCTACAGGTTTTGTGTGTGTGTGTGTGTGTGTGTGTGTGTGATTTTGTACCATGTCTTGACCAATGGATGGTCAAGATGACATCTACTTACAGCTGTGCAAAAAGGATTCATGCAGGGGGAGGGTACAGCTCAGTGGTAGAGTGTGCCTAGCATCATGAGGTCCTGGGTTCAACCCCCAGTACTGCCATTATAAATAAATAAATGAACCTAATTACCTCCCCCTTAACAACATTTAAAAAAATTAAAGATAAACTTAAAAAAAAATTTTTTTTTTGAAGGAAGTGAAAGAAAAAGAAAAAAAAAAAAAAAAAGAATCCATGCAGATGAACAAGAACCAGGAGGGGATGTGGAAAAAATGAAAGGAGTTTGACTTGGGCTGGGGTGGGGTGGGGGGCGTGGTTAATAGATGAGATTTATTTTTTGCTTTCCTGTTATTTGTTTATTTCATAGCACTATTATCCAGTAATAAACAGATGGGCATTACATTTTAAATTTTATTTATTTTTACATTTAAATTTTCATTGTTTTTTCTTATTTTAAGAGAGGAGGTAATTTGGGTTTTTATTTATTTATTTTAATAGAGGTAGTGGGGGCTGAAACCAGGACCTTGTGCATGCTAAGCACATGCTCTACTACTGAACTCTACCCTCCCCCTTAAATGTTTCTTTTTTTAATCAAGGTATAGTGTATATAATGCAAAATCCACCTTTTCAAAGTTTACAGATCTGTGGTTTTTAGTATATTCACTGTGTTGTGTAACCCTCACCACTGTCTAATTCCAGAACATTCCAGAATATTCCAGCACCCCCAAAAGAAAGCCCATCCCCATTAGCAGTGACTCCCCATCCCTTGCCCAGTCCCTGGAACCCTGCTTTCTGTCTCCACGGGTGAACTCTGGTCTTTGCCACCAGCTTCTGACTGTGCCAGTATATGCCTGTAGGAGGGATGAAGTCAAAATGGGGTTTCCATGCAATGTCATAATTGCTCGGATCAAAGTCCCAAACTAAAGGTTTCCAGAAAGAGCTATGACTTTTTTTTTTAAACAGGGCCAATTAAAATCTCCTGGGCTTGGCAAGATCATTTGGCTGGGTGCAGATTTCTCTCTCAAGGTTGGTAACTCAGGTTACCTTCAGTATATGAAGGTGTTTCTTCATCAGAAGATTTCTTTGTTTCCTATAAAGCATCAGAGACATTTTTTGGGTAATTTGGCAAATGAGGACTCCCTCAGAAACATGGGGCCTTGGAAAACTCATTTCAACCCCCTGGGCCTTAGTTTTCCCTTTGGCAATACAATTTCCTCCTTGACACAGGAGCAAGGCTCTGCAAACTCTTTCTGTAAAGGACTAGATAGTAAGTATTTTCTGCTTGGAGGGCCAGACAGTTTCTGCTGCAACAATATAAGACGGATGGGTGTGGCCACGTGAAACAGACATTTGCATTTTAAATCATTTTCAACATCAGAAAATAATCTTAAATTTTTTTCAACTCATTAAAAAATGTAAAATTCACTCAAGGCTGCACAACAGGTGGTGAGCTGGCTTTGGCCCATGGGCTATGGTTTGCCAATCCCTGATCAAGGGCACTGGGACATCTGTTACACTGGGAGGCATTTGGGGTCTAAGAAACGGCCCATGTGGGGAAAAGAGAAACAGAGGCCCAGGAACTTGAAATGAGTTTTCCAAGGCCCTGTGCTTTGAAGGACTCCTCATGGCCCAGTGTTTCCTGAGTTGGTAAGTGCTGTAGAGGAACATAATGCATGTACAGAAGGTGGGAATAGGACAAGTGTTGCAGTTTTAAATAGAATGTCAGGGAAGTTCTCACTGAGGAATTGACATTTGGGCAAAAGCACCGAAAATTATAAGTGTGCCCCATGGTGATCTGTAGGAGGAGTTTTGAGGTGGAGGAGATAGCCTGTGCAAAGGCCCTGGGGCAGGACCTTGCCTAGTGTGTTGGGAGATCTGGGTGGCTGGAATAGAGTGAGTGAGGCAGAGTGGAAAGTACTGCTGATGGACTGATGTGGGGCCGTGAGGGAAAAAGGTTCCCAATGGCTTCCTATAGTGGAAGGAATAAAATGGAATATAATTTTTTTAAAGTGGTGTAGATTCACACTGAGGGCCTTTGGAAAGTAACAATGCTGTTCAAATTTTGACACTAGCTGAGTGGGACTTAATTCACTGAGAGCCCTTCAAGCGTGTAAAGCACGGAGGGACAGTGGGAGTATGGCCCCTCAAGGACAGTCCAATGTTTCAACCTTGAGAACCTGGAAAGATGGAGGTTCTGTCTAGTGAGACAGGAATGGCAGCAGGAGGAGCAGGTTTGGGGGAAGAGCAGGTGCTCGGTCAGCTGTTTTGAGCGTGAGATGTCTGTCAAAAGGCAGTTGAATATACAAGCTGTTCTCCATCCTTCAGCAGTTAACCCCACAGACAAGATCAGGCTTCTAGAAAGGACAGATTTAGCAGGAGAACTCGCTGCATTTGCGGTGGGGATGGAGAGAGTTCATTTTGAATCTCTTAGCTCACATTTGATATTTGGAGAGGTGGCCCTGGACTTTATAATCGCTGCTTTTTTTTCCCAAGGAGAAAGGTCAAAACATTATTCTAATGTTTGAGAAGGAATAGGTAAAGTCTTTTTATGTTCAGTGTTTGATAAATATTTGATGGGGGAAATGAATGAATGAATGAATGAATGAATGAATTATTCTTGAAGGAAGGGAGGAAGGAGGGCTCTGAAGAAGAGTGATTTATCTTCGAAAAAGTTCCTGGCACAGCTGGACTGGATGCCCTCTCCCAGAGGAACCAGCCTCCTTTCTGGCTGCCACACTGGTGATGCTCTGCTCACATCCCCAAACATAATAGCCACGCTTTCCCTCACGTGATCCACCCAGGAAATCCCTAATTTGTAGCATTTGCCAATTTCCATGGTGTAAATACTCAACCCTGGCCAATTTCAAGCTACCCACATGATATCATTGAATCTCACCAGCCAGAGCAAGCCAGTGCCAGCTCCCCACTGCCCCTGAGTTCTTTCTGGCTTTGACCCCAACATCCCACGGTAGCCTGAGCAGATACATGTTTTACGTCCTCTGTCCTTCTATTTCTTCACTGAGAAATACCAGCCAGTCCCTGCAGATGTCAGATGAAATGATGCAGGTCAAAATACAAGGCATACACACAGTTAAAAAACACAAATTAAGAAGTGGTCTATTCTGCTATATAGCACAGGGAACTATGTTCAGTATCCTGTAATAAACTTTAATGAAAAAGAATATGAAAATGAATATATGTATGTATATGTATAACTGAGATATTGTGCTGTACACATGAAGTTGACACATTGTAACTGACCATATTTCAATTAAAAAATAAAATAAAGAACTTGTGACAAGTCTGAAAAAAAAAGAAGTGGCATAGCCGTAACCTATAATGAAAAAGAATATGAAAAGGAATATATGTATGTGTATGCATGACTGAAACATGATGTACACCAGAAATTGACACAACACTGTAAACTGACTATACTTCAATAAAAAAAGAAAGAAAAAGAAAGAGTGGAAATCAAATCCCGTAGCTGTTCTGTTTAAAACCCTCCAACGGCTTCCTATAGTGGAAGGAATAAAATGGAATATAATAAAAAAAAAAAGTTTCACACGAAGGGCCTTTGGAAAGTAACAATGCTGTTCAAATTTGTCAACATCTTTGACACTAGCTGAGTGGGATTGAATTCACTGAGAGCCCTTCAAGTGTGTAAAGCACGGTAAGACAGTGGGAGCATGGCCCCGGGAAGGGGCAGCCCTGGAGACCTTGGCAGGGGGCAGGGAACAGAATCAGAGCAAGAAGGCGACGCAGAGACTGCATCCCACTTCCCAGGAGAGCCGATGAGAGCGGCGGCGGGGCCGCCAGGGAAGGAGGCGGCTGAGGCAGTTGCTCGTGGAGTCCACTAGAGGGCGCCATGGACTGAGAAGCCGACCCGTCTCCGCAGCCTCAGGCCTGGCCCTGGTGGTGGTGGGACGGGCAGCGGTCCGCTGGGTGACTGCGCAGCTAGAAGAGGAGATGGGGGTCTTAGGTGTGGACCTGGATGGCCCTATCTATGCTTCCAGAGTTGGGGTTTGGGAGGGGTTGGAAAATTAGAGCAGGAGTCTGCAAACTTTCTTAAAGGGCCATGTAGCAAGTAGTTTAAACATAGCCTGTCATAATTAGTCACCTCTGCCCTTCTAGTTCCAAAACAGCGTAGACCACACAGTGGGCGCGGCTGCGCGCCAATCAAATTTTATTTTTGGAGGCTGAAATGAGAATTTTATTTTTGGAGGCTGAACTTTGAATTTCATGTAATTTTCCTGCATCATGATCATTTTTTCCCTATATTTTCAACTGAAATAATCATCCTGTATTTTTTAATTATTTGAAAATGCAAAACGCTCAGGCCTTGCAAAGACAGACTGTGGGGGCCTAGTTTGTCAGTGGAATATGGATGATAATAAATATTGTCTGACGCCAGGAACCGGGTGCTAAGTGCCTAAATGCAGGGGTTTACATATGACGTTTAAAAGCCGGAGGAGATCTTGTTTGAACACCCACTCCTCTATGAGACAAAAAGTTTTAGTAATAATTATGAAAAGCAATCGATCATCGTCATAGCCAGAAAACAATTATAGAGTGAAATTTTTTCTTTTATTGAACGCCACATATGTGATCACACCAGTAACATACATAAAACAGGGATCACAGCCCAATAAAGGGGGCAATGAATGGACACCTTTCAATTCCAGTAATGAATTTTTTTGAAGAAAAACGTACCTTCCCATGTGTTTACATGTATGTACATGTCTTTACTGATCTATCACAGTAATGAATAACAGCATTATAGTTTAAAAACAAGTAAATCGTCAAGTAAGAATAGATATTTAAAGGAAGAAGTTATTTCCATTTTAAAGATATGGCTCAAATCCAGTAAAAATGAACCGTGTTTGAATTTAAAAAAACTTTTTTGTAAATTGAAATATAGTCAGTTTACAATGTGTCGATTTCTGGTGTACAGCATAATGTTTCAGTCATATATATGCATATATATGTTCCTTTTCATATTCTTTTCCATTATAGGTTACTAAAAGATACTGAGTACAGTTCCCTGTGCTTTACAGAAGAAACTTGTTCATCTATTTTGAATTAAAATATGAGCTTACCAAAATATAATTTGCAATTGCTACACTGTTTAAACTTTTAAACAGAAATAGAACATCCAAGTGGTCAGATATGGTCAGATAGAAGAAAAAAAGGGGGGGAAGTGAATTAACTCAAATTCCATTTCTCGGCTTTTGAAATCACTATCATTGTTTATTTCGAACCTACTGTTTAAACACAAGATCATGTAACATCAGAAGGGTTGGAAATGGGAAATGTGTCCAAAGAGAACTCAGAAGGTTTAGAATCATTAAGAACTAACTATCAAAATGAATGTGCATAGCTGAGTCTGTGTGTGTTGGGGCCAAACACATCGTTGACGGAATTCTCCCAAGTCCACTTCCATGTACAATACAATGTTTATTAAAGGATAAATAATAAAAATGTGCTAATTCAAAACTTCCAGTGGTTAAATGTCAACAGTAACCACAGCAATTGTTCAGACCAAGAGTGGACAGACCATGGCTTGCCAGCCGAATTCAACCCCGTGTCTATTTTTGTAGGCGCTAAGGAGGTTTGTTTGTTTGTTTTTTAAACTGTTCGGGGAAAAAATCCAAAGGAGAATAATATTTCACATGTGCAAAGGATAGAGGATTCACATTTCAGTGTCCGTAAACAGAGCTTTCCTGGCTCGGGGCCACATTCATTGACAAATTTTCTGTGGCAGCTTTCTTGCTGGGATCACAGCTGAGTAGTTGCCATCTGGCCCACAGAGCTGAATATATTTACTACCTGGCCCTTTATGGAAAAACTCTGCTGACCAATAACAAATTAGGCCAATGAAATATTTCTTAGGGGGAGATTACTTTGACACTGACATTGTTCAGAATTTGTCTAGACACAGTGATAATAAAAAAGCAAATAATACAATTAGATTTATCATTTTTTGAATTCTCTATAGACAGTGGGCCCCTTTTTCACAGCACCTGGGGTGGACTGCTCCGCTCTCCCCGGCTGTAGTATGCCACTTCCTACGTATTAGAGCTCACTGGACCTTTACTATTATCTGCATTTTGGAGAGGAAGAAGTAGAGGCACAGAAAGGCCAAGTAACTTGTCCAAAGTCACACAGCTTGTGAGAGGAAGCGCTGGAATTGAATCTACAGAGCTGTAAGCACCATATCCCCGCTGTCCTGGGTAACATGGCAAGGCCCCGCTGATTGCCATGGGCACTGCCACCTGGGGTCCGCTCTGACTCACGGGGTGGGGGGTGGGGCGGAGAGGCTCTAACTTGGTATCTGCCTGGAATTTCAACAACATCACTTACATGCTGCACAACCTTGGGCGAGAGCATCCCCTCCCCAAGCCTCAGTTTACTCATCTGCAAAACAGATATAATAAGGCTCTCACCCCACTGGGTGTTTTGGGATAGAATTTATTTCTGCGCTTAGTGCAGTGCCTGGCACGGGGAGTGATCAGTAAATTTTAGCTGTGATTTTGATTAGATTGGGTGCTTAGACCCGGAAGCTGGGCCTAGGAGGAGTGGCCCTGTTTTTCTTGGAGAAGGGAAGTCCAAGAGAGTGGGGAGTTGAGCAGATTCAATGCACAAAGTGAGTTCTCCGTGCAGGTTTGCATGCAAATTGCATGCACAAAATAAACCTAATGAAAGGTAAGAAATGACTTCCTTTTCAATCCTCTTTTAAACCATCTGATTATGTCAAGAAGCACTCAAATTGGATGCTGCTGTGCTTTTAACACCTATTTGCTGATTTCTTCGTAACAGTCACCTAATCCAGGGCCTTCCACCAGCAGCAGTAGCTACTTAGAATTTAATGACATTGTTTATTTTCTTTCACATCTGTTTTAGGCACCTGATACATTTTTTACATTTACCCTGGCGTTACAGTGTTTCCTTTTAAGATACATTTGTTGAAGAAGGAAAGTTCTGTAGGATACGTCACTTATTTTCCTTCAACAAATTTATTTTAGAAAGACACCTGGTCAGGGAGGGTAGCTCAGTGGTAGAGCGTGTGCTTAGCATGCACGAGGTCCTGGGCTCAATCCCCAGGACCTCCATTAAAAAAAAATACAAAGAGTAAACCTAATTACCTCTCCCCCACCAAACAAAAAGGGACACTTAGTAACACGGTAGTAAATTAGACCAGTATCAGATGCCCAGATTAGAAGGTAATTATAAAAACAAATGTAACATAAAAATAACTTATTAAATTCTGTTGAAGGTTGTTGTTGATCTTTTAAGGATAGTCTAACCTGGAGATTCCACTGGTGATCCAAGAGTTCTGCGGTGTTCTTCCTGCACCAAGAAGGAAATTCTGGGCTTAAACACATTCCTAGTGAGAAGAATCAGGGTGCGGGGCTTCGCTCACTCTTTCTCAGCGCGGCCAGTGTCACTCATGCGGGGATGGAGTTGCTCCCCACCTGGTGGGCTTTTCCATTACGTACGTAGACAACGTGGTCCACAACTCCAACCAGACTCTGCTCCTGGTCAGAGTTTCCCTGGGATTAAACATTAACCCCAGTGTTTGACCTGGCAGGGGCTTCATCTTATGTAACCGTTAGATGAATCTTCACACTTTACAGATGGAGAAACAGAGTCTCAGAAGGGAGAAGTGACTTTGTGATGTCACAGTCAGGTTGATTGTAAGACTTTGGTCTCTTGGCACCCAGTCCAGACAGCAGCTGTGCGCAAAATGGGGAAGTTATGACTTGATTGGAGATGAGGCTGACATCCCAATTTGTCTGCTAGCAGGTGTGTTTATCTTGAGATCTGAGGTGCACGCTGAGTTGTGTGGTTCACTCCACAAACATATTTGGAGCCACTTCAGTGGTGGGTGGGCCATTCCTGGGGCCGGGGTATATCAGTGACCAGAATACACAGGTCCCCGCTCCCTGGTATAAACAGGCAACATAGATAAGTAGGTTCCCCCAAAGGTGTTACATTGGATGTGACTAGGGCGGGGGTGACTCTGGCTGGGTGGTCAGGGCGGCTTCTTGGGAGGCATCTGTTGGGCTGAGACTGCCAAGCTTGGGTTTTATCACAGCTTTGAGAGGCATTAGGGGATAAGTTGTGTCCCCAGCCCCAAGTTCATGCTGGAGCCCTAACTCCCAGAGCTTCAGAATGTGACTGGATTGGGAGATGGGGTCTTCATTAAGGTGACCAATTAGAGTAGCCCTAGTCCATAAGACTGGTGTCCCTATAAAAACTCGGACACAGAGATACAGGAAGAAGATGGTAGTAAAAGGCAAAGATAGCAAGCTGAATGTCCATTGACAGATGACTGGATAAAGAAGATGTAGGGGGGGTGTGTGTGAGTGTGTGCGTGCGTGTAGTGAAATACTACTCAGCCATAAAAAAGAATGAAATAATGCCATTTGCAGCAACATGGGTGGACCTGGAGATTGTCTTTCTAAGTGAAGTAACCCAGAAAGAGAAAGAAAAATATCATATGATATCACTTATATGTGAAATCTAAAAAGAGAGAGAGAGAAATGAACTTATTTATAAAACAGAAACAGACTGAGACACAGAAAATAAACATGGTTACCAGGAGGGAAGGAGAGGGATGGAGAGAGAAATTGGGAGTTCCAGATTTGCAGATACACACTACTGTATATAAAATAAACAAGGTCCTACTGTAGAGCACAGGGAACCATATTCAATATCTTGTAATAGCCTATAATGAAAAAGACTGTGAAAAGGAATATGTATGTCTGTATAACTGAATCACCATGCTGTACACCAGAAATTGACACAACATTGTAAACCAACTATAGTTCAATTTTTTTTTAAAGGGATAAAAAGCAAGGAGAGAGGCCTCAGAAGGAACCGCCCTGCCAACCTCTGATCTCAGGCTTCCAGCCTCCTGCGCTGGGAGGGAATCCATTTCTGCTGTTTCAGGCCCCCAGTCTGTGGGACTTTGTTTCGGCAGTGACGGCAAACAGATTCAGAAGGTGAGGGACGGAGGGTCAGGACAATTCAGGATCTGGAGACCTGGACACGCCTCCCGCACCCCTACCCTCGTGGCTCCTCCCCAGAATCCCCCCTGGTGGGGCCTGCAGAGACACCCCTCCCCCAAGCAGCCTCCTCCCCATCAGGGCGAGGAAGCTGGGGTGACCCCATCTGCAGTCAGGGAGGCCTCCTTCTCCTGGGGAGAGGGTCAGCCGTGACCCTTGGACCCACTGGCCATAAAACAATCACCGGGATGAGGTGAGGTGGCGGCTGGACGTGGAGGGGGGACGGGCCAGAAGGTGTGGGTCCTGAGATCAGTGCTGGGGGCTGGCAAGATTTGCTGGCCTTGGCTCAGGGCCCTCAGGGGGCACTGCCCCAGAGGCCACCTGTTCTCCTGAAGCTGGGGGACCACCTTTCTTGGGTCGGCTGGCTAAGGGCAAGCCCCAGACACCAACTTGGAGAACCCAATCTCCAGTACTTCCATTAAAAATAAAGAAAGAAATAAACCTAATTACCTCCCCTGCCCTGACAAAAAAGAAACTGAAAGAATGACTTCTCAGACATAAGGTCCTTCATGCTTTCGGAAGGGCAGAAGGTGCCCACCCCGGCCAAAGCCTCCTCCTGTGTGGTACTCAAACCTCCAGTCTTCTCAGCCCACCCCGCCCCGCCCTCCCCCCACCCCAGGGCCCAGGGTCCCCAGGACTGCAGCCTGGAGGATTAGGTGCTAATCACCTGGCATTGCCCAAGAGGCGGATCAGAGTCCCCCTGTCCCCAGCTCCCGGCCTGCCCCTTCCACACCCATGTCACAAGGGTTTTACTCACTGCCTGGCCTGGCTGTACCCGAGGGAGGGTCCCGGGGAAGGAGGAGGAGGAGGGGGTGGAAGGAGAGGAGGGGGAGAAGGAGGAGGGGGACGAGGGAGAGGAGGGGGCGGAGCTGCTGCTCCCCCACCCCCTCCCCCTTCCCCCTGAAACCGACCTAAAGGGAAGTGTAGAGCCACCCCTCTGGTAAGCAGTCAAGGCAGAGGAGCAGTGATGTGGGGATCAGAGGCAAGTCCCCATCTGGAGCAGGGGACATGGGCGTTGTCTTGACGGTGGCAACTCATGGAATGGCTCTGGTGAGTCATAAACACTTATTGGTCCCTCTGTTCTCCTGTGCAGAACGGGGACTGTCGTTATGACCAGACTTGTGCTGAGGCCAAAGGGCTGAGGCAGCCGGGAAGTGACAGCAGACGTCTGGCCTCCCGGATCCTGGGGACTGGAGCCTGACGCGTTTCTTACAGACACATACACTGGTAATAATAGTAACAAGCATAAAGGCGGCCAGATTGGGGACCTGATGTGTGACTGTCCCTTCTGAGCACTCCACATGTTTTAATGGATCGAACCTCCCCAACGACTCAGTGAAGCAGGCTCTTTATCCCCTATTTTTCAGATAAAGAAACTGAGGCAAGAGGAGCAAAGTTATTTGCCCACAGTCACGCAGCCACAAGGGGCAGAGGCAGGATTTGAACCCAGATGCTGGTCTGCACCAGCCCCGTTCCACAGAAATATTGTGTCTCACTTTAAAGTTTCTAGTAGCTACACTGAAAAAGTACAAAGTAAAATGAAGTTTCCTCTTTATAACACATTTTTGTTAACCTCCACGATTGGATCGGTGAACCCAGGCTGTTGCCATTTCAGCGCACAGTCAAGGCCACAGTTTGAAAGCACTGTTTCACATTTCCCACGCTAAGTCCTGGGCTGGGCATCCAGTGTGCACCCTGCAGGCGCAGCTCGTCTCGGTGTGGACACTCATTTTTCATCAGAGATCCTCCACCGGTATTTGCAGAGCTCAGAAAATTTACAGCAAAAATGTAGATTCACATGCCCGACTTGTTCCATACGTACTCAAAAGTTGTCCATTAACTGACCTGAGTATCAATTTTCATTTTTATTTATTAAAAAAATTGTATTGAAGTATAGGTGATTTACAATATTGTGTTAGTTTCCAGTGTCCGACAAAATGATTCAGTTATACACACATGTATCTATTCTTTTTCAGACTATTTTCGATTATGGGCTATTACAAGACAGTGAAGAGTACCAATTTTAAGAATTTAAATTAATAAAAGTGAAGGACCTGCTGTAGAGCACAGGGAACTATATTCAATTTCTCATAATAACATATAATGGAAAACAATCAGAAAAGAAACAATGTATATGTATGTATATGTGTAACTGAATCAGTTTGCTGTACGCCTGAAACTAACATTGTGAATCAACCACACTGCAATAGAAGTGTCTTAAAAAATTAATAGAAGTGAAATAAAAGTTAAAATGCAGTTCCTCTGTCACAGTTCGAGTGCTCTGGCCCCCTACCGGGCTGATCAGGTCCGACCCTCAGAACCTGTGGGTTACAGGGAATGTTCTCTGAAAACAGCCAGGTGGTATATATTTTCGGCTCTGTGGGCCTTGGGTCTCTACCACGTCTACTCACCTCCACCGCCATTGTGGCCTGAAAGCGGCTGTAAACAATACACAAACGTGTTGATGGCTGTGTGCCAATAAAGCTTTATTTATACAAACAAGCAGCGGGCTGGCATTTGCCCATGGGCTATAGTTTGTCAAGAGTGCACTAAACTCCTGTTCTGTTCCTTCTGCAAGTATCGACTGGGCAGCTGCTGTGTTCCAAGCACGGTTCCAGGCACTGAGGTTACTGCACTCGGTAGGTCTTGTTCTGATGGTCTTCCCTGTTTTGCAGATGAATCCTACCTGCAGACTGTCTAGCTCCCCACGCCACACCCCTTCCTCTCCCTGACTAGTTATGCCCCTGGACCAATGCTGATGTAGAAAAGGAGCAAAAGACATCTTGGTTGAGTGAAATAAGTAATGAATATTGCTATCCCCCAGCATGTGTCCCTCCGCCTGGAACGGAACTGTGACGCCATGAGTGTCTGTTGAATGAATGCACGCCGTGATAAATTAACAAAATACATCGTGTGTCAGGTGATGGTAAGTTTCTATGAAGACACATAAATCGAGATAGGGGGTGGAGACAAGGGGAGGTTGTGATTTTAAAGAAGGTGGTCAGGGAGGGCTTCATGGAGGAGGTGAATTTGAGCAGCCATCTAAAGGTGAAAGAAGCCAGTACACTGGTCCAGCCAAGTGACAGTGGGGCTGACCAAGACAGTGGAAATGGAGTAGGCAAGGACTGGATGTATTTTGAAGACAGAGCAGTCAAGACTTGCTGACTAACTGTAATAAACATGTGCAAAGCCCACCGAAAGACAAACAGACGGACAAGAGAGAGGGAAGTAATGGAGGGAGGAGGGTGGCAGATACTCAGGAAGCAGTGAGAGCCAAAGAATGCCTTGGAAGTCAGAACAGTGGTTGCCTCTTCAGGGAGGGTAATGCCTGGAGTTCTGGAACATTCTATATCATGATCTGGAAGTTGCTTACACGGGATCTATATGTATATGTGAAAATTCATCTACTTGTATTTTGCACTATGTATTGTACGCTTAATATCTGAGAGGATAATATTTTAAATTTTTTAAAAATTTTTATTGAAGTATGGTTCATATATAATGTGTTAGTTTCAGGTGTGTAGCAAAGTGATTTAGTTATACTTATACATGCGTATTCTTTTCCAGATTCTTCTCCATTACAGGTTATTGCAAGGTATTTAATATCGCCCCCTGTGCTATACAGTAGGTCCTTGTTTATCTGTTTTGTATACAGTAGTGTGTTTTTGTTAATCCCAAGCTCCTAATTTATCCCTCCCCCCTGCCCCTTTCCCGTTTGGTAATCACAGTTTGCTTTCTGTCTGTGAGTCTATTTCTGGTTTGTAAATAAGTCCATTTGTATCATTTTATTTTTGCATTCCATATATAAGTGATATCATATGATATTTGTTTTCCTCTGTCTTACTTCACTTAATATGATAATATATAGGTCCGTATAATAATTATTTTTAGTTTAAATATAATTTAACTTATTTTTTTCATTTAAAAATTAAATAATAATAATTTTTTAATTAAAAAATTTATGCAGGCTCTTGGTGCAAACCAATGCTAATAGCATGCTGTAAGATTCAAGTGATTTAAGTGATTCAAGAGTATAAGTGATTCAATTATGGACCTTTGACAGCCAGATAAAACAAGGCAGAAACAACTCAAAGATACATGAGTAGGGGAGAACTATTTTGGCAAATTCAGAACTAGCCAAACGTTCCTGAGTATCCACCACGTCCTGAGTAGTGTCAAGAGAGATGAAGAGACCTGCCTTCAAGGGGCTCAGTCTAGTTGTGGAAAGACAAGACAGACAGGCAGGACCAATCAGCAAGTACCTAAGCAGAGTGTGTTAAACACTGATCTCTATGAGCTACATTCAAATGTGAAGTTTGGGTGGAAGGGAGCTCTGTGGACAGAATCAATCAGAGGAGGTGAATAGTTAGTCTTTTTGAAGCCAAAAAGGGAATTCATTGGCTCACATCATTGCCATGTGTCTGAAGCCAAGGAGTGGACTTCAGGTATGGCTGAATCCAGGACTTCAGACCATGTTGTCAGAGATGGATTGCTCTCTGTCTGTTCTGCTGTATTCTGGATGGGCTTCATTCTCAGGCAGCTTCTCCCATCATGGGGTAACGATGGCCAGCAGCCCCCAATCTACACCCCTACAGCACAGCATCCCCAGAATGCCCATTCTATAGACGTGGAAAGGGGAGATTTGGAGTGAAGTCACTTCCCAGGGTCCAACATAATATCCGTGAGGACTGAAGGTAGAGTTCAGACACAGGTCCATCTGGCTCCAGACCCTGAGTTCCTACCACTGAATCATACTGCCTCCTACGGACTGTCCCCAGGCTGCAGAGGAATATGGTAGCATTTTCCCCAATGTTGAGAGTTCTCTCATATGATTTTTTTCCAGTCTTTTCTGACTTTTAACTACCACTTGTCTGAGCTAAAATCTGGTACAGTATGCAATCTCCAGTCACTAAAGATTCGGGAAGCAGTTCTTACGTGCCCTTAACTAAATGCTGGGATTTTATGGGTGGGAAACTTGTATGTTTAAGCATATGAGACTGAAAATCATAATTTCAAGGTGTTTCGTGTAGAACCCAGTGGCTTTTGGACAGCTTACCACTCAGTACACCTGGAACCCACATAGGGAAGAATTTTCCCTGGGCAAGATGTTAAGAGCTGATATGGATCTGGGCTGCAGTTCCTTCAGGTTCCACAGGAAAATGTAAATAGTCCCAAGAAAAGTGAGATACTCACCCACGTCAGTCATTCACATTTTAACTAGATCTAGTTATATCTAAGTGTCATCCGAGAAGGGAGATTTTTGCCCTGGGAGAAAAGCTAAAAACTAATCTTTGAGTTACAATGTCACAAGGAAATGTAAATGCTCTCCAGGAAAGAACTATATGTGCCTGCTATCAGTCATTCACACTTTAGTTGGAATTAGCTCAAAGTGCTTTGAGCACATTTTCCCTTTGTCCTGTCAGAAACCACCTGAGGTAACTTTAGCGATGGATTTAAGAAGAGGGATCAGTGAGAAAAGCAGGGATACAGTGAACTGCCTCCTGGCAGGACTTGGCTAGAAATTATGGAAATGGTAGTGTTCACATTAGAACAAAGCAAAATAGTGGAAGGGACGCATCACCTTATTTAGGGAGTGTTACAGGGGAGGCATCTAGTCTCAGTGGGAATGCTGGAATGTGGGGACCCAGGTGGATCCATTTACTTTTGTAGGAGAGGGAACTCCTAAACACTAACTTTAATACAAGGTGAGCTTGTATTAGAAAACTTGGGAACCTACAGAGAAGGTATGCTTTGCATTTAATGTGTATTGTTTTATTCTTTTTTTTTTTAAAGTTAAATTGTATTTCTTTGTTTGGAATGTGTGCAACATGCACATGGCTCAAAATTCCAAAAGTGTAAATAACTGTGCAGGAAAAAGCCTTCGTCCTCCTCAAGGCCAGCTCCCGGCTCCCCACCCCAGAAATATTCTAGGAATACACAAGAAATGAATACATACATTCGTTTTTCCTTTTGTCACACACAGACAGTATCCTGTGTTTTGCACCTTCAGTTTTTTACTTAAATGGTGCACTTTCAACGTAGAAGTTATTGTCTTCAAGGGGAGTGAACACTAATTCTTAGGAGGTGAACAGATCTAACCCTTTTAATGTATAAAGCACAGATATACATACAGTACGCAAGCATATATGTAGTATATACTTGATATTGCAATTCTCTGGGAGAGCAGTTAGAAAAAATGTCTTCAAAGGCTCCTTGTGGGAGGTGAGCATTAAAAAAAAGTTGAGGGGGAGGGTACAGCTCAGTGGTAGAGTGCTTGCTAGCATGCACAAGATCCTGGGTTCAATCCCCAGTACCGCCATTAAAAACAAACAAACAAACAAACAAACCTAATTACCCCTCCCGAAAATAAAAATAAATTTTAAAAAAATTTTAAGAAGTTGAGAAACACTGATATAACTATATATTTTCAATATTATCCCATTTCAGTACATAAAGAATAATCCTCATTCATTTCACAGCTACATAATATTCCATCGTGATAATGAATCGGACTTTATTAATCAGTCTCCTGTTGAGGGGTATTTTGGTTATTTCTAATGTTTTAGTAAATGTATTATATACATGGTTGTTCATTATATATTTTGTGTGCTTTTTATTGAGGCAGAATTAATTCACAATAATGCACAGGTCCTAGGTGTGTTCAATTTGATGAGTTTTGATGATTCTGTACAATCATGTAACCATGATTGAAAATAAGATATAGACTATTTTCACCACCCGAGAAAGTTCCTTCATGTTCCTGTCCACTTAATTCCCCACTCTATTCCAGGCAACCACTTTCTATCACCAAGAATTACTTTCTGTATGACTGAAATATTATGCTGTACTCCAGAAACTGACACAACATTTTAAACTGATCATACGTCAATAAAAAATTTTTTTGAAGAGTTACTTTCACTTCTTCCTTGGGTTTTATATAAATGGAATCATACACTGTGTATTCTTTTTTGTCAGATTTCTTTTGTCACAATGCGTTTGATATTCATCCGTGTTGTGGTAGCTTGCTCCTTTTTATGGCTGAGTAGTATTGTGTCTTATGGAAATACCAGTCTGTTTATCCATTCTCCTGTTGTTGGATATTTGAATTGTTTCCAGTTCTGGGCAATTATGAGTAAGACTGCTATGAACATTTGTACAATTCTTTTTGTGAACATATATTTACGTTTCTCTTAGGTAAATACACAGGAGTGAAATTGCTAAATCATACGGTAAGTACATGTTTATAAGAGGTTGCCCAATTTTCCAAAGTTTCCCAAAGTGTTTGGATCATTTTGATTCCCACTAACAATGGATGAGCCTTCCAGTTGCTTTATATCTTCCACCAACATCTGATATTGTCTTTTTTATTGTAGTCATTCTAGCGAACATCTTTATAAGCGTTTTCATATGTCAGAAGTGTTTCAGTATGAATTAAGCAAAAATTCAAAGCAAAACTCACCTACACAATTATGTTTGGGAAATGCTACAAACTCTGTCTCCTCCAAGAGTATTACAGAGAAGTGTACATAAAGGCTCTGATAAGTCCTGTAAAGCTGTTTATTAGCACAGTTGGTCCTCAATCTTGTTTGACCACGACGTCCTCTCGTGTTGTGTCTCATGCTTAAACACATTGGTGGCATTTATTGTGGGAATTTTACTTTAGATTCCAACTAAGCATTGCTTCGAGGCATGTGGTTGTGTCCAGGAAATTAGATCATATGATGTCAAGGGCATTAAAAGTCCTCTTGTCCCTCAAATGCTTGTCCTTATCCTACTTTTTCAGATCTCTCTTTACTGGGGGCATTTAAAAGCCTTCTAAAGTTCATAATTATAAAATTACAAAAAAACAAACAAATATCCTGCAGGGGGGACTATGGGGTCTAAATCTACACGAAGGTGTAAATGAGCAATGCCAGGTCCTTTCCTCTGGCAGATTTTGGGTAGAGGAGGAAGAAGAGTGCTATGTCAAGGACACTGGGGCTCTTGAGAGTCATTCATGGGGGTAAGAAAGAGGCAATGACAAGTCCAGATGTCAAACTTCACCTACTTTCTACACCAGGAGAGACTGTGCCTCCACAGCAAAGGCTGAATAAATATTATGACAGGGCTTGCTAAAGCCAAACCAAACCTCACAAATCCCTTCAAAGTCCAGCACAGAGTTAAAAAGGAAATAAAAGAGCTCCAAAGGCTGAGGGTGAGAATGGCACCAGCACCCAGAGGTGGGCAGGTACCGTAAGGCAGGGTCTCTCGCGCTAGGCACTGTGACACCAGGGCTGGGCATGCTCCTTGGGGGCCCAACCTGGGCACTGTGGGATGTGGGGCGGCGCCCCTGGCCCCCACTCACTTCGTGCCAGGAGCACCCCCAGTTGCGATAATCACGGATGCCACTGTCAGATAAGAGAACCACAGCAGGCGCGGTACAGAGTAGGTCTTCATTAAATGTTGTTGCATGAATACACAATAACTGGTCCACGGAGAAACATACACCAGGATGTGAATTTCTTTTTTTTAATTGAAGTATGGTCAGTTACAATGTGACAGTTACAATGTGTCCATTTCTGGTGTACAGCATAATGTTTCAGTCACACATATGCAGACATATCTTTATTTTCATATCCTTCTTCATTATACGTTACTACAGGATATTGAATATAGTTCCCTGTGCTCTGCAGAAGAAATATGGTTTTTATCTATGTCATACATTGTAGTTAATATTTGGAAATTTTGAACTCCCAATTTATCCCTTCCCACCTCCTCTCCCCACCAGGATGTGAATTACTTGCGAGCAAGGAGTGGGTCTGAGTTGCATGTACACCTAGCACCTAGCATCATGCCTGGCGCACAGAAGGCTTGATTTAGTCATGCATTCACGCAGCTCCCAACAGCTTCCTGTTGTACTGAGTATAAGCCAAACTCCTTCCCACAGAATGCTAGGCCCTGCATGACCTGCCCTCGTCCCCTCCTTCCCTCACCTGCTCCCTCTCTCCCCCTCACTCAGTCTGTTCTAGGTGCACGGGCCCCCTCACTGTTCATCCAGCATGCCAGGCACTGCCTTGCCCCAGGGCCTTAGCACACGCAGTTTCCTTGACTTGAAATACCTTTCCCAGTGGCTGGCTCCTTCTCATCATTCAGAACTGTACTTAAATGTCACCTTCTAGAAGAAGCCTTTGCCAGCCCTCTATTTGCCCTTTTCTGTGGCTACATTTAGTTTCTTAGTAGCATTTGCCCATTTACCAGTTTTCTGATGTGTTTATGCATTTATGGTCTAGCTCATCTGTTGCCTTATCTGCAGTGCCTAAAATAGTGGTTGGCACACAAGAGGTGTTCATTGAGTAAGCATATATATATATATATATATCTGTATTTTGCTTCCATTTTTGTGTGTGTGTGTGTGTGATTTGGGGGGGGAGGGAGGTATTAGGTTTATTTATTTATTTATTTATTTTGATGGCTCAAACCCAGGACCTTGTGCAGCTAGGCGTGTTCTCTACCACTGAGTTGTACCCCCCGCGTTGAGGAAGCATTGACTGAGCACCTCCTGTGTGCTGAGCATTTCCTAGACACTGGGCGTCCAGAAGAGAATAAAAGAGACTCTCTTCTAGCCCCTAGGTGCTTACAGGTAGGGGCAGGGGAGGAATGAGGGAGGAATATAGGCAAGTGAACAAATTAGAGAATTTCAAATAGTGAGGGGTTCAGTGAAAAGAGTGATGTGATAAAGAAGCACGGGATGGGGGCTCCTCTCTGTTGGGGGGTCAGAGACAGCCTCTCAGCCGTCTGGGCTGAGATCCACAAATATCAAACATTCACAAATATGTGAACAGAGCGACCAGAGTTGGAGTGGAGGGGATAGGAGTTCCAGGCAGAGAGAACAGCTAGTGCAAAGGCCCTGAGGGGGGAATAAGTTTGGCTCAATAAATATTTATTGAAGGGAGGGTACGGCTCAGGGTTAGAGTGCGTGCCTAGCATGCGCAGGGTCCTGGGTTCAGTCCCCAGGGTTTCCATTAAAAATAAATAGATTTAAAAAAATAACCAACTAATTACCTCCCCACACCAAAAGATCTAATAAATATTTGTTGAGAACAAATGAATGACAGAGGATTCTAGAAGGAATTGGTTGCTCTGGTTTGGCCATGCAGGGCTTGCCGGGGGGTGGGTAGGGGCTCACCAGCTGCGATGGGGAGGGAAGCTCCTGGCAGAGGGAATGGCTCTGCCGAGGCCTGGGCTGTCTTGGTTTTGCTCTCTCCTGGGAGTAGACAGGACCCCGCCAGGACCCCGGGCTCTCTCGGAGCTGATGTCCAGGGACTATGACAAGAAACAGTCCCTGAAAGTAGGGGAGAGGTCATGGCAGAGCGGCAGCACGCCAGACTTTGGCCTTTGCCCTCTGCCGGCAGGAAAAGCACAAAATACCGAGATAACGGTCTTCCCTCCCCTCCCCCAAGCCTGCCCCGGTGTCACTGGCCCTCAATCCTGTCTGTCTTGCCTGTCCCCCAATCAGCACCTGGGGGTGGTCTGGGAGCTCCTCCTGACTATTTCAGCATCTTTTGAGGGTGGTGACAGAGCCACAGAGAGGAGCGGGCTGAGCCTGGGAGCCCTGGTGGTGGGGCGAGCCTCCAGCTCGGAGCAGACGCAGAAGTGTCTGGAGACAGAGCTGGTCGGGCTCATGGATGGGGATTTAGCAGCTGGAAAGGTGAGCCCTGCCACGGGGGAGGGAGGATTTATGCCAGGAACACTCCCCAAGCTCTCAGAATTGGCAGGAACCTCACACCCCATTGCACAGATGGGAAGACTGAGGCCCAGAGGGAGCATGCAGTGACCAAAATAGTGCCTCCATTCTGGGGCTGCTCTTGGTCTTTCTTCTAGCTTCCCCCCCCCCTTCCAGAAGGGGGGAATTTGGGCAGGATGGGGATATAAGAGAAGGCAGCTCACCCCCACGGGAGCATCTGTCAAGCACTTTTTAAAGAAATTGGCTCTCAGGCCGCAGAGTGTCTGGGTCAGCCTCACAGCACAGATTTGGAGACCGAGGCTTAGCAAGTGGGAGCGGCAGGTTCAACCTGGGGACTGAGCTGGGACTGAACTGGAGTGGGACGGACCTTGGGGTGGTGTGCAGATGGGTAATGGGGAGGAGAGGGGCTAAGTGACCTCACAAATGTCCCCTCCTTGCCCCAGATGACTTCCTCCACCAGTCCCACGGGCCCCATCGACAGCCTGGAGCTCTTGGATCTCCTGTTTGACAGGCAGGATGGCATCTTGAGACATGTAGAGCTGGGCGAGGACTGGGGCCACGTCGATGATCAGGTGATAACCGACTGCAGGCACCGGGGGCCAGAGCCAGAACTCCGCTCAGCTCTGTGCATTCACTGCTCGTGGTGGGCGATTTTAGCAAAGCAAGTTATTGTGCTTAACCTCTCAGCTATCCTAAGGGGCAGGTGACATTACCTCCTTAAAGGTGGGGAAACCGAGGCCCTGAGAGGGGTGGTAACTTGTCCTGGGTCACACAGCGTTTTGGAGCTGGGCTCAGACTTCAGCTTGGGGCTCGTGCCTCAACACAGTCGGATTGTGTTCAGGCGCCAACACCAGAGGCAAGAACATTAGTTCTTTCCACCTTGCAGAAGGGACAAGTGAAGCCCAGAGATGGTCAGTGGCTTGCCCAGAGTCACACAGTGATTCAAAGCAAAGCATAGGCCTCCTAATTCCCACTCATCCTTCTCCCTCCCAGCAGGTCCTGCCAGGCCCGGACTCTGATGATTTCCTCAACTCCATTCTGGGTTCTGGAGATTCAGTGCCCAACTCCCCGACCTGGTCTCCTGCAGGCAGTGACAGTGGCATCTCAGAAGATCTGCCCTCTGACCCCCAAGACACCCCTCCACGTGGTGGGGTGGCTGCCACCCCAGTCAGCTGCCATACCACGGAGTCTGGCAAGGAGCTCTGCCTCTCCTACCATCCTGGGCCCCTCTACCCCACCAGGCACCCTGGGCCAGTAACCCACGGGCTCGAGGCCTCCGTGGCCATAGACCTGGGTGAGTTCCGTGTCTTCACTCACTACCCTCACCTTGTTCCAGGCACTGTACGCACATACCCGCCCTTTGAGGTGGGTGCTGGGACGCTGTTGTGGGCTCAATTTGCAGATGGTTAGGGGATGAGTCAGAGCTATAGAGCTGGGTGAGGGGGTGTGGAGCTCAGTGGTAGAGTGTGTGCTTAACATGCATGAGGTCCTGGATTCAATACCCAGTATCTTCATTAAAAAAAAGTTTGAAAAAAAGAGCCACAGAGCTGGGATGCCACCCTGCCAGGCTGGCTCCAGCCCCAGACATCATGCTGGCAACCTCTGTTTTGTGCCTCCCATGCCTGGGTCCCAGTAGATGCTCAGTGAAAGTGTGTGAGGTCGTAGGAGCTCAGGCCTTGGGGTGCACCTTCTGGACTTGGGGAACAAGTCTCGTGCAGAAGACGCCCCCAGAAGGGCATCTTTTGTCTCTTGAGCCTCGCAGTGGGGTGGGAGCTCCTATTTGTCCCATTGGAGACTTGACAAAACTAAGGCTGAGAGACGTTTCATCGCTTACCCAAGGTCACACAGCTCTGCCCGGTCGGGGATTAGAACCGAAGGCTGTCTGACTGAAGTCTGGGGCTCTCCAGAGCACCTACGGTGTGCTAGGTACCTGGTGGGAGGGAACCACAGGTGAATCAGACCTGGTCCCTGCCCCGAGGGGGGAGATAAGGCCAGGCTGGCTGCAGATCTAGCCTTTAATCCTGGGTGATAACGGCCGCTCCCTCCTGGGCTGGCAGTGGGCTCCTGATAAAGTCCTGGTGAACTTGGGTTCCTGTGCTGTGGCAGAGGGAGACTGAGGCATCAGCTGGGGCTGTCCCCTTCAACCCAGGCCTGGGGGTCCTAAGCTGCGCCACAAGTCCCTAGCACACCGAGGTCAGTACTGGGAGCTTTGCTGGAGGAAGCAGGTAGAAGCTGGGACCTCAGGGCCCCCCCCCCCCCCACCGACTGTCTCCTTGTCTCTTTCCCCACCTGCCCCGTCAGAAGCGTGGAGCCCAGGACTGCACACCGAGGAGCGGGCTGGGCCGGCCAGCTCACCCCCGCGCCGCAGCCCCACGGTGAAGGACCTCCTGCTCTCCGGCAGCGGCGGGGCCACGGTGAGCCGCCCTGCCCCCAACCGGGGTAGTGGGGCTGGGGGACGCGCGGTCCCGGGGGCCCCGCTGCCTCCATTTCAAAAATAATAATAATAGCTAAAACTCACCAAGCACCTGCTATAGGCCGGCTACGCTTCTAAGTGGTTAAATGGGTTATCTCTTAATTCATAGCAACCCATGAAGATTCAGGTTCTTATCTCAGTTTTACATAGGAGCAAATGGGCACAGAGGGGTTCAGTAATTTGCCCTAAGTCACACAGCTGCTGCAGGCTCAATTCCTGGGCTGGCCCATTGGACCTGTTGTGCCCATTGCATGTTGACCAAGGGCCATCTGTTTCCTCTATCGGTAAACCAGAACTGCCAACCCAGTTAGTGTCCCCATTTCACAGATAAGCAAGCCAAGGCCCAGAGAGGTTGAGCCACAAAGTTACACAGCAAACAAGTGGCTGAGTCAGGATTTGAACTCCAGTTTGCCTGCTGCCCAAAGTTGTCCTGACAACCTCGAAACAAGGCCAGAATGCCCCTCCCAACTTAAGAGATGTGAGGTGAACACCAGCTGTGTACTCAGCCTCTGAGGACCTCATGGTCAAGAGGGGACAACTGACTACTCATGGAAGTGTATCGATAAAGAGAGAGGCAAGTCCAAGAAGGCTTCCTGGAGGAGGCAGAACTTCAGCAGGTCTTGAAGGATAGGAAACGTGAATGACTACTTTGGAAATGCTAACTGGCCTTTGTAAATGCATTAAATTTAATGTTGCATATCTGTGTGTAGATGACCTTGGAAAGTAGGAGACCATATCCCCATTTTGCAGATGAGCACACTGAGGTTTGGACCCTAAGAGAGACAATGGTTGTGCTGATTGATGGTCCGGAATTCTAGGGAGTGGAGTTTGATCCGATGAATGGGAGCCTGCCCCAGTCTCCCCCTTTACTCCTGAGCCTCCCATTCCACCCTGTGACATTGCTAAGACTTGGCACTCAGACAAGATTCTTTAATTTTTAGTGTTTCTATTTCATAATTTAAATTTAATTTTAAAATTGTTGCAATAGGCAAATGCACTCACACAGTCCAAGTTCCAAATGTACAAATGGGCACGTGGGGAGACTCGCCCTTCACCCCTGTTTCCCGGAGGCTCACTTGTTTAACTTGTCCCTGTTTGTTGGATTTCCCCTCTGCTGTTGCAGATGGCATTGCCATGAATGTTCAGAGCCCAGAGCAGTGCCTGGCATGGAGTAGGTGCTAAATACATAGCTGTCGAGTGACTATTTGTTAAACAAATGACAAACTTGTATCTGTAAGATTAATTCCTGGAAGTGGAATTGCTGGGTCAGAGGTCTGTGTGCTGGTTCTTTTGAGCCCTAGTGCCAGCGGGCACGCTACAGCAGACGGATCGATAGTTTCTCAGATCTGATGTCTTATTTCCCCAAAGCTCTCACTAACCCTAAAGCAATTCTCCTGGTTTCCCCACAGCAACATCACCTGGCAGCCCCCCACCTGTTGCGACCTGGGACCGGGCACTGCCAGGAGCTGGTGCTGACGGAGGATGAGAAGAAGCTGCTGGCCAAAGAAGGCATCACCCTGCCCACACAGCTGCCCCTCACCAAGGTGAGCCAGCGGGGCCCCTGGCTCCCAGGCTTGCCCCTTTCCTGCAGCTACCTGCCCACGAGTCTCACCTTTAGGTTTCTTGCATTAGAATTTTAGGACGTGTCTGTCATCGGAGCCAGAAAAATAATCCTCAGAGACAACTCAGTGGGGCTCTCTGGCTGGCCACAGTCCCCACCCAGCCTGTTCACTCAGCATCAATACCCAAATTTGCCTTTCCAGTCTGAAGACATCTTTAAGTCTTGATAACAACCAGCCCTGGGAAGGGCGCTGTTCCCACAGGTGGCCAGAAGGTGGCGCGATTTCACCAGCGCACAAAGTCGGTACCCAGTAACCGACTAGGATTGGGAGCTGGGACCCAGAACCCCCGCCTAGAGGCTCTGCAGGAATTCAGGGGCAGAAAACCTGGTCTTCAAGTCATTAGGGGTCTGCCCCCAGGTCCCTGAGTCTGGGATGGCTCCCATGGGAAGATAACAGCGTGAAGTTGTAGGGAGAATGGATCCTCCAGACTGACTCAGCCACCTCCCTGTGTCACTTTGCAGTATGAGGAAAGAGTGCTGAAAAAAATTCGCCGGAAAATCCGAAACAAACAGTCGGCCCAAGAAAGCCGGAAAAAGAAGAAGGAATATATTGACGGCCTGGAAACTCGGTAAGGCTGGGGCCCAAGGACTCTGCACTCCGGGGGGATCTTCACTCTGAGAGAGGGATGCAGTGGGGCTAAGGTCACAGTTTTCAGGACCTGATGAAATTAGAGCTGCTTCCTTCTCTGGGAGAGACCGTTTTTCATGTGAATAGCAAGGATGAAAAATGCTTACAGGTGGTACAGGGCTAGGGTTCGAGGTTTCTTTGTCTGCTAGCATATGTGATTTCAAGAAAGAGGACGGTATCATCCATCTAGTCCTGGCTCTCTGCTTGAAGATGGGACACTTACTTCCCTTGTCTGAGAATCACTGGTCCTGAGAGCTGCCATGGCTTCCTTGGGTGAGGAAGAAGGAAGGCTGAATTTCCTCAACTTAAGAATTGTGCACCCCAATCTCATCCAGTCACCTCTCTCAACTCATTTAGGGTACTGAGCGGCAGGCTCCTTATCATTCTTTAATAGAAACATAGGAGCTGAGCTAGTTCACTTTTTAAACCAAAAGTGATTTTATCACATTACAGGTCTCTTTGGGTTTTCTATTTCTTCTCAAGTCAATTCTGGGATGTCATATTCTCCTGGAAAGTTGTCCACTTCAAACATATTGACATAAAATTCTTCATAGTTTTCTTCTATTATTTTTAAGCTCTGAGTAATCTATAGTTATGCCCTTTTAAATAACTCATATTGTGTATTTGTGCCTTCTCTTGCTTTTTATCTTGATCAGTCTTGCCAAAAGTTTGTCTATTTTATTATTCTTTTCAAAGAATGAATTTCTGGACTTTCCTCTCACCCCACTGTATTTTTGTGTTCTAGTTCTTTTATTTCTACTCTTAGCTTTATTGTGTCTTTCACTGATTTTTTTTTTTTTTTGTGGGGAGTTTATTCTGTTGTTCATTCACTAATTTTTAAATGTGTACGTTCAGCTGGTGAAGCTGTATTAAGGCTATTCATTTTCCTCTCAGCACTGCTTTAGCTGCATCTTACATATGTGGATTTGTACCATTGTCATTACCATACAGTCCCTAGGTCTTCCCTAATTTACACTGTGGATTCTTCTTTATCCCATAATGTATTTAGAAGGAGAGCCTTTTAGTAGGGGAATTTATTCTCCTTCCTGGTTGGGATATGAGGACTAACATATTCTCATGCCAGGATTTGAGAGTTCTGACTCTACATCTGAGTGGTCTGGGCCAAGACCACATTCACAGGTGGATGCATACGGGAAGCATCACTGCCTAAGTCTGGCATTCCATTCCCAATCCTGGGTGCTCAGGCTGGAATAAAGCCCCCACATCCATGCAAAGATGGCACCTAGAAGCCAGGCAGAACTGTGTTCGAATATTGGCTTTGTCACAGACTTGCCAGGGTGCCTTTGGATGAATGACTTCCCCTCTCTGGCCTTGGGTTCCCTGCCTATAAAGTGGAGCCTCACAAAGAGATATTAATTAGACCTATTGATGACAGGCATATTCTGAATGTCTCTGTGACATTGCCCTGCAGGATGTCAGCCTGTACTGCCCAGAACCAGGAGCTTCAGAGGAAGGTCTTACATCTTGAGAAGCAGAACCTGTGAGTCTTCATCCAGCTGGGGCAGAGGACAGGGGGAGCTGGCTCCACAGTCTCTTGCAGGAGAGGTGGACATGGGGGTACAGCCTGTGTGCTGGCAGGGCAGATCAGGGGGTAAGGGCTCCACCTAGAAATGGGCAGGCTGCATAGAGGAGGGGACTTGGACTTGGACCCTTGAAGGATGTATAGGAGTTCACTCGATGGAAGATGCTCCCAGTGGGGGAATTGGCATATGAATGGGCAAAGGCTAGGAGTATGTTGTGTAGAACTGTGGGTGATTCTGTCTATGGGGTACATCCACCTAGTCCATTTTTATTTAGCATCTTCTAGGTGCCAGGCATAGTTCTGGACACTGGGACCCCAACAGTGAGCAAAACAGACACGGCCCCTCCACTTAAAGAACTCAGTGTTGTGGGAAACATACTCAAGGCAAACAAAAATTATAAAAGACCTTTCAAATAGTGATTGTCACTGGGAAGAAAAGTAAGAGGGGGCTGTTTTAGACAGAGAGATCAGATGAGGTGATATTTGAGATGACACCTGATGGATAAGGACGAAGCAGCTACAAAAAGACCCAGGGGAACAGTGTCCTCGGTACAGAGGGAACAGCTAGTACAAAGGCCCCGGGGCAGGAATGCTTGTGTGTTGGAGGAAGAGTGAGGGAACTATTTGTCTGGAGCAGAATGAGAGATGGGGAGAGAAGGAGGAGGTGAGGCAGGAAGGGGATAGGAGCAAAGAGGGAGGGTCTGGGACTTTTAAAATCAGTGGGGCCTTGAGGGATGTATGGGATTCAGAACTCAGCCCTCAGCTGGGCAGGGGACTCACAAAATGGACAAGGAGCCAGTCAGCCATGTAGGGCTCAGCCAAGCCTACCCATTTCCCCCAAGGTCCCTCTTGGAGCAGCTGAAGAAACTCCAGGCCATTGTGGTCCAGTCCACCACCAAGTCAGCTCACACAGGCACTTGCATAGCGGTGAGTCCTGGCCCCTAGCTCCGAGGGGATCCTTGGCCTTGGCAAAGGGGCCTGTGGGAGGAGGTGAGTGTGAGTAGGAGAATGGCCCTGAGCCCCAGCTCAAGCATGATCCAGTCTTCTGGGCCTTGGTTTCCCTGCCTCTGAGATGAGTGTGCTCACAGGGGAGGGGGAGGGATGCGGTGACCCCGCTCCCATCTCTGCCAGGTCCTGCTCTTCTCCTTCGCCCTCATCGTCCTCCCCTCCATCAGCCCTTTCGCCTCCAACAAAGCTGAGAGCCCAGGAGACTTCACACCTGTGCGAGGTAGGTGGACATGGGTCAGTCCTCCCTCAAAACCTCTCTGGGCTTCACCGTGGGCACACTCCCCTTGGCTCCCCAGCCCCCATACTGGGTCTCTGGGGAACTGGACCCCTTGCAACTGCTCCCTGAGGCTGGGAGCTAAGGAAATAAGGGACACCAACCCCCCACCCAGCCCATCCCTCATGCCTCCCCAACCCTTGCTCAGTTTTCTCCAGAACTTTGCACAACGACGGTGCATCTCGAGTGGCCCCAGATGCTGCACCAAGCTCCGAGGCCCCAGGACCCTGGCCCGAGGCTGGTGTACTTCAGGAAGGGTCTCCAGGCAGCCCCGGGGGGTACTGGGGACCCCGGGACACGCCGTCTGTGGACAACTCGACAGAGGATCTAGACAACTCTACCCTGGTCCAGGGCACTGAGATGAAGGAGCTGGATCGGGCCACCCTGCTGGACTGTGCTCCACCTAAGCCAGCACTCAGCCCGGGACAAGTGGGGCTGGAGGCGGCGGGTGGGGAGCTGTGAGCACCACGGGGACATGACCCCAGGCCCCTCTGCTCGAGGGTGCTGCAGTGGACAGTGACAGGCCCGGGGATTTCAGGTGAGGGAGAGACCCCTGAGGAGATACCAGGACGGAGATGCATAGACTCACAGCTACAGACCCAGGGACCCAGGCATATGCAGAAACTGACACTCAGACACAGGGTGACCATAGGGCCACAAAGCCTGAGAAACACACACAGACCCAGGTGCAGGAGGAGACAGGAAGACACGCACAGACTGATCCACAGACCCAGACAGATATACATACCAGGCCTCAACAAATCCCCGCCCCAGGGACTCCCTCCTGCCCCCTCGCACACAGTGGGGAGGAAGCAGCCAAGACTGCAGGGACGCTGGTCCCGGAGCACGGCCTGAGCTCTGAACTTCCAGGCAGCCATGGCCCACAGCCACCCCTTTTTCTAAGACTGCCGTGATCTTTAATAAAGTATTTTGACAGAACACGTCTGGTGTGGAGACAGAGTAAGGTAGGGGCTGAATTAGAGTCTGGGGCTCTCCAACCTACATAAGGAAGAACTGGAGGGCCTAGAATGGAGAGGAGTGAGGTGGAGAGACCTTGGACTCTTAGGCTGGAGCGGCGAAAAGAGAGGCGCCAGAGGCGTCTTCAGCACCTTGGAGAGCGGTGACGGGCGGCGCGCAGGGTTCTGGAGGCTCTGGAGGGCCCCGGAGGCCCTTCAAGGGTGTCCGCGGAAGGTCTGCGGCAGTTGCCTTCCTGGGGGCCGGGCTGTCCACCCTGCTTGTTTACCGGTTGAGGAAACGGAGGCGTCGGAAGAGATGAGACCCGCCTAAGATCGCAGCAGGGGAGGATTGAGCCCTCCCCCACTGCGCCTGCGCTCTTCCCTTAACGCGTCGCCCGCCGCAGCGCTGCCTGCTTTGCGCAGGTGCCGGAGGATTTCAATCGCGATGAGGAGACGCCGCCTCTCTCATCCCTTTAGAAGGGATCATAGCCTAGTAGCAGAGGGCACATATTAAGAAATCACACTAATAACAATTACAGTCTTAGGGCTCAAGGAATGCCAGCTGCTGGTAAGGCCCTCTTTCACCCCAGGCCTAGATTGCAAGGACGCACTGGCAGACGTTCCAGGGGGCGAGAGGACCACACACTCATGCTCCCGGGGACTAGGACCTGGCACAAAGTTGTGGATGTTAAACACAGACTCAGATGCAAGAAACTCTGCTTTTATTGCATTGAAGGCTTTTCTGGAAGCCTGGTAGAAGCCAAGTGGACCCACCTCTTTGTCCCTCCAGCCCCGAAGGCAGTGCAACCTCTATTGTCTGTCCTGCCATGAAGTTTGGCTCCTAAATGGTGGCTATGCCTCCTTTCCCTCGTGGAGGGACTATGAAGGCCATTTTGGAGTAGGCAGGGGTTGGGGAGTATGAGGACCTGGGGGGCAGAGGGAGTTAATTCCTGTTTAGGCTGGAAACCAGAGAGGGCCTGGCCACACCTCCCAAGAACATCCTGAGTCAGGGGCTGGGGCCTGGGGGAGGAGCAGGTGCCGGGGGTGTGAGCTCCAGGGTCAGGGTTTAGGGCGAGGATGCTCCTTCCCAGGCCCCCAGAGCTAAAGGGGGGTGCAATGAAGGGCAAGTCTGCCCCGGAGTCTGGAGCCCAGCTCTCAGCGCCCTGAGGGCTCCCCCCAAGGACAGAGACAAGTAACAAAGTGAGACCAGTAAGAAAAAAAAGAATCCATAGTTTCTATAAAAAGCCCCGCCCTCCCCAGGCCCCCTGGTCAGCTGGAAACCACCTCCGCCTTCACTCTTTTGGGGGGCCTGTGGGGGACAGGACTGTCCAGCCGCTCCCTTTTGGGGCTGGCGGGCCCAGAGCCGTTGTGCTGGGCAGAGGGCTCCACTGTGGGCTCCTGCTTGGGGCTGGCAGGCGCTGGGCCGTTGTGCTGGGCGGGGGTCTCCTCCTTGGGCTCCAGCTTGGGGGCTGGCGGGCGGGGCAGGGGCGGCAGCGCCCTCTCCAGCACGCGGGGGCCATCCCAGGCTGGGATCTCAAGGCCCAGGTGTTTCATGAGCCGGGTCATGACCTCATCTACGTAGCCGTGGATACGCAGGTCGGCATGACGGTCCTGCAGGGGTGGGGGCCGGTCAGGAGAAGGCTTGTGGGGGCCCACAGCAATGTTAGGGGTCAGGGCCGGGCTCTGGAACGTACATGCTTGGTGGGCTGAAGGTTGACGATGACCAGCCGGCCTCCGCGGCGCTTGGTGGCCAGTGGCAAGTTCCCACTAGGCCGGATTTGCAGGGAGGTGCCCAGGGTGACGGACAGGTCCGCGTTCCTGGGGCCCGGGAGGCATGATGAGTCTGAGCCCCTTGGCAAGGGTATCTGCAGTCCTCCTCCTGCCCTGTGAGGCTGAGGTGTGGGGGGGGGGCGTGGGGGGAGGGAGGCGGGGAAGCCGGCGGCAGGGCACCCAGCCACCGCGTTCCTGACCTGCCCTGAATCCTACCCCTCCCGCCTCCCTTCTGCCTGAACCTCCCACCCGGGTTGGCAGAGGTAGAGTTGCTGATGTGGGACTCCTGGGTTCCAATCCTGGCTCAGTCCCTTCCTGGCTGGGCAGCATGGATGGAGGAGTCAACTTGTGGCAGCCTCAGTTTCCTCGTCTGTAAAATGGCCCCAAGCAGCCCCCTCCCTGGGCTGTGATGAGGAGGGTGTGTGAGAGGCCTCTAGCCAGGGCCAGGGGTGTGAGGGCTCAGTATACAGGAGCTGCCACTATTACAGGGGAAGCAAGGCCCAGAGAGGGTGTGGACTGCTTCTTTCTGGAATCCTTTCCTGGTGTCCCCTGTGCTGCAGCTGGCTGTTTCTGCCCCCTCCCCCACCAGCCCCACCCTGGGCTGGTCTTCCGTCAGACCTGCTGGCCTCGTCGGCGAGAGCCAGGTCCCGGTCAGGCAGGGCATCCTCCCAGTCCAGGATGGTGTCTCTCAGCTCCCCCCTGCGATGGAGGGTTGGGGAGTCAGCAGGGAGACCCACCACCTCTCCTGGGGTCCAGGGCATGCGGAGGGCCGCTCACCTGCAGGCCCGCAGCCCCCTTGACTTGGCCACTGTGCAGAGCCGGCCGGTGGCCTTCAGGCCCATGCTGCCCACGACGGCGTCCCGGACGTACTGCCTGTGTCGGGGTAAAAGTGAGTCAGCCCACCGCCTGCTCCCTCCTGTGCGCCCACCCTGCGGCCCCACCTGGATGCCTCTTGCTTTTTTGTGGGGAGCTGTTCTCCCAGGAAAGCAGGGGCCACACAACCAGAATCTAAACACAAGGAGACATCCGGCAAACCCAGCATGGGGGTCTGGGGGGGCTGGCCTGGCTGCTTCAAAAGGCCCACAGCTGGGGAAACTGAGAAAGGTGGGAACTATTCCAAATAAAGGAGATGGATGAGACTTGACAGTGGCTCCCTGGGTTGGGTCCCGGACCAGGGAACACTGGGAATATGGACTGAGGATTGAATCATCGCCTTCTGTGGTTTTTACATTTCCCGACTTTAGTAACTGCACTGTGTCTCCTGGGAGATAAATGTCTCAAGGATTTAAGGGAAAAGGATGAGGAAATCTGCCCCTTGAACAGTACAGCAAATCCTAGCAACACAGAGAGAGAAGGAGAAACAAGTCGTGGCAAAACAGTGACACTGGTGAATCCAGGTTTTCAGGGTCAGCAAACTATGGCCACGAGGATCCAATTCAGCCCTCTGCTTCCTGCTTTTGTAACAGTTTTACTGGCACACAGCCACGCCCATTCCTTGATGTGTTGCCTACGGTGGCTTTCACGTTACAAGGGCAGAGCCAACGGTCATGCCAGAGTCTGGCCCAGAAAGCTGAAGACATTTACCATCTGGCCCCGTGCGGGAAAAGTTTGTGACCCCTGGTCTAGGTGAAGTGTGAGTTCATTGTAAGGTTCTTGTGAATTTTCCACAGGTTTAAATTTTTTCAAAATAAGTTTAGAGAGAAAAAGAATGTTTTAAAGTTGGGGCCCAACTGGTCTCAAATATTCCAGCTGCAGGGGAGCCCGGTGCACCTCTCCCCCCTGAGATGCTCACACTTGTGAGGCTGCCAACCAGCAGCGGGAGCCACGCCCAGAGCCCACCCGCTCCCGGAAGCTGGAAGAGGCAGGAAGGGTCCCTCCCGACAGGTTTCAGAGGGAGCACGGCCCTGCCAACACCTTGATTTTGAACTTGTAGCTTCCGCAACTATGAGACCCTCAATTTCTGCTGTTTTAAGTTACTCAGTTTATGGCAGTTTGTCCCAGCAGCCACAGGAAGTGAATACACCTCCCCAGGAGGAAGACATGCCCACAGGTCCCACCCTGGGGGGGTCACGCCCTCATCTCTAGTTCACCTCTCGAGACCCTTGTACAGAGCCTGCCCCGGGTGGTCCCCACCCTGTGTGCCCGCCCGCACCCTCCGCAGCACTCACGTCTTACACTTGACACATTCTTCTACAAACATGTTTCCGTGAAGCTCTGCCAACTTGTCCCTGTGGGAGGAGAAGGAAGACGCTTAGTGGAGAAGGAGGGACCCCGGAGCCCAGGCCGAGCGAGATGCAGGGATCAGGGCTGGAATTGCCTGGGGACTAGGAGGAGGGGATTCCTCAGTTCTCCAGAGGTGCCCAGGAGGTGCTGGCAGTGACAGCTGGGCACCAAACCTTTCTCCCAGTTGAAGCACCACATTGGTCTTGAGAGGGAGGGGCTACCATCAAAGCCCATTTTACAGATGAGGAAACTGAGGCTTGGGGAGGGGGCGGCCCACCCAAGGCCAAGCAGGGCTGGACCCCGGGTGCACCTGGGGAAGCCGGAGCGCACATGCAGCCCGTCCACATTCTGGCTGACTAGGAAGCGGAGGAGGCCCACGCGCTCCAGCTGCACCAGTGCCATGTGCGTCTTCGTGGGCCGCGCGTTCTCGAAGGTAGTGTCGAACTTGGGTGCCAGGCCCTGCTCCTCCATCGTCCAGACGCCATGGGGGCCCCTGAGGCGGCAGGTAGGAGAGACAGAGTTTAGGGAGCAGGGAGAGAGGAGGATAGAGGGAGAGAATGGTAGACAGAGAGACAAACAGAGGCAGAGAAAGATGGAGAATCAGAGAGAGACAGAGAGAGAGTGACACAGACAAAGATGGGGTCCAGGGGAAGGAAGGAGGGAGAACGCGGGATGCAAGGGCAGAAACTATTCAACAAACCCTTACTGCTGCTGTACTCAGCCTGGCCCTGTGCTGGGTGATGCTGGGGCCCCAGTGGACCCAGGCCCTGCCCTTGAGGAGGCCTCAGTCTTGTTGGGAGACACACAGGTGGACACAGGCCCTCCAGCCCTGTAGGGCTGAGGCAGAGGGAGGACCCAAAGCTGGGGCGGCCCAGTGGAAGTGGTGAGGGCTCTCTGTGAGACTGCGGGAAGGCTTCCGAGAGGAGGTTGAGCTGTCTCTTGAACAGAGAGGAAAGGGCAGGGCAGTTCAGACAGAAGAGGTACGCAGAGGCCAGGGGGCTGGCAACAGCCTGTGAGTGGTCTGGTGGCTGCTGTGGGAGCAGCAGGGGCTGAGGTTGGAGAGAGGATCCAGGGCTGGGTCAGGAAGGGCTTCGATTTCCAGTTTGAAGTACTTGGAACTCTCCTGTGTGGCAATGGGGAGCCGTGGCAATTATGGAAGGGGGATGAGCATCACACCTTAGAATTCTATCATTCCTCCAAGAATGAGGAATCTGTTCTGCTGTGAGAGTCTGTGCTGGGGGCCTGAGAGGCCTTAGAAAGAGAGTATAAATGCAAGAGGCCGGCCCTACGGGGTAGGGTTGCAAACTTAGCACCTACAGGAGCCACTCAGGGGCCACCAGTTTGAGACCCCTGCTTTTCAGCAACAAGACTCTTGTCTGACACAGGCTGCGTGAAGCACAGGGACGTCAGACATCATCTGGTCTCACACCTCATTTACAGGTGAGGAAACGGAGGTCCGCGTGGTTAAACCACCTGCCCCACCAGGTCAGATAGAAAAATATTTGCAAGTGAGTATGGAGCTAACTGTCCCCTTCTTCTATGGAAATAATAGAACCCCAATATTTAACCAAACACAGTGAGCCTAGACAAAAGACTACATTTCCCAGCATCACTTGCCGCTAGGTATGGTTAGGTGACCAAGTTCTGGCCAATGGGTTGTGCATGGAATGTTGGGTATGATTTAATGGGATAGGCTTAAAAAGGAGGGGTCTTTCCCTTCCCCAACACCCCAGGTGACTGACTGATCACCCCAGACTCAGTGGGAGGGAAGGCAGCAGGAAAGGTTCTGATGCCTGGGCATCTGTGAGCACACAGGGAAGCCCCTGGTAGCATGGCAGGCCCTGCCTCAACTTCCCTCCACACCCATGGACCTGAAGTCGGGGATGCCT
The DNA here is from genome assembly GCF_009834535.1 of Camelus ferus. Taxonomy (NCBI): domain Eukaryota; kingdom Metazoa; phylum Chordata; class Mammalia; order Artiodactyla; family Camelidae; genus Camelus; species Camelus ferus. Next base: position 24,621,303 of record NC_045717.1, on the reverse strand, counting down.
GAGGCGGTGCTAATGCCCGCGCCTGTGTGGAACACCACGTTGGAGGACTGCCAGACTAGCTGCGCCAGCTCCCACACCTTCTGCTCCAACTCCTCAGGGGGGTCAAAGACCTGTTGGGTGAGAGAAAGCAGAAGGGAGGGGTCAAAACATGTCCCACAGTGCAAGGCCACAAGCCACAGGCTGAACTGCCCTGTCTTTGCCCACGGGGAGGAGAATGGATGGGAAAAGGCAGTTTGTCATCAAGTCCTTCCTCCACCCACAGCCCTCCAGGGCTCCCATCTCTCTCAAGGGAAAAGCCCAAGTTCTGTTCAAGGCCCACAAGGTCCTACACCACCTGCCTTATCTCCTCCCTGCCCTCCCTCCTCCCTCTCACCCCCTCACTCACTCTGCTCCAGCCACACAGGCCTCTTCACTGTTCCTCCAACACGCAAGGTGTGGTCCAGCCTCAGTGCCTTTGCGTGGGCTGTGCCCTCTGTATGGAATGCCCTTTGCCCAGACACCCACATGGCTCCCTCTTCACCTCCACTAGGTCTTGGCTCAAAAGTCATCTCATTTGTACACTCACATTCATAGCAGCATTATTTGTAGTAGCCAAAACGTGGGAGCAACCCCACTGTCCATCAACAGATTAACGGCTAAACAAACATGGTCTATACATAAAAGGGAATGTTATTAAGCCTTTAAAAGGGAGGAGATTCTGACACATGCTACAACATGGAAGAACCCTGAGGACATTATGCTCAGTGAAATAAGCCAGACACAAAAACACAAATGCTGTAAGATTCCAATTATGTGAGGTCCCTAGAGGAGTCAGATTCACAGAGACAGAAAGTAGATGGTGAGTGACAGGGGCTGGGGGAGGGGATGGAGAGTTGGTGTTTAGTGGGGACTAAGTTTCAGTTTGAGAAAATGAGAAAGTTCTGCAGATGGATGGTGGAGAAGGTTTCACAAGATTGTATGAATGTATTTAATACTGCTAAACCATACACTTAAAAGTGGCTAAGACAGTAAATTTTATGTTATGTATATTTTACCACAATTTTTGAAATTAGGGGAAAAAATAGTTATCTTAGTGATGTCTCCCCACCACCTGGTTTCAGTGCAGCCCCCAGTTCTCCTCATCATCTGCTTTACTTTCCTCCATAGCACATACCACCATCTGACTTCTTATATTTATTTGCTCCTCATCAGTCTCCCGGCTGGAACCAGGAGGTTTGGCCTGTCTGGTTCCCCAGTGTGGCCCCAGGGCAGAGAAAGGGGCTGGTGCACGGTAGGTGCTCAATAAACGTGTATGGAATGAAATGAAACACAGGAGAGAAGAGTGGGGTTTCACACCACCAGAGAGTTCATTAAATGCCTGACTCCTGACCCCTGACTCAGAATGAACCGCCTAGCCTTTTCGGGATGCCGGCAATCTTCCCACCAGTTTACAGAAAGCGAGAGGAGGCCAGAAGGGATGTGACCCGGCCAAGGTCTTGGTGTATGGAAGGACCTCCTCTCAGTGTGGCCAGAGGATCTTTCTGACTTAAATCCTCCAGGTTCCTCTCCAGGTCAAAACCCTTCCTCATCACCCTCAGGATAGTGCCAACGCCCCAGTTTCGCATTTTAGGCCCATCCTGGCCTCGTTCTGGAAACCTCTCTGGCCAAATCTGTTCTCCAAGTTTATTTTCACTTCCCCGCCTTTGCCCCTTCCGCCTGGAACTACATCCCCTGCTCTCCCATCATTACTTCAAGATGTCTCGGACGCGGGTCCTTCTCTCAGTCCCAGCCTGACCGACCCAGAGCTGGGCGTGTACGCGTCCTGGGGCGCGCTGGGGCGTCACTTCCCGCCCCCTCCCCACTGGGAAGTCCCTCCCATTGTCTAGCCTCAGTGTCTCCTGATATTCCCACAATACCCCGCTGTTGGCCGGCCCCGCCCAGGTCACGGCCCTGGGGACGGCCGCCGGGACCCCCGGCCGCGCTCACCTCCGGCAGGCCGCACTTGCCCTTGTCTGCGTACGGCGACAGCCCCGCAGCGTAATTCACCGACATCCTCGCGGCCCCAACGGGAACAATAAAGTTTCCCTTGTTGCGGCCGCTTCCGCCGGAAACGGGGGTGGGAAGGGGGAGGAAGGAGGAGCCGCATTCCCATCCTCCGTACAGGGCCGCCCCTCCCAAGGCGCATGCGCTTCGCGCTGACGCCGCAGTCGCCATATTAACCGATGGCAAAGAGAAGCTGGTTTCCTACTGTAAGCTGGAGAAGTGGGGAATGGCGGGAAAAGGGCTGTCCAGTGACCTGGCTGGAAACTGGGAGACTTCCCATGTGTGAGTTCTCCAGTAACTTCCAAGGTGAGGGGCTCAAGTGATGAGTGCCCGCTTTCCCTTTTCTACAAATGAGTAAACTGATTCTCCCTACCTTCCCCCATCCCCCCAGGACAGAGCTGGAGAGAAGGGGCCAGGATTCACGCTTCCAGTCCAAGGTTCTTTCCCCTGCACATTTCAGAAGTTTCTACATTTACAAATGCAGGGTACCTTGCATGTGTGCTGCGGGGGCGGGGGCAAATTGGGGCTTCACTTGGGAGGGTCACGGACGCCACTCTCAGTTGTCTGAACATTACCCAAATGGGTGATAAACACTCAGCAGGACAGGTCCTGATGGCACCAAGAGGCTCGAGAAACTGGTCAAGGTCACTGGGGCTAGTGACATTCAAGAAACGTGTTGAGCACCTACCGTGTGCTGGGGAGACACTGGCGAACAAAGGTGGCATCTTGTGATGAGTGATGGACACAAACAGGTGACCAGGCAGTGGTGACTTAGAGTGACTGGCATGTAATGAGGAGGCACCTGATCCAGTCTGAGGGGCACCTGGGAAGGCTTCCTGGAGGAGGGGATGTTGCAGCAAAGATCTGAAGAGTAAGGAGTGAAGTGGGGAGAATCAGCCAGCTGGGGGGGTGACATGAGGTACAGAAGGTGGCCTCTTGGCAGAGGAACAGTAAGTACAAAGGCTGGGAAGAGACAAAGAGGGTGGCTCATTCCAGAAACTGAAATCAGTCCAGTGATGTTAGGGAAGAACATCGGTGTCTTCCCGCCAGAGCCCGTTGGCCAACAGTTAGCCCCGCTGCCAGCCTGTCTCCTCCCTCAGCTCATCCCCGGCCCCCTGGGGCAGCTGCCCGCTCAGAGCTGATCAGGTATCAGAGCTGAGTCCTGGGAGCTGCTGGTGCAAGCTGGTGGCCCAGCTGGGAGCAGGTAACCGGAGCTGGCAGTGGACACGGTGGCCTGGTACTGGAGTCGCGGAGCTGCAGGAGGTAGGAGAGGAAGGAAGTAAGGGAGGCCCAGATGCAGGCTTCCCTTAGGGCCTCGGGCTCCTTGCCCCTGAGCCCTGGCATGTGGGAGACAGGAGAGGCCTGTGTGTGTCCCCGCCATGCTGAGGCACCCAGGCACCCTGATACGCGCGCGCACGCACACACACACATACACGCACTTTCATGTGTGCACCTCCCACTTCCCAGCCTTTGCCCTGTCTAGGGTACATACCCTCCTTTCCCACAGCTGCCGCTCAGTATCCTGCCTGGCCATCAGGCCCTGCTGATACATCATCGCCTCTTTCAGGAAGCAGTTCCCTAGATGAGGGTACGCTCCGCTCCCCCAAGCCCACAGACCCCCTCCTGCCCAGGCAGCCCGTGGACTCCTCCCTTGGGTGTCAGCTACACTCTGCTCCAGGTGTGACTGAGTCCTTTAGACAGGAGTAGAGAAAAAGGGTGGGGTGGGCAGTGAGTGAATGGGGGCGTTGATTGAATAGGGTGAACTGAAGAGATGACTGGATGGATGGGCAGTGGATGGAGGGGAGGGTGGATGGATAAATGAGTGGATGGGTGGTTGCGTTTTGGATGGATGTACAGGTGAGTGGACGTGTGAGTAGATGAATGGAACGATAGTTTGGAGAATTTATGGGCAGGTGAAGGGACAGGTGAAGACACGCTTTCACAGAAATCCCACTCAGACACGGGAAGGAGTCCTAGCCAGACACCTGGCAAAACACCCTCTTGAGATCACCCTGCCTGACCTCTGTACCTGCATGTGCACGCAACATGGAACAGGCCAAGCTGGACAGACATGCGTGCACACACACCTCAGCTCACATGTGCACATACATGCACACAGCCATCACCCCAAACCTCCACGCATCTTCCGTGACTTGCCTCCATTCTCTCACTCACGCAGAAGCCAGGCTGGTGTAAGGGACTTAGCTGCAAGGATGTTCTGTGCTAAGAGGCCTCAGCTCTGGGCCTGGCCCCCCAGAAGTCCCTAAGTATTTGGGAAGACAGATCCAGTCCAGACACTTCCAGCCTGTGGAGCCAGGGATGGGGCAGAGGAAAGGGTGGGGGAACCAAGTCTGGGAGTTGGAACTCTGCCTACTGGCAAGAGGCAAAGCTGATTAGAACATGATAGGATTTGGGAACTGGGTTCTGAGGGATGCATAGGAGTTTATTAGCGAAGGAGAGGGAAGGCATTCTAGGCAGAAATACCTACACAGATGACAACTTGGAGACCAGAAGAAGCTTGATCTACTTGGGCAACAGGGAATACTGGTGAGATGCATTTATTGGGCACCTACTGTTTGCCAGGCTCTCTGCTAGGGGTTTCAGTGAAAACTGGCCATGATTCAGTCAAGAGGGGATTATCTCCTGCATTTTAAGGCCGAGGGATGCAAAATTCAGAGAGGGCAAGTGACCTGCTGAAGGACACACAGCAGTTAGGAGATAGGGTAGGTCTGTGTCCTACTCTGGGTGCTAGGATGGCCCAGGGAGGATGAAGAATTACTTTTAAGGAGTGGGAGGCAGCCGACCCTCCTGCCCACCAGGACTCTTGTCCCTCAGACCCTGGCCTTCCCCAGGTGGCCTGGAGGAAGGAGAAACCAGAGACGCTGGCCATGAAGACCCTCCGGGCACGATTTAAGAAGACAGAGGTGAGTCTGAGGCCACTGAGATGCCCAATGTCCCCCAACTTCAGGCTCCTGTCCTCTAGGGCCTGGCTGAAGATCCCCTGGGCCTTTGGACCATTATCTCTGTCCTTCATCAGATTCTTTTGGCAACTTCCACATGACCAGGTACCTCCCTGTTCAAAACTCTTCAGTGGTTCCTCTCCATCCACAGGTTCAAAGGCTCTGACCCCCTCCCCTCTCTTTCCTCTCTACTGCCCCCTGCTGCCCTGATCCCCACACTACTTCCTAGTTCCTCAAACCCTAGTTCAAGCTTTCCAGCCACCATCCTGTGCCCAGTTTCCTCCACCGGAAGTGCCCATCCCTGGATAAACCCTCCCTCATCCCTCACAATCTGGCTCCAATAACCTTCCTTCCAGAAGATCCCACATTCCCAGCTGCAGTGACCATTTGCTTTTCTGGAGCCTCCCTTTCTTGGGGACCGCGATTTCTTACTGTTGAGTATTCAGCAAATATTTGTATTGGATGCTGTTCTAGGTACAGAGGGCACAGCAGCGAATAGGGAGGACAGAAAACCCCCGTCCTTGTGGAGCTGGGAGCTGAGTGGGGGAGATGGACACTAAACAAGATAAATAAGTGAAAAAGCATATTTTGTACCATGGAGACAAAGAAACCAAGGAAAGGGAATTTGAAACATCTGGGGCAGGGGAGACGGTTGCCATTTTAAATCAGGTTGTCAGGAAAGGCCTCACCAGGAAGCTGATATTAGAGCGAAGACCGGAAGGGACGGGAGGAGGGGATTGTGTGTCTATTTGCAGGAACTGCATTTCAGGCAGAGGGAACAGCCAGTGCAAAGGCCCTGAGGTTGGATGAAGTGGCTTCCCTTGCAGCTATATCTTGGACTGTGAACTTCCAGAGAGCATGCTCCTTCCTCAGCCATCCCTCATCCCTCCCAGACCCCCAAGTCCCTGCCAGTGTGGAGGCTGGTCCAGGGCACAGACTGAGAGAAACTAAGTGAGGATTCACTCGTGGAGTCAGGCAGCCAGCCTTCCTGGCCTCTGTCAGGCTAGATTTCACAATTACAGCACAAAGAAACCAAGGCCCAGAGTGGTTAACTCACTTCTCCTGGTCACAGAGCAAAGTGGCAAGAGCAAGATTCAAACCCACACATGTCTGACTTCAGAGCCCTTGGTCTGTCTACCACAACAGTGCCTTTCCATCCAGCAGGTGTGGCCCATGGCAATCAGAGAAGCTCCCTGGAGGAGGAAGGACAGGGAAGAGTCAGACAAGTGAAGACCCCCAAGGAGGGGGATGGGGGCCAGTGTGGGCAAAGGTCTGGAGGCTGGGCTGGGTCTGGTTGATCCAGGGCACAATGAGGTGGTGAAGAAGTTATTTTGGCTGGAACAGAGAATGTGAGGAGGAGCTGAGGCTGAGAGGGCCCAGCCTGAGGAGTCTTTGAATGTCAAAAAGAGGGGAACAAGCCTGGTTTTATTATTTTTTTAACTTAATTTATTTATTTAATCTTTTTTGTTGTTGTTGTGGGGAGGAAGGTAATAGGTTTATTCATCTATTTATTTAATGGAGGTACTGGGGCAAGCCTGGTTTTAAAGTCGAGTGGCTCTAGACTTGAGTCCTTCCTCTGCCCATGACTAGCTTGGTGACTCTGGGTATACCTCCACCCTTCTAGGGCCTCCCCTAGTTTTCCCAACCCAATACATTTTTACATTTATTTTTAGTACTTATCAATTTTAACATTCCTTCTCATTTTATTTTAACTTTTAAAATTTAAATTGAATGTCACTGAATTAGTTTTTTTTGTTTCATCCTATTTTTGTTTTTATTGATTTGTTTTCAAGTAGTGAAAGGAGCTTACCTTGTGCTTTGTCAGCTCATTTAATCCTTATACCAATCATGTGGGGAAGAAGCTTTTATTATCTCCACTTTATAAGTGCGTAAAGGATGCCCAGAGAGGTTAAGGAACTTGCCCAAGGTCACACAGCTAGGAAGTGAGATACCTGCCTTCTCCCTAGGCTGTTACTATGAATGTGATTGGGCCTTTTCTTGGGAGGAAAGAGAGTTGATTGAAAAGAGAGAGGGAGAGGAGTGGGAGAGAGAGACAGACAGACAGAAGGAGGAATAAATAGCTTGTTAATCCCTACAAAATGAGTCATGGGGTCAACTTCATTCATTGTGGAAGGATCCTAAAATTTTCATCCCACTTGGAATCGACTCTTAGTTAGATTGTTCACATTTCTCCCCTAAGAATTCCTGAGAAGTTGGAGCCAGTGGTAAACCAAACCATATAATTGTTGAATTTCAAAAAGCAGAATTATTGAAGTCAAATCCTTTAAAAAAAAAATTGGAGCCACTTAAAAAAAAAAAAAGGCACAGAAAATTTGGGCCGTCAGTGCTTTGATGGGTGCCTGGCACTGAGTCAAGGTGTGGGGGTGGGGACGGGGGTGTTGTTAAAACCTCAAACTGCAGGTGAGGGTCCCTGGGGGTTTTAGGGAGGGTGGAGGCAGCATTGGCTCTGAGCAGAGCCTGCTTGGGCTGGAGCGGGAGCAGCAGATGGGAGGCCTGGGAGAGGAAGGAGCAGAGAAGATGCTCCTCCATCCCCTCTCCCACAGCCCCCAGCTCCCATCAGTCCCTCCACCCGCCGGCTTGTTTCTCTGCAGGCAGGTGGAGTCAGGTTCAGCTTTTGTTCAGTGGCCCTGAGGGAAGAAAGCAAACACCCGTGACTGCAGCAGCCCTGCCTCTGTCCCTCCAGACCTTCCTCTCCCCTTTCTCAGCACAGAGTCCAGCCTCCACACTTTGGCTCCAGCCCCTCCCTCCTGCCCCGTGTGTCCTCTCTGCTCCTTCCTGCTTCTCTATCAGTACAGCCTTCTCTTCAAGGCCCCCATAGTGCCTGTTTGCTCTTATCCTTCTCATGCCCTCTCTGGGCCTCAGTCTTTCCATCCACAAGATGGGGATTAACTGGAGCCAGAGTCTAGTCTTTGAAATCCCACCAACCTTCTGCCTTTATTTCTGGTTTTAGAAAAATCCCATAGGGAAGAAGATTGTGGATTTGTAGAAAATTTTAGAGATTCCTAAACTCCTGATGCCCCAGGTTTCTTGGAAAGTCTGTCTGTCTCTCCCTCACTTTTATTCCCAGAGTCACTATTTCTTTAATTCATTCAACAAACATTTATTGAGTACCTACTGTGGGCTGGAGATCAGGGCTGGCGTCACAGACCACTACTTCCCCTCCACTCAGAAAGGCCCTGTGTTTAATTTAGTGCTCTGTTCTCCCCGTCATGAAATTCTTAATAATTTTTCAACAACAGGCCCTGTATTTTGATTTTGCACTGGCCCAGCAGAATCTATATCCAGTACCTCCTGGGGCTAGGGACAGTGACAAAGGTGGACAAAAATTCCTGCTTGTGCAGAGTTGACATTCTATGGAGAGATCAAGAGGAAATAATATTTTTGGAAAGGTACACAGTATGACATCAGGTGGTCAGAGCAGGGCTCTCTGAGTAAGTGTCTTCCAGTGCAGCTGACAGTCATAGAACCAGCCTTGTGGGTGGTAGGGGAGGGAGGTTGTTCCAGCAGGAGGACACAGCAAGGGCAAAGGCCTGGAGGTGGGACAGAGTTTCTGAGGACTGGAAAGGAGGCCACTGCGGCAGAATGCTTTGGACCAGGAGAAAGGTAGGGGAGATGAGCTCAGGGAGTTGACAAGGAGGACTGTTTCGAGCAGGGGTGGGCACATTTGTCCTGTAAAGGGCCAGACAGTAAATATTTTTGTCTCCACGGGCCCTCCAGCCTCAATTCTGCCATTTTATCTTGTGTGCGGCCATAGGCCGTTTGAAATTGGATGAGCATAACTCCATCCCAATGAAACCTTTTTTATGGACACTGGAATGTGAATTTCATGTAATTTTCACGTGTCATGTAGTATTATTCTTCTTTTGATTTTTTTTCCCCCAACCACTTACAAGAGTAAAAACCATTCTTAGCTCTTGAGCTGGACAGAACCAGGTGAGGGCGGAGTGAGGTGGGATTTGCCCCAGGGGGACCGCACTTGGCAGACCCCTTGCTGTAGAACCTCCTGGGCCCTGCGAGTGGTTTGCATTTTATGCTGGGTGAGGTCACTGGAGGCTTTTGAGCAGAAGAGTGCGGAGCTCTGATGCAGGCTGTAGGTAGCTGGTGGACCAGGGAGGGGAGCAGAAGCAGGAGATCCTGGAGGAGGTGTCCCCAAGATGGAGCCCTCGGTGACGGGGCTGGACGCTAGATTGGATGTGGGCTGAGAGAGAGGAGTCAGATGATACCAAAATTTGGCCTGAGCCTCTGGGAGAACGGCAATGCCCTTGGCACACCACAGGGGCAGTGGTGGGGAGCTTCTGAGCTTGCATAGCATCCAGAACAGGCTGAGAGCAGTTGGAAATCTGAGGCCTGAGCTGGGAGATCCATTTCAGTCTCCTCTCTGGACAAGCCTGAGGGGGTCACCCCGCCTCTGAATGTAAGAGGGAAAATGAGCCCTCAACACCCTCCCTCCACCTCCCTAATTGCTTATCAGCAGCCTCTCCATTTACCTGGCCCCACCTCTCCCTCCGCCTATCTGAAGGTGTCTAAGAATAATCACGGACAGCAGAGGTGATCCCGCCCCCAGGGGCACTGGGTGATGTCTGGAACATTTGTAGTTATCACACTGGCGGGGGATGCTCCTGGACCAGGGACACTGCTCAGCCTCCTCCTAGGGAATGCCCAGGTCCCAAATGTCAGCAGTGCCTCTGGGTGGAGGAACCTGGCTCTGTGGTGTCTGTTCCATGATCTCTCCCATTTAGCAGCTGAAAAATTAAGACCCAGAGAGGGAAAGTGGCTGGCCCCGGGTCACAGAGCAGGTATAAAATGCCCAAGCTGGGTTTAAAGCCCCAGTGCCTGTCGGCAATCACTGCTCTTAAATTCGGTTTCCTGAAGGCCTGTCTCCTCACTCATCTCATCTCTCCCCTGTAATCCTAATCTTCCTCTTTCTCCTGGCCCCTTCGTGAATTTGCAGCCACAATACCATGTACTAGCCTGCCTTTTGGAGCTGTTTGTGGCTTTCCTCCAAACTCATAATTTCCCCCTCCTCCCCATGACCTCCTCATCCTCCCTACCCTTAAGTGTGCCCCTCCCAACACCCCAGTCCCTGAAGCAGGGCAGAGGCTCCCGACGTGGTCCAGGAGAGCAACAATTTCATGTTTTCTCAGGAATATGATCTTGTTCCTGCCTTCTCCAACTCCTGCCCATTCTTCAAGTTTCAACTCAGATGTCCTCTCTTCCAGGAAGCCCTCCCTGACTCCCCCAGATGGTGTCAGGAGTCTCCCAGCTCACCTGGACTTCCCTCATCACAGCCCTGATCACCTTGGTTCATAAATCTGTGGGTGTGTCTGTCTCCCCAGGGACCTCAGTGAAAGCAGGGACGTCTGTCTTTGTCACCACTGAGTCCCAACGCCCAGTGCAGTGCCAGACACCGTATAGGATGAGTGGACTGAATGCATAAACTACACATGGCTTAGAGGGCTTGGCCTGTGAGTCATTCATTAACCGAGCCAACATTCACAAATTGCCCCACCCCACCCTGGGGTGCTGGGCCCTGTGCCAGGGAGGCCTTGGTGGGACCTGCTCTCAAGGGTCTCCCGGTCTAAGAAAAGAACCACTGAAACACTGACCCTCCTAGCCCCTTGGAGTTAGAGCCAAAGGCTGTGTGTCCTCTGTCAGTGGTTTAACTGAGCACCTACTGTGTCCTGAGTCCCCAGGATTCAGCATTAGATGTGCACACGGGCCCAATGGCACCTTTCTTTGATGAACGAATCCACGTTTGTTGGGCACTTGCTACGTGCCAGGCAGTGTGCTGTTGAGTGCTTCCCGTATGTAGCATCTCATTTAGTCCTCTCAGTAATCCTCCCAGTACCTGCTGTTTAATATGAAACCCCTTTCCTGGATGAGGCAAGTGAAGTCCAAAGCAGGTAAGTTTCTGGGCTGATCTCATAGGTGGTAAATGCGGGGGTATGGAGGGCGGGATGGGGGTGTGGTGCCCTGGATTCAAATTCAGATTTGTCAGACTGCAGAGCTCCACTGGCGGATGACAGAATGAGTGAATGAGTGATGAGTGAGTGAGTGCGTGAGAGTCCCAGCGGCAGCGGGACCAGGGCCGGAGTCACCTGAGACCCCCTCAGGCCATCTCAGAGGAGGCGGAGACGGATGCAGGCGGGTCCATGGAGAGCCTGGGAGCCTGGCCCCCTTTGCCTCAGCCTCCCGGTGGCAAAAAGGTCAGGTCGGGCCAGGGCGGGCCCCTCCTCCAGAGTCCAGCCCCCAACCCCCCACCCCCACCCTCCCCGCCGCCACCCCCCCCGCCGCCCCACACTCCTCCCTAGTCGGAGGGGGGCTGCAGGCGGGGCGCGCGGGGGAGGGGCGGCGCCGGGCTTGGCAGGACCGCGCGGCCCGGCGGCTGAGCTCCAGCATCACGGGCCCCTCCCTCCGGCCCCTCTGGTCCCCTCTGGGCGGGTCACCTCCGGGAGCCCGGCCACCCGGCGCCCTGGATGCCATGAAGCAGCTGTGCCTGTGCGCCGCCTCCTTCGCGGTAGGGCCGGGGGAGGGGGCGCGGGCGCGGGAACGCGAGCGGGCGGGCGCGGGCCCTTCCCTCCCCTCCTCGCCCCACTCCTTCCGGCCCCCTGCCCACGCGGAGCCCAGACCCTCCACCCCCTAGACCTTCCAAGGATGATCAGGGAGGAAGGGTCGGGGGCAGAGATTGGGGGATGGATGGGACATTTGGGGAGACAATTTGGGGACAGATGGGGACATTCCAGAGAATTCAGGGGGCATTTAGAGGGACAGTTTGGGGGAACAGTTTTGGATGGGATCATTTGGGGGACAATTTGGACGCTACACTGGGGACCTTTTTTGGGAAAAGATATTGGCATTTGGAGAACAATTTCAGAGGACATTTGAAAGATTTTGGGGGGAGGACACTTTGCGGACAGATGATGGGGTCGTTGGGGGGATGACTTTGGAGAACATCGGGAATTTGGGGAAGATATTTTGGAATGCATTTCAGCCTTGGGACATTTTGGGGGGCAATTTTGGCATCTCAGGGCAGTTGAAGAAGGCTAGATGGCAGAGGAAGGTGCTGAGGGACATTTAACGGGAGCTTTTAAGGGTTCCTATGGGAAGATTTCGAAGTGTGGTTCAGAAAGACATGGTGAGGTGATGCTGGAAAGGGGCCTTTCACTAAGGGATGGGCTGGGCCTCGGTTTAGGGGACAACTGTTTGGAAAGATTCTGGGAGCTGATCTGGGGATGATTTAATGGTACAGTGCTGGCAGTGGGGGTGGGATGACAGCCGGGGCCGTGGACCTGGGGGCAGATGCTGGGGGGACACTCTCTCAGGCCCCCACCCAGGACCACTTCCCCCGGCAGCTGCGGCTCAGCCCCACTGACCTTGGCTCCTGCCCGCCCTGCGGCCCCTGCCCCATCCCAAAGCCTGCAGCCAGAGGCAGGCGCCAGGCAAGTGCCCGGGGCGGGCGGCAAGAGCCCAGGGCCCTGCTGAGGGAGCAGGGATGGGCAGTGGCCACCAGCCCCACGCTCCCCTGGGTGTGCCCCACAGAGCCAGGACTGGGGCAAAAGTGACGAGCGGCTGCTGCAGGCTGTGGAGAACAGTGATGCCACACGAGTGGCTGCCCTCATTGTCCGCAAGGGGCTGGTGCCCACGAAGCTGGATCCCGAGGGCAAGTCCGCGTGAGTGCCCATGACCTGGGGGTGATGGCTGAGGAGTTGCCACCCTGCAGCTGACCCCTGACCTCTGGTCTGTAGATTCCACCTGGCGGCCATGAGAGGTGCAGCCAGCTGTCTAGAGGTGATGCTGGCACACGGCGCCAATGTCATGAGCACGGATGGGGCAGGTACCACCCGCCGGGCCCTGGGGGAGGGAGAAGGAACTCAGACCAGGTGCCCAGCCTGAGGGTCCAGCTGGGCCATGCTTCATGGCCCCAGTGTCCTGCTGAAAAAGAGGGGTTCCCTTCAGTGCCCCCAGGGAGGCTCAGAGGCGTGTCAGGCTGCGGTGCCCTGATGGAGGACCATGGCTGGCACCAAACAGAGTGGGTCAGCTTGCGGACTGGGAGATCTGGGGCGCGGTTAGTAGTCGAGTCAGGGGAAGTAGCTGGACCAGAGGAGTATCTGAGCTTGAGGGGCATTTTGGAGGGGCATGAGAACAAGCACAGTTTGGGGGGAGTGTCTGAGGTCCATGAAGTAGCTGGGGTTTCGAGATAGAGCTGGAATCCAGGTGTGTGACTTACCTAGGCCCTGAGGGAATAACTCAGAACTAACTCCGAGATAGAAGCCATGGCCAAAGGGAACAGAAGGGACTCAGGGAGTAGCTAGGCGTGGGGTATAGGCATGTCTGGAGTTTCGGGGCACGGGTGCAGCGGCCAGGGTTTATGGAGTACTGGGGATTTGTGGAGCGTCAGAGTCAGGGACTTGGCTGGCACGTGGAATGGTGTGTGGATAGCAGGAACACTGAACAGCTGTGGGTGCTGAGGGCTGTGGCTGGCGCTGATGTCACTGAGTTTACCGAGTAAGTTGGGCGCGGGGACGAGCAGAGGCTGCAGTGCTTGGGGAGTGGGTGGGTGTGGAGCGGATCTGGGACACAGACTGTGTGGGGCTTGGAGGGTCTCTGGCTCCAGGAAGTAGTGCAGTTTTGAGAAGTACCTGGGCTGGGGACTTGCTAGATGGAGTTGTCACAAATAGTTGACACAGGTTGGGGAGGGGCAGCCGGACGCTCCTTGAGTACCTGGAGCTCCAGCCATCCTCGCTCCCTTTCAGGTTACAATGCCCTCCACCTGGCCGCCAAGTACGGGCACCCACAGTGCTTGAAGCAACTGCTACAGGTCATTTCCTTTTCTGTCTCAGATATTCCCCCAACCCGGATACTCCTGGAACCCCAGATACTCCCTTGCCCTGACTAGTCCTGAGTTCCAGCAAGTCTCTGAGCCCCCAGTTCCCCCTGAATCCTAGGTATTCCTTGGTCTCTTTGACTCCAGAGTCCTGGCTACTTCTTGGACAGCCAGATACTCCCGGAGTGTCCAGCTACTTCCCACACCCAGGATATAACCCCAGTGCCGACATTTCCTGAGCCCCCAGCTTCTCCCCAAACCTAGACACTCTCTTAGCCGCAGCCACTCTCAGCTCTCATCTATTCTCCAAACCCCCAGCTGCACCTGGGCTCCCAGCTAGTCCTTCTTCCTCATCAATTTTCAAAAAGCAAAGAAAATCACTTGGGAGTTGGTTAGACGGGGTCCGCAGAGCAGGTGGGTGGGAGGGAAGGAAAGGGAGAGGCAAGGAGCCTGAAATGTAGCAGAGCCCAAGGAGGGGCAATTCCGAGAGGAATTAGGCAGCGAAGAGGGATGGCTCTACCTCAAATGACCTGCCCCCCCAGGCATCCTGCGCGGTGGATACTGTGGACAGCAGTGGGTGGACGGCCCTTCATCATGCAGGTGGGTGCAGCCCAGCCTCACTTTGGCCACTGTGGCCCGGACGGTGCTAGGTTTGGGGATTATTCTACCCGGGGCTCTGGGGACTTGTCTCGAATATTCTGCCTCCTTCTTCCTCCTTCCTCATGGAGCCCCTACTGTGTGCCAGGCACTGGGTTCCACATTATCCTCAGTGACCCTTTGAGCCGTGGACATTGACCATTGGACAGACAAGGTGATTGAGGCTCACCAACAAGAAAGTGGGGAGGATCCAGGCCATCTGACCCCTACTGTAGGTCAGGCCTGGGTGAGGACGATCAGAGGGTGACCAGACTGAAATCTCCTTCAAGCAACTCATGGGGCATCGCAGGAAGGCCAGTGGTCCGGGCAGCCTTCATAAACATCAAATCCAAACTCCTTTCCCGAAGGAGGGGAGGGAACTACCCTCTTGAGCCAGAGCCCAGCCCAGCTGATCGTCTGTCCACCATGCTCATGACCCTCAGGAACGTCTTTCACTGATGACTCAAGAAACGTCTATTCTCTTGGGAGCAAAGAGTAAATTTGCTTTGGAGTTTTATTCGCTGTAGAAAAATTCCCCGTAGTTGGAGTACACTGCCACCTAGTGGCAGTGAGGACCTTGATCCGACTAAAAAAGCTTCTTGGTTTTTTTCTTTCCTTTAATTAAAAAAAAAAATTTTTAACAGAGGTACTGAGGATTGAACCAAGGACCTCATGCATGCTAAGCACGCACTCCATCACTGAGCTACACCCTCCCCCCTTGTTTTTGTTTTTTGATTGAAGTATAATTGATTTACAATGCTTGTTTTTTTTTTTTCATTCAATGCGTAATTTTTGAGTACCTGCTATTTGCTAGGTTCTGTTCTAAGCACTGTGATTTCAGCAGCAAACAAAATCCCATAGCCCCCTGGGCACACAGCAGGTAATCATATAGAGTTTGATTTTCCACCGACATCTTGCACAAAGCCTTCCCTTCCCTCTTTGAGGCTCTGGACATACACACCTTCTCCTACTTTCTTAACCACCAACTTCTTCCAGGCTCCTTCCCACCTCAGAGTCCTTGCCCATGCAGCAACCTCTGCCCTCCCCCTTTCACCATCAAAACTCAACTCAAAACCCAAGAAGCCTGCCCAACCTCAGCTGAGGTCTGATCTCTCTCATAAACATTAAACCCTCTTCGTATGAGGGTTTGGTACACAGTTGGTATGCGATAAATGCTGGTTGAGTCAATAGGAGGGTAAATACAGGAAAATCAGTCAAAAGTTCCACCTTAAGAGGGACCCTCGGTGGAGTGTGGCAAGAGATTGGGACTTGGAGTTAGCAGACCTGTGTCCTCATCCTGGCTCTGTCTCTGACCTCAGTGGGTGACTTTGGGCCTGACTGGGCCTCCGTTTCCTCTGTAAAATAGGAGTCATGCCTTTGTTATTTATCTTCTGGGGGAGGCGGGAATTTCTCATAAAATAAAGGGTAAGAATCACACTCAGGCAGAAGGCTCCCAGAAAGTGTCGAAGCCTTGCCCTGCCTACCCTCCTTCTCTCTTTTCCCAGTGGCTGGTGGCTGCATCTCCTGCTCAGAAATGCTCTGCTCTTTCAAAGCACATCTGAATCCCCGAGATCAGGTGAGGCTCTAGGATCTTTCTGGAAAAGAGACTGCATTTGAGGTATGCTGCCACCAAGTGGCGGCATCCTGGGCACCTCTTGAAAAGTGTGAAGATTTGGAGTGAAGCTGGCAGGCAGTCGTGGGCTTCCCTGCCTCCTGGAGTCAGCCTCTCATGCTGTGTCTCGTCCCTCACCCCCTCCCCAGTTGGGTACAACACCCCTCATCATAGCAGCTCAGATGTGTCACACAGATCTGTGCCGCCTCCTCCTGCAGCAAGGGGCTGCTGCGAATGACCAGGACCTGCAGGGCAGGTGAGCATCTCCTCTCTCAGCCAGTCCAGTGTGTGCTGTATGACCTTGGGCAAGTCTCTTAACCTCTCTGGGTGTGGGACCTGGTTGGCCTCCTCCCTGATCCAGCCTGCGTGTTGAGAAGGAGGTGGAGGTTTGAAAATGTCCTCACCCCCTCAGTAGCCCCCTCTTCTGGTAGGACGGCCCTGATGCTGGCCTGTGAGGCGGCCAGCCCCGAAACAGTGGAGGTGCTGCTGCAGGGCGGGGCCCAGCCGGGCGTCACCGATGCGCTGGGCCAGGACGCTACTCACTACGGTGCCCTGGCAGGGGACAAGCTCATCCTGCACCTCCTGCAAGAGGCAGCCCAGCGCCCATCACCAGCCAGCGGTATGCAAACCCCAACTCAGAACAATTTTGAGCACCCTCCTCCATCTTCTAGGTAGTTTCTTGTCACCCCTCTCTCTCCCTACTGGGGACAGTTTCAAGGTATCCCTACTTGCATTGTAGGCGGTTCCATGGCTTCCCTTATTACTACTCAGCACAGTTTCAAGGAGCCCCAGAGCTTTTAGAATAGCCTAGGGGTCAACTCTGATTTCCTGGGTCATCCCTATTCTTGGATCTTTGCCTTTCCTAAGATTTGGCATTCCCACTCAGCACAGCCTGTAGATACCACTGCTCACTCTCTTTTCTTTTCTTTTCTTTTCTTTTTTTTTTTTTTTGAGAGTTTCAAGGTCCCTCCTATTAGCATTCTGTCCAAATGATTGATTCCTACCTTGAAAGTCCTGATTCTGGGGGGAACTGGGAGCCCCCTCAAGTCCCCTGGGCTCACTGATGCCCTTCCCTCAGAGGGCTGGGCACGGAGTCCCTAGAACAGGGCCTGACCCTGCTTCCCTCTCTCCCCTGCCCTCCTAGAGGACGACTCAGGCGAGGCATCATCTCAGGTATGGACCCAGAGCAGTGAGTAAGTCCCCCTCCTTATGCACACACTGCCTTCCCCCTCGCCCCAGGGTTGTGATCTGGAAGGACTTATTTGGGAAGAATGCTACTTTCAGGGTACACTGCCACCAACTGGCAGCAGCACCCACAACATGCCTCCCAGAACTGGGCGAGAACCCTAGGGGGAGGGGGCCAAATCATGGGGCTGAGCGGGGATGGCAGAGGGAACTGAGACTGGTGAGGGCTGGTGTAGTCAGGGGAGGGGGCAGGCCTGGCCTCCCAGCCCTGCAGCATCTAGCTCCAGGGGGAGAGGAAACTTGCAGGTCATGGGGTCTAGCTGGGGCAAGTCCCAAAGCCTGGAGGTGGGCACAGAGTAAAACATCAGATCTGGATCGCTAAGGGGATGTGGCCTTGCCCCGTTTTGTGTGGGTAAGTGAGGACTGGAGAGAGGCAGGGAGTCACTCAGAAGCACACAGGAAGTGAGCGCAGAGTTGGGGCTGGTAACACATCGTGGGTTGACTGTATTGGTTTATTTGGGTGGGAGGCTGGCATGTCCCTCATGTCCCCTCTTTACCCTCCCCCCCCCAGAACTCTGTGTCTAGCCATGAGAAGCAAGGGGCTCCCAAGAAGCGGAAGGCACCTCAGCCCCCAGCCAGTATCCCTGTGCCGGTGAGAGATGCCCTGGCCGTGGGGGGAGGTGTGCACGCCTCCAGGCAGGATGGGGAGAAAGCTCTGGCACAGTCCTTGGGCCTCACATTAAGGTGGTGGGTCCCCGGGGTGGGGGGGATAGGATGATCAGGATGCCTATGAGGAGATCGTAAGGCTGAGACAGGAGAGGGGCCGCCTGCTGCAGAAGATCCGGGGCCTGGAGCAACACCAGGAGCGCAGGAAGCAGGAGGTGAGGGGTGGCAGACACAGGCCTGGGGCTAAGCCCAGGGCGGGCACCATTTTCAGGGGAGGCCCCTCTACCTGTCTTATCACACTCCTCCCTCTCTCCCCATGGCTCGCTCTGTTCCAGCCACACGGGCCTCCTTGCTCTTCCTCCAACACGCAGGCATGGTCCTGCCTCAGGACCTTGGCACGTGCTGCGCCCTCTGCCAGGAATACCTTCTCCCAAATGTCCCCATGGCTCCCTCCCTCCCCTCCTTTTTTGCTCAAAGACACCTCCCTTGCCTCCCTCGTTAAAATTGTAACACCCCCCCACTCACTTCCCAGTTCCTTTTATTTTTATTCAAAGCATTTACTGCTATTGGATGTACCATTTATTTTATTCATGTTCACCCATTCGACTGTAAATCTGTAAGGGCAGGCGTGGTTAATGGTGCCTGGCTCATAGTAGATGCTTGATAAATATTTATTGGATGAACGAATATTTGAGTGAGTGAGTGAGTGAACAAATGAATAAATGTATTAGTGGCCCCAAATGGGGTAGGCACTCAATAAATACTTAGTAAGGAGTGAGGGGGTGGAGCAGGACGGGGTGGTCAGCGGGTGCACAGAAGACATCTGTAGGATGAAGGGCTACTAATACTAAGCAGGAGGTGGTCCAGGGAGGCCCCCCAGCCCAGATCCAAGCCCAGTACCCCTTTCTTCCGTCAGCTGCCAGAGGCAGAGGCCAGCTCCCTCCACAGCCTGGAGAGACAGGTAGGGCAGAAGAGAGGCGGAAGCTGGACCCCCAGCTGCCCAGTGTTTTCTCCCAGAGGCCAGCTGAGCCCCTCTCCCCTTCCTGCAGGTGCAAGAGCTACAGCAGCTGCTGGCGGACAAGCAGGAGGAGAAGGAGAGTCTGGGACGGGAGGTGGAAAGTTTGCAGAGCAGGCTGTCCCTGCTGGAGGTGGGCCCAGCCGGGAGCAGGGATGGGGTGGGGCTTCTAGGGGGTGGGGCCAGGGGGCACTGGGTGGGGCTACTGGGCGTGGCCACTGGGGGCAGGGCCTCCTCCTGCTGCAGCTTCCTGACAAACAGCCTCACACGCAAGCAAACACACCCAACAAACACAATCACACACAGGTAACAGACACACATCCACATAATGGACACTTTTTGAAACATGCAGTCACACACACGTACATCCAGAGGTGGGCAACCACACTCGTACTTACACGTGCAACAGGCAGACATACAACAAACACACTCGTGAGTGTATAATCACACACACACGATACATACTGGTGCATACACACCAGATGCTTCTCCTTCACACACCCGGGCACCACACCCACAATACTTGCACAGACATAAATATTTCTCAAAATATATAATTACACAAACATAGATACACAAACACAGACTCACACATATACACAAACACAGAACAATCATTCATATGCCACAGACTACAACAGAAGAGCAAAATCACACGCAGTCACAGGAACTCACACAGGAGAGGCGGGGCCACTGTGCACGCCCCACAGGGACACACACACACACACGCAGACACCCCTGACTTGACGTGGCCCTGATGCTGAATCCCAGACGCACCCTTGTGAGGACACCGCCACCACTCTCTCAATCCCACGTTCCCGGGTGGCACGTACAACCCTAGTCGTTGGGGTTATGGGCACACACTCGGGCAGTGGCTGGACTGTTTACTGGCCTTACTAGGGAGGTCTGCATGCCCCCTGGCACACAGTTGGTGCTCAATAAATACCTGTGGGTCAAACACAGACAATCTGAGGCTTGTGGGGAGTCACAGGGACACATGAACATCCCACTGCAGATTCTGGGGGAGACGTGGGGGCTGGAGGGAGGGCAAGACCCTTAGCTGTACCCTGGTCCCTGCCCCCAGAATGAACGGGAGAACACCAGCTATGACGTGGCCACCCTGCAGGATGAGGAGGGGGAGCTGTCCGACTTCCCAGGTGAGCCCCCCCCATGCCTCGCCCCCTCACGTCGGGGGCCCCAGGGTCAGAGCCTTGACCCACAGGCGTGGAAAGATATTGAAGCTGGGAGGGAACTTGACCCGCACACGTTTATTCCGCTCACCCCAGCCTGCCTGCCCCAGGGGCCCTGACCCCACGCTCCAGACCCCCAGCTCCCATTTCCTGGAGCCCAGGACCCTGGGGCCTGACTCTGTGTCCCCGGCCAGGGGCCGAGGCGCTGCTCTCCAAGCAGATAAGCCCGTCGGCCCGGGAGCTCTTGGCCTCGCTGCAGGAGCAGGTGGCTGCACTTACCAGACAGAACCAGGAGCTGATGGAGAAGGTCCAGGTGGGGAAACCAAGGCCCTGGGGAGGGGGTGGGGAGAGACCTGAGGACCCAAGGTGCACGTGGCTGAGTCTGTGGTCAGGGAAAGTGGCATGGCTGCCCTGTGCCCCACCCTGGGCCACTTCAGCCCCTGCCTGGCTCCCCCACCCTCACCAGATCCTGGAAAACTTCGAGAAGGACGAGATGGAGGCGGATGGCTTGGCCGAGGTCATCCCTTTGGCTCTCTATGACTCTCTCCGGGCTGAGTTTGACCAGCTTCGCAGGCAGCACGCCAAGGCCCTGCAGGCGCTGGAGCAGCAGGAAGCACGGGAGGCCCCTGGAGAAGACGAGGCAGCCCCTGGGGAAGGCAAGGGCTTGGGAGCCAAGACCACCAGAAACGGGCCAATGGAAACGGAGCTGAACGGCACCGCAGCTCCGGAAATCAGGGTTAACGGGGCCCAGACCACAGACGAGGAGGCTGCAGGAGTTGAAACCATGGGAGCCAGGTCTTTGGAAGCAGCATCCACGGTGGCTGAGGCCACGGAAACAGGGGGTGGGGGGGCCGAGGCTTTGGAAACAAAGGCCATGGAGAGTGAGGTCACAGGAATGAAAACTCTGGAAGAAGCAGGAAACCCGGAAGCAAAGGCCACAGGAGCAGGGGCCACAAATATGAAAGCAGAGGAACCAGAAATGAAGGCCAATGGAGTGGGTGCTGTGGGGGAAGAGCTCACAGGCACAGACAGCAGGAAAATGGAGGCCACAGGACTGGAGGCCACGACCTCCAGGGTCCCCACAGGCCCCGTCCTGCACCCTGGTGCTGCCGAGGCCTCGAAGAAGTTGCAGGCCGAGCTGGAGACCAGGATCCGCAGCTTGGAGGAGGCGCTGCGGCAGCGGGAGTGGGAGGCAGCGGCCGAGCTGGAGGCGGCGCACGGCAAGTGCGAGGCGGCCGAGGCCGAGGCGGGCCGCCTGAGGGAGCGGGTGCGTGAGGCCGAGGGCACCGGGACCTGCGGCGGCGGCGGCGGGGACACGGCCCAGCTGCGGGCGGCCCTGGAGCAGGCCCGGGAGGACCTCCGGGGCCGGGACTGCCGCCTCCGGGAGCTGGAGGCGGCCTCGGCCCGGCTGGACGAGGCCCAGGCCGGCCGGCTGCTGGCCGAGGAGGAGGCCCGGGGCCTGCGGGCGGAGCTGGCCCGGCGGGAGGAGGCGCGGCTGGAGCAGAGCCGGGAGCTGGAGGCGCTGCGGGGGCAGCTGGCCGCCGCCTCGGCCGTCGGGGAGCAGCAGCGGGCCGCGGCCGCAGAGCTGGGCCGGGCGCGGGACGCGGCCGAGGCCCGCGCCGCTGAGCTGGCCGCCGCCTGCGAGGAGGCCCGGCGCGGGCTGGCGGAGCTGCGCGAGGCCTCCGAGGCGCTGCGCCAGGCGGCCGTGCCGGCCTGCGAGCACCTGCGGCTGCAGGAGGAGGCGCTGGCGCTGCGCGGCCGCGCCGCCGGCCTGGAGCAGGAGGCGGTGGCCGCGGGCAGGGAGGCCGCGCGGCTGCGGGCCGAGCTGGACCGCGAGCGCGCGGGCAGCGTGGCCCGCCTGGAGCACGAGCGCGTCGTGGCCGCGCTGCAGGCCGACGTGGCCCGGCTGGAGGCGCAGCTGGAGGAGCTGGCGCGGCGCCACGAGAAGACGAGCGCTGAGGTCTTCCAGGTGAGCGGGACGCCCCGCGGCTCAGCCCGAGGCCGCCGCCGGCCTGTCTGGCCCCGCCGCCGGGCCCGCGTCAGCCCCGCGGTGTCAGTCCCACAGGCGCCTGGCCCTGCGGCGCTCCGGGGTGGGCCTCTGACCCTGCAGCCATTCTGACCTCCTGAATGTCTCAGCTTGCGGGGCTTTTTGTTTTTGGCCACTTCAACTCCTTCATTGTTTCTGATGCTTAGCGCTTTGTGATCTGTGTATAAAACCTGTGCATCCCAAGGCCGTGGAAGTGTTTTCATACCCTTTCTTCCGACATCTTTTTTGTTTTAGCCTCACAGTCACGTCTGTGCTTTGTCTCTAACCGTGTGTGTGGTGTGAGGGAGGAATCAGCATCCACCCATTTTTTGGTAAACAGTGAATTGGGCTTTTTATCCTGACTTTTTTAATCTAAAGTCCATTTTCTCTGTTGGTCAAAATGACCCTGTGGGTTTTTTTTTTTTTTTCAGCTGGCAGTTTTGAGATTGTCATTTTATCTTCTGATCATTTTTGATGCTTGAGCCCAAAAGTAGGGGGGTGTCACGTGTAAAGAGTTTTGATCCAGTTGTTTTGGACCCAGTAGATTTTGATCCCAAATTGTTTTCTTTGTTTTTTAAATACAGGGAATACTTTTTGGACCTTGATGGTGGATCTTTTGACTCCATCTTTCTTCTTAAAAACAAAAAAACAAAACACAAAAGATCCCTAGCAACTGTCTTAACAAATATGTGAATAAAAAGCCACATTTATTTATTTATTTTGCATATATATAGTTTTTGTTGAAGTATAGTCAGTTTGCAATGTTGTGTCAATTTCTGGTGTACAGAAAAGCCACATTTATTCATTGTCATCAGAAAAGCATTTTTCTCTCCATGCCTTTGTTTACTCACCCATTTGATGGAAATAATAGTAGTTCCTAGTCCTCACATGACCATTAAATGGTTTAATTTCTGTAAGTGACAGGACAGTGATCGTACAAGCCGTTAGCGAATGGCAGCCAAAAGTGCTCTTTTTCCAGGAATGTGCTCTTTTAAACCGGTTAAGTGTTTGATTACTTCTTAGAATTCACAGTCCAGCCTAAGTGTACTAATCTTCATATTTATTCTCCAAATTTTACTTTCTCTCATGAGCACTTCTTTTTGGGGTAAATTTTGCAAGTCTGATTTGATTCATCAATCAGTTTAGGGCTTTTAAAAAAATTACTGTTAATGTGTATCCAGTCTGTACCAAGTAGAACATCAGATTATTATCTGTTTTCCCGGAGCTGTCATTTCCATAAAGGCCAGTGTTCCCCCCAGGATCAGTTTCTGCAGATCTGACATTGCTCCGATCTCGATACTTCTGTGAAAATGCAGTCTTCAGGTTTTGGACGTTTGTTCACTTTTCATCCAGATTCTTCTGTTTTTCCTTCACTTTGTAAGAAATCTACAAACCTTCATACCCCTGGCAGAGAAGAGAATATTAGTAATTAGTTATAATTATAATATTAGTTATTTGTAATAATAATAGTAACAACAATATCACAGGCTTGAATGTCGCACCCACTGCGTGCCAGGCACTGTTCTAAGCCTGTTCCTCATTTTTGCTCATCCTACCCTGATGACCACCCTGTGAAGTGGGGGCTCTTACTCTCCTCACTTTGCAGATGAGGAAATTGAGGCACAGAGAGCTTACGTCACTTGTCTAAGGCCACACAGATTGGCAGAGTCACGATGTTCATAAGTCCCCAAGGAAATGCAGAACTTCCCTGAAGCAGTTTCCTTGAGGTCAAATGGGCTTGAAAGTCCTCAGGCCCAAATAGAAGGGTCAGAATCTTTAGGGTCCACATGTCCTCGGGGTCACACGTGGGCTTGGGCCGCAGGTGCAGCGGGAGGCACTGTTCATGAAGAGTGAACGGCACGCGGCTGAGGCCCAGCTGGCCGCAGCGGAGCAGCAGCTGCGTGGGCTGCGGACCGAGGCTGAGCGGGCACGCCAGGCCCAGAGCCACGCGCAGGAGGCCCTGGAGAAGGCCAAGGAGAAGGACAAGAAGGTGGGCCCCCTTCCCTGTGCTCAGTCGGGGGGCTCCTCCGCTCAACAGAGGTTGAGGGGAGTCTGCGGACGCCCCAGCTGAAAGGGTCTGGGGAAATCAGCCCCATTTTCCTGATGAGCCAACTGAGGCTCCTAGAGGCCAGGTGAGTGGCTCAGAGTCACACAGCACATCACTAGACAGTGGATGGGCCCCAGGGCCCCAGGTGCTTTAGCACAGAGTCACCCAGCCCCAACTTTTGTGACCTTGGACAAGTCACTTGACCTCTCTGAGTCCCAGTTTCCACCTCTGTAAGATGAAGAGAAAACTATGGTAAGGGTTATGGTTTATTTGTAGCAGAGTTCTGCCCCCTCAACAGCGGTGACACTCCAGGCTGGGCCAGTGTCTGTGGGGGACCATCCCGGGCTCTGTGGGGCGTGGGGCAGCATCCCAGGCCCCCACCCCCTCAGTGGCAGGATCAGCCCCGTCGTGACAACCACAGATGTTCCCAGATACTGCCTGGCGTTCCCTGGGAGGTAGGCTCACCTCTGGTTGAGAACCTCTGATCTATAAAAATAACAATAAAGCCCAGCATTTATTGAGCACTTGCTGTTTGCCGGCACAGCTTAAACTTCGTCTCTGTTCAGAATCGCAGCCACCTACCAGGGTCCGAGTGGGAACCGTGATTCTCCTTACTTTACAGATGAGGGGACCGAGGCCCCGAGGGGTCAAGTCATCTTCCCAAAATCTCCTGTGAGGAGGCGACTGAGAGGGCCTGAAACCCCAGCCTGTGTGGCCCAGCCCCACCCGGCTGGGCTGCTTGCAGCCCTCCTGTCCTGTCTGCCTCCCCCTTCACTTTCCGGAGCCTCCGAGGTGGGGTGTGACCACCATTTTTCTGTAAAGGGCCGGGTGCTCGGTGCTTTCGGCCCTGCAGGGCAACAGCCCTCAGCTCTGCCTTGGAAGCGGGAGCCATAGATGCTGGGTAACCGAATGGGCGTGGCTGTGTGCGAGGGAAGTTTACGTTTGAGCAGGGAAATGTGACTCTGGCTTAAGGTTCCCGTGTCCTGAAACCGTCTTCTTTCCCCTTTTTCCCCAACCATCTGAAATGTGGAAACCGTTCTCAGCTCGCAGGCCAAGCCCAGCCTGCCGGGCGGGGTTTGCTAACCTCTAGGATGTGACTTTCCCTCCAAAGCCTGCCCCTCGCCCCTTCCCGCCGCCCCGGAGACGTCCCCAGCGCCCGCCCCGGGCTCTGGGACGGCTGACACTGCCCCGCTCCCCCGACCAGATCACTGAGCTCTCCAAGGAAGTCTTCAGTCTGAAGGAGGCACTGAAGGACCAGCCGGCGGCCCCAAGCACTTCAGAGGTGGAGGCCCTCCGTGGCCAGGTGAAGGCTCTGCAGGAGCAGCTGGAGGTGAGGGCTTCACCCGCGGCCCCGCCGGGCCCAGGGCAGGGGTCCCAGGAGGCTGACGGGCAGGCAGGTGGCTGGGCATGTAGGCCACGCACGGGAGGAAGATCTTGCAGTATTTCAGCTGCCACCTGGTGCGTGCCATCCAAACAGGGGCTTGGGCTGCAAAGGAGGCTTTGGGGCATATCTTGAGGGGGGTCCTGCTCTGCTGAGCGCCTCTCCCCGACACCCACAGGAAGCTGCCAGGGACCACAGTGCAGTGGTGGCTTTGTATAGGAGCCACCTCCTCTACGCCATTCAGGTGAGTCCCCCCGCCTTTGGGCGCAGCATTGCTGCTCTCTGGGCCTCAGTTTCCCCATCTGTACAGTAGGGGGCTGGTGGACGGGAAAGGTTCATGGCCTCCAGGGATGGGAAGGGAGGGGAATGGAGAACCCGGGAAAATGGGAGGCGCCCACGCTCTCCCTCTGCTGCCCTCTCCACAGGGTCAGATGGACGAAGATGTGCAGCGGATTCTGAGCCAGATCCTGCAGATGCAAAGACTCCAGGCCCAGGGCCGCTGAGATCAGAGCCCTGCCCTCTGCCCACCAGGCCCCGCCCTGGGGTGTCCAGACTCACGCACTGACCACCCGCACTCGGAGACCGGCTGGGGCCCCTTCCCGACTGTCCCTCACTGTCCGTGTTGCCCCTTGGTCCCTGCACACCCTGGTCAGTCTAGACTCAGGCTCTGACTGTGCCCCTGACCCCCAACCGGACAATCTGTGTGTCCCCTCTCCCACGTCCGGTCTGGTCACCAGGTGCCACCATAGGAATAAAAGCTCACGGAGCAGAGGATGAAAGCACCGTGTGGCCTGGTTGCTGGGCTCCCGCTGTGGGGCGCGCAGGGGCCACCCCCGAGCAGGGATGAGGGGCTCGGGGGAGAGTGAGGCCGGATGCAGTCTCCGCGGTGAACGCCACGTGAGCGTTATTTTTGGAAAGTCAGAAGGGACACCCAGAAGTTCACGATGAACAAACTCTCCGAGTGTTAAGTGGAGACAGGATCTTACCTCACTGCCCTCACCCTAACCCGGCCGGGTGGGGGTGCCCCGCCCCAGCCCCCCTGCCCTGGGGCGGCCCTCCCGGAATCCCTGGGGATTCTCTTTGCTTTCTGGCTCAGGCAGGGGGCAGCCCTGTGTCCAGCCTGTCTCTGGGGTTTCCTTGGTGTCCTGCACTGGCTCAGCCTGTCCCTGGGCACCCCAGGCCCTCAGAGGCTGTCCACAGGGGGCTGCCTCCCCAGGGCCTGTGTTTCCGTCTCCCTGTGGCCTGGAGGGCGGAGCTCCGCGGCGGCGGTGGGGGGGTCCCCAGCACTGGGGTTGATGCGTGCATGGGCATCTCCTGTGTCGGTGCCTGGTTCTCTCTGTCTCTCTGTCCCTCCCCTCCTCGGCCTTTCTCTGTCTTTCTCTATGTCATCATCCCCCTCCCCGGGGTTCCCCCTCCTCACTGCAGCCAGAAGGAAGGCTCTGCTGGGAAAGGCCATGGGGTCACCACTTCTCCCTTCTGTGGCCTCCTCTCCCTGCCCTCTGTTGGGGCCTTCCATCCCCGAGAGGTGTGGCCAAGGAGGGGACCAGGGGCTCCTCCTCCATCCCTGCTTGACTCTCCACTGGCCCCATGTACCGGGCAGTGAGTCAGAAAGGGAAGGGGAAGTGGGGGGCCTCAACCAGGGCCTGGGCTTCCCCCTGGGTGGGACCTAAGTCCTCTCTCTCCCTGAGGGTTCTCCCTGCCCCAACCCCTGGAAGCAGAGTTCGCCAGAGCCATGGCCACGGGACTTGTTCTGGCCCTCGCCCTCTGGGTGGGCTGCTCACCCTGCCTCGGGAGAGAAGGTACGTGGGGACCCCAAGGGGTGGGGGGGCCAGGACAGAGGGACACTGTCTGGGGACTGGGCTTTGTCTGCTGTGGGACATTCTGGGTGGATTAGGAGCTCACACACCTACTGTGTACCCCCTGGTGGGAAGGGGTGACCATCCCATTGCATGGACAGGGAAACTGAGGCACGGGGAGGATGAGTCCTACCTGAGGGTGACACCAGGATGTGGCAGCTACAGCCTGGAGGGAGGGAAGCAGAGAGAGAGAAATTTTAGTCGTCTGCATTCATTTCATGTGATTAAAAATAAAACTATCACAAAGAGGGGGGTCCAGTAAAACATCTCCCTCCTATCAGAAATCCCCTCCATCCCCAGGTCCCCTCTGTGGCTCCCACAACCTCAGTTTCTCCATCTGGAAAATGGGCTAACAGTCCCTTCCTTGCTGGGTTGTAGCAGGGCTGAGAGACGAGGTAGACGCCTTTCATTCAGGTACTTATTGTTTCCACAAACCCTTGTTAGTCACCTACTGTGTTCCCAGCACTGGCTGGCAGCGCGGCAGGGGCTGAGGCATGGTAGAGCTTTGACAGTCCTGGGTGAATCAGAAGTTCACGAGCCTCTCCACTTCTCTCTCTGGGACCCCAGCAGCTCCCACCCAACCCAGGCTGCAGTGTCAGGCCTCTAGGTACCCAGTCGCCGTGGACTGCTTCTGGACCCTGCCGCCTGCTCCAGACTCCACCAGGACCACCTCCTTCATCGCCACATACAGGTCAGAGAGCCTGGAGGGCTTCCTGGGGATTCCAGGGCTGGGCTGACACGCTAGGATCTGGGCAACTGGAGACTTAATGAGAGCCTGAAACCCCTGGGATTCTAGAGCAGGCACCAACCCTTGGAAACATAATCCCTAAGCTACATTCTGCGAGCCACGTGTGGAGGGTGAAATTTTCTAGAAGCCACATTTTAAAAAATAAAAAGAAATGGATGACATTGATTTTAATATTTTATTTAAATAATATCTGAATATTACAACCAGCATTTAATATGGTTGAACGCAATGTAATTTAACACGCTTATATATGATTCATATATTTAAATTTATACCAGAAGTTGATTTAATATCACTTAATATGATTATCTAAAGTATTATTTCAACAGGTAATCCATACTTTAAAAATTAATGAGTTATTTTACGTTCTGTCTTGTTACACTAAGTCATGGAAATTCCATGTATGTCTTACGTGATAGCATGTTTCAATTCAGATGCTAAATTTCCATCAGAAATTCTTGGTCTCTGATGAGATTTCATACAATTTATGTTTGGAAAAGCAGATTCACCCACCAAAGTTGTCCTGAGAAACTTTTCCAAGGCTTCTGATAACTGGAAACTTTTCATTTAGATGAGATAAAATAAGATAAAAAGTTGCAGTTGGTTGCCCTGGCCACACTCGAACTGCGGGGTGGCCACCTGGGGCTGGTGCTGCCCACATCCACACGCAGAAGCCCAACATTTAGGATGGATGCTGCACAGAGCTCCTGGGAGCGTGCTGAGCTCGAGTCTCCAGAGTCTGAAATCTTGGGATGTCAGAACTAGAGAGAATTGGAATCTTATTATTTCGGATTCTGGCGTCTGTGAATCGTAGGCCTGGAAGTACTGGAATTCCAGGGCTGGAGTGTTGACATTCCAGAAACCTTTAGAACTGGACCCTAGCATCTTCCCGTGGGGTGTTACCCCAGACCCTGGGTCACCTGGGCTCTGTGATGTTGGGGTGAGCAGCTCCCCCAGGGACCTGCAGCCAAGAGCAGGACCCCAACCCGGGGCTGCTCACCCCCTGTCCGCACTTGGGGTCCAAGGCACAGGCAGGGCAGCAGGAAGTGCTAGGACCCTCACAGCGCCCGCCCCGTGTCTAGGCTTGGAGTGGCGGCCCAGGGGCAGAGCCGGCCCTGCCTCCAGCCCAGGCCGGAGGCCACCAGCTGCACCATTCCTGACGTCCAGATGTTCTCCATGGTGCCCTACGTGCTCAACGTCACAGCCGTCCACCGCCAGGGCGTCAGCAGCAGCTTCCTGCCCTTTGTCCCGGAGAACATCAGTGAGTGGGGGTGGCGGTGAGGGTGTGGAGGGGCGCCGGCTTGCTCCTGCTCCTCCCTCCTCTCACCATTCCCCTCCTCCCACCTGTCACTCATCCTGTCCATCTGTCCTGGATCCTGTGGGCCCCGCCTTCATAGCTCATCAAGAATCTGCCCACTTCTCCTACTCCTGAGCCCCTACCTGGTCAGATCTCTATCATCAGTGCCTACCTGGACCAGCGCAGTTCCCTCGGTTCTGGTACCCCAGCTCTTGCCCTCAACCCCTGTCTGTCTTCCCCACAGCGGACACTGGAGGGCGCCTCTGAGCCCCGAGTCAGATTTTGCCCTAGGCTCCCATCCTCTCCCTCACAGTCTGTCCTCCCTGCAGTGGCCACCAGAGGGCGCCTGTGAGCTCCCAGTCAGGTCCCGCCCCTCTGCCCAAGCCCTCCAGGGCTCCCACTTCCCTTGGGGTAAAAGCCTGAGGCCCCCCCCCCCCCGCAGCCCACAGGGCCTTGACCTGTCCCCCGTCCCCTTCCCGCCCTCTTTCCCTCCCTCTGTCCCCCTCACTCTATTCCATCCACACCTGCCTCCTCCTTGTACCTCCAACAAGCTAGGCATGGTCCTGCCCCATGCCTTTTGCAAACTGTTCCCTCTGCCTATATTTTTAAAAATTGCAGCCGTCATACATTACTGTTGATTACTAGAAGATAGTCTGGCAGAGTTAAACATAAGCGTTAAACGTAAGTTACCACGTAACTCCCAGCAACCCCAGTTCTAGGCATGTATCTAAGAGAAATGGAAACACATGTACACATGAACACAAGTGTTCATAGCAGCACGACCCGTAATAGACAAGTAGAAACAGCACAAGTGCCCCTGCAAAGCGCGTCCCTCCACACACGGGAGCGTCGCTCCGCCGTGAAAGGGAGAGCATCCCTGACAGCCGCCCCCGCGGGGACGGACCCCGAGAGCACGGTGCTCAGGGAGAGAAGCGGGCACAGAAGGACACGCAGCGTGTGGCTCTGTTCTTAATGAAACATCCAGAACAGGCCAGTCCACAAAGAGAGAGAGTGGTTTAGTGGTTGTCAGGGCTAGAGAGGGAGGAATGGGGGGTGACTGCTAAGGGGGATGGGATTTCTTTTGGGAGTGATGGAATGTTCTGGTTTAAATAGTGGTGATGGCTGCACAACTCTGTGGATATACTAAAAATCAATGAATTGTATATTTTTAAAAGGTGAGTTTTGTGGTATGTTTTGTGGTATTTCTGAGACTGTGTCAGAAAACATTACAGTCCGCTCCCCTCTTTGTGCTCCTGAATTTTCTTCCCTCCTTTTTATGACCTTCAGATTTGCCTCTTGTCTGTTGTCTTCTGCTCTGATGGACCGAGAACCCAGAGGACAGGGCTTGGGTTGGGGCTGGCCCTACTGTGTCCCCTGTGTCCCCAGTGTCCAGGACATGGTTGAACACTCAGTAGGCACTCAGTATTTATTGGCTGATTGTATAAATGATTGAACAAATGTGCCTTCCGCTGACCCTGCCTCCTGCTTGCCCGTCAGTCAAACCAGACCCTCCGGAAGGCGTACGCCTGAGCCCCCTCCCTGGGCAGCGACTGTGGGTACAGTGGGAACCCCCCCGGTCCTGGCCTTTCCCCGAGATCTTCTCACTCAAATACCGGCTTCGCTACAAGCGTCATGGAGCTACCCGCTTCCGCCAGGTGAGGAGGACTGGGGGACGGGTGGATGGTCCCAGGGCGAGGAAGCAGCACGTGCAAAAGGTGCAGTGCGCCTGGATCACAGCTTGGGGCGCTAGAGAGCGACATACAGGCAGCCCGGCAGTTTCCTCCTGGGCGTCCACTCAAAAGAATTATAAACAGGGACTCAAATACTTGTACACGAACATTCCCAGCAGCACTAGTCACAACGACCGAAAGGTGGAAACAACCCAAATGCCCATCAGCAGATGATGGAGACACAGAACGAGGTCCCTCCACACACGGGAGCATCGCTCAGCCGTGAAAGGGAGAGCAGCCCTGACACCCGCTCCCACGGGGACGGACCCCGAGAGCGCGGTGCTCAGGGAGAGAAGCAGGCACAGAAGGACACGCAGTGTGTGATTTCACATATATAAAGTGTCCAGAACAGGCTGGTCCACAGAGAGAGAGAGTGGGCTCCTGGTTGTCAAGGGCTGAAGGAGGGGAGCGGAAGTGATCGCTGAGTGGGACAGGGTTTCTTTTGGGGTCATGGAATGTTTTGGAACTCGAGTGGTGATGGTGGCACAACACTGCGAATGTGCTAAATGCCTCTGAATTGTGCATTTCGGGATGGTTACATTTATGTCATGGGAATTTCACCTGAATGGAGAGCAACACACATTGTTTTAAATTTTTAAAAATTTTATTAATTTTTGTGGGGGGCAGGTAGCGAGGTTTATTTATTTACTTAACGGAGGTGCTGGGGATTGGACCCAGGACCTCATGCATGCTAAGCTGGCACTCTACCACTGAGCTACACCCTCCCCTGCCATCGTTTTAAACTCTTAAAAAATAAAAAATAAAGGCAGGGAACCGCTGAGCATCTGGGAAGGTCAGTCGTGTCCTGGGCAGCCTCGGGCACTAGGGCAAGGAGCTGAGTCTCTGCAGGGTTGAGGCTTTTGCCATCCTGTCCCACAAAACTTTCTGCCACAGTGGAAATATTCCATATCCACATTGTCCCGGATATGAGCTACCGGGCGGTAGCAACATAGAGAGTAGCCAAGGAACTGGCTTTAAGTTTTATTCGGCGCTCATTAATTTCACTGTGTAAATGTTTGCAACTTTTTTAAATGGAGGTACCAGGAACTGAACGCATGCGCTCTACCACTGAGCTATTTCCTTCCCCCCCTGCAATTTCAAAATTGAGACAGAATGCACATGCCACGAAGCTGAGTGTTTTATAGCGCACAAGCCAGGAGCCCTGAGTGGACTCATAGGCTGTTCAACCATTAATTGATCTAAATTTAAAATGTAAAGTGTCACATCCAGCTGCCACATGGGACAGCTCGGTGAGCGAGGAGGGAGACAGACCTGGGCTTGGGAAGCTGCCTGTGGTGGCTGGCTGGGGACACGCTGAGGTGAGGGGGGACCTGGACCAGGAGGAAGACTGTGCAGGGGCCAGGGACAGAGAGGACAGGCCAGATGGAGGGAGAACAGAAGAGGCAGAGCTGAGCGGGTGTCTCATCACAGATGAAATCTGTGCCTGAGTGAGGACACGGAGCAGTCAAGGCAGTGAAAAGAAGAATTTATTACATTTCCTGAGAGAAAGGGGCACACTGCACCACACAGGTCACATCAGGCCTGCGGGGCCAGGGGAGAGCCCAGGCCGGAGCGCAACTGGGGTTCCCGCGGGAAGGGTGAGGCATGGCAGGTCAACAGCTTAGAGGTGGCGCGTTTCAAGAATTCCAGGGGCTCCGGGCTGCAAGGTGGTCTCCAGCTGCCTGGTACCCAGCTCTGCGGTGATTCAGGGCCGGGGCAGGGGGTGTGGGATGGTGTGTGAGGTAGAGGAAGGGGGTTGAATGGGGTGTGGACTCAGGATTGATTGGCTTGTCTATGAAAGGCATGCTCCTGGTTGATCAAGAATTGATGAGCTCCGGGAGGGGCAGTCTCTCCCTGGTCAGCAGGATGTTTAAGATGTCCAAAGACGTGGAAGGGGCCGCCGATGGCATGCCTTTAGGATGGGCATTTGGTGCCTGAGTCCTGGCACAGCAGCCTGAGCTGGGGGACAGAAGGCTCCATCACAGCCTCCTGTTGCTACTCAGCCGGCACTCCTTCTGCTCTCAGGTGGGGCCCATTGAGGCCACGTCCTTCACCCTCAGGGCTGTGAGGCCCCAAGCCAGGTACTGCATCCAGGTGGCTGCCCAGGACCTCACTGACTACGGGGAATCGAGCGCTTGGAGTCTCCCTGCTGCTGCCTCTGTCACCCTGGGCAAGTAGTAGGGGCCTCCCAGCACCCCCTAAAGAGGGGCTGGATCCTTGCCATTCACCTGGGGATGAATGGGATCTATCTGACCTGGGTTCGCTGCTGCCGAGTTGCTGGACAACCTTGGACAAGTGACTTTGCTTCTCTGAGCCTCCAATTCTCAATCTGTGAATGGGGATGTATTCCTTCCCTCTTTTGAAATAGTGCAAAGTTTCGTGAACTGTGAATATGAGGGGTTTTTTTTCACTTGTTCAATTAGAAAAGGGTCATTGCCACTGGAATCGGGACTCTTCCTCCTCTTCCTTCAACAGAGGAGAGTCTGGGAGGAGAGGGCAGACCAGACACACACAGTGAATCCCTGCTCTGTGTGTGAGGTCAGGGCTGGACCAGAGGAAGAGATGGGCTGGGGGAGTCAGGGCAGGGGTGGAGGCGTTCTGCCTGGGATAGAATGGTGAAATGCATTCGGTTCAGCAGTTGGGTTCACTTGCCTCCTCAGAGGCTACCTAGTTGTGAGCCCCACTGTGGTGGGCACAAATGGGACATGAGTTTGTCTGGGAAGATTTCTCTGAGGAGGGGGAAAAACAGCCAGTCCCTGAAGCGTTTTCTCAATCCAGGGGTTTCTCTGTGCTTTTCACTCAGGTCTCAAGTCAAAGGTCAATTCCTCCAAGAAGCCTTCCCCGACCACCTCATCTATGGCAGGCAGAATAATGACTCCCTAAAGATACCCATGTCCTAATCCCCAGAAGCTGTGACTATGGTACCTTACATGGCAAAAGGGACTTTGCGTATGAAATTAAATTAATGATCTTGAGGATTCTTAATTTAAAGATTAAGGATCTTTCATTAGCTTAATGAAAATGAAGTAAAGTTATACTGCGTTATTCAGGTGGCCCCAGGTAATCACAAGTGTCCTTATAAAAGGGAAGCAGGAGGGTCAGAGGGAGACATAGGAGGTCATGTGACAATGGTAGCAGAGGTCAGAGTGAGACAGGGCCGTGAGCCATGGAATTCCGACAGCGTCTAGGAGCTGGAAAAGTCAAGGAAACAGATTCTCTCCTGGAGCCTCCAGAAGGAACCAGTCCTACCACCCATTTTAGGCTTGTGATCTCCAGAACTATAATAAATGTGTTGTTTTGAAGTATTGAGCTAGTGGCATTTTGTTACAGCAGCCACAGGACACTGACACATCGGAAGTAGCCACTACTCATCACTTTTTATCCTGAAGGTCTCTGACACGGAACAAACATTTGTAAAAAGGAGGGAGGAGGTCAGGGAAGGGACATCCTCTTTAGAGGGACTATGCAGAGGCAAGCAATGGTGGGAGGACAGCAGGGAGCTAACGTGTGTGTAGGGGTAAGTAGATTTGGAGCCTGGTCTTTGAGTCTCTGCCTGTGACTCAAGATAAACTTGGGGTAGGGCGACCAGGGTGCTCCTTTGTGGACATGTGTGGCCCTTGAGAACTGTCCCAGTCCCCAGGTGAGCGCTAGGGACACAGGAAAAGTGTGTGGGTTCCCAAGGCCCAACACACAGGGTAGGCGCCCAACAGTGAGCCCTTTATTTGCTGAATGAAAGAACAAATCCGGAAATGTCGCGACCACCGGCCACGTCGAAATTTTAACGAGACGCCGCTCACCTCTAGGGGGCCAGCACCTCCCGGAACCTTTGTTGTGCACCACCGAGTTTGCAACTCGGAAGGGAAGACAGAATGGTTAGGACCTTGACAGGCGGGCTTATAACCAATGAAAAGGAGAGCTGTGTGTGCCGCAGCCAATAAGAGCGGGTGGAGGATGTGACGTAGTCGGAAACATGGGACGGACGATCGGGGAAGTTCGATAAGCACCAAGCGTAACCAGTACGTTCGTGCTAGTGACAAGAATAGGAGGCAAAGATGTCGGAGCGAAAAGTTTTAAACGTAAGTGTTGGGCGATTAGGGCTTTTACTCGGGGCGGGACATTTCGGAACTCTGGTCGTGGTGGGCTTTCGGTATCTTTGCCTTCTTCCCCAACGGCCTTCCGCAGGCGGGCTTCTCCACACTCCTCCCAATCACTTTCCGCGGGGGGTGGGCCTTCGCTACACCTTCCCCTCCAGGCTGGGCTGTACCCAATCACCTGTGGGGGCGGAGCTTGGGGTAGCTAGTCAATCACTTCTCCTGATTGGGTTGTCCTAGGGAATTATCCAATCACTTCTATTGGGGGCGGAGATTCCGTAAATCATTGGTATGCCCACTCTACACCCTCACGTTCAGGAGGCGTGGCTCTGTTAACCCCGCCCCACTTGGGGTCTCTAGCCAATCGTGTTCCTTGGAGGGGTTAGACTTTGCTAAACACTTCTGCTCTGCTGTCAGAGGTGCCCTTCCAGTTGCCGCAATTTCTCCCAGCTCTGTTGAGGGAAACCAGGACTCTTGGGGTTTAGAGGGGGTGTCTGGAAGGCAGGATTCAGCTTCTGGAGAAGAGAGCTCCGGAATTCTAAGTCCCTGTTTCCCACTCTCCAGGAGGGTATGTGCTCCCAGGAAGGGGATGAGCTCCCCGGCATGGGAGTGTGTAAGCTCAAGATGTCAGGACGGAGTAGACAGCAGACCTCCAGACTGATGGCTTGGAGCCCAGGTTTCCGAGGTCAGGTTGATGTCCCCTTCCTGTGACTCAGTGCCCTAATCTTTTAAACACCTATGTTAGGGATCCAGCCCTAGCCACCCCACATTCTACTGCAGCGTGCTAGACTTCGTGTCCTGAAAGTCTTTCCATTCTGAGGATCCAACTGGGGGCCCATCTATTTCCATAACTTGTTGGTTGATACTTCTATTTGCCAGCCATTTCTCTAAGTGCCATACTTAACAAGTCCTCGCAGGTGGACAGGTTATCCGTTCTTCAGATGAGGCAATTGAGGCCCAGAGAGGTTATATAATAGCCAGGGAGTAGAGGACTCAAACCCATCCCCCCCCCAGCTCTGTAATTCATCTAATTCATCACTATACTATAGTTTCCCAGAGTCATGTCTCTAGGTCTGAATCCTGGCTCTGCTGCTTACGTTGTGTGATCTCCAGCAGCTGAAACCACTGGGATTCAATTTCCTGTTGTGTAAAATGGGTACATCACTCTCATCTCATGGAATCTTTGCAAGGATTCTATGAGGCAAGGAATATAAATCTCTCTAAAAAGCAGCTGACACCAAGTAGGTGCTCAAAATGCAAAGTGCTTTATTTTCTGATTAGCCTACGTAGTTATTTTTTTCATAATCCAAACTCACCTCCTCCACATCTCTCATCCCAGGCTCCTGTGCAGGAAGAGTTAATACAGCAGGCCTGAGACACCTGTCCTTGCAAAGTCTGGCTTGCAATGTTGGACCTGGCTGGCATCTGTGAACTTGAATTTCAGGATGGTTCCCACTGTTCTCTGAAAAGAATGGCTCCCTGAGCTTAAACTGTGTACAGACAATGTGGTTTCGCTGAGCATCTGCTCCCCTCCTGGGTTCTGGCCTCTTTGTACATGCCAGGCAGAGATGCCTGCATGATCGGCCCCCAGTGAAAACCCTGGGGACTAGGTCCCCACGAACTTCCCTGGGAGACATTCCACATGTATCATCACAGTTCATCCCTGGGGAACCTGACTCCATCAGGAGAAGACTCTGGAAGTTTGTGTCTGGTCTCCCTGGGCCCCACCCCATGTGCCTTTTCCCTCTGCTGATTTTCTTCTCTGTCCTTCTGCTGTGATGAATAGTAGCTGTGAACACAAGTGTGTGTGGAGTTGTACGAATCCTCTCACCAAATCATCGAACCTGGGGGTGGTCTTGGAGATCTGGACACAACTCCCCAGAGCCCCTTCCCTCTGCCCCTGGCCTACCCCTGCATCTAAAAGCAGCTCCCCTGACCCTTCCTTTGTCCCCACAGAAATACTACCCGCCTGACTTCGACCCATCGAAGATCCCCAAGCTCAAGCTGCCCAAAGACCGGCAGTACGTGGTGCGGCTGATGGCCCCCTTCAACATGAGGTGAGCGACCCTGCAGGTCCCGTGCACTGGTCAGGGCAGACAGACCCAGTGCCCGGCGTCCACAGGGCGCAGCCCATCCCCAGTGCTCAAACCAGGTCACCAGTCCTGGCTCAGGCATGGACCCAGTGAGAGAGTGACCGTGCCAGACCTTGTTTTGCTGCCATTCAGGATTAATCTCTCTGACCTCTCAGAGCTCCTGGCTGGCTCTGGCCTCGAGATCCTGATCAGCGGTAGTAAAAGTGTTTACCATGTATTCACTCCCTCCAAAAGCCTGGTCCACTGCTGCCCCAGGACCTTTGCACAAGCTGTTAAGCTGTTCCCTCTGCCTGGAACATTCTTCCTTCTGCTCTCATGTGGCTGGCTCTTCTTCACCATTCAGGGCTTGGCTTAAATCTCACCCCTTCAGAGAGGTCCTCCTGACCCCCGCCCAACCCTCTCTATTCTCCCCTAACTCCCAGTAGTCCCCAGACCTGGTCCTTTATACCACCTCGGAATTACCAGAGCTCTCCAATTCTAAGCCCCACAGTTTTTCACACTTTAGCCTGCTGGAAATGAAGTAGTGATCAGAGACACCTTTGTTAAACTCAGCACCTGTTTACATGTTACTGATCTGCTGCTTTTCTCTCTCTTCTTCCTTTCTTCATTTTTACCCCTCAGCAGTCAGTTTTTTGGCACCTGCTGTGTGCCGGGGCCTAGGCTGTGTGCCAGGGACACAGTAGGGATCAGGACTTGACCCCAGGGACCCCAGTCTGGTGGGAAGCAGAGATAACAAACAGGTGCTCAGGCTTATTCACGAGAGGCGTTTCTAGGACTCGTCAGTCACCGTGAGAGAGAGTGACTGGTTGGGGCAGGGAAGCAGGGCTGCTTCGCTGGGGTGGTCAGGGAAATATCAGAAGACATGCCAGTGGAACTGGGACCTGAAGAGTGAAGGGTGTCACGGGCGGTGGGAATTGCCAGGGCCAAGGCCCGGAGGTGGGACCAAGCCAGAGTGTTTGTAGGATCAGCCAGGAGGTTGGTGTTCTGGGCCCAGGGACGGGCTGAGGGAGGGCAGGGGGTCAGGACCTCTGCCTTGCTCCCAGTGGCTTTCCTTTTGGTGGAATCTCCCCCCTTGAGGTCAGGATGCCCTGTGAACATCAGGCTTGCTTCCAGGAGTATGTGACAGGTGAGTCTCACCTAGTCTGCATGGTCTGGGTGCTTCTCAAGAAGGCGACACTTGGGCCGAGACCTGGGTGGATATTAGCGATAAGAGTGTGCCAGCTAAGAGAAATCTGTACACATAGTGGGCCAGGCTCCTTGGGAGGGAGGGAGCTCCCCATCCCGGGAGGCATGTAAGCAGCCATCTGCCAGGTAAGGCTAAGGCATCCTACCGGTAGGAACCAGGGTCCCGACCTGGCTTGAGTCCCCATCCTGCCCCACAGGTGTAAGACATGTGGAGAGTACATCTACAAGGGCAAGAAGTTCAACGCTCGCAAAGAGACGGTGCAGAACGAGGCCTACCTGGGCCTGCCCATCTTCCGCTTCTACATCAAGTGCACGCGCTGCCTGGCAGAGATCACCTTCAAGGTAGGCGGCCAGTCGGGCCTATCCCTCCTCCCCTGGGGTCACCGCTCCTGTCCTCTCCTTCCTAGGAAATCCAGGAAATGGCAAATGTTTGGGGAGAAGTTCCCGGCAGTGCTGTTTATAAAGGCAAAAACCCAGAAGCAGCCTAGCTGTACAATCATGAGGGATTCAGCAGACAAACTGCTATACGGTGGGATAGTTCCCGCCAGCAGGGTCACGCTGTCACTGCAACTGTTACCCCAAGGGTGGCATTAAAGATGTGGAGAAAGGATGAAGAGAACCTACAGCTTTCTCTTCACATACTTCACAAGTACCGTTGGAGTGTTTTGTTTTGTTTTTTGCCAGAGGCTTTTTTCGTTCAGTTAAAAACCAAGATTTTAGTGGGGAGGGTACAGCTCAGTGGCAGAGCATGTGCTCAGCATGCACAAGATCCTGGGTTCAGTCCCCAGTACCTCCATTAAAAAATAAATAAACTTGCAGAGGAGGGTATAGCTCAAGTGGTAGAGCGCATGCTTAGCATACAGAAGGTCCTGGGTTCAATCCCCAGTACCTCCTCTAAAAGTAAGTAAGTAAGTCTAATTATCTCTCTCGCCAAAAAAAAAAAAAAAAATCCTATTAAATAAATAAGTAAACTTAATTGCTTCCCCTCCCCCTCCCAAAAAATCCCTCAAAACAACAACAAAAAAACCCCACAAGATTTTGAATAAACAACAAGGTCCTACCGTGTAGCACAGGCACTTGCACTCATGACCTCGTAACGGCCTATAATGAGACGGGATATGAACAAGGGATGGATTTATGTGTATTTATAA
This sequence comes from Camelus ferus, assembly GCF_009834535.1. Lineage (NCBI taxonomy): Eukaryota > Metazoa > Chordata > Mammalia > Artiodactyla > Camelidae > Camelus > Camelus ferus. The sequence goes on along the minus strand of NC_045717.1, from coordinate 24,581,567 downwards.
CTGAATCACTGTGCTGTACGCCAGAAATTAACACAGCATTGTAAACTATAATTCAATAAAAAAGACCCAGATTTGATTAAAATAAACAGAGTACATTTGAAAATTATGTATTTTAATTATTTACTTTTTTGACAACAGCTTTATGAGATGATTTATATGCCATACAATTCACCCTTTTAAGTGTGTAATTCAGTGGTTTTTTAGTATATTCCTAATGTCGTAAACTGTCTCCTCTGCCTGATTCCAGGACATTCTCAACAGCCCCAAAATAAGCCCCATCCCCATTAGCAGTCTCTCCCCATCTCCCCCCACCAGCCCCTGGGACCCAGGAACCTACTCTTTGTCCCTGTGGACTGGCCTGCTCTGGACATTTCACATCCATGGAGTCACACATTGTGTGTCCTTCTGTGTCTGCTTCTCTCACTGAGCATCGAGTCCTCAGGGTTCATCCAAGTTGTAATGAATGTCAATGCTTTACTCCTTTTTAAGGCCAAATAATATTTCACTCTGTGGATGGACTGTGTTTTGTTTATCCACTCATCAGCTAATGGACATTGGGGTTGATATGTCCTGAAAATGATATTTTTAACCTGAATTGTGGAATATGTATATATTTAGATATTAATGAATACACGTGACTTTTTTACGGACTGGAGTATCTATGGCACAGTGTTACAGACTGGCCTTTCTTGTGAAGAATTTCAGTTGATTAAATAACTAGGATTACACATATATGTGTATGTGTGCGTGTGTGAGCATGTGGTAAAAACAGAATTCAAGCAGTGCTTTTGAAATAGTACACTTCTTGTTCTGGAATACTTTTAGGCTTGCAGAGAAGTTGCACAGACAGCACACAGAGGCCCCATCTGCCCCCACCAGCTTCCCCTCCTGCTATTACCTTCCGTTTCCACAGGACACCTGTTGCACAAGAAACCAACACTGGAACATTACTGTTAACCAAATTCCAGACATGGTGTGGATTTCAGCATTTCCACTAATGTCCTCGTTCTGTTCCAGGGTCTTATCCAGGATGCAACGTTGTATTTTGCCTCTCTGCTTTATAAATGCAAATGGGAGCATACCCTGTGTGTACTTGATGTGTAATTTATAATCAAGGGAAAAACGTCAAGTGTGCGTGCGTACACACACAACAGAAGGGAAATGTGCAGAGGCCCAGAGACTTTTATTTGCAAATGTGGGGGGTGAAAGGTAGCAGGGAGGCAGTAGGCAGGTGGAGAAGGGTCTGAAATTCCATGCTAGGGAGTTCAGCGTTTCTGTAGAAGGACACAGGAGCACTAGAAAGAAAGAACTGTTCTATCCAAAGCAATAAGACAAGAAAAGAAAGAATCAATATTAGGAGGAGTGAAGCACAGAGAGGTGTCCGAGGCTGCTGGCTGCTGTTTAGTAGCAGAAGCTTCGATGCCCAGGGACTTATGAGCTGACATCTGCCCATCCTCCCTCCCAGACAGACCCTGAAAACACAGACTACACCATGGAGCACGGAGCCACGCGGAACTTCCAGGCCGAGAAGCTCCTGGAGGAGGAAGAGAAGAGGGTACAGAAAGAGCGGGAGGACGAAGAGCTGAACAACCCCATGAAGGTGAGCCAGGTGCCACGTGTGCGTGCGTGGCTGCACACGTGTGTGTGTGCATGCGTGCATGGATGCTGGTGGAGTCGGTGCCCCTTCCTGCCTCAGGCCTCTGGGCAGGGTGATGGGGTGGGGAGTGTGGTCAGCAGAACTCTTAAGATGTCCCCAAGACCCCCACCTCCTGGTCACACGCCCTGCATAGTCCTGGGACTGGGTATACTAGGGTCTGCTCCTGTGATCACATATGTTAGATTGAACTGTAGCCCAGTTGTTGCCGTCAGGAAAGGGAGATCACATGAAAGGGAGACAGGTGGACCTGGCCTGTCACCTGAGCGCATTAGTCTGGGTCTAGAGTCAGAGACAGAGGACATCAGAGATGTGAAGGAGTGACACTGTGGAGAAGGCCACATGGCAGAGAAGGTGGGCAGTGTCTAGATGCTGAGAATGGCCCCCGGCCCCCAGCCAGCAGGAAGGCGGGGATCTCAGTCCCACAACCACGAGGAACTAAATTCTCCAGCAGCCTGGGCAAGCTCAGAAGAGGGCCCTGGGCCCTTAACCTCAGCCTAGTGAGACCCTGCTGGAAAACCCAGCCACGCCAGGCCAGACTTCCAACGCACAGAAACCGTGAGACAGTGAATTCCTGCTGTGTTAAGCCACTGGGCTGGTGGCAAATTGTTGCACAGCAAGAGAGAACAGACTCAGGGAGCCAGGAAGTTGGACTTCAGAACACAAGGTACTTCCTGCAGGCGGCTACCCTACAGTTTTCTACAGAGGTTCCCGTGACCTGTTAGACCAGTAAGGGGGTTAAGTCTAGGTTATAGAAGGAAAAGTTCTCTTGACCATTCCTTGGCTATGTGACCTTGGCCAAGGCACGTGGCCTCTCTGTGCCTTAGCATCCTCATCTGTAAAATGAGATCGAAACTGTCCCCTCCTTATGTGCCTGTGGTGAGGATTAAATGAGCTCATACACATAAAACTGAGGACGGGGCCTGGCACATAGTCAGTAGTCCATAAATGTGCAGACTGTTGTTATTCCTTAAAGAAATTATTTTCATCTGTAACTGGACATTTTTGCTACTTTTCTCAGAAATACTGAATGTCCGTGTTCCCTCCTGTCTTCTCTCGCCCCGTAATCCTCCTCTATTCCTGGTCCCTCCCGCCTCTACCAGTTATGATCTGATCTGACTCTTCAGTGGCTGCACAGAGCAGCAGGGAAAGAAATGGGCCTTAGAGACAGTTTGCTGTGTGCCCAGAGCTGCTCCAGTGCTGTCCGTGTGCAGCTCCAGTTACCGCTACACTGGCCAGCAAGGGCTTGTTACCCTGGTATGGGTTAGCTGTCCCTGTGTAACAAGTTACCTCAAAACTTTGCAACTTCAAACGTTTATTACAACTTGAAATGTTTATCATCCCACAGTTTTTGAGGGTCAGGAATCCAAGAATAGCTTTGCTGGATGGTTCTGGTGTGGGGTCCCTCACACAGTCACAGTAAATCTGTCGGCCGGGGCTGCCTCACCTGAGGGCTGAAGGAGCTGCTTCCAGGACGGCTCCCACGTGTGGCTGTGGGCTGGGGGCCTCAGCTCCTCTCCACGTGGGCCCTTCCGCAGCTCGAGCCCCCTCACAGTGTGGGGGCCGCCCCCCTCCCCTGGTGAGAGTCCTAGAGAGAACAAGGAGCAGCCCAGGGCCTTCTGTGTCTCTGAAGTGACACACATCATTGGTCCTATTCTGTTCCTTAGAAGCGAGTCACTGAACCAGCCCTCCCTCCGTGGGAGGGGAATTAGGCCAAAGAACGTGTGACCGTGTTTCCAAACCACCACGAACGCCAGAGCTTTCCCAGAGGGCTAACACAACAAGGCGACAGAGCCAGGAAGGAGTCACACCCAGCCCTGCCGGGCTCCAGAGCCACCTCTCGGACACCTGGGGGGACCAGCCCCGCCTCTTTGAGCCTCAGTTTCCTTGGCTGTAAAATGGGGTTGTTGCAAAGAGTAAATGACGTTATGTTTGGAAACACCTCAGCCTGGCACCTGGCACATGGCAGTTGCTCAGGTTGTCTTTGTTAATCTGCTTTATTATTTTTACTGAGTGACAGAGCCAGGCTGGATGTCCAGGCCACCTGGCTCCACCACTGACCAGCCACATGGCCTCAGGCAGTCCCTTGCCCTCCCAGAAACTCAGTGTTCCAAGCTGTGAAATGGGTACAGTGACGGGACCAGGCGCTGTGGATCGAGGCACCAGGGTGTGGTGTCCTTGCCTTGCCCCCATGACCCCTGAGGCCAGACAGGCTGTGTGGCGGGGTGAGGCCCTAGCACACTGAGCCCAGTGTCTGCCTGCCCGTCAGGTGCTGGAGAACAGAACCAAGGACTCCAAGCTGGAGATGGAGGTGCTGGAGAACCTGCAGGAGCTCAAGGACCTGAACCAGCGGCAGGCGCACGTGGACTTCGAGGCCATGCTGCGGCAGCACCGCCTGTCGGAGGAGGAGCGGCAGAAGCAGGAGCAGGAGGAGGACGAGAGGGAGGCGGCGTGAGTCGGGGCGCGAGTCATGGAGGGCAGGGCCGCAGTCCCGGGAGCCCTGGGTGTGCCCACCCAGCGCACAGCCCTCGTAGGTCCCTTCCTTCTGCCTGGAATTCCCCGTCCGGATCTTTCCACGGCCCCCTCAAGGGTCACCTTCTCAGGGAGGCCTTCCCTGCACCCCTCATCTCACGTTCTCTTTCATGGCATCTGTATCGGGGCCCCAAGACCACCCCCAGGTTCAATGGCTAATTGTAGTGAAGTTACAGAGAAACATCAGCAGAGGGGAAAGGTGCCTGGGGCAGAGTCGGGGGACCGGGTGCAAGCTGTCCTCTCCCGGTGGCATCCCACAGGACGGGCTTAATTCCCCCAAAACGAGATGGGACAGTGCAGGTGAGCTGTCGTGCCCAGGGGGACTCATGAGACCCAGTCACGCAAGCACCTCTGTCCAGCACGGCCGAGACCCCAGGCTCCGAGAGGAGAGCAGGTGCCTGTGTAGACCCCATGTTTGCACAGACAGTGCAGGGACAGGGAGCCCCTCATCAGCAAGGGTGGCAGGAGCCCCAGGCCTAGTTCCAGACACCCCCAAGGGCCAGGCTGGTGAGCAGTCTTCGCAAGACATGGCCTCAGGCCTGTTGTGTTCATGCTTCTGCACGGCGTCTCCCGCTGTCCAGAGCCATCTTGCTGATTCACCCCTTTCCAGATCTATCGTGTCTTCCCTCGAGAGTCTGAACAGGGACTTGGTTTGGCTTCTGGCTCCGGGGCCTGGAACAGGGTCAGGCACGTAGTAGGTGCGCAGTCGGCACTGTTGGGTTGGCAGATCGGTGATTCCATGACTAGCAGGGAGCGGTGTCTGCATTTATCGAGCCCCTTCTGGGTGCCAGGCTATTTGGGGTTTGGCCCCATCATTATGGTGGTCGAGAGAACTGAGGTATAGGGAGCTCCAGGCACAGCCCTGACCAAGATCCCCCAGCTGGGGTTCGAATCCAGACAGCCTGGTTCCAGCCTCCAGGCACTTAACCACCCCACTGGGCCCAGTAGACAAAGCACTTTTACTTTTTTAAGGTATTTGTGCACCCTGCATCCCCTGCTCAGTGAGGTCAGGGAAGCACGCCTCAGCAGGTGGGGAAGGGACTGTGTGTCTCAGCCACTGCCCCCCACCAGAGTGCATCCCCAAGTCCCATGTTCCGTCCCGCAGCACCTTAGTGGAAGAATCTAGGAAACGAAGACTCCTGGAAGACTCTGATTCAGACGAGGGTGCTCCTCCCTGCCAGCCCCGGCCGGCTGTCTGGCCCAACCCCACTGCCATCCTGGACGAGGTGAGTGGGGCTGCCTGCATCTCCACCCGCTCACAGGTTAAGCAGGAACCAAGTGAACCAGGGTTTGGCTTAACATTGTCTTGAAAGAGGAGTCTGGGTCGTAAATGCTCACCTCTGCCGTCGTAGCACAAAATAGGCATAGATCATGTGTAAATAAGCCAGCGTGGCCATGTGCCAATAAAACTTTATTTACAAAGACAGGTGGTAGGCCCTGTGGATCAGTAGTTTTGCACCCCTGCTTCAGCTGCAGAAACCAGGAGACTCCCCAAGTTGTGGACTCCCGGGCAGCCCTGCTCCGTGCGATCATTCAGGGATGCAGGCTCCCCCGCATCTTGTTCTGCCCTGTCCTGGAACGTGGATTCCAGCTCCGTGGTTACAGTTGGCTCAGCGCACCCTGGGGTTCCCGCTGCAGGAAGGCTGAGGGTGTGCGGAGGAACGCCTGCAAGCAGCCCGAGGCCCGGATTCAGATGCAGCCCACCTCCACTCCCCTCCAGGCCCAGGGCTGGACGTGGTCACGGGGCCATATCTGCCGCAGTGGAAGCTGACAGCTGCCGCCTCCAGCTGCCGGCGTTGGCAGACAGATGGCAAGAAGAGGGTTTGGCCGGGAGGGGCCAGGGATGACTGGCATTTTCCAGCATGGCCGTCTTACCCAAGGTGGTCAGGGCCACTCGGTTTTGTTAATCGAAGGAGAGGGGTTAAAGTGGGAAATTGTAAATAACACAGACACCCCAGAGTGTTTCTATTTTAATTCAAACCGTGTTTGTGGTCTGTATTAGTTAAATACAAGTCTAACCACTGGACACCACCCAAAGGAACAGCGGTTTCAACTGCACAGAAGTTACTTTTCTCTGAAACAACAGTTGTACAGGGCCATGCAGAACAGGGAGGGTGGTTCCCTGGTGTCCCGGGCCCAGGAGGCCTCCTCATTGTCCTGCCGTTCCGAGCATGGTGCCCTCACTGCAAGGCAGCTCAGTGCCACGTCTGCATCCCAGCCAGTGGGAAGGATAGGGCAGGGGAGGAGGGTCTGGAGGGTCCACATACCCTGGGCTGAGTACATCCCTCTGCTCACACCCCATTGGTCAGAACTGGACCACCCGACCACACCCCACTGCAAAGGGGCCTGGGAAATGTAGTCTTTCGTGGCACAGCCATGTTTCAGCTGAGAATTCCGAGCGTGGGTTTGCAGGCCACTCACTCTCACCCATTAATCTTTTGACATAGGACCTAGATGTTTTTTTTGAGGCTGTATCCCCTGGTTAGAGTTCTCACACTGTCTTGTACCCTCAGGATTCATTGTCTAAAATTTCCTCTTTATTTTTTTCTTTCAAGTGGAGGAAGAGATTGAAGGTTCTCTCAGCGCAGTCTGACCTTTTATGATTTTCCCCGTCTTTTTTTATAGTTACCTTGTTTGTCACTAATTTGATGGTAGACCTTCTGTTTTCTTTTGTTTTACACAAACTTCCCTATAACCCTTAGGGAAGCACCTCTTTTTTTAGCCCTCTCTTTCCCTTGGTTTAGTTTAATCACACAAGCACCTGGCTTAAACAGGCTTGGGGTCGAATACACGCAGCTCTCAGCGCCCAGCCCGACACCGGGGCCCGTAACGGTGCTTGACAAGAGGTGAAGGACAGCAGTTATTCCGCCAGTCAGCTCGGTGGTGCCGGATAAGAAAGGTTCAGCTGGGACTGCCAGTCTCTCTCTGTCCCTGCCCCGGACTGCGTCTGTCCTGGTCACCACACACAGGGAATGCAGGGTGGCCACTGTGTCCTCCTCCTCCCCCCACCCCACCACTCCAGTCGCACCAGCCCCCTGAATGGGCCAGGCCCAGTCCCCCCCCCCCCCACCTTTGCCTAGAGCGCCCTCCCTTGCATCTCCTCGTCTGACCTCAGCACAAGGGCACCTCTCTGATGAAACCTCTGCTGACCAGCTTAGCAGCAGTGGCCGCCCCCCTGTACACTGTCACACCACCCTGACTTCTTTCTTTCACACCACTGGTCTGATGACTGTGTCCTTGTCATCTGCTTGCTCACCCACCCTCATTGGCCCCTGTGGTGAGCTCCCCTGCACCCCCAGCTCCTGGCTCTGACGGCCTCCTGTACCCAGTGGTTTCCAGTTCCTCTATTTAAACATCAAACAGATGCAAGGGGTCCCTCCTGGTGAGATAAAAGAGCTGGAGGTGGGGCTGAGTCTCTTTCTGCTTCCCCCTAACTAGTTCCCAGTGTGGGTTCCTGCATCTTCCATCATTCCTTAGAACATGTTGAGCACCTAATACAGACCTAGCAGTGAACAAGACAGCACACCACCGCGTGGTTGAGGAGGCAGTTAATAAGGCAGTAGAGGGCACTGTGGTCACAGACATGCAGCACTTACTTGAACTACGGGGAAAGGCTTCCCAGGAGAGCAGATACTTGCGTTGGGTATTGAAGGATGAGTAGGGGTTCACCAAGTGAACTAGAAGCAAAGGGAGCATTCCAGGTGAAGGGAATGGCGTGGGTAGAAGCGTGGAGGTGAGCAGCCACGGTGTGATTTAGGAAGTGTAAGTGCAGGGTGTGTGCCGTAGAAAATGGGCAGACACCTTGAGTGCCAAGCTTAGGGCAATGGGGAGCCACAGAGGAGTTTAGAGTAGGGGAGAGAGTTGGTCAGCACAGCAGGGGAAATGGGAATGGTAAATCTCCTGGCTCAGCTGGGTACTAGGAGCAGGGAGGCCAGAGAAGGGGTGGGATCTGGGACAGACCCCTGAGTCATTCCCCACCACCACCACCTGCAGGCCCCAAAAGCCAAGAAGAAGGCAGAGAGCTGGGAGCGCAGCGTGGGCACCCTTGGTAGCAGGCCCCAGCTGTCGGGCCTGGTCGTGGTGAAGAAAACAGACCTGGACTGCAGCATCGAGTGCGGTGGGGCCCCACCTGCCCAAGGTAGGTTCCTGCTGACCCGGAAGCTGCATGCAGTACCACAGGTGGCCACCAGGTGGCAGCAGCGCTCCTGCTGTTCAGAGCCTCCGTGGGGTGTGAGCTGGGGAGTGTGTGCACCCCACCTAAGGTAAGGGGAGAAGGGTGGAGTTTCCTTTTTTCTTTTAATTACAAAAAGAGCAAGTGCTTGTTTTTAAAACTCAAGTCGGATGAGGATGTATAGGGTAGATCGCCAGATCCCGCCGCCTCCAGTACCCTGTCTTCCATTGTCCACAGACACCAGCCCCAGGCCGGTTCCCATGTGTCTGCCTCCTGGTGGTTGTGTCGCTTACGCTCTGTGTATGTGGCCCCCGAACCTTGGGAGATGGAGAATTAGGGTGGGGTCGGCCCAGCGAGGTGGAAAGAGCAGGATTCTGGGGCACCACGTGCTGGTCTGTGGCCTCGGTTGAGGAGCCTGTCCCCCGTAAGACGTGGATGACAACAGGACCAACCCCCAGGGCCTCGTAGAGTTTGGGGCTGATCCCTGAGCTGCTCCACATCAGGTGCCTGCAGTATATCCTGGTGCCCACCGGGCCTTCTGGATACGTGGGCCATTGTTACCAGAACAGTTACTACCCCGCTTATCAGATGAGGAGACTGAGGCCCAGAGAGGTGAAGCCACTGGCCCAGAGCCACACAGCCGGGTGGGTGGCGAAGCCAGTGTCTGCCCCTCTTCATCACAGTGGTACACAGGTTCACTTGGGACTCGGAACATTTCCATTTTCTGTGCTGTACTCCTGCACAGGCACCTGTGCCCACCCAGGTCAGCTTTCAGAAGTGGAGCTGCTGGGCTAAGGGGTGTGTGGATTTGCACTGTGATGGGTCTGCCAGGCGGTTTCCAGAAAGGCTGCAAACAAGCAGGAATGGCCGACCTCACCTGGGCTCAGCCCTCCCAGAGCTGTCCAGAGAGGGGCTGCAGGGAGACGCCTGGTCAGCTAGCTCTTGCCTCTCCCCCAGGCGCCACAGAGAATGGGCAGGTGGCTGACCCTGCTCCCCGGATGCCCGGCACCTCCTCCCTGAGCCAGCTGGGTGTGTATTCGGACAGCGAGGACAGCAACAGCAGCAACTGAGCCCTGCCCCCGGCCCTTCCTGGGGTCAAGGTCACACATCCAGCTCCAGACGGTGGTCAGTGGTCGGGCAGGAGGCCTTGGGACCAACTGGAGTTACGACCAGACAAACACGAATGTCTTCCGAGGCCGGTGGGGCCAGCGAGAGCTTCCGCCAAAGGACTCAGTGTCTCTCCTGTCCCCCCGCCCTCCCGCTCTCTGGAGCTCGGGGTCCGCAGCTCACACCACAGCATCCCTGGAACAGCTTCCAGCAGGCCTTGGAGGTAGTCTCTCGGACAGTCCTTGAGTTGTCAGAGGTGTTTTGTGCACGTGGATGAGCCCTCCCACCCCAACTGGCTCTATCCCTTCCCACCACAGAACCATCTGGAACCAGTGAAAGGAACCTGCTGATCTGGCCTGGGCACCTTGTCTGTGCCAGCATCTGAGGAGGGGCTGTAGACCCACGCGACCCAGCCAGTCCCTGACTCCTGACTCTCAGAAAAGACGAGATAATAAATGCTGTCTAGCACATGCAGTTTGGGGATAATCTGTTAAGCAATAGGAAACTGATATGGTCACGTGGCCAGTAAGTCTGGTTCCACACCTCGTGCTCCTTGAGGGTTGCCTCTCCTACTGCAGTATTTTCTAGCTGAAGGTCCTGTGCCCCCACAAGACTCCTCCATATCCTGATCAACCCCCATCTCTTCTCTCCCAGGGTTACTGCCATCAGCCCTTCTCCAACACACACTCACAAACACACAGACTTGCGTCTGGCATCCGATAATTAGGTTTTGTGCTTTTCGCGGTCAGAGTTTGGGAATGAAACGCCCCCACTCTGGGGATCTGCTTCCTACCATGATTTCCCTGCTTAGGGACAGGATGAAGAAGTGAACCGGGATCCAACCAAGGCTTCTTGTGAGGGGCAGGGGGTCTCACATCACAGCTCCATGGCTGCGAGGATGGAACCTGGGGGTCCTGATTCTGAAACCCTGAAGCCAGCCCCCACTGGCAGCTGGTGAGAACTGAAGCCTCCTGCATCTCTCTTCCAAGTTCTATGCTCAGCAGCTTACAGCTGGCCACGGCAGGAGTGTTTACACCATGGAAGTCAGCAAATGCTGCAAATCGGTCCTCCATGCCAGAGCCAGTTGTGAAGCATGGACCAGCACCCATTTCCTCCCAACTCAGCATCCTACAGGCAGGGCCTGGGATGTTGGCCACTCAGAGACTCTGGGTTAAAATGAATCACCCGGGGGAGAGTCTAGCTCAGTAGTAGAATGCATGCTTAGCATGCACGACGTCCTGGGTTCGATCCGCAGTACCTCCATTAAAAGTAAATAAATTAATTAACTCCCCCCTCAAAAAAATACTTAAAAAATAAATCATCCAGCTTAAGTAGTTGTGAACAGAGACTTAGGGGAGGGACCTCTCTGGTTCATTCTGATTCATTCTGTCAGACTGTTTCCTGAACTTCCAATGCTCCTGATCCACACAATTTTTGCCTTGTACGCGGCCAGTTATAAGTTGCTGAGCACCATCTGTTACTATTATCTACTTAATATTATTAAGTCTTAACCTAACTCCATTCTAAAACATGGGTCACTATACTATGGTCCACAGGCCAAACCTGGCCCCTCGCCTATTTTTGTAAATGAAGTTTTATTGGCACACTGACATACCCATTTGTGTGCATATTATCCATGGTTGCCTTCACTCTCCGGCGGCAGAAGTGGGTGGTTAAGACAGTATTTCTAGGACCTGCAAAGCCAAAATATTTACTCTCAGGACCTTTATAGAAAAGGTTCTCTGGCCCCAGTCTGGGTCACACAGCTCTGCTCCCCACAGCCTCCAGGGAAAGGTGGCCAAGACAACTCCTACCCTGACTTCTAGGCTCACACTGTTCCTACATCCCTGCTGGCTGATGTCACCCTGAGGACAGGTGACACGGTGGATGGAGTACGTGGGGTCCATTTAGGGAATAATAACAGCTAATGTCAGTGAAGCACGGACCGTCTGCCAAACCTCTGCTAAGCTCTTCACATGCACTCATTTGTTTAAGCTTCCCAAAGCAAGTGATTAATCCATTTGCTCGTTCCAAACAATTATTGAGCACCAGCTATGTGCCCGGCTCTGTTTTAGGCACTGAGGCTACAGCAGTGAAGAAAAACAGCCTCATAGACCACTCTCAAATGTGACATACTTGTTGGAAGATGAGAGATAAAAGGCTAAACATCTAAATATCATATTAAGATATAAAAAAAATACAAGAGGTGGTGATAATGTTTGGGAAACTAAAGCAGGGTAGGATGGTTCTGAGGGGGTGCCTGAGAAGGTGAGTTTATTGCCTGTGGCCCCTGTATTAGTGATCTAATGCTGCATAACCAGTGATCCCCAAATTCAGCAGCTTAAAACCACAGGAATCTGGGTGTGGTTTCGCTGAGTTGTCTGCTTCAGGGTCTCACAGCAGCAGGTGCGGTGTTGGCTGGGGCTGGGGTCTCATCTGAAGGCCCAATGGGGGCAGGATCCATTTCCAAACTCATTCACGTGTTTGTTGGCAGAATGCATTTCCTCACGGACTCTGGGCCAGAGACTGCCCTTAGTTCCTTGCCTGCACAGATGTTTCCAACAGCTGGCTTCATAAGGAGGGTCTGGTAGAAGCGGCACCCCATCACTGTGGCTGCTCCACTGGTTAGAAGTGAGCCACAGGTCCCTCCCACATTCCAGGGGCTCACAGGTGGGTGCAACCACCAGGAGACTGCAGTCATTCGGGACCACCTGAGGGTCTACCTGCAGACCACCCCCTGGACAGTGAGCTTTGCAAGGGTCAATGTGTTGATGAATGAGTCCCTAGCACCTGAGATCATCTGAGCACTTAGTAGGTGCTCAGTGCATGTCTGGGGCCTGAGTGGGTGGCCCCCACTCACAGATAAGGAACTTGAAGCCCAGGGAGCCCCATGTCCCCGCCCCCTCCCCCCCCCCCCCGCCTCCTCTGCACTCCACTGGAACTGTTTCTTTCATTCTTATTTTCCTTGCAGGCATTGTTCTCCCACTCAGAACAGTGTGTCTCTTGGCCCCCAGTTTCCTTGCGGGGGTTCCCAAGGCCGAGCAGGCAGAGGCACAGCACAGCCACACATGGGGGTCTGTCATGTGTGCTGACCCCCCAGGGCCCCAGCCCACTCCCTGCCCTGAGCCTGCCTCCCCGGGATACTCCCCTTTTCACTCTCTGGGGCCTGCCCTTCCCCATCACGGCTGACGGTCCCCATTCCCCCTCAAGCTCTGTGTCTGTCATCTGGTCCTTGGGAGCTGTCAGGCCTCATCCAGAATCTCCTCCGTCAGTTCCCCTGGGGCTGCCTGGCTGCCCGAGCACATCAGAGGGACTTGGTGGGGGGTGGCCTCCCCTCCTGCTGGAGCCCACTCCCGCCAGGTCCTGGGCTTCACAAAGGAGAGGAGGGGCCGAGGGGCCGCTTCTGCTTCCCCAAGCTCCCTCCACCCCAGAGCTCGCCGCCCATGGCCTCGGGCACACACTCCCTTACACGCAGAGTGGGTGACAGGCAGGACCTGGGTTTGAAACTGCAGGGCTGCGAGGCTGCAGCTTTGACCACCACGCTCCGTAGACTGGGAGCTTCTGGGGGCGGACCAGTGCCTTCCCCATCAGCCTGGGGCCCTGGAAGGCAGAGCCATGTCTTCTCCGTTAGACTGGGAGCTCCTGAAAGCAGGCACGTATTTCCTCTGTCAGGCTGGGTACTTCAGAGGGCAGGGTCATGCCTCCTCCATCAGACTAGGGGCTTCTGAGGGCAAGGCCATGTCTCATCAGACTGTGAGCTCAGAAAGGCAGGGCTGTGTTCAGGAGCTTCTGAGGATAGAAATTACCTCTCCTATCAGACTAGGAGCTCCTGAGGCCACACCTCCTCCATCAGATCAGGAGTGTTTAGGCCCCATCATGGGCCATGCCCCTCTGGTCCCCTCCTGTCCGGTGCCTTGGTTCCCACCCCCCTGCAGACATGGGGATCCATGAGGCAAGAGAGAGCAGGCACAACCCCAACCAGGGACCTCCTCTCTCTTCTTCCTGAGGTCCCATCCACCCTAAGCATATACTGAGCACCTACTGAATGCCATACAAGAAAGTACTGTTCAGCCATAAAAAGGAATGAAACACTGACACTCACTACCATTTAGATGAACTTTAAAAACATGGTGCTCAGTGAGAGAAGCCAGACACAGATGGTAGCATAGAGTGGGATTCCATTTATGTGAAATGTCCAGAACAGGCAAACCCACAGAGAGTGGATTCACGGAGGCCAGGGGCTGAAGATTTGGGAAGAATGGGGAGTGACTACTAACGGTGTGGGGTTTCTTTGGAGGATGATGAAATTGTTCTAGAATTAGTGATGATTACACAATCTTGTGAATGTACTAAAACCCATTGAAATCTACTCTTTAAGTGGGTAGATTATGGTGTATGTGAATTACATCTCCAAAAAAAATGTTTTAAGGTGCCCAAAACAGTGCCAGGCAGTAGCATTCAACAGAAGTTAGCTGTTACTCTCGTTGTACAGACAGGAAGGTAGTCCAGATCACTTACCCAAGGTCAGAAACTGAGCCCCACCCAAGAGGAGGCCACTCGTGCTGGGGGAAGGGAGGTCCCCTCAGTCCAGGACCCCTAGACTATCTGCCTCCTTGTCTTTGTCCATGCCAAAGCCCCCTCCTGGCATGGCTCCTTCGCTCCCTCCTCCCCCAGTCAGAAAGCCAAAACCCGAGGGGAGGGTATAGCTTAGTGGTAGTGCAGATGCTTAGCATGCAAGAGGTCCTGGGTTCAATCCCCAGTACCCGCATAAAAAAAAATTCCCTGCCCGCCCCACCAAAAAAAAAAAAAAAAAAAAAAGAAAAGAAAATCACACCCAAGGTTATGTGGCTATTCAAGGTCACACCACCTTGGGGTCGCTAGACCCCCAGCCTGACTCTCCTCCTCATCCATGACCTCCCGCTCCCTCCTCCCCAAACCTCCTCCCTTCTCTTGCGGTGGGAGTCGGGGCAGCCCCAGGAGAAGCCAGCTCAAAAGCGCAGGAAAGTCAAACGCCGTTTGATTCTGCCTCCGGGGCCCTCTAATTGCTATTCCTGACACACACTGTAATTAGAAGGCCCCTTTCAAATATCTATACCTTAGACATCGTGTATTTATCTGACAGGGAGAGGACTTGGATTTGATGAGATCTGTCAGCAGCTCATCCCTGGCTGGGCAGGGAGTTGCCTTACGGCTGACAGAAAACAGGACAATCATCCGCCTGCTCCCTGGCAGTCCCGAGGGGTGCTGCCTTGCTGCTGATAGCAGAGGGCGGGGTGGGGTGGGGGGCTGTATGAATGTTTTTTGGGAGGGAGGACCGAGTTCAACAGGTTTGTGTTGGGTGAGTCAGCCAAAGCAGGAAAGACGAGGGGAGGACAGACCTTGCCTTGTCAGCTCTGGACCTCATTTGCCCCATCTGGGAAATGGACTAATAGTGGAGGGGAGACAGAGAACCTCTGATTCCATGAAGAGACCTGGCAGGTGTCAAATGTCACCCCAAGCCAGGACATATCACGGCGTCCAAGCAGAAATGAGCTGTGTGGGGTGTCCCTCCCCTCTCTGTGCCTCAGTTTCCCCATCAGGAAAAAATTCACTCCCTCCTTGGCGATCCTTCCTCAAGCTCTCTGGGGTTTTCCTACCAGAAGCACCATTTTTCAAATCAGGAGAGCAAAGTGCAGTCCCTATAGACATTGCCCTGGTCCCACTATTCTTGGGGGGGGGCAGCTCACACCAGTGTCACCTCTGACTTGTGTCCTTCCTCCCCTCCAAGCCATAGGCACCTGCCCACCCTAGGGGGCTTGGAGAAGAAAATCTGAGGGCCCATCCTTTCTGACCACCCCTCTCTTACTGCACTATTAGGGGGAAATGAGCAAGCCCCTTTATGGGAAAAGAAAAAATGTGTTTGCTCTAGAACTGGCCAGCAGCTCCCTTTGCCTCTCTCACTGCCCCCTAACCCCTTAGCGTCCTCACCCCCAGACAGCTGCAGCTGCCTACAGGCAGCCAGGCCAGGCAAGACGGAGACCTCTCTCATTTGTGACCCCTCCCTGCCTCCACCCCCAGAAACCACAAAAGGACAGATGCTGAAGACACACGCAGGCACAGATACCATCTCCCTTCCCATGGCCAGCTGCCCCAGCCCCCTTCCCCCATCCTGCAATTAATCCCCTGGGAAGAGGGGACGGAGAAGAGCCCTCTTGGGGGACGGGAAGGCAGAACCCCGTCGCTTCTGTCGTCTGCCCTCTTCCTTCAGCTGGCTGCGTCGATACCCATTTTAGCCAGTGACCTCTGGAACAATTTCCACACCCTCAGTCTCCTGGTCAGTTTCACCTCAGATCCTTGGTCGATTTCAGTCCTCAGCAGTGGCGACTCTCACCCCCTCTGCCGGTCAATTTCACCCTTTCTGGCGGTCAAGTCCAGCCCCACACTTCCCGGCCAATTTCCACCTCCACTCCCTCTCCCACCTCCCCACCTCAGCACCTCTCGCTCTCCCGAGCAAGGTCAGCCTCTGTTGGTTCCCACCTCCCGCGCTTCTCTCTCGCTCCTGCCAGCCTGGGTCCTTCGGGTCACTGTCCAGTCGCCGCGGCCTCAGCACCCGCGACTCCCGCCCCGCATCCCTCCTCCCCCCACCGGCAGCGGCTCCCCTCCCTCCCCAGAACAGCTGAAGGTCTCAGTCACCTCCGAGGGGAGCGCGGGGGGGGAAGAGGGGGCGGGAGAAGACGCGGTGGGGGGGGAGGGGAAGCCTTGACGTCGCTGCCCCGGACGCTGCCCTGAGCTGGTGGGGCTGGGGCGTCCGCCCTAGCGCCCCCTCCCCAAAGTCCCACCTCCCGACCGTGCGCTGCCGGCGCGGCTAAAGTCTCTCCGAAAGCGTGAAGGGGGATTGGAGGAGATTTTATTTCCCTTTGTGCCCGCGGCCGGGGCCGGATCGAGGCGGCCGGGCCCCGGGGCCGCGGGATTGGGGCTCCCCCGGGAGCGGCGAGGAGCGCAACAAAGGATGCGCGGCACCGGGGTCACCGTCCCCGCGGTCCAACTTTGTGCGTGGAGCCCGGGTCCCCGGGGAGCCCGCCCGCTGCGCTGAGAACCCAGGCGTCTAGGCTGAGCCAGGGCTAGGGGGCGTCCGCAGGCGGCACTTTCCCGGGTCTCCGGCTCCCGGCCTCCAGGAGGGGATCCCCGAGCTTCCCGTAGACAGCGGGCGGCCGAGCCACGCACGGAGACCGCGCTGCCGGTGGGAACTCTGCGCGCCTCCGCGGATGCCCCTAGCTCCGGCCGGTCGACCCCGCGCTCGGCGTTCAGGGCCCTGCGGAGCGCCCCCTTCCCACGCTGTCCTTCAGGAGCCGGGCTAAGGTGCGCTTTCTCTCCTCCTCCTTCCTTCTCTTTCTCCCACCTCTATCTCCTCCTTTTTTTCCCCTTTTCATCCTCTTCTGACCCCAACCAAGGGGCACACCGGGTCTTTCTCCTCCTCCTTTCTCTCCTTCCTCCCTTCTCCTCCTCCTCCCTGGAGACTCTACCGAGGAAGGGGTCCAAGAAGGGGGCGTGTGGGTCCGCCTCTGACGGTGGACAGGTTTGGGGAGACACGCGCTCAGATGGCCAAGTGGCTACGAGACTACCTGAGCTTTGGCGGTCGGAGGCCCCCTCCGCAGCCGCCCACCCCCGACTACACGGAGAGCGACATCCTGCGGGCCTATCGGGAACAGAAGGATCTGGACTTTGAGGACCCCTATGAGGACGCCGACAGCCGCCTGGAGCCCGACGCCACGGGGCACGTGGACTCCAAGGGCCCTGGAGACGCCAAGTACGACTCTCCGAAGCACCGGCTCATCAAGGTGGAGGCAGCCGACTTGGCCAGAGCAAAGGTTTTGCTGGGCAGCCCCAGGGAAGAGGTGCGTGGCTAAGTCCCAGAGGCTGGATGGCCCCAGGAGACTGGGTGGGGAGGGCCAGGCTGGGTCTCCCCTGGACTTTGGGGATGTTGTTTTATGTGTGACCCCAAGGGCAGGCCAGGGCACCGGCCAGACACTCCCCAATCCTCCACCTGCTTGGCAGAGTTTGCTCTCTGTCCCTTTTCAGTGTGCAGCGTTGGCTGTCCTCCTGCCGCTGACTGGCCCTGCTGTGTCCCCTTGTCCTCCTCCTTCCCGATTCCCCCCTGCCAGATCCCTCCTCCCAGCTTCCCTTCCTCTTGGCAGCTGGAGGTATCTTCCTAAAACAAATATGAGTGAGTCAGGTCTGGTACATCCTCGGCGCTACTCCTCACCCCTCTTCTGTTATTACTCCCATTTTACAGAAGTGGAAACTGAGGTTCACAGAAGAGAAGTGACTGTCCCAAGCTCACATGGCTCTAGTTTGTTAGAACTTTTTGTACCTAGACCTGCCTCCAATGCCCGTGCTTTTTTCAGCATTTTTCCTAGAGGATCAGGGAGTCCACCCCAAACCCTCAGTAGACAAATAGAAGGCTTCTAGGAAGGTTACGGGAAGCTGCGCTGGGTAGTGGTTAATGGCACAGAGAAAGGTAGGAGGAGGCAGGGACTTGGGGAAGCAGACAACCTAGGATCAAACCCTGCCTTTTACTTATCAGCTGTGTGACCCTGAGCAAGTCACTTGCCCTCTGTGCCTTGGTTTCTTCCTCCATAAAGAAAGGGGCTAATGTACTTACTGTTAAGTGTTGGTATTACACGTAAATATATGTGAAGCCTTTAGAATAGTACTGGCATCTGATAAACATTAAAATTATTGAAGGAGGGAGGTAGAAGTTCTGTGTCAGGGAGAATTAGAACAGCATGGAGGGAAAAAGCAAGGGAAGCTGGCATCTATCTATGGACACTTGTGAGTGGAAGATAAGACTACTTCCTTGGAAGGGGTGTGTCAGTTGGCCCAGAGATGGCAGGCAAGGGGTGTACTATTGCCCAGCAGAGGTACCCAGGGCTATAGGCTTGATCCCCCTGAACCCTTGGCCCCCTCCCCTTCCTTCCTTTCTCCAGTCGGAAGTCGACACTGAGTACTCAGACCCCTTTGATGCCCAGCCTCATCCCCCACCCCTGGATGATGGCTACATGGAGCCCTACGATGCCCAGCGAGTCATGAGTGGTGAGTGAGCAGGGCCTGGGGGAAGGTGTTAGGGCCCCAGGTGGGAGTGGGAGTTGACCAGTGTCCTCTACCTCCCAGAACTGCCAGGCAGAGGGGTGCAGCTGTATGACACTCCCTATGAGGAGCAGGACCAAGAGCCGGGAGATGGGCCTCCTTCAGGGCAGAAACCTCGACAGAGCCGGCTGCCCCAGGAGGATGAACGGCCAGCGGATGAGTATGACCAGCCCTGGGAGTGGAAGAAAGACCACATCTCCAAGGCATTTGCAGGTGCTTCTCTGACCCTGACCTCTGAATGCCTGCCTCCCTCTATTTTCTGCTCAGGTCACATCCCCTGTTTCAACTTTCAAGTAAATTCCCATCACCTGACACTTTGGTAGTGTGTTAATTCTCACTAAAGTGTGAATGACTGATGGTCATAAATTCCTCTTCCCGCAAGAACCTGAATCTCCCTTGAAAACTGAAACCCCTTTTAGAGTGCAATGGAACTTACTCATTCTGCTCCGTATAGTGCAGGAATAGGCTTTGGTGTCAGACTAGACCTGAGTTTGGGTCACTTACTTGGGCAAATTACTTGATCTCCCTGAGTCTCAGTTCCTTTACCTGTAAAATAGGGATCATTCTAGTACCCATCCAACAGGGTACTTGTAAATTGAATGCTAAAGTGCTCAATTATTCAGGAGCTGTTAGGGAAGAGGGTAGCATTTCTTGGACTCAATTCCTAACTGAGTTGGGTAAGCTTGGATAAGTCTCTGAACCCCAATATTAAGGTCAGCTTTAAGAAGTAAAATAACTTGGACCAGGAAGAGTTGTGCAAACCAAAATCTGCCCCAGAAGTTGTATGACTGTAAGGGAAATTGGGACACAGTGCCTCAGTCTGTCTGTCTGCATATTGGGAGTAATTTTCTAGCTCTATGACTTGGCCAGAATCAGGCAGAACTTCCAACCCACCTCTCTAGCCACGCCCCCTACTCTCTGATTTATTACTCATGGAACTACCAGCCCCTCTTTGCCCCCAGACTGATGAATGACCACACCGCTTTCTTCTGAAGCTCCCGGTTGGTTGCCTGTGTACCAGTCTTGCCCCTGCCTCAAACCCAGCCCCTCCTCTTTTGGATTCTAATAGGTTGCCCCAAGTTGGCACCGCCTTCCTACTGAAATTCCATTGGCTTGCCCCCTACCCCAGGTAAGCGGAACTTAACTCTTCTCTCTAACCCTCCTTGTCCAGTGCAGTTTGACAGTCCGGAGTGGGAAAGAACCTCAGGCTCAGCCAAGGAGCTCCGGAGACCCCCGCCCAGAAGCCCCCAGCCCGCAGAGCGCGTGGACCCAGCCCTGCCCCTGGAAAAACAGCCGTGAGTGGGGAAGTGAAAGATGGAAGAGCCCGGTTAAATCCCTCCCCACCCCATACCAGCCACAGATTCCTCAGACCAGGGAGGCTGGAGACACTTCAATTCATTCATTCACTTCGTTTGTTTCTTCAGCTAATCTTCACTGGGTGCCAGCACCTGCTGTGGGCCGGATCCCCAGCTCAGTTCAAAGAATCAGATGGAGTTTCCATTCCCTCTAGCGTCAGATTCTTGGTTCAAACCCTTTCTCTGTATCCTTTGGCTGTGTGACCTTGGGCAAGTCACTTAACTTCTCTGAACCCCAGTGTTCATCACCCCCAAGATAGTGCCTGCCTCAAACAGAATAAAAGGGGATTTCCTCCCTGCCCTTGACTGGGACTTCTAAGCCTGAGAGCAAAGACACAGA
The DNA here is from genome assembly GCF_009834535.1 of Camelus ferus. Classification (NCBI taxonomy): domain Eukaryota; kingdom Metazoa; phylum Chordata; class Mammalia; order Artiodactyla; family Camelidae; genus Camelus; species Camelus ferus. The sequence continues at coordinate 24,561,282 of NC_045717.1, read as the reverse complement.
AGTCATTCTCACTGCCACGAGATTTTATGATGACAGTGGGGGGAGCAGGATTGTGAAGGGGTCCCAACTTTAGGCTAGGGTGAAGCTCCCAAGCTGGGAGGGGCTGGATGTTCTCTGTGTCTCTCCAGCCTAGTCATTCCTGGAGGAGCTCCTTGAGCCCCTAGAGGCCAGCCCAGGGGTACTGGGGTGTGTTTATCATAGTCATTCTCAAACTCTTTGGGAAGTACAGAACTGCCTAATTCATGCTGAAGCACAGGGTATTTTCTTTCAATACAAACAACTGGTGCTTATCTATCTTTGACACCTTGCTGGCACTGCTATCCTCTCTTTCAGCGCATTAAAAAAAAATTAAACAATGGTACAGGTGGGTGGGGATACAGGTTGTGGCGAATCTCATGAAAGTGTTATGCAAGTGATTCGAGCTGAGGGATTAGGGAGGTGTTGAGAACACTTGGGGACCCAGCTGAGGGAGATTAAAGATCAAGGTCAGGGGTACGTGTTTAATTGAAAGGAGCAGCTCCAGATTGACCTCGGCTCAGCTGCCTCCCAGAGAAAACCTTGTCTGCCTGAAAACTAGGCTCCTCTTGAGAAATCCAAGGGAATTTTTCTCACTTGTTTGCCTGGACGTCACAAGTCCTTGAATGAGCTGTACCCGCACTCAGCCTCAGGATGTGTTGGAAGGGGGATCGCCCTTCAGGAGACATCCATCTCCACCCGCTAGGTGGTTTCACGGCCCGCTGAGCCGGGCAGATGCGGAGAACCTCCTGTCGCTCTGCAAGGAAGGCAGCTACCTAGTGCGGCTCAGCGAGACCAGCCCCCAAGACTGCTCCCTGTCCCTCAGGTGAGACCCCAGCCCCCTGGAGGGACAGAGGGTCACAGGACTGCATGCTTTTGACTGTCATGCTTTCAGTTGAATTCAGTGGGAGCAGAGAGGTGTGGCTCCTGCAGCCAGTGGGCGGGACTTTCAGGGCTCATGGATGGAGTTTTCAGGCCAGTGGGTGGGACTTCTAAGGAGGGCACCAGTGTGGTTTCCACTGAGAATGAGCTTACTGTCACTAGAGGTATGTAGGAAGATGGATAAGAAGCCATTCAGTAGATCTAGGACCTGAGTGAGATGGGGAACTAGGGAGTCCCTTCGGATCCCCCTCCAGCCCAAAAGTTGAAGTACATCCATTTGTATGCGTCCAGGGCCAGAATCTCAGAGTGTAGAAATCTCAGTCTGAGACTTCAGTTCTACGTGCTTCTCTGCCTCAGATTCTAACTGTGTCTGATTATAAAACCCTCCTAAGAGTCTACCAGACATCTGAGTATGAGATTCCTAAAAGGTCAGGATTGAAGAGGGCTTGGAACCAGGTCCATATCCTGCCTCTGCCACTTTGTAGCTGTGTGACCTCGGCTAAGTCATTCAGCCTCTCTGGGCCTCGGTTTCCTCAGCTGTAAAATGAGCATAATAATAGCATCAACATCTTTATAATACTGTGATGATTACATGGGAAAATGAAACAAAACAAAAACGTGACAAAGCATTAAGAATAATGCCTAGGAAACAGGAAGTGCTTAATTCATATTAATAATGATGATAAAATAATTTCCAGGTTCTCTCTCATTCCCCCCACCAGAGATGGAGAGAAAGGAAAGGGACCCTAGACTGAGGGTAACTAGCGAGGAGCCCACGATAGGTAGCAAAAGGAGTCAGGAGGTTTGGAGAGAAAGTGCCTTCCGTGTTCCCGGGGAGGGACCTCCACCTCGTAGGAGCTCCAGCCTGCCTTGTTTGGGGACAAGCTTGGAAGGGTTCCCTGCAGTGGGGAACTAGCCGGCAGCTTGAAGGCAAGTGGCTGTTAACCAGAAGTATTTTGGAACGCCAGCCCAGAGCTCCTGGGCTCCACGAGGTGGTGACTTGAGGGTTGGAGAGTGTGGGTGCCTCCTCTGACCCCTCTCCTCCAGGAGCAGCCAGGGCTTCCTGCATCTGAAGTTCGCACGGACCCGAGAGAACCAGTTGGTGCTGGGTCAGCACAGTGGCCCCTTCGCCAGCGTGCCCGAGCTGGTGCTCCATTATAGCTCCCGCCCGCTGCCCGTGCAGGGCGCTGAGCATCTGGCCCTGCTGTACCCAGTGGTCTCACAGACCCCCTGACCGGGAGCCTCAGCCTCCTGCCTTGGGCTGCAAGGACCCAGAAACACTGGCTGCAAACGTTGGAGGTCTTTCCAGCCCTGGAGGAGGCCAGATGGAGACACTCCCTGTCCCTCAGGCCCTGGGTCCTCATCAGAGTCGCCTTGCTCGGCCCCCTTCTGGGTTCTATGGCCCAGAATGGTGTCTGGAAACCATCCTCTGGCCTGGAAAATAAATAAGTTATTGTATGTTTCAGGTGTCCTTTCTGGGAGATGGGGATCTCAGCCCCTCGGAAGGAAGAGGGGAGACAGACCCTTGGAGGGGGAAGAGCACCCCCAGCCCCTGGTTTTGGGGCACGGAGCTGGGGTTGGTGCCTGAATGGCTCACAAGGAGGGACCAAAACTCGGAGAGCTGGAGACAGGCAGGGAGAGAGAGGTATGGAGGCAGATAAAAACCCGGAGAGAGCAGAGACCTACAGACAAAAAAGATGGAGACACCAAGGGGCCAAGGCTCTCCGGCCAACCCCACCCCCACCCCGCTCCTCCTCCCCATCCCTGCGGGTGGCCACCGGCTGATGCAGCTGCAGAAAGGACATCTGTCCCCATGGAAACAGCAGAAGGGGGGAAGGGAGCCAGCCCAGCTGGTGTCACTTCAAGGTGACAGTCGGACAGGGGACCCGGGACTGATAAATGCCAGGAAGCCCCAATCTCCCCACTCACTGCCCCCTCTCCCTTCACCCCACCACCACCGCACCGGACTCGAAGCCTGCCCATGGGGAGATACCAGCTGGGGAGGGGGAGAGCTTTCAGCTCAGGGCACTATTCAGAGACTAGGGACATCACTTCTCTGCTAATTGGACATGTCCCTCCAAGGATAAGAGGAAGGAAGCTGGTGAGTCGTCAAAGAGCCCTCACCACAGTGGTCCTCTGAGGCCCCCCCCCCTCAGATGACTGATGTCTTCAGCATTCCCAAATTGCCACAAATCCTGGCTTTGCTTTCTTTACGAGCTTTTATTTGGTGTTCTGGGGGCAAGGGAGAGGTCCAGCCTCACAGAAATAAGGATGGGGGTCTCAGGCTGGGCTACTGGACTCCCTGATCCTCTTGGAATCCATCACAGCTGCTGGGGGGCCCTCTCTGGGTCTGGGGGTTCTGATTCCCCTTCCCACTCCCGGGAACGCTCTTGGCCTTGGCTGCCCAGAGGAGCCTGGGCCAGGAGAGACTCTGACTGTAGAGATGGGCGGACTGGGCCTAGGACTGGGGCAGGATTTGGGAGCTAGATGCCGCTTGGGGGTGGGGGGCTGGGGAAAAGAGATCAGATAGAAGCTTTGGCCATTCTCATCCTCCCTGGGGATGTCCAGCACCTTCCCCTCCACAGACCATGCCTCACTCTTTTTGGGGGTCTTCCAGGGCCGGTATAGGACATTGCTGTAGACTGGATTCCCTGCATTGGAAAGCGGAGGGTATGACACCAAGAGGGAACAGTTACTTAAGAGAGCCTGGCCCGCTCCAGCTCACTTCTGGGGGCTTTGTCTATACTTCTGAAAAACATGGGTGTAGGGACCAGGCTTCTCCATCTATTCCCCTTCTCTGCCCCTCCAGCCCCACCCTCCCCCCTTCCAAAAGGGGCAGCTATGGAAGCCAGACGGGGATGTAGTCTATCCTTCTCTCGCAGCTGCAGTTCCCGCCTCCGCCACCCGGGGGCGGAGTCGCCAGGGGATGTCAGCGCCCGTGGGAACCGTCTGCCCTCCGCGACGCTGCCTGCGCGGCTCCCTACCTGCGTCCGTGTGCCGGCGGCGGCGGCGGCCCCAGATCCAGGCGCCCAGAGCGAAAGCGGCCACAGCCACAGCCCCCGTCACCAGCAGCGCGAGAAAGAGCCCTTGGAGGGGAGGGAAGGTTGTGGGTGGTCCGACGGGGGGCGGGGCTAGAGGAGGGACACGTGGGCGGAGCTCACCTGAGAAGCTCTGGTCCAGGTTCAGCGGCGAGCCGTCTGCAGAGAAGAAACCTACGTCTCGGGGGGTGCTCACCTTTGAGTCCAGCTTCCTGCACCCGTTCAGGGTAAGAGCCCCTCTACCCCGTATGGGACCTCAGGGCTCCTGCCCCTGCCGTGCTGTGTGAGTTTAGGGAAGTATTTGCTGTGAACCTGTTTCCTCTTCTGAAAAATGAGACTAATCATTACTGTTTTGCTGAGTTATTGTGAAATAACTGCCAACGGGACTTTTTCATCGTGAGCCCTATTGCTCCCATAATAGTCTACACCACTCCCATCACAAACCTTATCATCCCCACCATAAGTCCCATCGTCCTCACCATGAACTTCATCAACCCCACCATGAGCTCCATCCTCCTGGTCATGGGACCCATCATCCTCATGGCTCCTGTTTTTTGAGCCTCAGAGAGCCTGAGTCACTTGCCTGGGGTCGCACACCCTGCTTTGAGCAAAGGCATTGCTCCCCTCAGCTCCCCCACCACTTTCACTGTTTCAGAAAACAAACAAACAAACAAAAACTTACACTGGCCTGAACTTTTGAGTCTTGCTGAATAATCAGCACCGCAGACACAATAATAACCACTTCTGTTTATTGAGGACTTACTATGTCCCAGACCCTGTAATAAACTCTTCCGGTATGCTTCCTTTAAATTCACCTAGTCTGATGAGGAAAGCACTATAAGCTGTATTTTGATAACTAAGGAAACAGGCACAGAGGGGTCAAGTTACTTGCCCAAGGTCACACAGCAAGTAAATAGCAGAATGGGCATGTGCTTTTATATTTTAAATTATAATTATAATTGACATGAATCCCAGCCAAAGGCTCCTTCTTCTGTGACTGAAATGAGTCCAGGTGCCCCAGCCCCTTAATTCTGCAGATTCTAAAGCTGGCAGTGGTCCCGGGGTCGGGGGGCTGCCAAGCAGCTGTTCAGGGGTGAGGAAGCCAGCTGTGTGGAGCTGGACCTGTGCCCGCCAGCTCCCACTCCCTTGCAGCTGCCAACAATTCACAGCCTGGTGCCTCTGCCACCCCGCCTCTGCTAATTGGTAATTGGCCCCTTCGTCACTTGGAGGGATGGGGGGCAGGCAGGACAGCCATAACACACCGCCTTGGAGGCAGGCAGTGGGTGGGTCCTGCCAGCTGGAGAGACAGGGACTTCGGAGTTGGGAGCCCGCGGGCAGTTCTCCGTTCTGCCTGATAGGGGCTGGGCATGCGCACAAGGCCCTTCAGACCCTCTGAGAAAGCAGGACCCTATCTGGGTCAGCTTGGGTCTCCTGCCTCATGCAGGGTTAGCCCATGAGGGGGTGTCACGCAGAGTTGGGCAAACGTGTGACTGGGGCTCCCGGGAAAGCTGGCAGCACCCCTGGCTTGCGTGTGTGGCTTCATGCTCTGTAAACCGAGGCAGCTGCAGCTGGTTTAGCTGATCCGGGAAGTTTCTGCCAGTCTTGAGAGTCAATGGCTGTCGAGTCTCGATTCTGGAATTCTAGAATTCTCTCCTCTTACACACTCTGAGACTGCAAAATTCTCTAAGCACCTGTCTATTCAAAGTACTTACAATACTACAATTCTAAGATTCTAGAATCATCCATTCCTTTATTTCAGTGTTTCTCAACACTTTTTCATTATCACCCCCACTAAGGAGACTTTTTAAGACTCTTAATTTGTTCCCCCATGAAATTTTAATATCACAGATATACTGAAATCTGTTTATCTGCATGTCTGTGCTTTATATATAAAAAAAGTAAGATTTTCTTTGCTCCCCCAAAACCAATTTTTGCCTCCTTAAGAGTGGTAGTCCCCATTGAGAACATATGCTGTAATTCTAGGGGCCTGGAATTCATGTCCCTAGCATTCTAGAACTGAGAGATTCTATTTGTAGTTTAAGATTCTGGAATTGTCCTAGGCACAATAGAAATGTGCCCGAAAGTTGACCAAAAGACAAGTTCTAGGTTGTTAAATAAAATATGAAAGCAGTCAAAATAGATTTACGCTGTTAGGAGTTGGGATGATGTGAGAGGGGCATGAGGATGGATCTGGGGGTGCAGATATGTTTCTTGAGCAGGGTGATTGGTACCTGGGTGTGCTCAGGTTGGGAGAATACATTGCTATGGTTTGCATACGTCCCTCCAAAATTCACAGGTTGAATCCTAACCCCCAATATGATGGTATTTGGAGGTTGGGGCCTTTGGGCCGTGATTAGAGAATGAGGGTAGAGCTTTCATGAATGGGGTCAGAGCTCTTATATAAAAAAAGACCCCAGGAAGCACCTCCACCCCTTCCGCCACATGAGGACACAGCGAGAGGGTGCAGGCGATGAACCAGGAAGAGGGTTCTCACCACCACACGACCCCGCTGCTTTGATCTCAGGTTTCCAACCTCCAGAATTATGAGAAATAAATCTGTTGTTTATAAGCCACCCAACCTGTAGTATTTTTTTAAAGCAGCAGCTGAATTAAGACGTCCATTGAGCTGGCCGCTTCTGGCATGTACATTTCTCTGTATGTAGGATATACTTGAATAACACGTTTTATGGGATTGTTTTGACTCAAAATCCAGAATTATATATATTCAAGAGTCTTTATGAGTGTGATATCCTGGAACAGGGCTCAGCAAACTACATCCTGTGGGTCGAATTTGGCCCACTGCCTTTTTGTTTAAATAAAGTTTTATTGGAACCCAGGCCCGCCCGTTCTTACATGTACATCTATGGTGAATTGCATGCTACGAGGGCAGAGTGGAGTAGTTACGACAGAGACTATCTGGTGTACAAAACAAAAAATATTTACCAGGTGGCCCTTTACAAAGGAAATTGCCAAGCCCTGGTCTGAAATTATAGGTTCCAGTGTGTCTTTGGTTCTGTTACCCAGAATTTGATGTTCTTGCGTTTGTAGACTCTCTGTTCCTAAGAATCTGATTTGGAGAATTTGTGTTTCTAGGAATTTGAGAGTCTAGAGTCTTAAGATTCTAGGAGTTCCAAGCCCCGGGCTTGCCCCCCCTTGCTCTCATACCTGTTTCCTCCACTAGGAGCTGCGTCCCGTTGCCCTGGGCCTCCTCCAACTCGGGGATCTCCATGGTCGCCCAGCACACGTAGGACCCGCTGTCATTGAGGCCTACGCGGTCCAGCTGCAGGGTGAGGTGGCCAGGTGGCCACCAGGAGAGCCGTCCCCAGGGCCCACACCCCCCCACGCTGAGACTGCTGTTGGTGATGTGTGTCTGGCACAGAGTGTCTCCGTCCTTGGTCCACTCGACATGGAGCCGCTCCCAGGCCGGGGCCTGCACCACCTGGCAGGCCAAGGTCACTCGGCTGTCCTGCCTCACCTGCAGCACCTTGGGTGCCTGCTGCACACTCAGGCCGGTGGCTCCTTGCAGGGCTGGGGGACAGAAGAGGTGAGTGAGCCCTTTTTCAGTACGTGTGTGAGTGTGAGACTTGCTCCGCTAGCCGGGCCACAGGGATGGGGCACTACCAGTCTGAAAGCTTGCCACCTGTGTGATCTTTGCAAGGTCATTGCTTGCTGAAGCTCAGTGGCCTTATCGGTGGAATGGGTCTAAGTCTCTCGGCACTTGTGAGATTTCACGGTGGACTCTATGACGTGTCCAGCTCTCAGCCACGTAGATATCACCTCATGTGTGCCAGACCTTGTTCTGGACACTGTGGACTCAGACACAGAGGTGACTGAGATAGACAAAAATCCCTACCCTCATGGAGCTGACAGTCTAGGGGGAGAGAGAGGCACAGGAAGTCGTGAAATGAGAATCATGATGGAGGAAAGGAATGGGGAGGAGCAACAGAGGATAAGGATGAGGTAGGAGGGTCTACTGAGTGACAGTGGTCAGGAAAGGCCTCTCCCAGGAGGCGACGTTTGAGCAAGGATCTGAATGGTAAGAAGTAGGCAGTTATGGGAAGGAAGGAAGATATGGAGGAAGAAGCACTCCAGACAGAGGGAATGGCCTGTGCAAAGGTCCTGAGGCTGGACTGTGCCTGGTGAGTTGGAGGAACAGGGAGGAGGCCCCTGTGGCTGGAACAGAGTGAGCCAGGGGGAGAGAAGAAGGAAATGGGATCAGAGAAGTTGGCAAGGAATGGCTTATAAGAGGCTTGCCGGCCATAGGGGTCGGGTGCTGCAGAGGTAGGGAGGTGGGGGTGGGGAAAGAGGAGCAGTTTACTTTTTAATATACGAGTGATGGGAAACCAGTGGAGCAGGGAGGAAATGGGGTCCAATTTAAGTTGACTGCTGTGGTAAGAACAGATATGCCGTTGAGGATATCGGGGCTGCTGGGAAATGAGGGTCCAGGAGAGCAGTAATTGGGGCCAGACCCTCAAACAAGAGATCAGAGTCCGAACAGATTTTGAAGGTTGCCCCTGGAAGAACTACAAGAAGAATTGAATTGGGAGAGAGGGATGGTGGCAGGTTTCCAAGGTTTTAGCTCGAGGGACTATGTGAACAGCGATGGCTTTGTTCCAAGATGAAGGACACCAAGGGAGACGCAGGGCTCGGGGGAAAGAAAGAGTTTGTTTTCGGCCAAGAGAAGTCAGGAGCGCCTGTGAGACTCCCCAGAGGGGTGAATTTGTGTCAAGTTCCTGGCATTTGGGATGCCATTGCAGCCGAAGCTAGAAAGAGGAGATCCGGGCAAGAGTGTTCTGGGCAGAGGGGACAGCACGTGCAAAGGCCCCGAGGTGGGATCAGGCTTGATGTGTTGAGGAAAAAAAGAAAAGAGAGAGGAGTCAGCAGCTGGACCCCAGGGAGAGAGGGAATGCAGGGGATGGTGGAGACACGAGAGGCCAGCGGGGCCAGGTCACACAAGACTTACCTGCAGATTGTGGTGTGAATGTTATTCTAGGGGCCCCCTCTGGGGATCCTTGCTAGAATCCTTCAATCCCTGTAAAGTTCTGAGTATCAAGGAGAGAGACGGAGCCTATCTGGCACAGCGGAGAGATTAAGGTTTGCAGGGGCTCCGAACTGGACGGGCAGGCAGCTGGGGTGATGGGCCCCAAGAGGATGGCCACAGAGGGAAGGGAGGACCAAGTACTCACCCCAGAGCTGCACCAGGAGGACCAGCATTGTGCCTGGGGACCCCATTCCTGGCCCATCAGGTCCCCCTCTCCTGGGTGGCTCCCCACCACCTCCACTCCCCCTCCTATTTGACAGACTTCCTGCCACAAAGGCATATGTGACACTCCATCCCCGCCACAGGGGCCTATGTGACACCTGGGCCAGCCGGCAGACATCCGGTGGCCACAGCTGCTTGGGGCTCCACTTCCTGTCATCTCGTGCCTCAGTTTCCTCAAAGGTTTTTTTCCCTAATCTGAAAGGTGGTATACACATGCGATGGAGATACTGTGAGTGAAAATCTTTCTGAAAGACTACATAAACACGCCTAGGTTGGGGGGACACATTGGAAGGGCAGGTAAAGCAAGGACTAGGGAGGGGAACAGATGACACGGGCCTGAGCAGAGGACAGAAAGACAGAATCCCAGCCTCAGTTATTTTGCCCCTAAGATGTCTTCTTTTGAGGTTCAGAGAAATGGATTTCTGCTGATGACTTTGAGTCCTGCGGCAGGTAGGGGCGTTCCCCTACCCCCACAGTCTGGGGAGAAGTTTGGGGGCCCAGTTGAGGGGGTTCATAGGCTCTAGACTTTCTCCCAGCCCTGCACCCATCACAGCTGGCAGTACCCAGCCCCGGAGGAAGAGGAGGTTGCAGACTCCTGGGCCTCAATGTCTCATCTCAGACCACAGTGTGACCTCCTTTTTCAACTAGAAAGAAGAGGGTCAGTGTTCTTCACAGAAATGTTCCTGTCAACCACAGGGAAGTCCCTCTGGTGGCGCTCTGCCCACACGTCCCAAGTAGGTACACACAGCTTCCCAGCCTCCTGCTGCCCAGGCCTCCCCCCTCCTTCAGACTTTCAGGAAGGACTTTTTGTCTTTTAGGTTATTTATTTATTTAATTTATTTTTAACGGAGGTCCTGGGGGTTGAACCCAGGACTTTGTGCATGCTAAGCATGCGCTCTACCAGTGAGCTATAGCCCCCTCCCCAGAAAGGACTTTCTGAAACTCCACTCTTCACCTGTCCTCTGCAAGGGGTGATGCTGGAGATCATGGATAAAGTCAGCCCCAAGCTGACGGGCTAGACAGAGCTGGATGCAGACATTCCTAGCCCTATGGATTCTGGGCAGGCAGAGAGGCTTCTGGAGATTGTGAGCACCTGGGGCTTTGTGGGATGTATAGGAGTTCAGTTGTGATGTAGGGAGGGAAAGGCAGCATTGGTAACTGAACAACTGCTTAGGCAAAAGACTTTAGCTTTTCAGTAAATGCAAAGTGTGAATAGTCAAGGGCCAGATCTTGGGGTGGATGTGTGTGTAGGGGTGGGGTGGGTGGGTTGCTGTGGAATTCCAGTTTGATTAGCAGCCAAGAAGTTGCTTGGGTGAACGCGTGGACTAACTGAGGCACTAGGAGGACTAGGGATGGGCTCGAGGTCACATGGCAGTTGAACCCAGGCATCTTGACTCTCAGTTCCGGGCTCTCTCCACCTCAGACATCATTAGCAATATTGCCTGGTGAGACCCATGCTCTGGGGGTCCCGGGTCTCGGCGACCCCAGCGCAAAAGGACTACATTTCCCAGCGTGCCACGACGGGCGCGCCTGCGCGCAGCGGCCAGTGATGGAGCGCTGACTGGGGGCGCGGCAGCGGCGGCGAGGGCTCGGCGGGCCATTGGCTCCCGGCAGTGGCAAAGGCAGCCTGGGGACTAGAAGGGCGAGTAGGACCCGCGGGCCTGGCAGGAGAAGACCTGGGTTGCAGCCATGGAGCACCAGAAGGTAAGACCGAGGCGGGGCGAGGCGGGGCCCGCAGCGAGGGTGGACGATGGAAGAGGACCAGGTGATGCCGCAGCGCCCTCCCCGCACCCCTCTCAGCTGCTCTGCGGCCGAAGCCCCTCCCCGCCGTAACCCCGCCCGGATCTAGCCCCCATTCTGGATGCAGCCCCCGACCCTCGCCGCGACCCCACATCATCTTGGCCTGGGTTCAGGCGCATCCCCTCCATGTTCCCCTCACCCGCCCAGTATCCCAGACCCAGCCTTGACTCCATCCCCTATGCCTTCCACTGGGACTGCGGACCAGGTGTCCCGGCCCCCGCCCCACCCTGGAGGACGCCCCGTCAGCTCAGCACAGGTGACCCCATTGATCTTGCCCCGCCTGGAAAAGGACCCATCCAAGGCCTGGGTAGGGCCCCAGGCCCCAGTAGGATCCTCCCACGCCGCCTCTTTCCGTCCCGGCATCCCCGACCCCAGGCCTCCGGGCCCTTCTCCACTTACCAGGTCTTCCTCATCCCCTTCCTCAGGTACCTCCTTTCTCCTTGTTAATCCCACCTCCCAGCATAGCCCCTTCCCCAGAAGACCCCGCGTTCTGCAGGCATCCTTTTCCTCTGGAGTTTCTTTCCCCAAGCTAGCCCCTCACCCCAGGTCACGCCCCGCCCTCAGAATATAGGTACCTGGTTAAAGGCATTGTGCTCAGGCAGACCTGGCTGGGCCCCAGGGTCTGTCCTTTCCAAGACGCTCTCTTGGAGCCTCAGTTTCCTCCCCTGTGAAATGGACGTGCTCACAGAGCCCACCTGCTCTGTGAGGAATGTAGGGCCAGAGCTCCGCCCAGGTCCTGCCGGTGGCAGGTGCCCAAGCTCATTGGCAGGGTAGCCCCCACATGCCCTCCCTGGATCCCTGGAGGGCAGAACAGGGAGCCTCAGGTCAGGGGTCCCAGCCAGGCAGGTTGGGGGGCTTCCCTGTGTGTGTGTGTGTGCTTCCCTGGGGCAGGAGGCTCTGCGGAAGATCATCACGACGCTGGCTGTGAAGAATGAAGAGATTCAGAGTTTCATTTACTCCCTCAAGCAGATGCTGCTGAATGTGGAGGTGAGGAAGGCAGCCCCCAGGAGGGAGGTGGGGAGGGGCAGCCAGAGGGGCTAACCTGATGCTGATGTCCACGGGACTCTGGGCTCGGCTGCCACATCCAGGCCTGTTTCCCCATCTGAGCACTGGTTTGCCAGTCCTGGCCGTTCTGACCCCATGACGTCTCTCCAAGGCAAACTCGGCCAAGGTGCAGGAGGACCTGGAAGTGGAGTTCCAGTCCCTCTTTTCCCTCCTGGAGGAGCTGAAGGAGGGCATGCTTATGAAAATAAAGCAGGACCGTGCCAGCCGCACCTATGAGCTGCAGGTATGGGGGGCAGGCTCTCTCCAACCCCTGCCCAGGTGCCATCCCCCACTGGACCCCTCACACCCAGCAGAGCCCAGCCGGCGTCAGTGTCTTCCTCCAGACTTGCTCTTCCTCCTGTGCCCCTTCCCAGAGATGCCCCCATGTGTCCCCAGTGTCCAGAGCCAGACCCTCCAGGGGTGCTGGCCTCACCTCCTCTTTTCCCTGGGCTCTTCCCAGCCCCTTCCTTGGCCTCCTGCTCTTCCCCTTAATCCCCCCTCCCACCCCCCCACCCCTCCTTTACACGGCCCTGCCCCGACATCTGGCTATTCCTCCCCTCCCATCCTCACCCAGCGCTTCTAATTCCTCAGCCCTACCCCCTGGTCCCCCAGATCTGACGGCATCACTCCTTACCTGATCCCCCCCCATGGCTCCCATGGGGTCTCAGATTGCAAGCTGGGGTCTCTGGGGCTGCATTAGAACCTCCTGAGCAACTTCCTGACAGCCCAGATTCCCATCCCCAGGGAATGTAGCGCCCTGGGCTCAGGTGGGGCCGGGCGTGTGTGATCCCCAGGTGATTCTGATGCCTGTCAGCAGAGAGGCCCAACCTCCCCCTAGCCTCTGTCTCCCACCTGGAGTTGGAGAAGGGCATGGGACCCGGGGGCCCGCAGGCAGTGGGGGTCCCTGGGAGGGTTTGATGCGGTGGGGTGAGGTGTCTCTTCCCTTGGTGCCATGAACCTGTAGAACCAGCTGGCTGCCTGCACACGAGCCCTGGAGAGCTCCGAGGAGCTTCTGGAGACGGCCAACCAGACCTTGCAGGCCACAGACAGCGAAGACTTTCCTCAGGTGGGCACTTCAGAAGCCAGACTGCTAGGGCTGCCGGATACAACATGGAACACCCAGATACATTTGCGCTTCAGATCAACCACAAGTCGTTTTTTAGAATAAGAGAATAAGTGTGGCCCATGAAACATTTAGTCTAAGTATGTCCCAAAGATCACCTGGGACATACGTACACTAAAAAAAATGTATTTGTGGTCGATCAAAAATTCAAATTTAACAACGAATAATTTTTCAGTATGAGCATATCCCGTGCAAACGTTTGGTGTAAGTATTTCCCACGTGCTACGTGGACATATTTATGCTAAAATACTTATTCATTATTTATTTGAAATCCAGATTTAACAACGAATAGTTTCTTAGCAACACACTGCAAGCGGTATCTCGTATGTCTGAAATATTGGATGGGACCTACTTATACTAAAGAAATCATTTATTGTTCATCTGAAATTCAAACTTAACTTGGCATCCTGTATCTTTATTTGCTAAGCTAACCGACCGTATGTCCTGGGCACTGGCCAGAAGGCAGAGGTTGGAGTGGGAGCCTGTCTTTGCCCCCCGCCCCTTCGGGGCGCGCTGGGGGCTCTGCCTCAGGGCTGGGCACCTGCCCACCAGCCAGCCGGCTGGGCATCGTCTTCCTGTCTGCATTGTGGCTTTCTAATCCAGTGCACAGAACTCTGTGGATTTTATTCTGTTCCTCTTTCTAGGCTGCCAAGCAAATCAAAGATGGGTAAGATGCTGGGATCTGGCACCCACGCCAGTGCCCCACCCCGGGTGTGAAGGTGGGGACGCCCAGGTGAGGGTCCCTCGGCCCAGAGCCCTGGACCAGAACAGGGGGGAGGGGGATCCCTACGCACACCTCAGAGGACTAGGCCTGGGCGTCCACCTCCTTCCCTGCAGTGTGCAGGCTGCTTCCACCTCCTTCCCTGCAGTGTGACAATGGCCCCTGCCTTCCGGCTGTCACTGAAAGCCAAGGTCAGCGACAACATGAGTCACCTCATGGTGGACTTTGCACAGGAGCGGAGGATGCTGCAGGCACTCACGTTCCTGCCTGGTGAGAGGAAAACTCGCTGGAGGGTCAAGATTACAGGGAAATAGCCAGGAGTCTGGGGGGTCCCTGAGGCAACGCCTGGAGTAAGGATGACAACCATTTGTGGAACCCCCAGGAGGCCCTGCTCCAGGGGTGGAGCCCTGGGGATGCCCACCCCCAGTGGGTGGAGCCACGGGGGAAGCCACAACCCTGGCTAGTGCCACAAGGAGGCCTCACCCCTGGGTGGAGCCCCGAGGAAGCCCCATCCTGTTACCGAGCCCTGAAAAAAGCCTCACCTATCAGGTGGAGTCCCATGAAGGCTGCACCCCCAACTGGTAGAGCTCTGGAAACGTTCTGTCTCCAAATAGTGGAATCCAGAGAAGGTCTAGACATTTGTTGGTTGAACTCAGAGAAAGCTCTTCTCCATTCCCTACCCTTTGGTGAAGCCCCAAGGAAGCCCCAGAATCCAGAGGGGTTCCCCCAACCCTGGGATCCTGAGGAGACCCCACCCCGAAGAAGGTCTGTGTGTGGGCGGGGTTACAGCAGGGCCTGGCCCTGCAGGCCCAGTACCCTAACCCCACCCCATCCTCTGCCCTGGGCAGTGCCTAGCGCCCCCGTGATCGACCTGGCCGAGTCCCTGGTAGCCGACAACTGTGTAACCCTGGTGTGGCGCATGCCGGATGAGGACAACAAGATTGACCACTATGTGCTGGAGTATCGGCGGACCAACTTTGACGGCCCGCCCCGCCTCAAGGAGGACCACCCCTGGATGGTCATCGAGGGCATTCGGCAGATGGAACACACCCTGACCGGTAAGGGCAGCTCCGGGCTCCCGTTTCTGCATCCATCAGCCGGGGCTCGTGGATGATCCTCAGGGCTCACGGGGTGAGGACAGCCTGGCTGGGCTGACTGGGAGTAGCAGAAGTAATAAGGAAAACACTGCTGGCGGCCTCCACGCCGTGT
Source organism: Camelus ferus (assembly GCF_009834535.1). Lineage (NCBI taxonomy): Eukaryota > Metazoa > Chordata > Mammalia > Artiodactyla > Camelidae > Camelus > Camelus ferus. The sequence goes on along the minus strand of NC_045717.1, from coordinate 24,546,187 downwards.
ATTGAGGGCTTCCTCTGCGCTAAGCATTTTACCCACATGTAATGGGCATGCTTATTATCGCCATTTTACAGACGAGTGAACCGAGGCATAGGGAGAGAGGGCATCCTCCATCCCTGTCATCTCTCTGACCCAGCGTTCATTCATTCATTCATTCTAATTTACTGAGTGCCTGCAGGGTACCAGGCACTGTCCTTGCAGTAGTGAGCAAAGTGGGTGAAACCCCCCCCTCTCCTGGAGCTGGTGTTCTGGGGGTCACCGCCCCACAATATGGGGGTCTCCTTGGCAGTTATAAGAAAGCAGAAAGCCAGGGGGAATCCATCCGGCTGGTAGGGGAGGGTCTGCAGGAGGGTAAAGTCAGGGGTCCCTAATGAGTTAAGAGGCCATCCTGAGCCAGAGGAAACCCTCACGGGCGGGGAGAGTCTCGCTGACAAGCTAACTAACACCCCAGCGCTTGGACTGTAATCAGTCTGTTCCTTGTCTGTAATTAGCATGCATGGGTGATAACGAGTATGCCAATTGCAGGAAAGAAAAGCCACCGGCAGACCAGAGGGCCTGAGCTCTTGGTTTATCCTTTGCATGGGAATCAAAATAAACACATCCCATTTTTCCCCCAATCTTTTTTTATTGTGGGAAAAGACACATAAGGTAAAATTCGCCTTCTTAATCATTCTTAGTATACAGATCAGTTATTCAGTCCATTCATAATGTTGTGCCAGCACCATCCCCACCATCCATCTCCAGAACTTTTCATCTTGTGAAAGTGAAACTCTGTCCCCATTAAACACTAACTTCCATTCCCTTACCCCCAGCCCTTGGCACCCAGCATGCTACGTCCTCTCCCTGATTGTTAGTACTCATAAGCACCTAACATAGGTGGAATCACACAGAATTTGTCCTTTGGTGTCTGACTTATGTCGCTGAGCATCATGTCCTCAGCGTTCATTCACCTTGTAACGTGTGTCAGAGTCTCCTTCCTTTTTAAGGCTGAATAATATTCCACTGTATGGCTAGACCTCGCTTCCTCCAGTAGTGGCAACTTACATAACTAGGGTCCAAGACCAGGACCAGGACGCTGGCCTGGGTGCACTCCGCAGTGCTGACTCACTTTTCACTAGTTTTACACGCATTCATTCACGTGTGTAATCCCGTAGGCAGTTTTATCCCATGTGTAAATTCATGTAACCACCACCCCAATCAAGGTGTAGATCTTCTCTACCATAGGCTTCCTGATGCATCCCTTTTACCCCTCTGGCCTTTTCCAAAATTCCTTGTGAGTGAATTCCTCAGGGCAGGAAGTTGAATCCCTCACAAAGACCTGCGATATTGATCATGAGGAATTCACTCACCTGTGTGAATAGCCTGTGTGATTATTTGCAGTCCACCTACTATCTCGTTGATTGCTTGAGAGACAGGAAGGTTTGGGTTAAATGCTTGTAACTGACATTCCTTGACTCATCTCATCGGCACACAGAACCCTGCTCAGTGTGGGGAATGCGACTGCTGGTTCGCAGAGTGGGTGGTGGTCTTAGCTCTGGGGCAGTAGGTGGCGCTAATGAGCAAACCACAGACTTCTCAGAGAAGGGATCCAAAGAAGGGTGAGGCAGTCTGGGTGGGCACCTGGAGGAGGTAACAGCCAGACTGAGGGCCAAAGGAGAAGGGGGGAGAGCAGCCTCCAGGCAGAGGAACAGCCTGATCAAGGGCTCAGAGGCCAGAACACCGAGCCTTTATGCCTGGATCTAGTTAAGTTTGCAGAGGGAATACCTGTGGGGAGAGGGGAGAGGAGGAATGGGGACTTTACACTGAGGGCAGGGAGAGCTATGGGAGGGTTCAAAGCAAGAGGTGCTGAGTGTTGCTGGAGAGGCCCAGAGAATGAGCATCCTGCAGGGAACACTTGAGGCAACCGGATGTGTGGTCTGAGCTAGAGGTGGGGCTATGGGTGCTGTGGGTGGACAGGTGGTGCCTGAAGGGCGAGAAGGGGACAGTGAGTAAAGTGAGATGAGCAGGGGTCCCAGACGGAGCCACCTGGACACTGAAGGGTACAGAGGAGCCTGCAAAGAAGACCAAGGCCGGGGAGGGTATAGCTCCAGTGGTAGAGCGCGTGCTTAGTGTGCACGAGGTCCTGGGTTCAGTCCCCAGTACCTCCTCTAAAAATAAATGAGTAAACCTAATTACCCCCCTCAAACAATTTAAAAAAAAAAAAAAAAAAGAAGACCAAGGGGGAGCAATCAAAGGGGGCAGCTAGGAGAGAGCAATGCCTTGGCGCCTAACTTCCATGAAGGAAGGAGTGCTCAGCCAGGAAATCCTGCAACATGGGACTAACAAGGCCAGAGGAGGAAGATGGAGTGAGGCAGCCGAGGGTGGGGTGTGGACAGCTATCCAAAGAGGTTTAGCTTGAGGGGGAAGACAGATTGATTGTTGCCTTTATTTTTTTAAGATTAGAAGAAATTAATAAGGAAAAAGGACAGAAAGGGAGGGTGGGATCTATCCTAGTAGCAGGGAAAATCTTTAAGGAATCAGGCATGGCTAGATCCAGGGGCTCAAGCAAATGACTCGCTCAGCTCTGTTCCACACACTTATCGGCTCGAGGGGCTGCGTTCTCAAGGAGGCTTGCCAATGCACTGGCAAATTTTCCCAGGATGAGCTTCCTCCTAGCTGGCCAGCCCAGGGGAAAGGGGGACTCTGTTGGCTGTAATACCAGCCAGAGTCCCAGGGCAGATTCTGATTGGCCAGTGTGGGTCATGTGCTTTTCCCTGGATCAATGGCTGTGACTGGGCCATAGGGCATCCTGATTGGCCAGCCTGGGTTGGGGGCAGAGCCAAGTCATCCATAGCCCCTCAGATAAATGAGATCAAGGATGGTTTCTCAGGGGTAAGATGTCATTTGCAAGGTGCTCCTTAGAATGAGGGGCAGTGGGATTACTGTGGGACACAGGGGGCCTCTAATCTATTGCTCAAAGTGAACAGAATGTTGTTAAGATCCCTCTGTTGCCTCGTAGGTCTCAAGTTTGACATGAAATACATGAATTTCCGTGTGAAGGCCTGTAATAAGGCAGTTTCAGGCGAGTTCTCCGAGCCAGTGACCCTGGAGACACCAGGTGACTGGCTCCCATCCCTACCCCGGCTGTGACTCCATAACCCCTTACTCTCAGGGCCCCAGGGACTGCTGTCTAATGAGAATCTTCTATTCAGGGTTCTGTGGCCCTTTTTGCCCTGGTTGCCAGGAAGCTCAGTGCTCAGTCTACAGTTGATTCCTTAGCCTGAGTGTCTGGCATAAACTTGGTATTGTCCTTTGGTTTTGCAGTTAATTTATGTAGTTGATTCCATTATACCTGGATGGTTTTCACACACACACACACTCACTCACTCTGTCTCACTCACTCTCTTTTCCAAAAAATAGCTAACTGCTCTATAGAATTGGGAATGGAATGTCAGTAGTGAAGATAGATTACTTAGCCTCCCAGAGTGACAAATTTGTGTGTCCAGATAGGAAGTCCTTCTGCAGTCTAGCTTAACTCTGTCATGCTGTAGCCCAGCCCCTTTCCTGGGATTAATCCCCAGTGGATGTGTAGGGCAGCACAGTGGTTTGAAAAAGATTTCAGACCTGGGAGACCTTTAGGCAGCAAGCCCTTGGCCTTCACTCCTCTGGCTACATGTTCTGCCCCCTCCACTCTTCCTCATCTCATTGCCTGGTGTCTTTCTGCCTATTGTCTCCATATCTGTCTCTGAGCCTTTGTCTGTTGGTCTCTTTGTCTCTCTCTGTCTCTTAGTCTCTGTTTCTTTGTCTCTTTCTGTTCTCTTTCTTCTCTCTTTGTTCCTGTCATGGCCTGTCTTGGTCACTGTCTGTCTCTCTCTGTCTCTGTGTCTCCGGGTTTCCCCATCTCTGTGACTCCCGCGTCTGCCTGGCCCCAGCGTTCATGTTCCGCCTGGATGCGTCCACATCCCACCAGAACCTGCGGGTGGATGATCTCTCCGTGGAATGGGACGCCATGGGCGGGAAGGTGCAGGATATCAAAGCTCGCGAGAAAGATGGCAAGGGGCGGACGGCGTCTCCCGTCAACTCCCCAGCCAGGTAGCCTGCCCCCTCCCCTCCCTGAGTCTCTGGTGGAGGAGATCAAGCTGGACATGGACACACAGAGCCCAGTGTGGTCAAGGCTGGGGTGGAGGGAGGGACACAGAGCTGGGCGAGCCCAAAGAGTGAATGAAAGGAGGGGAGACTTTGAAATGGGTTTTGACAGTTGAATAGGAGTTTTGCTGATGAGGAAGGGCACAGGCATGTTCTGACATGAGAGGCCCAGTGTATGAAAAGAACCACATACTGTCAAGGAATGATGAAAAGTCCGTGGTGGCTGGGGTGGGCCAGGGAGCCCTCCTATGGGGAGGTGAGTTCTGAATTGAGCCTTCCCCCTCCCTGTCACCCACAGAGGTACTCCATCTCCCAAGAGGATGCCCTCGGGTCGTGGGGGACGGGATCGCTTCACAGCTGAGTCCTACACGGTACTGGGTAAGGAGAGGAGGAGGGAGAACTCTGGGCAGGGCCCTGATGGCGGGTGATGGGAGAGAATTCCTTTGGTTGGGGAAACCAAGGCAGCTAACAAAGATTCTGTGGGAATGGTCCCAATAATGTGTTACTGTGTCACTGGGGGAGTGGGCAGATTGGGGGATGAGGGATTACTGGGGGGAACCAAAGCATATGGATGCTGTGGACTGGGGAGTGGCTGGGCTCTGGAGGGGGGATTTCCCAGGGTCTGTGGAGTAGCTGAGACTTGGGGAGTAGCTGAAAATCAGGGAGCAGCTGGGACTTGGGGAGTAGCTGGAAAGAACAGTTGCCTTTGAGCAGCTGGGTTTATGGAGGAGCTGAAGAAAGACGGGGGCTCCAGGAGGTGGCTTAGGGTGTGTGGAAGAGCCAGAAAGAGTCACTGAGTCTAAGCGGAGAGAAGGACTAGGATTAGAGGAATGGTTAGCACCGCAGGAGTGACCGGACCCTGTGAAGGAGAAGCTGGAGTCCAAGGAGGGGCTGAAGTTTAGAGGGAATCACCAGCGTCCAGAAGAAAAGCTTGAAAAAGAGGCTGGGGTGTGTGAGGAAGCCAGTGTGGTCTGTAACATATGGCAGGTGTGGGTGGAGGATGACGAAGTTGAGGAGTAGCTGGTTTTTAGGGATAAATGAACACCTGAAGAGATGTTAAGGTTCTCTAGAGGGTCTGGATTTTCTTGGAAGCATCTGGGATTGGAGCAAGTTGGGGTCTGGGGAAAAAGCAGGGAATGGTGTGGGGGAGCCTGCAGAGTGGCCAAGAGTCAAGAGGGAGATATCTCACCCATCTGACCCCCAGGAGGAGCCCGGACTCGTGGTTGGGAGCAGCAGGCCTAGAGAAGAAATGTACATGGGGACCTGTCCTGTGTCTTGGGGGGAGCTGAGGTCTTAGATGGAGATGAGCTGCCGTCTGGTGGGGCAGGAGTGTGCGGAGAAGCTGCAGCTCAGGAGTAGCTGGATCAGGGAGTAGCTGAGGTGGCCAGAATCTGGATCTGGACTCCAGGGAGGATGTGGACCTCGGGATAAGCTAAGGGTCTGGAAGAACCTGACCTCCACCAGGAGCTGTGGGTGTGGGTAGAACCTAGATTCAGAAAGCAAAAGGAAGGGGAGTATCTCAGCATCCTGGGGAGTATCTGGACTGCAGAAGGACTGACTCCCCGGAGGCCTGCGGGATTATGTGGAGTCGGACAGGAGCAAGGTTTGGGGATTATCTAATCTCTGGGAAGGACTGAGGACAGAGGAGTATCTGAACATGGAGGAAGTTTCTAAGGCCTGGAAGTATCTGGAAGGACTAGCTCAGACTTATAGAGAATCCGAAAGGACTAGTTGAGGCTTGGGGAGTATCTGGACTTGATGAGTATCTGGTGGGAGCTGATGGAGCCTGGGAGACACCTGGAGGCACTAGCTATGGTCTGGCTGCCCCTTTCTGGAAGGGCACCTAGGACCCGATTCTACCCAGTCCCCCCGCCCACCTGTCCCACCCGACAGGGGACACGCTGATTGATGGCGGGGAGCATTACTGGGAGGTGCGCTACGAGCCGGACAGCAAGGCGTTTGGCGTGGGGGTGGCCTACCGCAGCCTGGGCCGCTTCGAGCAGCTGGGCAAGACGGCCGCGTCCTGGTGCCTGTACGTCAACAACTGGCTGCAGGTCAGCTTCACTGCCAAGCACGGCAACAAGGCCAAGGTGCTGGACGCCCCCGTGCCCGACTGCCTGGGCGTGCACTGCGACTTCCACCAAGGTGACCCCCAAGCACCCCCCCAGCCCGTCCAGCCGCCTTGTCCACTGTCTCCCTGCCCAGACCCCTCTTACTGGTCCCCCTGTCACTCTCGCCCTCCACCCCAGGCCTCCTGTCCTTCTACAACGCCCGCACCAAACAGCTGCTGCACACCTTCAAGGCCAAGTTCACACAGCCACTGCTGCCGGCTTTCACGGTGAGGCCTCCTCTGCGGCCCAGAGATAAGAGGGGGTGGCGTGAGTGCTGGCCTCACTGCTGAGCCTCTCGGGTCCCCTCCCTGTCCCTCAGGTGTGGTGTGGCAGCTTCCACGTGACGACAGGCCTGCAGGTCCCCAGCTCTGTGCACTGCCTGCAGAAGCGGGGCAGTGCCACCAGCAGCTCCAACACCAGCCTCACCTAGGCCCCCAGACCGCTCACCAGCTGGGCTGATTTGTGGGGGGCTGCCTCCAGGCCTTGGCTGTTTCAGCCGGGCACCCTCCTCTCACTTGCTGCTTGGAGCCTTAACTCCTGATGGAGGTCACCAATGGGGAGCGGGCCCTGGGGTGGGCCCTTCTCCCCACCTCACCTCCTAATAAAGGTCAAACACTGGCCAGGCTGCGCTGCTGGTTCTTTGGGACTGGGTGGCCCTGGGTGTGCCCGGCCCTCTCTGGACCTCAGCTTTCTTGGCTGTAAAGCGGGCTTTTCTTGCAGGGTCAGGTGGCAGGTTTTGCTGAGCTGAAGACCACTGGGACTGAGTGGGGCCAGCTGTGGCCAGCCATCTGCCGGACCCCCTCACTGCCCCACCAAGCCAAGCCAAGCCACATACATGGGTCCTGGGGTCTCTGGAGCTTTAATTCTGGGAGGAGGGGTCTGCCTGACTGATGTGTCATGCTTGGAGGTTGGCCTGCTGGTCCCCAGTGCGCGCAGCTGCGTGCTCCAGCGCCCGCCTCCTTTGCAGTTTCTCTTCCAGCTCTGCTGTCACACCTGCCAACCCTGGGATGGAGGGTGGGTACCCAAGGCCTCAGTGGCGCCAGGGGTCCCCAGTCCAGGCTCTCTCCCCTTACATGCACCCAGGACCACTGCAGAATTTTCAGGGCCCAGCACAAAACGAAAGTGTGTTCAGTGGGCATGAAGCATTTCAAGACAAACACAGCAGAGCATTAACCCAAGAGTGTCCAGAGTGTGGCTCCCATTTGTAAAGCCCACCCTGCACTGACCCCTTACCTGTTGTAGGGGAGAAAACCTGTGCTGAGCTGACTGCCAGCTTCTTCGCCAGGCCACTGTTGAGGCCTTTGGGCTCTGAGAAGAAGGCAGATGAAAGCTGAGGCTGGCCCTCCCTCCACTGGATGGGGGAGGGGCTGGGAGGAGGGACCCCCTACCTGGTTTGGGCATAACAGGTGTCTTTGGAGGCTTGGCCTGAAACTTGGCCAACTTCCTGGGCTTCTGGACAACTGGCCGACTAGGGGAAGGCACTGCGTGGACAAAGATATGGTGTGTCACATCCAGTTGTTAGCCTGTTTCCTGTCCCCAACTCTCAGCCACCCCTGGTCCCCCACCCACCGTCCCCGTTCACGTAGTTGGCAGCAGGGTCATCTCCAATGGGGATCACATAGTTCTCATCCTGGTTTGGTAGTGGGGGCAGCTTGTTGTGGCTGGACACAGGCGTGATGGATGCAGGAGGCAGCTGCTTGGGGAGTGCAGGACCTGGTGGGAAACTGTGGTCACTGTCGGGGCCCATGTGGTACAGGGACAACTCAGGGTGGGTCTGTGTGCTTCTGTGAATGGGGATGTGTGTGTGCACACCCAGACACAGGCATGCGTCCCTGTGTGTGAGTGTCTGTGCACATGCCCGTTTATGAATCTGTATGTTTGTGTCTGTAGCATCAATGTGTACACTGGGTGAATTTGCAGAAGTTGAATGCATGTAAAGGTTTTCTACACATGCACCTAACCGTGTGTATACATGAATGACACCACGTGGGTACTGAGGTATGGCTTGGGTGCTTGTCGGTATTTGTGTGTACACGTGTGTCTATAAAGCTCTGAATTTGTGCTCGTGAATGGAATGTCTGCATTTGTGTGCCCACACGTGGTTTTGGCTTGCTCAAGGTATATATATATGTGCTACATGGAACTGAAATTGTGTGACGCCCCTGCTCATGCATGTGTGGAGCCATTGTCTGCATAGGAGCTGATTATGCAGGTGGACACAGTTCGTGTTTGTGAGTGAGGCATGTGTGTACCTACATATGTGACCATCATGCACATGGGCTCTGTAACATCTGCCCAGCCCAGAGGGGACCCTGCTGCTCATGCCACAGACCTTTCCAGTCTCTTCCTCTTGCTTCATATGCTGAACCACCTCCCACCCCAATTTCCCAACTCTACCTACTGAAATCCTTTGAAAACTTCAGGGAACACCCCCTCCTGCACAAAGACTTCCCCCTACTCTGCCCTGCCCCCTCTTCTCCCCATCTTCAGGTGCTGTCCCTGCTCCAACCCCAGGTTCAACCCCAGGGGGCTGGGAGTGTCTGTGCCCAGCCATGTCCACCCCCTCCAAAACCTGGAAGCCCCTACAGGGCACTTTCTGGGTAATTTCTGGGTCCCTGCAACTCAGGGTACAGGCCTGGGCACAGGCAGAGCCACGAGAGTCCTAAGTCTCTACTCTGCCCTGGCAGCGGCCGCGGGAAGGGGGCGTCACCTGGGCAGATGGCCGAGGGCGCCACCCACACACTCTCGCCATTCTCTTTATCGGCCTCCACGTAGCCTGGAACAGAGAGGGTGGCCTGGAGAAGGTACGGTGGCAGGGGGCTGACCCAGGGGTGTCCCCGTCCAGGAATGGGGCGGGAGAGGCGCGGACTGGGCCCCCGAGTTCCCTGATGCTGTACCCACCTATCACTTTCTCGTAGTCCTCATCCAGCAGGAAGGGCACCAGCGCCTGTTTGGTGTGCGACACGAAATAGTTGACTACTGCGTCTAGTGAGGCACAGGAGAACTGGGGGCAGATAGGAGGTGCAGTCAGGGCCTGAGGGGAAGGGGCGCAGGTCCCGCCACTGCCCTTCTCGGGACCCCGGCCCAACGCTCACCGGCTGCTCCACGTCGATCACGTACTTGGGGCCCTCGCACTTCACCTTGTAGTGCCGGACTACCGGAGTCCTGCGAGGGCAGTGGCCTGGCTGAGGACAGGGAAGAGCCCGCCCCTCGCCGTGGCCCCGCACCTACGGAGGGCCTAACCCCACCTCCTGCTCCCCACCACACTGACCACTCCCCGTCCTGGCGTGGCTCTCTGTGGGGGATCAGGCTCTCGACTGACTCCACCTGCACGAAAGACCCTGCCCCTGGTCCTGGCACTGCGCCCCACCACCCGGCCCCAGGACCATGCCCCAAAGAAGTTCACCCCGGGGAGGCCTCGCCCCCGTCCTGGCTCCGCCCCTAGGCTCTGACTCCACCCTTGGCTTGGCCCCGCCCCTAACTCTCAGCTCGCCCCCGCGTCCGACGGCCCCCCAACCCCGGCTCCGGAGCCACGCATGCGCACCCGTTGAGCGCCTGGCGAGTGGTGACCGACACGCCACCAGAGCCGTCCCCGCTGGGCCGCAGCAGCAGGTTCCCGCACTCCGGGTAGCGCTCCAGGAGCAGTTGCGCCTCCAGCCGGCTCACCTTCAAGAAGCACCTGGGGCGGGCCACGTCACTCACCAGGAAAGGCCCCGCCCCCAGGGGCACAGCCACGCCCTCCCTTCGTAACCCCGCCTCGAGAAAACAGCCACGCCCCTGAACGTAACACGCCGCGTCTCCGGGTACCCAGCCACGCCCACTCGTCCACAATCTCGCTCTTAGAGACGCTGCCTCGCACCTCAGGCCCAGGCTGTGCCTCGGGAGACTCAGGGCTGTCCTCCAGGTACAGAGTCCAACACTCAGAGACCCAGACCCGCCTCCCAGGCACCTAAACCCGTCCCTGGAAAACATGTCCCGCCCCTAGACACCCAGTAGGGCTCACAGCAGTGAGACCTAACCCCCGCCCCTGCCCGGATGCAGCCTTGTACTCAACGCAACACCCAATGCCTGGAGACCTCACTCACTGTCCACCCTCAGCCCCAAGCTTTCCAGTCCGCCGCCATCCTGGAGACCCTGGTCCACTTACGAGGGCATCTCGAGCGCACGGCGTGCCTCCTCTTTGGCCAGGGCCTCGGTCATCATGTACAGGTGTCCGGGAAGTAGGGTCAGGTTGAATGGGACACGGAGCTGAGGGGTGATTGGGGCGTCAGGGAACGGGCGGCTGTGCCCATGTCACAGAGGGGCAAACAGAGGCCAGAGTGTGGATGGAGCTAGGATGGAAACTCAGGTTTGGGGCTCCAGAGCTTCCTCACACCTCAAGTGCAAAGAGGGCTTAAAGAGGATGCGCAGAGAGACGGGTGATGGGGAGGAGTGGGGGGCAGATGCTAGAATGCAGGGTCTCAAATTCAACAGCTTGCAGGGGTCAGGCAGGGAACAAATGAGTAAAATAGAAATCAGGAATATTGACTAAAACTCCTGGTTTTTAAGTGATAGCAGCTAACTTTTAAATTTATAGCACTTTGTTGGCAGGCAAAACAAAAGACATTTATGGGCTACATCTGGCTCATAGGCCTCCAGTTTGAGACCAGTGTGCTATACTCAAGAGGTTTTTTGGGGGAAGGATGGAAACACAAAGGAGGATTTCTGAGCAGGCCTAGTGGGGAATGGGAGAGAGGGGGCTGAGGGCAGCCACTCACCTCCACCACCGTCACGATGAAGCCTTTCCACATCTCCCGAGACTCCACACTCTCTACCTGGGGAGGGAAAGAAAAAGATTCCACGTTGATGAGCGTCTGTCTATTCATCTGTGAAGCTGGAATGAGGAATGAGTCCCTGTTTCCAAGGGCTGTTTTGAAGATTAAATGAGTTAGAACAGATTCATTTAGGATGACGTCTGGATATAAATCCTTAGTAATACAGGGTATTATTATTCTTTAATGTTATTATATCAACATTTTTATACATGTATAAATCAGATGATGTATCTCCTATGCTTAAAACCCTCCCTTGATTCCTGCCTCCCTCAGGATATCAGTCCAGGTCCTCCCTGTGCCCCACAAGGCCCTGCATGACCTGCCCTGTCCCCTCCCTGCCCTCCTCTCCTCCCTCTCTCTGCCTCACTCACTCTGTTCCAGCCACATGGACTTCCTCGCTGTTCCTCCAACACACCAGGCACAGTCCTGCCTCAGGGCCTTTGTACATGCTGTTTCCTCTGCTGAAGAGCTGTTTCAGAGATATCTACACTGCTGGCTCCCTTACCTCCTTCAGGCCTTCAATACCGCCTTTCCTGATCATACCTCTTAACATTGCAATCCTGACCCCCCATCCCCTTTCCCCAGTACTCGTCTCCCTAGCATCTACCACCAATCTGACACTCCATATATTTTACACATTTACAGTAAGGATTTTTAATCGTTTTATTCACTGCTGTGCAACTAGAAGGGTGTCTGGCACATAGTAGGTGCTCAATAAAATTAGCTGAAAGATAGAGTATGACAGTGATGATCCTTTTGGATCAGATCTTGTTCTGGGCACTGTACATGTATTATGCCATTTTTCAGTTGGGGAAACTGAGGCTCAGTGACCTACCCAGTGTCACCAACCCAGTAGTAGACTACAACACCATGCTAGTGTGTGTTGATGGTAGGTGTAACAGGGAGGGAGGGTCTCCCACCAGCCCTACCTAGAGACCTACCTTGAACTTGATCTCCTGGTTCCGCAGGACCAAGCAGAAGTGGGTGCCAGGGTCTTGGGAGCTCCCCCAGGGAGCCTCATCTCTGAGCTTCACAAACACTCTTAGGTCTAGCTTCTCCACGTACTGGGGGCACAGAAGCCAGGGTCTGAGCACTACACCTGTGGTCCCTCAGGCCTCCTGACTTGAACACACCACCCGCACCCTCTGCTTGGTCCCTGGGGTCAAGGGTGGACCAGCTCTTGAGCCTTCATTTCCATTCTTACCTGGGAGTCCCGATTACTATTGTAGAAATAAAGAGTCAGGCCCTGGAGGCCTGCCCAGAACTTCTTGTAATCCTGTGGACAAGAGGTGGAGAAAGAGAAGGAAGTGAGGTGGCAAAGCTGGGTAGCTCTATTATACTCTGCCTCAGGACCTTTGCACTGGCTGTTTGCTCTGCCTGAATACTCTTCTAGATTTTTACATAGTTTCCTTCATCACCTGCTTTGGCTCTTTGAACAATTGTTGCCTTCTCAGGGAGGCCCTCTCCATCCATGGCCCAGCTTCTGGGGATCTGTTATTCTCCAAGAAAGGACCAAAGGGAATCTACGAAGGA